>NC_040910.2:99828896-102312310 GCF_004126475.2 Phyllostomus discolor | reverse complement strand
AAACTGCAAATTCCAGCCACAAGGAGAGATTATTATACACCCACCAGAATGGCTGAATTTAAAGGACTAACAGCTAAGACGTGGAGCAGCTGGAACACTCATACACTGCCGGTGGGAGTGTGAAATTGTACAGCCACTTTGGCAAGCTGCGGGGTAGTTCCTAATAAACATAAATGTACACCTAGCCTGTGACCCAGCAATTCCATCCCTGGTTACGTGCCCCAAGCCAAATGTTAGCACAAGAATGGTCACGGTAGCTTTATTTATATCAGATCCAAGACAGAAAAAAACCTAAATGTCCATCCACTGGAGACTGGACCAAGAAATTGTGGTGTATTCACACAGTAGACTCCTACTTAGCAATAAAGACATGCTGTTGATACATAAAGTGCAATGGACGACTCTTAAAAAACATTGTTAATTACAAAACGGTGTCGTTTGTCTGGCTTCTTTTTGTATATATAAACTTTAAAGTAGGCAAAACTATTTTTTGGTGATAGAAACCAAAGTAGCGCTTTCAGCCCTGGCTGGTGCAGCTCAGTGGATTGAGTGCCAGCCTGCAAACTGAAAGGTCGCTGGTTCGATTCCCGGTCAGGGCACACACCTGGGTTGTGGGCCAGGTTCCCAGTTGCGCGTGTGCAAGGGGCAACTGATTGATGTTTTTCTCCTCCCTTTTCCTCTCTCCAAAAGTAAATAACTAAAAAATCTTAAAAAATATATAAAAGACTGAAAATACCGAGCGTTTAAAAGACAAACAAAACTGAAGTAGTGATTTCAGGGGAGCAGGGCCAGTAATGACTAAAAAGGGGCACCAGGGAATTTTCTGCTGTGATGAAAACTCTTTATATCTTTAAATTTGTTTACAAAAATGTTTATTTCTCAATTGCGGTTTACATTCAATATTATTTTGTATGAGTGTCAGGTGTGCAGCATCGTGGTCAGACAATCCACGTACTTTACAAATGCCCCCCCCCCCCCCCGAT
This sequence comes from Phyllostomus discolor, assembly GCF_004126475.2. Lineage (NCBI taxonomy): Eukaryota > Metazoa > Chordata > Mammalia > Chiroptera > Phyllostomidae > Phyllostomus > Phyllostomus discolor. The sequence goes on along the minus strand of NC_040910.2, from coordinate 102,311,327 downwards.
ATTTCCAGGGCCCACCTGGCACCACACGTAGGCGCTACAAGAAAACGCTCTACATCTTAGTGTAGGCGATGGTCACACAGGTGTGTGCATTTGTAAAATGGTGATTTCAGTTCAGAGTTGTGCATTTTACTTTATGCAAATAACATCTCAATAAAATACCATTTAACAAGAATGAGATCTATTTTACATGTACTGTGATGGAACGACCCTCAAGATAGCGGGAGCTAAGTAAATAGAACAAAGTGCAGAACACTGTTTTTATTTTTATTTTATTTTATTTTACTTCACTTTATTTTATTTTATTTTTAACACTGTCTAAGTCTGTCTAATGGCCTGTCTCATGGAGGAGAGCGCCGGAACAGGTTAGACTCTTGCTGTAGCAAGCTCAAGTTGTGCCAGACAGTTCTTTTTTATATATATATAATTTTTAAAAGATTTTATTTATTTATTTTTAGAGAGGGAAGGGAGGGAGAGAGAGAGAGAGAGAGAGAGAGAGAGAAACATCAATGTGCGGTTGCTGGGGGTTATGGCCTGCAACCCAGGCATGTGCCCTGACTGGGAATCGAACCTGCGACGCTTTGGTTTGCAGCCCGCGCTCAATCCCCTGAGCTACACCAGCTAGGGGAAGTGCCAGACAGTTCGGATCGTCTGCCACAGAGTGTTGCTTGAATTTTGATTTTTTAAAGAAAAGGAAGATGCATATACATGGATATTTTTATAAGAATAAAATATCTCTAGAAGGAGAGTATCAGAAGTTGCTTCAAAGTAAGAACAGGAAGTTTTCACCAGGGAGTTTTATTCAGCTATGTATTTCCTTTTATGCCCTTTGAATTTTGTATCATGCTCATGTATTACCCATTGACATATTTTTAAATTTTTTAAAATTTTTAAACATATTCTTTTTTTTAAGATTTTATTTATTTATTTTTAGAGAGGGAAGGGAGGGAGAGAGAGAGAGAGAAACATCAATGTGCGGTTGCTGGGGGTTATGGCCTGCAACCCGGGCATGTACCCTGACTGGGAATCGAACCTGCGATGCTTTGGGTTCACAGCCCATGCTCAATCCACTGAGCTACGCCAGCCAGGGCTATTTTTAAAATTTTTAAGGAAAGAAAAAGCAAGAAGGCTTTTAAGTATCAAGTTGTTATTATGTTAAGTGCCAAAACAGAACAAAATTTACATATATGTGTGTACACACACACACATATTACAATGAGACTGACTATGTAAACATGCATTTTGAAAAAAAGGAAATGATCCCTGGCCAATATGGCTCAGTGGAGTGAGCACCAGCCTGTGAACCAAAGGGTTGCTGGTTTGATTTCCGGTCAGGACACATGCCTGGGTTTCAGGCCGGGTTCCCAGTTGGGGGTGTCTGAGAGGCAAATGATGGATGTTTCTCTTGCACATCAATATTCTCTCTCTCTTTCTCCCTTCCTTTCCCCCTCTCTAAAAATAAACTTTAAAAATTTAAAAAATATTTTTTAAAAAAAGGAAATGAAACACATCAACTGTTAAAAGTGCTTGTTGGGACTGTGGTTATTTTTAAATCTTTCTACTTTACTGCTTTTTCTACATTTCCGTCATAATGTTTTACTTTTACAATCTGAAAAGATAAAACAATTATTTAGAAAGACACAGTGAAAACACTCCAGAAAAAAAATGAAATGTGGATGCCGCTTTGTTCAAAATGAGTATGTAGCCAGATTTCCCCATCAGAGTTTCCTGGGGAATGCCAGGCCCAGAGCAGGGGGCTGGGTGTAGGGGTTGGGCGGGGCAAGCTGGGAGACTCAGGGCATCACTTGTCCCCCAGCGCAAGGAGGTACTGATGGATTGCCTGGCATAGACAGAGCTCCCAAGGCAAAGTGGAGGATCTGTGGCAGATAACACCTCACCTGGCTGGTGAGGACACAGAGCAAGGCAGATGCTGTCCCAGCTCACTGCGAGTGGCCTCAGCAAGGATAAAGGAAAGCAATGAACCTTGATAATGAACATGAATACTTTTCACGTTAACTACTCAGAGCATCACTGCAGCTATTATACTATCCATTTATTATCTGTTTAGCCCTCTTCTCTTAAAACCTGGCCTCACTGTACTTTCTGAGGTATACTCGGCCCAAGTTCAGCCTTTAGACTGAACCCCACCTCAGGCTAACCCCACCTGGGATAGAGCCCTGACTCCCCCATGCTTAAGGGGCCACCTTGTGGAGGGTTAGAGTCTGTTTTCCGAGACCACAAAGGGGTCTTTGGGATGCCATGCCCTGTGGATTTCTGTTCAGAGAAACTAGTCATGCTGGAACAAGGAGATGGCATATTCTCTCTGTTTTCTCCTGTCTCTGAGCACAGAATCGGAAGTTGTTTCTTCCTCCTAAGTTCTCCCGGGCCCTCTAAACGGGTTCAATGAAGTGTTTGGTAAGGCATTAGACACATTCAAAGATCAGCAAGTCCTAGGCCCTGTCCCCAAAGGAATTCGCAGTCCAGCCGAGGAGGGGAGAGAGCAAAGATGGGGGAGGCTGAGCCACGGAACACAGTGACCTGTACTTCCAGTGAGCAATGACAAAAGCTGTAAGGGAGATGACCTTTCTGTGCTGCTTGAGGAATGCGTGAGGAGTCGAGTTTCAGCCAGGGTCTCACTTGAGCTGGTAAGATTGTTCTCAAGCTGAGGAAGAAGGAGGTGGGAACTGCAGAAGCACAAGGGGAATGGGAGCAGGAGAAGTGGGAGGAGGAAGTCACTCCTTCACCCTTGTCCTGGACAGAAGGGACCATCTCCTATACACTTTCAAAGGCTATAATCATCATCCTTTAGGGTTTCTACAGTAGTTCTTGAAAATTCATTGCAATACACTTTCACAGAGCCCTTGTAATAAGGAAATAGATGGGAAAGCGGAAGCCCAGAAATGCTAAAGCCATTTGACATTAAGTCAATTCGATATTAAGTCACTCCGGCCTTAATAGAGGGACACCTTGACCTCACCAAAGGAGCTCAAGGGGAGTTCGGTTTGGTCTTTAAAATGGAGAATTGCTCATTTCTTTTGACAATATACAAGAGTTACACATTTTTTTTCAAGCAATACAGTAAAATAAACCCTCATAAATTCGCTCCCCAGAGATAATTGTCATCAACAGACTTTCCTCAATTTGGGCTGAGAAGGTTCTTGGCCGTATGGAACAGAAATGGACTTTGAGTGCCTTAAGCAGAAAAGGGCCTTGTTGGAAGGAGGCCAGACAGCTCAGAGCGCCAATGGGAAAGCAGTCAGGAAAAACGGCAAGAATGAAGGGGAGCAAGGCACCCAGGAACCAAGCCACGGTCAAGGTCCTAGACAGCCTGGTTAGGATGCCACTTCTGCTGCCGGTGGACGTGGATGGATGGCTACCATCAATCACAGCTCCTGTGACGCCGGGGATCATGGCCACCACCAGCAGCAGAACAAGTTCTAAAACATCCCTGTTTCTGGGATGTTTCGGAATCTTAGAACTGGATTCTAAGTCCAATTGGCCAAGCTAAGGACACACACTTCCACTCTGGCTCCCAGAAGCCTGGAGAATAGTCTGTCGCGGAGACAGCCCTGCCCCCCAGACCCACACGGTTGGATGCCTCAAGAAAGAGGAGCAGATACATGGCCAATGTTTATTACGTAGGCACACAGCTTTCCTGTATACATGGGGTTTTATTATACATGCTAATTGGTAAGTAGATTTTTTTGTTTAGGCCTGTATCTCTTTTCATGTTAACACAATAACTCATCCCTTAAATTCCTGCACCGTATTTATCATATAGATAGTCAATATCTGTTTAATCAGTTTTCACTTAATGGGCATTTAGTGTCTATTCTTTCCTGTTATAAGTAACACAGCGAGGCCATCCCGAACGTTTGCACTTGTCCGAGTCGTTCTTTAGGTCAAGTTCCAAAAGTGAAATTGCCGAGTCAAACGGCATATAAAATTTTATCTGTCTCCCGATATACGTAAAGGATCATTATCCATTTATACTTTTACTAAAATTAATGAGAAAATCCAAAACGGATCCTCTCTCTTTCACTGATCTGATTGTAACCACGTAGCAAGTAGCTTTGAGGGTTGAACACGAAACTGAAAGTGAAACCTTCCGCGCGGAACTCCGCTGCTTTCAGCCACGTGAGCCACGTGAGGCTCCAGGTATCCGGTGGGGCGCCCTCCCCGGCCAGAGGCTCGTGCCTGGCGCGCTCAGGGTTTGAACCCTAGAACCCTCACGTGCCAGTCCGCTTTCCTCTCCACTCGGCTAAACTACCCCCTCCAGAACATACGTTTGTAAATAAATAAATAAACCAACAAGTACGAAGCCCAGGATGCGGGCGCCGAACTTCCTGCTGGGGGGCTGGGAACTGGAAGCGGCCTCGGCCTCCAGCGCGGCCAGGCATCGCCGGCCGCGTCTACCGAGGAGCGCCCTCGCCAGCTTGCCGTCCCCCCGGCTTCCTGGGACGCGCGGGCCGTGACCTCGGGAGGACAGCAGGAAGAGGGGAAGCGAATGACATCCCGGGATCAGAAAGACGCAGGACGCCGAAGCCCGCGTTTTTCGCTTCCGCCCGCTGGTGCCTCCTCGGGCCCAGCGCCCAGGTCAGGTGAACCCGACATTAGCCACCACTTTGTAAAGACAAGTCGGCCCTCTGATTATATGATTTGAGAAGAAGCCCGGCCGCCTAAAGCAGCCAGCAGGTCCCATGGTGTAATGGTTAGCACTCTGGACTTTGAATCCAGCGATCCGAGTTCAAATCTCGGTGGGACCTCTCCAAATGTTTTTGGTTCTGCAATTTCTGTTTTGGGGATAAATGGCGGCAACAATCACTTCGAGCTGTGCCGCTGCCCCTGCGACCTGCCGGACTGCGGTTTAGGGTCCCTCCCCTTCTCTCCAGACGCTTTCCTTTCATGGCCGGCCCATGGGTCTCAGTGCGCATGCGTAAGAGTCGGGGAGGAAAAACAAGTGTCGGTGGGAGACTTTACACTGGAGGGGACAGACGGAGGAACCAGAAGGATCCCGGGGGCTCTACTTCGGGCGCGCAACAGCGGCGGGGTGCGATGCATTTCTGTTGTGTTGCATAAACCGGGACGAACTGACTCCACGGAGCCGAGCAGCGGAGCGCGAAGGCATGACAGGCTGGGGAGGAGGGTGTGGTTTGGGGGTCAGTCTAGATGTGAGTCGGTCGGATACTGAAGTGGGTGCGGATCTGTTTTGGTTGTACGGTATTCAAGCAGTAGACAGTCATTTCTGTGTCTTTTTCTTCTTTTACAGATTCTTTAACATTTTTTAAATTCAAAGTTTACATTCAATATTAATTTTGTATTGACTTCAGGTATGCAGTATAGTGGTTAGACAATCATATACATTACGTTCCCCCGGACATTTCTGGTACTCAACAGGCACCATACATAGTTATTACAATATTATTGACTACTATGCTGTACAATGTCTTTCCTTTTTTTAATTTTTAAAAATTGATTTGAGAGAGAGAAACATCAATTTGTTGTTCCACTTGTTTATGTATTCATTGGTTGCTTCTTGTATGTGCCCTGACCGGTGATTGAACCCGAAACCTTGGTGTGTCTGGATGACGCTCTAACCAACTGAGTCTTTCTTAAAGACTTAAAGGGCACAAAGTCTTTCTTAAGAAAAAAATTCTTTTAATCAATTCCAGAGAGAGGGGAAGGGAGGGAGAAAGAGAGGGAGAGAAGCATGAATGCGAGAGAGAAACATGGATCTGTTGCCTCTTGCACACGCTCCAAATGGGAACTGAACCCACAACCCAGGCATATTGCCCCCACCTGGGATGGAATCGCCAACACTGGCCCGAGCCATTCTGCGTCTTTCAGTGGAGGGTCGGGTCGGGGAGTGGGGGATTCTTAGTTAAGCTATCTATTCCTCAGTCTGTCTCAGTGGGTCATGTTATCTCCCCCATCAGTTTCATCATATTAACACACTATTTCTCCTGAGCAGAGGGTAGGGATCTCTATATGGTTCACCAACAGGGTTGAGCCAATCTCTATACTGGCAAATCTGTCTTGAAGCCGTGTTTTGGGTGCTGACCAGGCCCACGTGATTTGCAGGAAAGGGTGTACCTTTGGAAGAGCAGGCAAAAGACGTTCAGGGAGTGCTGTCTTCTTTGATTGGCATCCAGGTTTTGAGATCTGTATGTCCCTCTGGGATAAGTGACGAGGGAGCCCGCTGACGCATTTGTGACCTCCCCACGGGGTGACTGGCAGGCACTGTGGTTATAGTTCGCGTCCCTTGGGAAGATGCCGTGGTAACAGAGAGGCTCCTCCCATTGATTCAGAGCAATCTGAATCTGTCCCTGGAGCGCTGCTCTCCCTACTCCATCCCACGCCTCACACTCCTTAAAGGCTTGAATGGATTTGTGCATGTGAGCATTCCCAGCCTCAAAAGTACCTAGGCAGCAGAGATGGGAGGACTTGCCCTACCAGATATTAAAGCCTGTTGTCAACCATAAACTATAGGAATTGACAGTGTGATACTGGTGCAAGGATACTGTTTGCAAACATACCCATGGAGCAGAATGGCAAGCCCGGATGCAGCCTCGCACACACTTGGACAAGTGATTTATGACAAAGGTAGTACAACAGGGCAGTAGACAAAGGACCTACTTTTCAATAAATTATCCTGGGACAATGGATGTCATATGGGAAAATATGAGGTCAACTTGTACTAAGCAGGGCAATAAATTCCAGGTGAACTGTAGACCTTTGAAAGGAAAAGCAATAAAGCTTTTGGAAGACAACATAGGAAAATATTTTCATCACCTCAGAGTAGAGAAAGTCTTAAACAAGACACAGAATGTTCTAAAAGTTTCATCTATGTCATCATATTAATATGACATTGTATATTCTTCTCACCAAAGACCTCAAGAGGAAAGTGAAGAGGGCCCTGGCTGGTGTGGCTCAGTGGACTGAGTGCTGGCCTATGAACCAAAGGTCGCCGGTTCAATGCCCAGTCAGGACACATGCCTGAGTTGTGGGCCAGGTCAGGTCCCCAGTGGGAGGCATGTGAGAGGCAACCACCCATTGATGTTTCTCTCCCTCTCGTTGCCTTCTTCTCTGCCCAAAAGTCAATACCCAGGAGAAAAGAAAAACAACCTAATGGGAAAACAGCAAAAGTCTTGAAATGGCTCTTTACAAGGAAAGTCAATGATAATGGACATACCATTAGTCATCAGGAATGTGCAAATTAAAAGTGAGCTGCCACTGCACGCTCACGAGAACGACGACACTGGATGTTGCCCACAGAGAGGGACTAAGAATAAAGATCTTTTACTCTGAGCCAGTATAACGCACTTGGAGGATTCCAAGCCTCACACAAAGACATTGATACATTTCCTCCTGTGATGGTACTTAACCCACATTTAATGAAACACTCAGGAGCTCACCGCCATCCCCGCTGTCCCTCCCCCTCCCAGCTCCAGCGTCTCTGAAACCCCCTCCACCTTCCCTCCTCTTTCCAACCCTAGTACCTCAGGGTCCCTCGTCCTCCCTAACGGTCTGAGAAGGCCTGTCCAGTCGTTTTATTCTCTTGAAGGGCCCCCAGGAACAGCATTTTCCAGAAGATGGCGCCTGCAGCCTATTGTTCCTGGCCAGAGTCACCAGCAGAGGGCAGACTGCCAGGACCACTGGGGAAGCCAGGCCTTATGCGGGATTCCTTGGGCAGTCCATTATCTTCTTCCTTTATTCTCTGTACATCGCATAATGTACACAGAACACTTATCTCGCCGCCTCCCACACAGCAAGCCCATCAGTGATGTAACAGGCAGCGCCATTCAACACCCATTTGTTGAGCGCCCACCATGTTCTAGGAGCTGGAAACACAAACATCGAAGGCTTGATCCATGCCCTCAAAGGGCTTGAACTCTTGACTGATAAATCAGAGACTAAAGTCGAGTGTCAAATGAAAAGCAATAGACTCAGGAGCATTTGTGGACACAAAGGGAAATGAAATCCAACTAGGTATGGTTTTAAAAAATCCAGACGAAAGCTCAGAACGGCATGGAAGTGCTACCATTTGTGTAAAAAGGAGGAGAACATTCGTATGTATTGGCTTGTACCTGAGAGCCCTGGCTGGTGTGGCTCGCTGGACTGAGTGCCGGCCTGCGAACCAAAGGGTGGCCGGTTGGTTCCCAGTTGGGGCGCGTGCCTGGGTTGTGGGTCAGGTCCCCAGTACACAAGACAAGCCCTGCAGACAAGACCTCATCCCTCCAGACTGCAGGCGTGGGACCCAGGAGGCACTAGGGGTGAGAGGAGGGGAGGGCTGCACTGTCTGGTTCCCTAGGAAGGGTTTCAGCTTCTACCAGCTTCAGACGCTGAGCCCTGAATTTCCCAGTCAGCTCTGCCCCTCTTCCCCTCCCCTCCTTCTAAGGCCTGGGGATCCCATCTTGAGGGGCTTCCCTGAACGTGTGGAAGAAAGGCGATACAGAACTTGACCCTGAGTTACTCCTATTGATGTAGGTGGACCAGGGAATCAGGAGCCTTCCACCTCTCTTTCTCCCTCTTCCCAACCTGACATCATCTCACTACTCAGGTTCATCAGAATGTCCACCATCCAGGCCCTGCGGGTGGCCTCACCTCTCCGCCCCTCCCTTCTCCGCCCTTTCCATGGTCCTCCTTCCTCCACCCCAGCCCGCGTTGCCAGTGTTCTCCAAGCTCTATTTTTAGCCTCTTCTCACTTGGATCCAAGCAGCCTTCTTGAGCGGTGTCTCCTATTTTCGTACTATCAGCGGCCACCTCTCAGTGGTTCCCAAAGGGCTCAAGGGACAGGAGGAGAAGCCTGCGGGAGTCATTTAAGAGAGTCACCTGGTGGAGTGGCACAGCTATTCACTGAGTCATCCCAGAAAGGAACTTGAAGTTCCCTGGCTATCCTCCAACATTCAATCTCTAAACTCTGAAAATCTTCCTTCCCAATGATCTCTCCAATCATCACCCTCTCTCTGTCCTGAAGCCATTTTCCGGATTTAGTCCCTAATCACGTCTGAGTGCCTGGGTCCCAGGGATTCCACTTTCTCTGGGAACTACCCTGCTCAGTGGGCGCCGGGAGATATCAAGGACAGGAACTCTTTCCTCTCTGATTCCTGGGGAGCGAATGAGGTTCTGGTCAGACTGTCAGGTCCTAGAGAACAATCGAAGGACTGAAGACGAGGGTATCAGATATCGGGAGAGAGCTATGTGATTGGTCCCCTTAGGGTGAGCTCGGAGACTGAAAGTATTCAAGTGACACGAACAGGTTTACCAGAAGCCTCCCTGTACAAGAGGCTCTTTAAAACTGCACTGGGGCTCTGGTTGGCGTGGCTCAGTGGACTGAGTGCCAGTCTAAGAACCCAAAGGTCACTGGCTCGATTCCCAGTCAGGGCACGTGCCTGGGCTGCGGGCCGGGTCCCAAGTTGGAGGCGTGTGAGAGGCAACCAGTCCATGTATCTCTCCCACATTGATGTTTCTCTTTCTTTCTCCTTCCCTGCCTCTCTCTCTAAAAATAAATAAAGAAAATCTTAAAAAGAAAAAGAAAAATAGAACCCCACCGGGCTGGCTGGGGCTCATGAAACAAAGCAGCCAGAGAGGCAGTGATAGTGGACTTCAGAGTTGGAAAATTTTAGTTTAGGTAATAGCTAATAAGCTTAGTAATCAATGCATGTAAAAGCTTTTGTTCCAGGAACTGAAGGTCTGACCCACCCTGACTGCAGGAGACCATAAACAGTCCCACCTTTGTTCCTCAGGAGAACCACAAGCAATTCACGATGATATCTGAACTCCAGACTGAGATGACCACGCCCAGGACACAGCTGAAGACCACCACCTGGGGCACAGCTAAGACCACCGCCCGGGGGGAGGATGCTGGAGTTGGGTGTTTTTTTAATCCAAGGAATTTCTCCCAGAATTTCGAACCCCCTCACCACACCTTGTTTATTCCCTGCTGTAAAAACCTTGGCCTGGAAAGAAAAGACAAGATGGTCTGTTAGGGTATGAACCCGCCATCTTCTCAGGTCGCCGGCCACCTGAATAAAAGATTCGATCTCTGACTCTGCTTATTGGGTTTGGTAGTGACAGGCAGCCTGAATGCCGGTGTCTTTTCCGGTTTCAGCAGGATCAGAGCTTATGCATGAGCTTCCCTCGCCGAGGCCAGCGCAAGTCTACCGACGGGCCAGCAATGGTGACAACCCAGGGCACCAGCCAGTTCCCTGGTGGCAGGTCAATGTCCCTGGGACAGGCACTAATTCAGGAATGGGGTTTCCGTTCCTTGCCAGTCACGTCCCTGCCGACACTGCCGACGGTGGACCCGTGCAGCGTCTTCCAGAGGGCTGTGCGGTGCTAGACCCTCCTCTCTCCCGGGCGCTCTTCCCAGCAGAAGTCAGACGGGCGCTAAATGTGATGTGGATCCTGGAACAGGAACATGACACTAGTGGGAAAGCTAGGGGAACTCAAAGTCCGGAGCTTAGTTAATAGCATTGTACCAACGTTAATGTCTTAGTTTTAATAAAAGTGTCATGGTTATGTAAGATACCAACACTAGAGGAAGCTGGGGAAAAGGCACGTGAGAATTCTGCACTCGATTTGCCATGCTCTGTAAATCTGAAATGATTTCAAAATGAAACTACTGAATTTTCAAAAAGAAGTAAGGCAAGGGGCTCGTGTCAACGGGATTTGCTGATCTCGCCGTGTGTCCGTCACTGGAAGCTGGTGGCTTTACAGAGCGGCGGGCTGGCCTGGCCCCAGTGTGGTGCCAGCTAGGAGACATCGCTTAGCAGGGGTGAGGCGCTGTCACGAGGCTGCCGAGTGTGCTCTGAACTGACCCAGTGACAGCAGACAGTGCTTTTCTCCCCAGGCTGAAAAACTCCAAGGTGGGGTAGCAGCGGGGACCGCTGGCCTGGATTACACAAGGACCAGCTCTCACAGGGGTCCTTCTCCTCTTCTCAGCTTGCTCCTGGGAAGGTCCCAATGGGCAGGGAAGGAATGCTGTCCCCGGGGCACAGATTAATAACTCCTTTGAAGTGGAAGCTGAGATCGCCCTCAGCCCTTTGAAGCTCCTCCTGGAACCGGGACAACAAACAGGACAACAAACAGGAGCTCTGAGCGTTGGGCCCCTCCTGTGGCCGGGAGGTGTTTGGGCGGGGCCGGGAGAATGCCTGGGGCGCCACACCCTAAGTAAAGGTGTGATTTTTTTTTTATAAGTCTAAGGTTGTTGTGTGTTTTTTTTTTAAAGATTTTATTTATTTATTTTTAGAGAGGGAAGGGAGGGAGAAAGAGAGAGAGAGAAACATCAAGGTGTGGTTGTTGGGGGCTGTGGCCTGCAACCCAGGCATGTGCCCTGACTGGGAATCGAACCTCAGTTTGTTTGTTTTTTTTAAGATTTTATTTATTTATTTTTAGACAGAGGGGAATCAGAGGGGTGGGGGACAGAAACACCAATGTGTGGTTGCCTCTCGTATGCCCCCAACTGGGGACCTGGTTGGCAACCCAGGTATGTGCCCTGACTGGGATTTGAACTACCAACCTTTTGGTTCACAGGCAGGCACTCAATTCACTGAGCCACACCAGCCAGGGCTAAAGGTACTATTCTACCCAGGGCCCCACCAAGGGTTCAGACTCCTCAGGAATAAAGGTTAGATTCACCCCCTGGACTCTGCACTTCAACCAGTGAGACTGTCCCTGAAGGCAGGAGACGGGGACCAGGGGTGGAAGGAGGAAGCCATGGCCGCCCCGTCCACAGCCCCATGGCTGTAGCCCCAGCTGGCTTTCCTTTCCTACTGCTGGAGCCACACGGGATATTTACCTTTCCCCATTTAGAAAATTAACTATTGTTATATCTCAACGTGCCCTGGCTGGTGTGACTCAGTGGACTGAGTGCCAGCCCGAGAATCAAAGGGTCGCTGGTTTCATTCCCAGTCAGGGCACCTGCCTGGGTGGCAGGCCAGGCCCCCAGTGGGGGTGCGTGAGAGACAACCACACATTGCTATTTCTCTCCCTCTCTTTCTCCTTCCCTTCCCCTCTCTATAAAATAAATAAATAAAATCTTTTAAAAAAATAAGTAAATGTTTCTCTTTCTCATTCCTCATCTTTCCCTTCTCTCGAGCACAGCATGTGGAGAGCAGCTGAGCTTACTTCAGGTTGCGGGACAGTGAATTAAGAAAGGAACAGACCTCCTTGGGAGACCCCGGAGTCTGACCGGTGGCCTAGGACCTCACCAGGAGCAGGGCAGCCCTTGGACTGTGGCGCTTTGGGAGGGGAGGCGGGCGTGGGTTTGCAGCTCCGTGTTATCACTGTATTGGGTTAAACTTGTTTTCAGATATTTGCTTTCAATCCTAATCTAGTAATCTCCCAAGCCAGAAACTTGGACTTCATCCTTGACGACTCCCTCCCTTCCACCCTTCACTCGACGAGACCTCAAGACCTGAAAACTTCCTTTTCTGAAGAACTCTTCGCCCCATCTCCTTTTCGAGATTCATGGCCGCTGCCCTAATTCACATCTCCCCTGATCTCATAATTATCTCCATGTCCCTGGACTTCTACTTTCCCTTTTCAATCTTTTTTTTTAAAGATTTTATTTATTTATTTTTAAAGAGAGGGGAGGGAGGGAGAAAGAGAAGGAGAGAAACATCGATGCCTGGTTGCCTCTTACGTGCCCCCTACTGGGGACCTGGCCCACAATCCAGGCATGTGTCCTGACTGGGAATCGAACTGGTGACCCTTTGGTTTACAGGCTGGCACTCAATCCACTGAGCCACACCAGCCAGGGCCCCCTTTTCAATCTTATCAAAAGCCAAAACCTTCTAAATGCAAGCATTACCGAATTACTCCCAGCAGCCAAGGTTGTTTAGTAAAGCAAACAAGACTCCTTGGGTCACCCCCACCCCCACCCCACCTCTTCAGCAGCAACTCCTAGGACCTAGGCCTCTCTCTTGACATTCCAACAACTCCAGCCTGATGGGCGTTTGGATTCAACACCCCACCCCCCCATGCACACACACACACACACACACACACACACACTTATGCCTCTGATTCTACTCTACCTTCAACCTGACTTGCCATCCATCCACAACTTAACTGTTTAGGACTCCGCTCAGGACATCTCCTCCTTCTAGAAGCCTTCCCTGTCAGTCCTCTCCCAGGATGCAACACACCCATTCGGCTGGATTGGGTGGCCCTCCTATGGGTCCCCATCACAACCCGCACTGACCCCTTCCATGTTGCTCTGACCGTGCTGTCCCGTGAGCGCGTGTCTGTGGCTCCCTTAGACAGTCATCGCTGTCTCCTGCATCGGACCCCCCGCCCTTCGTGGGATCCAGCCGCCCTTCTGCTCAGCAAAGCCTGTCTCCCCACCACTTAACTGTCTTCCTAGGCTTTGCATTGCCCTAAGGGTGGAGAGAAAGTCCTTACCCGACCTCCTGGCCCAGTCCTTCAACGCTTGACCCAGCCTCCCTCTCCAACCTCACGTTTAACCACTTCCCGTTGTCCCCCCCACCCCCATTGGCCTGCCACACTCTGGCCACCTCGTGTGTTTCTCTGGGTGTCTGTCTGCCTGCTGTGTGTGTCTGCACCACCCTTGACTTTCCTTTCCCCATGGCAACACTTAATGATTTAACTGTAAATGCTACTTTTTTAATCCTCACCCAAGGATATGCTTATCAATTCTTCAGAGAGAGAGGAAGGGAGAAAGAGAAACATCCATCGGTTGCCTTCCGTCTGCGCCCCCCATGGGGGATCAAACCTGCAAACTGTGTGCATGCCCTCACCGGGGACTGAGCCGTCAACCGTTTGGTACGTTGGGCGGGCGACACTCCAACCCAGGAGCCACCCGTCCAGGGCCTAACTGTAAACTCTTTGTTCCGTGTCTTCTCTGCTAAATCCTGCGAAGAGAGGCGCCACGTTAGTCCCTCTCACTCTATTATCCCTGCGGCCCGGGGCCCCACAGACCCCCAATCATAGGAAATAAATCATGAAATCATAGTCTCTTGGTTAGCAGGCCACCCGGGGCGATCTAAACGACTCGGAGGAAGGCCATCAGACTGGACATGAGACGGGGAAAAGGACCTCCCGTCTCCTGTCTTCCATCCGAACCACTCTGAGGAAAGTGCTGGACCCTAGGAAGGGTGTGGAGGGGGGAATGGGAGAGGTCCCAAGGCGGAGTAAATGTCTCCTCAGGCCTGCACCCTGGGGTGTCAGGATATCATCGGCTCTGCAGACCCCACCACGCACGGGGTCAGTGTTCCCAGTGGGGTCAGCAGGGATTCAGCAGGCAGAGGAAATAATGGCAGAACAGACTTGAAAATGGGCTTGGGAGACGGATCCGCAACACACGCAGCCAAGTAGCTTTACTCATTCTGGGACCAAAAGAAGGGGGTGGATTCACTGACTTGCTGGGTGTCGCGGGACAGCTGGCTCTGGGTGAGGAGCGTGGCCGAGACGGGCCAGTCAGGGTGACGGGCTCAGGCGCCATCAGCTTATCCTACAAGCGCCTTTCTCCTTGAAGGGGTTCTTGTCTTCAGGGATGCCTCTGAGAAGAGGGTCGTTTCCTGCTTGGGCCTCCACGTAATCCTTGATTTCCTTTCCTGTCTTGGAAATCTGCGAGAAAGCAAAGCAAGCTCTCAACCTCCTGTGCATTGCTCAGGATCCATGACTTGGTCAGTCCCAAGGCAACGGACTTCAGGACAGGGTGGGGACTGTGGCCAAAGAGGAGGAAGAAGAAAGGGACAGGCAGGCAGGGAGAGGGGTGTCAGTTCCTTGGCCAGACCCACCAAGCCTGACCTGCTTGCAAGGGATGCTGGGCCAGGCCCAGTGCAGGGACAGGGCTGGGCAGGCTCAGAGGCTGTCTCCTGTGCGCCTGCGTGGGGTCAAACCCCAGCCTCCTTCCACATCCCACCTACCGCGTCCCAGAGGCGCCTCCTGCCTCTTCCACTGCCCTGGAGAGGTCCCACTACCCCACTGTCCATCGCCTCCTCCTTCAAGTCCCAGCCCCACGAGGAACAGAAAGGGATGGAGAGGAGGGGGCAGGGGAGGGCAGAGGAGGCTCACCGGAGCTCTCGGGTTCCTTGCTTCCTTCTTCAGCTGCTCCACCTCCATCCTTAACAGCCCCTTCTCACTGAGCTCCTGGGCCATCCCACCCTGGAGAGACGGGTCCTGGAAAGGATTTCACGGCCGAAATTGCAATCCCCCACCGGCTCCCGCAGCTCCCTCCTCTGCAGTCTCTACACCTCAACTTACTCCTACCTCTTCCCTGCCAGGCCCCCCCCCCACCCCGTTCAGGCCCCTCATCGCTCACTGCATCGTCCCCACCTCACCTCCACCCTGCGCCTAGTCTCAGGAGGTGAGAAGGCTCCCCGTCTGATGGGGGAGACACGATCTCTGCCCTCGAATAAGGACCCGTCTACGGAGGAAACAGGAGTCAAGTATGGGGAAAGGAGAGCACGAGGGCTTCTTTCAGGGAGGCAGATTTGGGAGGCAAATTGTCGGTGCACGTGTTACGCAGGTGGAAGCTGTGAAGGAGCCCCGGGTCCTGTCCCGGGACAGGGAGCCCCAGTGGTTCCGAGAAGGGCTCTGGGGCCCGTCCGACTCCCGCTTCGATCCCAGTTCTGCTGCTTCCAAGCTGTGAGGCCTTAGGGAAGCCACTCAATCTCCTCGAGCCTTAGTTTCCCCATCTGTAAAATGGGTATAATAGTAGTCTCTACCTCATCAGAATAGTGGGAGTGCTAAAAAAATAATGCATCTAAAATATTTTAATACACCATCTGGCACATAATGAACACAATACATTTATTATTATTACTATCATCATCAACAACATCATCATTATACAATCATCTGGAAGGCCTGTCAGCACCTAACCTCCATAATGCTCAGACTAGATCCCAGCCCAGTACCACCCCAACCCCTCTCACCTGCCGAGAAAGAGCGCGCACTCTAAGTCACTTTTGCCCGGCCCAGACAAGATGGTGTTTGAGCCTCCCAGCCCCCGGGCAGCCGACAGTCTTTGGAGAAAGCAGATGGTCTGGGAGCCCAAATCTCTGATGCCTAAGCTGATCACGGGCTCAAGGTTCTAAGCCCATCCGTCTGCTGAGCCTCCGAGCTCTCACTGCCGCCCGGGCGGGCACGCTGCCCCCTGCGCGAGCTCCACTCCTCCAGTGACCCCTCTGGTTAGAGCCTGTTTCCCCAGTCCTCACCCTGCAGCCCGGCATGCCCCCTCCCCCTGCTTTCTCTCCCAGGCCCCTCCCTCTCCGGCCTCTGACACTGCACTTTCTTCCCTAGGAGGGGAGTCCTAGGTCAGCTCCTAACTTCCCTCACCCCAGAAGCCTTTGTGTGCTGGATTGGAGCCCCCCAATTTCACTTTATATGGTTCCCCCAGCTCGCTCTTCACTCACTCCTCCAATCAAAATGTGCTCACACAGGATGCCATGTCCATCAGCACCTGGGGCCATGGCCACCTCGAACACCCCCATCCCTGCTTCTTGGCCTCATGCCTCCCTCTGAGCCCTGGCCGTGGGTCCCATGCACAGGGTCATGTGGGTCATGTGGGTGACAGGGCATGTGCCCTGATCTTTCTCTTGGGATTCCTCCCAGGACCACCCAAGATGACAGACTTTGAGCCCCTGTCCAGTGACAAGGGGACCCTCTCGAGGAGCAGATGTTAAGGGACCAGTATGGTCAGCGAGTGATCCTCTTTTTCTCCTGCCTCGAGGCTGACAGGCTGGGTGCTGGGAGGGGTGGGGAGGGGGCCCGGGATCCATCCTAACTCCCCCCGCCCCCCCGCTCCAGGATCTCTAAGATTCTGAGAAAGGACAGGACCCTGGAGGCCATTTAGGCTAACTCCTGGTTAATGCAAGAAATAGCGCACCTACCTCCCGGGGCCGCTCGGTGCTCTGTCCGCCACCGCTGCCTAACCCTGACCAGTTCCTCTGGAACTCGCAGCTGGTACTTCTCAAAGCCGAGCCCTTTCTGCTGTCTAATCCGGGTCCCTCACCCTACACTTGGCCCGTTTCACCTCATCCTGCCTCTGTCGGGCAGAGCCTGTGCACGAGGCCTTCATCTCGGGTAGTCCTGCAGCGGCTCGGCGACACGTTTCGGGGCACCGCTGGCCGTGTCTTCCTGGTGTCCAGCCCGACGACTCCTGTCGCTGCGGCATTGTCTGCTTCCCATTGCCGCTGCTCCGCCGCCCTGCAGGCCCCCGGCGTGACTGGTCCCCACATCCTCTCCGCCCTGCGCTCTCCTGTCTCTTGGTGACTCATCCCTGGGCTTCCCAAGGAAGCGCCCACCCTCTGTCCTTTCCTCCCTTCCATGAGTGGAAAATCCATCTCCACCCCCTGCCCCAGAGCCGGCCAACCCCCTTCCTCCACAATCTACCACCCCCCTCAACAGTTTCCTCTCCAGGCCCAGGGAGCAATCACAGACGCCCCGACCTTGGCTTCCTCTGCTGGGAGGGATTGGGGGGCTGGGCCCCCAAAGGGGCCACTGGCTTCCCCCTTCCTCTGGGCAGGGGACAGAAAGGCGCAGTCCCAGGGAGCGGGGACTGACTTCCTCTTGTCCCGGAATGAGCATGCCTGACCTTTGCAGGCAGGTTTGGGTCTGTCACGAAGAGGAAACCAAAAGCAGTGAGAGAGGGAAGGCAGAGCAGCCAATCAAGGGCAGGGTGAAGCACAAAACCGGCGGCTCCCTGGGGAGCCTGTCAGAGGCTGGGGGCCATGGCCGAGCTGCAGCAGCTGCAGGAGTTCGAGATCCCCACGGGCCGGGAGGCTCTGCGGGGCAACCACAGCGCCCTGCTGCGAGTCGCCGACTACTGTGAGGACAACTACGTGAAGGTAGGCAGAGTGGGCACAGGCCCCGACACCCCGGCCCCTGGAGGGACCCCAGGCAAGGCCACGGGGGCCACCCTGACAGGTGCTTGTCCTGGGCTTGAAGCTGAAGTCCTCCCACTCCAGGCCTCAGCTTCAACCCAGTTCCCCAGACTTGAACGGTGACCCCATGCCACCCAAGCCTCTGCTGCGCCCCTTTCTCTCCCCCAAAGCCTCAGGCGCCCAGGCAGTGCGGTGGCATCCTAGTATCAGGCCTGACCCCAGCTTCCTCTCCTTCCCAGCCTCTCACCCAAACCCACGGGCCCGAAGACTTGTCCTCGCAGGAATGCTGGGGCCATCGTTTTGTTTTCAGGCTGGCTCTGGGTGAGCCTTCACAAGGACTTCCCAGACATTGCAGTGAACTTGAGATGGACCAGGGAGAGCGGGACAGCAGACTAGGCTGGGGTAAAGACAGGGGGTCAGACGCGGAGGCCAGGGCGTGAACAACACGCCTGTGGGGGGCAGGCTGCCAGCCAAACGTGAGGACGCAGTGGCGTTTAGAGCAGTTTTCTGGATTGCGTGGTTGTCCCAGGGCCGAGCATGCGGGTTCCTGGGTCAAGGGAAAGGGAACGAGCAAAACTGGATAACGACTGAGCACCTCTGTGGTTTCATGAATCCTGACGGCCACCTTGCGAGACGATGGTGTTATTCCCGTTTCATAGGCGAGGAAACAGCAGCGCAGGGGGGCAGGGTGACCGGGTTCAGGTCACACAGCTTAGGAACAGCAGGGCCAGGCATCAGCCTCCTGGCCTCTGAAGCTGAGCTCCTCTCCACCTCCCCGTCTCCCTGACACGCTGTGTGACTTTGAGACGGTCCACCTGTACTCCCTGTCCACAGCTTCCTCTGCCCCTGAAGCGCCGCGGGCTAATCCTGTCACCCCTTGGGCAAAACTTCACTTCTCTAACCTGTTCCAGTCAAACCATAAGAGGAGGCGCAGGGATCTCCCAGGTTTATAAGAGTACGGAAAAACAATAATGAAAGGAGCGAGTGCTCCTGGGAAACGGCAGACAAAAGGAAGTCAGTGATGACAGCGGTTCACACGCTCTGCCCCCTCCCTGTAAGCAGGTGGGCTGCCTCCTTTAGTCCTCACCCCAGTCCTGTGAGGCGAGGACCACTCACTCCTGCTTCACATACAGGAGGCTGAGATTCCGAAAGGTTAGCTCACGTCCCAAGGCTTTCCGGCGAGGTTCTGGATTCACACCCACTACTCTGACTGCAGAGCCCACGCAACAAACCTTTAGCTGAAAACACTACCCGGGGTTGTACCTCCTGACTGCCTAGGGGTTGACAGGCGAGTGAGCCAGCTCCATTCTTGTGGCACTGGCGGGCACGTCCCTCCCGACGACAAGGATGGAAGTGGTCCTTTCCATTCCCCCGATAACATCAGCGCACCTCAGTAGCACTGCAGGCGGTCTCTCGTGTGCGCACAGTGCACACACAGCATGAGAGGGTGCGAAGGCCTGAGTCCGACTTCCGGTGCTGCCAGCTCCCGCCTGCAGGACCTGCAGCCAGGTGCCCCTCTGACTCTCCCCGTGGGCTACGTGTGACAACGTGCTGAAGCCTTCAGCCCAGTGCCTGCCCTTTAAGAAGGCCAGGGTAAAAGGCAGCTGTAGCTGTGATCATCATCATCATCATCTGATTCATCATAAGAATGAGAGATACAAATGTCAGTTCTAGCATGATGCAGTAGCCCTTGCAAAACACCCGGGGCACAGGAAGCTCTGATCCGGGGTGGGGGGGACCCCTGGACTCCTGCTTCGTTCATGCAGAACACTACCTAGGAGACCACACAACCAGTGGCCTTTTCTGGCCGCGCTGAGGAGTTTTGTCTGAAGAGCAAATGCCTGGGAAGGGTCTGGATGGCTTCTCAGAACTTCTTTTTAACAAGGCTTGGTTCCTGGGCTCTTGGCCCTCCCCCACCCCCTTCCTTTCACCCCAGCCAGGTGTCAGGAAGCCCGTGGGGAATGGGGGAGGGCGGGCTAGGGTCAACCTCAGAGTTCTCCGTCAGGGTCTGTGGAGTTCACAGGCAGGGTAATTTGCATGATAAATAAACAGTCAGTTATGACGATAGATCCCAAACACTTATCTCCAGACCTAATTTGGTCTAAGACGAAAGTCAGGGGTTAGTAGGCATCCAGGCTCCAGCTTCCCAGAGATGGGCCCAAGCAGACGTTTTTCCTACGTAGGCTGATGGAAAAACCCAGGGATGAATTCCACAGGCCAGTCCGGGGGTGGGGGGACGGCACGGGAGAGCTGAGGCGAGAGGTCTGGGTGGAGACCACAGGAGCAGCCCCTGTTCCGTCGGGGTCTTCACTTCCTCACCTGTTAAAGGAAGGCAGTTGTTTTTCAAGATTTTATTTATTTTTAGAGAGGGGAAAGGTGGGAGAAAGAGAGGGAGAGAAACATCAATGTGTGGTTGCCTCTCTCGTGGCCCCCACTGGGGACCTGGCCCGCAACCCAGGCATGTGCCCTGTCTGGGGATAGAACTGGTGACCCTATGGTTCGCAGGCTGGTGCTCAGTCCACTGAGCCACACCAGCCAAGGCTAAGGGAAAGTTTTGAACAAGAACAAGACCTGCTATCCCTTCCGGTTGTAACATCCTGGGTTGGTTGCTTTGCTTTTTCAAGGCATTTGTTTACATATGCTGATAAGCTGTAAATTGCATGCAAGTGAGCATGTCCTCACTGGTCTTGGAACCACAAGGCAGGGAGTGACTCCCGAGAGGGATACCACAGGAGGGGTGGCTCAAAAGGGTCTGGGTTAGTCCTTTGGCTCCAGCCTAAACACCCACACTCTCTCAGCACTCTGCTCCGATAGGTTCCAGTCTGTTCTCCGCTGACTGGCCTTGAGGAGCCCCCGAGTGCTGAGACCCACTGGTGCAGCCTTGCCTGCCCTGGACGCACCTCCCTGCCCCCACAAAAGTACAGGCTAGAGTGTGGCAACTCCAGAGACAAGGAAGCTGCCCAGGGAATCAAATGACCAGAGAAGATTCTCCCAGCCCCCAAAGTCTGATGTGGAACTGAAAAAAATCTGTCTCTGTCTTACGCCACTCCCTGGCCACCCCTTCACCACGGACTGGCAGCGTGGCCCTGCCCAGCCCCTGGCGCAGCGCCTGGCACGCTGTGCGAAGATGCCCAGCAAGTGTTCAGGTTTACAGTGAATCCATTCCTTAGCTCACAGTTTATTACCTGCCGCCTGTGTGGGGAACGCTATGCCAGAATGGGATGGAGAATAAAATAGACACTCTCACTGTGCTTACATTTTCGTGTGTGTGTGTGGTGGGGGGCAGGGAGATAGACAATTAAGTAAATAGATAAATAATTGTTGATAGTGCTTTGAAGAAAGGAGAACAGGGTAGATATTTTAGACAGTCGATACAAAAGTGGGCCGGGGAAAACCATAAGGTGGTGGGGGAAGGTGTCTCTGAGGAGCCAGGACTCCATAATAAGGAGGATTCCAGAAAGAAGTACAAGTGCAAAGGCCCTGAGGTAGAAGCAACCTTATCTTGAAGGGGAACAGAAATCCAGTGGCCCCTGCGGCTGGGGGGGGGGGGGGGGGAGCACGTGAGAGGGCGCGGAAGGGGCTGAGGGCGAAGAGAAAACAAGACCCGGCCGCGAGGGTCCCTGCACAGGCCCTGGCTGGTCGTTTGGGCTACACTCCTCGTGTGCGGGGAAGCTATTGGGGGAACGGACGAATGAGGTCCCTGTGTTCAGCCTTCAGTCTCCTTATCTACGAAACGGACCGCATCATTGTTCCCCAAACACCCGCCTGCAGGCTGGAGTTAAACCAAGAGCTCACGAGTCACCTGGGGAGCTTTTAAAGGCGCAGACTCACCAGCCTCACGCCCAGGGGACTCTGGTGAGGTGGTCTGGGATGAGATCCTGACGCTGCTGGGTTGGATTTAAGTTTGACATCTCCCCTGGCCAGTCTTTGCCTCCCCACTCCTTTCTCCCGTTCACCTTTCACCCCTTAAGAGGTCTTCAAGAAGGTAGTAGGGTCAATCCTTAGCTTGACTTTTTGAGAGGGAGTAACTTTGGCTCCCCTTGCCCCCGTTCCACAGGGCTAGGTGTGCTTCTCTGCTGGCCCCCGAGTCTGTCTTACTGTCGTCCTGTCGTACTGTCGTTCTTATGGAAACCACTTCAAACACTGCAGGGTCGTTGTTTTTCCCAATTCAACCCCCACCCTCCCCACGCCTTCTCCATCCCCCTTTCCCAGCAAAGGACCCGTGCAAGGTGCTGGCCTCTGACCCGGACCGTGTGTATTTCAGTCCACAGACAAGCGGAAGGCGCTGGAGGAGACCATGGCCTTTACCACCCAGGCCCTGGCCAGTGTGGCCTACCAGGTGGGCAACCTGGCCGGGCACACTCTGCGCATGCTGGACCTGCAGGCGGTGGCTCTGCGACAGGTGGAGGCCCGTGTGAGCACGCTGGGCCAGGTAAGGAAGGCGGGAAGGCTTCCCGGCATTGGCCCCCGACTCCTCAGCCCGACATGGGTGTTTTCTCCCGTAAAACTCCTGTCCTGCCTCTTTCCACATCCAAGTGCCTGACTCCGCCCCGGAAGCTTAGCAATCCCCTAGCGATTTGAAGCTCCGTATCTTTGCGCCTCTGCCTCGGTGCTGGCCTTGCTACCCCGTCCGACTAGGTTCTCCCTGGAGGCAGAGCTCTTTCTCCCTCTGAATTCTCCCCTGCGTGCTAGAAAGCAGACTCTACCAATCATGGCGGCAGCACAGTCCAGGAAAGAGGCAAAACAGACTCTGTTGCCACCCAAGCACAGGCGGTGGCTTAATGAATGTCTTAAACTCAGAGTGCTTGCTTGGCAAGGTCATCTTCGGCCCTAGAAGCGCTGCCACCGCCACACAGTGTCCCCCACCCCTCTGTGACACACACACCCTCCTCCTTCCTTCCTGGATCCTGGGCTGAGGCATTAACTGCCCGTAAACCAACATGCACAGCCCCAATCATACACCGGCCTGGCCTGCGCAGGACCCCACGTTCGGTGTGGGCGTGTCTCTTTCTCTCATCCCCTCGCGTGGAAGTGCCAGCCTTCTCGGTGGTGCCGTGGGTTTCTCCGCAGAACATCCCAGAGGCGAGGGAACTCACTTATTTGCCCCTCAGAAGGGACAGCTGATCCTGCCACGATTCTCAGCCATCGCCATGCTCTCCCTCTCTGCTCCCAGGCCAGCCCCGTGCTTCAGGGCCGCTGTGTTTTCTCTTTTCCTCTGGTGCCTGGTCGGCTAATAATAACCCCTGGTCCCTTCCACCAGGAAGCCGCTCCGAAGCGGCTCCATCCTCCCTTGGGCGACACTTCCCAAGCGCCTTACGGCCTTGGGGATAAAACTCATTCTTTCTCTGGACCTCACTGCCTCCCACGGTCCCTACCCCCACCCCAAATTCTAGCTTCTTGCTCCCTTAAGGGAACGGGCTCTGTGCAGAGCCCACCCCCACTGTGAGTGACCTCCAATGCCGTCACGCAGATGGTGAACATGCACATGGAGAAGGTGGCCCGCAGGGAGATAGGCACCTTGGCCACTGTCCAGAGGCTGCCGCCCAGCCAGAAAGTCGTCCCCCCGGACAGCCTGCCCACCCTCACCCCCTACTGCAGGAGACCCCTCAACTTCAGCTGCCTGGATGACATTGGCCATGGGATCAAGGTAAAGGCAGGGGCTCCTCCTCTTTCTCCACAGCCCCCTCCTCTGCTCCTGCCTCACGGGTCCCTTCTTTCCAGACCCCCCGGGTCTCTTCCACACCCACGTTCTCGTCCCGATCCGAAGTCCCTTTCTTTCCTCACTCCTGAAAGCCATCACCCTCAGGAGGAGCCCCCCCTCCTTAAAATCCCTTCACGATTGCCCCCCTCCCCGCCAGAACAGGCCTCCACCCCGTGCGCAGATGACCTGCCGAGGGTGACGTGGGTGCGGGGTGCGAATGTGGAGGGCGAGAGGAAGGGCGGTTGTCAGGGTGTGCATGAGAACGGCGCCCCAGCCACATGAGAACGGCGACTTCCTCTGTCTGGAGGTTTGAGGTCACCACACTGAGAAGTCACCCAGAGCTGCCGCTGGGTGAGAAGGGGCAGGGAGGCAGCCAGTGGGAGGGGACGCGGTGAGGACGGGGGAGCCTGGCTCTGGCATTTTCTTCTCGGCCCATCTTCTTCGAGAGGTGGGAGACCCGTCCCATTTTTTCGGCTCCTGTCCCCACCCTCCAACCTTCCGGGTTAGACTAAAGCTCCCCCTGACCAAAATGGCCCCCTCCCCCAACATCCTTACCATACCTCCTCCCCAAAAAGGGGAAACTAAAAACCCCCTCCTTCAGTCACCAAGCTTCCCACCACCAAGTTCTTCCTATTGTCCCACTGAGGCGCTTCGAGTCAGCTCAGCCCCCCCCCCCTCCCCGGCTTGGTCCCTAGTGACACAGACCAGAGGGCGTCATTCCCCAGGTACCTGCTCTTGGGGCAGCTCTACCCTGACAGGGGTGCTCTGTCACACATGGGTTTGCACCTTGTCCGAGGTGCGCCCCACTCTAGGTCTGCTGCCCCTGTCTGCCCCGGGCCGGTGCCACAGGCCTGTGCAGGTGGGACATTTCTAAGCGCCAAGGTCACCCTTGCCCCAGGCCTTCCTCGGCCAGAGCCAGGCACCCGCATGCTGGGCTCTGAGGTGCTCTGAGACCCGGGGGCGAGGTGACAGCCCACTCCGCCGCTGAGGCCGTGCAGAGGAAGTGGCCTTCAGGCTGTGTCTGTGCTCTGAGGTTTCGGTGGGGCCCGAGGCAGGCAGGCTCGGTGCCCAGGCGATGAGCAAGGGGGGTGGGGGGGGAGGGAGAGGGGGCTGGGAAGTGGAAGTGGGAACTTGCTGTGCCCGCACTCGCCCTCCCGGTTCTGGTCCGTCCCTCCCCCATTTCCTCTGCGGGATGAAGGGGCCATTGGGGGTTACCCATCAGTGTCAGCCCAGCCCCCTGCCTCCCCGCCCCGCCCCTGCAGGATGCGAGCACGCAGCTGTCGAGGACCGGGACCCTGTCTCGAAAGAGCATCAAGGCGCCTGCCACGCCCACCTCTGCGACTCTGGGGTGAGGCCTCGCCGAGACCCACACCAGCCGCGCGCACGATCCTGAAACTGGTTCCCCACCCTCGCCTCCGCGCCGCCCGCGCCAAACTTCCTCCTCCTCCAGCTGCCCCCGCCCCCCCACACCTGCCCCCTGCGCTCTGGAAGCCTTCCTACACCGTAAGGACACACTCTCCCCTCCCTCCACCCTTAGGAGAGCGCCCCGGATCCCCGAGCCCGTGCAGCTCCCGGTGGTGCCCGACGGCAAACTTTCCGCCGCCTCATCGGTCTCTTCCCTGGCCTCCGCCGGGTGAGCCCCAGAAGTCCAGGCTGGGAGTGGCCGTGGGGCGGGGCAGGGGGGCTGTTCGGAGGGGTCTCCTGCCAGTTCTCAGGGTGACTGCCGGGGCTGAGGACTCAGGATCACAGGGGCGGGCCAGGTAGGGGATGCTGAGTTGGGGAAGGTATCCCCAGGCTAGCCGAGCCTTGCTCTCTCCGATCTCCAGCAGCGCGGAGGGTGTTGGCGGCATCTTCACGACCAAGGGGCAGGCGCCACCCCGAGCCCCGCCTCTCCCCAGCGCCACGGCCCCGCCCCCCCCACCAGCCTCCGACCTCTGCCTGCTGCCCCCGCCACCGGAGGAGCTGTCTCTGCCGCCGCCTGGTACGATCCCTGCTGCCCCTCCTGGCTCAGTTGGGTCCTCCCCTCACCCCCGACCCTCCTTCCCACCCCTCTCGGATCTAATCCCGCTCCCCTCAGTGAGGGCTTTGTCCAGGTCACAGGACAGAAAGGAGGCCGAGAAAGCGAACTAACATCACGTAACGCCTGCGTATGCCAGGCCTTGGGTTCAAAGCTTCTCATCCATGTTCTCACTTCAATTTAACCCCAAGAGGACCTTCACATTCCGGTTTCACAGATGAAGCCGAGCCCCCTGCACTGTCCACAGGTTCAGGGCTGACTGAACACCCACTCCGCACTGGGGGCGTTGTGGGAAGCCCGCGCTGGGCCCGGGCTGGAGGAAGGCCACGTGCAATGGTTAGATCCTGGGCTCTGCTCTTGAGCATGAGGTTCCTGGTGCCACAACGGCAGCCTTTCTGATTTCTCTCCCAGCCCCAGACCTGCCCCCGCCCCCGATCCTGGACATGGATGAATTGGAACTGCCGCCTCCTCCTCCACCAGGCTTCGGGCCCGAAGAGCCTAGCTGGGTCCCTGCTTCCTACTTGGAGAAAGGTACCTGACAAGATCCCACCACCAGGGTTCCCCCCACGCTTCCGCCCCAGAGGCACTCTGAGCCCATCGTCCTGCCCCCAACCCACCCATTTTCCAGAGCCTAGTGGGAAGAGAGCAGCCGGCCTGGCGGTGACATTGACTGAGCCGGGGAGGGGACCCGAGGGCCCAGAAGGCACCCCCGGCCCCACATCTTGCAGCCTTCTCCTCTGGGTGCTCTGCTCCCTAGAACTACGTGGGCCCCTGCATCCCCAAGGCTGGGCAGGAGGCACACCTCACAGTACCCTCTCCTCCTGCCTTGCAGTGGTGACACTGTACCCATACACCGGCCAGAAGGACAACGAGCTCTCCTTCTCTGAGGGCACGGTCATCTGCATCACGCGCCGCTACTCCGACGGCTGGTGTGAGGGTGTCAGCTCGGAGGGGACTGGGTTCTTCCCAGGGAACTATGTGGAGCCGAGCTGCTGACAGACAGCCTGGGCATCTCTCTGGACTGCTGACCGCAGGCTTTTCCCTGAGTGGACCTTGAGCCCCAGGCCGAGGCCAGGCTCCAAGATCAAGCAAGGCCGGACCGGGCTTGCCCACCTCTTCAGCTGTGAGCAGTGTCTGCACCTGCCCCCACCGCGGTGGGAAGGGATCCCTGGGAGAGAGCAGAGGGGCCCTGGGGCCTGCTGCAGACGGGAAAGAACCAGAAGCCACGGAGTTTGGTGATCTTGTCCACAGAGGACCCCTATTCCACATTGGGCGGGGACTCCCGCTGCCAAGCGCCAACTTTGAATAAAACTCTGATGAACTCCTGATCCATTTGCCCTGTAGGGCTGGGGGGACCAGAGAGGGACTGAGCCTCGTTCAGCTCTAGGGCTCCTGCTAATTCACGAGCCCCCTCTGCCTGCTGTCGGCAGCAGCATCTCTCCCACCCCCTCCATCCTCACTGCGCGCCCTCTCTGTACTGGACTTCCGATGCCCTCTGCAGCGATGGGCTGAACACCGTGTGTCTGGTCCTGGTTTCTCAGGCTGGGCACTCTGCCAGAGTGGGGAGCAACTCCCTCAGGTAAGTAGGGCTCCCTGAGAGCAGAGACCACCTCACCCTCACCCCTTCGATTGAGGCGCCAGAGAGCTCAGTCACTTCACCCTTCACCTGCTTTATAGCTCGAAAACACCAAGAGTGAGGCTTGGGTTTCACTGACTCAGCGTTAAAACATCATGGCTTCCTGTTCCATACGAGAGGAGCGGGGCGCAGAGGGCCCAGCCTGCGAGGGTGCCTTTGGTTGAGTTCCTGGTCTTGCTGCATAGACGAGGCTGGGGTGCGGGGAGCCACCGTGGCCTGGTGCGAGAAACCGCGCAGGCCCAACCGAAGCAGGGCGGTGTGCTACCTCGATCCACCACCAGGAGGCGACTGTTCTTTCTGGCTTTTTTTCCTTTGTGGATGCTGGCAGGGTGGCTGGCAGGAAAGGGACGCGAGAAAAGGGATGTAGTGTGGGCTCGCGGGAGGTGAAGCAAGATCTAGGTCTGGGGCTGTCGGAAGAACGCGAGAGCGTCACCTTCCCGCAGGGAGTCCGGTGCGGGAGGATTTCGGGACCTGAGTCTCCTTTGACCTAAGACTGTGGGAAGGGAGTTTATGCAGCCAGGGCAGGGCAGCAGTTCAAGTTCTCTCCCCTGCAAGGGGGCCTCTTCCTCCCAGTTCAGAGGACGAGGCTTTTGGAACCGCTGCTGCGTTCCTAGGTATGCGCACCACCGGGGTTGTGCCAGACTCCAGAATTTAGCTGTTTGCAGTGGATCTGAGGGAGGCAGCCGAGCTGGTTTAACTGCATAGATAAGGACGGCTCCGAACTCCCTCCCTCAGTCCCAGAAAGCACGAGCCTGGAATTCTAGAAATTCCCGGAGGGACGGTACCAAAGCGAGAGGGAAAAGGGAGTTACAAAACCAGGTTCTTTCCCAGTCTCCCCCTACCCCCGTCCCTTCTTGGCCGGGCGCCCCCTGCAGGCAGGCAGCCATCTCAGCTCGGCTTCAGCACCTGCTGCAGGTGGAGGCGTACTTCGGTGGCTGTCTCCCAGGGCACCACCGTGGCGCGGAATGAGCTGGGCTCCGCCTTCTGCGCCTCCTGGATAAGGCGGTGCATGGGATAGCCGCGGCGCGGGAAGGCCACGTCGCCGCTGGCCAGCAGCCCCATGGGGCAGAAGTCGTTGGCGCCGTCGCCCACATAGAAAAGGCGCTCAAAATGCACGCCGTCTTGGGCCCGCTCCTGCAGGTAGTCGCTGAGCACCTTGTGCTTGCACATGTTGGCGGGGCAACGGGGGCAGCTGTGCGTGTGGAAGGGCCGTAGCGTCAGCAGCCCGCGTGCGTCGGGCCCCGACGGGTTGCTGAGGATGCGGCGGAACAGGCCGAGATGGCCCGCAGCGCGCAGCGAGCTCTCCACGCCGAAGGTGTTGGCATCCGAGATAAGAATCACCTCGAAGCAGGTCCCCTGCTTGGCCACAAACTGCAACAGGTCGCCCATGCCCGGCGACAGGGGGATGGCCTCGTAGACAGCGCGCAGGTCCCGGGGCCGCACGCCCTGCTCGCCCAGGTACTTGAAGACGCGCTGCATGTACTCGTTGTAGAAGCCCTCGCGGTAGGTGGCGCGCAGGCTCTCCGGCAGCCGCTGGCCCGGCGCGGCGCGCACTATCGAGTCGTCGCTGTTTTCGTCCACGATAGTCTCGTCAAAGTCGAAGGTCAGGAGGAAGCGCGGCGCGCCCTGCACCGCCATCCCGCTGTCCTGGGAGCAGGGAGGAGAAGAGCAGGAGGAAGAGGGAGCAAGCGAGAGCGGGCGCGGCGGGCGCCGACCCGGGAGAGGCTGGTTAGCAGGCCTCGGCCAGAGGTGCTGGCACATCCAAGACCTGAGGAGGACCCAAAGCTGATTAAGCCGGGGGAGCACCCAACGCCGCGGACCCCATCCGCAGCTCCCTGCCCACCCCCTGGGCACCTCTTAACTAACTGCGCTGGGGCTATCCTCAGAAGACCATCCTCCTCTAGAGCCCAGAAGAGCTTCCTTGGCGCCTGTTTCTGCTACTCTCATTCAGGGCCATTGGGACTTAACCTAGGTCAGCTCAAAAGCGTGGACAATGAGTGCCAGACCCACGCATGGAGAGTAGGTGCCTGGGCCTCTGCCTGGCCAGAGAGCTGCAGTTTAGCTTTGGGAATGACTAAGTAGGGAGATGGACTGCACAAGACCCAGGAAGGCTCTTTGGGAGCTGCCTCCAGCCAGATGGCTCTGGGCAGGCGTCCATGGATGGGGCTCGCTTTTCCAGGGAGTCTTAGGGCCCTGTGCTGACAGCTCATCACTAGTCACTTGCCAATTCCCCGGGAGGACCGTGTCAGCGGGTGGGGTTCCTGCCAGAGTCCGAAGCAAGCGGGCAGCAGAAGCAGTGGGGCTTGGGGAGGTAGAAGCCTCCCACGCCAGGCCACGACATACCTGGGAGACAGGTAAGGGAGAGGAAAGAGAGCGGCAGTGGCTGAAAAGGTGGAGGCAAAGTTAGTGGGGACGTGGGCAGGGGGTGGTATGAGGCAGCAGTGGGGAGGGAGGGGCCAGGAGTAAGGAATGATGGGAGAGCTGGGAGACAGGCTTGGCAGGAGACAGAGTGGGGGTGAGGGGCTCCGGGGAGTGGAGACCTTGGGCCAGAGTCATGTGGACGGGGCCATGGGAGAGAATGGAGACAACAGGGCAAGGGTGAGGGCTCACAGAAAGGCATGCAAATGCAAGCAGAAGCCCTCAGCAGCTGCCCGCAGCTGCATGGAAGCAGGGGGCAGAGTGAGCAGATCATGCACAGCTTCAGAATACCCACTCCCCTGCTCTCCTCCCTCCCCGCACCCGAGCCTCCCTCCCTGATCAGCCCAGACAAAGCCCCTCCTTCTGGTGTCTTTCTAACTCCTCAGTATTTCTGTGATGTTTATGGGCTGGATGGAACCCCTTGTAAAACAGGGAAGCCCAGGCTCCTCATTCAGAGCTGAGCTTTGAACCTGGCCATCTGCTTCCCTAATGGAACTGCCCTTTAGACCTCATTCTAGTCACCCACTGGTCTCAGCAACATCCACCTGGGGGTCTCAGTGGCCCAGAGTCTCAGGAGTTGAGGATGTCAAACATCAGGACCCGTCAGCTGGGATGGAAGCTTCTAGGGGTTAGCGGAGGCCCAGTAGAGGTGAGGGTGAGCCTGAAAGGGGCTGGACAGGGTTCCTCCTATCCCGTGATGGAGACATGGAGGCTGAGGCCTCATCCTAAGAAACCCTTAGAGGGACCCACTTACCCTCGACAGGCACCGGAGGCCGCCAACCGGAAAACACCCACTCATTGTTGGTCCGTCGCCCTGGACACCACCTGTAAGGACTCTGTTGGTCTCTAGCCGTCGTCCAGAGCTCCTGACAACCACACAAGGTCTGTTTAGGGGTGTGCAGTCAGGAAAATAGACCACTAATGCCACCCCACCGTATCCCCTATGCTGAGCCCCAGGAACTGCTCCCAGGGGCTCAGTAAACACAGCTCTTCAGACGGGAAGAACGCGTACAGACCACGAAGCCCCTGCTAGGCATCCTCTCCGCAATCCACTGTGATGCCGGAGAGGTCATAGGTGATCTGGTTGGAGACTGAGAGGTTAACCGACGTGCTCAAAGGTCACACACTGTAAATGGCAGAGACAGAGCTCAAAACCGGACCTGACTCTGGGACCAGTGCTTTTTTTCCTAGTGTGGTCCTTGCCCCTTTCTTGCATGTGGTGCAAGGTAGTTCACAAATCATGTTCACCCATATTCTCTCACTGCTCATCGCCGCTTCATGAACTCAGCTGATGAGAAGGGCTCAGGGAGGTTTAAAGCACTTTCCTGCAGCCACGCTCTTTCCATAGGTCAGAGCCTGGATCCCGGGCACCTGGCCAGAGCCTTGCCTGCCCTCTGTCCTCACAAGGACAGGGGCAGATGATGGGGTTCCCTGTACCACAGCCGGGGTCCCAGACCCCTGGGCACCACTGGCTTCTAGGCAGGTCCAGCAGATTGAGATTTCTGCTGGACTTTGCTGTGTGGCTTTGGAGACAAGGTTTGGCTTTGTGGGGCCTTCACCACTGCAGCTACCAAAGGTACCACCTGCAGCCCCCAGTGCCCCACTCCACCTCCGACCCCGTCCAGCCCGGAATAAGAGACCAGAGGCAGCTGGGACAGATCTGGAAAGGTATTAAGAGCTAGACTGACTCCACAAGGAAAAGAGCAAAGATCTGGCTGACTGCTGCCCTCTGGTGGTGACAATGGGTGACACTGGAAACACCTCTGACTTTGTCAAGGTGACACTCTCTCCAGATCATCCCAGGATAGTAGGGAGAAACTATTGCCCCCCAAGACAGAAACTGGAGCATCCAGGAGCAGGGCACAGGTCAGAGGGAGGGGCTCTATCACCTTCCTTCTTGAGGTACCGCATCCCTCCCTCCTTCGGCCACATATGCATTAAACCCTTTCGGTCAGGATGGGATGTGGGGCTCAGCATTTTCCTTAAGAACTTTTAATTGCAGAATTGGGAGACGTGGTCAAAACTAAATGGGGCCATGGGCAACAGAGGGGATTTGGGGAGAATAGACGAAATCAAGGGGATGATGGGATAGGCAAGCAGGCGCAAGGACTGGTGGGTTTTACAACCCGTGGTAGGATTTGGAGGGTGGGAGAGGTGTCCCCGGGCCTTATCTGGAGGGAGTTTCAGCCTTCCAGGATCCTGGCTGATAACTCTCGGCCCTCCTGGTGCCATTTCCATTGCAAAGGCAAACAGGAACAGACCTGTGCTGGAACATGCCACACACGTGGGGAAGCGAGGGGTTAGATGCAGGGAGATAACAGAAGGTCTCCAGAAGCTGCCCAGAGACCAGCTTTTATCCCACAGAGAATATTCTACTGATTTTTAATCATCCTCACAACTTCTCATTTCTCACAGCGAAAGACGTAGTTACTTTTTAAAATATATATTAATAGTAGTGTTTAGGGAAATTGGTTAAAAGTTTTATTGTTTGGTAAGCTGTCTTTGTTTCCTTGACTCCCCATAGCAGAGAGCCAGGCATCCTAGGTTTCTTCCCCTGGAAACGGAGACGGCCACGCTGTGACTCCCCACCCCTGCCCCGAGCCGCAGGCATCAGAGGGGACCCCGCCCCCACGAGAATCTGTCTCCCGTGACGTTCAAAGAAGTTACTCACCTCCAGGAGTTTTGTCCTGAATGATCAAATCATTTTGTGTCATCTAAAAAAGCTCCTCAAATAAAAGGACAGGATGTCTGAGCTTCTCCAGCAGGCTAGAACAGAGAGAGGAGGGGAGGGTTTCTTCCGGGTGACAGGGAGCCCAGTGAGTCCCAGGCAAAAGCGGTGTCTCCCTGACTCCACACCGGGTCACCAGATTCTGCCCTACTCCCCCTTCTTTTTTTCATACATGCTCTTAGGTGACATCTATGGGAATGGGTGGGAGGGTCCCCTGAGGATGGGGGAGGGAAACCAGCCTCTTTTTGGTATAGCCCCTAAGTTTGCAATTCCAATCTTAATGGATGGAGGGAGCCCACAGGACCGTTTGGGGAAAGGCAGCCACAAGCAGTGTGTGGGAAGGGTATGGGGGAGGGCGAGGACCCCAGGGGTCCCTCAGTGACAAGACGAGGTCTCCTTGTACCAATGGCCAGAAATCTGATTCAGCCACTGAGTTGGAACTCTTTTCCTCCCCCAGAGAGCACTCCCAGCCTCACTACTGTTGCAAATAGGGAAAACAGAGGCCAAGAGAGGTCGAGCTGCTGCCGGGGGGCCACACAGTCTCAGGATCAGGACTAGAACTCCGGGGTTCTGGTGCTTCCTGGAAAAACTGCAGCCAGAGCTTCCCTTATCGCCCTGGAGACCCCCTTAGACTATGAACTTCCTGTCCTGACTAGTAGGAGCTGATGACCTGGAGCCCTGGTGCCAGTGAGGAAGCTGGGACCTGGAATCACCTCTGGGCTTGCCCTGCTGGGAGGGGATCCTCATTGGGCAGGGAGGTGGCAGCTGCCGGGTGGAACTCGGGGGGGGGGGGGGGGGGGGTAGATATTTTTAGAGGTGGTTGAAGGCAGGCGCTCTGGCACACCCCCAGCTGGCGGGTGCTTCTCTCCAATGCGGGGCTGGGGGTGCGAAGTTTAAGGGGCCGGGGGTACTAGTGGGTGGTGG
Source organism: Phyllostomus discolor (assembly GCF_004126475.2). Classification (NCBI taxonomy): domain Eukaryota; kingdom Metazoa; phylum Chordata; class Mammalia; order Chiroptera; family Phyllostomidae; genus Phyllostomus; species Phyllostomus discolor. The sequence goes on along the minus strand of NC_040910.2, from coordinate 102,278,051 downwards.
GGAGCAAGGGGGCACCGATTCTTTCGCTTTGACATAGTCCGGGACGGACGATACACCTGGTCACCACGTTCCTGGGGCAGGAGAAAACGGGACTCATTCCTCTGCTCCAGGGACTCCCCCACTGACACACGCGTGAAGGAGCGCCCTGAAACTCCGCACAGCCCCCACTCCACACTCGGACCCCAGCCCGCCCCTACCTCGGGGAGCCCAGGACTCACGTGGGGAGCGGCGGCTGCAGAAGTCTGTCCCGGCTGAGTTTGGAGTGTGAAGGAGTGAGGAGAGGGGCTAGCTGAGGTATTTGGGCGCAGGATGGAGCCAGAGGTGCTTACTGGAATTGGAGGGGACGTGGTGCCTTATCCACCCCCGGACTTCTGGGCTCTGGCTCACGAGTCCCTCCGGTCCGGAGGGGTCGTGGATGATGTGCGTCTGGGCCGTCCCTCCAACTGCCCTCCATCCCCCACCCCCCGGGCTGCTGCCGCGTCCCCTTTAAATGCCCGGGAGCTAGAGCCCAAGCCACGGCTGGCGCTGCGGCAGCCGCAGCACCCTGGCCCACCGCAGTCCCCATACGTCACAAGCGACTGTCCAATCACGGCGGCGCCGGCGCTCATCAAAGGGGCGGGCCACGCCTCCCGCCTGCCCCGGAGGCTCCGGGAGTGCCAGCGTAGGTGGGATTGGGTGCCGCGGGCAAGGGTAGGGTGGAGAGTTTAGCCCTTTGGAGGAACGTGGGTGGGAGCACCCTCCGTGGAGTGGATGTCGGGATTCTGCGTAAGTCCCCGCCCACATACCCTGGAGTGCCAGGGCTGTGGACTTTCAACTGCAGCTCCCAGGGTTCTGATCCCTGGGATGCGGAGAAATGCACCCCAGCCTCCGGCTCTCATTCGGTCCTTGAGTCCTAAGCCCGGTGATTGGCCCCGGTTGGCCCAGCTCAGGGAAAGCAGTCCCTCTGTTCCTCTCCCACGTGCGCATGGCTAGGTGCCCTCTCTCCTGCAGGCGGCGTCACAGCGCCCCGTCCTAGCCTTTGGGACCTGTCCTCGGTTACAGCTTACAGGTTCCAGGTTCCAGGGGATTGCCAGGAAACACCCCCTAACTCCCCTACCCTGTAAACGCTGAGTTGGGGCCCGAACAGTTGGCCCGTTCGCGAGTGGTGTTGTAGTTAAAATACCCACCTCTGCCTCCTAAGAGTCTGTTCTCAGCCACCCTCCCCCACCCCCCTCCTGCCCTCCCAGCCTGGTGCTGAGGGGAAGATTCTGTTCGGAGAGGAAAGCGGTGAGGCTTGTAGTTACTGAGAACACAGTATGAACGGGCCGCTGTGCTTGGTCACTGCACTCGTGGTTGAATGTTCGCCACGTTCCAAAGAAATGTTCGCCTGAGGTCAAGCCCAGGCACACCTGACTCAAGGGATCGCAAAGGGGCTGTGTGGGTGGGGACATCAGCGGTGCTCCCAGGCCTGGTTCTGCCTGCAGTCCTCCCTGATTCTCCCCTGCTCTGCTCCTTGAAGACAACCAGCACGTTTCAAGGCCCCGAGTGGTCGCAAAGCCAGTGGGGCCGGAAACCAGAGGAAGTGAGGGTCGGCAAGGAGTTACCCTAACCTGCGTGCCAGGGGCTGGGGATGCAGTAATGAACAGGACGCACGGGTACAAGCAGCAACAAATGCTTGAAAGCTGCCAGCCCGATCCTTAAATCCCTTGACAGAAATCCCCAGTGGCCCGACTCGAGAAACTGGCTGGCTGTTTCACTGCGTCATTCCTCCTCGCCCTCCTTCCAGCTGCCAGCTCACCCTGCTCTTCGCTCGGGTCGCCCCTCCTCACAACACGCCTGTCGCCCGTCCCCGCTGCTGGCCCAGCTCAGTCTCCCCGTCCTCTCCTCCCCGGCTACGCATTCCACCGCTGCGTTTAGTACACTGATCACGTGGGTGCCGCCAGAGCGCATAGTAGGTGCTGTACATAATGTCCCATGTATCAGTTCCTGGTACCCTCACCGTCCCATGGCCTGGGTGTATGGCTCCTTTTATTGCGGGGAAATCAAGGCACAGAGAAAGTTGAGCGGGCTGTCTTAGCTGTTACCTATTCTGTCCCTCAGCTCTGTGTTGGCCACCCCTACTCTGCTGTAAGCCACGTGAAGGCAGAGGGCATGTTTTATTTAGGAGTGTCCCCCTAGTCCCCAGCACGTAGACCCTGGCACATAGTAGGCCTTGGATGTTTGTGATTGAGGACCCCCCCACCCCCACCGCATTCCATTTGTGTTACCTCATTGTGTCTTCACAGTAGCAAACCAGTCACTCTAGTACGGTCCCTGTTTTACTACAGGGAAACTGGGACCGAGAGAGATCAAATGGCTGGCCCAAGGTCAAATGCCCCTGGCGCTAGATTCAAAAGCTGTCCCTCTGATGCAATCAGCAGCCCCCTTCAGCCCGGTTTCCAGATTCACTGGTGGAGCTGGGGAAGGGGTAGGCTGATGCCTTTATGTTACTGCCCAACCTTGCCTTTCGGCGACGGGAATGCCAAAAGCCTTGGGAGCTGTGGGTATGTACAGAGCCTTTGTGGGAGAAATGTAGAAACCTCTAGTTCTTCCCGCACTAGATTTTTTCAGGACACAACCCTGTCTCTTTAAACTGTCCCCTCTCATTGTGCCAGTGAGTGCATGTAAGTTGGATGACCAGCCACGTGCTTAAAGGTGGGGATAGTAATGGAATGTGGATCCCACCTCCCACCCCCCACCCCAGCCCCCAGCAGGTTGAGGCCTCTGCCCAGCATGCGGGCTGCAGGGCTTCCCCCCCTGTGGGGTTCACATTAGGACTCGGTCAGTCATTCTGGCAGACAGCTTGTAGACACAGGAGTCATCTTGAGGTGACGGGGCCAAAAGTCCCCGGTGACCCCTGACTCAGGCAGCCAGGGATGGAGCTCTCCAGCTGGTCTGCACAGAGGGCATGACGCTTGCCTAAGGTTTGCGTGTTAGAGCCAGGGAGGCCACGCATCCAGGATCGTGGCCTCCTGCTCTGCAGTCAGTCCGGAGGGGCAAGGGCGAGATTGCGGGGCAGATCTGCCCTAGCCTGTCCGCCCGAGAGAGGGCTGACTGGGTGCCGGGCACCTAATCCTCACAACAACCCTCGCAGGTGGGTGTTAGTATTCTTGGTTTAACAAACGAGAAAGCAGAAGCTCGGTCACATTAAGAAAGCACCTTGCCCAAGGACGCTGTGTGGCAAGTGGCGATCAGCCCGGATGTTGAAGTCTGCACTTTGTTGTCTGCAGAACCCAAAGGGCTTTCGGCGACCTGGTGGCCAGGGTGGGTAGGCTTAGTGGAAAAGGCCACTGGGAGTGTCCCCCGTTCAGGCGGTTCTGCAAGACCCATTGTGGGGTGCTCTGGGTGTAAGGTGTTGTCCTGGGGGGGTGGGGCCAAGACTGAGCAAAGCCCCGCCCATGTCTCCCATCCCCTTCCCCTTCCTAGACGGCAATCGGTAGCACCGATAGAGCGCGTCCTGCGTGCCAAGTAACGTCCTGAAAGGCTCAGTTCTCTCGGTCTCATGCTCATCCTGGGCTCAACCCATTTTACAGATGAGAAAAATGAGGCACGACATGGTCATGTGATTTGTGCAAGGTCACAGAGCTAGAAAGTGGTAGAAGCGGGACTTGAGGCCAGGCAGTCGGCTGTAGAGCTGGCTTGTAGCCAGCGCCTCACATGCCCTGCCTGTCTGGGCTTCATTCTGTTTCTGTACGCAAAGTGGGTTTCCTGGCACGGTTCCCTGCTCCTCTTGATTCGGGTACTTTGGTGCTGCTTCCTTCCAAAGGAGCCTCCCCTGTCAGCCTTGCTTTTCCTCCTGTGGGCTGACGGGACAGTGGGGCATGGCTAAGGACAGTGGTCATTTCGCTTTTTTAAAAAATCCTCACCAGAGGACGTTTATTGATTTTAGAGAGAGAGGAAGGGTGGTGGGGGGAGGGGAGAGAGAGAGAGAAACATCGATCCGTTGCCTCCCATACATGCCCTGACCGAGGACTGAACCCACAACCTAGGTCTGTGCCCTGACCAGGTTGTAACCTGCCACCTTTTGGTGCCTGGGAGGATGCTCCAGGCAGCTGAGCCACCAGGCCAGGAGAACAGCAGTGACTTTACACCATTCTGGGCCTTTCACGTCTATGAAGTAGGAATTGGGGCTCAGCACCAGGCACTCCTCCCTGTGTTTTCTCTTCTCTTTGGAGAGGAATGAAGGAGATACTTAGCAAGAGGCATGTGGTCGTCACCACTGGAAGGGTGAAGTGTCTGGGTTTTGAGTTGCCCTTCTATGCTGCCCCACCTGTCCCTGGTCCTTGGAAGGATCTGATGAGGATCATAGATCAGGGCTCAGCGCTGCAGAGCTGAGCCTCGGCAGCTATAGGCGGCGGCCTGCTCGCCGAGTCATCTCTACAGTACAGTGCTCATTGGTTTGTGCTCTCATTCATCGGACAAGTCAATGAACGGCATCAGGCACTGGGAGGCATGATTTTGAACAAGACGTAGACCCTGCTCTCGAGGAGCTTACAGTCTAGAGAGGGGCCCAGACAAGCAAACAGGCCTTCCCCAAAGAGTGCCAGGCAAGACAAACGGGCAGATCTGTGCTGCCGGTAACCACCAGGGCAATTCTGTCTTGTCCTGCAGCGGGTGAGGCAGCTGGGGCCGCAGCACCTCGGGCATAAAGAGGAGGCTCCTGATCACCCGGAGATGCCTTATCCTGGCGGCTCCCCTTCCCTTCCCTTCCCACCCCAACTCCCGTTCTGGGCTGCCCCCTCCCCCTTTCTTCCCACCTGTCTCTCCTGTGCAGCCTGGAGACAGCTCTCATCCGCTCTTTCCCTCCCTGCCGTGACTCCCCATACAGTGGACTCCCCTGGTCACAGTTGTTAAAGAGAGAGAACCTCAGGCCCCAAACGGCCTCATACCTGACCTCACCACAGTTTCAACCTCTCCCAGAAATGTGATCTTAGCCCACCAGCCTGGGATTTTCTGGTCAAGCACCAGAAAGGTCATCTGTCACATGGACCCTCTCCATCCCCCTTAGAAAGAAGAGACAATCCGTATGATAAAAACCCTTCACTTTCTTTCCCCCTCCACACGCACAAAAAAGATGTCCCAGCCCCCCAAGCAATCCTTTCTCTTCTTTTGTTCAAAGCTCCCTGGCCCCACCCTTCTTATAAACCTTCCATTTGTACAACTCCTGGGAGTGCCCTTCTAGTTGCTAGGTGGGAAGCTGCCTGATTCATGAATTGCTTCATAACGCCAATTACATGTTCACATTTACTTGGATGAGTTTTGTTTTTGAACAGAGCTGAGCTGTCCACTGTCCTCCCTCGGCAAGCAGCAGGACGAGGAGTAATGCGGCAGAGGGAACAGAACGCAGGAGGGAATGAACAGCCGGACCGGCAAAGAAGGCGCGCTCCCAGCCTGCCGTCAGTCCTTCCCCTGTGACTCAAACCCCGCTTCCTGGGGCCTTCCCTCTCCAGTTGGCTTCTGAGTGGCCAGAGAACCGACAAAGCCTGGAGGCTTTGTTCTGAAGGAGAAAGAAAGGCTGAGCTCTTATGGTAAACAAACAAACAAACAAACAAACCCGCATTCTTCAGCAGGATCAGTCTTCTAGAAGACCAGTTGTCTGGGTCACGGGCATTAGGTGGTCTGGACACCTGGACATTCGTTCCTTGGTCCTTCAGACAGGTAGCCAGAGGGTTATCTGGGGACGTGAGGTGAATCGGGCACTGACACAGGACTGGGACATTAGAAATGTAAGTGTCCAGTTAAAACAAGGATAGAAATACTTCCTCACACTTCAGCCTACTTGATTCTAGTCATTTAGCAGCTTGACTAGAGCGACTCCATTTTATTCCTTCACTCTGTTCCGCATGAGGTGCCCTCCCCCTGGGCACCAGCTATTCAGAGACTTGAAATCTGCCACTCCAGTTCCTTAGTCTCGGCAGGTGTCACGTGACAGAGAATGAGGAGACGTAGTCTCTGCCCGCCACGTGTCCCCGGTGACTTCTCTAATCCCATCTCACATCCCCCTCCTCCTCGCTCTGCTCCGAGCACTCTAACCGCGCCAGCCTGCCTTCAGACGTTCAGCTGTGCTCCCACAGGCCCTTTGCACTTGCGGCGTGGCAGACCCTGTGCCGCACTTTGCCCAGCGTGCTCCCTGCCCCATCCACGGCCTCTCACTGGGCTCAGGGTTCAGCTCAGACGTCACTTCTGAAAGGAAATTTGGCCCCGATGGTGTGGCTCTGTGGATTGCACACCGGTCTGTGGACCAAAGGATCGCTGGTTTGGTTCCTGGTCAGGGCATATTCCTGGGTTGCAGGCGGGTGTGTGTGAGAGGCAACCAATCAGTGTTTCTCCCTCACATCAGTGTTTCTCTCCCTCTCTTTCTCCCTCCCTTGCCCTCTCTCTAAAAACAAATAAAATCTTTTTAAAAATATAAAATAAAAGGAACTATGTCCTGCCTTCCCTCTCCCCGTCCCCACTGAGATCAGAGCCTCCCTGTAGACATCTGAGGAGCACCTGTGCTCCTGGGTGATTGGTAACAGCTGCCTCCCATTGGGCTGTCAGCTCCAAAGAGCAGAGGGACCTTAGCGGGTCCCCTGCACCTAGCACAGATCTTGACCAGGAGTAGCTGCTCACTAGATATTTGTTGCCTGAATAACTGCAGAATCCTCAATCTAGTTTACTTGTGTAGGGTGTGGCCTTGGCCCTGGAATGAGCCCGGGGGAAGCCTTCCCAGCCTTAGCTGTGCGGTGACGCGGCCAGCTGACTGTGGATATGCTAACTAAGGACAGCCCAAGAAGCACAGCTTGTGTTTTTTTTTTTTTTTTTTTTTGCCTTTCTTTGAGCAAACTACCCCACCCAGGAATCTTCCCACCCCTCAGGCAGGCTGGAGGCCCTCAAGGGCAGATGCACGTGATAATTCCGTGCCTTTTGCCAATCCGGATGCACCCACCGGAATGAGAGTCCAACCCAGATAAGAGTACTTCATGAGCTTAGTAGGCTTTGTGGCTTACGGAACACACTCTGTAACGCACGCCATTCCCCGATGAGGCAAAGGAAGCCGAGAGAGGCTGGGTGACAGGTCCAAGGTCGCACAGCTGGTAAGGCGACTCAGGCAAAACTCGAATGCAGATCCCTTGAAGCTGGCCAGTTTCTTGGAGGCGATTACACAGGTGGACACGATGTGCTGCTCACCAGCAAGAATCCCAAGACACTAGTCTTTTCGGCAGTTGTTTGATTCTTTCATTCATTTTTTTACGTGCTCCTCCCTGCACACGTCCATTGATTTGTTCAGGAGGCCCCACGCTCCGGCCGTTGCCTCTGAGGGCACTGCAGCTCAGTGTGAGCGTTTGGAAGCTGTGGCCCATTGTGCGTGTCCTGAGCTTATTATATACGCTTGGTGTGGGTGTGCTTACATACAAGTTTGCATTTGTCATGTAAACTTTCAAATGGTTCCCTGACACTCCAGTGCCCCTCCCCTCCCAGCCCTGCAAAAAGTTTAAGAACTGCCATAGTAACTCGTACTGCTTGGTGGGACAGGGTGGCAGCCCCTGTGTCCCTTGTTTCTCCTCCCTGTTTGGGTGACCATCTCTGGCCCAAGTGATAAACCTGCTGTCTGGACCACGTGACCAGCCTTGGACAGCTCCTCTCAGCCACTGCTCCCAGAATATCAAACCTGTGGAGACACACACATACACACATTCACGCCAACACCCACACAGTACTGCCCGCGGTGGCCGCGCTCGTGTGTGTCAGACACTGTGACACTCACACCCTTGTTTCTTTAATCCCCACAGCAGGCCTGTGAGTCTGGGAACTCGCCCAAGGTCACACGGCTAGAAAGAGGGGGCACTGCATTATGAGAGGGCAATCTCGGGGGCAGGGCGGCCGTGTTGGGGAACGCTGAGTGTGTTTAAGATCCTCCAGGGACAGGGCAGTGGTCGGGGCTCTTAGCTCCCCACGAGGGCCGAAGCGTGCACTGGGCATCCTGCTGAAATCACCCCGCTTTCCCCCGACAGCTGTTTCTGGAGCATCTTCTGTGTGCCGGGTGCGTGTCGGGGACAGTCCCAGCCAGCCTCCATGATGGCCTCGAGGTCCGCACCTGGTGTCACACCTTCATGCAGTCCCCTCCCCCAGCGTGGGTGTATGTGAAGGTGGCATTGTGCGGACGCCAAGGCACATCTCTTCCGATGTAGGGAATAAAAGCGGCTTCTGTCCTGGGTGCTCACTCACCCTCTTGCTGTCCGTTTTGGATCACTTGCTCCCCGGGAAGGAAGCTGTCACACCGTGGACAGCCCTCTAGCAGTGAGGCCCACGAGGCACGGAACTGAACCCTCCAGCCAGCGGCCTGCAGACCTGGGGACTGCCCCCAGCCAGTGAGGGAGCTTGGAGACAGACCCTCCAACCAGGCCTTCAGAGGACCACAACCCCGGGATGAGGATTCCTGGCTTGCAGACATGGCGGGAGGTAATACACGCTTGCTTTAAGCTGGCTGCTACATTTTTAGGGTGATCTCTTAAACAGCAATAGAGAACTTAACCAGAGTTCCGCCTGTAAACACAATTGCCGTGGTTCTTTTTATGGAACAGAAGCACACAGTGGAAGGAGGGAAGGCAGGAAAGAAGGAGGGAGGGAGGAGGGAGGGGAGGGAGGGAAGGAAGCAACTGTGTCAGGCAGCAGTTGGAGCAGTGGAGAAAAATAATGCAGGGTATTCGGAGAGTGAGGGAGGTTTGATTTAAATAGGGTGGCCAGGGAAGATCTGCCTGAAACGGGGTCATTTAAACAAAGACCTGAGGAAGTAAGCTCCTAAAAATCTGAGGGGAACAGCATCCAGGCAGAGGGAACAGCCAGTGCAAAGGCCTGGAAGTGAGAGTACGTCTGGATCACATGACCCACCCGGAGAGTGCCGTTTGCATATTTTGCCCCTAGATTGGTTGCCCTGCTGGGCCTGGGTTTGGCCCCACATGACGTGACCTCCAGGAGCGAGCAGGCAGGCAGGGTGCTGGGCCCCTGCTGCTCTTGTTCTCTCCCTGAAAGGCGTGGGCGGGCCCTAGACCTTGGCTTCACGGCTGAATTCCTGGGAGCGGGTGTCACGTTCTCAGGAGGTAGAAACAGATGCAGTGGCCATATTCTTCTAGCCTCCAGGTGATCTGGGTCAAAGTCAAGTGAAACTGCAGGACGAGAGATATGATGAAGGAAATGCAATTTGGTTGCAGAAAGATTCACATTTCAGAGCGTCTCCAATGTTTACAGGGGCAACAGGTAGCATAATCGAACTCCAGCCTCGTTGTTACAGCCGTAGGCTGTTTGCAGTTTCCTCTCCGGAGCCAGCAAAACACACGGAGTATCTGTGTATCACAGCAGCAAGTGCCAAAATAACCTGACCTGCCCACTGGGCATGCACATCCGCCTCTTCCTGGTGACAGATTTGTTGCTCAAGTGACTCATGGCCTGAGGACTCCCTCTTTCTGTGCCCGCCTCCCCCTCACCCAGAGAGGCCTTGCTGTCCTACAGTGCAACCTCAGCGCCCCCGGGGGCTCCCTGCCAGCAGGTCCGTGGACGGCAGCCGTGTTTTCCAGATCAGATGGACGGACATTGCGGCAAACCTGAAGTTACGCTGGGAGGACAAAGGGACAGAACGCTGGAGCCGAGGCCCTCTGGGAAATGAAGGGCACAGAGCAGCAAATAGCCCACGAGAGATCCACTCATCCTGAAGGGGCAGAGGAGTCATTCATTTATCCATTCACGTGTTCTTTCAACGAGTTTTCCCTGCACACCTACTGCGTGCCAGGACTGGGCCATGTGCTGGAGAAACAATGTGAGCAGACAGACAGCGCTCCTGCCCTCGGCGCGTTTATAGTCAGCTAGGGAGACAGGTGCATAGGCGCTGGCCTGTGCTTCCGGTGAACTTGGCGGGGACACCCATCCCAGTCCAAGGGGAGGACCAGGGAGAATGGTGACATCAGGGGAAGGCTCCGTGAGAAGTGACTCCTAAGCCAAGACCCGCAGGATGGATAGGAGTTCAGTGAAGAGGACAGCTGTGTCCAGGCACAGGGGCAGCTTGTGCAAAGGCCCTGCGGTGAGGGGAGCGGTAGAAAGGGCAGAGGAGGAGGGTCTTGTGAGCTTCATCCCTCGGGGCCACGGGGAACCACTGAAGGCTTCCAGCGAGAGAAACATAACCACGTTTGCATTTTAGAAACGTCACTTTTGCTGCTGTTGTTGACTCTGCCTCCCCCACCCCCATGTTCATGGCCTCGCGGCAGAGCACACCTAGCAGAGGCGGGGCCTTTGGAAAGACTGTGGCCCGGGCTGACCCGGTCCCCAGCCTGCTGGGGAGATAATGACAGGCTCTCCTCTCCTCTGCGCCCCACCCCGCCACAGCAGGCTTCAGGGGTGGGCTCTGAGGGCTGCTATATTGGGCTCTCATGGGTGAGGGCTCTGTCTGGCCTCTGCCCACATCTGGCCGGCTTCCCCCAGGTCTGAGGAGTCGTTTGTATCTCCAGGGTGGCAGGGCCTCCTCCCCTCAGCCAAGGCGCCCAAGATAATAGGGCAGCTTGGGAGCTGTTTATGAAAAGGCAGCCTGGTGGGGGGGAGCGAGGAGGGGGTGGGCAGGGCCCTCAGGACTGGTGACTGCTGCCACAGATAGCAATTGGGGCGGGGAAGGCTGTCTAAATTACAGCTCCCGGAATAGAGGGGCCGGAGGGCGTGGCGGGGCATCCTACCAAGGAAGCGCTGGCAGCCTGCCAGGCACGTCCAGGCTCCAGTCCCTGCCACAGGCAGAGGCGGGTGGCCACACACCGGCGGGGCCGTGGGGGACGCCATTCATCCTTGGCCAAGCGGCTGGCAGCTGTGAGGTGGGGTCAGGCGGTGGCAGGGAGGCTCCTGGGGGTTAGGAGAGAACCAGCCCGGTGCGACCTTCTGGAAGTCTGGTGAGGGGAGGGAAGGGCTGAGAAGAGGCAGGGGGTGGCTAGCCTGACCCCGGAGAAGGCGCCGCATCCCAGGTCCCCGGGGATATTCCGCACGAGGAGTGGGAGACCCTGTAAAAATGACAAGAAGGGCAGGCGCACTAACAGCAGCTACGTGTCAGGCACTGCCCCAAGCAACAACACAAGTCACTTCAGTTCACCCGCACAGCTCCCCATTATTGCCCCCATTTTACAGATGAGGAAACTGAGGCCCATGGAGATCCAGTACCTGCCACACAGAGATGGTGGGTGGCAACCCCAGGACGGGAGCCCAGGTTTGTCTGACTCCCAAACCTGGGCTCCAGGTCAAGGAGCCGATGTGGAGGCTGCACCTCACCGGTGTCCTCATCCATCCGCCAGATTCGAGCTGTCGCCGGGGCAACACGGACGCAGCGTGGGGTGCCAGGAAGAGCTGCAAACCTGAGGCTCGGCTGAGCTGTGCCACTTACCCACCCCAGGCCTCTGCTTGCTCATCTACAGGGTGGGGGTTGTTACAGGCACCCACCCCCTAGGGTCCTCTGGGAATCTGATGACGATATGTGTTCATCAGAAAGTGCCACATGTCAAATGACTATTATGTGGACACTGAATGTTTACAAAGGCAATGATTTCCAACCGATCAGAGGAGCTCATGTGTGCACGGCGTGCCTGAGGAGCAGCACTATTTAAATGAGGAATAAGTCCTGGCTGGTGTGGCTCAGTGGATGGAGCACTGGCAACCGAAAGGCCGCTGGTTCGATTCCCAGTCAGGGTGATTGGAGACTCAAGCGTTGGAAAATTTTAGTTTAAGGTAAAAAGTTATAAGCCCAGCAAGTAATGTATATGTTAAAGCTTTTGTTTCAGAAACTACAGATAAGGCCCATCCTGGCTCCTGGGAAAACAGCCGACCTCCTGGGGCACTGCTGAAGATTACTGCCTGGGGACAAGTGGGGGCATCGGGGCCACTGTGTTCCAGGGGGAGACAGAAGACCACCTGCCCCTGGGAACAGCTAACTGCCCAGGACAGGAAGGCTGCAGTTTCTTTCACCTAATCCTCCCTGAATTTCAAAACCCCTCACTGCACCTTGTTTGTTCCCTGCTGTAAAAAGTCTGGCCTGGAATGAAAAGACAAGATGGTCTATTAGGGTATGAACCCACCGTCTTCCTGGATCACCGGCCATCTGAGGAAAGCGCCCCCCAAAATTCAATCGCTGTCATTGCTTATTGGGGTTTGGTAGCGACAGGCAGCCCGAACGCCAGTATCTTTTCCGGTTTCAAGGGCACATGGCTGGGTTGCAGGCCAGGCCCCGGGTTGGGGGCCTGTGCGAGGCAAGTGACTGATGTTCCTCTCCCTCCCTTCCCCTCTCTCTAAAAATAAACAAAATCTTTAAAATGAGGAATAAGTCCTGGCTGGGAGGCTCAGTTGGTTAGAGCGTCCTCCCGAGATGCCAAGGTTGCGGGTTTGATCGGGTTCGACCCCCCAGTGAGGGCACATACGAGAAACAGTGACTGCGTGGACAGATGGGACGACAGACTGATGTTTCTCCCCGCCCCCGCAGTCCACTAAAAAAATAAAATGAGGAACGTATCCTCGATGAGTACTTGGTTTTCCTATAAAGAGCGACTTAAAGCAAGACACACCTGCATCCACTTTCTGTGAGGGTTTGCTGCCTTGAAACTAGTTCTTCAACTGCTTGTACCTGAGCTGTCGATTTTCAGCTCAGGCTGGGGACCCCACCCCCACCCCCAAGTTCCTGGCACCAGCTGTCCCCTGGGCCGGGGTTCTCCCTGCAGAGACACAGGCCCTGGGTGACCCTTGCCTCAGGCTGCGGCTGCCTTTCTGAGCCCCTGGCCCTCCCAGGTGTGTTACTTAATGTCATGCAAGAGGCTCTGGCCTGTCCCCGGGGAAGTGCTGCAATAAACCCCAGAGGCTGAAACTTGCTGATTCATCTGAGGAGCCAAGGGCAGGTTAAGGGCACTGGGGCGGCAGGGTGGGGGTGGGGAAGACACTTGGCCAGCAGCCTCACTGACACTCCCATCATGCATGGCTGCCTGTCCCTTTTCCTGGTCCCTGGTTCAGTGTCTGTGGTGACCAAGCACACCATGCAGGGAGCAGGGAGCCACACCTTCTGCCTGCTCCTCCTGAGCCCTATGGTGGTCTCTTTCCAAGGCCCAGTCTTCAGCTCTCTCCCTAGGGTCCTCGCCACCCACCCCGAGGAGCTGGTTCAACTTGGCACCTGCACCTTCCGGTGAGATTTGTAGTGGTGCTGTTAAGGTGGCCCATGGCAGAGAAAAACAAACAAACAAACAAACAGAAAAAAAGACCGCTTGTGGCACAGTGAAGTTGCAACCCCTCCATCCTAAGGAGGAATCTGCGGAGGCGGAGTCTATTAGGGAGGAGCCACTCATGCACTCACTCATTCAACCAGTGCTTTTGCGTCCCTGCTCCAGGTCTGGTGCTATTCTAGGTACCAGAGGCGCAGACGACTTTTGCCCTCATGGATCTCGCATCTCATGGGAGTGGCGACCAGGTGAACGTACAGGATGCCGGAGAGTGGTCCATGCCACGGAGAATGCAGAGCAGGGAGGGCGGAGAGGGGGGTGGTGTTCATCAAGGGCAGAGGGTGTGGGCACAGGGAGGGACCCCACTGTGTGGATATCTGGGGGACACAGGGCAGAAGGAGCAGGCGGTGGAGGCCAGTGTGTGGATGGAGTACAGTGAGCTGGGGGGCAAGGGAGGGGGATGGATGGAATTGAGATTCGTGGAGAAGCAGGATTGAAGGTTGGACGTTCTTTGCTGGGGAGATCCTCCTAAACTCTGACTCAAGTTCTTTGAGCTCAAAGGAGGCCACCTCTCTTCTTGGGGACACGTGCAGCCTCCTCTGACAACAGCCCTGCTTGGGATACAGGGGGGACTGGAGTCTGGGAGGCCAGGGAGGGGATGGGGCTCCCCTCCAGCGAGCTGAGCCAGGACTTCTGGTTCCCTTCTCCTGCCTTGGACTTGACCGCCTGAATCCCAAATTCCTATCACCTCTAGGATGTCCCTAAGGTGAGACGGTAGGCTTTCAAACCCAGGGTTCCGAGGAGGGAGGCTCCATGGGTTCCCTCCAGCACACCCCCACTCCGACGGGAGGAGGGGCTCTGCTTTAACGTCACCTGTGTTTACAGGTGTGATTTCATTTCAAAAGTGCATTTGTTTCGAAGGACACACACACACACAGTCTGCAAGACCTGGTGTAGCCGAAAGTGTCGAGCACTCTGGGTCCAGACTCGGCACTGTCTGACCGGGGCTGGCCTGGTCTCCCCACCTGGAAACAGGGACGTGAGGAAAGATCCCTCCAAGCACAGGCTGCACGCTGTCCCGTTCTGCAAAGCAGCGTTCTGCAGCTTCAGCGTTCGCGGCGTGGGGAGCAGGCACTTGGTGATTCTGACCCGGGGGGCCTCTAGGCCATGACTGGGTAAACGTTGCTTCTTAAAAATTCCTAACACAGAAGATTTGATTTCTGAAAGGACACATAAGGGACTGGTAAGAGCGCTCACCTCTGGGGAGGGCATCGGGAGGCTCGAGGGCTCGTGAAGCAAACTCCCCTTTCACTGCATTCTCTTCTATGCCCTTTGAATTTTGTGCACGCGTGTGCATTTTAACCATATACATGTGCACAGAAATGTACCCTTATCTGATAAAGTAAACTGCAAATATTTAGAGCATTATTCAAGTGAAAGGTGAAAGACCAGACACTCGAACAGGACCACTTGCCGTGTCCACACTGCACCTTGAACCTGAACTACGGGGAGAGCGGGAAACCTAATTCCTAAGGGCTTTGAGAAGAGTCGCGCAGGGTGAGCCAGAGACCCCCAAGAGAAGGGGACAGAGGAGTCGCCCAATAAACCTTTTCATTAGGTGTGTCACTCAAGCCGAGTGAAGGGTGGCAGGTCCCAAAACTTCAAATGTCCCCCTGAAGGGAGAGGCCGGAGACGCCAGAGACAAAGCCAAACAAACAGTCGCAGTGCGCAGGGAGGGGCGGGGCTCCCGCAGCAGGGCTGCGTACCCTAGGGAAACCACCCGGAGGTGCGTGTCCGTCTGTGTACGCGGTGACCCCACCCCCCGTGTCAGTCCCTCCAAGGAAAGGCCACGTCCTGCTCGTCCGTGCGTCCAGCGCCCGCACCCAGGCCTGTTTACGAGCCAGATGCAAATGCCGAAGGAAAGAACCTTCTAGCCCCGCACCGGGCACCAGCATTCCTGCTGCTGGGCCCGCCGCGCCCAGCGATAGCGGGTTACAGCTTCCCGCGGTCCTGTGAACCGGGCACTGCTCGTGTCTCCAGGGGGCCAATGAAAAAACGGTCTTGTGTCTGCCACCTTGTATTTGGCGGCGTGCTCTGGGCCAAGTGACTTCACTTCTTTGGTTTTGCCATCTGTACAGTGGGAGCCACTGTTGCAAACATATCCAGAGGCCAGGGAACACCTGGAATGCAAGGGTTCAGCCAGGTCGCTGGCCCGAGGCAGTGAGGGAGGGGTGGAGGTCAAATTCAAACCCAGCTTCCGAACTGAGGTAATTCTGCTGCCCCACCGGCTCCGGGGGCGGCTCCTCCTCCGGCAAGGTGGTACGGAGATACTTGGAAGGGTTGATAAAGCCACTCATTTTTCTCTTCTTGCTTTTGGTCATCATTAGGGACTTGTTAGGGAAAAGGAGACAAACAAAGGTTTATTTTTTTTAAAATCCTCACTCAAAGATATGCTTATTGATTTTAGAGAGAAAGAGGAAGGGGGGGGGGAGAGAAACATGGATGGAAGAGAGAAACATTAATGAGTTGCCTTCTGTATGGCCCCAACCAGGAATTGAACCTGCGGCAACCTAGGTCCGTGCCCTGACCAGGAAACGAACCCGCAGTGTTTTGGTGTACGGGGCAATGCTCCAAGCAACAGGACCACCGAGCTAGGGCAAAAGGTATCTCTTTATACTAATTTAATAACTTTTTATTGAATAATACTATGTGCACTAGTGCTGGGCAGGGAAGTATAATTATGGTCCGGAGAAAAGGGAGAAAATTAAATTTCTTACAGCAGGCTGTTGCCTGCAGAGAGTGAGTGAATTAGGATTCTGGAATATTTGGGCTGGAAGGCTTCTTAGGGGTTCATAGTTCCTCTGATACAGATGGAAAAGCAGGCCCAGGATGGGGGAGGGGCTTGCCCAAGCCTCTGGAGTTAGAACACTCAGGTGGTCTTCGATGAGGAGTATGAATGAGGAAATAGGAGTGTGGGCCCTCAGCCTGTGACCCTAATGGAATGAGGGGAGAGTGGAGTATGGGGAGGAACCAGGAGGGGGAGGAGCCAGGAGGGGGAGGGGCATCATCCTGCAAAAGGGAGCCAGGAGCTCAGAACTGAACCCAGCACCTCAATCTTCCCTCCCTCTCAGAGAGAAGATGCTGAAGCCTGCCATTCCCTCACCTGAGGACCCGGGCAGACCCAGGCACGGAGGGCTTTTCAGAACCCCGCCCTAGGGACTGACTGGAGGGCTAGGAACTTTCTTGATTCTGACAGTTGTATCTTGCCATGTGCTCTTGGCCAAGTGCCTCCAGCCCAGGGTTTTGCCATCTGTAAAATGGGGCCATGGTCCCTGCCACATTGCAGGCCAGGACAGAATGAAAGGATCAAAAGAAAGGAGGGCAGAGGCAAGGTTATTTGTGTCTGGCTCCCCCCCTCGCCCTGTAAACAGATTTCTCCCTTCTCCCCAAGGACCTGTCCCAAAGAGGCGTCTGGAAATTCAACAGAGCCAGCCAGTCTGGGAGTTAAACAATCGGCAGCCCAACACGGGTATCCGCTGAGACAGAACAGCTATTCAGACGTCGGGGGCGGTGAGCGGGGGCCTGAGCAGCGAAATGTGGAGAAAGAAGCGTTTCACACGCGTCCGCTCCCGGCCCACGCCCGTTGCCATAGCCGCCCCCCTCCCCGCTCGGCTCGGAGCCTGCACGCAACCCCGGCCTCACACGGGCCTCGGCGCCCGCTGGGCGTTCCCCCGGGCTTCCTGGCTTGTGGTTAAGGGAGCGCAGAGCCGGTCGAGTCCAGGAAGGACGAGTCGCGCGAGGCTAGGACCAGGCGTCCTGTGGGCAGCGGCCCCGCCCAGCCCGGTCACGCCTTTCCAGGCGCCACGTCCCCGGACGCGCGCGCGGTCCCCTGGAGCTAGGCCCTCTCGGGGCTGCGCGGGGTCCCCGGCGGGGCGGGGAAGGGGAGCCTACGTCTCGGCCACGCCCGCGTCCCCGCCGCACCTGGGACTCGAGAGCCCCGCGTCCCTGCCACTCCCGTGACCCAGTGGCCATGGGTCCGCCACTCCCAAGACACAGAAGTCCGCGTCCCCGCCGCGCCCGTGCCCGATCCCCGCCAGACGGGTGTCAGCTCGCAGTTGGAGGCGCACAGCGTCTCACTGACCTCCTTTGTGAGCTCGGGACACTTGCCGCACTGAGAGCTGACAACTTGGGGCCCAAAAGCCACGGAGGGAAGAAGCTCCAACAACTTCCCCGGGGTTAACTCCCCCGAGCTGTCTCTCAGGTCGGCCGAGAGCGTTTCCTCTGCGCTTGGCTGACACCCCCCTGCCGCTGTGGGAGCCAGTCTAGGAGACAGCGGATGCCAGCCTATGGCGGAGGAGGGTGTAGGCACCTTGGGGGCTACCTTGTGCGTTTTACTGGTGGAGAAACCTTAGTGCAGAGAGAGGGGGCCTGAGTTGTTCAAGGCCAAGGTCCCACTGTAAGTTATGGCAGGGCCGGGTCTGGAGCCCACGTTCCTGTGGCCCTAGCCCGGCGCCCTTTCTCCACACTCCCATACCCTGTCTCAAATTAAGTTGAATCCACCCTGGGGCTAAGGACAGGCAGACTTTTTGCCAAGAGTGGTT
Organism: Phyllostomus discolor; assembly: GCF_004126475.2. NCBI lineage: Eukaryota > Metazoa > Chordata > Mammalia > Chiroptera > Phyllostomidae > Phyllostomus > Phyllostomus discolor. Next base: position 102,260,230 of record NC_040910.2, on the reverse strand, counting down.
TGGGTAAAGTAGTGAAATGCTGGAAAAATGGAAGTTTTCTAATAAAAACTGTCTCCATGGGCACAGAGAATTATAAGCACTCACTCCCTGGCTCCGCAAATCACCTGCACAACCTCCCCAGCACTCTCAGCCCGGCAGGTCCCGGGCCTCCCGCCCACACCTTCCCCTCCCCTGTGTCCTTTTCTTTTCCGGCACCTGGAACATGTCCAGAGCCTGGACATGTCCAGAGCCTGGTTTGACCTCTACTGCCTGTGGGGTTTTCCCCTCTACCTTTAAATGACGCTCAGGGCTGGGAAAGTGGGGGTGGGCGGTGGATTTGATTTTTCTACTGTCTTACACCTCTGGATGCGGTTCTTCCACACTAGCCACAGGTAGTTCTCTTAAACCGTGTCCCATAGTTATATTTATTTATTTTTAAAAGATTTTTAAAGTACATTTTTTTTAGAGAGAAGAGAAGGGAGTTTGGAGAAAGAGAGGGAGAGAAACACTGATGTGAGAGAGAAACATCGATTGGTTGCCTCTTGCATGCCCCCAACTGGGGGCCTGGCCCGCAACACAGGCATGCACCCTGACTGGGAACTGAACCAGCGACCTTCGATATGCAGGCCACCATTCAACCCGTTCGGCCACACCAGCCAGAGCCCATGGTTATATTTAGACAGCCCTTCATTCCCAGTCTGTATGGAGAGCTAACTTAGACATTATCCAAACACACGATGACAATATTTCAAACCACACCAAGGAGGACCCTCTGCTTAAAAGTCCCACATCAAAAGTAGCTTTTTCTAGGTCCCTGCCCTGCCCCCAACAGTTTGGAGAGGAAGTGGCCAGCTGCCACCTCTGTGGTAGGTTGCAAACCTCAGCGTGGCCGAGGCTCCCTTTGGTCAGGGGGGCACTGGAAGACCAGCTGACAGTGTGGACCACCCCCGACTCGAGTGTGCTGCAGTCAGACGTGCCGATGAGAAAACCAGCAGTTTTGGTCCTTCCCCCCTTAGCCGCCCCCTCTCCCTCTCTAGAGGGGTCAGCCCCCGTTCCTAGTCCCTTGGAGAGCCACACCATCTTCTCGGCTGTTAGAGAAACACCGTCTCATGGGACACTGCGGTGACAGACCCCAAAATGCCATCAGATGACTGACCTGTGCTCACAGGGTGGAAGGAGGCACAGCTGAACCCCAAGTTCTTGTCACACCTTTGGACAAAGTGTTTGCATGTAATTCCTTTGTGTCCCAGGCACCAACTAGGTTGGGACAGGCTCGGTTAGGGGCCTTCAGGAATGCCGGGTCTTCCGCTTCTCTGTGTTTCTCAGGCTTTAGGACCGGATCCCAGAAGCGAGACTGAGGTCATCGCAGACTGTTCAGTAAGGAAGCCACTTGCAAGGTCAGCCAGCCTGACCCTCTCCTTTCGGTGTGATGCCATAATTATTTATTTGTATATTGAGTACCTGCCATGTGCTGTAGCTAGAGAAATAAAATGATCAAGACAGTTATCTTCTTGCCCTGGCTGGCGTAGCTCAGTGGATTGAGCGCGGGCTGGGAACCAAAGTGTCCCAGGTTCGATTCCCAGCCAGGGTACATTCCTGGGTTGCAGGCCATAACCCCCAGCAACCGCACATTGATGTTTCTCTCCCTCTCTCTCTCTCTCTCTCTCCCTCCCTCCCTTCCCTCTCTAAAAATAAATAAAATCTTAAAAAAAAAAAGACAATTATCTTCCCTCGGGGGTGGGGGGAGGCTGCAAAAATAGGGCCAAGAGACAAACAAGTCTGCCAATAATGAACAACAGTGTGACAAGAACTGTGACAGTTATGTGCAGAGTTCAGGAGGGACCAGCCGTGTTTGGGGAGGGGAAGGGACGGAGAGAGAGAACAACATTGATGTGAGGGAGAAGCATTGGCCAGCTGACTCCTGCACGCACTCCAGCCTTGGGACCAAACCAGTACCCCAGGCACGGGCCCTGACCAGGAATCGAACCAGCGACCTCTCACTTTGCAAAGATGACGCCCAGTCCACTGAGCCACACTAGTCAAGGCCTGAGTTGGGTTTTGAAGAGAGGTAGGTTGAGATAGAGACTGAGTTAGGACTAAAACCCTGCTTTCTAGTCTGGTGCTCTGTCCATGCAGAGGAAACCGGAGACCTGAATTCCCAGCTGCGTAAGGGGAGGTGCCCGTGTCAGCATGCCTTGACCCAGCATCCGTCAGCAAGACCAGACCTACCTGCATGGTAGGGGGAGGAATCGAGAGGCAACCTTTCCGGCAGACAGCAGGGAAGAGTTAAACCCTTCAAAATCTTAGCTCAGCCTGGAGGGACAACTGGGTCTAGTTGTTCCATGGATCCTCGGCAAAGAAAGGAGAGGTAGTTTCCATTTCTCTCTCCATTCGCAGGCACTAGTATAGCCTGTGCATTTGATTCCTGAGTATCTGTGTGTGGCTTATTTACTTGGGAAGCACCTTTCCCAGACTCTCCAGTTCCTGACATCTGGCTTGGGATACTCAGAGCATGCGTGTCTTAGCACAAGACAAACCCGATTCAGGATGGCAATTTGCTGCGTTAAACATGCAGTTCATTATAGAATGCATATCCAATAAAAATGAAGTTGGAAAAAAAAAGTGAAGTTGGAACCTATTACTCTTTTTTGGATCAATATTTATATTGCTTCCATTCCTTTAAAATATGAATGAATTAGTATATTAGTTTGAATAACCGAAACAAGAGAAATATCACTCCACAATATCATACCCTTGGACAAAGTGTATGCACGTTAATTTCTTTGTGTCCCAGGGACCAACTAGGTTGGGGCAGGCTTGGTTTGAGGGTTCGGGAATCCTGGGTTTTCCCCTTCTCTGTGCTTCCCACGCATTAAGACCCAGTCCTGGAAACGAGACCGAGGTCATCGCAGACTCTTAAGTAAGGAAGCCACCTGCGAGATCAGATCAGCCAGCCTGAGCCTCTCACTTCAGGAGAGGCTCCCCCCTCCGGGGGGAGGGGGGAGAGACACACACACACACACACACACACACACAGAGGACAGACACTGTGCCAGTGAAAGGATGAGCCAGGAGTAGTACACAGAGGTCCTGGGACTGACTGCCCGAGGGACGTGGCCTCAGCTCTGCCACGAACTTGCAGTGTGGCCTTCAGAGGTCCCCTCTCTCCAGCGGTCAGCTTCCCCACCTGGACAATGAGGGGTGAGACACCAAGGAACTTTGAGACACACATGAAATTTTGACTTAGAGAGTTTTGACTCCTTTTTAAAAAAAACATTTTATTTATTTATTTTTAGAGAGGGAAGGGTGAGAGAAAGAGAGAGAAACATCAATGTGTAGTTGCTGGGGGCCATGGCCTGCAACCCAGGCATGTGCCCTGACTGGGAATCGAACCTGCAATGCCTGGTTCGCAGCCCACGCTCAATCCACTGAGCTCTGCCAGCCAGGGCTTGACTCCTTTTTTTAAAGTCCGATGTAAAGGTTTGTTGAGAGTTTTGACTCTTGAACAGAAAGCCCAGCTGCCTGACTGTACCAGCCCCTGACCCCAAGCAGCTGGAAAACTGTGTCCTGATGATTCTCTTGCACACCAACCGAGAGCAACAGCAGGGAGGTCACAGCCAGGATGGAGGAGAAGCACAGGCCCAGGGCGAGGCCCGGGTGAGCATGGGGGGCAGGTGGGGTGGGCTCAGGGACGAGGAGAGGGGTCGTGTGCTCGTGGAGGGAAGCGGAGGCGGCAGAAGGGGCTGTCGCCAGCTCTGCCAGTCACTGGTCAGGGGCCATGATGGAGCCTGCTCTCCTGCCAGCCCCCCAGCCTGTGCTTTCATTTAGGGCACAGCTGTCAGGATGCACCAGAGTGGTCCCTGAGCTGGCTGGAGGGACACTCCACTGTTGCCCCCCTGAGCTGGAGTCCCCAGCTGTTTCCTTGACCCGTCTCTAAGGTCTGGAAACTGGGACCATAAAGAGGTGGAAAAACCCAAATCCTTTGAAAAGGGCCCTGTTCTTTCACTTGAGACAGTGGGTGTGGGTCTTAATAGACCCAACCCAAACACAGCCTAATACCCAATTCTATTTATTCTCCTTGTGGTGGCAACCTGGGCAGAAAGATGTGGCTCCTTGAGGGCAAGGGAGGTAAATAAAAGAGCCGTAATTTGTAACTAGCTCATGTTTGAAGTTCTAATTCTGTAGCCGGCAAGGGTGAGCGCTGTTCTGTGGTCTCCGATGGTCGGGGATGTTGTCTGCCAACCCGAGCCTCCGCCGTTCAACTCAGCCCGCCTGCATTCCTGTTCCTAAAACTTCTGCCGCTCCAGGCCCGCAGGACGGGGCTGGCGGCTTCCCAGCGGGTCTGCTGGATGTTAGCTCGGCGAGCTGGCTTCCAGTGATGAGCGTTCGCTCACCTGGGCCCGGCGGGCGACAGAATGAAAACCCGGCCGTGAAATCAGCGCATCCATCAATGCAGCTCAGCGGCTTCCTAAACGGCTCCTTGCGTAGTCACCACCAGAAAGCAGGAGAAGTAATTTCCACGTGCTGAATGCCGGCTGTTCTCAATTTTCAGTTTGATATTCCCGACTCCGGGGGAGGTCCCTCGTTCCTGCGACTGGCTGATCAGCCGTCCCTCTGCTTCTGGTCCCTTTCAGGGCTCGGCCCGGTCACCTCCCACTCGGACCAAGGGAGGGTGTGCTTCTGCATCCGTCCGACAAAGACCCCAGACCCCAATCCACACCTACACCTGCCCATGTACTCAAGGGGGAGACCCTCAGCGGAAGTCTCCTTTGGATTAATCTGCACCCACCCACTCAGGCCGGCCACGCCGTGTGGTCACCATTCCTGCCATCCGCTGACACCACACAATGTGATTTACCGCCGCCTGTGGTTCTTGACATTTCCTGGGCATCAGCAGGCAGCACAGAACACCAGCCCCAAGCGCTGCGGTCCTGAACGGTTTTCTTCTCCCTGATACTGTCTTTAACATCAAGTCCATGTCAGTGGGCACCACACCACAGCCATGAGGACAAGGCCTGGCCTTCAGCTGGGCGCCCTGGAAACCAGGCATTTGGGGATGGACGGCGTTACTGCCCACTCCCACTCCTCTTCCTGAAAACAGGCCCCCAGACAGTGGTGCGGGGCTCCCTCTGCCAGAGGAACAGAATGAGGAGTAGATGTGAGTGAGTTTTAGACATAGTTTTATGTATTGGTATAATTTTAGATAGAGATAGAAACAATCGATGTATTGCAAGGAACTACACAATTGTAGGGGGCTGGCTAGAAGAGTCCAAAATCTATCAGGCAGGTGGCAGGCGGGGACCCCCAGGTGGGACCTGAGCAATTCCACGGTGGGATTCCGTCTTTCCTGGTGTCGATCCTCAGGCCTTTCAGCTGATTGGATGAGGCCCACCCAGTTAGCGGGGCTGCTCTGCTTTACCTCAAGTCAGCTGCCTATCGGGGCTGAATACCATCACAGCAGCACCTGTACTCGTGTTTGAATGAATGAGGGCGAGACTGCCCGGCCAAGGTGACCCAGACAACAAACCATCCCAGGCCTTGAGGCAGGAAAGGCGAAACCATCCCCAAAATGTGTTTACTCCAGCAAGGTGAGTGGTTGCCTCATTCAGGTGTAATCAATTGGATCCAATGGAATCAAGGGATCCATTGTGATCAGCTGGTCTTCATGGGGTAGCTGATCTCTAAGGAATAGCGGCGCTACATCAGGACCATGACATCGGTCTCTTCCTGGCAGGCTGGCCGGCCGTGGCCACCTGAATCTTGATGAGGGGGAGCCCGTGGTATGTGGCCCAGTTATAGCTGCCCTCCCCTGCCTCCATAGATCTGTATGTACCCACTGAGTGAGCGCTGGACTGACCAATGACAGGCCGGCTAACATCCACTGACCCTGTTGTTCTGTCCACTTGGAGTGTAGTTACGACTTGTTCCGTGGTGGGTGCTCTCTGATGGGCATTAATGTGTAATGTGAAGATCTCATATGCCATGCTCATTCCCACAGGCCCGTCCACGTGTCTCTTCCCCATGCCTCCTTGTCCCTGATCTTCCAAACCTTCTTTCTCAAGCCCCCGGTCAAGCCGTCAAACCATTTGCCACTGTTCACATCTCTGGCATATTCTCACCTCGGGCAACTTCTCTTTCCGCACGTGGGGAATGCCCATTCACACTGCCGAGCTCTGCCCGCGGGCAGACTTTCCTCGCTGCCATCTCCCAGGACTGCCCGGAATAGGCCTGCGTTGCAGCAGGGGTCTGTTCTCAGCCCACCTCCACCACGCCAGCTCATCTGTGAACCAGGCTCTGCTTTTCCCCTCTTACCTCAGGCGATCATGAAGGGTGACCCCGCCCCTGCTCCCATGTAGCCACCGTACACGTCAGCTGGAGGAGAGGCACCGGCGTGACGGTGGTGGATAACAGGGCGACCGGGCCACGTGCTCGTGCAGCTCACTTGCACATCTTACTTGTGCCCTCTCTTCTTGCTCAAGTTCAACTCTGAAATGTTCTTTGCATCTAAGAGTGCTGTTAGGCCCACCTGACCTTATGAACTGGTGGCTTATCACGGGCAGTCCTGGCTCCATGAATGCGGATAGCTAAGGCTGGGTGTTCTGTTTCTGCCAGGGGCCGGTCGCATTCCAGAAGATTTGCAAAAGTTTATAGTGGTCTTATGCAGGTGGTACGGACCTGCTCCAGACCCTACATGTGTCTACATAACTCTCCTATTGGGGCTTGCCATAAACCCCACGGAATTTCTTCACGGATATCTCTAATTCCATGCTCGTATGGCCCTCATCTGCAAGCGGCAGGCCTGCCCAAGCCTGCTGAAGAACCCTGCCTTGCTCTGCACCCCACTCGAAGCTGGTGTCCTTCTGTGCCATTCGTTCTGCGAGTTGGCACAGCATGACATCCCCCCTGTGGGACAGAGCTTGCTGTTCAGGTTCCGGGTCTCAGTCAAATACCCACTCTAGCACACCCCCTTCACCAAGCCTCTACCTAACGGTCGCCCACAGCAGTCGTGGCTTTTCTGCTTCTCTTAGTGCAAGCCATCTCTTTCTCCTGCCTTCCGGCAGCCATCCCGGCAGCCTACGGGCACCAGCCCCTGGCATCTCGTTAGGGGTCGTGATCAGAAGGGCCCAATATCAATAAACTGTCATGTTTCCCACTTACACCACCCTACACCCCTTGGTCCTGGCTTCCGTGAGTACAGGCTGATCAGGTCCTGCAGCTTCAGTCCAATCAGGAGACAGAAGCCACAGAGTAATTTGAACAGGGAAAGTTTAGTACATAGAATAATGATGTGTAACAGGGAATTGGAGTAATGAAGGACTGGCCAGTAAAAATACAAAGAGAGCTCGAAAGAGCATAGAGATAGCAGATGGAAGGAACAGCTGCTACCCTCAGTGCTGAGACAGCACACCCAGGGAAGCGGCCACCCCAGGGCTGAGCTCCAGGTCCCTTTGAGAAGACACAGTTGTGGCTTGTTGGATGGCAGAAAAGTCACTGTGGCGTCGAGCAGGTGGGACTTGCTGGAAACCTGCCCTCTGGGATTCCTGGGGAGGCCACGCACGAGGGGTGCCCCAGCTGAGGGGATGGTGGAGAGGATGACCGCCTCACTCCGGAGCCAGGCCTCGGGGAAGCTGCCAGAGCTGCAAGAACCTGCCGAGTGCGGCACACGGGCAGTAGGAACGGAAACCCCTTCCTTCTGCAAAGCTTCTCCATGGCCCTCTAGTGACGAAGCTAATATTGTGCCAATAGGCAAAGGAGAATTATTAAAGGGCTTTGTTCCACCCTCACCAGGCAGGCAATGAAGGATGTCTTTGGAGCTAAGAGGCAAAAATTGACAACTGCCTCAGCCTTCCCTCCTTGAGGAGGACCAGCACTTCCCCGGCGAAGTTATGTTGTACGTGACCCTACTCGTCAGTCTGGTGGCCGGGAGGGGAGATGAGACAGGCCCAGAGAGGTGTGCATTGCTGCAAGGCAGAGGCCTGTGCGTCTTCTTCCAGCATGAGGGGAATGGTAACCTCGTGTAGGGAGGGGCTAAGCACTCCTGCAATCCCAGAAGGTCCCGGTGTCACCACTACAAATGTCAGGGGCCCTCCCCTTCCCGAGCACAGCCCTGACCTGGTCACTGTAGGCTTGCAGTGGACGAGCATTCAACTTTCCCTGGGGCTGAGCTACTCCTGTAACTGTCGTGGGCCTGACCCTCAGCTGTTCCGCTTTCTGGCTGCAGGACTTGAGTTTCTTCTTATCTGCTGCTGAGGCAGTTGGCTTTCTCTTGCTGTGTATCAAGTGATCACAAACAGCTGCTTAAGACAATATCCAACTATCATGCAATTCTGCAGGTAGGGTGCCTGGGTTCTGCTCAGGGTGTCAAGTCCATCTGTCCCAGAGAGCAAAACACAATCACAGGACTAGTAGCTGACCGTATTAGTAAACTCCAGGGATTAGGGTGTGGCATCTTGGGGGTTCCGTCTTTAGAATTCTGCCTCCTGCAGTCTGCTCTCTGGCCCCCAGAAAGTCACATCCCTCCCAAACGCAAAATACATTCACATCCTTCCAAAGTTCCCAAGGGTCTCACCCTGTTACATCACCAACCCAAAGCCCAGAATCTCATCTAAACACCATCAGCTCGTAAGTTCAAAATTTCACCCTTAAAATCAGATGCAGATGAATCCCTGGAGTAGAACCCTGTAAGCACAGCTCCTGGACACAATTCTTCTCCATCTATGGGCCTGTGACACTAAAGAAATAGGTGACGTGCTCCCTACACAATGATGGGACCGGCATAGGACAACAGTTATATTCTGGTTCAAAATGAGGGAGATGGCCCTGACCCGTGTGGCTCAGTGGGTTGAGCATTGTCCAGCAAAGTGAAAGGTCGCTGGTTCGATTCCTGGTCAGGGCACATGCCTGGGTTACAGGCCTGGTCCCCGGTTGGGGTACGTGCAAGAGGCAACCAATCGATGTTTGTCTCCCTTTCTTTCTTTCTCCCTTCCCCTCTCTCTAAAAATAAATAAATAAAATCTTTCAAAAAAAAAAAAAAAAAAGCATGGCGGGGGGAGGAGGGGAATGCCGCCTGTCCAAAGCGGTTTTTAAATCTAGCTGAGCAGACTCCATTAGGTTTCGAGGCCTAGAATTGCCTTCATCCCTCTTTTTTAAAAAAAAATTATATTGATTTTTAGAGAGAGAGGAAGGGAGAGAGAAAGAGAGAGAGAGATTGATGAGTTGATTTGTAGACCTGCTTATTTATGCATTCATCAGTTGTTTCTGATATGTGCCCTGACTGGGGATAGAACCCACAACCTTGGGGTATCAGGATGATGCTCCAACCAACTGAGCTACCCGGGCCTTCCCGGCTCTTGACTCTGCCCTCCTGACTGTTGGAGTCCCCTTCTGGTCACTCATCCTTTCTCAGGAAAGATAGCACATGTTTGCTGCTGAGTTTTGTCAACCTGCTTCCGGCCAGTAACATCTGGGGACCCAGCAGCCGTCTTTCCTTTGCTGCTGTTTCTCTCTCCGCCTCAGCTCACGGTGTGTCTGCGGGTATAAATGCTTCCAGAACCTCGTGCGCTTTGTGTGGGCTGCACAGGGACTCACTCCTAACGGATCTTTCTGGGGTCATTCCTCAGAATTTAGCTTTTGCTGAGAAGGCTAAGAGAAACAAAAAAAACCCTGGTTGACTGAGATGTGAAGACTGCCTTCGACAGTGGTAGAACTGAGTCTGTCCCCGCAAACTCACGTGTTGGAATCCTAACCCCTGGTGCCTCGGAACTCGACCTTACTTGGAAAGGGGCTTGTTGCAGATGTGACTGGTCGGGACCAGGCCGATCTGCAAGAGGGCGGGCCCTCAACCCAGTGTGACCGGCGGAAAGTGGGACGCAGACATGCGCACAGGGGACGCCCTGCGGGGGTGGAGCTGGTGCTCCCAGAGCCACGGAGGCGGAAGGCGGCCGGCGGACCACCGCAGCCGGGGCACAGGCCGGGGACACGGGCTCAGTCTCCAGGAGGAACGGACGGACCAACAGATGCTCTGACCTCGGTTTTGTCACCCCCAGAACGGGGAGACGTCACGTCTTTGTTGTTCGAGCCGCCCGCTTTGCGGCGCTTCCCGGCAGCAGCCCCAACGAACTAACGCAGCCGAATCTCTTGTGACCGACCTCCGGGGCCTCCCGAAGTTTCAGCAAAAGCTCGGAGAGCCGCACACCCGGGCTTTCCTCTGCGTCAGGTTTCCACGGCCACTTCTGGATTTCGGCATCTCTTGCACTCCTGATAGGCTGAGAATTTGCCACGTCGCCAAGTCTTGGTTCCTGTTCGTTGAGCAGTTCTTCCATTGATTTCTTTCTCTGCTCTTGCATTGAACTACCGGCAGCAGACAGAACTACAACCAGGCTTTGCCTAGAAAATCTCCTCCGCTAAATAGCCAGGCTCATCGCTTATAAGTTGTTTTGTACGTAACTGCCAGACGCAACCCCGTGAAGCTCTCGGCCTCTACACGACAAAACCGCCCTTCCTCCCGTTCCCACGGCGCATCCTCACTTCCCTCTGAGCCCGTCAGGGTCTGAAAGCCCAGGTTTCTGCTGAGGGTCTGCTCATGGAGACTGAAGACGCTTTCTCTAAGGTGAGTTCGGATCGCTCTCGGATTTTCCCCACGTCCTCTGAGCAGCCGCTGTTTGACACCGTTTTACCATCGGTGGTCAGCTGAGGCGCTCCAGGCTGCTTCTGCTGGGCTCCGCAGAACCCTTCCAGCTTCTGCCCACTTCCCAGTTCCAAGGCCAGTCCCACGTTCTTAGGGGTTTGACCTGGCACCCTCCCTCCAGGTACCCACACTTGTTTTAGTTTTCCGTTGCTGCTTAAAGAATGTCGCAAACGCAGAGGCTCCCTCAGTGCCTTCAGTCGGGATGGACACCCTCAGCATCTCACCTCCTCCTTGCACGTCAGGGGCACTCGCCGGGAGCCCTCAGAGTTCAGTCTTTAGAATTAGTGTCGCCCTGACCGGTGTGGCTCAGGGGGCGAGGGTGGGGGGGGGGTGGGCATTGTCTCGCAAAGAGAAAGGTCGGCAGTTCAATTCCCAGTCATGGGGATTGAGGGGGTACGTGCCTGGGTTGCGGGTTCAGTCCCTGGCTGGGGTGCGTGCAAGAGGCAATGAATCAATGTTTCACTGTTGGGAACCGCCCTGCCTGATATCAGAAGCTGTAACCCCCACCAAGGCTAAGGCTGAGGGAACGACCTTGGACCGTAAGCCAGCAAGGAGACGAAAGCTTATCTCCCTGGAAGGAGCGCCACTTCTGCTCCTTTTACTTCACCCTGCCTGGCCCCCAATGCTTGGTCGGCTAGCCAATGACGGGTAAGATTCCCCAAGGGGGGAATGATCTAAGACAGGCATGATCACGTGGGAGGCCCTCAAGGAAGGACTTTGGGGGCTACAGTAAAAGGGGGTGATGGACCCCCGCCCCTCAGCTTTGACATAGCCTGAGTCCTCATTGTCTGCCAGAAAATCTCTCTTGGCTGCCTTCCTTCCCTTGCTCTACCTAAGCCTGAAACAATGACAGGGTGGTGCCGCCCTGTGCTGGAAAGGTCAGGTTCCCCGGATAATCAGGCCTAAGAAAGAACATGTAAAATCCTGTGAAGCCTGCTTTGTTTAGAATGCTCTCAGTTGAATGATAAGGGTCCAAGGAAGAAGTAAGTTTGTTCCTCAAAGTTTTACAGCTCTTTGACCCTGACTCAAAATAGGCCCTCAGACTTGCTTGTTATCTATTGTTTGATCCTTACTTCCTGGCAATGAGTAATGAACTTTAGCTGAATTCTTATGCAAACGAAACCAATAAAAAGCTTCTCTGGTGGGGGGAACGGGGTGCTCCCCGCTAGAGAGAGTGGCCATTCCGTTCCTACTTCCCCACAGGACCTGGTTGTCTCTGTGTATGTTTTTCTCATGTGTCGATGAGTCATCCGCAGCATTCTGTGGTCACTGCCAGTCGGTGATAGCTTCATTTCTCTCTCCCTTTCTTTCTCTCTCTAAAAGGAAATACATAAGATCTTAAAAAAAATAATTAGTACTTCCCCAACATCTCAAAAGCCTGTGACATTGCCACCCCCACCCTAAGTGCATTCCCTTCCGTGGTTCACCACAATTGTACCAGTTCAGCACGAGTAGGGGGTCTGTTCCCCTTACCACCCGTGTTGGGGGTCTTCATCACCAGTGCCCAGCAAGGGTCCAAAACCTTCCCTTAGGGTCTGCTTCCCTGAACCACTCCTGGCACCAAACGTGTTGCTAGATCAGTTCCCTAGGAACTGACGCAAGTCTTGAGACTCACAACCTGGCGTCTTTACGGGAGCAGGATGGGCCAGGGGTCGAGGTGAGCGCGGAGGTGGGATGTGATGCATTCACATCGAAAGCCTCAGCTGATCTCACAGTGCCTTCAGGAGAGGGTGGCTCTTGGAGACTGTCCCACCTTGCAGCCACAGGTCCTGGTCGTTACACCTCTGCACCAACCAGTCACTGGATGTGGGCTGCCCCCGGGGAGGGTAGGAGATGTGGCTTCGGGGGAGGTGGCTCCCTTCGGCGGAGAGCAATTCCTGGAGAGGGACGCGGCTGGCACACACTCTGGAGCAGCTGGGAGAACAAGTGCCTCAACCCTGGAGGGGCGACTCTGGGCGGCACAGCCAGCACCCGCCGTGGTGACTGTTCTCCGGGTCTCCTGAGAGCTTTTGTTTGTACTCTGTGTGGATTGTCTGTTGCTGCAGGACGAATCACCCCCAAACTCAGCAGCTTAAAACAACACGGACGGTATTATCCCACCATCTCCACTGGTCATGAAGCTGAGCTCATCTTAGACAGTGTCTCTGGCTCCGGCTCCCTCCTGGGTTGTTATAAGCTACTGGTTTGGGCTCCAGTCATCTTGAGACTCTCTGGGACTGGACAGCCCCCTTCCAAGCTCACCCACGCGGCTGTGGGCAGGCCCCAGAAGATCCACATTCAAGTTCACTTCCACGGTTGCCGGCAGGCTTCAGTTCCTGGTCAGGTTCCCCTCAGGCTGCCTCTTACTGTTTTTGTGACGTGGCAGCTGGTAACTGGACAGCGAGAGACCACACTCAACTATTCTTGGAAATGACATTGCATCCCTTCTGTCACTGTCTACTCCTCAGAAGCAAGTCACCAGCTGAATCCAGCCCAACTAAAGGGGAGAGGGGATACGAGGGGTGAAAACCAGGAGGTGAAGAGCACTGGGCCATCGCAGAGCCGCCTGTCACCAACACCATGTGACACAGACCGAACCGAGCGTGTTCCCTGCGCTGCTGTATTTAGTTCTCACAGTGGCCTCGGGGGAGTCGCTATCCACACCCTCTTTTGCAGGTGTGGAGACGGGCTTGGAGTGGCGGCATAACGTGCCCGCAGCCACACGACCGCTGTGCAGGAGAGGGAGGAGGGGTCCGGGTGTGTCTGGGGACAAGCCCGCGTGTCTCTGGCCCCTTACTGTGCTGTCTCCCTCAGCCTCGTCTTGGGCAGCTCAAAGCTGTCACAGAATACGGAGCCAGACAGGGTTTGACTCTGCTTTAGGTGCAGGGCTGTGGGCCATGTCACAGGGCTCTGAAACCGGGCATTTCCTAACTCAGAAAGTTCCGGAACCAAGCTGGGAACACAGGAGGGTGAGCAGGTCAGAAGACTGGGTGGAAAGGCCTTCTGAAACGGTGGTGTTACTGGCGGAATCAGCGGCGGACATGAGATCGTCCTTCCTGGACTGGGACTGCAGGTGACAGGGGTTACCAGGAAGGAGGGGACCTGGTCCTGAGTCGGGGGGACCGTGCCTAGGGCCGGCCTGTAGTGCGTGGGCTCTCGGCTTTGTGCGGGAGAGATTTCACGACACGAGTCCTGGCGACGTGTGGAGAATGTTTACTATAGCTGGGGACGGGGCGGGGGGGGGGGGGGGGGGGGGGACGGAAGGGCTCGGCACGGTGGCAGCAAGGAGAGCCTAGGCAGGGCTGCGTTAGCTCACTAAGAAGTCAGAGAAAAGGGGGTCTTGGCGACAGGGTCAGGGGGTTACTGATGCCCATCGCTCCCTGGTTGCGGGCCTTGTAGGGCCCTTTTGAGTTTGGGAGATGCAGGCCTGTGGGGGCGGAGGAGGAAGGGAGAGATAATATATAGTCTTACTCCTGGGGGTGGAGAGCATGGGGGGACCTTTGCAATGTTGAGGGGTTTTAAAGGCTGGGGGCTAAGGGGAGGCATTAGGGAAGGGTCTCAATAGAATATTCATCAGTTGTATGCTGATGTGCCAAAACGGGATTTATTTCCTTAATCTCAACTGTCCTTGGGTGTGGGGTGTGGTTGGCAAATGTCATTAACTGAATTTGGGCTCGCTCTCTCCCTGAGGGAGGTCCCTGGAGCTACGCACCCTCTGGCTGGGGAGGAGAAGTGCGAGGCGTCCTTGGTTCAGGGAGGCCGGGATTTCTTGCAGGGCTGCAGGCTGCGTGGAATCTACATTGACGAGGCGGCTGGGCACTGCTTGGCCAGCTGTCTCAGTTTCCCTGTTCCGCTGGTCCTGGCCGACCGGCCCGTCTTACCGGGACCTGGGAACAAAGGGGCCAGAGCTATCAGCTACAGCCTAAATGGTAAGCTTCTTGCAGAAGGGAGTGTGCAAAGGTAGAAGCTCTCAGTAACCGTCAGACCGAACCCGAGGGTTGGACCGAACCCGAGGGCTGTTTCAAATTATCTATTGCTGTGTAACAAAGCACCCCAAGTCTTTAGTGACTTAGAACAATACTTTATTTCTAATTACTTCTTTAGGTTGGCTGGGCAGTTGTCCTGCTGGTGTCACCTGGGTCCGAGTGTGCATTTAGTTGGGAGGCCAGCTGAGCCGAAGGGCCGAGACGTCCTCAGCCCCAAGTCTGTGGCCTCGGAGGGACGTCCCCGGGCAGTCCCCCACCACATGGCGGTCTGACCTGAGCTTCTGCACCGGGCAGCCGCGTTCCAGGAAGAGAGGCAGAAGCCGCACGGCATCTTTAGGAATGGGCTCCGGAATGAGCACGTGATTTCTGCCAGTCACGCAGTCCGGGAAGTCACAGGACCAGCCCAGATTCTAGGGAATTGAAAATGGCCATGCCGCTTCCTGGGAACTTAGTGGGAGGAGAGGCAAGGGGCGGGGGGGGGGGGGGGGGGGGTGTGTGTGAACACGAGGAGGTGTGACTCATCGAGGGTCATCATTATTGCCACTTACTGTGGGGAACTGGAAAAGGGAGTTTGTGTTTAAATTGCAAGGAAGTAGGGGGGGTGTGTGCTGGAAGAAGGTATAAGGGGATAAATGGTCATGGAAAAAAACACAATAAAAAATAAAAAATAAAAATAAACTGCAAGGAAGCAGCTCTGGCTACTTTGGTGCTGGCAGTGGGTTACGGTGCCCCAGGAAGGGCTGCAGCGGGGCTACGCCTGGAAGGTCGCCATAGGCGCTGGACAGGCTGTGGCCAATCTGCGCGAGGAGCTGTGGGCTCAGATGCAGCCAGCAACAGAGCTGTGTTGGGAGATCCACCTCACACAGCCTGACTCTCACAAAACAGTTCAGGCAGGACTTCTCAGTGGACTTCAAAATTAATTTAGCTCATGATCAGCATTTTTTAAAAAATGGGAAGTATCAAAGTGTAGCACAAAGGTATTTTCTTGAATCTTTAATTCGCTTACCTAATAAATAAGCTCGTAAAATATCTATACTGGAAAATCAAGTAATGGGAAAATACGTGTCTCACTATGGGTCCCAAAGTTTGAACACCACGGATTCAGCAGGCATCGGGGTGGGGGAGCACCTACAACGTATCCGCCAGAGCATGTGTTAGCACCGGGAGGTACGTAGTCGGAGCTACAGGACGACAGAGAGTGAGAACGGCAACCCCAGGACCCGGGCAGTCTCGCTGGCTCGTCAGGAGAAGCCTGAAACAAGGAGGACCCCGAACAATGTGGTTTCCTTCCTCAACACTCAGCTCCCTCACTGGAGTCCTCGCACGGAACAAAATAGGGTGGCTCCTGAGCTGGAGAGACTTGCCACTGAGAACAGCCCATCGGTCCCTGCATGTGGGCGTCGGCGACAGCTCCGAGGGCAGGCCCACCGCTGACCTCGCCGCCTGACCCCGCAGCAGACGGCCGGCCATCTGTTTACCTCGGCGTTTCCTCCACTGGGTCCACTGGGATGGAGGCTCCCTGAGAGCAGGGCCTCTGCCGGGCTCACAGCTGGGTCCCCGGGGGCTGGATCAGCGCCCGGCACGGACTGGGCGCTCGGTGAGCACTTGGGGAATAAACAAACAAGCGGAGACATGGAACCTCACCCTGAGTGACTATTTTACAGTCACTGCTTTTCACTGAATGTACTTTGTGAGCTCTTTCCATCTGTGCTTATTTTTCTCCAAACTGGTTCAGAACCCAAGCGGGATCTTTTTTTTTTTTTTTCAAATACTGTTTTCTAGGATATGTTCAGGTCATCGCTCAGCTGGACGGAGCAGTATTACCGGGACCAGTCTGCACGGGGCCGGGCAGCGCCCAGGGAAGAGACCTGACCCCAGCGAGTGGCTGGACGGCAGCGCAGGAGACACGCCGTCCTCCGCCAGGTCCGCGGGGCGTGCAGGCTGTGCGGCCGTTACCAGGGCTGGAGACAACTGGTAGCAGCAGACGAGGGTTGTGCATTTTACAGAAAAAAGAAATTCATTGAACAAGGAGACCCCAAAACGATGCCAATGGAGGATGAGGAAGAAACGGAGTGAAGAAAGACAACAGATATGGCTACTTTTTTTTTTTTTTTTACTTTGAACATTAAGTTGGTTACCGTACACATCCAAAGGCCCAGCATCTCGGAAACATCGTGAAGCGGCACACCTGTACCAGAGTCTCACAAGAATAAAATAGACAATGCTACATCGAGTGGTTAAAAATACACAAAAAAGTAGTT
This sequence comes from Phyllostomus discolor, assembly GCF_004126475.2. Classification (NCBI taxonomy): domain Eukaryota; kingdom Metazoa; phylum Chordata; class Mammalia; order Chiroptera; family Phyllostomidae; genus Phyllostomus; species Phyllostomus discolor. The sequence continues at coordinate 102,243,338 of NC_040910.2, read as the reverse complement.
TTAACAGTCTATAAATTTTTTATACTTAAAATCATGATTGAGTTGAAATAAAAAAAGTGCATTTCAATTGCTAAAAAAATAATATTGGTATAGTTAACGCAAGGGGGGGGATCAGCACATGGGGGGCCTGACAGGACGCTGGCAGAGAAGAACGATGGCGCAGGGAAGCCAGGCCAGCGAGCGCGGGGGTCTGGAGGGCAGCTCTGTCCCCCTCGCCGCAGCTCCCTGGGGCCAGCCAGCTCTCCTCTCCCCAGTAGCTCTCCCATCTGAAGAAATCCTGTCCTTCCTATCTGTCACATCCCCAATCTTCTAAACTTCTTTGCAGCATAAGAAGTACCTGCCCTACACGAATCCACTTGACCTTCAGTTGCGTCTTGGCAGAGGTAGGAGAGGGACACTGCCCCCTTCTGAACTTGACACAAGCACCCCAGCCACATGGCCTTCACCCTTATGACCTAGCAGGCAGAACAGGGACCAAGCAGCTTCTGTTTTGTCAAACTCCTTTGGACAAATGTTCCACATTCAACAACAAGCTTTGTAAACCTAACACTAAACAACTTCTGGCAAGCAAACTGGATTTTCTTTTCTATAAGAAATGAGGAAAAGTGCAAGTGATCTCAGTACTTTCGGGGAAAACAAAAATAAAACGGGACAAGTTACACCTGGCCACCTGTCACCTAAACCAATCACAGCTTCAGTTTCACCTTTCCGTCTGTCACACGGTAGAGTTGCAAGTGGACACCTCCATCTCCCTGTTGCTCAGGGTCAGATTTGGCCGGGGACAGGGAGACAGACAGACAGACAGACAGGTAGGTGCCAGGAAGGCCATGCCAGGTGCAGACGCCTCCCGGCTCCGCAGGGGAAACGGCTGAGCACCGACCTGCTCGCTGTGAAGACGCTGCTGCGAGGGGCGGGGAGGGCACTGGCGGCCAGAGGGCTTGGAGGGTTGGGAGCCCCAGGGAGCGTGACGGAGAGGGAGCACAGACCCACCCCTAACCTGGAAGGGTGGCTGCTTCAGGGGCCCCCCTGGCTCTGGGACTTGCCCCCTGGGGTGACGGACATCCGTCTGGAGCAGACCCGGCGGAAAGCACGTGCCCATCCGCCCTCCAGAGCCAACCCCCCCCGCCCCCCCGCCCTCGTCTCTCTCAGGGACGTCTCGGTCCTGCTGGTAGCGGGATTTGGAAGGAGGAGGGTCGCTTCCCTGCTTTAGCACAGAAAGCATCTCCTGTGGGAAGGTCAATTTGGGCACCATTATTTTAAATATTTTATTTATTTGAGGGAGGGAGAAAGAAAGGGAGAGAAACATTGATGTGAGAGAGAAACATCATCAGTCAGTTGCCTCTTGTACACGCCCCAACTGGGAACTGAACCTGCAACCTAGGCATGTGCCCTGACTGGGAATCGAACTGGCGACCTTTTCACTTTGCAGAAAGACACCTGACCAACTGAGCCACACTGTCCAGGGCTCCGGCACCATTATTTTAAAAGGCTAATTAACATCCCTGACCCACAAGGACCTCTGACCCACACACCAACCTTTGTTTGCATCATGAAATTTGAGCAACTACTGGACATAGTAATAAGGGAGAATGTCTTAAAAACCAAGACCTATAAATAAACATTGAGTCAAAAGAGGATATTCTATAGGAGACTTAAAGCGAGTTCTTTCTTTAGAAGGCTTAGAATAGAGAAGCTGAAGTAATTTGTCGCCCCCTGGTGGACAAAGCCAGTACTGCCGATGAAACAATCACAGTTCATGTGGAGCAATGAATGAATGCATATATCGGAAGGGCTCATCTGATTTTCAGAGGCTGTACATATGTCCTTGGGGGTACAACTGTAGAAGCAAACAGCAACATGGTGCCACACAGTTTTGTGCTTTCTTTTCAGTTTTGAAAAATCTTAACGAGTTGAATAGTCAAGCACAGATATTTCTGGGAGGGTTCGATTCTAAAACAGTATTTCCCACCAACTTGCAAATGCAACCAAACCGAGCCTGGAGGCCTAGGCAGGACGTGAGCTGGCATCTCTGCCCTTCTGACCACGCGGCCCCTCTCCCCTGCAAAGGACAGGCAGGGCGGAAGGTGTGTCCCCTCGGAGGAGCTGGGTGTTAAGAAACCACCTGATTCTTTGGCACGTTGGGTACAGAGACAGGCTCTTTGGTTGGTCAAAACCAGCAATGCAAGTATCAGATTTCCTCCTGAAGTTAAACAAAATTCAGCTTCTGGCTCTTCTTGCCCCCCTTTTCCTACACGCCCCCCCAAAGAGTTTTCAAGTAATGCGCAACATCCCCGGTCTCATCAGAGACGCTCCCCTGGTGTGAAGGGACCCTGGGACTCGACAGCGGAGGGGACACTGCTCAGGGGCGAGTGCCCTTCGATACTTGCTCCACACAGTTCCCACCGTGGAAGACATGGAACGCGCCAGCACTGTCTCTGGGATGTGGCTTCTCCGAGCGTGAACCCACCGTGGCTCTCCACGCATCCTGCCTGTGACCGCACATTTTAAAGTGGTTACTTCAGGGAGCCAGTTCCTCCCTAAAAGAGGCAGGCTTCTGGGTCAGTAATAGGGGGACTACTGAGGCAAATAAAAGCGGAAAGTATGAAAACAACAAGAAACCCTTGTTACTTCCCTCTGCAGAAATGGATCTCTGGCACTGTGCAAACCAGCCTTCCCATTCCACACAGGCAGCGAGAGACTTCCGGCGTCTTGAACTTACTCGCTGTCGAACGTAAACCAGTTCTCACGGTTTTGCACTGTCCCCCCAAAACACACCGTCGCCGGACAGAAAGGAGTAAGAGCTACTAACAGCTGCCTTCTGAGCGCGCCACTTCGTGTGGATTTTAGTCTTGAAACCTGAGTATTAGTATTATTAGTTTGAAGGAAAGAGGCATGACATCTTAAGTCAAAAGGAAAGATCTTGACTAAGACCAAAATACTCAATAGCTTCCCTTCGCTTCCACAAACAAACAAACAAACAACTCAATCCGATTTCCTCATTTTAAAGCATTTCCAGTTTTGAGGGACAACTGAAAGGAGCGAGAGGCCTGTGCACAGCACAGACCCCCCCAGTCCTGACTGGAAGATCGGCCGATGCTGAAATGCTTTATTAATAAGGTGCTCGTGTCACATGGAGAACACACTGTCGACCCCCTTTACCACGTCCTTCATATATGACCTGTCAATCGTACTTCAAAAATTCATCAGAGGAGCGCAAGTAGAAAAGGAAGCAATGGAACTGTTGAGGGGCTGGAGGACAGGGATGGGCAGGGCCGAAATCAACATGGGACTTTAGATTAAAATGAAGTCGCGGGTACAACCTCGCAACACGTTTCTGGAAGAGATGGGACACTGAGGACCAGGGCGTAGCCACAGCAGCAGGCGCGGCAACGGGAGGCATTCGGGAAGGCTGGGAGGAGCAAAAGATACTCAAAGGAGATGCTCGACGACCTCGCATTTTAGAAGAGCATCTAGTTTCTGGGGAACGAAAGGACAATGAAAAGTAAGGGGAGGATAAAAGATCTCATCACGAGAGATGTACTTTGTGAAGAAGTAAGATATAAATACAGGTTAAAAATGCAATCTAAACATGACATGGGGAAACCACACAGATCCGTTCAAAATTCTCTGTCCTGAGGTTTCGGCTCTTCTGCCGAGCCAAACCCACGGGAACAAGGGTGAGCCCCAGTACTCATGGAGAAGGAGAGAGTCAGAGGTAGGAGTTAGACCAGGAAAAGGGCGTTCCAGGATGCTGGCGTTCTGAAGGCACTCAGGAACAGAGCGAGAGAGGCTGGCGCTGCGGCGGGGTGAGGGAGGGCCGGAGGGAGGGGTGCACGCTCCTGCATCTGCCGCACGGAAATAAAAACCGCAGGAGCGACGTGACAATACAGGTCTTATCGAGAAACACACAGAGTGACTGTGGGACTCCGCTTTACAAGCAGTTTCTTACAACAATATACCTTCCACGTAGGGAATAAGAAAGAGAAGTCTGTCTTCCCAATAGGCAACTCTGCAAAATAGTTCTGACTTCAATAAGGAACTTGATACACCGTACATTATCTGGTTCTTTATTCAAATTTACTCAACCTGAAGCTTCAAAGTTGCGACAACCAAGGAGTTGGATTTTCCTTTGCATCGTGCAAAATCTATCCTCTAAGACAAAAAGATCTGATCATAAAGTGTATAAAAAGTCTGGAGTATAAAAGTATAGAAGTATGAAAGTGGATACATTGATGGCAACTGTTATGGCTTCCATAGAAGTGTAGAGAGGGTCTCTGGCTTGCTTTAACGAGGTAGTGTCTGGGCCGGAGGGTCATCGTTGCCTGTCCTAAATGCTGCAGGTGTCGGGAGCAGGTCAGTGGGCCACTGCCAGTGCATAAGGATGCCACTAGCTCTAATGGCTAGTGACCTCTGGTTCCTGAAAAAAATGACCTTTCGGGAAATTTCTTATATTGGTTTAGGCAAAGGGGAAAAAAAAACAATTATTTATTTGCTAGGCTTGACAGTCTGAAGAGTTCCAAGTCAGTTTATTTTTGTAATGGTACACAGCTGATGAAACCCTTCAACGTAACCTAACCCCCTCTTCATTCAATACTTCCCCTACCGTCTAGAACAGCGTCGGAACGTTCATCGTGTGCATCGGCGATGCAAGAAAAGATGCCTCTTCTGTACAGTAGCTCAAATAGAAAGGTTTCTCTGACTTTAGTTTTCTTTCATTATTTTTTTTTCTTACAACAAAACCCACCACCATCTGTGTCCCACTAACTGAAATGTGCAAGATGGGGTAAATATATACACACCTGCAATGGATTTCTTTTTCTGCTTGATCTTCTCAAAATGTCAAACGTCCAGTGAAATAAAAATTAAACATACACACCCAACTCAACAAAGACTGAAAAAACTGTCAGGAGTAGAAAACTCAAATATCCCAAGTGTCTCTTCAGAGTGTCTTCCCTTCGGTCAGTCCAGGAGGGACAAGCCAAGCAGAGGGAGTGCACGACCGACCGCAAGGAGAGGTGGTTCCGACCGGCGTTGCGCGAACGGAGACAGCGCGCCCACACCAGACGGCACGCCCATGGCGCTGTCGGGGCTGGTCGTCAACAGAGAAGTGTGAGTGGAAAGGGCAGGCTGGACAAGCTCACGGAACTGGTGTGCAAAGGTTTCTTCGGACCCCCGTCAAGGTTTACGCGGTGGCCTCCCCGTTTGCTGAAAGTGACAGTCAGATCACAGACAGACGCGGACAGGAGGGAGGCCGCACGCCTCTCACCTGCTCACCTTCTGTTCTCGGGACGGGAGGCCTGCCGCGGTGGGAGCCCACCTGACTTAGCGAGAGCGAGCAGCAAGCAGCCTTTCCTGAAGGCTGAGAAAGACTTTATATTTCAATGACAAACCTATGAGACAAGCATAGAAAAAGGAGGAAAAGCAGCACCAACGCAAGAAAGCCCTTGGGAATTCTCCTCAAGTAGGTCTTAACCCTAGCAACGACACAAGCCTTTGAAGACAATACAGCTAAGTGACTAGAAACGGCCTTGATCTGATCTCTGGGTGATGCGCCGAGGCGGCCACCGTGGCCTTGGAAAGACGCGGTTCAGTACAGATAGTGGCTGAGAACCCAAGCCTCCGCAGTTCTTTTCCATCAACAGACAGCAAACAGGAGCCAGTTTTAAAGCCCCGGGGTGCTCATGCTGCGGGTGGGAGAGAACTTCGACCTTAGGGGAGGCCCCGTCAGATCCGGGGCCCCGACGTGCATGTACTTTAAGGCTGAACCCCGCAGTCCTTGTGTTCAGAAGCACTGAAGTTGTGAACACTCTTCATGCATTTCGCTACTCACACGGAACAGGACACTGATAAGGAGTCAATTACCTTCTGGGCGTTTCCCTCAAGACCACAACTCCCAAGTGGGAAGAGGCATACTTATATATAGAAAAAAACTGGAAGTTTCCAGAATGCCCCACAATACCCTTCGCTTAGAACTGTATTGTGTGACAATGTTGATTTAAAAATTTTTTTTTCCTTCTGTGAAGAGTGGTGGTGATTATTTGCTTAAGACTGGTTTTCCCAAGCATGTGGCAGACGATTTCTTATGGCTATATTCGCTTGACCCAAAACCACCGAAGACGACCACCTGAATTGTCCAGTGTATAATTACAGTACACCTCACAAGATAGTTGCTTCGGAGGTCTCAGGTCCAGAAATCAGAACTGCTGCCCTATACACAAATTTATCTAGGACAAAATAAGGTACAACCAATTAACATCTTTAAAAACTAATGTTGATGGGACCGGCTCGGCTCCGAGAGGACGGCAGGTCTGCACGCAGGCGGAGGCCCGCGGCCTGGTGGTCGTCGCCGTGGGGTCAGGAGCAGAGCGGGAGCAGCGGGAGGCGGCCCTCAAGGTCGGCCATCGCACGCAGGGGGTCGGCCCTCCTCGTTGGTTGGTCTGGGTGCCTCGGCGCCCCAAGAACGCACCCACACATTTAAAGTACCCTTCTTTAGAAATTACATCCAAATCAGCGGGGAATGTTGTGTTTTCAGATACTTTTCTGCCTCATCCCAAAATTTTTCTATGCTCATTATAGAAAACAAAGGCAGTATCAGAAGGAAAAAATGGACAGGTGGAACCAGAAAGCTAACAGAGAATGCAGTATTTCAAAAACAGGGACTTAACCTCAGTGGAAAGCGTTCCGTTTTCGCCTGCCACAGAGCTTATCGGCCAGAAAGGTGCTTAACGTATGTCTGCATATTTAATATTAAAAATAAAAATAAATAAAAGCCAGGGTTCTGATTCAGGCAATGATTTAAGAGCCTGAGGGGGAAAAATGAAAAAAAAAAATTCAAGATTTAAAAAAATCGAGACAGGGAGAGAGAGAAAGTAAGTAGATCCAGCTTTGGAATTCAGTTCTCTGAGGTGAAAAAAAATACGAAATGTTTAGCTATACTGAGGCTGGATAAATTTGATCAGTAGAACACAGGAGTATGTTAGCCCTTCAGTTCTGCCTCCCCTTTAATAAGCCCCTGGCTGCCCGTGCTCGCTCGAAGTTCTCCGAGCTCAAAGATGCTCCCCGCCGGACGGTCCGGCCCCGGCGACGCCGCCCTCGCCACCTGTGCCCGCTGCGACCACAGGAGTGTTTGCAGAGGACACGGCAACGCGACGCGGTTTTCCTCCCCTCGCCACACGTCTCAACCGTGCTGGCCTGGAGCTCGGAGTGGTGGGCCCACCCAGCGGTGGGACGGGCCTGCGGCCCACCAGGGACAACGCTGACCTGCGCTACCACCCAGGTTTCTCAGCCACTATCAGCGACGCCGCGTCTGCGACTTTAGTGTACTGGTTTCCCTAACGGTTCTAGAAAAATAAAGCAACCTCGAAACAAGAAGTGTGCTATGGGACTCCGATGTGTCATCCCACAGGGGCTGAGCACGAGCGCGGTTCCAGGGGAAGTGAGAGACGGCCGTGGCCGGGGGAGACGGTCTCCGCCACTTCCTCCTCCCGACAGCGAGGGCTCGACTCGGACTTGCGACACCTGCAAGCCCCTGGCGGCTTCCCTGGGGGGGGTCCCCCTGCGCTCTGCGAACATGAGACACGGAGGGCGGGAGCGTGTCGGGGAGCCCAGAGGACACTTGAGTGTTAGGCAGAGATTAAAAAACCGCCCAGGACTGACGCTGAGATCTGCGAGCCGAACCTCGCTCTCGAGTGACCTGGTCCGGAGACCCTCTCGCATGCACCCCTAATCTCTGCAGCACCTTTGAGTTGTACGGGTGTAAGAATAACTTTGAACTATAGAAGTTATATGCATCTTTAAGAATCACATTTTGATGATTATAAAAAATTTTTTTCTAGTTTACAACATAGGTCCAGCTACACTGAAAAAATTACACCGCTTATTGAAATACATTTCATTTTAGAAACAGACTACTAAAGAAGTCTATACAAAAACTCTAAAATAATTTCTGTAGTAAAATAAAGAGTGCGTTAGGAGAGCTACACAAAGGAGAAAACTTCCAGCTTTCTCAATAATGCTTGATATGCGGTGAGACGGGCGAGCTCGGCTCCGTGGCGAGCACCGAAAGCTGAAAAGAATTCATTACGATACACAGTGATACAATTAATGCTCTGGGCTAACCTCACAGCCTTCCCGATTAGTACAAAGGAAACCAGGCCTGTCCCCTCTTTGAGGAGAAGTCCAGGATATAAAAGCAAGCATACCTCATCGGCTGATATGAAATTATAAAATTCCACAAGTCCGAGTACTTGAAATTTATAAAAGTCACCAGAAAATGCAAGCAAGTTGGGCTTCGGTTTGGTGGTTCCCCTGGTTTAGGTGGCAGTCCCCTCCATGAGCTCGGGGTGGTCTCGCCCGCCCAGGGGGGTGCTGATTCCCCGGGGACGGCGGCAGAGCTCCTGGTGGAGGCCGCGGAGGGGCTGCCGGCCACAGACACGCTCACCAGCTCCCTCTGCGCGCTCGCACGTGGGCGCCCGGCTCGCGGAGAACGCACGTGAGGAGACGGCCGTTAGTGATGCTGTGCCGGACTGTTCTTCTCTGCCAGGTGCCGCAGAAAGCTGTCCTCGCCCTGGCCTCTGTGGTTTAAAGGCTCGCTCTTAAAGAGCGCCGGGGGCGGGGGCAGGTGAGGCACGGGGGGGATGGGCAGGTGGTGGGGGTGATGGGGGTGCGGGTGGATGTGCAGGTGCGAGAAGGGGTGGGGGATGGGCCGCGGGGGAAGAGTGCTCACGGGGTTCATGTTCATCGGGGGGGGCGGGGGTGGTGGGGGTGTTCACTGCGGACGGCACGGGGGCGGCGGGGGAGGTCGTGAGTGGGATCTGGACGGCGGGCGGCACGTTCACGGGGCTGGTGACCCGGAAGCACTTCTCCTTGTGGGCCTTGAGCATGTTGGAGAAGCGGAACCGCTGGCCGCACACGTCGCACGGGTAGGGCTTCTCGCCGGTGTGCGTGCGGCGGTGCCGCTTCATGTTGGGGCGGCTGGTGAAGCTCTTGCCACAGATTTCACAGATAAAGGGTTTCTCTCCTGAGAGGGACAGAGACACACAAAAACGATTAGCTCCTTGGTGGTGATTAGGTGTTCAAGCTACTCCTCGGGTTAAGAAAGACGGCCACTCCTCTCCCTTACGGCACACTGTGTTCTGACAGTCTCCCTAAGTGGGGGCTTAGCCAACAAGCAGAAATGAGTCAAACTCGCACACAACTTATCATCCTACCACCTGGGTTTGGTTCAAAAGAAAAGGCGTCCACAGCAGCAACCCCTCACCCCTACAGGAAGGACCGCTCATGTGGCCTTTCTGGGCTCGGGGAGCCACCGCCACAGACGACTCTCTCCTCTAGGTCCAGGCAAGTTGCTGCGATCTGGCAGCGACGTCTGACTCTGCATCCAAAAGTGAGGTTTTGCTGGTAACGTCCTGTGAGGAAATGTGTCTCTTGGCGTCCACTTGTGCTGAATCCTTAGCGTGGGCCTTACTCTTTAGTGCTGGACCTGGGGGAGGCTGGCTGTGCTCAGCCCACAGCGCGCACCGGCAGGGCAGTGGCCCCCGTGGCAGTGCCACTGGACCCTCCGAGGAGCACTCGGCGTCCCAGTGTCAGCCTGCTCCAGGCCCCCGTGGACTCTGACAATCAGAAATGTCCCCACACCATTTCCAAGTGTCTGCAACACGGGGAGGGATGGGGGTGTGGGTGCACCACTGCTCCTGGTTGAGAAATACTGAGCCAAGGAGTCAAACAGGAAACAGGACCCCACAGTTGGTTCTAAGGGCACCGGGGAGAAGTCAGGTTGGGGGTCTGAGAGCTCCATTTCTAAGCTTCCTAACTCTCCTTTGGACTCACTGCTTAGGGCCCTGCCGTGTCTGCCTGCCTCTCGACCCAGGCTACTGAGGGAAACACAATGACAGTTCAAGTCCATCGACCGCGTCACACGGAAGCTGAGGTGGGGACGGAATGCCTGGGCCACCTGGGCCTCGGCAGCGACGTGGTTGTACCTATCAGTTCCTCATCCAAGCTCAGAGTGTGCAGCTGGTACCTCCCAGTGACTCCTGCCACGAGCGAGTCTGCTGTCACTTCAACTGCTGCCCCCCTTCTTACCCACAGCAGCCCTACTCTACTCCACGTAAATGCTCCTGCGTGTCGGGTCTCACTAAGCCCTCGGCACGGCTCTCGGTTTACATCTGTCAGCCCCAGTGTCCCTCGCGGTGACACGCCAGCAGACCGACAGGCCTGTGCGTAGGCTTCTGTCATTCCTGTTTCGCTGTGCGGAAATGAAGAGACCCGCCCACGGGTCCATAGCTGGTGCAGGGCCGGCACTTACAGCTGCACTCCAGCTCCAGAGGCAGTTGCTGGCCCTTCCCGCCCCGCTGCTTTGCGCGCCCCTGCACACACCACGGAAAGTTCTCTCCTTCACTCCCCTCCACTCCAGGATGCTCCCGCACCAGGAGCAAACATGGCTGCACCCGCACGCAGGCCTCGTTTCGTCTCTCCGCCTTCAAAGCCCTCTCCTGCTGCCCCCCTGCATCCACACCAGCACTTCCCTCCCGTCCCCGAGGGAGGGGGCTGAACGGCCAGGAGGACCATGTGCTCCATGGTCGCCGGCTCCACTTTCCGCCTGCCACCCCTCTCTCCTCCTCCAGCCCCCCCACCCCCGGCTGCCGCCATGCCGCGCCCTCCCTGTGGCTCCCGGCCACCTTCCCAGAGGAGCCCAGCCTGTGTTCCTGCTCCTCCGTCCACGTCCTTCACATTCCATGTTGAGTGGGATTTTAATCAATTATGATATACCCACCTGAGGGAAAGTGCCATTAAAAACAATATTATACAAGTATAGAAATACCTGGCTGGCGTAGCTCAGTGGATTGAGCTCGGGCTGTGAACCAAAGTGTCACAGGTTCGATTCCCAGCCAGGGTACATGCCTGGATTGCAGGCCATGGTCCCCAGCAACCGCACATTGATGTTTCTCTCTCTCTCTCTCTATCTCCCTCCCTTCCCTCTCTAAAAATAAATAAAAATCTTTTAAAAAAGTATAGAAATATAATTACTGACATAAAATCTATAATCTATTAAGATTATAGTATACTGGGGACTCCTGGCAAGATGGAGGCATAGGTGGACACACCGTACCTCCATGCACAACCAAGATCAGAACAATTTAGAGGCAGAATAACACCCAGAACTGACAGAGAATTTATCTGAATGGAAGTTGGACAGCCAAGAAGTTGAAGTAGACCTGTTCATCCAGACCGGTAGGAGGGGCTGAGAGGAGGAACGGGCGCGGGTCATGGTGCACGGAATTGGGGAGAACTGGGTGCATAAGGCAACTGGGAGCATGTAAGCCTTCTGGGACGCAGCGGTGGACCCTGAGTACGAGAGCGGCAGCTAGCAGACCCGGTGAGGCAGTGATTGTGGACCAGGGCAGAGCGCGCAACCCAGGATCCCAGAGAAGGGACTGAGATCCCAGGAGAACGGAGATACCACCATTGTTCCCTCCTGCTCCCACCCCCGCCTCCACATACAACGTCACAACGTCACTGGACTGGGGTGCCCAGCCCAGGTGAACACCTAAGGCTCTGCCCCTCACTGGAACAAGAGCAACCAGACGGGAAAAAAAAAAAGGAGAGAGAGTCATGTCTCCAACAGAAGAATGGATCAGTCGCCCAGGACTCATCCTTTTGAGCGACCAAGAAATAGCCAGTCTATCAGATGCACAGTTCAAAACACTGGTGATCAGGAAGCTCATGGAATTGGTTGGTTTTGGGCGCAAATTACATGAAAAAATGCAGGTTATCATAAAAGAGATGAAGGAAGATGCACGGAAAACCAATAGTGAAGGGAAGGAAACTGGGACTCAAAACAACAGAGTGGACCAGAAGAAAGAAAAAAACAACCAAACAGGAGAGAATGAAGAAATAAGAATTCAAAAAAACAAGGAGAAACTTAGGAACCTCCAGGACGTCTTTAAACGTTCCAACATCCGAATTATAGGGGTACCAGAAGGGGAAGAGGAAAAGCAACAGATTGAGCACATATTTGAACAAATAATAAAGGAGAACTTCCCCACTCTGGCAAAGGAAATAGACTTCCAAGAAATCCAGGAAGCTCAGAGAGCCCCAAAGAAGTTGGACCCAAGAAGAAACACACCAAGGCACATCATAATTACATTAGCCAAGGTAAAAATGAAGGAGAGAATCCTAGAAGCAACAAGAGATAAGGGGACAGTAACCTACAAAGGAGTTCCCACCGGACTGTCAACTGATTTCTCAAGAGACCTTACAGGCAAGAAGGGGCTGGAAAGAAATATTCCAAGTCATGAAAGACAAGGACCTACATCCCAGATTGCTCTATCCAGCAAAGCTCTCATTTAGAATGGAAGGGCAGATAAAGTGCTTCTCAGATAAGGTCAACTTAAAGGAGTTCATCATCACCTAGCCCTTATTTTATGAAATGTTAAAAGGACTTATCTAAGAAAAGAAGATAAAGAAAAAAATATGTATAGTAAAAGGACAGCAAACTCACAATTATTAACAACCACACCTAAAGCAAAACCAAAAGAAACTAAGCAAACAACTAGAACAGGAACAGAACCACAGAAATGGAGATCACATGGAGAGTTAGCAACAGGGAGTGGGAGGAAGAGAGAGGGGAGAAAAGGTACAGAGAATAAGTAGCATAAATGTAGGCTGAAAATAGATAGGGGGAGGGTAAGAATAGTATGGGAAATGTAGAAGCTAAAGAAATTATAAGTATGACACATGGACATGACTAAAGGGGAGGATGTGGGTGGGAGAGGGTACACAGGGTGGAGGGGAGTGAAGGGGGGAAAATGGGACAACTGTAATAGCATAATCAATAAAATATATTTAAAAAAGATTATAGTATACTAAGTAAAACAAGTAAGTTGTGAAAAGTACAATTATCTACTTAAAATTTTAAAAAATGATTTAATTTATTATTTATTAGATTACTTATTTATTTTTAGAGAGAGGGGGAAGGGAAGGAGAAAGAGAGGGAGAGAAACATCAATGTGTGGTTGCCTCTCATGCGCCCCCTACCGGGGACCTGGCCCTTAACCCAGGCATGTGCCCTGTCTGGGAATCAAACTGGTGATCCTTTGGTGAGCAGGCTGGCGCTCTATCCACTAAACCACACCAGCCAGGGCGATTTTATTTATTTCTAGAAAGAGGGGAAGGGAGGGAGAAAGAGTAAGAGAGAAACATCGATGTATTAGAGAAACATCCATCAGTTCCCTCTTGCACACCACCAACCAGGGATCAAACCCGCAACCCAGATATGTACCCCAACTAGGAACTGAACTGGCAACCCTCTGGGTTGTGGGACAATGCCCAACCCACTGAGCCACGCCGGTCAGGACTATTACCTGCTTTAAACAAAAAGTACATATAGAAAAAATATGGAAAGAAATACAACAGATGTCACCAGTGACTGTCTCTAGGTGATGGGATTATGAGTGATATCTTATGTATTTTTAAACTCATATGCACATTCTGGTTTTCTAAAGTAATATGATGTACTTGTACTACAAAATATATTAAAACAATCCTGCTTCATAGCCTACCCAACTCCAGGACCCGCTCGTTCTGGATCCTCCAGAGTTAGTAGTCCTCGCTCCCTAGTCTTCGAATTACTTGATTCTCTAACACTTCCTGGGTGCAGCAGACCCTTTACTCACAGACAGCGTGCATTTAATGCAAATTGACTGGCTTCTGACTTCGTTACGTGCTCACACTGCTCTGGTCCTGGGCCTCACCAACCACCTCTCACTATAGACTTCCAGGGTAAGTGATATGCCACAGAAACACCAAAAACTGTTAGAACTCTCCTGCCACAAACCCACAGATTCAAATTAAATGGGTAATTTTTACTGCTTTATAATCTTTTATTTTCATTCCTTAACGTTCTACCAAATTTTCCACATTTGTTGTTCCAGACATAAGCCCACGATCCTGCTCCCTCTACTTCTCACTATGCATGAAGCCCATCTCCTGACTGTGCTAAGGACTGACGTCAAGACTCCTCTGAAACCCCGCGGTGTGATTCCAGTGAGGCTGAAATCAGGAAGCCAAAATGAAGTATCTGAAGCCAACCACCTGCACGATGTCCCACTTTAAGGGACAGTTGGTCAGTGGGTGGCCGGAAGATACACTAACAACTGATTCCATCCACGGGACCAGAAGAGCATGTGTGTATCTCTAGCGATGCATCTGAAGATGTGACATCACTCTCACATGTGACAGAGCCACCCAGGCTGCAGCAAACAGCAGCCTGCAGAAGGAACACAAGAATGAAGACAGAGAATCTGCAGGGAAGACAGAAAAGAGCAAGAATCCGGTGAGCTGTCTTCTGCACGGCTCAGAGGAAAGAGCGAGCCGGCCAGCAGATACCGGCATCCCGCTGGCCTGTATGGACCCCTGTGAGCCGCACCAGACGTCTGTCCTCCCAAGCTTTAAACCCATTTTACAAACAGCCTACTGGGTATTTCCACCTGAACATCCCACAGACACCTCACGACTAACAAGTGAAAAATTAAATTCATTATCCTACCAGCAAACCTCTCCTCCCTGCACTACTCTGTTTTGACAGACGGTATGTAAGCTCCAAATATGGAACTAACACTCGACCCTTCCTTCCCACACCACCGACATCCAACCCGTCTCCAAGTTCGTTGGGCTGTACCTCGTCTGTCACTTTGATTTCGCCCACTGCTATTCCTACAGTCCCCTCCATCACAATCACTCACCCAATCGCAGCCAATATCCACCCGGCTGGCCTCACCGTCTCTCTTCTTGCCCCCCACCTTTCGTCCACTCTCCACACTGTGGCTCTCAGATGACTGTGCTTAAAGCCTCCCCGAAATTCTCACTGTCTTTAGAATAAAGTCCAAACTTTTTACACAGCTTATGGCTTTGTGTGTGTATGAGTGTGTGTGTGTGTGTGTGAGAGAGGGAGAGAGAGAGAGAGAGAGAGAGAGAGAGAGAGAGAGAAGGAGGGAAAGAGGGAGGGAATGAATCTGGTCTTGCTTACTGCTCTCCCATATCATGTCTTACCACACTCCCTGCCCCCCCAATGCATCAAACTCTAGCCGACCCCACTGCGTTCCATGCACTTACTATACTTCCGTCCCCAACCCTCTGCTATGCCTAGCTTGTCTGTCAGCCCGACCTGGCTATAAGCTCTGCGAACCCAGGGACTATTTCAGTCTTGTTCATTATATAGTAGCCTCGGTTAGCAGATTCTCACCCATGCTTATTAATGCTAGGACAGACACTTCCCCCCACACAGGAATGTCTATGAAACTGACGTACACCCCACACCCACCGTGTCACTGCAGGACTTCCTGTGGTGAATACACCAAGTCTGTCCTAACACTGACTGCCTCTTGGATTCAGTGAGGTGTGGCACTCACCATTCAGTTCATTCAATTACCTTTCTTTGTTCTAATTCTCTGTCCCCGACGGCCTTTTGATTATAATTTAGCTTCTAGTATAAATTATTCTTTAGGTAAGGAATATGCTTACCAAAGAACATAAGAGTTTAAACCACTGACACTCCGCCTTTTCACTGCAAATAAATCAGCAATTTTATTTCTGTATCATTAAGACTATTCAGCACACACCAATCCCTGATCTGCTTGAGCGCACCAACTTCTGGAAGCCGAAAACCAGGCTCAGGGATGTGCTTTCCACCCTCATGATGCCCTGTGATTCTCTCCATTTTATTGCTTGCTACATCAAATCTGTATCAGAGTCATTACGTATGTGGCTCTGCACTCAGACTGCCTTGGACAAATTATTTAATGTCCAAGACTCAGTCTCCTCATCTGAAAAAATGAAGACAGTGATGACAGGTTGTCGTGATAAGCTGAAAACAGGAGACAGGTGCCTGGCACACAGTGGACACTCGCTGCATTCTAACCCCACTGCCACTGTCGCCATTGTCACTACTGTCGCGGTCACTGAACTGGAAGCTCCTTGGGAACAAAAATCGAGTCTGAATTCAACCCTGGGTCCCTAGGCCCTTAGTGCCGTGCCTGGTCCCGGAGGAGCCGCAGCCACTCTGGGGGGAACTCAGCCGCCGCACTGCACCCTGGGAGGCCCTGCCTGAGGGCGGGGCGTGGTCCCCGCAGAAGACCCGCCTCACTTCTCTTTAACTGCGGCCCAGTCAATGTGGGCTCCTCCAGTGGTCTCCGCGCCCCCAGAACAGAGTCTAATGTGGTGCCACCCAGGCACGAGAGAGCTGTCCCTTCTCTCCCTTACAGCTAACCCTTCTGCCCGTGTCTCCTCAGGCACTGCTGTCGCCCTCACTCACCCTCACTCACCCTTCCCGAGGAGCCAGAGGCCTGCAGGGCCGCTGGAACTTGCTTTCGGCCGCACCGCTCTCGGGGGGCACAGCCAGGCCTGTCTGGCTGCACCACACAGCTGCTTTCCCAGTGTGAGCGTTACACACAATATTAAAAGGCAGATGGCGAACCAGGGGAAAGAACTTTAATGTTGCTGTCAAACACGGTCCAGTATATATAAATGTATATAAAGAGCTACCATAAACAATGAGACAGTCAAACACTGTAAGAGAAAGCGGAATACAGAAAAGGCACAAGAAACTCAGAAAAGAAAATATACTGATACCCAACGAGCATATGAGAAAATGTTCAATCTTACTTAGTAATGAATTAAGTGCAAGGTAATACAACAGAAACCATTTCTCACCTGTCTGATCAGCAGGGATTTATTCAGCTCTGGAATGGGCTGAAGAACTGGGTGTTTTCCCGCACGGTAAGGACCCGGCTATTTTGCAACACACCACCAAGTCTTAAAAAATGTGCTTACCCCTTTGCCCTCATAATCCCATTTCTAGAAATTTACCCTAAATAATGCTATTTATCACAGTATTATTTATAACAGTAGAAAAGCTGGAAACAAATCATCTAAATGTCTAAATGGGAACTGGCTAAATAAGTGGAGATGATATGCTTTACTTTATAGGATTATTGTAAAAATCTGATTATATCGGCCAAGTGGAACAATGTGTGTAAGCATTTAAGACAGTGCCTGGCATACACGTGCCTGATAATGATGGTGACTATCTACTGCTGGGAATGACACAATGCAGTGCAATGAAGAGCAGGTCACAGCAGAGTGGAAAGACCCCAACTCTGTCCTATCACTACACGCATGAGCACATGCACCCTTACAGTGTCCATCCGTATCTACACTAAGAAACTAAAGAATTCTTAGGAATGTATGCCAAAATGTTCATTTATTGATTGATATTTTAAGAGAGGAGGGGGGAAGGAGGGAGAGAAAGAGAGAGGAAGAGAGAGAAACATCGATTTATTGTCCACTTATTTACGCATTCACTGGTTGATTCTTGGATGTGCCCTGACTGGGGATCAAACTCACAACCTTGGCGTATCAGGACGACACTCTAACCAACTGAGCTACCTGGCCAGGGCTGGCCAAATCATTAACAATAGTGCTCTATTAATGATAATATTATGGTACATTTTAATTTTGTTTTCAATTTTCTTTTTTTTTTTAAGATTTTATCTATTTATTTTTAGAGAGGGAAGGGAGAGAGAAAGAGAGACAGAGAAACATCAATGTGCAGTTGCTGGGGGCCATGGCCTGCAACCCAGGCATGTGCCCTGACTGGGAATCGAACCTGCGATGCTGTGGTTTGCAGCCCTCGCTCAATCCACTGAGCTACGCCAGCCAGGTTGTTTTCAATTTTCATATTTTCAAATATAGTTGAATAGGTATGTATTACTCTCTTAATGAGAAAGGTAAAAATTTAAGTGACTTTAGAAGAAACAGGCAACGTTCAGCTTGCCTCGCTGGTCCAAGAATACTTAACATAAAATTTTATTCAACAAATACATTAATCACAAAATATGCAGACTGTCATGCTGTGGACATTTAGGGGTCTGAAGAAAAAAGAAAGGCAAAGGGAAGAAAAAGCAAGAAAGGCCGGGGAGCAGGAGAGGGAGGGACGGAAGGAAGACACGCGGGCAGACACGAAGAGACGCGAGGGGGGTGCGGGGCAGAGGCCTCGGCGGCTGCAGGTCCCCTCTGGCCCGGCAGGGGCTGCCAGGCACCGCCACGTGCCGGGCGCTGTGCGTGACCGTGACACAACCACCATCTTCAGAAACCTATTTTCTGTCTAGTTCCATAGTTTCCTGCGGAATAACCAAACCCAAGTCCTAGAAGTGACTCAAAACTTACAGCCTCTCCAAGAGCCATCAAATTAAAAGAGAATTTGTTGAATATTCTATATAGTCTGCTCTCCATTTAGGCTTCAAAATTATCATTATCTTTGGAGGTGTAATTTACTTAAGTAAACTCGTCATCTAGCCCACAGGTGGCAAACACAAGGCCCTCCACCTTATTTTATCCGGCCCAGCACCGAGTTCCCACCTGGCGGCAGCACTGAGCTCCTAGCTCCTTGTTAAGGAGCAGTTACATGTGCACAGTCCTCAAGTTTCATTCGGCCCTTTGAAGGCAACCGCGAGGCTAATGTGGCCCCTGGTGAAAATGAGTTTGACACCCCTGCATTCTAGCCTAATTCTTAAAATCTGAGGGTGCTCTGCTCTGAGTGGGAAGGAAGCCCAGCAAGCAGGCATTTTTCTTTGGACTTACACAGAGAAATGGACCCTAAGGAGACGCAGTCGTGGGCAGAAACGCCTCACCCTAGTGAAGCAAAAAGGACATCAGGCCAAGCAACACGACGCCTTGAGGTTCCTTCCAGCTCTGCTCCTCTGCAGACCGGCGGTTCCAGCCTTTCTCACACCATGGCACACATGCATTTGTTGCTAAAATTCTGCAGCAGTGCACCAAAAAATAAAACAGGTATAATTTTGATTCATTCACACCACACAGCTTGTGTTGGCTGTCGTCACTTTTTATTTGACAATCTAAGGGAACAGAGGTCCATGCCCCTGACTAAACAGATATTACATGTTTTAAAAATTCTTGTGGCACACTGTTTGAAAAGTCACTGCTGTAGACTAACAGAGCCTAGAATCGTATTAGATTTTATTTAAAGACCTAAGAAATGCTTCATATTGTTCAGTTTGTGCAAAGACAGCTGACCCCAGAACGTCAAGTTCAGACTAAGAAACAATGACGGCGTTTTCCAGGGGAGCTACTACTTTAGCGAGTTCCCTGGCAGCGGGACAGTCAGACGCATCCCAGGTCCGAACCCACGCTGGGCAGAACGTACCCTGAGAACACAATGTAGTTATATTACTTAACCTCATTGGATGGATGTGTTCCTGAGAAGCAGCGAATTTTGGTAAATTAAACCAATCGAACTTTTAAGACTATTGAGAGGATCTTCTATTTGAAGCGGTCAGTGTCCTCTATTTTTAAAGGCCCAGAACCCTTTCCTCAGAAAAGATATACACAGAACAAGTGTCGTGCCATTTCAGTAGACCCCGTGCCCCCAGAATCCATTCTCTTGAACGAACCTGCTGTTAAAAGGCACTGACGAATAATCTTTTTAAAAACAGAGTTATCAGAGCCCAATTATTCAGTATTATAAGCCTACATTTTTGCATTTCAGGTTCACGTACGTGAAATTTCCACTTGGAATGAAAGCTGGCGGTTCAGACTTTGCGTGGGCAGACCCACAGGGGCCGTCCACGAGTCCCGGCGACGCAGCCCCGCCCCCCCACATGGCGAGCTCACCAGTGTGCGTCTTCATGTGCTCGTCGAAGTACTGCTTCATGTTGAAGTCCTTGCCGCACCACTGGCACATGAACTGCTTGTGCCCGATGTGGATGCTCATGTGGGAGCGGAGCTGGTACTTGTACTGGAACCTCTCGTCACAGTTCTGCACGGACACAGTGGGCACGTCTGAACGCCACGTGAGACGGCGTCACCTGAGCCCACCCTCCGCGGCCTCTGGGGCGGGTTTGCTTTTCACACTCGAGACACAACCTGCTTTTGTCAACTACTTCCCTCTGCTGTAACCCGTGGCTGTGTCATCAATAAAAGGGAAATTTTCATTCAACAACCACTGACATATACCCGACTCCTGCAAGTCACTAAAAGAAAAACAACTCCTGTGTTACTCCCAATTTAACTCAATCCAAAGAAGCTAACAGTGTGTTTAAAAGGACACTTCTCTACCGAGCAGTGAGAGAACAAGCGACACTCAGAGCCCGAGGCTGGAGACCCTGCAGAAACGCAGCCTGGCGCCCCCCCCAACCCCACCCCTGGTCTCACCCACAGTCGGCCTCCAGGCCGGGGCCTGGGGGCGCACACTCCTCACCTCACATCTGAAGGGCTTCTCTCCAGAATGCTGCAGGGAGTGCACCTTGAGGGACATGCTGCGTTTGAATGACTTTCCACAGGTTTCACATGTAAAAGGCATGTCTTTTGTGTGTGCTGCAACACAGAATGCACCATATTCAAAGTAAGTTCACCCGAAAGCTCACACGGAACAGAACAGGCGTCCTGGTGCACGGGCGTCGTGCCGTCTCAACTCCCCACACTCGCGCCGTGAGGCCGGGACGGCGAGGCAGTGCGAGCCGAGGCTGGGTGTGGACGGCGGCCCGTCCGGCCCGGCGCTACCCACGGAGGACGTGCTGCCTTCAGTCCCGACAAGCCAGAAGTGACTACAGCACGGCGGCCTCGCAGCCGGCCCGATCCAGAGCCCGGCACACCCCGAAGGGCGAGGGCAAGTTACAGGCGCGAGACAAAACTTACCGACCATGTGTTTCCGCACGTGAGCCATGGTGTAGAATTTCTTCTCGCAGATCTCACAGGAGAATTTCTTCTCTGCATATCCGTGGACGATCTTGATGTGCTCGTGAAGGGACCAGAGTTTCTTGAATGATTTGTTACAGGAAACACACTGAGCGGGATAAATAAAAACAATCTTTACTCCTAAGGGCTCGCAGAAAGCCGTGCCTGCCTACCGGCAGGTGACACACTGCACTTTCGACCCGCGGCTCCAGGCCAGAGCCCCGACCAGCGCTTTTCTTCCACGGAGTCTGGGTCCCGGCACCAGTGTCTGCGTGTCGTGTTCCAGGAGGCACCTTTCAGAGACGCACCGGGAGGAGAACGGCAAGGGCAAGACGTAAGACAAGAAGAAACGGGAAGTCCCACTAATATCAGAGAACTGATTGATTGTATCAAGTTTGTGTTGTGCCTATAAAAAAGAACCTCCAAGTTTTTTTTAAATGTATGAATTACCTAAAGTGGCTGCCTCCTACTTGTGGGTCACTAACAGGTGTTTACCAGAAAATACAATGTAAGTTAAAATTAGCATAAATAAAAACAAGAGAGAGCAAAATACACGTTAAAGGTTATAGATCTGCAGAAGTATAGCAATGTCTGTGTACCTTAGAGAATGTATCTGGAGCCTTCGTTAACACCAATTATTGAGATCTTATTACAGTTTTCCAAATCTGGTTTGCTCTATTGAACATTTCCCACAGGCGGGGTTTAATGGAACCTCTCCACTGTCGGCGCCATTCTCCCCCTTCCCCTTCCCAGCCCAGCTCCAGATGTCTCGTCCGAGGGCCCAGAGCAGCGATTTCCAACCTGTGCGCCGCGAGAATTTTTAAAACGAGCTATACCTGACTGTCTGGTCAGGGACACTGGCCTCTTTTCCCGCAGACTGCCCAATTAAACAAATGACAGCAGCAATACAACAACAGCCATCGCATGTGAATGAATCACACTCGATGGTTATTTTTTTATAACGGCAAGAGATACATTTTTTTGGCGTGCCGTAGCATTTCAGTAACCAGTGTGTATGTGCCACGAGACGAAAGGGCTCAAAGTCGCTGCCCTGCAGGAAATGCACGCAACACGGCCTGGTTCCGTGTACTGTGAATCACTGACAGTCCAGACTATCGGGCATAAAGTGTACGAAAGTAAAATGCTCTGGTGGAAGCAAAACAATAGTAGAAAGTTCTAGGTGTCCACCAGACTCTGGGACACTTAGGGAACAAGTCGGTCTTCGCCATAAATAAATAAAGATCCTCTAACACCGCTGTTACTCCAGGCAACGAGGCCTCTGCGAAGAGTTAAAGCACAAGCCTCTGGCTGCACAGTGCTCGATAAAAGGACAGACAATCCCTATAAACCATTTGGTGGGGCATGGTTTTAATTTGTACTTGTTCCTAGGTCATCATGATTAGGATCCATAGCTAACAACAAAGCAGTGTCCCTAAGGGATGTAAAGAGAGCTCACTTAGCAGCATCCAAAAACCTAAACCCACGCTGAAACATATTACGGTGGGGAAGAGTAAGGAAAGTCACACAAAAAAAGATTAAATGCTTTCTTTTCTGTAAGTTAATGAATTTAAGTTTAAAAAACCCCCACCACTCCAGAAAGCTCTTCAAGAGAGCCACACAACACCCACTCTGGCCCCTAGGGTGCAGCACCGCACCACACTGCCCCTGGCCTGAGCTGCTGCAGCCGCCTCCTCACCCTGCAAGGCCGTGGCAGCCCCTGGAAGGGATGGGCGAGGTGACTCAGCCTCCTCCTGGTTGCCCCGCGTCGGGGAGACCAGACCACCACTGACGAGTCCAACAACAGTGAGTGTTTAGCAATGTACTCTTTAAAGTAAAGCAATGAACTCAGTGGTTGGTTAAAAGCAAGAGGAGATGTGAAAAATAAGAGGCACTCAATTGCACCTTTTAAAGGAAATTTGGCTTAAATATGGTACAAAAGATGTCTATTTCACATATTTTACGGAGACATTAATAGACTTACCTTTCATAAGCATTCACCAACATGCATTCCATATGTGCAAACCAATACGGCTCCACATAATGTAATCCACTCAACACAATGTAATCAGCACACCTCTCACCCTATCACAGTACAGTCCTCTGAAGGCACCGGCCTGGTTTGCACACCATGTTTTGTTACCTTAACAATATGGCACAGTAGCATTACGTAACCTCACTGCCAGGTGGGCAACACTGTCAACCCGCCTGGCCTCTGTTTAAAGTCTGCACACTCCCGCGGGCTCAGCCTCTTGACAAATTTAGTGTTGGCGTCTCTCCACTGGTAAGAGCACACTCACTGCTGGAGATCTTCCAGTTCCTCCATCCGAGTCATTATGGGTTTGGTCCCCATCGGCTGCACTAGGACCTGGCATCCCTTTAAGCCTAGGGAGGGACCGCTCTACTCCTGAACTTTGCTCAGTGTTTCCCACCTTGACAGAGAAGGTGCCAGAATGGACACAACACGTGCCCTACAACTGCGACTCAGTGCGCGGTCGGCGCTGACTCTACCTCCTGGGCGAGCACCCACCACAGATCCCCCTTCCAGTGTGCCTGGGTTCCCACTAGTCCAGCATCAGTTACGTTTAATGCTTTTGAAATGAAATGTTACGCTTGGGTTTTGAAAAGACCAACGCGGGAGTTTTTAAAGAGAGAAACTGGTGAAATCTGTCCCTTCAGCCTCTATTGCATTTTATTCTCTTGGGCAAAAATACCAGGTGAGTCTGAACAGCCAGGTTCTATTCTGGAAAGCGTGCCCTCTCGGTGATGAAACCTACCTGAATGTTTTTTTCACAGTCTGTTTGCTGGTGAAGGGACAGCTCACTCTCCAGGACAAACTTCTTGCCACACTTATCGCAAATCTGCATGCGCCTGTGAGTAACGTTCATGTGCTTTTCCAGGTACCAGCGAGTATTAAACACCCTGGGGCACTTCTCACAGGTCAGAGTCTCTTTCTCTTCACACTTAGCTTTCTGGACTGGCGCTTTGGGCTCCTTTGCAGCCCGCTTCTTACGCTTAGGTGGCTCTACGCTCTTCCTACGGCCTCTCGTAGCTCGGGGAGCGGGGGAAGCGGCGGCTGCGGCTACAGAGGCCGCCCTCCGCGTCCTCCTCTGGGCGACGCTGACCTTCGCCGCCGCCTTCTCCTTTTTCTTCTGCCTCTCGTTCTCGCCGTAGTCGCTGCTGTCGTCTGTGGGCTCTTCCTCACTCTCTTCCTCTTCCTCCTCACTGCTTGTCTTAAGAGCAGGAGTCTCTTTGGACTGGGAAGAGACACCCTTTTCCCCTTTAGACACATTTAATGTTTGATTATTAAGGTTTACCTCCACTATGATCTGCTCCCTTTTGTAAGAGACTTCCTCCTCCTCCTCTTCGGTGTCATCAGAGTTCTCCCGGTCTTCTTTAACGGCGTGCGCGTCAGACACGGCCCTTGTCTCCCTGAAATAGGGCTGTTCCTCGGTGTCGTGCAGGTGCGGTTTGCTCATCTTGGCGTCCACTAAGGCAGAGTAAGGACTTCCCGACTCCCTCTTGTACACTTTGGTGGACAGGTCGAGTTCCTGGCTGGCACCATGATAAAAGGCAGACGGCGCTTGACCACGACAGCCGTCTTCCTGTGCCATTCCTGCTGCATGCGCAGCGCAGTTCTCGGCCAGCTCCTGGCAGGGGCTGGCTGTGTGGCTCATTGGGAAGTGGCCCAATCTGTTAAGCAGTTCAGACTGTAGAGAAATGAAATAGCTTTAAAACAGGGCAATTATCAATACTCAAATCTTTTTCCATCCACAAAGAACCATCCGAACGACAAAAAAGGTACCCAGGGACCTGCGAGCAATCCTTCCAGTGCTGCAGCACCAAAGCGCAAGTGAAAAGGCTTGGTGTTACGGCGAGAGCAGAGCACTAGTGATTTTCCTTTTGAAGACAGCTGCGGGTGGCTTGGAGCATCTTATCTACAAAGGAAAGCAGAGAAGAAAAAAGGTCAGACACCACTACTTCCTTTGTACAGCATGCACGTATGCCATACAACAAACACACCTTAAAATGATTAAACTCTTTACACACACGATTCTTTACCTTGCTTACATGGTTCAGCGTGGGCCATTATTTTACTGAGTTACATGAATTCAACAAAATTTCTTTAACCTATATAACTGATCTTTATCTTAAAATGTGAGTTAACAAATAACTGAATAAACACACAAACAAGCAGGCCCTACAGTTCATCGTCTCCACTGGGCGCTAGGTTCCCAGGGGCCCTCGGTGCCGCCAGGTCCCTTCACTCCCCGTTACTGCTGGGACTCCGGTCACGTGGCCCGAAGTGGTTTCAAACCTGTGTGGTCCAGGCCCCTTCAACACACACGTTGTTAGAATTAGATTCTAAGTCAATTCTAAGACAGCAGGAGTCACTATCCCTTCACTCAGATATCCTCAGAGCCTAGCACAGCACCTAGCACTTAGTAGGTGTTCGGTATATATTTGATAACTAAATGCACAGCTCCTGTTGCAGAGCATTCATTATCCTAGATGCTAGGGGGCATACTGATATGCCAAAATATACGGTCCCTGTCTGCAAGGAGTTTACATCTTATCACACGTGTCTCGCATGGAGCACACCGGGGCAGCGAGCTGGCCGGCTTTGTCCGCAGTCGGACACCACCGCCCACCCTAGGGAGAGCCCAGCGAGCACAGGTGGCAGCGGGGCAGGCACTGCGGGCCAGCAAAACAAAAGTTAACCAACACAGCTGTTGGAGACAGAAAATGCCCTGGTTTTAAGTAATTTTAATCTAGATATAGATATTACTGCAGACACTATGGTTTTCAGATTTATCGGAGTAATTTCAAAGCGGCCAAGCATGTTCGCATTTGTTCCACGCAGAGCTCACTAGATCCACTGAGTAACTGGGTGACTTTTCACATGTCGGTTGCACAGAAATCTAAATTCTAAGAAACAGTAACCATCAAGTTGATACGGTTCCAAGAAAAATAAAACCATCAATAAAAAAAAAAAAAAAGATCAGAAAGGCACACCATTTGCCCTGTGACACACCGCACAGGGCTGCTCGGCCCACTCCCTAACCTCTGAGCCGCGTGAGTGGCGCCACGAACACGCAGCTGCCTGGCGGCAGGCAGGCGGGCGGGGGGGGGCAGAGCAGCGTTGGCTGAGGGCCCGCTCCCCCGAGTGCACTGCCGAGGGGCTGGCCCCCTGCTGCTGCGGCTCGGTGACCACCACACAGCTCAGCGGTGGGTTTTTAAATTATTCTTCTCTTTCACTCTCCTTTCTCCTTGTGGATTTATTCTCTAATACATTATTTTACTCTCATTTTAGTGCTATTTCAGAAAGGAGTGGTGATAAATGCTACCATGTTTTATTTGCTATCTGAATAGATATGGTTATACATTTTTGTATTTATTAATGACAAAACTATGCCCCTGAGAGCCTAATTGTCTAAAATCACATATCTATTCAACGACAAAAGCAATGTTTGACCCCAGGCATGCCTGACCCCAAAGCTTGTGGTCTATCTCTGCTATGACAGATGACACCCCCCAAAATAATTTAAAATCAGTTATTCCTGTAACGACATATCTTCTTGCAACAAACAGTTCCATACCTCATATTTTAAGTAGGAAAATCCTAGTAGCTTTATTTTGCATGTGCCAAAACTTCTGACCCATGGAAATAATGTAAACTACTACAAGTACTGTTATTAAAACTTACTCACATTAATTACTTCAAATTAACCAAGGGAGGAGAGACAGTAAAATTCAACTAACCAGCAAAAGCTATTAACGGGAAATAAATGAAATTAAAGGAGACAAAGAAAAGTAGATGAAGAGACATTCTCTGTGGCAGTCATTCATGCGCTCTTCCCAGATACTTCTGGGCACGTGGGAAACCCGCACCTTCTGCCCCCTGCCCCTGCCCCTGCGGTTGGGCAGGGCCCTCTGACCACCTCTGGCCAGCGCACCGTGAGTAGATGTGACGCACAGAGGGCCAGGGCATCTTCTCACCACGGGAGACCCTCTGCCACACGGACCAGCGGTCTTTGAGGGGACGACTGGTGTTGTTGCTAGCGACCTGGGTCTCTGAGTGACCGAAGTGACTTACAGGACATGTTCAGAGGGTGGTGGATTTGTTAAATAAAGTTACTTTTATACAGAGTGTGTTTTAAAAGCCATTGAGCCCTGGCTGGTGTGGCTCAGTGGATTGAGCAGCAGCCTGCGAACCAAAGGGCTGCTGGTTCAATTCCCAGTTGGGACACATGCCTGGGTTGCAGACCAGATCCCATCAGGGGAGGGGTGGTGGTGTGAGAGGCAACCACACATTGATGTTTCTCTCCCTCTCTTTCTCCCTCCCTTCCCTTCTATCTAAAAATAAATAAGTAAAATCTTAAAAAAATAACCCAGAAACTGGCCCTGGCCAGGTAGCTCAGCTGGTCTGAGTGTTGTCCATACACGCCAAGGTTGCAGGTTCGACCCCCAGTCAGGACACAGACAAGAAACAACCACAAGAATGCACGAGTAAGTAGAACAACAAATCAGTGCTTCCCTCTCTCTTTCCCTTCCTCTCTATCTCTAAAACCAATCAATAAATTCTTTTTACAACTCAGAAAATAAGACAACTTTTTCTTTTAAAAATCAGAATGACAATGTTTCATTCTACTTTAAATGACGCACACATCTGAGTGCGTGCATTCTGTACGAGCCTGTGAGCGACATCTCGCCACTGTTCCAGTCGGGGAAGCTCACAGAAGCACCAACCCGCCACTGTCACAGCGGGAGACGGAGTCTGCCTGTTCATCTGAAAACACACTTGGGCTCTCTGCCCACACTGCACTTTCTTCATTTGACTCTGGCACCTTTCCCTTTGAGTTCTGGTGCTAATCTTTCTTTTCTTTCCAGAAAACTCAAAATATCTCCTAGGGGCAAAATTAAGTAATCTTTACAAAACCAAAAAACACATTAGGGAAATTAGAACCTTCCATGTTCCATTATCCAACTCTTAATGTGTACCCTCAGTTCTAACGTACTTATTATAGTATAAATCATCTTAACTTAGTTTTTCAGCAGACTCTCTAGGTGAATATAGTGAGTTCTAAGAACCTGAAAGTTAGTGGGGGAAGAAAGGGAGGGAGAGAAACATCAATGTTGCTTCTCACACCCCAAACCCGCCCCCAGCTGGGGACCAGGCCACAACCCAGCCATGTGCCCTGACTGGGGATCAAACTGGTGACCTTTGGTTTTGCAGGATGACTCTCAACCGAGTCACATCAGTCAGGGCAACCCCACTGATATTTAAAGCTGTTTAAAGTAATCTTTTATGATATTAAAATAACACAAGTTCATCTGTGTTTAGAGATCATTTTCTACTGTTTCACAAAATAAATCCCAAGATACAGTGGGTCTGTCCTTAACATCTTGCTACAATAAATGTATACGACTTAGGAAAAAACGTGGCATGCTGGCATACAAGACGGAGCCAGCAAAGGTTTTTAAAGAAGCAACCAGTCCTGGCGTTAAAAATACAATTTTTAAAAAATCAGAAAATATGAATGCATGTTATAGAAAGTAAAGTGCTGAGCATGCCATTTTCAATGCCGTTTTCTCCCCAGGTGGACAACAAAACTACAGAATAAGTTTACAGAGTCTTCAAGAATGTTTATTTAAATTTGGTTTAAGAATGAAAACAATTCTGTTCCCTGCAAAATTTTAATAGCTAATTTTTGACAAATTCAACAGGTTTTCCCCCTGTTAGAGTATGGTCCTATGCACCCTCCTTATATTTGGGGTGAGTCTTTTCCAGCTGAAAGGGCGACCTTGAAAGGCACACCCATGAGGCCTGTGCTTACTCTTCCTCCTTCAGAGCCCCTTCCAGCGACCTGTGTCCAGGGCTCACTCTACCCAGCCCCTGCCAGCTCCTGGTCCTGGGGAACGAAGACTCGTTAAAGCACAGGACTATCTGTGAAGATCAGGCCCAGACTATCTGTGAAGGTCAGGCCCAAAGTAAAACTACCAAAAAACTGGGGGAAACAAGGAGGACAGATAAATGCATACTGGCAGAGTTCTTTTTAAAAACGTAACAGCCACCAGGAAGAGTGGACAAGATGACGTTCGGGCCTGTCCTCGTAATGGCCTGGCACTTGGTTCAGAGCTCTGCTGCTTTTGCAGAAGGCTACTCACTTCTTCCTCATCGGGAAAGGACGTTAGTGACTTTTGCCAAATACCAACTAATCTTAAAGTCTTTGGGCAGTCAAATAATTATTTAATACCTACTGTATGTTTAATATGAGTGAAAAAAAATGCAGATCTAAAACTTTAGAGGAGGGATAAATCACATCCAGTTGAGCAAATTGGGAAGAGTTTTACAAAGAAGAGCACATTTCAGAAAAGCTTAAAAGGCATGCAAGCTGGGACTGGTAGCAACGAAAGCCAGTCTTCAGGGTAGAAAAAGTCGTTTCTAGTGACAGAAGATCGCAGTGGGGTATATTCCTGAACAAAAGACAGTTTCAGTTGTTCGGCTGTGCTAGAATACAGGGCGCCGGGAAGGGAGAGACGGCACAAAGGTGAGTTTCTGCCGGACTGTGGCCGACCTTGAAGGCCGAGGTGAAGCTGGCATGAAAGGCGAGGCACAGCCATCAAAGGTTTTCAGAGAAAGTCTAGTATAATCAGACTTGTGCTTTAGCAGTCAGATTATATGGTGGCAGGCGACTGAAGGCCTATGTTTAAGTATATCTTTGAAATATACATATATGTAAATAAAACAAATATACAACTAAGCAAGATAGAGGAGATTTAAAATAAGGAAGTTTAAATAGAAAAAGACAAAAGTAGGAAAATAAGATATACCAGAAATTAAGATAAAACAAAATAAAAGCACAAATCATGTTATACTAAATCCCATATCAGTATTAACTAAGACAAAATTTAAAATATTTGAACTATACTTCAAATAACTTTTTAAAAATAGGCTCCTTATGAAGTAATTACTTAACTTCCTTACCTAGTAATTAAATTCAATTTAAAACTCACATCTACATTAAGAGCTTTATTTTTTTTCTTAGTACTTGCCTGAAATGAATGAAATCTCACCATGTCCTGTCTTTTCCTTCAAAATAATCTTGGAATAAGAGCCCTTTCGGCGCACTTACGGTGTACAGTGGGCATAGGACATGAACTCCTCACGACGCCGAACTGCTACGTAATCTTAACAAGTGTAGCAATCATTTAGACGCCCTGATCTTGTTCTTTTATATAAAATAAGCCGTAATATTATGGCAAGACAAAGTGTAACCAAACAGGCTTGATCCTGAGGTAAATAACTAGCGCTCAGTTTTAACTTCACTTTTGGTTCGAGCCACCCTCAAACTTTCCCATCTTCTACGCCCCCCACCCTCACCCCCGGTCTGCCACCCTGAGAACGGGGAGCCAAGAAAAACAAACTGCAGATCTGAAAAGCTGGGTAAATTCTACACTCTGATCTACAAAACGCATATGGTGGCAGTGATAATAATCTGCATTTACATGATGCTGTATAAGGCACAATTAGCATATGTTTGCTAAATATTTATTAAGTGCCTACTGTGTGCTGGGCACTGTAGGAGCCGCAGCCAACAAGGTGTGCAAAGGTCTGCCTGGGGAGACAGACGCGAGCGCCAGGAACCACGACACAGGTGTGCGATGAGGACAAGTACAGAAGACAGCGCGGCAGGACGGCGGGTGAGGAGCACGGACTCTGAAGCCGGCACGCTGCATTACAAATCTGGCTCTCACACCTAGCCGGGCGGCCTTGGGCACGTTACTTGACCTCTCTGCGCCTCACACATTCTGCATCTGTACAGTGGAGATAATAACAGCATCTCCCTCGTGGGACTGTTACTGGGATTAAACGAGTTATACATAAATGTTTACAAAGTACTTTGCAACCATAAGCACTCTTACAAGTGTTTCTTAGATACACACACTCACCTATACACGTAATGTACAGTGGCAGTGCGGAAAAGGGGACGAATGAATGTGTCAGAGAAAGTTTCGGAAACGAGATGCAGCTGGAGCAGCTCTGAGAGCAGCAGCAGCAGGGAGAGGCGGCAAGGGAGGCAGGCAAACTGCACACAAGAACCGCTGCGTGGAAAAGACGGGGACGAAACCACACGGGTTTTTGTTTCTCTCAGGTCAGCGTCGCCGCCTGCAGTGACTTGGACTGTCATTCCCTAGTGCCCAGCTGAGGCTCCCTTTACTCACTGTCTCACTGTCACTGCTGGTAGGTGGTAAAGCAAGGGCTGGAATTCTGGGTTTCTAATTCCCAGTTGCAGTTTACTGACTGTCTCCTATTGAGCTAAATGGTAAACAGCAATTATTTTAGAAGATGCACTTAGGCCTTGAACAAAAAAAATACCTACACAACACTAAATAAAAATATAAAATTCCAGGCCAGTATTTAAAGGCCTAAGTTTTATCCTCGGCTGGTGGAACCCGCCCTCTTAGACTGATTCCCACCGATACATCACAACTTTCAGTGAGGTCCACCTGCAGTTTCCGTTGCACAGCGACCACTCTGACACACTAGAGATTCAAGTTTAAGTTATATTTTAGTTCAATTTCTTGCAGCAAAATTGTTAAGTTTCCACTGGATGAAATCTAAATAAATTCAAACTTGGTGTGTAATGTGAAAGTTACAGATAGAAAACTTACAGTGAAAAAGGTTCTCTACCTTAGCATCAGCAGGATGCTGATCAACATCCTTCAGCCCCAAAGATGCTCCCAGCTCAACCTGGGACACGGCAGAAACGCTGCCCACACCAGCACGCGAAAGCCACCTTCACGACAGACGAACCTCCACTGACGCGCGACACGGGCCCTATGTCAGATGAACACCATACCGTGTTCTCAGGTGGCTGTGTTCTCTATCACCGAAAATGTAATTAATTTAATGCAACCTCATCTAATAAAATGTAATGTCAAAAATTATTTTTAAGCAGTCCACCTAACCCATTATCTGTAAGGAATGGGATTGAGAAATGCCCGTCACCTTCAGTTCCAGACAAAGCTTTCATAAAAATAAAATCTCACTGTCGTTTTTTTTAGACATGCATTTAAATGGCACTGCCATTGTGCTTCCTCAATAATATGCAAGAGAAGCTAGGAGGAGAGGACAAAGGAGAGGTTCTCCTCCCAGGTACTATTTAATTACCTTCAAGCATCAACAGCCTCACATTTCCATATAAGACAATAAAACCAATGTGCATTACTCATCACACAGTTGGCTTGAGCAACCTTAACTTTCACCAACAGCGCCCTAGGGCCAAAGAAGAAATCAAATACTAAGCAGGCTACCCTTGAGGACCTGACCATCACAATTCTGTCATCGACAGACAGGAGAGAATATAATTTCAAGAAAGGGGTTATTTTTAAAAGAAGGAAAGAGCCCTGGCTGGTGTGGCTCACTGGATTGAGTGCTGGCCTGCGAACTGAAAGGTCACTGGTTGGATTCCCAGTCAGGGCACAGGCCTGGGTTGCGGGCCAGGTCCCCAGTTGGAGGCAAGGGAGAGGCAAATAATCCATGTATCTCTTGCACGCTGATGTCTCTCTCCCTCTCTTTGTCACTTCCTTGCCCTCTCTCTAAAAGTGAATGAATAAACTTTTTTGAAAACATACAAAAAATAAAAGGTAAGAGTTTTATATTACTGTTGCCTTTTCCCTTAAAATCTGACCAAGTCCTGGCTACACAAATGCTCAAATAAAATGCAATGCCCTCAAAAACAACCAGAAGGTGCTATCCACAATAAAGACAATCCTGGGAGACCTCAGTCTACCCTGACCAAAGGTAGTTTCATGGAAAGCAATTATTTTAATGCATTAGTCCATTTTCTTTTTTAAAAAATATCTTATTTATTTACTTTAGACAGAGGGGAAGGGAGAAAGAAAGATAGGGAGAGAAACATCAATGTGTGGTTTCCTCTCACGTGCTGGGGACCTGGCCCACAACCCAGGCATGTGCCCTGACTGGGAATCGAACTGGCAACCCTTTGGTTCACAGGGACTCAATCCACTGAGCCACTCCAGCTGAGGCAGAGAAGATTTTCCTTAAAGGAGTTACAGATTATGGAAGGCAGAGCAGAGTTCTATATAATTTAAGAATTTGGTGCATACACTTCTCCATAGTGAACATGAGACAGTGAAGATGGGAGAAAGGAAAAGACTGGGAAGGGAGTTAGCTTAAACAATAACACAGGCTATAAACCACTAAAGACAGAATAACACTGAACTTTATCAATCAAAAACTTTTGTGTGTCAAAGGACACGATCCACAGAATGGGAAAAAGACATTTGCAAATCACAGTTGTGATAAGGGTCTATTATCCAGAATATACAAAGAACTCCTCCAGCTCAGCAATAAAAAGACAAAAGTGCAATTTTAAAACGGGCAAAGCATTTGAATAGGCATTTCTCCCCAAAAAGATATACAAATCACCAATATGCACAGGAGAAAAATGCTCAGTATCTCGTCATTAGAAAAGTGCAACTCCAGACCGCACTAAGATACTACTTCACACCCAGTGATGGCTATAATCAAACCCGGGAAAACGGCAAGTGCTGGCTTGGATGTGGAGAAACTGGAAGCCTCACGTATGACTGATGGGAACATAAACTGGTACGGCCACTTTCAAGAACAGTTTGGCAGTTCCTCAAAACGCTTAACAGATAGTTACCATATGACCCAGCGATTCCACTCCCAGGTATGTACTCAAGAGAACTGAAAACATACGTTCACACAAACACTTGTATATAAACGCTCGCCGCAGCACCACTCACAGTAACTAAGAGACGGAAACAGCCCAAACCCACACGAACTGACGGACGCACAGAGAGAAGACGGAGCCACACAGCGGAGCGTTAGTTGGCAGCCGTGAGAAGGAACGGAGCGCTGGTACGCGGTGCAGCACAGATGGACCATGAAAACGTTATGCTGAGTGGAAGAAGCCAGACACTAAAGGCCACACGTTGTATGATTCCATGTGTATGAAATGAGCAGAGTGCTCGAACCTGCGGAGACAGACTGAATCCGTATGGACGGGAGCTGGGTGCAGGGAGGGGCTGCTAACAGGCCCCCGAGTTCCTTCCGGGGTGATGAACATGTTTTGGAAACAGATGTCGGTGATGGATGCAGAGCCTTCTGAAAATACTAAAAGCCACTGAACTGAACACTTTAAAATGGAAAATCACATGGTAGATGAATTATAGCTCAATAAAAATAAACAAATAAAATGAAATAAACTATTCG
The DNA here is from genome assembly GCF_004126475.2 of Phyllostomus discolor. Lineage (NCBI taxonomy): Eukaryota > Metazoa > Chordata > Mammalia > Chiroptera > Phyllostomidae > Phyllostomus > Phyllostomus discolor. The sequence goes on along the minus strand of NC_040910.2, from coordinate 102,209,323 downwards.
GATACTAATCACCCAAAGGTGGTCGATACAATAAAATTGTCTAAAAATCATTTTTTATATAAATATGACATTACTGACCACTGACTAGGCCACAGACTCCATACCAACCGGGCTCTAGCAGCCGTGATGCCATGACACGGCGTGGAAAACAAGAGCTCCCCCGTGCTGAGGGCCGGGGGTCCAGACGGGCCCCACTTGGGGCTCCTCCGTGCTGCTGGGCAGGTGACTCTGCCTTCTGAGCCACCAGCTTGCCTGCCCTCCCGCACACTGAAGGGGTCCCCTTCCACCCCTGACACTTACTGCGTGTGCAGATGCCTTGTTTCTGTCCTCTGGCCTCATTTGTCTGGCCGCCTGTGGCCGCCCAGTCACTCCCACCCTTTCAATGTTAAGAACCGTCCTGTACACCCTTCTCCACTCCCCCACCCCCTCAGCCATGTTCCCATGGAGCACTGTTTTAAAGAACTGTAAGACTTTGCATTCAGGTCATACATTTTTATTTTTTACTAGCCAAATATAAAAAATAGCCTGTCGTAACTTTTTGGTTAGGCTGACCTGTTTTGCTGTAACTTCCATTCGACTTTTCAAACATGAATTTTAGCTCATGGATCTCAGGCTGGGGGAGCCCGGGTCCAAGGGGCTGTATTACCCACAGTCTTGAAATAAGTGTGACATTGGGTAGGATCAAGACCGCCACCTGCCCGAGCTACAGATAAGTTTTTCCAAAGAAAACACTGGCCCACCACACTTTCCCAGGGTGGAGAAATTTAACCACATTTAACATTGTTCCTCGGATGATTCCATTCAATCCTCCGCCTTCATCAGAAAACACTTAAGGAAATCTGCCAACTGCTTTGTAAAGAAACGCACACACAAAGCCTCTGGTACCTGGCATATCCACCACTACCCTTGCTTTTTCACTTTTTAGATTTTATTTATTTAAAGAGAGGGACAGGGAGGGAGAAAAACATCAATGTGCAAGAGATACATCAATCAGTTGCCTCTCACATGCACCCGCCGGGGACCTGGCCCACAACCCAGGCATGTGCCCTGGCTAGAAATCGAACCCAGGACCTTTCAGTTCACAGGCTGGCACTCAATCCACTGAGCCACACCAGCCAGGGCTACTTTTGCTTTTTTAACAGCCCCTTTTTAAAAAACAAACGTAAGCTGTAGGCTGAGTGAAGCAAATCCAGGCAACAATGCCAAGACTGTGTCGAAATTCAAGGCAGGAGCACCCAACTACCCTGCGGGTGCGAAAAGCACAGCGGACAGACGTGTCTTCAGGTGGGCGCCCGCAAACCACCCAATGGCTCCTCCGTCCCTGTTGAGAACAACAGCTGAGCACAGAAAAGAGGCTGATGACCGGGGTCTAGGCTGTCACCCTAACCACGCCGAGATACAGCCAATCAGCCTATGCAATGCACCTGGCGTTCAGGCTCGGGAGAGGCAGGACTCGGCCGAAACCGCCGCTGCGCAAACGCGGGGGCTTCTCTGCGAACGCCCAGGTGCCTTTTCTTCCTCCAGAGAGAGAAACAGATTTTTAGTTGTCTTCTGATTATACAGGTGAAGTCTGTAGGTCGAAGGGATGCTAAGAGTCTCCTGTCCAACTCCTGCATGCTCCTCTTTGTCCACTAGCTTTGACCGTCCCCTATGTGCAACGTACCAAGGGGTCTAACGTAAGGGAAGGGCTTACGTACACCTTCAAATATTTCCTGTGTTGGCTCTAACCTTCACAAGCCTAAAATCTGTTTGGGGGGCAAGAAGTACACACACACACACACACACACACACACACAATTCAGAACTGTCAAATAAAACAAAAGGTATTTTTTTAAAGTGCCATATAATTACTTAAAAAGACAAGAAGGACGTAGAGCGGATGGGCTGTGGGAGGCCCGGCGCAGAGCATGGCCGGAGCTGGCCCCCGGGGGCAGGGGGCCTGGAAGGCAGGGGGAAAGGCCTTGTGAGTGAGGCTGCCATGGTGAAGGAGCACAGCACCGCATTCAAGGGGTGGTGAGGACGACGCAGGCCTCGTCACAGGACATTTACGGAGGATCAGTAGGTGACGAAGGTACAAACGTAAAGAGCAGGGACGGAGAACAGAGGCATCTGACTGGAGAGCTGAGAAATACAGGCGTCACTGAAGGTGGCCCAGAGAGCCAGGAATGGGGAAGTCAACAGATTTACTCACCACAGGTGAATGATAAAGAAAGCGAAGGCTCAAAGACGACCTGGACAATTTAAATTCCCATTCCTACAGCTAATAGTAAAACACAGGTGGGAGAGAGGAGAAGACACAATTTTTTACTACTGTTAAAACAATCGGCCTTGTATTCAGAGATAGTATCTACTTCTTCCATCTTTGCAGTGTCTAGATAACTTTTTCGCTAAATATTGTTAAGTTCCTTTACAGTGGCAACCACTGCCAAAAAAATAAATCCAGACCATCTTCACGACGAGACCACACACTTGACCCTTCCTAACTCACCTCCCTCCTCGTCCCTCCACGAACCCTGCACGCCAGCCGCTGGCCGCTCGGTGCTCCCTGAGCGCGCCCCACGCCTGTCTCCACTGGTCATCAGTGGTGCTGCCCCTCGGCCCTTGGCCCCGTCCCTAAAAACGGAATCTCGCCATCTCTCCGCATTCACTTCGACAGCCACTTACTCTTTCAGAAACTCCCCAGCCCCTAGCACTTTCCTCTCTACTGCTCCTGCCTCTGCATTACCTCATTCCGTTCTATTTTTGTGTGAAAATTGTTTATGGGCCCCCATTCCCGTGGTCAATGACTGCTCTGCAAGGGGGCCCACGACCATACTTCGGACAGTAAGATGTAAGTGGAAGTCAGCTGGGAAGGCTTCCGAGAAAGATTTCCAAACTCTTAAAAAGCGTAAGGAAGCAGTAATTGTCACCCTCTGCTGGATGTCATCTTGCCTGGACATGACACCTGGAGCCGTGTACCCGTCCTGCATCCGTGGCCAAAGGACCAAGCAGACACGCCCAAGGTGGCAGAGCGGGAAGGTGGGGAGAACGTGGTCCTGGCGATGTGGCTACACCACAGACTGAGTCCGTCCTAGACTGAGGCGCCTTGTTACTTACAAAGGTAAATTTTTCTTATTTTCAAATTATTGTGAATTGGATCTTCTGTCGTTGTCCCACGGCACCCTAATTCACACAGTTACCTCACATGTGAGATGCAAATCAGGCATCTAAGTTGAGATGTCAAATAGTCAATTGGTTATAGAAAGACTTTAAATTTGGGGGTTGGGAAGACAGGATAAGTAGAGAAAAGAAAGCTCTCGGGTACCCTAAGGGCAGGGGAGAAAGCCAAGAAAAAAGAGGGAAGATAAAATGGAAACACTAAACTGCAGTGCTAAGAGATTAAAAAAAAAAAAAAAAAAAAAACAAGAAAGAACTACTCAATTGTATCAAATGCTGCTAAAACGCTAAGGCAGAAAAGTAGTCACTGGATTTACTGACTGAATCATCATTCCACAACACGAAGGCCCCTTCTCCTTCTACAAGACTCCTCCTGCCCGGAAAAACAGCAGTCTTGAGTGAGCGGGATGGTTCAAGGCTCAGACCCGGGCTGAGCACTGGAGCCCTCACTCACTAGCTGTGAGGCCCACTCAACCTGCAGGCCGCAGTGTGACGAGGAGGGAATGGCAGCTGAGGAACAGAAACTGGAATAGGACTCAAAACAGAGAAAAGGCCCGAGTATGAATTTTTTAAAAAGATTTTATGTATTCATCTTTGGTGGGGGGAAGGAGGGAGGAAGGGGGAGAAAAACATCAATGTGCAAGAGAAACATCAATCAGCTGCCCCTCGCATGCACCTGGCCCAGGGACCTGGCCCATGACCTAGGTACGTCCCCTGACTGGGAATTGAACTGGAAACCCTTCGATTTGTGGGACAAGGCCCAAACCACTGAGCCACACCATTCAGGGCTGATTTTTACAGATGGGAGAGACTTGAATATGTACAAACGCTGATGGGAAGGAACACTTCTCATCATAAAAGAACTCCATTACAAGGAAGCATTTTTGGAATTACAGCAGGTTAGTCATTAAGCTTTAAAAAACTGTATACAGAAGAAAAGGTATGATAAAGCCACAATATTAAGCTCTGTATCATTTCAGAACATATCAACCAAAAGAAAAAAGATACATTTCAAAAAGTAGTAGTAGTAAATGAAAAGTGCCTAATTTTCTGTCGGTTACACCATAAAGATGATCCCCATATTAAAAACACAAACTCACAGTGGATGGAGCGCAGGCTGGGAACCAAAGTGTCCCAGGTTCGATTCCCAGCCAGGGTACATGCCTGGGTTGCAGGCCATAACCCCCAGCAACCGCACATTGATGTTTCTCTCTCTCTCTCTATCTCTCTCCCTTCCCTCTCTAAAAATAAATAAATAAAATCTTAAGAAAAAAATAGTAAATTGAAAAATAAAATTAAAAAAAATTATAAAAAATAAAAATAAAAAAACCACACAAACTCAGAGTACTACCCCACAAAGGCCCACATACTCCACAAGTCAAGGGTGCCCGTGACACAGCTACCCCAAACCACTCGGAACAGCCTCCTAAAGCACTTTCAAGCCGTCAGCACGTCCTCAGATCTGAAGCACTTTTCCCCCTTTGGTCTTGCTGAAGAAACAGGCTGTCTGGAGACAGAGCTTTCTGTTGTATAAACGTGTGTACAGCAACCACCTGAGAAAATATTAAAACATTTTTATGTTCACTTCAGGAAATTCTAAAATTTAAAACCACTCCAAATTAAAATATAACCACTTCAAAGAAAAAGGGATAATTTCAAAGTCAAGACCAAAACAGCTTTTGATACCAACCACGGCACGTTGCAGAAGCAGTAACCTAGTTTCACTTTGAATATTGTGTTTGCTGCCCTCAAGGGATCTGCAACCTTTGGGCGAGATTTTTTCATTAAGCGCCAGATAACAGGTAAAGCGAGGGCAGGGCGCGGCGAATCAATACCTCTTCGTGCTCCAGTGCGTCTGAACTCCTCGGCTTCGGGGGAGAAAGGCTTGGACCTTAGGGACACACACACAAATGCACGTACCCTATCGGCAAGCACCTGCTAATTACTGCCACCTAACACTAAAAGCCTAACTCAAGGCTGAACTAAAGACCATGCGGCAACTGAACAATCTGGGAGGGGAAAAAAACAAACAAACCCTCGGCATCACACACAATCATTCTCGGCCGTTTGCTCCCTGGCACAACAATTTTCAAGAATATAACCTGAACAGGGGACATGGACAGAAGATGTTCGAATATACCAGTTTCTTCCACGTAGAATTATTAACTGCCTTCTCCCCAAATACGGATCTCTGCACTGAATGGAGGATGGCAGTGCTCCTTTCAGTAACACAACACTCCTAAGCAACCACATTTCTGAACGGACAACCTGTTTCAACACACCATCTTCCCATAAACTCCAGAGAAGTTACTTTTCGGACAACCTATTTCAACACACTATCTTCCCATAAACTCCAGAGAAGTTACTTTTAGGGTATAAAATAAATTAACTAGCAACAATACACACTTCAGATATTTGTATTTTCTCTGCACTGGAATGTCCAAAAAATGAGCCTATAAAGAGAAAAGGCACTGAGCCCGAGAGGAAGTGAACAGACTCCTGGCTTGCAGACAGAGGAGCAGATGGAGAAAACGTTTCTGTGGGGAGATGAGTTTTTTCAATGCTTAAAACAATTTTTTTACTGAAGTTAGTGGGGTGACATTCGTTAATAAACTATGTAGGTTTCAGGCGTAAGATTCTATAATATATCATCTGCATGTTGTATTGTGTGTTCACCACCCAAAGTCAAGTCTCCTTCTGGCACCATCTATTCCCCCCCACGCTCTTCTACCTCCCCCCACCCACCTTTCCCTCTGGTAATCACCATCCTGTTGTCTGCGTCTTTGAGTTTGTTTTTTGTGTAATCCCCGCACCCTTCTCACCCAGCTCCCCCTCCCCTCTCCCCTCTAACAGCTGTCAGTCTGTTTTCTGTATCGATGAGCCTGTTTCTATTTTGTGTATTTTTTTTATTTTTTTAATATATTTTATTGATTATGCTATTACAGTTGTCCCATTTCCTCCTTCACTGCCCTCCACCCTGTACCCCCTCTCCCACCCACGTTCCCCCCCTTTAGTTCATGTCCATGTGTCACACTTGTGAGTTCTTTAGCTTCTGCATTTCCTGTACTATTCTTCCCCTCCCCCTATCTATTTTCAACCTACACTCTATGCTACTTATTCTCTATACCTTTTTCCCCTCTTTCCTCCTCCCACCCCACTGTTGCTAGCCCTCCATGTGCTCTCCATTTCTATGGTTCTGTTCCTGTTCTAGTTGTTTGCTTAGTTTCTTTTGGTTTTGCTTTAGGTGTGGTTGTTAATAATTGTGAGTTTGCTGTCCTTTTACTATACATGTCTTTTCTTTATCTTCTTTTCTTAGATAAGTCCCTTTAGCATTTCATAAAATAAGGGCTTGGTGATGATGAACTCCTTTAATTTGACCTTATCTGAGAAGCACTTTATCTTCCCTTCCATTCTAAATGAGAGCTTTGCTGGATAGAGCAATCTGGGATAGAGGTCCTTGTCTTTCATGACTTGGAATATTTCTTTCCAGCCCCTTCTTGCCTGTAAGGTCTCTTTGGAGAAATCAGCTGACAGTCTGATGGGAACTCCTTTGTAGGTTACTGTCCCCTTACCTCTTGCGGCTTCTAGGATTCTCTCCTTTGTTTTTACCTTGGCTAATGTAATTATGATGTGCCTTGGTGTGTTTCTTCTTGGGTCCAAATTCTTTGGGGCTCTCTGAGCTTCTTGGATTTCTTGGAAGACTGTTCCCTTTGCCAGATTGGGGAAGTTCTCCTTTATTATTTGTTCAAATAACTTTTCCACTTGTTGCTCCTCCCCTTCTGGTACCCCTATGATTCGGATGTTGGAACGTTTAAAGGTGTCCTCGATGGTCTTAAGCTTTTCCTCGATTTTTTGAATTCTTATTTCATCATGCTTTCCTGCTTGGTTGATTCTATCTTCCTTCTGGTCCACTGTATTGTTTTGAGACTCAGATTCCTTCCTTTCACTATTGGCTCTCCTCCGAGTATCTTCCTGCATCTCTTTTATGGTAACCTGCATCCTTTCATCTAAATTGTGCCCAAAGTCAACCAATTCCACGAGCTTTCTGATCACCAGTGTTTTGAACTGCGCATCTGATAGATTGGCTATTTCTTGGTCGCTCAAAAGGATGAGTCCTGGGGGGCTGATCTGTTCTGCTGGAAACATGTCTTATGTCTTTCCTTGTCTCTCCTATTATTATTATTATTTTTTTTTCCCTTTTCCGGTCTGGCGGCTCTTGTTACAGTGGGGGGCGGAGCCTTAGGTGTTCACCGGGGCTGGGCGCCCCAGTCGCTAGATTGTGACGTTATATGTGGGGGCGGGAGCGGGGACGAGAGGGAACGATGGCGGCAGTTCCGTTCTCCTGGGCTCAGACACTTCCTTGCTTGGGATCATGGGCCTCGAGCTCTGCCCTGGTCCACAATCGCCGCCCCACTGTGTCCCCCAGCCGCAGTTTGCGTACTCAGGGATCACCACTGTGTTCTTGCACCCCAGATGGCTGTCGCGCCGATTTTGTGCCAAATTTCCCCTGACCTCCGTGCGCCGCCGACCCGCGCCAGCCCCGCGCCCTCCCGGCTCGTCGTCCCCTACCAGTCTGGATGTACGGGTCTACTTCAACTTCTTGGCTGCCCGACTTCCATTCAGATAAATCCTCTGACAGTTCTGAGTGAAATTATGCCTGTAAATTATTGTTGTTCTATTCTTGGTTGTGCGAGGAGGTACGGTGCGTCCACCTATTCCTCCATCTTGCCGGAAGTCTCCCTATTTTGTCCATTCGATCCCACGCATCAGTCAATCACAGGCTGCCTGCCTTTCTCTGACCGGCCCGCTTCGACCAGCACACCACCACCCAGGCCCACCCACGCTGTCACTAAAACCAGTATCTCCTTCTTCTTTATGGCCGAGCAGCACTTCACTGAAATGTACCACAACTTTTTTGTCCACTCATTTACTGATGGGTCCCTCTGGCAGCCTCCAAATCTTGGCTTTTATAGATAACTCTGCAATGTACATAGGGATGCATATATTCTTTCATATCAGTGTTATGGGTTTCTGCAGATGTAGTCCCAGAAATGGAATCTCTGGGTCAGAAAGCAGATCCATTTTTAATTTTTTGAGGAAACTCCACACTGTTTTCCACAGCGGCCGCACCAGTCTGCATTCCCACTGGCAGAGCACTAGGGTTCCCTTTTCTCCCCATCCTCACCAGCACTAGCTGTTTGATTTATTGATGATGGCCATTCTGACAAGTGTGGGGAGGTATCTCATTGTGGTTTTAATTTGTATCTCCCCCATGATTAGTGACATTGAGCATCTTTTCATAAGTCTATTGGTCATCTGTATGTCCTCTTTGGAGAAGTGTCTGTTCAGGTCCTTTGCCCATTTTTAAATTGGATTATTTGGTTTTTTTGGTGTTGAGTTGTATAAGTTCTTTACAAATTTTGGATATTAACCGCTTTTCAGATATACCATTGCCAAATATATTCTCCCATTCTGTGGGCTGTCTTTTCATTTTGGTGATGGTCTCCTTTGCTGCACAAAAACTTTTTAGTTTGATGTAGTCCCATTTGTTTATTTTTCTTTTGCTTCCCTTGCCTGAGGAGATATATTAGAAAAAATATTGCTATGAGAAATGTCCAAGATTTTACTGCCGATGTTTTCTTCCAGGGTTTTTGTGGTTTCAAGCCTTACATTTAAGTCTTTGATCCACTTTGAGTTTATTCTTGTGTGTGGTCTAAGAAGGTGGTCTAATTTTATCTTTTTTGTTATGTATTTGTCCAACTTGCCCAACGCCATTTATTGAACAGGCTATCTTTACCCCATTGTATGTTCTTGCCTCCTTTGTCAAATATTAATTGCCATAAAGGGGTGGGTTTATTTCTGGGGTCTCTGTCCTGTTCCATTAATCTATGTTTTTATGCCAGTACCATGCTGTCCTGATTACTTTTGCCTTGTAATTATAGCTTGGTATCAGGTAGCATGATTCCTCCAACTTTGTTCTTCTTTCTCAAGATTGCTGTGGCTATTTAGGGTCTCCTGTGATTCCACATAAATTTGGAATGTTTGTTCTAGTTCTGTGAAATACATCTTTGGTATCTTGACAGGAATTGCAATGAACCTATAGATTGCTTTGGATAGTATGGACATTTTAATGATATTAATTATTCCTATCTATAAACATAGTATATGCTCCCACTTATTTTCATCTTCAATTTCTTTACTCAATGTCTTATAATTTTCCAAGTGCAGATCTTTTACATCCTTGGTTAAATTTATTTGAAGGTATTTTTTATGCAGTTGTAAATGGGACTGTTTTCTTAGTTTCCCTTTCTGACAGATCGTTAGTAGTGTATAAAAATGCAACTGATTTCTGGATATTTATTTTGTATCCTGCTACTCTACTGAATTCATTTATGAGTTCTAGTTTTTTTTTGTGGAATCTTTTTTTAAAAGATTTTATTTATTTTTAGAGAGAGGAGAAGGGAAGGAGAGAGGGAGAGAAACATCAATGTGTGGTTGCCTCACACACACCCCCTACTGAGGACCTGGTCTGCAACCCAGGCATGTGCCCTGACTGGGAATCGAACTGGTGATCCTTGGTTCACAGGCTGGCACTCAATCCACTGAGCCACACCAGCCAGGACTTGGTGGAATCTTTAGGGTTTGCAAATAATGACAGTTTTACTTCTCTTCCTTTCCAATTTGGAAGCTTTTTTTTTTTTTACAATGGTTTTCTTTTCTTTACGTTTGTGGTTTAATCTTTATTATATATTTTTCCATTACCACTGAGTCCCCTTATACTCCCTCCCCTCAGCTACAATGCCTTTCTTAATCTAAAGAAAACCACAGCTCTTTACAACAGGATGCTCTAAATAGATGTAATCAGTCAAAAACCTGAATATTAGTCCATTCACTTGTTTGTTTATTTTTGTTTTGTTTTATAAATGACTCTGGTCACGACAGAACCCAGTGAGCAGTTGAGAAAACCAAGGCAACGGGCCCAACCCGGGCTCCTCGTCAGCAGCCTGGGACCATGTGACTGAGTCTTACTCCCTTCATCTATTTATGGCGAAGAAAAGATTTAAATTAGTACTGTGGGTTTTTACTGTAATACCAGAACCAAAGAATTTTCATACTTTTTCTTCACCACTTTGGCAAAATCTAAGAAATGTGGCCAGGGAAACCAAAAATGGTTTGATCACAGAACCGCAGTTCAAGTAATCACTCCTTCCCTTCCCAGCTCCTCCCTGGGGGTGGGGGGCACTCACCTAAGAATCACAAAGTTCCTATCAAATAAGTATTGGTCTCTTTCATCAAGGGAGGAAACTAAGGCCCACTGGTTGAAAAGCAAGTTACAAGAACCGTGGGAGACCAAAAGCTAGTGGAGTATGTAACTGCAATTCTCTTTTCTCCCTTAAAATCAAATCCAACCAGAAGTCAGGCAACTTTGCATGGGCAGGGCAGTGCAGGTGAGGGTTTACAGTAAGGAGGTTATCTAGGTTTTCTAATGTGCTCACAACTAACATGGATCATTTCTGTAGTAAACAAAACCACTAATCCTAAACTTAAAAAATAAATGAATCTATCAAACCCATTCAGATTCATTGGACAAGATCATTTGGATGCAAGGGTGAATAAAAGGAAGTTTTTAAAAAGCACAAATATAATGTAACTAAGCATGAAAAACACAAAATCTACACCCAACCTTAAAATATCATTAGACCTTTAGTAACAGTCAACAAATTTATGGAGCACCTATTATATGCGAAGTGCCACAGACATAACTGTGAACAGGACAGATAAAACCTGTGGCCTCAGGGACTTACAGTACTGCCAATTCGTTTTTAAATAGGGTGCCCACATGTCCTCCTTTGGGCAAAGTCATGGTTTTTACCCATTTTCCCCGGAGTAACTAGCAATGTCCCTCCCACACATCCTCCAGGCCAGACAACAAATTAGATACAGGGTCCGGCACAAATAACGCCCCCACTTTTTATTACAAAATCATAAGCGTGCAATTCTGTAACACAACAATACCACACTCAAGCACAGCATATAACATTTTAGGTGAAATGCTCAAACTGCTGTCTGCCCCATGGGAGGCACTCATGTTCCCCACGCCCCCCACACTTGGTGGCATTCAGGCCTCACTCTGGCCGGACCCTGCAGCTGCCGCCTGTGTGAGAACCCGCTGTCCCTGCCGTCCCTCCCGGGCTGCATGTGTGCAGAGCACCTGTCATTGCGAGGCTTCATCTTTTTAAACCCGTTTTACTCATTTTTAACACACATGAAGTTTTCTTAAATTATAAAAAACAACTTATTTTAGACATCCATCTCATTTTGACATATATTGGTTATACCGTGAAATAGAACATTTCCTTTCATCAAGAGGAAATCAAAATCTGATTTTATCACATTAAAATGTACACAAATAAATCAAATGAATAGAAGAATAAAATCTTTAAAGATTGTACGCTTGTTGAGAGCACACGATTCTTTTAAAAAACTACACCTCAACGTTCTGGCCTCTGTCTAGCTCAGCACTGACAACACACCGGGGTTTCTAGATGTCCCCACTAAGGGGACACAGGGGCCGGGAGTGTGCAAGGCGGGTCTGGAACTGGCTGTCACACTAGGGAGCAAGGGCGCCAGCAAAGACGACCAGGGTTGAGTCAAAAAAGGCTCAGGAGCCAGACTGATGAGCCCTAATGGACAAAGATAGGGCAACTGCATATGCACAGGGTTGGCACCAGCCGTGGGTTAAAACCCATCACACGTGCTTACACCCGCCGGTCACTTTCCAGGATGCTGAAAGAACCAACTCATTCTCTGGAAAACTAGTTAAGTGAAGGGCAAGAATCAAGCATTTAGTCTGCCATCCCAATTAGATCTGTACCTTATGGAAACTAAATACTTGTTGAGGGGAAGTCCTTTTTATAGAAGTATTCCAGCTAATAACTGAAGAAAAAAATATAGCATCAGACATCATTCTGCAACCCCAATGAATTAACAGACACAGGCAAAGGTGGCTGACACCAGTACCCAAAGGGAAGCAGTCAGCACCGCCTCCCGGTAGAACTACACGCTGCTACCTACTACGTAGTCTTGTCTAACACCCACAAGAAAGGTTACACCTTAACCTGTCCAAGTCTGTTGGTCTAAAAGTGAACTCACAGGAAGTAAAAGGAATTGAGGAACATGTTACATGAAACTGCGTGGACGCCATCAGCCAAATCCAGACTATGGGAAACCATACAACAAACTGTCTGGATTCCTCAACAAAAAAAACTGCACGGAGAAAAACAGAAAGAGAGAGAGAAGAAAAGAGAACTCATAGGTTTAAAGACATACTAACCAACCACTCTTCTTTACACCCTAATTTGACATTCCAGCTTGTGTCCGAATGTTGAAAAAACAATCTCAAGTTGACTGGGAAGTATACGCACTGGCTGAACACTGAGTGATGCCCAGGAAGTGTTTTAGTGCAATAACGGTATTGTGCTTGTTTTTTTTTTAAGACGTCTTATAATAATATATGACATCTAGAATTGCTTCGAAGCAAGTGGAGGGAGGGCAGTGGAGAGGGGTTGGCCCATAAATTAACAAGTGTTGAAGCTGGTAGATGGGTATATTAGGTTCACCATACTTTTCTCTTTATTTTTTTTATATTTGAGAATCTCTACAACATAAAAAGGTTTTTTCCAAAAGTAGTATTATATGCTTTGAAAGACCAAAAGTAATATAATTCAGAAACATATAGAACATTATAGCTTGACAATGGAGAAGTATTTTCTAACAACTACAATTAGATCCGCATTAGCCCTTTCTCTCCCACATTGTGACTACACTTAATTATCTCTTTATACAACTTAAATTTCCTATTTCTAAAAACTATACTGTAAGCAATATGGTATGTTTCTGATTTAATAAAACTTTAATTCCGGATATGTTAACACATAGTGCTAAAAAGGTATACAAAAATTAAACAGAAGCAAAACAAGTTGCCTAGTAAGACTATTACTCAGTCAAGATTAGAACCCAATTTTCTTAGACAGTAGCCACCACTGAGTTCCAGACAGTAACTGTCATTGAATTTTTCAAGGACAGAACAATAAAACTGAACCAACACCGCTTTTCTCTTCACATGGAACTTTCGAGGCAGATCTCGCTACAGGGAAGGTTTTACATCTATACCCTCAAAAGCACAGCCAGTGTTTTAGTAGGAGCTGGTACTAAAGCTGCTTTGCATGTGCTCTCTGGATGCCATACTTGTACTACCCACCATGTCCTGCCACCTTCGTATGTGCAGGTCCAGCCAAGAGACTGTTATCCAAAGTATACGAGTGTCCGCAGAGAGGCTTAAGGATGAGCAGAGGATTGTTTTAGGTGGTTCCCTAAATGTGCTGTACTACTACAAGGTGGCCAGGATTCTCTGTATAGTCAGTCGGTGTTATGGTAGCGTTACTGTGAGTACAATGGTTGGAAGCATTTCACTGTAGGAGAATCAGATGTAGGCATAGGCCATAACCACAGCTCTCACTATTAAATGAAAACCCACCTTCTGCCCTGGCCGGTGTAGCTCAGTTGGTTGGAGCATCGTCCCATAACCAAAAGGTTGCAGGTTCGATTCCCGGTCAGGGCACACACCCAGGTTGCAGGTTCGAACCCTGGTCCAGGTGCGTGAGGGAGGTAACCCGTCATGCTTCTCTCTCGCATCGATGTTTCTCTCTCTCCTTTCCTCTCTCTCTGAAAGCAATGAAAAAAATGTCCTAGAGTGAGGATTTTTTTAAAAAACCCACCTTTTTCTTTCCCTTGTCTGCTCCCTTCATCCTGAGCCAGCAAATATTATGTGTCTTCAAAGCTAAGCTATACCTTTTATTGTTTCTGAAATAGGAACCTAATCAACACAACAAACAAGCAAGCAAAATATAACCAGAGACATTGATTTTAAGAACAAACTGACAGTAAGCACAGGGCGGGGGGGGGATGGGGATAACAGGGCAAGAAGGGGAAGGGTCGTCAAGGAACATGTATACTGGACCCAAGGACAAAGCCGAAGGGGGTAAGGATTGAGGGTGGGAGGTGGGGGTCGGTGGGATGGGGCAAAGTCCTCGCAGGAAAATGGAGACAACTGCACTTGAACAACAATTAAAAACAAAACAAAAGAATGCACCCTATTTTTCCTCAAGTCTTAGATGCCACTGACTTTGAGTTCTCACTCTCTGGTCCCTGTGGAAGATCCAAATGCAGCAGCCGTGGTCTCAGACTGAGGCGCTTCCAAACCCCACGTTCTTGCTTGGCTGCCCTGGCTGCCTTACCCCAATATCCAATAAACCAACAAGTCCTGTTTTTAAAAATCGCCCTGTCCTCCCTGTTCCAATGGCTCACGCCTCCTAGGTCAGGCCCCATTCGCTTCACATACAGATTGTAAGAGCCCTTCTGCCTCCCTCGTTCAAACCGCTTCACGCAGGGATCTTCTCAACTACTAAAGAATCTGGCTCGTGTAACTCCCTGTCTACAAACCCTTTGTTGCTCTCCATAGCCTTGGAATGAGGCACAACTCCTCCCTGCACCATCCGGGCCCGACCGGGCTGTTCCATCAGGGCTCCCGTCCTCCTCAGGCTGTCTCCCAAACGCACCGTGACCTTCTCCGCCACCGCACCTTGGACCACGTCATTCTCTCCTACCCAGAGCACCGCCACCGCCCCCCCCAAACTACAAAATGCCAGCCATCTTTCAAGACCTAGCTCAAATGCATCTCCTTGAAGCTTTCCTTAATCGCCATTTTTATTTCTTAGAATGCTTAAGAGGATTTTTTTCTTTAAAAAAATGTGGTATGCTAATGGAAGGAACACTCAAGAGTTCCATTTAAGCTGGGAGGAAAGTGATTTTTAAAAATCCACTCCATGTTGCCAATTTCTTTCTCCTCTTCCTTTTCAAGCAACGATTCAAATTAATATAGTGAGTTTGGATGCCAAGGTTTGCCTCAGAAGGGATTCTTTGCATTAGCAAACAAACGTGGAGTAAAAGACACCAAAGCACTGCCCTACCTATAACGGTATTTTGCCTCAAGACCAGCACCTTTCTTGTCTTCAAGAACCACTTAATCCTTAACTTCTCTCAGAGCAAGACATTACAGACAGAAAGCGTCCGGCATAGGAGACTCCTGACTATTACTGTCAATGAACAGACAAGTTAACTTCCTAGTCGACGAAAGGTGGCTACTGCCCACGTGCTCCTATGACAGTGACTTGGGACTGTACTGAAAAGGGGACACTGTGCAAGAGCGGCACTCACCAATGTTGTAAATCATGCTTCTGCACGGAATACAAAAAGGGTGCGGAAAAACGTCTTCCACTCGGCCCTCAAGTGGCCGTGGGCAGACCTGTCTATCAATGTCGAAGGATAACCCTCGAAGATACGGATGTCCACGGTAACTCTGAACACAGGGATCAGATATATTACATGTGGTGCATATGTATGTATGACTGAAATTAACCTGTGAGCAGATATCCACTTATTTAAGTTTAAAAGCTTGATTTAAGATGACTCCAAATAGAAAGAATATTAGTTGGAATCTAGTGAAATCTGCACCAAACCTGGAGTTGATGGCAATGTACCAACGTTGGTTTCTTTGTTTATGTAACTTTAACGTGGTTATGTAAGACTTGAACAATAAAGGAAATTGCATGAGGGAGAGAGATACGGGTACTCTCTTCACAAATTTTCTGTAAATCTTAAATGATTCCAAAATTTTAACTTTTTAAAAAAAACTTAGAAAAAGAGAACTTACTGGGATAACACAAACAAACCAAGTTATAATCACTTTCCTTAAAAGATTTTCTTTGAATCAAAAAAAGCAGGCTACTGTACCAGTTTATTCTCAGAAATGAGATTTTTAAAAACGAATTTTGTTTGTTTAAGCTGTGATGTTTTTAAACATTCTCAGATTTACTCAGTAAAGACTATCAGTTAGCAAATGGGCTGGGTTTTTCAGCAGGATCCATAAACAAACATGTGTAGATATTTTTTATGACTTAAAACCCAAATTGGCTAATGCCAAGATACCTTGACTGACCTCTGACATTAACTGAACGGCCAACCACAGCTTACAATGCTGCGTGAATACGGAGTAACCTTTCTTAGAGCAGCTCAGCACTATCTTCCTAGGTGTGAGGTGTGGATATTTTTGGACCCAACCATCAAAGAAGATAATGACATTAGAAGGTCTTGCCGTAAGTAGAAAAAGATGTGTATACAAAGGCATTCATTTAGTACTGTTTATTTATTTATTTATTTGGGGGTAAAATAACACTTTTCTCTTTAGAGTAACAGGTATCCCCTTGTTAACTAAAACATCTTTGCTTTCATTTTTGATAAAAGCAACATTTTCATTTATATCTTACATGAAAAAGTAAACAAGCTTACAATAATTACTCTTTTTCTTCCAAGTCCTTAAACAGAGTACTATCTAGCACTATTATAACAAAAAACTTGAAACATAAATAATGGTGCATAGACACTGACATCTAAATTATGCGATAGCCCTGGCTGGTGTGGCTCAGTGGATTGAGCGCCGGCCTGCAAACCAAAGGGTCTCTGGTTTGATTCCCAGTAAGGGCACATGCCTGGGTTGTGGGCCAGGTCCCCAGTGTCGGACGCATGAGAGACAACCACACATTGATGTTTCTCTCCCTCTCTCTAAAAATGAATAAATAAAATCTTTTAAAAAATAAATAAATTAGGCCACAGATTTATATGAACTCACATAATAATATGTCCACATTTTAAAAAAGACTATAGAACATGTGAGAATGAGATCATGCGCTCTCATGATGTGTGACCATGCACACACGTGTGTGCGCATGTACACTCAGGTTGAAAGAAACCTCAGGCCCAGGATAGGGAGAGATACAGGTGGAGAAGGAGACACTTTTATTTTTTTCTTTATATTTTCCTGTAATCCTTAAATAGCTTTAAATAAACATGCATAATTTTTTAGAAAATTAGTAAAGTTTTCATTTTGTAATGCTATCAAGGAACAATTTGTCTCGCACGCAATCAAATAAGAAATTAAGAACAAGTACTGGAATCTGTAATTTTTAAAAAAGTGATCTCTTATTCATGACAAAAAATGGCAAAATATTTGCTATCAAACTTTACTATAGTAAGTTTACAGTAAAGTTTACTGAACTTTACTATAAGTTTTACTTTACTATAAGTTTTAGTAAACTTTACTAAAGTTTTTGCTATAAACTTTAACCCTCAAAAGCTAAGTTTTATTATAACAACATCAGACATTAGCCAGACCACAGGCTGTCAGTACTGACTACAACACCAGCTACATTTTTTTAGCTTACAGATGACGCGCACCATCCCAGTGTTACTATGTGCGGCTCCAAAGAACAAACTGTAGTTACAAATGAAATTATCTTCTATGGCTCCTCTATGTGATTATGCATAGTGCTAGAGTTTGTCCTTTAGCTGAGATCAGTTGATAGATTTTTTTTACACAAGAAAACACAAATCTGTCCTCTTGCCCAGGATCTTTCCATATCAATGCATTTGGGAACTGAATGAGAACTTACAACATATTCAATATTCCCTATTATATGAGAGAGAGAAAAAAAACAGGAGGCTCAGGAAAGTGAAATGGCTCTTCTAAGGTCAACAGCGAGGTCAGTGGCAGAGCTGAGCCTCCCACCCAGATTCTGGTCATAAGGCTCAAAATGAATTATTCCTCTTTACCTATTAGAATGGCTTAAATAAACAATATTGACAACACCAAGTGCTGACAGCTAGAACTTTCAAATTTTTGGCGGGAATGCGACAGAACACACTCCTTCTGGAAAACAGCCTGGCAGCTGCTTATAAAGTGAAACGGACCCACCATATGGCCCAGCAGTCCCACACCTAGGTATTCCCTCTAGAGAAAAGGAAACTTAAATTCACCTCAAACCCTGCTCATAAATGTTCACAGTGCCTCTGTTCATAATTACCAAAATCTGGAAATACTCCAAATGTCTTTCCCCTGGTGAATGGATAGCAATTTGTGGTACAGCTACACAATGGAATATTACTTGGCAATAAAAAGGAACAAGGTTCTGATACACACAAAAACTTCGATGAATCTCAAAGGGATTGTGATGAGTAAAACAGGTGAGTCTCAAAGATTACATACTGCATGATGCCATTTATAGAACAGTCTCCAAAAGACAAAACTACAGCGATGGACAAGGGCTGCCCGAGTTGGAGGGTGGGGCGAGTGGGGATGCAAAGGAACTGCGGGAGGGGTGCTTTCGGAGGATGGAACCGCTCTGTATCCTGGCTGTGGTGGCAGGGACATGAATCTGCACATGCACTGCCATTTACAGAAGTGCGTGCACACAGAAATGTCAAGTTCACTGTACATTAATTTAAAAATGAAAACAAGTAACCAACTCAGTCTCTGGTTCCTAAAAGCCAGCAATAATTATGAACTTTAAACTGTCTTTTTAAAAGATTTTATTTATTTATCTTTTAGAGAGAGGGGAAGGGAGGGAGGGAGGGAGACAAACACCAATGTGAGAGAGAAACATCAGTCAGGTGCCTCTCGCACTCGCTCCAACCAGGGACCCAACCTGCACCCCGGGCATGTGCCCTGACTGGAATCGAACTGGCGAACTCTCGCCTTGTGGGGCAGCACCCAACCAACTGCGGCACACCAGTCAGGGCAATTCTGTTTTTTGAAATAAATTCTTCCACTAGCAAAATAAAATTATTTAATGGTGTTTTTTTTTTCTTACAAAACCTCATGCCAAGAAAAGTACACGTTGAGCTTGGTCAATTACACTTTGTCTTGATTTCTCTTGCGGTGATAATATATACCGCAAAGGTTTATATGAGGATTAAATGGTAAAGGTTTGTTCAATAAATAAAAAAAAATACAGAAATATACACAGAATATAACAACTTTGGCTACAGAAATGAAAGGCAACCCCAACGAAGTAACTTCTAAACTCTGCCCTGGAGAACCAGGTTCTGACGGCTGCTTTGCTGAGGAGTCGTCCCTGGAACACAGCCCAGGCCCGCAGCCTGATTCTGACAAATAAACAAACATTCACTACTCCGTTATTGCTGTATTTTTATTCTGGAACCACTCTACACAAGTAAATTATTCTTTACACCAGACTGTGATAAAAGAGATTACACTAGAGATTTGAAGATCTTTCTATATATTTATTAACCCTCTCAGTTCGGCCTAACCTAATGAATAAACAGACAGTGTGTGTGTGCATGTCTGCATTAATAAACAATAGTAGGTGTGCTACCTCTCAGACTAAGACCATAGCTTAAATGCTAGGCAAAATGAGGGCTCAATCGTAACTCTTCCAGAGTTTTAGTTCTTCAAGAATTATCCCTCTAGCCTCGGCTGGTGTGGCTCAATGGCTTGGATGCTGGCCTGCAAAGCAAAAGGTTGCTGGTTCGATTCCCAGTCACGGCACATGCCTGGGCTACAGGCCAGGTCCTCAGTTTGGGGCACGAGAGGCAGCCAACTGATGTTGCTCTCCCTCTCTTTCTCACTTCCTTCCTCTCTCTCAAAAAGTAAATTAGAAATTTTTTAAAAAAGAATTATCCCTCTATATGGAGTAAGGTCGTAAGTATGATCTTCTTTCTGCCCCATTTCTTAGCTTTCTACTTCAAACCCATACTTCTAAGCACCAATTTTAATTTTATCGCTCCTGCCTACCCCCATTTAATCTAGTAACAATTTGCTCAGCATCTACTTCAAGAAAATACTTTTTGTTAGGTGCTATATGGGCCAGTGATTTTCAAGCTGCCTATCCCAATTTAAAAAAATGAAATAGGATAATAATTTTTAAAAGACCGCCACACAGACAGGAAGGGTAAGTACTGTTTCATGAGACTTCTGTTTCAGATGCGGGTGGGGTGTGACTGGGAGTGAACACATGTGGACACTCACGCGGTGCTTCCTACTGTGGATTCCAGTCGGCGTTTAAGAAATGGCACTACACGAAAAGAACAGTTCTAGATTTAGAGCAGTCCAAGCCCACATCAGGTGGCGTTTGTCGACATGTCTTTTATTTTTTTTTAAATTATTGTTCAAGTACAGTTGTCTCCATTTTCCTACCACCACTTTCCCCCATCCCACCCACCCCCAGCTCCCACCCTCAGTCCTTCCCCTTTGGCTTTGTCCTTGGGTTCATTACACATGTTCCTTGACGACCCTTCCCCTTCTTGCCCGATTATCCCTATCCCCCCCTCCCCTCTGCTTACTGTCGGTTTGCTCTTAATCTCAATGTCTCTGGTTATATTTTGCTTGCTCGTTTGCTTTGTTGATTAGGTTCCACTTACAGGTGAGATCATATGGTATTTGTCTTTCACTGCCTGGCTTGTTTTGCTTAGCATAATGCTCTCCAGATCCATCCATGCTGTTGCAAAGGGTAGGAGCTCCTTCTTTCTTTCCGCTGCGTAGTATTCCATTGTGTAAATGTACCCGAGTTTTTTGATCTGCTCATTTACTGATGGGCACTTAGGTTGCTTCCAGCACTTGGCTATTGTAAATAACACTGCTATGAACATTGGGGTGCATAGGTTCTTTTGAATTGGTGATTCAGGATTCTTAGGGTATAATCCCTGGAGTGAAATTGCCAGGTCAAAGGGCAGTTCCATTTTTAGTTTTGGGGGGGAATTCCATGCTGTTTTCCACAGTGGCTGCACCAGCCTGCGTTCCCACGAACAGTGCACTGGGGTTCCCTTTTCTCCACATCCTCAACAGCACTTGTTCTTGGTTGATTTGTTTACGATGGCCCCGTTCTGACTCATGTGAAGTGGTATCTCAGTGTGGTTTTAGTTTGCATCTCTCAGATGGCTAGTGATGCTGAACAGCCTTTCATATGTGTCTGGGTCCTCTGCATGTCCTCCTTGGAGAAGCGTCTGTTCAGGTCCTTGGCCCATTTTTTAATTGGATTGTTTGTCTTCCTGGAGTGGAGACATGTGAGTTCTTTATATATTTTGGAGATCAAACCCTTGTCCAAGCTATCATTGGCAAATATATTTTCCCATACGGTTGGTTCCCTTTTTATTTTGCTGATGTTCTCTTTAGCAATGAAGAAGCTTTTTATTTTGATGAAGTTCCATTTGTTTATTCTTTCCTTTATATCCCTTGCTCCAGGGGACATGCCAGTAAAAATTGTGGACATGTCTTTGAGCACTCAGTGTACCACCTGCCCTTAGAGACATAAGTCATCTTTAAAGAAAAGAAAAAACCTAACTTTCAGTTTGAAGTGACCAAAAGTTTGAGGAGAAGCTTGAAGCCAAAGCAATCTTTTGGATTTTGTGATAATACCTGACCAGTTAGAGCAGATGCAGAAATGTATATATTCTTTACTACAACAGGACAAGAAGGAATTACCATTTGAAATTAGATCATTTTTCTATCATGTATGTATTTTCGAAATGTAAGTTAAACATTTTCTCACTTAGCAATATTAAAATTTTTAGGTTACCATACTATATAAACTTTAAAAATATTTTGTCGGTCTTAAAAGTAAACATGTATCTGCTTTTGAAAAACTTTACCCCCCAGATGTCTTTGCTATGTAATATATATATGAAGACTCCATGTTTTCTCTTTGTGAATAACCTTTTAGATAACAGCTATATTCCAAGATAATCTGGCATTACCCATTAGGAAACTATAAATAGCTTATTAAGAAAAAGATGACTGTCCACTAAAACTTACACTAAAATCAGTCTTCATATTTAATATCCTATTATTATTCAGAAAATTACCTAGCTTATTTCTTCTCTAGAGAGTTTCGTGTACTAAAACCTAGCAAAGCGCTGAAATTGCTACCCGCCCAGTATCATCAGTTTAGTGAGTGGCTGCTTTACAGAAAGGTCTCTCAACCTCAGCACAGCTGGCAGTTTAGACCAGACAATTCTTTGCTGTGAGGGGCTGCCCCGTGCACTGGAGGACATGTACCAACATGCCTGGCCTCCACCCACCAGGTGCCAACGGCACCCACCCGACCTCGCTTGTGACAATCAAAGATGTGTCAGACATTGCCAAATGTCCCCCGGAGGCAAAACTGCGCTTGGATGAGAACCACTGTTTTACAGGTTTATATTTTAATTATTTCCATGTTTGGAGAAAAAAATGATCAAATGCAGTTTTTAATAGAAATGATGATGCCCCAGCACTTATTAAAGTGCATGGGTACAGGCCCTGGCCTGTGTGGCTCACTTGGTTGGAGCATTGTCCCATACACCAAGAGGCTGTGGGTTCAATCACTCACCAGGGCACAGATCTGGGTTGGGGGTTCGATCCCCAGTCAGGGTGTACACAGGAGGCAACCAATCGATGTTTCTTTCTCTCTTTCTCTCAAAGCACTGAAAAAATGTCCTCAGGTGAGGATAATAAATAAATAAATAAAGTGCACGGGTACCACATTTCTAAATATTAAAAAGAAAGTTAACTATATTTAACTTTTCATGTTGCTGTTTATTTTAAACCTTGGGTTTCCAAAGAGTTTAAATATTCAGCAGTTACAAGAATCCCATTAAGTAAAATATATTTTTAATAATTAGCAATTCAGGAAGAATTGTGACTTCAATATTATGAAATGAGACAGTAAAATAAATTGAGTTACAAAACAAATTTTCAAGAGTTGTAATAATTTTTAAGACATCTTCCATCGTATGTAACTCCTCTTTATTTAGGGATAAAAGAACACAGTTTTCTCCTAGGTTGGCTTGGAAACTCTCTTGACATCATGAAAACTCAAGCCGGGTCTTTGAGAATGTAAAAGAGGAATGTTTTGAAATGATTTTGCCCCACTCAGCACCTTAATATTTAATTTAAAATAGGACATTACAATTTTCCTATGGATCCATTGGGTGATATTTTTAAAATAAAAAAAAAATCCAACAGGTATACGTTCACATGGGTTAAAAGCCTTAACTGCAGAAGAACACACAGCAAAGAGCGCAGCACTCCTCCCACTGGCCCAAGCCAGGAACAATCCGAATGTCCGTCAACAGCAGAATGAGCAAATAAGTGACAAGATATGCACACAATGGAATATTACATGAAAATGAACTACTGCTTTATACAACATGGGTAACTTTCATAAACATAATTTTGTGCTAAGGAAAGCACACACACAAGTGACTACTACACACTGTACTCCACTTGTATGAAACTCACAAACACAAGCAGAAGTATCTCCGACGGCAGAACTCAGAACAGTGGCACCTCCGGGACAGCAGTAACTGGGAGAGGACAGGAGGGGCTTCTGGAACACTAATCTATTTCTTGGTCTAGAAATAATCTGTGTAATCTGATTACAGAGAAAAGATTCTATGATTTTCTGTTGTACCTACGATTTCCCTACTTTTCTATGTTGTCGACTTTAATTAAAATTTTGCTTAAAAAAAAAACAGCAAAGCATCTCCCTCCACCCAAACTCCCTCAGTTATCCAGTTCACTCCCCCAAATGAAAATACTAGTTTTTTTAGAAAATGGATTATTAGTTTCCTCCAGTTATTTTATGATATGTAAGAAAACCCACAAATAGAATCACTCTCCCACCCAAACTTGTATACAGACAGTAACACATTCTACCTACTGTTACATGCCTTGTTACTTTCATTAACAATATAGCTTTGAGATTTTCCACAGCAATATATAAAGAGTTTCCTAAACTCTGGCTAGTGTGGCTCAGTTGGTTGGAGCATCATAAGGTAAATCAAAGGGTCACAGGTTCAATTCCCGGTCAGGGCACATGCCTAGGTTTCCGGGGTTCAGTCCGGTTGGGGTGTGAGCAGGAGGCACTAGGTCAGTGTTTTCTCTCTCACATTGATGTTTCTCTCCCTCGCTCTCCCCCTCCCATCCCCTCTTTCTATAAATCAGTGAACATGATCCTCAGATAAGGATTAAAAAAAGAAAGTTTCATTCTTTTTGCAGCTATATAAAATTTGTTCTGTTTCATGAATATACCCTAATTTATTTAACCATACTGATAGGCATTTATGTTTTTTCCAAACTTTTGCTGAGTTAATTTAAATTACTTTATATGTAAAGAGAGGGAGGAAGGGAGAGGAAGGAAGGAAGGAAGGAAGGGAGGGAGGGAGGAAATCGTAGGGCTCATTACAAGAAGGACTTTCAAACTCCAGCCCTAATATTACGTTAATACAGGAAAAGTCCCTGAGCATCTGGGTCACAGTCGGAGGAGGAGTTGAAGAAAAAAATACAGATTTATCCATATAATTACAAACACCAACACACTCCTTGCCACCCCTCAAAAAACAAATACACTTTACCATGTGTTTCAATGTCCACAGGCCACTGATAATACTTTAGATACATTAGAATAATACATTCAAAAGGGTGAAAGCAATTTGTAAGGGTCTAGGTGTAAGTCTCATTTTGTAAATCACAGTGTAATTAAGAATTGATAACCCAATGAATCCCCAAAACTCAACCCAACTTCAAAGCTGGAAAGTATAAGTATGTTAAAGACTGTATCTTTCACTAGCATTGAAGACAAAAAGGAATCACCCAGCACTATACAACTTTGTGAAATCCACGTTAGAGCCATAACCCTCTGATGCCATATGCATAGTGAAGACTCGAAAAAATCTGACTACAGAGTTGTTCTTTGCATCATTTCCATTCCTGTTCTTGTCCAACATCCCTTCTCACCACACTGACTGGTTTATCAAGAAACTGACCAAAGTATCTAGCCCTCTACTAGGCCATTTCACTCTAGTAAACCAGAAAAAAGAATAGTTAAAAAAAAGCACCCCTCCTCCCAAGAAAAGTTTACATTAAAAATGTATTACAGTTGAGAAAAAAATATGTAGCTCAATCATCTAAATTTTATCTGTTTGCCCAGTCTGGGCTCACCTAACACAAGTGCTGTTATTATTAAACATTCTGGCTAAGACTGAATTTTTTCAAGTGTTCTGCAAAATCTAAGGTGAGAGAGGCTAAGATCATTATTTGCCAGTCCTTTATCAGCAATCCAATACTAGTGACTGATTCCACTGATGGGCAGGCAAGCCCCTAGAAGCAGCTCAATAATAAATGAAAATAAGGATTAGCAGATTCCCTTGAGGAAAATCTTGATGTATCACTGATGTGTCTAATTTATCTGAAAAGTCTCCAGGTAACTCTTGCGGACTCACGGATTTGTCACAATAGTATTCTGCAAAAATGACAGAATAATTTATTTCTATAGAACCCAAGAAATCCCATTTTTAAAAGCTGTGTGCACCGAACAAAACTCTAAACATGCCCTTGAATCTACTTTTCAAAGTAATCAATCTCTTAAGCTGTTTTTTAAAAATGATGTCATAATTTACCATAAAAACTGCCTTTTTAGCTAAAAACAAGGCTAGGAACCACGCACACAATCTGTAGAAAAAGGCTGAAAGTGGAGAGCTGATAAAATTTCATAGGTAAGGGGACCTTGCTTTTCTTTCCTTTTCCCAACAAAGCAAAAATGCCTAAGACGCTCAAACCTATAGCTAGCACTAATAACAGTTTATAATCAAAACCTCAGAAGGGCAGTAGGAATTCTTTAAGAGAAAAGGTTCACAAGTGTTTGTAAAAATCAAAGATAACTGCTACGTAAACAAGCAGAGGAACTACAATAAGCATCTGATGTCTTCACTGTTTCTACCAACCACTTCACGGCTTGCATTAACCATGAAAATTTGCACAAGGCTTTGCATGTGATTTGACACTGGACACAGAACTCATTGAGATACATTAATGTCCTAAAACACCCCTTTTACCGTATAAGCTCTGAATAGGCTTAAAACAAGCACAGCCGGTGGGTAACACTACAGAATCTGAAGCCAAGTTTTAACGTCTCCACCGAGTTCAGTCCGTCATAGAGCAACAAATCAAAGTTCCAATAAGCACCCTGCACCTGCAAGGCTTAGGTATGCTCCAAGATAAATATTTGCAATTTTTTCATCCCAAATCTGCACAAATGAAAGTATGCAGAGTGCAGCAACGAGACTTCTAAATCTTAAGAGCCAAAAATGATCTGTAGCGACTGCTCCGCATCAGCATGTCCCACCATCTATTGATTCCTGAATACTCCCTTAACGCAGGTGCCAGCGACTGCACTACAAGTCTGTGCGTATTCTCTCTCTCTCATCCTAACAAACTCCACTCTGCTGAGGGGGGCACTAAGGCCAGAGAGGTCAGGGTGCCTTGCCCAAGGCCACAGTGCCAGGAAATGGTGGAGCTGGGATTCAAACCCAGCTCTGCCTGGCTCCAAAGAAGCATCTCCCTGCTGTCCCTTCGGCTCACTAACTACAACACCAGTGCACCTCCATCCAAGTCAATTCCAGCGCTGACGGAAGCAGTGACAAGCAGATGAGAAAATCATCATACCTGAAACCGTGGCGCCAGACCCAGCAAGGAAACGCCGTCACCTCCTTTAGGATAGCGAGTTCTGAAGGCTGTGGTTCCAAATACAAGATAATCCACAGGTGGGGGGGGGGGGTTTGTTGTTGCTGTTGTTACATTGTTGGCTGTCTCTCCACTGACTTTTTAGAACAAGGGAAATGAAACTCGAGAGTACGTTCACATTTTTGGTCAAATTATCTAAAACCCTTTTAGTTAAAAGGGCCTTTTAACCCTTTTAACAGTTCACTCTTACAGCTGACTTCTCCCATAGCCTTCAGACATGAAAAACACAATCACATCAGTAGCATTACTAATCAACTTTTTTTTTTCTGCAGACTTGAAAAGTATTCTCTTACCACACAACCAGATTATTTCCCATACCTAGAGCAGAAATGAAAACGCTCTGGGTGTCATGAATCACAGCTCCGGGCCATGGCTGCAGAGAGTAGGTGCTGCTTCCCTTGAGTAGGAGCTGCTGATCTGAAACCTCCTCAGGGAAGGGTGTCTGAGGAAGAGTGCTGAAGAAACTACAGCGAGCTGTTTGTATTAATGAGCGGGCTGCTGGCACCCCTGCTCTGTAAGTGTTTCGCTGCTATGCAATTGTTTTCCAGCTTCCGAGCCCCGAATCTGGCAGAGGGAAGAATGCCATACGTGTTACACGATCAGCTGCTCTGTGGTGCGTGGGTGTCGAGCTAGGTAAGTGGCTGGTTAGAAGAGGTTCTGCCATATTAAAAAACAAGGAAGCACACTGTCCCGAGATTTTAATGATCTGTCACTGTACTGTGCTGACAAAGAAAAGTGACATATTTGCAACTTTGAAATGGTTTGCGTTCGGGATAGGCAAATAATTTCTGACAGTAAAACTTGACGCATGACATGAACACAAACTAAAACCTGTAATATAAGCCACTTCAAGCATGTTTATTAGGTAATAAAAATGCAATATTTGCCATCTCAGCATGCTTTCAAACTTCTTAGGGTACACTGCGTAATTATTAGAATAAATGCTACTCTTCAGCTATGTGGAACAGGTTCTATGCAAGATTCCAAGGCTCCGTTTCCTTCCAAAAAGCTGTTAATATCACGAATTCCTTAGCTTCTCAGGACCCCCAAAAGGCAAAAAAAAAAAAATTAAGGTCTCAAAAGATTTTCAAAAATTTTTATTTATTTTTAGAGGCGGTGGGGAGGGAGAAAGAGAGGAAGAGAAACTTCGATTGGTTGCCTCTCATCCTCGCCCAACCGCACCCCGACCAGGAACGGAACCCCCGACCAGGGTCGGAACCTGCCACCCAGGCATGTGCAGGGACCAGGAACCCAACCAGCTACCTTTTGCTTTGCATGACGACGCTCAACCCAATGAACCACACCAGTCAGGGTGAAAAGGATTCAAGAAAAAAAATATTGTCAAAATCGCAAGCTCCTGGAGAGCTAGAGATGGGGCTTTTTAAATGTCATTACCCATCACAACACTATCACAAAGCTGGAATAAATGTCTTTTGATTGAAATATGATCAAAATGCAGTCTCAGTGCAGAGTGTTGTAAACAAGAGTAGCTGACAATTGTCCCTTGCTTATTGACAGAAGGGTGCAAAATGTTCATCCCTAGTTCTATATTTTAAATGTGGAGGTTGAACCCCCTAAGTATAATTAAAACCTTTCCATTAAAACAAAATTTAAAAATGGATGATTCTGATGGCAATGCCACCCTGAATAAAGATATAAAATTATATTTAATACAGTTGAAAACATCTTCATGGAGCAGGTGCTCTACTATAGGAATGATAAAGCCTTCTCTGAAAAGATCAGATCAACCTCCACCAACATATAAAGGTTCTGGACTGGCATCATGAAACAGACCACTGACTTTGCTGGTGAGACCTGCTACCTTTAGATTACAGTGCAAGGAACATACATTATCAATTGATCAAATTTAGACAAATTACTTTGACTCCAGTCTTAATTTTTCTGAAATAAGACAGAAATGATGCCTTATAAATATCTAACTCACTGTAATAAAATAACAAAACACAAGGAAGGACACCCGTGAGTATATAATCAGCTTTGTTGCTTATTGCTCAGGACCAAAGTAATGCCAACCCTTACGGAAAACAAACATGCAAAAACAAACAAACAAAAAACCCCCTACAAAACTCAAGTTCCTTTCACTTTTGCATAATACAGATCTTCACCTGAGGTCCCTGGACTAGCTTCAAGACGACTGTAATTACATACAAAATTATGTGTCTACTTCACTAAGAGGGCCCCAAAGGCTTCAATGATCCCAAAGAAAGGTTAAGGAACAAGGAAGGAGACATTTCCAGGTTCACTAAAACTCAGCAGTAAACATTTTAAACAAAATTATACTAAAAGCAGTATCTAGCTGAATACATGTGCACAGTCCTGACACAACCAACCAAGCTGCCGGCCCGCTCTGAGGATCACAGTGCAGCTCGCCACTCTCAAATCAGCTTTACATGGGAACAGCACCTGCACTCGGTGCGCGCGCGCACGCACACACACACATACACACACACACACACACACCAGCCACAGCAGCCCTTCATTCCCTAAGCATACACAGGTTGTCAACAAAGCATGCGCTAGTTACCATTCCCAGAACAATACTAGCCTGGTCATCTCTGGGGAAAAAATACACATTCTTCACAAAATAGTACCTTATTTATTTACTGTGCCCTGACAGTAGATGTTGAACATTACAACAAAATAAAAGAAATTCCCACACACCACATGTATCTAATTAACTGGGGAAAGCATCACTCAGGTATCACTGAGGGTCTACAGGAGCTGTATATAAGAGAAACACTATAATAATGATCCTTGAGCATGGGGACAGTCAAAGATAGACTCACGCAGGGACATGGTTGTGGAAATCACCCTTCTCCAAAGGCAAAAGCACATTCCTTTGATTGGCACAAGCCACTCCTGACAATGGATCGCGATGACAGTGGCTGCTCAGCAATCAGGAAGAGAGAGTGTGTGTGCGTTGTGGGGGAGGGATGTACTAGATGTGATCAAAGACTAGCCCTCTTCAAAAAAGAGTATATGGGATCTTAAATTGTCAAGGCAGACTTGGAGGGTGAGGCAGGGGCATTTATCATTTCTACAGGAGATATCCTTCGACAATGAACATGTTATGTGCCCATGTAACAGGGGTGTCACTACCTTCGGCGTCTCCCATCTAAGAATCTTTATAAAGCCTGATTGGAGGGGAGGAAGAGGTGGGGAATGAAGAAAGGTCTGCGTTACCATCTGGGGTGAGTGTTGTGCGGCTGTATACTATATGCATTTTATCTCGGGCGGCACAATACTCCCCGGAGGTTGGAGATTTGGACGCAACCGCAGGGCGGGGGAGGCAGTAGGTGCAAGCCACCAGCTGCTGGGCAGTAGAATGTTCGCAAGAGGACTAGTGCAAACCTCCCCTTGGCCCGCTAACCAATGCAAACCCAGACTCCCCTCAGGCCTCGGGGCCAGCAGACTCCAAAACTGCAGCCCAGCCTAGGTCCAGGAGGGAGGGAGCGAAGGGGCAGAAGCAGGCGCCCCCGGCCCGAGCGAAGAGCCAGAAGAGCGTAGCTGCCCCGGCCTCTCAGCAGGATGGGGGCTGCTTCGGCCTAGTGCACGCAGCTGCCTCCGCGAAGGGTTAACCCGGTGCCCAGAATCCCGGCCGGCCAGGCGGGCGGCTGCAGACGGCGAAACCGCGACTGTGGTGCGTGCGTGGGGGGTTGGGGCCCCTACTCACCCGGGCCGGCCGCCTCCGCCTCCGCCGCCCCGACCGCCGCCTCGGCGGTCCATCCTGCGGCGGGGGGCCTGTAGCCGCGGTGCTCGAGTAACAACCGCCGGCCGGGCCGGCCCCTCCCCCCCGCCCAACGTCTGTACTCAGGGCCGCTCTGCAGACCCGGCCTCGGCCGCCGCCGCCGCCGCCGCCGCCGCCGCAGCGCTACGTGGCCGCCGCTCCGACGTCTCGCGACTCCCTTCCGAGCGCGCGAGGGCGAGCGGGGCCGGCGGGGCGGGCGGCGCGCGGGGAGGGAGGGGAGGGGGTGTGCGCGTGTGGATGTGTGTGCGGAGAGGGGGGCAGGGAGGAAGGGAGAGCGGCGGCGAGCGCGCGCGTGCCCGCGGCCCCTTCCCTCGCCGGCCCCCCCGCCCTACAGGGATCCCGACACCTCCCTCCGCCCGCCCCCCTGGCATCCCGGCCACTGGGCGCGGCGGGCGCATGCGCAGCCCCTGGGGCTGGCCCCGGTGCACCTTTTCTCTCTCCTGCCACATTGAGAGCGCTCCACCGCCCAGATAACCGCCGACTCCCGCCCCACCCCCGCCCTCCCCCACTCCGCCCACTCCGGAGCGTACAGGTAAAGGCGTGGACTGCGCGTGCGCACCGCTTTCCCAGGGTCTGGGGGCGTGGTTGCTGAAAGGAAGCCAAAATGTCGAGTGGGAGGGAGCTTTGGGCGAGGGGTGTGAGACTTCACGAAACGAGACTGTGGGTGGGGGTTAGGCAAAGGTGAAGTGAAGGGAGGGGGGGGGGGCAAAGTAGAAAAGTGGGCCCAAGTGAGATTTAGAAGTAAAAGAGCCTTTAGTTCATGAAATAGAGTAGAAAAAAAGTCTTGACTGTGGCCACCTCCTTACCGGGGGGCTGTGCGAGTGACAGGACGAAAATAAAGCAGGCAAAACACAAGCAGTGTGGTCACTGGCCAGGTGAATGAGACAGCTAGTCAAAACTGGAAGAATTTGGAGATAACCAGAGTGGTCTGAAAAGCAATTTGAGAGCCACGCTTGTTCGGTGGCCAGGAATAGGGAAGGGGATGTGTTCGTTTGACACGCAGAGCTGCTGCAAGAAAGGAAGCCTCCATTGTAAATATTACAGCTCTATGACTAATTAGCTATTAATCACTAATATAATTAGTGGTACTCTTAGCTAACGAGGTAGCGTTTATCCAAGTTCAGAGCCAAGAGAGGGTGGCCATAACTGAAAGCATTTGGAGTACAGAGAGGGGAAATGAAGGAGGCAAGGGGGGACAAGACCCAAGACAGCAACTTGAAGGCTCTGGACGACTTTTTCTCGCCATTATCCACACTTCCTTGATGTTTTCCAAAGCTTATCCTAATTGCAACTCCTTATCCTCCTTCCATTATTAAAGCACACTTAACAAGTGTTCTTGCACTAAGGCTGACCTCTCTATACATTTTTAATACAGATGCAGCCACTTCTCCCAAAAATAGCACTCCCTACTAAAAAAAAATTACTGTAGGATGTAAAAATGATCTGAGTCTGGGACAAGATTAGGGAAGAGATTGAAACTTTATAAATAAAGGGATTCAAGTTTCCTTCCAAAACCAGATGCTTGGTTTTTATGACACTTGGACTCCAGAATCCAGGGATGGTAATTTGGCAACTTTGGGTCCTGTTCTTCAATAGTGGATAAACACTAAAAAATATCATGTTTCAGCAGGTAGAGAAAAGCTTCAAGCAGAGCAGGAAGAAATCAGCTTGAGTAGTAAAAGGAAAGACTTAGATCCAATGCAAGAAAGAACTTGGCAACTGTGGGGGCTGGGGAGCCCAGAACACCTGACTGAAATGTCTAGCTTTGCTTCGGGGACACTTGATCCTTTCCCCACGGGGCTATCCTGCTTGGAAGAGAGGAGGGCCGCAGAGTGATAGCTAAAGAAACAAGGTGACCTTCCAGTTTCTGTCACCAGCCAACCGTCTGAAGGGCTCCTAGTAATTAGCGCAGTAATATTATTACTTTCTGTTTGAGAAGTGCTTTATGGTTTTTTTCAGGGAGGGAAGGTTCATTATCTCATCAGATCTTCCAGCAACCCTGTGAGGCAGGCAGGACAGGTATTATTCCCAATGAAGAAAATTCAGGCCAAGGAATGTTTAATAGCTCAGCCAAAGTCACCCAGCCCAGTAAACAATGGAGTCAGAACAAGACCCAGTCTGTGACTTCCAGTGAGCTATGCTTACAGAGGGTTTGACAGGCACACTGAAAAACTGTTACCCGTGCCCACAGAGTAAGAACAGGTAGCCTTCGCATTTGTTGGAGAGTGATTGTAATAATCAGTTCTACAGCCACATCTCCTTCATGCATTTTCTTCCCTTCTTTCCCTGTATCTGAAACCTTGGTGACTGGTACTTCGGAAGGCCTTGGGCTTCAGAGCTAGTAAGGAAACCAGGAAATCCCAGCTCCTCTGCACTCTCTGTCTCTCTCTCTCTTTTTGTAAATTGTGGTGTGAATATAGGTTGAGCTGCTTTTTTTTTTTTTTAGATCCTCACCGGAGGATATGCTTATTGATTTTAGAGAGAGAGTCTGACGGGAGAGAGAGACACACACACACACACACATCAGTTGCCTCCCATGTGCACCCTAACTTGGAATCAAACCCGCAACCTAAGTATGTGACCCGACCGGGGATCGAACTTGCAACCTTTTGGTGTAAGGAACAGCGCTCCAACCAACTGAGCCATGCAGTCAGGGTCCTCTGCTCTCCCTTAACTCCTCTGCTTGACAAACCTACCAACTGAAAGGGGCTGCTGACCAATTGTCATCATTCGACATGTCAAAGGATGAGGGCATCTGCTCTTAGACTGCTAATTTCAGTGCCTCCCTTCTTCAGCTGCTGGCACTACAGCTTAGCAGTCATGGCAGACAACATTTAGCACCCTACCTGGCATTATCGGAAGATCAGGCATCTGTCCTCCTGGTTTCCTGGCCTTGGGTAGAGTTCTTCACTAACATTCTCATTAAGGCAGTGGTCAGAAACCAGCAGAACCCATTTTTTAAAATTCAACAGTATTAGTTAAAAGTTCTGTACACTGACAGTTCTGAAAACCTTCGAAGATTCCATTTAAATAGCAGCAGACCTACCTGTCTGCTTTCCGTAAGGTGAGCTGGATGGCTTGGTACAAGCTCCCTGATCACTGCATTTCTTTGCTCCCCAAGTTTCCAGGGATGTAACCCTCATTAGTGACAGTTCTTACCACCTGCACGTCTCTCGGGGCCATGGTCGTGGCATCCTGCCCGTGCAGTAACCAGTGTAGCCCTGTCCAGCCCCACCAGACTTGGAGCCAGAGCCCTGGTCCTGGTCCCCTAGACTCTCATACTTGAGTGTTGTGCCCTTTGGTCAATCATTTCACCTTTTAAGCTTTGTAAAACGAGGGGATTATACGGCTCGTAGAGCCTTCCAGATTGGATACCTAGGATTCTACTCCAGAAAGCTGACCGTGTTCATTAATACCTTGTAATTCCATTCCTTTCCTGAGAATTATTACTCAATTCTCATCTCTAAGCCCTTCTTACTGACAACTGCCCCTTTTACAAAATGTATAAAGCTGCCCTGGACTCTGCTTTATTTTATTCACTTTTTCTCATTTCTCTAAATGACAGTGTTTAGAGACAGCTCAGAAAGCCGGACTCGTGGCTTTTCTGTCATGGGGCTTGGACGCACACGTGCACTCATGCATGATATGTGTACATCTTAGAGGGTCTAGGCCATGGTACCTGCGCTCTGTGCCCCTCACCCCCCCACCCCCACTCGAATTCTAGTGCAAAGTTAAAATCAGCGCCAGGATGCCCAAGAAGAGAAGAAAGCGGGTGCGTTAAAAGGCCAGCGATGCCCTGGCTGGCATAGCTCAGTGGATTGAGTGCGGGCTGTGAACCAAAGCATCGCAGGTTTGATTCCCAGTCAGGGCACCTGGGTTGCAGGCCACAGCCCCCAGCAACCACACATTGATGTTACTCTCTCTCTCTTTCTCCCTCCCTTCCCTCTCTAAAGATAAACAAATAAAATCTTTTTTTTTTTTAAAGGCCAACTATGCAACTGCAGCCGTTTCACCTTGGGGATAGACTTCGGGGAGGCTGCTGGGACAGCCGGTGTTGCTTGGGTCTCAAACTTGGTTTTAGCTGTAGCATGACCTGGACCTGTCACATGGCTCACAGCTCCCTACAGTTACGGTCCGTGTACATCAGCTTCTCCGTTTGAAGCATCTCAGAGTTCAGATTTTGATTATTCTGGTATCCTTATCATCAAAATGCATGCTATAATTTTTTAAAAACCATATTTCTTTGACAGTTTCTACAAATCGTTCTTCCACATTACCCCATTTAGTCCTTTCCTCAACACTAGGAAGTAGGAAGGGCGGAAAAGGGTGCCCCCACTATTTATTTTTAGCACAAAATGACAATGAGGTCTGGATTTTGAGGGTCGCATGGCCAGAACTAAAACCTGGATCTCCAGGGTCCAAGTCCAGGACTTCTCTGTGACACCTTACTGCAGCCCTTCGCTGGACGCCATACAAAGCGAAGTGCACAGAGGTGGTCTCTGCTCCCTGGAGGTCTGGACTCCAACGGACCGCCACGATTCTAGCAAACGTAAAAGGACAAAGCGATTCCTAGTCAACACAGGCTAATACATAAATGAGTTAAATAAATAAGGAAATCCATGTTCACCTGGCCCACAAATGTTTTCTAATTCCACTTGGGCAGAGAGGATAATGTTACTGAGGCTCGTGTGTGAGGCCAGTCCCGTCTCTGCCTGCTCGCTCTGCACGTGGGGAGGTATCTGGAGTTGTGCTGCACGCCCTCTCCCCTCTTCACCTTCAACGTTCTGTCAGCTGACCTGAAGCATCTGTCAGGTGTCACGTGAGGTAGGAATCAAAGACCATTAAGAAATGTCTTCAACCATTTTCCTAATTCGAGCCACTGCAAAAGCATCCGTTAACCCTGGGTATACCATCTCTACTGATGGATAAAAGATCAACTTGGTCCCCGTCCTGTTGTTACAGGGCCTGAGGTTCATCTTTATCCATATAAGATGCCCAGTTAGGACAGTGGAGAGGTGGGCTTTCACATTTGAGGGACATCGGGACTAGCAAAGAGAGGCAGGCCGCCACAGCACCAGCGACAGTTTAGCTTCCTGCATACCTAAGCAAAGGCATAGGAACGCTGGGGTTAAGGGGCGTGGGCTGCCGAGGGCGGGGACCCAGCAGGTGAACAGCCTCCTATCTCTAAGTGGAGGATTGCAGCCCGATTCCTCGCCTGGGGGGTTCCACCTCAGGGTCTGTCTGCAGCAGAGTGCTTGCTCTAAGGCAGTCAGGCCCAGATTGTGTCTGACTCTTTAAAGGGGCTCACAGGTTCTGTGAGGCAGCACGCTTAATGGTTGTTTGTAATTGATGTGACATATGCCCCCGAGGCATGGACTGAGGTCCAATTGAAAAGATGGTTTTGTAAAAGTTGGAATTAATTAATTAAAGAAGGCAGTTGCACGGGGCTGTGTGTTAGTGCCAAACTTTGAAACCCTAAGCCAGCCAACCCACCCAACCGGCCTTGCCACCTCAGGAACAATCCTAAAGTTCTCTCGGAGGTGGGATGGGAGACCTGGGATGCGGTACAGGGAGTGAGGACTGAAAGGGAAAAGGGCGGGGTCCACAGAACCCTCTCTTAGCTTTCATGACCCCGCAAAGACTTGGCTCTTATGAACTGTTTGGACACCAAAAGACGGGTGTTGGGGGCCTAGGAAACTGCAGAAAAGGGAAGGCGGAGTCAAAGGAGGTAAGTGAGATCGTGGGGGAGGGGCCGCAAAGGGAGGAGGAAGGCGCAGAGCTGGGGTCTGTAACTGCAGGGAGAGCTAGTCCCAGGAGTGAAGAACGACAGAGCCTCTGGGAAGAAGTTGAGAAGGTTCCGAGGTGGAGAGGACCCTGTGGGAGGAGCTCGGAGGAAATGGCGCACGGTGTGGGGGCGGCAACACGGTGCCTGGGGCCCTGGCATTCAGAGAAGGTATTAATTAAACCCTGACCTGAGGTCGTTAACAGAGCTGTGGCAGCTTTTCATGGGAGTTGGGTTAAGAACAACAACAACAACAATAACAATTAACCATAATGAGACCTTATCTGCAGTTAAGTTGTTCTAGAGCTATGTAGGCATTAAGTCATTAACTCCCCTGGCCCCCGAGGGCCACGTTTTTTCTAGAAGCAATGGAAGTGCGAGAGGACACAGGCAACCCTGGAGCAGCTCCGCCTGCTGCCGTTGGGTGGGCAGTGTAGTTGACTTACAGAGTGATCAAGTCCAGGGGTCCTTTAGGCCCTAAACTGAGGGGTGTCCAGCCTTTTGGCATCTCTGTACCACACTGGAAGAAGAGTTGTCTTGGGCCACACATTAAATACACTGCGACACGCAATCACAAAAAAATCTCATAGTGTTTTAAGGAAATGTACGCTTTTGTGTTGGGCTGCACTCACAGCCAGACTGGGCTACACGCAGCCCGAGGGCCGCAGGTTGGACGCCCCTGCTTAGGGCTTCATAAACGGTTAAAATCTTTTGTATTTAGAGTGTCTGAAATGGTGCTTAAAAGGGGTAAATTCAGAAATGTGGAAAGGGGCCACCTCAAGATATCTAAGGAACTTTGATGTGAACACTCGAGTCCTACCTGAAGCACCAGACTGAACAATACGCTGCATCACAGAGTGGCCCGGAGACGGCCGTGAGCGGACCTGGAAGTAATGGTCTTCACAGAGCTCTGACCGGAAGAAGTGAGCCTGGGCCTGCAAACAAGGTGAATCGGAGGACTTCGGGTATCTCTCTACCTTCCATACACCAAGGAGAGACATTTAGGAGGAGGGCTCCAGGGAAGTAAAAAGAGGAGGATCATTCTGGAATGGGGGAGTCAGATGGGATGGAGCCTGGAAACCAAAGTCTTTTTTTTTTTTTAATCTTCACCTGAGCACATGCTTAATGGTTTGAGAGAGAGGGAAAGGACGGGAGAGAGAGAGGGAGGGAAACATTGATGCAGGAGCAAAACATCAATCAGAAAGATCAATCCGTTGCCTCCCACATGTTCCCTGACCAGACACCAAACCCACAACCCAGGCAGGTGCCCTGCCTGGGGCTCAAACCTGCAACCTTTTGGTTTATGGGGCACTGCTCCAACCAACTGAGCCACACCAGCCAGGCAGAAATCTCGGGTGAACCTTAGTGCCAATAGTTACTAGCCTTGCAGATTTCAACTATTCTTTCATGTGTGTTTCCTGTAACAGTGGTTACTACAAATTTTACACATTCAGTCCAAAATCACACTGTCATGTGCATCCCAAAGATGATGAAAATCTTCATCATTATCCTAGTCAAGCTCAAAGGCAGCAAATAGAGCATCATGCATTGTATAGCACCTTCTTTTCTTAAAAAAAATCAATATACTTAAACAGATGGGTACCCTAATGGTCCTGAAGTCACAGAGTAGCAGGGATGACAGTCCCCATTGATGAAGGGCGCAGGTGAGAGCCAGAGCAGGAACTGAGCTTTTCCGAACTTTAGAGCTGGGCAGCAGAAAAATCCGTGTCACAGCTGAAGAGCCATCACCACTCATGACAGCAAAATAAGAGGGACCCATCCTCCGTTTTGTGACCCTCGTCACCTCTCTAGAACCATAGCCTTCCTTCCTTCCCTGTGTTACTACTACACAAAGAAAGTTACCTGTGAGAAGGTACTGGAATTTTCAGGTCTTGAATGCCAATCTGCCTCATAGATTACATCAGGGAAGACACAGTCAAGTTCATACGGCAAGGTCGGGGCATGGAGTGTTCTGGTTAATCAAACAAGCTAGATAACAAAGTAGTACTAAACATATCATAACATTTGAGACCTCCTAAAGTTACTCGTTATTTATGTGAAATTCCAGTGTAACTGGGCGTCCTGTATTTTCTCTGGCAACACCACTTGCAAGTCCACCACTAGGAGATTCCTTGGGAGTTCCTGACATAAGGATGCAACATGTTAGAGAAGACATGTTAGGGAAGCAAGAGACCCAGACCCAGATGCCACCGCCTCTGGTGAACACGTTTGTCATCACACTGGATGCATGGGTGAGGTGTCACCGAGCCTTTCCCGGCTCCATGTCAAACTACACGGTTGTTTCAGAGATTTCAGGGAAGAAAGCTGAAGACAGAACATCAGCTACTCTTCACCCAACACCCCGAGAGAATCCCACCACAACATGGGAAAAGATGGGGGCTCTTCTATCCCTTATTTCTTTAGCCCAACAGAGAGGAAGAAGGGGAGCGCTTCGCTGAGCAACGTGGTGCCATTCAGAGGGGTGCATGTGTCCTCTGCGCCAGAGTCCTCCGGCGCGGGGCACTTCGCCCTGTCGTGCAGAAGGTCATTAGGAGACTGGTCCACTGAGGAGCTAGGTTCCGCTTTGCATGCCATTGGCTGTGAATGTCTTTTTCCCCGACCAGCTCACTGTTCTTGTCAGGCACCGGGCACCAGGATGTTTCCAACCGATGGAGTGCTTTTGCTATCCTAAGTATTTCACCTCTATTGTCTCATAGGACCCATCACAACTATGCCTTGAAGTAGACATTCCCCTTTTACAGGTGAGAAAACCAAGGCGGAGAAAGTGGAAGGAGGAAACAACGCAAGGTCACATAACCGTCCCATGGCAGACTCAGGATGGAACGCAGGCAGTGAGGCTCCTAAACCTGCTCTTTAAGCCACAAATGCTCTACCACCCAGCACTCCAATTCTGTCCCCCCACTCTCCTGGGCAGAATTCAGAGGGGCTCCTGTGGCAGGCAGAATAATGGCCACCTCCGAAGATGTGCTATATGCCTCCGGTACAGCACAAATGCTATACCACCCGTCCCTGCAACCTGTGGCTGTGTTACTGGACATGGCAAAAGGGACTTTGCAGATGGGATTGAGGATCTTGAGATTCGGGCCCTGTCCTGGATTATGTGAAGGGTCCTGTGCGATCACAGAGGCCCTCAGAAGAAGGAGAAGAAGGAGGCAGAAACACTGGCGGAGATCAGAACGACCCGATTGCTGGCTTTGACGCGGGGAGGGGCACAGGAGCCAGGGCATGCGGGCAGCCTCTGGAACCCGGAACGGGCAGAGAAGTGCCCCTCCCCTAGAGCCTCCGCAGCGAACACAGCCGGCTGACTCCTTGATTACGGCTCAGGGAAACTCCTGACCTCCAGAACTACAGGAACATAAATCTGTGTTGTTTTAAGCCACTGAGTTTGTGGCCATTTGTTACAGCAGCATTGGGAAACTAAATCCCCGTTGCCTGCAGGGAAACGTGGACCTCTTTGCAAGGCATTCAGGGCCTCGTGCTCTCTGCTTAACTGCCCCTCCCCCCGACGCTCGGCCAGCTGAGCAACTCCAGGATCCTCAACAAGTCACGCCCTCTCTCATTTCCACACCTTTGCACGTGCTGTTCCTTCCACCTGAACACCCTCTCCTCACTTGTCTGTCTGGCAAAAGTCCTCAACCTCTTTACATCTCGGCTCAAACAATACCTCCTCTGTGAAGTCTTTCCTGCTTTCTCCCAGGGAACTCAGGGCGCCTTTCCCGGGCCTCTGCTTCATTTCATTTGCACTCCTATTAAAGGAACTCCGTATTTTAAGGACCCGTCTGTTTCCTCCCTGAGCTACAAGCCATTTGCAGGCACAGAACCTCTCTTCAGACCTCCGGTCTCAGCAGTCCGTGGTCCCTGGCCCACCAAATAAAGGGCCCGAGAGACCAGAGCTCTTATTCTGACTGCCAGTGTGCCTTCCGCCGCCGACACAGGCCCCCCAGCCCATTTCTCCATCCACAACAAGCACTGGGGGAGCCTGGCCTTGCCTTCCTTTTCCCTCCCCTCCCTTCCCTTCCCTTCCCTTCCCTTCCTCAGTGAGAGATGGCGACAGAGGAAATCAGACATGGAAGTGTCCCAAGTGCAAAAAAGAAAAAGGCACGAATCAGAGTCCTACGGTATTCCAGTTGTGCCCATAGTATATGATGCTTCCTCTCCGAGTCTCCGTTTTCCAACTGGGAATCTATTTCACGTGCTTCACAAACACAGGAGCCCTGTCCCCTCCTCACGCCCCATTGTGTCCCTGCGTCTACACTGCTCTTCAGGGTGAATTCTTCGGTGTTGTTGATGAAGAGCTTGGGGGAGGTTTTTCCACATTCTCCAGACACATGGTTTTTCTCTGGCGTGCACACTGATGTCGGGAGCGTCTTGGTGGAAGGTTCCCGCACAGTCACTGCGCTTGCGTAATGGAATTCCATGATGCTGAGTCAGAGGTGCCTTCCACGCTCCCAACTCACCCCGAGGGCTCTCCCACGGACACCTCAGATTCAGGGTTCTTTCCCGTAGGAATTATCTGATGTTGTACAAGAAGGTTACTCCACCCAAATAAAGGCTTGCTCACGTTTATTGCACTTATGAATGTTTTTTTTCCTGTGTGAATTCTCTGATGTTTAATGAGAAGTGAAAGGCCAATAAAGGTCTCTATAAAGGCCTATTATGTAGTCAGCCCTGTGTTCAGTGTGCACAGGGATCCCAACATACGGGGAATGGTCTCTGCCCTCTAGCAGTTTGCAACCTGGTTGAGGACACGAGATGCATACGCATGAAGCCATTGGGGAACAGGAGACACCATGTAGCCACACCAAGCCACAGAGTTTAACGGAGTTAAGAGACAGGAGGGTTCAACCAGAGATTGACCAGATGGGGAGGGGCTCATGAAAGATGTTGGACTTTAGCTTAACTTGGAAGGACGGTAGAATTGAGCTTGGAAGAGAGAAGAGAGAGATGTCCAGGAGGTGGCTGTACAGCAGGGACAAAGCCATCTTTCCATACAGACTCACTGTTTTAGATTCTGGAGATGGGGGTGGGGGGAGGGAGGAAGGAAGGAAGGAAAGGAAGAAAGGAGGTCGGAGGGAGGAAAACAGAAAAGAAGAGAAACTCTTCCTGTCTGATGTAGGGATTTCCCTCTGGACAGAGGAAACTCCCACAAACTTAGGGCAGCAGCCTTTGAGAATTTTATTTCTCTAATGCCTTTCTCATTGTAGAGCTCAGGCCGCTTTCGCTTCCACCAGGCACAGCTAGAAAGGGGCACTTGAACCGCCCCCAGACCCCCACCCGAGCATTCTCGGGAGCCATTTTCATCCCATAGCCACGAACCAACCCCCCCCCCCGCCCCTCCCCGCCCAGGAGGCTGCATTCCAGCCCGTCGGAGCTCTCCTGCCCTCTCCTGCGTCACATTCTCTCAAAAAATGTCCATATGGGATGTTGACATTTAGAGAGAATGAGGGCATCAGATCCAAAGGCCTTTTCTTATTTAGGTTTTTATAGAAGTCTTTCCGGAGCATTCCAAGCAGATTATAATCGATCATTTTTCTGCGGAGGGCGGTGGACAAGCCAGAGGGTGAAATTTGCAGCGTCTCGTCTTGGTTAGACAGTTGGAAGAGCTTTCTACCAATTCTAGTGGTTGAACACTGGCTCAATGTCCCACAGCAGCATGAGGTGTTAGAGGCTTCGTTCACGGACAGGTTTCAAAAGGAGACACGGTGGAGGAGGAACCTGTTGTGCGTGGCCACTGCCGTCGGAGAACAGAGAAGTGGATGTCATGCCCACCATGGCGGCTGCCCCTGGCGAGGCTGCAAGACCTGCTTTTTCCAGCCCAGCGAGACGGTGAAGTGCCCTTCCTCAATATCGTCGCCCAAAGGGTTTGTTTGTATGTGGGATTCTTCGGCTCTGGAGGCCATGCCTGCTTCCTGCGTCACTTCCCTAGGAGACTGAATTTGACAAGGGAGGGGCCTCATCCAGGGAGAACAGGGGGGGGCTGGTGCCTTTTGGGTGGACATCCTATTGGCACGTTCTCCGTTCCTCCCTGGCAAGGCGCGCCTTGCTCGGTGAAGAATGCAGACAGGAAGTGAAAGAGATCTATGTGGCTTCAGTGGAAGTGCCCAGGCTCTCAGACACCCTGGATGGTCCTCCAGCCTGGCCACGCCCCTCATTCTAGTTCTGTGATTAGGGTCTGCTCTGCCTGGAGCGGGGGGAGGGGGGGGTCTGTTCTAGTCACCATGAGAGCGAGCTCAGTACCTGCCCCGGTACCAGGTACACAAGCAGCTGTTCATCAAATATTTGTCGAATAAATCAACTATAAATGTAGAAGTGATCCCCTTAAAAGAGCTCTTCACTCTTGTTCAGATGTAGGATTACATTATAAACATTGGTATGCTGGGGAGGGGAAGGGACATCTTTGGGTAGTAACAATAAGAGCTAGAAACGCAGGGGGAAGGCCCTGGAAGATAGCTCAAAAGTTTAAGTGCTATCTGATAAGCAGCAGGGAGCCACTGCAGGTTCTTCAGGTCACCAGTAAGAGAAGGCAGCCCTGGCTGCTGTGGCTCAGTGGGCTGAGCACTGGCCTGCGAAACAAAGAGTCATTGGTTCGATTCCCAGTCAGGGGCCAGGTCTCCAGTTGGGGACATGCGAGAGGCAACCACACATTGATGTTTCTCTCCCTCTCTTTCTCCCTCCCTTCCCCTGTCTAAAAATAAATAAAATCTTTTTGTTGTTGTTGTTTTTTAAGAGAAGGCAAACAAACAGAGGCCTTACAGGCTGTCCTGGATTCAGAAGATGGTGGGGGCACTGAAGAACAGTGAGTCCTGGAGCAGCCGGATCACAGAAGTAAGCTCGAGCAATGACTGTGGGGCTGAAGGCTGAGTGTGTCAGCCAGGTGGACTTCAAGAAAGCGGCAAGAATTCCAGTGTGTGTGGCTTCTGTGTGAATTCAGACAGCTGGTGATGGGAACAGAAGCCGGGACGGGACATGTCCAGAGA
This sequence comes from Phyllostomus discolor, assembly GCF_004126475.2. Classification (NCBI taxonomy): domain Eukaryota; kingdom Metazoa; phylum Chordata; class Mammalia; order Chiroptera; family Phyllostomidae; genus Phyllostomus; species Phyllostomus discolor. The sequence goes on along the minus strand of NC_040910.2, from coordinate 102,166,145 downwards.
GGAAGAAGATGCCTCAGGATTCCGGGGGGATATTGCATGGAGCAAAGGTGAAACAAAAAAGGAAAGTCTGTTTTTCTCCTGAGAGCAGAGGCCAGGTCCTAGGCATCTATACCCACAGCTCCAAGCAGAGTGCCTTGCACATAGTAGCTGCTCAATAAACGCTTGATAAACGGATGCTCAGCAGGCTCTGGGAGCTACCGAGGCTGTGAGAGCTTACGGAGGCCCCTGAGTTCTGTTTACTTCTTTGTCTGCTTCAACCTCCTCAGCCTACTCTTCTGTGTCTTCCCACCTCTGCTTCCTACCAAAGACGTTCCCAAAGATTGCTGCTGTCTAGGTGGACAGCCAGAGTGGGGAAGGTGACTCCAGCACCTGCTGGCTGGGTCTCAGCCTGCAGCCTGTCAGGCCAACTCCCTCCTTCCTCCCTGGGGTGCCCACTGCCGGGCAGGACCCATGCGTTTTGTGGGGTTCCACTGAGCCCCCGACCCAGTCGTCAGGTTGCCGTTCACCTTCCCTTCTGGTCTTCCTCTCTTTGATCTCGTCTCGGCAGGCGGAGACGTGTCACCGCTGGAAGGCTGGTGTTAGCAGTTGTGCACACACACGCCTTTCCCTGTCTCTGAGCCATTGTCTGGCCCTCTGTCCCTGGGCCTGGCCCGTCTTTGCAAGGCCCGGGCTCCTTCTCTCCGGGGATGCTGAGCGTGGCCTCTGAGGCCGGCAAGCAGGCCCTCGGCATGTTCACAACATCGGCCTCCCTCAGGGGCTTGTGGGAGATCATCCCAGAAGGCGGGACCCTCCAGAGAGACAAGGACCCGGGAGCCTACCCTCATGGTGCCCACAGCGGCTGGCAAAGAGGGGACCAGTTGTGCCGCCCTGGCCCCAGCCCAGGTCTCTCTTCTAGAATCCACACCTTCCCTGGCTCCCCTCCAGGCCGACGAGATCTGCCCCAGTTGGGGGAGGAGAAGCATGGCCTTGCGAATAAGGGGTGGCGGGGGAGGGAGAGGGTTCTCTCTTACAGGCCCTTGCTCAGTTTGCCCCTTGAGAAATTCTGCCCACGCTTCCAGGGTTAGAAAGTTGCTCAGCGCTGGAAAGTTCCCTGAGCAAACTGGGGGAGAAACCCAGTCATGTAGTGTTCCCTCGCAGCCAGGAGCCGCCGCCCCGCCCCGCCCCACCCCAGGAGGCCTTGCTGGTTGGTGACGCTGGGCCAGCAAGGCAGGGTCCTGCAGGATGAAAGCTCAGCGAAGCCAGAGCGGGAGTAATGATGATAATCATCAGCCTCGGCGTCTTAACCGTCCGGGAATGCAAGGGCCCCACGCCCTGCGCGCCTCACACCCCGGGACACGGCGAGGGCTCCTCTCCCTTCCTTTTATTGCTGCGATCCCACACTCTGCCATTCCCAGCCCAACCCATTTGGGCTTCCAAGGACTGCAGTCCATCCGCCACCCAGGTTCCATGGGAAGATGCAGCTCAACAAGGCCCAAGCCAGCAGCAGGACGGGACACCCGGCGACCTGCTGACTGGGGCTCCAGGCTTTCCCAGGGAAGCAGGCTGCCCGCCCCTGGCCTGGAGCGCTTTCCCACAGACCCACGTCTGTGTGGCCAGCGGGTGGTCCGGGGGCTTTGCCTGTGCCTGTGCAGATCGGAATTCAGGTCCTGGCGGGGCCACAGACTAACTCATCTCAGCGCCCTGAGCGAGTTTGGTTTTCAACCGCTCCGGTTCCCTGCCTCGCCTGCCCCCACACTCTCCAACGCTCCCTGTCACTCACCGAAGACTCACTCTGGACCTCAGAGTCCAGCCTGTGGCTGTTGAAAGTCTGTTTCTAACCTAGCTTTCTGGCCCCACTCTTCTCCTTTACCTTCCCGATGCCAGCTGGACGTGCCCGCTCCCCGGTGGCCATACGTGTCCCCTCCCATACGTGTCCGGGCTTCAGTCCTTCTCCTGGAACGCCATTCCCTGCATCGCCACCTGGCCACACTCTCCCAGGCTTACGGAGGCTTAGGCCGGAGGTCATCACCTCCTGACCCTCACCCCACCTTGGAACATCGGCTTCGTTGTCCGGACCTCTCAAGCCCCTGTGTCCACCCCGCACGGTGGTTCCGTGCTTATCTCAACTGGCCCGCGCGCCACCCACGTGTTGTGAGTCACGCTCGTCTCTGTGGGCCCACGGTACCCAGGACAGCACCTTGTGCACAGGGCACGTGCTCAGTAAGTAAGTGTTGGACCTACACTGTAGCAAATAGTCCTCCCCATCCTAGTAACTTCTCCACACAAATGTGCTTTGAGGAGGTAAAATTAATTATTTTACTGTCAAATGTTATTTTACGTGTGCATGTGCTCCCCAGCTTCCTCTGTAGCAGGCAAAAGTAGCAAAGTGTCCAGGGAAGGTGTCAGCCCCGCGGCGCTGTTTCCTGCTGACGCCCAGAATACTCTCCTCGACCCCCCACTGATCCCGTCTGATCCTGGGCTCTGTCTAGCAGGGGCGGGCTCCGTCCTCCTCAGAGAGTGGTGGTCCCGCCCTGTGGGGGCTTCCGTGTGTGTCAGCCCCAGCAGCCTCCATGCCCCATGGGACTCACCCCCCGGAAGGCCCCTGGGCTCCTGTGGGAGAAGAGATGAATGGTTGGATGCACATAGAAACCTCTCCCTTGGTTCCTTATGGGAACCCCTTGGAGCAGCGTTCGCCACTGCTGCCTCAGAGTGTTTTTAATAATAGTAACAATAGCTTCGGCAACGCCGTGTATTTACTTAAAACTTTTCTCCAGGGAGCCCGGCTAGTCACTTCCTCATTTCCAGAAGGAGGAGAAGAACCAAGGCGATGAAACAGAAGCGAGCCATTAAGGCCACGCTCTGGAATAAAAGCATCCTTTGTTCTAAGAGGTAAATGCAATACGTGGTATTTCAGATGCGTAGACACGATAAAGCAAAAACCAGTTCCTTCTCTGGGACCCAAAACCTGTGAGTAAAGAATTGTTGCCCAAATCAAATCCTGGGTGAGATGGAAACTCCCATGCTGAGCGGTTACATCTCATCCGTCGTAAAACTTGAGCACACACCCTTGACTTATGTCCGATTATTCACAAGTTGTGCGCACGACCTACTGCCGTTTGTGTCTCAAGCACAACGTACACCCCGGGGGAGGTTCAGGAGTGAGAGCAGTGTGAATTCACGTCTCAGGCAGTCACTTTGATCGTTACAAATGGCAAAAAACATGTGTGGCGGCGTAGCTCAGTGGATTGAGCGCGGGCTGCGAACCCAAGTGTCGCAGGTTCGATTCCCAGTCAGGGTACATGCCTGGGTTGCAGGCCACGGCCCCCAGCAACCGCACATTGATGTTTCTCTCTCTCTCTCTCTTTCTCCCTCTCTTCCCACTCTAAAAATAAATAAATAAAATCTTAAAAAAACAACAGCGTGTGTGGCCCTCTTCATGTGAGATCTGATCAGACTGTCACTGCTTTAACCTCAAGATGGGCTGACGAAGAGCTCCTGTGAGAAGCACCAGCTTTGCCGTTTTCACGTGCGCTCGTGCTTGCTGAACCTGGGCGAACTTTATCTGCAGTTTTCTCTGCAGGAATCTTCTTAACCCCCTCGTCCCTTTTGTGAAGGTGAACTCAGGTCAAGTTAGATAACACAGTCCGTAATGCCCTCTCACTGGGCCATGGACCCTGCGCCACTGTGTGATTTTCTAGCCATAAACAGAGGAGTGAGGGTGCCCTGTTGGCCCCTCTGCTCCTCTTAAGTGCTTCCCCCAAGGGGCGCCGCAGGTCACATGTGGCCCACCACGCAGTGTCCATCCACATGTTAAAGTAATAGAAAGCTCCCTGGCTGGAGTGGCTCAGTGCATTGAGCACCAGCCTGCAAACCAAAGGGTCACCGGTTCGATTCCCAGTCCGGGCACAGGCCTGGGTTTAGGGCCAGGTCCCCAGTAGGGGGTGCGTGAGAGGCAACCACACATTGATGTTTCTCTCCTTCTCTTTCTCCCTCCCTTCCCATCGCTAAAATTAAATAAATAAAATTTAAAAAAATAATAGAAAGCTTTCTTGACTCCCCTGCTATGCCCCCTCATTTCCATCACTGCACCTTTCTCAGACCTCCTGGCTGTGTCATCCACCTACAGCTCACCTCTAAAACCTGGTTGGGAAAGCCCGCTTCTCCCCCTGCATTCCCTGTTTCCATTAAAGACACCGTGGAGTGCTCAGTCACCCAAACTAGACACCACAGACTCAGTCTCGCACCTTCCTCCCTGTCATTTTTCCAATTAGTCCACTTCCTCAGGCTCCTCCTGTTGTCTCCGGCCCTGACCTTGCCGGGCCCTATAACCAGTTGGGCTCCCTGCCAGCAATCTCTCCCACTCTCATTTCCCTTCCACCTTTTGCCTGATAAATCTTTCATGCACACGTGTCTAACTTGGGTCTCCCCCTGCCCGGTCTCTCCATTGGCCTCATGCCTACAGGATAACGTCAGAACTCTTGACCGAGGGTTGCAAGGCCGGGGCCTGCTGACCTGTCCAAACTGGCCACGCCCAGCCAGCCCCCCAGGGGCCGCCCCCTTGAGCACCTCGCTCCCTCTCACTTGGAGAGCTTTCCATGATTTCTCTTCTCGGCCTGCTGAATTACACGGCTGGACCCCGAGACCAGTTTGCCTGGCCCCTTCCAAACACTAAAGGCAGAGAAAGTCACTCCATCTGTCTGCACCCTGGCACGTGGTATGAAACCCTCTCCCATTGGGCTGAGTTGTGATTGTTTAGTTGTTGGCATCCTGCAGAAGATATTGGTCCCTAAACTCGCGAGCCCATATTTTATCTGTCTCCATACCCTCCTTCCTCTGCGCCCGCCTAGTCTGGCGTGGTGGCAGGCTCTCTGTGAAGGGCCGTTCCGTTGACACGAGGTGTCAGGAACTTCCCTCCCCCTCATCACCTGCTCTGCCCCCTGCTCCGCCCCCAGGGGCTAACACTTAAAGAGCGGTGGCGAGGCCCTCGCCACAACACCGTGAGGTCAGCGCCACTGGCATCTCCATCTTACAGACGAGGAAACTAAAGCACAGAGAAGTTATGTGCTGGTCCAGGGTCATGGGACCAGTCAGGGACAGGGTCAGGAGTCACACTCAGCATCCTGAGTCCGGGGCCCTGATGGCAGCCTCCGCAGTGGAGAGCCGGTGCTGTGCCGCCTCGCTCAGCCTTCTCCCTGTTCTCCCTCTCCATAAGCAGTGCGACTGCTGTTCCCGGGACCAGCCGAACACCCTCAGCCCCTGCCCAGGGCTGGGGGTCTGCTGGCTCAGGAGGCTCTGTTCCCCCAGAAGGAATGACAGGCACGGCAGGCTCCCCTCTGGTCACTCGGGCCCCACTGTCCTCGGGGGAGGCCCTCTGACTGTCCACTGCATTCCTGGGCCAAAGTTCATTGGGGGGACCAGAATGCTGGTCTCTGCGGGCCCAAGTCATTTATTTCTCTGGGAGGGCCTGCCTGAACCGTGTCTGTGACCCCATGCCCTCCAGCCCCTCGGGCACCTGAGGACGCTCCCTACCTGTTCTACCTGATCAGCTCCCAGCCATTAATAGCATCTCAGCCTCCTCGTGTGGGGCTTTTTGTCTGCTGTGCCTTGCCTCCCCACACTTCCTTCCTGTTCTTTCTCTTGACAACTAAACTGGGTATTTTTAACCTGAGGTTTCCACTCACCTCTCACTGTCCAGTTGGTACTGGGTGGGGCTGCTTGTGTGCTGGCGGGGCTGGCGGGGCTGGCGGGGCTGGGAGTGTCGGGCCGGCCGTGGAGGCTGCAATTTGTGTCTCTCACTGCCGGGCCCAGCCTTGCCCTCACCCTTACCAGTCTCTGCTAAGCTGTCCCGTCTCTGCTAAGCTGTCCCCTGTCTGCTTCTGGAGTAAATACCCTACAGCAGCTGTGGGCTGAAGCTTTGGAAACTGCACAGGGCACACAGGGAGCGGAACCCCCCAGCCCCCACCGAGCGATGCTATGAAGACTGGAACTCAGTGAAGATCAAGGAGCACTGGAACCTCACACATCCGTGAACAGCCACCAGGGCCAGCCCTCGGTCCACGTGCAGCCCACATCATGGGTGCCCTTTGGAGCACTGGGGGACTCACAGAGCTGCTGTTTGCTGGTCTGCTGGTCTGCACTGTCTTCTCTGGGCTTTGGAAATGCAGCTCAGAGAGCTCAGCACCCACTCCCCGCCCTCCTGACCTTCCCCAAGGTCTCTGCTACCAGGAAGCCCTTTCTGCTCATGGGCCGCCTCCTCAGCCCCCAGCCCGGCCTGTGGGCTCTCTGCTCTGCCCCACCTGTTGACATCTGACCCCCAGGAGGCCCACGCTCCTCTGCCCCCAGGGGCTTAACAGAGAAACTTTTGTTTGAAGCCCAAACCACCGCAAAGGAGAGATAACTGGACTTTTAGGGTTTGGGATTTAGAACTATTTGTTTTTAAGTTTGGTTTCTCTGCCCAGCCTTCTTTAAAAAGAGAAGAGAGACAACTAAACAAGCCGATGTAAGAGTTTTGTTGTTGTTTTTTTCCGAGCAACTGACAGTGACTCACAGCAGGCTGCTGGGCCCAGGGCTCCTGCTCTTCAAATTAATTGATAGTCCTAATGAGTGCCCCAGGCACCAGGTCTCCTGCTGCGTGCACGCTCTGAGTCATCGAAAGGGGTTACATACACTCAGCATTGTTTTTAAGTTGACTGTGTTTTTTAAAAACCTACTTCCTTAAAAACGGTCACCCCCCTGCACAGTGCATATAGTAGCTACCTGGTTACTGATCGAAAAGCAAGGACCTGATTTCCCATGGGGCCCGGGGCACCGCCAGGACCTGTTGACTAGACAGAATAGGTGCAACTCTCATCTCCAGCCTCCGCCCCAGACACACCTCTGCTTCACACCCATAACTGTCCCCACCACCGCTCCCTCCCTGTTCAGCTGCACCGTGGCCCCACGGTGAGCTGTGGCTGCAGCCCTGCTCCATCTCCCCTATCCCCTGGCACTCCTCTGGAGTTGGTCAGGCATTCAGCCTACAGATATGTCTTGGCTGGCTGGGGGTGGCTACTTTGGAAAGGTCAGCAGGGCCCAGCCTTACAACGCTCAGTTAAGAGTTCTGACTTTATCCTGTAGGCGTGAGGCCAATGGAGAGATGGGGCAGGGAGGGCACCCCAATAAGAGCACCCTGCTGGGTGGGTACTGGGAAAAGGCAGGAGAAAACAATCTCCCACCACAAACACCTAGAAAGCTGCGTACGAGTTCAGAACCCCATCTCAGAACCGAAGGAGGAAGGGGGCTCCACCCAGGGTGGGGTTTATTAGAACAGGTTTCCCCAGGAGGAGAGATCTGTACCTAAATTTGATGGTCAGGAAGGCTGCCCCTGCTAGGCAAATAGGGGTGCAGAGCTGGGGAGCCTATCCTGGCTGCGGGACCCAGAATTGCCCCCCCACCTCGGCCAGGAAGCCGCCGTGTGCGTCCCGGGCTGTCTGGGCTACGAGGACGGGGACCAGCGCGAGCGAGGCGGAAGTGGACTGGCTTCCTGTTTGTTTGTGAATCTCAGAGCAGCACCCTGTGGCCGGCCGTGAACAGCAGCTAATCAGAGCAACCCTGGTCTGAGGCAAGAGCCACAGGGAGCCTGCCCACCAACCCAGCGAGCCCTTAACTAGCTGGGAGATACAGGAACTGCACCTCAGGGCCACCGCACTCGGGTGGCTAGCCTGGTAACAGCCACGCCAGCTGGGCAGGGACAGGAGGTGGAATAAGGACTTCCCCAAAGAACTCAGAGTCACACGTTCGAAAACGGAAACCTCTGTGCAGCTCTGGGGGCTCACGCGTTGCCAGCTCCCCACCCCCACAAGTTATTTCCTAGACCCCTGGGCCCAACCGGTTCGCCCTGCAGGAAAATCTCGTGCAGAGATCAGTGGGCCCTTTCAACAATCGGGCAGCGTGCATTGTGGTTTTGTTTGCAACAGCAAAATACACGAAAACCACCAAGTCTGCAAGAGCCTGCTGGTGACAACAAAATATGATAGATCCAGAGCAGGAAAGAGGATATGGCCCCTGAAAAGAACGGGGTGGGTTTGTATGTTCCACTGCGGTGACACGTCCCAGAAATCTGGAGCAGTGAAAAGAGCAAGGCACAGGGGACTGTGAGCTCTGTTGTATCAATAGTCAGAACAGCAGAACACGTGTTCGCAGAGGCTCAGAAGTGTGTGGGCTGCTGAGTGCATGCCCTTCTCCTGGAAGGGAATTCAGGCGACCTGACCGTGGTTAATTTGGGGGCGTTTGAGAAAGTGGTGAGAAGGCTTTCACTTTTCATCACTTATCTTTCTGTACTGTTTGCATTCCTTAGTGATGTTTCTCTATTTTTAAAATGTTACCTGTGGGCAATGACATTATAGTTCATTCTGTTCCATTCTTTACATGGCTCTGTTATTTACAAGAAAAAAAGTGTTGGGTCGGTAAGTATTATTTTGAAGGCAATTTAAAGAATCAGGCAGCATGCATTTGCAAAATGAAACAGGGTAGTGAGGATCACGAGTTCTCCAGGAAGACTGACGGGAGGAGGTGGGAAAAACGCTTTGCTTTAAGACCGGTACTCACTGGCAGCAGAGAGAGTAACCAGTCCTAGACTTCGCTTTGTGGGGTCCTGATGGTAAACATTGGAGCTGCCTCTGGCTTCCTCCCAACCACTCCTCTCTCTGTTTCTTCCTCCATTTCACAGCCTCGTTGTTAAAGCTTAGACTTGGATCAAAGAATAAGGAACAGAAATCTGACAGAAGAAAAACATAATGTACCCCAGTACGCATGGCCTCATCACCTGTCACTTGGACTGAGCTGGGTCAGTCTTTTTATAAAGGACCTGTGTCTGATTCAGCTCTTAAGCCCCTGGAGCATGTAGCCCAGGACTGCACCCAGTAGGTACTCAGTCATCGTTGCAAGAGTGAATGGAGCAACCTGCGTGGACTACGCTTGTCCTCTTAGGTCTGTTCATTCGTCAAGAGCATCCACAAGGTGCAAGGTCAAGCCTCCCCCAAATGCTTGTCAGCCTCTTACATCTACCTTTGCTCCTCCTGAGTGTTTTAAGACATTGGAAGAAAACTCCTGGGGCTTCAGAGACAGAATCTGAAGTCCCCTCTGTGTTTAGTGATTCAAGAACAAGGGGGTGAGCTCCACAGACTGGCCTCAGGCCGCTAAGGCGGAGTATCCAGTGCGCTGCACTAAGGAAGAGTTAAAGCTGAGTGGAGGGGCGATCTCCTGGGCAAGGGCAGGGGGGGTGCCCGTCCGGCTGGTGCTTGGGACGGGACAGCTGGTGTGTTTACAGCCCCAGACGCCCAAGGGGTTCTGTATCAGAAAGTCATCTGCAGGGGGTCACCTCGACCTAAGATCCTCAGACTTGGCACTCACGTCCTGCTTGTCCCTTCTCCGGGATCTTTTTCTGAACATTCTGTATTTGTTGACACAGCCTGGCACCTGCCGCCGCAGGCAGGTTGCTGCCATCTGGTGGAGGAGAGAGGACACAGCCTCGCAGGGCTGGGTGTGAAACAGACTCGAGAGAGAAATGATACGAGATGTTGAGAACAGCTCCCAGGACCGTGGGTGTCAAACTTTTGCAGCCATGGGAATCCTCCGTCAGAGGGCAGCTGTGACTAAGGCCCTCACGTAAGACTGATGAACGCACACTGCCCCGGCTGGAGCAGGGGAAGGAGGGACTCCCCACCGGACATGCCCCGAGCCTCTCTAAGCTCAGCTGGCAAACAGCTGATGGACTTACCCTCCGTGAAAGAATGGGGAACTGGGGACCTAGAGCTGTAAAGAGACTTGTGGAAACAGTGACATAACAGAGGCTAAGGCACAAATCTCTTGTACAAAAAACACCTTGGAATGTGTCTAGCCAATCTGTTCCCTCCACCTCAAATAATGATCCAACACCGCTTACTGAATGCCAGGTCAGGCCACCTGCTTCGAGACATCTGGGCTCCAGCAGAGGGCAGGACCCCGGAGCACACCCCCTCCTGCATCTTCTTGTAGGAATCAAATCAAGTTCGACCTCTGATGGTCCCTATGCCCCTTCTCAATGGCTGGCTCTGTACCAGGGGCAGACAGAAGCCCACTGCCACCTCAGGAGACCCAAGATCCTTCCTGGTCCCTGACACCGGGGAGAGGCCGGCAGCCCCCAGGACGCACTGGGGGAGGGCGGAGAGTATTCAGAGCACCTGTGGGCTGAGCCCTGTGCCCAGCACTGTCACATGTGTCATCTCATTGACTCTCAACAACACTGCAATGGGGTCATTCATGCCCTTCGCTTTTTTGAGAGGGAAAAAAAAGATGTTTGAAGTATTTGGGTAATTCAAGGTCTCCTCAGCTAGTAAGTGGCAGGGGGCAGAGTCAGAATCCAAACCCAAGTGTTTCTTTTTTTGTTTTTAAGACTTTATTAATTTATTTTTAGAGAGAGGAGAAGTGAGGGGGAGAGAGAGAAAAAAAAAAAAACATCGATGTGCCAGAGATACATCAATCGGTTGCCTCTTGCACGCCCCCACCAGGGACCCGGCCCACAACCCAGGCGTGTGCCCTGACTGGGAATCGAACTTGCAACCTTTCAGTTTGCGGGCCGGTGCTCAATCCACTGAGCCACACCTGCAAGGGCCAAATCCAAGTCTTTCTAATTCTAGAACTCATGTCCTTCCCACTAAACTGAGTTGCGTTATGGAGTGAGAAACCTGGGAAGTCCAGCCCAACTTGGAGTTTCACCACGTCAGCAAGGAGCCCTGGATTCACTGGTGTGAAGGACCTTATGGAAGAGGAGGCGCTGTCTCTGCCTCCCACCTGTACAGTCTAGCTGGGGATGACAGCAGGCTCAGGGGAGGAATGGAGGTTACACAGGCGCCCGCCCACCTGGGTGTGCCAAGGGAGGGTGCCCAGGACCAGGAGCCCCGATGCAGAGCACTCAGAAGCTGAGAGATGGGACAGAAGCAGCCCAGTACAGGGAGTCTGGAGACCAGAATGACACCCCGGCTTTGTCACCCGCATCCTGTGCCATGTTGGGCACGTCTCCTTGCCCTCCTCACCCAAGTGGAGGGAGGTTACTCCTGAGGACCCGAAAGCCTGCCGCTCAGTCCTGCGCTGCCGCGGTTTCGGCGGGGGTGGGGCGGGACAGGCAAGGAGCCCTGAAGGCAGTGAGTGTTGGGCGGGATCTCGCGGAGGGCAGGGTTGTGGACACAGAAGACAGAAGTGGCGTTTCACACTGAGAGGCTGACACGGGCAAGCAAGGACAGGAAGCAGCCACTAGCCAACGACGGCAAGCTCGTCTGTTCTCAGGTGCTTGGTACAGAGCAGGTTTTGGCCCAGCCCACAGTGAGGAGCATCTGTAGGTTCCTTTGGGGTCTCTGGTCATCTGCAGGATAGATGTGGTCTTAACCAAGAGACTGCTCAGCCTGGAGACTGAAGCTCCCAGAGGCCCCCATTTCTGGAGTCATCACTGTACTGGGCTCCCCTTCTTGGCTGTGGCCTCCCCTGGCATTGGAGGGGCAGCCCGGCAGCCATCCCTTCCTGGAGAGCAGAGGAGTGGTGGGTGGGGGAGCCATTTTACCCCAGGCCTGGAGACCCCCAGACCTGAGGGACCATAGGGTCCTTCCTTTGTGATTCCCACCTTTCTGCTGCCTCCATCCCTGCCTTCTGCCTAGTTCAGCAGCGTGTATGAGCCACGGAGGACAGCAGCTCTCACGGATCCGTTATAAATCCAGGCCCTCGGTCAGGGTGGCCCCGCTTCCAGGCCACCCCAGCCTCAGACACCACCAAGGACTCTGGGGACACCGTGTCTGACTTTAAAGCTTCCCGCCCCGCTGGGTGTTCGAGACTTCTGAGTCCCAGCGCTCTTCCCCTTCTTCTCCGAGGCCACCCGGTCCCCCAGGTTGGGGTCAGCGAGCTCTCCTGCGAAGGCACAGGCAGCGCATACTCGGCTTTGCAGGCCGCGGGGTCTCTGTCGGAACCGGTCAGCTCTGCCGCTGTGGCGCGAAGGGCATAGCTCTGTTCCAATAAACTTTCCTTACGGGCACTGAAGTTTGAATTTCATATCACTGTCACGTGTCATGAAATGTTATTCTTTTTTTGATATTTTCCCAACCATTTCAAGGGGTAAAAACCATTGTTAGCTTGGGAGCTATATAGAAACAAGTGGTGGGAGCCCTGGCCGGGTAGCTCAGTTGGTTGGAATGTCACCCCATACACCAAAAGGTTGAGGGTTCGATCCCTAGTCAGGGCATATGCCTAGGTTGTGGGATCACTCCCTGGTTGGAGCAGGTATAGGAGGCAATCGGTCCATGTTTCTCTCTCTTTCTTTCTGTCTCCTTTCCTCTCTCTCTAAAATCAATAAGCATATCCTCTAGTGAAGATATAAAAGAAAAGTAGGCAGGTGCACTTGCCTGCAGGTCCTGTAGTTTGCAATCCCTCACCTGAGTGTCTGCAGCTCATCCAGCCAAACTCAGACAGTCTTTAAGCCGCCCCTCAACCCTGGCTTTTCTGGCTCATCCAGGCGGTTGCCGCATCCCCCAAAGATGACGCCAGCTCTAAGCTCCCCCAGAGTAGCTGTGCACTTTCACTTCACTTCTGTTCCGAAGTAGCTCAATCGGAAGGTGCTGGAAAGACGCCCTCCTCCCTAGCCACCCGGTGTCCTATGCAAAGGCATTCTTCCAACTAGAAACTGGTTTCCCCAGACCCAGTACATTTCCATCCTTTCTCTCCTGGCCGGGTGCATCTGCTGCGGCCCATGTGTCCCAGCTCCCACTGGCTAGATGGGCCGCATCGCTCCTTTTTTGTCCATCCTCGGCCCCCGTGTTGCCGGAGCTCCTAGCCAGCGTCCTTTTTACTGGGCGACACGCGCAAGGAAAGCTGGGAAGAGTTCAGCCCGAGGTAAGTTCCTGCAGAGGAGGGATTTTATGTTGGGCTTGGGACAGGGAGGGGGCGGGGGCTGAAAAAGGGGGAGTGATTGTACTCGCTGTGTTTGGTGCCAGGTAGGTGCCCGATTTAGGGGGTGATCACTTCGTAAGGTGTATGAGCGTCTGGTCACTATTTTGTGCACCTGAAACTAACACGGTATGTTAACTGTAACTGAAAGATAATTTAACAAAAGAGTGGGGGGGAGGTGTTCCAGACAGAAGCAAGAGAGAGCGAGCTGTGTGCCGGTGGCAGCGAGGGGACAGTCCACACACAGAGGCCACGTGAAGAGAGAGACTGGGGTCAGGGTGGGACACTAGTAGAGGGCTGGCCTGCGAGACCCCGAGAACCCCACGTCCGAGTGGCTTGAGGTGACTTACCGTGATGGCATGGAGGGAGAACACGGGGCGCCTTCACGCCCAGCCTTCGTTTCTAGCCTCGGTCCTGCACGCTGTATTCCTGCATCCGTTCATTCGACAGGCATTCAGTAACTCCCATCAGGAGGAGCCAGGCGTGTCTGGCTTGTTAAGAGAAAGACGAGGAAAGGGGAACGGACGTTGGGTCATCTGAGTGCCTTCCTTGCACTCCAGAGCTGTAGAGCTGGAGAAGGATTCAGATGAAGAGAGTGCTAAATGCCTCACGGGAGTGTGAACCAGGAGCTGGGCGAGCGGGAGGGAACAGACGGGGGAGCAGGGGACGTCAGTGCCAGCTCCATGGGGGAGAAAGAATTTGAGCTGGGACGCAAAGGACAGGGGACAGCCGACCCTGTGAAATGTGGGGGAAGGGCCGCCCAGGACAAAGTGACGCTAGGCACCGGGGGTGCGGTGAGAGCACAGGGGGGTGTGCAGCCAGGAGCAGGTCGTCTTGGTGCGTGTTTTCAGTGGGAAGGTTACTGGCATCGCTTGGGGGTAATTTTTCATTGTGTGAGTCTGCGCCGTGCAAAGGAGCTCTCATAGCATCCCCGCCACCGCCTCTGGCTGTTCCCACCTGCGTTTTCCAACAGCACTCCCCACTCTGTGGGAACCATTACCTAGGTACCTAGGTCTGGGACAGCAAGCAGTGAGACATCCAGTCGGACTAGAGAATCAGCGGCCACACCACAGAGGGCCTCAAGTGCCAGGACAAGGCATCTGCACTTTGTCAAGCAGGCAGTGTCCACTGAAGATGGTTCGGGAAGGCGAGAACGTGATCTGCTTTAGAAAAACGAAGTCTGGAGCAGGACGAATGGAAGGCTGAGGCAAGGCGGAGGAGTCAGCTCCAGCCTCCTGCAACGGCTCACCCAGGTTGTTTTCCACCAGGGTGGGCGGCTTTACCCACAATTACTGGCGGATGGCAAAGGTCAAGGGAGGTCCTATCTGCATATTCCTGCTGATTGCTGGGATGTCCTATTAGAGCACCATTTGCTACATCAGGGTCTGACTCCCATTCCTTTGTCTCTCCTCTTTTGGATCAACCCACCTGGGTGCGCCCACAGTACAATTCCTCCCTCATTGGTCCCCCCGCCCCCCAGGCCTGGGCAGAATTTGTGTAAAACTAGAAGGCAGAAGGGCAACCCTGTCAGGGTTTTCCCTCCCCTCCCTGTCCAGGATCCACTGCCTTCTTAGCGAGAGACCCTGGATGCCTGAACAAGGGAACTATTCAGCCCTACCCAAGCGGAGAGGAAGACACTCCCTGCTCTGCCCCTCCCCTGGCCAGGACAGGACACGGCTTTTGATCCACGGCCCGGAGAATCCCAGGCTGATGAAGAAAGGCCCATTGTGGCAGCTTCTGGAGAAACCCAGAGGCCATTAGGGGAACTCTGGGGCACAGCAGCCAGTTAACAGCCCTCGCACATTTGTGAAAAGAATTACAGCTTGCCGGAAGTCAAGGCAGAACGAGGCCGCCACGGGCACAAGCTGTGGCAGGGGGACTGACGGGCAAAACCAGCAGGAGCCCCCGACTGAGAAAGGACAGACCTGAGGCGGAGACCAGAGGCTGGGAGGGCGCCCCTGCCAACAGACACCTGGGGTGGGAAACCCAGCCTCCCAGTCAAATGCAAGGAACACAGCTGCTCTTCTGAAATGGTCCCCGGGGAAGAGAGGGGCCTCCTGCACCCCCTCCCCCACACTGCGCCACCAAGGGTGTCCAAAGCCATGAACGGCAGGACAGGAGGACGGCTGTGGAGTGGGAGCGGCCTGGAACCTACGTAGGAATCATGCCGCTTCTGCTCCGGTCTTAGATGTGTTTCAAGTCCAGAAAACTCATCATTTACAGGCCTTGCTATTCTTCACAAAAACGAAAGAGACCCTCAAATGAACAACCCCAGGACAGGGTAGGGAGCCGGACTAGATAGAGGCTGGTGGGAGTATCCAGAAGAATGAAGCTTTGGGGGGGGGTTTGAGGTTCAGCCGAGGGTCAGACCAGCACACATTTCTGGGGTGGGGGGTGCAGTATGGGAAGAGCTTCACTCCCTTTGGGGAGGCCCTGGGGGGACAGCAGGGTGTAGGGATGGGAAACTCAGTCCCCAGCCCCACCCCAAATCTCTGCATTATCCCTGCCTTTCTCAGCTGACAGCTGGCCTGCCGCTTGGGAGAAGAAATGCAGAACTGAGGTCAGAGGACGCCTTGCCTTGGCCAGGTGCTGGGCCCAGGGATTAAACTGACAGCAGAGGCTGAAGCAACGTGAGCGCTCACTGCACAGGGTCGGTCCCACTTTGCTCCTAGAAGGGTGAGGTGGGTGATGGACATGGCTCGCACTCCTAGTTCCACTCCCCCCACCCCCGCCACCCCAAATGCATCAGCTCGGCCCTCTCAAATGTCATCTCTGCATCAAAGCGAAGCAGAATAAGCAGCAGGAATCCACAGCAGAGCCCCCTCACATATATAAAGATCCAACTGGAGCGCACTGCGGGCTGTCTCTCTCTCTCTCACACACACACACACACACACACACAACCAGTCACTCCCTTCAGGGGGGAGTTGCTGACCACTGGTGGGCAGGCCTACAACACCCAGCTCCCAGTGGCACCAAAACCACAGAGTTGACGACCCTCCACTTGGCCACACCTACTGAGCGCCCACCTCAGGCCAGGCCCCACCTAACCAGGGACGGATCTGGAGCAGAGCACAAAGTGTTCTCTGAAACTCAGGCGTTTTCGGCCTTGCCAGAGGTTCCGTCCCACTGGCGATACAAACGTGTGCACACAGGAACTGCTGGAACACTCTGTGCAGCTCCCACGTGCGCGCGCACACACACACACACAAACCCACAGGACGGAGCTGGAAGGTCTGGGTGTCCTTTATTGACAGCAGTTTACACGCGCTTGTTTTCTGCCCGGGGCGTTCCCTTCCCAGCACGGGCACGGAGCCCTCTGGAAGGGCAGTCTCCGAGCGGGGGCCAGGAACGCAGGATGCATGGCTTTGGCAGGCATGTTTGGCCCCGGCAGGATGCAATCCTTCAAGATGGAATTCCACTGGGTGTTTGAGAGACACCGGGGCGGGGGGCGGGGAGGAAGTCTTCCGCAGGACTCACATCTCAGTCCAGGACCACACTCTCACTATCCAAGTCCGTCCCAGACTCAGGACCCTCAGGGGGCAGCAAATCAAGCCCACCCACCTTCACAGGGGCAGACTCTTCCATCTATGCCGTTTGTACACGCCTGCTTCTGCTACCCGCCCCCCACCCCCCGCACCCCCGCCAGACAATCAGCTTCATGGTAAGAGACAGACCACTTCCTCTCTGACCCTCCCGGCCCCTCTTCAGCTGGGTCTGTGCAGGAGCTGCTGCAAAACATGGAGGCCTGCGTTCTCGGTGGTGCTGTGTGCCACCTTCTTCAAATCTTGAGTAACTGCAGGGTCAGAGGCCACAAGTCCGCTCGGGCTGACAACTGTGCTCCCCAGCCGCTCGCACGCGGGACAGGACGCTGCCTTCCTTCTGCCAACCACCAGTGCCTCGGCCCCGAAGGCAGGGCCCAGCTGGCCTGTGTAGGCACTTGGCATTTTGGGTGGGGAGGTGGGTAAAAAAGGTGGGTGCAAATGAGAATAAGAAGTGAGTTTCATCTGATAAAGAGTAATTAGTGATCTGAACTGATTTTACTTTTATTTCCTTCACTTGAAGCCAATCACGAAATTTCACAGTGATTCTGGGGTGCGGGCAGAAGGAGGCGACGGTGAGAACCCTCGAGGCTGTGGCCCACACGGCCCGGGCAGCCGAGGGCGGCGCAGGCCTCACTGGGGCAGCTGGAGGAGCACCGACTGCCCGGACGGCAGGTAGGTGATGTTCCGGGAGCGCGAGAGCTGGTACGCGATGTCCTCCGCGGCCTCCAGCTTGCGCAGCTCGATCAGGCCGTCGCCTGCGCTGGCGAGCGAGTTGGCGATCAGCTCGGCAGCCTTGGAGTCGCCCTCGGCAGAGATGATGGCCGCCTTCTTCTGCTGCTCAGCCTAGGACGGCGGAGGCGGAGAGAGACCAAGGTCACACCTCAGGGCACTGGGGAGCAGGCCACAGCCTCGAAGGGCCCGGGTCAGACATCTCCGCTGCCTCCTCCTCCTCTAGGTGGGGTCAACGAGCACCATCCATCCACCCGGTCCTCTCCGGTCCTGTCCCCCTCACCCCTCATCATGGCAGGGATGCATTGTCAGCTGCATGAACAGCTGTCTCATTTCAAAGTCTTCATCAACACTAATAGCAATCTGGTCTGGCCACCCTACTCTGAGGCAGGAGCACCCCAGGGCAAGAAGAACAGGAGAGGAAGGCGCCATCAACCCTCAGACTCATCTTCCCCACCAGTCCCGGGTCAGATGACCACCAAACCCAGTGCAGCTAACAAGCAGGGGCGGCAGGCCCAGGTGACGCTCCCGAGCGCTGCCTGTGAGCTACAGGGGTCGCCGGCCATGTACCCAGGCACCCAGTACGGGACCTTCTAGGCTTCCTGTACTGGTATCAACAGGACGACATCCATCTGCAATGCGTGGCCTTCCCAAGCGTGGGAGCACAGTGACAGGCGAGTTAAATGAACACAGTTCTGAGGCTGCTGGGCCCTGGGACTGTCCACTCGACAAACGTTTACTGCGCACCGAGTACCCCCAGGCACAGTCTCGGGCACGTGCCAGACCCCAGAGGCAGGCAGTTCACATAAAGCAAAGACAGTTCCTGCCGTCGAGTTTACAGTCTCTAAAATGAAACACTGGCCGCCCACATATCCCTTGTATGTGGGACTTTAAGTACTAACGGGTCTTGAATGAGAATACTAACTCAAGAGGAGCAGTGGTGGGAGGCGGGGAACAGCAAGAAATAAATACACCTTCAGAGAGCCCGGAAGACCAGGCTGGGATGCAAACATGCGGTGTCCCACCGCACTCCGAACATCTGGACAGATTTAGGGTTTGAAAAAACCCAGGGACCACGGCGCATCTGGCGCAACATCTGATCCTCTGCGCTGTCAGCTTTCACTGCGTAACCATGGTTAAAAACGACCTCTTACCGAAGCTGCAAATGTTCTCGGAGAAACGTTTTTATCTGTAGGGGTGGTTTTGATCTTAGGGAAGTGGGGAAAAGAATGACCCTTCAGTGACTCAGGAACATAACTTCACGTATCCCTGACGGGCCCCCAAAGACTCTGGAACCAATTGCAGGAGAACAGTCCCTGCAACCCCCTTCCAGTGATCCCGGAAGAAGAGATGACAGATGATAAATTTCCAGGCCACCCAGCAAATGGGAGGCAGAGCACAGGAGGAAGGGAAGGGGGGGCTCTTGCCATCTGGTTGAACGCTCACCTTTTCCACCACAAATCTGGCCCTCTCCGCTTCCTGCTGGGCCACCTGTTTGGCTTCTACCGCTTCTGTGAACTCCTTCCCAAAGGTCAGATGAGTCTAGGGGGACAGAGTGAGCGCAAGATGAGGCAGTGTAATTGCTTAGACAGTGTGGCTGCAAGGCCCCCACAGCTGCCGGAGGGAAGAGGCCAGGAACGGCTCTAGCCCCGGGGAGGCAGCAGGAGGCCACATCACCCTTCCACCTCCCCGTCTGTGTCCGAACTGAGTTTGCACCCGGACTCCCTGGCTGCCCAAACTGCTCCTGCACAGCATTGTCGCCCTCAGGGAGACGATATTGGGGAGAAAACAGCCCACAGACACTGAAGGCATCTACTTGACTGAGCACCTCCCTAAGGAAGGAGACCTGTGGGTTCCAGGATCCCTGCCGGGACTGGTGCTCTTCCAAGGTCCTGACGGCCTATTTCAAGCCCCCAGGGAGGCCAGAGGGAGAGTGAGCCCCCGAGAGTGAGGGTGCAGCTGGTCCCCAGGGAGGCAAGAGCCCGATGCTCTGTGCTCACAGATGAGCCAGGCCGCTTCTTTCTCGCGGCACCCCCACCACCAAACGGGAAGAGGACAGGACGTGGGACGCAAACCGTGGTACTCCCTGTGTGAGCGCTTCTGGTGAAGGGCTTAAAAGCAAGAGGCGGCAGGTAAAGCTATTGCTTCGGGCGAGGGTTTTAAAACCCCGGTCCTCCAGACCTTCCCCAGTGACATCAACAACCGAGACTTGGCTGAGGCGACAGTCTCTAACGCTCATCATGCAAACAGGGGGAACAGACTTCGGAATGCCTACTGCCGGGTCTAGAGTAATTTACTTATTTACCAGCTTTCTATTACAAAGGAAGAGCTAAGGGGAAAAGTAACATTGGTTTTGCTACTGGATTCCTCCTCCACTCTCCACACCTCTGGTTTTTAAAGAAAAAGAGAAGCAGCTCCAAGTTTCTCCGGAAGAGGAAGCCCGAGTCCCACGCCTTCCAGAACTGTTAGCACTCCCCACTCTTCGACGGCAGCGGCTCTGCACTGCCTGCTGCACTTCTAAGACCCGGGCTCTTATTCCGAGTTTGGGGAAGAAAACGCAATCCTGAGAGATGAAAAATGAAACGTGCCATTAAGGAATAAAATGCCTCTCTCAGAGGGCCGGCTGAGGGCAGCAAATTCCCCAGGAAATCTAATTTTCTTCTCACACCTCTTAGATATGGTTTCTTGTGGTCAGCCCACACTCCCCCAGAACGGAGTATGTGGTTAAAGTCTAGCAAAACGCCAACCGTCTCCTCAGGTTTTACTTAGCCCTCTCTCACTGCCGAGGTGTTCGGGTCAGCAGTAAGAGGGAGAGCCCGAGGAATCGCGGGCAGGGGAGCCAAACGGCTGCAGCCCAGAGTCTCGCCAGCAGAGGGAGCCCACAGGCGCTTCCACGGGAGGCGGTGCCGCGTGCCCAGCAGCCAGCACCAGCAGCCAGCACCGGGTGTCTCGGGGTGTGACTGCTGAAACAGCTGCGCGGACGACAAGGGGAAAACGGTGCCTTTCCCTAGCGATGCACAGGAGAGCTCAACAGGGCACGCTCCACCTCACAGCCTGAACAAATCCCTCCAAGCGATTTTCCCACAGAATCCAGAAACATGACCCTTCCCCTCACCTCCTCGGTCTGAAATGCTATCCCGGCCTGTGCTGCTTTCTGTCTGAGTCGTGGCAATCAGTGCCACGTAAACGCACAGATATGCCGTGTCAAGAGGACAGCTCAGGTCTCTGAGACGTCCCCCGCCCCCCACGCCAGGCTTGGGGGAACAGAACCAGGCGTGTACAGCCCACCCCTCCCACCGGGGGTTCCCGGAGCTCACTTCACTGAGCTTCTACTTAAGTGCTAGAAAATTCCCACGGTGGGGCTGGGAGGCCTGCGCCAGGGAGCACGGCTACCCGGGTGGTTCTCTGGTCCCACCAGGCAGTTTCTTCCTGCGTCAACAGGGCCAACAAGCCGTCACTCCCTGGGAAGCTCGGGGGCACGGTCACAGGCACAGTCACAGTTTGGGGATGGTGGAAAAACTCAAGTTAGGTTGGGCAGGCCCAGAAATCAAGAGACAAATGTGTGGCAGGGGTGAGATTAAAGAACCCCAGACTGAAAACAAACCCGAGGAGAACGCCTCACGCTGCCAAGAAGTTTCCGCGCTTTCGAGTCTCCCCTCCAGGAAAGGGGAAGGCAGGCCCCTCCCGGCAGGCCCCCCAAGGACCTTACCAAGGACACGTCATCCAGGATGAGCCCGAAGGTTGCAGCTCGCTCGGTGAGGTCGTCGCTCACCTGTCTGGAGACCAGCTCTCTCTGGGTGATGAGTTCTCCAGCATCGAAGCGAGCCTGGCTCCGAGGGGAGGGGGGAGGCGCCGGTCAGGAGAAAGAGGAGGCAGGAAGGGACCCAGGAAGCTCCCAGCCACTTCCCAACCCCCCCCACCCCCGCAATGCCAAGCTCCTCCTGCCGCCTAGCGATGGGGGGGGGGCGGGGGAGGGGGGCACACTGCTCGAGGCCGCGGCCCTGCCCACTCACCACCACCGACTTGAGGATCTCCGTGGTGATGGACGGCAGCACGCGCTCGTCATAGTCCTCGCCGATGCTGGTGAAGATGCGCGGGAGCTGGCTGGCGACCGGGCGGAAGAGGATGCGCAGGGTGATGTTGACGTTCTGCAAATCTTCGGAGAGGGGACAGACGCTGGAGTTAAAAACAAAATGCACGGTGGCCTTCGACGTGACCTCCTACCCCAAGTGTGCTGCAATTTGTAAGTAAAGTTGCTACTTGTAAGATCCTGGAGGGCAAGGAGCAAGGACGCCTGGTTTCCTTGGTAGAGAATCCAGCAGGGCACCTTTGCTGGATTCTTAAAGGTTTTGGTTTCAGCGTGTCCTGAATGGCCCCTGATTCACACCATTCAGAGGTGTTCAGCAGGTGCCCCGGGACGGCTGGGACACGGAACGTACTACGGAAACAGGGCAACGCCGAGACTCCAGGGCAAGGCCTTTTCAAGGCCTGGCACACCAGCCCCCGTCGGGAGCACGCTCTGGGGGGGTTACTGCGGTTCAGCAGCCACAGTCCCCTTTGGACCAAAGCGACCGTCCGAAGGCCTGGGCTGCAGTCCCACTCTGCTGTTTACTCACTGTCTGACCTCACAAAGCTCCAGCCAATCTCAACTTGGTTCTGCAAGAACGGGGATGGTTTCATCTGCCTGCCAGGCATGGTCGGGGAAACTGACCGAGGACAACACCGTCCAGTGCGACAGATGGTAAGAGGCCATCAGAACCATCTAAGCCCTCTTCTCATTGCCTGGCCCAGCCAAAGGGCTGGGGAGCGAAACACAACGCCCCCTGGTGGCTCGGGCCTGCGCACAGCTACAGCACCGTCCCAGCTCCCTTACAGCCATTAGGAATACGGACCAAGCCCTGGCCGGCGTGGCTCAGTTGGCTGGAGCATTGTCCTGTAAACGGAAAGGTCAAGGGTTCAATCCTTGGTCAGGGCACATATCTAGGCTGCAGGTTTGACCTCCAGTGGGGGTGTGTACAGGAGGCAACCAATCAATGTACCTCTCCTTCTCTCCCTCCTTCCTGCCTTTATAGAAACAATGAAAAGATGTTCTCAGGTAAGGATAAAAATAATTAATTCATCAACTTAAAAAAAAAAAAAAAGGAATACGGACCAAGCACCCATGAGATAAGAATCTTGAACCAGGAGCCAAGAGAAGTGGGAAACGTACACATGCAAGCCCCTGATCTCGACAGTTCTCGAAGGTGGGAACGTAACGTACCCTTAGGACGACTACAAAACACTAGAGAAAAAAAATCCCAAAGAGGCGGGAAGTTGAGAACTGGGCTTTCAAGTTAGTCTGAGGTTTCTCGACGAACCCCACCCTCCCTGTGATTTCCTCCCTCGTAGCAGGCAAGCCAGACCCTCCATGGGGGCTCCCTCCTGGGTCCGCAGCAGGGGAGCTACATGACAGCTACGCCACACCCACGTACCCTTCCCCGTCCTGCTCCCGCCCGACACGCTGCCCACCCTGAAACCCCAGTTCAGACACAAGCCCCCTCGGGAGCCCGCCCAGCCACCTGCGGGCGCTGGCTGCTCTCCTCTGCTCCCCACACACCCTGCAACCTTGGCTCCAGTGCTCGCCACATGACATCGTGTCAGTTTGTTGGAGTCTCTACCTCCCTGGCTGGACTGGAGGCCCCGGCTCAGTCACCTCTGACCCACCCTCCCCCAGCACACAGCCGGGCGGCCACAGTGAGCAGACTTCTGCAGAGGCACAGTCCTGAGGGCATCGAGTGTCAATGAGACAATGGAGCGACCTCTCCGCTCACTGTGGGGAACTGTCACCGCTGAGCTGGCACCTGCTACTCCATTCACTGCCCGCGCACCTCCGCGCACGGGATGGGGGAAACAGTGACAGCGATCCACTTTAGGCCGTCTGGAAATCCAGTGGTGTGCAGGGCACCAGGAAACAGCTCCCAGGGATGCGGGCCTCACGCTGTGAGTGACAACGTGAAGTCAGCACTGCCGGACGCAGAGGCCTTGGCGAGTACGCCACAGCTGTGATGAAGAGCCGGTAGAGACCGGTTTATAGTCACTCTGGGGAACAGGAACCAATGGGAAGGGTCGACCGAGGGCAAAAAGGCAACTTACATATTTTTGAAATTGGGTCACTATGTAACCCTCAAAATAAATCTTTGAATATTTCTTTAAATTTGTACAGCTTGTGTGTACACCTTAAGTGTACAGGGTCCGGCAGAAGTAACACCTGCTTGAGTATGGTGGGTAAGGTAATGATACGAGTGTAATAATTTTTAGTCTTAATGTGAACATTTCCTCTAAAATGCTGTATGATGTGCTTGAGTGTGATATTGTTATGTTACAGAATTACATGCTTATGATTTTGTGATAAAAATGGCGTGTTATTTTTGCCGGACCCTGCATATATCTTTCCATGAATCCACATACAACACTCCAGGGAAAACATGCGAGGAATTCTTAACGTGAAGGTCAACCTCTTCAGGGTTGCACAGTGCCCATTCCGCTCTCTCTCCCTAACCCACGGGCAGGACTCACCTTTGCTGCCGGTGATCACCGGCACATTACGTGGTCGAGAGCGGCAGTCAAAGATAATTGGTTTCTGTACCCAGGGGATGAGAAAGTGCGTCCCTTCCCCGACCACGATGTCCTGCACTCCCCGGAACCGGTCAAAGATGACAGCTCTGTGCCCAGCATCCACTAGGAGCAAAGGATAATGATGGGTCAGAAAAAACCTCCTCACCCTGGAACCAAAGAACCATGCCGCCCTGGCTGGTGTGGCTCAGTGGATTGAGCACTGGACTGCAAACCAAAGGGTTGCCAGTTCCATTCCCGGTCAGGGCACATGCCTGGGTTGTGAGTCAGGTCCCAGAAAGGGTCACTTGAAAGTCAACCAGACATTGATGATTCTCTCCATCTCCTTCTTCCTCCCTTACTACCTCTAAAAATAAATAAATAAAATCTTAAAAAAAAAAAAAAAGAACCATGCCCTTGAAAGATCCTTGGAGCTTTCTGTTCATTTATTAAGTCTCCCCACTCAGTCTTCCCTCACTTATGGCCTCTGGAGGCTTCTGAACAGCTACAAAACTCAGCAATCACTTCCTGTCCCATGTGTCTTCCCAAGGACTTCGGTAATAGGATCTATTCCTCAGCATCCTTTCTCCCTGAAGTAACTGGCTGCTGATTTTCTGATTAACCACCCCATCCCCAAACTCCCATTAACGCATTTCCAGAAACCACCTCCCAAAGCTTCTTTCTATTACCCCAAGGCCTTCGCTGCTACCACAGTTAACCTGGCTCCGATTTAACCGAGCGTTCCCAGTAGCAGCTCCCCGACTATCGAAGTCCTAAAATATGGAAGGCCCCACTCTTTCTTTCCAGCCGTTGATCTCCCCCAGGGTTTTGAGGGGCTGTGGAGCCGCCCTGCTGACTCCTAGAGACACTGGCGACAGTGATGACTGCCTGGTTATGCTGGGGAGGCCCAAAAGGTCAGAGCAAACGCTGTGCCATGTAAGCAAAGCCAAGCAGGCTTTTCTGACCAGCTGCTTTACGGCTCTATAGTTGGTCCAAGTACCTTCATTCTTGGAAGGCGTCTTAAGTGACAAACTAGTTCAATCCCACCACCTGACCAGTGAGGAAGCTGTGACTCGCTTCAGGTCGCTAGCCAAGTGGGGAATAAAGCCCACTTCAACCCCTGCCGCACTGTTAATAGCTGGGCAATGCATCTTAAAGATATTTTCTCTGCAGCAGAGCAAAAGCTCCTGCTCAGGACAAGGTCACTGCAGGTCTGAAGCTCTTTCTGAGTTACTCCGAGCACGGGCAGAAGAGAGCCAACGAGATCTCTGATTCGGCTAGCCAGTGGAACCCTGACAGTGGGCTGCAGCACCTGGGCCGTGCAGCGTCACTTTGAATGAACTGCAGCCGCTGGAAACATCCCCCCAGCGACCCCCAGGTCAGGAGGCTCCTTGTGAACAAAGGCTCTGAGAGGATGTGCCGGACGGGGACTCTGAGGACAGTGGGACCACAGGAGATGGGAAGGCAGCAGGGGAGCCCTCTCCATCACAAACATGTTCACAGACGATCATGCTACCATCAGGAGTGCGGACCCACCGAAACCCTCCAGCAAAGATGCCTCACCATTATACAAGGCGGAATTTACCACGCCTCCCGCAACGGCCAAGGCCAGGCCGAACTTGCCAATGGATTCGAACACTTTGGCGGCCATGTCTCCTCCTGCTGGACCCACTCACACCTAAGAAAGTAAAAAACAAAAAACAAAAAACAAACTCGACTTGATCCCAAAATCCTCTGAGAAAGCCATCTTCTGCCACGATACTCATTCTCTAGCTGGCTAGTTACTTGGCCATTCCTGAAAGCTTGAAGTCATCCACTGAAAAACAGTAAGTGGCATTCTACAGCTTGAAAAATGGTAGTATCAATTTCTTTTTTCTTTTCCCACCATTTAAGAAAAGGGGTGTGAAGCACTTGGTTCAAAAACGGGCCCAAGGCATGGGCTCCGTACCCACAGGGAGCACCACACTAAACCACCCTCCCATTTTCCCCGACAAGCAGACCCCAAGGGAGGCTGGGCGGCTGCTTCTGTGCCATTTTGGTTTGGGAAAAGTAACTCAACGAATGTGCTACATGGTGATTCCCACAGCAAAAATAACAGTAGCTAACCTTTATATGGGACAGTCTTCCAATGACAATTTATTTAATCATCACACCAACCCCTCTGAAGCAGATTATTACAGTGAGGAAACTGAGGCACAGTGAGGTTGCATGAGGAGACCAAAATCGCACTGTTATTAAGTGGCAGAGCCAGAATCGGAACCTCGAGGTCTAATTCTAGAAGGCACATCATACCGCTTCTCAACAACAGATATTAATAATGGCCTGTTTTATGGAAGCAAGAGTTGGACGACATTCTGGGACCAATACAAAATAGAGTAAGTGGGAAGGTGGGACTGAGGCGGGACGGGCGGGAGCACGGCTGGAATCCACTCCAGTACTTAACTTTTCACTGCCCCGCCCCATGGTCGTCGTCCACTTCAGCCTCAAATCCAACCTCTTTGCCTCCCAGATGGCAACTCCTGAACTACCTTGATCTGTCCTCGTGCATTTAAATATTCCCTTTCCAAGGCCAGGACGCCCAGCCCTCACCACTCAGCCTTTCCATTTCTAATAGCTTCTGGATTATTCCTCACCCTGCCCCCATACACACCTCCCTTATTCTACGCAACCCCTGGGCTCGTCCTGGGCTCACCCCCGTCCCCCCTTTCCGAGGAGGCGGACCCACGCATGCAAGACACTCGCCTAAACTGAGAATGGGAGAGCAGAGAAGGACTGTAGAATTGCCCTAGAGCGGACCACAGCCAAACCCCTGCATTCTCACCTGCTTCCACTCTGACCTCCACATGAATTCCCCAGCCACACATACTGCGCAGGCGCCAGGCAGCTCCTCCTCTTCCCCGCCCTCCTCCCAAGATCCGCACCTTCAATTGGCTAGAAATAGCGCTGGGTATGCTGGGAAGGGTGGCTTTCAACCTTGCCCTGGCTCTTTGGCAATTCGCAGATGAACTGCAATTCCCAAAAAGCCATGCAAAGGCAGACCGGCGCTGAAAAGCCTTTTGTCTTTGGTGGTAAGCCTAGAGAGGCTGCCGCAAAGCCTTTTGGGGGCTGTAGTTTGTTGGAGGAGAACGCACGTGCCAATCGATGCTAGAACCTCCTTGAAGATGGGCCCTAGGGCTCTCCTAAAGAGTGGCTGGACCTGCCGCTAGTGGCAGAGATGGGGTGGGACAAATACATGGCCGATGAAAGCACGGGTGGGCACTTCGTAGAAAGTTGCGGTGAAACAACCGGTGGGGTGAGAGACGTTGTAGGAAATCTCGGAGTCTGGAACATTGATTGCTAGAACCATAAAAAAAAACAAACCTAGCCCTGGCTGGGGTAGCTCAGTGGGTTGAGCGCGGGCTGCGAACCAAAGTGTCGCAGGTTCGATTCCCAGTCAGGGTACATGCCTGGGTTGCAGGCTATGACCCCCAGCAACTGCACATTGATGTTTCTCTCTCCCTCTTTCTCCCTCCGTTCCCTTTCTAAAAAAATAAATAAATAAAGTCTTAAAAAAAAACTTAGAAAGTATCTGGGTTAGAGAACAAGGCCCAGAGAAAGGAAGGAATTTATTCAGGGTCACCGACTAATTTAGCAAAGAGGCTTGGCTTAAAGTCCAGGTCTCATGGACAAATTTTTTTTTTAATGTCTTAGTTGGGAAAGTTGCAAGAATAGTACAAAGAATTCGTGTATATCCTTTACTCAAATTCATCAATTACTAACAATTTGCTCCATTTGCTTTTTTCATTTGCGCTCTCTCTTCTAAGAATAAGGACATCCCTTTATATAACCTGAGTAACTTTAAACCACATGCTGCATTCCGGTTTTGTCAGTTGACCCAGTAATAAACTTTATCGCACCCCCTACCACACACAGGTTACAGTCGAGGATTAGGTACTGTATTCATTTCTCATGTCTCTTTAGGCTCCTTTAATCTGAAAATTCCCCCCAGCCCTCCTGTCTTTTATTATATTAAAAAGAAGGAGGGGGAGGTTTTTCTTTTTGGGTTTGTCTGATCTTTTCTCGTGATTAGATTCAGGTTTTGCATTCTCAGCTGAAATACTAACTAAGTGGTGTAGGGGCACTTAGGTCTGATGAAACCTGGTCCATTTCTGGATTTCTAGTAGGATTGGATTCTTTCAACTTCTTTTTTCCTGCATTTCTCTCCTCTCCTGTCCGTCCCCCTTCTTGTTCCCACTTGGTACAATCCAATAATCAGAGTGGTCCGTGGCAGCATTCTTCAGGTGATACGGGTTTGCCCTACCCAGCCACATTTCTTCCTCTTGCTGCTAGAATGCAAGCTCTATGAGAGCTGCAAGTTTAATTCTATTCCCAGAACATAGAAAACTGCTTGGCACGCAGTGGGCACTCAATGAGTATTTGTTGAATGAATGAATAATGAAGGGAGTGGAAGTGGTTGGTTGGGCAGGCTGTGGCCAAGAAACACAGACAGGATGCTCCGGAATCACGCAAGACTAGCCTTAGTATTGTTTGCTTCTATTCTAATCTCACTAGCAGGAATGCTGAGAATATGAAAATAAACCAATTTTTGTATAATGTTTTACAATTGTCAACTTCGTGTATCTAGGGTATCCTCCTTGAGCATCATGACAACCCATTGTCCCTGTTTTACAGATAAGGAAGTTGAGGTTCAGAGGCTAAGTGGCTTCCCCCTGGACACGTGTCTACTTAGAGCTAGACTTGACTGGAACATAGCTCTTCTAGGTTTAAACCCTGTATCTGCTCCGCTTTCCCCACATTGTACCCTGGGAAGCAGTGGCGATGGGAGAGCCCCTGGGACGTGAGGGCAAGCGTAGACCTGTGCTAGTTGTAGATGGACAGGTGGGGAGGATGGAGGAGGACACGGAGGCGGGTATTTTGGCATAATGTAATTGTGACAAGGTGAAGATTAGGGATAGAACAGCGTTGTTGCATCGGCTTTAGGAATGAGTCCAACTCATTGCCACACAGAGCATTTCACCCTCCAGCCCCTTCCCCAGCCAGGTGTGCGGACTGAGTATAAGAACAAATATATCTTGAACACTTTGGACCAGTGGCTTCATAAATACATAATTTTAACCTTATTGTGATATCACCATTTTTGAAATGAAGACATGGAGATTCAGGGAAGTCAAGTAAAGTGCTTACAGTCACACAGCTGATAAATGGTAGATAGGTGACACCATAGCCTGCACATTTCCGAGTTGGGGGAAGCGGCTCTATGTAAATGATATGCAAACAAAGGTTGATTCTACTTCCTATCCGAATGCCAACGTGGGAGGGGTGGGAACTAAAGCCAGCAGTTATAGAATGACAACTTTTCTTCTTCCTTTACTTAACACACATATGTTGGAGCCCTGTCACGTCCCAGACACTATTTTAGATGATCGGAGATCTGTATGAATCAGTAAGGGAGGTTTTGACTGCAAATAACAGACTCAGATGGCTTGAGCAGTAAGGAAATTAGACCAAATAATAAATCGCAGGGTAGGGCGGTTTGGGGGTTTTGGTTAACTTAGTGGCTCGACAAGGCCATCAGTGATGCAGAAGCTTTCCATATTTAACTCTGTCATCTTCAGGTGTTGGCTTTTGTCCTCGTACTTGCTCCCTCAAGGTCACAAGATGACCGCAGAAGGGCCAGGCTTAATGTCCTCACACCACATTACCCCAAGGCCAGAAGGCAGGAAGAGAGCATGTTACATTTTGGGTCTCTTGATCAGAGTGAGGTGGGGTTTCCCAGAAACACCCCCCAGACATCCCCTCATGAGTCGGTGGGCGGAATTTTAGCATCTGCCCATTTCTGGACTAGTCCTTGGCGAAAGAATGGCATCGCCACGTTGGAACTTAACAAATCAAGAGTCAGCCTCGGGGTCCAGGGAGGGGCCTGGCTGCTCCTAAACCACATGACTTCCTAAACCATAACAAATCAAAATGGAGGTTCTTGTTAGCAAGGAACAGGATGGCCCTGGCTGGCGTAGCTCAGTGGATCGAGCGCAGGCTGCGAACCAAAGTGTCGCAGGTTTGATTCCCAGTCAGGGTACATGCATGGGTTGCAGGCCATAACCCCAGCAACCGCACATTGATGTTTCTCTCTCTCTCTCTTTCTCCCTCCCTTCCCTCTCTATAAATAAATAAAAATCTTTTTTTTTTTTTTAAAAAAAAGGAACAGGATGGGAAAGAGAATGGGTGTTGGAATTGCAACCAATGGTGTCTGCCACAAAGGGTCTATTTTGGACCGGCTGACCAGGGAGGTCTCTACGGGGACATGACTTTTAAGGTGAGATCTAAAGAAGCGAGAGGTGGCAAAGTGTGGGTGGGTGGGAGACAAGCACTCGAGTGGAGGGAATAGCACGTGCATGTCAGACACAGGCAAGGCACGGCCGATAGATGTGGCCAGTAATGCAGCCTGTCTTGGAGTCAGACAGTTTGCCGCTTACACAGACACCGAAAAAAGGCAGAGTAGCCGAAGGTGCCAGCTCCTGTGGGCCCTGGTTTAGGGCAGAGTTGGAACGGATGGGGCCAGATGACAGCAACACAGACGTTAGCACGCCCTGTCGTGTAGGAGCCAAGGCCCTACGGCGGCTAGCGCAGTGTCATAGTTTGCAGCGGAGTTCTTAGTTGGGTGAGGACTCTTCCCTAGAAAGCCATAGAGGTTCAGTGGGGTGAGGACAGAGGCTTTTCCTGAGAAAACCCAGAAGCTGTGAGAAACGGTTCTCGCAGCAGCTTCCTGGTAGGTAGGGAAATGAAGGGGACATGGCCTTGAGCGGCTCCTCACAAGCCCCCCTAGTGGTCCAGGAGGAGCACAGGTGTTTTGCCAAGACCTAGATTCAGCAGAGTTTCCAGTCTGGCCCTAATGGGCTGTGTGGTGATGTGTAAGGTTGCCAGGTGCCACGATGGCGCTGTTTCCCTGCAGCGCAGGAACGCTGTGGCAGGTCAGAGCTCGGTCCATTGAAGAAACTGAATGAAGATGAATGTGGCCAAAGCGCAGTGTATGAATGAGAGAATCATACAAGATCACAACCATGAAATAAGCAAGTGCCAGATGTCGTAGGCTTTGCTCAAATGTTTTAAGTGTAGTGAGAAGTCCCTGAGTGCTCCTAAGCACGAGTGTGCGTAATTCCTCCATGGGGAAAATGACCAGCCCCCGAGAAAAGCCTACAGATCCTCGTAGTTGGAAATCCCCAATGCAGAAGCCCAAGAAGGTCACCCAAGTGCAGTGGTTCTTAAATTTTTTATTTTAGGACCCCTCTTCTTTTTTTTTAAGATTTCGTTTGTTTATTTTTAGAGAAAGGGAAATGAAATGAAAAAGAAAGGGAGAAAAACATCAGTGTGTGGTTGCCTCTCGAGAGCCCCCCACTGAAGACCTGGCCCGACACCCAGGCATGTGCTGTGACTGGGAATTGAACTGGCAACTGCCTGGCTCACAGGCCCCTGCTCAATCCACTGAGCCACACCAGCCAGGGCCCCCTTTATATTCTTAAAAGTTATTAAGTACCCCAAAGAGTTTTTAAAATATGGGTCCTATCTAGTCACAATTAAAGTGAGAAATTTTAAAAAGGCATTTACTCATTTAGACATAACAAGAATAAACTCATGATGTGTAAACATGATTTTACGACAAATAACTAGAGTTCCCCAAACATAAATATTTAGTGAGAGGAGTGGCGTTGTCTTACCCTTCTGGAAATCTCAGTGTCCTCGGTTCCTCCCGTTGTGCCCTCGCAGGTCACACAGCCTCTGAAGGACTCGCACGCACACTCAGGAGGGAACGAGAGTGAATAAGGACAGTAATGATTTCGTGATACCACTAACATAATTTTGATTTCAAGTACCCCCAGAAGTGGCCTCAAGGGCCCCCAGGACGACCTGGACCACCTGTGGAGAGCTACTACCTTGGAGCAAAACGCACCACAGGGGAAGCCCTCAAGGGCTCAGGCCCACGACGCTTCCAACCAGCTTTTCAGGGCCCGCATTGCTTGGGAAATTAGTTAGAGCAAAGTTAAGTGGCTGTACCAAGGCCCCCAAATACAGATAGAAAAGCAGACAGAAGTTAACTTCTCTTTGTTCCCGAGGTCATTTACAGACCACTCTCCTTTCACTTCATCGATTTGCCGTCCCTGAAAAGACTGTCTTCCTGCAGCCAGAGGGCCATCTGCGCTCCAGCTTGCGGGAAGGGAAAGCAGAGAAAATCCAGGGCAGCAATTTTGTTTTAAGCTAACAAGGCAGAAGCAGCACATACACATTCCATTCCATTTGATTGGTTAAAACTTGGTTACATGCATGACCTCATCTAATCACAAAGGAGGCTGGAGAATGTATTCTTTAGCGGGGCAGCCGAGTAGGCACACATAAAGAATGTGGGGACCAACCGGCAGTCGGCAGCAGCTCACTCTCACATATGAACAGTCAGACGAGGGACCCAGGAGTTCGCTTGAGAAGAGCCATCACGTGAAAGAGAAAGACAAGTCAAATAAAAACTAAGCAAAGCAAAAACAAAATGAAGGCGACACAAGTAAAACACTTGGTGGAATCAGACAAGGCAAAAGCATGGCAGACCTGAACAAACCCACCGATCCTGTCATTGATGTTCTCAAATAAAGAGAAAGGTCCTATCATCCGTGAAACTGGAACAAGACACCATTAAGAAAAATAGGTAGAGATGAAAGATCAAATGCTTTCCCCTAAAATCAAGAACATATAGCCCTGGCTGGCATAGCTCAGTGGATTGAGTGCGGGCTGCGAACCAAAGTGTCGCAGGTTCAATTCCCAGTCAGGGCACACTCCTGGGTTGCAGGCCATGGCCCCCAGCAACCTCACATTAATGTTTCTCTCTCTCTCTTTCTCCCTCCTTTCCCTCTCTAAAAATAAATAAGTAAAATCTTAAAAAAAAGAATATGCAAAGATGCCCACTCTCATTACTTCTGTTTAACATTAGGAGGTCTAAGCCGGTATGACAGTCTGCAAGAGGCCAGAAAAATAAATAGGAGGCATACAGATTGGAAAAGAAGTAAAACTGTCTTAGTTTATTGTGGAGAATCCTTAAACATATCTTTAAAACCCTCCTAGAACCAGTGTGAGTTTAACAAGGACACAGGACATAAGATCAATATTTAAAAATCTACAATAAATATTTGGAAATTTAAAGCTTTTTATAATAGCGTCAAAAACATGAACTACTTAGGGGTAAATTTTTAAAAAGATTTTATTTATTTATTTTTAGAGAGGGGAAGGGAGGGAGAAAAAGAGAAAGAGAGAGAGAATATCAATGTGTGGTTGCCTGTCACATTGGCCCTCACTGGGGACCTGGCCTGCAACCCAGGCATGTACCCTGACTGGGAATCGAACCTGCAATGCTTTGGTTTGCAGCCCACCCTCAATCCACTGAGCTATGCCAGCCAGAGAGGGGTAAATTTAAAAATACCTGTATGATAAAAACCACAAACATTGCTATGAGAAATTTTGAAAGACCTAAATAAATGGAGAGATATATCACACTCAATGAAAATTCAGTATTGTCAAAATATCTATTCTCCCCACATTGATCTACAGATTCAAAGCAATCCCAAATAAAATTCCAGTAAGCTTTTTTTTTGGTAGAAATTGACAGAGTAATTCTAAAATCTATATGTAATTGCTAAGGACCTAGAATTGGCAAAAACAATTTCGAAAAGGAGGACAAGGCTGGGAGGTGTGGTGTGCGTGGAGCACATAGTGTCTACTTATCTGTAAACTGCACACAGTAACACAGAAGGTGTGGTGTTGGTTCTCAACGGGACGAATAAAGAATCCAGAAATAAGCTCACGTGTCTGTGGTCAATTGGCTTTTTTTTTTTTTTTTTACAAAGATGGCAATATTATTCAATGGCGAATAGATAATCTTTTCTAAAAACAGCACCAGAGCAACTGATGGAAAAACAAAAGTACTTGACCCTTATCTTATTCCGTACACAAAAATTAACCTGAAATGGATCATAGGCCCAAACATAAAAGCTAAAACTGTAAGACTTTTGGAAGGAAAGCAGGAGAAAAATCTTCCTGACCACAGCAAGGATTTCTCCACAGGACACGAAAAGCATGAACCATAGAAGAAAAAATGATAACTTGGATTTCATTAAAATTAAAACTTCTGTTCAAAACACATGGTTAAGAAAAACAATTCTCCCTCAAAATGGGAAAAAATATTTGCAGTATATTTATATGACAAAGAACTTGTATTCAGTACATACAGAAAGCTTACAACTCCATCATAAGAATACAAACTTAATTTTAAAAACTTAAATAGACAATAGATTTGAGTAGATACTTCAGCAAAGACTGGCTAACACATGAGAAGGTGCTTGATGCCACCAGTCAGCAAGGGAATGCCGACAAAAACCATAATGAGATACCACTGTAAACCCACGACAGTGACGGGAACGGAAAGCCTGGCGATGCCGACATGCGGTGGGAATGCGGAGAGCCTGGAACTCCGCTGGAAAATGGCACGGCCGCTTCGTAAAGCTGTTTGGCAGTTTCTTATAAAATTGGACACATATTTACTCTACAATTCAGCAACTTCATCCCTGGATATTTATCCCAGAAAAATAAAAACCTATGTCCGTACAGAGACTTGTATACAAATGTCCCTATTGGATTTCTTCCTGATAACCCCAAGTTGGGAGGAACCCAAGTGCCTATCAGGAGGGGAACGGGGGGGCGGGGGGAGGCCTGTGGTGTGCCATGGAACACTGCTCAGCAGCGAGGAGGAATGACTGACGTAGCGGCAGTGTGAAAGAATCTGAAAGCCATTATTCGGAGTGAAGGAAGCCAGGCACAGAGAGGAAACATTCTGTGATTCGATTTAAGTGAAACTCGAGGAAAGACAAATCTGATCTGCAGTGTCAGAAGGCAGAATGGAGAGTACTTGGGGCCAGGAGAAGGTGGTGATGGACAGCAAAGGGGCTCAAGAGCATTTTGGGGGTGATAAGAATTTTCGACATATCTTTTAATTCTCACTCGAGGACATGCTCATTTATCTTGGCAGGGGGAGGGAGGGAGAGGGAGAGACACCATGATGTGAGAGAGAAACATCGGTTGTGTCCGTATGTGCACCAACCAGGATTGAATGCACAATCTAGGTACGTGCCCTGACCCGGAATCGAACCCACGGCCTTTCAGTTTACAGGACGACACTCCAACCAACTGAGCCACACAGGCTGGGGAAAGAATTTTCTATATCTTGATTGTGGTGGTTGTTACATGAGTGTAACAGTGTATCAAATTTTGTCTAAATGCACATCTAATTTAGTTCCATGAAAACTACACCTCAGGAAAGTTGATTTTTAAAAAAGGAAGTAGAGAATAAGCTCCTGAAAGCAGAGATTTTTTTTTTCTTCATTCACTGCCATATCCTTATCACCTACCCTATCACCTAGAACAGTGCCTGGCATACAGCAGATTCACTGTAAATATTTATTGAACAAATTATTTTTTTAAAATATTT
The DNA here is from genome assembly GCF_004126475.2 of Phyllostomus discolor. NCBI lineage: Eukaryota > Metazoa > Chordata > Mammalia > Chiroptera > Phyllostomidae > Phyllostomus > Phyllostomus discolor. The sequence goes on along the minus strand of NC_040910.2, from coordinate 102,130,838 downwards.
TATTTATTTATTTTTAGAGAGGGAAGGGAGGGAGAAAGAGAGAGAGAGAGAGAGAGAGACATCAATGTGTGGTTGTTGGGGGCCGTGGCCTACAACCCAGGCATGTACCCTGACTGGGAATCGAACCTGCGATGCTTTAGTTTGCAGCCTGCGCTCAATCCACTGAGCTACACCAGCCAGGGCTTATTGAACAAATTATTGAAAACACAAAAAAGGTCTTGGAGATGAAAATTTTGAGATAAAATTTAAAATAAAGCATTCTGCAGAGGGACTGAGAGATAAAATCACTCCCAGAAAATAAAACAAAAGGATGAGGAGATGAACAAGAGGAGAGAAAGGACTAGAGAATAATCCGGGTCTGACACCCTACTAACAGGAGCTGCAGAAAATAAAAACGGAGCCCACGGAGGAGGAAGGTCTGAGTAAATAAATAACAATGAACTGGAGGACATGGGTTTCAACCCAAAGCATGGCACTGAGGAGAGCGTAAGGAAGGGAAAGGACCGACATCATGAAGACGTCTTCATGAACTTTCAGAACAATGAGGACGAAAGAAGATGCTCACTGCTCCCGGAGAGGAAAGAACTGGAATCGGGGCGGCACGCACATCTCGGCAGCCCCACTGGAGCTCAGAGGGCGACGCGAGATGCTTTCAGATTCCAGCAGAGCCTGGTGTGCTCCCTAGGATTCTGCACCCAGCCAACCCAGCAAGCGAGATGTTGGGATCAAGGCATTTTCAGAGTACAAGGTCTCAAACGCTTGGCCTCCCATGGGCCACTTCTCAGGAAGCTGCTTAAGGATAAGCTGCAGGGAAAAAAAAGAAGAAGAAGAAGAAAAAAATAGTAAAGATAGTGGTATTCAGGCAATCGGAGGTCCCACCAGGAGACGCAGAAGGCATCTCTAGAATGGTGGTCAGAGGAGTTTGTAGGAGCCCAGAAAGCACCTAGACCAGATGGGAGCAGGAGGAAACAGGGGCTCAACAAGGGTGCTGCGAAGAAAAAAAAAGTGATTTGAAAATACTGAGAGAAGCCCTGGCTGGTGTGGCTCAGTGGACTGTGCACTGGCCTGCGAATCAGAGAATCGCCGGTTTGATTCCCAGTCAGGGCACATGCCCGGGTTGCAGGCCAGGTCCCCAGTAGAGGGCATGCAAGAGGCAACCACACATTGATGTTTCTGCCCCTCTCTTTCTCCCTCCCTTCCCCTCTCTCTAAAAATAAACAAATAAAATTTTTAAAAAACACTGAGAGAAGATTTTAATTTCTGTCAGTTATATGTGGGAATTAATTAGCAATAAGTATATAGAAAACCAAGCAAAAAACCCCTTTTTTTTTAAAGAAGCAAGTTCAATTCCAGGGGAAATGAAGTTATTCAAGACAGGAAACAATATCACAGTGGACAACGCTGGCTTGTCTGGGAATAATACGTCCATAGTCATAGCAGTAAAAGCACCGAATGATCTCAGACTATGAGTGAGCAGCTCTACAGGGAAGATGAGGGAGATTTTCCCTGAAAATCTCCGCCCTCCGTAGCAGGAAGACAATAAGCAGCACTTACAGCTGAAAACCCAGCGAGTAGTTGTGTCAGCATCTGGTTTGGAAATGCGGAGGGAAACCCTAGCAGGAGGAGACGGAAGAACTGAAAGGGCGGGTCTCTGGGGCCCAGAACTGGGGTGAAGAAGGAGGGACAGGACGGGACTTCTCTCCGTCTTCAGGAACCTCGGGGCTCCTCAAGTTCTTTAACTGCATACACATCTATTTTAGATTACAAATAACAATGAAAGGAGGAGGAAAAAGGATCCAAAGGAGAAAGCATGCACAAGACTATTTGACAGAAATCTTCCCTCCCCCCGCCCCCCGAACTGCTAACAAATAAGCACAGAGGACGACAGGACAATCCGGTGTGTGAGAAGACATATATTCTTCTTCGGTGAAACAGCACGGACTTTTAGCTAAAGGGATATTTCCTTTGTGTCCTATTTAATTTTGGATTGTAAAAAAATGTAAAGTGTGCTCCCTGTAGAAAATAGGAAGAAAGAAAAGCCCATGAAAGCAAATAAACGTCGCCTGTACCGAACATTCAGGAATGATCAAATGTGGTCTTTCCTTCGTTTTTAATGTACAAATAATCTGAATCAGGCAACCTGCAGCTTTATAGCCTGCCATCTTTCACGTCATCTTTCACTTCACATTCTCTTGCGAGGATTGTCCTGTGTTTAAATTTCCCTTGTGAGCACAGGGGAAGAGCAGGAGACCGGGAAGCGAGGAAGTGGAAATCAAGTGGGTCCACCGTTCGCTGGGGAAGGGCAGGGGAGGAACGGGGTGGGAGCCGAAGGCCGGGGATGTGGGGAGAGAGGGGAGAGACCCCATCCTGTTCTCGAACTGCTGGGGGCCATCTGGATCATTCAAGGCCGGGAGGGGGTTCACTGCAGGCGCAGAGCCTTTGGAAAGGTGAGGGCTTTGGAGCGAAGTGGAGGCATTGCCGTGGGAGAGGAGAGGAGGAGGAGGGAGGGACGGTGCACACGCAGGGGGGGTGAGGGTTCGGTGGTGGGGATGGCGGAGCCCGCGGATGGCTCCCCGGTGAAGGAGGTGGTGAGGTCCTCAGCTGGGAGGAGGGCGGAGGGGGAGGGGCGGGAGGTTGGAGGGACTGTGAGAAGGCTCCAGGTGTGTTGTGCAGTGGAAGCAAGACCACCAGAGAAACACAGCAGGACTGCTGAGCGGAGTCCAGCCCCTGCGAGGTTCGTGAGCATGAACACCGAGTGACTCCGGTCGGCGGTGCGATCCTCTCTGGCTGCGGCCAGCTACTTGGCCGGGCCTGGAAAAGGCATATGGCAGACAGCTCCTGGGCGGGGCAGGATTTGCAGGCAACTTACGACAACAGAAAGAGGGGACAAGCGGGGATGGGCAGCGGGATTGCCGGGATGGACCTGGGAATCTAGTTTATTCTACGTGTTCATTTAATAAGTATTCCTTGGGTGCTCCCTGTTATCTGGCGCTGCGTTATACCCTGGCAATACTCTCACTGTGTATGAATGCGCTGGTCCGTCTGGGTTGGACCTGCAGTCCCCGGGTCCCTTTTCTGTCCTGCCCGGTAGGCAGAGAGCCCCATCCTTTTGACCTGCATCGACCCGGTTCACTTGCCAGGTCCTCCCAGGTGGGTGGGCCCATGGGAGGCACTGGTAGAAGATGGGATGGGAGAAAAGTTGGAGAGTTTCTTCCTCGTTCCCCCCTTGCCTCGGGCTGTGTTTCTGGCAGCGGTATGACTGTGGCCTCTCTAAGTCCATTCCTCTTTGGTAACTGTGCTCCCTGTGCCCCCCCCCCCCGCCCCGCCACCCAACACACACAGTGGAGGGGACACTGTCCTGGGCATCTCAGGGCCTCAGGCCTGTGGTTAAGCCCACAGGGGCCACCTTAGCAGTGACCTAGGAAGACCAGTCATTCATGTGTTGGCTCCTCTCTTGCTTCAATGCCGCTATGTTCCGGTGGCCTTGTGCCCAGCCCAGTGCTGGCAGAATGCTCAGAGACACGTGACAAGGGCATGGTTCTTGCCTTCCAGGGTCTCCTGGACTTCAAGGTCTAACGCCTGACACAGAGCAGAATTTTTTGAAAGGGAGGGAGGGAGGGAGGGATCGGCCTTGTGTCTAGGTCAGTCCCGTGAACCCATTCTCTCCAGGTCACCAAACCTGCCTCTGAAAGGCCATGGATCATGTAAAGGGGGCACTTCTGTAGCAGGGGAAGCACTGAACTTGAGAATCAGGAGGTCCGTGTTAAGTCCCAACTTTGTTACTCTTGCCAATTCCGTGACCTTCCGCAAGGCATTCGCTTCGGTTTTCTCCACTGCTAAGTGGGGCTGTAGGAACACACCTCTCAAGTTCAAAGTGGTGCACAAAGGCCCCTCCAGACTTGCTGTTACAACGACAGCCTGAGGACGCGCTCCTCACACAGGAGCCTGGTCATCTTGCTTCCTCAGAACTGCAGTCACCCGGGAGTGAGGGAAACATTCCACCCTAATCAGATGCTAACAGGACATGAGCCCCCTTTTCACACCCTCTTTCCCAGAGCTGCCTGGACCCCAGCAAGCATGACTGATCCTAATTGTTTTATGAGCCTTTATCGCAGGACTAGAAAATTACTGGAAGCGCCCTGAAGGCTCAGAGGCTCCAGGAACCCGCAAAACAGGACACACCGGACCCACCCAGACAGGATCCTGCACCCAAGGATAACATCAAAACAAGTTGTAGCCCAGCGGAAGCATCCTGCTCTACAGCCGCCCCATCAGCCGACAAAAGCCCAAGGCCTTGACCCCTGGGGCTGGTGCCTTGCTCCACACCCAGCCCTCTCCCTCCCTTGGGAAAGTGAAAGTGAAAACTTTGCTCTCTGCACTTCCTTCTCGGTGTGAATTCTTTCACAGCCCACATCGCTGACCTCCCAACAGATGCCACACACCACTAACTCTTCACATAAAAAAGAATGGAAAAGTCATGAAAATTATCCCAACTCCCCTGCTCCGGGACTGAAGAGTAAGCGAAAACCTTCAGCTTCGAAAAGACCACGTGGAAGAAGGAACAGCTGGTCTCGGGGGTGTGCGGAGGAAGCCCCGAGGAGGGCTCTGACTCGCCTCTGCCCTCCGGTGGAGGGGCAGAGAAGGAGGTGGGGAGGAGGCTGGCAGCAGGGGGGCTGAGGGCTGGGGAAGAGACCCCAACAGAAATCTGCAGGTGGTTCTGTGGGGTGCTCCTTCATCTCAGCAGAAGCCTGGAAGGACCTGGCACCAGCCATACAGAGTATTCGGGGGGGGCGTTCCTAAAAAAGGAGGACTTAATGATGATCTGAGACTGGGCGGTTGAAGAAGTATAGACCGCCCCCCCCACCGCCCCCCGCCGTCCTGGCAGTGTGTGAATCAGGGGAAGGGACCACTGAGCTCCCAGGATGGCCAAGCGGTGATGGGCTGTCAGTCCCTACAGATGTTCACTGACCACTCGGCACATGCGTGCAGGGTGCTGTGTCAGACCCTGAGGAGACGAAGTGACGTCAGCATGACTCTTGCCCCCAAGGAGCTCTCAGTCTGATGAAGAGCACTCCGGTACGACAGGGTGGGAGGTGGACCCCACCCTCATCGTAAGCCATAGAAACACATCAGCCATGCCCCGGGGTCTGGCCTGGAGGAGAGGGCATCTCGTTGAGGTTAGGCCTCAGCTGTGGCAAGAGCAAATATCCCCCACACAGGCAGGTGGAGGGTTTGTCTGGGTACTGGAACTGGGCCCATTTTGGAGGTTGGCCAGAGGAAACTGAGGTCCTATCTATGCTCCAGGGACTTGGGCTTTTAAGTTGATTTGGGAGCAAGAGCAATACTCCTTATGACCACTAGAAGGAGCCAGTGTCCTCAAGTGGACTGCAGGGTGGTGCTCTCTAGGGAGAGGGAACATTCAGTAGGTGGGAAGGGAGAGTGTGAGGGGTGGTCCAGGTCTCCCCAGACACCTCCCCTTTGACTCTGGGCTGTCTCCTTCTCTGTCACAACCATGGTGGTGGTGGGGAGTGGGTGACAGCTCCCATGGAAATAGGCAGATGGTGCATCCATCTAAAGCAAGTCCGCACTCACCTGCCCAGCCCAGAGCATGAGCAACTTAAGGGGCAGTTTTGGCCAGGGCACTGTCCATGCCTGACCCCCAGTTTCCCCATCGGTAAGATGGTTTCTGAGGCTTGCTGCTACAGTTAAAGCAAGGATCCCACCACCACGAGGGCCCTGCAGTCCCCCGGTTCCTAGCATTGTCCTTGCCCGTTTTCTCAGCCCTTCCCACCGCGAAGTTTTCTGCCCCTGCTTTCTCTTCCCCTACCCCCAGTTCAGGAACATTTCTCTGGGGGACAAGGGGGCTAGGGAGGCAGAGTCCTTGGGAGGGTGGGTGGGGATCTCTGTCCAGACCCATGCCTCTCTTTCTTTCCATAACTCACGCCCACGCACAGACAGCGCTCCCAGTCTCAGCCAGACCTCTCCGCCTGCACTCTCTAGGGCGCCTGCACCCTGACACACCCCAGCCTAGGCCACCCTGCCCCCGACTCCGGGCTGGTCTCCCTTTTGGGCCGTCCATCTCAGGAATGGCCCCACCACCCTCCCACTCCCCCAAGCCTGAAGTCTAGGTATGGACCTCAACCCCTCTCTCCTCACGCTCCCCTTGCCCGTGTCCACGGGGCCCAAACGCCCAGACAGGCTCGCCTCTCTCGCTCTCTCCCCACTGCTGTCCTGGTTCAGGCCTGCGTTATTTCTTTCCGGAACCAGTTGGTCTCTCTGACTCCAGTCTGTCCTCTCTCTAATCTATCATCTATCTGCGCTGCTGCCAAAGAGCTCTTTCTAAAACACAAATCTGATTATGCACATCTCTGCTTTAAAATCTTGGCAGGAGCCTTGTGGCCTAAAGATAAATCCAAAGCTCTAATGAGGCTTCCAAGTCCATTCATGGTCCGACCCTTGCTTTCCAGCCCAAGTTCATTTCCTAGCTCCTTGATCCATCCGTTCTCCCCACTTCTCCCCACTGCCTGATAAGCCCGTGTTGTTCTGGCCTTTATTGCCCTGGCAAACAGAGTCCCCTCAGCCAAGAATGTTGACCCTGATTTTGCTTGGTTAACTTGGACTCGTCCTGGAGCTCAAGGCTGTGAAGGCTGTGAGGCCTTTCCCCAGTACCCCAGGCAGGGTTCCCATCACACTTCTTATGCCTCTGTTACCTGCCTGCCACCCCCACTGGGCTGGAAGCCCCCTCTTTGGCACTGTAGCTCCGCTTCTAATCAATGCTTGATTCAATACACAAGTCTGAATGAATAAATCTATGAATGGTCTGGGAAATCGCATGCTGAATTGAAACCTTCCCTTTCTCTCTGCTGGAGCCCATCGAGCAAAGGAAGGACAGGAGTGGGAGGAGAGGGAGTGGGGGAGGTGGCAGAGGCCAGACCAGCCAGGATCTTGGGGACCCACACAAGGAATCTGGATTTTTTTCCTTTACTGTATCTCACATACACCAGTGTGATCGATGCGCTCACACTCCTCGGAGTGAGGCAGTCTTATCACACCCGTCTGTGTCATCATCCGGCTGGGTTGTGGTTTTTTCTGGTCTCTCTCCTCACACACAGTGAGCGCCCACAGACACTTCCGTGAGTCTCCTGCCCTCTCCGCTTTTACTTGCGGAGAAGAACTTAAGTTTTGTTTTGAAAGCAATGAGAAGTCTTCGGAGGCTTTTAGGCGAGGGAGTGACATGATGTGATTTTCATGTTATAAAGATGGCTGTGTCTTCTCTCTGGAGAACGCACTGCAGGGGACCGAGGGGAGCCGGGAGGCCAGACAGACAGAGGCTGCCGAAATGGCACAAACGAGGGATGGCGTCAGCTGGGGCAGTGGCAGTGCAGACAGAGAAAGTGGGCAGGCGGGCCTGGGTTTCAGAAGGAGTGGGGACCGCTGGCTAGTGTGTAAGACGGGCAAGAGACAAAAAGACCTGAGTAGTGGAATACCTGAGTAGCGAAGATTCCAGAATTCCTGTATAGAAGGGTTTGGGGGCAGTTGTTTGGTTGGAAGGGGGGAGGGGGCAGGGGACTTGTCTAGAAGCTGCGTGCATAGCAAGCACACTGTTCTTATTTACTGTTCTAATTTAGACTGTATTTTTTTATGATTTTATTTATTTACTTTTAGAGAGGGGGAGGGAGGCAGAAAGAGAGGGAGAGAAACATCAGTGTGTGGTTGCCCCTCACGTGCCTCCAACTGGGGACCTGGCCTACAACCCAGGCTTGTGCCCTAGACTGGGAATCGAACCGGCGACCCTTTGGTTCGCAGGTGGGTGCTCAATCCACTGAGCCACAGCAGCCAGGGCTAAACTGCATTTCTTTGTGGGCAGGTGAAGAGGAATATGTAGGGAGATAATGGAGGGGCAGGGTTTGCCCTTCCAAACCACTCTTGAGCACCACCACCGGCCACAGGGCCTTCGCGTGGAAGGGTCCCGTTGGAGCCTCGCTGGAGAGATGACGCCTGCCCCTCATCCCCATCACTGTCTGCCACATTCCTGGTTTCTTTGTAGCACTTATCAAAGCCCCGGCGTGGTCATCTGCTGCGGCCCCCTTTTGAGCTTTTGGTGCACTTTGGAGGCTCCTCTCCATGTCCCCTGCCTTAGGGACCCTGGGCGGGTTTTGACGGGGAGAGATCCAAGGGCTGAGCAGAGGTCCAGGCCTTCGTGAGAGGCTGCTGCAGGGCTGCATCCCGGGGAGGAGAAAAGGCGAACGCCTTAGACTTCCAGCTGGAAGAAGTATCAACCCACGAAGGTGGTAACTGTCCCCCGCAGCCCTCCTCTTACCCCTCCCCCAGCTCAGCCAGCTGCTGGAGAGGGAAGCCGAGGAGGAAGAAGGCCGGGTGATTAAGAGCTCCGGTTGTCAGGGCTGAGGCCAGGGGGCACGCCCCCTGGGTGACATTTTCTCGCATTGTGTCCTCAGAACAAAAACGAGTCTTATTTGAGGAGTTGGAGGGGGGTGGGGGCAGGGGGCCAAGGCGGCCGAGTGGAATTGTGGCTCCAGGGAACGGCGATTACTCATCAAAGGCCAGGGCAGCCCGCGTCTTTGTGTGCCCTCCGCAGCCCGCCCGTGCCGGGCCACAGGCCCCCAGCCCTAGGCTCCCCTGCGGCGCCCGCCCCCTCCCCACCCCGGCCCCGAACCAAGCAGGGCAGGGATGGGGGAAGGGCTGGGGATCGTGTGTGGGCAAAGAACGGCCGTAGGCGCTAGGGGGAGGGGGTGACCAGGGCAGGCTTCCTGGAGGAAGGGAGTGTGGAGATGAGTTGGACAGAGGGGAGGTGCCAGGAGAATGGCTGCGGCCTAAAGGGAGGAAAAATGGAATGGGTCACCGGAGACAAGGGGGTGAGTGCGCGCGCGGGTGTGGGGTGGGGGCGGGGAGGGGGCAGAACCTCTAAGGTGTCAATTCAGCCCCCGGATGTGGAATCCTGGAGGGGCTGGGGGAGGGGGCCGCTTCCTGCTACGAAGGCTATTTTGGGGCCTGAATCAAATCAAATCCGCCGCAGCCCCCAGAGCCCCCAACAGCTGCGCAGAACAGCTGTCCGGCCGGCCGAGGGCGCGGAGCGCTGGAACCTCGCTTCCTGCCCCCCACTGATCTCTCCAGGGCGCCCAAGGTGTGGGCTGCGAGGGAAGGGGGAAGAGGACGGGAAAAGGCTTTTTGGGCCACAGTCGGAAACCTGGGGTAAAATCCCGTGCCTTTCCTCCTCACGTGCTGTGCTATATTGGAGCCGAGACCCGGCCTCTCCGTGGCAGTCTTTGGGGCGTCCCTGATAGCGGGAATGGGGTCGCCCCAGAAGCTCTTCCCTGCATCCTCACCTCCCCTTTGAGCCCCCACCAGGTATCCCCCCAGACCCAGACCATTCCTGCCTGAGTTCCCCGCCCAACTTCACCCCCACCCGGGCCTGGGGCAAGCCCTCCTGGTCTTCTCTCTGGAATGCACCCTTTTCTCCCCAGTGCCCCTCCTGCTCTCAATGGCTCTTCACCCACACTTATCTCCTTAGGTTGCCTTTGCTTCTGTTCCTGTTTTGGGGGGGCAGGTCAGACAGACCCTTCCCTCCATGAGGGGTTGGGGTTCTGACAGCAGGAGAGGACTTAGCAAGGGAGGGAGTGGGGCTGCGTCTCTCATTGGATTAGCTGCCTGGCTGGGGTCATAACCCCCACTCCCCCCGCAGACTAGGGCTCCCTAAGCTCTGGGGAAGCCTGTCTCCCATCAGACCTGGATTTGATTCCTTCTCTAGTTGAATCCCTCAGCCCTCCACTTAGTGCTGACTCAGATGGCACTTGGGTGTTGGCACTCTGGGAAGCAGGTCACTCCAAGGGCTCCTGACTGCCCAGTCCATGCCCACCAGAACCCAGCCGTGGGTGTAGCAGGGAGCTGGGGAGACTGCCAGGCCCTCCCCCGAGGAGCCTTCCTGAGACAGGCCAGAAGGAGGGCCTCTCCTCTTCAGTCCACCCTGGCTCGAGGCCAGTCAGTGTCCACAAGTGTGACCGAGGCTGGGAGGGACCCCGGGGGCAGCCCTGTCCCTCAGGCCACAAGTCCATGACAGGGTCCCCCGTGCCCGTTGTGCGCAGAAAAAGCCCCATTGTCTGGGGGGCATAGCTGAGGGGTGAGTTCAGAGCCCAGAGAGGTCGACCGCCGGGCCGGTCACCAGCTTCCTGACCACAGCCGCAGGGACTCAGGGAAAACCGCCAGCCTGCTTGTTGGAGGAAGGGGCTGGCACACACGACTGAGCACAGAGCCAGCCAGACACAGCCATCCTTGGAAGGGCCACACCTTCCCAGGGCTACCCAGCACGCACACCTGCCCTCACGACAGCCCAGCGGAATGGGGGACGGCCCCTCCTCGCCTCTTTCTGAGTTCCTGCCAGCAGATGCTCCGCTCTCTCCTTCCTGGAGCTCCTGAGGCAGAATCTCCCCGCCTTCCGGGGAAGGGGGGGAGGAGGCTCCGGACACAGTGACAGCGAAGGGAAGCAGGGACGTGGCACCTGTCCCCAGGGGCAGGGGCAGTCCCCGGAGCCCCACCCACGCTGGGATGAGAGCCCGGGATGCTCTGATGTCCTGTGCAGACTGTGCTAGGGGTGGGGGCTGCCGAGATTAGCAGAGATGTGCAAACCAGGTGTCCTGGCCAGGTCTGCATTCCTAAGCTAGTTTCCAGATCCGAGCCCCCCTCCCCTTAAGGAAATCCTCTTCCCCTCGCTGAGCACTTGGCCTTATGGAAAGTCTTCCCTCGCTGAATCCTCTTTCCTCACCGAATCCCTCGCCCACCTCCTCTCTGGGAGAGCACTGTCCTTTCCTTTCTGTCTCCTTGGGCCCCAGAGGGTGGGCTCCACAAGGCAGACCCCATGACGGGCCGAGACAGGTGGCACTCACTGGTCTACACATGCCCAGCTCCCAAACACACATTCACATGCACGTGCACACACACGGAGTACACACATCACCACCATCACCACCACCCCAGGGCCCAGCCTAAGAGGGCTCATCTGGGCCTGTGAGGTGGGCACAGTTGGTCACCAGCCATTTCAGCAGGTCGACCAGCAGCTCTTGGCCCTGGCAGGGCCTGCCGGGCTCCAAGCAGAACGGGGGCTGGAGAGGAGTGAATGGCTGGGAGGTCGTCTAGTAACCACACTCAGGGTTGAACTTGATTTTGGCCCTGAATCTGTATGATGGGGGGCCCTCCCGTGCAGTCTCCTCGCAGGATCATTCACACAAATCACTATTGCCCACTGCCCCCACCCCAAGCTGTCTGAAGGGAGAGGCCCACTCCCCGCTCCCACTCTCTCCCGCCCAGGGACAGCTCACCCTGGAGTGGCCTGGCCTTGGTTGTTGGGAAGTCATTGTATCTGTCCAACTCCAACTCTTCCTGCGAGGTGGGGGCCCCGCCTTACGTGAAGCAGGGGCAGGGGGCTGTGCGGAGTTCGGGGAGGGAGGGAGAGGCCCTCAGACACACACACACAGAGACAGAAAGCCCAAGAGGTGTGCCATGGAGAGATGGATGGAGGGGATGAGAAGGAGGGGGAAAGAAAGAAAAAGAGCAAACGAGCAGAGGGAGGGGGAGGGAGAGGGCGGCAGAGGAGACTGAGAGCCCAAGAAGTGCTGAGCCAAGAGACAGGAGGAAGGAAGCTCTCAGCCACCCCACCCCCCCCAGCCCGGCAGTGCCAGGCAAGGCTCCAGACACTGAGGCATCGCCTTGGGTATAGGCTCCGTGCTGCTCCCAGGTCCTCCGGGCTCACCTGGCCAAGGGCGACACGGCTCTCACCACCGACCCCCCTGCCACCACCCTGACGCCACCTAGAAACAGAGGCTGGGAGTCCCACTCTGAAGATGGTTCTGGGAATCAAAAAAGAAGGCGGCAAATCTGCTCAAGTCGCCCCAGGAGGTCAGCCCCTCCGTTGCTGGAAACCCTTTCCCCCTAATAGGACCGGGCTAACCATGAGGAGGCCAGGCCTGTTAGCAGAAACAGACCACCCCCCTCCTACCCCCACCTTCCCCTTCGCCACGCCAGTGATTATTTGCTGACTGTGTCTTTCATGTCGCTAATCGCCCAGCCCCATCTAATTGGTAATTAGCCTTGAGAGCCCAGCCTGTGCCTGGCTAATTGCTGTTTGTCTCACCCTCATCTCCGGCAGCGGAGCTGTGCCAGCACCGCCGCCTGGGCTCTATCCGGGTGGTTGGCATCCGTGCCAGGCTCTGTGGAGGTTTTTGGAGCCCCCTCCTGCTCCATTCCAGGGGGCTGTGGGGTCAAGCGTCTCCCAGCAGCGACCTCTGCCCCCAGAGCACTCTGCAACAGTCCTGAGCAGCTGCCAAGTATGGCCCCAGCTTTCAACCACGCTTCACAGCCAGCTACAGAAGGGCCACAGCCCTAAGCAGGCCACAGTCCCTGATGGGGAATCAAGTCTGGGAGGGCTCCAGGGAGGAGGAGATGTCTGAGCTGGACCTTAAAGCATGTCTAGGGTTTAACCATCAGAGAAGGAAGAAAGGGTGTGCTAGGTCAGGGGTCCCCAACCCCCGGGCTACAGACTGGTACCCACCCCCCTACCCTGTCCGTGAAAATAATTGCCTTCGAGCGAAACTGGTCCCTGGTGCCAAAACGGTTGGGGACCGCTGTTCTAGGCAGAGGGAAAGGCAGTGAGCACAGCTTTCGTACGAAGAAGTTTCTACGGCAGGGCTGCCGCTCTGGTGTGGGAGGCGGAGAGAGGAGACGAGGGGGTGACTGGTTAGGAGCGCCCGTGGGTGGGACCGTGTGCTAAGGGTGGGCCCCATAAAGGGTCATCCCCTTTCTCAACAGCCCTGCTGGGGAGCAGGACGAGGGGCACGTCACATGCCTCCCATGACTCACAGTAGTTGGGGGACCCTTTCTGGAGAACTCTTCTCTCCAGTCTTTCCAGGAGTCTCCGAAGAAGCTGGTGCCATTGTTCTGTGAACTGACCTCGGCTGGGCCCCTCCCACCGGCCAATCACTGAGCGTCTGCTTCTCAGAACGTCTTGTTTCGTGCTCGAATAATCTTGTGAGGAAGAAGCCACTATTAGTATCTTCATTTTTTAGACGACAAAACTGAGGTAGGAGACATTAAGTCACTTGCCCAAGGCCACGCAGGTAGTGGTGGCTGAGGCTGGAGGCAGACTCAGGTGGAACGTCCCAGCTAGAACTTCAAATGTGGCTGCAGAGTAATGCCCGGCCTCCAGTGATAACTGTTCCAGGCCGGGGTTGGTTTTACTTATTGATTTATTTTAACCAAAATAACGCCACCCAGCATGTCCCCTCTACCTGAAATCCCCTTCCTATTTAACTCTGTTCAAATCCTACTCACCTTTTTTAAGCCTAGAGCAAAGCCTGCCTCTTCCAGGAAGCCACCCTGGATTTTGTAACCCGCTCCCCACACTCTGGAGATAATCTCTGGGGTGTACTTGATTTTTGAACCCTGTGGTGGTCCCTCTACACTTCACCCTGTCCTAGAGCTCCCTAAACGGAGAAGGCCTGCCCTGCGGGAGGTCCCACATGGGTGGTCCACATAGCCTGGACTCCCCAGGGATCGTTTTTTTCCTCCCCACCAGATGATGAGTGTCCTGGATCCCTTGTCCGTCTTTGGGCCAGCCCCGCTGCCATCCAGCCTGGTACCGCGGCCCGGGTAAGTGCCCGGTTTCCGGCTGCGTGCTGAGTGATGCCCGCCTGCCCAAACGGAGGAAGCATCCCTCACTCACCACACTGGACTCAGGTGACTCCTGGCCGTCCCCTAGACTCTAGTTCACCGCTCACAGCAGGAAGCGTTGCCCTTGTCCAGGAGAGCCGGGGCCTGAGCTGCTAGTTCTAAAGCTGGCCCATGGTAGGATTTTCACAAAATGCGAGGGGTTACTAAGGAAGATTGCTTTGAAAAGGACCACATGTGGTTCCATGAGTGAGTCCTGGTGCTTTTATCAAAACCATCAGTGACATCTTGTGCTTCCTTTCCAGGGCCTTTATTTCCTCCAGCACTGCTGGCCTCGTGCCCCAGGGGAAAAATGCACCAGCACTTTCCACGCAGCTTGGAGGAGGCTCTGGTGGAGGCCGGTGGAGCCTCAGTGCAGTGCTATGGGTGGGCACATGGCGCTTCGGCCCAGTGGGCCCCACACCGAAGCAGTCAAAGCCGTGGGTTGGAGACCCCACTGAGGGCAGGATCCCGGGAGCAGATGTAAACCAGTGACTGGGAGGCCTGTGGGGTCCTGGAGGTGCCTGGAAGCTGCTTCTGGGTGCACATGGGTATTGTCTACCTTCCCCATCACTCTGCCTCCTAAGTGCCCTCCCGTCTCTGGTTCACACAGTCCTTGCAGACACGAGCTCTGCGTCTAACTGTCCTGGGTTCATCGGGCTCTGCCCCTTACTGCCTTGTCTCCTGGGCAGGTCAGCTCATGGCCTCGTCTGCAGTATACAGACGATAATGATGGTTGTGGCTACCGCAGGGTGGGTGTGATGCCTGGGAAACCCATGGCATGGTGGCTGGCCCTCAGTGAGACCTTACAAAACCAGCTTTAGTGTTGCATCCACCTGCTGCTTTGCTTGCTTGCTTGCTGGTTTTGGATCCTCTCAAGCCTGTCTGCCAGGCCTAGGGAGCAGCGCAGCACAGGCAGGCAAACGCAGAGGATGCACTATGACCGTCCCACTTCCTGGGAGGCCTCCTTTCCCGCCAACACAACTGGGCCTCCAGGCAGGGAGGCAGAGAAGAGCCAGGTGTCCCGTGGCCAGGCCTTCTGGGGGCCCCTGAGCCTCCCCACCTCTGAGAACATTAGGCCTTTGAGACACGCTCCCAGCCTGTCCCTGAGCCCCCACCCCCAGCCTGACAATGGCGGCTTCAGAGGGGATGGGTGGCAGGACACAGCCCCCTCTGTGAGCTGAAGTCCACCACCAAGCTGGTGAGCCTCAGAGGACACATTCCTCATGGGGCAGGGAAGGACGGAGGGAGGGGGCTCTCGCTGGCTCCTCGGCCTGGCCTTGACCCGGGGACGGGGTTGTCCCTGGGGGCTTGGACAAAGGTCCCCTCTTCCCGCTCTCCGTCTTCTTGTCTCTCCCCCCAGCCCTCTGGGGAGTGGTGCCAAGAAGGCTCTGTCCCGGGGCCAAGAAGGAAGGCATGAGTCTGAGACGCAGGGGTCACCTCCAGGTTTTACTAGAGTGCCGTGGCACTGTGGGAATGGATGGAGACCGGGGCAGGCAGCCACCCAGGGGTGGTCCCACAGGCCCAGGCACCCTCGCCACCTTCCCTGCATCCTCAGTCCTCAGCCCTCGGGCTCATCACTTGGACACAATCTCCATCATTCTCAAAGCTCTCCTCTCCCACTCCGGGGACCAAGTCTAGGTCAGTGACCAAACAGCCACATCTCTTGCTCTCGGGAAGGATGAAGGGAAGTCTGAACCAACAACGCCATCTTCCTGTAGTAACGCTGACCCCCCTTGGGCCTCAGCTCACCAGCGGACACAAGCTGGGCTATGGCTGCGGGCCAGGCCTTCGCACGGAGGACGCACCGTACCCTCTCACGGCCCTGGGTGGCAGGTACCGTTTCTACCCCCAATATATAAACTTAGGTTTAGAGAGGTGAAGCCCTTGCTCAGAGTCTCCCAGAGGTGAAGTGTCATGTCCAAGGTCACACAGGTAGGAAGTGGCAGAGCCAGGACTTGGACCCAGGCAGTCTGACCGCCCCCAAACCCATTCAACTAAAGCGGAAGCCCGGGAATAACGGCCTAACGCCCGTGACCGGCCAACGGTGCCGGGACGATCGTCGCCGGACTCCTGCAAAGGATGCTTGCTGACAAACGGAATGAGGAAGACAGAAAGATGAGACTGACCCCAAGGAAGAAGAAGAAGGTGCTGATGAAGAGGGGATTCCAGCAACGCCCGCTGAGGAGGAGCCATCACGTTGATTCTGTCAGCTGTCTAACGAGCCCCGGGGAGGCCAGTGGTGGAAACCGCGGGCCCTGGGGCCTGCCAGACCGAGTCCAGACCCCATCTGCCGCGACTCGCTGTGTGACCCTGGGTGAGCGGCTCCACCGTTCTGAGCCTCAGGTTCCGCATCAATAACATGGGGGTGGTTAAAGCACCTGTCTTGTGGGGTTGTTGTGAATAATACATGATAAAATACCTGGAAAGTAGTTTGCATGGTGCCTAGCATGGAATGAGCGGTCAGTAAATGTTAGCTATTGTTGCCCTACTCCTTGCCAGGTGCCGGGCTAAGGCGCCGGAGTTACAGAGATGGACCAAACTGCTTTTTCCCTTGAGGAGAGTAGTGGCAAAGATAGACATGGACAGGATGTACTGCTGATAGGGGCTGGAAGAGGGGCCTTATAAATAGCCACTGGAACCCTTCCTGGGCCTGGAGGGTTATGGAGAGCTGCCTGGAGGAGGTGATCTGATCTGGGACATGAAGGATAAATAGGAGCATGCCTGGGAGATGGGCGAAGAAGAGGCGAAAGCCATTCCCGCTGGGAACAGCAAATGCAACGTGGTGCAGGGCAGGGGAAGCCTCCCCCAGGCCGCCCTGTGTGCTCTGCGGCCAGCAGAAACCTGCTGGCTCTAGTGTTGGGTGCAGGGTAGGGACAGTGGCAGGGAGTGAAGCTCTGTGTGGGGGTGGGGGTGCGGGCAAGGTCTTTGCCATCCTGCAGGGCCTTGATGTTCCTCTGAGGACTTTACACTTTGTCTTATAGACAGAGGAGAGCCAGTGAAGGGTTTTAAGTGAAGGCAAGACGAGAACTGCCTACGGGATGCTCTCTGTGAAGTGGGTCCTGAGAATTCAGGCTGAACGTGAGACAGAATTTCTGATGACTGGGGACTCTTGGGGTTTGTTGGGGAAGGAACATGGGGGGGGCTTTTTATTTGATGTCGACAGAGCAAGTGGACGGTTCTTGGGTGGAGATGAGAGCTGAGCACCAACAATTTGGGCGTTGCATGATGGGACTCAAGACGCATTCCCGAACCGCTCTGAGCATGGCCTGTGGGCGGTGGAGAGTCTGTCTGCCGTGCGGGTACAGACTGAGATCTGGGATGTGCGTGTGTGTGCATGTGTGAGTGAGAGGACACGCGGAGGAGAGAAGGGAGGACCCACATACCACCGTGAGTCCACTCTGTGGGCCAGGGGGAGAGAGGTGGACCCTCCCACCAAACCAGAACGTTCTCCTAAGCGTACAGCAGAGAGGCAGGGTGAGCACAGGGACCCCTTGCTGCTTGGGCCTGGCTGAAGCCCCCTGCTGCTCGCACGCCTGGGAAGCACAGACCCGGAGTCTTAGCCACTGCAGTGGAAAGTTCTAAAGTAGTGCCTCTCAAACTTGAACCTGACTTGGAATCCCCTGGGGATCTTGTTAAAATGCAGAGTCTGAGCCCTGGCTGGCGTAGCTCAGTGGATTGAGCACGGGCTGCGAACCAAAGTGTCGCAGGTTCGATTCCCAGTCAGGGCACATGCCTGGGTTGCAGGCCATGGCCCCCAGCAACCGCACATGGATGTTTCTCTTTCTCTCTCTATCTCCTTCCCTTCCCTCTCTAGAAATAAATAAATAAATAAAATATTTTAAAAAATGTAGAGTCTGATCCAGCAGGCTGGGGCTGGGCCTAGGAATCTGCATTTCTACCGGGCCTCCCTTGTCCCTCCATGCTGCTGATGCGGGAACCACACTTCGAGCGGCAAGGATCTAGAACAGTGGTTTGCCATGCTGGCTGCACATTACAGTCGCCTGGGGAGATCTTTAAAAAGAGTAAAAGTATTCCAGGGCCTCACCCAAGACCAATTAAATAAGAATGTTTCGGGTAGGGCTTGGGCATCCGCAGATTTAAAGCTCCCTAGATGATCCCGATTCACAGTGAGGGCATGAAAGAAAAACTGGCCCAGGATGGCCCCATTCAGGCTGGGGCAGGGGGTTCAGAACTCACTTCCCAGGGCATGCTCTAGAAATAGAATGCAAGTCCCACCGAGTCTCAGCCCACGGCCCTGGGAACAGTATCCCTGTAACCGCAGCAGGGCAACTGAAGGGTACCCGTATCGGGAAGAGGAAGGGGCAGGAAGGGCAGCTGCTTCTCAACTCTGTCCCCACTCACATCTTGCAAAGTGGCTTTGTCCAGTGTTGGAGGCACCAGACTAAATATAGCCTGGGCTGGGGGCTGAATCCAGGCCATTCAGGGGCCGTGCTCTCAGCTGCTCTGCCCAAGGCCCACCGGGCCGGAGAGAGCTGGAGAAGAGGAGGCTCCGAAAGAGGGGAGTAGGGAGAGGATCAGATATGTGGGCACTTCCTGGGGAGGTGGGGAGGGGTAGAAAAGAGCTGGCTTGGCAAGTTGGAAGGGGAAGTCCAAGTTAGCTTATTTTAAAAAATGGGCATACAATGTACAAAAGAAGCAGAAGACCCCTATGTTCATTGCAGCATTATTTACAATCACCAAGATACAGACGCAGCCCAAGTGTCCATCAGTAGACGGATGCATAGAACAACTATGGGACATTTACCCAGTGGAATACTACTGGGCCAAAAAAAGAGAAGAATTTACCCTTTGTGACAGTGTGGATGGACCTGGAGAACATTATGCTAAGTGAAATAAGCCAGTACAGAGAAAGACAAATACCATATGATCTCATTCATAGGTGGAACCTAATGAACAAACTGAACGAACAAGGAACATGGGGACAGACTCACAGATGGAGAGCAGGCTGACCGTTGAGAGGGGCAGGGAGGGGAGGGGTGGAGGGATGGAGCAAAAAGGGAAAAGGACTCATGGACATGGACAACAGTGTGGTGACCGCTGGCGGGGGCAGGATACAAGGGAACTAAATGATAATGGAAAAAATGCAATAAAGATTAAATTTAAAAGATTTTTTTTAAAAAAGGAGAGAGAATTCTCACTTTGTGCTATGGACTGAATTATGTCCCTCTTAGAAATTCATATTTTGAAGCCTTAATCCCTAATGTAACCATATTTGGAGATATATCTATTTGGCTTGTAAGAAAGTCATCCAGGTTAAATGAGGTCATCCAGGTGGGGCCCGGGTCCCATAGGATTAGTGTCCCTATTTTAAAAAGCCCCTGGAGAGCTCACCCTGTCCCTCCCCACTGGCAAACATGCACCAAAGGGAAGGCCACGTGCTGGCCAGGAACAGAGGCTGCACCAGAAACCAACAAGGTTGGAACCCTGGTCTTGGACTTCTAGCCCCAGAGCTCTGAGAAAACAAATTTTTGCTGTATAAGCCACCTAGTCTGGGACATTTTATTACGGCAACCCAGGCTGGCTAAGACGTCTCAGAAGGATAACCCATCTGCCCATCCCATTACCGCGCTTTCAGCCATTTCTCCCAGAATCAACTTCTTTTCCAGAGATTCTTCACAGGGTAACCCTTCACTCCCCCAAAGGATGCTCACGTCAGTCTTCCACTGAGTGCGCATTAGGGAGTTCTTGCAATTCAGCCACCATCGCTAGAGCCGCTGCTATTAATAGGCACATGGGAAAGAAGAATGGCGCTTAAACCACCAACCTACGAGCATTCACTTCGTCTCCTCTCACACAAAGCCACTCGGGCGGCCAGGCACCCCTGCAGGACACCCAGCTGCGCTGGTGCTCAGCCTGCCACGATGATACCCAACCCCACCCCGAGCAGTGTGGGCTCTGTGGCTCGTCCCCACCGACTTGCAGTGTTTAAGTGGTGAGTTTGCACGGCAGCGAGGCCAGAGGCACATTAAGGATTAACTTCCTGGCTGCAGCCAGCTTGGCTCGGCCTTCCTGTTAGAAGATTGTGTGGGCAGCCTCTGCCCAGAGACGTGGCTCTGCAAAACCGCAGCCCCCTCCCAGGCCTCGACCCCCACCCATCAAAGCCCCCTCTGGCGCCCAGGCAGGAGCTGTGCCTGCATCTCTTGCCAAGACCCTTCCAGATGTCTTCAAGCAGCCGGTCAGAGCCTTGAGGGGTCTCGGACTGGGGGGAGTTGCACAGAGCTGTCTCAGCTCTGCTGGCTCAGCTCTTAGCACCGAGCTTAACAAAGTCTAAAGGTCTAATTGGTCTGATTATCTTACGGAGGGCGCACCCCACCCTGTGCTGTTCTGGGCCAGATTTAGGGCTTTGAGGAGAGAGCTCATGACTCCCAGAGTCCCAGAATCCAGAGAAGACGATCCCCACCACGCTGGGGCCCCAGGCTGATGGGGGGGCACAGCCCCTGCGTTCATGGCTCCCAGTCTAGAGAAGGAGTGTGGACACCCCAGGGATGAGAGAAGCGAAGGCCGGAACATCAGGGCTGGGGGACACGGGGAGGGGACTGCTCGGCTGGGCTAGACGGGTGCTGTGGGGGTGCTGAGACATCCCGGGGGGAGGAGAGGGTGTGACGACGGGGTCTACGTTCCTTTCACTACAGACTTTTTAAGTCACCAGGAGGGTCCCAAAGGCGGGAGCTGTCTGTCCAGTTTCTAGAGGGCACAGCTCTTTGCCTTCTACACTTCACGACCTGTGTGCCCTGCCAGGGCTGCTCCTGTCCTCCCTACTCCCAACTGACAGAGGGGCTTCCGGGCCACCGCGGGGCCCAGACTGGCCCAGACCGGTCCAGCCTGACCCCAAGTGGTGGCCCCTCTGACCGGGCCCTGGGAGTTGCCTGGATCACTTCACTCCGTTCCTCTAAAACATATGCCTCACAGCCCCAAGTAAGCAAGAAGAGCAGCCCCCGGTGGGGGGTGTGGGTGGGTAGTCAGTGTGCGGAGGGGAGGGGGAGCCATTAGGGAGCTGAGTTGCTGCAGGACTAGAGGATTCTAATCGATGGGCTCATGTTATATTTATCAGCCACAGTACTTAGGCGCTGCCCTGAGCAGGACTAATGGCCTCCCCATTGGAGACGCCATTACAGGAAGTGTAGGGGGAGGGGCCGGGGTGCTGAGAGGAGATGGGGACCTGGCAAGGTCTACTTCTCCTGGCAACTGTCTTCCCCGCTACCACGGGGGCAGCTGTCCTGCAGGCTGCCGTCATGGAATGTGCTCCAGACTCTTCCTCTCTTCCTCACTGAATAGGAGGAATCACCCAGAATCCTCATCCAGATGTCACCCCCGTTACCCCTCTGCCTCCCCTCCTTAGCCACTCTGGTATCTTCTCTGCTCTTCTTGACTGAAGCCACACCCTCTCCACTGTCTGAATGACAGCCATGTGAGCCAATCGAGTGGCTCAGCCTTTCTTGGGGCAGAGTCAGCAGTGGTTGCCATGGTAATTTTTCAGGGTGGTGGGCAGAAGGGGTCTGGATACTTCCTGTAACAGCCTTAATTGCTCATTTATTTAGGGCAATTAGTCCCTGGTGACCCTCCATTCCTTGACCCCAGCAGTGACTATTCTCAGCTCACACAACATTCCACCAAGATGGGGTGGGGCCTGGTCCAGAATGAATGGGTTGGGGGAGGCACGCTGCTCCCAGAGTCTGAGGATCCATATTTAGAGGCTGACCTGGTCAGACCGTTCAGTGTCCCGTCACTGCCCCCTGCTCCCAGAATGCTCTTGGTGCTCTCCGGCTGTCCATTCAGCCCTGTGAGGGGACCCACCCCTCCACTGTCCCAGCGTTGGTGGCCTCTGGATGGCTGTACTCTCCACAAACGGCACCACTGTCTTCCTCATCAGCCCGCATCGCGGTTGGCTCCTGCGTAGCTTTGCTCCCACCCCGCTCCCCAGAGGCAGCTGCTCCCACAGCTGACGCTCTCAGGGGGGCCCTTCCTGCCCCACCATGTCCACCACGTCTTGTCCGACTACCCCAAGGCCCCTCATCCCGAGCCTCAGATCTGTACCCTAAGCTGCTTAGAACCGCTTAGTCCAGACGACTTGAGTTTTGACTCCAGAAGAATCTCATTGCCCAGGTGAAGGAGGCTACGGCCCAGAGAGAGGAAAACAAGCCAGGGTTCCTGGGCGAGTCAGGGCCAGAGCCAGGAGCCAGTGTCCTGATTCCCAGCCTGGTGCTTAGTGACACCACGGTGACGTCTCCACACTCCATGCAGACCACCGCTCTGGCCCGCCCCTCTTGCCGCCCTTACCCACCTTCAGTCTGTTCTGCCTACGGCGCCTCCTGAAAGCCTCCGGTCTCAGCCTCTCAGGAACTCGGGTCCAACGCCGGCTCCGCCGCCCTCCCAGGCCTGGACCCTTTCCTGCCTCCTCCATCCCCAGCTCGTCCTGTCCTTTGCGCTCCGGACTCTCCTTCTGCGGTGGGAGGCGGGGACTGCCGGGGCCGGGGGAGTCCCTGTGACGGTACCTGCAGGGACTTGCAGTTCACCCCCCTTTCCCAAAGGCCTGTTGGTCAACAACGGAGGAAAGCTCTCAGGCTCTCTGGGATCAGACTCCCCGCTTTCTCCTTTTGGGTGTGGAACTGTCTTTGCAGGCCAAGCGGCATGAGAGCCTGGCTGGAGGTCCTTGTGAGGAGGGGCTGCCCTCTAACCTCGGAACTCTTCCTCAGCCCCTGCCCTGAGTGTACCCATCTCGAACCTTCCTCACCTGCACAGGTGCTGGCCACACCAGCCTCCCTCCTTGTCGGCACTCCTCCCCGGGCCCCCAGGGAAGTCCTTCGTGGGAGGTTGGTGCCAGGGGTTGGGGACAGGGGGCAGGGGGAGGGTGCCTGGACTCAGCCTTGGTGTCTCCCTGGCTCTGGGACAAAGAGAGCCATGTTGGGGGTGACCTCACCCATTGGGCATTCTCCTGCTGGACAAAGGTCCTAATTGTTCCCCAGCTTGGAAGCAGGAGGTGGGAGGATGACACTCCAGTCCTGGGACCCACTTTTGAGACCCTGCACTTGTGTCCGGGGCGACCTCGGTGTGAGGGCGGGCAGGCCAGCGCCGAGTGGCGGGCCCCACTGAGGGGCCGCTGACCCAGTTTGCACGGCAGAGGTAAAGCCTGGAAAATCTACTAAGGCCTTCCTGGGGTCTAACCTCAGTCCCGGGGCGCTAAGCCCGCTGCTCTGAAGTTAAGTGCAAGTGCAAACGCTCTCTGCTTTCCTTTTTTCCACCAGCGACCTCTGTCTGGAGGGAGGATGAGGCGTGGTTAGAGTTTGTCTTCTCTGCTGTAGGAAAGTAGTGGTTTTCAAACTTTGTTCCCGATAGGATTGGGAGCCTGCAAGTGAAATCTTCCTGGGAGTCTGATCAGTAAAGCAGAAGGAAGGTGGGAGCTACTTCGGCGGAGGTGGTGGGAATGGTGGGGTGAGAGGCAGAGACTTCCTCAAGCCCCTTTCCCCATCCCTCCCCCCCCATGGCAGCATATAAGGGGGGGGATCACAAAGCATAGTTTGAAAACCACTGCTTTAGGTGGTTTTGCTTCTTGCTGTCCCCCCAAGCATCCAGAGGCCAGTCCCCTCTAAGTGCTTAAAACCTAGTTGATAGATGATGAATGAATGCCTCCATCCCCTCACCTATGCGTTATGAGGTTTTGTGCTCAGTTCTCTTCAGGGTCTGGCCTGGCCTGGGCCTGTTCCCACCCCCCCTCTGCTCTGGGCGCAGTCAGGATCCTGGCACATCCCTTCCCAGTTCCGGAGCTCCCTCTGAATTATGCCAGAGCTACCCAACGTCCTCTGGTGGGAAGGGCCACAGCAAAGGACATCAGCGGTGCGTGCTGAAGGAGCAAGCAGAGTAGGGGAGTGTGTGCAGGGGTGGGCTGGACGTGTGTTCTTTCATGTAATCTGCAAACAGCCCAGGCATAGACTGGGTCCCCGTGGCAGGCTCTGGAGTGGCAGGGAGCGATCAGAACTCTCCACACCCCCCCTTTCTCCTACATGAGTCAGGGACCCCGGATTCTGGCCCTGACTGGAACCAGTTAGTGCCAGCCATGGGCCCGTGGGCAGGTCACTTCCCTTCTCCGGCCCCTTGTCCTCCCCTGCGAGCCTGATGGAGTGGGACTCAGGAGACTGAGACACCCTGGGCTCCCCCGTTCTGTACCGTGCTCCCAGGGTTGGCAGGGGCTGACGGGGAAGCTGTAGAGAAGGGAAGAGACTTAATCCCCATCCAGGACCAGGTCCATCAGTAAGTTACGGAAGAGAAGGATGGTGAGACGGAGGCTGGCCCGTCCTGCCTTGTCCCTTCTCATGCCCTTCAGCTGCAGAGTTGGGCTCTGCGTTTTGACTCTATCCCAGGGCTAGACAGAGCTCAGTCCACTTTGGCCCCCTGCTCCATCATCTGTCATTGTCTGGCCCATCGATGTTCCATATTCCAGCTTCTCCTGGACAAGCCTCCCTCTGTAACACATGCATGCTTTTCTCATCCATATCTCCCTGTGCTTCCATGATCCCCCTCCTCCAGGAAGCCTTCCCTGACCTCCACTCATGTCACTACCCCCTGCCTGGCCTGGGTGTATAGCCCCCTGAGCTGACTTCTGTCCAGGCCCGCCTCACATGTTGTCATCGTCCGTTCACTTAGAAACTCCTTGAGGGTAAGGACATGGTCTTTTTATCTCAGAATGACCACCACCTGGCTCACAGCAGGGCCTTGTGGCAGGGAGGACACTAGGGACTCAGAGGGAAGCACTCAGTTTGGGCCTGGGTGAGGCTGACCTTGTGTGCATGTGGCCGAGCAAACACTGCAGGCCGCCAGAGTCCTCCCCGGGCACACGTGCATCTAGAGAGCCCGGCACAAACACGCCCGCCCACGAGCCAGCACCCTCTTTCACACTGCAGGCTCCCACGTGGGGTGGGGTGGCTGTGGGGGAGGCGGTGGAGGGGACTGCCCTCCAGATGTTGTGGGAAATCCAACACGTCCCCTCCACCCCTCCCTCTCCCACTTCCTGCTCCACTTCCCCTAAATATTTACTGATTTTTATTTACATTCTTTGCCCGAGGTGCCCGGCCCCTGTCAGGTCCCATTTGCCTGCCCCATTCCCTCCCGCCAGCTCCCCTCCCCCTCCCTCCAGTCCGGAGCCGGGAGTTGTGTGTGGTTGGCAACGACAGCCTCCAGGCCTGCAGGGTGTTGGGGGTGGTGAAGCCGGTGGGCTGGTAGCTCTGGGCAGGGCCGAGGTGGGGGGGCTGGGGGCCAGGGCAGCTTGCCAGCACATGCCTGCCTGCCCCCAATCTGGGAACACTTTAGCCACCCCCCTTCGTTTCCCAGGGACTTCTGAAAGGGACTGATGGCTGCCAGATGCCAGGAGCACCGTCACCCAGAGAGGACTTGGGAGGCGAGGAGGAGGAGAGCCGGGACAGACTGGGTGGCAAGGGGGACAGTGCTGTTCCCGGCCTGCTGGGTGGCTGCTCGTGGGCTCGCTGCCCGCCCTGGTCCTCTTTACCCCCAGCGGACCGAGGCCAAAATGATTTCCCACTCCGTTCCCAGCCCCACTTATACCCTCTGCTCCTCTTAGTCAGCTTTTCAAACAATACTTATCGAGCACCTACTATGTGCCAGTCACTGTCCCTGGTGCTGAAGACATATCAGTAAACCGAGAATTATTCTTGCTGTGTGGAGCATGCTTTCCTGTGAGAGAGAATAAGCCGGTTTGGGGGTATGTTAGAAGATTGTGAGAACTACGGGGAAGGGGGAAAGCAAGGTAAAGGGAACTCGGAGTGCCCGGGTGGGGCTGGGGTGGGGGGGTGTGGTTTTAAACAGCGTCACCAGGGGAGGTGTCGCTGAGAAAGTGACAAGAAAGTGACGCCTGAGTAAAGACTTCCAGGAGGTGTGGCGGTGAACTGTGGGGCTAGGGACAATGGTTCCAGGAGGAGGGGCAGCCTAAGGAATGTGTGTTTGAGGGCAGGGAGGGGCCGGTGTGGCTGAACAGGGGCAGGCAGGCAGGTGGAGGGTAGGAGACGAAGGCGGGGAGGAAGGCCTCTGGTGTTTCTCTAAGGGAGATGGCGAGCCTCCATCTCGCTGGTGGAGGGTTCTGAGCCGAGAGTGACGTGACCAAACATATTCACGCAACAGAGTGATTCCCACCTCCCTTGCATCTTCCCTCCACCTTGGTCTTTCTTTCTCTCTTTCTTTCTTTCTTTCTTTCTTTCTTCCTTTCTTCCTTTCTTTCTTTCTTTCTCTCTTTCAATTTTATTTATTTATTTTTAGGGAGAGGGGAAGAGAGGGAAAAAGAGAGGAAGAGAAACATCACTGTGAGAGAGAAATATGGATTGGTTGCTTGCGCCCCAACCAGGGACAGAACCCACAACCTAGGCACATGACGTGCCCTGACTGGGAATCGAACCAGCGACCCTTTGCTTCGCAAGATGACACCCAACCAACTGAGCCACACCAATCAGGGTCACACCACCTTTCTTGGCCTGCTGCCTCCTGCTTTGCAGCCACCCTTTCAGTCTGCTCGGGGCTTCTGTGAGGCCCCTCTACTCCAGGAAGCCCTTCAGGGGGCTCAGAGGGGCCTGCCTGGTTCTCCCTGGATGGTAGATACCCTTTGCTTTCTTTCTTCCTTCCTCCTGGGAGAGCTGCTGTAAAGGGGAAAATTGTATGCCTTCTGGGGCAGCCCAAGGACCGGAGAGGGTGAATCCCTTTCCCAGGGTGTCTCCCAAATGACTGACACCCTACCTTGCACGAGTCTTTCTCCCGTCCTGTCCCCTGAGTTTTTCATGGATGCTCTGCCTTCCCTTCCCTTCCCTTCCTCCACGCCTTCTCCTTCCCACCGGGTCTACACTTCAAGTAATGACTGAAGCCCCCCCTTCTCTGTTTTGGGGTGGGCCCGGGGAGGGCTATTTTAAAGGTAAAGCTGTAGCAAGTGCTGGGCTTCCAAGGCTGAGAACTAGACCACCTAGACCACCGAGAGTGAGTGGAGCTGGGGGCTGTGTAGGCTTCAGCGTCCTGCCCCCACCCAGCCCCTAGAGAACTGCTTGTTATGTAGCAAACTCTGCTTCCAAATAACGCCTCATTGCAGCCAAACAGAGATGAAGATGCCTTCATCCATGAGGGCGTGAATGGTGACTTCCCCGGGAGCCCCAGGGGTTAACCCAAGGGCTCTGAGGTCTAGTTCTGGTTTGGTTAAAGCCTCACTGGGGGGCTTCCCCCCAGGTGCATCCCTCATTTGGGCCTCATTCGTTCAAGCAGCAAGTATGTATTGAGAGTCCACTATGTGCCAGGCACTGTGCCAGCCACGGGGACATGGAGAGAGCAAAACCCCCTTGGCTCCTGCCCTCCTGGAGCCTTTAATTAAGTAAACATTAATTAAACGGTCACGCAAACGAGGTCAGCATGGCAACTACGGTCAGTGCAAAAAAGAGCAGGACGGGATGCTCTGAGAGCACCCACGGAGCGCCCCACTTGCCGGGGAGGCCAAGGGGCTTCCTCAAGGAGGTGATGCTCAAGCCACAACCTGAGGAGATGGGAGAACGGTCCAAGCAGGGGAAATAATATACGCAAAGGTCCTGTGGCAGGAGGGAGCGCGTGCAAGGGGCTACAGGCAGGCAGACGTGGCTGAGGGGCAGAAGCAAGGGGAATGAGGAGAGTGAGAGACGGGCAGAGACTGCCTGTGCGGGGTCTTCCGGGTCCTATTGAAAAGCTTGATCTAAGAGCAGAGGCCGCCACTTAAGCATTTCGGGGTTGCGTTGGGGGGTGACACGATAACCTCAGGCTGGCTGCAGATTGGGGTGAATGAGAGCAGGGGTGGGAAACCTGTTGGGAGGTGATGGCAACGGTCCAGGTGAAAGCTGACGCTGGCTCGAACCAGGAGCTGGCAGGGGATTAGTGAGGGGAGGAGGGTGGTGTCAAGGATGGCTCCCGGGTTCCTGCCTGTGGGGTTTCCCACCCGTCAAGAGGGAAAAAGCAACTCTGCTTTCTCCTGACCACACGTTCATGGAGACATAAGTTCATGGGGAAGGCACGGGGGGGGGGGGGGGGGTGAACTGTAAGGATAGTGTACCAGATAGAGTACCAGACAGCTGTACCTTGGACCTACCCCAAATCCTTCAGGCTATCCGTGCCCTTACAGAATCTGGAAGGTAAGAAAATACGCACCTAAAACTGCAGGGAGCATCATTGGGATTGGACTGCTCCCTGCCAGCCGGGCTGGGGGAGTGGTAGGTAAGGACCAGGGGCGGGGCATGAAAGAGCAGACGGGATCCAGGCGGAGGGCTGTGTGCCGGGAGCGCGGGAGAGAGGCCGTAAACACTTGTGGAAGAGTCGGGATCTCATGGGGGTGAGGGGCCGTCCCTGAAGCTGGTGCTGGTCGGGGTGGCAGGCCAGCCCAGGTGGAGGGAGCTTCAAAGGAGGGTCTGCACCCTGTACCTGCAGAGGGGATGCTTTCCGGAACCCTCCACAGCCTCACGGGCATTGGCCCGCCTCCTGGAACCTCCGTGTGATGAGGGGAATTGAGCGTGCTCCCGACAGAAAGAGAGACGGTGTAGGCACGGGAGCTGGCAGAGACATGAGGAACATTCTGGTGGGGTGGGGACCGTCTGAGGAGTGTTTCTGCATGGGGGAGGCGAGGCAGCCTTCGGAAGGGGCTGGGAGGTGGGGTGGGGAGACCGCCGAACTCGCCAGTCCCCCGGCCCGGCTGGGATGTGCTCACTCAAGCTGACAGCACGTTGGGTGTTGGGTGATATCGCCCACCCCCACCTCCGCATGCAGCATGGACCTCCAGGCTCCCTCCCTGCCGCCAGTTCCTAGACCCCCCAGTAAAGTGATGGGGGCTCGCCCCTCGGCCCCATACATCTCCTCCTCCCCTCCCACTGCAGCTGCGCTGGCTGCAGAAGGTCTGCGTGTTTGGCTCCTGCTCCTCTCCCAACCCCAGGGTGACCCCACCATGTGCACCTGCATAGTTCCTGTGCCTTTGGCTCACTCACGGCCTGTGGGGAGAACTGAATCATCCTGGTCTTCCCTGAGTCCTGTTCCACCCAAAGGAGGCCCCGTCCTTGATCTTTAGGGTATGGAAGTTCAAGGGCAGGAAGGATCTCCTGGGCTGCAGGGGAGGCCAGCTGAGAGTCTGGAATCTGAGGAATCACTTCACGTGCCCCGTATGGACGGTCCACGGGTGACAGCTTGGAGGGAGGAGGGTCAGCGCCTCAGAGAGGACGAGGGACCACAGTGACCTGCAGGCAATGAAGGATGTCGGCTCCACACAGCCAGGCGGGACATCGGTGCTGCACCGTGAACATGGCACCTGGCCCGGGGCAGGCCTGCAGCGAATTCCCGAGGAGAGAAGGCAGGTTTTGGTTTCTGACTCAGTTTCCCACTTAGTTTCCCTGGATCTGAATTCAGTTCCCTGTCTTCAAAGTGGAGTAGTAAGCTCTGCGCTTCCCATCTCATCGGCCGACCCTGGGGAACGACCCTGGGGAACAAATGACAAGAGGGTGGCAGAAGTGTTTTGTAAGGGACACAGAGGGCCGGGGCCCAGCCCGTGCCTGGCCCACAGCGGCGGCTCAGCATCGAAGAAATGAGTGAACGGTGCTGCCCCCGCCAGACTGTGAGCTCTGCCGTGCTGGCAGAGACCTGGCTTGGTTTTTGGTTTGTTGTTTTTTTTTTTTTTTTGGCATTGTCTCCTCAGTGCCTGGCACATTGTAGGTGCCTGATAAATGTTTGGACTGAATACATGGATGGATGATGCGACTTAATCCTTCCCTGGGGAACTTCTGGAACTTCGGAGGCGAGGAGACTTAGCCCACAGGGCAACGAACCCATCTGGCTCTGGAGGCATGAAGATCTCGGTTTGAATCCCGACTCCCCCAACAAGCCCGAGAGCAGCTGCCGTCTCCTTGTTTCACAGAGAAGGTGGAACGGCTTCCCCAAAGCCCAGCAGCTCTGAGAAAGCGATGGAATCAGGAGGGGAACCCAGGATCCCACCCACAAGGCTCACGCTTTTCCTGTCATAGCGAGCTCCTGCACCAAACTGAACGGCGTGCGTGTTCTGAGGTAGTAGAAAGCATTGCACGGTGATC
Source organism: Phyllostomus discolor (assembly GCF_004126475.2). Taxonomy (NCBI): domain Eukaryota; kingdom Metazoa; phylum Chordata; class Mammalia; order Chiroptera; family Phyllostomidae; genus Phyllostomus; species Phyllostomus discolor. Next base: position 102,101,031 of record NC_040910.2, on the reverse strand, counting down.
TAATATTATTTTGTTTATGGTTGGTTAAATTCTTCCTAAAATAGCAGATCTTTAACATACGGGTCTGTGTCCTAGCCTCCACTGTACGATAAGTTAGGTTGGGTAAACTTCTCACTTGAATCCAACGGAGTTTTCTGACCTTGGTTGCTCGGCTTTGTTGGAAAAGCTCGCTAATGTATAGTGTGGTTAGACTTGTCTGTCGTGTCGTGATGTTGTGTATTCTTGGGGTTGTATTTGGGATACTTTTAAAATATTAGTACAAAGATAGGTTCGCAGCCCAGGGTGTTGATAAAGATCAAAATATATGTCTTGTATAAAACCTCTTTATTAGAGTTTATTAGTTACAGAAAGGGAGGCTCTGCTGTCCCTGATCCGTGGGGACATGGCTTCCGTGACTGTCTACTTGACGAGCTGGAATATTCTTCTGGATGAAGATCTCATAACTGCACTCCAGGTCAGTGACCCCCTGGTTGGGGGCTGCCAGGTCCAATAAGAGGCCAAGATTCATTCAGGACGCACCCGGTCCAGAAATCACACACTCGCCTGGGGCTTCCGTGTTCAGGGGAGAGAGCTGTGGAGGGAGTCTCCTGACCCACAGTCTCTGTCCTGTCTGCCCACTGTCGCGCCCCGCCTTGCGCGCCCTGGGCTGCACGGCTTCCCGCATGGTCCCACAGACCCCTGCCCACTCAGGCAGGGACTTGTCATGTCCCGGCCGTCCTTCCTCTCCCCAGATGGACTTCAGGCTTCACTATCCAGTTCGCCGCTTCCCCAAGTGTGTGCACGGGGCGGGTTATTGGCTGCTCTTGACAAGAACCACTGTGTGTGATGGGATAGGTTTGGAAAGCCGTGTCAGACACCCTAATCTGGCTGCACGCTGACCTTGCAGGACTGCTCGGGGCCTTTGTCATGCTCAGGAGGAGCCTGGGTCTCCCCGGGCCGTAAGCTCCAGGTCAGAGTGTCTGCTGACCTTCCCTGGCCCCTACACTGCTTCCTCGGGAGCCTCCCTTGGGACCGAGGTGCCCCGGGGCACTCTGGGGATTGCTGCTGCAGCTGCGGAGGATCCTGAAGGCATCGACGCCGAGTCGGAGCATCTAACTGGTGTTTGGGAAGACTGCTGGGTGGGCTGCAGGAGCCCAGACAGAGGCGGAGAAAGCACTTAGGGGGCTGAGTCGACAGCCTGTGGGAGAGGAGCAGAGCCCACTGCACGCCAGGCACCACGCCAACCGCGACCTCTGTCCTCAGTGAGCTTGCCGTCGAGGAGGGAGGCCGAGGCCCCACCAGGAGCTCTGGCCCGAGGCAGAAGACGCTGAGCGGTGCACCCTGAACCACCTCGGCGATCCAAGGAGACTCCTGCTGACTTACTGAGCTGGCAGCCGCCGTGGCTTGGGTTGGCTCCCTCTCCTTTCTCTTTCCAAGAATCAATAAATTATTTGCGATTAAGTCAGGTGGTGCTTTTGCCCCCCTTATCCTCATTGATGGGATTGATCACTGACCCCCCAAAAGTAACCTGAGGTCAGCCTGCCACCTCACCAGGGCGTTGAAGCTCAAGCCGGGAGACAACAGTTCTAAGTGGCCATGCCCAGCTGGTTTTTTATTTATTTATTGTTGGATTTTTCCATTACCATGTATGCCCCTTAGGCCCTCTGCCTAGGTGATTTTTAATCTATTGTGTTGTCACTGGGCCTGTCCCTGGGTACTGAGGACGGCTTAGACTCCACCAGCCGGGGGGTCAGGGCGCGGTAACACCGGCACCCTCCCCTCTGCCCGCCTGCGCCCCAGCCCGCACCCACTCTGCTGCTCTCGTTCACGCCCCTGCCTCCGTCTCCTGGGGCGGGGCGCAGGGCTCAGCGGGTTCTGTGTCCCCACGCAGCCCCGAGACCTTGCCGGGTGCCTTCGGCTGGCAAAGCCAGAGTAAAAGGGGGCACTGCTTCTCACTCAAAGGTACTTCGGGGAAAGGTTGGGTCCTCAATGGGGAGGTGAAGTATCTTCCTACGGAACAACACGGACGTGTTGCAGACTCGAATACAAAATTGGCTGCACGTTTGGAAAGGAAACTGGAGAATCCTTGGTGGGCAGCCACTGAAGGAAAAGCTGCAGGAAGCGAAGCAGAGGCCTCCACCTCCACGGGGGGACCTGGAGGGGCCACACGGAGGGGCTGAGAGAGAAAGCAGGTGTGTGCCGGGGGCAGCCAGCAGTGAGGGGACAGGAGGAGATGAGATGAAGGACAAATCCATACCGAACGAGGCCTGTGAGAGGCGGGGGCGAGGAAGATGCCCCTCCCGCCCCTTCCGTCTGCTGCACCCCCGCCTCAGCCCTGGCCCCCGCCAGCCCTTCCTTCAGAGCCCTAGCTGAGACCTCGAGCGGGAGAGGCAGATGTTTCCAGATGAGGCCAGATGCTGGGACTCGGGGAGAGGGCCGGCCCCTGAGGGCCTGGAGGGGTGGCGGAGGGATGAAGGGAGGACAGGAAACGAGTGAGGAAGGAGTATGATCTCTAGCCAGGGCCTTTATAGGCAGGGTCTTGGCTAATTCTCACGGCAACGGGGGACGCAGGCGTCGGGCCCGTTTTTACAGATGTGTTAGCTAAGACTCGGCACTGCCAGCTCGGCTTCTGAGACTGCCGCCTTCCTGCCTCGCCTCCTCGCCACCCCCTCCACTCTCCCGGTGGGCCAGCCCCCCGCACCTTCCCTGTAGACCCTCTTCCCTCGCCCCACAGACTCTCCCTCTTTGTGCTCAGCTTTGCTCGTCTGGTCTCTCTCTGCTTCCTCCTCCAGGAAGCCCACCCCAGGCTCTCTGGCAAGGCTCTGTCTTGCTGGACTGTCTGACTCTTCAACCTGCTAGCCTAGGTGTGTGTCCCACCTAGCGCTGTAGCTCCCGCCGCTCCTCCCCTGACATCGCCTAACTACCGCTCCCTGACAGTCCTGTGGAGGGGTCCAGGCTCCTCCTGGCCTGTGGCAGGCGCCTGGCATGGGGAAAAGTACAAAGGCAGCCGCCCAGGGCCCAGATGAGGTGTGAGTCTTGGCTGCATCCCCAGGCCTGTAAAGAAAGATGTTAACAACCTCTTAGGGAGCTGGCGAGGGGCGATCAAAGGGGTGGGCTGGGGGCTAACTGCTGAGGGAACGTTTCCTTCCAGGTTCGGGGTCAACGCTAGCGCCTCCTTTCTGCCCCACGAAGTGGAGTCCTATTTCACCCTGGGAGGCTGGCAGCTACAGGAGAGGGGTTTAGGGCAGCTCCCTGCTCTCCCTCCCTGGCCTGCTCCCAACAGGGTTCTCCCCTAGCCCCACCAGGGCGCCCTTGGTCTCCGCCATCACCTCCAGGGTCCTGCTCTTCCCACTCCCCCAGGACACCCAGGGACTGTTCTTTTCTTGCGTGGAGTGAGAGAGGACTGGGGTGGCATCAGCTGAGAACTGCGGAGGGAAAAGGGGTGGGAGGTTGGACTGTCCCAAGATGACCTGTGCTCCCTTCACCTACTTGTCAAAGTCAAGTGCAGGCAGCTCTGTCTGCCACTGATTCAGAACCGGGATCTTGGTGAGGCCAGAAGGCCTGCCTGGAGGCAGAAAGTAGGGAAGCAGAGCGGGGCTTTGAGGAAGAACACCGGAACGCCAGCCAGGCATGGAAGAGCCAGCGAGGGGATGCAGGAGACACCTGGGTGGCCCAGGTGGGTCAAAGGGTCAACATGTGGGGGTGTGGGCTGATCCCGGAGGGACCCTTGGTGGGACCATGTACTTCCTGTGCCAGGCCCATGGCCCTCAGAGATGGTCAAGGACAGACGCTATTTTACAGACGGGGAAACGGAAGCTCGAAGACAAACAGGGACTTGGCAGAGCCAGGCTGAGAGCCCGGGTCTAGATTCAGGGTGGGTAGGGAGGTACTGCAGCCGTGAAGTACCCTGTAATTGGTGCCTGATGACTGTTGTCACTGCACCCCAATTTCTCCCTGTCCCTCCAAATTCTAATAGCAGGCTTTTCCCCTTGTGCTGCCGCTCCCCTGAGCTCCAGCCCTCCTGGGCCTCGTTCTGTCTCCAGAACCCCGGGACCAGCCCTGGGCAGGGTGCGGAAGCCATGCCAAGCCCCATTCCATTCATTCCCTGGGAGTCTCCACCCCCAGGCTTTCCCCTGGCTCCTGCTTCCAGCCAGACCATCGATTTTCACAATTAACTGGATCACAAGGGCTAGAGTCGTCTTGCCGCCCTGGTCCCTCCATTCTCCCAGGAGCCACCTCCCAGACAGCTGCTTGTCTGCCCTGAGCAGCCCACCCCCAAGATCTGAATGATTTTGCTTCTCATTCACACAAAACACCAGCTGTCCAGGGCCCTCCACGGTGGAATCATAAATCAGTAGATTCATGCGACATCACAGCTGGAAGGGACTTCAAACTGTCATCTGCTCTCTGCCCACACCCTCACTTAACGTGAGGCCCCAGAGGCCACAGCAGAGAAGTGACTTTCTCAAGGTCTCACGCCTTCAGTTCGGAACCCGAAGTCCCCGACTCCCATCTGTATTTTTTGAGCCGGAGTGGTTTTGCAGATCAGGCACTTGCAGCGCCGGGGAGCACAGGGACCACGGTCAACTCCCAGGACTGCCTTCCAGCACGACTCCTTTGCCTGGGTGGTTTCAGCTTGGGAGCGAAGCCAGTGGAAAGGAAGTTGGAGAATAGGGAAGGAGGGGAGAGAGGGCAGTGCACCTATCTATCAAACCTTTATTGAACGTCTCTGACGTGCCAGACCCTGCCAGGGAAGCCGAGTGGAGTAGGCCGTGGCCCCTGCCTCTCGGGCGGGGGTGGGGGGCAGGCAGACACCGCCAACTGCACTACTGTGAGTAGAAGTGCTGGGCCAGCAGTTTGAGCAAAGTGCTGTGGGAGCACAGAGGAGAGGGCAATTCATCCTTCCTGGGCAGGGCAGGGGGAGTTTCATTGAGGAGGTGACATGTGATTGATCTTAGAAGGAGAAGCACAGTCCTGGCGGGCTGCTCAGGTGGTTGGAGCGTCGGCCCCTGTAAGCAAAGGTTGCAGGTTTGGGGCATGTGTGGGAGGCAACCAACGGATGTTTCTCTCTCTCTGTCTCTCTCCTTCTCTTCCCCCTCCCCCTCTTTCTCAAATCAATAAAAAGAAAATATCATCTGGTGAGGCAGAAAAAAAAGAAGAAGGTTAAATACAAGTGTACCAGGCAGAGAGGGGAAAAGGGACATTTCTGGCCCAGGTAGAGCAGGATGAAGTCTAAGAGGAATTTCACAAACCTTGGTACCTGCTGGGCAAGGTGGGCGATCCCAAGTGGCCAACAGCTCACTGGGTGTTAAGAGAAAAGTGGCCAGATGTGGGTCTGGAAAGGCATGCTGGGACCGCTTGTGGAGACCCTTTGATGCTTGATCGTGAAAGTGATGGGGAGCCCAGACTTTGAGTAGGTGGTAGAAGTGAAGGATTAGATTGTATTTGGGGAAGCACACTCTGGCGGCAACATGGAAGAAGGAATTGTGTGTGGGGAGGGGGGCGGGGGGAGGTCCTAGAGGCCCACCGGGAGAGTCCCGGAATCATCCAGGTAGGAGAATCCCAGAGCCTGAGCCACATCACTGCCACGCCGCTGGGGACAGGGGTCTGATGAGAGGCCCGTTTCACAGGCAGAATGGACCGGAGTCCACACGCGCATGTCTGGTTGGATGGGGAAGAAGAAAGGGAGGAGGGAGAGTGATTCCCATGTTGCTGGCTTGGGCAGCCAGTGGCTAAAGGTACCTTTTGCAGGAAAGAGGAATGGGCCGGGATGGAACGGATGAGGAGCTCAGACTCCAACATGCTGAGTCAGAGGCCCGTATGGGACACGGAGGCAGCTGCATCGATGAGGCTACGTGTAGGACGGAGTCAGAGTCAGAGTCAGGGGCTCGGAGACCACCTGCTCGAGCCCCGAAGTCAGCCAGACCCAGGTTCAAATTCGATTCCCATGTTCTTGCTCCAGGACCTTGAATAAGTCCCTTCCCCTCTCCAAACCTAACCATCTCACCTGTAAAATGGAGAACGTGATAGTGAGGATGAGCTACTAAAGGAGAGCGTTTTATTCCAGGAACCACGCATTGCTGACTTGGTCATTAGCCAGCGCTGGAACTGCCCAGGTGAGAGAGGCCCAGGGCCAAGTCACTGGCCAGCAGGTGTCACATGGCATCCAAAGCTCTGGCTGCTTAGTCTGTCCCTCCACCTTCCCGACTCCGTCTCGGCCAGCTCCAGCTCCCCAGTCTGATGCTACCCCCTAAGAGCGTCCAGATGGAGGACAGGCCCTGCCTCCCCTGCCACTGCTCAACATGGATTCAGTGCTGACCTTTGACCAGTCACCAGAGTGTAGCTTCGGGGCTCTAGCCTGCCACAAATGACATGAACACAGAGACCCGCAAGGGCTCAGGAAGGTGGCCCTAGGTGCTGGCTGGGCCGACAGGTGGGGTCTTCCACTATCATCTAGGCTGGGTCTCTGACAAGCCCCCCCCACCCCGGGCTTCATCTCCATCCCGGTCGGAGGGGAGTTGGGTTTGGATGATAGGGGCTAACTTGGATTATCCCTGAAGCTGGGTCCAGGGTTCATCTTTCATGCCACCTGCCAACCCAGGTCTAGCCCTCTGTCCCTGGAGGATGGAGGAAAGGGCCAAGCTAAGGGGTCACCTACCAGGTCTTTTCTCAGGTCAAACCGGTCTGGCAGCATTGGGTGGGGAGATGTGTCCGGTGGGGGTGGGGGGGGTGAGAAGCCTCCAATTCCCTTGCACCATGCAAATCTATGCAAATGACCTGACTGTCATCTTGTCCACCCTAGCTTCCGTGGTAGGAGGGTCTTCTTAGCAGTTCAGAGGGGAAGGGCTGGGGTGGGGGGGAGAGGAACCCTCCAGAGGGAGGGAGGACCCCCCCACCCACTTAACCCCTCATCCCTGGCCAGGACCCTCCGTGCGTGGGGGGAGGTGCGAGCCAAGCCGCCCGACTAATGGGCTCATGATTCATCGCTGGGCTCTTGTCTGCGCTAATTGGCTCTGCTGGCCGCTTGATTCATGGCAGGGAGCCGGGCTCTGGGGGACCCCCGTGTCCCTCCCCCGCCTCCCACCCAGGATGGCTTCGTGAGGCTTTTAGATCTAGGATCCGTTCCAAGGGACTACTGCCCAGCATCCATCACTGCTGACAGACTGGGGCTCCAGGAAGGGGGTGCGGGCGCTGCACCAAACTGCCCTCTGATGCTCCCGACCCCATCCTAGCCACCCCATCCTAGCCACAGGGGGACATATGACGTCTTAGGTCTCAGGGAGCAACACAGGGGGCATCTAGGTAGGTGTGAGTGGTGAGGGGTGGTTTTCTAGAAGAAGGGGACATAGGACGCAGTGGGAAATAGAAAGAGCATTGGGGGGCAAGCGGAAAGGCTGGGGCAAAAGCTCGGCAGCAAATGAGGGTCTGGCTCAAAGAGAAGAGGGGATTGTGAGAGAAGAGGCTGGTGAGTGACTCAAAGCACAGATCTGCCGCACAGTATGCAAAGTTTTGTCTTAAGTTGCACAGAACAAGAGAAAAGAGACCTGAGGCTTTGTCTGAGAAATTGCCGAGTGGCCTTTGCTAACTAGTCTGAGCTCCCACGTCTCAGGGCCTTTAGCAGAAGACAATCACCCCTAGGCAGAGACACCCTTGGGGAACCTTCCTCTGCCAGCGTCTTAGTCCCGGCATCCAAGACTCCCATGCGCCTGTCCTTCGTTAGACTGCGCAATGCCAACACGTGTCCACCGGTACCTGCTCTCCTGGGTCCAGGGAACAGGTGGGGGCTCCACCTCCCCCCCCCCCCAGCAGGGACACCCCCACTGCCCCTCCTCTAGAGCACCTCACTACACAGAGAGATTTTCCAGCTCTCCAAGGCCCCTGAGGTCTGCACACCACACCTGGGTGTGGCAGTGTACGAGGCCACACCCTCAGGCTGGACGGAGGGCGGACGCCCACCTTGACTGTCAGAAACGGGGCACAGGCTGGTCAGGGCAGGACGGGGACGGGCTGCAAAGGGCCCAGTGGAGCCCCAGAAATGCCTCCTGCAGGAATCCACGAATGGACAACTGTCCTGCGGCCTCTGTGGAGGGAAGCCTGGGCTTGAGGCAGGAGGTGAATGGAGGATGGTCCTCAGCGAGACACCGCCAGCCGCCCGGCTGCTGCAGCCCAGAGCCCAGGCGTCATTCCCACTCCTCCCTCTGACCCTCAGGCACAGCCGAGTGTCAGCAGAGCCTGCTGGCTCTCACTCTAAACCAAGCCTACACCAGGCTCTTCTCTCTGTCCCCACGGCCGCCCGTGGCTGCTGGTCAGACCACACAGAGAACTCAGGTCTCGCTTCCATTCCCGGACTCCACTCGGGCACCTATAATCTAGTTCCCATACGGCAGCCAGTTCTTTAAAAAACAAAGCCCTCTCGCCCTGGCTGGGGTAGCTCAGTGGATTGATCGCGGGCTGCGAACCAAAGCACCACAGGTTTGATTCCCAGTCAGGACACATGCCTGGGTTGCAGGCTACGTCCCCAGTGGGGGCCACGTGAGAGGCAACCACACATTGATGTTTCCCTTTCTCTCTTTCTCCCTCTCTTCCCCTCTCTAAAAATAAATAAATAAAATATTAAAAAAAAGAAAATTTGCATTAAAAAAAAACAACAACAAAGACCTCTCATCACGTCACTGTGCTATCAAAATCTTCTCATGGTTTTCCATCACATTTAGCAGAAAATCCAACCTCCTTGCCTTACCTTACAAGGCCCCTGGCTCCCCCTTGGACCCCCCTTCCAGCCAGTCTCATCCCCCTCGCTGTGGCCTCACTCTGGCTCAGAATCTGTCAGGCTTCAGGGCCTTTGCAAAAGCTGCGCCTTCTGCCCAGAACGCTCCCTCCCCACCCGAGTTCCACGGGTGGCTGGCTCCTTCTTGGCTTTCAGGTGTCGGCTCAAATGCCACCTCCTCAGAGAGGCCTTCCCTGACCACTCCATATGTTGCAGGCACCCTCTATCACATCAGTCTAATTTATTGTCTTCAAACCCTTAAAACTACCAGATAAATTCTCATTTATTTGTTTGAAAATTAGCCCGCCCCGCCCCCAGAGTCCTTCCCTGCACGGGCTGTGGTTTTTTAGGGGTGTCTGGGTCTTTCCCCAAATTCTGCAGGTAGAATGGAGGCCTTCAAAGGCAGGCCCTGCCCCCCGCTTTTCCTGATGGAATATTTTTCGTCTTTTTGTGTGAAAGGTTTTTTCTCCATGCCCTTTCCCCACAGTCGGATGCTAGCCCTCTCCCGTGGCCAGTCCAGCCTCTTCACAGCCCCCCTCTCTGTCCCTAGCACCGCCTCCTCTGAGCAGGACCCCTAGGGTCAGAGCTGCCGTGGATGGAGGTGTGGGGCGGGGCACCAGAGCGTGGTTCCCTACCTTCCATGTAAGGTCTTCGTAGCTTCGTAATGAGACCCATGGCTTGTGGGTTCCTGAAGCTGGTGGGGAGAGGCACCCCTGCAGCGCCCAGGAACCCAGCACCCTCCACACCACCATACCCCCTGAGAGGACGAGGAAAAGGAGGCTGGGTCAGGAGAGAGGGCCTCCCACCCAGCTGGGGGTGACCACACCCTCTAGGGCCACTGCCACTAGGCCAGGAAGTCCTTCTAACATCGTATCCACCCCCGTGGCTGTCATGTGAGCTGTCAAGTGACCTGAGTGGCCCCAATCCTCCCATAGGATTTATTTCCCCTCCCTGACTCCACTTGACAGAGGAAACTCTAGGTCAGGTCAGGAGGAGGCCAAGTTCATGCCCTTAGTGCTTAGAGGCTATGGACAACAGGGAAAGGCTTGGATCTATAATTAGCAATTAGCCGGGCTGGAGAAACAAATCCCCATTTTCCAGATGGAAAAACTGAGGCCTGGGGGACTGGTTGGTTCCACCTGTCTAAAGCCAGGTTCCTCCTCCTCTTCCTTGTCCCCTTCCCCAGGGAACCTTACCTAAACGACCCCCCCACCCCCACTTCCCCACCAAGAGGATTCCCTGATATTTCTGAGCACCCTCTGCTTCTTCTCTTCTCCTTCCTTCCCTTGGGAGGGCGGGGCTTCCTGAATGCGTGCGACCTTGGACTCTGATGGTGGCCACTACCGGCTCTGCCCAGTGGCCGCACCTGAGAGAGGCTGCTTGCCTTCTGTAGCCAACTCAGCGAGCCCTTTGCTCCTTCTCTGAGCCCCGGTTTCTGCATCCGCACAGTGAGCCCAAGGGTCCTTTCTAGCTCTGCCGCCTTCCATCCTGGGAGGCCCATCTCACTGGGGTCCTGGGGGAGGCGGTCCCCACACAGACAAGGGGATGGGGAGTGTCCACCAAGGACAGCAGGTGGAGACTGGGGTGCCATGCTGAGGCCTCTCACCTTGGCCTCTCTCTCATCTTCCTCACTGTATTTCTTCACTAACCCTCTCCTTCCCCGGGCCAAGGCTGCTAACATGGAAAAGAAAACCAGCAAGGGGTAAACAGCAGGAGGAATGGGAGGACCCATCCCCCAGCATGGGACCACCCCACCCTGCTCTTCGCCACCTCCCCCCAACCACTGTCCGCTGAGGAAGGAGGCACAGCCCACTCTGGGGGGCTGCCACTTCCTGGGAGACACAGGCCGTGAGGGTTAGGTTCTGATGTGGAGGCACAGCCCCGCGCTCGGGCCCCTTTGAAAGCAGAGGTCTCCCTGGCCCAAGGCAGCTCTTCCCCAATGTCTGTGATACTAAGACGGGAAGACTGATGTTGCTCCAACACCAGATGAGACTTGGCAGCCACCCCAGCTCCTGGGGGCTCAGAGAGGGTGAGACAGAGGTCTGAGACCACCCTGTGAGTAAGCCACGAAGACTTGGGGGGTGGGACAAGCCCGCTCTTGGGGGCACTGGGAAAGGGGCAAGAACCCCAACAGGTTGAATTTCTGAGAAATGCACCCAGATCAAGCATACTCTCCCAGTCATCCTGAGTGTGGTTTTAAATGGAAAACACAGCCCATGAGGGCAGAGCGTGTTTAGACGAAGAGAGCCCCTCCCTCCCCCACCCGCCTCGGCAAACATGTGATTATATTTATTTCTCAGGCCTGGGAGGCCTGATCGACACCCCGCCCCTCCACCCAGCCAGGGGCACACAGACCTACACTCCACCACCAGCGGGTTCATTGCCCAGGAGCTTGGGGGTGGTGGAAAGTTGCTAGGCTCAGAGGGGGGAAATAGGGGTAACAGAGGCTGACTGGAGTAACGCTGGGTGAGCCTTAGTTTTCCCCATCCATGAAATGGGGATGGTCAGGCCTTACGTGGTAGCCAGTCTCCAACGTGGCCTCCGTGAACCTCACCTTCTGCTTTTCATGTCTGCATCCTCTCCCACTTGAACAGGGCCAAGCGGTGTAACCAATAGAAGATTGCAGAAATGGCAGAGTGTGACTTTCAATGTCCGGTCATAAAAGGGGAGTGGCTTCCTGCTTGTTCTGTCCTAGATCACTTGCTTGAAGGGAGCGCAGCTGCCATGTGGTAAGGACACCCTAGCTGCCCTGTGGAGAGGCCTGTGTGTTGAGACCTGCAGCCAACAGCCTGCACAGCGTCTGCATCTTGGGAGTGGACCCTGCAGCTCCGGTAATGCCTTCAGTGACTATAGCCCCAACTCACATGTGACTGTGACCTCTCAGGAGACCTCTAGCCAGAACGACCCAGCTCAGCTGCTCCCAACTTTGGAACCCACAGAAACTATGCGAGACAATAAATGGTTGAAATTGTTTAAGACTTCTACATTTTAGGATCATTTGCATGCAGCAATAGATACATAATACACCCCTTCTGGCTTGGACCACACCAACAGCTGCCTACCACATCTATCAGCCTTGGGTCCCTCTTTCCCATTTTTGCCGCCCTCTCAATGCTACAGCCGGCCTTCTTTGGGTTTTCTCACCTGTTAGTGTTTCCCAAAACTTGCCTGAGTTTAACAACCACCTGGGACTCTTGCAAAAAACACTTAGTCCCCCTGCAGGGTTGTCTGACCTGTGGCCTGCAGGCCACACACAGCCTAGAATGGCTGTGAATGCAGCCCAACACAAAATTGTAAATTTACTTAAACATGATGAGATCTTCTTCTGGTCAAGATAAAGGCATAGGTAGATACACTGTGCTTCCTTGCATAACCAAATGAAGGACAACAACAAATTTAAAAACAAAACACAACCAGAACTGCCAGAAAATCCAACTGTATGGAAGTCTGACAACCAAGGAGTTAAGAAACATTCATCCAGACCCATAGGAGAGGTGGAGATGGGCAGCCAGAGGGGGAGGACTCACGGTAAGGCGGCAACTGGAGGACCGGGGTGGGCAAGGTGGTGGCTGAAGGACTGGGCAGTCCCACATTTGCGTGCGGATAAATCAGGAGGAACAACTGGGGAGTGAGACAGACCGAGCAACCCAGGGTTCCAGTGTGGGGAAATAAATCCTCAAAACCACTGACTGAGAAAACCTGTGGGGGTTGAGGCAGCAAGAGAAACTCCCAGCCTCACAGAAGAGTTTGTTGGAGAGAACCACTAGAATGTACACAAACCGACCCATCAGGGAATCAGCACCGGAAGGGCCCAGTTTGCTTGTGGGAAGTGGGGGAAGTGACTGAAAGCCAGCAGAGAGCTGAACAAGTGGCATTGTTCCCTCTCGGACCCCTGTCCCACATACAGCGTCACAAGCAGGGTTGCCCCACCCTGGTGAATACTTAAGGTTCTGTCCCTTACTAGTAACAGGCAGGCTGAGACAAAAAAAAATATGGCCCAAATGAAAGAACAGATTAAAGCTCCAAAAAAAATACCACTAAGTCTCTTAGATGAAGAGATAGCCAACCTATCAGATGCACAGTTCAAAACACTGGTAATCAGGATGCTTACAGAATTTGTTGAGTATGGTCACAAAATAGAGGAAAAAATGAAGGCTATGCTAAGTGAAATAAAGGAAAATATACAGAGAGCCAACAGTGATGGGAAGGAAACTGGGACTCAAATCAACAGTTTGGAGCAGAAGGAAGAAACAAACATTCAACCAGAACAGAATGAAGAAACAAGAATTCAGAAAAATGAGGAGAGGCTTAGGAACCTCCAGGACAACTTTATACATTCCCACATCTGAATCATAGGGGTGCCAGAATGAGAAGAGGAAGAGCAAGAAATTGAAAACTTATTTGAAAAAATAATGAAAAAGAACTTCCCTAATCTGGCAAAGGAAATAGACTTCCAGGAAGTCCAGGAAGCTCAGAGAGTCCCAAAGAAGCTGGACCCAAGGAAGCACACACCAAGGCATATAATAATTACATTACCCAAGATTAAAGAGAAGGAGAGAATCTTAAAAGCAGCAAGAGAAAAGGAGATAGTTACCTACAAAGGAGTTCCCATAAGACTGTCAGCTGATTTCTCAAAAGAAATCTTGAAGGCAAGAAGGGGCTGGAAAGAAGTATTCCAAGTCATGAAAGGCAAGGACCTACATCTGAGATTACTCTACCCAGCAAAGCTATCATTTAGAATGGAAGGACAGATAAAGTGCTTCTCAGTTAAGGCCAAGCTAAAGGAGTTTATCGTCACCAAGCCCTTATTATGTGAAATGTTAAAGGAATTTATCTAAGAAAAAAAAGATAAAAAACATGAACAGTAAAATAGTAACAAACTTACAACTATCAACAACCAATCCTAAAAAAAAACAAACAAAAAACTAAGCAAACAATTAGAACAAGAACAGAATCGCAGAAATGGAGATCAAATGGAAAGTTATCAGTGGGGAGGTGGGGAAAAATGGGGGAAGAAGTACAGTGAATAAGTAGCATAAAAGGTAGGTACAAAATAGACAGGGGGAAGGTAAGAATAGTGTAGGAAATGTAGAAGCCAAAGAACTTATATGTACGACCCATGGACATGAACTAAAGGGGGGGGGATGTGGGTGGGAGGGGGTGTGCAGGGTGGAGGGGATTACGGGGGGATGGGATAACTGTAATAGCATAATCAATAAAATATATATTTTTTAAAATTATGAGATCTTTTTGTGATTACGTGTCACAATGTATTTAGCGTGTGGCCCAAGACAACTCTTCTTCTTCCAGTGTGGGCCAGAGATGCCAAAAGGTCGGACACCCCTGCTCGAGGATCTGAGTCATTCCATCGGGTCTTATCACCCAGCAAATCTCAAAAACTCTACCCTATGTGGAAGCTTCTTATGTAGCTCCTAGCACACAGTAGTTATTCAGTAAATATTTATTTTTTTTCCAAAAGTTCCATTTCTACCATTATCTTCTCATGGGACACCCCGTTACAGACATACCTGCCATGTAGCAGATTCTGGGCTGAGTGTTAGCCTGTTTGATTCTCACTCCTCTGAGGCAGTCAGTGCTGGAAAGCTGTGAAGCTGGGATTTGAACCCAGCTCCTTGCCACTCTAAAGCCCACTTTAAAGCACATTTCCTGCACTCTCTCCCACGCAAAGCCACCATTGCACACTGTGCCTGGAGTCCCTCAGGACTGACTTCAGACCCTTCTCTCGCCGTCACTCCAGCTCATTCCTCTCTGCTGCAGTTCCACCCAGCACTCAGTTCTGCGGCCTCCCTTGTGCCAGGTGAGCTCTCCCTCCTTCGAGGCCAACCGAATTCTACGGCTCCCTCTGCCAGGAAGCCTGCCTGAGCTGCCCCCTTCATTCTCGCCCGTGTCTTGGTCCTGGGTCTCAGCTGGGGCCCCAGGGGCATGTATTTGCACACCTGACTCCCTTCCACCTGTCCCAGTCTAAAGGCCCCACAGGGGCCAGAGACTCTGTACGGGGAGTGCTCTGCTCAGCTGCGGTCTGGATCCATCCCTTGATTCCTCTGAGCTCCAGCTGGCATCTACAACCTGCCTCCCATGGGTGGTAATGATGGTTAGACGAGATTGTGACTTTGAAAAGCACCTTGCAATTTGTAAAGTGCTGTGTAAATGTGAAGGAGAACAGATCTGAGCCTGTTCCAACGTCGCCTCCGCCCACCCCACCGCGCACACGCGCTCTCACACCCTGTGCTGCAGCCCGCAAGTTACACGCATCCCCCCCAAATACCCCGAGTCTGTGTCAGTGTTGCTTCACCACCTGGAAGGCTCTTCCCGTTCGTCTCTGCCTGGTTAGCTTCTGTGCACCCTTCTCAGCCCAGCTCAAGTGTCACTGCCTCCATGAAGCCCTCCCCTGACAGACACACTGACTTCCATCCACTCCGTGGGTGTCTGTATCGTCCTTGTCACTGTTATGTGCCTACCTGCCCCAGCAGACCACCTTGTTCGCCTCTGCGTCTGCAGGTAGCAGGCACTCAGTGCGTGCACGGGAGCTGCGCGATCCCCGCTATACACTCCAGTCCTATCTAACAAACAGCAGCTTGCTGTTTTTCCTTGCTATCTGCAAACACTTTCTCTCCCAAAAACATCTTTAGGACTCACTCTCTGCCTCCCTACAAAATTCTCGATTAATTACCTGCTTTCTGCAAGAAGAACCAAAACGAGGCATGACTATGGTCTGGCGTTCAGCCTCCCTCCCCGGGCCCGGGACAGACACAAAGGCACGGGGTGGGGGTAGGGGTGCACGCGGGCAGGAGGCTCCAGCTCCCTGCCCCCACCCAAGGGGAATTGGCTTTGGCTGCACTGTTGTGGGAGACGGGGTGGGGGGTCAGTGTTTGGTTTTCTGGCATTCCATTTATGCCTTGGAAGTTGTCTTGGGCTGTCAGGGCATTGGGGAAGGGGAGCCAGACTGGTGACAGGGTGTCTCCATGAGCAGTCCCTGCCATCCCATCGGCTCCCTGACCTGCACCCTGTGTCAAAGGCAAGATCAAACATCAAATACGGCCTGGTTGATGCCAGGGCTAATGGGGCTGGACAAGCATCTTCCAGATGTGGGCTGATGTTTCCCCCCACTCCCCATCCAGAGTCTTGGGCCAGGAGACCCATGCCAGCTGCTCTGTGGGCCCCAGGACCCCAGTTTTCCAGGCCGAGGAGGCTGGTATGCCCTTCTCCCACCTGTGACCACAGTTTTCCACTGATGGAGACTCACCTTCCTTCCGTCCTCCCCTTCTCTATTAAGTATTCTTTTAATGCACTAGCAACTGGGAAGTCCTTCTCGCTGCACAGCCTGCATCCTTCCTACTGCAAGAGAGTATCTCCTGGGACTGGAAGAAAGTAGAGGAGTTGAAATTCAGGCAGAGAGGCAGGAAAGAGAAAAGCTCAGGATGATTCACCAGAGGGGAAATATGGGGAGATAATAAAATATGTGAAGCTCAAGTTCATTTGGAAACGGGAGCGCCCCACTTCCAGGCACTCAGCCGTCAGAGAGGAGATCAGCCTCTTAGCCGCCCAGTCCCTCTTCCCAAATGCTGTAAGCTCCTAATGGGGATGCAATACAATTGAATTTATTACAGACTTAGTTGTTTACAGAAATTTGCCCAGCTGCAGACATGAACTGGGAGGAATAACCCAGTGGGACTATGGGAAGGCTGGGGAGCTAGAGGAAGAGAAGGGGCAGGAATGCAGAAGAAGAGAGACAGGGAGAAAAAGAGGAGGGAAAAGGGGAGGAGGAGGGGCACAATGAAGAAGAGAGCAGGGGTGGAAGGTGTCTGGAGAAGGCGTGATCAGTCAAGGGAGAGAGGGCCGTGTGAAGAATGAATGGGTCCATTAGCCCCTGGAAGCATCCAGGCCAGACAGAGGGGCTACGATGGCCCCTCACACAGGTCGGGTCAGCTAGTGGCCAGGTGAAACCCTATTCACAGGGCTTGGGAGGGGGCAGAATTTCCAGGACCTGTGCAAAGACGAAAGTGCTTGCTGTACACGTGTGTGGAATACGCCTGCAGGACGGTGTGCTGGGTTGATGAGAAGGGGGGCTGGCCTCTCCGGCAGAGCGGTGGCTCCTACAGCCCTCCAGGCCCTCTGCTCTACCTCACACCGTCCTTTCCCTTGGCTGTGCACTGCCTCACCCCAGCACACACAAATATACAGAGACATGCACTCATTCATTCATTCATTCATTCACTCAACAAGCACGAGCAGGTAGCAGGCATCAGGCACTGGGGAGTCACCAACATGGCGCCATCATCAGAGCTTGTAGGGACAGATGCAGACACAGTCTATGGCAATAGGACAATGGGAGGAGCCACAGAACCTGGAGTGTTTTGGCAGCTAATGACTATTGCATCAACAATGTGAACTCGTTGCTGGGGAGCAGAGCGGAGAGCAGGGCCAGATCACGAGGGGTTGGGGGGGGCAGCGTTTGGACAAAGCTCAGGCCACTCCGAGCTCCTGGAAGGCAGGGGCTGTGCCCTTGTCTTTCTTGGATTCCCGCACGCAGCTCCTGGCACAGAGCAGGCACACAGCCAGCATTTGGTGAGTGAGTGATGCATTTGTTGGGAGCATTTGGATTGTCAGTCCAGAAAGCCATCTCAAGTGGCTCAAGCAAAAAGAGAGAACGCGCCATTCCACGTAACTGAAATTTCCTGGAGTTGGGTTGGGGTCAAGGTCCAGGCAAAGCTAGGTGCAGGGGCGAAGTGTTGCCATTGGGCTCCCCTTGGTCCTGCTGTCTTCTTGTGTTGGCTGTATTCTCCGCCAGGCTCTCCCCAAGGGTTGGCAAGAAGGTTTACAAGGCGTAAAATGTTCTCTATCTTAGCACCACCCAGGGCTGACTCTCATTGGGTGGATTTAGTGATATGCCCATGTTTGAACCAATCACGTGGCTAGGAGTATTGTATACTCTAATTCACTAGGCTTCAGTAACATGACGTTTCTGAAGTGGGCAAAAGGGTGAATGAAGGTAGAGTGAAGGAAGCTTCCCCCCACAACAGAGTTGGGAAGAGGAGGTTTCACATAAGCCAAAAAGTGTCACGTGATGCTGGGCAGCAGACGCCCATGACATATGAGTACATGAATGACTGGACAAATAAATTGGGCCTTGAAGGGTGAACAGGAGTTCACCGGGTAGAGGAAAAGAGAGAGGGTCACCTTATACATGTGTGTACACACACACGGAGTCTGACTCACACTCTGTTTTATATTTGTTCCTGGCCGCCCATCCATGTCTGCCCCCATCCGCGTGTCTGCATCATCCTGGAAGCCCCAGAGGGCAGGGACACTGTCTGCCACACTCCATCTGGGCACTGCCCAGGCCTGTCCACTTAGACACTTAATCAAGGCTGTTCAGGCCCTGCAGCTGCCCTCCCCTACAGGTAGGGAGCTGTCTCCCTCCTCTAGCGGATCTGGGCTAGGTCTGGCCACCACCGGGCCCTGGAGGAGGGGTGGGAGCCTCGAGGGGCCAAAGATGTGAGCAGGAGAGGACAGGGACCCCCTGTCCACCTGGGGAGTCCTCCCTGCCTTTTTCAAGGCACCAGAAAGTCCTTCAAGAGTCATTTGTGGGTTGTCAACATGATAACCCAACATTAAAGGAGGGTTTTTAAAAAGGAAAAAACCGGCTCTGGCCGGGCAACTCAGTTGGTTAGAGAGTCGTCCCAATACACCAAGGTTGAGGGTTCAATTCCCGTTCACGGCACATACAAGAATCCACCAATGGATGCATCAGTAAGTGGGACAACAAATTGATGTTTCTCTCTCCTTCTCTCTTTCTCTCCCTTCCTCTCTACCTCTAAAATCAATAAATAAAATTTTGAAAAAATAAAAAAGGAAAAGAAGACATATAATTTTTTCCCTTCTGGTCCTTGAGCACAGAGTGTAATTGAATTTACATAGAGATGCAATTACACTGCTTTCTACTTCTTAGTCGCTTGAGCTGCCCCTTGCTTCCTAATACAGTTTTTAATGTCTACATCAAGTCCATAGAGGGGCATGCCTTCCTTGACGTTCCTGACCCTCCACGGACGGTGTCTAGGCTGCTGTGGGGTCCTCTGCTCCTTCATTCATTCACTCCTTTATCCACGCGTGCCTTCACCCGCAGGCCTGCGCTCGGCCGGGGGACACCCCCCGGATAGATAACAGATGCAGTCGCTGCCCTCCCTAAGGGGCCGAGCACCCAGACAGGGAGAGAAGTCAATCACTGGCTGTGCCGCAGTGTCCTGGTGACAGGGGTGGTGGAGAGCCTGAGGTTCACGTGGGCCGAAACAGAGGGCTTCCTGGAGGCGACTCCCGTGCCAAGTTGTGAATGACTGGTGGGGCGGGGGCAGTAAGACATGTCCAACAGGGAGCGCGCTGGGCGATGAGGCTGGAGAGACAGGCGTCACTGGCTGCAGTTTTTCCCTGTGGCCGAGTCCTTGTCCCTCCCCTGCCACCACATCTTGTTTGTTTGTCTGAGCATTCGTGCAGCTCATTCACCCCTCGGGCGGGTGCAAGGCTGGGTGCCAGGGACCTTCTGTGGGGCCCCAGTGGGGGCAGCCGGCAGCCTCTCTCTCAGGGAGGGCCCAGTGGGGGAGGGGAGGAATAGGGGGCCCAGGGGGAAGGGAGGGGTGAAAGGGGAGTTATTTTTTACTCAGAAGGAAAGGTAGCATCCTGAGTTTGAGGGGCACATGATAAGCACCCCCATAAAGCTTGGGTGACTCTACACCCCCATGGCCGGTCCACTGGAGGAGAGGCCCCCGAGGAGGTCTGGGATGGGAGAGGGACCTCAGAAGGCAGAGGAAGGAGAGAAAAGCCCCGGGGAAATTGCACGTTTCCTACGCTGCCTGGGCCCCGGTAATGAGAACCAGAGAAGGGGCTAATGGAGATCAGATTGCCCCGGGGGCTGGCTCCCAGCAGCCCCCTCCCCAGCTCGCTGAAAGGAGAGGCCCAGGGACAGGATGTAGGTGGGAAAGGGCCACGCTCCCCACCTGGTCCATCCCTTAATCTCAGCTGGAGGAGGAGGACCAGGTGGGCTGTAACAGGAGGCGGGGAGGCTGGGAGGCGGCTGGGGGTGACAAGAGAATGAGTCGGGCCCCTAGGCCAGGAGTTCCACAAGCAGCTGCGCAGTTAGTAGGTCAACAACCTGCCCCGGGCATGGGACCCTCTGCCCAGGAACGGCCAGGATGGGGTGCCCAGAGGGAGAAGAACCCGAGCTGACTCCCCCCACCCCCACCCCCACCCAGGGAACTCCCAGCCTGGTGGAAGAGACTCAGTTTGGGACGCCTCCAGTGTGGGGCGGAGGCCACTGGCCGGCGGGCAGAGACCCCAGTCTGGGGAGCAGGGCGCGTGGGGCAAAGGCTCGCCTTCCGCGGTGGCGAAGACATGTCCCCCTGGAGGTGCTCACAACACGGGGTTAGACAAGGAAGATTAAGCTAGCAGTGCTACTGGGGCTCGCGCTTCTCCTACTACTGCTAGTGATAATAACAGCCCCCCCCCCCCCCCGCCGGAACTGAGCAGTCATTTCGCGCCAGACCCCTAGTTAAGATTATTGTAAACCGGCGTCTGCACGCTGCTCCACTTGGGCTGTTTACTCCTCATGACCACCTTCAGAGGACGGAAGGGCTGAAGTTGCAACCGTTGTGCAGACGGGCAAGCCAGGGTCAGCAGACAGAAATCGCCTGCCCAAGATCATGGCCCTTGAGGCAGCCCAGCTGGCACTGGCCTCCCGGGTCTCAGTTTTGGGAGCCCCGGGATCTGGACCCCAAGAGGCCACAGCCCCCTGAGCCAAGCCACCTCTTGCCCCTCTCCTTCTCCTTCGGTCTGTCTCCAAGTCTGCCCTTTCTCTCCTTCTCTCGTCCCTTCTCTCGACCCCAGCCCCTCTTCTGTCTCCTTTTTCCCTTTCTGTCTCTCCCTTCTCTCTTCTCCTCTGACTCAACCTCTGTCCCCTCCTCCCTTCCCCTCCACCCACAACCAGCAGGGCCCTGGGTCCAGAAAGACAAGGAGCAGACCCCATGGGAGGCCTGTTTGTTTTTGGCCTGGGTCCCTTTCCCCCGAGGGCAGGGAGCCGGGAGCCAGGGCCTGCCTACCGGGGGCTGCGGGGGCACTTGGGTGGGGCACACGGGCCACGTGATTGCTCAAAGGATGTCAACAGCTCTGGGAGAGGAGACAAGGGGTGAGGGGGGGGGAATCTTGACATGAGGCAGCTGGACACAGGGCAGGGTGGGCCTGGAGCAGCTCCCGGGGTCTCTGGCAAGGGTCCCGGTACAAGGTGGGCATGCAAATGCCCCTCCCGCCCCTTCTCCCTGTCACTCTTTTCCTTTCCTGCCCTTTTCCTACCTGTCTCCCTCCTTTTCCCACCCTCATTTTCTGCTCTCTTTCCTTCTCCCCTCTCCTTCCCTGCACTCATCCGGGGCTTGCATTTTCTCCCCTCTCTCCCTTTCCCCCTTTCCATCCCTCCTCCTCTTCTATCGATTGGTCTCCCCAGCTCTAGCCTACACAGAGGCCTTGGATGGCGCTCACGGTCCTGTTTTAAATTTATTGCCCAGTAAAGGAGGAGGCAGATGGGAGCCTCTGCCACCCCACCCCCGCCCGCTCTGGCTCCTCATTCCAACAAAAGCCAATCGAGACCCGAATGTCGTCCATCATATACACCAATATGGGGTTATTTATAGGCTACCTCCTTCTAAGAAAGCTGAGTGTTTTCTCTCCCTCCCTCTTGTTCTCCCCCCGCCCCCACCCCTTTGCACATTCCCAGCTCACGGGCGAGGGGACAGGCAGCTTCCATATTTGAAAAGCTGCACAATGAGGTCCCCATCCCTCGGATTCTAGGGTAGGGGGGCGTAGAGTGTCTTGATTGGAAATGAATTAATTAGAAGTGAGGCTCTTCAAGTCTCCGAGTTGGGTTATTTATAGTGTTCGGTTAATTTTGATAATTAACAATGGGGAAGAAAATCGAGTTCCGGGCAAGGCAGTGCCCGCCAACAGAGACACGCTTCCCGCCCTGTCGGCTACCCCTCCCCACGCTGCTCCACTTGGACTGTCAAAACAGGCTACCTTCTGCCTGCCACGGAGTCCCTGGTTTTTCTAAAAGTAGCATGAAGGAGGGAAGGCCATAAACATGGGGGCTGCTCAGCTGAATAGCTGTTTCAAAGAGCAGGGGTACTCGGGCTGTGGGATTCGGCTTCCAGGTCTCCTAGCCATCTAGCACCAGGTCCGTGTCCCCCTCCTCCCCTGGCTAAATTTCCTTCCTGGAGAAACGGGCATCAGGCTGCGAGTCTGGGTGGTATTTGCAGGGCAGCCCAGGCACTGGGAGAGTGCCGGAGGCTGCGCCTAAGGTCTGGGCATACACGCCCATTCTACTAAAGCCACCACGGAGAGAGAGGCTGACAGACTGGTCTGATGCGAACCAGGGACAGCCAGACTCCAAATTTGGAAGGAGAGAGGGCAGACTGGGAGACCTTCTGGAAGAAGCGGGGGGTTTTGACTTGGAGCCAGCTGCCTATCCCCAGGGGCAAGATGGGCGTTTCAGCCAGAGAGGGGCAATTCGAAAGGGGCCTTCGGAGCAGACCGCAGCTCCATCTCAACCCATTTGCTTCCTGCATCCCTAATGCTGCCCCAAACTGGTTGCTCAGCACTTCCATGCACAGTGCTCCCTTCTAGGCCCTGTGCTAGACTTTCCTCCCCTCCCTGTCCTGGTGAGGTTCTCCCCAGGGTCAAGGCCAAAGGCACTTGTGATCTCCCCTGGGAGCCTTGCTGAGTTGGTGGTTCCCCCTCCTCCTGCTCCGCTAACCTTGTCTGGTGGGACTCACAGTGGTGGTAGGGGACCTGGTGGCAAAATGGGACTGGAAAGTACTGGGGCAGAGGGATGAGCTCTGAAGGGCGCCGGATGCCTCTCTACAGAGTCTGGCCCCTTCCCACAGCCGGTGGGAGCTGCTTGCTTCCTGGCCTGGGAGCTGGGTGGTGGGTTGGGCTCTGGGCTGCCTCCCCACACCAGGACGATTCACTAGGAAGAGATCTCTCTTCTTCCTGAGGTTAAGGCCCAAATCCTTGCTCCTGAGTGGAGGGCAGATGGGACCACCCAGCACAGGTACAGGAAGTGGTGGGAGGCCTTTCTCTCTGGACCCGGGTGGCCACTTCTGCAGTCCGAGCCAGTGCGGAACACAAAGAGGAACTTCAAACGCAACTCACACTCCGGAGGGAAGCTCGGCTCCAGGTTTGCCAAGGGCTGCGGCCAGACCGGAAATGGGCTCGCTGACCGAGGGCTGTGGGCTCCTGTTGTTCCTGCAGCCTGTGCCAGCAGCTCCCCCGCCCTTCCCTCCTCCCCTCCTCCCCCTGCGGATGTTCTCAGGTGTCTCAACCAAATCCCTTCTCCCGGCACTCCCCCTCTCCTCTCCACCTCCTGATCTCAGATGGAAGGAGGGGGAGAGAGAGGAGGGGAGAGTCCTCCGGCTGGCCCCTTCCTGCCGCGCATCACAAGCTGTGTCCCTGTCTCACCGCCTTCCCACGGCCCTCACAGCCATTTCCTGGATCTGCTGTCCTCCTGGGGAGCCCGCTGAAGCCACTCGCTGTCCCCCGCATGCACCCCGTTGTTCACAGGTATCCCAGGCCGCGCCTGTGTTTGCTGCTAGGCTCTTCTGGAAGTTACGTATCCACTTCTCACGTTCTGTCCTGAATCCTCAGCCAGGCCCCAGCCCTCCTCCAGGACAGTGACCTGTTCCAGCCCCAGACTGGGGGCTCCCCAGAAGTGAGGGTCTATGGGAATGGACCTCCATCTGCTCTTCACCCCACTTCTGCCCCAGATCCCGGGTGTGGCTTGCTCACCACCGCCCCTGTCCTGGCTCCGTCTCCAGTGCCCAGAGGAGACTCTGCTGCCCTCTGTGGGCAGGGCCTGTGGGCACGTGGCGGCGCCAGGCCAGGCCCCTCGCCGGGGGCCCCCCAAGAGCCAGCCCTCAGACATCTCGGAGTGTGTTCCCCCCACTTTTCGGCCCAGGGGCCTTCGGGGAGCCACTATTCCATCTCCAGCTTCCTCTGAACGAAAAGCACATTTTTAATTAAAGTGGAAAAAGAGGAGCTGAAAATCTGTGCGCATTTAATCATCTTGACGACCTTTTTGCTTAAGAGTTTCCAGCTGAGGGGGGGCTACCTGTGGGGGGAGGCAAAGCCATTTCTCAAGACTGGGCCTGGGTCAGGCCGAAGGAGGCAGCGCCGCCTCTTACGGGGATGAATAATGGACGAGGCGCAGAGGTGGCTGGGGCTCTGAGTGCCGACTCAGCGCTTTCCTCCCCCCACCGGCTCCTTCAGGAGGCGCCCCGCCCCCCTGCACCTGCCTCTTCCGCCGGGCACCCTGGGGCTGGGCTGGACCAGAACCGGGCCTCCAGTTCCCAGGGAGCAGGAGCAGGGCCAGCCTGCGAGGGCAGTGTCCCTCATGTCACGATGGGAAATGGCCCCAAGAGGCACGATGAGTGGTCCCAGGGAGCAGGGGCGATGCTGAAGGGAGGACCCCCACCCCCAGCCTCCCAGCCAGGGCCTTCTTTACCACACCCCACTAAGACCTATCTACAATTCCCTTCTTTGCACTGAACCCACTAAGTGACTTGGAACACGCCGTACCTCAGTTTCCCCAACTCTAGATGGCCTCTAGAAGGCGGCTTCCGCTTCTACAGTTCGAGTCCTGGCCTTCCTGCCGGGAGTGTGGAACACGCCTGTGCGATTGGCGAACCCCCTGGACTAGAAGATCCCCAAGGTCACGGCTTGTCTTCCCCGCTCCATCCCTTTGAGCATGTGGGAAAGGACGGTGGCATTGACGTGCCTCTCTATGTTCCAGACCCGTCTCCGTGCTCCCCTGGGAGAGGAGACTGCAGCCTCGAGGCTGTGTCTCCCTCTTCAGAGCAGGGGCACATCCGGGGTGCGGGCTCCGTCTGCCCCCTCGGACTGCAGTTGCCCCCAGGGGGGGGCTGTCTCTTCTCTCTCCTCAGACAGGAGCACGGGCGCGTCCCACCAGCAAGTTGAGGGCATGGGATGGAGAGAGCTGGTGCAGGACCAGCTGGCCACCCAGGCCTCTGTGCTTAAATGTCCAGCCCCATCTCGGTTTTCCTGGCCCAGCAGATCCAGTCGTGGGATGGGTAGGACTGGGGAGGGACCCTCCTCCTCCAGCTCCTCCCCCTTTCTGAGCCCCCTTAGAGGTCTTCTCTTGACTGGAAGACTTAACAGACTACATCCATGCCCTTCACCCTCCCCTGCTGGAAACCAACCCAGACAATTGCACTTGACCCCACTTCCCAGACTAGCCACAGCGAAGATAAGCTCGGGCCTGGGATGTCTCCTCCCCCAGCAATTCCCGTGGGAATTGGGCTGAGCCCGAGGACCGTCACAGCTCGGCCTCTTATCTGCAGCAGGAAGGCGCAAAGCCGGGGTCTCCAGTGCTGAAATGTCATCTCACCCCTCATCCGGTCCCCAGCCTGCCACTCCCAGCAGCAGCAGCAGCAAATAGAACAAGAGTAACTGACATCTTTCCGGCTCCCTTGACTTGCACAGCACACCCACTCAGGACCTTGAGGACCCCTCAGAGCTCTGGGAGACTGGCCTCGGAGGCTCATTTTCCGTCCAGCTCGGAGCAAAGGAAGAGCACTGGCCTGAGGGTGCAGAGCCAACACCTGGCAGCCGGCCCAGGGTCTCCGGATACCTCACCCACCCTCTTATCTTCCCGCCAGCTGCTTTACTCTGCTCCAGCCTTGGGGTAGCCCCACTCAGGTTTTCTTCAATATGTCTTGACTGTCCTTAGATGCAGGATAGAAAGTGAGAGAGAAACCCTGGCCGGGGCGGCTCAGTTGGTTGCACCATCGTCCCTTACACCAAAAGACTGGCAGTTTGGGTCCCAGTCAGGGCTCATACCAAAGTTGTGGGTTCGATGCCCACCTGGAGCCCCTATGGGAGGCAACCAATTGATGTTTCTCTCTCTCTCCCTCTCTCTCTAAAATCATTAAAGATATTTAAAAAAAATTTTTTTTGTCTCTCACTGGTGTGGCTCAGTGGATGGAGCTCCAGCTTGCAAACCAAAGGGTCACCAATTCGATTCCCAGTCAGGGCGCATGCCTGGGTTGGGGGCCAGGTCCTTAGTAGGTGGTGTGCGAAAGGCAACCACACACTGATGTTTCTCTCCCTCTCTTTCTCCCTCCCTTTCCTTTTCCCAAAAACTAACTAAATAAATAAAACCTAAAAAAATAAATAAAATTTTTTAAGTGAGCGAGAAGACCGAATCCTGCCATCCTGCAGGGTTGGGAAGGATCCAAGTCGAGAGTCAGGAGGAATGTCCTGGAGGAAAGCCCCCTGAGGGGACGCGTGCCACAGAGAGGGGGCCAGAGACTGGAGAAAAGGGCTGGGGACGGGCGGGCGGCCCCTCGGGTCAGCAGGGAAGGTGGCCACCCCGGGGTACGGCGGGTGTGCCCTGAACCTCTCCCCTTGCACCCTTGCCACCAGGCCTGAGACTCCCCATTTGAACACTGGGGTATAGCATTGCCCTCCCTGGGCGCCCCTTCTCCAAGACACACGATCTGGGGAAGTTCCCTACGGCTGACATGAATGACTTGATCGGATCTCGTGATTCCTTGGCAGGAGGTTTGGGCACAGAATGGGGCACAGGTGGGAGGGAGGCTGGCCTTTGAAGGGAGAGAAAAGGCTGCAAATGAGAAGATGGAAGCCTGTGGCCGATTCTACTGTCATGTCAAAGGAAGAGAGAAGACGACTCTCACGGGAGGGTGACCCAAGGAAGGGCTCGGGGGTGGGGAGGCTGACGAATGTGGGTCAGACAGGCCCCTGCAGGACAGGCTGGAGGCAGGAGGGGAGCGCCGGGCCCAGGCTGGAGCAGCCGGGGATGGGGGGAGGGCACAGTGCAACTGGCCCACTTTGATGCTCCAGTTAATCTAACTGGACTCCGAAATTGACTAATTCCTCCCACCCCTCTCACGACTAACTAACACAGCTCCAGAATCAAACCGCAGGGACTCCAAACCAGTCCCTGGGCCCTGCCCTGTCCCCTCATTGGCCAGCCACCCCCCCCCCCCCCCCCCCCCGCTCCCACCTCGGCCCAGAAGGAGTAAACCCCGAAGTAATCACTGCATCACGCTTCAAAGCCACCGAGCCAGCTCCTAATGGGGGGCAGCAGGTTTCACTTACCTTGCCTGGCTGCCTGCCCGGGGCAGATGGGATGCAGCTGGGGCAGGCCCAGGGCCCCTCCTCCCCCCCCCCCCCCCCCAAGTTGTTGTCTCCTTACCCATCTCCTTTCACCCTTCCTCTGGTTGGACCTTGGAACCGGTGACAGGGGAGCTGATTCTCCCAAGGCAGGAAAAGTGAGCACTCACTGAGAGAGCTCAGAAATCACACCTTTGACCAAAAGGCGGGGTCATCTCCCCACCCCCCCTCACCTCTGCGGGTCCTACCTAGGCCCCCCAGCCCAGCACGTCAGCAGGGGCACCTGAGTGGTCGCACTGAGGAGCAGAGTGCCGCCCCTCGGACACGCAGGTGCTGTCTCCCCAACTCACAGGAGTGAAGACTGGAGGGACTGGGATGAAGAGGAGGCATGACGGGACAACACTGAGAAGTGTCACTGTGGAGGGCCCTGCCCGACACAGAGGCCAGTTATGGTACCACTGCTTCCTTGCAGGGGTCCTTGGCAAGTGGCTTAACCTTTTGGAGCCTCAGTCTCTTCATCTGTAAAGCGCGATCCCAGGACCTTCCTCACGGACGTGGGGATTAAAGGAGAGAATTGTGTGACTCTCCCGGCCCGTAGGCCACTTCAGTAAACGGGGGTTTTCATTTCTGTTCAGAAGTGAGTTGGGGCCGCAGGCTGGTTCCCTAGGGAGGGACGCAGGGGAGCTGTGAGCCCTGTTCTTCAGAGGGCCTGACGGGAGGGGTCCCAGAGGACGGGAGAACAGGGAGTGTGTGTTAGGGGCTTGCCTTCCTGAAGGGGCAGGGTGACAGCAGGGTGACAGAGGGGTGGGGGGACAAACAGGGCAAGGGCAAACCCGGTTCAATGCCTGACAACACAGTGTGATGCCCACTCCCAGCTCCACATGGAACGGCAGTGATTTTACCCGCGGGTCACTGTTAGGTCCAGGAAGCACTGGGGTGTGTGTGGTGGGGGGAGGGGCCCTCTATGTGCACAACTCTGTCTTGGGAGATGGTTCTGGGGGACCCTCCCATGAAAACAGCTGCATCTTGTCTGGTCCCACTTGCAGTCGGCTCCTGAGCCCACGCCCATGCCCATCCTAGAGTGCTGGCTGCCAGTGCTGAGGGTTAGGGGCCAGGGGGCTCTGGGTCAGAGATAAATTTTGGAAGGACACTCACGTTTGAGGTCGGGAGTCATGGCCATTAGGGCATTAGGATCAGGCAGGCCGTAGCTTTGCAGGGCCGCTAACACTGGTCCAAGGGAAAGCGTCGGACCCGAGTCCAGCACACTTTGGAGCCAGAACCCCGGCTGCTTGTGGTGGTGCAGATGAAGGAAGGTGGGGGGTGGCTGTGTGGCGATGACGGGGATGGTGGTGACGAGGGTGTGGCAGTCATGGCAGTGATGGAGATGCCTGGGGGCGTGGGAGTAATGGCAGTGTTAGCTGTGGTGGTTCTCCTAGTGATGCTGGCGGTCACGATGGTGCTGGGTTTGGTGTAGGTGGCTGTGATGGCGACAGTGGCAGGGACTGTGGTCATGGCGGTGGTCCCAGCAAAGGTGCCTCCTGACCGCAGCTGTGCTCTCTACAGTATGGCCAAGCCAAGGGGTCACAGGATAAAGTCACCCTTCGCAGCAGACCCCTAACGCACTAGAACCTCAGCTCCATGCGGGCAGCTGCCGGTGCGCACTGCTGCGTCCCCGGGCACCGAGAGCAGGTGTGGCGTACAGTGCGTGCACACACGTGTGTGCTGGATGCGTCAAGGGCGTGGAGCCTCTCCTTCTGAAGAACACTGCTATGTCATTTGTTCTTCACCGAGCCCATTCAAGATAGGATCTTTTTTAAAAATTCCCATTTTATAGATGAGGAAACAGAGGCAGAAAGGGATGACTTCACCTGCCTAAGACCACACAGGAGTGAGCCGCGCAGGGTGGCGTGGCCCGTGTGGGCACTCTTAGCCAGGTCTGTCTGACTCTCAGGTCAGTGCTCTGTCCCCTCCGAGCTTCGCAGGGCCACTCTCCGCGCCAGTGCTCGGCATTTCATCGTGGTCTGGTGTGCAGCCTTCATCATAGGAATGCTGCTAATAATAGTAACAATTGCTGTTTGTAATTGTTCAAGCAAGGCTTAAATGATCAAGACCATGGAAATTATTAACAATCCAGGTCTGGCCACGGTAGTGTGGGTCATATTAAACTGTGTTGAGATGGATAACCGAGGCGATAATAGTACCTGGGATCATAAATTAGTAACAGGAGTATTTAAATTAATGCCACACTGTGGATACTCTTGGTAGTAAGCAGCTCAGTGTTGCTGTTAGGACTAATGTTGCCCCTTCCTGCTTTCCATGAATTCAGCTGACAGGAAAGGCAGGGCCATAAAAGCAGCAGGGAAGGAGACGGCTCTGGGGTGTCTCCCTGTCCCCCGAGGAGGGAATCCTCAGGGATTTCTAGAGATGGGCTAGCTGCCGGGCCTCTTATCCCAGTGGGGCTCATCCACACTCACGCACAGTTCTGTCTACCTGTCCTTTCTGCGGCTGCCCCCTGGAGTTTGCTGGTTGCGCAGGAAAGAAATTCACAAGGCAAAAATGTCTCCCCACGAATGAATGAATGAGCTCCAGGTGATCTAGGAAATCACCCACCGACTGCCGGCAAGTCCTCCTCACGAGGGCACTGATCTCTCCTTCCTGTAGTGTGGGAGATTAGTGCTGTTGTTTTCAAAGTCAAAGAGGAGGTCCATGCACGTGTGGCCAAGATCAGGGTGCTGGGGCGGACTTTGTGGGCGTGCCTCCCACAGCTCTGGCCTCCTTCACGTCAGGAACCAGGAAAGAGCGGGGACAGGCAAGGGTGAGCATCAGGGTGTGGGCGGTGGAGGTTGCCTCTCACTGAAAGCCTACGGGCACACTCCCTGGATTGCTGGGCCTACGATGTGGACCTGCTGAGGTTCCTGGTGCACCCGGGCGATGGTATAGTGCATGGGTGGGTGCTCGGGTGTGAGTCCATCCAAACACTTTTCCATTTCTTCCTTTCTACAGATCTTTTTGAACACCTACTGTGTACCAGGCATTCAGATAAGAAACCACAGTCTCTGCAAGAAGCTCATAAGCTAATGGAAATAGTCTAGTGGAAGTATATTGTTGAGGACACACTGTGTGTTTGTGTATGGGTGTTAAGTGTGTGTGCTCATGGATATGTGTGCCTTTGTGCAAGAGACTATGCCCGTGAGTGGAGGTGACATGTGCACATACATGTACACGTGTGACCATGGGGTGAGTACGAATGTTTGTTATGGCCGTGTATGTAATGAGTGTGCATGTGTGCTTGAGTGTGCCGCTGCACACTCTACAGGCATGCGTCGAATGTGCAGGTCTATGTGCGTGCATGAGGATGGTGTGGGTGCACATGGTACATAAGTACATGCATGTAAGCTTGAGAGTGTGTGTCTTCCTGTGTTGCCCCTGTGCTGCACTGCGCGCTTGTGACCCCTTCAAACCCGTCTTTTGAGAATTCAGATGATGTTGGGATGGACTCCACCTTACATGTCCCTGGGTCAGGCCACCTGCTACTCCTCCCATCCCCTCGCCCTAGGCCTTTGCATTGGGAAAGGGCAGAGGTAGGGGTAGGAGATGGACCAGAAGATGAAGAGCAGGGAGGGCAGTAGGCACCTTGCTGATAAAGGCTGGGTGGGAGCCGAGGACCGGAGAAGAAGCTGAAGCCAGATGCTAGGGATGGGTGGCAGAGCAGGATGGGTAAGAGTGAACCCTGCGGGCAGGCGCAGCCTGAGGGGAACGGGAGCCGCCCTAGTCCCGAGCCCACAGCATCCCGGACAGATGCGCCCTAGCGCAGGCCGGGCACTCTGGGTACCAGGGCGAGGTGGGGGAGAGGCTCTGAGTGCCTGGGCGAGCAGAAACGGCAGCGGGGCGCGCGGACGCGTCTCCGAAAGCACCCTCCCTTCCCCGCCTCTCCCCTCCCGGAGCCAGCGGGGAGGGCGGGCGCGGTTCCGGGGGTGGGCCGGCTGGGCGGGGAGGAGGCGGGGCCACCGCACTGGCTTCACCCAGCCCCTCCCGCCGGCAGCCAGAGGGAGCGGAGCCTCGGCCAGCTCCGGGGGGCGGGTGCCGGAGCGCATCGCAGCCTTATCCGTCTGCGGAGCCGACTAACTGGAAGCCGGGCGCTGCCTCGGGAGGTGGACGATGCGGGCAGGTGCTGCGGGCTGCGCCATGGACCGGCCGCGCCTGCTGCTGCTGCTGCTGCTGCCGCTGCTGCTCCTGGGGGTGAGTGCTAGCTTGAGGGGAGCCCACTCCCTTTCCCGGGACCGGAATCCGATGGGTTCAGGTTTCCCCGAGGGAGACAGTACAGAGCGTTGGGATCCCAGATGCCGGGGATGGATAGCGGGAGGGGACCTCCGACGCCAGGATCCACAGAGGAGTGTCTAGGCTTCTCAGGGCGCAGGGGAGCCCCCGAGACCCAGGGCAGAGATGCGGGCCAGCGGTGCGCACGGAGGCGGGTCCTCAGGTACCTGGGTGTGTGTGTGGAGGAGCTGGTCAGGGTCTCGGAGGAGGAGGTCCTGGGACTCTCGGATGTGCCTGGTTTCTTTGGAAGAGGGCGTTTTATTGCCGGGGTCTCAAGGCGACTTTCCTCTGAGCTTCTTGATTTCTGGAGGGTCGTGGGATGGGACCCCAGGCTAGAGAAGGATGAAGAATGGGACGGGGACTCGAGATGTGAGGGGTGAGCGGGGCTGGAGACGAGGGGACGGAACAATGGGGTGGGAGGTTGGAGCGACAGAGGGGACCGGGCATCGGACAATGAGGACTGGCCAGACAATGGGGGGGAGGGGCGTGGGGGGAGAGCTTCAGGGAGTGGGAGTCGTCGGTCGAAGAGACAGAAAGTGGGTTGGGGGCGCTGAAAAGGGACGGCGGCCTGGGAGGTGGAGAGATGGAAGCGAGTGAAAGAGGACGGAGAAGGAAGCGCGGACCACCCCGAGGCGGTCGGGGCCCCGCGGGTCCGCCGAGGGACAGCAGGTCGAGAGGAGAGCGCAGAGGAACGGACGTTTCCCGCTCCTGGCTCACGCTCTTTCTCGCGGCCTCGCCCAGTCGGGAAATTGCGCCGGGCATCCGAAGCTGGGAAGGGAGCGTCCACTTTGCCGGGGCGAACCCGTTCCCCCGATTCCCCTACGACTCACGGGCTGCTCCGAAGCACCCATTCTCGCAGCTGGAAGCAGCGCAGCGGACAAGCAGAGATGGAGTGGGTGTTGTCTGACCGGATCTGGCCGCCACCACGTCTCGGGGTGCAGACCGCGGGGACGCGCCAGGCTGGGAATGTCCGGGCAGGCGCGCGGCGCAGGGTCGCGCCGGCGCAGGCGGCCCACAGGGGGCGCTGCGGCGTGAGGGCAGTGCCCTCCGCAGCTGCGGGTGTCACTGGGGCTGCGCGCCCGCGCCGGGTTAAGTGAAGTGACCCGAGCACCGCAGCGCCCGCGGTTCTCTCCACTCCAGCGCCCAGGGAGGTCGGGATTCCGCCCGCGCCCCGCCCAGCTTTCGGATGAGGGCGCTGAGCACGGAGACCGAGGCGCGCGGACGTCTCGGATTCTGTCTAGGCGAAGGACTGCGGGTCACCTTAAGCATCCAAGCCCGCCAGGTAGTTCTGACAAGATAACCAGGATTTGCGACCTGGTGTGTGGCCATGAACGGAGAGCCCTTGGAAGGCTTGGCAATGAAGGAGGTGTCCTCATTCTACCGGGCGTCTTCATCTTTCAGGTGAGCATCCCGCTCCCAGATCCCCGCGTTACAGACGTGGAGACTGAGGCTCTGAGAGTTGAAACAACTTGGCTAAGATCCCGTGCGCAAGTCGAGCCAGAGTCCTGGCTTGACTGCCCCTCACCTGGTTCCCAGCTCAGGACTGCCCGCACTTTTTAAGGGGGCAGCCCGGCGTCCCAGCTCCGAATTAGAGCTGCGTTTCTCGGCGGGGCGGCTTCAACCCCAGCCCGAGCCGCGCCAGTGGTGTGGCATGGAGTGTGGGTGAGCAGAGGCCCTCCCCGGGCACCAGCCCCGGCCCCCTTCCCGAAGCTCAGCGCAGGTCCCCTGGGTCTGTCGATACCTATGGCTTCCTCCGGGGATTGGGGGGCGACTGCCCCCCCCCCGTCTGCTCACCGCAAGGGTTAGAGATGCTTCTCCGCCGGGAAGAGGAGCGGGGACGTGGGACTGGAGCGGACGGTAGTGTAGAACCCGGAGGGGCGAGGGGGTGGGCTTCGGACCGGGGCCGGAGGGAGCGTCTCCCGAGCGGAGAAGAGGCGAGGAAGGAGGAGAGCTGGTGGCGCGGAGGGCCTGGGGGCTGGGGAAGGTGGGCTCCGCGCAGGCTCTGCCGCCCCGCCGCAGCTGCTCTCTGCCGGCTGGCCCCCGCGCACCGCGGCGCTCCGAGTTCTTCCTGGGCCGCGGCGAGAGAGTGCTGAAACCAGAGCGCGCGTCCCGGCGGGTCCGCTGGCGGGCCGCGCCGGTAATGGAGGCACTTTGTCATTCAGACGTCTGTAACCGGAGCCGCCGGGCTGGCTAATGCGCCTAATAGGGATGCAGCGAGGGCAGCAAATGGGAGAACGCAGGCGGCCGGGTGGGGAAGGCGGCTCCGGGAAGGACAGCGTCCCCACCCGGCTCTACCTACCGGGTCCCGCTTACGCACGTAGATTCCTCCCTGGGGGCGAGGGGTGGGGAGGCGGGAGTCATAAAATTGGTTGGGTGCCTACTATGGGACACGCACAACCCTGAGTAAATTTCTCTTGCTGTGTTTAATCCCCCTGAGGTCCCAGCAGAGTAAATCTAGTGATTCCCATTTTACAATCGAGGGAGCTGGACCTCCTAGACGTTCAGGCACGAAACCAGGCTCTCCCAGGCAGTGAGGGGTGGAGCCCTGGGAACCCAGGATGCTTGGCGTGGAGCGTTCTCCTTCCTCTGTACACCAGCCCCCTCTCCCTTCCCGGACACAGACACAGACGGAGAAGAGGCCCTGAATCACTACCAGCCCTGGAGATGGCGTCCCTGCCCTATGCCCTTGGTTCTAATGTTTGTCTCTGGGCCCCATACAGAGTCCCCACCCCCTTGAAGTCTTCCTGCAGCACCGTCCTCAGCAATTAGCTCTGGTCTCCTAACCCAACCTCAGCCCCTGTCTGAAGGGGTGGGGCGGGGTCATGTGCCAGTGCCTCCCCTGGGTTGGCAGCGACCTCAAAGACCCTCCACATATCTGAAAAATCTTCAACGCCACGGCGGTCGCTCAGGGCTCCATTCGCCTAGGGAACCCTGTTTCGAAGCTGTTGTGAATGGTTAGGATGTATCACACTGAAGCATTCATATGCAAATTCTTTCACCTGTTTTGGTGTGTTTTCTATTCTGTCTGATGAAAAAAAATTTTTTCAGATTCTTAAGTCAATTTATCTAAGGGTACTTCGTTTCTTGAAAGCTTTGAAATGGCACAAATGAGATGATTGCAAACATTTTCAAAAATGGGATTAAATCATTCAATCAGACTGGAAATGAGTAAGTCTAATAAATGTAAATTTCAGGCAACTGCTTCTATCGTTTTGGTAAATTGGCCATTTTGGAGCAATTAGCCCGGATCCTAGTCATCCCTCCTGGCTTCCCAGCACTGTCCTGGCTTGAACCGAGAGAGGGTGTGGCAGGGGCCAAGCGTCAGGCCGCTCGGCAGAGTGACCCAGTGGGCCTCAGTTTCCCCATCTGTCAGAGAGGGATGAAGGCGTTCCCTCGTGTCTTTCCCCCTCAGCATCTTGTCTTCCGGACCAGCCCTTCAGGGGGACACTTCCTCTCCCACACGGGACCGTGGTCCCCCACAGAAATCAGGGGCCACGTCTCACTGGAAACTCCTGTTGCATATAATGCTCGGCAAATGGTTGTTGAATTACTTAACTACAGGGAGAGAGAGTACCCGTTCTCATTTGGTCTCCGTGACTTCCTCAGGCTCCCGGGTGGCTAAGCCTTTCTTTACATCCATCCTGCCCCCGACTCTTGGACGGTTTCCTCTTTTAGGGGACGGCTAAGCCCTCCCCTCCCACTGCCTCCCACTTAGGGTTGACAGTGCACTTCCCCTAAGAGGAGACGCTTCTTCGGTACCTAACGTTTATTCTCGTGTACGCCAAACAGGTTTGCGCAAGTTATTTCATTTAATTTTCCACAGCAACCCTGAGCAGTAGCCCCCAGTGTATTATAAAGTGGAAAATGGAGGCTCGGAGAGATTGAGAATTTACCCAAAGTAACATACTATTAAGTAGTAGCAGATCTGCGATGTCTTTTAAAATGCTTATTTATTGATTTTAGGGAGAGAGAGAGAGAGAAAAAAACATCAATTTGTTGTCCCACTTATTTATGCATTCATTGGTTGATTCTCCTATGCACCCTGACTGGGGATCGAACCTGCAACTTCGGCATATTGGGGATCACAGTCTAATCAACTGAACTACCCAGGGAGGGCAGCAATGTTTTGAAATAGGAAACGAATCAATCACAGGAAACACATGGTCACTAATGCAAGGCCCGGGGGAACAGAGAGGACCGCTGGCTGCAGCAGGGAGAGCAGGCTTCGATGAGGAGGGGCTTGTACCAGGCGGCCGCTCCACCCACGACTCCTCCAGACAGAGCCCCTCGGCTCACCGGGCCTGGGGCTTCACTGACCCTAACTAACTGGAACGTGGCCAAGGAAAGGAAGCAAGAAAGACCTTGGGAAAGAGAAAAGAGGGCCCCCAACGTGTATAAACATCGTCCTCACTCATTTACTGCTTACAGCAACCCTATCCGTGCTGCCATGACCCCATGAGGAAGACGCTGAGGCTCAGAGAAGCTCAAAGCTGGTCCCAGCTCTAAGTGATGAGTCAGGATTCAGAGCCATAGAAGCTGCTGAGGACAAAGGCAGTAGTACAGCTCACACTTTTTACTCAAAGAATTGACCCTCACCTTCAGATCCTACCTACACTCATTTTATACACCTCCCTGCCAGAGGCTGGTTACATAGTTCCTAAAGATTCAATTAGAGTGGTGGGGGAGGGGCCGCTCGGGTCACACGCTGGTAGCAGCAAGAATTGACAACTGATATCTTGACGGGAAGGGAGGAGACAGAAAACAGTATTTTAAAAAGCTGACAGGAGAACTCAAAGAGATGCAAGTGTGGTGATTTGGGATAATGAACACGAGGGCTTCACTGCATGGTGGCCCGGAATAATCGCTGGCGTAACTATTGGGTCCCTGGGTCATGGGGAGACCGTGAAGGCGTGTTTCAGAGGTGGAGAACGACGCAGCCTCAGTGGTTAAAACAGGAAACAGTAGGTGATTAGGGCAGCGACTCCTTGGCTTGCGGGGAAACTCAGCTATCCAGAAACCGGTCCCCTGGAGTTCTGTGAGGTCCCTATTTCGTGCCAGGGACCGTGCCAGGGACTGGTCAGGCCCTGGGCCAACCACAGATGGAGTCCACAGGGAGTCCACCGGGGGATCCTGTACAGTGTCGGAGCAGGCGGGGGCAGTCAGCCGGGAGACCGAGTCGTAGGGCGGCTGCACTGGTCTGCGAGGGGCCGGGGACACAGCTCCACTTCCTCGAGGAAGTGAGATTGAAGCAGAGCCCTAAGAGGATGAAAAGAAATCCAAACGGACCCTTCTGGAATCTCACTCATCTAGGGGAAAGCCTGTATCTGGGACTCCCCCCCCAGGACTTCTGGTCCGCACATGCTCCCAGCACTGCGTGCCTGCCACCTGCGAGGAGGTGGTAGCAACACCCAAGGTCCCCCTCCTGGGCTGTCTGCACCCCCCCCCCCCCGCTGGGCTCTTGTGGACCACAGACTGCCTCCTAGACCGATCCACTCTGTGCATCCCCCTGCCTTCCCTAACCCTGGGAGATCCCAGGATATCGTACAGGACCGGAGGGAAGGGAATGTTCTTGGCCACGATCTGGTAACAATGACCTCTGCCGCTCCCCTCTGCCCGCACGACCAACCTGACAGCCCGTCCTTCCTCCCGGTGTCCGATGGGAGCTGCGTGGTCTGGGGCCAGGGAAACAGGCTTGGGAGTTTTATTAGACATGAAGGCTTTTTTTTTTTTTAAGGAACAGAAATATAAAGCAAGCTGCCAGCAGCCCCTCCCTCTAGGGAATGTGGTGCTAAATCGTTCCATCCACCAGCAAAGATGCCTCGGCGGCAGGAATCCGACTCCCCTTTTGGCTGGTTCCAGGGCTGCTCCCACTGGCTGCGTGGGGGGCAGGGAGGGGGGAGGGCTGGTGCCTGGAAATCAATCCCTGGTGGAGCAGGGCTGCTAGGTGGTGAGAGCCACCGCTGTCTCATCGCTGCTAACAGGCAACCCTTTCTCACATCGTGCGCCACACTCTTGCCCGCCGGCTGGTCCTTGCCCTGGCCCTGAGCTGTAGCCCTCTCTGCCTCTATGGAGAGCTGGAGACTCAGAGAGGGAGAGCAGGGAAGCTCAGAGCTCCCAGTGCAGAGTCAGGACTTGAACCTAAGACCCCCGCCCCTCTGTCTTCTGTTTTGGGTCCAGATACCTGCCGTTGGATAGATAATACGCAGGATGGTAGAATTAAGGATCTGGAATAGAGAGCGCCCTGCTAGCTGTCGTTAGAAAAAGGCTCCCCTCCGTGTAGGTGGAGCCCTGCCGGTGTGCAGCTTAGTAAGTGGCGTTTTGACTAAATTCAGCCTGCAGTGGCCCCTTTGGCTGGAGCCCCATGCAAGCTGCCGCCTATCCAACCCAACCGTTTGTGAGGGCCCCCTGCGGGGCTTCAAGCCGCTGCGCCCACGTGGTGCATCCTGGAGATTCTAAGAGCTGCTGTAACCCCGAGATGAACTTTGCAGCGGGTCAGCATGGGGGGGCTCTGACCTCGCACCCCCAGCAGCCTGCAAGGGTTGCTGACCCCCACTGCCTTTCTTCCTGCCAGCTTTGATGTGCCTAATACCTCCGTGGTGAGCTCATCCGGGCCCAGGTGGTTCCAATAGAAGGCTTTAGGAGGGGGTGTTTGATCCTTCAGAAGATACTCCCTCTCCTTTCTCTTACCAGCCTGACCTTGTGATCTCCCCCCTCCCAGGTGTCCTTCGGAGGTGCCAAGGAGGCCTGCCTCACAGGCCTGTACACCCACAGCGGCGAGTGTTGTAAAGCCTGCAACTTAGGTGAGGGCGTGGCCCAGCCCTGCGGAGCCAACCAGACCGTGTGCGAGCCCTGCCTGGACAGTGAGTACAGGGTGGCAGGTGGGGAGAAGGGAGAGGAATGGGAGGGAGGAGCCAGGGGCTAGGGAGGGGCGTGTCCAGTAGAAGCCTCACAAGTCCTCTGCCTCCCGGCAGGGTCTCCTGCCCACCACGGTATGGGCACCAGAAGTGGGTCTGATGCAGGGCAGGAGGCAGAGGGGGGGAGTGGAGCTGAGGATGGAGGAGAGAAGTATGCAGAGGAAGGAGGGGAACCTGATGGGGCATCCCAAAGGGAGCCCCTTCCCAGCCCCCAAGCAGAGAAGCCTGGTAGCAGCAGAGTGTGGCCTGGTGGGAAGAGTAGCTGACACTAAGACAAGCTAAAAATATCATCTGCACTGCAAAATCAATGGCTGCCACTTGCCCTCGGAGTTTTGGAGGGGGCAGGGGAGGAGGATCAAATCCTGGCTGCCGGGTAGACTGACCTTGGGGGATCCTGGGAGGGTGTGGTGACCCCTGCCCCACCCCCCCAGGCCAAGTGTTCTTCAGCTCTGACTAAGGCAGCAGAGCTTTCCTGAGGGCAGCAGGGATGGGGGCTGGAGTACTGCAAGGAAGTCCTCCTTGTGGGGTGATGTTGGGTGGGGGAGGGGACAGGGGCGCTGCGGCCATTGCTACCTGAGATCTCCTTGGGAAGGGGAGAGAATCCTGTCTCCCAGGGCTGCTGGAGGAGGCAGGAGGAGGGGTGCTGGGCCTGGGGTCTGAATTCTGCGCACTTCTGAGCCGGGAGTCCCAGCTCTGCGGGGTGCCCCCAGCCTCAGTGGCTGCCTTCAGGCCACGGGCTCAGGACTCTGGTCCTGACCCTGCCCGGAAACCTTTCTTCGCTGCCCACAGTCAGATCCTACCTTCCACCTGGCACTCCAAGCCCATCTGGAGGGCCTGTGGCAACCATACTCCACTCTCTAACCACCCTGGGAGCAAGGGCACAGGAACAGGAAACCCTGAACACACCTGCCCGCCTAGTCTGACGCTGGACGCCTCCCCACCACCAACACCCACACACCTTTCCATCCTTCAGGCAGCCGGAGCTCCTAGGCCTCCCCAAACACTGTTGTCCCGTCTCTGTGTTTATGAGCCCTGTGACTCCGCCCCCCAGCAGAGGGATGCCTAGGACCGCGTGGGGAGACTGCACATCCTGTGAGGCCTTGCCCTCTGGCCGCCTGGCCTGGCCTCACAGGGTTTCCGTGCCAGGGAAGGGCTGGCCAACGGCTGCCTACTGTGGAGCCTCCCCCGAGATTGCCTCTCTCATTTCCTAGACTCCGGCCCAGGGCCTCTCCTCCCTGGACCCTAAGTCTCCCAGCATGGGACCCCACTCACCTCCTGGGAAAGCAAGGCCGGGGGGGGGGGGGGGGGGGGGGGTGGAAGAGCCTGGGGGAGGAAGGTTCTGGTATCTCTGGGGAGGGGGAGGGGAGGCGAGCTCCGAGGTGGTGGCAGGAGTCCTCCCTCCCGTTTCCTCCGTCTGTTCCCCTCCTTTTCCCTCCGCCCCTCACTCCCCACCAGCTGCATTAACAGGCTGCCTTTACAAGCCCACTT
Organism: Phyllostomus discolor; assembly: GCF_004126475.2. Classification (NCBI taxonomy): domain Eukaryota; kingdom Metazoa; phylum Chordata; class Mammalia; order Chiroptera; family Phyllostomidae; genus Phyllostomus; species Phyllostomus discolor. The sequence goes on along the minus strand of NC_040910.2, from coordinate 102,061,359 downwards.
TATGGAATGGAGACCCCAGCGGACCTTCCCTCTATCCTCAGCGCGTTTCCACGAGGAAACCCATTAAGCTCCCGCCTTCCATTCTCTGCCAAAAAAAGACCACATTTTCCCCACCCTCTAAAACCCTCTCCCAGGAATTTTCTGCTAATTTTCTGTATTTTCCCATGAGCAGGGCCCTCCCTTCCCCTCCCTCCCCCTCCCCGGTGACGATACCCAACTGCCTGCCACATGCCCACCAGTTAGGGGCCTCTCGTTTGTTTAGATGGGAAATCCTGCCTTTCTGCTGTCTGCCCATCCCTGCTACTGAGGTTCACCACACTTGTCACTCACTGCTCACCCCACGGGCCCAGCCTTTATAGGGTCCCTGCTGTGTGTCAAGGGCTTCCCAGTGAACTTCCCTTACTCCTCACCACAACCCTGTGACTGGAAACATTATTCCCTATTTTACAGAGAAAGAAAAAACTCAGAGAAGTTCCTTAAAACATGCAAAGTCACACAGCTAATAAATGATGGAATTCAGATCTGCCTTCTTTCTTTTCTTCCCTGATTTCTGTCCTTCCCACTTGTTTTTTCCTTAAGATTTTATTTATTGAGTTTTAGAGAGGGAGAGAAACATCGATGTGCCAGAGATACATTGACTGGTTGCCTCTTGCATGTCCCCAGCTAGGGACCTGGCCCGCAACCCAGGCATGTGCCCCGACTGGGAATTGAACTGGTGACCCTTTGGCTCGCAGGTCGGCACACAACCCACTGAGCTGGACCAGCCAGGCCTGGTTTTTTAAATTTGCTTCTCCACCCACTTCCCACAAGATAATGACCCAGTGCTCCACGTTGTCTCCTGGCGCCTCTAGAGAAGTCTGAGGTCAGACCCTACAACAGGCCTTGACTTGCCTTCAGTGAGATGCTACTCTCTCTGCTTATGTTTCCGCATTCTGAGCAGAGCTTCCCCGGTTCTCAGGTCGCTAAGCCCCTGCTCTTCCTCCCCTGGAGCAAGGAGGCCTCCTCTGGGAGCGAGGTTGGCTCGAGTTCCCCACCCCGGGCTGGGAGGGGTGAAGAAGATGGGCTCTGGGCCTCCTCTTCTCTGCACCAGGAGGCGAGGACCCTGGCATCCCTGGCGTCCCCGCCCTTATTCCGGAGCTCACACCCGTTCATTAGGAGAACATGAGCTGAGATGGAGCTTGGAAATCTCCCCTTTTATGCCATTTGAAAGGGCAGAGGACGACATATGCAAGTCCTTCTTGCTTTCTAGCTTCGATCCCTCCTGCTGGACCTGAGCTGGCTTGCCGGGATTCCCATCCCCACCCTCAAGAGCCAGGCCTTTCAGCAGCGTGGGGGAGCACCGTGGGTGGGAAATTACACATCTAACCCAGTTACTCCCATTCGGACCACACCTGGTCCCCTGGGCTGGCTGCACAACCCAGCTCTGGCCTGCGGGGAGGGCTGGGTGGGAGCCACGCTCAGAGTCAGAGTATGCCTTAATCTTGCTGGGAACGAGGGTACAGGGCTCAGAGCTCTCTAAGAGAATTTGCCAAGAAATTCACCTGCACCAGCTGGGTTACCCGGAAGCGCCGGGGGGCCATCAAGTCCGCGGCCTGCAGCCTGGGGCTTCTGACTCATTTCCTCCTTCCTAGTGAGCTGCCCCAAGCTTTCACAGACCTGGAATCAGGGACGGGAGGGTAGAGGATGGGAATCTGTAGGGGTGTGAGGCTTAAAGAGGGAGGCAGCGCCCTGATGGGGGAGGGGGTGGTGGACGGAAGGAGGGCCTGTATGCAACCCCTGTGACCCGAGTGCCTAAAAGCCAGCGGCTGACGTCTGGGCCCTCCACTCCCCGCCCATCCATTTGCCCACAGGCGTGACATTCTCCGACGTGGTGAGCGCCATCGAGCCGTGTAAGCCGTGCACCGAGTGCGTGGGCCTGCAGAGCATGTCAGCGCCCTGCGTGGAGGCGGACGACGCCGTGTGCCGCTGCGCCTACGGCTACTACCAGAACGAGACGACGGGCCTCTGCGAGGCGTGCCGCGTGTGCGAGGCGGGCTCGGGCCTCGTGTTCTCGTGCCAGGACAAGCAGAACACGGTGTGCGAGGAGTGTCCTGATGGCACGTACTCCGACGAGGCCAACCACGTGGACCCGTGCCTGCCGTGCACCGTGTGCGAGGACACCGAGCGCCAGGTGCGCGAGTGCACGCGCTGGGCCGACGCCGAGTGCGAGGGTGAGCGCGCCGCGGGCCGGCTGCCGGCTGGGGAAGGGCGTCCCCTGGGGGTCGGGAAGGGCCAGGCCTGGCCTTGAGCCAGCGGCCACCCTCCCTGAAACCTGTCGGAGGAAGTGGCTTCCGTTCTTCTCACCCAAGGCTCCCTTTCACTTTTTCCTCATTTGGGCGAAGTGTTTGGAAAGCCATCCACCTCCTCCCCCTCCCGGCCGCAGCTACCACATTCGAACTCATGTTCCAGGGCTTTATTAAGTCTGTGGCTGCCAGCTGGGGATTGGACGGGTGGCAGGTAAGCAGCTGGCAAGTGGCCACTGTGAGCAGAGCACAGAGCAAACGTACTTGATCCTTGAAGCGGGCTTCCTGGACTGGGGAAACTGGGGGACCCTCAGGGATTGGGACCCTTTTGCTCGGAGGCCTGGTCTGGGCCCGTGGCGGTTCCTGGCTGTGGGACCTAGGATGGGATCCACCCCGTCACTAGCTGAGCGATGTTAGTTAAGGAGGCGACTCTTGTCTTGGACCTCAGTGTCCCCACTGGGCACGTGGTTACTAGTGGTGTTGTGGGTGAGAGAACCACTTTGACTTGTGGTACCTGGGGGTGGGGTCAGCAGTCACTTTCCAGTTTAGTCCAGGGTGAGGTGGAACTGTGGGGAGGTCGTGGGGGAGGGGCTGTGGGGGTGGAGGAAGAAGGGGAGTGGTCAGAGCGGGAGGCTGACAGGCAGGGTGCAGGTGGAGGCCTCAGCTGCTGCCCCCCGGGGGTGGGGGGTGGGGTTGGGTGTGCCCACCTCAGCCAGGCAAAGGTCCGAAGGAGGCGGTGTGACTCCTGGGAGGGAGGAGGAAGCGCCGTGGCTGTCAGAGAAGGACCGTTTTGGTCTCCGGTTGGCGACCTCTGTCTCGGGGAGATGGGTGGGCTTTTCCACCGCAGGAAGAGGTTGACGGTGCCTTCAAGTTCTCTCTGTCGCCCTGGGGCTGGGTGCCCATTGAGCTGTTTCCCCAGCCCTCGGGATCCCTCACTTTGAGCAGGCAACACAGCGCCTTCTCCAGGGAACCCGGGGTTTGATGGGAGAGAGACGGCCTGTGCCTCAGTCTGATAACAGGGAAGGTTCCAGCACTCAGGTGCCGGGAGTCGCTCCTTCTGGTGGAGGCGGCCCAGCCTCTGCCTTCGGTCAGTCCCCAGGTCAGATGGGGGCGGTGGTGCTCCTTTGTGGGGAGCCTCCAGTCTGACCCCGGCCGCCACACGACCGTGCCTTCCGTCCATCTCCCATGGCCTCTGGCTCAGGGAGCGCAGGGTGCAGTGGGCCCTTAGGTCGGGCTGTGGCCAGGGGTGCCTGGGAAGCTTTCTATTTTGGGGTGGGGGGCTGGGTGGACTGGGGTACAGAACATGGCGGTTCTGGTGGCCATTGCCCCGGGCGAGGAGGCAGACAAGTGGCGCCAGGCGCAGGGCAGAGCTGGGAGGGAGTCTCAGCAGCTGGCACCAGGCAGGCACGCAGCGCAGTTCCCCGGGCAAGTCCAGGCCGGCTGGTGGGGGGGCTTAGTCAGGGGCGCGGTTAAAGCAAAGAAAGGTGGCGGCTGGGGGAGGGGTGGGCCCTGCTGTTTTGGGGTGTTCACAGATTTCCCCCAGAGAGAAACCCACTTCCCCAGCCACCCTGAAGGGGGAGGGTCCCTCTGCCCCTCTGTACTCCAGCCTCTGGAGGCTTACATGTCGGCTCTGGGGCAGAGGGAACATTTCAGGAAATGGAATTTGATTCATGGTTTGGTTGCCCCCTTCCCCTCCAGTGCATTGTACTTTCCTGCATATACATTTCAGGTGTCAACGTGGTGACTCACCCACCCTTGGAGCAGAAGCCCCCACCCCCACCCCAGTTGCCCTGGTGAAGCTTGGATTTAGCAGGGATAACCTGGTCTCTCTTCCCGCCCCCTAGTCCGACAGCTCCCATGCCGGAAACGGCTGTCAGGACCTGCCAAGGGCTTAGCGGGTTGGAATGCCGGTGGACACGGCCACATCTGGATCTTATCCCCCAGCCGCCGTCAGAGGGGACTGGAGAAATGTGGGGAAAGCGCCCTGGACAGCTCTGTCTTCAGCCTGGCCTGTCCCTTCCTCGTGGCTCTGGAGTCTCTGTGATGGCCCGACCCACTGCCATGCCTCCAGCCCACGGGCTGGGTCAGCCTCAGGGCTTGGGCTGCCCCTCCAGCTGGCCCGGTTTCCTCGCGGGGCAAGAGCAGACCCTCCCCAGTCTAACGCCGTATCTGGGGCTGCCAAAGGCCGGGCTGTGTCTCCTCCACTTCCCAGCCCACCCCCGAGGCCCCCTCCCAGGGCTGAGATGGTGGAGGGGCGGGATGGGCCAGCAGATGGCAGCCCCCTCCTCAGTGCCAACCAGATGTATTCCAGATCACATCTAGGGGCCTCACCTCTCAGAAGGTGCTGAAAACAGGGCCCTTTGAAGCTTCTTAGTCTTGAGCCGAGGAGGCCCAGAGACTGGTGGGCACCTTCGACTCCAGCTTGGGTGGGCGCACTGGGAGCTGGGTGGGGCTGAGCGAAAGAGCAACATGCCTTCCCCGTCACCCCGTCGGCAGGCCCCATCTGCTTGCCCTCCCAGCAGCCCTAGGTGTGGGAAGTGAGGACAGATAGGGCAGGCAGCTTTGCCCAGACAGGTACCCTCAGGCCGCCCAGAGCCCACAACCCCAGGACCTGCCCCCAGCTGAGTGACGGAATGGAAAATCCCACCCACTGGGGTCAGGACGTAGCCAGAGAGGCTGGTGGTGCCCAGCTGGCATGAGACGGCCTAGGAGGGTGACAAGGCACAGTGTCCTTCCCCCTGGGGTGCTGGGCAGTATCTGCTCGGGAGGCCTGTCTCCACCAGCAGGGTTCCAGCTACTTGATGCTCTGTTCTCTGGGTGGCAAGATCAGATGGAATGAGGGCCACGCAGGGCAGGAAACAGGCTAGCCACTGCCCAAGGACTGGCTGGAGGGAATCCTGGCCTGGCTTCCGCACCCTGCCCAAGCCTACAGCTGGGACGGCAGAGACTGGAGAGGAGGCTGAGTGCCAGCTCTGGGGAGGTGGGGTGGGGCAGGGCACGGGGGTACCCTCATTCCTCCTTAGGACAAGGGTAGCTGGGGCCATTGGGGCAACCTAGGGTCAGAGAGGTTACAGCATTTCCCAGAGCAATTCCAGCTAGAGGCTTCCCGGGGCTTACTCTCTCTTCTTTGTGTGCGCGCCTTCACGCCAGGCTCTGGGTCCCCGGGGAGGGGTGGGGGGCAGAATAGATGCCTAGGAACACAACTACTGCCAGGATGGAATGGAGCTTAGAAACCATCTCTCTCTCTCTCTCTTTTTAAAGATTTTATTTATTTATTTTTAGACAGAGAAGGGAGAGGGAGAAAGAGAGGGAGAGTAACATCAATGTGTGGTTGCCTCTTGCGTGTCCCCTACCAGGGACCTGGCCTGCAACCCAGGCATGCGCCCTGACTGGGAATTGAACCAGTGACCCTTTGGTTCGCAGGCTAGCACTCAATCCACTGAGCCACACCAGCCAGGGCGAGACCATCTCTCTTAATATCCCCATTCTATGGGCAGGGAAATGGAGGTCCTGAGAGTCGAAGGGACTGATCCAGAGTCACGCAGCAAGTCAGTGACACAGCCGAAGGGGGTTTAGGTCTCCCGATTCCCAGGCTCTTGCTCTTCTCCATCATCGTGACATCATCACGCATGAATTTCCAGTCCTCACCCACACGTGCACTGCCTGAGCACATGAGCACGTGGGGTGGGCTGGGGACTCAGGAAGAAGCGCTGGGTGGGTCGAACCATAAAGGGAGGGGCTGAGGGGAGTGGGCACTCAATCCCGTCACCCTTCCTCCCAGAGATCCCTGGCCGCTGGATTACACGGTCCACGCCCCCAGAGGGCTCGGACAGCACGGCCCCCAGCACCCAGGAGCCGGAGGCGCCTCCAGAGCAAGACCTCGTGGCCAGCACAGCGGCAGACGTGGCAACTACAGTGATGGGCAGCTCCCAGCCCGTGGTGACCCGAGGCTCCACTGACAACCTCATCCCCGTCTACTGCTCCATCCTGGCTGCCGTGGTCGTGGGCCTCGTGGCCTACATTGCCTTCAAGAGGTGAGAGAAGGGGTAGGGGAGAGAGAAAGGGCCCTTTGCTCTCAAGCTGGGCTTCACTGTGACCTTGACCTGGAAATGCACAGTCTTTTAACTCAACCCCAAAACACGCTCCTCCTCACTCACCATCAGCTGCCCAACTCTGGGACATGGTGGGTCAGCAGGTGGGAGGGAGGGTGACTGTCCCTGGCCTGTCCTGGTCAGGACCGCCCTGCTCCCAGGCTGCTCCCCTCTCTGGCTCCCCAGCCCCCAGCTGCACATAGAAAACTTGCTTTGCCAACTGCCTCCGCCCTCATTCCCTGAAGCTGGTTAACACACACAGTTGTGTCCATGCACGTGTCTTGTCCCTCCCATGTCACACCTCCAAGAAACTGTGGCACCCGCATCTGGAAAGCCGGCGTGTGCAAGAACTCCCAGAAAGCATTTTAAATGTTTACATGCATTTTTTATTCTTAAAAAAAAAAAACACCAAAACGAATGTCAGAGTAATATATGCTTGTTTGGGAGAATACAGACAAGAGTAATATCTCGTAAAGCAAAATACAAAAGCTCCCTTTTACCCCCCCAAACCCTCCCCCTTGCATCATCAGGATCTGTTTGGGTTCTGTCCCAGCACGTTCTGTGCGTTTATAAACACGTGTACATAAAACTTTTTAGTTATACGTAAATGCACGGGTACGTATACATTTTAGCATGGATGGGATCACACTACCCGCGTTCTGCGATGTTTTCTGTGATCTCCCGCAGGAGAGCCTCCTTCAGGACACGCAGACAGTCTGATCACGTGTAGCCGCTGCTTCAGTAATAGGGGCGGGCCAGGGTGGGTTTAACCAGCTTCCTGCTGACGGACGTTTGGTCCGTTTCCAGTTTTTCGTTAGTGCTCAGGTAGCAAAGGAAGTCCTTGTGCTGTGTGTGTTGTGCATGCCTGTGCGGATGTTTCCTAAGGGTAGATTGGGAAACGAGGAATTCTGGAAAGTCATTTGTTTATGTGTCATTCATTCCGTGAACTGTTACTGAGCACGTGCGGTATGCACCGAGCCCTGAGTGCCTCCTGCCCTCACGATGCTCTCAGTGCAGGCCAGGGGCAGCTATGTAGGGAAAGGAGAGCCTCAGGCTCTGTGGCCAGGGTTGCAGTTGGGTCCCTACCGTGCCCCGGGCCCCCCCACACGTCAGAGCATGTGCCTTGGCCACGTGGCCGGCGCGGCCCTTCCCCGCTGAGGCTGGGCCTGCCCTCCGGCTCCAGGTGGAACAGCTGCAAGCAGAACAAGCAAGGAGCCAACAGCCGGACCGTGAACCAGACCCCTCCGCCCGAGGGAGAAAAACTCCACAGCGACAGCGGCATCTCTGTGGACAGCCAGAGCCTGCACGACCAGCAACCCCACACACAGACGGCTGCGGGCCAGGGTGAGCAGCGAGGCGGGGAAGGGGTTCAAGCAGGGTGATCGAGAGGCTGGCGACCCGTGCTTCTGGGTAGAAGGACAGAAGGAAGATGGGGTGAGGGGAGAGGTGGGGAAGGTCCCTTCCTGTGGAGTGACTTGGGAAATGGACGATTTGACAAATTGGAGCATCCAGACTCATCAAGCTAATTGTGCCCCCTAGGGCTAATTACTCCCCCAAGTGGCTGCAATTAGCCTCCTGCCCTGGTCTTTTAAGGAACAAGTAGTTAATTATGTCCCATAATTTTAGTGGTCCATAGTCCAGCTCCAGGATACTTGCTACAGTTGGGTCTGGGACTTGAAAGTCCTGTCTCCTCCTCTGCTTTGATTAATTGCAGGGGGCAGGGAGGGGGTTAGGTTGAGCGGAGGGTGTGGAGCTGTGGGTGGGGAGGGCACATGAGTCAGTGTCCACTCCTGGCCCCCCCACAGCCTGGTCCCCCCATCCAGGACCTCATCTTGGCCATCCTTCAGTGGCCAGAGGCCCCGGGGGCCGCCCCAGGTTGGGAGGAGAAATGCCTCGGCCTTTCTTGGGTCTCATCCCAGGTGCCCAGGCGCACTGGTGGGGGGGGGGGGTCACAGGAAGAGGGCCTGGTGGGTGGTGTCTGACTTCCCCTGGGTTCTTGGCAGCCCTCAAGGGGGATGGAGGCCTCTACAGCAGCCTGCCGCCGGCCAAGCGGGAGGAGGTGGAGAAGCTGCTCAATGGCTCCGCGGGGGACACCTGGCGGCACCTGGCAGACGAGCTGGGCTACCAGCCCGAGCACATAGACTCCTTCACCCACGAGGCCTGCCCGGTCCGGGCCCTGCTCGCCAGCTGGGCCGCCCAGGACAGCGCCACGCTCGATGCCCTCCTGGCTGCCCTGCGCCGCATCCAGCGAGCCGACATCGTCGAGAGCCTCTGCAGCGAGTCCACTGCCACGTCCCCCGTGTGAGCGGACCCGGGGCCCCTGCCCTGCCCCCACTCCAGTGACTGACGCTCCGGCCGACCCCCATGGGCCAGCGTCAGAGCTGAGCTCCTCTGGGCAGGGCCGGGGAGCCCGGAGCCTCTAAACCACAGCCCTGTCGTTGCCCCTTGTGGCCCCATCGCTTCCGATCACGCTCCCTCCCCACACCAGAAGTGCCCCTGCTGCCTCCCCCTCCCTGCCCCCCCACCCCCTCACCACCTCTGCCTTCTGCTCCTTCTCCCCAGACTTCCGGGTGGGCCGGTGCCTCCCACCGTAGCAGGTGTCCTGCCTGGAGGGCTGACCCTGGGGGTGGTGGTGGATTGATGATAAGGCCCCAGAGACTCAGAGAGACTGGGGAACCGGAGCCATGGACTCTACACTGTGAACTTGGGGAACGAGGAGCATCGTTGTGGCCTAACCCCTCCCTCAGCCCCACCATGTCTCCCGTCTGGCCTAAGATGAAGAGGATCGTAAGCTTGTCAGAGCTGGAAGCAGGGGTTGAAGTCCAGCCCCCTCTCCTTGTTTTACGTACAGGACAGTGAGGCCCAGAGAGAGGCCCAAAGCCACTCACCAACAGGGCGGCCAAACGTGCCTGGCCTTGTCCTCCCTGAATGAGGGGCGCAGGCTTCAGGTTGTGGTAAGCGCTGGGAGAGGGGAGCCAGATGACCCCCTGGGAGAGGTCTTGCAGCCAAATCCGGTCCACCCTGCACCGTCTCCAGGCCTGTTCGGCCCCCGTGGAGGGGGGATGCGTTACCCAAAGCCTGGCCTTCGATCCATCACGACTATAGTCCAGTTCGGAGTTTGTGGAAAGGGGCGCTGCTTCCCTCACCCGGCACCCCCCCAAGGCGTGTCCACGTGGCATCTGTGAAGGGGCCCCGTCTCTAGGCTCCCTCCAGCCCTGCCCTGTGTTGGCACAGACCCAGAGCCGACACAGGCAGTACTGGGGCTCAGGGGCTAAGGACCACCCACCCACGACACAGATACACACAGGATGAGAAATCTTTTCTCCACAAGTTCCTTCTCTTAGACTGGGACCGGATCCTGCCCGGGGCGGCTGCCAGACAAGCATCACAGGGGATTGAACTCTGTTCGCCGGCTTCCCTCGCCCCCGGGTTTGGCGGGCCAAGGACGGCTGAGGCTTGAGCTGGCGCCTGTCTTCCGAGGGCCTGCACGTGGAGGAATGCTCCCCACATCCCCCCTTCCCCGAAGCCTTGGGTTTGGCTGGGCCCCGAAGGTTGCGATGAAGAAAAGGGGACCGGCGTGGGAACGCGGCAAGAAGGGATTGAGTCAGACTGTAGCCAGCCCCTAGACGGCTCGTCCCAGGTTTAGAGGACCCCACCGAGGACAGTTTCTCCCTTGCCTGGTGCCAGGAAGGGGCCTGCAGGTCCCTCCCGGCCTGTTCTGTTTTGCTTGATGTTGGAATGAGTGGCTCCCCTTGTCTATTTAGCATGAACGAGCCCAGGTCAGGATGTGTGCACTGACAGCCACCCCTCCCCCCCCAGGGATCTCCCACCCCCTGTAAGGGACTGGGAGCGCTGTGCGTAGAGGGCGAGTTGCTTTGACCTCCACCTGCAGTGGGAGGAGGAAACTCACCTGCTGGCCCCTCACCTGTGCAGCTGGGAGCGGGACAGTCTGAGTGTATTTATTTCCCTCCCCAGCAGCTGGGGAGGGGGTGGGGGTGGCAAGTACGTTTTAGCATGTGTTCGGTTCTGGGGCCCCTCCTGCCTCCCTCCTGGCCTCCTGGCGGGGAGGGGGGGGCGCTGTGAGCTCCAGACCCCCTGACACCTTTCCCTTGCATCCTGTGTAATCATTTCTTGGGCCCTCCTGAAACTTACACATAAAACATAAATGATGAACATTAAATAAGCAAAGAAAGAAAGCTTGTGCAGTGATTTTCTGCAAAGGCACGTGTTTTGAGTTGGCAGAGGTTTGTACGTGTCACAGGGACCCAGGCATAATTTCCAACTCAGTTCCTGTCCTGTTTCTCCCCACGTGCGCGCGCACACACACCAAATGGGGGAGTTTTAGCAGAAATCCAGCAAATTCACGTGTACTAGCCATGGAGTTAGTTGATGCGGGACAGGGAAGGAGTGGGGGCCCTTTGCCCCCAGATCTTGGAGAGGGAAAGTGAAAACGGCCATGCAGGAAGCAGGCCAGCTGTGGATTTGACCAGATGTCAAGACTGAAAGTGACCACAGGGGAGCCAGGGGCTTGCTAGAAGGGCCAGGTCACAACCCTGCAGCCACCCACATGCTCTGGAAGACAATCCACCACCGCTAACCCCCGCAGCCGCAGCACATGCCCGAGCACAGGGCCCAGCTCCAGATGGCCCAGAGGGAGCCCAGCTGGCCTGACCTGGAGTTGGGCAGGCCCCTCCCTTGTGGCTCTCCCAGGCAGGTCCCAGACCTGGCTCCTACCAGCCTGGCTTAGAGCCCTGCCTTGCCCAGGTCTGAGAGCTCCCTGGGCGGCAGGGTTCCGGGCCCCGGGCCTGTTCCCCCGTTTGAGGCTGGCCAGGCAGCTGATCAGAGCCGCTCAGCCCCTGCTGATCCCTTGGCCAGGTCCCCTGATGGGGCTGGCTCGCGGTTGTTGGGAAAAGCACGAGACAATTACTCCCAGAAAGAAAAGCAAACAAACCTTCCCAATCCCGAAATCCTGGGAGGGGCCAGCCGAGCCGCTGCCACGCTGCCACGCTGCCACGAGTGAGGCAGGCGTGAGCTGGAGGGCCAGCTGACCTCCATCTTCCAGCCCCAGGCCGTGCGGGCTGTGAGGAGGGTGCTTGTGGGGGGTGCGGGTCGGTAGGAGGAGTGAGCCTGGTACCTGGGGAACACCCAGCACACAGTGTGCGGGGGAGGCGGTCTCTGTCCTGAAGGAGCTTCCCATGTGATGGAGAGACACAGTCCCGGACTTGAGGATACTTCCAATCTGATGAGGGAGGCACCACTTCTGTCCTAAGGGAACCCTCATTCTGACGGGGAAACACCCCAAATGTGCGGACGGAGAGCCAGCTGCTTGCTGCCTGTGCGAATGAGGGAGACGCAAATCCCTGCCTTCCGCGACCTTCGGTTCTCCAGGGGGAGGCAGCCGACGGGCCCTGTGCGGTGGTGTGCAGCAGCGCCACCCTAGGGGTGAGTGGGAGGTCCCGGCCCAGCCCCCACCTTCTGCCAGTCAGGGAAGGTTTCTTAGAAGAGAGACATTGAACCTGGGTCCTTAGATGAGTGGACTCGATGAGCTGGGAGGACAGTGTTCCTGGCGGAGAAGCCAGGTCAGCGAAGGCCCTGAAGAGACAGAGCAGAGCTCACAGGGCCTGGGGAGGCTCCCGGGCCCAGAGCCCGGAGAGGGAGCGGCAGTCGGTGGGGCCAGGCAGAGAAGGGGGGACGGACGGAGAGACACGCTAAGGAGTCTGGACTGCATCCTCAGAACGCTGCGGGGCCCCTGGGGGTTGTGAGCAGGGGGTTTCCACAGACAGATTCCAGTTTAGAGAGCGCCAGCTCCGGCTGCGGTGTGCAGGGCGAGGGTGCAGCCAGAGAGGCCAAGGTGCAGTCACTGGCGGCCTGAAGTAAAAAGGGCCCGCAAGGGCGGCGAAGAGGGGGCATTCTGAAAGTCGCTCAGAGCTTACAGGACTGGGTGAGGCAGACAGAGGCGACCGGCTCTGGCTTAGGGCTCCAGGGTGGGTGGGTTGGGGGGGCAGAGAGCCTTAAAGACATTGTACCAGATATTTGCACCACCCCCCTAAACTGTGGGAAAACCCTGCTTGTCCTTCTTCAGCTTAACCTCCACCCCTTTTCTCCAGTTCCCCCATGAGGGCTAGCGAAAATGCTTCATGAACTTTTTTTTTCCATCCTTCCCCCCCCCCCCTTTCTTTTTTAAAGAAGCTTTTATTTATTTATTTTTAGACAGAGCGGGACGGAGGGAGAAAGAGAGGGAGAGAAACATCAATGTGTGGTTGCCTCTAGCGTGCCCCCGCCCCCACCAGGGACCTGACCCAAAACCCAGGCATGTGCCCTGACTGCAGATCAAACCGGTGACCCTTTGGTTCGCAGGCTGGCGCTCAAGCCACCCAGGGCATTTTTTACATCTTTACTGTTGACATTACTGCAGATGTCCCCATGGCCCCTTCCCCCGCCAGCTTCCCATCTTTGACGTGGCCTGCACGTGCTGCCCGAGTCCCCCGCCCAGCCTTCCAGCCCCCCTCTTCCTCACTCTGTCCTCCCCCAGGCCAGCCCTCTTACCATTTTTCAAGCTTTGATGATCCCTCTCGCTACAAGGCTTTGGCACACGCTGCCCCTTCTGCCTGGAACACTCCTTCCCCTTCTTTTCCAAGGTGCCTCCCAGCTCGGGGCTTCCCCCGGGAAGTGCTCCTCACACTCTGCCCCCACATCGCACTCGCTCCGTGATCCCAGGTTCGGAGAGCTGCACTCCTTGTCTTTGGGCCACTTATCTCCCTTCGCGATTAGGCACCCGTCTGAGTGATTATTTGATTATTGTAAACTCCAGGAAACCAGAGACAGGGTCTGGCTTTGCTCACTGTCTAATCCTCGGCACCTTGCCTGGCATAGAGCTCACACCCAATAAAACTCGGCTGACTAAACGAACGGAGTGCCCCGGAGCAGCCCCGTCCAATAGGGAGAGAGAGCAGGCGACATATGTGACTTTTAAGTTTTTAGTAGCCACATTACAAAAGGAAAAAGAAGCAGACGAGACGAACTTAATAGTTCCTCTTGCCCAGTATGTCCACAGTTTTATTTCAACATGTAATCAATATTTTTTAAATTATTAATGAAATGTTACTTTTTTTTTCTCCTACTGAGGAAAGAAGTTGATTCTTACAGTACATCTCAGTTTGGACTGGCCCCATGGCAAGTGCTCAGGGGCCACAGTGGCTGTGGCTGTCACGCCAGGCAACTCCAGAGCTTCTTGCGTCCCGGAGCAGGGACTCACTCTGAGCCCCCAGTGGGCTCAGAGGACAGAGAGTTGCTCCCTTGCTTCTGCCTGTGTCACCAGTCTCCTTGGACCCGAGGCCTGTGGCTCTCCCCTCCCGCCGTCCCCAAGGCCTCTCTCCTCTTCACTCACGTTGGGGAAACTGCTGTGTCTCCATCATTCTCTAGGCTGGAGGGTGAGACCTTTGATCTCCGCTGGCCCGGCAGAGCCCCTTCTCTGTCCCTCCTGCCTCCCTCCTCTCTTTCATCCAGTGCAATGAAGCCGAGATGAGACTCGGAACAACGTGCAAAGCCTCTTCATCCAGTGGGGAGGGATGTGGCAGGAGCCACTGAGCTCCCAGCCCCATGCTCCAGGGGAACAAGGGGCTGAGGCCAGAGTTGGGGGGCAGGAGAAGACATTTCCCATGATGCTCCTGGCTGGGGGGTCTGCTGACCATATGCCTGGGGGACGCGGCTCCTCTGATAATGCAAAGCAGATTCCTGCCTGGCTTTGTGGCAGCTGGTGTGCAGAAGGCCGGCAGACAAGACTGAGCCCTCGGGAACATGGATGCAGAAGAGCTGGGGCAAGGAGGGCTCTATCAGCTTCATGCCCCTCATCTCTGTCTCCCCGCAATGTGCTTGCCCTCGTGCTGACCCCTCCCAGCTAGGCCAGGCTCCTCTGCGTGCCCTGGGCCCTGCCCCCTGCCCCAGACTCCAGACCACTCTCCAGCTCCATCAGAGAACCCCCAGTCCTCGGCACCAATCCTTGGGGGTCTGTGATGCCACACCTTCATTCAGGTGGGCACCCAGCATGCTCCCCAAGGCAGACCCAGAGCAGCCCTTTCATCTATTGCTACATGTGGGGTGATTCTTCCCAGAGTCAACAGAAAGTGAGGGCTCCCCACTTCCACACCTCAATTCTACCTACTCCAGTCCCCCAGCCTTGTCAGAGGCGCGGCCAGGAACATTCCCCTAAGGCTCCATCATGAAAGAACATTCAGGAATATTCCGAGTCTCACCCACCACCCCTCCCGGGGCACTCAGCCCTGCCCTCTTCCCACAGCATCCGGGCACTTCCCAGTCCCGCTGCTCCCTTCCCGGCAATCCCTGCTCCAGCTGCTTGCAGCCACATTCCCAGAGGGCTCCTGGGAAAGGTGGGATTGGGGCTCTTCCCGGTGATGACTGCTCCCTTTGGGAAAGTCTGGGAATGTTCCCAGCCCCATCCCTTTCTCTTTCTTTTTTTTTAAGATTTTATTTATTTATTGTTTTAGAGAGAGGGGAAGGGAAGGAGAGACAGAGGGAGGGAAACATAGATGTGCTACAGATACAATTGGCCGCCTCTAACACACCCCCAACTGGGGACCTGGCCCACAACCCAGGCGTGTGCCCTGACTGGGAGTCAAACCGGTGACCTTTTGTTCGCAGGCTGGAGCTCAATCCACTGAGCTACACCAGCCAGGGCCCCATCCCTTATTCTAATGACTCATAGAATCTGGGGGTCCTTTTGCAATATGTGGTGGGAGCCTGATGCTCCCCTGAGTAGCACTCGATGCTCTCTGGCCTGGGCCTGGGGCTCAGCGTCCACATTCCAGGGACCCAGCCCCACCTCAGGGCCTAAGCCTTCAGTCAGTGGTCCAGATGGTTCTCATCAACTCCTATGGACCTCGGTATGCCACTGGGCCACCCGGGGTCTGCGGGCCATGGGCACAGAGCATCTGGGCTTCCGTTCCTCTACCTCGGAACCAAGGAAGTCACACCACGACCTCCTGGAAGACGATGCCAAGACTCAGAAGTCAGCCACCAGGGAGCTCCTCTCTTCTCACCTTTTGTATCAGTTCAGATTTTTTGTGTTGCAAGAAGGAGAAGATCCAACCCAGGGTGGATCAAGGGAATTAACCGTCCGTCAGAAGTGGAAGGTCCATGGGGTATGGCTGGCTCTAAGCCCAGCTTGATTCAGAGGCTCAAATAACGTCCCAAGACCCAGTTTCTCCCTCTCCAACCCTTGCCCCCCCATTTCCTCCCCCAGACAATTCCCTTGTGGGTTGGTAAGAAGGGTGTATAGCTTCAGGTTCAATCACATAGGAAAGAGAACCTCGAGTCCCAGAATTCCAGCGCAAGCCTTCAGGCATCCTTGCCTCTGATTGGCCCATCCCAGGAATGGCGATCACTGATTGGCTAAGATGGAGGTCCTTGTCTGGGGCTGGATTTCCTGGGCAGGGCTGTGCCCCGTCTGAAGCATTGGGGACTGAGAGTGGGGGAAATTGAGGTACCATTTGAAAAGGGGCTCTTTCTCGTCACCAGGCAACCTGAGCAACACTCCACCCGCAGCCGCAAGAGCGTCTTTCTAGTAAGAGTCATCATGAAACAGTAGAGACATAGGGGTACAAGAGCATCCAGGAGGCACCGGGGATCTGAGGAAGGAAGAAGTCCTCGTGGCCGCAGGGACCTGGGGAGGGTCTTAGAGGGGAAAATCTTGATCTGACTTTGAAGTTTTGAAGAATGGACAGGATTTGGATTCCGGGAATGGAAAATGGGTGGGGATGATATTTCTAGCAAAGGACACAGCTGGAGCACAGACAGCAGAACGAGGAGTGAGGCGTAGTTAACTTTGACTGGCACAAAGAATAATGGGAACTAAGGGAAAACCAGGCCAGGTCTAGCAGGGACCAGAAGGCCAGGCTGAGGAATTTGGACCGCATGGGGCAGTCGTGAGGCTGCCTGAGCAGCAGAGTGTTCTGGAAGGGGGAAGGAACTAGAGGCAGGAAGACCAGCTGGGAGGTTGGTGCTGCAGCCACAGAAACTAGCAGTAGGGAGGAAAAGAGGGAAGCAATTCAGGAAACATTAAGAAGAGAGAGAATGAACTCGCCTTGGCACGGGATCAGATGGGAAACGGCAAAGACAGAGGCGGGGGGGTCTCCATGACTCCCAGCCTCCAGCTTTGGCAGCTGAGGGCAGACAGAGTGCTGGAGGAGGAGCACGCGTTTGTGGAGGATCAAGAACCCCCTGTTGAGTTTCGAAGTCTGGGGGACATTCAGGGAGAAAGGCAAGCGGCATGGTTATACAAGTCAGAAGCTCAGGGAAATTCCAGGGCTACAGGAAATTCCAGGGAATGGATTAGAGCCATCTGCCAGCCACTTGGTGAGGTTCCCCCGGGGACAGAAGGAGAGAGAGACCCTTGGGCGAGCCCAAGGAAAATGGGGCACAGATCATCAGGAAGGACCAATCAGTGAGTCGGGGGTGGGGGGCGGGGCCTGGACCCTGCAGCACCAAGGAAGCCCGAGAAAGGAGCGCGTTTCCAGGAGGAGGCAACAGGTGATCCACAGTGCAGGTGCCGCAGAGAGTTCTGGGAGGGGGAGGCTGGGCCGAGCCCTCGAATTGGACTGTGGGGGCTGCAGGAAACCCATGGCAGTGGCTGGAGGAGAGGATGGCAGGTGAGACGGTGGGGACACCCCTGTGTATACAGTGTTTCTTCCCGAAGCTTTGCAGGGAGGGGAAGGAGAGAGGGCAGGCCCTGGGATGAGAAGGGACTCCGTTAGAGGAAGGAGGAGGGACGGCGTGATCTCCGTGGTCAGGGGCCTTTAAGATTTCACACTGGCTGGCTCCAGCCATCCCTCTCAGCTCAGACTCCGCCGCCTAGTTCCACCAGCCCAGCCCCCCTGGGTGGAATTCCGCAGCTCTAAGAGTCCATGTTTGCTTCAAGGGGGTCAGCTTTGGTCCTCAGGGTCCTGCCTCTCTTCTTGCCCTAACCGTCTTGCCCGCTACCCCCCTGCCCGTTCTTCAGCCCCCCTCACACCCATCTCAGTGCCGATGGTGCAGCATTAAGTAGCAAGAACCAGCACCTATTCCCAAGGAGCTCGGAGTTCAGTGAAAATGAAGAAAAAAATTGTCTGAAGATCTAAGTGGGGTTTGGATTCTGCCGGAAGAACCACAACCTAGATCCCTTGTCAAAATGCCACCTCTCTGAAACTTTAATGAGCAACCTCATTCCGTCCCTTCCAGGGGAATGGCTGAAGGCCAGGGCAGGACTGAAGAATGGCCAGAATCACAGTAGGTTCAGGCAGATTCCACCTTGGCAGTGCTGGGCACAAAGCCCCGCCTCTTCCTGGGGTAACACATGGACTAGGCACGTGCCCAGAGGGCGCCACATGCCTGTCAGGCTGGAGCCTGTCTCATGCCTCTCCAGGGAGGCTGCCAGAAGCCCTGGAGCAGAGCATACCCAGAGCAGTGACTCAGGCGAGGAGTAAGGGCTGGGACGGAAGGCTGCCGTCCAGGCCAGGTTGTGCCCCACCCCTCCTCCCACCAGGTGTCTGGCCAATCAAAGGTCAGGGAAGGGAGCATGCGTGCCAGGAGCAGGGGCTTGGCACCCCATCTGGGAGCAGTGCATTGCGCTTCTCTTGGCAAGAGAGGAGTCTGCTTAGATGACTGGCATAGGGGCTATCTCAGCCTGCCCCAAACTCAGATTTGGTGCCCAAACACCAGGCAGCCCTCCATCAGGGAAGAGCCTCCATTGAGGACAACGGGGTGGCCACAGTCCAGGCCTGGGGGGGATGTGTCCCTGAGGCCTGCAGTGAGGACAGGACTACGGGCAGGGCCGTCAGTGGGCACCACAGCCTGATTCTCTGGACTCTGGGCCCTGGTTTGGTCCCAAAGTAGGGGAGAGGGCCTGGAGAGCCCCGGGGACCTTCCAGGTCGGAGGCTAACCATAGCCCCTAAAGTGGGTGAGCCAAGCCACACAACACCCAGTAGCTGGGCCTCTGGAGACACTGCGCAATGATAACAGGCAACATTTGAAACTTTGCAAAGCACTGTCACAGCTGTAATTTCACGGGATTGTCTCCTTAGCCCTGCAGGGAAGCATTCATGGACCCACTTTGTAGACGAGGCAACTGACACCCGAAGATTTGCCCAAGGCCGCCTGACAGCAAGCGGCAGAGCCGACCTGGGAGGCAGATATGGCTCCCCAGCGCCCTCCTCTCCTGTTCTCCCCGCCGGCAGGCCGAGTCCACTGCCACTGGGCTGCGGACGGGGTGGGGATGAAGAGGGGGACAAAGGGCTCATGCGGGGAGGCAGGGAGCCTGTGGTGAGGACTGGAATTCAGACGGGGGATGGAAGTTAAAGATAAGCTGAACTCATTTGGGTATTTTCAAAGGTTCATTTCCCCTTCCAGAATCCCCTGCCCCCTCCTGCCGAGTGGCAGGGACAGCTGGGACCCACAAGGGGAAGGAGAAAGAGGAACCCAGTGCAGAGCCTGGTGTCTTAACCTCGACGCCGCCACCAGCACCCACTCCCCTCTTCTCCCAGACCCCACCCAGGCTGCAGGAGGCCCGCACAGAGCCAGGCCTGGTGGGGGGACACAGGCCACCATGGCCGCACTGCAGTGCCAAGTCCCACCCTGGGGGCCCCTGGCCCGGACCCCACTGCCTATCCCCACTGGGCACCACTCCGCTTGTTCACGGAGACTCTGCAGGGCCGGAGTCCTCGGTCTAGGATTCAGACAAATGTGCTTTTTCAAGACACTGAACACCCCAGCCCCCATTCTGGGCTCCACTGGGCCCTCCCTGGGTCCCCAAAATGAAGGCTCTGAGGCCCCCCTGCGAGAACAGTCTTCCCACCTTTGCTGCTGGTTATTTCGGCCCCAACACCCAATGACACAAGTGGAGAGGGTGTGAGCTGAAGAGTCACACCGTCCTGGGTTCAAACCCTGGCCTTGCCACTTGCCAGCTCTGGGATCTCGGGCAAGGTGGCCACATATGGTCACTGAGCCTTTGTTCTCGATGTAAAATGGGAAGAAACAGCAGCTCCCTTGGAGATTTGCTGCAAAACTTAAAGCTTTAGGGGTAGACCAGGCACAACCTTAGGTCACAGAGGATACCTGAGTCACTGTCACTCTATCCTGGCACTAGAGGTCCCCATAAGAGCCCCACCCCACAGCAAGGAAAGTGAGGCTCAGAGGGGTATGTGACTCTCCCAAGGTCACGCCACGGATGCACAGCTGACATGGGAGCCCGTTTGAGACACTGGGCCTCCAAATACCTGGACGCTTCTCACCGCCCCCTGGGGATGGGGCATCTCAAGGGCGAGATACAATCTGCAAACAAATCCCCAAAGCTCAGCAAATTCTGGGCTTCGGAGCAGAAAGCAGGCTCCTTGCTCCCCAACCATAAACTCCCAAGTCTCTCCCAGAGTGACCGACCTCCTACCTTAGAAGGCCCTGAGCAAGGTTACTGGCTCCTGACCAGAGGAGCTTCTCTCCCGGTTTTGCAGCAAATCTCTACCCTCCCACCTTCCTTTGCTGCCTGGTTCCACCAGGGAGGACCCCAGCCCCGGGGTGCAGCGAGGCAGCCGGTGACGCATGTGGTCAGCGGCTCAGGGGTCTGACTCCCAGGTTCCAGGCTTTCTCGAACTCTGAGCCACCCCTGTGTAAACAGCAAAGCCCTACACTCTCCCTTAGGTCTGCCTCAGGACCAATTTCAGTGTCTTCTGCTATTTAAGGCAAATAAAAATTGCCTAGAGGAACCCTTAAGAAGCCCCCAGACTGACAGGAAAAGCATGATTCTAGTCCCTGGGCAGCTCCCAATCTGACGTGGAACCAGGTCACACTGGGAGGACAGCAAAGAGACAAAGGGCAGTGGTCATTGGTGCAGGGGATTTGGGGGAGGCAGAGGGAAAGTGACACGCCTGGGCAGGGCACGAGGGGAAGGCAGCTGGGTTGGGGAAGAGCTGGGGGAAGGCCTAGGGGACAGAAGAGGAGACTGGGGTGGGTGGGGGGTGGAAGCTGCCTGCCAGGAGTTGCAGAGGGAACGGAGGTGCCTGAGTGAGTGGGGTTGGCGGGCAGGACCCCCGAAGGCCCCAGATCCTGGACCGGGCTCCGGCAGAGAAACCTAAGCCTGTGGGCCCTCCCCCTTCCCGATCCTCCTGTGCTAAAAAGCCCACGACATTTACGACTTCAGGAGGGTAAAGAGCCTGAGAAACAATCGCAGACCATATGGATTTGTTTCCTGGGTTTAAAAAAAAATCCCTCTAATTGGGCGGGGGGGGGGGGGGGGGGGGAGGCATTGCCTCTGTCTCAAGGCCCCTGGATTCAATTACCACCCAGCCCCCCACTAGCGCTGTGGCCCTTCCCAGCGCCACCAAGCTGGGGCTCAGAGTGGTGCCCTGCGAAGGGGTGGCCCAGGGAAGACAGCAGGAAGGATGGGGACCAGAGGGAGCTGGTGCGAGAGGTGGGGGATGGGGGCTCACTGTTTCACTCAAGTTCGATAGGTTCAGATTGGATCTCGCGGCTGTGGCGAGTCCGCATGCCCAGCCCTTCTGTTCCTCCTCCCTGGGAAAGAAGAGGTCTTGGGACAGGACCTCCCCAGGCTCCCTTTCTCTCTCTGCCAGGAAAAACTTCTTGACATCAGAGGAAAACGGAATCGTTGAACAAAGTGAGCGATGGAATTATGGGTGTTTCCCCCAAAATGTTTTTATTGGTGTGACACTTTCTCTACCATAAATGGAAACAAGTCATGAGAAGGTCCTTAGTCTTTCCACCTGAGCCCTGGGTCCTCCCTGAGGATGCCAACCCTTCGGTCTATAATCAGCCCCCCACTTTTCTCATCCTATAAACACCTTCTCTGAACCCGCCCCCCCAAACCTCTGACCTCTCGCCTTCCCTGTGAAACTCCAGACTGAGGGAAAAAGAGGTTCACCCCTCCTCCCTCCCACCCTCGAGCGGCAGCCCCCTGCTTGGGAGCAGCTCTGCACTCCCAAGCCTCACCCTCCCAGCCTCCCTGCGCCTGCGCATTCCGAGGGACACACCTCCCGGAAACGGAAATGGAAGCCCTGAATTGCCTCTCCACCAGCTCCACGTCTGCTCACCCCGAAGCCCCAGAGCGTGGGTCCCCTCCTGGGCCCTTTATTCTCTCCAGGCTGTGCTGTCTTTCCGTGTCACATGACCCACTGCAGGGTGGCTCCTGTCCCCACTCTAAATGGCCCGAGTTCGTTAACTCAGCACCACCTCTCTCCAGGCCCCTTTTTCTGGTTGCCTGTTCGAGACCACCTTCTGCCCGTGCTGCCAATGCCTCAAACTCAACATGCTCACAATGCAACAGAAATTCATTCTTGATCTCCACCACTCCTCCAAAAACAAAGCAATGACGAAAGTTCCTCCCTCGATGCTCTGTTGTTTCTTCTTTTTTAATTAATAAACTTATTTTGCGGAGCAGTAGGTTCCCAGCAAAACTGAGTGGGAAGTACCGAACTTCCATAGATCTTCTGTCTCTGTCCCCCCCAAAAAACCCTCCCCCACTCTCTGTACCCTGCACTCCAATGGTGCATTCGTTACGATGGGTGAACCTACGCTGGAACATAATTACCACCTAAAGCCCATATTTACATTAGCACTCAGTTTCTGTGTTTACAGTCTATGGATCTGGGCAAATGTATAATGACACGAATCCAGCATTGCAGGGGCATGCAGAAAAATTCCGCCATTCCAAAGACCCTGTGCCCCCCATCCACCCCTCACCCTCCCCACCCTGGGCAACCAGTGCTCCTTTCACAAGCTCCATAATTTTGCTTTTCCCAGAATAGCACATGGTTGGAATCATACAGTATGTAGCCTTTTCAGATTGGCTTTTTTCACCTAGTAATGTGTATTTAAGATTCCTCCATGTCTTTTCGTGATTTGATAGCTCATTTCTTTTTAGCACCGAATACTATTCCATCGTCTGGATGTGCTTTGGTCTGTTTGTCCTTTCACCAACCGATGGACATTGTGGTTGCTTCTAAGTTTTCAGCAGTTACCGGAATGAATATAGCTGCTATAAATACCCACGTGCAGGCTTTTGAGTGGCTATAAGTTTCCAGTCCCTTTGTGTAAATACCAAGAAGCACGATTGCTGGATCCTATGTTAAGAGTATATTAGTTTAGGAAAAAATACAATAAGAAATAAACTATTTTTAAAGGAGAGTATGTTCGTTTACTAAGAAACCGTCAGACTGTCTGCTGAAGCAGCTGCACCATTCTGCAATCCCACCAGCAATGGACGAGGGTTCGTTTTGCTCCACACGCTCCCCAGCATTTGGTGTGTCCGTGTCTTCGGTTTTGGCCCTTCTGTTGGTAGTGTAGTGCTATCTCACTGTGGCTTTTATTTGTAATTCCCTAAGGATGCGTGATGCTTACGACCTTTTCATGTGCTTACTTGCCAAGTTTGTGTATCTGCTTTGGCGAGGTGCCTGTTAAGATCTTTTGCCCATTTTTCATTCAAGGCATTCATTTTCCTACAGTTGGGTTTAAGAGTTCTTTGTGTATTTTGGACAACAGTCCCTTACCAAATATGTTTTTTGCAAATATTTTCTCTCAGTCAGTAGCTTGTCTTCTCATTCTCTTTACCTTTTCTTTCACAGAGCGGAAGATTTAAATTTTAATGAAGTCCAGTTCATCAGTGACTTCTTTCTTTGATTGTGCCTTGGGTAATATATCTAAAATGTCATCGCCCTAATGAGTAAAGCACAGATTCATTCACTGAGAGCCCTATATGCCCAGGCAGAAGGCTAAGCACTTGCTGTGCATCATTCTATTTCGTGCCTTTCAAAAAGCTATAGGCAGGAAATGTGTAGGTAAATAATTTGCACAAGATACACCCAGCTAGTCAGTGGTGGGACTAAGATGTTTAACTAATTTTAACTCCCACATTCCTTACTAACTGAAAAAAAAAACGGTAAGCAACCCAAGATACTCTGACAGTGTTTCTTAAATATGAGTGTGTGAATACCCTTTTAAAGTTCTCACGGGTTTCCCCATCACTAGATCCGGGTCAACTCGTGAATGTAAAAGGGGCAATGTAATAGACCTGATGAGCTCAGGTGGCCACGTGGCAGGCCTGACAAGTTGAGTGACCAAAATTAACCTTACAGGATGGTCCGATCATGAATTGCCAACGGGGCGGGTCTCGGTGGGCAGTCCCACCCCAGGCCTGTGTCTTCCCTGGCAGAGGTCAACCTTTGCCATGAGTGAGGCCTGTCCACTGTTCTTATGCCTCTAAGATAACATACCTTTGAAATGTCCAAGTGATTTTTGTTTCCAGACCCTGCACAGGCACGACACCTGGCACCAAAGCATAAGACCACGAAACTCCTCGTTGTTACCTTGTAAATATTAGATGTGGGCTGCTCTGTGCCCACCAGTGAAAAAGAAGTATGGATGTCTCCACTGTTATCCAGTCCCAGAGATTACTCCACTTCGCTTCCCTCTGCCTCCCTGATCTACCACCCGTGGACTTCACGTAACCTTCCTCACGTCCTCTCATCTGATTCGAAATTCATAAAAAGAAACACATAAGCAAGGTCAGTTAGGTTTGTTATCTTCTATGTTATCTTCTAGGAGTTTTCCAGTTTTGCATTTTGCATTTAGGTCTATGATCCATTTCAAGTTAATTTTTTTCTTTTTCTTTTTTTTTGTTTTGCATGTGATTGTCCAGTTGTTCCAGAGCCATTTGTTGAAAAGACTGTCTTTTCTCCATGGCATTAGCTTCGCTCCTTTGTCAAAGATCAGTTGGTGGTATTTACGTGGCTCTGTTTCTGGGCTCTCTGTTCTGTTCCTTGGTCTGTCCGACTGCTCTCTCACTCACGCCACACTGCTTTGGTTACCGTAGCTTTATAGTGAGTCTTGAAGAGCAGTATCAGCTTCTGACTTTGTTCTTTTCCTTCTGTATTGAGTTGGTTATTTTGGGTCTTTTCCCTAGCCGTATAAATTTTAGAGTCAGTTTGCTAGTATCCACCAAATAACTTGTTGGCACTTTGATTAGAATTGCATTAAATCTGTACATCAAGTTGGGACTGAGATCTTGACAAAATTCAGTCTTCCTATCCAAGAGCCTGGAATATCTCTCCGTTTATTTAGTTCTTTTATCAGAGTTTTGTGGTTTTCCTCATACAGATCTTGTACACGTTTTGTTAGATTTATATCTAAGTACTTCATTTGAGGAGATACTAATGTAAGTGTTAAAGTGTTTTTTTTTTTTAGTTTCAAATTCCATTTGCTCATTGCTGGTACAGGAAAGTGATTGCCTTTTGTATATTAACCTTGCTATAATCATTCATTAACTTCAGGATGAGGGGGTTTTTTTGTAGATTTTTTTTCAGAATTTCTATTTAGATGATCATATCATCTGTGAACAAAGATAGCTTGATTTCTTCCTTCTCAATAACTTATTTTCTTCCCTCATTTTACTGAGTTAGCTCGACTCGCCAGTACAATGTTGACCAGCCGTGATGAGAGGGGCGGCCTTGGCTTGTTCCCGGTCTCAGTGAGAAAGCGCTGAGTTTCTCACCATTGAGTACGATGTTAGCTGTAGGGTTTTTGTACGTGTTTATCACCGACTTGAGGGAGTTCCCCTCTATTCCTAATTTACTGATAGTTTTTTTATATCATATGAGTGTTGAATTTTGTTAAATGTTTTTTTTTGTACCTATTGATATGACTATGTCATTTTCTTTTTTTAGCCTATTGAGGTGATAGATTACATTAATTGATTTTCAAATATTGAACCAGCTCTGTATATTGGGATAAATCCCTCTTGGTTGTGGTATACGCTTCTTTTTATACATTGTTGGGATTAATTTGCTAATATTTTGTTGAGGATTTTTGCATCTATGCTCATGAGAGATTTTGGTCTGTGGTTTTATTTATTTTTTTAAAGATTTTATTTATTTATTTTTAGAGAGAGAAGGGAGAGAGAGAGATCAATGTGAGGTTGCTGGGGGCCATGGCCTGCAACCTAGGCATGTGCCCTGACTGGGAATCGAACCTGTGATGTTTTGATTTACAGCCTGCGCTCAATCCACTAAGCTACGCCAGCCAGGGCGGTTTTATTTTTATTTTTTTATAGTGTCTTTGTCTGGTAGTTAGAGAGTATTCTATCTTCTGGAAAAGATTATAGAGAATTGGTATAATTTCTTCCTTAAATATTTGGTAGAATTCACCCATCTGGACTTGATGCTTTATTTAGAAATGTAAATAATTATTGATTGTCTGTTAGTACTCTGTTTTTAACTGGTAATATTTTACCCACGCAGGCTTAGCAACGTGGTCATCCCTGGCTCCATTTCACCCCAGTTTCTAACAGCAAACCAGGTGACAACCACGTTCGTTCAGGCCTCCCTCCCTCCAGAGTAACCGAGGGTTCGGAAGCTCGGTTGCTGGAGACTAAAAGGGTTGTTTCAATATTACCACTCACCAGCTGTGCGACCCTGGACAAGGAATTGAACTGATTTCACTTCCCCTTCCCATAACCGATGAGGGCTGGTTGTCACAGTCACACCGCATCACAGCATGCCGCCGAGCTCTCCAGTGAATGATAGTCACGAAGCCAAACGCTCTTTGTCGGTCGTCGTTGTTTCCACAAGGATCAACCTTTAGACAAATCACAGGAGACTTGTCTACGGTTATCACCTAGAAGGTAAATGTGAATGACTTGATGTGAAAAATACAGCTCACAGCAGCGGAGGAGCGGGAGAGAGAGAAAAGGGGCAGTATGGCCCTGTAGTGGCAGCCTGGCAACTCGCTGGACGTGCAGATGCCCAACCTCTGCTCCCCAGTTCCGACTGGGATGCAGAGCTGCTGGGCGGATGGAGGCTGGACCTCTGAGCCCCGGGTGGTGCTGCTGCGGCATCCGGTCTGGGGTTCCATCCTGAGAGGCAGGGCTCTGTGCGACGGGTTTCTTCCCCTCAGAGAGCTGCTGGGCAGGTGGAGCGCCTGATAATCTCGGGGCTTTAAGACTCTCCCAGGCAGGGCCCAATGGGGAATTGAGAGGCTGGGGGATGTACTGGGAAGGGGCCTAGGCGAGCAGGCGGAGGTGAGCTGGGGCAGGGGAGTCGGCACCCTTTTAAAGTCCCCTGTGCCCTGGGCTCCCTCCCATCCCAGATCTTATCTTTAGGTGCCTGTCACTGGCTGGAGCTTTCCCTGGGGCACCCCAGGACCCCCGGGGTAAGAGGATGGGGCAGATCAAAGGGCAGGCTCCCCCGACAAGGGAACCTGAGATGCCTTCTTTGTCTGTACCCTGGAGAGGCCCAGCCCGAGACAGGATGGATGGGAGCCCTGGGCCAGTGGCTGGGCTGGGGGTGGGAGTGTCAGCGGAGAAACCAAATCCCGCTGTATTCACTGTGGACAAAAGGAAGGGCTTGGAGAGGGGGTCCGGCTCCCCTCACCAGCTGTTCTGGCTGGAGCCTTCTGGCAAGGTCTTGGGACATCTGAATCAGGCTCTCTTCAGGGGCAGGACAGTCTCAAAGCAGGTGGCAGTTTGTACCCGTCTTGGTTGGGGACCTGGATCCACCCACCAAGCCCCACTTTTAGCTGATTCCAAGTTACCCACACCTCAGAAGGGTCCTTGGCGCAGAACTGGGCAGGTTAGGTAGGAAACAGCCCCGTCCAGATTCTCCCATCTCAGACACTCCCCCACCACATGCCCATCCCTCCTAGGAAAGCAGGCCAGCCACTTGGGTGTAACATTATCCCCAGGCTCCGGGCTCCCCCACATCTGGATCCCCAGCTGCCAGCCTCCATGGACGCTGTGAACTCTTCCCCTGCAGCCAACAGCAGCAGAAGAGCCAAGGGGAGCCGCAGCTGTCTGTTCGGGGCTGTCTGGGCCACAAGCAGGCGCCTGGTCTCCTTGAGGGGGTGTGCGGGGGGTGGGCCCGTGCTTCACCTGCCTCTGTGGTAATTTGGGGCCTTACAGTTGGCGTTAGGATGGTGGGGCAGTGTTTGCGATACAGTTAGCCTTATACCGAATGTGGTGTAAAGTCAAGGACACTCAGAGACCAGGACCCCCAAATCATGTCCCCCACAAGTCACCCACTGAGACCACTCAGGATCCACAGGGACCCTCAGGCCGGGTCCCCAGTGTAGATGGGCCAGGTCCAGAGGTGCAGACGGGTGGGGGCTGGGCGACGGCCTGAATGTAGCCTCCCGTTCTCCAGGGCTCTCTCACACCCATGGCCCTCCCCCAGCACCGCTCCCTGGGGCTCATTGCCTCGAGCCCACCCGGACTGGTTGCCCAGTAACACATTACCACAAATTTACTAGCTTAAAACACACACATACTTTTTTTTTTTTAAAGATCTCACAGTTTCCATGGGTCAGACTCTGCGCCCAGCTTAACTGGGTCTTCTGCTCAGGGTCTCACAGGCTGTGGCCAAGGTGTCGGCCAGGCTGCATTGGCTCCTGATTCAAGGTCCTCTTCCGAACTCACACAGTGGTGGGCAGTGTCCAGTTCCTGCAGCTTCAGGACTGCGGTTCTGGTTTTCTTGCAGGCTGCCAGCCGGGGGCTGCTCTCAGCTCCCCAAGGCCGCCCACAGTTCCCAGCCACAGGGCCCTCTCCTGAACCCCCTCACCGCCTGGCAGGTTCCTGCTCAGCCCAGCGAGAGGATCTCGTGATCCCAGGGAGGGTCTCAGTACCTGTTTTAAGAGATCGCACCTGATGAAGCCAGGCCCAACAGAACCGTCTCCCTTTTTAAGAGATTTTATTTGTTTGTTTGTTTATTTATTTATTTTTAGAGAGAGGGCAAGGGAAACACAGATGTGAGAAAGAAACGTCAATCCGTTACCTACCATACACACCCCAACCTCAGGACTGAATCCGCAACCCAGGCATGTGCCCTGACTGGAAGTCAAACCAGTGACCTTTTGCTTTGCAGGACAATGCCCAACCCACTGAGCCACACCGGTGGGCTCATCTCCCTTTTGATATTTGAAAATAAACTGATTTGGAATCTTAATTACATCTGCAAAACCCCTTCACCTCGGTCATATTCTATTGGTCAGGAGCAAGTCACAGGTTCGGCTCATGCTCAAGGGGAGGGGATTCCATGCGGTTGTGACTCACTGGGGACCACCTTAGTGTGTCTCTGCCACACCAGGCACTGAGGGTCTCGGTCGGTGTTCCTCCTCCCACAGACTTCCACCCTCTCTGGACTGTGAGCCTGCTGATGGCCGGGGTGGGGGGCACGGGGTGGGCCCTCTCTTTTTTAACTTCCATTCACCAAGGGGCTGTTTAATGTGCACAAGGCATGCTGGGAATGTGCAGGTTGGTGAGGCCGTGACTGTGCCACTGGGACACCCGTTCTCAAGAGGGAGGCCAACCCCACATAAAGAAGCCACTTGAGACCTTCAGGGGAGCTCGAGGGGGCTTGTCAGGGGCGGGATACCCTGCGCCGACCCTGCTGGGATTGTGAAGACAACCAAAGTAGGGGGGCGGGCAGGAGGAAGGGCTGTTAGGGCTAAAGGAACGCTTACAGGAAGTGAATTTGGGGAACAATGTGGCCGTTGACTGCGGGCCTTTCAATCAGAAAGCCGATGAGGGAGGGCTCAGGAAGCCGTGAACGTGAACTTCTGTGAGCAGGGGAAGGACGTGATGATATCTTGTCATGGACACCTCCCGAGAGCCCCGCCTCCCTCTCCACACTGAGCGCCCACTGTGAGCCAGACGCCGAGTGTGGCGCTGGGAGCACAATATTCAATCAGCAGAGAGGGGACCTCGGGGGTCCTAGAGAAGACTCAGGGAATGAACCAAATCATCACTTACACCTGGAATGTGAGCTGAAAAGAAAGAACAGGGTATTGTAGGAGCAAAGAAAAGGGGCCCTGCCCTGGTCCTGCGAGTGCGCAGAGGCCAGGGGTGGGGTGGGGGGTGGGCACCGTGGCGGGGGCTGGTATATCACAGCCCAGCGGCGAGAAGAGAAAGCACAGGTGGGCCCCGCGCCTACACTGCACGTGCATCTTCGGTCTGAAGGCAGCCTCTCAGTCCCTCATTCTCGCCCTCTCTCAGGGCAGGAGCCGCAGGCACGCACTCCGTGTACCCAGCTCTGAGCTAGCACGCTCCCTCCGCCTCTGCACGCTGCTGAAGGGAAGAGCCCCTGACTTTCCTACTCACAGAGACCCTCGGACAGGGGCACAGCCGTGGGTCCCCGGGCGATGGGAGCTCCCCTGCACCTTCATCCCTCTGTACTACCACAGCACGCCCAGGGAACCCTGCCCCGCTGCCTGGCCTTGTCTGCACGCCCGTCCCCAGATGTTCTCACGCCCCGCTGCCCCAGACACAGCCCCAGACAGCTGCACAGCTGGCCGCCCGGCTTGTGGGACGAGGGGCCTGCCAATAGCTCTGGGAAGGAGGGCAAACAGGGGACTCGCCTCAGACAAACAGCGGACTCCCCGAGCCAAAGCATACATTGGTCAGGGGCCTGAGCAGGCAGGCCAGGGTAGTGAGGGGGTGTGCTTAACCCCTTCCCTCCCAGCTCAGCTCCAAGGGGTCCCCCGTGTCCTCCTCACTGCCCATCCCTTGCCCCGCAGCCAGGTGCCCCCGCCCCTCGGCCATCCCAGAAGGCTGTCTTCTTCTGGCTGGACAAGGAAAGTCCTGCTTGCTCCCCAGGGAACAGTATTACTCATTCATTCATTGTTGCAGAAAGAAGACACAGTTCATGTCCCCAAGGAGCCAGGGTCTGGAAGTCCTTTCTGTTGTCTGACCTTGCTCCCACTCTCTGGCTTGGTCACTGCTGTCCACGTGCCGTGGCAGCTGCCAACCGCTTCTCTCTCATCTCCAGTGCCCCTCAGCTTCAGGCAGAGACACGAGACATGGGTGTAGGAACAGCGGAGAAATGGCAGCAACGGGGCCTGGAGAAGCCTCCAGCCGTCACATCCTGAGGCCGTTGCTCTGCCCTGGAGGCAGCTCGGTGCAGCAGGTGAAGCCTGAGCTCCCATCTCAGGGCCCACCCACTACCCTCGCATCCCTGAACGGGTTCCTGGGGTCTCAGCGAACCTCTCTTTAAGAGGGCAGGAAGTGTGGGAGCTGCTGTAGCCCGGCTCAGATTTGCAAGAGGAGGTCACGAGAACAAAGGCCCGAGGCTGGTGCCGGCACTCAGAACCGCCCGGCTGTCCTGCCCTGCAGCTCCAGGCAGGGACGATGCCGGAGTCCTCCTGAACTCCCACTTCAGTGGCCCAGGCAGACACTGAACTGTAAACAATCAGCACGTGAGGTCATCCCAGGCGGTGACAGGTGACAGGAAAGAGCTCAGAGGGGCGAGCAGGAGTCTGGACAGATGGGTGCAGGCAGCGTGGGAAGGCTGCGCTGGTTAGAGGTCAGCTGTTTGCCAGTCTCCCCGGTGTGTCCTGCTGTGCAGCAGAGATTCAGAGGCGAGTGGCAGCCAGGCCCAGCACCCAAGCAAGGCCTCCCAGGGTGACTAGTGGCGGGGAGACAGAGGGTTACAGGGGCATACTTCCCCGGGGCAGGCGGAGGGAGCGGACCCCCTCAGGGCTGTTGGAGAGAATGTGTGAGGCCGGGAGGAGGCAGGGCAGGCCTGTGGGTCCGCGTGTGAAAGGAGCTGGGATACGGAGTTGGGACATTCTTCTGGGGCGCAGGGGAGCCGGGGGAGGTTTGAGGTCCGGAAGTGACCATTCAGATGTGGGTTGGAGGAAGGTCTCCCTGGCAGTGGGGAGGAAGAGAGGTCGGAAGGGCCGGCCCAGGGGAGGCAGGGAGTCCGGGCAGGAGCCAAGTCTGTGTTTAGGAGAAAAACCAGCAGCTCCTGGCGCCTGACTGGACCTCCCGGGTTCTGCCCGGGAGCTGGCCTCTGACCCAGCTCGCACCCACAGTTCCCCCCATCTCAACAGCATCTGCTGGGGGCCAGGCATCCAGGCCACCGTGAACAAGCCAGATGAGGGATCTCAGGCAGATGGATGCCAACCAGCGGCTGGAGCAGGCACTAAACAGACCACACGGGGAGGGATGGCTCGTGAGTTGTTAAGGGAAAGTGGGGCCGGCTGTCTGCTGGAGACCTGAGCTCTCTGAGGGCAGGGGCCTCGTTTCCCCTTCACACTGGAGAGGCCTGAGGTCAGGGCAACACTTTCTCCAAGAGGCTGGAGGCTCCCTAACACAGGGTCTGTTTCCTGCCCAGCCACCAGGTGCCTGCCTGCTCCCACATCTCCTGCGGGGCCGGGAGCAGAGCGAGGCTGGTCACGTCATCCCGAAACACTCACCAGCCACCCGCCATTTCCTGAGCTGAGCCCACGGCCCCCCGGGCAGCGGGACGAACCTGCACTTTCTCAGAAGCGCCTCTCAGGGGTGTGGCCGGGCCAGGGGAGGACCAGCTCCCACAGAAGGTCTCCACTCCTGCTGCCCCCCTCCCTCCCCGCAGCTCCAGCCTCAGTGGCTTGCTCTCCCCTAGCCGTGAACTCACGCAGCTGCCGAGGGTGGGGGCGATTGCTGCGGGGGGCCGAACGGGCTCTGGGCAGAGGCCAAGGTCCACACTCACCCTCAGGAGGGACCTGAGGGCAGGACCGGGGTTGGAAGAAGACCCAGGAGAAGTTGCTAGAACAAGGAAGGTCTAGACAGAGAGATGGGAGAAGGGACCCTTAGCCTCTGCCCTTAGTTCCCATGGGCCCTGGGTCAGCCCCTTCAGTTCTACTGGCTGGTTTTCCCATGAGCCTGGGATGGTTGCTGCAGTCCCTTCCGGCCCTCACCTTTTATTTTTTCCAACAGGGACAATACATCTCCAAACACTGAAAGGTCAGGAGTCCCCTTATGTGAGAGTTTAATGAAGCCAAATGAGAGGAGATGCCACAGCATGCAGATTTGAGGCTGACACCAAGAAGGACTTCCTGGAGACTTCCGGCCACGATGGAGGTGCAGGCAGACACACTGTGCCTCCTCACACAGCCAAAAGGACAACAACAATTTAAAAACAAAAAACAACCAGAATTGACAGAAAATTGAACTGTATAGAAGTCCGACAACCAAGGAGTTGAAGAAGAAACACTCACCCAGACTGGTAGGAGGGGCAGAGATGGGCAGTCAGCGGAGAGAGGACTTGTGACAAGGTGGAAGCTGGTGGACCACGCAGTCCCACATTCGCATGCAGATAACCCGGGAGAAACAACTGGGGAGAGAAACAGACCACACAACCCAGGGTCCCAGCTCGAGAAATAAAGCCTCAAACCACTGATTGAAAACACCTGTGGGGGTTGAGGCAGCGGGAGAAACTCCCAGCCTCACAGGAGAGTTTGTTGGAAAGACCCACAAGGTCCCAGGACGTACACAAACCCACCTACACAAGAATCAGCACCAGAAGGGCCCAGTTTGCTTGTGGGTAGTGGGGGAAGTGACTGAAATCTGGCAGAGAGTGGAGCAAGCGCCGTTGTTCCCCTCCCCACATACAGCGTCACACCCCAGAGACGTGGGTTACCCTGCCCTGCTGAACACCTAAGGCTCCACCCCTCACTACGTAACAGGTGAGACAAGATTAAAAAAAAATGGCTCAAATGAAAGAACAGATCAAAGGTCCAGAAAAAATACAACTAAGTGACGAAGAGATAGCCAACTCATCAGATGCACAGTTCAAAACACTGGTAATGAGGATGCTCACAGGGTTGGTTGAATATGGTCACAAAATAGAGGAAAGAGTGAAGACTATGAAAATTGGAATAAAGGAAAATGTACAGGGAATTAACAGTAATGGGAAAGAAATTGGGACGAAAATCAGCAGTTTGGAGCAGAAGAAGAAAGAAACATTCAACCAGAACAGAATGAAGAAACAAGAATTCAAAACAATGAGGAGAGGCTTAGGAACCTCCAGGACAATTTTAAACATTCCAACATCCAAATCATAGGGGTGCCAGAAGGAGAAGAAGAAGAGCAAGAAATTGAAAACTTATTTGAAAAAATAATGAAGGAGAACTTCCCAAATCTGGCAAAGGAAATAGACTTCCAGGAAGTTCAGGAAGCTCAGAGAGTCCCAAAGAAGTTGGACCCAAGGAGGAACACACCAAGGTACATTATAATTACATTACCCAAGATTAAAAATTAGGAGAAATTCTTAGAAGCAGCAAGAGAAAAGGAGACAGTCACCTACAAAGGAGTTCCCATCAGACTGTCAGCTGATTTCTCAAAAGAGACCTTGCAGGCCAGAAGGGGCTGGAAAGAAGTATTCCAAGTCATGAAAGACAAGGACCTACATCCCAGATTGCTCTATCCAGCAAAGCTCTCATTTAGAATGGAAGGGCAGATAAAGTGCTTCCCAGATAAGGTCAAGTTAAAGGAGTTCATCATCACCAAGCCCTTATTATATGAAATATTAAAGGGACTTATCTAAGAAAAAGAAGATCGAAAATATGAACAGTAAAATGACAACAAACTCACAGCTATTAACAACTGAATCTTTTTTTAAAAAAGTAAGCAAACAACTAGAACAGGAACAGAACCACAGAAATGGAGATCACCTAATGTGTTAGGGTTATCATCAGGGAAGTGGGAGGAGGAGGTAGGGAGAAAATGTACAGAGAATAAATAGCACAAATGGTAGGTAGAAAATAGACAGGGGGAGGTTAAGAATAGTATAGGAAATGTTGACGCTGAAGAACTTACATGTATGACCCATGGACATGAAGTAAAGGAGGGAAATGCAGGTGGGAGAGGGTATGTAGGGCAGAGGGCAATAAAGGGGGGGAATGGGAAAACTGCATAATTAATAAAATATATATTTTTAAAAAAGAAGGGCTTCCTGGAAAGGAGGGCTATGAGCCCCTGGACAGGCCCCGCCTCACTACTTTCCAGGGCTCCCTCTGGCTGGACAGCGGGAGGGACCTGTGGCCAAGGCGGTATTGGAAGACACCTCCTGCCTTTGTAGCCGGGATGGGGACTTGGTCCTGGCCAGGTTGGATTTCCCTTCCAGGCACTCAGGAGGTGTGACTTTTGACCTTTGGCTTAGTCCTGGAGCAAGGCTGTTTGTCCACTCACCTCATACCCCTAGGATGGTGCAGGGCCAAGTGCTGGCTTTGAGGTTGGGGGCAGTCTGCCTGATGGGGCAGACATGGCACCTGCCTTCAGGGAGCTCCTGACAGTAGGACAGGCACTGACCCCAGGGAGCTCGGGTCTGATGGGGGACACAGAGCTCTGGTTTGCAGGGGCCCCAAGAGCACAGAAGAGTCACAGGCCCTGCCTCAGGTAATAGACCTGTAGCATGGAGAAATGACCCAGGAGTCAGGCAAACCCCAAGTCCCCCACTCTGGAGGCAGCTGGACCCCCAGCTGCGTGTGAATCTGAAACTGGATCAGGGAAGCAGACATGGCAAAATGCCCAGCATTATGTTGGGGAGCTTGCAGGGGTGAGGGAGCCATGCACTCCCTGCCGCTGGCCTGTCGTAGACATGTGCTCGGGTGTCAGAGAGACGGCGAAGTCAAAGCCGGCTGGAGGCTGTGTGCATCTGCGGGCAGATGTCCTGACACCTGTGCTCTGGCCTGGGGGATGGGTGTGCCCGGTTCCCGTGCTCAGTGCCGTGAGCACGCTCCACACAGAGGCTATGCAGAGCCTGCAAGCATGGGACATGCAGGTGTGTGCACCACGTGTGCAGCACATGTGCCTGAGTCAGGATGCAGACCCCTGGGGAGTGGGAAGCTTGGGCCTGGCCTCTGTCTGGGTCTCAGCCCCTTGAAGTCATGCTGGGTGACCTGCGGGCCCTCCCTGGGCCTCAGATGCCCTGCACCCAGGAGGAGCGAGGGCTGTGTGAAGCTTTCCCAGCTCCAGCTCTATCCCATCGGTCCGGGCTCTGAGCCCCAGGGGAAGCTCCAGGGCCCCTGCACACCCACCTCCAAGCCTTCTGTCTGCCCTTAATCCCTCGCCTTGGCGCCCAACAACTGCGCCTGACCAGCGGACGCAGACCAGGCCAGCTGTCGCTGTGACATCCATTCTCCATGGTGGGTTTGGGAGCTCCCACCCAGGCCCCCCAACTCTCTCACCCTTCTCCCTCCTCAATGCACCCACACCAGGGAATTAGGCCCGTGGCACCTGGAAGCTTCTGTGGCCATGGCATCTCTCGTGGGGCTTGGAGCCTTAATCTGCAAACTGGGAAGGATTAAGGTAAAAAAGAATGCTGCTTCCAGCACCCCCAGGGCTCCAGGAGGACTTCTGGGGCCCCAGCCCAGGTCAGGAAGAAGTGCACTTATTTGCATGTCACTTACATCTGATTTGCATGGGCCTCCTGGTTGGCCATTTCTAAGCAACCCTGGAATTCTGATCTCACAGGATGCAGAGCCTTTGCCCAGGGCTTGTTTCCTTCCATCTCCCCTGGAGCCAGAGTCCTCCTAGGGTTTATCACATGCATGTACACATGCACACATTCACACACACGCATGTGAGTTCTGTCTCCACAAATACCTGAACTTATGTATGCACATGCACGAGAGTATACCGGCCCGCACCCACGCGTAGAAACCCCTGTGGACTCTCACTGATGCCCCGTGGGAGCTGCGCCGGGTGTACACTCACACAGGCAACTGCCCATGGTTCTGTGCCTTCACACGCACTAAAATTCACACACGTTTGTCTACACTTGTCTGCACACATGCCTCCATAGCTCCAGCACATTCTGCACACACAGATTAGTGTACACACACACACACACAACTCAGCTCCACGTAGGGGCCCAGGGCCTGCATGTGGCCCCGTGAGCCAGGGCTGGCTGCCACTGAAGGGCTCTGAACAGCAAAGTGCACCCAGACCCTCAGATGGGCAGGACTAGTAAGGGACCCCTGAGTGACTCTTTCCGGGGGACAGTGCTGATCCAGTGGCTGTTTTTAGTGGCTGTGCTGCCAGTGACCCCAGAACACCACAGCCAGAGCAGCGGTCCTCTAGTCAGAGCTTCGTTCCCACAGAAACACGTCTTCGCCCCAAGTTTTCTGTTGTCTCAGGTACCTCCCTCCCAGGCACCTGCTCTCATGGGTCCCCAAACACAGCTCCTTTAGGCGGCCCTGCCTTCTGGCTTTATTTGCCGGGCTCCATGGAACACCCCTTGCTGCCTTCCTCCGCCATAAACACTCACGCCTCTTTGCCTTTGCAGCATTCCCTCTCCTTGGTGAGCCTCCCTCCCTGTTCGCCGGGCACAGTCCTGCTCGTTCTCCAAGCCCCACTTCAGATGTCACCTCCTGGGTGACACCTCCTGTAGTCTCACCAGGCAGAAGCGATCGCTCGGCACTCCACAGCTGCTGGGGCAGAGCAGCAGGGCAGAATGGCAGGGATGGCCCTGGAGATCTGTACAGAGAATGCATAGGGAGGGGGCTGGGAGCTGCAGCCCTCCGTTTGTAAGGGGGCCAGAGGACTTTTCTGAAAACTCTAATCACACAGGCAGCACTTTTGATTAAGTTATATTTGTGTTTCTTTGGGGGAGAAGAGCGTGGGCACCAGAATCAGACAATGATGCTTCCATCCTTTCTGCCGTGCACCTTTGGGTGAGTGTTGCAGCCTCTCTGGGCCTTAGTTTCCTTGTCTATAACAAGGGCTTGCCATGGAGGATTATGAGGACCCAGTTAGAGCTCGAGCATTTATGGCCTGCATTTTCATTTAATTGAAGCATATGTATTGATTTGGCTCAAAGGATTTTTGCTCACTTCTCAGTCTCCCCACTGGACTGGAAGTTCCGTGAAAGCAAAGGCAATGTCTCTGTCTACAAACCGGGGATAACAATAGAACAGACCTCATATGCTTATAGTGAGGATTAAATGAATTAATTCACGTCACATGCTTAGAAGAGCTCCTGGCACTTTCTACTCAGTGTTTGCTATTGTAGTTACTGCATACCCAACATTTAATTCCCACAACAACCTTGTGGTACTGGGGATACTGTTATCCAACTTCACAGGTGGGGGCAGTGAGGCTCAGGACATTGAAGGGCTTCCTTGCCAAAAACACACTGGGAGCGAGTGTTAGACCCCAGATTTGAACTTGGACTTGGCAGACTCTTAGCCACGCAGCAGGATGTGACAGTGCTAGGGACACCGATCAGACATCAGGCCCAGGACTTCCGGATACCCTGACTTACCCTGGCCATGCCCCTCACTGTGTTCCTATGGCTTAGAGGCCTGTGCTCCATCTGGTCTCATAACTGACGACAGCGTGGGGATACCCTGAAAAGGAGCTGCCCTTTGGCCCGGTCTCCACAGCTCACTGAGGTTCATCGGCACTGTCCTGAGAACGGGATTCTGTGTGGGGAGGGGGAATCAGAGTGAGGGCCTGGGCATGGGGTCTTTGTCCCAGGGTGCAGGGATCTGTCAGACCCTCCCCTCACATGCATTCAGCATCCCAGCCCAGGGCACCTGGCTGGAGAGACCCTCGCCACTCCGCATTCACACTAGTGCAGGACCCTCCTCCTTGGAAGCCTGCCCGGCCACATGTTTCCCAGCAGCCCCACCGGCCAGGCCTCACTCACACCACCCTTCTCCTACATGCGCTGGGCCAACAGCCTATGGGGGCCCTCTGTCCACCTGGGGAGGGCTCTGGGGGCAGTGGAGGACCAGGGAAGCAGGGACACATAGGTTTCCCCTGTGGCAGCTGGGCAAAAGTTAGGCCTGAGA
Source organism: Phyllostomus discolor (assembly GCF_004126475.2). NCBI lineage: Eukaryota > Metazoa > Chordata > Mammalia > Chiroptera > Phyllostomidae > Phyllostomus > Phyllostomus discolor. Next base: position 102,023,386 of record NC_040910.2, on the reverse strand, counting down.
GTGAGTCTTGCACAGTGGGGCCTGCCCAGCTCCCAGAATCAGTGGGACCCCCTTTCCCTGGCCCTGCTGGGGGCTGGGTCAGCAGGCAGCCGGAGTCCTCAATGCTCTCCTGGGTCTAGCATCAACTGTACACCCAGTCAGCTTCAGGGAGGGTGGCCCCAATGGCCAGAATCCCAGCAGAGACAAACTAAACATCTAAGAGGCTGCAGAGCTTCCTCTGATCCTGGGACAAGACACGCCCAAGAGCCTTCCAGGCCTGAGATGGCAGAGTCAAAGAGCCTTGGAACAGGCCTTTCTTGGGATGAGATGAAGAGAGACACAGGAGTGAAAGGCATGCAGCTCAAAGCTGATCCTGCTCACAGATGTCGTGGGCTGGAGCCAGGCCAGGGAGAAATGGGGGGGGGGGGGGGAGGAGCGGGGAGGCAGAGATTAGAGGCAAGGGGGTGTGGAAGGAATGACTTCGTGAGCTCCTTTAGGCTCCAGATCCAGCCTGCCCTCTTCATCCCAAACCCAAGGAAGCGGACTCTCGAGCCCCGCAGGCACTCTGGAGTGACCAGGGCTACAGAGAGAATAACCCGGTGGACAGGGAAGTAACTGGCGGACGCTGAGGCACACCCGGGACCGCAGTGGCAGCGACCCACTCTGGAAGGCGCTGAGCCCGGCTACGTGCGGCGGCGCCGCAGCGCCCTCTGTTGTTCGGAGGCGGAGGCGGCTTGTTCAGAGCTTCATAGTGGTTAGAGGGATAGGGTACCTGTGGGACTGGCCCAAAGCAAGTTCCCCTGAGTCCCAGGAGTCGGTCCGGACTGATCCGACCTGGGAGGACCTGGGAGGACCTTAGAGTCGCCTGCGTCAATCCCTACTTTATTGCTGGGTAAACTGAAGAGAGAGAGAGAGAGATGACTAGCCCCAAAAGAGGCTGGGGCCAGGGATGGGACTAAGGGGCTCAGTCCCAGCCATGGTGCCGTGGGATGGCCAGGATTCCCTGGCCACCCCACCAGCCACGCTTCCCACCAACCACCCCAAATCAACCCACTTCCAGCTCCCTCCAAACAGGTCCCCCAGCACAGCCTCTGTCTCCCACCCCTTCTACCCAAACCCCCCTCCCGTAATGATTCTAGAACCTCCCAGCCTTGCACCAACCCCTCCTCTGCTACCATAACCCCGATCCTCTTCAGCCCACCCCGGTCTCCCAGCCTCAGGCGACTGACTACCTGTGCGCCCCAACACACCCAACCATTTCCCACAGAAAGCCTTCTGCTTCTTCTAAAAATATATATAAATTACTTTATTGTTCAAGTACAGCTGTCTGCATTTCCCCCCCACCACTCCCCCCCACCCCAGCCAAACCCACCTCCCTCCCAGCTTCCACCCTCCCCCTTGGTTTTGTCCGTGTGTCCTTTACAGTAGTTCCTGAAAGCCCTTCTCCCCAAGCCTGCTTTTTAAAAATTTTTCCCCAGGAAATGAAGACTTTAATTTTTCTTTTCTTAATTAACTTTATTGGATTTTCTTTTTAATTACAAATCATAGCACTGCGTGTTCTTTGTAACAGCTTCGACAAACTAGAGGGACCTAAAGACAAAGCCGACCACCTCCCCTCTCCCCTCCCAGCCCCACAGCCCTGAGTCACCAGCGTGGCTGAGGGAGGGCTGTCTCCTGTCCTGTTTCTCCAGGGTGGCTCACTCCACAAGGAAGAAGTGTTGAAACCTACTATGCATTGGGCCCGGTGCTAAGCCTGGGCTACGGGAGCAAACTAAGACAATACGGTGCCCATTGTTAATGGGGCTTTCATTCCACTGGGGGAGAGGAGGCCAGAGACAGTGAACTAAAGTATTTCAAATAGTGATGACTTCTCTGGGCTCGGGCAGAGGGGAGGGGCGGGGTCTGAGGCAGGAACCAGGCTGCTTTAACTGGAATTGCCAGGGAAGGACTGTCCGAGGGGGGACATTTGATCTGAGCCCCAGTGAGGGGTCACTGTGGGCCACTGTGAGGGGGCTGTTCTTCTGGGGGCGCCAGAAAGGCACTGAGAGCACAGGAACCCCCGGGGTGTCCACTGGGTGGAGAGTGTGTTGAAGGTGGGCCAATATGGCTGCCGGGGACACGTGGAGATGGAGAGCTAGCTGGTCAGCCCTTCTTCTTAGTTGAAAATGGGCTCAGACGACACACGTGGCTCTGCCTCTGCTCTTTTTCCCGCAGTGCCTCCAGGCGGGAGCGCGCCACTCTCGCTGCAGCCCCCTCTCTGGGGGACCAGCACCCACGGCTGCCTCAGCCCAGGTTGTTCATCTTCCATTTTTTACAGTCCACAGGGTAAAAAAAAAAAAAAAAAATCACATCCATTTGAGGAACAAAGGGAATAAAGTACTACTGGATTAAAACCCAAAGTATAACATAACTATTCATGAGCCCATACTGACTTAAATATGCTATTGAATGCACTAATGAGCGGAGTGATGGGGAGAGACAAATCTCCGTGCAAAGGCATTCCACATAAGCGGTGCGGACACTTCATCCTAAAAGAGGGGGCGCAGAACCCCCCCCCCCCACTGCTTCATTGTGGGCTGCACAGAATGCCTTCCTTCTAAGGAGTACAGTACAGAAAGGGGCGGGCTGGGAGGGGAGGGGGTCCTTGTACAGTGATGACACCTGACAAACGTTACTTCAGCCAGGTGATCGAGGTCAACTTCAGTACCGCAGATCACGAAGACGGTGTGCAGCCTTGCTGTGATGCGCTACAAGTGCATTTTTATCCCTGTGGTCACCTTCCCCCAAACCCGCAGCCCCTGTCTGTGAGAAAAACATCAGACACACTCCAGCAGAGGGGAGCTCTGCAAAATACCCGACCAGCCCTCCTCGCACCGTGCAAGTCATCAGGAGTCAAGACGAGGCTGAGAAGCTCACCGCCAAGGGGAGCTGCGGAGACTGAGTGTAAGGGGCTGCCCTGGACGGGATCTGGGCACAGCAAAAGGACATGAGAAAAAACTAGGAACATGCAAATAAACTATGCACTTTAGGAAGTGATAGGTCCGTATTGGTTCTTTCATTGTAACAAAAGTACCAGTCGTAAGTTGGTAGTAGTTGAGGCAACTGTGTCCTGGGAAGCCACCTGTGGGAACTCTCTGTGCTTTCGGCTTTATCTTTCCTGTAAGTCTGAGACTGTTCCAAAAAAATAGTCTACTGATCAAAAAGTACACATCTCATTGTTCTTTTATTTGTATTCTCCTCCTCCTGAGGCTGAGTCTCTTTTCAAATAGATGTTCTGTGGACTGTTTTTCACACTTGTGCAAGTTCTTTATTTTTGCCTTTTTCTTATTGGTTTATAACATTTTTTTCGTAGTAAGGATATTAACCCTTTGTTAAACAAGTTGCAAATATTTCTTCCAGTTGATTGGTCTTTTTATTTTGTTTATGGAAACTTACATCCGTCAAAAATACTTTTTATTTCCCCATAACCACGCCTTTCTTTTGTTTGTTTGTTTGTTTTATGGCTTCTGGATTTCCTGTCCCTGCAAGGTGAGAAAAATATTCTTCTAAATTTTCTTCTAATATGTTTAGGTTTTATTTCACGTTCCATCTTTAATCCATCTGGGATCCGTTTTGTCGGGTGGAAGGTGAGAATTTGGCTTTATTTTCTTCAGGTGCGTCACTGACATGGCAGCATGGTTCACTAAACAAATCAACCTTCCCCCTCAATGGGCATTCCCCCCGGACAGATCATAAGCTCCCATGTAGGTCCTTGGATCTGCTTCCGCGAGAACCTCTCCTCCAGTTCTCCACGCCGCCATCGCCATCGACATCCGGCTCGAGGTCCCCACCCACCTTCTCCTGGAACCGGCTGGAACCGGCCTCCCATTCCTCCCTGCAGGGCTTAGCCCGTCCGCTTCCTGCAAGCCGCCCACGGGGCTCATTCACTGCACACGTGCATTGACCTCCTTCTGGGCGTCAGGTGCTGGGCCAGAGAAGGCTGTCCCTGTGGACTTCCGGGGAGGGAGGAGGGGAGAACAAAGTGCAATAATGTTGTGAGGTCAGGCGGCTCTGGGGGTGCAAAGGTAGGAGAGGTCCGTTTCAGAAAAGCGTCAAGAAGAAAATGATGCCAGAGCTGGGGGGCGTCACCTGGGGTGAGCACGGGTTTGCCCCACAGCCAAGAGGAAAGGGGAGGTCGGGCGGAGGGAGCAGCACGTGCACAGCGCAGAGGCAAAGCCTGGTGCGTCTGGGGAGCTGCAAATGTTTCAGAGGCCACAGCCAGGGAGAAGGGGAGGGGAGGGGAGGGCGAGAGGGCCGGAGCACTCGCCTAAGCACACTGAAGACGTTGCACTTTCTCCGGAGGAGCAGCGCCGCGGTGGCACGTGGCGGGAGTGTGCCCACGCTCTTTCTCCCCATCCACGCTGCACCTGTGTTATCATCCTCTTACTACTGTTCCTTCAATTAGCTACCTCTTTTCCTAAAATAGATTCCACTTAAAGGGATGTTACCCACTTCCATAAACGGGAAACCCGTCTCCCTTGCTATAAATAAAAGGGAATTGAAAAGCTCAAACGAAACATATTTCCATGAAAATTAAAATTGTTCATCTGCAATATCCGTAAGAGGCATCTCCCGGCCAACACAACACAGACCTCACCCCAGGACACACTGGTGCGGTGGGTGAAGGGGTGGGCACTGGAAGCCAGCAGAGTATTAGCTGTGGCTCCTTGGGGAAGCCACCTTGCCTCTGGAAGCCTCAGTTTTCTCATCTGTGAAATGGGGCGGCAATAGAACCCGCCTCATTGGGTGGTGCAATTAAACGAGAATTTGGTTCACGTGCAGTAGGTGCTGTACTACGTCCTGGCACGTTTGGGACCATGAGAGGCCTCCCCAGGGTTTGAAACAGGAGAGGGGCACCCTCTAGTTTGCACCCTAGAAATCAGTCTCCCTCTGGCTGTGTCGTGGGCAAGGAAAGCCAGGGGATACCCGTCCAGGGCTGCTGGGGTCGCAGTGAGTGAGGACGGAGTCCTGAAGCCTGCGATGGGGTGGAGGAGATACAGCTGGGTATCGGGGAAAGAGACCCGAGGCAAGGCTGGCACCAACGTTCTAATCGGGTAGGGTGCGTGGCTCTTCCCGGAGCGGGGGACACGGGAAGCCACAGGCCTGTGGGTCAGACTGTGCTGAGCGTGATTTTGGTTACCCTGAGTTGGCAGAGTCCGTGGAATCCCATGTCCACAGGTGGCCGATGTTAGGCCTGGCGTTGAGGAATGAGCGAGCTAAGGTCTGGCCCCCACCAGCTCGCGGCATTCCCAGGTGAGTGAGTTTGCCCGGAGCAGGTGTGGGCAGCCACACCTCCGTGGTGCTCCAGGCAAAACAGGGGTAATAAGAGCATTTCCAGGTGGTGTCCTTCCTGGGGCCTCTCCAAACCTTCTGCTGGGCTCAGGCCTCTGTGGCCGCAGGCCTGGGAGCAGCCAGGACTGAGGACCCGCGCAGGCTATGGTGGTTCCCAGGCTCATTCCTCCCCATGCACCGCCCTGCACTGTCCCCATGGAAATCTCAGGGGGCTGGGGTGCCAACCTGAAACAGTGGTGACCCCAAATGGTGTGGCGAGAGAAAACCAAGGAGGTCTTTCCCCTGAACCTGGTGTGTCATTTGGCTACACCCCAACCCTGCCCCTTCCTCAGCGGGCCTCGGCTCCCCTCTCTGATCTGATTGGGAGGGAAGACCCTAGGTTGCGTCTCCCCAGCAGAAGCCTGGGTCAGGGCTGCTCAGGGAATCCCTTCTACCTCCCGGGTTCCCCTGACAGTGTCCGTTCCCTCTCTCCCCTCCCCCACTCAGATTGGCCCCGCTGTGAAGAGGTTCTCAGTACCGGCTCTTGATGGCGTGGCGGTCGCGGCTGTTCTTCCCTCTGCCGCCAGGCGTCACCACCGGCCTGGAAATGAAAGGCGCAGCCCGGCCCGTTTGGTCGCCAGAAAAGGAGAGAAGCCTCCAGGCAGCCCTGCGCAGGAGGGCGGGGACGCACGAGGGAGGGGGGAGGGGGACGACTTGACCCCTGGAGGTGACTGCTACTCGGTGGTGTAGCCCCAGTGTCCTTTGGTTATCCAGAGAGGCAAGATCCCCTGAATTCGGGCCGAGGTGGCCAGACCTCACGAGGTAAACCTGAGGGCCAGAGATGCAGGAGAGCTTGTGGCCCCCTGGGGTGCCCTGCCTCTAGACGCACCGCATGCCCCTTCCATGCAGAGGAAGCGGAGCTTCTCACTACAGATGTTACGTTGACCCACTTCACAAATAACAGAGCCGAGGCTCCGTGCCCGTGCCCCAGTTTGTAGGAACGTTCTCTCCCCGGCCCAGTCAAGGCTATTTGCACTACCGACCTGCCTCCCTGCAAGCTCCTGACACTTGAAAACCTGAATGAGTCAGTGAATGCGAATACAGCAATAGCCAGAGTTTACTGAGCACTTACTATGTGCCAGAGGCTGTTCTCAACAACCGTCTGTGGGGATGCTGTTATTATATCCATGAAGAAACTGAGGCACAGAGAGGTGAAGTCATTTGTGGAAGACAGTGACAAAACCAGGATTACGACCCAGGCGATCCGGCTCTAGAGTGATTCGTTATTTTAAAGAATCTTTATTAAGCTCCTCAGCGCCAGGCATGCGGAGAGGATCTGAGCACCTGTAGGTTCTGGGGGACCACACGCTTTGGCGGGGTCCACCTCACTTTTCTTGCTTCTGCAAAGCGTCCACAGGAGGCACCCCAAGTGCCCACCAGGTGGCGCACGAACCCCACTTGCCTCGGGAGCACCACGCCCACGCGCCTCTCCATCGCCCCCTGTGGGAGCTGGCTTGGCCCACGGCAACATGGGTCCAGCTGACAGGTGGCGGCCAGGTGACCTGGTGCCAGGTGTTGGCTGCCGGCCAGCTGTTGGCTCTGTGCCAGATCCCCTGTTGTCTGGCAGCCCAGCTCAGGCCCTGTTTTCCCCCCTTGCTTCTCACCTGCGAAGCCACCTGAGATGTAGCAGGAAGAAGCGTGACCAGGCTCCTTTTGTTCAGTGCGTCACTGATTACAAAGCGCTTTCCACCAGCTCAGTCCAGACCAAAGACCGGGGTACCGTGTGCCCAGTAGAGAGGCCGATGCGCTCACAGCCAGCACGGCCTCACCCTGTCAGATGATCCCCCTTCATATGCAGGAAAGCGGAGAAAAGGTTCACCCAAGGTCACCCAGAAAGCAGATCTCGGAGCCAGACTCTAAATCCAAGGCTGCTGGGCTCCGCGTCCTCGCCCCTCCCACTCTACAGGAACACTGCGGGGGGGGGGGGGGGGACCTTTACAGGCTGGAGGTCCCTCCTGGCTGGCGAGTCCTGGGAGAGGCAGAGGTATAGACATAATGACCTCTCGAAGCCTGAGGCGTGCGTGGTTCCGGGTGTTAGTGGGCGGCTCCCCTTTGGACCTTCAGACCAGGGCTCTGCCTCCTGCTTCCTCAGCTCCCGTGGCCCCTCTGCAGCCCTGGTGCCCCGTCTCCCGTCCCTGCTTCCTACATGACTGGGGCCGGACAGCCCCATCTCACACCCTCCTAAGAAGCGTCCTTTGCAAGCTCTTCACGCTTTCACCTCCGACGATTCCCGAGGCTCATCAGCCCCTCCTTGTCCCCGCAGTCGGCACTCCACTCTGCACCCAGCTACCCAGCTGTGCACCTGAGCTCCCTGAAGCACCTGCCTCCGCCTCTCCAGGGCAGGGCGCTGCGTGTCCCCTGCCAAGCTGCTCCTTGGCCGGTGTCCTCAGGCCAGAAAGCTGGAGGTCATCTTCAACTCCTCAGCACCTTGTCCTGGCGTCTAACTCCTCTCCATCCCAGCCCTTGAACATCCTCCAAGGCCATCGCCTCCTCCCATCCCGGTGGCTTCTGCCCTAATCCAGGCCACTGTTGCCCGCCAGCTTCCTGTTTCACCCGCCCTCCCAAATCCACCCTCCTCCACCCGGTGGTCAGAGCGGTCTTTCCCGCGATCGTTCTCCAGTGCAGATCGGACCCCTGTTTCAAACTTGAAATTAAAAGAAGAAAACCACCTAATCACAGGATAAAACCCCAAACCTTAACTCGATCCATCAAGCCCTAGATCCACTCCCCACTGGTCTCTCTGGCTCTCTGGCTCAAGCGCCCCCCCCCACCCCAACCCGCCTTCACTACTCTCAGCTCCCTCAGCTCCTCCAAGGCACGACAGTCTTCCCGAGCACGCCCTGTCCCGAGCACGCCCTGTCCTGAGCACGCCCCGTTCCCTCTGCCTGGGAGGCCCCTCCCCAGCCCTGTGGCCGGCCAAGGCCTCCTCCTCCTTCAGATCTCCACTGAGGGGCCGCCTCTCTCAGGCTTTGCCCTGACTCCTTCCAGGTAAATCGGGGCCCCTCCTTAGTGTCTCTGGCTCAGAACTTGCTGTTCATCCTTCATACCACTTGCCACCATCTCAGAGCTCGTGTCTTCTCGGGCGCAACCATTTAAGCTCCGCCTCTCCCAAAGCCCAGACCCTCCATGCCAACAAGCACCTCAGCCGCTCCGCTCACAGCTGTACCCCCACACCCAGCCCGGGGCCCGACATAAAAGCAGACACCGGGTGACTATTTGTAGAACAAACGATTCTTCCTCTCATCTCGTCCTCATCAGAGCCCCGTCCCCGGCGTGCTTTCATCTCTGGCCTTTGCAGAGTTGCTTCCTCTGCCTAGAAGTTTCCCTCCTTCCCCTCCTACCCGCGCTGATCCACATACAGTGAGATAATTTATCTTGGGATTTGTCTTTGGCCCCTCACTTGAATTAGGGTTTCCTTCTGGGCTCTGCTCGTCCCTTCCACGTAGCACACTACCATGACGCTTTAAAATCGCAGATGGCCGGGTAAATGTGAATGATTGTTCGTGATAACGACCTTCTCCCACCTCTCCTCCTGGTTCGGCTCTGCTGCAGCTGGCTCAAGGGCATCCGCTCTGCCTTTCAGACCACGAGGGACCCCATTTTCCGTTCATTCACTAGGCACTGACCAGGCACCTACTGCGTTGTTTTCTTTTCTGCAGCAGTGGAGAGGCTGATGGGAACTAGGACTCTTCCGAAGAAGCAAGTGGAGGCATCGGAAGTGCTAAGCTAATGCTCAGCTAACCCGCATCCAGGGTGCAAACAGGGGCTGAGGGGGCCGGGTGTGGGCTGAGGGGTGGGACTAGTACATAGAGTCCTGGCCTCTTCACTGAGCAGCAAGGCGTGTGGTGGGGGAGGGGAGTTGCGGGACCCAGAAAGGTGAGCCTGAAGGCCTGGCGTCACCGCCAGCATGCTGTTTTCCTGCCCCGGGAGCAGCCGGAGGGCCGAGGCTGGGTGCAGTTGTGGAGGAATCGCGGTCAAACTCAGCACCCTCTGCTCCGTCTCTGCCTTCCCAGGCCACTCCGCTCTTTTGAGCTGCTTCTCATTCCCTCTTTCCCAATGCCCCCCACACACCAGAGTGTGTCCGAGTGAGGTCTGGAGGTCACCTCCATCGGCATCAGGGCAGGGCAGGGCAGGAGCTTATAAAAATACATGTTCCTGAGCCCCCGTCTACCGATGAAGTTTCCCTGGGGTGGGACCCCTCGGAATCTGTGTGTACAATAACCCCACTCCACTTGGTCCACTGAAGTAAGACAACCCATCAGCCTGCCTGCCCTCCTGGCCCCTGGCTGCCTGCTCCTACCCAAGAACCTTTGGGAGCTGTTCTTCCACTCGCCCCTTAAATGTCAGAGTGCCCAGGACCCCCCCATCCAAGCCCCTTGCTCCCCTTATATATCCACGCCCTCAGCGCCCGGTGGAAAGATCAAGTCAGCATCATTTGCCGTCTTGGTGCCATTTGCGAGCAGGCCTGTGACCTCATTAAACACGACTGTCATTTTACACTTCTGAGCTTGTGTCCTCAGGATGGGAAATTACTGGAAAGCAAGGGCAGAACTAACCCTCCCTGTGGCCACGGGGGGGAAGATAACGTGGAACAAACCACAGCCTCCGTTACAAAGCCCCAGCCGCCCAGGGGCCACACCGCTGCGCCACCCACCCTTTTTTAGTCCAATGATGGTCCAACAAAAGCTCAGAGCCCCCGCCCCTCAATGCCCGAGTATCTCTCCACACCACACCCCTCTCCTTTCTTGGAGAGTGAATAAAAACTTAACTAGGTATTTTCTTCTCTTTGTGAATCCTTTCACAGCCCGAGCCACCAACCCCCTAATACCCACGGCTAGACTTTCTTCCCTCCTGGGGAGGCCAAAAGCACCCAGACTTGCCATGAGCAAAGCTGACCCTGCCGCCCCTCTCCCCAGCACCCACCTTCTTTCCCTCGCCTGCGGCGCCCATCACAGCAAGCATCTCACCTGCTACCCAGGCCAGAAACTTGAGCATCACACCTGACTCCCTTTCTCCCTTCCTCTCCAGCCTCAGCAACCACCAGACCCTGATTATTTTACTTCCTAAGGACATTTCGGCCATGGCATTTACCTCCTAACTGGTTCTCTCCCTCTATGCTTTCCTCTTTCCAGTGAATTCTCCAAAAGCTTCCTAAAATGCAAATCTGACTGTAATCGCCATCCTCCTTATTAAAGCCCTGCGGTAGATCCTCATCAACAAAAGCCCTAGTTAGTCCCTTGACCTGACACATAAAACCCTTCATCAGCGGGTCCCAGTCTTCTGCTCCAGCTTCCTCTTTTCCCCCCTGAGCTCCAGGAACAGCAAACTGCTTCGGCGTCTAGCCTCCAGACCTTGGATCAGCCAGTGCCCCTCGCCTGGCTGGTTCCTCCTCGTAACCTCGGCATCACCTCCTCTGGGAAGCCATCCCCGCCCCACCCTACCCCTGTCTGCACCATGCTTGGTGCATCCATAATGCCCAGTGCAGGAATCTATTATTCCATTCACCACACTGAGTTATAATCATCGATTTCCGTGTCCTGGTTCAGCACCAGCCAGTGAGATCCTTGAGGGCAGGGACGGTGTCCCATTCATCTCTGTATCCCAGCCCCTGGCCTGGTGCCTGACCCCGAGGACAGGCTTGCTGAGGGGTTGATGGATGAATGCAGAGGGGAAACTTGAAGGAAGTGAGAGCCGGGAATGGCCAAGAGGGCAGTGAGGGTGAGCCTGGCGGGAGGCGCAGGCGGAGCAAATGTGTGGGAAGCGGGAAGGCGAGAACTTCCCTTCGCTGCACTCCCACGACTGCACGCCAGACATTTTGCCTGAGCTTTGTTTGTACATTTTGTCTCACTTGGTTCCTGCAACAGCAGATCAGGAAACTGGCACCAGAGAACCAAAGCAACCTGCCCAAGGTCACACAGCAGGTGAAATCCAGAGTGTCTGGCTTGCAAAGCTGTACTTACTCAGCCGGGCCACACCGCTCTCCTGGGGACAGGGCCTTCTGGAGATGTACAAGGAGTGGGCCCAGCTTTGCCTCTGCCTAGCTGCACGCCGGAACCAGCTGCCCACGCTCAGGCGGACAGCTCCTTCCTCCCAGCCGGACAGGAGGCCCCAAGGCCAGACAAGGATTTATCTGTTCCTTCCTCCCCTGGCCTTTGGGGTCGTTGACTAGACACTCACGCCTCACCACCACCACCACTCGGGAAGGGCTGGGGCACCTGGTACCGCCCAGGGTGCCTGGGAACGCAGGGGGCTCTGTGACGCTGTCTGGGTTCTGCAGAAGCTGTCTCCCTCATTGCACTTGGCCCAGGCTGGTATTAAGATTCATCTGCATTCTCCGCGCACCCGCCTGGCAGATGGTGGGGGAGGAGGCTGGGTGCCTGCTGAGGGCTGCAGCCAGAGACCGAGCTGGGACCCGAGGGCCACAGAGCAGAATGCCCACCCGCTGGGCCCCGTGGGCCCAGCCCAGGCTGGGGCCCTTCCAGATGCCAGGCACTTCCTCACCCTCACAACCTTCAACGGGTACTAGGACCTGACCTTTGCTTTTTCTAAGGATTAAAGGGGCTCTAAAATTCCAGGAAGGAACTGTGGAGATGAGTGGGGGGAGGGTCCCACCTCTGAGAATCTCCTATCAGGGTCTTGTTTTCCTCGTTGCTCTGGAAATTTGCAGAGACCAGAGATAGCCAGAGACCCCCTGGAATAGGAGCCCCATGTCCCAGCCTAGTGACTGCCCGGGTCACAGGGTCAGTGAGAACAAAGAACACGGAGGCCTTGCCCACTTCACGAACCCTGACCCTTGACCCCAGCCTCAGAAGTTCTTCTCAGAAGCCTCAGAAGAGGTTCTCAGGGAAGTTCTCCTGGGTGTCTAGCCTGACCCCTAGTAGCCTTTTCAGCCCTGGGCGTTAGCCAAACTTTCCTGTCACAGCGATTGCACTGAAGTTGTGTGTGTGTGTGTGTGTGTGTGTTAGGGTATGAGAACAGTTATTCCAACCCCTCTGAGTAGGGGTTTGGAACCCCTCCAAAGCAGAAGAGGAAAGAAACTGACATCATAACAAAAGGAGTACAGGCTAGACACCCAGAAGAACTTCCCTCAGCAAGGAAGCAAGTTTTACAGATAGAAAGTGGACTTCCGACTGTGGGGAGAGGAGGTCGCACTAAGGAAGACTTTTTTGTTTTGCTTTGTTTTGTTTTGTTTTGTTGTTTTGTTTTTGGTTGTTGGAATGGATTTGGAAAAAATGGTCTTTCCAAATTCCAGGTCTCCTAGGGTTGAGGGTAGGGCCGCAGATGCCTAACACCCCGCCAGACGGTGAGGAAGGTAGGGTGCCTAACCCCAGGCTGCTACCCTATCCCTACCACCAGCATCCTCTATCCCCTCCCCGGCCCGTCCAGCCTCTTCTGTCCTGGGTCCCCGGGCTGCGGGCCGGCAGGGGAGGAGTTAACTCCGGAGGTACCGGCTGGGCTCACAGTACCTGCCGCTGCCGCCGCCGCCACCGCCGCCGCCGCCGCCGCCTGTAGGAGGGACGAGGCAGCAGGAGCCGCCTGGGCGCCGGGAGCGCTCCAGTCTGGCGGGTGCTGCGCGGGGAGCGGCGGACGGGTTCGGCGCCGCCAGGGGCGTCCGCCAGGGGGCGCGCCACGACGGGGCGGGAGGGGCCGTCTGGTCAGGGAAATTAGCACTAGGGACGGGCGCGCGCGCGGGTCCCCAGCACATCTGGGCGAGAGCGGCGCCGCTGGAACCGAGGGGGGCGCCGAGCGCAGATCTGGAGCGGCAGAGCCGCCTTGCAGCTGGGGCCCCTCGAGGCGCTCGGGGCGCCCATCTGGGACCTCGAGAGGGGGCAGCGCGGCGCGCAGCTGGACCAGGGAAAGGGGGCGGCGGCTGCACAGCTGGACCAAAGGGGGCGGGGTCGGTCCGAGGCGACTGGCAGAAGCGAGGGCCGCGAGTCACCAGCAATCGGAGCATGGGACGGCGCTCCTAAAAAGAGCAGGGGTGAGGCAGGGGCCTGGGACCCCGAGAGGAAAAGAGAGAAAGGGGCAAGAGAGCAAAGGAGAAGGATGCAACTGACTCGCTGCTGCTTCGTCTTCCTAGTGCAGGGCAGCCTCTATCTGGTAAGCGGTCCGCGGGGAGCTGCGCGGAGGGCAGGGGCTCGGAGGACTGGGGGAGAGCGCGGGAAGCTTCGCAGCCCGGAAACTTTCTCCCTTCCCCCCAGCATCCCCGGGATGGAGGGAACGCCTGGAGGCTGGGGGAGAGGGCGGGTCTGAGACCCAAGAAGGTACAGAAAGGGTTAATAGGGGCGGAGAGCGGGTGCTCGCCTGGCCCACCCATTCGGCCGCTGGTGGCGGGAGGTGCGACCAGCACGAGGGAAAAGGCCGGCAGCTAGGTCGCCAAGGGTTACCCGACCCCTTCCAGGCGCCCGCCCGGGACGCGTGGAGGAGGTGAGGGGGTGGGTTGCGGAGCTGGTGCCTGACCAAGTCAGGGGGCTTGGGCTTTTTCCTGATCTCGGGGACCCAGAGGGCCCCGGGCTGTGGGTCCCCTAGCGCGCGGAGCTGGTCCAGGCGGGGTCGGCCCCTGCGTCCGTCGCTCCCGCTCCCTCCCGCTCCCGCCCTCCCCGCCTGTTGTTTTCCTCTCCTCTCCCGGCTGCGCGCAGCCCGAGCCCCACAGGACCTGGGCAGGCGGCTCCCGCCCCGGGCTCTCGCGGCAGCTGAGCTGGGCACCCAGATCTGCTGGGCACCTTGATCTTGCTCGCGGCTGCTGGGTGGCCCAGGACGCCCGGGAACCCCACCCCAGGCCCCAGCCCAGGTCTTAACTCCTCTCCGACCCAGCGCCCCACCCCCATCCTGTCTTGGAGAAGCCTCAGCTCCACATCTGGATCTGCCCCTTTCCTCAAAACAATAATCCCCTTTGCCATCCCCCCTTTGCCACTCACTGTGTGGAAGAACCCTTCCCCTCTCTCATCCCACCTGCGGCCCTTCTCCCGGGCCTCCACCCATTCAGCTGTGACCCTCAGGGGCCAAGCGCACACAGGTCTGTAGCCTTCGGTCTAACCCCCAGGAGCCTCCCCTCCTGCTATCCTACCCTATCCCTGGGGCCTGGCAGGCAGGGCCACTGCACACATCCGGCCCACTGCCAGTGTCAGAACAGGGAGCAGAAGCCCCCAAAGGTCCCCTGGGGACCCCTCCAGACCCCAGCCCTCAGGCATCCCCCAGCCTCCCCTCAGGGACACCCTCAAATCCGGATGCCACCCCGCCGTGAACAGGTGCCCCCCGTGCTGGTAACATAGCCGCATAGGGTAAGTGCTCTCGTCAAAGGCTGCGCAGACACACCCCAGGCAGCTGCCCTCAGGAAACCTTGTCCGCTCCTGGACGCCCTCCAGAGCTGTCCCGTGTTTGAGCTCGGTCAGGCTGCCCCGCTGGCCGTGGCCACCGCTCTTCCCGGAAGCTGCCCCAGGAGTCGCCTGTTGCCAGAGTGGTCCAGCAGAGTTGGGCAGTCTGACAGGAGACTCCGGGTGGGGATGGGGACTGGGGCACATCTGGTCTGTGAGGCTGGGAGGGGGCGGCGGGGGCGGGGAGGGATGACCCTGGGTGACCGAGCCTCACAGTGACGCAGCCTTCGAAAGCTGGGTGCTCCTCTGTGAGATGCGGGTAAGAAGAACCCCAACCTCAGAGCGCAAGCAAGCAACGCCGGGCCTGTCATCGCCAGCGTCCCCCGTGGGGGTGTTCGGCTTGCTGCCCCCTGGGCTGTCCTCAGTGTGAAATTCACTCCAGCCCCCCTCCCCCCAGTCCTCTTGCATTTACACCTGAGAGAAGATGTCACCCTTTTCTTACTCCATCGTCTGTCACCCTGAGGGTAGAAGCTGTCCTAGGGCAGGGTGGCGCCTCATCCAGCAGACTAGGAAGCCCCGAAAGGCAGGGGCTGTACCTCTCCTGCCAAATGGGGGGCTCTTCCAGCTTTGGGAAGGAGCTCTCCCATCTGCCTTGGGGCTCTGAGGTCAGAGACTGTGTCCCCACCCCCCCCCATCAGCCTGGGACTCCACAGAGGCAGGGACTCTGCTGCTGCTGCGGCATCTGGGGGCTCTGTCAGCACAGGGACATGCTTCTGCCATGGGACAGCGGCTGTTCCAGGATCAGGTTGGGCCTCCCTCATCTGACTGTGCAATCCCCAGGGGTGAGGGCCACGAACCCCTGGAGGCGTGGTCCACCGCAGAGAATCCTCATCCATCCTTTTAGACTTTGAATAGTGGCCAGGGACAAGGCAGTGAGGAGGAGAGGTGCACGAGGGTGACCTGGGTGTCAGAACGTGAGATGGGACCGTGACGGCAGCCAGTGTACACCCAGCCCTTAACATACGTGGGCAGCGTGCAGGGGCCCCTCAGCTCCGAGTCAGTGGGAGAGACCGAGAGAGATGATGCTGGTGACGGGAAGCAATGGACCAGAACTCCTGGGTCCTCTGGGGACAGGGCTCTCACACTTACCCCCACTCCCCCCACAGGTCATCTGTGGCCAGGATGATGGGCCCCCTGGCTCCGAGGACCCTGAGCGTGATGACCACAAGAGCCAGCCCCAGCCCCGGATGCCTCGGAAGCGGGGCCACATCTCACCTAAGGCCCGTCCCCTGGCCAACTCTACTCTTCTAGGGCTGCTGGCTCCACCTGGAGAGGCCTGGGGTTTCCTCGGGCAGCCCCCCAACCGCCCCAACCACAGCCCCTCCCCTTCAGCCAAAGTGAAGAAGATCTTTGGCTGGGGCGACTTCTACTCCAACATCAAGACGGTCACCCTGAACCTGCTCGTCACGGGGAAGATCGTGGACCACGGGAACGGGACCTTCAGCGTCCACTTCCGCCACAACGCCACTGGCCAGGGCAACATCTCCATCAGCCTCGTGCCCCCCAGCAAAGCCGTGGAGTTCCACCAGGAGCAGCAGATCTTCATCGAAGCCAAGGCCTCCAAAATCTTCAACTGCCGGATGGAGTGGGAGAAGGTGGAGCGGGGCCGCCGGACCTCCCTCTGCACCCACGACCCGGCCAAGACCTGCTCCCGAGACCACGCCCAGAGCTCCGCCACCTGGAGCTGCTCCCAGCCCTTCAAAGTCGTCTGCGTCTACATCGCCTTCTACAGCGCGGACTACAGGCTGGTCCAGAAGGTGTGCCCGGATTACAACTCCCACAGTGACACTCCGTACTACCCCTCCGGCTGAGCCCGGGCAGGCCGCAGGGGCCGGGCTGGGGCTGGAAGGACAGGCCTGCCCGCACAGGAGGCCATCTGTCTGGACGCTGGGCAGGGGAGGGGAGGGGCCTCAGGCAGCGAGTGGGATGCAGAGAAGGGGAGGCCAAGTCTCACGCGGTGGGGAGGGGTCTCACGTGCGGCCCGTCCTGAGGTCGGGGAGCGACTAGGGCACAGGTGCCTGGAGGGGGAGTGGGCTCACCGCGTCCCCTCACGGGGTGTCCCCACGGAGTGAGAGGCAGGTGCTGTGTCCTGGGGCCGGCAGACCAGCGTGGCCTCAGTGAAGCCCTGGAGAGGAGCCCGAAACCTCAGCTCCCTCCCTCCATCCTGAGACAGAACGGCAACAAGCAGAGGGCTATTTCCTCAGCGCGGACACCGAGTAGGAAGGGGGGACGGCTGAGATGGGGCCTCCTGGGAACCAGCTCTTGGGGGCTGGGGGAGGAGGGGCTGCCCAGCCCCCTCAGTGGGCAGCCCGGAGCCCCTCATCCTGGACTGCGGACTGAGCTCGGCTTGAGGCTGAAGCGGTGACTTTGGAGTCTTCGATGTCCGTGACAAACAGATCATCGGCCATCTGCCCCCAGCCAGGCCACCCCTTTCCGAAATTTCCTCTCCTGCCATTGTGCCCCCACCCCTTCCCGCACGAATGGGACACCCATCTCCGGCTGAGGTGGGGGTGACCGTGGCTCTCCCAGCACCGGGGCCGTAGGTGGAAGCCCCCCCACCGCACGCTGTGTGCCCCTCCTCCAACCCAGCCCCGCTGGCTCCTCTGGGGGCCTCCTTGTCCAGCCGGCCACCCTTCAATATCAGTCTCGCCTGTGGGATCGGGGCCAGAGGGAGATGACGCCTCCCCTCTTGGCTGTGGGGCTGGGGGAGGCCACACTCTGGAGGGCGTGCTGGACCTGTTCCGTGGTGTCTGTCTGTGGGTGGGTGGGGGTGGGGAGTCTTGTGAAATCACCTGGTTGTCAACTTCCATGTGCCGAATCTTGTTCTTGGAGCAGGGAATAAAGCTTTCCCAGGGCACTGGATCCTTGTCAGGGGAGAGGGCCCCCCGGGCACCCCACAGTCCAGCTGGCTGGGCTGCAGGGCTCACACAGCCGGTGGGTGGTGGTGTCAGCCAAAGCAGCTCAGGGAGGGGGAGCTGGTGGGCGGGGTGAGCCAGAGAAGGGTGCCTCTTGTTACTCCCTGGGTCGCCATCTGGGTGGGCCCGTTGGGTGTCCCCGGTCCATCAGTGTTTTGCTGTGTGGCCTGGGGCATGTCCACTCTCTGGGTCCCTTTCCATATTCCCTCCCTATGAAATGAGGGGCTGGTTCGGCCCAGAGGCTCTCCAATGGGGGATGGGCCTCTGTACCACCACGAGGGTTTGTTACAACAGATTCCTGGGTCCCGTCCCGAGCAGGCTTGGGTGGGGCCTAAGCACTTGCCTTTCTCATCAGCGCCCACGGGGTGGGGGGTGCTGCTGCTCTGCGCTCAGGGGTCACGCTTTGAGGACCTTCAGATGAACTCTAGGCTCCTTTCCGGCTCCGGCTGCCCAGACTGAGGACTCGCCGCCGATGCTCTCCCCCGGCTGCGACTTGGGAAGGGCCCTTTCAGAGCATCAGGGGTGTTGGGATTGCAGTCTGATGACCTCAGAGTGAGGGCGCAGGCCAGGGTGGAATGGGGACAGACGGGGACTTAAATGAGCCATTGCCCCGCCACAGTGCACAGGAGGGCTTTGGAATGGGTGGCTGCCGGTGGCACCTCGTCTGGGAGCTGGCTGGGCCCTTTGGGGAGCAGTGAGGGGAAGGCTGAACCCTCACTGCCAAGATCACAGCGTCCTCTCTGGAGGTCACTCTGGGTCTGGAGGGCAGTGCTCAGGTCCCCTGGGTCCCTTTTGGCCATGCAGCCACCGTGAGGAGAGTCCTAGCAGGAGGGGAAGACGGTCCCGCCACCCCCAGGCTGTCCTCCCTGCCCAGCAGCGTCCGGCGTGGACCAGTCTCCCTCACACTGCAGAGCAGGGCTGGAGGGACCTTGGAAGCCACCTTGCGTCAGTGACTCAGAAAGGGCACATGACTTGAGCTCACATGCCTACTCCGGCCTCTTTGCCCTGCACCGTGTTTCCTGGGGCCGTCTCTCCGGGGCAGACCTGAGACACTCCCCCACGGCCCCGCCACCCTCTCCCTCCCCACCGTGGGGATGGGGACTCAGTGCTCAAAGGGGCCCAGGGCCTCGGGCCCTGCAGCAGGGGGCTTATGGCTGTAGAATCTGATGTGTTGTCCCACCGGCAGGTGCCCGCCCCCCAGACACCAGCGAGGAGCCCCTGTGGGTGCCAGAGGACCAGAGCAGGGGGTGTGTAGCAAGAGGTGGCCCTGGGTCCCCCTCTGTCTAGCCTAGCTGAACTGTCAGCAGGACCCGGGGACACTCTGACCCGCCCCCTCTGGCTCCTGTCCTCCTGTGGAGAGAGCCAGATGCCGCCGACAGCTGGAGGGCCGGCCGGCCTGGCACGCAGCTCTGCCTGCGCAGGGGGTGGGTTCGTTTTAATAACTTCATTTCACCCGCACACACACGCCGCCGCCTCATCCTCCTTTCTGCCTTCCCCATCACCCAGCCGCTCTTCTCAGCTAGGATCTTGCTGACAGATACCCTCCGAAATCATAATTCTTTTGGAATCACCCTCTGGGCCCTACTATTCTTGCCATTACGATACTTCCTGTACCATTTGTCTTCACAAGGGTAAGGGGTCCATCCAGCTGCCTCTGGCTACAAAGGCGCCAGCCTCTGCTCCCTTGGTGAGCAATGGCTATGGCGTCCCCCCGGGAGAGGGACCCCACTCACTGAGATGGACACACACCCTTCCCCACCCACCACCACCCTCCGGTGACCAGGCCTGGGTCCTGTGGCCCTGCTCCCCGAATGCTCTGCCTAGCTGGGGGCTACCCCAGGGCGGGTTCTTGTCGCCTCCATCCTAGTGGAGGCCCTAGGACATGCCCACCAGGCCAGGGGCTCTTTGGGGTCACAGCATGGCATCTCCCCATCAGCCTGAGAGCCAGGGTCTGTGCCTTCCCCATCGGACTGGAGGCCTCCTGAGGGCAAGGCCCGCAGTGTGGACGTGGGGGTCCCCTGGAGACCATCTCTGTACTTGGACTTGGTACAGGCGCCGGTGGGGCCTCAGCAGCTGCCTCTCTGATGGGTGAGTCTGCCCAGCAGCCTGGGAAGCTCGTTGGAGGGGATGCCCGTTAGGTCGACGGGTGGCAGGGCCCAGCCTTTCCCCCCCGACGAAGCTTGAGGCAAAGCAAACGGGTGTCTGGGCCCCTCCCTCCTCGGTCTCCTTTCCTGGGATGAGCAAGCAGGAACTGAGTCACCCCCCTCCCCCTCTTTGGCAGGAATGCTGGTGACCTTGCATGTGGCAGACTCCTTTGGCGAGGCCCATTGCTCAGAGACGCGTGAGGCAGTGGGTGGGTGGGGAGGCTCAGGGAAGGATGTGGGGGGCAGGGGTGGAGGCGTCCAAAGGGCACGGGGTGACCAGGGACCTGGATTACTGAGTGGATGTGTGCAGGGCGGCAGTCCCCGATCTTTCTGGCACCAGGGACTGGGTTTTCCATGAGCGGGGTGGGGGTGGTGAGGGTGGGCACAGGACGTAAAGCTCAGGTGGGGAGGGTAGGAGGTGGCGCTCAGGCGAGCTTCCCCATCCACCTGTTCCTACAAGGCCGCCGACCCCACCAGTACCGGTCCTTGGCCAGCGGGTTGGGGACTGCTGGTGCAGGGGTTGTGGGGGGTACGATGAGCCAGTCGCTCTGTGCTGGAAAGTGATCCAATGTCACGGTTGAGAGTGGGAGAGAGAAACGTTACTTCCAAAGACGCTGAGCCTTACAGTCCTGTCAGGGGAACCGGGGGCTGGGGTGATAGGCGAGGAGAGGCACCACCAGCCCCACGAGGCAGGAGCAGCGTAGGGTGGGGGCAGCACCTGCCGACGACACCAAGATCCTAGAGTGGCCACTGCTGCCGTCTCCGAGGCGCACGTGGCGGAGGGGACCTGGCACTCCGCAGCTGGGGGCTGGCTTCCGGCCCCCTGGGGCGGGGGGCCGGCCTGTGTCCTGTGGACCTGCCAAGCTCAGAGCCTGACCTGATAACAAACAACCCGAAAGAAAGATGCCTGGTTCTCATCGCAGGGCCGCCTGGCGGGGTGGTCCCGAGACACAAGCTGGCACCTCCTGAACCACAGAGGCCGCCAACGAGCGAGCCACGTAAGTGCTATGGGAAGATGGGGCTGGGTCCCCATCCAGGGTCTGTCATTTATTAGCTAGGTGGCTTGGACAGATGACATAATCTCCCAGAGCCTCCTTCTGTGAAAAACCAGCATCCGCCTCCCTTGGAGCATTGTTGGGAGAATCATATAAACTGCTCAACAAACGTACTTCCTCCTCTTTGTCGTTGGAGATGGGTTGACATCAGCTGCAGCCTTGCTCCTGGGGCAGCCAGGTGGAAGGACCCGGGCTAGACGTGGGAGGCCTGGGTTCCTGCCCTGGTTCTGCCCCATAACGCATGTGGCCGAGACCGATGATGGTTTTAGAGCATCCATTCCCCCTTTCTTCATAGTCATGAAACCCTCAGTTTCTAACTGGGCACATGGCTGCCTGAAATAAATACATTTTTCTGCCTCCTTTGTGCCGAGGTGTGATCATGTGACTAGGATATGGGCAGTGCTGTAGCAAAACGGTCATTAGGCGACTTCCAGAAACCTTCAGACAGCTTAGCCCTTCTTTGTTCCATCTTCCATCCTGCTGCCTGGAATATGCATGTGATTGCTGGAGCTCTGGCTGCCATCTTAGGCCATGAGAATAAGAACCATAGCCTAGAAATGATTGGAAACATCTTGTTCCCTGAAAAATTTGTGGGATAGAAATATCATACCAGCCCTAGGCTGCCTGTCTTCAGATTTTTATGGGAAAGAAAAAAATCCAATTTCTGCCTCATTTCTATCAAGTTTCTATCTATCTTACTGGGTCTCCATTTCTAGCAGTTAAATCTGGCCCCAGCAAATCCAGTGGATGTGTTTGAACACTTTACTTCTGCAGACCGCGGTGTCCCCACTGGTGGGAAGGAGACAGTGCCCACCTCTCGTGCAGCACGTCAGAGGTCTCACAGACTCACTGACAGGACGAGCAGGGGAAAGCTCTGGTCCTCCGCCCTGTCTCCAGCATCAAAGCACACGGCTTCTGTGGGTGGGTGGGGGGGGGGCACGCGGCTTGCAGCTGCACTGCAGGGCGCTGCTGAGGGGCGGGAAGGATTCTCCCGCCTTGTCTGGAAGGCCTTTAGTCCCCCAGTTCAGCCCGCCCACGTCTCAGTCCCCATCCACGCTCTGACATTGGTGACATAGAATCCTCGTTAAGGGCCTGACTGATCCCAGACAGATGGGATCCTAATTTAATTAAAAACCTTTAATTACCTGTGACAACACAGTGCTGGAAGTCCAGTGCAGAAGGGGGCCTGGGACGGGGTGAGGGGAGTGGTTGGCGGGGCAGAGCACCGGCTGCCCTCCCATCACCCAGGGAACCCGAGGGTGTGAGGCGAGTCTCCCACGCGGAGACAAAGGCCCACGCTGCATGGGCCAGCCAGCGTGGCCCATGCTTTGGGCTGGGTGGACGGCCAAGTGGGGGCGTTGGGCAGACCCGGCCTCGGGGAGCAGAGCGCCAGGCCGTTGAGCCCAAAGCTATCAGTGGTGGTCTGTGCTTACAGACACCAGCAGAGACTGATTGGCCTCAGACCTGAGCTCCCCCGAGCTCCTGGCCCTGCCCAGGACGCTGGGTGGGAGCGGCCGTGGTTCTGATTCCTCTGGAACGGACCTGGCTTGAGAAACAGGGGCAGCCCTGCACCCACCAGAGGAAACCCATGCCCTTGCAAATGGGGACTTTCCTCAGGGGTCGTCCACCTGGGGAGTGGACGAAAGGGGGTGACTAGGGCCATGTAGTGTCTCGGGGACTAGGAGGGACACCCCCCTCCCCGGTACTGGGCCTCACCTGGCCCCTCCCTCTGAAGGCAGGAGGAGGAGGGAGCCCGGCCCGGCCCAGAGCCCTGGCAGGGCCAGATCCGGAAACCCGGGCTCTCCGTGCCAGGCTATTTTTAAGCTTTGTGGACATCATACGTTAATACCCTTCTGTTCTCTTAGTACTTATTCACTCGACAAATACTGTCTAATAAAGCCTCTGTAAGTTCCAGCTGGTGTCCACGGTGCCAGGAGAGCCAGGGGGAGAGGTTTCGGTCCACGTCAGAGCCGCTGTCTGAAAGGAAATGTCCCACAGGGGCCAGGGTGATGTCAGCGGCCAGTGGAGGGAGAAACCCCCAGCAGAAAGAAGCTGGGGGAGGGGGAGGGGGCGCCAGTAGGCCACGCCTCTCGGGACCCAAAGGTTCTCCTCCGCAGGGTTCTGAAGCCGGGCGGCTCCGTCGTTCGCCCTGCTGATCGTGCCCCCCTCCCACCCCGCCCTGGTCCCCAGGCCTTTCGGTCCCACGTGCTCACCCCGTCCTGTCTTCCCGAGTCCAGCCCCAAGTGCACACGCATCTTGCTTCCTCTGTGATCCTCTGAAGGGCCTGTTCCTACCTCTGACTCAGGTTGCGTCTGGAGCACTTTGTACCTCCCAACTTGGGGACAGCAGGAACTGTGGATGTACCCCTCCTCCCCACCCCCGCCTTCGACAAACAAGACACAGCTGTCTCCCCCTCCACGTGTCCAGTCCAGAGGGCCTGGAGGCCCCCAGAGGCAGGAGGCCCTACCTCTGAGGTGGATCCCATGAGCTCACCTGGCCCAGGTGTCCTGCACACCACGCTCTCCATGGGCCTGGTTGGACACTGTGCTGGGGTGTGAGCACAGCCTCTGCCCCGCCACCGTGGGAAAAGGGAGTGACGACCGGACGACGAGCCACTGCACTGATCCCATTCCAGCAGGCCCAGGTCCTCCGGCCGGAAGAGACCCAGGTTAGCTCCTGGGGTGCAGTGGGGGGCACTGGGAGTCACAGGAAGAGCCAGGCCTTGGGCTCCTAACCCAGTGCTGCTCTTCCCCTCACACCAGGCCCCCTCTCATGGCGAGCTCGGGTGGTCGCACCTGCGGGTAAGTGGCATGCTTGGTCCCAAGGAGCCCAGGCTCCCCCACTGTGGGCTCAAAGTGAGACCATGCCCAGCTACGATGTGTTTAAATGGAGCTGGGCTCTCGTCTTAGCTGTCCTGTGATCTTGATCTAGTCACCTCGCCTCTCGGGGTCTTGGAGGGCTGTGCTCCCCTGACTTGCTCACCGCTGACTGAGGGGCAGGCTGGCTCTGTGAACAGTGGCATCATGTCAGTGTGGGGCTGTTGCCATCTAGCGCGCCCCCCATGTCCCCCCTTCCCAGGGCTCACGGCACAGCAGAGCCCGCTGGGCAGGGGCAGGGCTGGCTTTCTTGCAGGGAGGCTGCGTAGTGCAGCTGCTGAGAACACGGGTTCTGGAGCCAGGTGGCCTAACTGTAGACCTCGGGCAAGTGACCGAACGTCTTTGTGTCTCAGTTTCCCCACCTGTAAAATGAGGGTGACCTCCACCTGCCCGAGGGCTGCTGTGCATTGGATGGGGTACAGCAGCCGGGACGGTGTCTGGCTGGAGTGTGAGGCTGCGAGTGCAGCCCTGCACACGGGGAGGGGGCGGGCTCTGGGCCCTGGCAGGCTGGCAGGCGGGCTGGCGAATGGCCACGGGTACTCATCCTTGCTGCAAGAAGAATGTGCAGGGAAACCCCACAGGGAAGGCTGGAGTTCTGTCAGGTCTACGGAACACGGCACTTACACAAAGGAACTTACTTCTGTTCTCCTTGATTCTGTACTCCGGAAGCCCCTGGGGCACATTCAGGGGCTCCAGTGCACAGTCCCCCCGGGACTTGTCCCCGTAAACATAACACAAGGCTCAGGGAATGCAGGTGGCCTAAGGGTCTTTATTGAGAAGCACACGGTTCAACCCCCAGGGCAGGGCCCTCCCCACCGAGAGCCCCTCCTGCCCCAGTTCCGGCCCCCGCGCCCCACCCCCCACCCCACACACCCCGATGTCTCCCCCTGCCCCGTCTTCAGGTCACCTCCACTGGATAGATCAGTTTCTCGTCAGAGAAACTGATCTCCTCCAGGCCTGGGTGGCCTGTGGTTCCCTCCTCCAGGCCTGGGTGGCCTGTGGTCCCCTGCTGCCACCCCTGGGAACTGGTGTGTGAAGAGCACCAGCTTGGACTGTACCAGAGAGTGAGTCCCCGGGGACTGGGCCTTGCGTGGCCCGTTTCTTCCACACCTTGGGGAGGGCCAAGTGCATGGAGTACGCACAGGGCTCAGCCAGTACACCTTGACTCATGGGTGAACTCTGAATTCCATTTCTATGGTGGGCGTCTTTCGCAAACAAGGACGGGACAAAGGAGAGACACACACAGGTCAAGAGGCAGCTGAACCCTGCAGGGTGGCATCTGCAATAGATGGGAATGAGGCTGGTGTGGGGACACTGGGGGCAGGTGAGGGGTGCAAGGGGGTGGGAAGGTATATAAATGCCCCACTAACCAGTCTTGGCAGCCCCCGGGTCTGGGCGCGGAGGGGGCCGCTGCTGCTCAGTCAGGCTCTGCCATCTGCCACATCTCAGCGGAGACCAGCACTGGAGGGCTCGTTGTAGGCAGAGGTTTGTGTGTGTGTGGGGTTTTTTTTTTTTTTTTTTTTTGCGCCTTTCTTTTTATTTTTTTATGCGGCAGGATCAGGCTCAAGATGTCACTCTAGTGAGCAGGACTGGAGACAGGGTAGAGAAATGTCTAGGAAAACGAAGGAGAAATAAATGGAAGCTTCTATGCTCCAGGAGGAAGGAACATCAGGGGCAGAACAGGAGAAAAAGAGAAGCTAAAAAAGAAAAAAAAAGTGTAAAAAAGATGGGCTTGATTTGGCAGGTGTGCACACCCCCCCCCCCCTTTCCCTGGCCCCTGGGAGGCAGCAACAGTCCAAGAAACAGGGCTCCTGGGTCCTAAAGTTACCTGCACCCTCTCCCCACGCCTGATGTTCACACCTGTTAACACAAGTTGGTGTGCTCCCACCCCGCCTGTTACCCCCCTCCCCGGAGCGCCTTGTGTCAAGCACTCCTAGCTTTTGGGGATGACACCCATGATGACAGTGGTGACCATACATGAAGAACGAGTTATTCCAGGTGGCTGGGAGACCTGGCGCAGGCGGACTCTTCCCTGAAACCTCCGTGGACTCCCCCTGCCACACACGTTACAGCAGGTGCGAGCCCAGAGCACCCGGGGTGCTTTCAGGAGATTCCCACGCTCCCAAAGGTGCCCAGCCCAGTGTCTCATCACGCAGATCTAGGTTCCATTCCCAGAAATCATACGAGGCAATGGACTCAAAAGACTACATATGGCTTGGGTTAGAACCAGAGAGAATGAAGTAGCAGTAACGGTAACATCAGCATCAGTATACCTTGCTGGAGCCCTTGTTCAATGGCAATCGCTGTGTTAAGGAACTGACATACACTTTCCTCATTCATGTCCCAGGAGGACTCCATGAGAGACGCCCATTTTGCAGATGAGAAAACTAAGGCTCGCCCTGGCAAGTGCTTCGGCCAGCATCGTGAGCATGGTGGGAGGCCGGCGCCAGGCTCTGGGCTCCAGGTGCTGTGCTCTGCAAACACCCACCTGCTCTGGACCCTCCCTGCGTGCAGCCTGCACTCTCACCAGCTCCTCCCCAACGGCAGCTCAGATCGCTGCTCACCCGCCGCCCTTTCCAGGAATGCTCAGCCATTGCCCTTATTTCCTGATGGACACTGAAAGACGTACCCATCCCCCAGATAAAAACGTGCTCAACTTCCCAGTACCAGACAAATCCCCTTGTTTCTGCAGGACTCTCCTCAGACGCAAAGAGAATGTCCCTCCTCTGCCTCAGGCCACCCCACCTTCTCGCCCTAGCCCTCTTGGAACCTCACAGCACAGAGGATCTGCTCTCTGCTGGACCTCGGAGTGCCCACTGCTTTCACTTCTACTGGACCCTTCCCACCAGCTTTAAACACGCTGGTGCTGCTTTCACATAGGGAAAAGCAGAACACCCCCAGCCCTCACTCGCTTCCCTCCTCCAGTTACTGCCTCAGCCTTGCCCTGCCCTTCACTGCCACCCACTGGCCCATACTCCTTGCCTTCTTCCTCGCCTCCCATCAGCCCCTCCCCTCACCCCAGCCGGGGTCCCTGCCCTGAAATGGCTCTGGCTGGCGTCACCAACGCCTTTCATGATGCTAGCTTCCATGAGCGTTTTAAAATTCTTTCTCTTATTCTCGAGCATTTGATACTTTCAACAATTTTGTATTGCTTTTCATTTACATGTTTTCTTCCTGTCTTGACCAGTTGTTCTCCTTTGTGGCTTATCTTCTTTCACCAGCCTTTTAATATAAGAGCTCCTTAAGGTTTCGTCCTGGGCCCCCTTCTCCCCTCACTCTGCACTCCTTGGAGATCCAACAGACCCCAGGGCCTCAGCGATACCTACAACCCAGCACCTCCCCAGAACCTTCTCTCCAGGCTCCCCCGCTCCTCTGAGGCCCAGGCTCCCAAGTTCAACAACAGCCCACGTGATGCCTCCCGCTTGGGCCTCTCAAGGCATCTCACCACCGAGTGACATTAACGACCAAATCTCCATCGAGCCTGTTTACATTCCCATCAGTCTGTACTTTGGGGAGTCCATCCCAGTCACCCCCCCACCCCTCCTGTATCCAGCCCATCCAGGTCTGCCCAATCTGCCTCCTCCATCTCTCAAGTACGTCCGCGCTGCTCCAGCTCTGCCATTCCCCTCATTCGAGTTATCTCTTGCCTTCCTCCATTCCTGCTTTCAACATTAACTTTGCTATATTCCAGCTGAAGGGCTTATTAAGATGAAACTCTTGTCACCCCTCTTAAAGCTCAGTGATTTTCCCGCTGTGCTTCGTACAAGCCCCGTACGGTGTAAACATGACCCGGGAAGGCCCTGTCAGCCGGGTGTCCAGCGTGCTCCTGGCCTCTCTCCGCCCCAGCCGCCCGGCCTCCCGGAGTGCACCACGCTCCCTCCTGACTCAGGGCTTAATGTATGCGATTTCTTCCTCCAGGAACTCCAACCAAGCTGACAGCTCCCCATCCTTCAGCTCTCGCCTTCAAACGCTGCTGTCTGTGGGAAGCCTTTCCAGATGTCCCAGGTGAGATGGATTCCCCACTCCCAGGCCGTCACCGTGCCCGATCCATTCATGCGGAGCACTCACCTCGGTGGGACATTATGTACTCGGGGGGTTCCTAAGGACACTATCTCCCCATAACGAGAAGCAGCTTTACTCGCTGGTTATGCCTAGAAACTGGCACAGCTGCTGGCACACCATCTAGCAAATGTATAAATCAATTACTAGCAAAGGAAACAAAGCGTTCTAAGAATTCCTTCTTAAAAGGCCAAACCAAGGCACAGTTTTTAAAACTTTGGTGGGCACAGGAGACCCTAGGGACCACCTGTTCATATGCTGACCACTCTCCAATGTCCTGTCCTTTCTGTTTTCCTCCTGAACTTCTGTGCGGGTGAGACGGGGGCGGGGGGGGGGGTGGTATACGCTCACCGGAGACCACAGCCCTGGTCTCCAGGAGGCTGAGGATGATACCGGATTGTCTGTCAGGGATAGGCCTATTTCTCATTAGTGTCTCAATAAAACACACACTTCCAGTACTGGTAAGGGAGAGAAAAAAAACATTTGAAAGCAGAGATCAAAATGTGTTCATGTGACTATAGGTCCATGCAGCAATGCTGATTCACCTACAGATGCCAGATAGGTGGTTCTCCAACATCTTCGCCGATGAGCTGGGCCGTGCGGGTTTCCAGGAAACGGTGAGGCGCACAGATGTTGGCGGGAAGACGTGGAACCACACCGGTGAGTGGTGTGTCGGAGCTCGTTCACACTGGCCCTCCAGAGCCAACGGTCAGATCCTGAGGCATTTCAAGAGCTTGTTGTCAAGTGGCCAGTTAAAAATTAAGTTGTATTAACATACGACGAATAGCAAAGGTAACACTCAGAATTCACCTCCTCCTAATTATTTTACTCTCTGCTATTGTGCGTGCTCTTGAGGTTTTATACATCTGTGTACCCGCCCGTACGGGGGAAATGCTAGGTAAGGGTGAGCTGTGTGCCCCTTCCCGACTCTTCGCTCGGGCACGGGCGCCCAACCCAAGACCTGCACTTGGCCCAGCACAAAATCATAAATTTACTTAAAACATTGTTTTTGTTGGTGTTTGTGTATTTCATGTGTGGACCAAGACAATCCTTCTTTGAGTGTGGCCCAGAGACGCCAAAAGGTTGGACACCCCTGCGTGCTGGGGTCTCCTTGGAAGTCTGAAATGGGCCACGGGGGGAGCACCCACACCACGGAAACTGACCAGCGCTGCCGATCAGAGCGTATCTGGGGGGACTGAATGACACTCCTTTAGCAGCACCCCACGGACCAAGCCACTGGCTCGTGAAAATGTACGTCTGAGGGGTTTCCAGTAAGCGTGAGGCAAACTTTTACTTGGACGATGGACAGACTGAAGTACAGACACACGTGTCTGTCTTTAGGAAACCATTCTCAAAATCGTGGCAGGGCTGAAGGTGCTCGTCTCTTCTCAATTTAAAGCTATAATTATCCTATAAACACGACTTTTGTTACAAATACCAGTTATGAAAGTATCTAATTTTATGGAACAACCTGTACACGATGACTTCCAGACAAAAATAAATGTGTTGACTAAATTGAGACATAAGTTCTTACGAGTGGGTGGGAGAGATTCCCTTCCTCTCTCCCTGCCAAACTTCTGGAGACAGTAGCTCGCACTCAATCTGCGTGCCTACCTTCTTGGCGGTCTTGGCTTCTGCCTCCATCACTTGACAGAAACTGCTCGAAGGTAACCACTGACCTCCTTTTGCGTCAAGTCAGTATCTACGCTTTCAGTCCTCCAGGCCGTCCCCCTGCCTCCTTCACTGGACGGAACCAGACTGGAGCAGAGACCCTCCCTGCCACCGCTGCAAGCCCAGCCTCGTACAGTGCTGGCACCTTCTCGTGCTCGGCCGTCGGTTGTTGCATCAGTGGCCTGAGTTTTCATTTCTGTGACCTTGAGTATGTCCTCGAAGTTTTCTGGATGTCTGTTTCTCAGACATGAAAGGAAGGTGAACTGTGTGTGTGGGGGGGGCCCTTTTTCTCTTCAGTCTGTCCACAGCTCACCTCTAAGGGGCTCGAGGGGGCTGAAACTCTCCCCCACTTCAAGTGCGCAGTAGGAGCAGGTACGTCCTCTTTCCTGCCTGGCAAACTCCTGGATTTTCACTCTCTGTTCCTTGGACCTATGCCCCGAAACTACTCCTTTGCCTTCTGTTGCTCCTTGGCCCGGAGCCAGGTTGGGTGACCTTGAGGAAGTTATGTTATCACCTTCCCAAGCTCTGCCGGGATGGACGGGAGCTGCACGAGACAAGCCGGCACGTGCTCAGAACTCCCGCGAGATCTGGAAACTGCCGGCAGGTGCTGCGCTCCCACACCTGGGTCATACCTATTCTATCTCCATAGTGTTTTCTCCCTGTTCTCCCCCTAGAGGTGATCCCCTTCGACTTGTCCATCATTTGTTGCTTGTACTGAATTCCCTCAAATCTAAACTTTTTTCTTAAGGGTTGCAGGAATCTGAACCAAACGGTATTCCACATGCCAGCTTCCACTCCAGCATTACAGGGTTTCGGGGGTGGGGGGTTGATCACCTTGCTAACAGTTTAGTGGCACGAAGACCTATCCGTCAACAGCATTCAAGTTTCCGCCCTCATCTGGAGGTCAAAGCTTCTGGTTCTCCCAGCTCATTATCCCAAGTGCTGACTGTCCTGCATTCACTTTCTTGCTCACCATGTCCACGAGGTGCCCACCTCTGGGGTCAAAGGCCCCACTGTGGCGCAGTCACCTCTGAGATTAAAAGGGGAAACACACGCCCACCTTGCACACACACGTACAGAAAGAGCAGGCCAGCGGTCCTCACCTGAATGTGAGATGAGTCAGCCAACCATCAGAAATGAATCTAAACGACGCTGGGCAGAGTTCGGTGACAAGTCACGAGACAAAGAAAACGCACTGGGCCCAGGCTGATTAAAAAGATAATTAGTCGTGGGAAATAAGATTGGGCTCCAGCCAAGGGTTTGTTTTTGACAAAGATAAACCAAAGGATCCAACACAGTATGTTGGGAGAATCTCGTTGTTCTTTTGCAGGAGCGGAAGAGCCAGAACAAAGCAACAGTCGGTTTCAGAGTGTGACCCAGCCCCCGGCTTGTTCTGCCTGCACGCAGCTGCTTCTCTTCGTCCGCACGGGGCTCGCGCAGCACGGAGAAGCCGTCATAGGTTTCAACCAGATTCATAAATACATGCGCGGAGTGGTGGTCAAGGCAGAGATCTTTTTGGCTGAAGAAAAGATCTTAATGTCTCTGGCTGGAATTTTTTTAAAAAGAAGACTCTCTCTAAGGCCTGAAAGGCCAGCTAGCTGACTTAGCAGCGAAGAGGAAAAGGCATCTCTCACCTAAAAAGTTAAAACCCATAAAGGTGGTTGAGATGCCCATTAACAGAGAGAGGTTTCATCTCCACACGGGGAATGGGAACAGTTCTTCATGGATGGCTCGCTGTCCCCATGTCCAGATATAGGGGGCTGACAACGGGGGGAGGGGAGCGGGGCAGTGACACCAGATACTCAATTTGGACCCGAAACAGCGACACCAAAGGATCTCTGAAACTCCTTGCCTGAACTATCGTTTCGACAAATAAGCCATCTCCTTGCGGAATTGGTGTCTCCAACTGTTCCACTGGCACGGCCATCTCCGCGGCGAGAGCACATGCCCCAGACTGTGGAGTTAACGTGAATTAAATTTCAGATGTGGGGGAGCTAAGGGAGGGGGCGGTGGCAGAGGGAGGCTTACGAACTGTATGCTGGGGCTCTGATGTTGTCACAACCAGATGGCTTCAGCTGTGTCATTTAAACACAAACAAACACGTCCAGGAATAATGTAATAATGACAGAGAAGCATGGAGTAGCTTCACCTGTACCTGAAACCCTAACGGCTT
The DNA here is from genome assembly GCF_004126475.2 of Phyllostomus discolor. Classification (NCBI taxonomy): domain Eukaryota; kingdom Metazoa; phylum Chordata; class Mammalia; order Chiroptera; family Phyllostomidae; genus Phyllostomus; species Phyllostomus discolor. The sequence goes on along the minus strand of NC_040910.2, from coordinate 101,991,770 downwards.
TGCGCCCACAGCAGAGCCCACATTAGAAATCCCATAAATACGGGGAAGTCCCAGCAGAGACCTCCATCCTGCCAGGAGCTCGGTGCCGGGACCGCCGCCCTCCTGAGGACGTCTTCTCTGAACCCACCAGCCCCAAGCCCGCAGCTTTCCGTGAATGAGGAAGAAAGCACATCTGAGGTCTGCTTTGTCCTCCGGGAACCGCTGAAGAGCGAGCAGGCAGAGGCATCTTTCCAGAGCTCTGCTCCTGCTATTCCCACAGAGACGACGCTCCGCCTCCTACTTCGTACCTAAACATTTCACAAAAGGAACTTGCTACCGTTGCTGACAATCTTTTCAGGGTTGTCCATTAGAAGGACTGTCACTCAACAGTTCTGTGATCTTAGGCAAGTCCCTTAACTTCTCTCATCTATAAAATGGGAAGATGTTTGCCACTCGTCCTACCAAATTCAAGTTGTTGGGAAGCTCACGAGACACTGTGTGCACCGTTCTCTGAAAACTGAGAACTGCTGAGCCAACGTGGTTGCCCCGGAGACCACGTGGCACGGGAGACCGGGCCTGCGGACCCCTGGGGCTGTGCGCTGGTCCGAAGACCGAGGACCGCGGAGGCACAGGGACAGCGGCCAGAGCACGGAGAACCGAGTACCTCCTCACACAGGTGACACTTAGGGAGAAACCGAATAGTGCGACGGAGTGGTCGGTTTCCAATAAGCAGATCCTGTCTTTGATTATACGGATAATGAATATTTACTCCATTGCAGGGGCGGCCAGATAAATGGAAACTGAAATATCTACGAAGGCTACAGTCCCTGAAGGGAAGTGGGAGGTGAAACAAGTCGACATTCCATCTAAGGCCAACTGAGACATCCCTTGGCCAGATGGCCAGTGCGCCCCCCAGCGCCCCTCAACGTTCTGTCCCCCACTGCTGTGCGAAGGGCAGAGGAGGCCCGGGGCGTTCTCGTGAGCTCACTGGGCATTCAGACATCACCTTTTCTGAAGACACCTCGAGTCAGTGACAGACCCAGTTGGAGATAATAACGTCCCTTTATTTAATCTCCACGCCCCCGTCCCCTGGATGTGTTTATACTTCACTAGGAAGGACATTGAGAGGAGGTCTTAAAACACGTCGGGTCTGGAGAGCCCACTCTCACCACCTGCCTCGGCAGAGGCGGGAGCCTGACCCCCAGCACAATGTGTGGGCTGTGATGTGCTCAGGGAGGACAAGAGACTGGCGGCTGCTGGCGGCTCGCGGAGGCAGCGCACGATCAGGGAGATGCAGCCAGTCCTCGCCGCTCGGGTATTTCAGAGCACACCTCTGCCAGCTGAAGGATCGGCTGAGGCCTCCAAAACCCCTTAAGGAACTCAGACCCAAAAGACAACTCAGATGGGTGAAACAAAAGACCAGAGATACCACGCAGTACAAAATAGTCATTATTTATATTTTCAAAAAGAAAAAAATTAACATTTGGAACCTCTCCCCTGCAGGAAGAGGGATGAACCGGAAGGGGCAGAACTGGCTCCTGCGCAGGCGCAGGCACGAACGGCTGAGCAGTCGGGGCTGGGAGTTTTTTCACACAGCATGAATAATAAAATTTGCTTTTCTCTTCTTTTTGTTTTGTGTTTTTTTTTCCTTTTTTTAAGAAAAGGGGGTGGGGGAGGAACAAGAAATAAAATCAGAGAAAAATGCCAAAAAAACATTTTCCACAATATCTAAAAACAGAGAACCATAGTTCTTGTCAAGACAGTATGAATTCTGGGTGAATTATTTTTTTTCCAGTTTTCAACACTAATAAAGATTTTCTGCAAAAGCCACCACATCAGAACACTCATCTTCCAGATCAAATAACCTCCTCCTCTCGCCTTCACTCGTCACTTTTCATAAAGGGACAAAAGGATATATACTCTGTTCTTGCAAACATAAGTGCTAACGGCCAGAGAGCTCTTCTGATACTCGCAGGGTGGGGAGGAGTCTGTCACAAATATCCCAGTTTTAGCACAGTTGGATGGACTGGAACTTCTCTCAATATAAATAGTACTGGAATCCACAAACTGATTTTTGAGAAATTCTGCAAAAATCCTTTCTTCTTTCCTTTTCTTTCCCCTTGTCTTAAAACTAAATGTCCTTCTTCCTTTTTCCTTTTGCTCCAGGCCCCTGACGACTGGTTCTGCTCCGTCAGATGCAGACAGGTTTCTCCAAGTACCACGCCGCCAGGATGTCCTCAGGGCCAGCGCCTAAACCGAATCCCACGGGATCGCACTCGGCCAGGCCAAAGGGAACACAGTGACACAGCAACAGGGTTTTCATTAGGTCGAACAGCCCCGAGTCCCTGGCCCTTCCCTCCCCCCGTTCCCCCAAGTTTATTTAGTGCTGCTTTAAAAGTCTGGGGCCACAGCGCAGTCTCCCCCACGGCAGAGTCAAAGCTCCACAGACTGCGCTGTCTACCTGGTGGTCAGTGGCAGCAACAGTGGCCGCCGCTTCAGGAAAATCAACGGAGTCTCACGACAGCAGGATCTTAGGACTGCTTCAGGCGCTTGCGTGGGGGTCCCAGAAAGGGGCACTGTGCTGAAGCCAGAGAGCGGTACGCCTCAGCCACCAAGTGGGGATGTGACACCACCATGGACTTCCACCCGGAGGTCTCCAAGACATCCGAAGCATGGCTAGGAGAAATGCGGAGAGCTGGAGTAAGTGAAGGAGTAAGGGAAGAATAACTGAACAGCCACCTAGACAGCCTAATTTCCCAGAGTTTGCAAGAGACACTCAAAAAGAAAGCCTTTAATATGCATAAGAATTTGCTTGTTTAGACAGTGCGCAGAGTTGACCAGATTGTGGCTGTTGAACTCTGAAACCCAGAACTCTGCACCACCACATTATCAACTGCAAGGTGAAGTGCTTGCTCCTCAGGCTCTCCGCTACACTGTCCACGCTCTTTATGTCGCTAATGAAGGGACAGCTCTGAGCTTCCTTCTGGCTTTGCCATTTACTAGTGCCCTAACCAGAAGGCAGATCAGAGCCTGGGGCCAATCTGATTATAAAAAAGGAGGGGGTGCTACCCACACTTCACTGAACGGTTAAATCTACAAAGCATCAACAACCTCTCCAGCACAGGAGCACTCACTAGGACCATTTGGTGGTCCCCTTCTTTTTTGCCTCAATCGGTAACTCCTTTAAAATAATCTTGCAGCCCTGACTGGTGTGGCTCAGTGGGTTGAGTGCTGGCCTGCAGACCGAAAGGTCTGGGGCCGCTGGGGCACATGGCTGGGCTGCAGACCAGGATCCTGGCTGGGGGCGTGCGAGAGGCAACCAGTTCATGGATGCTTCTCTCACACATTGATGCTCTCTCCCTCTCTCTCCCCCTCTAAAGATAAATTAATAAAACCTTCAAATAATCTTACAGACAGACTTAGAGGACACTGCTTCCTGTTGGGGGCTCTTTCTGTGTTGAATAACGTTCACTTCCCCCCTGGCAACCTCTTAGACCCGCCTCACTCCAGAACTGCGGTCATGAGGGCTCGGTCCGGCCTGCTGCTCCTCCTCGGGCTTTCTCCAACTTCTGCCTCCCAGCGGGCAGGGGAGTGGAAGCGTGCCCCACGGAGAATTATTTCCGCACGTGATGTGGCCAGGTCATTGGTCATTTAAGTTTGAAGGCACAGATCCTCTGGAAGGAACATCTCTTTCTCAGAACTGTATTTAACCACCTCATCTGCTGGTGGTCCCTTCTCTTCTCATCTCATCCCACGACGAACCATGAGGTGGATCTTACTCCCTCACAAACACACTTCTGCTCGCCCCGAGACCTACATGCCCTTTCTCAAGCCGGTGCCTGCGCAGGAAATACGCTGCCCTTTGGGGCACACAGCCTTTTCTGGCCAGCAACTGTCGTTCCCATCAACTCTGATCACTACAAGGAAGTAAAACTCTTCACTCGGCAATCAGATTAGACCCATGAAAGCAAAACCATCTTCCACACTGTCGAGATGAAGGGAAAGATGAAAATTCTGTACTTACTACTAAGAGGTTAATGACGCTTCTCGTCTATTTTACTCACTAATTCAAAGTCTTTCTCATTCCTCTAGCTATCCCAACTACCCTGAAAGGAAGACTTTGAAGACGCCAACTCACTAGTTGATGAAATCCACTGCCTGAGTTTTCAATTGATCTGCGCTGTGGAGGTCAGCCAAGATGAGAATTTCTGCAGCGTTCTCCACGGAGAGGTTACTGCAGAGGGCATCCTCACACATGACCTTCAAACGCTCCAGGGCATACTGGAAAACACAGGCACCGTGGTCAGAGCAGGCGTCGCTCTGGGCTGAGTGCTACTGAGGCTGTTCTCCGCAGCTATGCCATCGTGTTGCGGATGCCCGAGAAAGCTGCAGGCTGTGAGAAGGCTACCGCTGCAATTACAAACACAGCCACACTCCGAAGGCCGGAACAGCCTGCATACCCACCACTCCAGTCCTACAGTCTACCTGCGAGAAAAAAGGCAATTATGAAGTAGACCTGCATCCCCAAGTGCACCCTGTCCCAACTGTGATTAAAGTGTTTCCCCCCTTACAAGGAGGCATTACTCTGCCTCAAGTCACCAGGGGCATTACATTTGAAATTTCTGCAACCTTTTTGTTTAGAGCCAGCCTAGAGGGAAGCACAGTCCTGTCCACTTCAGCACTGTCACTAGCCCGGCAGGGCCTCCCAACTGGACCGCCAGGCTGTGGACAGGAGCCCTGCGGTGACATTCACCAGCACCTCTGCCACCAGCTGTTCCTGAATGAGGGTCAACCAAGGCCACCTTTTAAACAGAGAAGGATAAATGGAGTCCTATTTTACTGGGGTTGAGGTTAAGATTCTCAGGGTAAGAGAACAAAGCAACAAAGACCCTGGATCCAGTTTCAGTCTGAACACTTCCTACCTTCCAAGTAAAGGGTACAAAGGCTTTGGAAATGAAAGTCTGGGTTAATCCTGGGCACATCTGATTTAGTTGACTTGTTTTGATGCAACTGTACTCCCTGCTCTCACATATGAGATTATGAACTTACTAAGGAACTTCAGGGACAGGAGGAGGAAGGGATAAAAGAAGGCACAAAATAAAAAGTCGTTAATCAGGCCATGGGAAAGGGGTCTGTCTGATCCAGGGTATCTGGTCTCCGCACAGGTCCCGTCTAAGGGGCCCAGAACGCAGTGACGCAGCGCTCCTCCGGGCTGAGTCATGGCAATCAGACCAGGACAGCTTTATTCTCATCGCTCCTGGGTGAGGAGGCCTATCTGCTGGCGCTGTGACCTCCTGCAGCAAAAAGAGAGTTTTATTGGTTTTGGTGCAGCTTTAATTTTTTACATTTGAGTAACTGGAAAACAGTTTCCATGGAAAACAGGAATGACACTAGGCAAGCAAGAAATTAGGTTTTTGTTTTAAGGGCTGGAAAAGGTTGAGTAAATGTTCCGTTTTACACTGTGCTGCACAGAACATTCTTCTTGCCTTTTCTCAATTCATTCTTTTAAAAGGACTTGGTGAATACCTCTGATCCCTACTGTACAATTAGACAAAAGTAGCCACTCTTGTCCCTTGGGAGACCAAGTTTTTTTCTTAATTATACTTCTGAAAAACCTGCCTAATGGCAGTACTTACCCGAGAGATTGCAACTGTGTCTCCCAGGCCTGGCCAATGTGTTTTGTTTTGTTTTTGGTCTAATTACACATGTTCCCAGGAGACTGGAAAAGCTCAGAAGAAGCTGTTTCAGCCTGTAGGGTAAATTCTAGATGTTTAGATCCTTCCATGAAAGATTTCTTTTTCTGTTTTCCTGAAGCTCACAAGGAGGTATAAAGGTAAAAATGTTTCAAATAAGCTTGGAGCAAAGAGTATCTAAGGGGAAAGTTTGAAAACACACCCTTTAGTTACTTCTCATTCATAAATTTATATAAAACACTGCTGTGACGCTTTATCTTTTAAACTCACAAGTTCACACACCGCACTGAAAATACCACCCCCAGGGCGTCAGGTCAGGCTGATCCCCACGCTCTGAGCACCCACAGCAGGTTCCCAGTAGGTGCTCCGGCTGAGGAGCAGACACTTAAACCCAGGGCCACAGACTGTCTAGCTGTGGCTCCGAGAGGTTACAACTCAGCCTCAGCGTCCCCGCACCTGACCTGAGCCAAAGGCCCAGAGCTCACAGGGTCTGTTTCCTTACTGTCCGCACTGGAAGCAAGTTTCCTCTGGTCAGAACTGAGCCGGACTGGAAGGGCGTGGGATGTCCGCACTGCTCAGCTGTGCTAATCAAGTCTTGAAAGGTGGAGGATTTGGTTATTATTCAATCCTTTTCGTCTGCAGCATCGATTGGGCTTACATGCCTTATCCTCTACAAGTACTCCAAAAAGCAGATCAATAAAGATAAAACATCCACTGTAAACACAGGTACTTTCTTCTGTCCTCAGGGACGCACAGGAAGGTGAAAGGAGACTACTCCCAGGAGCAAACCCTGAAAGGCTCTGCGCCCTCACGTCAGAGCCAGCTCTGCCCCCAGACCGTGCTGCAGCCTCTAGGCAGGAAGAGGAGGCACCTCCGGCAGAGAACCACCTCTCTCCCAGGGATTCCTACCGGTCGGGTCTAAGCCCTCTGACACCATTGCCTCGGCTCCCCTTCCCCGTGCAAGAGAAGCTCCCACAGGGTAAACAGGAATCGCTCGCACACCCCCACCATGTTTCCTCTGACCACGGGGCCCCGGAGGGCAGGTCACTGAGCTCTGTCTGATGTATTTACACAATGAAAGTCAGGTTTCTAAGGAGTGTTTGGGGGAACACGAATCCCAGGGGTGATCCTTGAGGAAAAGAAGTCCAGGGTTAACTGAAGTGGAGAAACGCTACCCTATCCCCGTCCAGTAAACGCAGGGTGCACCCTACATACCGAAACGAAGGTCCCGAGAGACCCTGCACCGAAACAGCAGCACACAAACCCCACGTGACGTGGTGAGACCCAGGATCTCATGAACCATCCCCCCAAGCTTCCTGTGGGGGTACCAGCACGTTGTTTCAGGTGGTCACCGTTATTTCCTTGCTAAGATCCACATTTTTATTTTCACACCTTTTCTCAAATCAAAATGCATCCTACAATCTAAGTATGTATTTACCATAGTAGTATCTCTTTTTCCCCAAAGAGCTTTAATCATTTTATAATTTTGAATATTTTAATAACTACTTAGGGGAAAGATAAACCAGTACACTGGTTAGGAGATTATTCTCTTCTTCAACAAGTTTAAATAAAAGTTAGTGAACTCAAGAACACTTTATAAGTCATAAAGCCAAGTTATAAGTTACGAATCCAAATGTTAGTACCACCTGAGTCTTTAGTCTCACTATGGTTAAATCCGCGATGAGGACGAGAGGCACACGGCAAACACACTCTTTTCCGTAGGCAGGGCGACCGGATCGCTCACTGCTCGAAGCAGGCTACTTTTGAAAATAAAAAGGTGCTATCCGTAACTGTGCTGTAACACAAGCGTGGACCGGGACTGTCCAGCCAAACTAACATATAAGCTCATCTTACCTACAACGCGACCTAGCAGCCCAGTCGTGAAACTCAAGAGGTCACAGAGACTCCTAGTTTTGGGATTATTTTTCTATTCTCATCTCACCTTGTCAGCAGCTGCCAGCAAGTCATCAGCCATCTTGTCCAGGTTCGGAGCCTTCCCCGTGTAAATGAAGCACATCATTTCCTTAAAGACTTCAGGCTCCACATCGTTGATTTCAACCCGATTCTGTGGCAGAAAAACCAGAAGTGAGAGACATTCCAACAGAATAAAAATCCCTAAACCACTTCCTTCTTCCTTTTTAAAATCTTCATCCGGGGACATGTTCACTGATTTTAGAGAGAGGGGAAGAAGGGAGCGAGGGAGCAGGAGAGAGGAGGGAAACACGAGTGTGGGAGGGAAACGCCGGCCGGTTTGCGTCCCGGCGGTGTGTGGGACAACGCTCCGAGCGACCGAGTGACCCGGCCAAGGCTCAAAACACGTCTCATTTTAAGCACAGGTGAGGAGAGAATCATTCAAAACCTAGTATGAATGGAAAATTGCTCTTTGTCATATTGGACTACAACAGCCTTTCTTCATCATAGGTACTGCCTTTATGTCACCACAACAGTGTGTGGTAAAACAGCCAGACAGCTGCATCTTTCACTGCCACCTTCCTTTTCCTGAGTGCAAACACACGCCTGCTACCCGCACCCTCGAGTGTTCGGGCGGTCTGCCTGGGAGCGCGTGAGCCTGCTCTTCGCAGAGCCCGTCTGGACCACCTCTCTGCTCTCAGACAGTGTCTACTCTGGGAATTTGTACTCCATTTCAGGAACCCAGTACGAAAAAGTAATCAGAAAAATAAACCTTCTGCCAGATTGGAAAAACCATCTGAATCCAGTCACCCAGCTAAAAGACGCACTTTCATCCCGACACGTACCTTTTTGCTCTCCTCCATTTCGTGCTCGAACATGGCACTGAACACCGGAGAACGGGCTGGAAAGTGAAAGGCACAGACACAGATGTGGTTACCACCCTGCAATCTCCTGGATCTCCTGTTATGTCGAGGAGATCCTTTTCTTCCCTGCTGCACCCGTACAGGATAGGGTCTTGGCCTCAAATTATACCAGAATTATAAAACTCCCCTCTTTTTACATTATACCAATAAGTAAATAATTATAACATATAGGGGGGAAAATTGCTACTTCCAAAATAATTGATTAGCTCGATCCCAACCATTCACAGTTTAGGGAAATTACTCAAAGTACCTACGTTGGATGACAATGATATGTATCCTCTGGGTAGATCTGGGGGTTGAAATGGAAGGTCCCTTGGGGTCTAAGCAGGATGTTCTGCTACCCAGATTTCTGCCCAGAATGACGACACCTACTTCCCCCACTTTCAGAGACCACACAGCACGGAGGTCACAAACAGGGCTGAATGGCACCGACCGACGCGATGCAGGGCGTGCCTGTTTACGGCAAGTGCTCTGCCCTGTCCAGGCGTGCGTTCTCAGCAGAGAGGGTAACAGCCCAAAGAGGCAAAACACGTCTTAGATATTATAATCATCTGTGGTCCTTCAAAGCTCAACCCTACCTAACAAAATCTTATTCCTTACTATTTAATGTCTCTCATTAGGGATAATTTAATTCTTTCCCTTAGGGGTGGGAATAATGAAAAAAAAAAACAAAACAATTCTAGTCTAATGAACACATAAATAATAAGTAAACTTAATTTTAACCATGAAAGTTATGGTGGCTAAGAATTCAAATTTTATCATGTTGTCCAATAAATCAGGGATTTTGGTCTGAGTTGAGACTACTGATCTCCACCCGAGAGAGGAAGAACGGACGGAACGTACAGTAGGACTCGGAGCTACCAGGTAGCTGGAAGTCTGACCTACAGTGTGTCAGAAAGGACTAGTTTTAGATCTGCCATTTTTAACCACACCATCTTGGGCAAATCACTTAACCCTCTGAGCCTCCATGTTTTAATCTATTTCAAAGCATATTAATTCTCATTGTTCTTGTCTCAGAAGGTCTACAGACTAAAAGGTACTAAACAAATACATTACAGAAGCTGAAGACTAAAGGGCTGATGCCTTTAATAAAGAGGGAAGGGTCCCAGCAGTGATATTCTAGAGGTCTGCAGTGGACAGACAGAAGCTGATGTTATGAGAATAAAATCACCTGGGAGAATGGGCAGAGTGAGCACAGGGCTGATGGGTGAAGAGGAGGAAGGCCCCACAGTAGAAGTAGCAAGAAACCCAGAAGAAAACTAAGAGAAAGAAGTCAAACAATACACGAACTAAAGAGTCCCTCAAATTTACGAACTAGCAGGTCATGTGACTCTGGAAAACTGCTTTCCCTGCACGAAGGTGAGCTGAGGATAAGTGGGAGGAAAGAAGCAGAGACAGGGAATGCACCAACTTAAGAAACTTAGCTCCAAAATAAAAGTGAAAGAGTAAGCACAGGGAGAAGCCCGCGCGTGTCTACAGGCTGAGGGCAAAGGGAGGCAGCAGGAGAAAGAGACGGTGAAGACGCCAGATAACAGGGAGTCCGCGGCCGAGGGAGGCTTCTGAGAAGGCAGCACAGACGGGCAGGATGCAGGAGGAGAAAGCACAGGAGGAGAAAGCACAGTCTGCCATGGACGCAAGGAAGGACACTCCCACTGCTGAGAATGCAGGGGAGGTGAGAGGCAAGAGCTAAAGGAGAGGGCCTCAATTTTCTCTCGGAAGAAGTGGCAAGGTCATCTTTTAGGAGTTGTACATTAAAGGAGAATGGTGAAGGTTTGAAGTACCTGCTATTGAGAAAAAGAAAGGGAGCCGGCTAATTGTAAAAAGTTCTTGGCAGTGCCAAGAAACTAGCTGAGCATGGAATCGTTAACTTAAGAGCTGGACTTTCTTTTTTTAAAATTATCTTTTATTGAGTATGCTATTACAGTTGTCCCAATTCTCCCACCTTACCTCCTCCACCCAGCACACCCCACTCCCTCAATCTTCACACCATACCATGTGTATAAAAACTCTTTGGCTAGTCCCTCTCCTACACTGTACTTTACATCCCCATGGCCATTCTGTAACTACCTATGTGACCTTCTTAAACCCCTCACCTCTTCGTCCATTCCCTGCCACCCGCCTCCCATCTGCAACCATCCTAAAGCCCAACCATCTCTGTCTTCCATGATTCTGTCTCTGTTCTTGTTTGCTTAGTTTGTTTTTTAGATTCAATTGTTGACAGATATGCATTTACTGCCACTTTATTGGTAATAGTTTTGATCATCTTTTTCTTTAATAACTCCCTGTAACATTTCATATCATAATGGTTGGGTGACGATGAACTCCTTTAGTTTCTTCTTGTCTGGGAAGCTCTTTATCTGCCCTTCGATTCTAAATGATAGCTTTGCTGGGTAGAGCGATCTTGGCTGTAGGTCCTTGCTTTTTATGACTTAGAACATTTCTTGCCAAACCCTTCTAGGCTCCAAAGTTTCTTTTGAGAAATCAGCTGACAGTCTTATGGGAACTCCCCTGTAGGTAACTATCTGCTTTTCTCTTGCTGCTTTTAAGATGCTCTCTTTATCTTTAACCTTTTGGCATTTTAATTATGATGTGTCTTGGAGTGGGCCTCTTTGCATCCATCTTGTGTGGGACTCTCTGTGCTTCCTGGACTTACAGGTCTATCTCCTTCATCAAATTAAGGAAGTTTTCTTTCATTATATTTCAAATAGATTTCCAATTTCTTGCTCTTCCTCTTCTCCTTCTAGCACCCCTATGATGCAAATGTTGGAAAGCTTGAAGTTGTCCCAGAGGCTGCTTATATTCTCATTATTTTGGATTCTTTTTTTCTTCTTGTCCTGATTCATTATTTTTAGCTTCCTTATGTTCCAATCATTGATTTGATTCTTGGCTTCATCTACTCTACTGCTGTTTCCCTGTAAACTGTTCTTTATATCTATTAGTGTATCCTTCATTTCTAACTGGATCGTTTTTATGTAATGGCACTGAGGTCCCCACTGAGTTCCTTGAGCATCCTTATAACCAGTGTTTTGAACTCTGCACCTGATAGATTGCTTATCTCCAATTCATTTAGCTGTTTTTCTGGAGTTTTGAGCTCTCTTTCATTTGGGCCATGCTTCTTTGTCTCCTCATTTTGGCAGCCTCCCTGTGTTTGTTTCTATGTATTAGGTAGAGCTGCTTTGACTCCCTGTTTTGATAGTGTGGTCTAATGCAGTAGGTGCCCTGTAGGGTCCAGTGGCACAGCCTCCTCTATCTCCCAATCAAGGTACTGGAGGTATACCATTTGTGTGGACTGAGTACACCCTTCTCTTGTAGTTGAGCCTTGATTGCTGTTGGCAGATCAATGGAGGGATGTACCTGGGTCATTCAGCTGCAAGGACTGGCTGTGACCACTGACCACCACCCTCTGCCCTCTGTGGAGGATCAGCAGTTTGGGGGCAGGATGGTGGTGCTCTGATGTTGTCCATAGCTGTCCCACTGGGTGCGCAGGCTCTGGGGTTTCCTGGGTGGTGCAGAGCAAGGCCAGCCCCCTAAAGCAATCAGAGATGGCTGCTACCTGTGCTGGGCTTGGAGATTCCCAGGTGAAGCCAAGCTGTGAATCTAGGGTGGCTGCTGCTAGTGCCAGGCCTGGGGCTCACTGAGGCCAGCTGTTGTTTGAGAGGATTCAGGAAGTTGTGAAGCATGGGCCAATACCAGTCATTCATATGGAAATGTCACGGTTAACAGTTTGGGTGGGCCGGCCCATAAGCTAGGTGGGATAAAATCTTGTGAGATCTCCAGGGCAGGGCAAACAGTTTTAGCCAGATTGATGGAGTCTCAGATATGGCACCCACCTGCCAGATCTGTGACTCTGTGGGGGGAGGGCTCAGAAAAGTGACAATGGCCCTGGCTGGTATTACTCAACAGACTGAGTGTGGGCCTGCAAACCAACTGAACTTGGGTTTCCAGTTCAATTCCCAGCAGGGCACGTGCCTGGGTGAGGGGCCAGGTCCCCAGTAGGGGGCATGTAAGGGGCAATCACACAATGATGTTTCTCTCTGTCTCCTTTCCTTTCCCTCTCTCTAAAAAGTAAATAAATAACATCTTAAAAAAAAAAAAAAGAAAAAGGACAATGGCCTCTCTCTCTTGGTGAAAGCTGTCCCTCAGCTGCTGCCTTGAAGCCAGACACTTCGATTCCTCCCTCTATGCCACTGGTGCCTTTCAAGCTGCTGCCCCGGTGATGGAGCTCAGAGGGAGTAAGTCTGTGTGGGTTCTTGAAGAGAAAAGGCTTGGGATTCTTGTAGTTTCTTCCACCTACTAAATCTCTGCTCATTTTTGCAGCCAGAAGTTATGGGGACTTCTCTTCCTGGCACTGGAACCCTGGGCTGGAGGGCCTGGTATGGGACTAAGACTCCTCACCCCTGAGATATCCCTCCTGAATTCTCAGCCACCACGTGTGGATGTGGGACCAGCTCTGAGACTCCGCCCCTCTTACCAGTCTGGATGGATGTGGTTTCTTTAATTCCGTGACTGTCAGACTGCCATTCAACTCAATTTCTGATGATTCTGAGTGATGACTATTCCATATTTTAGTTGTAATTTTGATATCCTGATGACTTTCTTTTTTTTTTTTTTTTTAAATGGAGATTTTTTTTTTTAAGATTTTTATTTTTATTTATTTTTAGGGAGGTAAGGGAGAGAGAGAGAGAGAGAGACATCAATGTGCAGTTGCTGGGGGTTATGGCCTGCAACCCAGGAATGTACCCTGGCTGGGAATCGAACCTGGGACACTTTGGTTCCCAGCCCGCGCTCAATCCACTGAGCTACGCCAGCCAGGGCTAGCTGATGACTTTCTTTAGCAATACATGGTAACACCTAGTTGAGAGGTTTTACCAGATGTTATTTTAGAATAATGGAGCTGAGGGTCTTGGTAAGACATTTGTTGCCTGAAGGTTCATACTGTTTTCTGTCTTACAGCCCAAAGGGAAGTTGTGGCTGACTGCTATGCTTCCAGTGAGATAAAGTCGGCCTTGCCTATCAGTTCCTCCTCTGTGTCAGTCTTTCTAGTCTTAAAGATATTAAATTAGAAATTTAAATATCCCTAGTGAGAGACATTAAATACTAAGGAGCAAGATTTTTGTTCGGTAGGGTTGAGCTTTGAAGGGCCACAAATGGTAAGAATAAGACCTGGTCCTACATGGCACTGGCAATAGTCTCATTCTTCTCATGTTCATGTGGAAGAAAGGGCTAAGATGTCCAGGGCTGGGGACTTAGCTGGATGTGAGTTTAGTCCCGAGTCCAACATCCTCTCTGTTGCACCCTAAGTCCCTGTCTAGGGACTAATACCTGATATCTTAATCTGCATTTTGACATCTGTTCTTAGATGCAAAGGTATTCAATACATACTGTCATCCACTCCTTAAAAATGGTGGCCTAAGGTCACTATAGAGAGGAAAAACAGAAATATCATTTTTATGGAGATGTTTTACCACAATTTTAAAATATACCTAGTTGCAAACTTTTGCACTAGTTCAAAAGGCTGAAGTTATCAAAAGGTGATTATGCAGCCACTGTTTTTCCTTGTTTCACCGAAGCAAACACTCCCCGCGAACGGATACTAACCTGCCAGGATAGCTTTGTGAGCCTGGAATTCCTGGCCGGCAACGCACAAACAACAGTCTGTGAACCGGGAATTCTCCCACAGTCCTCCTAACTCATCGGCCAGCCGGCACTCAGGAACCTTCACCATGTTCATGGTATTCTGGCCGGAAATGTTGACAGAATCCTGCACCACACTCACCTGTGAAAGACAAGGGAATACAGTCCAAAGCTTTTGTTACCAGGAATTTTCTCCCCAACAGGGAGATTATTTTTCCCTCACTGATGCAGTACATTCAGCCACTAATGTCAGTCATATTCTCTTGAAACCACCTCCGCGAATCAAGGCTTCATCCTATGGATCAAGTAATCCGATGTATCACAATCATACTTAGTCTGCACCACTAAGGAAAATGGGGAGACAGCCCCATGAATCTCCTTCTCCTCCAACTTCTAATAAGCTCCACCTCCCCTTCCCTGAAAACCTGGGCAAAGCCATTAGAGGAAAATTACAGACAGAAACAAATGTTAAACCTTAAGTATTTACCTTATTCTACCTTAGGCAAAAGGTTAAATACAAATAACTACTATAGAAACTATCATTTAAATTAAACTTTATTTTTTTAAAGATTTTATTTTATTTTTAGACAGAAGGGAAGGGAGGGAGAAAGAGAGGGAGAATAAACATCACTGTGTGGTTGCCTCTCATGCACCCCCACTGGGGACCTGGCCTGCAACCCAGGAATATGCCCTGACTGGGAATCGAACCAGCGACCCTTTAGTTCACAGGCTGGCGCTCAGTCCATTGAGCCACACCAGCCAGAGCTAAATTAAACTCTTTACAGAGAAAAATCTAGTATACCTAAAAGGACTTCACTTACTTCAGTGAGGTCTGGAGCTTGAACATAAAAGGAAGCTCCCACAGGACCTGATACATAACTGGTACTCCTCACAAATGTTAGTTTAATGAACAGGACTGGGGTTGGAAGACCGCTCTGGTATGGTAACTGAGTGGGTATCACACACCATTTACACCCTTACTCAGTCGTTTGTGACAATGATACACGAGGTGGCTGGCTCCAGCTAGACATGCACTTACAGCTTTGGAGCAGAATGAGGAGATCGGGTTTAAAGAGGGATCCGACTTGCCACCATGGCTGCAGCAGCAGCAGCAGCAGCAGCACGTTTTAACCAGTTGAATTAACAGTTCAGCCTAGATAAAAAAAACCAAGGTAACTTCTAGATGGGTCAGTGAAAGTCAGATTAGTTTGTTAGCATACCAAATACGAGGATTTGTAAGTCATGTAACATTATAAAATAAATCTCAGTGGCCAAGCTGAAGAAGACACTCAGCAGATTAGCCTTCTGCCTGACAACCACTACTGTGCTGCTTCTCCTCCTGCATCGCATTAGGTTGGAAATGCTGAACTCCAAGGGGAATTCATACGCCTTGAGACTCAGCTGCCCGCTCTTGCTATTCCTATGAGTTAGAGGAGAAAGGCAGCTTAAGAACATCCTCGATGACCCAAATTTCTTTTAACCTTCAAGAGGGAAATCATTCTCTTCAATGCAGTCATAAACCCTGAGGAAAAGTTAATGCCCCATCCAAATGACCCAAAGTCCCTCCTGTGCAGGAGTGCGATACTTACTATCAGGTCAAGAAATTTATTCATTTGTTTAAAATGAGCTGTTATAGTCTTGAGCGATGAAGCAGCCAAGTTAATCAATTATGAATATACTTAGCAGAAACAGCACATTTATCAGAGCCAGATTATAGCATTATTTTAACAGCCTGAAACCCAGCACAAACTACCACACAGAGATCCTTTCTCGTCCTATGTAAGATCTCTAATTTGGTTCAGCCATTCTCTCATATTAATACCTTTACTTCTCTGATATAATATCAATAACAAAAGTAGAAGTTGTCTGTTTCCAGTTACAGCTTCAAAATATAGTTGATTACATTTTTTTAAAAAGGAAAAGACCAAATCAATCCAAGCCAACTTCCCCATAGAAAATAGCAAGAATCTCTTGGGATGACCAATGAAGGGAACGGAGAATGCTTTTGGCACCAGGTCCTAAGCCTGAATTACACCAGGATGACAGGAGCCAAAAGTCATTAACACTTGACGGCAATTTACTAGACTGGGTAAAATGAACTGGCAGGAGAGAAGGTGAATTTCGAACTCAGGTTACCAGTGGACCCTCCGCTGGTTAGATGCATGCTTGGCAGTGAGCGGGGGCCCAGAACTGTGACTCCTCTCACAGGAACAATTCCTCTCTCTAGACACAGACAGGGACACAGCAGGAAGGAAAATGTACCTTTGCTGTTTCAGCCAGACTTGTTCTGGAAATATACGGATGCCTGGAGTCTCCAGAGCTCTGAATGTCTGGCACCTCTTACCGACATTAAATACGCTTAATTAAAAATAAATTTTAAATGCCATTCACGAATGAGTCTTCAGAGCCCAAACTTTTAACTTAGAAAGGGACTGTTTCTCCTCTGCAAATGATGCTGCTAAAATGAAACCATTTTGAGAAAAACTAAAGATTTTTTTTAATGCCTATCAGGCTGACTATGGAGGCTCATTCAGAACTACAGCTGTGAAGATGACGTGACGGTGACATTTGTGTCGTCTTACAAATGACTGCGTGAAAATGTCTCAGGAAGGCTCTACAGCCCTGAGTTTCAAGTTGTAAAAGGGACTCACTTTTAAAGTCAATTCCTTCTTTCTTAAAAGAAAATTTCATAGAAGACTAAAGATTGTGCCAATTCTTGTACAATTATGTAAACATAAAAAGTCAAAAGAAAATCACGGAAATATATTTTTTAACTTTTATGTGATTAGAACAACTGAGGGGAAAGGACTGCATGCAGACTGTTCACAGCGGCAGCACTACTTCTAGTCAAAAGGCTAGCGACGCTCTCAGTGCCCATCAACAGGGGACGGATAAACTGCTGCACCGTCACACAACCACTGCCCAGCACCAGGGATGAATGGGCTACACAGTTACCTCCACAATATAAATTTTAGAAACATTTGGAAAGAGCAAGTCCTGGATGACCACATATATTCCGATGCCATTTTTATACAGCTGGAAACCAATCAAATGTAAAAATACAGTGTTCAGGCATGTAAATAATAAAGCAGCAGATGACCACATACAATTCAAACAGCTATTCAGCATCTCCTGAGCGGGGAGACAGCAGGTCCAAGGGGTCGGGGAACACAGGTCAGTTCCAGTGTGGGTGATGCTGTTGGGCCGTAGGGTTACTACATTAGCGTACTTTATAACCTATAATACTGTTACATATTAAATCGTCATTTTTGTAGGACAGAAACAAATACTGGCATTTTCATACAGCTCAACTAATATATCCAAATAATCCATTAATAAAATGATAAAGAGAAAAAAATGAACAGACCCACATATTTAAATTTTGGCAAAAATCGTATTCCCGGGCTATGAAGGGATATTCTATGTTTGAGAAGGAAAGGAGTGGTTTGAGAGTTAATTATTTCTTATTTCCTGATGGTATTTCATATTTCAATGATAATTGCAACATTAAAAAGAAACGCTGGAATCTTCTACCTATCAAAGGCATATACAATGAAGATGGAACAGATGCATTTTCATTGTTAACAGCTACTTGTTCTCAATATAAAGAAATGGAGAGAAATGTCAACAGAAGCTAAAATATTTCAAGTAGATTTCCTGTGGTCCAAATTACTAAAGAGAAAATTAAAAGTGTAAAGCTTTCTTGATTCTGTTTCATTACCAAAATAAATACTCTGTTAAGAGAACTCGGCAGAGCCCACGATCCCCTGCGTGAACGCCGTTCGGCTCCACTCAGCGCGGCCCAGCAGACTGGAGACAGAAAACGGAAAGCTGACGCTGATTCACTGCACACGGAGTTGGGGAAAAATTACCTGGCCTCCCCAGGCACTGCTTCTCTCCCCAGCAACACGAAATGAGGAGAACAGAGATGACTGTCGGACAACCCAGCTCACAGGATTGTGGGAAGAGACAATTCAAGATTGCTTTGAAAATGCTTCCAAATACATTAACTGAGCAATGTCAACTTGGAAGAATCGCCTCATTTCCTAACAGTCAGACAAAAACATCACTAGGAATTGAAAGTGAACCCGGTGTGGCACATTATAAGCAAGACCACCCGTTTGGCATTTTCAGAGTCTGCAATCTAACCTCATTTAAATATTCATTAAAATAATACTACTGAAATAAAGCCCTAACACACAAATGAGTGGTTCTCAGTCTTGCACCTTAGGATTCTCTTGTGGCCTCTGGGCACATCCAAAAAAATAAGTAAATTTATGAAACAACTACACTATTGCATCACAATAGGACAGAAGTGTCTGGGCCAAAGGCTGAGTGAGGAATGGAGCAGTGGAGTACTCGTAATCTAAATTGGTATGTGGACATCAACTCCGTAAAAGCCTCTAAACAATAAAGAAACTAACTAAACCAATAATAAATAAAATAGAAATATGAACTAAAATAAACTTGTATATATTTTTTCCATAGATAAAACAGAGCAACAGGTCACAGGGACAGAACTCGCACCAAAGAGCGACCCAGCTTTGTAAAGCACTATGAACTCAGATGAGCTGCAGACATTTTTAAAACCCACACACCCAACACACTCCCCCACGCAACAGTCTTGCAATGCTGAATGCTATTAAGTCCACAGAGAGCCTTGGAACAGAAACGAGTCTCACTAGGCAGCGGCCCAAGTACGAGAAGCAACACGCAGCACCTGTGGCCAACGGAGAAGTGTGAGAGGAACAGATGGCATACCTGGTCCGATGGTAAGAAACCGATGGCATCAGCAGAACCCAGCAGACGTTTCCCTGCTCCACATCTCCTCGTTTCCAAAGTGTCATCTCACTTCCCTTCTAAGTCAGTAAGGCAAATCTAAACTTAACCACAGGATTTCTCCTAAGAGAATTTTAGACGGGGAAGTGAAGGGGGGGAGAGCGCCTCGGTTTTAACCACAGGATGAGAGATTGCCAAGTGAGGGCAGGATAATTGGTTTCCAAATCAAGAATGTCAATACAGGGGTTGGAGCTCAGAGGAGGAGGGAAGCATATGAGAAAAAATTGGATGGACCTACTGCGGACTTGAAGATGCTACAATAAAGGTTATGGCACTGCCTGAACCGCCAGATGCAGTACTTAGAGGAGACAGCTTTCTTCAGAGGACAGTTAAGGCTGGCTTTCATTTTCAACAGAAATTAGAATTTCCCACTATTTTAAAATTTTTCTGTAATTTAGGTCTTTAAGATAGGTGAAGATTAAATTGCGGGACTGTTTATATAACATCTGAACTCACACGAAACCACCTGTTGTTTTCATTTCTTACTTGGGCAACCGAGTTTATAACTAGCTAGATTTACATGGAATTCGAATTTCAAGCTCATAAGACAGAAAGTAGCTGCAACAGTTATCTAGATGTCATCACGTTAGTATTTCCTCCTTTTATTTAGAAACTGGGAAGAAGAGAAGGTAGCTATTTGCAAACTGCATTTTATGTATTCAGTGTGGTGTTTTCATAAACTAACCTCCAAAACTTCCTAACCACCTTGAACTATTCTGCGGAAATAATCAATGAGCTGCGACTCAGAAAAGAAGCGTGTTACTACTGGCCAGGCCTCTTGTACAAAAGGGCAAGATTCCTAAGGGACGCTCTTCCCAGCTGCACAGGTGGTGACATGCCTTCGGCACTGTCACTGACTCGCAGAGTGAACCTATTGCAGGGAACTTGCCTGCACTCTGCCCATGGAAGGACACTGGTCATTCTCGTCAAGTGGTGCTGCTCAGGACGTGGTTCACTGACCACGCAATGTCTAGGAAACACTGACATCTAAGCTGACTAGAGGTTGTATTCATTTATTACACTGTGAGCTTATGAGTATTTACAAATGTGTTGATAACAGCATGGAACAACTTACTCGTATTGGGACTCTTACTTCCAGGCTTCTCTTGAAAACCCGAGAAAGGCTCTTCGGTTGCTGGGGACAGAAGGCCTCTCCCAGCTGACTGCAGATAACTCTCAGCTAACTGAGTGAGCTTTACATAACCTTCACTCTAGAAAAGAGGGTTCTCGCCTTCCTGTTTCACAATTACTCTAGCAAGACAACCAGGAGACAGTCAACATCTGATAAGTCACCGAGTTCGAAGAGCAGAAAAGAAAGTGATCTGTAGTCAAAATGCATGTGGGCTTCATACTCTAGGAGAAGCCACCAAGTTTAAGAAACAAATATACATACGTACTTGCTTGCCCTTCTCCTCAGCATGACGTGACAGTCCCTTCCAAATGCTATCTGAAAACACCCGCAATGAAAAAGCCAAAATCCTGACCCGAGCAAGTCAAAAATCACACATACCAAGACTGTACCCAGTCTTTGTTTGTAAGGACTGTAACGAGTGGAAAGCCGAGACGCCCAACACCCTTGAAACCATGGCAGTTTTTGGTCGCATAAATAGCGCTGGCGCAGCACCGCTTCACTTGGGGGTTCTCCCAGCCGCCATCCCCAATGCGGTGCACTCAATCTGCCAGCACCGGTCACGCCTGGGAGTCGCCGGGCTCACAGCGGGGCAGAGGCACTCACCTCACAGAAGAGGGTAAGCTTGTCATCAGGGAGAAGCCCGTTGGCTTCGTCCAAGAGAAAATCTCTGCGGATGAATTTTTTGAAGCCCCAGTCTTTGCCTTGCACAAACCTATACGCCCGTTGACTCTCTGAAGTGGGAGAAAAGTCATATTTAGAGTGACTCAAAAAATCAGATCAAACCTACAACTTGTAGGTGTATGAAGCTATTGGATGTGAAAACAAAGAATCAACAAAAGAGAACATTTACCCATGGCTTTGGTTTCTTCTCCCTTGGCATTGAGGATGGAGAATTTGAATTTTGCCCGAACTTCACTCTTTGGACAGCTGACCAGTAACAGGTAAAGTGACAGGTAATCTTTGCTTTCTTCATCTAGCCCTTTTGGGTTTACTCTCAAACACCTGTCCAAAACATATAGGAAAAAACATGCTGAAAGTATTCATGCCTATAGGCTGGGGAAGTGGTAGGAGAGGACTAGACCATCAGAATCAAGAGAGGGAGAGGTTTAAAACACAAACCAACCAACCAACCCAGGCCCCATAACCAGGAAATTCTGATTCAACAGAATGGCCACTTAAGAACCCCTTTTCTAGAGCAACCTGAGTCAACTTTTAAAAAATAAGTAACAAAAATAAAGGGCATTCTAGAACCTGACAACACATCCCTTACATCTCTGCCTCTTTTCTCATTATCTCCCAAGTCCCTTTTTTTCCCTTAAAATATTTTAGAAGTCGGGCTAGTCTAATCCTCAATCTCAGGAGAGGCAGTCCCTCATTTTGTTGGGACTGTGGTGAAACCATGGGAAAAAAGAGCCCTTGAATATCCCCTTGGGAGACAAAAAGTATTCAAGAGAAATATGGGAATAGTACATAATCTTTTAAAGATATTTTATCTCCTGGCTGGTGTGGCTCAGTGGTTGATTCAGTGAACTGAAGGGTTGCTGGTTCAATTCCAAGTCAGGGCACATGCCTAGGCTGTGGGCCAGGTCACTAGGGGGTGGTGCATGAGAGGCAACCACACACTGATGTTTCTCTCCCACTTTCTCTCCCCCCCCCAAATAAATAAATAGACAGACAGATAGATAGACAGATAAATATACAAATGTTTAAAGCTATTTTATCTGTCTGGCAATAATAAGATTAAAATAAAGGAGGCGTATGGAGGAAGTAGGATAAAAGTAAACTCCCATTACACAGGTTATAGCTCCAAGCTATACAGTCAGAAATGCCAATCTGTTACCAATGAATCAAAACAAAATTCAGACAAAATTTAGTAAGTTCAGCTGAGCTAAGCCGTAAATGTCAGTTGAACTACATGTGGTTCAGATACTGCTTCTACCAGATAGGCCATATGTACCCTTAGGCCTTGCCAGTGTTACGACTCCTCTCTCACACAGGTGGCCCAACCAGTGCCTCTCCAGGGGGTGTATATGCCACTTACATCTCTATGCATTGTGCTGAAGATGTAGATTTAAATACAGTGCCTAAGAATTAGCATTCTCTCAGCTCCGAGTAGTACACTGCTTAACGTACATAGCCAATAAACACTAAATGAGGAATTATTTAACTTTTCAGTGGGTTATCCGAGGTCAAAACTGCTGGTTCACAGACACGTGTTCTGGCCTCTGCAGCGAGCACATGAGAGCATCCGTAACTGCCTGCTCCTCCTCAAGAGGACGCATGGTTTGGATGCCACTGACCCACCACTCAGATCGTGCTCTCCTTGCCACAGGGATCAAGGGAACCAGACCTAAACCAATCAGTACAGGTACGACATATTCTTGGCCACACCATTCAGAGGAAGTTCAGAGGCTTCTGTTGGAAGGTAGTGGGTTATGCCCATTACTAATGCGAGTCATCCTTCAACCACCACAGAATTAGACTTGAGATCTCCAACAGCGTGGAGAGCAGAGAGAGATGGGGTGCTTAGTCCAACCCCTGGGCTGCTGGATCGAACCAAGCTTCAAAACCATCCTGCACCCTGGGCATTCCAGTTACATAAGCAAATAAATCTTTATTTTTTCAAAAAACAGGCAACTTAAAAGTCAAGAGATTAAATGTTGAAATCTAGACTTCTTATTTTTCTTGAACAATCCGAAAGTCTGGCGATGGTCGGTCAGTCCTTGTGCACACGTCACTGTAGTCGGCTGGGTCTCAGTGACCACCGCCCCTTTCAACAGCACTCTCACTAGGTTTGCCTGGCGGTCAGCACTCGCACCAGATATGGGTATCATTTACAACACCAGCCCTCTTTACTCACCCACATTACCCTACAACTGAAACGCAACAAAGGATTTGTGCAGTGTAGGGAGAAGGTGCTGTGACTGATTGAACGTGTCAAAGGTGGTTTGTGAAGTTTTGTGCTGGAGCTTTCTCGCTGGACGATGCTCCATAGTTGGGTAGACCAGTTACAGTTGACAGCAATCAAAATGAGGCATTAATGGAGAACAATCAACATTATACCACATCGGAGATAGCCGACATACTCAAAATATCCAAATCAACAGTTATTGGCAAAATGAAAAATGTGTCTTTATTTTGTGGAAAAAACCATGTGGACTTTTTGGCCAACCCGACAGCAAGCACCTGTATATTCAAGGCACTGTGCTGGGCTCTGGGGAATACATTAAGTACAAAGTCCCTGTCTCGAAAGATCTTACATCCTCAAGTCAGTCTCGCTGTAAAACCAAGCAAAACAGGCAACTTTTACAAAAACTTTTATAGCTAGATATATTCTTCCTCACCATTTCAGTTTATCATTGGCTCCTGATGAAAATGTTGAACTTTTAATGACTTCACCCATTTCCTCCCGGCAAAAGCTAAAGTTATTGATGGTCCACATGTAGGAGAATTTCACTACCTTGATCTGTTGATAGAAAACCAGGAAGCAATTAAACAAGAAGTGGGCAACCTATAAAACAGCCTGAAGATCAAATCACTGTGCCCCCCTCTTCCCCCTCTGCACAGCCCCAGGGAAGGCAGCGTTGTTTGGCCAGCACGGAGGCTCTGTTTTCCACGTTAGGTCCCTCACCCAGTGACCAACTGCTTTCACAACTTCCCCCAGCCTTTGAGAAATACTGAATGGGAAGTAAGGGAAACGTGGGCAGGGTTGGGAAAGCAGATGATAAAGCCACACCCAACATGAGCCTCTGCTCAGAGCGATATTTGACAATTGAGATACTGACACCATACTTACTATCTGGGGCCGCAAATCTCAAACCTAGGTTCCTTCTGAGTTGCCCAACAGAGGAACACATTTCCATCAAGGAGGATATAAGTGGAACTAGTTTCAAAAACTCCCCCCTTTCAACCTCCAATGAGAAACATTGGCCTAGGGGATTCAGATTCCACTTGGAGAACCAAGGAATGGGAAGCTGACAAGTACCTTATCTATCTACTACATAGCAGCTGTGTTCCAGAGAAAGCAAAAGATCCAATGTAGAAAGAAATCTTATTCCTTTCGTCCACCAAACCCTCCCAAGATGCAAAACTCACAGGGTGAAAACAGGGGCTCACCTGCGTGTAGCACCAGCTCTCGGCTACAGGGCCACTCGACATTTCTGCCGGAGGTGGAGGACTTGGAACCCTTGACATCGCCAGTTTGAAGGTTACACAAAATTTCCAAAGTTAGGGGACAAAGATTCCTGTTCTCTCTTCACCCTGGTTGACCCAAGAAGCAAGAGAATGTTTTAGATTAATGGCGTATTATCCTCCTATTTCTGTTTGACCCTCCAGCTACTGGAAACTTTGTCTCCTGCCTCGAATTCTCTATGCCTACCATTCAAATGATTTCTTAGAATTCTGATCTCAAGTTTAAATGTTAACCTTGGAGGTCACCTACTCTAATCCAGTCCCTTAATTATATCACCCTGTTTTAATCCTGTGCACAATACTTAACGTTATCTTACCAGATGAATTTACTCAATGGGTATATAAAGTACATCTATGAAAAGGCTTCCTGAAGAGGAGACAGCATAGTGAACAAACACCACACACAACTATGTCACTAGCTCCTTCACCTGGGACACAAACACTCTACTCCTAGAGGAAAATGACCTTGTTACCTCTCTCTACCTACTGTCTCACCTTCTCTTACACTTGCAGTACAAACTTACGAAGAGTAGCCTCCTACTCCTCAACCCACTGCTAGCTGCTCTCTTGAAGGGCAACATGTACCCCTTTCCCAGGTGTGTTCCTTTCTCTGCACCAGTACAGCTCTCTCCTCACTTATAGCCCATCCAATCACTATTCAGTTTTCTAGATTCTTCTACTTGCTCTTGGCCTCTCTGTTTTCTGATCATTCCTTAGTCTTTTGTTGGAGTCTCTCCCTCCCCTATTGCTCCCCATGGTTTAATCCCCAGTCATTTTCTCAACCTACATTCTCTTTCATGGCAATTTTATCCATCCCAACAGTGTGAAATTTCTGCCTTTACACAAATATTTCCCAAATCTCTCTAACTTTGACCTCTCTCATAAACCTCAGACCATTTTCAAGTAACGTCTACACATTTATTTCAGCAGGGTGACCCAGTAGCAAATCAAATTCAATTAAAAATTCTCCCCTCCAGGGCCTTTCGAAACACAAAAGCCACTCAAAAAATTGGTGAATTTGGTTCCAATGTTTTAAGTACCATAAAACCAAACAGACAAAAAGTTTGTATCACATGACAAAGAATTTCACTGATATACAAATTTATATATAAATTGTTTCTACAAAATCACTGAGAAAGGCCAGCTACTCTATCAAAATATCACTCACAAAAGAGGAAACAAAATTGCTCTAAAACATTTTACCCCTATCAGACCTGCAAGGAAACAGGAATCAACCAAGCCAGTATGGGGATACAGGAACTCTCATATGCCGTTGGTGGGAAAGCATATTTTGGACGGGAATTTGGCCATTTCCAGTGAAGGTGAGTATATGTGTACACTAAGACTCAGGGATTCTACTTTAAACTAAAGTACTGCACTAGAATAATGGTTATCAAATCTTAGGGTGCATCAGAAGCACCTGATAAGTAGAACCACCCTCAGAGTTTCTAATTCAGAGGTTTGGAAAAAGCCCAAGAATTTGCATTTCTAACGAAGTTCCCAGGTGATCTTGACATGCTGGACCTGAAACCATATTTTGAGAAACCACTGCCCTAGAGAAACGCTTATGGGCACAGGAAGACACAGACAAGGATGTTCAATGCAGCATTGTTTGTAACAGCGAAAAACTAGAAACAAACTGAAAATCCATTTGAAGGAAAAGGTAACTAAATTGAGGTGTTTTTATACACTAGAAAACTCTATTTTAGAATTAAGATTAATTAATAAGATCTACAGTACCATGAAGATAAAAAAACCAAACACAATGCTAATAAAGCAATTTCTGTAATGTCATATGTAGTAAATTATTTATACAAACTTAGATTATATACTATTTACAGATATATGCATGCAGTAGAAGTAAACAAAAATGACAAGCTACACGTCAGGCTCATGATGGGAGAGCGAGGGAGAATGAGGCTGGGAAAACTATATAAGACATTTCAAGTTGATCTCTCATATTTCTTTTAAAATACGGATGACCTGAGGCAAATATACAATACAAAAACGTCTGTTAGATTTGAGACAACTACTTGAGTGTGTACTTTTCTTTGTACTGTTCTGCTTAATTTTTTAAAACATATTGTATTAACTGTAGGAATAAAGTAAGGATGTGTTCCATTATATCAAACACTATCTGCAGAAATTCTTTCCTGAATTCTGCTTTGTGTTTAGCTATGGACGGACAATATGAATCTCTTCATGTTGCCCTCTTTGCTGGGCTACGAAGAAACCCCGAGACAAATTTGTGCCCTATCTCTTGAAGCTATAGGTTATTCTACATGCTCATTGTATAACAGCTTTATTATTTACTTAAAGTTGTTATTCCCTTTGCTATAGTTCCATCAAGTGATTACTCTTTTTAACTATGTTGAGTATTTTTGGAAACTGCCTCAAATCGTTTGGATAAAGAGGTATAAATGAAGGAAAAATCTCTCATCTCATACACAGCACCGACCACTTACATACAAGTCATGGAGGAGGAGGAGTAAGGTTTAGTCGCACCCTCACAGAGTGCCACCACTGGAACTACCGCAAGTCGCCATTGGTTTCAAACACTGCTCTACAGGTGTTTACAACTAAAGCATCCCATGTAATCACAGACGGAGTTGCCTTACACGTGATGCGCTGTTTCACTTAGGTGAGCAAACAAAGCACTGCTTTGGCATTTGAGCTTCCTTGGTTCATGCAATTCGTGGCCCTATGATAACATCAAGAAAAGAGACCAAATGCTACACCTGTGCTCAAGGCAGGCTGGCGCTGGACACAGGAAGCACACTCTCACAGACTGTCTATTTGTCTAGTAGAGGCCAGAGTGAAACTTACAAATTCCTACTCGAAATTATCTCTCGGGAAGGCTGGCAATGAAGATGTGAATTCCACATGTTAGTTAAAAAGCATAAAATTAAGCTCTGGAGGTGTTGGGTGCAAGCTCAGCCCTATACTGAGCAATCGTAAAATACAAATTTGAGTTTGTTTTGAAGTTTAAAAATACCTCAATTTTATCTAACAATTAACAGTTTAAGAATTCTCTGAGTCTAAGAACAGGACAAATTTAAAAATGAGTTTATTTTAATGGCTTAGCTGTTGCTACTGAACCATGGTCCATTATTACAACCAAAAAGAAAAAATACTACTTTGGTCTTAGCCATTTTTTTCTTTTTTGCTTCTCATTCATTTTGTAGCCAAGTCTTTTTTAAAAAAAAATAACATTACCTTTCTTCCAATTTTTTAAAAAATGTCCAACCCAGCAGCTAGGAAAGCTGGAGAATCAGCCTTAGATGCTGAGGAGCTCTAAGCACACAACCTGCTGAGAGGGAAATTGACTAAGATAGCACAAGTCTAATTAATTTCACTCATAGCAGGCACCATGGGCAATGTGTAGCCAGTGTTACATGAACTCTCTAGCACTTCATGCCAACTGCTGGATACCCAGCAAAAAAACAATTTAGGAAAGAGGAGATCCATTTGAGAGTCATGGTTTGAGAACCTTTGAAGGAGACAACTAGCACCAAAATACGAGTATATTGTTCTTCACTTCAAACAAATTAAGACAAACTGTCCAAGTTCCCAAATGAGAAATGTATTCTCCAAAGCTTAGCAAACTTCCCAGTATGTTGACAACCATGAGGCTGAGCATATCTGTTATATACCACCATTTATTTTCTCATTCACTATATTAAATCTAGACCTGTGAGGTTATACCTCTTCTGAGTCACACCAAGAAATAAACTTGCCTCTATTTTGCTGTATAGAAAGCGCACCTTTTTGCCCAACTTTTTGAGGGAAAAATAAAGATGCACATTATACATGGGCAACACTAAACAAACCAGGGGTGCACATTATACAGCAAAATACAGTGAAATACCCATGGACTGTAATACTGCCCAAATTCCAATGAAAGTAGTTATCAGTTAGCAACTAATAACAATCTCAAATAGAATGCTTCCTGGCAGGTATTATGATGCACAGATAATATCTTCAATTGAACCTACACAGAGCGCACTTCTTTTCTGCCTATGAACACTTCTATCGCCTCTAAGCAGACTTTTAAAAGAACTTGAAACTAGTCTTTGTATTCCCTTTACCACCTAGCACAGCCGGCCTAGAACAAGGCATTCAGCAAAAATACTTTGATGACTGAAACATTTATTCAGTTGATATTCAAGTTCATTAACTTTTGTTTGCTTCTTTCACACATCTCTAAAAGAGACCTTTGAACAGTGCTGAGTATATTAGATTTGCAATGTAATGAAAATCATTAATTTGTTCTTTTGGATGATGTACAAACAAAGCCCAAAACTCCTAGCCTGGCACTCTCAAGTTTCGGCCCTGGTAAAATTGAGTTTTTCATCTAGTATTAAGTGTATCTTCATTCTACATGGAGGGAAAGACATTATAATTTCTTTCACTTTGAAAACAAATCAGTAATTTGAACTCTTACATAATCAGGATTCTTTCAGGCTAGAAGATGAATTCCCTGTGCAACAGGGGGAAGTGTTGCAGTAGTTTAACCTGCAGTGTATGCAGAGCTAAGCTAGCACATCCTCTGGAAAGTGTTACATAGACAATTTATGCAGTTATTTTTTATCCTTCTTTTATTCTCTATAAGCATCCTTCCACCTCTGATCTAATTCAGGCATCCACAGAATTTTTTTTAAAAACCAGCAGCAGGCATATCACACACATGATATCTATGAGTTAGTCTTATGTCCACAGCCTTAAAAATTATAGGAATAAGGTTGCAGATATATTAGACTGAACCATGTAATTGTTCTGTAGGCCAAATATCAGCAATTTTATGTGGTTCAACATAATACACAAACATGTGCAAGCTAGATGGCTGGGAACATAGCTTCTTGCCAAAGAATGGTTTGTTGGGGACTTTTTAAAAGCCTATCACTTTTTTCTCTTTTGGTTTAAAGACTTGTACAGCTTCCAAGTAAGGAAAAATCCCAATGTCATAACTATTTTAAACCTGAGAGACGTTTGCATTTCCCAAAACAGAAGAAGCCAGAAAGATTGTTGACAATTGAGAGAAATGGAGATAGAGATGGAGAGGGCAGAGAGGAGGAGAGGGGAGAGAGAGATAACAGAAAGAGAGAGAAAACTAAACTATAGAAAGACTTGGTTATACTTTTGAGTAACTGAGTGACTTCCAAGGAGTATTTACGTTTCTTCTGTTATAGTGTCTTCAATTGTACACAGTCCGGGAGGTAGTAACTGCTTTCTCATTACCCTAAGGTCAGATTATTATAGGTCATACTGACTTTCTCTGTTGCAAGGTTTGAATGACTTTTGAATATTTCTTATGTGTAAGCTTTCTGCAGTTCAATCTAGCCTAACCAAATACTTTTTAAAGTGCACTACTGTAAAATTTAGAGATACTTCTTAAAATAAAACTAAGAACAATCAAAGAGATCTCAATTAGCAAAGGAAAAACTGGGTTTCTCTTATGTCCCTTATTGGGTTCATGTTTTATAAAATATGTAAGTTAAAGATAACTACTTTTTTTTTTATTTTAATCATTGTTCAGATAACTACTTTTTAAAAACTGAGACATAACTTGACAAATAACATTGTTTTTTAATTTTGTAAGGGAGGTATTTAGTATTAAGCAAATTTGAAGATCAAGAAAGGTCAATAGCCTAAAAGAAAAATAGGCAAAGAACAGTCAATAGTTTACAGAAATATAAATACCAAAGGTTCTTAAATACGTGAAGATATGTTAAGCTCTCATTCATAATAAGATAAATGCAAATTAAACCACTCATTGGTTCACCAGTGAGCTGGCAAATATCAAAATGTTTATTTCTGCCCTGGCTGGTGTTGGCTCAGTGGATTGAGTGCTGGCCTTTGCACCAACGGGTCACTGATTTGATTCCCAGTCAGGGCACATGCCTGGGTTGTGGGCCAGGTCCCCAGCAGGGGACACATGAGAGGCAACCACACACTGATGTTTCTCTCCCCTTCTCCTTCCCTTCCCCTCTCTATAAATAAATAAAATCTAAAAAAAATGTTTGATAATACTTGCCCAGGGTAAGAAGAACATTTCTTTAAAAAAAAAAATTTATTTATTTATTTTTAGAGAGGGAAGGGAAGGAGAAAGAGAGAGAGAAACATCAATGTGCGGTTGCTGGGGGCCGTGGCCTGCAACCCAGGCATGTGCCCTGACTGGGAATTGAACCTGTGATGCTTTCGTTCACAGCTCGCACTCAATCCACTGAGCTATGCCAGCCAGGGTTATAAGAAATTTCTGATTAGAGCATAAATTGCTACAATCTTCATGAAGGGAAATGTATATAAAAATGAATATGAAATGCATATACCCTTTGCGCCAATGATTCTACTTCTAGAAACTGACCCTTTTGATGTATTTAATTATGACAAATATAAAATGTTTCTCATGATAACACTATTTGTAATCACAAAAGAATGGAAATAATGTAAAAGCCCATCAACAGGGGCTTGATTAAATTATGACTCAGACAGACAATGTAATAAGCATCTGTTAAAAAAAAGAAATGAGGAAGCTCATTCTATTTAAAGAGGCAAAACATTTGTTTCAATATATATTAAAGATATATACATACCTTGGCTCTGAAAAGCTAGGGACACTGGTTACTTTCAAGGAAGGAAACTGGATATTTGGTTGGGAAGGAGAATTTCCATTGTGTTACCTTTTTACTTTCTGAATTTTGAATTACATGACTATATTACTTTTCCAAACAATAAATTTAAAATATTTAATCCTGGTCAGGTAGCTCAGTTGGTTAGAGTGTTGTCCCAATAAACCAAGGTTGCAGGTTCCACATGCAAGAATCAATCAATGAACGCATCAATAAGTAGAACAATAAACCGATGTTCTCTCTACCCACACCCCTCATCCTTTCTCCCTCTGTCCCTCTCTCCCACTCTCTAAAATCAATACTGTAAATAAAATGGATAAATAAGTAATTTTTTAAAGATTTTATTTATTTATTTTTAGAGAGGGAAGGGAGGGAGAAAGAGAGAGAAACAGCAATGTGCGGTTGCTGGGGGTCATGGCCTGCAACCCAGGTATGTACCCTGACTGGGAATCAAACCTGCGACACTTTGGTTCACAGCCCGCGCTCAATCCACTGAGCTACGCCAGCCAGGGCTTATAAATAAGTAAAATTTAAAGAAATCAGCAGCATTTACAAATAATTTTTAGAGATTATGAGATGGCGCACAAAGCAGACTCTTACGAGAAACAAGACAGGAACTCTTCAGTGGCTTCCACCGCTATCTGAATAAATCTGTGTTCTGTCCCGACAGCTGAGTCCTCGGTGCACCTCCCTGACCTCATCTAACATTCACCCTCCTGAATCACCATGCTTCAGTCGCTCAGGCCTTTAATTCTGCTTAGTGAACAGAACAGGCTCTTTCCTCCACCTAGAAAGCTCTTTCTTCCCTCAGTTCTTTTCATAGTTGGCTCCTTCTTGTCTTTAGAGGTCCTATCAAATGTAATACCTTTCTGATCACACCATCTGAAGCCCACTTCTAGCCCATTCCTTTCATCATATTACCCTGTCTTATTTTCCTCTTTATTACCGCCATCTGAAATTATCGTTTTAATTTTTTCACTTGTCTGTTGTCTTCCCCACTAGAAGTTAAGCTTAATGAGAGAAGAGCATCCCCATGTGCCTAATAGCATAACAGATGCTCAATAAATATTTGTTCAATGAAACTGTTGTTGAATAACTAGACTCACTGTGCTTTGGGATCATATTTTTCCTTAATGAGTGCCTGTTAAAATGTTAAGAATTTGGGAGTTGCTGAATGAATAACAGCATAGGAACCCAGGCATATTTTTAAAACAAAAGAACATTTTAAAAATTATCAGTTCATCTCACTCTTTTAAAAATTCATTCAATGCATTCCAAAACTACACTCTTCTTTGATTACAAAAATCCAAGAAAGCTTGGGAGAAAGGGCTCAATGAGAAGTCCCCGAATGCACAAGACAACGGCAAGGAGCAGGCTCTCGGGAGTCCGCCAGTGCCGGGCCCAGGACGCGCCACTGCAGCGGCCGTCAGGGATGCAGGCTAGACACCAAGTTGTTTCCAGTTAAGTTCTACACAATGCAATTCCAACATATTGATAAAATAAGTCAGATCCTTGGCATTTACTTAGATTTGACCTATAATTTTCATACTATCTGATATGGATTTGATTCCCTTAAAATTGGCATGCGGAGAAAAGATAAATAACATTAAATATATGTGTGTCAACATGTATACATATATAAATATATATATAAACATATCTTTAAAACATGTCTAGATACATAACTAAGTTTTTTCTATACCAGGCTAAGATGTAGAATATGTTTTCTGCCACAGCCAAATACTTGTCTAATTAAGAGTGAAACTGTTCTTGGAACTGTTGTGTAGAAGGAAAACTCAGAAACAAGTACAGTATTATGTGTGCATGTCAGTACCTTTAGGATCATCCCAGTTTACAAATATTTCTTAGGCAAGCACAGACTCTAAAATGACTGAGGATTAGGTATGTTCACAGTACATAAATTGGTTATTTTTCCTTCTTCTCCTCAGTCTAAGTGTTATGAGCTAGAGTTTTATAGAATGGCCTGGCTAGTGGGTCTCATCCAGACAAAGTCAGGATGAACAAGAAGGTACACGAAGAGTCTCCCATCACGGAAGGCAGTGGGGTGACCCACAGAATGCTCCCGCTGACTCCCATACCTCAGTGTGCGCTGGCTGTTTACAGTCTCTCTGCCCTTTTCTACAGGTTATAAATAACTACAAAGTGTCCTTGCCCCCAAGGAGACCTTAGCAGCCAGCTCAGAGGTTAAAATATGGAATAATTCTCACTTTGGATGCAACTTTTCAGTTAGCAAAATAATCAAAAGAACAGAAAAATTTACTGCCAATTTAAGAGCTGGGGAATCATTTATCCACTGAAAACTATCTATTATGTGAGTGCTGTTGACACAGACATATTAGCATAATTCCCTACCTCCGAAATATGTGCAGGGTGAATGTAGCGAATGCTCTGCTCCAAATGCAGAGATCTCTCCTGGAAAGAGGCCGGCAGATGAACAGCCTTGTAGGATTGTGTCTCCTTAGACCCTAAAGAAACTTTTTGAGTTTTGTGCTTGTTTTTCAATTTAGACAAAAATAACTATTGAGCTAAATATATTTACAAAACAAGACTGGAAAGAAAAAAATTCCTGTCTCTACTTGGATGCAGGAGACAGCAGAATGAACCATGGTTGCCACCATCAGAGGTTTCACAAGACCTGGGGTAACACCATCAGGTGGTATGCTGCTACCGTTAATTACAGAACCCCAACTAGGAAAAAACAAATCCCTCCAACTGCTTAAAAAAAAGGCAGACAGGGTTCATCAGATTAAGCCTCTCCGCACATCACTTTCAAACTCCATCATTTGGGAGACGTCTGAAATGGGATGACATGAATCCAAATCAGCAAACAAACCTGATTATAAAGGGGCTACTTCACTTCAAAGTGGGTCTCAGTTCCAAAGGAAAACACATTTAGAAATGAAGTTAGGTAGGCAAAACCAAACAATCAGCAACTTTTCTCTTTTCACGAATTTTAATAATGTGTTGACTCCACTGAACAGCTTTGGAGAAAATCTCTAAGGCTACAAAGAGCAAAGTTAGGAAAGACGAAGATTTTAACACATCCCACGTGTTATCAAAGATTTCTCCTCTAGGTTGAGGAAATTTATTCTAAAACGAGAGCTGAGACAGAATTTTTAAAGAAAGAGGAGATGGGGAGAGGGAAGGAGGGGAAGGAGGTAGAGGAGGGGGAAGGGAAGGGGGAAGGGGAAGAGAGGAGGTAGGGGGATAAAACCTTATGCCTAAGAAGATTCTATTTATATATAATTATATTCCCAAAGTTGTTTTGAGATTTGAGAGGTTTTTCACCCTTTCCCTTCCACTACAACTAGGAAGAACCTATAAAATCCAAATAGTAAACAGGTGAAAGGCTTGGCCCTAATATGGTTTAAGCACGCACGTCCGGTCTGCAAGGAATCCAAAAACAAGATATTACATGAAACAAATAGGGAGAGGCTGGATGACCCCACAGGGTCCCCCCTTTACAGAAGCCAAATTCGATATGCAGTTCTCTTTGGCCATCTATACTTCAGTCAAGCCATTTAAAAATATTTCTTGCTAACACAAGCTGGCTACAGAAACGGCCCAAGGACTACATATCAAAAAATAAAGTCTAATTTGGACTTAAGACATACAATTTAGAATAAGTCAGAAGCTGAAAAGGTCCACCTGCTCCAGAGGATTTGGTATATGAGAGGTTTCCCTGAAAACCCAGAATTTGTTTATAAAAACTGTGTATTTATTCTTACATGTTTAAACTTCAGTCACCTTCAAAGTACTCTCCATTTGATGCAACACACCTGTCGGGACCTTTCATTCACTGCTCAAAACAGTTTTTGAACTCATGATTTTGATGCCTTTTAGTGCTTCTGCTGTTTTTTGTTTCACCTCTTCCACATCAGCAAAATGTTACCTTCTGAGGACTTTTTTCATCCAGGGGAACTGCTTGGGTGAGACTGGGAGAAAGGGAGGGTGGGGCACTGGTCAGCGGTGGGGTGGGGGGCGTTTTTGGTCAGAGACTGCTGAACACTCAACGCAGTGTGGGCAGGTGTGCTCATAAATCACCCATCAGGAAATGGGCAAACGTGCTGAAAGACTCTTCAAAATAAATTCACTGAACGCACACGCAGTCTCTCGCAACAGCATCAGCTGGTACCCCATTACAGATGGGCTCCTAGAACACTGACCCAGTGGGGGAAACTATTATCTTAAACTATATTACTACAAGGGGCCCACCCTCCAGGAGATAATTCCGGGCTTTTGGGGGGCCCCCTCAATTAACTACATGGGTAACCAAGGCTCTTCAGCAATAACTACTATAATACTATCTAGCTTAAATATTTTTTAAAAGTACAAAAGCAGTATTTTCTAGAGATATTTCTTTTCTTTTAAATAAGATTTTATTTATTTATTTTTAGACAGGTGAAGGGAGGGAGAAAGATGGGGAGACAAGCATCAATGTGTGGTTGCCTTTCGTGTGCCCACCACCAAGGACCTGGCCTGCAACCCAGGCATGTGCCCTGGCTGGGAATTGAACTGATGACCCTCTGGTTTGCAGGCCCGCACTCAACCCACTGAGCCACAGCAGCTAGGGCTAGACATACTTCTTTATGAAACACCTAGACCTCCCTCTAACTATGAGAGACCGAGGTGTACAGATGCTTTGGTCTTCTTTAATTATGGTCTTACTGAAGAAATCTGATGACTGTTTACATGGACCCATGCTCCTGGCCTAGCAAATATTGGCAGGAAAGAAATTCTCTCTTTTTCTGAAGTTATTAAAATAAAGCAATTTCTATGTAAATGTTAAGGTTCTAACTAACCTAAATGAAACAAAGGATGGGCACGAAGTTCTCAGCTTTGAATGTTCATTACAAAATTCACGACACAAGGAAAAAGTAAAACCCCACAGGCAGATAAAACTAGGGAGAGTTAGACAGAATGTCTGTCTTAACAGAATTTCCTGGCTCCCAATGATTTGTGTCAGAATTTAAATGATTAACATGCAATAACGCCTATTTTACCTGCTAAAACACTGTAAAAACGTACATAACATTTGAGACAAGAATCTCATACCACAAAGTAAAAGTTTGAAGATGTCAGTCACAGGCCTGGCCAGCTAGCTCAGTTGGTTACAGTATCATTCACGCGCGCCAAGGCCGTGGGTTTGATCCCAGGTCAGGGCACATACAAGAAACAACCGTGAATGCTTAAATAAGCGGAACAACAAAGAAATGTTTCTCTCTCTCTCCCTTCCTCTCTCTCATTCTCTGAAATCGAGTAAAAATAAATGAATAAATGTACGTATATATCTATGTATGTTTAAAAAAAGAAAGAAAAAACCCATGATGCTAGCCAGAATGGAAGGAAGATCTTTTAAAGTTCCCCACAGAGAGACGGGCCCCAATGCGCACACACAAAGCCGATCTGCTCTAAACCAAACTCCTTTTATAGAGTGAAACGAAGCCCATGAACTGCGCAGGGCTGTCCAACCTTTTGGCGTCTCTGGACCACACATTAAATACACAAACACTAATGAAAACAGATGAGCAAATAAAAGGTTTTAAGTAAATTTACGATTTTGTGTTGGGCTGCGTTCACAGCCATCCTGGGCCACAAGAGCCGTGGGGTGGACGACCCTGCCGGGGGATTAAGGTATCTCCTTTTCTAAACTGCAACCCTAATTTCCCGGAAGGTCTGTCCTAGGGAGAAAGATAATCTTCCTCTGAGGTCTCAAAATCATGTATTATCAACCGTTAGTTAAAAATTTAAACCCCAACATCTTTTCTCCCGTCCACCTTCAGTATAAAAAGCCTAATCCTTTCTGCACACGACAGCCACCACAGGTCTGAATAACTCCAGCTTACTCTAGGGAAGAATATTTAGAATAAAACTTCTTTTTGAAGGCATTTATAAAAATGTTTCTTTCACAGTTTGTAATGCTCATTATTTTTTTCCCATTTTTTAAAAATACCACCTTACATGCTTACCTTCCATGACTTTGAGTTTACACATCATTTGCACTGAAACGGTTGATTGCACTCGAGATGTGCATTTTTTTAAGTCATGGTAAATATTTGTATGCATTTCATTCCACTTTTTTCCTCATTATCTTAAACTATATTTAAAATAAAACTATGTCAAAAGTCACTAAGTCAGCAGGGAGACTAATTTGTCTTGTCTAACAGGAAATCTTTGTTGGAAATAGAGACGATGAATCACACTTAACCAGATTCTGAATCTCACACGAGTCCTCCTTACTTTGGCTGTCCTGAAATGGGAGAATCTTACAAAAGCGGGTGATGCATTTGCTAGGGTTTACAAGTCAAAATGACCACGCATATCTCTAGTCCTGAGTGCTGTACTTTTTAGTCATCTTTCAAAAAGATAATGCTTAGAAATTAAAGTCAGAAAATCCAAGCTAATTCTTTTAATGAAATGGCTTATGAATGTAGCAAAAATGAAACAGGTGGCTTGCCCCCACGTCAACAAGAGAGGAGTGATCACTTTTGCCAGCTACCTCACAAAATATTTTAAAAATAACTATTAAGTTTTTATGTAAAATACCCTTTTAAGAAAGTGCTCTGTGGGTCTATTACACCAACACAAGATGCATTGAAACAAAGCAATGTAACCTATAGTTTTTAAAGAAGATTTTATTTACTTATTCTTAGAGAGTGGAGAAAGGAGGGGGAAAGAGAGGGAGAGAAACATAAATGTGTGAGAGAAACACGATCAGTCTCTCTCGCACGCCCCCCAACCAGGTGTGTGCCCCGGACTAGGAATCGAACCGTCAACTTTTCATTTTGTGGGATGACGCCCAACCCACTGAGCCACATCAGTCAGGGCTGCATCCTATGTTTTAATAATTAACAGCTGTCACTCTGAGGTTTTTGTTGAAGACTGGTGAGATAACTCGGCTAGACACCACCCCTATACCACCCTAAAAATCTACCATATCCTACAAAGTGACTCAAAACAGAAACAGGAATAAAAGTGGTCGCAAGGCTTCCAGGAGCCTCATGCGGGCAGGAAATTCTGCTGCTGTGTTCCCTTTCACGGGAAAAGGAAGTGCTGCATACACTGGGGTAATTCTTTAAAAACAGAATCCTTTCCTGAAAATGTAAACACGATCTTTAACTATTACACTGTACAAATACGCTTCTCTTATTCTGGTAAACCAAATCTGGTTACTACTAGGAATGGAAGGAGCCCTCACCAAAAACCGCCTTAAACTACTGGTGTTAAAACAGGATAGCCGTGCTCAGGAGATTTAAGAGAAGACAGGGAGACTCAGGCTGAGTCCATCTAAGAAATATTTACTGGACACCAACTATGCAAGACACTCTCTGAGATAGAGTAGTTAAAAAAAAAAAAGAAAAAAAACACAAAAGACAAGGTTCCTGACCCTCTGAGGGTAGACAGACAGACACATGCCTTTAAGATTTTATAAGTAACTATCTTATGCAGAAGTTATTAATGAACTTTAACAGCTAAAAATGCTCTGAATCTGACTCTTAAAGTCAAAACCAATACCTTTAGTCCTTTACTCTCTATATATATATTTTAAGGTTTTGGTGTCTCGGTTAATTTGGTGGAACAAGCACTTTTAGGCCCAAAGGATCAGCGAAGGTCAAAGAGCGACAATACTGGTAAGGACTACGAAGAACAGAAGGGGAACAGGACGTTCTCACACTCCTGGCAGAACAAATTAGTACCACCACTTCGGAAAAGCAGTTTATTATCTAATACAGCTAAGGATCTAGCAATTCCACTCTCAGAGATGGCCCAGAGAAACTCTTCCTGCAAACTTCTGTCAGCACACATTAAAGGGGAAAAAAGTTAAAAGCAATAGTGTTCATAACAGCCAAAAACATCAACAGTAGAATGGCTATACAAAGTGTGGTAGAGTATAATCATATAATAGATGCTGTGGGGCAATAAAACTAAACTACAGGTCTACACAGTGACATGGATGAAAGTTACAAACACACTGTTGGGTTCTGAAAGACGACACAACAGAGCACTTACAGTATTATTCCATTTCTATCAAGTTCAAAAGCAGGCAAAATTAAACTGTACTGGTGTGCAAAAAAACCTCAATGGCGAAATCACAAAGGAAGGAAATAATTATCATAAATGTCGGACTAGTCATACCCTGTGCAAAAAAGTATGGGTTATAAGCTAGAAGGGGCACACAGCAAGCTTCTTTTGGGTGCCGGCAATGATATATTATTTCTAGGACTTACTGGTAGTTATATAGGTACTTGTTTTTTATAATTAACCTTTATGCAGTTACACTGTGTATCTTTGTTATATTTCATAATGAAAATGTTCAACAGATGTTAAAATAATCCAACAGGGTGTGTATATATAGTTGACCTTTGCACAACACAGTTCTGAACTGCATGGGTCCACGTATACACAGACTTTTTTCCAATAAACACTGTAAGTGTACTTTTTCTCCTGATTTTCTTAGTAACATTTTCTTTTCTCTAGCTTAGTTTACTGTAAGAATACAGTACATAATATACATAACATACAAAACATGTGTTCACGGACTAATCAGTAAGGCTTCCGGTCATCAGTAGGCTATTAGTAGTTCAATTTGGGGGAAGTCAAAGTTACATACAGATTTTCAATGGCATGGCGGGGGGGGGGGGGGGGGTCGGCATCCCTAAACCCGAACTGTTTAAGGGTCAACTTTTTTGTGTGTGTATAAATTTCATTTATATTTTTACTGAATATATTTAATATTTACTATAAATAATATCTATTTATTTCTTCCAATGTCCAAGGGCAAATAAATGTCTTACACAGAATACACCCTTGATTCTCCCCCTGCAAGACAATTTAGGATAAGAACTCAGTAACAGAGCAGGGCCACTAGGAAGAATACCTACAGATAGTCTTTCTTACTATACCCTCTTTCTTTGAATTTATATGCAATATATAAGATCTGCATTTCAGGAAAATTTTCAATACTGACACAAATGTTTAAATCTACATATATGTACTCACCTGGAGCCACTACTTAATACCCAAATTATTATAAGAGATAAGCAAAAGCTTCTGAGAAAGCAAAGCCAGGATACAAGTACTTCTTTGTATGACTTCCCATCTCACTCCAAGTAAAAGCCAAATCCTTTCAGTGGCTGAAAGGCCCTGCACAATCTGGGCGTCATTACCTCATCGGCCCCATCTCCAATTACCTTCTCCTGAGCTCACCTCGTTCCAGCCACCTTGCCCCTCTCTGCTGTTGTTCCTCAAACAAAAGAGGCTTGTTCCTGCCTCAAGGCTTTGTGCTCGCCCTTGTCTCCACCTGAATAACTCTTCCCTGAGACATTCTCTTGGCACGCTCGCTAACACTGCTGGGTCTTTCCATAATGGTCACTGGCTCTGTGAAGCCTACCCCAACACTCGTAGAGATGCAATCCCCAACCCTGCAACCCCAATTGTATTCCTCCTCCTCTAACTTTTTTTCTTACAGCACTTCAAGTCATCTACCCAGCTGTATTTGGAATGGAAGAAGGCAGACCCTTGTCTGTTCTGTCGCTGCACCCTGTCAGTGTCTGGCACACGAAGGCCAGAAATAAACGCTTGTTTAATAAACGACTGAATTAATCTTTTCTTTTGGATTTCTCTTGAAAGATTAGACAGTAACTTCATACAGTTAAAACAAACGAACAGACCATGTTTCCCCTTGCTATATGCCAAATTTAATATCAAAGTTTGTTTTACTTGCAAGTTTCAGGGTTATGTTCTTATTAACACTAAGGAGTCACAGGTAAGACTTATATAAAGTTGACAAAAACTAAATTGTATTCTCCCCTGAAAAATGTGCAGCGCCTGTTTTCATGACAATGCCGGGCGAGCCCAGAGACAAGAACTCTCCTGCATGGCCGGTGCAGGTAAACACTGGTGTAATCGCTGTGGGAACCACCTGACAAGATGCAGCATGAAGGCTGAGTGATTGCTTCTTATACAGCTAAAGCTATACTTTTTGTTATTTTTAAGTTTTTAAAAAATAAGCATGTGAGCCCTGGCTGGCGTAGCTCAGTGGATTGAGTGCGGGCTGCGAACCAAAGTGTCACAGGTTCTATTCCCAGTCAGGGTACATGCCTGGGTTGCAGGCCATGGCCCCCAGCAACCGACCATTGATGTTTCTCTCTCTCTCTCCCTCCCTTCCCTCTCTAAAAATAAACAAATAAAATCTTAAAAAAAAATAAGCATGTTTTACTTTTTTTTAATCCTTACCCAAGGACATTTTTTTTTTGGTGCTTTGGGAGATTGGGAGAGAGAAACATCGATGGGAGAAAGAAACATCAATTGCTTGCCTTCTCATTCACACTCCAACCACGGATTGAACCTGCAACCTAGGTATGTGCCCTGAATGGGAATTGAACCCATGACCTTTCAGTCCATGCATCAACACTCCAACAGAGCCACACCAGCCAGGGCAAGCATGTTTTATTTTTATTGTCAGAGAAAAAGGTGTTTTTTAAAAATTTTGCAAACAAAACATAATTTCAAGAAGTTCATTTAAGAACTTAAGAATATTATCTTTTGACTAACACAGAAACAATAAAGGCTTCTATTGTGTATCCACATGAAACAGCCCAAGAAGGGGACTACAGTTAGGAAAAAAATTTTTTTTTACTTAGAAACAGAAATTGTATGGAGAGTTTCCCAAGTAGAGGGGAAAACAAAATTCCTATTCCATAAAGAACATAATTTTATTCTAAAGAAAGACTTAAAATAGGAATATTTCTCCACAGGGTAAAACGCAGGACTGATGTGGTACAGCGCAGGTAACGCGCTCCGTTCAAACCTCCTGGCCGCAAGGGCACACGGAAGACAGGTCACCGGACAAAGCTCGCTCACTGGGAGACACGACAGGCGCCTCTGCTGCGCATGCAGGCAGGGCTTCCTCTTTTCATGAGCTGCTTCGCCAGTGAAAGACGCAGCAAACCTAGACCCAAAGGTGACTTTCCAATCACACCTGAACCATATCCTAAAACTTAATAAATATGAGAGAAAATACACAGCCATCTGATATTCTACAGTTATTTATTACTAAGGTTTCCATTTTAAGTTTTATTGTTTTTAAAAATATGTAGCATATAAATTCTTCTCAAATTCTTAAGACAGGTGAATATATATTCATACATGAGGTAGCTGCCCAAACTAGTTAAAGAATTCCTACTCAAATACTCACAGCAGGCAGCCTTATTATTAAAGAGTAACAGTTTTCATTTGTAACACTTCAGCATTCCAAGTGCTCAACGCTCAGAATAGGATCCACATTTAAAGAGAAAAATATGAAATAAAAATTAAAAATATACTCAACCTCACAATAATTAATAAAAGTATAGTGGATTTAAAGATTCCAGAAAAAAGTTGTAACTGAAAACCACTGATCATTAAAACAGATGGTCCCTGAGCAAAATTTCCTCCAACAGTTCCAATTTAAGGTGAAGGCTTATATTTTTTAAATGCTTAATTTGACTAAGAATACTCCAAGAAACTCTTTCATAAATATCAGCTGTATCTGGATCACGCTGAACTTACAAGGTAACATAAGAATTGTATGCACTGGACTGGAGATCACTAAACAGGCCTGCATTTAGTGGGCAGGAGTTTAAAAGTAGTAAAAGAAACTTAGAAGGGGGAAAGATGAGTAGTTATTGACATTTATGAAAAATAGCTATTGGATGTGAGACAATAAAATCACAAAATACTAACATGCAAAAGTTGCCAAATTTATCAAATTCCAGAAAGAATCCACAGGAAAAGAAATTTTCAGGGCCTCTGGCCTTAGAAAAAGATTGTCATTCCAAGTTATGGAAGATTTTCCATATCCCTTCCTCTTCCTTAAATGACCCCTCCCTCTCCTCAAAGTGGTAGACCAAGGGGAAACATTCAAATAGAAGATACTTAGACACTGGCTAGTGTGTCTCTGTGGGGTTGAATGCCCGCCTGCAAACTGAAAGGTCACCGGTTTGATTCCCACTGAGGGCACATGCCTGGGCTGCAGGCCAGGTCCCCAGCTGGAGACATGGGAGGGGCAGCAGATCGATGTTTCTCTCCCTCTCTTCTCCTCTCTAGAAATGAATAAACAAAACCTTAAAAAAAAAAAAAAAGGTACTGAGAATAGAAACAAACCACCAAAGCAACAAAAAGTTAAGAAGAGAATGAAGAAGAGGAGAAAACCATAAGGGATATGTATGAGGGTTTTGTCTTTAATGGAAAAAAAAAAAAGAAGAAAAGAAAACAACGTATATATCCATCAAATGGTTTGGAAAAACTGTGAAACAGTCATACGGTGAAATAAAAATAAAATACCTAAAATGAGGGACCTAGATCTATACGTATCCAGAGGAACAGATGTTGAAAAACAAGAATAAATGGAAAAAAAAAAGACTTCCACAGAATTTATTTATATGTATATCTTACACACATTTTTGTGTTTCACACACAGTGAGCGCACTGGAAGAATGCACACTAAACCTATGGTAATGGTTGCCTCTGGTGAGTGAGGGTGGGAAAAGAGCTGAGAAAGTAAATAAAGAGGACTTTAGTCGAAGGTGTTTGTCACAATCTCTCTAATTGTTTGGCTTTTTGAAAAAACTTTCAAAAAACAATGAATTCAGAGGGAAAAGTAAATTAGAAAAGCTTTAAAAATCGACATCATAGCAATATTTTCAATAAACAATACTATAACCGAAATCCAACCAAAAAAAGCCAGGGAAGCCCTGGATGGAGTGGCTCAGTGAAGTGAGTGCCAGCCTGTGAGCCAAAGGGTTGCCAGTTCGATTCCAGGTCAGGGCACACATCTGGGTTGCGGGCCAGGTCCCTGGGCAGGGGGCGTGCAAGAGGCAACCACACACTGATGTGTGAAACTTCTCTCCCTCTCTTTCTCCCTCCCTCCCCCTCTAAAAATAAATAAAATCTTTAAAAAAACTTAAAAAGCCAGTGAATTCAGTCCCTATCTTCTCAATAATGAGAAGTCCAACTTTTGTTGGTAAAATATTTTTCCTAGTTGGTGGAAATTACATAGCACGGGGGTTACTTGAAGAGGGAGGGAGGAAACAGACCGATTCCATATATTTCAGTAAAAAAGTACACTTTAAATAAAAACAATAGTCATAGTAATCCAGCATATCTTCAGAGAGACCATCAACCCTCACTGGGAACCATGTCCCCTCGGAGCACCTTCTCTCTCCTTTCTGACCTTCTGACCTCCTTAGACCTCTGTTCTGTTCTACCCTCTAACCTCCTGTGGCCTCGTCCTTCACCTTTCCCCAGCGTTACTCATTTTCCTCTCTACAGACCAATCCTTCTTGAGCCACCTCAAATTTTAATACCTATATACTCAAAGACAGATTTTTTAAAAGAAAACTTGAATGCTTTAAGTTTCTGAAATGCTTTAAGCTTTTTCTCCTCTTTCAAATATGTTTTTCTTCCTTCTGTTACCTTCTCCATCCTCAGCCTGTTTTTCCCCTTCCATTTTAATTTATTTTTTAGTTAATTTTTAGAGAGAAACATTGCTTTGTTGTTCCACTTACTTAGGCGTTCACTACTTGCTCCCTGTAGGTG
Source organism: Phyllostomus discolor (assembly GCF_004126475.2). Classification (NCBI taxonomy): domain Eukaryota; kingdom Metazoa; phylum Chordata; class Mammalia; order Chiroptera; family Phyllostomidae; genus Phyllostomus; species Phyllostomus discolor. The sequence goes on along the minus strand of NC_040910.2, from coordinate 101,947,240 downwards.
CCCTAACTGGGGATCAAACCGGCAACCTTGATGACCAGGACAATGCTCTAACCAACCGAGCTACCTGGCCAGGGCCAATGGCTGCTTTCAACTGCTGGCAAGCCTCTGCCGTGTTTCTACATTTCACTTCTTAAGGAAAGGATACTCCCAAGTAAACCAAACGAAATCCCACTCCATAGCTCAAAGGTCAAATAAAGGGGAAAAAAACTAAAGTAAAAAATACTAGCCAAGCCCTGGCTGCCATAGCTCAGTGGATTGAGCGCGGACTGCGAATCAAAGTGTCGCAGGTTTGATTCCCAGTCAGGGTACATGCCTGGGTTGCAGGCCATGACCCCCAGCAACCGCACATTGATGTTTCTCTCTCCCTCCCTCCCTCTTTATCTCCCTCCCTTCCCTCTCTAAAAATAAATAAATAAAATCTAAAAAAAAAATACTAGCCATATTTTGCTACCTTTCATTTTGACGTTATGGGTAAGGATAAAGTTCTAACAATCTAATGAGAGAGCAAAACCAGACTTGCTTGTACATTTTATCATCTTTATAGTATTGTAAATGTACCTGGAATCCTCTATTTCACAGGGTACTTGGGTTAAGAATAGTAAGACCATTTAGAACATGTCTGTACAGTTGAATACTACAGCCTAGCAGAAACATAACCGCAAGATTCACAGTACAGATACAACCCATACCCTCCCACCTCATCCTCTTGGTCCAAACAAACAAACAAACAAACAAACCCAGAAACAAAAACTTCCAAGGTCCTTTTTGTTGCTTTAAGCTATATAAGCATTCTCTCACAAGCAGTAGTCAGTGCTTCAGTCTCCCAAGTACTTTGACATTCATGATCTTATTTGGGATTTTAAACAGCTCTGTGAGGCATGCAGGGCATGTGTTTTACAAATAGGGAAACAGAAGCTCAGAGGTTACGATCTGTCATGGTCACACAGCTATGAAGGGGTTTGAGTTCAGAACTGAAGTCTTTCACTCCCTAATCCAATGCTTTATAGTTCATGTGACGAGGTGATTCTCAGGTCAGGCACCGTCTTTTATTCACCCTGCAGGAACCGGAAAAACATCTGAGGGAAGGCACATTCACATACCCCGGCTTCAGACTCCAATTTCATTTTCAAGTGGCAACTCTGTTGAAAAGTACGCTCTTTTGTTCTAATGAATTCTGAGCACCGTTATTTGCTTTTAAAGACTTATGTATTTTTAGAGAGAGGGGGAGGGAGGGAGGAAGAGGGAGAGAGACATGGATGTGAGAAACACTAATCGGTTGCCTCTTGGACGCACCCCAGCCGGGGACCAAACCTGCAACCCTGTGCGCCCTGACTGGGAATGGAACTGGCGACCCCTTGCCCAACTGAACAAGCCACACTGGTCAGGGGCTGAGCACCATTATTAGTGGAAATTTGGGCCAACTGTTGATAGGCTCATGCCTATCTACGTGCAAGACTGGACCCTGGGAACAAATCGTATGCCCTAATACTTTTAGAATGACTCTCCATGCTTTAGTAGCTAATCACCATTCATTTGAAAACCAAAATGTCTACTGTTCTAACATGCCAGAGCAACCTTCTAGTCTGAGTTTCTGAAGAACAGCGTCTTTTTCTCTGGAGATCTCTATCTCCCTTTTGCCATAAGATTACAGAATTTGAAAATAAAGTTTCTATCATTACTTAACTATACTCAATTTGAGATCTCTAACATGACTAAAACATCAAATGAAACTATCTTCTACCCAGTTGCTCAACCCAAAACCTATCTTCTATCTGATCTATCAGGAAGTCCTGTCAGCAGTCCTGCTTCCTAACATACTCTCCATTTACCTATTTTAATTTTATCCATTTCTGTGCAACTTTCTCTTACCTAAACCAGTGTTAACTGGTTTCTAATTATCTCCCAGCTTACTCTATAGCACAATCTAGTCTCCACATAGCAGCCACAATGAACTTTTAAAAAATAAATCAGTCCTGGCTGGTGTGGCACAGTGGACTGAGCACCAGCCTGTGAACCAAAAGGTTGCTGGTTCAATTCCTAGTCAGGGCACATGCCTGGGTTGTGGACCAGGTCCCCAGCTGGAGGCATGCAAGAGGCAACCCATCAGTGTTTATCTTTTAAAAAGGCCTTCTCTGACTATAGCATTTGTACATGAATTAATCCTCTACACTGTCCACAGTCTACAACCTGATCATCTCTTCGGAGTCCACTTTTAATACTGACATTCTGGTCCTGCAAAGCTGAAAACCGGAACCTGGACAGTGGAGGGCTCTGCAAATACAATGCCTGTTCAAAGTCAAAAGTAGCACCCTGATCTTTCTTCTTTTTGGCATCCAAAAGAAACTCTCCTAAATTTTCCTTTTGTTTTCCAGGTATACATTTTTAACCAAAGCCATTGTTAATCTTTCAAATGTTTCCTATTATATCCATTTTATGCTTCTCTCTCTCTTTTTTTTAAAGATTTTATTTATTTATTTTTAGGGAGGGAAGGGATGGGGAGGGGGGGAGAGAGAGAGAGAGAGAGAGAGACATGAATGTGCAGTTGCTGGGGGTTATGGCCTGCAACCCAGGAATGTACCCTGGCTGGGAATCGAACCTGGGACACTTTGGTTCCCAGCCCGCACTCAATCCACTGAGCTACACCAGCCAGGGCTATGCTTCTCTTTTTAAAAAGTATAATATCAAGCTTCTAGACTCTGTCATTATTTTGTATTTGCCTTAAAGAAATCACTAGTTTTTCTGACCACTAACCTTACTGTACAGCACATAATTTATTTTCTATCAATTAAGGAAAACTTCAACTAATAATAATGAGACTAGAGATCTGGAATCTGTTTTCTGTGACCGGAAACTGGCTTACAAATAGAAAAATAAACATAGAAATAAAGAGTATTTTTGGAGATGTAAATAATACCAACAGTTTTAACAAATGCCTTATAAAATGATAATAAGGATCAAGAAGACTTGCTAATGCTGCTTAATCCTTCAGGAGGAAAAGACTGCAGTGACCTGAGTAAAGTGCAGAGAATTCCCTCCTACAGACTGGCTACTCTTTGAGGATAGGGACCCACGCCCAGAGTGTCCTGCACTGTGTCTGGCGCGCAGAAGGTGCTTCACGCGCCTCTGGTGAATAAAGACATTAGTAACATAAATCTAGAGATGTAAAAGGACTTAGTGAGCATCCAGTTAAATTATTTTGTTTTACATGTCAGGGACCAGAACCCCAAAGCGGCTCAGCGGCTGGCCCAATGTGATACGGTACACAGAGAAGGCCAGGCCCAGAGCTGAGACCAAAACCCAAGCTATTTTACCATCTTCATATAATTATGTTGAAAAAAGCAGGATTTTTCCAGAATTTCAACGTGGATAAATGAAAAATAATGCATTGGTGAAAAACAATCAAACTGTAATTAAGGACACTGAGTTCAAAATTATCTGAAGTACAAAAAGAACTTGATGAGGCACAGTTACCCATTATGTATAGTCCAAATGGACCAAATTCTTCTCTCCGTTATCAGAAAGGATGCAGAAAACACCTCAAACACTGACATCCTCCAACCTAGCGTTAAAGTCTTACCTAGCATGACTGTTCAGAGTAGGACAACTCCACGGCACATTCACGACAGAATTACAGTGGTCACACACACTGGGTTCCTCCCTATGCGTGTAGAGTTACAAAGACAAATTTGCAACTCTATTTGTTCTTGGCCTTCTCTAACCTTTTCTCCTTTCAATTCAACCAAAGCTTTACTGATTAAAACTGCACAACTATGATTTGATACTGATCCTCAAGATGTGAAAAGGCTTCACTCTATTTCCTGAAAATTCTTTCCTTTGAAAAGCAAAGATTCATCTTATCAGCCTAGCCAAATTATTATCAAATAGAGTACCTATTTTGAGAGAGGCCTATGGATGATTTAAATTATGGAAGAGTAACACTCCCCACCTATAAATGTAGCAGAATCACAAGCAAAGATTGATTTTTATCCTAAGTCCAACAACTAATCTTTACATTAATGTTTTTATTGTTTGAATCCTAAAGTCAATCAACCATAAAAAATATTCAATGAATGCAATTTAGATGCTAGTCCCATGTTGAACTACCAGCCTGACCACTGCCAATTTCTTCAGAATCACTTTGCAATGGCTTGGTTTAAATAAAGAAAAAATGTTTCTGGCCTTAAAGAACCAGGAAAAGACTCAACTAAGAGCTAAAAGAAAAACTGTTCATATATTCACAAACAGAAATTCTCAACATATAAATTTTTCTCCTTTAAAAATTTTACTACCTCCCTGGCTGGTGTGGCTCAGTGGATTGAGCTCCAGACTGCAAAGCAAAGGGTACCAGTTCAATTCCCAGTCAGGCTACCTGCCTGAGATGCTGGCCAGGTCCCCAGTAGGGGGTGTGTGAGAGGCAACCACAGCCTGATGTTTCTCTCCCTCTCTTTCTCCCTCCCTTCTCCTCTCTCTAAAAGTAAAAATAAAGAAAATCTTTAAAAAATAGTTTAAAAAAATTTTTATTACCATCTTTTACAGTATACTTTGCTTTTAAGTAGCAAGCCAGTTAAAAGTCACAAAAATTATTTCTCCAGCTATTCACTTCTGGATATTAGACGAATAAAAACTCAGTAAAATCAATTTTATAAATCAGAGCAGTCAGGTATTCAAATTAAAAAAGGGAAGCTTTGGACTCTAGACACAAATTTACTTCAAATATTAAATACCTATAGAACTCAAAAATAAATTTATTTTTAGAGGAATGAGCCTCCAGAGTTACAAAATGTGGGTAAGAGTTACCACTTTATCTTTACTGCCAGAGGTAAGGACTTCAAGAACTGTAAGTTGACTGACTTCCTTCTAGTCAAGATGGCCATGTAGGCACACATGGCTCGCTTCCTCTCACAACCTCATAAAAATTACAACTAAAATCTAAAACAAACATTAATCAGAACCTTCAGAAATCAAGTTGAATGGAAGTCTGACAACTATGGAATTAAAGAAACCACATCCACCCAGACTGGTAGGAGGGGTACAGATGAGGAATGGGCTGGTCCCACATCCACCTGTGGTGGATAAACTTTGGGAGGGATACCTCGGGAGCAAGGAGTCCCAGCCTCACACCAGGCCACCCAGCCCAGGGTTCCAGTACCAGGAAGCTAAGTCCCTACAACTTCTGGCTGCAAAAATGAGCAGGGATTGGGTCAGGGAAGAAACTTCTGGAGTCCCAAGCAGTTCCTCTTAAAGAGCCCACACATAGACTCTCCTACTCAGACTCACTCCCTCTGAGCTCCAGCAACAGGGTAGCAGCATGAAAGGCACCAGTGGCATACAGGCAGAAACTGAAGTGTCTAGCATCAAAGCGAGCAAAAGCCATTGTGCCTTTTCTGAACCCTCCCCTGACAAAGCCAACAAGCTGGTGCCATATCTGAGACTCCATCAACCTGGCTAACACTGTTTGCCTAGCCCAGGAGATCCCCTGTAACTCCACCCCACCCAACTTATGGGCCCACCCAAGCTGCTTTTCCACATGAAAAGCTGGTCTTAGCTCATGCTTCACAACTTCCTAAATGCTCTCAAACAGCAGCTGGCCTCAGTGAGCCCCAGGCCCAGCACTAGCAGCAGCCACCCTAGATTCACAGCTTGGCTTCACCTGGGAATCTCCAAGCCCATCACAGGTAGCAGCCATCTCTGACTGCTTTACAGCCCAGGCAGAATGGCCCTGGGAAAACCACAGGTGGGGGCTGACCTTGCTCTGCACCACCCAGGAAACCTCAGAGCCTGTGCACCCAGTGGACAGCTATGGACCACATCAGAGCACCACCATCCTGCCCCCAAACTGCTGATCCTCCACAGAGGGCAGAGGGTGGTAATGAAGTGGTCACAGCCAGTCCTAGCAGCTGAATGACCCCAGGTACATCCCTCCCATTGACCTGACAACAGCAATCAAGGCTCAACTATAAGAGGAGGGTGTATTCAGCTCACACAAAGGGCACAGCTTGAGTACACAGCTTGGGAGATAGGGGAGGCTGTGCCACTGGACCCTATAGGGCACCTACTACATTAGGCCACACTACCAAGACACCGAGTCAAAGCAGCTCTACCTAATACATAAAAACAAACACAGGGAAGCTGCCAAAATGAGGAGACAAAGAAGCATGGCCCAAATGAAAGAACAGATCAAAACTCTAGAAAAACAACTAAATGAAATGGAGATAAGCAATGTATTAGATAGAGTTCAAAACACTGGTTATAAGGATGCTCAAAGAACTCAGTGGGGACCTCAACACCATTAGAAATCTATTTGAAACAATAATGAAAGAAAATGTCCCTATTTTGCAGGAGATAGACCTGCAAGTCCAGGAAGCACAGAGAGTCCCATACAAGATGGATGCAAAGAGGCCCACTCCAAGACACATCATAATTAAAATGCCAAAGGTTAGAAAGAAAGAGAGAATCTTTAAAGCAGAAAGAGAAAAGAAGTTAGTTACCTATAGGGGAGTTCCCATAAGATTGTTGAGCTAATTTCTCAAAAGAAACTTTGCAGGCTAGAAATATTCAGTCATGAAGAACAGGGACCTACAGCCAAGGTTGCTCTACCCAGCAAAGTCATCATTTAGAATCTAAGGGCAGATAAAGAGTTTCCCAGACAAGAAAAACACTAAAGGAGTTCTTCATCACCAAACCATTGTTATATGAAATATTAAAGGGCCTTACTTAAGAAAAAGATCAAAACTATGAACTATAAGTGGCAATAAATACATATCTATCAGTAATTGAATCTAAAAATCAAACTAAACAAGAACAGAGACAGAATCATGGATACAGAGAGCATTTTGATGGTTGCTAGATGGAAGGGGGTTATGGGGGAAAGGGTGAAGAGGTGAGGGGATTAAGAAGTACAAATGGGTAGCCAGAGAACAGCCATGGGGATGTGAAGTACAGTAGAGGAAATGGAGCAGCCAAGGAACTTACACGCATGACCCATGGACATGAACAATGGTGGGGGGATTGTCTGAGGGAGTGGGGGGTGCTGGGTGGAGGGGGGACAAAGGGGGAAAAATCAGGACAACTGTAATAGCAAAATCAATAAAATACAATTGAAAGAAAAGAATTTAGCCCTGGCTGGTATGGCTCAGTGGATTGAGTACCGGGCTGTGAACCAAAGGGCTGCTGGTTCAACTCCCAGTCAGGACACACACCAGGTCCTAGGGTGAGGGAGAGGCAGCCACACACCACTCTTTAAAATAAAATAATGTTTCTCTTCCTCTCTTTTTCCTTCCCTCCTCCTCTCTAAAAATAAAATAAAATCTTTACAAAAAAGAATTTAAAGTTTAAAAAAAACTGTCTGTCTTAGAAAGGTTAACATTTTATTTGGTCTTCCAAAATCAATTTTTCACAACAAGAAAAAAAATCATTTAAATAAACTTTTAGAATAAGAATACAAGTCAATATATTTATAAGCTTTTGCCTTTTCAGGACGTGACTTCTAGTGCAAGCTTTGCAAATACTTTTGGAAATCTAAATTTTCTCATTTTTAAATTGAGAGCAACTGTCCAAGAATCTCTAAGGTCCCTTTCAAAGCTAAAGTTCTATGCTCCTTTGGAAATCTGCCTCTCTTCATATGCTTTTTGAAAATGAAAAGCAGTACACATACAGAATAATTCAAAAGTTATAGGCACCCAAATCCCTCTTTCAAAGCCTAAAGATAACCAGTTTTCTTTTTTTCTTTAGAAACAAACAAAAAACACAGAAAACCAAAAGAGGAGCATGTATCAGCAAGCACACACACATCCTCTCTGATATTCTCTTGCAGGCACACACATACCTTACTCTTTCTAACGGCTGCAAAGAATTCTGTCCACCGATGTGTGTGTGGCTGTCAGGATTTTGCTACTGCAAACAACGTAGCAAATAGGTATATCTGAACAATAGTGCAGCCAAGCCCAAGGAGCAGGGCACTGTTTATTTTGACAGATATTGCTAAACTGCCCTATCAAATGTTGTATCAATAATACATACTTCCCACACAATTGCCTGATTCCCCATATTTCTGAGCGTCTATCCTCTTGATACTCATCCAGGGTGGTCAGAGACAGAGAGATGGAAACAAACCTTTAGGCAGAAGACCAGTGAGATTTAGACCATCTCCCCCTAGAGAAAAGGCCAGAAATATCTTTTATGAATTAAGTGGAAAAACTCCAGCCAAAAATTTACCAGAAATGATATGTGGTACTTGTTTGTTTACAAGATTTAAGTGTTGTTGTTTCCTTCAGATGTTTGTAAAAGATGCTGATAGAAAATAAATTTGTGGGGCATGGAGAGGAAATACAAGGAGAGCAAGTGAGCAAACCTGTATTGCAGATTCTATTAATTACAATGAGGTCCAGTTCTGTCTGAGATCAGTGTACGGATTTAATAACATGTATGACTGAATTCCTCTATATACAGTCTGGCCACTTTTATCCAGAGATGGTTATCCACAGTAAAAAGTCAATTTAGTTCCTTATCTTTACCACTGGTAAAGGATCCCTATTAATTCAGCTTTTTACCCCAAAATTAATTGGAATAGTGCATTATTCCAGAGGTAATAAAAGTAGTAATAGCTGCAGCCAGAGGTGAACTCGAAGAATGGTCTGCTATTCACTTGACCCAGAAAACACCATAAAATCACACAAATCACGAAGTTCAACTCTTCATGTTCACTTTAAGAACACCAGTGAAGCTGCCCAGGCCATCAAGGTATGCATGTCGGCATGCTGGATGGTGCGATGTATGCACCATCAAGAAGCCACCAAGCATCCGAAGGATGTCACTTTACAGAAGCAAGGTGTGCCATTCTGTCCTTACAATGGTGGAGTTGGCAGGTGTGCCCAGGCCAAACAGTGGGGCTGGACACAGAGGTGGTGGCCCAAAAAGAGTTCTGAGTTTTTGCTGCACGTGCCTAAAAATGCAGAAGGTCATGCTGAACTTAAGGGTGCAGATGTTGATTCTCCGGTCATCGAGCACATCCAGGTGAACAAAACTCCTAAAATGGGGCCCAGAGCCGACAGTGCTCAGGGCAGATTAACACACACACGAGCCCTCAGACCTACCACACTGCAATGACCCTTACTGAAAAAGAGTCGACTGTTCTTAGACCAGAAACAGAGTTTGTGCAGAAGAACAAGATATCCTGGAAGAAATACTGAAAACACAAAGACTTATGACCAGGGAGTATATTTGGCATAAATACTAATAAAAAATTTTTTAAAGTGTTTAATAAAGCACATAGGAAGCAACTCTTGCTGTATTTTAAAAGTGATGTTTACTAAATAATTGGATTAATGCCTAGCATGCAGTAGATAATAAATAACTTTAAGTTATTCACACTATCCACTTTGAAAATTATCATCTTTATTTAATAGGAAGTATTTGCAAAGAACAATGTGAATATCAGGCAACTTTAGAAATAAGTGCACATGCATGTATGGGGGAGCACATAAATTTCTAAAATCAAAATAAATATAGACAAAAGTTCTCATTTTACTGTCCTATAATTTGCTATTATAACTGAACTTTGAACTGCATGGGTCCACTTATAAGCAGAAATATATACTTATAAGCAGAGTATATTTTCAAAAAATACACAGTCGGCCCTCTGCATCCTCAGATTTCCCATATGCAGATTCTGGGGATGCAGAGGGCCAAGTCTATGAACTTACACCATTGTGTATGCGGAACCTGGGTGTCATAAGATTCTGGTTTCTGCCCACAGTGGGTCCTGAAACCAATCCCCCACAGATACTGAGGGACTGTAGTTAAGTTTTGGGGAAGTCAAAAGTTATACATGGATTTTCAACTGCATGGGAACTGGTACCCCAACCCCCACATTGTTCAAGTGGTCAACTGTGTAAGTATTTATTCTATCTTCAGTTATAGAATGCTATCAAATTGAGGGTAGGGGCAGAAAACATTATACTTTGGTCTTACACTGAAATGTGAAAAATATTTTTTAAATTTATAATTAGGGAAATGCACTATATCTAATACAATATGTTTGTTTCCAGCAGAAGCACCCTCTAATTTTTAAGTAGGAAAATACAATCTAGGAACACTCAATGTGAGATTATTCCAACACATTCTTTTCTTCTCCTGGCCCAAGTAAAATCAACCATAACCAACATTAATTCTCTTAAGAAAATTGCCCCTGGTTTCTTCTATTATCAGAGATCTTCCCCCCCCACCCCCCGCCACCAAAAAAAGCAATTTCAGGATTAATGGGAAGCGCTCAGAATCAAGGTGAGCCTTATACACACCTACACATGAACTAACCAAGAGCAGGAAGTCCTAGACTGAGGGCCAGAAGCATCTCTTTTAAAATGAGGCGGTCTGCTCAACCCTCGTTCCAACTACATCACAAATGATCGGTGCCAATGCCAGACACTGGACTCAGAGCACATAGTTCCAGGCACCCAACAAAACATCAACTGGGAAAGGGAGGGAGAACTGAACTAAATGGGCCACATAGTGAAATAAAAGGGTTACTTGGAAAGTGTCCTGCCTATGATATTATCCAAAACATCATGTGGGAGGTCCCCAAATTCTAATACTAATAAAGAATCCCTTACCTGTAAGTATATGATTTGGATAGGCCCTTTAAGATTAGCTGCAGCTGAAGAAAAAGTCTTCTGGGTGCTGGCAAATTCTACTGAAGGGAATTCAATGTCCCAACTACCAGGCTGAATTCCACAGATTCGTAGATAAATATTTTAGGTTAAGAGTTTTCAAATAAAAATTATAAAGCAAAGGAAAACAAATATTCCAATCACATAATCAAAGAGCAGGCCTCAGACCAAAATGAAATAATTACATCCTTCAATACAATCCACTGTTTCCAAGACACACAAGAATATGTTTCTTGGACTTGAGATTGATATTAAGCGGTAATGGATGAAGAAGAGAAAATAACTACTTGAAATTAATCCAAAAGTTAAATCTAAAGACATCCAATTTAACACTGAGCTGGTACTTAAGTAAAAAACAAAGTAAAGCAATATCTGGTTGGGTTCCTGTTACATGGCAAGCTACTATGACATAAAAGAAAATAATGGTTCATGATTGGCTATAGACAGTCTGGTAACCAAAGTGCATATTTATTGGTTACTTCCCCTACTTGCCACAAAAGTTTACCCAATCAAATCACATAATGCAAATAACCTCCAAAAATAAGTAGTCTGGGGTTTTTTTCATTGTGTGGGTTTTTAATGAGCATGTACTCTACAAGGCCCAGCAGTCAAAGCACAGTGCAGTGGAGGAATGGAGGTGTCTCAGTCTACTGCTGCACAAAAATTACCAAAAACTAATGTCTAATGTCCTCGAGACTTCCACATAGTTTATAATTAACCCAATCACTTCTATAAACATTGCATGTCTATAAACTTTGACTTTCATAACTGATGTTAATTTAGCTAATTTAAAATTACATTATAGTTGGCAATAAAGACAATATTGTTATTTTCATTATTCTAGAATGAAATTATGATGTTTATTTTAATTCCTATCATAATTAAAGATGAAAGCTTATTTAAAAAAGAAACTTTAAAAATATTGTAGATATATATAGTGCAATCACTCACAATTTACTGGGGGAAAAAAGGCTGGAATCAATACAGTGCTCACTATCCGATTTGTAGATTCTTCAGCTCCTCTGGTTGCCTCCCTGTCTTCAAACAGTGATAACTGAGTAGGAAAAGAATAGATAAATTTAAGTCTACCCATTTTCTTATTTGTGAGCTTGGTCAAAGAACTGGTGACAAAGTTTAGAGGAATTTGTTAAAATGAGGTTTTGGCATCATAAAAAGTTCTAATCAGATACTGTTAAAAGAATACAGGAGAAAAGCACCCACAGAACTCTGGGATAAACTCTCAATGCATATTTAAAAGAATTTTTATATACAGTAAAATTTACCTGTTATATAAAATTACAGTACGATCTGTGAATTTTAACAAAATGCACATTCAATTACCACCATAATCAAAATAACAAGACAGTTCTCATGTGAATTTTAGGACAACAACCATAAATAAGAGTTATTTGAATCACTTACTTCAAAAGATTTCTTTCTATCAAGTAAAAGCAAATAAAAAAGGACCTAAAAATTTAAACAAGGATCTACTGAAAATAGAGGAGTACTGGCCCCTCTCTACTTTTACTCCTGCCTTCTACCAATTCAAATCACTACGAATCACCCCCCACTGCTTAAATCCCCACGGCATCAGTTACCATGTGCAAGCGTATTTCTTCCGTACCACAAACTAACTTCCTACTACGAGCTGTTTCGTGGCTATACAATGAAAATGAAAACCCATTTTCCTCCCGCCCCTTGGAACACCCTGTTTTCCAGTAATCCTGCCCTTCATCCAAGTACTCAAACTAGAAACCTTGGAGCTATCCTTAACTTCCCAAGCTTCGTCACTACCCCCACACCTCCACTTCCCCGCCTAGATTTAGTCAATCACCAGGTCTTGTCAATTTTACCTCAGATACATATCCCAAAATGGTCTATTTCTCTTGTCCCCACAACCAGCGACCAGCTTAATCAGTTCAGAACATTAGTATACTGCAGTATTACCTTAATTAATGCAATACTTTGTTTCATTCCTGCGGAACAAGCCGTTTTTTCACTGCAGCACCTTTGCATGACCCAGACTGCCTTACCTTCATCTCTGCAAACATCTACTCTAATCTCTCCAAGTAAAATTAAATGCTTTCTCATCACCTCTTTTATTTTTTGTTTTTATTTTTTTTAGACAGAAGGGAAGGGAAGGAGAAAGAGAGGGAGAGAAACATCAATGTGTGGTTGCCTCTCACACAGCCCCTACTGGGGACCTGGCCCTTAACCCAAGCATGTGCCCTGACTAGGAACTGAACTGGTGACTCTTTGGTTCACAGGCCAGCACTCAATCCACTGAGCCACACCAGCCAGGGCTCTCTTCATCACTCTGAACGTGTAAACCTCTTGCTGTTGCATTTATTTGTCTTTTCCACTAGATTCAGAGTACCAAGAGGGCACTTAACTGTGTTATATATTCACCTTGGTAAGTCTGGTGTCTAGACAGTGCCCAGCAAATTGTAGACACTTAATCAATGTTTTTAAAAACGAGTGAATGAATATATCATAACCCAGATCAAATTACTTCCTTCTGTTAAGATTCCAAGTGATCTTTTGCTTAGTCCAATATAGTGGTTGTAGGGGTTCGGGCAAGTCACTTAAAAACCGCTCTGTGCCTCAGATTCCTCACCTGTAAAATACTGATAAAGAATACCTCTCCCATAAGGTTACCATGGAGATGAAATGAGTTAAATACATGTGAAACCCTTAGAGTAGTACCTGACACATAGTAAGTGCTCAGTAAACATTAGCTACTGTTATTAGTTTTTAGTAATACATAATGCTAGGAGAATGGACTGAGCAGACATGTTTTCTTGGTCATGGAAAAGGCTACCCCTCAAAGTACAGAAGGTTTTATCTGCCAGCCCCTTGCAGTTTGGTTAGCCACTTTCCCGTGAAACCAATCAACCCTGGTGACAACGAAGAAACGGAGTTTACTTGGAAAACAGTGATGGATCCTGAATCTTGAAGACCCCATCAAGTTAGCAGCATTCTGACAGGACTTGCAAGAAAAGCTAGTTGGTCACCTATGACACCTTACCTTGGTTCCCTCTAAAGGCAACATTTTGGTCAAAGATAGTACAATTTAGTGAAAAGACTGTGAGGCTGGAGGGAGATACTTTTTTTTAAGCTTTCTTTTTTCTTTTCAAAGATTTTTATTTTTATTTATTTTTAGAGAGGGAAGGGAAGGAGAAAGAGAGAGAGAAAGAAACATCAATGTGCGGTTGCTGGGGGCCGTGGCCTGCAACCCAGGCATGTGACCTGACTGGGAATTGAACCTGCGATGCTTTGGCTCGCAGCCCTCGCTCAATCCACTGAGCTACACCAGCCAGGGCTGGAGGGAGATACTTAAAGTATGTCACTAATTAGCTTTGAATATGATTGTGTACTTTAAAGAGAAAGTCTCTAAGTTTAAAAAAGTATTAGTCATCTTTCAATTATCCACACTAAGGAGCTGAAAAGTGGTATAATTAATTCAAAACAGACAGTAAAAAGGAAGTCCTTAATATTTTACTTCAGAATGTATTGTGTAATTTCTCCTATATATTTATATCTAAAATTGTATTTGGGCTGAAGTAACAAAAAAATGTATTTCCATAGCGTGGCCATACATTAAAAACATCATGCAAGTGAACTAAATGTAGAAGAAGGAAGCCAGCGTGAGATAAATTCCTACAGATAATTTACATGAGGATAATTTAAAACAGACTATTACTATGTAATAATTCCTCTCAACCTCACAGCATCCTCTTGAGGTTCAATCTTAGCAGTAAAATTCTTTCAGACGAAAATCTCTAAATGTCACTTAGGAATAAATGATGAGAACAACTGCGTGTTTAAAGGTGAATCAATCTAAACCTCTGAAGCCGGGAGAGGATCATCCAGCTGAGGATCTCTGCTGCCACAGGTGTGGAGCGCATCATGGTGCCTGCAGAGACAGAAGTGAGTGTCGGCCTAACTACAGGCCAATTTATTTCATAAAATCAAGGTATTCTAGAAAGGTCGTGTAACAATTTCAATGCCAGAAAGTACTTCGGTGGCCACTTGTCTAAACCCTTTGATTTTATAGAAGAAACCCAGATCCACAACACTTGCAACATGTCTGTCAAACTACATATTAAAATAAGTATTTAAGTATTGGGAAGTTCATTTAAAAATTGAGGTGCAACTGACATATAACACTATTAGTTTCAGGTGTATAACATATGATTCGATATCTGTATATACATACTTGGGAAATGAGCACCACAGTGAGTACTTAACATCCATCACCACACAGAGTTACAAAAAAACATTTTTTCTTGTGATGAGAACTTTAAGATCTATGGGGAAGTTCACTATTTAATTCAGCCCTGGCTGTTGTGGCTCAGTGGATTTGAGTGCCATGAACCAAAGGACCATGGGTTCAATTCCCAGTCAGGGCACATGGATTGCGGGCCAGGTGTCCGGTCGGGGGTGTGTGAGAGGCAACTACACACTGATGTTTCTCTCCCTCCCTCCCTTCCTCTCTCTCTAGAAATAAATAAAATATTTAAAAATTAATTAATTAACTTATATAAATAAATAACCTGTATTTGTTATAAAAAGAGACTTTAATATATTCACTTTTTCTTAAATTGGGCCACACCTACTTATCTGCTTTATTTTATAGATCCATACAACTTCAGATGTCCTAAAAATAAAATTGGTCACGTGGGGTGTATCTTTAACCCTGGACAAGCCTCTCCACCACACTACCACATGAGCCATCCTCTCCCATTAATCCAGACACCACTACTTGTCAGCTCATATGTACAATCACGTGTCCTTTCCCCCACATGCCTTCCTCAAATCTGTTCATACCATTCTGAAAGCCAGGAATGGTTTCCTACCTTCTATTTGAATATCCCCCTTCTGGATCCAGGTTGAGGCTTTTCCTAATCACCCGAGTTCACTCTGAATTCCCAGAGTACTTGTTATTACTTTCTTAGCAGTTAGCAAATGTTACTTAGACTCCCTTACCTCATAATTAACAAAAGATGCCCAGAAATGTGATTGTTTTGTGTATATGTCTTCATCTACCCCAAAATTCTATTTTGATAGGTCTAGTGAGACCTAAGAATAGGTGCTTAAAAACCAACACAAACGAGTTAGTAAAAGAATAAAATTAGCCCTGGCTGGCGTAGCTCAGTGGATTAAGCACAGGCTGCGAACCAAAGTATCGCAGGTTCAATTCCCAGTCAGGGCATATGCCTGGGTTGCAGGCCACGGCCCCCAGCAACCACGCATTGATGTTTCTCTCTCTCTCTCTCTTTCTCCATCCCTTCCCTCTCTAAAAATAAATAAATAAAATCTTTTAAAAAATACTTAAAAAAATAAAATTGATTTTTCCCTTTATTAAAATGTCCTTTAATGCTGTTTAAATTTCCTTTTAACTACAAAAATATTTAAAGAGTAATTAAGAAAAAAACTGAACACTGCATATCCATTAACACAGAAATTCCTGCTCAGTATATAATAATTTATATACAAGGATTTTTATCATAGCATAACTTACAAGCAAAAACTGGAGAAAAAATAAATTCATTAGTAGGGAACTGGCCAAATTAAATATGATGCATCTATATAACAGAATCTATGTATTTACTTTAAAAGATTATTTTTTAGTAACATGAAATTTAATTTAATTTTTTTCTGTGTTTCCATTTGTATTACAGAAAAAGCAAATCTTTTTATTCTGAAAAGAAAATACAGTATAGATTTTGAAATTACAAACAATTCTTTTTAAGAATTTGTGTATATAGTGCATTACTCACATTTATTATTATCACCACCACTTAAGGAGTAACATACTACTTCATGGAGAGAAGTAGTCCCTAAATGTATCGGAGTCCACACACAGCCCTGGCTGGTGCGGCTCAGTGGATTCAGCACCAGCCTACCAACAGTCACCGGTTCAATTGGGTTGCAGGCCAGGCCCCCAGTAGGGGACACATGAGAGGCAACCACACACTGATGTTTCTCTCCCTTTTTCTCCCTCTCTAAAAGTAAATAAAATCTTATTTTTTAAAAAAATCTACATGCAATTAGCTTCGCTGCTATTTTCATGTTGTTTCTTCAAACTAGAAGTGTCTGAAATAACTGACCATTAATTTTCACTAAGGAAGTTTCTCACCCACGCAGAGTAGGTTTCCACAAGTGGTGCCAGGATGGCAACGAGTCAGGACATCAGGACAAATTATGTTCCAAAGGTCAACCATCACCACCACCACCATCGCATCATCAGACCACCAAGGTGGAGGGAGGGGCACTACCACTGGTCAATTTAACATCTCCGGTCCGCGAGTTTGAGCACGGGGGCACACTACGACCCTGTGTACTGAGATACTGTATCTTTGTGTTGTTGACAGGATTTCAACTTCCACGGCTCCCAGGGCCATTCCACTGCAGCAGCTCATCCACACGCATACCTTGGCAAGGATCTCTTGGAATTTTCTCTATTTGGCAGATATTAACTTCTGAATTTTTCTCTCCAAACTCCTGTTCCCTCTACCAAGAGGAAGGGAAGAGTCAAAATGGGAAAATAGCAAGTGCAGAAGCCCAGAAGGAGGATCTAACTGGGTACACGGGAAGAGTAGAAGGCAGGCCAGTGCAGCTTCAACTTGGTGAACAAGGGAAAACACGGCACCAGAAACAGGAAAGGACTGTATATATCTCAGAAGGCCTAACGGGTCACAATAAAGATTTTGGATGTTGTTATTTTCATAAATTTTACCATTCCCATGGTGAGTCAATTATATATAAATGAAACCTAATCTATGTTGGAAACCTCGTCTGCTCTTACAAAACCCAGTGCAAGAGATTCAACTTTCTACCTGCTAGGTAGCCTCTCGTGAATTGGCAATACATGCAAAGTCAAACACTATCTTTTTCTCCCAAACCAGCTCCTTCTGCTTATTTTACATCTGCTGACAGACCAATCATTCATCCAGACTTGACACCTCAAAGCTATCTTTCATTCCTTCCTATCGTCCACTACCATTAGATGTGGACAATGTATTAGATGTGCACAAGGTCCTCAAATCTCTAACTCTCTCTTTATACTAGTGCCATCACTACCATCCTAATTCATATTACCACCAATTCTTGTTGAAATTACTGGAATGGGCCAACCAGTGCATTCCTTATCCGATTTGTCCTACAGGATCTCATTCAGATCCTTTTTAGACTACCAATAAGCAGGTAACATATAAATTTATTAACTCAAGTTCTGACTTCAAGCTCCACTCATATATTTCTATCTACTTAACATACTTATACTTAGCTTCATTCACATCTCAAATTTAACATGTCTAAAATTGAACTCCTGATTTCCGATCTTCCCTCCAAATCCCACACCTACTCCTCCCAGTCCTCTACCCCCTACTCCCGTCTTAGTAAGTGGCACCTCTACCCATCCAATTGCTCGAGCCAGAAACCTGGGAGTCATCCTTGACACTTTCTTCTCCCTCAACTCCCACATTCAATCTATAATTAAATGAATTCTTTCTTTAACACACTCCCTAAATCCATCTATTTCTCTCCATTGCCTCTGCCACCAAGTCCTACCTGTAAAGATCCTTTTAACTGGTATGAGGTGCAGCCCAGGCATCAGGATTTTTAAAAGCTCCCCAGGAAATTTTAACATACAATTAGGGACTGCTCTACAGGTTCTCCCACTAACCCGTGACCTCATTTCTTCCCCTTTCTCCTTTGCTCACTTAACTCCAGCTACACTGGCCCCCTCGCTGCTCTCTTGAACTTGCCAGGCACATACATTCCTCGTGGTGTTTGCCCTTGCTACTCCCTCTGTCTGGAATTCTGATTCACTCCTTCACCTTCTACACCTTCTACAGATATTTGTTCCAACATTACAATCTCAGTGAGACGGTCTCTGGCCCTTCTTTTTAAAACTGCAACCCCACCTCAACACTCCCTACTTCTTTCTCCGGCTTTATTTTTCTCCTCAGGACTGACCACTTTTTAACATATATTTCATTTATCTTGTTTATATACTTTATGAGAGCAGGAAATTTTGTCTGTCTTGGTTAACTATATCCCCAGCACCCAGAATAACATCTGACATAAGGTAGATAATTAATATTTAACTCCACAGCAAGGCCTTTCCAGGTTCCTCCAACTAAATTTCCCTATTATTCCCCTAACTCTAATTTATTCCTTTCCTTCACAACATTTACAGTAATCTGTAATTTTATGTTTATTTGTTGAGGCTCCTTTCCTAGACTATACATTCTATGAGAATAAGGACATTCTGTCTGGTTCACCATTATACAGGGTAGGGCAAAAGTAGGTTTAAAGTTGTGAGTACATGAAACACAAAGTAAATTCTTGTATTATTATTTATTGTGTTATTTGCCACACAAACAATTGTAAACCTACTTTTGCCCCCTGGGTTTGAGCATGCAAAAGTTTATTCTTGTGTTATTATTTATTAATTACTTTATTATTTTTTATACAAACTGTCAACTTACTCTTATCTTACTCTGTATACACCATTCCTCATGCTTAAGTGTCACAGAGTAACTATTTTAAAAAACAGTCCATCTAGCCCTGGCTGGCGTAGCTCAGTGGATTGAGCGTGGGCTGCAAACCAAAGTGTCGCAGGTTCGATTCCCAGTCAGGCCACATACCTGGGGTGCAGGCCATGGCCCCCAGCAACCGCACATTCATTGATGTTTCTCTCTTTCTAGCTTTCATTTTCCCCTACCCTCTCTAAAAATAAATAAAATCTTTAAAAAAAAACAACAAAAAAACAGTCCATCTTAGGACACATGGACATGAACTAAAGGGGGAAATGTGGGTGGGAGAGGGCGTGCAGGGTGGAGGGGAATTAAGGAATTAAGGGGGGAAATGGGACAACTGTAATAACATAATCAATAAAATAGATTTTAAAAAATAAATAGTCAATGAGCACTGGCTAGTGTGGATCAGTGGACTGAGTGCCGGCCTGCAAACCAAAGGGTTGCTGGTTCAATTCCCAGTCAGGGCACATGCCTGGGTTGTGGGCTAGGTGAGTGTGTGAGAGGCAACCACACATTGATGTTTCTCTCCCTCTCTTTCTCCTTCCCTTCCCTTCTCTCTTAAAAATAAATAAATAAAATCTTTTAAAAAATAGTCAATAAAATAATAAATGAATGAGGTAAAATACATTTTCTGAAAGCACATCTAATCATATTATTTTTCAATCAAAAATTTTCAAAGTCTCTCCATCACTTACCACATTAAACACCTACTGCCTGGCCTTGGTAGAAAACCTTCCATGTTCTGGGCCAATTTACTTTCCTGTCTTGTCTCCCATTATTCCATGCGTCTTCTGCTTCAGCAATGCTACATTGTTCATTATTTCTGATACACACCCAATACTACTAACGCACATTGCATTTCCCCACCTCCACATTGTTGTTCACGACATTCCTTTGAAATCCCTTCCCATTTCTGCCAATTAAAATTCCAGCTTTCAAACTACCTACCCTTCAAAACCCAGATCAAAAGTAACCTTCACAAAGACAGTCCTGACTCCCACCCCAACTTCCCCAATCGAATGGCCTCTTCCTCTTCTGAATACCAAAGTGCGCTATACTGGTTTAACGCCCTGCTCTTTTCAGGACAGACTCCTCCCCTACCTTTTACAAAACCTTTTGTTTATAGTCAACAGATAGATACTTGGCGAAATGAAGTCAGTTAACACCATTACTCCTTTCTCTGTCATAAAATATTTAAATTGGGAAGGGGGGAGGTACAAAGCTGGAATGGTATTCCCTTCTATGCAAAAGCAAGGTCTTCTTAAATGCAATTTTTGGAGCTCAGATTTTTAAATGTATTCAATTCTTGGAAAAAAATGTTAAACTTCAATGTGCTACTATGATGACATAAATTTCAGAAGCTATATTAAAATGAGCTACCCTAAGATTATCACATACTTAAAAGAATAGCTGGCTGAAAATCTGCATACCTTAAACTCACTGTTGTCTGAAAACAGTAATTACTAGAAAAACACAGTTGTTCAACAAGAAATTGGAAACATTTTATGATCTTTTAAAATATTCCATTCATTTTTATGTCCTGTTAAGTGACATTAAGGAACATCCTAGCAACCCAGTAAAACTCTACCATGAAACACTAGTTATACCTAAGTTACGGACCTCTGTTCCCCTACCCATGCCCTCTCGTAAGGCTGTGGTTCCCGAAGTGTATGTCGTCTGTGTATCCCTGGAGGTCCCCTTCAAGGGATCCATGAAATCAAAACTACTTTCATAATACTAAGAAATTGTTTGCTTTTTTCATTATGTTGATATTTCCACTGGTGATATAAAATCAATAATGGGTAAAACTGCTGATGCCTTAGCATAAATCAAGGTAATGGCATCCAATTGTACCAGAGTCGTATATCTTTTACCACCATATACTGATGATTTTTAAAAAGTCAATTTCACTTAAAAATGTTTCTGATGAAGCAATAAAAACCATAAATTTTATAAACCTAAAAGTCTTGAGTACAGGTCTTTTAAATATTTTGTGTGATGGCCCTGGTTGGTGTGGCTCAGTTAGTTGGAGTGCCGCCCTATCAACCAGAAGGTCATAGTTTGATTTCTGGTCAGGGCACATGCCTAGGCTGAGGTTTCAGTCCCCAGTCAGGGTGAATACGAGAGGCAACAGATGGATGTTTCTCTCTCACACTGATGTTTCTCTCCCTCTCTCTCCCTCCCTTCCCCTCTCTCTAAAATCAATGAGCATGTCCTCAGGTGAAGATAAGTGTAAATAAATAAATATTCTGCATGAAATGAGAAATATGCAAAAACCACTTCTGCAGGATACTCAAGTACAATGATTTTCTCTAGGAAAAGAACATGTGACTCTGAGTTGTGAGTTGAACTGCTTTTTTCACAGAACACTCCTTTCACTTGGAACAAAGCACAAACTGGTTGGTTATTCAGCCATGACTATTTAGCAGACATTTTCTTGAAAATGAAATGAGTCTGTCACTTCAAAAAAAAAAAACAACTGACAGTATATGTTGCCAATGATAAAACCTAAACCTTTAATCGAAAATTAGAAATTTGGAAATCTTGTGGCTGCCTGACAGATTCCAAAAACTTTTCTGGTGAGATGGTTGGTGATATTAACTAACATGTGGCATTTTTTTTTTCAATCCTCACTGGAGGAAATGCTCACTGATGGGGGGGGGGGTAAAGGAGAGAGGGGAGAGAAGAAAGGGGAGGGGGAGAGACAGGGAAACACTGATCTGTTGCCTCCAGTATACCGCCCCCCCATTGGGGATTGAACCTGTAACCTAGGAACGTGCCATGACAGGGAACTGAGCTTGCAGCCTTTTGGTGATGGGACAACACTCCAACTGAGTCACCCAGCCAGGGCAACTAACGTGGTTTTTTGATATGGCACTATAAAATGTGTCATTTGGAAGATCTGCTTAACTTTATGAACCAATATTTCCCAAGCAACCAATTCATGATACTATAAAGTCATACATAGGTAAAGGATCCATTCAAAGTGTAAGATATATCAATGGATTAACGTAACAGTAGCATCAATATGATTTCAAATTCCACACTGCAACATATAAGAAAATACCATTTGTCAAGTTCTGGTGTAGTACCATAGAAGAATATGCACAATTGTCTGAAAATACTCCTTTTTCCAACTGCATCATTTGAGCCCATATTTTCGTCATATACTTCAAAACAATCTATCATATCAGACTAACTATAAAAGAAACGAGAATCTAGTTGTCTTCTATTAAGTGGATATTTACAAGATTTGCAAAAACAAAAAAATATTGCACTCTTCTCACTAATTTGTTTGAAGATTTTATTTATTTTTAGAGAGAGGGTAAGGGAGGGGGAAAAAGAAGGAGAAAAACACTGATGTATAAGAGATACATCAATCAGGAGGAGGAGAGGGGGGAAAAGGTACAGAGAATAAGTAGCATAGATGGTAGGTAGAAAATAGACAGGAGGAGGGCAAGAACAGAATGGGAAATGTAGAAGCTGAAGAACTTATGACACATGGACATGAACTAAAGGGGGAGAATGTGGGTGGGAGAGGGTGTGTAGGGTGGAGGGGAATGAAGGGGGGGTAAGGGGACAACAGTAATAGCATAATCAATAAAATATATTTTTTTAAAAGAGAGATACATCAATCAGTTACCTTTCGAATGCCCCCAACTGGGAACCTGGCCCACAACCCAGGCATGTGTCCTGACTGGGAATCAAACCAGCGACCTTTGGTTCACAGGCTGGCACTCAATCCACTGAGCCACATCAGCCAGGGCTCACTAACTTTTTTTTTTTTAAATATATTTTATTGATTATGCTATTACAGTTGTCCCATTTCCCCCCTTCTCTCCCCTTCACCCTGTACCCCTCTCCCACCCACATTTCCCCCTTTAGTTCATGTCCATGTGTCATGCTTATGAGTTCTTTAGTTTCTACATTTCCCGTACTATTCTTGCCCTCCCCCTATCTATTTTCTACCTACCATCTATGCTACTTATTCTCTATACCTTTTCCCCCTCTCTCCTCCTCCCACCCCCCTGCTGCTAACCCTCCATGTGCCCTCCATTTCTGTGGTTCTGTTCCTGTTCTAATTGTTTACTTAGTTTCTTTTGGTTTTGCTTTAGGTGTGGTTGTTAATATTTGTGAGTTTGCTGTCCTTTTACTATACATGTCTTTTCTTTATCTTCTTTTCTTAGATAAGTCCCTTTAGCATTTCATAAAATAAGGGCTTGGTGATGATGAACTCCTTTAACTTGACCTTATCTGAGAAGCACTTTATCTGCCCTTCCATTCTAAATGAGAGCTTTGCTGGATAGAGCAATCTGGGATATAGGTCCTTGTCTTTCATGACTTGGAATATTTCTTTCCAGCCCCTTCTTGCCTGTAAGGTCTCTTTGGAGAAATCAGCTGACAGTCTGATGGGAACTCCTTTGTAGGTTACTGTCCCCTTACCTCTTGCGGCTTCTAGGATTCTCTCCTTTGTTTTTACCTTGGCTAATGTAATTATGATGTGCCTTGGTGTGTTTCTTCTTGGGTCCAACTTCTTTGGGGCTCTCTGAGCTTCTTGGATTTCTTGGAAGACTGTTCCCTTTGCCAGGTTGGGGAAGTTCTCCTTTATTATTTGTTCAAATACGTGCTCAATCTGTTGCTTTTCCCCTTCCGATTCTGGTACCCCTATAATTCGGATATTGGAACGTTTAAAGGTGTCTTGGATGCTCTTAATCTTTTCCTCAATTTTTTGAATTCTTATTTCATCATGCTTTCCTGCTTGGTTGATTCTATCTTCCTTCTGGTCCACCGTATTGTTTTGAGACTCATATTCCTTCCTTTCACTATTGGCTCTCCTCTGCGTGTCTTCCTGCCTCTGTTTTATGGTAATCTGCATTCTTTCATCTAAATTTCGTCCAAAATCAACCAGTTCCGTGAGCTTTCTGATCACCAGTGTTTTGAACTGCGCATCTGATAGATTGGCTAATTCTTGGTCGCTCAAAAGGATGAGTCCTGGGGGACTGATCTGCTCTGTTGAAAACATATTTTTTTTCCCCCGTCTCTCCTTTTTTTTTTCCGGTCTGGTTGCTCTTGTTACAGTGGGGGGCGGAGCCTTAGGTGCTCACCGGGGCTGGGCACCCCGGTCGCTAGATTGTGACGTTATATGTGGGGGCGGGGCGGGAGCAGGAAGGGAGAAAACAATGGCGGTAGTTCCGTTCCCCTGGACTCAGACCCTTGTCTGGGCTTCTGGCCCGCGAGTTCTGCCCTGGTCCACAATCGCTACCCCTCTGGGTCTGCCAGCCGCAGCTCGCGTACTCAGGGATCACCGCTGCCTTCTTGCGCCCCCGGATGGCTTTTGCGCCAAACCTTCCCCCCGACCTCCGCGCGCCACCGACCCAAGCCAGCCCCGCACCCGCCCGGCTCGTCTTCTCCTACCAGTCCGGGTGAACGGGTCTACTTCAACTTCTTGGCTGCCCGACTTCCATTCAGATAAATCCTCTGCCGGATCTGGGTGTTATTCTGATAGTAAATTATTGTTGTAAATTATTGGTTTTCTAATCTTGGTTGTACGAGGAGGTACGGTGCGTCCACCTATTCCTCCATCTTGCCGGAAGTCCAACTTTTTAAAGTTATTTACATAAAAATACAGAGTTGGGAAAAAGTAGATTCACAGTTGTAATACAAATAAATAATACAAGAATTAATAAATAATAATACAAGAATAAACACTGTTTCAGGTACTCACAGCTGTAAACCTACTTTTGCCCACCCCTGTATATTATTTATATCACCATGAGAAAAGTAA
This sequence comes from Phyllostomus discolor, assembly GCF_004126475.2. Classification (NCBI taxonomy): domain Eukaryota; kingdom Metazoa; phylum Chordata; class Mammalia; order Chiroptera; family Phyllostomidae; genus Phyllostomus; species Phyllostomus discolor. Next base: position 101,922,242 of record NC_040910.2, on the reverse strand, counting down.
CATGTTACTTTTTAAAGTAATCAATATTTCTAAAATATGTTTCCATTTTGATTTCTAATCTGGTTCATATCAATAGATATAGGTCATGTAAATGAAAGCTCTCTGGAGCCTCAATAATTTTTTAAGAGTATAAACAGTCCGGAGACCAGAAAATCTGAGAACCACTGCTCTAAGAGGATCTCCCTCTTAATCCTGCCACTCCCAACATTGCTGTTTGTACCAAACCTCCCTTCTCCCCATCCTCAACCCCTGTGGAGCCTGGGGCGGATGTCTGGCCCAAGGGAAATCAAGCCTTAGGCTGACCAAATCAGGCATCACTCAGGAGTCTGAACTACGTCTCATGGATACTGACGTCTGTTTATGGTGGAACACTAGCGTCCATTAACTCTTACTGCCGAAGTCCTTGGAACTGTTTTTGTTCCAGCGCTTTCTGGCGCCTGATTGTTCAGCTTTTCCTTGGATTGTATGACAGCTATTTCCTTTTGATAAATCTTTTATATGAGCTATTTTAAATAAGTTTCTTTTCCTCCATTTGAAAGATCAGATCCCTATATAAAAATAAAAATCACTCACAAAAAACTAAAAATTAAATGGAAATTTTAGCCTCTTGCAGAACAAGAGACAAACTTAATGATCAGCTGCTAGATAAGGGAGGCTTAATTTTTTTCTTGGAAAAAACCATTCTATATATCATGTCAATATATTTTAGACCACAAATGGCTTCATTAAAATATACCAATCTGACAGGGTTTTTCAGGGAGGTTGATAAACAAAAAGGAACAAAGTTAGAGAGACTTGTCCTATCAGATATGACCAATTATTACAAAGCTATGATGACTAAGTATGCAAACAGACTAATAGCACAGGGCAGAAAATACAGACACAAATACTCATATTTTGGAAATATAAAGTAGTAGGGGGATTTAATAAATGATGCTGAGGTAGCTGGCTATTCTCATGGAAAAAAATTAGATCCCTATTTCACACCAAATGTCAAAATAAATTCTAGGTGGATTAGAGAGCTAAATGTGAAAAAGCAAAACTTTAAAACTTTTAGAAGAAAATATAGGATGTAACTATTATTACCTCAGTATAGAGGAGACCTTCATTCAGAAAACACACACACACACTACAAAGGAAAAACATGATAAACCTGATTCTGTTAAAATTTAACACTTAGTTTCAATAAAAGAGAATAAAGTTAAAAAAACAAATTAAAATACACTTATTAGGATGACTACTATTTAAAAAAACAAAACAGAAAATAACAAGTGTTGTGGAGGATGTAGAGAAATTGGAATCCTTGTGCACTGTTGGTAGGAATGTAAAATAGTGCAGCTACTACGTTAGACGGTATGGCAGTTCCTCAAAAAAAATTAAAAATAGAATTACCCTATGATTCAGCAATTCCACTTCTGGGTATATACCCAAAAGAACTGAAGGCAGGGTCTCAGAGAAGTACGCTTACAATGTTCATAGCAGCATTATTCACAATAGCCAAAAGATGGAAGCAATCAAAGTGTCCATCAGCAGACAAATAAACACATACGATGGAATATAATTCAGCTTTAAAAAGGAAGGAAATACTGCCCTGGCTGGTGTGGCTCAGTGGACTGAATGATAGCCTGCGAACCAAAGGGTGGCCAGTTCGATTCCCAGTCAGGGCACATGCCAGGTCCCCAGGAGGGGGCGTGCGAGAGGCAACCACACACTGATGTTTCTCTCCCTCTCTTTCTCCCTCCCTTGCCCTCTCTAAAAATAAATAAAATCTTAAAGAAAGTAAAATGTAAATAAAAAGGAAGGAAATTCTGACACATGCCACAACATGGATGAATCTCATTGACATTATGCTAAGTGAAGTAAGCCAGATACAAAAGAACAAATATTGCATGATTCCACTCATATGACATATCTAAAGTGGTCAAAATCACAGAAGCAGGAAGTCATACCTGTTCCTAAATACCAGAAAAGAATTACATAAATCTCGAATTAAGGAGATGAATGATTACATATAGTTTTTCCTACAAGTAAATAGGAAGAATTAGAAGCTTTCAGGAAATTACTGCAAGCCCTTCTTTGATGTAGCTGATGTCACAGCAAGAATTATGCCAACAGCTTCTTTAAAAGAAACAGTCTAGAAAAAAGGCCTTCGTGGTCAAATAAGGGTTACTGTCTGCAGGTTTCATGGCCACTCTGAGGTCTGTACCCAGCTCTCCCCAGGGGGCACAACCAGCCTTGCCACACAGAGCAGGTAGGCAGCTCCCGCTCGATGACGACGTGATCACAGCTGGGAGAACGAAGGCCCGAGAGGCCTTCCCAAAGGGCAGAATACTTAGAATCATTTTTCCTAGCATGAAAGTTTGCCAAAAACAAAACTAAAAAAAAAAAAACACACAAAACTACTGGCTCTTGGTAACAAACGTGTCGGCACCCTTTCAGAGTGATTCGCCACGCCTGAAAACAAACACAAGAAACAGGTGTACTTCCCTGAATACACAACCGGGATTTCACATGGGGCCAGTACTGCTTTGAGGAACCAGGTTGAGAATAATGTTATAATATCTGGAAGTAAATATGACAAGATGGTGAAAAGAAAAACAAATTTCAGATAAATATCAGAATACTGTTACTGTCAGGCTTTAAGTAATTGCAATCAGTTCACTCAAATAAGTTTACTCAAAATGCCACTACATCATAGGAGTGGAATACACACATTTTCTGCTAAGGCGGAAATTAGTCCAGCCCCTAAAACCAGCTTTAGAATGCAGTTCCACTGTATCTTTCATTTGTATCGACCTTCATTAGTATGATGGAGTTTCAGAAAACGCTAGATGCACCACCATTGCTCCTGAGTCTACCTACAGTGCACAGGAGAAATCCACAGGATTCAGCGCCGTTCCAGACTGAGTTGAGACGGCTGGATATTAAAGTTCATGGCCTATCTGAAAATTTTCCCTAATTAAGAACAATTTGTCTCACTGCTTTTTTATTCTGAAAATCTAGTGATAGTGAAAAAAATATGCTATTACAGCATAACCTTACATAACACTCCAACTGTCTAGAGAAATGCATGTATTTTGAGGAAAAGAGAGAAAAGACAAATAAATACTTATGCATATATGCACACACACACAAAGATGTTTTTATATAACAACCAAAACCCCACATCTCCCAGAAAGCTAATAAACACAATTTCAGTCTCTCAAGTTCATTTTGTGTACCCTTCATCTCAGGAAAAAAGCAACACTGCTCACGAGAGAAATTCTCCCGTCTCCTCTACAGCCAGCCTTTTGTTAAGGGGGTGGTGAGTGTAAGGGAGTAACGCTCTCTTCAGAGACGCTACCTGTCTTTCACAGAGTCCTGAAGAAAGGGAATCTGGGAAGTCTAAGGTCCAGAATCCAGTAATGCCAGTGGCACGGAAATGAGTCAAACACTAGGTGCATTGTGTTAAAATAAAGGCACCTTTATTTTTTAGAATTTGGTTCCAGAAACTCCATAGGGAGATGAACAACATAATATATTAAAAGGGAAAATGTGATACACACACACAAGCGCACACGCACACATGGAGAGGCAAGGGTTCCACATCTGGGACAGGAAAATACAAAGTGAGCCAGAAACTTCTTGTACTAGAGGCAAGGAAGCAAGGAAGTGCTCATACATCAAACTTAAAGGGCTTCCACAGGCCAAATATGGGACATCTTGATCATCAAAGAAAAGTTAATTTTGGTAGAGCAGAGAATAAATTAAAATCCATAAGTGTATAATCATGCTAAAACAAAAAGAAAGAAAAGGAAACAATTTGCCACCGTTGGAGGTGATTATTATGCCATCTCCTGACTCAGAAAACTATTAAAGGGGAAACTAAGAATTTACCTGAACTTTCTGGTAGAAATTATAATTTATTCCTTACTGATGAGGGCAACTTTTACAGAACACTGGGGGAATGCAAATTAGAAAATTCCCATTTTACAACCACCAAAGAAATAACTGGCAAGGACCGTCCTTGTCAGATGAAAGATTGCTGGGGAAGCGTAACAGCACAGGGCCAAAGAGTCACCACTCTGCAGATCACTTGTTAATTACAAAGAAAATAAGTCTTTTCAATAGAGACACATGGTATTTATCATCATAAAAAATTATCAAACTCAGTATCGTTAATAGTGAAACATTACAACACTACATTTCTCTTACTGTGACGCAGTAAGAGGTACAGAGCAAAACCTATGAAATATTCGTATCAAAAATGTTTAACCTGAGTCTATCAAGTCTTCAGACTTCAATGCCAGTTTACAGGAAATACAGGAATAAAGGAACAAATTAAATAAAACTGAGAAAACAATCAGAAAATTCTAGAAGTGACATATTCTACAAGACAAATGGCCTGGGCTCTTCAAAAAAAAATCAGTATTATGTGGCTTCTATATAAACTGTTCTAGACTTAAAAAGAGACTAAAGAGACATGTTGGGAGAAAAAAAATGCCAGTAGCTAAAAGTTGTCATCTTCACGACAAATAGGAAAATCTGAACATGAAATGGGTATTAGATGGTATTAGAAAATTACTGTTAATTGCCTTAACTATGGCAATGCATTGTAAGAACAATTAAGTAAAACAATGTATTTTAAGAAAATGCATCTAACGTATTCAAAGTATTAAAGTATTAATGTATTATGTATGATGTCTGCAATACAAGAATGTATACATATAAACACACGTGCACAGATATAGAGCAAGTATAGTAAAATGTGAACAACCGCTGAATCTAGGGGATTATGGCATGTGATAACTGTACTATTCTTTCAGTTTTCCTGTGTGTTTAAATTTTTTTTAAGATTTTATTTATTTTTAGGGAGGGGGAAGGGAGGAAGAAAGAGGAGGAGAGAATCATCAATGTGTGGTTGCCTCTCATGCACCCTTCACTGGGGACCTGGCCCACAACCCAGGCACGTGCCCTGACTGGGAATCGAACCAGCAACCCTTCAGTTCGCAGGCCAGCGCTCAATCCATTGAGCCACACCAGCCAGGGCAAATTTTTTAACTTGAATAGTTGAAAAAAAAAAAAGTGGGGCTCATAATATAATTCTTCTAGGAAGATATCCCAAATGAACTCTCTTAAAACTCTTAATCCTTTGTTTACAAAGTCCTCTCAGCACAGAACAGTGTATTAATGTTTCCATTCTGTTTTCTGTTCTCTTATTATTTCATATACTTAGTAGGTTTGGTTTTCCAACAGGACTGTAAGCTCCTTCAGGAACAGACATCTTTTAATGTTTTTCTATTTCCTCACAGCTCACAGTGAAGTATTTTTTAGTCAGCACACTTTTAAATAGTGGTAGTACCAATATACTTTAACTGAGTTAGCTTTTCAATTCCTCAATAGAATGGCAGCAGTCCACTTGTATAAAGCATTTTGAGTCACAGCTTTCAAAAAATCCTAAAACCTCGTTTATGGACTTATAGCAGTTCACATAGAAAAACTGGCATATAACAGTTAAAGAAGTGAGAATATAGGTTTTACACGTCTTCCCAGCACTGTTACGGGCTGGCGTGTTATCCAGGCATGGGCTTGACTCCCATGACACTATTCTTCAGTTGAATAGTATCTTCCACCCCCACCTCCATGTGCAAAACAGCAACGCTATTTATCCACAACTCCTGGTGTAATGAAGCTTAACAAGCTATATAATGAACTTTAAATTTTTAAATAAAAGAGCATACATAGATTAAAAATGTTTGACAATACAGCTCATACTCTGCGGGCAGGAATATAAATTCATACAGCCTTGATGGAAAGCAATTTAACAATACTGAACAACATTAAAAATGCATATATTTTCTGATTCTGCCCTTCCACTGTAAATTTACCCAACAGACACCCATGTACATGAAAAGTATATACACAAAATTAATTGCAGCTCTGTAAACAACCTAAATTTCCAATAATAAGAGCTGTGTGAATGATAGTACATCTATACAATGGATTACCCACTAGCTTTTAAAAAGAGGCACTCCATGTACTTTATTAACTGAATGGCAAATATTAAATTAGAAAAGCAAAGTGCAGATTAGTTTCTTAACATTTGTGTAAAACAACAATTAAAAACAAAAATGCTGCCCTGGCTGGCATGGCTCAATGGATTAAGTGCCGGCCTATGAACCAAAGGAATACTGGTTCAATTCCCAGTCAGGGCACATGCCTGGGTTTCGGGACAGGTCCCCAGTAGGGGGCGCATGAGAGGCAACAAGCGTTGATGTTTCCCTCTCTTTCTCCCTCCCTTCCTCTCTCTAAAAGTAAATGAATAAAACCTTTATAAAAAATGACAAAGAATATATAGTTGTACATGCTGGTAAAAGCATCAACCGTCTCTGGAAGGGTAAACACAATACAGGTAGCAACAATTTCCTTTGGGAAGGTAACAAGATGGATGAAAGGACAGTAGAAAAAGATTTTTCAATTTTTCTGTGTACCTTTTGAATTTTGTTTCATATGTATGTAAATGTGTTACTCATGTTTTAAAGAGTTTTTTTTAAACACAGCTCTGCACCAATAAGAATTATTTAATGATACTCATCCTGAAAGCATACCATGCCTTGGTATCATAACAATTTTAAATGAGGCTTCAGTAAATTCAACCAGATGAAATGTTTCCAGATAAAAACAAAGCATCCTAGAAGATAGAAGCCTACCAAGAAGAGAAATGGACATTTATTACCTCAATAGTTTTACTTCAGGATTTTACCAGAACCTGATTCAAGTCGGGTCACTGACAACATTAACCCCCCTACCAGAGCTCTAAGAGGAGAGGTCACTAAAGTACCAAATGGACACCAACCACCCCTCCCTAAGTGTCAATATAACTTAACACGCCTCGTGTTCAAACAAGGAAAAAAAAAAGATGACTCTCCAGCTCTTTCCCAGGGCAAGGACAACATACGTCCCCCAAATTCCTATGTTTCTTCTGTGTCATCTCTTGGCTCCACTGTAACCATGGCAACATAAAACAGCACAAAAGACAGCTGAACCATGCAAAGGCCAGAGTTAAATGGGAAAGTAAAAAAGAATATACCCGTATAATTTAAGGCCCGAGAACATTAGGGCCTAGAATTAAAAATGACAACCAAAAAAGCCTTGAGAGAAGAATATCAAAGAAAGAACACAAAGGAAAGAGAACAGAAAATAAGCCTTATTAATATATCCCATTCCCAGTTATCCAGATAGGAGGCAGAGTTGGCAAAGATACCTGAAAAACACAGAAATGCACCCCGTCCCGCCACCCACACCGCTGGGGCCCAACAATTTGGCTATTCATTTCAGTGCTTTTCAGCAAACCCTCTGTTTGTGAGAGTTTATCATTTCCTCACCCTATTCTGATGACAGAGGTAAGAAACAGCAAAGTATGCAAAAGAGTGGCAACACGGGAGCAAATTAAAGGATCATGCATAGTCTGCCACCAGGGCCTCAATCACTGAAATATTACTGTAGTGTAAAGTTCCCAGTTTTAAATTGCTGTTTGTAACTTGCACTCCCATTACTTAAGAGTTAAAACCTCCACTGGATAAGTTATTGTCCACCAGTAGTTTCAGATTGCTTTTGTTTTCATGTGACGTTCACAGAGCATCAATAATGTACAGCTAAAACGAAAGCGCTAAGGAAGACCTTCTTTTACTAAGAAAGAGGTAAATAGGTCACATAAATAAGAGGCCTGCAGAGGAGAGAACTTGGATATATTGATTTACAGCTACTACTCTAAACCTTCTATTGTGTACTTTTTCTGTACCTTATCTAATTCTTTGAAGATAAGAATTTTGCTACAAGGAAACCCCCTTTACTTTCCTTTTTGACCCTTAGTCCTCAGAAATCCTTCCAAAATCCCCTGCTTAGAGTAATTGAATGGGCTTGGGCACCTACTCCAAAATTTAGGGGATGTTTGCATTAAAGACACAGTATAACGATGGGAGTCAAGAAAAGTAATGCTAGAACTGTAAGCTGTAGTGACAGTTTCAAAAGAAGGGTCAGCGTGGGGCACGCTGGCTCTAGAAAGCGTTTGTAGCCTGGGAGTCTCTAAGGCAACACCAGATGCAAACAGTCCTCTGTCAATAAAGCCCTCGAATAATTTAAATTCTCCCTTTAGGATAGGAGCAACACGCTATTTGGCAGCAAGTCTAGCCCACTGCCGGGGAAGAAGGCGGTCGCGTGGTCAAGGGGCTCTTTATCCCGCAGGTCCCTGCAACACAGCGATGCGCATGCGCCCCGAGGGCAGCGAACAAGCACCCCGAGCTCGTTCACACTCGCGCATGCGCAGTCACCCATCTCGCCGCAGGCGACAGCTCACTATTTGGCAAGGGGGATGGGGCTGGGAAAATGATGTGGGGGGGGCTGAAGGCAGGGGGCGCGTTTGTGTCTCCTGAATGCTTGGGATTGAGAGAAGGAACGGCTGATTAAGCTCTGGCATTCACAAGTCACGTAACCCGAGGTGTGGGAAAAGGGGCAGAGAAAAGTATATGTGTGTCTGGAGGAGGGGGCGGGTGGAGTGGGGGGGTCAATCACCTCTTAAGGGAGGCGCCCCCCACTCCGACAAGACAACCCTCTCCCTCGACTCTCCTCCCCCCCACTCACCTGAGAACGGCGGCAACAGCTGCTGGTCCCCGTCCCCCTGCGCTCGCCTCATACTGTCCGCAACATCCGGGACCTGCGGGACCGCCGATACACAAATACACACACACTCTGAACGCGCACACTCACACACACACACACACCGACACACACCGGCCGGAACGTCATAGCGTCAGCACGTCGACGCAGCGAGCGCGCACCCGCCGGGCCCCACCCCGCGCGGCCTCCGCCCCTTCTACTCCCCGCCCCTCCCTGGGTTCTCCTGCCCCTCCTCCTACTTCCTCAGGACTCCGCCTACTTTCTCCCAGCGCGCATGCGTCTCAGGGAGCTCAAGGGCCCGGGGATTTGAAGGGAAGGAGGGGCCTTAGAAGAAATAAGCGGGAACTCAAAGGGGGTCGCATGCGGGCCCCTGCAAGCTGCTCCGAGGTGTGAGGACCGAATAGAGGCACACCGAGGGGAGAGGGGTAGGCGGTGTAACAATAAAGGCATTTAACAACAGCAACTTATATTTGCAGGCAATTTATGAATTACCAACAACTTTTACATGCATTACGTCGTTTTTTCTGTCAGTAAAACGTTTTTTGAACTTCATGATAATGCTAGAGATTCTTTTAAGTAACTTAAAATTTAGCATTTAGAAACAAAAATAAAAAGGACCATTTTGGGAGTGAGGAAGGTCGACATGTAAATAACAACTGAAAGGAAGCTGATTCAGTGATAATTTGTTGTCTTGGACACCTGAGTCCCCAGTTGGCCTCACATCTTAGCTCTCAGGGGCCATCAGTGATTCCTGAGCTTAGGAAAAGAAAAAAAGTCTCAGAGTATCTTGGCCCTGAGAGGAAAAATAAGTCATTTCCCACTTACAGTAATAACATCAGTGATGGGATGTTTATTATTGCTACGATTCTTGTCTTTAGCTTAAACTTTAAAAATTATTCTTACTGAATCAAGCTAAATAATCCTGAGTAGGCATTATCTCTTACTCACTGAGATAGTATCATTATGTAGACACACACACACATACACACACAGGTGCTGAAGGAGGCATTGGACCCAAAAGAGCAACCAAATGAACCTTCAGGTCGTGGGGTGACAAAGTGTGTGTCCTGCCTTGGGAAAAGCTTCCGGAAGCCCTACTGCTGTGGGACCATCTCCTGGAGACGCTGCTCACTGTCTCCTGCCACAAGTGTGCAGGTGGCTGGAGAGTCTATTCGACAAGAAAAGCTGGGAGCACCTGAGCAAAGAAAGCTATAGGGGTTTGGAAAGAAACCCCTGACAATGCCAGGCTGCCTTCCACTTTCAAGTACACAGGCAGACCCTACAAGCCCAAAGCTTAAAATGTCCTAGGAATCATGGACAAAACACCCCAAGCTCCTAGAGCTTGCCCAAACTGAATTTCAGTAAAAATGATCAAGAAATGGGGATTCTAAATTTGTGCCTTCCCCCCTTGAAACAAAAAGAGCTTTTGTCACCTATTAGGCTGATGCTTGAAACTTTCCAATTAGATTTCACTCAACATGATTCATTATCAACATTATCAACCAACATTCATTCCTTTATCTGAAGCCAGCAAGGTTTTTAGTCCTTGTGAAAATTCAAAGTGCCCCACAGGTAACCCAGTAAGCAGTTACTAGTAATTGACTTCTGGTGTCACAAGGCTGTTCATTCTTGACTTTAGCTTTCACAGGACAACAGGAAAGAAAAAAAAATGAGTATTCACTCCTTGGAGGGAGGAGCATGGAGGTGGTGGAGGATGGAGGGCAAGGAGGTGAAGGGATGGAGAGCAAGGAAACAGGAGGCAGGGACAATGCTTTAGCGACCTCACAACTTGGGCTAATCATTACAGTTGAGCCAGATGTGGGGGCTAGTGAGTCTGCCAGCAACTTCTCCAGGCTGGCCTTGAATCCCTAGAGATCTGGCAGGACCTAAGAGTCCCATCCCCATCTGTAGCCGGATGCAATGAGGCTCCCATTCTACGATGGGGACCATACCGCCCGCCTGAGATGTCATCCCACCAGCCTCTGTACAAAGGACTTTGATTTGGTGTGGATCTGATTAAATGACTGCCGACGTCCTTGGGAGCACTGTGCGGAAGAATTTTAAACAGCTTCTCCTTTTTAATATGCACTTCCTCTTCGGTTTTAATTATTTTGTTCCTACATTTTCCCTTTCAATTTACTAAAATCTAGAAATGTAATTAGAGCAGAGGCTGGGCTCAGAGAAAGCTGCCAGGATTTCTACAACATGATTAAATATACTAGGCATCCCTTTAGTGTGGGGCTGAAAAATAGGATTCTCATTATCATCTTCCCTTATCCAGGGAAGAATCGGCGCCACGTACAGATACGGATTTATTGAAAATGCAGCACTAATTAAAAACTCACCCAGCCTCCTGACGAGGTTTGAGGGGGTGGGAGAGGGCAGTTATTTCATTATTTGCTGCATTTATTGTTTTGTTGTTGTAACCACGAGAAGCCCCCTCTCACAACGCTGTCCTCGGAATAAAATTCTTCTCTCCTCAGGAGGGACTTAATGAGGCTTTTATCTATGCAACAACAATCAAGCTTACAATGGCACCAATTCAATTCACTGCCCCTTGTGACGGTAGGAAACATGCAGAACTCGTTTTCTTAATTCCAAAACACAAATGACAAAGTGTTCCTTGGCCTTCAGGAATCAGGTCTGGGCTAGGGCTTTGTCCCGAATGACCCTGAGACACCTGGTATTTATTTAGCCAATAAGGACTTTCAGCTCGACTTTACGATCCAGTAAGTTACAGGGGAGGTAAAGATGGACAGAATGGGACAGACGATGAGTCCAAACTCCCCTTTTGGCTGTGAGCACTGTTGAAAGATGAAGTCCTCTCCTTTCTATACAGCTATTCAGATGGCCAGTCAATGAACACCCAGCCCAGCGCCCTGCCATGGTGGAGCCCCACATAAAAATCAGAGATGGATCAGCAGGAAGATCCTTCGCAGGGACATGGTACCGTACTCTGGAGGTCTCCAGTCTAAAGAAACAGAGACAGATGACACACCCTGGGACACGGGTGTAAGACCACACACAAGGAAGCATGCCAACAAGAACACATTGGTGAAGTTATGCTGGGGCCATGCTGGGGTTAATAGAAATTGGCAGTGGAAAAATATTGATTGATTGACTACATTTCACAGTGAGGCAGCTGTGGCTTTAATGAGTGAGATTCAGCCTCCCTATCTGGAGACTTCATTTCAAACCCAGCACTGACACTATAATATAAACTTGGACAAATGTCTCTGAGCCTCCGTTTTTCCATCAAAACCATGGAGAAAATAATGCCCAACATATCATATTGTTGTGCGAGTTAACGGAGATAATATTGGAACATAGCACAGTCCTGGGTAAAGAGTAGACCGTGATTTGTGGGTATGTTACCAAATGTGGTTTTTTAGGGTCAGTGTTCATCCAGTACCAACTGGTCTTCAAGTCCTACTAAGCTGTGTACCATGCTCACTCCTTTGCTCCATGCCCTTTTTAGGGGAGCATGAAATCAAGGAAACAGCATGGACTTCTCAGCCAGAGCAGTGCCACTTGCGAGCTGGCACCCCTGAACAAGTTCTCTGGCTGGGGAGTCTGTTTCCTCACAGGTCCATCAGGGTCTCCGGTTTGCAAGAATTGCACCAACTCCAGCTATATCAACCCAAACTGGAATTTACTGAGGAAATATCTCTGGCTCCCCAAATGAACAGGAGCTGAAGAATCAGACTTGGAAATTCAGCTGAAAAACCAAAGGCTAGCAGAGGAAAAACAGTCCTCATTAGCAGGCCATTCTGGCCAGGAGGTCCAACTGTTGGGCACTGCCCCAAAGTGCCGCCACCAGACACGCGGTCACAGCTGCTGCCACTGGAAAGGATGTCTAATCTTCTTTCCATGTGCCCCATGCTCAGCACCCTGCTGGCCAATCCTAGGCCACATCCTGAGGCCTGACCACTATGGTGGGCAACAAAGACACATCTCGCTGCCACAGTGTCCACTGTGTAATATTCCATACTCCTCACTGACAGCATCTATCGCAGGGGACTCATCCCGAAGAGGAAGCGGGTCAGATGCTGGACTGCCAGCCCTCCCATGTCATCTGTGAAATGGGACATTCATTACAGGGTAGTAAGCAGCACGGAACGACATGACACTTGTTCCAAAGTGCTTGGCACGTAACAGGCATTCTGTTACTTTACCTCTCTCTTTAATAAAACAAAAGGCTGGGAACAGTGTAGTTATTTGAGGATTTGATCAATGTGCTTATAGATATTGACATTCTGAGGTTTCACCGAGAAAGAGGGCTAGGAAACATCTCTGAAGGTAGAGTAACCGCAAAGAAACGGCAGTGGGAAAGAGAAGAGGAAATGGTAAGTTTGCAAATGTCTAGCTTTCCTCTGATTTTTGTCTTGAACTGACAACACAGCTCCATCTCCATCTCATTTATCTTTAAAACAGGTCTAAAAATTGCCCTGAAGTCATTGCTCACTGCTTTAAAACAAGTTTTTAGCAGATTAATATTTATTTTCAACAAAGAATATATTACCAAATATAGATTATCTTCACCATTATGAATTATTTTCAGCGGGGTTTTTTTTTTTTTTTGGTCCTACTCTGATTGGGATTGATCCACCACCTGTTGGCATTTTCCCTAAAAGAACATTTACCTAAATGCAGATAATGAGTTTAGCATAAACACATTTTTTTTCTCTGCCTCAACTCAAATAGAAATTACTTTGGATTCTACAATTTTAGATTACCCTTGCCATGGCTCTACTTTATCAAAGAGAATTGATTTCAATTGAAAGTTTACTCTGCGTTAGAATCCTATTTTGAAAAGGGAATTTAATCTAAAATTCAATTATAGAAGGTCTGTGCCAAAGTGAACAGTCAACTAGCACTTACTGAAGGCTCCCCGGGCGCAGGGCTCTACCTACCTCGCCACAGGAGGAGGCAAAAGAAATAGAAGTATTGTCCCTATTCACGGAGAGTTTTCCGTCTCAAATAAAAAAATAAAATTCGAAACTGGAAGGAACCATGAAGATTCTCCAACCCGGTGGTTTTTGAGTGGCACGTGCTTCTCAAGCTCTGGGCTTCCTACGATTTGTCTCCAAGGCGCCACAGCTGGGCAAACGGGACTGGGGCCCAACAAGCCAACCAGCCTGCCTCTCTTTCGACTCACTCGGGCCAGAAGTTAGATAAACACCCTCGCCTCCTCTTCTCCCCTGATCCCTCCCATCGAATCCATCAGGAGTCCCTGTAAGTTCTAGTTTCAAACTCACCCACTCTCTGCATCTCCCCCGTCCTATCCAAGTTCTAGCCACGGTCTTCTTTTGCCTGCACCACAATGAGAGGATCTTAATTAGGCTTCCTGATTCTTTTTGCTTGGCCCTCGATCCCTTCTTCACTCAGCACCCAGGCCAATCTAATTAAAACTTAAGTCACATCATGCTGATCCCTGCTTAAGACCTTTTAATGGCTTCCCTCTGTATCAAGAAGAAAATCCCAGCTTGGTACCACCGCCCACTGGAGTCTCGTATTCAAAGACGTCTCCCGTCACTTCCTTCCGTCTTCACTCGAGCCTAGGCATCTATCAATGTCCAGAACTGATCAGGCCCATCAAGCTCTTTCCCTCCCTGGGCCTTTGTATTTCTTGTTCCCTCTGTCTAGAACACTCCCCCTGCCCCCCCACCCCCCCCGCCCCCAAGCTCTTCACATGGGTGATTCTGCCTCTCCCTTCAGATCTCATTTGATTTTCACAGCCTCAGAGAGCCTTCTCTGACCACCCACCCGATCCAAAAGAAGGGCCTTCTGTTATTTTCTATCAAGGTATCCTGTTTACTTCCTTTACAACACTAACAAACATTTGCAATTGTTTGGAGTATTTACTTGTTTATTATCAGCCTCCCTTCCTCATTTGTCAGCCTCATAGGGACCTGTCTGTTTGGCTCTCCATAATGTCCCAGCATTCAGCACAGTGCTGACACATACAAGGTGGTTAGTACATAATGAATGGATGGATGGATGGATGAATGAATGATTGGATGAACAAAGACAGAAAGCCCTGGACTTATCTGGAATGTCAGAAAAGGCTTGGACAGAGATTCCCCTGAAGGGAAGGTTAATAAGCAAAGAGCGTGGAGAAGGGGAATAAGGAAGGAAAGCAGTCCAAAGAGACAGATCCTAAAGCCAGGGAGCATGAAGTTTTTTAGAAACTCAAGGAAAATCTGTGTGACTGGAGTACAGGGAACAAGTGGGCATCTGTGGGAGGTGGGTCAAAGGGGCAGGCAGAACCAGCCAGCGTCTCTCCCGTGGGATCCAAACCACAGGAGAGCCCTCGGCAGGACAAGGGGAAATGAGCGCTAGAGGCCCATGACGAGAGACCGCCGTTCCTGGTTTTCCTTCTACCTCTCTGGCTGCTTCCTTTAGCCATCCTTTGAATATCAGCTTTCCTTGGATTCCGTTCATTTCCTCTCCTCTTCACACTGTCCTCACTTGCCTCGAGATCACTCATTCCCTCTCACAGCTCCACTGCCATCCATCTGCCGAAAAATATTCCAAGTCTATCTTGAGCCAGGTCTTTCTCTTGAGCTCCAGACTCACACACCCAACTACCAACCTGACACCCTCGGCTGGATGTCCCGTGGGCACTGAGAGGCAGCAGATCTAAAACTCGCTTCTCCTCCACAGTGTTCCCGGTTTCACCGAGTAGCTCCAGCCTGGAACCGGTAATTATCCCTGACTTCTCAAGCCCACTTCTCATTCAACAAGTTCAGACAATTCTGTGATTTAGTTATCTCCCAATGCAGCCTACTTCCTCCCATCTTCTTGACACTTCCCCAATTCTCCCCTGAATCACAGCAGCTTCCTTACCTGCCCCCCAGCCTCTGGGCTTCCCCGTTTCAGTTCATGCTCCGCTCTGCAGCAAGAGTGAGCTTTCTAAAATGCCAATCTGCTCGAGTCACTTCTTTGCATACAGCCCTTCAATGGCTCCCCGTTGCCCTCTAGATAAAGTCCACGCTCCTTAACGGGAGTGAAAGGCTCTTTACCGGTGACCGTGCCTTGGTCTCTAATGGCTCTCTTACCCTCCCAACACCGCTTAGCAACATGGTTTCCAGTCATATACAGAACTACTTTCAATTCCTCCCAGTAAACCAAGTTCTTCTTTTTGCACATGCTGTGACCTCTTCCCAGAACAGTCATCTCCACACCTTCCTCCGCCCCCACCCCCACCTTCCCCAGGTTAATTCCCTGCTGAGTCTCCAGGCTTTGATTTACCTAGTGTGTTTCTCTGGGAAGCTGTGCGTGTCCTCTAACCCTGAGCTGCTGTCTCCCCGTATTTCCCCTCCCACTGCAGTAACCTCTGATTCTTGGTTGCCTGATACCCTCTCTGTGTTGGGGACAGGGATTCCTATTCCTTTGTGTCTATGGTATTTCCAGCAGCAAGCAGCATTCCTGGGATGTAATAAGCATTCAGAGAAATGCTTGTGTGATGAATAAATGGATGAATGAGTGAAATAAACATTCCTTTCAGGAACTTGGTTGCTGTAGTTTCACGCACAAAAGCCTCCAGCAGCTTCCTCTTCCTGCGTCCACTGTTTGGCCACAGGCTTGTCAGCAGGCCGGCCAGCAAGCAGCCTGTGAGAACGCTGAGCACCGGCCCAAGGGGCTCCTTGACTCACGCCCAGTGCTGGGAGCCCAGCTTTGCCTTAAAAGGCCACCTTGTTGAAAAGTGCCTAGGATGGCATTTATGAGCTCTATTTTTATCTATGCTGGAAAAGTCTCACAGTTAATTCCCAAGCCAAAGACAAGAAACTCAGGAACGTGGACGAGCGAGGAAGCATCTACGTGACGCCTGTGAGTCACCGCTTTGTTTTCCATGGATGGCCAGGGCCTCCGCTCCTTCCTGTCACCGGGCCCTGGTTTTTAAGGACTGTCCGACTCTGAAGAGCTTTTGATCCCACGTTCATTAAAACTAGGGCCTGCGGCCCTTAGTGACCTGTGAAATGATGTCGCCTTCCCTTGACTCTGCTGGGGCCCTCAGAGCAGAACACAGAAGGGGTTGCCTGGCATCTCCCCGTCTACTCAAACGAGCTTTCCACCTCCATCCCCAAATAGATAGGAATTGTGGGTGATAGATAGCGCTGCTAGAGCAGCAGGAAAGAAGGAGGCAGGGTGGCCAGAGGAGAGGGCTCCCAATGAGCCTGGCCAAAGAAATAATTGGACAGAAGCTACAGAAACGAGGAGAGTAACCCAGCAGGGCTGGCAAGCAAGTGCAGGGCCTGTGCCAGGGAAAGGATTTGCCATCAGAATGGCGGGAAGGGAGGAGGGAGTGCGGGGAGAGAGGAAAATGCCAGTGAAGGGGAGAAGGAAGGAAGGGCAAGCAGGAGGGGAGCAGGAAGCAGCAGCAAAGATGGAAGGGAGTGAAGGGGAGAGAGGGAGCTGGTATTCCTGTTAACCCAAGTGCAGTAACTTGGGAGGGAGAATGTCTGAGAGCCCAGCGGAGGCCCCAAAGAGACAGTCCTGCCCTCGCCGGCCCCACAGCACATTAGAAATGACAGCCGCTGGAGAATGTATCAAAGAATGTTCTCGCTCTCGGATTCAAGGGTCTGACTTTGCCACCATCCCTGCCTCCGGGAACTTAGGAAAGATAGATTTTGTCCGAGGGTGCTGGATTCAAGCCACTACTGAGTCCCCTTTCTCTCAGTGAAAGCCTCAACCATTCGGGGTCCATGACTCTCTGTTTCTGCACCCCCCTCACTGCCCCTCCTCCCGGCAGCACACCCACAGCCCAGGGTCACGGCTCCCTATGTCCCTGTGCCTCTGCTGGCTACTCTGGGACAGGGACCAGGCTTGGAGCTTGGAGTCCGGGCTGAGTCAACACTGCCTGTAAGAAGGATTGCTTCCTGGAAAGTCTTGCTTCAAAGCTTCTGGCTGGCCGAGTGCTGGTAGGAAGCAAGAGGGATCCTGGAGGCTGGAGATAGCTTTGGCTTTCAAGATCTGTCTCACCAGAGAGAGCATCATGGGCTAGAAATTTCCGGAGTCTAGCTTAACAAGTGATTCCAAAGTACTTCGGGCTGTCCAATCCCCTCCACCCTCTCCAATTCAGAAAATCACATTTTCCAGCCCTCACGAGAGTTTGGAGCAAAGATGGAAGCTCTGATTCCTACATGATCTACTTACTTCTCCTGAAAACTAGGCAAAATATACTTTCTAAGCCTCAGATGTTTATTTTCCAAAGATACGTCCTTGTTCACTGGACAGCAAGGATACACATGGGATGCTCTGTGTGGGCTCAAGGCGGCATCCCCTCTTGATGAAAGGACAGCGTACCAGTAGCGGAAATCAGCAGATTTCTGCTTCGGTGGTCAAGCTCCTGCTCAGTCTCCTAGGCGCTGTGATGGGCAGTCTAAGCCCCCGCACCCCTCTTTAACCTGGGAATTTTGATTCCCAGTGCAGGGGGAAGGGTCGTTTTGACGATCTCGCCTTGGACAAGTGAGAAGAGAATGCATTTTACTTTGCCCCTCACGACTGCTTGCTATGCAGTGGGCACTCCAGCGGGTGGCAACAGCTGCTAGACACCTTCCCCCGAGGATGTATCGGTTGGAGCCAAAAGCCTATATAAGCTCTTTCTGATCTCAGTGCCAAGGACTACAGGGCCTGGAAGGAAGCCGGGAGTCCACCATGAGCCTTGCATTCTTTTCCTCCCCTCCTCTGCCAAGAAGGGGGAGGGATGGCTTGGGAGCCCACCCAGAAAGGACCTGGTGGTTCTCACACAATTTTCAGCTGTCACACCTGCTCACACGAGAACTCACATTCATGCATATGTTGCACACTCAGAAATAACTAGTTTCAGGCTGTCTTGTTCCATGTGCCCCACACGCAAGGCAGTTGTAATAAAAACTCCCATCAATAAACTTGTTCCCAGTTTGCCTCCTCCCTCCTGCCTCCCTCCCTTCCTCCCTCCCTCCCCTGTTTTGGTCCTTCTGCCAACGTTTATTAACGTTCGACTGGCACCTACCATGTGTGACCACTGTGTTAGGGGCTAAAGACACAAGAACACAGTCTCCGGGGAGAAAGTGTATGTGAATACTGATCAGATGCAAGACAATGATATCATGTGACATGATGGTGGGTGGCAAACCGGTGGCCACAGGCCAAATCTGACCTACAGGCATGCTTAGTATTGCTGGCAATGAATTTTTAAAAATTGGGGAAGTTCAGGTAAAAATCAGTATTTACTTTTTTTTTTTTGAAATAGCAGATCTGGCAACAATTGGAAGGAGGTGAAAACGCCACTGTCCCCTTTAGCTGGGACACACAGTCTCAGTTTGTCACAGGCCATGCCTCCCCACCTCTCCACCCCAGCCCCTTCCCCCACTAACTCGACGGGCTCTTCACTCATCCACATTCTGTGCCGTGACTGCAGGTGTTAGAACACAGGACCCCGAAAACGAAAAGCCATCAGAGGACTCAGAGCAGAGAACCATTAACTCTGCTCCAGGAAGTCAGGTGAGTTAACCCTTGAGCTAAGTCCAAGCACGTCGCTGATTTAATTACTTGTTTGTTGTTTCTCCCGTCCCCCATGGTGACATGCACAAGGGCAGGGCTGCAGTCCGCACCTTCCCCACCCGAGGTCCAGCGAACAGCACCGAGCCTGGTACACGGATGGTCTCAGTCGTACTTGGGAGATGTGTTGAACGGATGGAGCCACCAGAAGCACCAGGTGGAAAAGGGAATTCCAAGCAGAGGGAATTCTGGGCACAAAGGCACGACGGTATGTAGTTAGTGCGCAGGGAAACTGCAGATAGTTCGTGATGAATGGGCGTGTCAGGAAGTGTGCGGTGCATGGGATCACACAGGGCGGAAGCTGCAGCTGTGGACCAGGGAAAATAAACTTCACTGGGACCCTGAAGCGATTTTGATGCCGCGTTAAGTTACGCCGGGAACCTTGGACGTGATGTAAGGAGTGAAGCAGTGACAGGATCAGATTCTGGTTTCACGGAGGTCACTCTGGCACAGTGGTGGAGGGGGAAACTGAGCTCCAGAGAGAGACACAGCAAATAGAATTCAATTCAATGCTCCCCTTACCCCTGAAACTCCACTGGGATCTAGTTAAAGAAAATGGTGCCCCCTGCTGCCTGAGTCTGGGCTTGCGCCTCCCCTGGGCCCCGAAGAGAAACCCCTGGAAGCCCTGTGCACAGAACTGCAAGCGGTGATGCATGTATTGGAGTGCCCTCCTTTTCCTAGGAACATGTGTGGTAATGACTAACGCCACACACAGCCCTGTCAGATACATCCAGAATGCTGGCTACATTTGCATTTCCATAATTCAGAAAAACAACCCATGCTTGTTTGGTATATCTCAAGTAATGAAGGAATAATTTTTAGATGAAGTATGTCTAAAATGATGGGTTGCTTATCTGAAATTCACATTTAGCTGGGCATTATTTTTATTCACTAAATCTGACGGTCCCTGAGCAAGCGTGGAGGAGCTGGGAGACGAGCAGGAACGACACTGGGTGGGCCGCTGTCCTCCGGCGCCTCTGCAGTCCCCGCTCCACCGCGCAGCCCAGGCAGCGCCGGAGACCAGTTCTCACTCCATTTGCACGAGTTCTCACTCCGGCGCCCAGTGACACGACTCGGTTTGGGGAATCACTTTTAATGAAATGAGCCCCGCTAGTGCGAGACCCTACACAGTGTGCATGGACCTCATTGAGAATCTGAAGAGCGCTATGGATTCTTTTTTACAGAAAAATGACACGTGTGAGCACTTGCGCTATCACACACACACACCTTTACATAAATTCTCAGGGAGTTCCCAGCCTTCCTGTAAGAGTGACGCCTTCCTTCTAGGCACTGGGCCTGAACGCGGCAGTTCTGGATTCCGAGGAGGAGGAAATGGTGCTTAGTCAGAGCCTAAGCTGACACACGGTGCTTCTAGCAGCTCTGGCCTCCCACGGACCGTGACGAAACACAGCAGTGGGCAGGAAGAGAGTCCGTTTCTCCCCCTGGGAAATGCCTCGAGCCTTTTCCCTCTTCCACCTCTCCCAGCACGAACAGGGAGTCGGGCGTATTCGGACAGAAAGCCCAGCCGCCCGCGTGGACTTGCTCGTCAGCCACGTGGAAGGCGCTGAATGAGATCACCCCTCACTCCAAGACCCTCCTGGCTCCTCTTCCCGTCCTTCTTGCCATGGCAGGCACAGCCCGCTGGTTCCCAGTCTGAGGGCTGAGTCTGCCAGAAATCGGCTTTCACCAGCAGGCGAGCGCTTCCAGAGTGCGTTCTGGACAGTCTGAGCTGGGTGAGCAAAGCCATGGCCTGGACATTCTGGGAGCAGCTCTTGGAGCAGGGGAGTGGAGTCCTAACTGGGCAGCCCCTCGGCCTCCAGAGCCTGCTCCTGGCCGGCAGAGGGAAGGCGGGAGTGGCCCCGGTCAGAGGATGTGGTTTTCACTCTCTGAATGTTCTAGGTGATGAAAAACCTCATTGCAGGCTGCTTTCCTCTTTGTGGGCATGCTTATATGACAACCCATCTCCTGTGGACCGCACTGTGGAATACGCCCCCAAACTGAACTGACCTCGTTGTCTCAGACAGACAATCATAATGAAATACCCAACTGTAGGATGTTTCACGTTGAACGTTTTGTGCAATTAAAAAAAATTAACATCTCATTTTCTGTATGGTGGTATGATTTCCGACTTTTATTTCTTTAGAAGCGTTCTTTATTCTAAGGATAGCTTTTCCTAAAACTTTTAGAGTTTAAAATGTCCTTTTATAAACCACTAATGGTGATATTAGATTTTTTTTAATGTTCTTACCTTAAAAAAAAAAAAAAAAAGCCAGCACACCTGTGTCGGCCCTCCACACTATCCAGAGCTCTCCTAGAACGGAAGGTGCAAACAGCGGGGCGCAGCCCGCTGACCTGACCTGTGGGGAGCGGAGACCGGCTTTGGGGCCCTGCCCTCCCGCAGCCCTGCGACCTTCAGCAGACGCATTTCAGGCCCCCCGTTCCAAACACAGGAGACTTGTTCCTGGCCTCAGCTCCCCCCAGGAGTGTTGTAAAGACAACACGTCACGGACTGAAAAGCTTCGGGAAAGGAGGGGCCCAGCGAACACAGGAGATTGCTGCTCCGAAAGACAGCTGGCGAGTTCTGGGAAGGTGGGGCCGAACGATCCCGCAGAGACCCGGGACAATTTCCCTGCCAGGGCATCTGGGGGAAGTGACCAGCACGACTCATGAAATGTGCAAACTGTCCCAGTGACAGGTGGAACCGGGCTGCAGAGGCAGTGGCCCCCTGGGGAGCTCTGCTCCCCTCCCTCAAAACCACCCAGGTCCCAGACACAACTACAGCTGGGGAACTCTGAGTTCTGGCTAATCTCAGGGACACACCCAGGGACTGCCTGCAGGTCACCCAACCCTCTCTAACTTCTGGTTTCATTTCTAGAAGGTGCAGGTGCTTGCTCGGTCCTCTTCAAGAGGGCGTCACAGGGCTGGGAGAAAACACATCATGCATTCCTAAATACCTCCCTTGAAGACCAGCCACAGTGTTTAATTCCTGCCTCATTAAGTCCCTTGAAAAGTAATGTGTAATTTTTCTGTCTTCTAATGTTTAATTCCATAACAGCTTTCTCCATGGTTTGACCCCAAATCACATTTGTGGGCACTCCCACAAATGTTGCCTTAGGCCAAGCGGTGTACAGGGCACAGAAAAAACCCTTTACCTGGAACCTGGGCACAAACAGCTGGGGAGGTGGGCCTGGTGGTTTGACCAAAGCAGACTTAAGTACAGTCCACCCCAAACTAAAAACAGTGTTTGGAAAAACCCAGGCTGGTTCCCTCCCTTATACACATAGCTGAGAATTAACTGCACGTGAAAGGCCTTTGATCTTTAGAAACTGGAGGCATCAGGCCGCCCAGGGTTAGGGATCAACAATACTTTTGTTTGAACTTGTCTGGAATTTCACATTTATCAGCCCTATTATAACCTAACAGAGTGCTGCTGGGTTGAGTCTCACCTGGAACGCTCAGTTCCGGAGACCCTGTGGGTGAGCACGTCACCCCAGACGCACTGGCAGCTCACACGACATTTTCAAACATCTTCCAGTTGAGCTGGAAGAAGTCTCACTGCAGAGCCACCCTTCTGCCCGAGCTCTCACTTGGAACCGCTGGAGGCCGCAGCATGGAGAGGAGCCAGGCCATTTAAAACCCCGTTCCCCACTTGGTGGCGGAGCCAAAGCTCACTCCCTCCTCCTTTCATCTTCCCACTCTCGCCAGCTCAAGCCTCACCTTGCCCAGATGCCTTCCTTCCTTGTTGCCCCTGAACACCTGAGGCGCGATGATTCGTTTACCCGTCTCCCCACTAGACTAGGCGCCCCCTGAAGGCTCAGTACCGGTGCCGCTCAACTTCGAACTCCCCGCACACTCACAGGCGTGGCGCACAGAACGAACACACACAGACGAACACAACCGGGCTTCTTGCCCACTGTTGGTAGGACACACTTGCTTTAGCATCAGGTGGAGAGCCGCGCTGAGTTGCTGGAAACTCTGCCTTGCTCTTGGTGGCTACTGTTAGGCGTATCTGAGACAGCCAGTGGGAAATGGCAGGGGGCAGAGGGAGGGGACTGGTCTGATACCTGGGAAAATGTCTCTTGTTAAGACAACAGGCCCAGATGTGGATTGCTTGTAGGCCCCTGGCCCTGGTAACACGCTCTGCCTACCTAACCGATCCACAGAAGATCAGTCCAATAGAGGAGGAGCTAATTGATGCAACTCTTGGGATGAAAAACACACACCAGGGCAAGGGGTGAAGGAAGTTAGTTCAGCCAGATGTACAGAAAACCTCTTTTCTCAAGGAGTTCAAAACGAGAGGGGGCCTTGAGGGCCAGCACCGCACTGACGCCCGGGCCCCTGGAGCGGGAGACGAGTGCAAATGAGGTAGGGCTTGAAAGGCTGGGCGGGGGGTGGCAAGGCAGGGCTCAGGAAGGAGGCTGGGCTCCCATCTGGAGAGCCCAGGGGCCGGAGCTGCTGAACAGATGGAGTGAAAGTTGCAGCTGGTGGAAATGCACTTTCATGTGTAAAGTGCGGTCCCTGGAGGTTCGAGATTTCCAACTCTGAAGGCAGCAGTGGGCAGGTGGCTGTGTGCCATGCTCCGCCTCCTCTCCCCGTGGCCACCCAGAACACTCGACAGCAGCTTCGTGCCAGGGCTCAGCCACCCTGCCTTCCGCCAGCATCCCTTTTCAACAGAGAGAAGCTGGCATGCTGACACCTTGCCACAGCCAGGACGGCAGAGGACTGCAATGCTTTGGCAGCTGAAGGGGGCAGGGAGATGGGAAGGATTAATCCAGCCTCCCCAGGAGGGGACCAGGTGGACTGAGAACAGACAGAGATGGAGAGGGTGTGCGACGTCCCAGAGCCGTCCGTGACATACATATCAGGTCTCCGCTCTTGGGTGAGCTTTGCGGGCAGGGCAGGCAGTGGAAAAATGCGAGCACACAGCAGACTCTCAGGCCCTGGGCTCAGTTTACCTCACCCTCAAGAGCAGTTTCTTGACCTGGCTGGTGGCTCAGTTAGTTGGAGCATCGTCCCATATGCCAAAAGGCTGTAAGTTCAATCCCCGAGGTCGGTACCTGGTCTGGGAGCATACAGGAGGCACATGATTGATGTTTCTTCTTCCCCCGGGTCCCCTTCCTCTCTCTCTAAAAATAGTAAATACATCCTTGGGTGAGGGTATAAAAAAATTTTTTTAAGAGAAATTTCTTGAAGGGAGGATATATATAGTTTTTTAAGAAAAATATTTGCCCACCAGAGCTTTTTCACAAGCTATGGCTCGAACACGGCGACGTGCCCCGGCATATTCAGACCCTCACCTGGGGGAACAGAGGACACGAGCACAACTATACGATCTATTGGAGTTCCTCCCTGCAGTGGTCAGGCTCTGGAAGGAAGCAGCCACCCAACCGGCAGCCACACCGAGAGAGAGGCAGCAGCTCAGGCAGCGTGAGCGTCCGGCTCTGCTGTGTCCCCCGCCCCCCGCCCTCTCTCTGTTCGAGTTGGGCTGCGCTCCAGGTCACCGAGAACAGAAAACTGCCAACTCTGTCTTGTTAAAATCTAAGCACTTTTTTTTAGAATATGTGGTTTCCTTTAAAAAAAACAAAAAACAAAAGCAGACTGGAGCCCAGTCCTCTCTCCCCACCGTGTCCGTTCCCCCGCGAGAAAACACTGTCTGAGATAATAACTTAAACGCTCCTGCAGGGGGGGCAGCCCCCCTCTTCCTAGTGGGACGTCTTCTTGGCTCCTTTCCCAAACTTGGCATCCAGACCGAGACCTACGGGAAGGGAGAAAACGGGCTGAGCGTTGTGGGGGAAAGTAAAACCTACTCATGATTTGGGGGGGAAAGAAAAGGTTCCCCAGAACTGGGGCTGTAAGCCAAACTAGTTCCCACACACGGGTTTTATAAAGCCCCCTCGGAGAGAGAGAGAATGGCATCGAATCGGTCACCGAGACACCGGTAACTGTGCATACATACACACACAGCGAGGCTGAAAGAAACATGAGAGTCAAAATTTCTAAGCTTGTCCTCTCAGCCCGTCGACAGCAGCATAAACAGGGAATAAGTATAGTGATTCTACCCTGTTCAGTGTCTGGGGAAACCTGAGTCGCTGAAAGGAAATCACTAAAATGAAATGCTCATTAAGAAGGCTGGATTAGAGGTAACGCTTCCTTTTTTCTTTTACAAAAAAAGTGTCCTCATGACATGGGAATTCTACTTCTGGGTATTTCTCCAAAGAAAATGAGAACACTAATTCAAAAAAATATGTGTTATTGCAAGATTATTTATAATAACCAAAAATATGGAAGCAACCAAATGCCTGTCCATCAATAGATGAATCGATAAAGTAGATGTGATACACACACACACACATTCACGTAAGTGATATAACAGACTATCACTTAGTAATAAAAAAAAAGAATGAAATCAAATCTTGCCATTTGCAACATGGATGGACCTAGAGGGTGTTATACTAAGTGAAGTAGGTCAGAGAAAGACAAATACGCCCTGGCTGGTGTGGCTCAGTGGACTGAGTGCCAGCCTGCGAACCAAAGGGTCGCCAGTTCGATTCCCAGTCAGGGCACATGCCTGGGCTGCGGGCCAGGTCCCCAGCAGGGGGCACGGGTTGCAACACCACACTCTGGTTGCAACACCACACTCTGATGTTTCTCTCCCTTCCTCTCTAAAAATAAGTACAATCTTAAGAAAAAAGACAGACAAATACTGCATGATTTCACTTATACATGGAATCTTAAAACAAAACAACATAAGAAAACAAAACAACATAACAAAACAAAAATAGACTCCTAGAACCAAAGAAAAAACGGATGGTTGTCAAAGGGGAAGGGGGATGGGCAGATGGGTGAAAAAGGCAAAGAAGAATGGGAGGTACCAACTTCCCACAACAAAATAAATAGGCCACAGAGATGCAGCGAACAGCACAGGAGATACAGACAGTGATACTGAAACAACGTGGCAGGGTGACCGACGGTTACTAGACGTGGTGTGGTGATCACATTATCGGGCATAAAAACGGTGCACTGTTATGCTGTATACCCAAAACGAATATACTGTTGTATGCCAACTACACTGTCATTAAAAAAATTTGTTTTTAAGTTTTCCCCAAAATAACTAAATGAACTTCATACATGTACAAGTAAATTTTAGAAAAAAAAAATAAAGCTCTATTACTCTCTGTGTGGCCCAGAGATGCCTGCGGCGGGTGGAACTCACCCAAGAACACGAGCACGGTGCCCACCCACTGCATGGGGCTGATGGGGTTGGCAAAGAGGATCACGGAGGCCAGAATGGTGAAGAACTTCCGAGTCGTGGTGATGATAGAGCAGGTCAGGGGACCGAAATACACAACTGTCATGAAAATGAAGCTCTAGAGGGAGACAGAGACAGGCGGTGGGGTCAGGCTGGTTCTCGGCTAACTGCCACAAAGTCAAGGTCTCAAGTCGGTACCAGGACATCAGGACTAACCCTGCCACCCTTCTTCTCCCAGCCGAGCCGCCCCCTCTCCAGGCACTCACCTGCCCCAGGGCGCTGGTTAGGCCGAAGAGCAGGATATTATAGAGGATGGCAGGGTGCCTTTCGGCAAAGCTCAAGAACTCCCAGAGCTCCCCAGTGAACAGGATTCCTAGGAAGAAACGGCACAAGATGAACGGTGCAGCCGGTGCGTCCACACCCCTGCAGACACCCACGACGGCCCGCTGAGGCAGTCTGAAAGAGGGTGAGACGTGGGGAGTGTGCGGAGCGAGCTCTCATTACCCCACCAGGCATCCTTTCCCTATTTTTCTCACTAGAGAAATGAAAGTCTCTTCCAAAAAAGGTTTGAAAGTTAATTAGTTACTTCTGCCAAAAGTGACTGAAAGCAGAGATCCTGAGACGTGGTGGAGACGCTGCCCCCGCCCCCCACCCCAGCTGAAGGCAGCCGAGCACCGCTCACTTCCAGCCATCGGCAGCCTCCTCCGTTAATCCCAGTGAGGGTTTTTATACAAAAAATACTTCCTACATGTGCCCAGGTTTGGGAAAGGTTATGAGGTACCGATCTAAAAAGCAAATGCATTCACCTTTTCAAAGATTGTATTTATTTTCAGAGAAAGGGAGGGAGAAAGAGAGGGAGAGAAACATCGATGGGTGGTTGCCTTTCGCATGCCTCCAGCTGGGGACCTGGCCCACAACCCAGGCATGTGCCCTGACTGGGAATCGAACGGGAGGTCCTCTGACTCCCAGCCCAGTGCTCAATCCACTGAGCCACACCAGCCAGGGCCAAATGCGTTCACTTTTGAGCGATATTCAATGTATAGCACATACCACTGTCTCGCCTCCCCTAGAGGAGGGTGAGTTCCCAAGGTACGTCTTTGTTCTACTGCCATTGTGCCTTCCCACGTGACCTAGCACAGTATACCCCAGACCGTGCCAGGAATGCATGGCTAGCACAGCCTGCCAGTGAAGGTTTCTCCAGGACAATTCTCCGGAGCTTGGAAATAAGGGCATCTTAGAGTCGAGGCAGGACTTTGGCCTGGGCCAAGTTAGCAACTGGCACCTGAGCAACCGGGTAAGGGCAGCCTGCCCTCTGGTGACACGTGGAAAGAACAGCAGAAGCGCTCCTTACCAGCTCCGAGCAGCAGCGTTGACCAGAGGTTAATGTTCAACATCATGTGGTTGGAGCCTGTCTGGTAATGAGCCCGCATGTGGTCCTGGGAAACACCTGTCAGCCCGTCCAGGGTCAGAGACAATAACTGGGGGAAAAAGGGTGCAACTTGCAGTGAGAAGGCCGACAGTGCTCCTCCCTGGCCCAGGGCACGGGGCTCTCGTCTTTGAGACTCCTCAGAAAGCTGTCGCCTTGACACAGAGCCCTCAGAACAAAATGCCACCATATGGCCATGGGTGGGGGAAGGGGAGAAACCATGCAGGCTCCCTTGTCCCCCAGGCACGAGGGTGACAGGCTCTCTGAGCCACATGGTTGTAACATGGTCAGGACAGGGCAGGAAGCCTACCGCTTTCCAACGCAATGCCACGGAGCCCGGCGTGCAGAACCCCACAGCGGGCTGTGGGGAGCCACATACACTCTCCCATTAAAGCTAGCGAGGGAAACGCCATTCCCAGCAGGCTGGCCTCCGGGCACGGAGGAGAGACCGGATTCTGCGACCACACTGCCTGGACTGGAATCCCGCACGGTGTTAACCGCTGACTGCCACTGACAGTCGGGGGCAAGGGACTTAACCTCTGCGTTCAGTTTCTTTATCTGTAAAACGGAGATACTACTATCTATGTTATGAGGTTATAGTTGTAAAAATTAATCAGTTAGTACGTAAACCACTTGGAACAGTGCCTAAAAGCATAGTTAGCAAGAGCTACTCTATTATTATTTATCTCTGACCCTGGCTTCCAGGTTTCTCAGAAAGCCATGGTGAGAGACGCACTATTCCCTCACTCTTTGTTCTCAGACCTCTGTGCTGTCGCACCAGCATTTAGACACAGGCCTCAGAGTCGTCCCTTCTGCAGGAGAGCTGAGCTGCAGTAACACATTTCAAGCTTCTCACTGTGGCCTCAGCAGAGCCAGGGGCCATGCAGCAAGAGACAAAGACCAGAAATGGGGGCAAGGAACCACACAGCCTCCCTCCAGACATGTAACCAGCCTTTGCCTGCCGCAGTGGGGTTGTTCCTTGGGCAGGGTCCCTGGGAAAGGCGGCCTCTCCCGCCAGGCTCACGTACCAGGAGCAGCTCTCCGTAGCCAACTGTGTGTTCTTCCATCCCAACCACTTTCTTGGGTTTGTACATGAAAAGGGCCACTCCAGCCACAATTAGCAACACACACAGGTACTTGGCCTTTGGGTACTTCTTCTTCAAGAGGGTCACTCCAAGGAGCATGACTACAGGGAAGAAAGAGAGTGAAAAATTCAGGCACCCACAGGCATTGCCAAACCCAACACCCTCTGCCTAGGAGCCAGGGAAAGGTTCACGGGAGGAAAGAACGTCTGAGGAGGAAGGCCTGCGGATGGTAACAGGAGGGTGAGGCTGGCACCTAGATAGACAGGGTTGAGCAATAGGGTTGAACAGGGAGGGTGAGGCAGGGGAAAGGCAGAGAACCAAGATGAAAGGTCCGGGAAGGGGCAGGGCAAAGGTGAGTAGAGTAAGGAAGAATGAAAGGTGGAGAGAAAGTAACTCATGATCAAAATGGGGTTCAGGGTATCTAACGGCCACGTAAGCACATAAGACACAAAATGACCACGTGAAGGTCTGGCTCCCAACTTATGCACACCCAACACCAAAGGAATTGGCACAGATGACAGGATGGGGGGGGGGGGGGGGCGGGGGGGGACAGAGGGAAACCCTGGAGATAGCTGTGATGGGGTGGTGCAGCCTGAAGGGACACGGAACTCCAGCACAGCAGAGAAGGTGAGAGCTCATTATAGGACAAGTGAGGATGGGAAACAGGACACCATCTTCTTCTGCTTACCTGGAATCGGTTTGCAGGATTTACCAAGGACCTGAAATTAAATTCGGCAAGTCATCTCTGAGCATGTCGCGTGCCAGGCACTACGCTAGGTGCTGCTTTAGGATGAGTCAGTGGGGGCCTGCGCCAGAGACCACAGCCTCAGAAAGCAGCCCTACCGTCTTGCCCCACCCCCACTGAACCTTGGATCTATGGTCCTTTGCACTCTAAAGCTCTCAAACACACTCTCCGTTTATTTAAGTCATGGACCCATGGGAAGAGTCCTTAGTTCTTTTTTTTTTTAAATATTTAATTTATTTATTTTTAGAGAGGGAAGGGGGAGAGAGAGAGAGAAACATCAATGTGCGGTTGCTGAAGGCCATGGCCTGCAACCTAGGCATGTGCCCTGACTGGGAATCGAACCTGCGATGCCTGGTTCGCAGCCCGCGCTCAATCCACTGAGATATACCAGCCAGGACAGTTCTTTTCAAATAACATCTGAGCCAACCCTCATCCCATCCCGAGGTTGCACCTGAGTTGGGTAGTTGACAAACTGCAGTGCTGAGTTGCTGGAGACCATGGCACCCAGATAGGAGATAGAACAGGCAGCATAGAGCCAGCTCCGGGTACGGTCCACCCTGGCAGTGTCAAAAAACTGGATCACTGGGAGAAGACAAAAAAAAAAAGAAAGAAAGAAAAAAACAGACAAGAAAAACCTGATGGCAAAAACCTAGAATGGACCTCTGAGCCAAAGTCAAAGCCACATAAAAGGAACTTGCCAGTCAAATAAGATAAGAAACACAAGCTATTTCTGTCCTCTTGCACTGGGAAATCTCTGTAGATTATTCAATTTTCCAATCCCATCTAAGCTTAACATGAGACCACATCCTGGGCAGGGGTGGGGCACTCACTGGGTTCAAGGGACTAGCCAGCCTGCTGCCAGCCCCCAGGGAACAGAGGGAAAAGCGAAAACCGTGTTTGAAGCTGACACATCAAGGAAAATCAAAGGGACAAAGAAAAAATTAAGTAGTCTCCGCAGGGATCTGAAGTACAGAAGGCCCATTCTCTGCACGTGCCTGACTCAGGTGGTCTAATGTAAGGAAACAGGGTTTTACCCTGTGCCAAAGCCAGGCATTTTACAGGCCAGAGGGGCTGGGTGAAATGCAAAAGGGAGGGGTATCTTAAGAGTTAGACCTTACGGTTGGACCACTGCCTCATGCCCAGGACACAAAGAGGAGGGCACGTAACAATTGATTACTATTAAAGTACTCACAGATCTTGGCAAACACGGCATTGATCACACACTGGATGAAGACCAAAGTTAAGGCAAAAGTGAACTTCTCCTGCTTGGCTCCCTCTCCATACCTTCCTCTTGTTCTAGGAATCAAATGCATGAGAGAAGAAATTAGTGTATTTCCTTCAATGTCATCTACTAGGTCCAGAGCCAAGGAAAGCTTTGAAATTATCTTGCCTCTCTAGATGCAGGGAGAGTCTGACAAGGATCCCTGGGCTCCTTTATAAAAGGAGTCGATTTTACTGGATTTAGAAACTAGACATCCCAGTCTGCTAATCCCGTGGCCCAGAACAAGAATATCCGTTAAGGATGGAGTTAGAAGAAACGTAGAAAACTAGGTGGTGACTCGAGGCACTGCAGGCAGCAGAAGAAATCTGGGCTACAGCAACGAGGCTGAGGACGAAAGCGTCTGCTGTCTGCCAGCCTCTAGGAGGTCCAAAGAGGAACCGGCACAGGTCAGGGAAACATGTTTGAGAGCGTTAAGTCTTAGTCTGTAAAACCCTGGCCCTTAGCACCAACAGGGAAAAAAAGCAATTAAGGGAAGATAAATCACCAGCTGCCAAGACCAATTTTCGCGTTTTGGACATCTGGGAGGCTAAGCCGCGCTGCAAAGGTTTTGGGGTGCTGGGAGGGTGGAGGGCGAGAGGGAACACCGTGGGCAGGGGCCGTGAAGACTGCGAGCCCCGCCACGAGCTAGGGGGAGGAGGCGAGTTAGCGGGGAATGTCCGCTTTGCGACCCCTGGGACACGCTCACATCTTTTCCTGCAGGATCCCATAGTAGAAATAGCAGACAAAGACGCCGAAGAAGCAGAGCGGCAGGCGCAGCCGGTCGGGCACCAGGGAGCTGCTAGCGGCCATGAGACGCCCGGACGACCCGACCGGAGACCCGCTCACAGCCGGCAGCGGCAGCGGCGGCGACAGTTCCAGTCGGACATCGCCGACCGGCGACAGGGGCCTCATAGGAGCTGCATGCGACCGCCACTCAGCAGGGCCCAACAGCCACCGCCAGAACTGCCAGCTCAGAACCGCCGAGGGAGAAACTCCTCAAAACCCAGAAACCGCGTCCAAGGAAAGGAAACCCACCCTGAGACGTTGTCTTCGTCCCTAGTGGCCAGGAAAGCTAGCTGTCCCGGGGATAAAGTGCTGCCCTCCAGATTTTTCCGATCAGGCAATTCCGAGGACAACTGCAACCCGGAGCTCAATGGGGCGACCTACGAGGAACGCGTCGTGGAGTGATGAAGTATAAGGATGTGGAGGCCGCCGATTGGCTGCGCTGTGTGAGGACAGACAGATGGGCAGGGAGGTGGTGCGGGACGCTGGGGATCGGGTAGTCTTCTGCCCGGTCGGCAGTCAGGCTTCTGCGGGGTCCTAACGCCATGAAATTCTTAGTGGAGCCTTAGCGCCCCCTAGCCGCTGCCCTGCGTCATCGACTCTACCGGCTCTACCAAAAGAACGCTCAAGGCCCCGCGTTCGAGAGCAATCCTCCTGCAAAGGCAATTTCATTCACTGGGCTTTCAAGGACGGCAGGGCTTTTGTCGCCGTTCCTTCACGTCCAGGCAGGGCAACCTACGCACGACACCTAAATTCCGAGCCACAGTTTTCTATCTGTAAGCTAGGGATAGATAATCAGTAATAGCCACCTTGTCACCTCTTGACTGTTCCAATGAGCTGAGAATTGTGAAAGTATTTTATATATTGTAAAGTATGCTGTGCACGTTTAAACCATTATAATTCATTATTCTTTCTCAACCCTAATCTTACTTCCTCACATCCTGGAAATGGAAATGGAAGCTTACCTGAGTGAATATTTTTCTTTAGTGTCTCACAACTTACCAACTATGGAGCAAACCCTCCCTCTGCCCTCTGGATTCTTTCCTATTAATTGAGCTCCCTGGTGGACCTGTCCCTCATCCAAGTGTTGGACTTTCAACTGCTGGCGCCAAGAACTAGGGCAAGACTGACCCAGGTCTTTCCACTGCCCACCCCGAACCCTCACATATTTGCACTCAGGCTCGGCTCTCTGGGTACAGGCTCGCTCTCCCCTTCTAGCAGCCTGCTCCTCTGGCACAGCCTCCGGCAAAGGAAGGAAACTCAGGGCAGCACCACACCCATCAGCCTGGGCCTGACTCACTAAGACTTTGGGGACTAGGCCAACTGTCTTTCGGGGGGAGGGATGAGAGAGAGAAGATGGGGTCTGTCCTCAACCCCCTCTCTCCTTTATGGCAGTGGGGGAGGAGGGAGCCCCGTACATGAGCTCTGGCCCGATGTCTTATGTGCTGCATCAGTCAGAGTCCAGGGCACCAGGCAGCAGCTGCGTGAGAGAACTGGGTTCCGGTTCCTGGCTCTACTTCTCCACCAGCTGGGATTTCAAACAATTCACTTGAACTCTGAGTCTAGTCTCCTCACCTGAAACTAATGGGAATGTAACAAATGGGAGAGCTGCGGTTAGAAGCATGGCCGCTGGGTTTAAATGATTTGGTTCCCAATCCCAGCGTTGTCTTTGTCTCAGGAGTAAAGTTATTCAATCTTTCTGTCCTTCCCTCTTGTGCACAGTGGGGTTCATCCCATTTCTCATTGGGTTGTTTTAATATTTCAACAACATTTTATGCAAGCACTTAATAGGGTTATCTGATGTTGAACAAGCCAAAGAATTGTAGTGGGAATCGCAGCCTTAGGGGTTTGTCTTGAGGTCTTCCAGATAGCTACCCTTGTAGTCATCATGGCTGCCCTTGGAGTAGTCAGCTTTTCTTTCATCCATCCAAAGGGGACTAATGTGTCTTTTGTGAAAATGCTTTGTAAATTGCAAAACACCCCCCAGAATGTTGGGATGGTTATTCCCACTTCCTCTGAAAGCCTCAGAGCTCCTCCAGGCATGGCACTGTGATGGGTGCGAGGAGCGAAAGGACAAGAACAGTTTCTTTAGTCAAGAAGTGCCCGCAGTGTCAACCGGTCTTCCACTGGCCGCCCTCCTTTCATCTTGGAGACCTGTTCTCCCCAGGGAGCCTTTCCAGACTCACTCAAGGAAGAATGACTTCCTCACCGCACCTCCAATGCACTCGTTGCTCTGAAAGGCAAATGGACCCACTGTTCACGTGTCCACGCACAGATTCCAAGCCTGGTGGCTTGAGGGCAGGGACTCTGCTCATCTACATCGATATGTGTTAAGTAAAGGCTCCTCTTAGAGACGAGGACGAAGTGATCAAAATGATGCCCTCCATCTCCATCCCACTCCCCACCCCCAAATATTGGACAGAACCACAAACTGCTGGGAATACTTATTTATTTGGTCTATTAACAACAAGATCTGCAAAAAAAAAAAAAACAAAAAAAACACACAAACAACTTCTAAACACAGGATAAGAAAACTTGAACATTAACATTCTTCAGTTTTGTGAAGCTCTGCAGTACGGAAAATATACAAACTTCAAACAGCTGCAAAAATAGTGTCTTTGGGAGAAAATAGAGTTTCTACATTGATACAAGAAAAATAGGCATTTTTCTAATCCAACCCAATCCTGGGGCAGGTGGAGGGCACAGAGTCACCACTTGCCACCTAGAGGAATGCCAGCTGTCCCTCCCCTCCCCGACCCCACCTGGGGCTGGGCAGGCTGGGCTGCTGCTTAAGACAATCTTAGTCAGGATGAAAGCGAGATGAAAATGCCACTTGGGAAAACGTTAGGCTCCCCCTCTGCCAGCAGCTGGATTGGTCAAGTGTTAGGCCCTTTAGGGCTGCTTTGGTCGGCTCCTCCAATGAGAGGGAAGTGTGGGGGTGGAGGCTGGGAGGATGGGGGTGTCCGTACTCGGGTCTCCCCTTCTGTGTCCGTGGAGGAGAGAGAAAAAAAATATGTGGTGTCCTCTCTCCGCTGATCACGGCCAGCTTGCTCCATGACCAGGACAAGGGCCCCATATACAGTCCCCTTGGACTCGCCCAGGGGTGGGGGACCCAAGGCCTTCTGGGTGACTTTCCCACCAAGTAAGAGGGGTGGCAAGAACACAGGTGTGACTTGTGAGCTGCCCAGCTGCTAGTGGAGAAGGCAGGTCCCCTCCCATTCGGAGGGGACAATGTCCATCAGAAAGAGGACCCAGGGCTTTGACACAATAAATGAAAGTGCTCGAAGGTCAAGAGGGAAGGGCTCCTTGATCGCCCACCTCAGGGGAGCCAGGGACGGGCCTGCCACCAAGGCACTGGTCTCCATGGGAAGGGGTGGGGGCGGGGCCCTCAGACCACCAGGGAGCTCTGGAAAAGCACGGGCTCGTCTGAGGGCGGGCTGTGCTGCCACGGCTCAAACGGCAGCGAGGAGGCCTTGGGTGCCTCTGGGTCCTTCCGAGGCGGTGGCCTGGGGCTGGCGGGAGGAAGGGGGGACCCCGGGCTTGAGGGGCAGTTGCGGAAGATGAAGCCCATGCTGGGGAAGAGGGGCTTCATCAGGCTGACGGGGCAGAAGGCCGAGCCGGTCGGGTTGAAGTGGACTTTGTTCTTGTCGGGACAGGAAGTCAGGAAGGCGAGGTCAGGGCCTGGAGACCTGGGGCGTGGAGACAGAAACACAGACATACATGTGCACACACGCACGGACACGACCAGTGAGAAGAGGCGAGAGACGTCCCGGCGTCCGGGGAGGCGAGGAGCTGCATCTCTGCCCAAGCCGCGTGGTAATTCCACCAAAAGACGATAAGCTACTGAGCTCCTCACGTTGCAGAAACATGGCTAAACAACAGGAAATCTACTGCAGCTAGAAACAGGAGGGACCGAAGCTAGACAGGAAGAACTTCCTGAGCATGTGATTTTAGCAGAGACTACAGGCTCTCTAACTTGGGAGATGTCATCTGTGAACAGTGTTGTGGGGGCAGACCCCCATGCCTCAAAGCAGGCATCCAGGCAGCGGCTCTGTGAGGCTCGGTCCAGTCAGAGCAGGGCTTCTCAGCCTCGGCGCTAGTGACACTCCGGGCTGGATGATCCCCGGTGGTGGGGCCTGTCCCGAGCATTACAGGGTGTTTGACTGCATCCCTGCCACCCCCCCCCCCCCCGCTCCCCAAGCTGTGACGACAAAAATGTCTCCTGGCATTGCCAAATGTCCCCTAAGGGTAAAAGTTGGCCCCCGTTGAAGCGTACCGTGCTAAGGATCTCATTCGTGAGCACACTGGAAAGGTGTGACTCAAAGCCTTTGCTGGGAGGGAAGGGGAGCGACCACGTGAGACAGACGGCCAGGCCTCATGTCATTGAATAGGATCTAGGCTCTCACTTGCCATGTGGCCTTGGTCCTCCTGGTCCTGGCCTGAACTGTCTCACCTTCCACGTGAAAAGAATCATCCCTTACCCTTCTGGTCATGTAGGGGAAATGAAAAGATAAAGGGTGGGGTCAGAGGGTTCTAGAACAACGACTCCATATGATAAAAAATAAAGAAGCGTATGACTGTGCATGTCGAGGGGGAAGAGCCCGACAACCCGCTGGTTGGCAGGATTCTGGGTGAGGAGACAGATGTGCGGGAAGGTGGGGGACACCCTACTGCCAATGGATCCCCTGGACTACCTTTTTCTCTAAGTGTACTGTGCATACAGAGAAATGCATTCAGTGTGTAGCCTAATAAATTGGTAACCATCTCCACTGCAGATTCTAAGCATTCCAAGCCCAGGAAGAAGAGTGAGCCATGAGGAAGCAGGCAGAGGTTGGCACGGAGGGAGTAAGAGGTGGAATGGAGTGAGGCCTGGGGTCCAGAGGACGCCCCGGTGGCAAAATGTCCCCGGACCAAGAGGGTTCAAAAG
Source organism: Phyllostomus discolor (assembly GCF_004126475.2). Taxonomy (NCBI): domain Eukaryota; kingdom Metazoa; phylum Chordata; class Mammalia; order Chiroptera; family Phyllostomidae; genus Phyllostomus; species Phyllostomus discolor. The sequence goes on along the minus strand of NC_040910.2, from coordinate 101,885,566 downwards.
GATCTTATTTTGCAGAGGGGTGGGGAAGGGGCAGGAGAGGGAATGCTCGCGGTGCGTGCAGGCGCACATGCGGAAGGTGACCCAGAGGCCGAGTGATGTGTGAGATGACCCTGAACTGCATGGGCGCCCCCCTGGGAATTCCAGGCCGTCTCTCAGGGTCAGCAGCCAGGAAGAGGGGACTGGGGTGAAATAACCACTAAACACAAGAACTGTAGAGCCCCGGCTGGTGTAGCTCAGTGGATTGAGCGTGGGCTGCGCACCAAAGTGTCGCAGGTTTGATTCCCAGTCAGGGTACATGCCTGGGTTGCAGGCCATGACCCCCAGCAACCGCACATTGATGTTTCTCTCTCTCTCTCTATCTCCCTCCCTTCCCTCTCTAAAAATAAATAAATAAAATCTTAAAAAAAAAGAAAAAAGAAAAAGAACTGCCCAACGGTGAGGCTGACACGATGAAGAGCCACCCTGATGAGCTGGGAATGTCCATTCTGATATCTTAGAAAGTAAGTGATAGATCAGCTCCTGTCTTAAAGGGCGGACGCTGGGGCAGAAGGCTGGACGAGATTACTTTAAGACCTCTTCTGAGTCTACAGAAGAATCACGGCAAGCAACCAGCTCATTTCCACAAGCATTCTGGGCTGTAATTACTCGGCTATAACGTGGACTGGGGGAGGGCACGGGAGTCCAGAGTCTGCTACACACGCTGGCCTCTTCCCTCCACGAGCCCCAGAGGACCCAGAGTTCCAGAGAGACACCGGGCAACAGTGATGACACAGGGACATCCCGGTGGCTGTGGTTTTCTCCTCAGCTCCTACTCTGGGGCATGTGTGCACCTCCTGCTGATACTGTGGGTGGTCCTCCCCCTTCCCTTGGATACAAATGGAGCCCGCAGGGTCGCAAACCCTGTCCCAGCTAAATGTCCACGCATACACCATGACTAAACTTCCTGACTGCCGGGGAAACCACACCTTCCATGGCGGATCTGCCTGAATGAGTACCAAAGCTGGTGTGGGGCAGGGGGGAGGTGGGGCGGGGGAGTGACATGAGCTGTTGGGGTGCCCATCAGAGGGGCTGGCTGTGTGGGCCTGTGGAAAGGCCGGCTCTCGTTTCTCTCTGCTGATTGGAGGGAACTGTAGCAATCCACGGGAGAATGGCTTCTGAACTGTCCACTGGGTTCGGGAATATTCCATAGTCCTCTTACTTGTAGGGACTGGAAACTTCTGTCTGGACATTCATGACACCTGAACCACCACAGTTGCAGGGCACAGATGTGACTCACAAGCAATGAGAAAGGTGTTTGAGTCCCTCCGCTCTCCCGGGGGGACGAGGCATGTCTCATCTCTGCCTGAAAGGAACTGTTAATGTATTCTCTCTCTCTCCCTCCCTCCCTCTCTCTCTCTCTCTCTCTCTCTCTCATTATGGTCTGGCAAATTCTCACACCTTCCCCAGGGATGGAAAAAAATAGAAGAAACAAAGGGTTTAGGTTTCGGAGCTCTTTCCTTTCCAGCTCCCACTGCGCTGGTGGCTGGCATGTGGGCAGAGAGCAGGTTTCTATGGAGATGATGATAAGCAAAGATTTAAGTGCTCAGAGTAGGTAATGTCAACAAGTTGGATCATGGAAAATCTGCAACACCAACCATCTAGAGTTGACAGCACCTCTAGGATGAGAGCGAGAGTCCAGACCAAAGCAGGGCCTGTCAGGCGGGACCACACGGGGCCAACTGACCCCCCACCCCCGTGCCCCCCTCTTATGTACTCACGTGGCCTCTTCAAACACACGCACTCTCTCGCAGCCTTCTGGGGGCTCCCGCTTGAAGACATAGCTGTGATTGGGCCGAGGGGAGGAGGCAAAGGCAAGGACCGGAGATGGGCTGCCATCTTCAAGGAAAGCTGGGTGGCCTGGAGAGGAGGCTGCAAACAGAGCAAGGCCGAGGCCCGTGGAGCTGAGGGAAAGAGCAGCATCCTCAGCTCGGGCCCAGGGGGAAAGGGAGGAGGCCGGCAGACGTGGCGCGGCCGGGAGCAGGTCACTCACCTACAAGCTGCCTTAAAAGATCTCAGAGGCAGCTTACAAAAATACATATCCTGTTACATAGGCCACCCCCCCCCACAAAAAACCCCTAATACAGTTGAATTGATGGGAAAATCAGGTCTAATACCAATTTATATTCCCAGGAGATAAACAGTGATCACAACGCCAAGTCTCGGACTTAAAGGAACCCTAACTTCTGTGTCTCTCCGCCTTCCTCCAAGGCTGCACCGCCCTGCCTGCCAACATACCACAGCTTCTTCCTCCCCGCAGCCTGGAAAGTCTATCCCTTCCTCCAGGAAGAGCTCTTGCACTGACTCGGAGAGGCAATCTTTACTCAACCCCACTCCTGGGATAAAATTCCTCCTGCTTTTCACACAGCGAATGTACTTTGCCTAGGTTGCAAATATTGACTTTATCTGTATTTATCCCACATTTATTCTTTATTACTCTATGCTCTGTTTACCTCTGTGTATGGTTAGAGCATGCCCCTGGCCAGCCTACTGCATGGGGTTGCTGTGAGAATCAAATGAGGCGATACAGGCCACAGCGCTTTATAAGGGGAGGGTCATTGCTACCGGGAGCAGGGCCCGCGGCTGGTCCTGTGCCCGATGCAGCAGGGCACAGCCGAAAGCAGAGATTCAGAGTCAGAGAGCTTGGGTTTCCTTCTGGGCCAGACCAGGTGACCATGGGCACATTCTCTTATTTTATGTCGTTTACAGCCACCTTGAGACCCATCGCTTGTAGTGGGTGCCACAGACACCTGGACAGACTCCAGGGCTTTCCAGCCAAAAATGGGGAAGGGAGGGAGTGCTTCTTTGGATCACAGTGAGGATTAAATGAAAGTACAGGTGCAGGGACTTTATGTAAATGATAAGTCAGAATCAATATCAAGGACCATTATTGTTACTGGTATGATGCACAAAATGAAGACGACTGGCAAAGATACTCTAGTTGGCTGGTAAATGAAAACACCAGGCCTGACCTCTAGCTGGGAGACGGAAAAGGGAGTGGAGATGCCGCCGTGCCCCAAGTAGACCCCGCCGCCTCGGCTTACCTTTGTCGCTGGGGATGGACGCCAGCTCCTCAGCGGCCCCCCGATGTTCTTCACGGCCGGCCTGGCCCGGAGGCTGGGGAGACGCCAGGGGCACGGAGGGGGAGCTGGAGAGGTTGCCAGGCTCCAGGAGGAGGAGGGGGTGGTCACAGCTGCCACTCTGCGGGGGAGCTGGGGCGCGGTGCCCATCGGGGATATCCAGGATCTGCCAGGGAGAGGGTGGGTGATGACTCCCAGGCCGGTCTCTTCAGGCCTGCAGAGCCACAGGGACGGTCAGGCTCCTCCCTTCGCCCTCGTTGTCACCCTCTAATCGGGACACGCAGCGACAACAGGACACCATTTCCTCAAGTCACTCCCGATCCCTCCAACCCCAGCCAATCTAAGAGAAGGCCCCTCCCATTTCTCCCCTTGCTCTTCATCCTTTTCTCTCGCAGTACTTGCAGATCAATTATAATTCTATATTTATTTGAATGGTTTCTCAATGTGGCACCGCCACCAAGCTATAAGCCTCACAAGGGCAGGGGCCTTCTATGTGCCAGCCACCAGGACACCGTGACAGCTGCAGGACACACATGCAGATCATCGTCATGTGTTAAATGTCCCTCCCACCCTGGCTGGTGTGGCTCAGGGGATTGAACACGAGCTGCAAACCAAAGGGTGGCCAGTTCAATTCCCAGTCAGGGCACATGCCTGGGTTGTGGGCCAGGTCCCCAGCAGGGGCACTCAAGAGGCAACCACACATTGATGTTTCTCTCTCTTTCTCCCTCCCTTCTCCTCTCTCTAAAAATAAAAAAATAAAATATTTTAAAACTTAAAAATAAATAAGTATAATAAATAAATATCCCTCCCTTCCCTTCACATTTGATGGTGCCTGTACCCACAGCCCACCAAATTGTGTGCACGTTTGGGTGGGTATAAAAGCATACATACATGCAAATTTAAAATCAACCAGTGAGTAAATCATAAACTGAGAGGTGTGCACATAAGAACCGTATTAATACTGCCCACTGGCATTCCCTGCTTGTGCCGTGCCAGTATGGAAATGTGCCTGAGACTGCAGAACAGGTGGTGAGTGATTCTGCCAGGGAGCGGGGCAGGGAACCAGGCTGCACAGGGGACCTGGGCATGAAGGAGGATGAACGTGTGCCACCAGGTAGGGGTGCAGGGAAGGGACGTGGTAATGTAGGCAATGGGGTGGGTTCAGCTGCGCACAGGGCGGGCTGAAGAATGGTGTCTTGCTCATTCCTCCTTTCTGGGACCCTCCTCTCTGCCAACCCCTGCTCCCTCTCTGTCAACTCACCACCTCAAAGCACCCCCCAGGTGCAGCCACCCAGCTCTGCCACAGCCGTGGCCTGTGAGTCCCAGAGGACAAGAGTCCCACCCCCCACCCCCCAGACCCAGCGTGGCCCAGCAGCGCCCCTGGGCCCCACTCACCCGCAGCAGCTCCTCCTCACCCTGCTCCTTCACAAACACCTCCTCCAGCTCCTGGTTGAGCCCCTCCAGGCTCCTGTGCAGGCAGGGGCTGAGTCGAAGGACGGGGGACCCTGCGGGGAAGCTGGGAGCCGACGCCTGAGGAGGAAGCGAATGAAGCACTCACTGAAACCCACCGAACCCTGGCCGTCGTGGGTTCTGCCTGGGGGTAAAGGTCATGGCTACACGGCAACACCAAGTGAGTAAAGGAGGGCTGGGTACAGGTACTGACTACAGCAGGTCCACTCAGTGGCGTTTTCTCCAGAAGTTAGAGCTTTGAGAGGTCTGGGGATTCTAAAGGTTGCAGGGGCATCACAGTCCCATTGTACAGGAGACGAGGGTGGAGGAGAGAGAAATCTAAAACAGTAGGACGCTTTTCCAATGCCATTCACCAAGTCCAGGTTTGCACTAAAGCTTCACCTGGGCACCCCTGTGGCCACGGGGCACGCAGTGTGGGAGGGCTCTGCTGCTCAACCAGAGAGCTTCTACCCACATGGTGGGTGGGTGGAGGCCATGGAGGGTGACAATGGGGAGAGGGCGGGGGCAGGGGGAACGTACCTTCAGTGTGCCCCGCACCGCGTGGTCCCCCTGGAGTGGGGAGCCCCGCTCCTTCTCTTTCCCGCTGCGGCTCAGCTTCGTCCTCTGCAGCTGCAGCTTCAACTTGGTGATCTGGCAGCCCAGAAGAAAGGAGGGGGCGGCAGGTGAAGCAAAGCAGAAGTGCCCTGGGTCCCGCCTCCCAGGCGTGGCTCCACCAGAGGCCCACAAAAATGCACAGAAGGGAGACGGCAGCTAACTTTCCTTCCCACAGTGCCCCAGCGGCGCTCGGCGCTGTGACGGGAGGTCTGTCAGGTGAGCTGGGCACCTGGTTAACTCGACTGTGGAGCTTTCAGATTACCACGTACGCCACAGGCGAACCAGTTCCCCAAAACTTGCAAACACGCAACACTGAAACCCTTGTTTGTCTTCCACCAGTTCCACAGGCGTGGAATACCACCCTCTGTTAACAGAAATGATGTTTTTTAATTCATTCCCCAAGGACACTCACGACTATCTCAGAGGCCCCGAGACCAGGAAGGGTGGAAGGACTTCCCCCCGTTTTGAAACAGGCTGCGCTGAGCAGGGAGCCAGCTCTACGGGAGGGGCATCGGGTTCGGTCCCAGCTCCCACCTCCTGCAACGGCTACGGATCATCACGGGCGATTTTGCAGATTATCCCTGTCGCGTTTGGGATTCTGGGACTGCCTGCCCGAGCTGGCAACCGCTCAGGAGATGCGGAGCTATTCAAGTGTGGGCCCAGGAGGGGCTGGCTGGAGGGGGCTGGAGGGGGAAGAACTGGGACGACTGTACCAGCATAAACAATATAATATTTAAATTTAAAAACAAAGTAATTCAATAAATATGGGCCCAAATTAAGTGGAATTCAGAGGGGAGATGTGCTGCCCACAGCCATGAAACAGGGAGCCACGGCCAAGGGAGAGTCAGTGCTCTCCGAGCGGCCGCCGGGGACCGCTCAGCCGGGATTCTGCGCTCGGCGCAAACCGCTTGCTTCCTCGGATCACTACAAGCTTCGAACGCTTTGTATCTTCCACCGGCCTGAAACACTTTATGTTTTTGCTCTGTTCTTGCAACCAAGAGGGCAGAAGTGGCTCTCCCGTAGAAGGGGTCGAGGGCGACCCCTGGCGACTGGGCCCCGTCAGGCGCTGCCCCACGGCACGGCAGATGGAACCGGCTCGGGAGCCCTGGGATTCCTGTCCACGGCTTTCTCTACTCAACCTCCATGCCCGGAACCCTCCTGAGGGAAACGGGGGCCAAAAAGTGCTTGGGAGCAATAACCATCTTCCCCTTCCTTTAAAGCAGAGGCGGGACGGACAGTTAAGTGTAACAGGATGTGCGGCTGCGGCTTTTCAGCTCCCGGGAACTCACTCCGTATCTCTCCCCAGTCTCTGAACCGCTTATCTGGATCCAACCTCGAAGTAAAGTGAGAACAACGGGGGCTCCCACCCTGCGCTCGGCTGCTGAAGGGCACCAGCAGTCACTGGCCACCCCCTGCTGGCAGGAGGGTCTTGGCTCCAAAGGCCTGGCCACCAGGTGGCTGGAAGCAGCTGCGGAGGAGCCACCCCATTAGGCAAAGGCTGGGTGGGGACTGGAAGCAGAGTCCGCTTTGGAGCAGGTGCACCCGCGGCGCTGGGGGCGGACAAGAGGCCACGACTCTGGCCGGGAAGTCAAACGGGGCCGTTACCTCTTTGCGGTGGTCTGTGCTGCCCCAGGACGCCGAGCGCTTGTGCGTACAGGAGCTGGCCCGCTCGCCGTCCAGCTCTTGCCAGGACAGGGGGGTCTGCAGGGAGAGGAACCCAGTGAAACAGAGAAGTTCCTTGGGCAGGCTCAGGGAGGCAGACACACCCTTTCGTGGGCAGAGGCGGTGGCTCCTTGAAGCCTTCTGTCACCAGCTACTCATCCACCTCGCCAAGGCCAGCCTCTGGGACCCTGTCAGGCTTCTCCACCTGCACTTCCTCTTCCCAACCCCCTCCTCCAGGAAACCTTCCCTGGAGAGCCCGTATGGCCAAGCTGCTCTCGACTCTCTCGTGACTTTTACACGTGGGTGACAGGCCCAGCTCTCCCCGGTGCTCCCCACCGGTGAGCACAAGCGCCGTCCCCACCAGCTCCAGAGGAGCACAGGCCCCGGGACCCACAGGCTCCCTCCTTCCCATACCCTCCGTGTGCCCGGCATGGGCCCAGGTTCCTGCGAGCCCAGTGAGAACAAGTTACTGGACAGGTCTCTATCAAGGAATCATTCATTGGTAAAGCAGAAAAAAAGATCAACAGAGATTCCCCCCTCCCTCCTTCCATCCCTGACTGAAGCAGGAGATAGATGTGGGTGTGGGGTGGTACCTCAGGCTGTTCCCCAATTTCCCCCAGTGCTCAGAGTCCATGCCGGGGACCCTCCGGCATGTGCAGGGGCGGCGCCACTTTCAGAAAGGAGGGAGCTGGAACTTGAACTGGGCCCTGACCCCTGACCCCTCTTGGCTGTATCACAGCTCCTTCCCCGGGGCCCTGCTCTGCCCCTCGGGAGAACAGGGCTGTCAGTCTGCCACACCCTCCCCAGTGCACGGAAGACAGAGTTGGCCCAAGATGGAAGCAGGGGGAGTTTGCAGACCCACTTCCTGAGCCCCGGCCTGCCCGAGGGAGGAGGCTGCTGGCTCCAAGCACGAAGCAGGAGGACAAGGTCCCTCCCCACGGCCGACATCCCTATTTCCATTCCCAGGGAGGGGCCCACGGGGGACGCGCGCCAGTGGAGCCAGTTCCTCTCTAGCTTCTCTGCACAGGCTGCCAAAAGCACGAGGGCCTGGGAACCGTCTCCTCCAACAGATCTGCGACCTCCCCTGAGAGGTTGCTGCAAACAAAAAGGGGGAGGAAAAGAGAGAAAAACCCAACAAGTCAACACCCAACAGCTGCTAAGAAGAGCTCAGCAGGGGTGGTTGGAGCGGGACTGTGGGAGCGGTGCGCCCCGGGTGACAGCTGCTGCGGAGGGGCCGCCGAGGGCTCGGGCTCCCTGGCAGTTCCTTCCCTCAGTTGCCCACCGACCAGGCCGACCTCCACTGGGCTGGGCGACACAGCCGGGGCGAGGTGACGGCCCTACTTCCCTTTGCCGAGGCTAGCGCCATGGGGAGACCATCAGAGATCCACCCCCCATGACACCCTCCTTTAGGAAAAGAGCAGGCCACGCGCCCTCCGGGTCCACCTCCCAGAGCCCCGGAGGCGAAGCTGGCCCTGCCAGTTTGTGGAAACCGAGCAGCTGCCTCCTTCCAAACGCCTCCATCCCTCCACGTGGGGGTTGGCAGAGGGAGCCTCAGAAGGGGCTGCTGCACAGGCTGAAAAGCGAGGAGGAAGCCCACCTCTCCCACAGGCCCCTCGGCCCAGTGGATGCCCGGATGCTCCCCCTTGCAGGGCTCCAAAGCCACAACCCCAGGTGACTAGCTCTGTGATGGAAGTGCCAGGTCCCACACTGGGCTGTGGTCCCTGGAAAGGTGGCAGACACCACGGAGGGGAGATGACAAAGGCCAGGGTGACGAGCCCGTTTCCCCTCCTCCAGGAGGATGCTGTAGTCGCAGGTGGGTGGTGAGAGGCAAAACCAGCCACATTCAGGCTGCCACCGGTTCTGCTAACATCTCTGGCAACCTCTTCAACTGCCTTCTTTCCTGTGCAGTACGTGAGGGGGCGGGAGGAGGAATGCAGGCTGGCGCTGGAGTTTAGGAAGGGTGTGAAAATTCACGGCGGCAAGGATCACCTCCTCGCAATCCATTTTACCCCCTGCCCTCTCTGCTCAGCAACACCTTCCGGCAACCGCCGCCGCCTGCTCTGCAAACTGTGCTGCCAAGGCCATCGCCTTGCTCGACACCCCGCCGTGGCCGTACATGCCGCCATCTCGCCTGCCCTCCCAGGGGCTGTCCTCTCCATTCGGGGCTCTCGGTCCCCCCAACACCCCCCAGGCAAACCCAGCTCCCTTTCCTCACTCTTGCACTCAGTGAATGGCGGCTGAACGCCCACCGTGTCACAGGCACTGTTCCAGGGGCTGGGGACACCACAATGCACAGAACAACAAAACTCCTTATCCCCTCTGAGTTGACATTCTAGCTGGGGACACAGTTTCAATGTGCTAAAAAGTAAAGAGAAAAATACACCAGAGAAAGGGGCTGGGGATGGTGGGGGTGGGGGAGGGGAGGAGGCACTGACATGATTGTAAAGGCCCAGAAGTCTCAGCAAAAAGGCAGCATCTGAAGAAAAACAGGAAGGAGACGAGGGAGGGAGCCGCGTGGCCATCCGAGGGAAGAGCAGTGCAGACGAGGGGGCGGCAGGTGCCAAGGCCCTGAGGCAGGAGCTCGCTCGCTTGCCCAAGAACAACGAGGAGGGCGGTGTGGCTGGAGCAGAGCGAGCCAGGGGCGCAGCGGCGGAAGATGAGGCCATGAGGTGTGACAGATTGAAAAATGGTCCCCAAAGTATCAGGTCCTAATCCCTGGAACCTGTAAATGTTACCTTAGGGGGAAAATTTTTGCAGATATGATTAAGGTGGAGAGATTAGCTTGGGTTATCTGAGTGGCCTGAAGTGCCATGACAAGTGTCCCTACGAGAGACAGACAGCAGGAGATTAGACACACACAGAAGAAAAGGCAACGTGACCGTGGAGGCAGAGACTGAAGTGACGTGGCCAGAAGCCAGAGAATGCTGGCAGCCACCAGAAGCTGGAAGCCGCAAGGACTGGGTCTCCCAGAGAGCCTCTGGAGAAAGGGCAGCCCTCGCCAGCACCTTGAACTTGGCCCAGTGGAATGGAATTTGGATGTCTGGCCTCCAGAGCTGTGAGAGAATAAATTTTTTTTGTTTTGAGTCATTAAGTTTGAGGTAATTTGTTACAGCAGCTTTGGTACCTAATACACTAGGTTATGCTGAGTTTGAAGCTGTTTACGTTTGGGCCTCGGGTATTCTTAAGGCGGGCACGTGCACGAGTGTGGTCTTCGGCCCATCCAGCTGAAGTGGGTGAGCAAGAGTGGGGGCCATGCCCTCCCCCTTATTTTCAGTGCCTCCTCTTCCTTTGGGTCTCATCACAGAGGTCTGAGCCAGGGGCTTCTTGGAGCACAGAGAAGTCACAGCTATTGAAGGCTACCCTTCAACGAGCACCCCTTTATGGCGCAACGGGGGCCGAGCCACACCACACGACAGCACTGTAAGTAGTCGTAACAGACGATCCTTTGGAAGCAGGGCAGAGCTGGAGCTCAGCAGGCCAAAGTCACGTTTGTCAAAGGGACTTGGGCACTGGAACAGGTTTGCTTGAATGCCTGGTCCAGAGGGAGCAGCTGAAGTTCGCAGGGCTGTTTACTAGCCGAGAGTGGTGCCAGCCAACTGTGCAGATGACGCTCGGATCACGCAAACCTGAATGTGGGTTAGACCACGGAAGCCTTGCCAGGATGCCGGGGTCCCCGAGCAACGCGTGGAAGGCTAACTGGGCATGGGGACCGAGGAGAGGTTTCCAAAGAGCAGCCTGATGGAACAAGAAGGCAGCGGCCAGGTGGAGCTGAAAAACCCTCCCAACAACTACCGTCTGTGTCTCTGCCCTCAACCCAGTTAAGTCTCTCCCTGAACTCTGAGATGGGAAGGGCCCTGGTCGCGTTGTCTCCAGTGACGCAGGCGGAGCCCAGCGGGGCCCTGGGAACACCACCCAGTACACCTGAGCACAGTGCGGGGCAGTGTGGCGCCTGGCCCAGTACGGAGGGTCAGTAACTACGTGCTGAAATGAAATCAAACAGAAAACCAGCCCCCCCACCCCAGGACTCTGGCCAGACAGAGACAGGAAAGACCCTGAGGTGGGTCTGCTGGCCAGCTCTGAGAACGCTGGCTGCAGGTGGCCAAGGCCGTCGTCTCTGGCCCTACAGCAGCCCTCACATCTCCCCCATGAGGAACCCGTCTTCAAACATTCTGTGCTGCTGTCACACCACATGCTGAACAACTGGCCCCGCTCATCAGTTCGGAGAGCAGGCGCCCTGCCCAGGCCCCCACACCCACAAGGGCTGGCCCGTGACGAGCAGGCCGAACGGTGTGTCATCGCTAAATGCTGCGGCCCTGGCTTGGGGAAGGAGGAAGACACTCCGCAGTGAGGGCGAGTCCCAGAAAGGGGAGTCCTCCCAAACAAAGCGCGCCACCTCCGCTCTCGACCGCCGGGACACTCTGTGAGGCTTGTCAAGGCCTTATGCTATTGTCCCCCCGCAAAGGGCAAGCAGGCCTCAAGAAAAAAGCCTGCCGCAGAGGCTACCCCACCTCACCTGGGGCATGCAGAGGAAGCAGAAGACAGGTGGTGGCGGGGGTGGGTGCAGAGGCAGAGCAGGTACCCAGGGTCCCATCTGTCTGCAGGATGAGAACACCAGCAGGGGAACTTTGCTCAAACAGTCATTCCAGCTGTGGTGAGACCACTTCCTCCCTCCAGAACAGTGTAAGAAGACTCAAATGCTTTGCAGAGCAGCAAGGGAGAGGGGTGACCGCAACCGGCATGTGGTGCCATCGCCGCCCTGGCCGGGCTCAGCCGCTAGGAGAGGCCAGCCCAAAGCACTGCGCGGCTGGCTCTGGTTTCCCAGCTGACCTGGGGGAAGGGCGGTCCACAGAGGAGAGAACATACTCAGACTGATCTGGAGAACCCTGACACAGTTATCCAGATGCTGGTGACTCTGCACGGGGGCCCTCCTCATCCTCCCTGGCTGGCCACGCTGCGTCCAGTTCCCGCTGCACCCGAGCTCTTCCTTGCACCCACCAAGCTGGCCTCTGGGAGACCTGGTCACCCCTCTCCCATCGCTCATCCTGCCTCAGAACATGCAGCGACTCCAAGCACTCCTTCCCCAGTCACCACACTCGCACCCCCTCTCCCTCCTAGAACGACCAGCCTCCTCCCAATAAGACCCACCCACCTCTCTCCCTCCCCTGCCCACCCCCCCAATACCTGGTTCCCCAGCTCTCCCTGTCACACTGTAAACTGCCTGGGCACTACCCACGCTATACTCTGTGCCTGCCTAGAGCTTCAATCACAGCTAGGCCAGGGAGGGGATCCTGGGGCTGTTGGCAACCTGACACATTTGAGAAGGAAGAGTTTTTTACTCCACCTTCGGCCTTGTGAGGAAGCCTCGCTTGTGCTCGCTGCCCAGGTGTGAAACTTGTGTGGCATGGACAGGACCCTTGCCTGCTCTAGAGGGGTTCGGAGAACGTAGCTGAACAATGGCTCCCTGCCTTCACTGCAAAGCAGGCCCCCAGGAACACCAAGGCTGGTGTGATCTCCAAACACGCACTCTGGCTGCTGGCTCTGGATTTGGCGGGGGGTGGGGGGATGGGGAGGGTTGGGGGGGCAGTGAGAGGTGCAGGGGAAAAAGTCAAAGCGCAGAAGTGAGGCCCAGCCAGATACAGTGGACATACTATGTCGATGTGGCTGGAGAAGAAAGGGTAGAAGGTGGGGTAGGGGTAGGAAGAGGCCCCCTCAGCTCACAAGAATTAAGGCATCGATCTATTTTTAACAATTTGAAAGCTTTCAAGGACTTTGGTAAATCCCATCTCCCCACCTTTCCTCTTCCCTTCCCCACCCTCCCTTGTACCTCCCTGATAAAACCTCTCCCTCATCTCCAGTCCAAACTGGGCGATGTACCCGCGCTCGGCAGGGAGATGCCGGGAGAGCCTCAGGTCGCCATGGTGTAACGCAAGTGTGGAAGAAGGTAGCTCGTGCCAGGCCAGGGACTCAAGTAGGAATTTGAATGGGTCCCAAGGCCTAGAAGCAGGAAACTCCCAGAAGGCCAGGAATGCAAGACGGGCAGAGCGCATATTTTGTAGGCACACTGGATGCCCACGTCGATCAGAATTCTCCCACCTCCTGGCTGCGGCCACAATATTGACAGGTTGCTAAGAGTTCCTCGAGGGCTGGAGCCCATCCCGGGGAAAGAGGAAAGCTGCACAGCCCGGCCTTGCCAGACCCATGGAGGCGCATCGCTGACCTCTGTCTCGCCGTGGCAAGGAGCCCAGACTTGTTATATAAAAGATCTGGCCTGCAGCTGGAACCTGAGCGGCAACACGGAGCCCGGAGCCCACGCCTCTACATGCAGCCAGGGAACGGCTGCGGCCAGCCCTGCCTGGGGCTGACAACGCGCATGCTACCTGAGGGTGGGACGGAGGCCTCCTAAAAGGCTGGCGGCGGGAGTGACAGACAGGCTACACGGAAGGAAGCCTGCCGCCAGGCAAAAAACGATGCGGCCGTGAACTTACACACGCGAAGCAACCTCAACTCAAGTCCTGCTCGTCCACGAAGCCCTCCTCGACTACATACACTATTTGGGCTAAACACTCCTCTCAAAAGAGAGAGGGGTGTGCGCTCCAGGCCTGTGAGGGGAACGCATACCCGACCCATCCTACGTGCCCTTCTCCAAGGGTACAGGGAGCAAGAGCGCCCGGGGCTCCCGGGGGGTAGACCTGCTCAGTCCGCCACCCGCACTGTGCTTTCCCTTCACGCGCTCTTCTCAGATGTCGAGAGGGCCGTCCAGTTCGACTGCAGTGAATCCCTGCAGGTCCCAGGCAGGGTATTCCCAGGAGAATTCCCCTCCTCTGAAATGTGCCAGAGGCTTGGCCCACCTCCCCCCTTGGCAGCCCGCTCCCTGGCTCCCTGGCCTCCGTGGGACGGGCATCCAGACTCGGAGGCCAAGTCCTGTCCTCATTTCCTTACTCCGCACTCCGACCTGCCAAGAACAGGACTGGGCATTCAGACTTCCACTGGCAACACGTGAAAATGGATCTCAGTAAGAAAATAAGTAAAAGACGGGGACTGACGTGATGTGCTCGGAAGGGGAGGCAGGGCAAGGCGAGGGTACCAAACACTTTCACGTTTGGCCATCGCCCCACCTACGGGCAGGCCGCGCGGGCACCGGCCCTCCCGCCCTGGCCCTCTGCCCCCCGCCCCCATAAAGGAAGAACCGGCCTGACCAATGTCCCCCAGGACGCTGCTGAGCCATATCCTCCTTCCTGAGGACAACTCATTTTTTCTGAAGTTGAACGGGAATGGGTTTAAACTGCATCAAAAGGGGGAAGATTTGACTCTTCACAACCTAACAAACAGCTAAGACTGTTGAAGTCCTGAGCCAAATGTAAAAATATCTTTGTATAATTTCACAGTTAAGACGACTTCTTGCTCAGGCTAACACGATCTTATTCAGAAACTGACCAATGGATTGGGCGATCTGCAGCGACTGCTTCCAAGTTTAAGATTCTCAATGAGAAGACTCGTCTTTTGAAGGAAAGGGGACCCAGGCTCGAGGGACCCCAGTGGGTCCCCTGGGACCCCAGACGGGGATGCCGGCTAGTGGTCAGCGCTCTGCCACCCAAGAGCCTGCCGCTCCTGCTGGTCCACTGGGGTCGGCCCTGGCTCAGCGCCCTTTCGGGCCACCTCGTCCAGTTGTCTGGGGAACGCAAACGCAAGTGAATGTTGGCCTCGGTTTAACTTTAGCAAGGTAGATCTCCTTTTTTAAAACCCAGAATAAATTCCAAAGTCAACTCTTGCTTACCCACGCATGAATCCTCAAGCCAGGCTGAAAAACCCAGACTGGCTTCTCTCCCACCCGTCAGGTGGAATGCAAGCTCATTTTCACGTAAGTGTACAAAGGAAACCCAGCCAGTAGACATGAGATGACGAAGATCATTTCAAGCACTGAGAGTTGGTAAGCAGACCAGAGGCCTCCTCAGCCAGCCCCGTCCCCCCATCCGCGTCCCTTATCCATTAGGAGAGAGCATTACCTGGGTGGCCTTGTCATTGGTACAGCAGGTGAAGGCCCCATCGGCATCTCGTGGCCACTGGCCCAGAAGGTATGAGCTGAGGATGGTGTCCAGGGAGAAGGTACGTCGGACCTGGGGTGGCTGAGGCCTACACATTGGCTTTTCTGGGGCCACGGAACACGGGACGCTGGCTGGAAGAGAGCACAGCACGCCCCTCGACGTCAGCGTGGTGGGAAGAGACGTGGAAACCCACCTTCTTCTCTCTTCCAGGTTCCCTCGTATCCACCCCTCCTGCAGGAATCTGAAGCTGCCCATGAAAGCACGTGCAGTCTGGGGAGCGCTCTCCTGCCTTCACCAGCTGGCTATCACCAGAGGAAACAATTTACACCATTTGACTCTGGACGGGGGTGACTTTATACACATGTCCTCCATCTCTGTCCTGTTCCTCTGGGACTAGGGACTGTGAGCCCCGAGAGCTCCATCCTGAGTATCCTGAGAGCAGGGCTGTTTTCCATCTTTGGAGAGGGGACTCCAAGTGGGTAAAAACCAAGTTTTCTTCTGTCTTTTATCTCCTGCCCTCCTCTCTCCACCCAGCACTCATCACAGGGCTCCTAAGTTCTGCACGGATTCAGTGAGCTGATGGCGGGACCCTCTACACTTCCTGCAGGGAGGGCTAGCCCCAGGGACTCTAGGTGCCTGGGACGAGTGATGTCGTAATGACTTTCAGGCATCCGGGACTGAGGTGTCAGCTCAGGGGACTATCCGAGTCTTCCGGTTCTCTCCTCTATCTCGGACCTCTGGCTGAACAGGACAAAAATGAAGCAATTGTAAATGTATTCACTTTGCCTTTTTTTTTTTTTTTTTTTTTTTTACCTTGGCTAAAGCATGCTGGGAGAAGGTAAAAGTGGAGACCAGTGATAACATGTGAGGGTTCTGGAATCCTCTGCAAGTTCCAATCATCTGGGTGGGCCGTGTCTTCCACGGCCACATTCAGGGCGCTCTCCTGACTTAAGACCTGTAAGGCTCCTCCCGTTACACAGAGGGAAACGCTTTCCCACCTGCACTGGTCCCTTGAAAATTCACGTGTGCATTAAGCACAGCACAAAGGAACTGGGGATTGTAGGTATAAATAAACTTGAAGAGCTTTACATTTAAAAAGACACTGACAGGCTGGCAGTTCCTCAAAAAGCTAAACACAGAATGACCATAGAACCCAGCAGTCCCGCTTCCCGGTACCCATACAGAGACTTGAAAACGGGGTCTCAGAGAAACGTTTGCACATTCGCGTTCGTGGCGCCATTGCTGACAACAGACAGAGGGCGGGAGCACCCAAGAGTCCGGCGGCAGACGAACGGATCAACAAAATGTGGTGTATGCATGCAACGAGCTGTCCGTTTCCGAAAGGAATGGGATCCCCAACATGCTACAATGTGGGTGAAACTTCCAACACTGTATTAAGTGAAATACAAGGCACAGAAGGGCCGCTATTGTACGGTTGCACTTAGGCAAATTCGCAGGGACAGAGAGTAGAAATAGAGGTTCCCAGGGACTTAGAGGGGAGAAGTGTTGGGGGTATTGTTTCCCGGGCACTGGGTTTCTGCCTGGGGAGACCAACACCTTCCCGAAACGGACCGTGGTGACGGTGGCACAACACTGTAAATGTGCATAATGCCCGAGCTGAAAAAATAAAAAATGCTGAAAAGAAGCCCTGGCTGGTGTAGCTCAGTGGATTGAGCGCGGGCTGCGAACCAAAGCGTCGCAGGTTTGATTCTCAGTCAGGGCACATGCCTGGGTTGCAGGCCACGGCCCCCAGCAACTGCACATTGATATTTCCTTCTCTCTTTCTCTCTCCCTTCCCTCTCTAAAAATAAATAAATAAATCTTTTTTAAAAGTCCTATTTTAAAAAAATGCTGAAAAGGTAAATTTCATGTTATGTGTATTTTACTACAGCAAAAAAAATAATAAAACAATCTATGTTCCTCAAATCCACTTAAGTATTTGCATACTTGTACATTTTGGCAATTGTAATCAATATGAAATGTACACTATGTTCTACTTTCTTCTACCCATTTCATATACCCATTTCTAAGTATCAACAGTCTACATTTCATTTTTAATGACTACATAATATCCCACCAGGGGGCCATACATAGTGTGCTTAGCCATTCCCATATTATCGGACATTTGCGGCGGGGGGTTGGGGGGGATGTCTCTTCCCTTCCCATTTCAGATATCATAAATAATACTGCATGGACAACTTTCAGTCTCAGTTTTTATCTACTTCCTGGCATATTTTAAGTCATCTCCCTCAGCCATCATGTAGTGCGTGCTAATCTAAAACAAATTTAAAATTATTTGTAATTACAAAAGTAGTATGTATAAATTGTGCAGAAGTCAAGACATGCAAAAATATAAACAAACAAAACAAAAAACCCCTCAGCTCTCGACCCCCAGCAGTCTCATTGGTAGTACCACAAGGGTAATACACCACCCTTCCCGGTCTTGCCCTCCGCACGTCTATGTATGCTTTAAAAAAAAAGAAATCATACCATACCTAATCACTTTGCAATGTGGTTTTCCCTCACATCACAAACACCTTTCTAAACCAGTATGTACTGACCTACAACACACCCTTTTAAACGATCTTAACGTTTCTGTTAAAGCTCTTGAAAGGAAGGCCCTCTTCCAAAGATGGTGGTCAAAGTCCTCACGTTCTGGCCCCTTCCACCTGTCCCTTACACCTCACTCCTCTTCGGAGTCTCCACGTCCTGGACAGACCACTCCACACACTGTTTCCCACCCGGGCCCCCAGGGTCCCCGGCGTCCCCTCCCCTGAGGTCTGCACTCGTGCCCGGGGTCGAAATCCCACCTGTGCACGCAGACCAGCGTCACCACCTGCCTCCACCTCGACAGAGCCTGCTGGGCCCCCTGGGAGACATGCCTCAAGATTTTCTGATTTCCTCCAGCACCTGGTATCCTTCCAGTACTTACCACCCTCCCTCCTGGATCACAGATATTGTATCTGTAACTCCTAGGTAATAAACAACCTGCAGCCAGGGGCTGTTTCTGATTTATCTTTGTCCTCCTCCCAGTGCCTAGAGCACAGGGCTGGTGATTGGCAGGTACCTACGTATTTGCATAAAATCAAAAAACTCTTACTGCAAGGCAAACCTGTTCGAACCATGTCATGGATTCTAAGTTTGTCTGCGTATCCAAGCTCAACCCACTCCCCGGGAATAAGGACTCCCAAGCTGCCTGTCTCTCTTCCTCTCTGAGGCTCCGAATGGCCCGACCTTTCTTCCCTGTCCTGCGCTTTGTCGCCCAGTAACTCCATGACGGGCACGCTGGGTTCAGTTCCCGACTTCCTGTCCTGCACTAGCTTTTCAGCCACTCATCTTCCCATTCTGTGCCTAAGATCAAAAAGCAGCGATCAGGTATTTCTGGGAGCTTCTAACCTATGTCGGCAGCCAAGGCAGACAGCAGAATGCTGTCCCCTGTGGCCCTCCGACACTGTCTTTAAGAGCCCAGTGGGGAGGTGGGGGCTCTGGAAAGGCAAGTTTACAAGATTACGACAGAGAAGCCAAGAAGCAGGCGGGAAGCAGAGGAGCAGAGACTGGTATAAAGGCCAGGACACTGTAACACCTAATGGTGGCGTCATCATTGTGCGAAGGCAGAGAGGGCTGTGACTCCAGGACTGAGAAAGAAGTGACGGGGGAAGATTTCTTGGAGGCGCCTCTCCCAGCCCCTCAGCAGCAGTGGCTGCCTGTGCTCTCCTGGGTTCCTATAGCCCTCAAATTTCGCCCCGTCCCCAGGGGTGTGTGTGTGTGTGTGTGTATGCATGTGTGTGTGTTTGTATTATTGTCTATTCTCCCATCAGCTCTCAGGGGTGCTAGGGAAAGACTGGGGAGGAAACCAAGGCACAGAGAAACCCAGTCTCGGATTAGACTCAGTCTCCCAGCGAGTCAGAGGCAGTCCTAGATCTAGATCCAAGCCTCCTCCCTCTTATGTCAAGTCACTGGGGCTCGGGGCCCTCTGCCTGAGGGACACCCTCTGAGGCTGCGGGGACACCTGCAGGGACACCTGCCTGAACACCTGGAAGGACTGCCTTCAGTTCCTTTTCAGGGAAGGAGATGATAGGCCTGACCTGGCAGTCTGCAATGACCTTTTTTGCTTTTCGGTTCTTTCTTTTTCTTTTTTTAAAGAAGTCTTTGAAATGTGGGGTAAAGCATTCTGCTACTTCCTGAGGACAACTTAAACCACACCCATTTTATATCAGTTCCCATTACCGTCCATATCCCATCCACTGCTGAGTAGGACCCCAACCTCGGTCAGCAATCAGATGTGCTACTTCACTGCCCGTACTCACTCGGCTACGGAGGACCCAGAATCCTGGAATTTGATGTGAGGCTCCAACCACCCACTTTGGTCATCTCTATGTGCTTTCCGGCCACCTCTGACCAAAGTTATTCACAAAACTTCTGAGGACTTCATGGGTCCTGACTTACTCTTTCATAACCAGGAAAAAACAAACAAAAAAACCCCCCAACCAACCAACCAAACCAAAACAAACAAAAAAAGAAAAATACACACACAAAAAGGGAGGGGGGAGGCAAGGAGGAAGGGGTTAAGAGACAGAGATGGTAGAGGGCATGGGGAAAAACCAAGCACCCTAATCCAGACCCAGCGGCTAGCTCTGCAAGGGTTTCACCACAGCTGAGCTGAGCTGAACTAGAGGACTGGCCTCAGTTTCTTTTCCTTGAATGAGACAGCTGGGCCTCAGCCCCATTTCTACAGTGACCACATCCTAGTGCAGGGTGTTGGCACAGCTCCTAGCCAGCCACAAGATGACAGACAGAGTTACCTTCTGTCTTAGAGTCCTCAGCGAGGACCTCTCCCCTCCCAAACCCCTAAATTCTTGGCATGTCCCGGCCCCTGGGAGGAGATAATAAAATGCTATGTTTCCACCCTGGCTGGTGTAGTTCAGTGGATTGAGCGTGGGCTGCCAACCAAAGGGTCACTGGTTCTATTCCCAGTCAGGCACATGCCTGGGTTGTGGGCCAGGTCCCCAGTGGGGGCACACGAGAGACAACCACACACTGATGTTTCTCTCCTTCTCTTTCTCCTTTCCTTCCCCTCTCTCTAAAAATAAATAAATAAAATCTTTTTTTAAAGTGCTATGTTTCCTTTATAACCAGGGGCGGCACTTAAAAAATTAAATTTTCATAGGAAAAAAAAAATCTACCACTTATTTCAAAAACCTCATCCAAAATGGTTTGGGGAGCACCTGCTAATTTGGGCACCAAAATTGACTAAGGACTAAACAAAGGTCAAGTTCCTTCTAAGAGCAATCCCAACTGAAGCCAGAAGCAGACACTGACGTGCTTCATTCCATCCTCGAAGGGGCTACGGGCTGGAGCAGTGCCGCCCCCAAATATCTGGGTGCTCAGATGAGAGAGACCTCGTTCTGACTGCAGCTCTGCCCTCACTGCGGGGTGACTGCAGCTCCTATCACGAGACCTCCCTGGGCCTGCTCTCCCATCTGGCAAGCAGCAGCATGATCGGGCCTAAACTCCCTCGAAGGGATGCTGGAAAGAACAGAAGATGAGAAGCAAACATGCTTTAGTCTTCGTCAGCTAGATTAGGTCAAACCAATTGTCACTGAGCCCCCTCCCCGCCATCACAATCCTTTAGGATTGGAGGTGGGGGTGAGGGAGCCTAGAAAGAGGAGGCTCCCCAGAAAAGAGGGCAGGGGGAGTCCTAGCCACCACTGTCCCCTGGGAGGGTGCGCATCTGCACAAAGCCCCTCCCTTTACCAGGGACCGTCTAACCCAGCATGGACGCCACCCTGAACAGACTGGGCCAGGGCGGCAGTGGGACTGCCTGCAGGCGTGGGCAGCAGCTGCTGCGGGTCAGCACCCAGGTGGTGCTACACCCGCTGCGGCCTACCTCGGTCAGGACACCCCCGAGAACTCTCACATGTAAGTGTAGTGGAAATAGGAACTCGCCGGCTTATCCCTCCTGGGCACACCGGAAAGGTCTGGGTAGTGGAATGTGCTCTGCAACTGTGTGATTATGGTGACAGGAGCAGCGGCATTGAAAAGTCACAACGGTTGCTTGTGGTTGGAAGATGAACTGGTTTCATTTCTGGAAAGTACCCCTCTCAGATTTGGGAAATGGGGAGGGAAATAAGACAATCGGCTCTCCTATCTGAGGAGAGACGCCCATATCATGACAGGCCGTGACAAAGCAGCAGGCTGCCGGGGCACTGGCTGGGTGGCTGCGGGAGGGTGGAGTGTCCTGTTTACAGCACTGTGGGGTATTATCGGCCCATCGCCTGCAGCAGCCTCCGCGGCTCAACCACCTGGTGAAGTACCTTGGCACGGGGCCAGGCCATTTCACCGTGTAGCTGATCAGTGGCGGATGCTTTGGTTCTTGGGCAACAGCAAATGGAAAAACCAAAACAAAACAGCACACACCGGAGATAAGAAGCCTTAGGTGCTATCTTCCAGAGCCACTTGGCCCTGTCTCCCAACTGCTGCATTTTTATGGCTTTGGGGAGAGGGGACTCTGGCTGCAGAGGACCAGCAGTCACACGTCTGTGCACTGGGGAGGGAAGCACACAAACTGCAGATAAGACACCCAGCCAAGAGGGGCCGGGGTGCCTGGCACAGCCCAGGGGGCCAACTGATTCCTTCACAGTGAGCAGATTGTGAGCACACACCACAAGCCAGCTCTGTGATAAGCACTGGTGATAGCGCAGGGGTGGGGTCAGGAGATGCTCACAAGGTTGACATAATCCCTAAGCGCCTGAAGTTACCCTAGCCGACGCCTCTCCGGAAGGATCACCAGGTTGTCTCTGCTGTTCTCTCGTGTCCCTGGCTGGAAATCCGCTCAGGCCTGGCCGCACCAGCAAACCCCACTGCTGGTACCCGGAGGAGAACGAGGGCAGCTCTTAAAGGGGCAAGAAAGGGTGAGGGGAAGGAAGAAGGCAGCGGATGACACAGGAAGTGAGGTGTTTGTGGCTGGCTGCCCTTCTGAACTTGGCAGAGATGGACTGCGGGGTGGAGGTCAGGCCCTGACCAAAGGGTGCTGGCTGCTGAGCATCTGAGGGGCCACTTCATTTATCTTACCCTCCTGTAGGAGAAGCCTGGGAAATAAGACAAGGCTACGCTCCGCCCATCCTCCATTAGCATGAGGCATCATGATCCCAAAATACCCACGGACTACAGAAGGAAGAGAAAGACAGCCAACGAGACCTCACACATGGCAAGAGCTCAACAACCAGCAGGTCCAACAAACAAGTTATGAGTCACTTTCTCATGTCGTTGGGCTTTGAAGCATTGGCGCTAGTCTTCTCACCTCCCCCCTTAAAGAGAAAAAAAAAAAAACCCTCTTATTTATAACAGAAACTATACATATGTTGGAGGAAGTAAGAAAATGCAGATGAACAAAAACTGAAAAATAAAAACCGTGCACGCCCCCACTCAGAGATCACCACTGTGCACACCCTTCCTGGTCTCTCTTCACACGCATATGCATGCATATACATTTTTAGTAAAACGAGATCACATTATACACATTTTTCTACGATCTGCTTTTCTCAGTCACTGATCTTCACTGAGGACAGACAAGCAGGCTGGGCAGGACAGCCCCAGAGGATGAGGCAGGGCACATGGTCTGCACATGGAGGGAACAGGCCCTGCCCTGTCCCATCCCTTAGCTGTGATGCAGCGGCTTGGAAGGGGAGGAGGGGAGTTCTCTGGAGAAGAGCAAAGTAAGACGGGGATTCAGAATTTCTAAACATTGCCCCAATAACGGAGTTGCAGTAAGTAGGGGAAGTCCCTCCTCGCAGCTTCGCAGGGATTATTTTTCCATTTCGGTACGTGTGCGGGGATTAAACCAGGCAGTCTTCTGAGCTCCCGTGCTCCGGCACCGCTTAACTGCTCAACTCAGGGGCGTGTGGGTTTTGGAGGGAAGTTGCGGTCAAACCGAAATCCCCACTATGACTACCTAAGAGTTACAAGCCCTCCCTGGAAAGCCCAAGGAGACCCCATCCATCCCAGCTGGGAAAATTAAACTTGGGCCTTGGAACACTTCTTCCAACACCAAGCCGGAACTCATTTCAACCATCATGGGGAGAAGAAACCAAAGAAGCTAGATTAAAAAGGAAGAAGAAATAAACAGTAACATCACGTTTCCCTTCCCAGAAGGTTTACCCAATGAGAAAAAAGTGACGAGATTTGTATATGCATGAAAAACTTCTCAGGCAGACCCTCAATTAATTACTGACTCTATATTTAAGTGTGTAGCTCAAACGAAAGCATTTCGGGCTCCACGTCTGACTCCCTGGGGTGCAGACCACATCTACGGGCAGCTGGAGAGGAGACTCAGGACAGCCCATCTGGAGAAGCCACTGTGGGCAAAGAGCAAGGAACACACCGAACTCCCCGCCACCAGCGAGGAGGGAAGGGCGATCCCTGTGTGCATGCGTGGGCGTGCAGAGGGAGTAGATAGCAGCTACTTAACTTTGTGTTCAATTCTCAAGTAGCTGCAGTTTGAAGAAAAGGAAGTGGGGTGAACTTTTCACCTTTTATCTGAATCCTCTGAAGAGTTCTGTAGGATTCTGACATTCTTAAAACAAAATACTAGCAATTACTGATTGGAGTAGGCTTTCCTTTGGAATTGGTTTGGCCTTTGCAAAAATAATATAAACAGCACATAGTCTAGCCCTATCTCCCTAAAAAAAATAATAACGATTACCCTCATTCTGCAGTGTTCGGGAGTGATGGATTTCTGGGTGGCCTACAAGCTCAGAGAACAGGCACAAACCCTTCGGTGTCTTCATTTCTCCCAGTGATCTGATGCCTATCGAGTAGAGAAGAAATCACAACACCCAGTCAGCTCTTAGGTAGTCTCTTAAGAAGGAAGAACCAGCCCTGGCTGTTGTAGCTCAGCGAATTGAGCGCGGGCCTGTGAACCAAAGGGTCACTGGTTCAATTCCCAGTCAGGGCACACACCTGGGTTGCAGGCCAGGTCCCTAGCAAGGGGCACTCAAGAGGCAACCACACATTGATGTTTCTTTCTCCTCATCCCTTCCCCTCGCTCTAAAAATAAAATCTTAAAAAAAAAAAAAAAAAAAGAAGAACCAGAGATTGAGGAGGAGGTTCATCTGCAACACATACTGTGCGAGGACAATAGTGGCTGAAACTGCACCCTCATTTCTGTTCCGAATGCGTACACCCCATACATTCCCATCCATTCTCCTGTGCGAGAGGGGGCAGAGCTTCCTTCCAAGTGTTACCAGTGGGGGGGCCACGATATACCCTCATGTTACCCTCATGTAGACAGTGAACTGGCTTCTCCAGTGCCACAGGGCAAACGGAGACACAGGCCTTTTCCCCCGATAGAGACTTGTGAAACCACACTTCCCACCCTTGCGCTGTACTGGCAAACTCAAGTGTCAGGCGACTGCCTGACAGCCTAGCTCTGGGAGCCACGCTGTGGTTCGGAAGGGTTCGCTTCCTTCTCCTGGCTGGGAGCCAGGACGACCATACACACCTGGGTCTTGGGAACACTGTTTTACCCACTGGCATGTCAGGCGAGGCTTAATTAAACAATTAAGATATGAGGGGTCCCTTTTCTAGCGAAGAGAGTGGAAAGGAGGAAATCAGAATAGAATTACAGATAACTTCCAAATCGTCAAAGTAATTTTTCCTTTGAACCATGACTTATCGTTAGCTCCACCCAACCTGCTTTCTCCCTGACCTCAAACAAACTTGTAGATGGCAACGAGGGTGTGAGCAGCCGATACTCAGTGTGATGGTGGCCCACGTCACACACAATACCTACGCTCTGACAGAATGTGATGGCCCCATTTTGCTGCCTTCCCCTCAGTGATTCCAAACCCCCCAATTTTTTTATTCTTTTGAATTGCTCATGTCAATACTTACATCCACCAGCGTTAATTCAGAGCTGGCTTTACACAGCTCCCAACAATGGCCCAATCAGGAAGTCATCGATGGATGCCAAAACTACTGGGAGAACGGTTGTGGGGAACAGGGTATTTACATCATGCCAGAGTATCACCCCACTAACCAGTTATTAAGGGGCTTTTTTGGCATTATTTTAAATATATGTTTACAACGGGAAATTTGGTGATCACTACCTCCAGGCATCAGACTTGGCTAGTAATAGACACTCTGTGCTCCACCCATGAAATGCTCTTGCCAAAATGTTTTATTTGAATCCAATCAGGTCCCAGACCTAACTTCTCATTTGCATGAAATAAAGGGGACAGAGGAACAGGTTAAATGTCACCATGAGGAAAGAGAAAAACCAAGACTGTGGGACCGCCAGAAGACAACTGGCCCGCTTTTCAAGTCATGAAATCAAACGTATGGTGACAGAAGACCATCTATCTGACTTTGGGTGGTGAGCACACTACGCCATATACAGATCACGTATCACAGAAATATACACTTGAAACCTATGTGGCCCTAGGAACCAATGTCACCCCAATAAATTTAATAAAAAAGAAAATAAAGTAACTAAAAAAACCCCAAAACAATCAAACAAAAAACAGGGGCGGGAATGGAGTTCTAGATAGACTTTTTAAAAAAGATATAACCAAACGAGAACCTTGACACTGGATTCTAGATCCAAAACCAAAACCAAAACCAAAAAAAAGAGCCATCAA
Source organism: Phyllostomus discolor (assembly GCF_004126475.2). Classification (NCBI taxonomy): domain Eukaryota; kingdom Metazoa; phylum Chordata; class Mammalia; order Chiroptera; family Phyllostomidae; genus Phyllostomus; species Phyllostomus discolor. Next base: position 101,860,045 of record NC_040910.2, on the reverse strand, counting down.
AGGGGAAACTGAACGTGGACGAGCTGTGAGCTGAGAGGGGATGAGATGGACTTACAGACCGTTTCCGTGGTGTAACAATGAAATCGTAATGATGTGGAAGAATGCCCATATTCTCAGGAGATGCCACTGAAGAAAAGGGCGAAGTGTCGTGATATTTGCACCTGATTTTCCTGGTTCACCAAAAAAGCACCTATGGATGCACGTATGTACACATGCCTAGGCACACATATACATGCTATACAGAAGTGAGATTAGACAATATGGTTACATTGTCAACTCATTTTCACTGGGGGGCCACATCAGCCTCACGGTTGCCTTCGAAGGGCTGGATGTAATTTTAGGACCGTGTAAATGTAACTCCTCCTTGACTATGGGCAAGGAGCTCGGGGCTGCTGCCAGGTGGGAACTCGGTGCCCAGCCGGATGAGCAAGGTGGACGGCCGGACCGGGCCCATGGGCCTCGTGTTTGCCACCTGTGGGCTACAAGCTCGCGGTGAGTCTAGGTGATGAGTAAGTGCTTACAAACTTTTCTGCAGGTTTGCAATTTTTTCAAAATACAGCTGTGAGAAATAAAAAGAAAAACTGGCTTAATTTGGGAAGATGAACATTCAGTTCACTCCTCAGCGAGGATCTAAACCCTTTAGCATTTCCATTTTGGCAAGTTATAGTCAGATTCACGTGGGTCACTGCTCTGGATTTCTAATTTGGGGAGAGAGAAGATGGGCGAGAAGAAATGAAACAGTGAATGAGGCTTAATCTGAGGCAAGGAATTGAAAGATGCAAATCAGCATAAGGTTAGAACAAAGATACTAGGTGAAGGAGACTTTAAACCGTATCGAGAAGTGTCCTGTCATCCCAGGACCGAGAGCAGGATGGGGGCAGAATTAAGGGGGTTCCTATAGGTCCAGAAACACAGCTGAGGCTGGTTGGAACCGCCTGCATGTCCAGCCAAGTTACCCCTGGGCACCCATCTGCCGCTGTTGTTCTTCAGAAGGAATGTGGAAACCAGATAAATCCTAGGGAAGGGGGTAAGAACGGCTAAAGGGAAAGCAGGTGGGTCCCAGGAGAAAGGTGAAACGAATTAGAATTTATCAGTTTCCTTAGTGGGTACAAAATGAAGGGCATTAAAAAGACTAGTTAGGAGTCTAGCTGGGTAAAAGGGAGAACTTGCTCATCAGAAGTGAGTGAGAGAAACTGTAGAATCTACCAGAAGAACGACTCCGGGAAGAGATAATTATATGCTCCCAGATGTCTCAGCGTCCACCCCCAGGAGGCAGGATGTTCCATCAGAACAGCCCGAGCCTCCAATAGTTCTAGAATTCCCCAGCCATTAAAGGGTAAATAAGGGATGGTTCCTGAGCAGTTCGGCTAAAATGAAATCTTGGGAGTCCATGCTATTTACCTGGGGTAAAATAAGGGGAGAAAAACGGCCCCGAGTCAAGGGGAGACTTGCTGATTAGACAGCTGTGTTGTGGGCACCCAGATGATCTCTCCCCCCTCCTCCCCCGAGCAGGAGTGTATAAATAGCGCTCAATTTACCTGTGGCAAGCCACAGGCAGGTCTAATCACATGACGGGGCCGGCCTGGAGTAAACACCTGGTAGACATCAGCGCTCAGAGGGCAGGTGTGCACACTACTATACCTCACTAGTTTGGAATCTGTCAGGACCTCTGCTTTTCCTGACTCCAATTCATTTTGTTCCGGGCTGGGAGTGGGGAGCGAGGCTATGGTGAGCAATTGTCAGTGACGTTCCTCGGGGAAGATACAGTCACAGAATTTGCTTTGCCTTCAGGGTCTAGAATTCTATTAGGGTCACTCTGCTCAACCCTCACAGCCTTGAAAACCTACGTGGACCATTTAGTCCCCCTGCAGAAAGTCCTCTCTGGTCACCTCCATCTCTTCACTCAGGTCCTAGCCCGTGTCCCCAGTTTCAAAGAGAAGATACCCAAGAGACCACTACGCCCCATTGTGAGCGGTTCCCCACCTAGCCCCTGACGTTCTGGAACTGACCCAGCCTGACCTCAGCTCAGGGGCAAACTCCCAGGCTGTGTCCTACAGGTGGAAAAGCCCACGGTGTGCTGGGCAGCCTTCCAGGCCAGCCCCTGCTCTTGCCAGTTGCTCAGACCCCCTGGGGGAGGCTCCGAGGCTGCCTGTGCGGTGCTTCCACAGCAAACCGAGCCTGGAAAGCCAGGAGAGACGGCCCCTCCAGAGAGAGCTCTGAAAGGTCTGACACTGGGAACTGCTGCCCCACTGTTAGCATGTGCCTGAGCGCTGATGACGTCATAGCAGAAGGACGCATGTCAGCTCACCTCCCCACGCATGCTTCCGGTCACTGAAGGTAGTTCCGCCTTCTTGCCCTGCGTGAGATGGGCTTTGTGTCTACTTTTAAACCAACAGCTGCTTAACGGTCACGTCACCTTCTTTTCTAAGTCAGGTAAAGAAAAGGCTTAGCCTCCTGAAGCAAAGGGAAATGGTTTAGAATATTCATTACCAAGACGTCCTATCCACGCCTCTAAGAACTGGAAGGAAGAGGCTCAGTGGTCACTGTCCCCTCTAAGCAGACAGCTTTGGCCAGTTGCGCAGCTGCTCCAACACAGACCTCCGAGATGCAGACCACCCAGCGGATTGTCACCCTCTGCATCATGACCTGATTCTGGATGCCCGCCCACCCAGCACTTATTCTGGGGTAGGACTGAGCCAGGAAGAATCAGGGAATAGCGGGGAGAGCAGATATAACTTGGTAACTGCCTAAGGACAAACAATCTAAATATGTAAGCTGGGTAATAATATGGTAAATGCTCATGGGTGTCTTTTACGTAACTGGCTGGAGCCCATGAGAAAAATTCCTTGATGCCAGCTTAACCACACAGTCTTATGGCTCTAGGGTAGCTGTAGGGAGACATTTCAGATAAAGGACACACACTAACGCAGAAGACTTTTTAAAGCCTGTTTTTTCCTGTGTTAAGAACCATAGTAGAACCCTGGCTGGTGTGGCTCAGTGGATGGAGCACTGGCCTGTGAACCAAAAGGTCACTGGTTTGGTTCCCAGTCAGGACACATGCCTGGGTGGTGGGCCAGGTCCCCCGTTGGGAGAGGAAACTGATCGATGTTTCTCTCCCTCTCTTTCTCCCTACCTTCCCCTCTCTCTATAAATAAATAAATGAAAACAAATGAATAAATAAGAAGTACAGCAGGACTCATTTACCTACCCCAATCCTGGAAACGAGGGGAAATACCAGTAAGCAGAAATGTCAGGAATAATTCGGGTGCCTTCGAGGAGCGCAGACGGGACGTGTGAAACAAGGTTCGGTGTGAGAGAAGAGGAGCCGGGGAAGAAGGACCAGTGCCCGAGCCTCTCATTCCGTCCGCTTAGCGGGCCCACCCCTCCTCAGGCCCTGGGGTGCGAGGAAGGTTTCATTGACTAAGCGTGAGCCATGCCTTTGTATTTAAGCTGGAACTCCTGTCCGCCGGGTAAGACGCGCCACAATAAACCCTACAGACGCCCTCTCCCAGGCGCCTGTACGTTACCAGGCAGTGAGTCCAACGAATCAACTGAGAAAGCTGTCTGGCCCAGTCCCATAACCTGGCATCGTTTTCTAAAGCAAATTCAACTCTTCCCCCCGCCCCGACCCTCAGATCTCTACTGTAAAAATGCAGGGCAGTTTTACTCCTTCTGATTCCATGTATTGTAAGGAATGAAGGGAGCAGAGTGAAGGGCAGCAGCAGAAAGAGTGTTTCTTAGAGTAAGGATGCAGTGTCCCCAAGAAGGCACCACCTGGACCCCTGCACGTGCCCGGTACGCATCTGCAGACTGCTGCATCCCTGCCGACCCCGCCTCCGCTGGGTCAGGGTGGGGAAGCGACTGGGCCGGGACACGCAGCGGCAGGCCCCCTGTCACTCTCGGAATCTGATGCCCACCTTTAAGGACAAGATGGAGTGTCCTGAGGGGTGGCCTACTGTAACAGCCAGTCCCTGGGCCCAAATCCTGCCTCTGCCCCAGTGTTCTACATGAACTCAGACGAGTCATTGACTTCCCGGGGCTTCAGCTGTTCCGTCTGTTCAATGGGAAGAACAGAAGATGTTACAAGGATGGCAGAAGAAAACTTCTTCTATAGTACAGTCAAATTAGTTCAGCATATATTCATCTTCTAAACTTTTTACTTGGGAATGACTGCAAACTTACAGATGCAAGAACACCAACAGTGCGTAGAACACCCATATAACCTTGACCCAGATCTGCCTGTTGTTAAATATTTGCCCCACTTGCTCTATCACTTGCTTTTGTTCGTGTGCACTTTTTCTCACACACATATACGCTCTCCCACATTCACACCAGAGATTCACACACACATTCAGATACACGCACACCATCCTTGGTTGGGTTTCCGTGTGGTGTTCCATTTGAAAACAAGGACATATCAGAAGCTGGGAGGTTCGGGACGAGGAGAAAGCAAAAGGGGCCTTGCTACTTGGTGACGAGCCCACGGCTCTGCTCCCTTCTCCCCGCCCCCAGTGCCGACGGCAAGCGCTTGAGTGTTCTGGTTTAGAGATGAACTATTATTACATGGACAGGGACCAGAAAAAGTACTTGTTACATGAGATAGTTGGTTATTCTTGTCTTTTTCGTTAAACAACAAAACCCACAAAAAAACAACCACAAGGCATTTATATGAACCATGGAAATTGCTTTATTATACAGAATAATTTTTATACTTGTTACAATGGGATTTTATTTTACGAAGTTGGAAAGTAGCTGGGAAAGAAAGGTTCTACGCGAGCATATGGTTAGGAGGACGTTAAGAATTCTACAGAGTCTGGTCTGGCGAGAGAGGTAAGGAGGTGAGGCCGCCCATTACCCTGTTGGGAGGGTTAGGTAATCTCTGTGAAGCAGGCCAGGCAATTCTCTGTGCCACCAAGTCCCTAGATGGACTTGCCCTGAATTCAAGTCCCCCGCTGTCCCCCTTAGAAAGGCACCATCATGCGTCACAACAGCTCCAGGCCCAGTTAACCTGAAGCTAGGAGACGGAAACATGCTCAGGTCGGGGGGTGGGGGGGGAGGCCATGCTAGGGGAGTCAGGGGAAGGTTTGCACCAGGAATTCCCTACATGGAGGGCTAAGTTGTCATCAAGATGGAATGCCACCTGCACCTACCCCCCAACATAGGAATGCACCACCCACATTCATTCCCAGTTGCTTTTTGGGGGGGTTGCATGCCATCACACATAAGATAGACACCCTTTCCTATACGCTCCATCTTAAGACAATCTCCACGTGACCCCAAGCTCAGCAAAAATGACCATGACCCCCAGAGGCAAGAAAACCCTGCCCGCCTCCTGGGCCCCATCTGTCCCTGGTTAGCTGCTCATTACACATGGAAATTGCTTGTGTCCAACCCATTGGCAACACTCAAAAGCCACCACCATATTACACATATAATGTAATCACCACCACCTTCCAATTAGCTGCGTCAAGTGGATAGTCACTTATCAGGTGCTACAGGAACAAGCAGACTTCTATGAAGCCCATTTTCCTTTCTGATTCTCTAATTTGGTCAACCGAACAAACGACTTTTTGCTCCTGGAATGCAGGTGTACAGCAGACGGGAGACCAAGGCTGGGCATGTGCTGGGCAGGCAGTAGAAGACGCCAGCTGGGGAGGACAGGCACACCAGGCTGTCCAGACTATGTGGGAAGAGCCCTGGGGTCAGGGGCAAAAGGGCTTTCTCAGTCACACGGTTTTGGGTGAGGCACTTCCTTTCGTGGCCTCAGTTTCCTTGTCTGCAGTAACCACCAAATGCCACCTGCAGCTGCAGGACGGAGACCGTGCAGGATGTGCAGATGAACGAGAAGCATTCGAGAGTGCTGACTGTGAGCCACAAAGAACTAAACAAATGGCACTCGCTGTCAAAAGCAAAGATCTATACTCCCCTACTTCCCCAGAAAATGCCGATGAATTTGGGGATCTCCCGAACTGGATTCACAAACTCTCCCTTCCCACAGGGCACCTGTTTCAGCTGCCCCCTGTGAACACGGAACTACCCGGGATTTCGGTTCTAATAAGGACAAGTCCAGGTGTCACTCTCAGTGCAAAGATGTGCATAGAACCCATGGACGTGACTCACATCGCCCTCCCCTCCCCAGTCTCTGAATCCGGACTACGTAATGCTGTGGAAGCTCTCTAGTTGCATCCCCTCTGTCATGCCAAATGCTATCCACCTCCACCCTCCGCCCCAGTGTGTGTCGTATCTGATGGGCATGAGTTACAAAGACAATCCCAGACAGGGGCCATGCAGCAGGTTTTGAGCCAGCCTGCAGGTGTGGGGCAGGGAGCGCACGTGTTATCAACGGTGGTTCTCTCACAGCCGTGTGGGCGATCCAACACGCACAGAGCACGGGAAACCCTTAGAGGGAAGGCAGTGTGTGGGGTACAGAGGAGAAAGGAGAAGGAGATGAAGCTGCCTTCCTTTTCTCCCAATCACATTTTAACTCTTTCCAAAGTTACCCCTGGCTGAGGGGGTTTGTAAAACCATTTTGCCTAAGCCACCAGGCCTGTGGTTGACAACTTTAAAGGCAAGGGAACACGGGCTCCACGGATGACAGTGTTTGTGTCCAAGGGCTGAGGAATGACAATGAGCTTCTCTTTCCAGGATTTTCCCACACGGCGGGGGAAGAGAAAGAGAAGTGGCAGCGCCTTGTATCACAGGATGGCACCTGGCTCGGGAGGGGGGATTCCGGGCTGATCACGCTTCTGAAGCCACTAGCGGGGTCAGCAGACAACTCGGCTCCCTGGCCTAGAAAAGTCACCAGTTCAGGCCTCACCTTCCTGCTTTCTTTCGCGATGTGCTTTAGCACTGCTAGGAATTTGGCGCGAATCTATCTGCAGTGAAAGGACGTCCAGCATTCACCTCGGTCTCCTTGGCCTCGCACCCGTATCCACATTGAAGCCTAAAGCCAGGTAGTCTGGCCTTTTTACAAAACCCTAAACATTGGCTGTTTCCATGGATCAACCTGGTGACTAACTACCCAAGTCACCCCCTGGCTTTATGTGTGTGGGGAAGAGAGTCTACCGGCCTAGCAATGACATCCATGGAAATGCCACGTCGTTGCCACCAGCTGGGCTTCAAGCCCAATGACCAGGATGAATAGTGATTGAGATGGGCGGGGGGCGGGGGGGGGGCGGGGAGACTAACACTTGGGGGTGGGGGTGCTCATGAGGAGCTGAGGAGAGGTGTTATGAAGGGGACACAGTGTATAGGGACCCGAAGTGGGGAAAAAGCACCTCCAGGGAGCCTGGGCGAAGTGTGGCTCACTCTCCCCACCCCTGCCGCCTTTCCAGCAACTCAATCCAACAAGTATTTATTGAGCACGACACTCCCCATCTGCCCTGGCCCTCCCTCTGCAAAAACACTCAAATCTGTTCAAGCTGCAGGGTGAGTTCCACTGCACTTAAACTTGAAACATGAGGTGCCTACCTTTTAAAAAGGCAGGCACACAATTTCCAGCATGAGGCAGAAGGGACTAGAGAGATCTGAGAGAGTTAAAGAGTACAGCTGACCAGACAAGGCCACACGGATGCCACTTCTGAAGGGGAGAGGAGAGAGTAAAAACTTAACCTTAGGGAGAATAATATGATGTCCAATTAAAAAAAAAAAAAGCCTACTCAAACCCAGTAATTCTCTAATTACCTCCACCTAACACTGCAGTGTTCCTTCACCCCATGCTGCCTCCAGCTTGAACTTGCATCTGATCCTCTCGCAGACGGGTTAGTTATCTGCCTTCAGAGGTGCACACTTAATCCTGCCTTTGCCTCTCAAGGTGGTCAGACCTCGGTGCTCTCCTGCATGTTTTCATTTAGGATCAGATGATACGGGGTTCAGGTGGAAGGGCTGGTGGTAATGTAGATTGTGCTTGTTAACACATTCCCCCCCCACCCACCGAAAAGCCACCTGCCATTCACAAAACAGGGAGTGTGGGGTCAAAGAAGAGGCCTCCCAAACTTGCAATGCTGCACTGCCAAACACTGCACATTCTCTAAGAAGTCATCTTCAGTCATCTCTGAGAGACACCGCCCCCCCCCCCACCCCCAAACCCTAATCATGGGCTTGCTGCTTCAGATCAACCAAAACCCTTCAGGGAGTCTTCCCAGGCCTCCCCCAACCTCCACCCCTTTTATTAGGGAACTGGAAGCAGAACTGCTAACATGCAGGCAGGGCTGAGCCCCAGGCGCTCCATCCACCCCCAGTGTCGGCCGTCTGTGGCTCGTGCGTAGGGCAGAGTAAGTGCCTGCACACAGCCCGGACTGCAGTTCCAGGTTCCCCAGGGGCTGGAGTTAGAAGTTTTCCGATTATGAAATACTTTGATAGCATTCTTTTAAGTTTTCTAAAGCTACCTTTGATTAGCTGAGATGCTCCTACACAGCGAAAGTCCACGGACGCTTACTGGAGCCTGAGGATAAACATTTAAGCGGCTCCAAGCTGGGCAGTCAGCTTTGCAGTGACCCTGAGGAGGAGTGTGGAAGAGACAGCACAGTGCCAAGGAGGAGTCTTCAAAACCAGGAGGTTCGGTGGGGACCAGGAGCCGGAGGCCCGAGTGTGAGCAGCCAGCTGTGCAGAGCCTCCCACCACGCAGCTGTTCCCAGCAATGGCCCCTTCCCAAGCTCCCCATGACTGGAGAGGAAATGGAGCACAGATAATTTATCACTTCAAATATAGTCCCAAACTCTTTTTTCTCTGAGGCCAGGATTTGTTTTTGACCTCACAATGTGAATAGAATCGGCTAACGTTTGGTTAATTCATAACCCCGCAGGCCACATAATGGGAGCTTTCCGTGCAGATTGGATTCAGGAAAAGGTAGCAAGTTGACGAGCTGTCCCACTCATCCTTCCTCTGCTTCCACCCTTCCCCGCTCCTTCTTCTGTGCATCTCAGAGGGAAGTGAGATTCATTAACCCACCAAGAGACCGGCCCAACTCACTAAACTAAATTCCTGGTGGGCACCCATCTTGGCTCTGAACTGGGAAGGAAGCACAAAGGTTTTCCCTTCCAGTGCCTTAACAGGGCTCCTGTGGAGGATGGGTAAGCCCAAGTAAGTCTAGTGAAGCATGTATATGAGCTAGTGTCATACAGCATCTGATATAGAGTGCCGATACGAGCTCAGAACCGGCCCTGGCCCTGCAACACACCACACCCTACCCTTCCGGCACAAAGGCCCTCCCTGCGAGCTGTAAGAATCCAGAGGAGGAAGCGCAATTCCTAACAGTTCCATTAAGATCAAGGAAGAGCGTACATAGCCTTGGTGCCTGCCAGTCACACCGTTCAGGATAACCTGGCAGAAGATGCAGGGACCGTGTTCTGTGGCTATGAAAGCCCACCAACCACTTGGGCAACATTCACTATTTTGCAATCCTCCTTCCAATTTTCTGGAGATGTATCTGTGTCTAGAAGCAGAGAAAAGGATGCTGTCTTACCGCCACAGCCCACTGTTGTTTTCACCCCTCCTGCACAGACCTCGAGTGGTTGAAAATATCCCAGCTCTGTGTTACGTAAGTGGAGACCATCCCATATGCACATAAATAATCATTTCCTGTCCAAAATACAGAAGAACACATAGACCCACACTCCTTTTGGGTACCAAGGAATAAAGCAGTTAGGCAGTGTGGCCCCCAATTTCAAGGATGCCATCGCTGATGATGACATCTCAGAGTCAGATACTTCAGCAGTGCGTTTTGCTGACCATGTGCCTGGTACTAGCAAAGCTGTCAAAAGCAAGTTAGCAGTGCCAGGCTGGGAAGTGCTTGGTGTTTAATGCTTCCCAAACAAAAGGCGGCCTCATTCACAGGGTTTTGAAGGACAACTGTAGCTCTTAAAGGATTTTAACTGCACCCCCAAGCTTCATGATAGCAAGATGGCTCTTTGGCATAGAAAAGTTACACTCTAAACACCTAACTAAATGGTGCATATATCTGTATTTGTATAAAACATTTGTGGATAGAAGAACTCAGTACATTAAAAAATGATGTCATTTCCCCCCAAACTGGTCTACAAATTAAATGCAATTCCACTTACATTTCGGGGGCTGGGGGAGAATGGTTGCACTCTATTCTAATCTCCAGACTGTTTCTCGGACTGTTGCACCACGGTCCAAAGGGAACATGGCTTGCTGAGGGCCTCCTCTCAGCGTCTCCTATACGCAACCTCCTCCTATGTGGTTCCACACTTCTCTTAACCCCCAGCATCCTCCAAGAACCCAGTTTTCAAAGCATTGCACGGAAAGGAATTGAATAACTACCAATAGCATTGCTAATAACAATGCTGCCTTATGTTCACTGAAACGACCATCCTGGAGAACATAATCAACGTTTAAAATAAACCCTTTCCATGTCCCTGTGGGGAAGCCAGCATTTTAGAGCAGCCATGACTACTGCCAGCTCACAGTGATCTGTTCAGAAAAATAAAAGATAACGAGAAAAATCCAAAACAGGAGACGAGCTGAAGGTAATTTCCACATGGTTTTAAAATGTGTTCACGGCAGTTATGGGTTGTTAGGTTTGCAAGGTGGGTAGGTGGGAAGGGGGTACAAATTTGCCTAACAGTTATGCTTTTATGTAAATCCAAATGAGTTTATGTCTACTGAACAGAGGTCGCCTGAAAGCGGAGGGGACAGGCAGCCTGGATTCACACACGCCAATCTTCTACAAAGACTGAGACCTGGCTGGAAGCTGATAACCCCTCTTCTTTACCCCTAAAACATCCGTGGGGACACAGGCTTGTTAATTCTCTCTACCACCTTAGGATTTCCACAATGTTCCTGACCATGATTCCTATATAAAGATCAGTTTCAAATATACAGGAGATCATGGTTAGGAACATTGTTTAAGACAAGAATAGGCCAACTTCTTCTGTTAAGTGCCATTTATTTTTGTCTTTGCAGGCCAAATGGTCTCTGTCACAACCACTCTACACTGTCATTGTCGTGCAAAAGCAGCCACTGATGATACCTCAGGGAAGGAGCAAGGCTGTGTTCCAATAAAACTTTATTTACAAAAACAGGCAGAAGCCTGGATTTGACCTGTAGGCCCTAAGAGTCGAGCCCCGGTTCAGAAGGTTCTGGTGGGCAAAGGAGGTACAGAGGCAGCATTTGGCTCCCTTAGCAGTGAGCTGGTTCCAGTGCAGGAGAAGTTGCAAAGCTGGATTAAATATTAGCTTCATTCTAGGGATCTGGAGACAGAGACACTTAACAGGACAGGAAGACTGGAACCTCAAACAATGTACCTCCTACTCCCATTTCCCATCGTCAGTAGTCCTGGAAGAACATAAACATTAACAGCCTCCAAGAGACATAAGACACAAACAAGAATTTAATTAAAGGAGGAGCTGCAGTAAGAAATTTATCCTGGGTTTCTATTACCCACTAGTGGCTCTTAGCTTTCTTAGAGTTGACCTTTACTTTTCTCTCTATTCCGTCTTCCACACCCCTAGCCCAGGCTCATAAAACGAAGCCATTCCTCACTTTATGAAGACATCCTTGCAGATGAATGGCCACAGAAGGTAAATCCTGCTCTTTACGACATAACCCTTTTTTACAAGGTCTAATATATCTTGTCGAGAACACGACAGGGTGTGCAGTGGAGAGATAACTGCACAGCGCGGAGCCCTACCTCACTGTAAGATGGGGAACAGAAACGATGACGACACTTGATTGTTCCTGAAACCTGGGCCCAGCTCACCTGCCTTTTTAAACAGTTGGGTTTCAGAGCCCTGTTTTAAAACGCTCATTTTAAAAGATGAGGGAATAAAAGTGCACGGGGAGGCCCTGAAATTCTGAAACCTGCAGTACTGGTTTCAGACCAACATGGGTTTGCTCTTTGAAGCCCAAAAAGGCAACGCGCTCCCGCCAGCAGTGCTCTCGCCTTGGCTGGGTGGTGAGAACAACGGTGTCAGCAGCGGCGAACACTTTCATAGCACCTTCTAGGGGCCAAACGCTGTTCTAAGCACTTTATAGCTAACACTTCATTTGATTCTTATCACGTTGATATCATTCACATTTTACAGATGAGGAAACTGAGGCACAACAGTTAAGTAACTCCCTCCATACCACTTAGCTAGCAAAGAGTGGAACCTGGATTCGAAACCCAGGCATTCTGGCACCCAAAGCCGTTCCCATAAGGGCTTATGACGGCAAAGCCATTTCCCTCTGGCACATATGGCCTAGAGTGGAAACACTCTGAACACACGCACAGGTTAAAGGGAACATGCAGAAGACCTGACGTGCTTCCAAGCCGAAGGCCAGGTACATTCCCTTGACGTCTAGCCACAAAGGAGTCACCAGGCTCAGGCTAGTCTTTCCTCCTAGCTTGGTTCTCTCCTGCCTCACTGAAAACCTATGGGTAACCTCACCACACACAAGGTCAGTGCCTTACTATGCCTCTAGGGTAGTAATAAGTGAAGAAATAACCCATTGGCCCAATCCCTAAGCAAGAGACCACCAACCTCACCCTAATCATTTGAAAGGTAACAACAGAACTCGTTTCCTGTTTTCACCAGCGTTGTAGGGCCCTGGGCCTACAGAAGGGACAGGCCACGTAGGAACCACTCACCCAAGCCTACACTCATCTCCTTTCCACAGCATCTGCCAGTGCTTGTCTTTTTAATGTAAGGCACAGTATGGCAGACACAGTATAACTGCTCTAAAATACTACTGCTAATAGATTGCCAGCTACTGCACAGGCAGGCTTTCTACTAAGCGTGAGTAAGGTTCCAGTGCTTGCTGTTATACTAAGTTCCCTGGACTCCAAGGAAGCTCAAACAAAACCAACAGGTTTGCAGTCCCGTGGTTTACTTTCCAGCTCATGAGAGGTCTGAGTTCGTCTGGACATTATTTTGCTCTACACTGCCAGATTCTAGGCATACTTCTACTAGTTGGTCACCATCTTGCTACCAGATTTGATCAAGTTTCTGCATTCCAAGATGCAATGCTAACATTTACAATAAAGTCCAGACAAACCTGGACTTTCTATTTCAGAGACCCTCTTAATCCCATTCTTACCTAGAAGGCACTGTAACAGCTATACTTTCGGTAGGTGAATGTGCAGCAGGCTAAGCCGAGTAATCACAAAAAGCTCGGGGAACTCTGGTTCAGAGAATGTCACTAACTGTTAGACGGCAGGGACCATGACTTTTGTACATTTGGTAGACTCGGAGGCTTTGGAAGTGTGCAACAATCTTTTCACATATGGTGTGAATCAAATGCAAGTCTCACTTTCAACTTACTGCCAACCTCTTCATACAAGTAGGTTAGGTTCCTTTCCTACTTCTAACTGCCTGTATTGGGGGTCCCAGGGGGGGCATCATAGCTATGAGTGTGCAAGTCAGGTAGGCTTACTCCTCTGTAGTTTCCCCACACCCACATCAAGCTGCTATTAAGACACCATTTCAGTGCTGTTCGGGAAGTGGGGGTATCTGCCATAGTGTACTTGATTGTAGCCCTCACCCCACTGCCACGTTGGCTGGCAATACCCAGGACAAAACGGCTGTGGGAGGGAGAGGAGGAAAAGCAGGGTGCAAACCGCCCAGGTCCCTCTCCCTCACACACACGATGGTTGGAATGAGACAGCCATATTAAGCAGGTCAGTGATGTGGGAACATACAACTTCTGGGACACAACAAGAGGAATGTAGGGAATACGAGTGGAGCGTTTGTACCTATTCAAAGCCGTTAAACTAACTTAGTCTAACGACTCAGATGAAATCAGCTCCAGGAGGTGGCATAAAGGGAAGAGCAGGAAAAGTGCCAGGGAAAGGAACTCCAGCGCTATAGAGCGGGATGCTGGGGCCAAACTCAAATACGAGAAGTAACACATGGCTCCACTGAACTCTCCTTTATGCCCTTCCCCCTCCCCATGCAGACGCCCAGCGCCCACCGGCTCCTGGCTCCAGCGCCAACCCTGCAGAAGGCGCCCCCGTCAGACGCCAATTACTTCTTCCTCACAACTCGCGGCTACCCCTGCATCTTCCACTCGCCCCCACACGACACCCCTGCCACTTTTTGGTTACGCCCCCAAAGCCAGCCTCCATCTGCCAGGTCCCTCCCCTCGGCTCCCAGCTCCGACATCCAGGACACGGCCCCGGCGGTGCACCCTGAGTTCATGGCTCCTCGCTCTCGCTCCCTCCGCCCTCTCAGATTTTGTGCGACCCCCTTTTTCTTTCCTGGCCCCGGTCCACTTTCCCCTCACACTTCTTCCCAATGCCCCTCCCCCCACCACGCGGCCCCCTCCCCCAACGGCTCCTCCCCCAGCACCCGCTCCAGGCCCAGCTCACCTGCGCGGCCACCCCCGTCCCGGCGCTGGTGCGGCTGCTGCAGCTGGAAGGGGACCGTGGCCCTGAGCGGCTGCAGCCCAGCCCGGGGGGAGCCGGCGGGGGCTGGAGGAGAGCAGCCCCGCCGGAGCCCCCCTGCCCCTCCACGCCCCGGCCCCCAGGCACCTCCGCCTCTGCCGCCCGCTGCGGCCCCCGCCATTGCCCGCCCGACAACCCGCCTCCCTCGGCCCCACAGCGAGCCCCGCACAGCCCCCAACCCCCGTTGCGGCTGCTTATCAGCCCTACGAGGCGGAGACCGGCCCCCTTAACCCGAAGCTCTCATTGGCCTACGCATTCCCAGACCTCTCCTCCCAACCAATCCTCGTCTTGATCGTCCCTTCCCAGAGGATAATTGGTCAATATGCTTAGCGATCCTACCCCAAAGCCTACCCCCATCACACCCCTGCCCGCTTTCGCACGTCCGAGGGGCTGCTGATTGGTCTGCCCTGAAGAGGGCTAGTTCTCCGGTACCCCCAATGAAAAGGCGCAGAAAAGGGGAGCGTCACACCCAGTCCCAGGTAGTATGCAAATAAAATGTCACGTGACGTCAGACTTAGCGGGGGCGGGGCCAGGCGTAAGATGGAATCAGGCATTGCAATCATCATGGGGGGTAGGGAGGAGTGTCAAACTTTCAGAAGTTGAGTCCTCGCAAGCACCAAGAAAGCGATAATTTCAAAAATCATCACTTTTGGTTTAATCTAAACACAGGTTTGAACTCTCAGGATCTTAGTGCTGCTTGCAAGCTCCCAAGAGTCTACAAAGTAATGCAAAGTTTGCACATATTTGCATGTGATTTGCATTATATGGCTACCGGACTTCATGTGACACCCACATTTGTCTTTCTCCACGTTTCCAAGTTCGTACTTGGTGTTGGTCCAACCTAAAAAAAAAAAAAAAGAAAGAAAAAGGAAAGAAGCTGCTAGCCCGTAAATTAAATTGCGTTTGTATAGGAGCAGGATTTTCTCTTCAAGAGTCGTCCATTTCCAGTCTAGCTCTGAAGAGTGGTAGCAATAAAGTGACTGAAAAACTTGCTCAAATTTGCAAGGTGACTCCATGCTAAATCCTGGTCTTCTCAGTTCAATACTCTCTGACCTACAAGTCAAAACGAGACTGGATGGTCCCCAAAGAGTATGCATGCAGTTGTGAAAATCACATACTAGAATATATAAGAAGACATTTGGGAAAGAAAACAGCATTTAAGTTACTATTAAAAAGTATTACTCTTCTAAAGAAAAAATATTACCCTTGGTATTTATTAACCATTTTGCTCTATAAATGGACAAAGCCAAAGGCAATCAACCCTGGACTGTCTGCGGTAAGGGACCGTCCAAATAATTGGACAATTCCCTCCAGATTTATATTTAGCCATGAATTCTAATTTTGATCTTGCTACAGATTTATCTTTCTATTTCTGTTTTTGCCCAGTTTAATGTTAAAATGAAGATATTCCCTGAAGCCATACTAACTAATCAGAGAAAAGCAGGTAATCTGGGAGCATGCTGCAAGGCAAGAAGAGGTTCTTCTGGGATTAAATATTGAAAGCAGATAATACCCAAAGTGGATATCCAAGAGTTGGGTGAATACGAAAATCGGCCTACATATGCAGAACAAATGGAGGCAATGGAACATCCTGAAGATAGGTTTTCTTTGCAGAGTGTATGTACTCTCGCAGGTTTGAAGGATTTACTTCAAGATCTGACATTTGAAATCTTTTTTATTGGCTGGGAAATGCTGTACTCCTTTTCCATGAAGAGGACAACTTGACCAAAGGCAAGTAGGAATGAACAAAAACTGATGAACTGAAAAAACTCAATCTTTATAAATTTAACTGTTATTTAAAAAATCTTGCAGTTTATCATATTACTCAAGCCTTCCAATTAGCTCAAAGTTCATATATATATATGAGGATATATATATATGTGTGTGTGTGTGTGTGTGTGTATCCTCCTGACAATCTGGAAGAAGAAAAGCATAGATTCTTATTATGGTGCAAGTAAGGAAACTGAGGCCCTAAAAAGGTGAGTCCTTTGATTCCTAGCTCAGATCTCAATGAGATCTTATTGGACCACCTTGCTTCACATCTTCATTAGGAACAGCAATGGTGGCAACTACCATTCATTGAGTTCCTTTTCCAAGCCAGGTACATGTTAAGTACTGTGCTTACATTATCTCATTTAATGTTCATGGCCATGCCTATGAGATGAGCACTATTTCCCCTTCATTGAGGTTTCAGAAAGAAATAACATGTCCAATGTTACTCATGGGTCCTGAATCCAGAGCTGAACTCCTAGTTTCTATTCTTGAAAAACTTTCTTATGAACACAGAAGGCTTACTATTTATGTTTTACCTAAAGAATCTCCAAAGGTGCACATTTACCTGAGATGTTAACATTAATAGTTGTCTAGTATTTTATAGCTTTTACATATATTGTCTCATTATATTTTCACAACAGGCATGTAAGGTAGAAGATGCAGATACTGTCTCTACAGAAAGCTGAGTCACAGAGGCTAAATGACTCGCCCAGGATCATCCACTTAGTAAAGAGCAGATCCTAGGTCTTTTGACTCCAAGTTCAAGTCTCTTCCAAACCAATACTTAACTCCTAGACCGCAGGTCTGCCTGAGAGTCAAAGGGTGGTTTCTTGAAATCTGTTCTTGCCTCACAACTTATTCCATTTTAGGACTCCTCAATGTAAATTCTCAGTCATAGGAGATGGTGAGCGATTTACTTATTCTTTATTGTTTGAGCCATACAGTGTGTGTTAGAAGTAAAATTCCTGGAATTAAGAATCATGAAATACTTTGGGCAAGTGGTACCCTTTCTTTATGCCAAAATTACCTCTGTTGCATCAACTGCACAGAGTTAAAATGAAATATTATTGCACAGACACATTCTTCCCCCAGAAAAAAGGGTAATGTCGGTAGTCTCAAAGACATGGGATTTCAGTTTTGTTCCAAAGCCAAGTTACCAGGAATTGAGGGCCTGGACAGTGGAAGAAGAGCCCGTGGAGGCAGCACAGCTGAAGAATTGGATCTTCTGAGTCCAGAGAGTCCTGGTTCTTCCTGATAAGTTGCTGGCAAAAGACACTAAAGTTGACCTAGCCGGAGGAGTGAGAAGGCAGGCAGGCATAGGAGATTCCTGTCCTCTCCTTACCTAGGTATCATGCCCAGCCAGCTGTCTCTTATTGCCTTCTCTATCACTGATAGCTTCTCCTGGCATGGACATGATGGGAGGATAAAGACTCTATTCTGAAGGTCAACGCCTGTCTGTTTCCTCCAATAAAAGAAGCCATGGCTTTGGGGAGGATGGGTGCTGCTAAGGGGAGATGCCTTGCCTTACAAAGCATCCTGTAGCTTCCAAGAGACCTTTGTCACTGTCCCCTGTCATCCTTATCAACATGACTGACATGAATTAATTCACTTATCAAAAATATATTGAAATGACCAGTATGTGCCAGGCACTGAAGTAGGTGCTACACAATATTGTTCAGAGACATGCTCTTGACACTGGCGTTCACAGCCCAGCAAGCCTCGAAGCCTGTTCGCAGAAGTGATGTGGGGCTAGCAGCTATTCCGACTGAGCCATGACCTGGTTCCTTCTTTCAGGGACTTCCAGTCAGAAGCAGGTGTTCATAAACATCAGAGGTGGGGAATCGCATGCACCACGTGTACCAATACATTGTTTTCATCTACAGTGAGAAGTATTTGCTTCAGAAAGTCCCAATAACAAACCTTACTCGGTCCTTAGATCCCAACCTGCTATTGGGATGTCCACAGATGTCACAATAAATGAGGACTCAAGGAATTGGAGGGTTTTTTTTTTCCTACAGGTGTATTTCAGAGATATAGCCTTTCCCGGATGGTCCCTATAAGCCCCAAGGGTCTTAAAAGCTGTAGAAGCCTGAGGGACTACCGAGGACAAAAGGCTGTGGGGAGTGCTGGCAGATCAGAGCATCAGCAGGGAAGCCTTCTCCTGCTGGCCACGGGGTTAAGAGAAGGCTGTGGTTGTCATCGTCAAGAGGAGCTTTCCAGGTATAGCTACTTGCAGGGCACCTTGACCCTTGCCCGGTGCATTTATGGCACAATAACCAACAAGAATGGGAGTTCCAAATTGCCATTTTTGTCCTCCAAACTCTGACACTCAGTAGTAATTTGTCAGCAGAGAATAAAGAAGTTCTAGTATCTCTTGGTGCCTGGGGGACTGGACTTCCTGGTGAATGTCTAAGGGCTTACGTCTTGGCCCCCAGGGTCCCAAAATAACCAAACAGAAAACAAGATGACGCAGACACACAGTGCGTCTTTCCGACCTGCCTCCTTCCCTCGGCTTCTGTCTGAAATGTCAGGCCTCACTCCTCAGGGAATGAGATCCTGAGGAAATGGGGTCAGAACTAAAGGAGCAGAGCAGCCTGAGAGGAATTGGGAAGGAGGGTTGAGGGAATGAATGAGGTTATGGGAACAGAGTAGGGAGGGGGTCCTAGCCCTTGATACCTCGCCCACTCTGGTGGCCTCCCTCTCCCTACATCCCTTCTCTCTCACTCCCAAGGTAACCAGGTGGCCTGGATTTTGACCTTCGGTACTACGTCTGACACATTTTGTCCCCTGCTGCCGCCCACCCACCACTTCCTGTCCTCTGGCTTGGTTATCTCACTTGTTCCTTCTCCTTCATTCAGACTGGATGGCATTCACTCGTTAGTTCTTTTCCTCTCCCTTGGTGGAAACTGGATTTTCTTGATAAACTGCATCCTTTTCAAAATTAAGATTCCACCACCTTGACAATATAGGAGATGGCAGAAGTTTTAGAACAGGTAAAGAGAAGATGTGGGATCAGAGATATCAACATTTTGGAATACTAAATCTAATGGCACTCTGTGAAAAACACAAAGTGGGTTTTCGGGTGTGTTTAAGAATTGGAGGAGACATTAGAGACTATGTATGATGTAGGCCCTCATTTTACAAATGGAGAAGTGGATGCCCAGACAAGGCAAGGACGTGCCAGAGGCCACTCAGCAGAGCTGAGGCAGGGTAGGAGGCCAGGGCTCTGCATCCCAGTCAGTGTTACTTCAAAACATAAGTGACTTTTAGAAGAATTTGGATGGAATACTATTCAGCAATAAAATGGGACAAACTGCTGATATAAGCTGCAACATGATGGACCTTAAAAACATTATGCCAGGACTTCCAGCCAAGATGGAGGCGTAGGTAGACACACCATGCCTCCTTGCATGCACAATCAGAAGAACAACAACAATTTAAAAAGAAAAACCAATCAGAACTGACAGAAAATCGAACTGTATGGAAGTCCAACAACCAAGGAGTTAAAGAAGAAACATCCAGCCCTGGCTGGTGTAACTCAGTGGATTGAGCGTGGGCTATGAACCAAAGGGTCGCCAGTTCAATTCCCAGTCAGGGCACATTCCTGAGTTGCAGGCCAGGTGGGAGCCATGTGAGAGGCAACCACACATTGATATTGCTCTCCCTGTCTTTCTCCCTCCCTTCCCTTCTCTCTAAAAATATATAAATAAAACCTTTAAAAAAAAGAAGGAGAAGAAACATCCATCTAGACCCATAGGAGGGGTGGAGAGGACTCTCAGCAAAGCAGTGGTGGTGCACCGGGGCGGGAAAGGTGGCTGCTGGTGGAGCAGGCAGTCCCACATTCATGTGCAGATAAACAAGGAGGAACACCTGGGGAGCAAGACAGACCTCACAACTTGGATCCCAGCACGGGGAAATAAAGCCTCAAACCACCAATTGAAAACACCTGTGGGGGTTGAGGCAGCAGCAGGAGAAACTCTCAGCCTCACAGGAGAGGTCGTTGGAGAGACCCATAGGGTCCTAGAATGAACACAAGCCCACCCATCTGGGAATCAGCATCAGAAGGGCCCAATTTTCTTGTGGGGAGTGGGGGAAGTGACTGAAATCTGGCAGAGAGGGGCAAGCACCATTGTTTCCTCTCTACCCTTTCCCCACATACAGAGTCACAACCCAGCCACGTGGGTTACCCTGCCCTGGTGAACACCTTAGGCTCCACCCCTCACTATGTAACAGGTACATCAACACACACACACAAAAATGGCCCAAACAAAAGAACAGATCAAAGCTCCAGAAAAAATACAAGTAAGCAATGAAGAGATAGCCAACCTATCAGATGCACAGTTCAAAGCACTGGGTGATCAGGATGCTCACAGAATTGGTTGAATTTGGTCGCAAATTAGATGAAAAAATGAAGGCCATGCTAATTGGAATAAAGGAAATTGTACAGGAAACCAATAGTGATGGGAAGGAAACTGGGACTCAAATCAACAGTGTGGACCAGAAGGAAGAAAGGAACATCCAATCAGAAAAGAATGAAGAAACAAGAATTCAAAAAAAATGAGGAGAGGCTTAGGAACCTTCAGGATATCTTTAAATGTTCCAACATCCAAATTATAGGGGTACCAGAAGGAGAAGAGGAAGAGCAACAACTTGAAAACTTATTTGAACAAATAATAAAGGAGAACTCCCCCAATCTGGTGTTGGGAACCGCCCTGCCTGGTATCAGAAGCTGTAACCCCTGCCAAGGCTAAGGCTGAGGGAACGACCTTGGACCATAAGCCAGCAAGGAGACAAAAGCTTATCTCCCTGGCAGGAGCGCCGCTTCTGCTCCTTCTACTTCACCCTGCCTGGCCCCCAATGCTTGGTTGGTTAGCCAAAGATGATAAGATTCCCCAAGAGGGGAACAATCTAAGACAGGCACGATCACTTGAGAGGCCCCCAAGGAAGGACTTTGGGGGCTACAGCAAAAGGGGGTGATGGACCCTCACCCCTCGGCTTTGACATAGCCTGAGTCCTCATTGTCTATGAGAAAATCTCCTAATCTCTTGGCTGCCTTATTTCCCTTGCTCCACCTAAGCCTGAAACAATGACAGGGTGGTGCCGCCCTGTGCTGGAAAGGGTGGGTTCCCCAGGTGATCAGGCCTAAGAAAGAATATGTAAAATTCTGTGAAACCTGCTTTGTTTAGAATGCTCTCAGTTGAATGATAAGGGTCCAAGGAAGAAGTAAGTTTGTTCCTCAAAGTTTTATAGCTCTTTGACCCTGACTCAAAATAGGCCCTCAGAGTTCCTTGTTATCTATTGTTTGACTCTTACCTCCTAAAAATGAGTAATGAGCTTTACCTGAATTCTTATGCAAATGAAACCAATAAAAAGCCTCACAGGCGGGGGGGGGGGGGGGGGGAACGGGACACTCCCCACTGGAGAGAGTGGCCATTCCATTCCTACTTCCTCACAGGACCTGGTTGTCTCTGTGTATGTTTTTCTCGTGTGTTGATGAGCCATCTGCAGCGTTCCTCGGTCACTGCCGGTCGGTGGTCACATCAATCTGGCAAAGGAAATAGACTTCCATGAAGTCCAGGAAGCTCAGACAGTCCCAAAGAAGTTGGACCCAAGGAGGAACACACCAAAGCACATCATAATTACATTACACAAGATTAAAAATTAGGAGCAGCAAGAGAAAAGAAGCAGCAAGAGAAAAGAAGACAGTTACCTACAAAGGAGTGTCCATAAGACTGTCAGCTGATTTCTCAAAAGAGACCTTGCAGGCCAGAAGGGTCTGGAAAGAAATATTCCAAGTCATGAAAGGGCAAGGACCTACATCTGAGATTACTCTATCCAGCAAAGTTATCACTTAGAATGGAAGGGCAGATAAAGCGCTTCCCAGATAAGGCCAAATTAAAGGAGTTCGTCATCACCAAGCCCTTATTATATGAAATGTTAAAGGGACTTATCTAAGAAAAAGAAGATAAAAAATATGAACAGTAAAATGACAGCAAACTCACAGTTATTAACAACCACACCTAAAACAAAAATAAAAGCAAATTAAGCAAACAACTAGAACAGGAACAGAACCACAGAAACAAAGATCACTTGGAGGGTTAGCAACAAGGGAGTGGGAGGGGGAGAGATGGGGGAAAGGTACAGAGAATAAGTATCATAAATGGTAGGTAGAAAATAGACAGGGTAAGAATAGTATGGGAAATGTAGAAGCCAAAGAACTTATATGTATGACCCATGGACATGAACTAAAGCAGGGGAAGGTGGGTGGGAGGGGGTGTGGAGGGTGGAGGGGAATAAAGGGGGAGGGAATGGGACAACTGTCATAGCATAAGCAATAAAATATATTCAAAAACATTATGCTAAGAAACAATTATAGTAAGCGAAAGAAGCCAGATGCAAAAGACTGTATACTGTGTGATTCCATTTATATGAAATGTCCAGAAAGGACAAATTTATTTCTTTATTTTAAAGATTTTATTTATTTACTTGAAGGGAAGGGAGAAAGAAAGAGGAGAACATCAGTGCAAGAGCTGTCGATTGGTTGACTCTCACACGCCCCCAACTGGGGATCCGGCCCAAAAACCCAAGCACATGCCCTGACTGGGAATAGAACTGGCGACCTTTCAGTTTGCAGGCCAGTTGCTCAATCCACTGAGTCACACCAGCCAGGGCAGAAAAGGCAAATTTATAGAGACAGGAAGTAGATCACTGGTTGCCTAGGGTTGAGGGTGGGGGCAGGGATTACCTGCAAATAGGCACCATGGAGCTTTCGGGGGTGATGGAAATGATCTAAACCTGGAATGCGGCGATGGTTGCACAACCCTACAAATTCACTAAAAATCATAGAATTATACATGTATAATTAGTAGATTTTATGGTATATAGTTTATATCTCATCAGTAAGTTTACAAAATTTGATTTAGATATGTTTATGAATGCGAGATCTATGGTGTGTGCTAATCTTTTAAGGCGGAGGTGTCAAATTCATTTTCACCGGGGGCCACATCAGCCTCAAAGTTGCCTTCAAAGGGCCGAATGTAATCTCAACTCCTTAACATTTATACAGCCCTAAAATTATTTCGGCCCTTTAAAGGCAACCGTGAGGCTGGTGTGACCCCCGGTTAAAATGAGTTTGACACCCTGTTCTAAGGGAATGTCTCAGGAAACAAATATACTTACCTTCATGATATCCCTAAAAGGTCACCACGCAAGATGTAAGATTTGGGTCTTTGGCCTATGAAACACCAGACTGGCATTTTTTTTTTAAACTGTTCTCCTCTCTAAACTACAGGGTCTGGCACAAATAACAACCCCCCCTTTTTTATTATGAAATCTTTTATTACAAAATCATAAGCATGCAATTCTGTAACATAACGCTATCACATTCAACCACACCATATGGCCTTTTAGGTGAAATGTTCAAATTAAAACCACACATTATTACACCCATATTATCACCCTACCAACCACACTCAAGCAGGCCACACTTCTGCTGGACCCTGTATGTGTTTCCTGGGGAGAACAGGTGTGTCTTGGGCATCACTCTAGTTACTGCACTTAGCACACTGTGACCAGCATGCAAACGGCGCTTCACAAAGTATTTGTTAAAGTAAACTGGAGTTCTGCTGCATCATGTAGTTATGGGCACACCAGGGAACCATCTGGCTTGTAGAGCAGTGCCTCGGTGGGAACAGTTTGCATCCCCCATCCCAGCTTTCCCAGGCCCACTCGGAGATCAAAGTCTTTGGAGAGGAGATGCCGGTTCACATACACTCCCAGTAGACTGCGTATAAACCAAAAGGCCCCTTGGTCTCAGCCATCTTTGGACTCCCCTCTTCTCCACCCTTGTTCCCACTTACCTTCTTCAGGTCAGCCTCAAACATCCAATTATCCCTGAGGCAAATAAGCCACAATCGTCTAAATACCCTCCATCTGATTCCAGTCCCTCTCCCTTCCCCTCACGCCATGCACCAAATCAGACATCAAGTATTGCTCCAGTTCAAAAATATCATAAATATAACCAAAGGGACAAGTGATTTGAAAGTTCGTCTACAGTCTGATTTCCTTTAGATCCAGGACATAGGCTCCAAAGCTATTTTCAGAGCCAAAAATATTCTCTCTAAAGGGCTTTTGTAATAATAGATAAGTGTAAAATACCACCACAGGTTCTTCCTCAGTTTTATTTTCTGTGCCTCAGTTTACGAATTTCCCTCCTCCCTGCAACTCCATCTTCTTCACCACCTGCTTCAACTTCCAAGCAGACTCCACTCCCTCCAAACAGTCCTCAACCGACCGCGTGAGACACTCGTGATTCCCTAAGGACTCAGGCGTTCAGTTCGTAGCCCAGTATTGACAAGCACTAGCTTATGGGCAGCTTTGTCATTTCTGTGTAAATCATTTTATAACCGTTTGCCCTTTTTTCTCAGTTCTGAGCAACGAGACCCATTTGTTCTGGTGTTTCTTGTCAGCAACTAGTGCAAGCCAGTGCACCCGGCAATGTGAAGTCAGCGCTGGTTAAGTGTTGTATTTGACTGTTTCTCCAACTAGTGTTTCTGATCGCTCCCAGAGGCAGAGGCCAAAGCCCTGGAGACCGAAAACAGGGAAGGCTTAAGGTTTTGTGAGGTCTAATAGTTATGTCATTTGGGGTTCCTCTTTAAGTTAAAGAGTAAAAAAAAATTATAGAATTAGGTACAAGGCCTCTGAGCAAGTGAGAGGTTCTTCTGACACTTAAGTTTCATTAGCTTCACTGTAAGTTCGTTCCTACTGGAAAGATTGAAGCCTGGTTACCTCCCATCCAACGCTTCAACCCTGACTGAACTGAGTGTCTATTCCTGGTTTTTCCTGTGGATATCCTGTACCTATTCTTCAAAATGGCTCTGGCTCAACCACATGGCCTTGGCAGCCAAGTCTCTCTACCTAATGAAAAGTCCCCAAGGGCTGGATTGACATTTCTCCCGAGTAACTCGGTAGCACACAGAACATTACCCTTTTAAAATCAGGGGGTTTCTCCTCCTGTGCCTTTTGGAAGGTGAGGACCTTGTACCCAATCCTGGAAGCCCCTGATGGCTCAAAGCCTCAAGGAATAGTGTTGTTGTGCAGCGGAAGAGCCTGGAATGTTCCAGTACATTCCGCCAGTGGCCTCTGCGACCCTTGTTTCCATTTAACTTGGGCAAAAGCCTGGTATTGTACAAAGTGGACGGCATTCTGCTGGGGTAGGAAGCAGCTTGGGCTTGCTGCTTCCATGCCACTCTGTTACCATCACACAGGTTGGCACCTTCCCTGCAAGTCCCACCCAGCAGCTCCATCCAACTCTCTGACCTCCTGGGCGTTTGCCCAGAATGTCGAGCCAGGGCTTAGATACCAACCCTAACAAGTTCTTGGCTCTGTACACCCAGTACTGAATTCTTCTCCAAACAGACTAGAAATCCTGGGAGCCCTGAATCAGTAGAGGATCTGCATTCCTCAGAATGTCCAAGTGGCCTCTACTACCTGTAGAGACAGAAATATCAGGGCCCCAGGAAGAAATCTTAATACAGCCGGGATACTACAGGCCATTTGCCCCTGCCACACAGCATAGAAGGAAACATTTATTTACTGGGCACTTACTGTAGGAAAAGCAACTTGCACGCATCATCTCATTTAATCCTCAGTCACAGTTAGTACACACTATACAGTAGGTATAATCATCCCCATTCCACAGGCAAGGAAACTGAGGCTCGGAATGGTTAGGAAACCTGTTGAAGATTATACAGCTCGAGGTGACCTGCTTTCACCTCTACTGTGTATAACTACAACTGCGAGTGGAGGGGCTGCTCAGTGGATTAGGTGAGGGGCCTACAGACTTAGAGGTCCACTCCTCACCCAGAGGTTGAAGATCAGAGATAGAAATACAGGCCAACCCAGTCATGCTATAGCCCACTCCTCTGCCTACTGGTCACACTGTCATTCCCCCAGTCCTAAACTCTCTGGAACTCTAACTTTGTTTACGTTGCAGGGAAGCAGTGCTCAGAAATCATGTAGGTGAGTCTGGCAGGTTCCAGCTGTTCCTCGTGTGTGAGGCAAACTTTTTTAATTTCCTGGCAAAAGCATGTCTCCTCTTCAGTGGACCAGCTACCCTAGGAACAAATCCATTCCCTTTCTCTGAGCTTCCTATCTCTGGAGAAGAGAGGGAGAGGGACAGGGAGAGGGACAGGGAGAGGGAGAGAGAGAGAGAGAGAGAGAGAGAGAGAGATGGGGAAGTTGGGGGATTTCCATTAAGGAGAAACCAGAGAAGATTAAAGGGTGCAGAAGGGTGGTGCTGCCCTTTAAGAAAGGCTGCCAGAGCTCTGGGGCTGAGGCTCTTAAGAAACTTCTGTAGTGTGCCAGGTAAAGTGAGAAAGCTCTTCGGGGGGTCAAAAGAGAAGCTACAAGAGGAGGCCCTAGGTAAGGCTTGGCAGAAGAGGGTGGCAAAGAGATAAGAATCTATCCAGAACTGAAAGTGTGTTTAATTCTGAAAATTAGAAAATGAAGGGACTCACCCTTTGACTTTGTCCCCCCACCCCTGGGAGGGGGCAGCCAAGTAAAGGGAGCTCTTCGCTGGCCCCTGCTCTCCGCTGCCAGAAAGCTCTGGCTGCACTGCCTGCCCAGCCTGCCAGCGTCCTGCTGGAAAGAGCGACTGACCGCTGTGTTTGGTTGATAAATGATGGGCACCCCTGCCTGCCGTCCATTCTCTCTTTTCTCCCTGCTTAGTTTGCAGTCTTCTGCCTGGCGGGGAGCCCCAGAGTAGAGGTGGGGGCAGGAAGGTCCTCTAGACAATATTTAATACTCAGTGATTTATAGGCTGCTGGAAGGAGAGGAAGGGAAGCCTGAGAGGGGAAGGCCCTGGGACTTGTTTCCATGACGCATTTATTAGCATACCATTGACAAGAGTCAAAAGTATTTTCTTGATCAAGTCTGTGCCTTCAGGCTCCGGCTTTGGGACAAGACACAGCCCTCACCTCTCCTGGGACCCAAGATTCTGATACTCTCTAGGATGAGACCAGCAGACCTTGCAGGAATGAGGTGAATAAATATACACCCAAATCCTTATCCTTTTCTTTAAGCCCCATACTGCTGGGACAGGGAAGGAATAAGTGAGGTTGAGAAGCTCAATGGCTGTTTTTAGAGGATTTATTTTTTTAATATACAAGAATTCTTTTGAACCCTCCATGGCTCCAAGAAAAACTATTTGAAATGTCCCTGCTTAAGGGGCCAGGGGGTTAAGTGCCAGGGATGGAAGGCTAAATGCCAGGGGTGCTGGTTGCAGGGTTTCTCGGGCCTGAGGCTAATGGCCTCCCCGCTGTGGGCTCAGGAATACCAGGCCCGGGCTCTGGTTGCCCTGAGAGATGCAGCCATTTTTACTTCAGATTGAAGGGCACCACTTTCTGGGATTGTTCCTTTTCTGATGAAAACCAGAGCAGAATAGGCCCAAAGGACCAACAGGGCAAGCGCCCAAGGGACTGGAGGACACTGGAGGAGGTGACAATGTGAGGTGGGGTGGGACCAGCCCTTTAACATAGTTTAGAATTTGGGCCTTGCTGGTCAAAATAAGATGTATTTTGTGAGAGTGTGAGGTAACCGCCCTTCATAAGGATGATCTGGAAAAGGTCAAGCGAAGGGCCTTGAATAGCCCTAATGCCCCTGAAACAGCCTATTGTATAGCTATTGTCTATACATGTAAAGGAACCCTTCTTGACCCTATTCATACCTTTTTTTTTTTTTTTGCCTCTGGTGTTTCCCAAGTGAATAATGACATACTACTTATCCCCAGAAGCAGCCAACCTCCTTTAAGCTTCGGCAACAAAATAGCTCCACGGCATGTCTTGAGCTCCTACCATGTGCCAGGCATCACACTAGATGCCGGGGGACATGGAGATGAATACCACATGGTCTCTTCTCTGGGTAGCCCACAGTCTGCTTTTCAAGATTTTCCTTCATGCTGACCTTTTGGGATTTAATTAGCACATTTTCATCGATCCCCTTTTATTTTCCTGTGCAAGGACCATATCCCTCAGCCTCCATCTTTCCACAATCTTTTAAATTTTGTCTTGTTTGGTAACACCACTTTTCCCTTGACGGATTTAGCTTTTTCTCTGGACTCCTGTATGTCTGCCTTGGGAGCTCAGTGGCCAGGATTAAGTTCTATACTTCACACACAGATGCTACATGAAGATGTGAGCAAGAGTAAGGCTCTGTTTTCTAACTTATTTATTCATTTGCCATTGTTTTGTACACCCAGTGGTTACTGAGTGCCTACTAAGCGCCATGCACTCGCTGTGCTAGGTGCTGACGATCAATGGCATCGCCCTCATGAAACCTGTAGTCTGGGGTCTGTGTTCAGCGGGGCAGAAGGTAAGGAATTCAAGTGTCTAACTACAAACTGAGGAAAGTGTTGTGAAGAAAAGTACAGGGCACTATAGAAATGTAGAAACAAGAGGCTTATCTAGTCTGGAAGCTGTAGGAAAGCATTCCCTGGGGAAATGACATTTGACCTGAGATCTGGAGGATTAGTAGACCTAGGAGAAAAAGAATGCAGAGAAAGAGCATTCCAGGCAGAGCAGAGAGCATTCCAGGCCAAGTAGAGAGTGTGTGCGGAGATCCTGCAGGGGCAGGAACCGGGGCGCTCCTCAGGAACCGTGGGAAGGCCAATCAGCCTGCAGCACAGAGGATGAGGTTGCGCGGGGTGGGTGGAGGGCTGCCAGAGGACAGGCCCTGCAGGGCACTGCAGGCCCCGTGTGGGTTTCAGTCCTTGTCCTACAGAAGCACAGGGAATGAAAGTCTTGACAGAAGAGCCAACAATGGCCGTCTGTCCCAGATTACTAATGCTGCTTGTGCTTCTCTTGAAGGAGAATAACAATGGTCTGAACTGCTAGAAACTTCACCAGTGTCCTGGCATGGTGTGGCCACGTCTGGCTGGCACTGGGGAGGCCCCAAACTGATGAGCAAGCCCCAGCCTGGCGGCCCTCAGGCGAGGGCTGGCTCCTGCCAGTGTGGACAGAGGGGTTAGGGTGGAGGGTGGGTGGAGTGCTTTGCCTAAGGTATCAGCTGCACAGTGACATTTGGAACAAGCCCAAAACTATGGCTCTTGTTCCTAGATAACTCTATCATATGTGCCCCCATCTAAATGGTCTGCTCACCCTGCTGCCCTTCCTATAGCAGCTGGGCTCCCCACCCAACCTGGGGAAAGGCCCTTGGATAAGAACTGTGACTCTGCCCAGGACCTGGGGTCTTGGCCTGCTGAGCTCAGACTTCTGTGCTGCCTGGAATGATATCTATTTACACACCCTTGATAGATTTCCAGTCATTAATGGAAGCCATGGGAGAAGAGGGTCATAATGGCTGGACTCACCTTCCCTGACGCCCTCTCTTTGCTTCTTAGCTCTGTCTTTGGAGGATTGGTTTGGTGTAGTGACATCTACTGGCAAGGCCAGGCAGGTAAGAAAATGACCAGATGCTTACTCATCCTCAAGTAATTTCCAGATAAGAAAATCATTCTTAACCCCTGAGGCTGGGTTGAAGTTAGTAAACTCAGTTGGTTAGAGCAAAACTAAGAAATGTTTTTTCCTACTTATTGCTCACACCCCTCACCTTGGCCAGCTGCTTCACATCTGGGCACCTTTAGTTACAAGAGAAGCTGGGTTAGCATTTTAAATGACACAGAGGGACTTGTTCCTAGGCCCCATTCCTGGGAAAGTATCTCTCAACAAATAAAAGGACCCACAGTTTATAAATGGCAGAATGCAGGATCATTTTTCATCTTGCTAAAGTTGGCTGGTTTGGGTTTTTTTTTTTTTTTTTTCTGGGACTCAGTTCTTCCCAGGGGAAAAAAAGTGTCTATAGAACCATAGTTAAGGTTTCTGTAGTGGGCAAGAGTGACTACAGCTTTTAAAGTGGCCCCTCAGCTCCTTCTGAGGTCAGATACAGCCTGCCTCCTCACCGTGTCATCCATGCCATCTACTCATTCTGTTCATCATCTCATTCTGTTTGTCAGCACAGGGTGCACCCCTGATGGAGAGTTTGCCACTACAGGTACCTGGAAAGCCAGAGTGAAAGTGAGGAGGAAATACTAGAGAAATAATCACGAAGCAAATGTTCTGCCTTCTTCATAACAGACTCTGTAACTGAATGTGGCTCAGATAAAATGTGTATCTCTCTCTAGCTATCTCTCATTGAAACTTAAAATCATCAAGACACCAGTTTGAGAAATCAGTAATGATAGGATTTCACAGAAGAGGGTCAACAAAACTAGTAAATAAATACACGGAAGATTGAAGTTTACCCTAACTAGAAACTAAGTCAAAAGCACATCTGAGACAGTTTTCACTTCTACTAAAACTGCAAGGTTTTATTAAGTGGTAACAGTTCTGGGAACACTGTCTTAAAATGGGCACCCGTACACAGTGGAGGTGACACAATGTGGGCAAGTCTCCGGGGAGAGAACGCAAGCAGTATGTAAGGGGCAGAAATAAAAGCGAGAGGGCGCTACAGGTGTATGTAAGTACTCACTGCGGCTTTATCTGACATAAGAGACCCTCAACAACCCCTCCCAGAACAAGAGCCCACGTGCCACAGGACCACAAGGTAATGTCACACAGTGATTACAATTATGCAGACTAATAGAGAAACATGGGAAACACTGAGAATGTGTAAGAAATATGAAATTTAATGTAAAAAATGAATGTATCCATACAAAAGCATGCACATGTAATAAAACATGCACAGGAAAAATTGAAAGGCAATATGTAAAAAAACACAAAAAGCTTTGTGACACTGGTGAGATTAAGAATGTCTTTTATTTTCTCAAAAATTTACGTAGTGTTATTACACTGGCTAACGCTATTTGAAAAGGTGGAGGGGGTTGGGGCAGGTGAGAGTCATACTCCCGCAGCCCCCTCCCATCACTCTTTGTCCTAAACGGTCAGTTCTAGGAGGGGAAGGGCCGTGTCTGCCAGCTCTCGGCCCAATGCCTAGCGCTTATCAAATGCTCACCAAATATTTGTTGAATGAATAAATGAAAATGCATGAAGTCCAGAAAGTCTCAACCCATGACGACCGGGTACATTCCATCCTGGGGAATAAAGGGGAATTTAGTTTTGCTGGAATTAAAAAATGAAGGCCCATCCATAACGGCAATTCCCTGGTCTTCCTGATAAGTGAATTTGGGAGTGAAGAACCCAGGGAGAGACAGTCTGTGAAAGCAAACCCAATTACCACCCAGGAACATATGTTGCCCCGAGGCCTCTGCTGCCATAACAACATCATGTAACTATAACTACAGCCCTGAAGGGCTTTGGCCCTGTCAGATATGGGAACAGACGTCTTCATCACAGCACAGCTTTGTGCTCGGGTTGACCCTAGGGAGCTCGGATTGGGGGAGGGAGGCAGATAAGTGGAGGAAGGGGACGGGGGATGAAGGGCATGAGGAGGAGAGCTGCTACTGAGTCAGGAACAGAGTAATTTTTTTTTAAAGCAGTTCTCAAAATGTGGTTATTTGACTGTTTAATTTTGGTGGCTATTTATAACCCCAGCTGCGAGGCGGGGAGTTGTGCCTGAGCCTGCTGGGATCCGTCCAACACCTTCCCCCGGGGTGAGGCTGGGAGTGGGTGGGGGGTAAGGGTGATACAAGAACCAAATTAACAAGTGTCCAAGAAGGTAAGAGAGGTTCCGGGCCATCTCCAGCAGGAGTGAAAAAGAAAGGGCCATTAGTGGCTGTGCTGACTCTATTTTTAAAGCAGCTTTAAAGAGAAAATATTTTAATGTGAATTATGGTGACATCAGCAACCGCTGAGATTTTCCCAAAGGGATAAAGACTAGGCCAGTATTTGTACTCAGAAGTTAGGAGATTGGCCTGGCTCTACTCACATTGTCTTAAAAAGGTCAAGGTGCACTTCCCCCGCTTATAGGACAGTTATCTGCACACAGAGGAAACTACTGCTCCTGACCCCTCCTAGGCACATCACTGGTCAAAAAAGAGGCTCGGAGGAGAGAGGGTGGCTGGTTCTGTGCAAGTCTTCCCTAACCGAGCCAACACCTGGCAGTGGCCACCCCATTTACAGAGCCCTTTTAGATGCCAGCCAGCAAGGGAGGAGCTGGAGACAGTGTGGCCAGCCAGGCAAGGCTCCCAACCTCCAGGAGCTCTCAAGCCTTTGAAGCAAACAATGAACAACTACACTTTGTATTTGAAATCTGGTACCTATCATTTTACTGGCAAGGGGAGCATTTTAAAGGAAATTGAAGGATCTTTTAGAAAGTTCACAAATGTGGCTGAGGAGACAAGATACAGTTAAAAGAAAGAAAATGAACAGGGACATACCCGAAAGATTGCCTTCACTCCCCCTGCCCTGCTCAATTCTGGGTAAGGTTACGACAGCAGTGTTGTTACTGGTCTCACTGCCTCGGGTCTCCCTGCCACTCTGCTCAGGTCCCCTCACAGCTTCCAGAGAGACCTTTAAAATGCAGATCTGATCATGGGACTCTCCTGCTTAAAGTCCCTCAGGAATCTCCCATCACCTCTAGTTCAGGTCCTTAGCAGGGTGCTCAAGGCTCTGCATGAACAGGTTCCCAAAACCATTCCTGCCTTTTCTTTT
Organism: Phyllostomus discolor; assembly: GCF_004126475.2. NCBI lineage: Eukaryota > Metazoa > Chordata > Mammalia > Chiroptera > Phyllostomidae > Phyllostomus > Phyllostomus discolor. Next base: position 101,827,282 of record NC_040910.2, on the reverse strand, counting down.
AGACAACCACCCCTGGCTCCATCGTGCCGTTAGTCACCCCACATGCAATGCTGCTTCACACCTCTGCACTTTTGCACATGCTGTTCCCTTTGCATGGACAGCCCTATTCTTGTCCACTAGCAAAATTATTTGTCCTATGAGATTCCACTTTTATTTCACCTCTTTTACAAATCCTTTCCTAAACCCTCCCAACACTCTCCTTCCTCCTTTGTACCACTCCTGAGCTTTGCTCATCCGTCTACTTTCCCATTAATATAGTAATTTGGGACAATGAGCTTCCTGGCTTGGGGAAACACAGTGTTTTGTCCATATCGGTGTCACTGAGTGCCTGGTATACGGTGCCTGGGTAATCATTGTGTCTCTTGAGGTGAAGTGAGGAAGTGGTTGAACCGACAAGAACAACCAACCACCGAGACCACGTCAAGATATATTCACAAACACAGAGGTGTTACAGACACGACTAAGGTGACTGGCATTAACATGAATGTCAGTAACGATCATTTACTGAGCTCTTCCTCAGACACGGGACTGTGCTAAGTGCTTTGGGACAATCATCTCCTTTGACCCTTATGACAGTTACCCTGGGAGGTGGCTATTAATGTCTCTGTTTCACGGATGAGAAAACTGAGGCACAGATAAATTTTAAAACTTGCCCAAGAGCAACACAGGTAGAAAGTGGTAGAGCTAAAATTCATCCCCACCAGGTAGAAAGTGGTAGAGCTGATGAATAAAATAAATAGGAGTTCTATGCACCTATTGTTTGGGAAGAAGGGGAACAGAATAGCTACTGAATTGTATAAAGAAAAGTATAAATATACCAGTAAATGCAAAATAACGTATCTCTGTACCCTACAACCTCAGAAATACTAAATCAGGAAAGACTAACATTACTTTCTGAAGAAAGTAAATGTTAAAGAAGGCTGGCAGATGTACCGAGGCAAGGGTAACAGCAGAGCTACCTCTGTGAAGCCCGGTGGATGAGGTTGGACACGGGGGCAACTAGTCAGGGGCTCTGAAACCAACATCAGTTCCTCCTTTGAGAGGTGATGGACGAAAATGACACTCGCAGTAAACATTATGTTTGATTCAAAAAAAAAAAAGAGAGAAAGAAAAAAGCTTCCAGGATGTTCTACTTTCATCTTAAACACACATTTTCTTTAGGATTTTATTTCTTTCCTATTGGTGTTTTTTTTTTCCCCATCTTCCCACCTGACTGTACACTTTCCAAGGACAAGAATCATGTCTAAATGAAACAGTAACACTTTTAATGTTAGCTGCAGTGTTAACTAATGTTGAACATTTGTAATGCTGTTATTGGTATGATGGGTGGTTAAGCATGATTAGACCTTATTTTAAAATACTAATTTCACCATCTATACATTCAGTGACTAGAAAACAGTAAACACATTCTGATTGACTAGCAACCATTTGCTGTGGGTAGAGCATGGTCTCGGCACTTCTACAGATTGTACGAAAGAAACGAGCTATGTTCTTAACATAAGAGCTCCTGACCACTAGTCCGGGGGCCAGACATCCAAGAGTGACCTCAGAAACACACCAGTTAAGTGCAAAATAGCAGTAACAGTGGGAAATTAAATGCTTAAGTGCTAGCGGTATACTGGAAGAAGAATCTTGAGCCCTGCCAAATAAGTTTTTATGTGCAGTTCAACCTAAGTAGGTTATTCAAAGGTACTTATACTAAACACTAAAATCTAAATATTAAATACTAAAAAATGCCTGTCTTAATGCCAGCCCAGGACATCCCCAAGGAGAGAGCTGGCTAAGGGTCTGGAATTTGAACTCTTGAGTCCTCTGTTGAGCACATCAATCAGATGTTTACCTTCCTTTGCTTTGTTCTTTAGTTCTGCACCTGCGGGAAATCTCCACTTTAGTTGGCCTCAGGTGAAACTGGGGTCCACGATCCTAAATTAATGACCGAGCTTGCCTGGAGCCCACCCAGTCGTTCATGGCCAAGCTTTGGTCCTCTCAAGGCTTTTCCTCCAGAGTTTAAATCCTCCACGCCTGCTCTCCACTTCCCAGCCTTTTCTTACGGCTCTTCTTCCAGCCTTATATCCTTAATCAACTTCGTCCTTGACCCTCTCAAAGCAAGCCCTATTATTATTTAAATATCCATGTCTTTTTTTAGCTCCAGTTTCACTAAAAATGTTCCTTCCTCTTCTTCCCTCCCCCAACTCCTGGCTCAAGCATCTGATTTCCAGGGGTCACTTGGGCTAAAATGGGGTTCATTGCTTCTCCGATTCTGATACGACACCCAACCTCCCGTTCCCACGGGCTACCCAGGCCTCTCAAACCCATACAGACTGGGGGAAGGAGGTGCGCGCTCACCACAAAGCTAAATTGGGAATTCTTTAAAAGTGCAGCGTCTGGAGAATGGTTCAGCCTTCGGCGACAGGAATGACTAACTCAATTTGCCGTTCGCTGAGGGCAAGGACAATGTCTCCCCTACAAAAAACTTCCTGATTATGGACGCTACCCTTTCGTTCCTTTTACAAACCTCCATTCCCACCACTTTGAGACACGGGGTGGCTCTGAAAATAGTTATTTTGTGCCAAGTATCCCTTCTCAACTTTGAGTTTCTATGATGGACGTAAACGTTCTTTAGCCAATTAGGCAATGAAGGGGTTAAATATCAACAACCTGATGAATTCTGGGGATTTCCTTTCTCGACTTCAGAAATTAAAACGACTGGGAAGGGAAATTTTGCCCAAGGTAAAGATGAGAACCGTTAACTTCAACTGTCAGGTTTCTGCCCCAAATAAGGATGGCTACTCACGCCCACAAAGGGTGCCATTCCCCGAAGTAAAAATGGCTGGCGCCTCTTTGTACTTCGTGCCCAATTCCAAAATGGCGCTCACTAGCCTCACCAGGAGCCAACCGCCCAGCACCCCATCTGAACCGCAACGTCAAAGTGACGCAAGCCCCAGCCGGAAGTGAAGGAAAAAGCGCCTCAGCCCGCGGCGCCTGCGCAGAAGGTTGTAGACGCTGTAAAGCAAGAAGCACTTGGGATCGTCCGCAGGTTTGGAACTGCTACAGAGGCCGCCACGGAGCCCTCCGGAGCCACCGTTCCTGTCGCTGCTGCTGCCGCTGCCCGAATTGGGACTGTCGGGCCGCAGCCGCCGGCAATGCCGCGAAGGAAGGTGAGAAAAACGGGATCGGAGGGATGGCGGGTGTCTAGGGACGGTCGATTGAGCAGTGTGACGCAGTTGGTCACGTCTCACAGCCCCTGAGTTCCAAATTTCCGCTCCCCCAAATCTAGCTCGGCAACCCTCTGTTAAGTTCATACCCAACAGAAAAATGTGGGCCCGAACCTGGCCTCGGCCTCAGCCTGTAACTATTCCCGCCCTCTGCTTGCCTGGCTCGGAGGCGTTCTTTTTGTTAATTGGTCGCTGAAACGGCTAGGAGCATATTAATTGGCTGGTGTCACCGCCAATCATTTGTGCCCAACGGTTACCTCCCAGCATACGGGGGGAGGTGTCTGGGCCGGGCCCTAAGCTCTCGGACTGGCTGTGGAGAACGATCCCTTCTCTTTTGATTGGCTGAGCTTGGCAGTCTGTCCCGTTGAGGGGGGCGGTGCGGCTTAGCAGACCGCGATTGGGTGTCACAAATCCCCACCCTTCCGGCTGGTGATGCTGATAAGTGGAGAGGCGGGGTTTCGGAGCATCCTTCCTTTCCAGGCGGGGGGACACAACAAAGCAGGGGCCTGCGTGGGAGGAGTCCACTGCTCATTCCCAAGGGATCTCGCTATGGCCAATTGCATTCAAGCAGTAATTTTTTTTTTTTTTTTTTTGCCAACTAGGACTGTGCCTAGAAAATGGAGTTCATAAAGTCAAAAACTTTATAGAATTAATGGGACTTAGGGAGACCACCTTGGGACATCCCACCCCTTCTTTTTACAGCTGAACAGAGGCCTAAAGGAGAGCCCCAAGACACTCAATTAGGCAATGGCAAAGCCAGCATTACAGAACAAATCTGATGTAACAAATTTTTGTTAACTACTTGCAGTGTGCTGATTGCTGGGGATTCAAAATTAATTAGACATAACCCTGGCTTAAAGAAATCACAGTGCGAAGAGGGGGTGGGACAGACATATAAGTAACTGTAGGACCTAGTAAATTCTCTACTTAGAAGTATATGTACAGGGTGTTATGGGACAGAAGTGAGGGAGCAAGTAAGTCTGCTCTGGGGCAAATGGGGAGGAGACTTGGCGAAAGCCAGAGGAGAGGTCAGGCCAGGAAGGGATGGTCAGGTGATGAGGGGTTGAAATATCTGTGTAACTAGACGAGATGACCTTTAATTCCTACCCACCCCCTTTCATCTTACAGATTTTTATGATTCTGGGGTCCTGTGCTCATTCTAAACAGATCACCCTTGAACTATTTGGAAGGTTGGGTGGTATTCTTGCTCATTTCTACAGATGTCTTTCTCTTCACAGAGGCTCTCAAATAAAATATTTACATTTTTAATATCCTCTAAAAATGACCTTTGGTAGTTGTTTATTTTAAGGCTTAGGAAATGCTGGGATAGTATTGGTGCTTTGGAATAGGCCCACAGTCTCCCCCAATACAAAGAGCTCTTGAAAAAGTAAGGTTTTTGTTTTTGTTTTTGTTTTTTGGTAACTTATTTGGTGGCAAAGCCAGTTCTAAACTGTCCTGAGGCTACTTATAGTTTTTGTGTGTCTTCTTTAGTGTATTTATGTATTTTGCTGCAGAAATATTAATGTGTTTGATTATGGGGTGTTATTATTGAAAGTATTCCCTTTCTTAAAACCGATGAAATTGTGATTTCTAAACACAACTGGCCCTAAGAGTTTTTAAAGATTTTATTTACTTATTTTTTTAGAGGGAGAAGGAAGGAAACAAAAGAGGGATGTGTGAGAGAAACATCCATTTGGTTGCCTCGGGCATGCCCCCAGCTGGGGGCCTGACCTGCAACCCAGGCATGCTCCCTGACCTGGGAATCAAACCTGTGACATTCCAGTTCGAAGGCAGGCACTCAATCCACTGAGCCACTCCAGCCAGGATCTCTAAGGGTTTTGAATAAAGATTAGATTAGGGGACTTGTAGTGTGGGGCTTTGTATTGTGTGTGTGTGTGTGTGTGTGTGTGTGGTTTGTTTTGTTTTGCAAATGCTCTTCCCTTTCTGGTTTAGTAAAGGATGTATAGTGTTAATACTTAACTGATAAAAGTTATCCTTATGGCTAAACATGCCCTAGGAAGCTAATAACTGACAAATAATTATTAATTGAAAAGATGATAAAAATCCTTTGTTCATGAATTCTTACAAGTCTTCTTGTGCAAGTTACTTTTTTTTAAAGCCCTTTTAGCATTCATGTGGAGAAGCTTCAAAGGTAGATAACATAAGAAAGAAGAATTTGACTCTTTTTTCTGCTTAAGTTATTTTGGAATCAGAGTTATGGACCATGATGTTTTGAATTAGTGTATGGCTTTTTAAAGTGTGGTAGCTGTTCATAGAGACTTTGAAGAAAGCTACCCTAAGGTTAAATGGGGTCAGGCAGTAACAGTTTTCTCACTCCCTTGGACTTTCTGTAAGTGCATGGTTATGTCAGCCAGGTCATTTTGAGTTGGGTACTTTTATTTCCAGTTTGTGATACTGACTTCCAATGGGCTTGTTTTAGAAATAGTCTTAATACAGGAGGAATAATTTTTTTCATTTACTTTTTAAAGATTTTGTTTATTTATTTTTAGAGAGGGGAAGGGAGGGAGAAAGAGAGGGAGAGGGAAACATCAGTGTGCGATTGCCTCTTGCGCACCCCCTACTGGGGACCTGACCCAGAAACCAGGCATGTGCCTCGGCCAGGAATCGAACCAGCGACTCTATGTTTCACAGGCCAGCGCTCAATCCACTGAGCCACACCAGCCAGGGTTCTTTCTTCATTTATTTAATAAAGGTATGTTATTTGTAGGTGTTCCTTTTAAATGTTCAAAATAAGAGAAATTAGCTGTGGAATCCTTTTTAGGTTTGAACTTTGTGTTTCAGCATTGTGGTTTGTTTTTATTTCCAGTGTTAATACAGACCCACGGAGTAATGTTTTCTGTGCTAATGTCTGGATCTATGGTGTTACAGAGGAATGCAGGCAGTAGTTCAGATGGAACCGAAGATTCCGATTTTTTCTACAGATCTGGAACACACAAGACAGTGTCAGAGAGCGATGGCACAATCCCGGCGATCTGCCCGGATCACCCGCTCCTCAGCCCGGCTGAGCCAGAGTTCCCAAGGTAAAAGGCTTCTATCTTCCTGACCACACCTCACAACCAGCTGTCTGGTCGTCACATTATTGTGTTAATGTGGAAACTGGTCCCAAGGCTTGATATAGATGCTAGAACCTGGTGAGATGCAGGGTAAATGACAACACAAGCATCGGGTCTTCAAAAATGGTTCCTTTGGGGATGCTCTCTAGTTTTTAGGCCCAAAAGAATTTTGTCTGGTATAATGAATGTGTAGCACATGTATGTCTTGAGTCATTTAGCTCAGGTCCCCAACCTCTGGGTCTCAGACCAGTACCACCAGTCCGGGCCTGTTAGGAACCCGGCCACACAGCAGAGGTGAGCTTAAATGTAATACCTTGAATCATCCAGCCGAAACCCATACCCCCTAAACCCTGGTCCATGGAAAAATTGTCTTCCACAAAACTTGTCCCTGATGCCAAAAAGGTTGGGGACTGTTGGTTTAACTTTTAGAATTACAGTTTTTCCTGTCAGTGAAATGGGAATTTACGATTTCACTTTCTGTTAGAATGGTGTAGATTAGGGACTTAAAATAGTCCCTTGAACTTGTTATTGATGGGACCCGATACTTCTAAAACCATGTTTAATTTCTGTATATAGTCAGATATGCAGTTAACAGTTACAAACAGTTGATTCAATTATAGAGTTGTAAATACCAAGAATTTGCTGTGTTTAGTAAAGAATAGAGAATTTCTGTGTTAAAAGTTTAACAATTGCAGTTGTTAAACTTTTTTTTGTCTAGAGCATTAGCTATCTGGGCTTAAGATTTGGAAGGCACCTCTGATCCCTTATGGCTGTGCTCTGGGATTCTCTGGGGAGGAAGGAGGGTCAGTTAATAAGAAAGCTGATGATCATTACATTAAGGGGGGAAAATATAATATACTTTGAGCACTTAAATAGTGCTGATTTGGTTACTGCTATATGAACGTTAGAGAAGACATTAGTTTTTCAAGCAAGACAGTGGGCATATTCTCCTAACACCTGTTCCTAACTTTATTTTTGAATTTACTATTTCAGCTGGATTATAGCTGTTGTCTCTTGATTTCTCAATTTTTAAGTTTTGTTTTTAGCACAGTGGGGATATTGATAAGTGGCTACTGTTAATTCAGGTACGATGCCATGAACTAGAATGCATGATAGAAAACTCAGTGATGTCTTCAAGGACTGCTCAGTTTAGTGTGAGATGCAGATAATGTGAACTGGTCCATTGTAATGCATTGAGGTAAGGACTCAGAGAGAGGTTTGCGTGGGTTACTGTGGAAGCCAAGAAATGGGGCAGCCAGATGAAGGCAGGACTCCCAGATGGAAATTTTAAAGGATCTAGTAGAAATTGACACGTTGAAAAATGGGGAAATGTTATTATAGGTAGAAGGAACAGTGTATTCAAAGGAAAGGTCATAATGTGCTTAGAAGGTGTAATTGGTCATACCCTGGACACCTGAAAGCTTTTTATTATTTATTTTGTTTTTAAAGATTTCATTTATTTATTTCTAGAAAAGGGAGGGGAGGGAGAAAGCGAGGGAGAGAAACATCGATGTGTGGTTGCCTCTTATATGTCCTCTACTGGGGACCTGGCCTGCAACCCAGGCATGTGCCCCAACTGGGAATCAAACTGGTGACCCTTTGCTTCACAGGCCCATGCTCAATCCACTGAGCTACGCCAGCCAGGGCTAAAAGTTTTAAATATTCAAAACAGCTAGGAAGTACATGAGCTCTGAATCTCTTTCTAGTTATATAGCCTGTGGCCACAGAGTTGCACAGCTGCTAGGGACACCATTCACAGTGTAGTCTATGTTAGGCAGCCTTCTCTACAGCGAAAAGTAGACTGCATTGTAAGTGTAGCCCCTCGGGGGTATGCAATCTCATACCCTGTGTGCTAACTTACACAAAAGTTTGAGAATTTCAGTTTTCTGTTCAAAATATGCTTTAATTTTAGCTTTGAATTTCCTTTATCCCTTTTATAAGTGTCATCAGTCCGGAGATGTAGAAAAGCTGCTAGGTGCTTCAGAACAGGTTTTGCAGTCCAAAAGAATTGTAAAAGTTGTATTATTGCATAAGTCTTTATGAATCTATTATGATTTTGCTTCAGGGTATCAGAGAGGGTAATCAGGAAGAAAAAAGATTCCTAAAGAAAGGAAATGTTTGTATATTGTTATACCTTTAATAATAGAATATTAGTTTTATGTTGGCTTAGAGTAAGGGAAGAGAGGATGCAACTCTTATTTATAAAGCACTAGATCTGTGTACCAGGCATCATGTTAAATCCTTTACATGCATTATCTCACTCCTCACAACAAACTGAAGAATGTGCTTCTAGTGTTTTCCCTTTTTTAAGGATGAGGGAGCAGGCTTAGAGAGATTAAGCTTGCCTGAGTTGCCACAGCTAGTTGGTATGGTAGAGTGGAGTTGAATCTTTTTCAGCCTTGATTCCAGAACCTAAACTACTAATTCTTCGTGACATTTCATCTCTTTGCCTGATCTAGGCTCTGCTGCTAAGTTTTATTTACTAAAGTAGTTATTTTAAAGATTTGTTGGATTTTGTGAAATAGGAAGAAGGAGAGCCTATATGCTAATAAATCATATGGATAGGAAATACAACAGAGTTCCTTTTTTTTCTTTAATTATTGTATTATCTTTTCAGATTCCAGCCCTGTTCGAAATTTGCAGTCTTTTGGCGCCGAGGAGCCTGTTTATTCTACCAGGAGAGTGACCCGTAGTCAGCAGCAGCCGACCCCGGTGACTCCGAAAAAGTACCCCCTTCGGCAGACGCGTTCTTCTGGCTCAGAGACTGAGCAAGTGATTGACTTTTCAGATAGAGGTGAGTGGGCGTGGGATAATTTGGACCCAATATAGGGAGGATGTGGTCAATTTCTTCATAAGGAAGGCTTCAGGCCACTGCAGGTAGATGCCCGATACTGACAAGTTTCAGCTAGGTGCATGCTGTTTGCCCAATTGCTTTCTGATGTCATGCTTAGGACAGTTTGGTACTGGAGTGTTCGTGAGATTCTGAAGAGCTGGATCTATTAGATTGGATCGGCAGCAGGCAGAAGGGACTGGGCACCTCTTACCTACAGATGAAGAAAGCATGGACCAGATTTTCTTTAAAAGAATTAATTTAATTTTTTTTTCATTTACACTTGACATTTGAAGAGATTTTATTAATAAGTTCAGGCAAGCCCTGGCTGGTGTAGCTCAGTGGATTGAGCGCGGGCTGGGAACCAAAGTGTTCCCAGGTTCGCTTCCCAGCCAGGGTACATTCTGGGTGCAGGCCATAACCCCCAGCAAACCGCAAATTAATGTCTCTCTCTGTTTCTCTCTCTCTCTCCCTCTCTCTCTCTCTCTCTCTCCCCCTCCCTTCCCTCCCTAAAAGTAAATAAATAAAATCTTTAAAAAAAAATAAGTTCAGGCATACAGCATAGTGGTAGACAGTTATATAATTTACAGGGTGATTCTCCTGATAATTCTCGTACCCCCCTGTACCATGCATAGTTATTAAAATGTCATTGGCTATATTCCCTGTGCTGTACTCTACATCCCCATGATCTGTTTTGTAACTACCAATCTGTACGTCTCAAGCTCATCACCTTTCCACCCAGCTCCCCAGTGCCCCTTCCGTCTGGTAACCTTCAGTTGTTCTCTGTATCTAGGAGTCTGTTCTGTTTTGTTTATTTGTTATTTAGAATCCACATATAAGTGAAATCATATGGTCCATCCCATGTTGATGGACCAGAGGTTCTTACAGCACGATTGTCAGTCCATTTATCTCTGAATTTCTGAGAAGAGGTGTCCTTCAGTAATGGGGGTGGTAAGCTGTTGAGGTTGGATTCACCAGCCCCTAATCAGAGGCCTGAGAGCAGAGGTTACAGACCGGCGAGCTTCTAGCCTGGCCAGCCTGGTTGGTTGGTTTGCTTGCACAGTATTTACTTTAAAAAAAAAAGTTGCCAATATTTGAAAATACAGAAATTTTATATGAAAACCTGAGTTACTAGTTTCTTTACAAAACAGAAAGCTCTGGGCATCTCAGATGGCCATTCACCCAGGAATAGCTGGTAGTTGTCCCTCCAGATGGACGATTATCTCTCGGTTTGGCCTTGCTCAGCCCCTGCAGGCGTTTGGTATGCGAGCCCTTATTTTGAGTCTGGGTTGTTAGGTATCCCACTCAGGGGTCAGGTCTATTCACACTTTCACACCGGGTCTGTTAGTGTTACCCAGAGAGACAAACATTTTTCTTTGTCTTCCATCCTGTGTATCTCCTGGAGAGAGAGTGTGTGGTAATGTTTTTAAAAATTTATTTTCCATCCACTTTTGATTGGCCATGATTGGGGGCTTAGGAGGAACACAGATAAGTGAAAGTATTAGGTAACCCACAAATTCAATTTTAGTCAGAATTTAAAGTTGCCCAAAAAGAAGTGTTCTTTTTTCTTCATTTTCCAGTTAGCCTTTGTAAGAGATAAATGGCTCAAAGTTACTGGTCAAATCGTAGAGGATTTGGAAGCCCGTAAACTCTGCTGAATAGTAAACTGCTAGCTAAACACTGTTCACAAGTTTTCCCAATTGTTTTTACTTTAGAAACAAAAAATACAGCTGATCATGATGAGTCTCCACCTCGAACTCCAACTGGAAATGCACCTTCTTCTGAGTCTGACATAGACATCTCCAGCCCCAACGTGTCTCATGACGAGAGCATCGCCAAGGACATGTCCCTGAAGGACTCAGGCAGTGACCTCTCTCATCGCCCGAAGCGCCGTCGCTTCCATGAAGCTACAATTTTAATATGAAGTGTCCTACACCAGGCTGTAACTCTCTGGGTAAGTTCACGGCACCCCGTGTCTGTGGCTCGCTCTCCTTGTGGATTTAGGATCACCCAGAAATGTTTGGTGCTCTGCTGCGATCGAGTTCTTAGGTCATTCAGTGACCACGTGCTTAGAGGAACAGTGAATTAGTTGCCCGCGTAAATGAAAGCATTTCTGCTTCGTGGCCTATTGTCCATAATAAAGATCTGGAAATTAACTGTGATGCACCATTCAGTTTATTGAGAACTTTTCCCCAGTGAAAAATTCTCCCCCTTGTTCTAGTAAAATGAAATGGAAGACCAGTTATCTCTCAATATTTCATTGTTGGTACGTAGTACAAGCTAATGAGGATTAATAGAGCGTAAGCTAGTGCAGAATAGTGGTGTATGGCCATGGCTGTTAAGGAATGAGAAAAGCAGATAATATATTTATCAAGAGACAATGAAATTTCAAGACTACAGATGAGACCTCTGGCCTTTTGTGACTTCAGTGGTTTTAGGTCTTGTTGCTTTGTGTATTCAGTAAGTGTAAACTAGATAAACATTTCTTCTCAGATAAATGAGTATTTTATTGTTTCTGACAAACTGTGAACCCTTGCTTAGGGATTCCAGTCATGGCTTAACCTTGTTTGTGCTCCCTAGGTGAGCTTAGGTGCAAACGCTGGGCTTAAGCTTTTGTCTGCAGATGGAAGGTGCTGATGGAGACAAAGGGGCCTTTCCCTGCTGGGTCTACATCTCACATTTAGCCTTGAATGGGGGCCAGCAGGTCAGAAATAAAAGGTAAGAACAGAGTAAGTTGCTGCTTTGCAGTCTGCCATACATTTTCCCTAGTATTTTATTTATTTGGATCCTTCCCAGGTCTTAGCAGCAGTTTCTAAAAACATTCAGCCCATCCAAATGCATAAAAAATAGCTAAAGTTCCTCTGAATGCCATAATAGTTTGTCCAAGATAACTGTTTTCAGGCCCAAGTCAATTTCCTTGGGATAATAATGAACAATTAAGATAGGTGACATCATGTAAAGCCCAGTACAAGCAAGAGATAGCTAATGTGCTTTAAGAGGATAAGGGGATCTACTTGCTGCTGCACAGAGTCACTGTCCATGCATCCCTGAATTGTTACTTTTATGTACTGTGTTCAACTAGTCATTCAGTAAATACTTATTGAATATATATCTGGGGCATACAAGTGAAGGAGAACTTGTATGCACTTCAGGCCTTTCTGCAGGGTTTTTAACTTTTCACAAGCACATAATACTTTTTATACCAAAATGGCTTTTTTTTTTTTTTTAAGGTTAATGCCTAAGATAAGTAGTGGAACATGATTATAATAGTTTTGGAAGCTCAGGTTCATAGTTTTCAACTGTGTCAGTACATTAAAACCAAAAGTCAAAGTAAACTCTCCTCGAATGCAATAGATTTGTATTTACCCTCTGGTCTGCCTCATCAAGGGGCTAAGTCCTGGCATAACCGACACACCTTCTGACCTCATCCCTCCCTCTCTATTCTGGTCGCTGTCTGCCCCAGGCACGTTGGCCCAAATGTGCCTCTCTGCTTAAGCATTCTCCTGCTCCAGGCCCCTCTGCGCCTGCTCTTCCCTCTAAGCTTAGTGCTTGCTCCCCAGATACTTATACAGCTCTTTCTCACTTCTTTTCTGCTCATATGTCACTTTATCGGGTGGGCTTTCCCTAACCTACAGTGTGTGCACGTGCACAAACATCATCCTTCCCTCTCTGCCCGTCATACTTACTTTCCTCCATGGCACATATTTCTAGATGAATACATCTGTCTGGTTTGTTTTCCTCGGTTACTTACCTCCAGAAGGGTTGGGATTTTTGACATGTTCCCAATTACATCACCAGAACTTAAAAAAAGTGTCTGCCACTTAGAAATATTCAGTAAGGCCCTGGTTGGGTGGCTCAGTTGGTTGGAGCATTGCCCTTCTACCAAAAGATTGCCAAGTTCGATCCTCGCCCAGTCAGGGAACATACATGAGGCAACTGATCACTATTTCTCTCTCACATGGATTTCTTACAGTTACTCTCTCTCCCCTTCCTCTCTCTCTAAACCAGTAGGCATATCTTTGGGTGAGCATTAAAAAAATATACTCGTATATGTACGTATTTCTGTTAGTATTCATAAAAATACACAATGATTGGTTTGACATCTTGGATATTTACATTATTAGCACTTAGAGAATACAAAGAATTCCGTTGTATTGCTAGTTCATAAATTATTTAAATTGTCGTATGTTGATTGACATTTAGATTATTTCTCATTTTTACCTATTTTGAACAATAGGGTAATGGATAGTTTTGTATGTATGTATTTTGGTGTCTTTCTAGAAAATCTGTTGGATAAATTCATAGCTGTGGAATTTCTAGATGAGCTATTGTCTTAAAATTTTTAATATAAACACATTAAGTTGGTTTTAGTTGACATGATAAAATAAGACATGACTCGGATAATTTACTCAGCAGATATAAATGTATAATATCTAAAATACAGGCTTGCTGTAGCAGTGACACTTGCATTTTACATATAGTGTTTGACCACTGAGGGTAGTTTTTTGTGCCCAAGATAATTATGTGGATTTCTAAAATTGTATTTTTAATAATACAATTCCAGAGAAATGGCAGCCTGTATATCATATAGTAACTCCCTCTCCTCCAGAACTTGGACTGTGTTTGCCCTTTAAAGCTTATTCTGTAAGTCATGTTGTATAATTTTTAAATCCCAGTGTCTCCTTTACTCAAAATTAAATGTCTTTATTTTTTCATGAAAGAAAACTAAAGATATTTCCAGACTTGCAGTTTTTAGCTTAGCAGTTTGTCTTTTTACCCACTAGCATTGTCGCACTGCCCCTCTCGGTCTCAGCCGTTCTGCACCCTTCTGCTTGAGGAGACGCTTAAAAAGTGTCACCATCCTCATAAGAGGGCCTTGTGCAAACCGCCTGTTTAAAAGTTTGGTTATGGAAGAAGCCTGAATCTTTAAACAAAACCAGCCTCCCCCCTCCAAAAAATGAATATATTAATTTGGTCCAAAGTTACCAAAATGTGTTTACTTATATGATAGAGAAGACTATTTCGTTCTCCACTTTTTATAAGCTTCTGTTGATTAAAGAAGTTCATTAGGTAGATAGAATTGCAAACAGAAAGTACACTTGTTACACATATGACTTGATCCATTTGGCATAAGAAAGTTAATTTTACCAAAAGAGAATATTCCTGCTTGTGATTTTGTGCCTTCATCGTAACATTGGCTTTATGACATTTTAGAATTTGAGAAATCCATATCAGAATAGAAGGAACTGAACATACACAAGTATGTGCAAGGACGGCCCGATCCAACCTGTGGAAGAAAAGAATCTATTGTGGGTGCAACTTATGGCCCTAACAGCAGTTACCTTTGATGGATTCAGTCTGTCTGATTTAGTCTCTTTGACCAGACATGTATTTGGTAAAAATGATACAGCAAAAAAGAGAAAGAAAGAAAGACCACCCTGGCTGGTGTGGTTCAGTGGATTGAGCACGGCCTGCAAACCAAAAGGGTCACCAGTTTGATTCCCAGTCATGGCACATGCCTGGGTTGCAGGCCAGGTCTCCAGTGGGGAGTGTGTGAGAGGCAGCCAAACATTGATGTTTCTCTCCCTCTCTTTCTCCCTCCCTTACCCTCTCTAAAAAAATAAAAAAAATCTTTAAAAAGAAAAACCAGCTTTTTTGTTTTTGTTTTTGGAGAAAAATAGCACTTTCTAAGTTTAAATCTTCTATCTTGAGATTGTTTTCCCTTCCTTTAACAGGACATCTTACAGGAAAACATGAGAGACATTTCTCCATCTCAGGATGCCCACTCTATCACAACCTCTCAGCTGATGAATGCAAGGTAATTGTGTTCTCTTTTATTCAACTTCTACTTATCAAGTGCTTACCATTTGCCAGGCACTTTGCTAAATGGTAGGGCTCCAGTGAGGACAATAAGGCAAGGTTCTCGCTCTTAGATTCTAGAGGGTGCCCTGGTTGGTGTGGCTCAGTGGGTTGAGCATTGGCCTGCAAACACAAAGGTCACTGGTTCGATTCCCAGTCAGGGCACATGCCTGAGTTTCGGGCCAGCTTCCCAGTTGGGAGTGTGTGAGAGGCAACTGATTGATGTATCGCTCATACAGCAGTGTTTCTCTCCTTCCCTTTCTCCCTCCTTTCCCCTCTCTCTCTTTAAAAAATTCTAGTGGGGGAAACAAAAACAACTGTTTTTAAAGACAATGGTTAGATAAAAGAATCAACTATAGTACATAATGAGTGCTTTGAAAGAAATTAACAAGGAGGTTATCCATGGAACATGTGGAACATCACCTTATAGTGCATTACTTTTCATTGAAAGTTAAAAGACTGGTAGAGACCCTTTTCACTGAGGGCTCATTTGCATAAATACATGGTCTCAATATTTATGCATTAGGTAGGTTCTCTTCTTATAAATCTATGAAAACATTTTGCTTTTAAAAAGTTTTTCGCCCTGGCTGGCGTAGCTCAGTGGATTGAGCACAGGCTGCGAACCAGGCATCGCAGGTTCGATTCCCAGTCAGGGCACATGCCTAGGTTGCAGGCTATGGCCCCCAGCTACCGCACATTGATGTTTCTCTCTCTCTGTCTCTCTCTCTCTGTCTCTCTCTCTTTCTCCCTCTCTTCCTTCTCTAAAAGTAAATAAATAAGATCTTTAAAAAAATTTTTTTTTAGCCCTGGCCAGTGGCTCTATTCGTTGGAACATTGTCCTGTAAACCGAAAGGTCACGGGTTCGTGTGCCAGTCAGGGCACAAGCCTAGGTGGTGGGTGCAGTCCCACTGTCGGGGCGTGTACGAGAGGTGACCAGTCAGTGTTTCTCTCTCACGTCAGTGTTTCTTTCCCTCTCTCTCACTCTGCTTTCCCCTCTCTCCAAAATCAATAAGCATATCCTTGGGTTAGGGTTAAAAAAAAGTTTTTCGTAATTCTTTGTCTCTTTATGCGGAGTATTCTTCCTTTTTGTTAGTCTCAATCACACCTCTCTTGGCTAGTTCTTGTTTTAAATTCTTGAAATATATAGTCTTAAATAACCTTTGTGATTTTAGAATAATGGGTTTAGGAGTGGAACCTAATATCCTATTTTATATGTTTCTGTGTGGGTTGCTGCTACCAACCGTGGAGCTGGAAAACTATAGGGAAGCAAGAGTTGAAAATGTTGTTGATTACCGTAAATGGATTGCTCAGGTAGTATTTATACAGGTTATCTAAGCTGGTTAAGGCAAAGCATTAATTGTTTTTGTGCTTGTTGCTTTGTTAGTAAGTCCAGGGTCACAGGTTGATTCTTATCTGAGGCAGTTTCATCCTGAGAAAAATTAGATCCCCCAGCTGATATTACGTCTCCCCGATCCAGACATTTGTTCTCTCATTTATAAGCCCAGCATAGGATGGAAAGTTTCTTTATGTGTTCAGTGTTTCAGCAAAGTAGTATGCTGTCAGTGCTTATGTGGACTTTAAGGTTGAGGACACTTTCATTTTCTGCATTCCAAACCTCTTCTATAAGCAAGGCAGTGTCTTCTGCTCTGTGTGCGAGTCAGTGGTAGGGCTTCCTGTTACTCTTCCCGTGACCTTCCTGTTCGTCCGAGACCAGGTCAGCCAGGAGCAGCTCTGCCGACGTCGGCACCAGGGCGGAGAAGCCATCGTGTGCTCCTTTCTCTGAAAGCAGCTGTGATACCTGGTTTTTGAGAATGGTCTCCTGTCTCTTATTTCTGAACAGAGCGGTCTGATACTGTCACTGGTTTTACATAAAACTCTTGCTGAGGTATAACTTCAAATTGTTGGCCTGCAGCAATAGGAACATGTTACCTTAAGAAATTTATTTTTTGAAAATAAAAATAAAAGTATCAGTTGTGGAAGCAAATTCTGAAAAAAGGGAAAGCATTACCTGATTTTTTTCCTCTTTTGTGCTTTTCTTTTCAAGGGGAGTCAGGCTCAGTCAGCATAATCCATCTTTGCCACTGGAACGTGTGTTTGGAGAAGCAGGAGAATTTCTGGGGGATACATATTTTACTATATTTAGAGTCCCAAATGGAGAGATTAGACTGATTCCTCACATTTACTAAAAGCTCTAGCATTTTTAAAGCCCTTGCATATACGTGGTTACTCTGAGCTTCCTGGTGAAGGACGGCCGTCAGTGACGCAGCCATGTTTGTTCAGTCCTAGGTTTCTGCAACTGCAGGCGCCAAACAGCGCTGGTGTCTAAGGGTTCTGCGAAGGGGAGAAAAGGCTGTGCATTCAAAGGAGTGTGCATTCTCATGGTGCGAGGCAAAGTCAACACATACATTAATAAGTAATAAGAATGTTATGCACTGGGAAATGTAAGAAACACAAAGACTAAAGTGGCAGCTTTGGGGTGTTGGGGGGTATGGCTCTGCTTTTGCTTGGGCTGTTAGGAAGGCCTGTTGGAGGTGTTGATATTTGACCTGAGCCATGGCTGACAACAAAGAGGCAGTTGTGTCAAGATCTAGGAGGAGAGATCTGACTAGAAGGATGAACAAGCTCAGAGGCTGTGAGAGGCGGCAAACTGTTGGGTTTGAGGGGCCAAAACTTGGCCAGTGTGGCTGGACCATGATGGGGAATGAGGAAGCTGGACCCAGATCATAAAGGACCTGTGGGTCCTGGCACAAGGAGTGTGTTTGTGTTCTGATGGCTGTGGGAAGCATCTGGAGTGTGATGTAACGTCGTAAACCCTTTTCAAAAATCACAGCTTGCTAGTGTGCGGAGAATGGACTGGAAAGGGAAGAGCTGACTCAGGGTAGTCTAGTGGGGAGGTTGCTCTGAAGTTCCGGCAGCGGATGGTGACCCGGCTTGTGTGGTATCAGTGGAGATAGTAAGAACTAGTAGGAACTGGTTGCACTCAGGATATATATTTTGGAGGGGAACAGCTTAATAGACTTGCTGGTGGATTTGATGTGAGGTGTAGGAGAAAAAGAATCAAGTACAACATTCAGGTTTTGACCTGACCACTTGTGTAGAGAGTTACTCTTGATTGGTGTAGGAAGATCTGGGGTGGAGCGGCGCTGTGGGGGAATGTCAGCCTTCTGTTTTGACCGTGCTGAGTTTGAGGGTCGAAGTTGTCGAGACTGTTGTGTACGAGCCCTTACTTTGCCGAAGATGAAACTGAAATTGTTGGAGAGCTAATGCGATTTGTCTTAACTACGGAGTTAAGTTTCCCTACAGACTTGACCGCAGGTATCTAACGTTTTCTTTGCACTTCACTCTGTTCTTTGGACTTCCTCTGTTCTTGTTTCTTTTTCATTGTGCAGTGGAAAGAGTCCAGGTCAGAGTTTTCAGTTAAACTTTAGTTAAATTCTTAGCTTTACCACCAAGATTTAGCTGTAATTGTTTGACTTCTCTGATTCTCAGTTGATGGCTAGGAAAACAGATTGTGAAGCTTGCCTTACCTGTATCTTACAGATTTTGTGAGAAATAATGTGAAGACCCTTTGGGAGTAAAAGTGCCACATAAATTCAGGGGATTCGGTCTTGTATTCTTATGCACGAAGCGAACGTAGCTGTAGAGGCAGGAGGATTTATTGACGTTGTTGATGGTTGCAGGTGAGAGCACAGAGCCGGGATAAGCAGATAGAAGAAAGGATGCTGTCCCACAGGCAAGATGACAACAACAGGCATGCAACCAGGCATCAGGTACGGCCCTCGTGAAAGCCCTGGCCACTCACAGTTTTGAGAGCCGAGTCTTGGGTATCCTCTGCCCGTGACTGTCTGTAGGTGTATCCCTTGCCTCTTGTTTTCCATGGTATGCCTGAGTAACCGGTCTTTAGTCAAACTCAGAATCACATTTGATTTTCAAATAGAAAATGTTCATGAAACACACTTCTGCGTCATAAATGAAGGGATCATGCAACTTATAATAATGGTAATGATAATATTCCTATAAAAGATAATCCTGATTATGTGAAAGATTATACCCACTGCTCTATTTCCTCATTTTGCATCTACTTTTTAAGCCATTGTAATTTATCTTCAAACCCTTCCTCTCTGCTGGCACGTTTCCAAGATCACCAGTGACTTTTCCTAATATGTGACATTTGTTGATGATGTCATTTTTTCTTCTACTTCTCTTTTCCCTTGGATTCCAAAATGTTCTTTGCCCTACTTCTTCCACCTCTCTGAACATGAATTTCTTGTTTCTCCCTGAATGCCTTTGGTCTCTACTCTTGCTGTGTTTCTGCTCCAAACTCTCTACCTATACCGAGAAGATGTATTTACCTTCAAGGCCTTGTGCAACTCTCAGCTATTATAGAAATTGTTCCCCAAACTTTTCCTACAATTACTGAATTTCTTCCTCATGCATTTCCACTGCAGTGTTCTCAGAATGTTACTTTAGTGCTTGTCACATGTTGTATATACATAGCTCATCATGTGATGTCTGTTTCGTGATTAGATTATAGCTGATAGCAGAGGAAGCATGGCGATGAGGGGAAAGTTTGGCTTCAGAGTCAAACAGATCCAAATTTGAGTTCTGTGGTTCTTTTACTCCAGCATTGTGGTCTTGGGCAGGTCAGCTAACTGCCTTAAACTTTATTTTCTTGTTAATAAAAAGGAGTGAATAAAACCTACCTGGCAGGGTGGTTAGCTAAATCATGCATAATATGATACCTACCCCCAGTGCTTGACAGGTAATAAGCACTCTGTAAGTCATAGTTACACTTTCCTTCATTGTCTTGGGTTCTATTCTTACTCAGTTTTTAAATTTTTATTCATTTTTGTGTCAGTTTTTGGACAACAGTAAGCTTTCAATAAATCTTACTGAATTGAAATGATTTTTATTTTAATCCTTTTGCTTTGGTGGAGACTTCCATCCTTAATTTATGTTTGGGTTAATATTAAAATAAATACAATCAGGGTAGTGGTCTACGTGCCCAGGACATTTGATTTGGAATTTTTAAATTGCTGATAGCTTTCACAGGGCGGTTTTAACACATCTGACACCCCCCACCCTTATTTTTTTGTTACTTTCATTTTGCAACTAATTGCACATGAGTTTTCTTGCTAGCTTAGATCAATTTTCTTCCTTTTTCTTTTTAGGCACCAACAGAGAGGCAGCTGCGATATAAAGAAAAAGTTGCTGAACTCAGGAAGAAAAGAAATTCTGGGCTGAGCAAAGAACAGAAAGAGAAATATATGGTAAGGAAAAGTTAAATACTTTAATAGCGTGAACTCCTTTTGGTTTCTAAGCTTCTGTTTCTTAGATTTGCTGTTTGGTGTTCTTTATAAGTAGAAGGACTCTTCTCTGGCAACTAGAGTTTACTATATCCCCCAAACCAGGCTGGTAAGAGTGGAAGCCAGAGGTCTTCCAAAAGCAAAAGACTTTTAGAATTTAGATGGGAAAAAAATGCCCAATCCTGTAGTTGTTTGTAAACTTTAGCTTTAAAGGGTTAAATTTACCCATTCAAACAAATGTTTCAATATCTATATAAGGAAAAATATTCAAGTTAAGCTGTAGTCCACTTATTTTGATGGAAAAATAAAATTCCTACATAATAAAAAGTATTTGGGGATATAGTCTATAAATCTTTCTGTCGTATTTTAAACTTTTTGTTCTAGTTTTAAAATTAATGCACATTTGCAATAGAAAATATAGAACAATTAAGTATACAGAAATACACATTAATCTACTGCCTAAAAATAACTTTAGTTAGCATTCTGGGATGTATCCTAGTGTTTTACATAATGCCTTATTTACATCATTTGGTTATTACTGTAAGTAAAACTTTGAATTCTGTTTTCACTGAACATCTTGAACTAATTTCCTCATTTTGTTAAAAATTCTTCAAAAATTTTTGTATGAATTTAATTTTAAGTAAAGATTGACTTTATTACAAACCTATGAACAAATGCTTACTGTTGGAAATACCAAAAAAATTGGGGAAGAAAAATTCCAGTAAAAATGACCCTCCAGGATGTTGTATAAACAAACCACTGTCGGGAGTTTGGCACGCGCGCACTCAGTCTGTTTCTGAGGGTGTTTTCATTGTTCCAGTGGAGCTGGAAGTCCTTGGAGCAGGTTATTAGGAGTGTGGTTTGTGCCTGCTGAGCAGCCAGCATGGCTTCATTGAGACAAAAACATGCCAGACGGTGCGTGTGCTTTTTTGGTAGTCATCCGTGTCTTGAAAGGGACCTCATGAATGAACAGAGATGGGCCCGTGCGAGGTGAGGGCGAGGTGAGGGCGGCAGTGGGGTGGGCGTGTTGCTGAGCGCCCACGCCAGGCTGTGTTGGGTTTGTAGAGGAAGGGCTCTCTGGTGGTGGGCTGTAGGGTGCAAGGTGGTGTTCTTCTCCCTGTCTCGTTAAAAGTGTTTACCTGTAGGTCGGGCAGAGGTGTGATAAGGTACAGGTAATACCATTCATCGAGCGCTTGTGCTAGTGCTGAGGTTCTGTTGCTTCCGTTGTCTGTGTAGCGAAGATGGATGGTGTTTTACCTGTTTTGTAGATGGAAAACAGGCTGAGAGAGGTAATTTGCCCAGAATCATACAAGTAGAAAAAATCAAGTAAAAGCTCCTGAAATTTATCTTACAAACACCTGCTTTCCAGTAGTTTGAGTGGTTACTTGGATCCAACCTTCCTGGTGAAAATGTTGGGTGGTGTATTTTTTGAAGCTTTAAAAAGAGAGTTTACCATTTATAAGAACTTTTAGAGTAGGTAAAACTAATCTGTAGTGATAGGAAAAAAAGTTCCTGAAACTAGAAGAAATAGCTAATAACTTAGAACCTAAATCTTACATGACAGAGTCCACATTCAGCAAGATATCCATCAGATGGGCTGAGGTTAACCATAAGAAATTTTACTAGGAGTAAAGGTACTGGCGAATGGTTTCTTCATGTGCTAATGTGTGTGTGAAATCTATAATGTTCTTCCTGGGACGGGCCATTCACTCCACCTGCCTGCCATTATCTTCTACCCTGTGGGTGGGAGGTGGAGTCTGGGATGGAGTGGGAAGGGCTAGAGTCGGAGTAATTTAAAAGGGAAATTTCCTTTGTGGAATTTCTTTCCTGTGGAAGGATACTTGTAGTGAGTGCCATGGTGAGGTCTGATAGTTACTTAAACCTGGGCTGTGCCTAGGCTTTTAATTTTCTATGGCTGTTCTCTCTTTTGTTCTTGCTTAATATTTAGTAAACTATTTTTCAAAGAATTGAACCTGTTTTTCATTTGCACTTGTGCAGTGTTCTAAGTGAGAGCATTGCAATGCCTTCAGTGGACAGGGTAATGGTGCAGCAGTTCAAAGGGAAGAATTTGCAAAAGTCTATTTGTCCAACTGCCCCTTCCTACGTGCAGATTTTCCTTTTAGTCTAAAATCTTAGACTCTAGGCTTAAAGATTGTGTGTGTGTGTGTGTGTGTGTGTGCGCGCGCGCGTGTGTGGGTGTTTTTAAGTGGGAAAGTTTATCCTCCAAAGTTTCTTCTAGACCTCAGGAATCTGGGAATCTGGAGTGCATTTGGGTTTGTTACATTTTATTTATTTGTATTGTGCAAATGTACGCATAGCCATGGGATTCTTGGGTGCTTGTTTAAAGGTAAAGAATGAAATTCCCTTTTGGAGAGGTTGTAAGAACATTGGTGTCTTTTTGGCATTAACCTGCCTGATCAGCGGTATATCTGTTCCAAGACACAGTGCCTAGTGTATTGCCTGGCATATAGTAGGCACTAAAAATATACCTTGGCCCTCTGGTTGACATCGTTGAAATGAAATAGATGATGTTCTTAGAAGTGGAGAGTATCATGCTCCGGTTCTTTTCCTAGGAACACAGACAGACCTACGGGAACACTCGGGAACCTCTTTTGGAAAACCTGACTAGCGAGTATGACTTGGATCTTTTCCGAAGAGCACAAGCCCGGGCTTCGGAGGATTTGGTGAGTATCAAAGCCTCCAGCCGAGGACCACTGTGACGGCGGGCACTGAGAAGTGCCCGGGAAAACGCTGAGCGGTCAGTTTGAGGGGAATTAAAGGTTCCTTGCTGCCTGACTCTCTGTCCCCTTCCCCCAGCCGTCTTAATTGAGACTGTCTCCCTTCCCATTCATATTTAAAATTAATTACCCCTCCTCCTTTCCCTCAATCCTTAGAATTTTTTCCCTCCATCTCAATTCCTGGAAGGACCAGTTTGGGGATGGGTAGCCGAATAAAACGATAGGCGCCCCTTTGTCTCAGTTGAGTCATTTGCAATTCTGAGAACCTGTAGGCTGGGAGATACCCCCTGTTGTTCTCTTAGCCCAAACAGGAACCCCCCTTTGCAGGGCTGCCTCAGCCCTCCAGTGCAGCTATGAAAGAATTAAAAAAATAGCGAGTAGGAGTGATGGGAAAGGCTCTTGTCAGATACTTTAGAATGAATGTTTCACACATCCAAGTGTTACATATTAAGTTGATTTTCTCTTCTGATTTTTATTTACAGTTCATTAACGTTTAGTTTTGATACTCCAGGCAGAATTTTTTTTCAACAAGTGTGCTTAATGAGAACCGTGATTGATTAAATGTGCTCAGGGAATCTCTGTAAAGTGAATCTCTCTTTTTAAATTGTATTGAATACTTACTTCGTTTAAAAATCTTCGAATAGGCTTGTTGAAAGTTTTGTAGGCACCAGGGCTTGCTCGCTGTCTTGGCTGGGACGGGCTGGTACTGCTGGTTTTCTCTGTACCCGGGAACCAGAACGTCTCCTAGGCTAACCTTCCTCAGTGCTCCACCTGGTTGTGCCCAGAAGTGATTTCTAAAGGACCTAAGTTGAGAGGGTGGGTCAGTGTCATGCAGGCCTGCACAGCTTTGTAAAACTTTCTGGAGACGTGTAAAGCACATTCTAGATCATCTTTTCTGTTTAGTTTTAGAATGTTTTGTAAAAGTAGGGAATTTGTATTTGTGGTAGATTGTCTTTTATAATTAAGTGTGGTTCAGGCTGACAAAAACACAATTTGTCCAGCGACTGGTGAAGCTAAAGAGATGAGAGCCTGAGTGTGGAAGGTAGCAGGGAACAGCCCTTCCTTACTGAGGCCTGTACTGAGCCTCCCTGGTTGTCCCCGTCCGTGCAGCCCTCTCTGGTTTCTCGGGAGTTTAGGAGCCAAACGTGCTTTGTTCTCCCCATAGACTAGCATGGTGACCCACATACAAGCTTCCAAAAAAAAAAACAAAGACGATTATAGTTCGTACTTGAACGACATGGGTTTGAACTGCACGGGTTTATTTAAATGTGGATGTTTTTCAGTAAATACTGAGAGTGTATTTTTTCTTTTCTCTAGCTTGTGTTATTGTAGCACTATAGTGTATAACATACAAAACGTGTTAATCGACCGTTTAGGTTATCCATAAGGCTTCCAACCAACAATAGGGTATTTGTATTTTATGTTTTGGTAGAGTCAAAAGTTACGTGCTGATTTCAGCTGCACTGGGGGGCGGGGCTTTTCCCTCTGACTCACCATGTTGTTCCAGTGTGCGCTGCCATTTGATTCTCCTTTGACTTTTGATTTCTTCTCTACAATAGGAGAAGTTAAGGCTACAGGGCCAAATCACAGAGGGGAGCAACATGATTAAAACAATTGCTTTTGGTCGCTATGAACTTGACACCTGGTACCATTCTCCCTACCCTGAAGAATATGCTCGACTGGGACGTCTCTATATGTGTGAATTCTGTTTGAAATACATGAAGAGCCAAACGATACTCCGCCGACACATGGTGAGTTGTCTGGGGTTCCGTGGCCGTGGTTGCAGTAGGCTATGGGGTCTCTAACTGTTGGCATCAGTCTGGGTAACATTTATCCCAGCATCTCTCAGCGGTCCACAGTAATGGGATGAAGGCACAGGGAACTGAAAGCCCCATCTCAGGGTGATGCAGCCTGTGGTGTGGCTGGTGCTGGGTGGCACCTCCAGCAGCTGATGGCCCTGACCCACGTCCTGTCCTACACATCTCCCTGTCTTTTTTCTTGCTGCCTGCTCCTTTCTCTTTCTTCCTATGGGCATGAATGATCTCTGCCTTTAGTTGTTTTGTGTCCCAGAGGAGGCGAAAATAGCTTTGGTGCCTTCTCAAGTTCAGTGCTTTTTGGTTTTATTGTTGACAAATAGGCTTACTAGATGTTTTGTAGCTTTAAGCTATCTTTCTTTCCCTAGTTGGACAATGGAAAGTCTTAAAAGGACCTTCTGCCATGGATTAGGGTGGGGAAATAGTACGGGACGGAGATGGGTCTTTCCAGAGGGAGACCTTTCTTTTTTGTGTCTGTCGTCATAGTCTGGCTGTAAGGCCTTTTAGGGGCCTGTTCTCCCTCCGTCTTTACTTCCCGGGATTTCCGTGTTCTGGGCCTCTGTAGGGTTGTAGGCTTCCCGTGGTTTCTGTTTTGTACTCCTTCCCCCCAGTTTGGTGATTCTGCTTCTGTGGGTGCCCAGCTCAGGAGCGCACGGTCTGCGGCGCCGTGGCCCACACCTGCTCCTGTGAACGAAGCCCTTCAGGCCGTGGCGCACTTGATCTGTGGTGAGGGCAGAGTGCTGGCGGGGAGGTGGCGGCAGAGACCGCTGGGGTGCAGGGCGCGGGGCGGGGATGTGAAGGACGGGCTCCGTGGCTGCAGACCACGGAGATCCACTAGGATGCGGTTTTACAAGTGAGGCCAGTGTTTTTATTTTTATAGCTGTGAACTGCTTACCGTTGCTGCCCTGTGTCTTTTTGTTTCTGGTTATTTGGTGGCACTAACCAGGAAGACAGCCCAAGG
Organism: Phyllostomus discolor; assembly: GCF_004126475.2. Lineage (NCBI taxonomy): Eukaryota > Metazoa > Chordata > Mammalia > Chiroptera > Phyllostomidae > Phyllostomus > Phyllostomus discolor. The sequence continues at coordinate 101,801,485 of NC_040910.2, read as the reverse complement.
GGCAGGAAAGAGTAGTAGGTAGAGAAGAGAAAGGGTCTGGATAAGTCTGAGGGTCAAGTGAACATTCTGAATTTTTGAGGGTCGACTGTATTATATGAGTTAAAAAAACAAATTTTAGGAAATAAAAACCTATTTTAAATCCATACTTCTGATTCCCGTTGTGTAATCGCTGAAATGGACCTTCTTTGGCCATCTGGCTAACAGTTTTGGCTTCTGTTTCTAAACAAATAATTGTTGTGTTAGTTTGGCTACTGTTGGGAAAAGCCACATGACTAAAGGGCTGGTGACAGGGACAAACGATAGGTGGAGCTTTCTTGAAGAAATCCTGGTCGACATTTGGATTTACATGGGACAGATTAGGTCATGACTCTTGAGTTGATCAAAAGGCACAGTGAGCCCTGGCTGGTGTGGCTCAGTGAATTGAGTGTCCGCCTGCGAACCAGAGGCTCACCTGTTCAGTTACCGGTCTAGGGCACATGCACGGGTTGTGGGCCAGGTCCCCAGTGGGGAATGTGAGAGAGGCAACCACACGGTGATGTATCTCTCCCTCTCTTTTTCCCTCCCTCCCTCTCAAAATGAATAAATAAAATATTTTTTAAGGCACAATCAAATTTAATAGAAAATGCTCTGAATGTATACATATGCTTTTGAAATGTATTTACATAAAACCTTTAAAGAACTCACCAAATAGCAGGGATTTTCAACCAGTGCGTTGCAAGAATTTTCTAAAACAATGCAGCCCCTGACTATTTAGTCAGGGGCAGTGACTTCTTTTCCCTTAGATTGTCAAATTAAAAAAAAAAACCACAACAGCCAACACAACAATGGCCATAGAGTGTTAATGCCCTGTCTTGAACCATAAATATGTAGGTCATATAATAGAGTTGTTCTTATTGGTCATGTCGCATAATGTTGCATCTGCTTGGTTAATTTTTGGTACCAGAAATCCTTGTTTAGAAATATAGACACCTGATTTTTTAAAAAGTCACTTTGGTGCAAAAAGGGATAATTACTAGTTTATTTTTGTGTAAATCAATCAAAATTATACCCTTTTTTTGTCAGATTGGCAAACAATATATTTTTGGTGTGCCACAGAACTTGAGTAATTTATGTGTGCGGTGAGATGAAAAGGGGTGAAAATCACTCATTTACTGCAATGGCTGACTGGCTGCTTTAAATCTATTAAGACTTGAGAGTAAGGAGAAGGGGTATCTTGTGCCCCCTTGTGGCCAAGCGCCCCTGGGGCGCTGCCCATCCCAGCTTCTGCTCAACCAGGATGCCTTGCCTCCCCCCAACCCGTCCTCCCCCCTCCTCCCCCCACAGAAGGACTTGCTCCTACTTTCTTACATAACGACGGAGAACACTGGGGGCAACCGGAGAAGTTACTGGTGAAGGTGAGAGTAAAGTGCTCCTCTCTTTACTTAGCAACTCTAAGCTGCTTGAAATAAGCTGCTTAAGAATTTCCTGTTGTCACAAGGCATTTTCCAATAAGCAAGGGTATTTTTTTTTTTGTTTATCTGGCTTTTACGTAGTAGATGGCTTTAATCTCCTGGATTGAAACGATGCCAGAATATAATCCAGAAAACTTGTTCCAAACTGCTAGAAAATATCATAAATATATTACAGTGATTTAGAAGCCTTAGGTTGTTTTACTAAAAAAAAAAAGAAACCTGTTTTGCTGCTCGTTCTTGAGCGTGCGTCCAACTGCCTGTCATCTCGGCTGACTAAATTTGACCCGCGGTTCTTTCCCCCTTTTGCACAGCCACCTCGTCGGGAAGGCCTGTTTCCCTGATGTGAATTCCATTCTCTTGCAGGCTAAGTGTGTGTGGAAACACCCGCCCGGCGATGAGATCTACCGCAAAGGCTCCATATCCGTGTTTGAAGTGGACGGCAAGAAAAACAAGGTGCAAAGCCGTGCCCTAGAACAGAGGGGCGGTGGGTAGTGTTGTACACCGACAGCTTCAGAAGGAGTTTGCTCTGCATCCATCTCACCTTGTAAAGAATGTAGAGTTCTTCTGTTGGCCAAAACACACAATCTCTGCTTCATTAACAATAATGACATGACCTTTAACTTTAGGCCCTTATCTCGTAAGTTTAGGAATTGCTGGCCTACGGATGAACTCTCTCTTTTTTTTTTTTTTCCCTGCTTGTAGATCTACTGCCAAAACCTGTGCCTGTTGGCCAAGCTTTTTCTGGACCACAAGACATTGTATTACGACGTGGAGCCCTTCCTGTTCTATGTTATGACAGAAGCGGACAACACTGGCTGTCACCTGATCGGATATTTTTCCAAGGTCAGCAGGATCTGGACGTTAAGAAGCTAATACCAGTCGGAGCAGGGTGCCTGGCACTGGCTCCCGGGGACTCAGAGCACTGGCAGGAAAGCGCAGTGTTCTGGATGACCAGGGCAGCCCTTCCCTTTAAAAAGAAAAAAAAAGGAAAATCCATATCAAAGATTGTTTAATGAAAATGTGCCATTCTTTATTAAAAGCTTCTGGTTTATTCATTTCTGGATTGTGGGTTGGAGCTGCCTATTAATTACTGGCCAGTGCCCTGCCTTCTGACCCACAAGCCCACGTCTTGTAGTCAGGCCAGCTGCTCTGGCCCAGTCCCCTGCTCTGTTATTAGCTCAAAACCAGGAATATTTTCCTTCTGCCTTTTTCTTAAGCCAGGTTCTTTCAACGATAATACCACAGTACCTTTAAAGACTCGAGGCCAGACTGTGCTGAAGACTTTTTAATGTAACAAACAACTTTATTGAAATATAACTCCTATACAACATAGTTCACTCATTTACATTGGAATGTGTGGTGGTTTTTGGTACAGTCACAGCTGTGCAACTCCTGCTCATCACCCTATCGATTTCCGGTACCTCAGTGAGCAGGCCGGCACCTCCAAGCAACACTCTGCCATTTTCACTCGACCTCCTGTCTCTGAATTTGCCTGTACTGGACATTTTGCATGCCTTGGAGCCATACAATATGTGTTTTTGACCTCCTTCCAGAATGCGGGCTTGCTGTTTCAGATCCCTCCCTTCTATAGGCAGCCCCCCTTTTGAAAAATTGCTTTTAAAGAGGGCTGCTGTAGACTGGCTATGCAATCTAGTCGTTTTTTCCCTGCTCTGTGACTACAGAGAACCCAGAGTCAGCCCCCCTTGAAATGAGACCGGAGGTTTCAGCTACGGAAACCCTTGGATTAATAATGGCTTCGGCCATCTTAAAGGGTGTGTCACAGCTGTGAGCTGGACGGCCACTCCCAGGACTGGTTAGCCAGATACTTTGCAAGCAGCCTTAGTTTGTGTCTGTAGGACTGCTGACACCTTTGGTTCTAAACCCGCATGACCTGTTCATCTGTTTGTGCTTGATTTTAGGAGAAGAATTCATTCCTCAACTATAATGTATCCTGTATCCTTACCATGCCTCAGTACATGAGACAGGGCTATGGCAAGATGCTCATTGATTTCAGTAAGTGAAACTGCCCAGCTCCACGTGGCGGGGACCAAGTGAATACTGCTGCCTTTTTGTCCTGTAGTCTCTACAAGTCCTGGCTTTTAGCGAGTGCGTACTGATGTAAAGTGAGTAAGTGGGCAAAACCTGAACATCATCAATTGGCCTGATACACAGTGACTACTCAGTGAATACAGGGCCTCAGCCCGGGGCCTGGCAGTAGGCAGCATAGAGGGAGTGCCGTCAGCTTGTTAGGATGGTTCCAGTTTGAGGCTTACAACCAGCACGTGTGCACATAAGGCTTCAGGTCTCCTGGATGTTAAGGATTTCGTCCTCATAAGGACTTTTAAGGAGGCAACCGGGATACCTGCTAAGAGGCTTTGAACCCCATTAATTGTGGCTTCTGTATTTGGGAATTTGCCTACTCACTATTTTATTTGTAACCTCAAAAGCAGTCCTCTTGGCCCTTGGCTGTCATTCGTGGGTGTGTGCACAGCAGCAAAAAATAAGTCACACATTTCCAGCAGAGGTCAGGCGGGGGTGCCTTGTTTCGGCTCTCTTAGTATAAACAAGTGTTCTTTCCACGGTCCATTAGTGCTGTGTTTTTCATATTTTTGTGCTTTTGTTGCTGCTTTTAAATGGTCCCTAAGTAGAGTGCTGAAATATTGCCTAGAAAGGCTTTCATGTGCTTTACAGAGAGAAAATATGTGTTAGGCTTCATTCAGGATAGGTTATTGTGCTGTCGGCTGTGAAACCAATTTTACTATGTGAACAATAAGTATTAAACAAGGTGTTGTTAAACAGAAATACACAAACAAGGTTACACACTGATTGGTTGATGAAAATGTGACCAGGGGCTTGCAGGAGCCCATCTCTGTTTCCCTAGGAGCGATTGGTTCCATTGTTCACTAAGTCAGTATTTGCAGAGACTTGGTAGAACTGGACTGCAGTCAGTAATAACGATCAACTGTATTGTGTTCACTGTTGCTCGACATATTTTGGTCAAAATTAGAATTCATCGAGTTCTGAGGGAAGATCATGTATCTTTTAATAGGTAGCACCTATTTTATAAACTTGATTTTGTGGAAATTTTGAAACATACAAAAGTAGAGTAATAGTATGATGAAGCTTCCTTAATAGTTACCATTTTATGGCCAATCTTGTTTTACCTATGTTCCCACCCTCAATTATTTTAATATTTCTAAGAGGTCCTAAAACACAAAAAAAACATCAAAAATTGTTCTTAATATCATAAATTACAGTGCTTATATTATCCTGATACTGTGATTTTGTTCTTTAGGAAAAAAATACTACTTTTACTCAGATTCATACAGAATTGATGTATTAGAATTGATACATGTGGCTTGTAAGACGTTTTTAATCTGCAAGTTCCCACTCCGTATCTTTTTTTCCTTTGCTCTTTATTTGTTGAAGGAAACAGCCTAGTTTTCCAGTGGTTTCCCAGCCTGTGCGTTTTACTGACCGTGTCCCCATAGTGTTGGTGGTGAATGGTTAGATGTTAGAACGAGAGGCTTCTTCAGATTTGAGTCCCCCCCAACTGTTTCATAGGTAGTAGCGAGATAATCTGTTCTTTATTTTTTCCCTTCTTAAAGCAACTTTGTTGAGGTGTAATTTACACAGCGTACGCTCATCCATTTCAAATGTGCAGTTTGGTGGCTGTTTGCACTTACGGAGTTGTGCAGTCATCCTCCCAGTCCAGGTTTAGGTTTTCATCTTCCTCTCCAAAAAACTCATGCTTACTAGTGATAATTAATTCCCCATATCCCTGTCCCCCCACTTCTAGGCATCTATTAACCTACTTTTTAAGAAATACTTTAAATTTTTCAATTACAGTTGATATTAGTCTCAGGTGTACAACATCGTTATGAGACATTTACATAATTTACGAAGTGATCATCCCAGCAAGTCTGGTACCCATGTGATACCAGACATAGTATTGCAGTGCTGTTGGCTAATGTACTTCCTGTCTCTGTGAATTTCCCCTTTCTGGCCATTTCATGTAAATGGAAGCACATAGCGTGTGCCCTTGTCCGTGTGGCTTCTTTCCCACGGCATGAGGTTTTCAAGGTCCATCCATGTTGCGGCATGTATGAGTGCTTTGTTGCAAGACTGTCTTTACAGCATTGAAAGAGAAAGCATGACTGACCGATGGTAACACATCTCTCTCAGCTCTTCCTTCATCTTTAGAGGTTTGTCCTTGAAAATCTTTTTAAGGTAATTGGATTATGGGTCATATTAAGGGAAGGCAGTGTCAGGACTACTAGATCTTCAGAAAAAACTCATCAGGTCCTTTACCAGTTTATCGAAGGGTACGACAGGGATGTGTACGATGTGTGAACATCCAAGCGGAAGAGAGGCACTGGGCAAGGAGCGAGGAAGGGCAGAGTTTCCACACCGTCCCCAGGCGCACCTTGCTCCTGTGCCTCCCCTTGTTCACCCACCCCGGAGCTCTGATGATCTCTTAAGGTTCAAAATTTGGGAAGTAAAAGCTATATAATGAAGTGGCTTCCCTACCCTGTTCCCAGCACACACCTACAGCTAGTCGTTGCTATTCAAGTTTCTGGTGAAGCCTTCCAGAGTTTCTTAATGTCTGTGACAATAAATGCAAGTGCACCTTCTCCCCGCTCGCTTACACAGAGACAGCACATTCTACCACAGCTACGTAGTGTTCCACTGAACGAATAATATTGACTGAACCCTAGCTGATACTGCAAAGTGCTGTACTTTTTATACCTTCTTCCACGTTGGCACATTGTTCTTTTCTAATAGGATGAGATGTGGTGTTGCTAAAGGGGGGGGGGTACAAACACCAAAAACTGTGTTTATTCCCTGGCAGGTTATTTGCTTTCCAAAGTGGAAGAGAAGGTTGGCTCCCCGGAACGTCCACTGTCAGACCTGGGGCTCATAAGCTACCGCAGTTACTGGAAGGAAGTGCTGCTGCGCTACCTGCACAATTTCCAAGGCAAAGAGATTTCTATCAAAGGTTGGTTTTTGACTCTAGAATGGTGGTTATCCGAGATGTAAACACCACTGGATATCTTGACTTTTCCACTTGGCCCCGTTCATGCTTTCTAACCTGCGAAGATAATGCCCCATTCTGTGTTCTGTCTGAGTATAACACGAGGCCCACTCAGTCTGGGCCACTGCAGAGACCCTTACCAGCGCCTGGGCGTTCCAGAGCACTTGGCTCGTGGGACTGGTTATGTGATTTGGTTTCTCAAATCTCAGGTTGTAGTAGTATTTTAATTGTTTTTTAAAGATTGTATTTATAGCATTTAAATTCTTAACAAAAGTTTAGAAATGAAGAAAAACTTGCAGTCTTTTAGCACATACAGGAGCTTCTAAAACATCACTGTGTGTTTATGCAAAGGTAGAAGAATTTAATGATATGTCTTTGACCTTGATTTCTGTAAGGGCCGAGAGTGGTTTCTTGCTGTAACAATTGTCTTCTGCAGTTGTCAGGACTGGTCGAAGGAATGCTTTGTGAACTTTTTCTGAGCAGGTTGGGTTGAGTAGCAAGGGCTCCAAGTCTCTGGAGTTCATCTGGACGTCCTGTAAGGGGGGGAGCCGCGGGGGGGAGGGGGCCTGATAAGAGTCTACACTTTTGGCCAGGTTCTCAGTAGCTGTTCTCTTTCAGAAATTAGCCAGGAGACAGCTGTGAATCCTGTGGACATTGTCAGCACTCTGCAGGCCCTGCAGATGCTCAAGTATTGGAAAGGAAAGCACCTAGTTTTAAAGAGACAGGTAAAGTTTTTGTCAGCTACTTGCTCATTGCTGAAGGTCCCTTTAAGCCTAGCAGAGCAAAGAGGGGCCTTAACATTCTAAAGGTAAACCTCCCTTCATAAAGGAGTCTGGCTACGTGCACCTTCTTATACGGTCTCATTTCTGTAGCGTGCAGTGATGCCCCAACCTTATCCTTATTGGAGCTTTCAGTAAGCTCTGTCTCGTTGCGGTGGTGCACGTTAAGCAGCTCTAGCTGAGCAGGCAGCTGTGTGTTGCACGTGTCTGTCGTTCAGAGATTTTCTCAGATTACAGAGAATTGCCCATCTGTAGAGGGGAGTGAACTATAGGCTCGCGGAGTGGTTTTAAATTCCTTTAAGAAATGCCATCTCAACCTAAACACATTTAAAGTTTTTTTATAGTTGACTCACACTTATCATTAGGGAAGGTGGATAATGGTTTTCAGGTCTTGCTGAGGGTGCCGTAGAAAGAAATGGATTCGTAAGTCAAAGATCTTTTTATTTTACACCTTAGCAGAGTATTAAACCTTTGGTGATTCCTTCTTTGCTAACATTCATTTTGGAATTCATCTAGAAAGCCATTTGAGTGGAATATGTCTAACAGTTTCCCCACTTTTGTCCTCTAGGACCTGATTGACGAGTGGATAGCCAAAGAGGCCAAGAGATCCAACTCCAACAAAACCATGGATCCCAGCTGTTTAAAATGGACCCCTCCCAAGGGCACTTAAAGTGACCTGTTACTCTGAGCCAGCGAACCCCAGCAGTAGGAATCCGTACCCTAGGGATCTGCCTGTCATTTCTGTTGCTCCTGTGATTGGCAAGTACAGTGTCCTTTGGGAAGGCCACCCCCTCAGGACTGTCCTGGCTCCGACCTTCATGCACACTGCAGACGCTGGTTCTGAGGAACTGTTGTTTCGGCCTCAGTGAGGTTGCCCGGATGGGATCTATATTCGACCGGAGTGCAGGTCCCCCGCAGCACTGGCCCCCGGTGTTCTGTGTGCACCGTACCTGTCCGGTCGCCGGTTCTCTCCTCCTGTTCTCTTGCCCCATGAGGTTGTGTGGTGTCTTCTGAACCCTGTCATAGTGCTTCTGTCGCCTCGTCACCAGACCTCCAAATATAGTTGCCACTACTGGGACCTTTCCAATTATTCCTGACATGTGTTTTTTGGATGGGCAGGGAAGAGGTAACATTTCTGTGTGTGTGTGTTTGCGCACCGGGGCGGGGGGTCTCTTCACTTTGGGTCTCATCTCACTTTAAATATTTTCCTCCATTTTAATGGAAAGACCTGTTTTGACCAGTGTCAGGCTGACCAGAGCCACACGTTTCGGAAGTCCCACCCTGGGATCAGTCTCGGTAACGGCACGTCATCTCTCTGAATGAGACGGAGAGAAGTAAGAGGTGGTGATGCTGTATTCTGTGCCGAGTTCACCGGAGGCCATTGGGCCATGTCCTGGTGGAAGGGAATGAACACTTTTTACCTCACCAGAAAGTGCCCAGTAGTAAAGGTTTTCTTCCCACCTTGCTTCCTGCCCCTTTCTGTTTGCAGGTGCCAAATAATTTCAGGTAGCTGTCCCTTTCATGCTGCACGTTAACCGGTTCATTAACTGTGCAGTCCTCTCCACCAGTACCGGCCTGACCCCGCACACCCGTGCTTCCACGGAAGTTGCACTGATTTCGTCCAGCACCCTCGGAGAAGTGGAAGCTGATTGAGAAGTGTCTCAGCCCCTTCTCAGCAGTGCCTCGCTCTCCTCCCTCCAGGGCCGATGTGGGTCTGCCCTTCCAAGAGCTCCGCCTCCATTCATTCCCTCTGTGGGGTTTGCCGCTGGCCCCTGTCCTCTGGTCTCCTATTTTTGGTATTTCAGTGAAAGAAGAGACGCTCCCTCTAATTTTGCCCCAGCCCTTTATAACCTGCTATCCCGGGGCAGCTTTTGATGTATGACATGTCACCCTTCCCGACTTGGTCGCCTCCACCACTGCTGTCTTCACGTGGAGCCCTCGCCACAGTCCCGACTCTGGTCATTTGTGCCTTTCTCTCGTCGTCTCTGTACACTACTCACACTCCCGTGGGGTGGGGGAGCTCGTTTTAAGCATGTTCGGTGGCAGCACCCTGCCAGTTTTAGCGTCACTTAAAACTTACTCAAAAGCGACTTCACTGGGGGTTTTCTTAAGGGGTAAAGGCCTTTTCCAGAAGCTGACCCTTCCCCACACGTGGTAGAATGTGCTGTTCTGTATCTACTCCTCAATAAAGCATGTTCTCTGCTCAAGTCTCTCTCGGGAGTTCTCGTTTATTGTGCAAACGGCGCAGCCGACCTGCCTGCTAGTAGGCAGTGTGCTCGGGTTCCTCTCCCCTCGCTGTAGGCTGTCTGCTGAGGGGTGCGGTCTGTGGCAGTGGGAGTTTGTTTCTGGGATGCAGGCTGTCTGTGGAAGGTGTGTTTACTCTGGGTTTGTCTAGGTGGTGGAATAAATTCTCCCTCGCTTTGGTTCCACAAGAGCTAGTCAGGATTATTCATTCTTTCATTGAGTTCATTCTCTGATTTCAAGGGCAAAGGAACCAACTAGCAGGAAGTTAGAGTAGGTGGAGTACAGCTGATACTTGTGGGAAGGTGAAAACAGGTCTATCCCTTCTTATCTCTGAGCTCATGAGCCAGTAGCGAACTGTATCGCCTCTCAGGATCACTGCCTCTACGGTTGCGTCATTTCTGAGAGGAGCTGTACGTTCCCCGCAGCACTTGCCCAGTGCCAGGAAAGGGGGGTCGGGCACATCTCTAGGACGGAAAGGAGGTGGAGACCAATTGCCTGGGTGGTCTCGCTCACCATGCCGGTAGTGGTGAGGAGAACCTCTCTGCCGGCACCCCCTTCTTTGCAAGGATAGAGTCCTGGATGTCACTCACAGGGCTTAGGGGTTGATAAGAAGAAAAGCAAGTTTGTAAAAAGCCCCTTAGCGCTGACCTTAGAATGATGTGTGCACAGCGCTCCCTGTTGTAGATGTTTGCATCAAAGGGAATTAGGCTCTCATGTTTTGGAAACCTTGAAGGAGGAGGTAACAATTGACCATGAGAACGGAATGCTGGGAGGTCAAGGCACTTAAAGATTTGTACATATCTAGGTCCCCAACCTCTACGGATTGCCACCCGTCCTCCCTTCACCTAAAAACAGTGAGTTCTCACTTAACGTCATCAGTGGGGTCTGTGGTTTTCAGTGGTGTTTAGCAAGACCAGTTTCCATAGGCTAATCGATACAGAGAAGTTAAACAGTGACATCTAATCACCTTCAAACAATGTAATTCAAGGAGCTATTTACTGTAAAAGGAAGATTTCTCTGGTTTAAATCACAGCTACAGGACCGGGGGCGGGGGGCTACACTCTCATCAACTTTCAGTAAGACGGTCTCTCCTCCGACCCCTTTTTTACCTGCACAAGTAAGCTCGGCTGCTTGGGCTCCTTTGTTGGAAGAGAAGCCTGCAGTGACTCCTGGGTCTGGCTCCTGAAACCCTCCGAATGAAAGCACTCATGTCTGGGGGAGGGAGCGAGCCCTAGCCCTGCCGAGTGCTGGGTGCTTTCAACAGGGTGCTGGCTACCTTCATGCTGCCCCATGTGACCCTCCTGCTAGCCGTTTTGCAGAAGGAAACCTGGAACCCTGGGTGACACAGTCAGCAACGATGCCAGCAATCTCGTTCTGGTCTCAGTTGAAAGCCCCACCCTCGCCCCTACCATTTGTTTTCTCAGCTTTCTTGATTCTCTAGGGATGAATCATCTCCTAGTCAGATCCCCTTGCTGTACCCACAGGCTCCCATGCTCCTAGTGGCTTCCACTGCAAGGCAAATAATGAATCGGGTGAAAACTTCCAGACAAAAGACCTGACTTTAGTTGACACTATAAGTGGCGGTCGGGGGCCAGAGACCTAAATGAGGAAGCAGAAGCTGTGCCTCATTCTGGCTCTGCTGCTGGTTTAGGAATAAACTCGAGGCAGCACTGTCCCGTCACAGCACGATGCCCTACAGTCCTCACCGCACTGCCACTGTAAGGTGGGCAGTTTTTTAAAAGTAATTTTTTAGAGGGCAAAGGGAGAAACATCCGTTTGTTTCACTTCTGCACTCATTGGTTGCTTCCTGTATGTGCCCTGACTGGCGATCAAGTCCCCAGCCTTGGCCTGTGTTGGGACGGACGCTCTAACCAACGGAGCCACCCGGCCAGGGCTAAGGTGGGTATCTCATCCTTTTCCATGTAAGAAGATTCGAGGCTCCCGAGGCCTTGCTGCTGAGATGTAGGGGCAGAACGAGAGCCCTGCTTCTCTGGTCCCCGATTCCCCACTCGACAGGGCTGCTGCGAGTCACCGAATGGCCTCTGTGCCCGTCTTCCCATTCTCACCAGGGAGTCATGAGTCATCAGTCGTTTTTGACAATATGGCGTGCCCTTTATATAGCAAGATGATGCTTTTGACTTGTCCTCAGCTTTGGTTTGTCCCTGTAGTTCTGGGCGGGTCGCCTGGCTAGGGTTAGGAGTGTCCTCAATTGGAGTTCATGTGAAGCCAGTTCCGATCAAGGTTGGGACTACTTGTGAAAAGCCAGTGTAGAAAACCAGACGACGGCCTATAGCACACATTTCCTACAGGAGTACGCAGCAAACGGAAAAGGCCTTTTGGGATGCATATTGTACTAGCGACTTCCAGGGTAGCCGTAAACGTCCCTGTCTTCCTTTGAAGAGCAATTGATAAATCAAATGACATTCAAGAAACTTGGGCCCTGTTGGGAACCTCCCTAACCTGCTTTGTTTAGAATGCTCTCAATTAACTGATAAGGGTCCAAGCAAGAAGTAAGTTTGTTCCTCAAAGTTTTTTACAGCTCTTTAGCTATCTGACCCTGACTCAAAATAGGCCCTCAGAGTTCCTTGTTATTTGATCCTTACTTCCGGCAATGATTAATGAGCTTTACCTGAATTCCTGCATAAACGAACCCAATGAAAGCCCTTGAGGAAAAAGCTCTTGGCCCTTCTGTGAGAGATCGGCCACCTTTCCTCCCCAAGCAGATCATGTCTTGGTAGACTTATTCTCACCCGTGGTGGCTGGGGGTCCCTGTGGGTGGAACACCCCCCCCCCACCACACACACACAGGGCCCTGGCTGGTGTGGCTCAGTACCAGCCTGCAAACCAAAGGGTCACTTGTTCAATTCCCTGTCAGGGCACGTGCCTGAGCTGCAGGCCAGATCCCCAGTAGGGAGTGTGTGAGAGACAACCACATATTGATGTTTCTCCCCCTCTCTCCCTCCCCCTCCCTCTAAATAGTCTTTTAAAAAAACAGGTTATGAGAGGTGCTAAGATCAAGCAGCAAAGCTCAGCAGTGATCCTTGCTTTCGAGAATCTTAAGTACTGGGTCTTCTTTTAAATGCACAGAATGTGCACATTTGCGTGTAGTTGAAACATGGAGCCCTTGAAATCCGTTCCTGGACTGAGGTGAAGAAATCAGAGGCCCTGGTTTGAGAATCCACGTCCTGCCTACCATCACGCACGGCAGGGCCCTCGGCTAGTCCTTGGTGTGCGCAGGCTCAAATAACCTCCCGCAAGTGGGGGGCATGATAGCTAGGGAGAGGTCTGGCTCGCTGACTCTCAACGCGTTTCCTTCATGGCCTCACAGGTGCACAAAACACTTCAGGGGGTTTGCCTGTTGGCGAGAAGAAACCAAGTGCCAGGAATTCTAGAATTTTAGAAACTACCTTTAGCTATCCGTTGGAATCATGGAATCACAGAATCAGATCTCCACTGGTTTTACATCGGCACTTTTTGCCGCAAACTTGTACGACAGCCTCTCCTCCAGACCGTTTCCTACTGTTGGGGGCAGTGTAATTGCCCACTTCCTTTGTGGTATCTTCAACAAAATGCCACTAAAGGTTGCTGAGGGGGGAAGAAAGGACTGCCCGCTGGTGACCGATGCCCCCGGTGCTGGCATGGCAGTTGGCCTTCTGCCCTGTGTGGTCGCTGCAGATACAGGTCACGCTGCCCCTGCTGCAGGGTGGGGGTGGGGGGTAGGTTTGTGCCCGCACGTGGAGAAAATAGTGTGCTATTGCACAACCATGGCTCCGGTACCCTCTCAAATGTTCTCTGTGAGAGAGAAACACCTCTGTTCTTGACACGTCATGTTCATTCCAAGAAGCCAGTCTTTCTTTACTGGGCGTTTTGTTTTTTTTAGATTTTATTTATTTTTTAGAGAGAGGGGAAGGGAGGGAAAAAGAGAGGGAGAGAAACATCAATGTGTGGTTGCCTCTTGTGTGCCCCACACTGGGGACCTGGCCTGCAACCCAAGCATATGCCCTGACTGGGAATCGAACCAGCGACCCCTTGTTTCGCAGCCCGCACTCAGTCCACTGAGCTACGCCAGCCAGGGCTTAACTGGGTGTTTGTTTCTGGGAATAACTCACTTCATATTTATTCCAAAGTTATTAGAAACCTATGCTCTTGGTAGATCATCTCAAGTGTGGGCTGGACTTTTGACGAATTAATTAAATGTGGCAAAGTAATATTTTGGAAGTTTCTACTTTTGCTCTTGGAAACCAGCTGACAGGTTCCCGAACCAGAAGTTTGAGCCGAACTGAGCATTTTTTTGTGAGGGACCGTATAGGGGAGAAACCCCGTGTAGGAGAATGGAGGTGCTGCAGCCAACAGCACCAAAACTGCCAATGCCAGCTGAGTGCGGCCTCCCAAGTGGGCCCTGCTGCTAGACAGCTCGTGAAGCTAAAGGAGCAGCCAGCGGGGCCTGCGCCCCTAGAGAACTGTGAGCAGCGCTGCTTTAGGAGGCAGTGGGTAAGGGAAGGAAGAGCCCTGTTGGAACCAAAGGGCTGGGGCTCACTCTGGCCCGTTAACACTTGCCTGTGATTAGAAGCCAGAGGTGCCCAGGCAAGGGGCACCACTTCATGTGACTCCGGGGGACACTATCCACATTCCAAATACTGGCACCCTCAGAGCCACTCCATTCAGAATATCTCAGCTTGTCAGTCAAATTGCTTCTGAGCTCCCTGCCTGGCTTTAGATAATTCTTGGCTACCTCCTTATGGAAGTGGATGAGGAAAGGTGACCACCCTGCTCTGGAGACGTGGCTCATCACTTTCCTACTCAAGAGTGGACATGGGCCTGGCCAGTGTGGTTCGGTTGGAATATTGTGCCGTGGACCAAAAGGTCACAAGTTTGATTCCTGGCCAAGACACACCCCAAGTCGCAGGTTTGATCCCCTGGTTGGGGCCCTGTGAGAAGGTGGCCGATCGATCCCTCTCCTTTCCTCTCTAAAAGCGATGAAAAAATGTCCTTGAGAGAGGGTTGAGGGGGGAAAAAAGAATTGGACATGACTGCCTATCGCTCATTGGGTTAAGTTCACCTTCTGGCTTTCCAGTCTCCGTGAGCAGACTGAGTCTACACAGCCTCCTCTCATCGCCCCTGTACGCAGCTTCCCTGGGCAGCTAGATGGGTCTCTGCCCCTCTCCTGTGTCCACTGGGAAGCCTTCCACCTCCGCGCTCCCCCAAGTGTGTACCCTCAGACACAAAGCACAAGGGGCGCTAGGAAAACACCAAGTTTAAGTTGGATATCGGTGTGTGTCTTGACTTCAGGGTCTTTCCAAACCTCCCTCTTGGGATTTCCATGAAGGAGAGAGAACACAAGGTCTCCTGGAGTGATTTGATCTGAGAGGAGCCTCTTGAGAAACCAGTATGCCGGGGCAGGGTGGGGGGTGGGTGGGTGGGGAGGTGTGGCAGACATTTGGAACTTTCTTTCCTACCTAGTCATTCAAGTAGGCCCAGCTGGGAAGGAATTCCTGATGAAGCCTTACAGTTCCACCTGGGACTTGCACGTACGGTTATGGCATAGACCGAGCAAGTAGGGTAGGGGCTGGGTGTGTTTGGAGTGAAGGCACCTGGGCTGAAATCCTGGCCCTGCCATGTCCCCCGTACCTTCAAGCATCTGTAGAATGAGGACAGTAATTATGAAGGTCAGCTGCCTCGCAGAATGGCTGATGTGTAGATATTTTTATCATGGGGCACTTGGGAACTGGATGTGTAGCCGTGCCCGAAAGATGCAGAGCTTTTGATCTCCTGGGTGACACGAGCATGTAGGATGCCTGGCTGCGATCAGGGCTCTGAATGGGAAAGGACGAGGTGTGTGGGCACCACGGAAGGGAGAGCTTGGTTATCAAGGAAGCCCTGCGAGGAAGGCCGTTTTATCCCGGGACCTGGAAGGGCTGGGGCAGGGTTCAGGCAGGAGAGCCTGAGGGGAGACCCCAAGGCAGGCGGGCAGGCGTGCGGCGTGCGCGGGCACCGGAGAGAAAGTCTGGGTATGGGTGAGTGAGGCAGCTGCGGGGGGAGGGCCCGAGCACAGGGCCTTGGAGGCCTGGGCAAGGTTGTCGGGTTTGTCCTAGGAAACCGTGCACACTGTAGCCAGTAGGGGTTGGAATGGATGTGATCTAATTCCCCACTTGAGAAGGTCCTGTTCTGGAAGGAGAGCAGATTAGGGCGGGTCTGGCAGTGAGATGGAAGCAAGGAGGTCTGTCAGGAGGCTGCTTCAAGGGGTGACAAAGTCTTGCATTGACAGTGGTAGTGAAGGTGGCAAGATGAATTTGAGGTAGGCTTTGGAAGAACCAACAACCAGGGGAGGCGCTAAGTGCGGGGAATGGGGAGTAGAGGTAACTCCCAGGCTTCTGGCTTGGGCGGCTGGGTGCACAGAGGTGCCATTTATAGAGATGCCCATGACAGGAGGAGCTTTGAGGCAGGGGTCAAGGGTTAAGTGTTTGGATATGTTTGAGAACTACGGGGCATGCGTTCCATGACCAATGGCTTCTATTGCTTATTTCAGTTACTTGTGTTAAGTTTGGCTCCTTTGTGGCGCCCTGAGGACAGGAGTGGAAGTGCTTTGTCAAAACAGTACGAGGCGCCAGGCACTACTGTTGGCGCTGGGGTAAAGATAAGGGGGACAGGTTCCACGTACTTGAAGAGATAAAGCATTACAACAGCATCACAGAAAGTGCTATAATGAGAGATTGCGAAGTGTTTTGGAAACTCAGAGGCGGGAGCCGATGTTTAGTGCCTGGGCGGGGAAAGCGGTCCAGAGACATTGACCTTGAGGGAGAATTCACCAGGATGGGAAGAGAGTGGCATGGGCGGGAATCAGAAGCTTGAGCGAACACGGTGGGTTTGAGGAAGATGAGTGGAGACCAGGGCGTGGCCTTTGCTCAGAGCGAGTCCATCTCTACGGCGCTAGAAAGTTGTTAAGGCAAATGCTAGTCTCCTATTTCATACTCCCAGTCCCACCCGGATTTCCGGCGAAGTGCCCGCCCTTGGATGAAACTCACTAAATAACTGGTGAGTTTAGTTTTTCCTAAACATCCCAAACTTCAAACAGAGGAATAAAATCTTTAACCCTCTTGCCGATCCTTCAAGCTGGGTCATCAGTGAACCACCTCCTGGCACTGACCACAGCACGGGGTGGGGTGAGCGGGCGAAGACAGCGGGCTGCCCGGTGGGGCAGGAGGTGGGGAGCGATGGGCAATTCTGCAGTGCGGTTCCCGCTTACCGTATTTCTCACTGCACAAGGGCACACTGTGAGAGTGGAGGAAAGAGGCTTGGGGTTTATTTGGGGATTACGGTGGACAGCCTTAAGACAGACCGTTTCACTGCAGGTCGAACAGAAGAACCTTGCTGGTTGCGCTGGCCCCATTTGGCCTCCTTCGCGGCCTCTGCTTGTCTAACACCCTCAGCACCACCCGAAAGGCCTGCCCTCTCCGCCAATGCCTCCTTCTTTCCCATGTTCCCTTCCTTTTAAACAGCTTAGTGCCACACTCCCTTCCCCCCAAGAATCAGATGCCCCCAAACCCTTATAACCTACTACCTTCTTTTTGGAGACAGATACAGAAAAGGTCAACGTTATGCAGCCCAGCGAAATAACGAATCTCCTTTACTGCTGAACCCACAAAGCACCCGACTCATTCCTTCTAACACCTTGATGTTTGTTACTGAAGTTTGCCCTCTAGGACTTTATTCTGGGTGATGTACCCCCTTCTAAGCATCCTGGGGTCCTCTGTGTCCCGCTTGTGAACCACTGGGGCAGGCACTGTGGTCTCCCCATCAGACGGGGGGCTCCCTGAGGGGGAAGTGTTTCATTCCTCTGGAGCTCGTCCGGACGCTCAGGGGCTGACTGATCGCCTGTGTCCTAACGGTTGTCTTATACAAGGTGAGGGACCTGGGACCCGGTTCTTCTCCAGGTCAGAAGACACATGGATTTGGGTCCTTGAGGTCGGGATAATGAGTAGGGAGAAGGTGGCTGTGTTCAGGCTGGGGCTGGCGTCCTTACCTGTGTTGCAAACCTATTTCCCCTCCCAAGGGTAGGGACCAGGGCTGTTTAATATTGCCCTGTGCAATTCTGGGAACGGCCTTCTGGCCTGCTGGTGTGACAAGCTGCTGGGCGGGGTGCATAGCCCAGGCCATTCCTGCTCCCTGCCCGGTAACGGAGAAGAAGCCATGACTGTTCATTCGTTTATTGAGCCCCTACCTACTATGTTCTGGGCACAGGAGATAGAGAAGGGGGTGAGACTCCATGCTGCCATGCAGTCGAGTAAGAGCTCTGAGTGCAGAGGGAGACAAGTGGCTCCAGCCTGAGACCACGACAACAGTGCACGTTCTGCGCGACCGCTGCTTGAGACCGAGAGTCTGGGAAGGAACCCCACTGAGCTCACAGCGAGCCTGGTGGGATGTGCCGGCGTTGCACACAGGACACACACACACACGCGCGAGCTGGCCTGGCCCGCTGGTCAGCTGTGACGTCCAGGTGTGGCGAAGGGGCTTCATCCTCCGGGCAGCATGCGATGGGGGCTCTCACTCCAACCTGCGCTCCTCACCCTCTCTGCCTGGGAAGAGTTTCGTACGTGGTCGGTGGTGGTTTGGGGGGTCTTGCCTGGCCCCTCCGACCTTGGAGGCCTTCCCAAGTCCCTCCACTTAAGGCCCTCCATTCCCCTGACTCCCGTTTCTCGGGCTGCAGATATCTAGGGCGATCAAATTACCGGCCCATCTGCCCTGTCTTCCCTTAGGCGGTGGTTTGTGCCTCCAGAGTATGGGCGGAGCCAACCCTCGGTTATCCTATCTGAAGGAGGGGGAGTGGGAATCCAGCATTTAAAATCCCAAAGGCCCGCCGGAGGACAAAGAAAGTGCCTTGGACAAGGAGACAGGAGACACAGCTTGTAGTCCTGGCTCTGTTGTCTGCTCAGTGTGTGACTCTGGGCAAGTTGCTTTCCATCCCTGCAAAATGACTTAACACTCCTGCCCACACTCTGCGTGAGGGACCTTCCTTTCTGTGTTGGTATCGGGGTGACTTCCATGGTCCTTAAATAGAATGACTCAAACAAACACTTAGGAAAAAAGTCTTAGGGGAAAATAGAGGACCCCTGTCTTTGTTCCCAAGAGCCTAGGGTGGAAGGAGTAGGTGTTCTGCTGGGAAAGGAGAGAGGGGCCTGGAGTCTGCAGCTCCTGGGGAAGAGGCTGGGCCTTAGCAAAGGCGCACTGGAGCTCAGGGTCTCTGATTGGTTAGGACGCCCTCTGCCCTTCGTCCTGTGTGGGCTGGCTTGAGCTTTTTTAAACCCTCACTCAAGGACATGCTTACTGATCTTAGTGAGGTGGGGAGGAGGGAGAGAGGGATGGAGTGAAACACTGATGTGAGAAGAAAACATTGAGTGGTTGCCTCTCGTACGTACCCAGACCAAGAACGCTACCCGCAACCTAAGCATGTGCCCTGACCAGGGATGGAACCCACGACATGTCCGGTTATGGGACCACACTCCAGCCAGCTGAGCCACGCTGGCCAGGGCTGCCTTGAGCGTTTGGTCACTGTCCCAGGCTGACTCCCTTACCTACTTGCATGCCTGCTCCTTTTATTGTGCATACCCTTGACCTATCTGGGGCATGGTTTTAGTTGATAGCTGCTTAGGGTGCTTCCCTTCTGAGGGTGATTTGCACTTAGGTCTGATTGCTGAAGACAGAAAATATGTTAAGACTAAAGGCATGACTTTCTAATGAGCAATGACTAGTGAGGGAGAAGGAGGGTGCTCCAGGGTCTGGGAAACCGCATCATTCTCTGTGGCTCCAGCTGGCCCTGAGAGCTGGGGGGCAGAGGGCACCCGGGTGTGCTGGCAGAGAGGGCGCAGCGTCAGGGCTACAGCTGCAAAGGGACTCCTCCCTGTACCTCGGCTGCTCTCTCCTGCAGGGCCTCGGCCTAGCTTGTGGGGAGCCTGCTCTGTCTGTCCAGCTGTCGAGCCCCCACCATTGAGACTGAGAGCAAAGTATCTGTCACCTTCTCAGGACGCCCTCGCAGTCAGTCCACCAGAGACTCTCGCCTACCTTCCGTGGATGGTCCTCTCCTGCCTGGGAGGTCCTGGCCCATCTGTCCTCGCTGATGCCCTGCTGGTGGAGAGAGGAGAGAGGAGGAGGAGAAAGCGCAGCAGGGGAAGGCTGGCTTCGTGGGGAGCCACGAAGGGCAGGGATGGGGCCGGGGCTGGGGCCTCCTAGATGGAGTCATTTCTCAATCACTGTGAGCTGAGGAAAAAGGATGGATTGGTTCACTCTCTCCCTGACTCATTCATTGATTCCTTCTCCTTTCTCCTCCATTCTCCCTCTCTTCTGCCCTTCTTTCCCCAGATACCCGTTGGGCACCTCTTACAGAAACTACTGCGTGTTGTGGATACAGAGGAGAGGGCAGACCTGCTACTTGACTGTGGGAGGGTCTCCATTCTAGAGCCCCCAGCCTGGTGACCCGGCGGGACAGTGTGCTGTGGCAAGGACAGCATTATGCCCATGGAGACCAGCCCCCTCTGGGCAGGGCGGGGGGTGGTCAGGGAAGGAGAGATGGGGCTGGGAGCCACGTCAGAGAGGGCAGCCCTGGAGGGTGGGGCGAGTCCTCAGGGCACTGGTTTGAGAGCAGTGGTGGGGGGAGGGGAGGCAGAGGGCCGGTAAATCTTGGCTGGTTTTCTTTTTCCCTTTTCACCAAGGGATTTTTGGCAGGTTACTGGCCGCTCAGATGTGCACTTTTAAGATCTTTGAGGCTGCGAGTGGGAAATGGATTGATTTGTTTTTCCACTTGCAGGCTTTAGGTAAAAAATTAGCCAAGGTGATTTTGAATCTTTGGCAGAACTGGATTCATCCTGTTCCTTTCTTATCCCCGCACCTACTCCCTGGGCACGCACAGACCGCGAGCACGGGGCACGCACAGACCTGGGCACGCACAGAAGCCGAGCACGGGGCCCCACCCTTGGTAATGCCAGCCTGGCGCGTGTGCCCCTGGCCGGGGCTCCTCTCCACACCGCCCCGATTTATTCGAGGCTCGGACAACTGGGCCCTCCTGGGAAAGCATGCTGAGGGCAAGGTCTGGACAACACCTACCCATTTGTTCTTGCTGGCTGGATAAGAGGCACCCCTGGGGGAAAGAGAAAGAAGGACCACACCGCTTCCCCCGGGCTGGGTGCGGTGGGAGGAGCTCCTGGCTCTCCTGGGGCTCAATGCCTGCGACGGGGTCTTCGGTGGAGCTCCAGCCACTCCCCACTGTCCTCCTGTGGCTGAGCCACGCAGCTGCTCCTGCTGGGAGGCAGCGTGGGGGAGGGGAAGGCACTGGCCCCTGGCCCCCCGGCACCGGTTGGGCAGCCTTGAAAAGCACTTACCCTGTCAGAACCTCAGCTTTCTCGCTCATGGCGAGGAGGCTGTGGTTGTGGAGTGTAATCACATGTGAGCCTAGTAGGTGCTCAATAAGCAGGCCTCCCCCACGCCTGTGCCCTGCTTCCCTGGTGTGGGACTGGGAAGAGAACTCTGCAATGGCCTGGTCCCAAAGTCACGTTCTTGAGGAGGACACGACGGCCAAAAGTGTATGGTCACAAGTTGCCTTTCTCTATTTTTACATGTGTATTTTTAATTATAAAAGCGGTCTTTGCATACGTACCCACTCTAAAAAGAATCAAGTGATGTAGAGGCTTCTACAGTAAAAATGAAAGTCCCCCCCCTTCACTTTCTCTCTCTCACCCCTGATTCCTATCCTTGATGTAATTACTATGGACGGTCTGCTGGTTATCTCTCTAGAACTTTCCCTGTGCGAGTGTATATTTGTATGCCATTAAAAAACAAACAAACAATAACAACAGAAAAACCAGAGCCCTGGCTGGCGTAGCTCAGTGGATTGAGCACAGGCTGCGAACCAAAGTGTTGCAGGTTCGATTCCCAGTCAGGCAACATACCTGGGTTGCAGGCCATGGCCCCCAGCAACTGCACATTGATGTTTCTCTCTCTCTCTCTCTCTCTCTTCCTCCCTTCCCTCTCTAAAAATAAATGAATAAAATAAAATCTTAAAAACAAAAACAACAACAACAAGCGGGCCCCTGTCGTACACACCGTTATATGACTTGCTTTTTCCACCGAAGCAGAATCTTGGAGATCTTTCTGCGTTTCTCCACACATCTGCCTCATCCTTTTTGATGGGTGTGCCTGATATATTTGACTGTCCCCCTACTGGTGACTTTCATGTCATTTCTCAATTCTTGCCATTACAGACAAGCCGTCAGTGAACACTCTGGTGCAACTGTCTCAGGGCTCACGAACTTCCACGGGGGAGATCCCCCCCAGTGAGACTCGGTCAGAAGGATGCTCATGTCCTACTTTGGTGGCCATTGTCAACATGCCCACCAACAGAGAGGGCACGACAGTGCCAGGCCCTTCACACCCTCACCAGCACCACTTAAAATACATGCGATGTTGACAAGAAAGAGAAAACCGCTCTCTGTCCGGACTATTTTATCCTGGGCCCCCTCGGACATGACCCCTGCATTGAGGGTCCCCTCAGGGAACACAGGTTCATTTGAACAATTCTATTCAAAACAAGCAGAATTAGGAACCTGGCCTGTGGCTTTGCTCACACCTGGATGCTGGTCCGTAGCTCCACCGCCGCTCTCCAGATTCATCCACAGCATCAAAGGTGCGCAGACACCAGTAGGTGCAAAGCATTTGCCCTTCCCCTTAGGGTCACTCTACTCCCCGTGTGCCACAGACAGCCCAGGTTTACCCGGCACAATGAACACTCCCCAAAGTGTCCTGGTTTGGAAGATAATTTAGATGGACACTCTGCTCCACCCCATCCCTGGAGCGACCCCTACTGGCCTGGAGTAACGGACTCTGAGTCCTGGGCTTTATTTAAGCTAGGACCCCTGCTTGGTGCGACAACCCACTCAAAATCACGCCTGCGTGGGCACCCCACCCACCCACCTTCGTCACTCACCTCCCACCCGCTTCCCCATCAGCCCGAAGAACTGGCTCACTCTGCCCCTCTGCACCTCCTGAAGCTGGAGCTGGACGCTGGGGATCACATCTTCCTGTAAGGGCAGAGAGTCTGTTTGAGTTACAGCTGGAGGGAGGCCAGCACGCGGCGGCGGGGGCGGGGGGCAGCCCGAGCAATAAGTTTCGGTAACTGGCAGTTGCTCTGTGCTGGCGCCGGGCTCTTTTGCATACTTTACAAATACCACGCAGCAATAATAACTAATAGCCAGCGTTTCAGCTTCTACGTTCCTGGCTCTGCTCTAAGCACTTTAACGTATTAATTCCATTTAATCCTCACTAAAGCCCCGTGGACTAAGTGCTATTATTGCCACCACTTTATAAATGAAAGCACCGAGGCACAGAGAGATTCAATAACTCATCGTCCGAGGTCACCAACTAGGAAATGAGAGATGGCGCAAGTCATCCGCCTCAGGGGCACAAACACAGCGGTCATCCTTTCATTCACTCTTCACAACCCCCGTGTGAAGTAGGGACGAAGATTTATTCCCATTTTGTAGATGGGGAGACTGAGAGTTATGGAAGTTAACTGGTTTTCCAAGATCGCACAGGGAGTGGCAGAGCCAGGATTTAAACCCAGGAACTGGCCCCAGAGCCTGGGTTCTGCTGCGTCTCCAGAACAGACAAGGAGGGGGCAGCTGATGGACTCAGGGTGGGCACCTAGTAAGCAAGGTGAGACTGCTTCCCCTCCCGCCCTGCTCTGGTCTCCCCTCGTCCTCTGGCATTGCCCCATTGGCCCAGATTCGTCCTGCCCCAGAGCCTGGTCCTGCCGGGAGGAACACGGCACATGGCCCGGGGCGGAGGCCACTACTCTGGGCAAACACATTTTCATCCTTGAGCGAATGCGGCCAGAGTTCTGGGCCGAGGGCTGTGGATTGAAGTTCTCATGCCTCCATTAGCCTTGCCCAAAGTTCTTTCTCTCTCTGGCCCCCGCAAAGAGGAAGAGAGGCTCACTGTGTGAGCAAGGGTGACAGTGGGTGACACCCATCAGACCTGTTTCACGTCTCTGCGTACCCAGGACCTGGCGCAGCGCCTGGGAGACGCAGAAGCACAGCCCTGCGGGGCACAGAGCCCTGAACAGTCTGGGAGGAGCAAAGGGAGTGGGGTCTCCTCTTCCAGGAGGGCCGAAGACAGCCGAAGGAGAGAGTGATGGACACCCTGCTGGGGGCTGAGCGCTGGTGGGATCAGGGGCTCCCTCTGCCACCCCCAGGGGCAGTGCTGGAGCTCCAGGAACCAGCAGGGACACTGCTGGGGTGCAGAGGGAACCCCTTGAACCTCTCACAGCTAATCTCGTCCTGACTTTCAGGAGCAGAAGTGGATTTTTTTCTAAGACTTGGACTCATTCAGTCACTTCCATCTGTCTCCTCCCAAGGATGCCAGTGGCCAGGGCAGCTGTCTTGGGCTGAGTGGCCTAGCCCGGCCAGGAACTGGAAAAGTCTCTTTGGAGATTTGGACCCATTTCTGTAAAGCTCATGAAAACCACTTGGTAAAAGGCAGCCGTCAACTGCAAGCTAGGGAGGATGACTATTTATAAATTAAATAGGGCTCACCTTTCTTCCACCCACCGGGTTTCTGGGGGGCCCTTGGGAGACACCCTTCCCTTCACACAGGGAAGACTCTGCGCCCCTTTGAGCCCCCTCCTCATTCACCCTCTCCAGGGGTGACTGCAGGCAGGGGGCCTGCGAGCTAGGGAGGGGACCAGAGGGTCCATGACATCAGTGCCTCCTTTCCTCCCATCACCTCACTCGCATTCATGGTTCCTGTATTCCAAGCCTCGAGCCTGGGGAGGCAGAGGGGTGTTAAATGAGAGAAAAGGAGACTGAGCAGTATACCTGGCTGCAAGGTGAGGGGCTTGCAGGTAGAAAGCCCAGCAGTACCCGCGTGGCCGCATACAGTAGCTTTCCAGCACGGCTCGGCCACTCCGGGCCTGGATCAGGTCCCTGGATGTTGGGCACAGACTCCGTGAAGCTTGAAACATACCTGGGGGGCAGGGTCTTCCCCCTCATTTTACAGGTGAGGAAACTGATCCTCAGAGAGCAGCAGGGACCTTCCCAAGGTCACGCGGAGTCAGTGGAGAAGCTGAGGCTTGAACCCAGGCCCCCCATCCTATTACCTTCTCAACTGCAAACACTCCCCTGTTTAGACAAACCCGGAAGGAAGCCCACCACGAATGGCTGTTCATTCTGTGGCTGTTCTTGTGGCGCCTGCGTGCTCACCGTCCTGGGATTAGGAGGAGCCAGGCTTGGCCTTGTCCCTCTGTCCACCCTCCTGGAAGCTTGCCCTGGGCACTGGTCCTGCTGTCGCTGGTCTGTTGGTCTCTCTTCCCCACCTGAGTAGAAGCTCCCCAAGGTCAAGATCTTGGTCACCCCTACCAGACACAGGTTCTCGGTCTCTAACCTCTGGATTTCTCTCCCGAGACAGCACTCCAGTCAGTCTAGTAGAGGAGGCTGGCTGTCACACCAGCACTTGTCAGGAAGTGAGACTTTCTGCATGCAGGACAAAGCAGTGACCCCGCCCCAAGGTGCCCCTTCGAAATTCCCAAAAATGTCCTCTGATACCCAGATACGTAGAATAAGACCTCGAGCAAGGTGCACAATTGTGCTTTTAAGGTGCATAACCCTAGACAAACTACTTGACCTTTCTGTGCCTAAATTTCCTTATCTGTGAATGATTCCTTTCCCTGTGGGGTTGATGGGAGAATTCAATGTGTTAATGTTTATGAAGGATTTACGACATATATGTTAAATAAGTGTTAAATCAATATTTCTCTGTCTCTGTCTCTATCTCTCTCTGTCTCTCTGTCACGCATGCTCTCTCTCTCTCTGTCTCTCCATGCGTGTGTCACTCCCATAATCATGTGCCCCTTTGGAGCTCAGCCGGGCCCGGAACCACAGCCTTGAACCTACCTACAGAGGGGTGTCATCCAATCCGCCTTGCCGTGGTCTGCCTGCTCTCCTGGCAGCCATGGAGGGAGGGGATCCTTTGCCCCGTCAACCATGGGTCATCCCTGCCTTTCCCCAAATTTACCTCCAGTGTCACGGTTAGCCAAGACCTCGCTTCAGTGCCACTGAGTGCTGGTTCCTCATCACCTGCCACCGCACACGCAGACAGCCCCAGGAGGAGAAGCAGGGCGCGGCAGAGCAGCATGGTGGGTGCTGCTCCGTGCTGGGGCCTCCCGGAGTCCCTCTCAGCCCAAAGATGCCGCCTCCCTCAGGCCCGGTCTTCCCTCTGGCTCCTTCCCTGTAGGTGAGGGACGTTCCACCTGTTCCTGATCCTACCAGCAACCCCGCTTCTTCCTTCAGCTTATCTGACCTCAGAGGGACACTTCCTGGACGCCCCTCCCTCCCGGGCTGGAAAGGCCAATGATAGCAGGACGTTTAGAGGAGGGACCAGACCGCTTCCACCACTGCCCCCAGCACTTGATCCTGGGGCTTAGCTCTCTGATGCGCCAGCGGCCTCAGCGTTGGCTGCGTTCCCTCTGGTGGCAGGTGCACAATGGGGCAGTGTGTGGCACCTGGGGTGTCCAGCTTCCTGGCTGGAAGCCTGGGGCTGGGGGGGGGGGGCTTGTCATCTTGGAAATGGGGAGGGGAACTGTATGGCGCTTCCCTTCCTGGGGCTCTGGTCCCCTGTAAGGGGGGCCTCTCCGAATAGCTGGGCTTCCACCACTTGTCTCCCCTTCCTGTCGCTAAGCCCCGCTTCCTCAGTGTCCCCTCCATCATGAGTCCCCAAGTGTACATAGTGACACAGGGCTTACCCTGAGAGAGAAATAACATAGTGCTTAGCAAAGTGAGGCTCCTCACAGGCGGGAGTTGGGGTTTGCCAGGTAAATGGCTGCCTGTCAAGTGCCATGGGCCCCTGTGGTCAAAGTGATCTTCCTAAAGCCCTCGCTGACCCCTCTCCCTGCTTACAAACTTCCAGCGTCCCCCAGAGTCCCTCGCATGAAGTTCAAGCTCCCTAATACGGCACTCCAGGCCCTTCTTCACTTCATTCTAGCCCTAGCACCACCCCTAAATAGCTGTGTGACCTTGGGCACGTTACTTAGCCCCTCTAAGCCTTAGAATTCTCATCTGCAAAACGGGATTAATAATAGCACTTCTTTCCAAAGTTGTTTGAGGATGAAATGAGATCATGCATGTGAGGCACTGAGCACAGGGTGATGGTAAATATTTAATACCTGTTAACTATTATTACTGTTAGCATTACTGACACTGGATGAGAGGCTTTGGGCCACCGAAGAGGAGTAAGCTGCCACCTGTGTCCCCCAGGTTCTCACGGTCCAGGAGAGGAAACCTCCCGTACGCTGAGAAGCTGCGTTCAGTTAGTGCTGGCACAGAGATGGGGACAAGGGAAGGGCACGCCCCCTCCCAGTTCGCCCTGCGGCCGCTCCCTGCCCCAGGCAGGCTGAGATTTCTCAGGCTCTGTGGCCTTGCCTGCTGGCCTCTGTCTGGAACTCCCTTTCCACCTGGCGAATGCCCACCCAATCCCAAAAAGTCCAGCTTCACCGTCACCTCCTCAGTGGAGTTGTTCTGTGTCTGTTCCTAACTCCAGTGAGAATCATCTGGCCTCTTCCCTGGAGGCTTTCTCAAGTCTCTCACACCTGTATCTCCTGTAGCTCCGTGTAGCCTGCAGTGCGAGGTTGTGCGGGCCGGGTCCTGCACAGGGGTGGCCGCCAAAGCGGAGAGCAGAGGCGGAACCCAGTCCTCGTGCCGCTCGCCGGGCTGCACAGTCTGGTGCCACCCCTGCGAGAAGGTGCTTTGCTCTGTTTCTCCCAGAGGGGCCGACTAGGCTGGGGGCAGCCCTGCTAGTCTGCCATGGGGTGTTTGGTTGTGCCGTGAGCTGTCCGAGAGTGGGCTGTCACACATGTATACGCGGCACACAGTAGGTCCTTAAGAAACGTGCAGTCACGCTGAGTCCAGGCCAGGGAAGGCAGAGATGAATAAGGGCAAGTGTGGAGGTTTAAGGGAGGACGACCACACACACCGCCTTCTCCCCTTCCAGAAATCTCTTCGGTGGGTCCCAAACCGGATGGCTTCAGAGTCCCTGCATTTGCTAACGTGCAGATTCCCCAGCCTAGCCCTGTTCTAACACAGCCTCCCCTGGCCTGCGGGTCTGTCTCAGCGCTGCAGGTGGCAGGCACGCAGCCTCCCAGGGACCTTCCCAAAGGCAGGGCACTTAATGCCTCACATTCCCCTTTGGCTTTTCCACAGTTCTTCCTCACAGGGAACGGAGTTTTGCTTTCCACCCCCTTCATTTGACAGATGTGGAAACTAGAGCAGGTGGGCTTGCTCTAGGTCACACTGAGAACAGGCAGCATCCAGAACACCCGGCTGCTGCTTCCCACCTCCCGCTGGGGCCTCTGCCCGCCAGGGCAAGCACCACGGGGCTGCAGGCAGAGCAACAGCTTGAGCCTCTGGGAAGGGGTGAGGGCGTCACATTCTGTGTGTGTGAACAGGGTGACTTAGGACCTAAGGAGTCTCTCTGGGCCCGTTTCTCCTTTTGCCAATTGGAGCCACCCCTCACCGTCTGGTGCAAAAGATGTCAGAAAGATCTCCGCACAGGGGAGAGTATGCACCCAATCGCAACTTCATTTCTGTGATTATGAACCCTGGGCCTCGGACCCTGTCTCCTAGCCCCACCGGCGCAGGGACCATCCCGCGTAGGCACCGGATGTGGTGGGTGCACAGCGGGGAGGTGGCAGGGGCCTTAGGGGCAGAGGACAGGGGGGCGGGAAGAAGGCAGAGAAAATCCCAAAGATCCGGAAGGCCGGGAGGGACGCAAAGCCCAGGATGGAAACCGCGGCTATTTGCAGCGTTGCCCTCGGGCTGCGGTCGGACTGGCGCTCGCAGCTTTGGCGTTGGAGCCCGCCGCCCCTCCCGGTGCCCTCGGCCACCCGGGCACTGCCCTGGCCGGCACGCCCCGCCTCGCCCCGTCCTTGCGGCCCCGAAGGGGTGGCTTGGGGCGCTCGGCTGGCTGCTGGCGGCGCGGGTCGGGGTGGTACGACTCGGGGTGGGGGTGCTGGGCCAGGGGCGGGCGAGGTCCTTCGAGGCGAGGTGCGCTCCCGCAGGCGCTGGGCCGGGCGCGGGCACGGGGAGCGGTCTGACCGCGGGGTGGGTCGCGGCCGTGGCGGAGCGCCCTTGGGTCCCGGGTGGGCGCTCAGGATTGCTAAAGGCTGAGGTTTGGCTGCTGTTGCGCCGCCGAGAGAAGAAAGGGCGCAGGAGGGGGAGATCTTTTTTAAACGTTGTGGGAGAGCAGAGAAGAGGGAAACACACGGAGCCGAGGGCGGGATGCGGGCAGGAAGCTGACGTTTCCTGAGCGCCCGCTTTACCCAAAGTGGGTGGGATGACTGGTCCCTTTTCCCCGGCCGGAGTGAGGAGGCTGCGTGCCCGGGATGAGGCCACCCCACTGTGAAGTGGCCGAGTCGGGATTCGAGCCAAATCTGCCTCCCACTCGGATGCTCTTTCCCCTTGACTGAGAAAGGCAAACAGGAGCGAGAGGAGCCTGGCGGGGGCAGGACGAAGAAAGTAGGGGAGGTGGAAAGAGATGCAGGAGGGAGGGGGCGCCAGTGGGAGGTCCCAGCTGCTGGGTAGGAACTTTTGAGGGGAGGGAGCCGAGGTCTGGCCGATAACCTGGATTCTACCATCCCAGGTGACGCTGCTGGGGCCCTGCCTTAGTCCTTCCGCGCCCTTTCAGCGCCCCCTTGTGGAAACGTCCTGAAGCCTGATCTCTCCTAGAACTCGGAGTTGGCGGATCCGGGTGGGGCAAGGGCTGTGGGGTGGGCTCGCCGGCCTCTCCTTCCGATAGAGGGGCGGGAGGCGCTGCGCCTTTAGGACGGGGTGAGGCTAGCCTCCTGGGGGGGAGGGGGGTGGATAAACGTGGCCCGGGGAGGGTCACTGGCGCGGCAGTCTCTGCACCCCGTGCTTGGACCTTTCCAGCTGCAACGGGTTAAGACCGCTGAAAAGGGCCACTGCTCCTCGGATCTTTCAGGTTATCTTCATGCATTTCTTAAGTGATTCTGGATTTACTGAGCACTTACAACGTGGGCATTGCCCCAGAACCGAGATGAAGGAAACTGACAAGCATTATAACAGTTTTAACAGCGGGGAGCAAAGTGCCGTGGCAGGAACATTGGGAGAGAAACACAGAGTCCTGCATTTCCCCACACTTGGAGGCGGGTGCACTTGAGACACTTGTCCTAAACAGGACACTATGAGTTTGGACAAGCGGGGCTTCGCACCCAGAGTGTGGACGGGGTGCGCAGAGCTCTCGCTCCCTGTGCCCGGAGGTGGTGTGGGCAGGTGTCTCTGCCCACAGTCGTGAGAGATGATCGGGTCGTGCTTTGGCATTTCTAGCCCCTCAGTCATGCCCGGAGTATTTTTGGCAGGATCTGAAGGTATTGCCCAGATCCAGAAAGAAATTCTCTGTGTCCTGAGAATGGTTGAAATGAGTCCCTCCCCTGGCCTTTGTCATCAGGCACCTCCCCCGCCACCCAAGGACATTCTGGCTGGACCCAGGGTCCTGGAAGCTACTCATCCTGTCTCCCTTCTCCATCGCCTTTCTCCACCAGACCCACGTGTGTCCTTTTCACAACTAAGCTCTACCAGGAAAGACAGCGTGCACTGCTGAGGGTATTCTTCTGCAAGAAGGATTTAAGTTAACAGCAGTGAAGTATAGACACATAGTGGCTAGGGGTAAGACTCTGGGTTCGAATTCTGGCCCCACCACTCCCCCACCCTCTGTGTGACCTCAGACGTTCTGAACTTCATTCACCGCACGCAGAAGATACGGGTAATAAGGTACTCACTTCAAAAGGCTGTTGAGGCGTTTAAATGAGATAATGCATAAAAGAACTTCGGGCAGCCCCCGGCACACTGTAGGCATTTAACAGATGGTAGCCATTATTATTGCTGTTTACAATACAATGAAACAATAACACTCATCCATATTTTACAGGAAAGCCCAGATGAAAGAAAGCCATTTTAGGCATTCGCTGATATTTCGCCATCAGGTTGAGAGTTTCCTCTAAACAGCAGCTGGTCTCCCCCGTTAGACTGGGAGCTCCCTGCAGCCGAGCCTCTTGGACAAGGCTCAGTGCACCAGACCTCAAAGGTGGGGTCCAGAATCCTCAGGCCTGAGGGCCAAGGAAGGCATGTGAAGGCCCCCTTGCTGGGGAATGTGGGTTCTGGTCCTGCCCCTGCCTGAAACGTGGAGGTGAGGAAGTTCCTCTCCTGAGTGCTTTGCTTCTCCCGGCGTCTGTGTGCAATAAAGACACCCAGAATCTGACCCATCCATTAGTGCACGAGAAGCTCGTGGTGAAAGTCGGCCTTTTCTTCCTGGGTCTTGGTTAGCGAGCGTGGGAGGAAAGTGAACGGCTAATTGAAGTAGAGTTATAATGCACTGTCCTCCCTCTACCTAGTGGAGCTTCCAGACCCCACTGTCTGCAGAGCAGCGTGTTTCTCGTGTCGGGAGGACTCCGGAGAACTCCCATGGGTTCGGTCGCTTGGCTGGCTGGGCTGGGCATGAGGCTCAGGGCTAGCTCCTGTCCCGCCTCCCCTGACCACTGTCTGGAACACCTGAGCCGACGGAGCTCTCAGTGGAAGGCTGAGTTCAGTGAGACCCTGTGCAGGCCGCCTGGGGACTGGGGAGGGGAGAGACGAGGGCTTGAATGCCGGGCTGGGGAGTGTGGGTTTTACCCAGCAGGCACTGGGAGTCATTGGAGGTTTTAGAGCAAGGGAGTTATGTGCCCTTCGTGAGTTTCCAAACCCTCTTCCCCTCAACAAGGTGAGTGTGAGGAGGGGGCTGGAAGTGAGGAGTAGCTGGAGATTGGGAAACCTTTTAGAGGTGATGATGATAGTCTAGAGGTGACACGGGGAGCCTGGGGCAGGGAGTAGAGGGCTGTCTTCGTGTCACTGCCGAGGGTGTCAGCAGGTCTGAGATCCGGAGGTGTGGAGACAGAGGGGTGCACTGGGGTGATGAAGAGGAAGGAGGGGGAGAGCTGATGAGGGGTCATGTTGGAGAATGTGACAGTGTGAAAGGCCTGACTGTCCAAGGGCTGGACCAGGAGGTGCTTGGAGCTCAGGGGACTGGGTCATGGAGCTTTAAGGAGGTCAGCGTGCTGGATGGTGAAGCCAGGGGCGACCAAGATAACCCAGGGACATGGAGAACGGGAGGGCTGAAGCCGCACACCTGAGCAGCCTCAGTATTTAGGAGGCAGGTGATGGACAAGGGGGTGGGGCGAGAGAGACTGAAAAGGAGAAATGAGAAGAATGGGTACCTCCAGAGGGAGGAGAGGTGCAGACATTGGGGCAGGGGACGCTTATAAAGACACACACTTGGGAACAGACACAGGCTGCAGCGCCTGGAAACAGCGCTGGCAGAACGCACACGGGCGGCCGGCAGCGGTGACTTCTGAGATGGGCAGCAGGGAAAGGGAGCATGCCAGCATCTACTCCATACCCTGTACTATTTGAGCCTTTTACAGAGAAAATCTGTGCATGTGCTACTTTCACAATTTTAATCAAGATAAGACATAATCCAAACGTTCGTTGACGAGAGAACAGGCAGCTGGGTTGTGACGGGGGAATACTACACAGCAGTGAAAACGAACGAACCAGAGCACATGTCATCAGCGTGGTTAACACTCAAAATACTGAGCAAAACAAGCGAGGTGCAATGAGGCGACTTCACCCACCTAGACTTTAAAAGCATAAAAAACATCGATATTATAGCTGGGTACATACACACGTAGTGAACGGCTAAATCCTCATGGGAAGGATTAATTCATAAATTCAGGACAGAGCTTATCTATGGGGGCGTGGGGAGGAGACACAGGTCACTTCAATTTCCTCTGCAATAACGTGTTTCTCGGCTGCATAGTGAATATTCAGTTTTGCTGTACTGTTATCTATACCTTTGTGTGTGCCTGATAGAATCACTACATTTTGGGGGTAAAAAAAAGACTAGAAAAGAAATATGAAAAGCCTTGAGAGAGAGGGGTTTTAAGAAAGACAGCAGGGCCCTGGCTGGGTGGTGCAGTGGGTTGGAGCGTGCCCCCCCCCCCCCCATGCCAACAGGGTGTGGGTTCCTGGTCAGGGCACGTAAGAGATTTTGGGTTTGGTCCCTGGTCGGGGCCTGTACGGGAGGCAACTGGTGGACATTTTCCTCTCACATCGATGTTTCTTTCTCTCTCTCTCATTCTCTGTCTTCCTCTCTCTCTAAATTTAATAAACATCCCCAGGCGAGGATAAAACATAAAGAGGGGGGGAGAGAGAGAGATGGGTCAGCAGCAGGAAATGAGGCAGCCAGCCCCGCAGGGTATGGGGGGCTGCGGGCGGAAGCCAGGCTGCCCTGGGGTGGGGTGGTGCCCACCAGAGTTTTGGGCCCATGGCAGAGGGTCTGCTTATAGTTTTCCTGTTCAGAGTCCCCACATGAGGGCCCTGAACCCCACTGTCCACCAATGGTCCCCCTAGGGGTTTCCCACTGTGGTCTGAGCTCCCCTGGCCTCTGGGACCCATGAGGGAGCACCCAAAGGTCTCCCCAAGGGGTACATGGAGGCCTCACGCTGAGACAGACTCGCCTGAGGACCCAAAGGGCATCAGAGCTGCGGACCAGCCCCTGAGGCAACGGACGGCCACGCTGACCCAGACAGGAGTCAGTGGGGCTCTGGCACCCAGGGGGCAGGTGGGCGGAGACTGTGTTGAGGCTTGAAGGTCTGAGGAGGCAAAAGCCAAGCCCCGGTGGCCAGGCAGGGAGAGTGGGCGATGCCCAGGCTTGGCAGGCAGAGATCGGGCTGAAAGATGCAGTGCCAAGCTGGGGAGAGGGGCTGCCAGGGCTGGAGATCAGAGGAGCGGGTGGGGGAGGGCTGGGCACTGTCAGGGCTTGAAACAGGAGGCTGCCCGGGGCAGGGAGGCAGTGGGGTGAGGTGTGGGGGCTCGGTGAAGCCGGGGGGTGGCCGGGAGGAAGTGGGCAGTGCCAAAGGAGCAATGGGAGAGAGTCGGTGCCAGCTTGGGGCTGGCGGGGCGGTGGGGGTGGGCAGTGGGCACAGGGGGGAGGGAGCTCTCACCCTTGCTCTTCCCCAGGTCTCCTTCTGTTTCGCAGCAGTAACAGAGGCTTCTGTTGGTAGGTTGCGAAACCCGAGGTGCAGGTTCACAGGGCCCTCTGCGGTCATCTGTCACAAGCCCTTCTTTGTACAGGTGGGGGCGGTGAGGCCCCCAGTGGGGGGCTGGCCTTTCCAAAGCTACCAGTGAGTCTGGTGACAGGATCTGGGCCCGACCTGCCGTGTGTGCGGGCCTGTGCCACACCTGGGCTGTAAAGCTGAGGGCTGGGAGGCAAGGGAGGTTGGGAGAGGCAAGAGCGAAGCGCTCTAGTCTTGGCCACGGGGGCCGGGGGTCCTATGGGGAAACAAGGCCAAGCGCGTCCAAACCTGGGCCGAGGTGGAAGGCCACGTGCACCACTGGGAAGATGACATTCTTGGGCAGCAGTGGAGTGGACTGCCCATGAGTTGGGGCCTTGCGGGGAGGGGTCCCATGGGAGATATCAGCTTTGGCGAGGCTCAAATATAAGTGGGGGGAGCATTTAGATCTATGAAGAATTTATTTTTAAGCCCTGGCTGGTGTAGCTCAGTGGATTGTGTGTGGGCTGTGAACCAGGCATCGCAGGTTCGATTCCCAGTCAGGGTACATGCCTGGGTTGCAGGCCATGACCCCTAGCAACCGCACATTGATGTTTCTCTCTCTCTCTCTTTCTCCCTCCCTTCCCTCTCTAAAAATAAATAAATAAAATCTTAAAAAAATTTATTTTCAAACCAAACAGCCCACAGTACTCGAAGAAACTTTGAAAGACAAAAACATGTCGTGAAGATGGGATGATTGCTGTGTGTCAAAGGAGCTGACCTTGTTACTCAGCTGTCCTAGGGCTCAGGGTGTGGGTCCTCGGATCAGCAGATACTCCCAAGACCTGTAGGTGTGCTGCAGGTCAGGGCCGGGGGTTCTCTCTGCTTCATCAGCCGCAGCCCAGGAATGCGCACTGCAGCCCAGGGACAGGGGTCGGTTGGGAAGGGCCCTGGGGAGCGCTGCTCCCTGCTCGGTGGAGCGGACTGAGGTCCCGGGAGAAGCAGCATAATCTCCAAAGCAACCATTTTGTCTTGTTTATTTACTTCCAAGATGTATTTGGGGACTTGCGTGTGCCTGGAGAAGTGTCTGGCATTCCGGGAGGGCGTTGACCTGAACCAGGGTGCCCCGGAGGGCCGGGAATGAGCCTGGATGGGTGGTCGGGGGAGTGGGCCTGGCTGGGCAGAGACAGAGGGACAGGCATCTGCCCCGCTGTCCTCTGGTCAGGGGAGGGGCCCATGGTGGCCCGCACCTGAGGAGCCTCCCACTCCCTGTTTGCCTGGCAGTGCCCGGCTGCCCGGGAAGGGTGGGGTGTCCGGCAGCTCCCAGGGGCTGCAGGATGGGAGCCGTTTAGCCTCCACAGTCATCTGACCCCCATGACTCAGGCCTGGCCCTGCCCACCGAGGGCGATGGGCCAGTCTGAGCTCATCACCACTGCCTGGAGCAGAAGCGGTAAACAAGTTCACCCTCGGCCTCCTGCCCCTGAGAGGAAGCAGGGAGGAAGGTGAGGTGGGGGCCCCAGACACTCCTCCTTTCTGGCCCAAGCAGTGGCCGGTCATGGCTGCCCACCGCGGGGCTGGCAGGCGGTGTGCTGCTGCTGCTGCTGCGGATGACGTGTGCAGAGCGTGATTGCCTTCCCATGCATCCTCAGGGGAGCTGTGGGGACAAGGTGGCTGGGGTTCACGGGGACCACGTCACCCCACCCCTGGAGTCTGGGGGCTGACAGTGGAAGGCTGGGACTGAGGGCTGGGGCGTCCTGTGGAGTAGTAACACCTGCTTTGACCTGCTGGGTCTTGGCCTCTGGCCTTCAGGCCTCACAGCCCAGAGCCCTGTGTGTGCTAAGGGGTCCCTGTGGCCTCCAGGGGCCTCTGTGCAGCCGCATGCCAGTGTTTGGGGGCTAGGGAGCCAGCCTGCCTGCAGGGTCCACAGAAACATGTGAGAGGGCCCAGTTTTCAGCATCTGTCCTCTGGATAGGGGTTCCCTGGTGCCTTCGCCTCTCCTTCCACCTGACTATCTCCTCCTCTGCTCTCTCCCTCCTGTCTTTCTGTGTCTCCCTCCTTCCCTTTTACACCCCTTTCCCCGCCTTTCCTCCCTCTTAACATAGAGGCCGGCATTGCTCTTTGTAACCACCAGATGGCACCAGTGCATCACATGTCCTTTACAAGCTGGGGTTACCGGCCAACCCCCCCCCTCCCCCCAAGCCCAGGATGATTAACCACCCTTAACCCTTCCCAACACCCACACCCTGCCCGACACTTTCCTGGGACTTTAAACATGGAGGAAAACAAGCAGCAAAACACCGCCAGGGCCGGGGTGGGGGCCAGGCGCTCCCAGCTCTTTGCGGATGCCCCAGTACCTCCCCAGGGCAACACCTCAGAAAGGGTGTTCATACACATGACAGTGTTTACTCCTCGACGCCTCGAGGTCCTGGTTGGCATCCCCGCTTTACACAGGACGAGCCCGAAACCCAGAGAAATGGAGTCACTTGCCCGCGGTGGGACCAGGCTCTCTGTTCCCCTTTGGCCTCTCTGTGTACCTTCCTGCCGTCTCTTCTAACGGGGCTGAGCTGTAGAAGAGGCGGCCCCTCTCAGCCCTTTGGGGTCCCCCAGGCTGATGGACCAACACAATCCTGCCCCAGGAACCGACTGAATGGGGGAGACAGAGGTGCAGCCTGTGGGAGCCCCTGCTGGTGTGGAGCCAGAGCTAGGCGAAGGTCATCAAGGCAGACTTCCTGGAGGGGGCAGGGGCCAGGACTAAGGGAAGGTAGGCTGAGGGAGGGCAATGCCCCTTGCTGGGTGCTCTCAGGCCAGGAGCTGCTCAGCGGCCCTCCTGTATGGGGAGCAGAGGGGGTGGGCTGTGGCTGCCCCAGAAGCAGTGGAAGGGACCAACTTGGACTAAGCTCCCTCACTGACCCATCCCCCCACCCCCTCACTCCCTGTCCCACTGGGAGGCCTGCTGTGGGCTGGGGACAGGAGGCCCAGGGTGGGGTCCCTTCTCCAGGGCCTGAGCAGGATCCTGAGCCGGCTGTGGCAGTGCCCAGGAGCCAGAGAGGAGCCGCCGCCCCCCACCCCCTTGGGCCCCTCTGTAATTAGGGCTATTTTTAGGCCCCTCTTCCTTCCTATTTCAGGCCTCTGGACTGGGCCGGAGAGTGGGCTGTCCTGGGGCCGAGGGCTGGAGCCGCTAAACTGGGCCGCAGCGTGGGAGCTGCAGCCACAGTGCAGACCACAGCCTGGGGCGGAGTCCGGGCGGGGGAGGGGAGCGAGGACGTGGCCAGGCCTTGGGTAGGGCCGTGGGGGCGTGCCTGGGCTCCTCTGACCCCTCCCTGGGTCCCTCGCTGGTCTGCCTCACGCTGGCCCATCCCTCTGGCCCCTGCCCCCAGCCCTGCTGATGGGAGGTGGCCGGCTAGCCCTGGGCCCACACCTCTGAGTGTCCAAGATTGTGCGACTCCAGCACCTCCAGGACAGTGCAACCCCCCCACCCCCAGAAGGGTGTCCCGAATGTTCATAATAATGACCAGCATTTATTGGCGCTTACTGTGTACCAGGTACGGTCCCAGCATTTTACCTGTGCTCATTCATTTACTGTATACAATAGCACTATGAGGTCAGTGCTGTTTTGTCCCTATTTTAAAGATGGAAAAACTGAGGCTCTGAAGTAGCCCATTTTACATGCGCCAGGCTTGTTCTCGTGCGGCCTGCTTTCAGGGTGCATCTTTGATGGGGGTTGGGGAGAGGGGTGCTGGGAGACGTGGCTTTTTTCCTCCATCGACTCCACTCCTCGGGTCCCGGTGCTCAGGCGGGCCTGGCTCCCAGGCAGCTGCGGCCTGTGATCGGCCCCTGATCTGCCCATCGTCTTACGGTCCACGGCCTGTCCTGCAGGCGGAAGGGTGGGTCTTGCCCAGCTGGTTCCAGTTAGGCACAAGAAAGCTGGTGAGGGGTATATTTAGCCCTGGTTTCTGGAGGAGCCAGAGGTCTTTCATCCTTGGAGGCTCTGGCCACAGTGGGTCTCAGCTTGCCAACGCTGGGCTCCTGGGCTGCGGGACAGACGGGCTTCGGGGCAGGGAGTGGGGTCAGGGGGGAGAAGGGGCCAGTGTGACCCTGCTCCGCTCCCTGGCTGGGGGGAAGTGGTGATGCCAGCCCAGGCGGCGGAGGTCAGACTGCCGCACTCGGGATGTGTCTTTGCAGGCCTGAGGGCTCCTCCAGGCGCAGGAGGCAGGCCCGGGGGAGACCTGCGGCCTGCCTCCTCCTGCCCAGGCAAGGCCCGGGCCCAGCATGTCCACGGCATGGAGCCTATTCTCGGGGCCTGGCCCCGGCCGGGGAGTTTGGGGACCTGTTCTTAGTCGGGAGCCGTGGGCGGGGGGCAGAGTTCAAGGGAAGGAAGGGGGTGGCCTTTCTGCTCTCTTGAAGGAGACTGACATGTCTGGGCATCGATGTTTGGAGAAGGTGGGAGTGTTGAGGGGCAGGTATATCGGGCAAGAGCAAAAGAAACAGGCGTGCAGAGAGGCGGCCATGTGGGGCCAAGTGCCGCCACGCGTGTGTCCGGGTGGGCAGGAGGCGCGTGTGGCATTTGACTTAGCGCCCTGTGCCTCTGGGTGGGGGGCACTCATGGAGTGCCGTGCCATGGCGGGCGGGCCAGGACCCTGTGCCGTGGGCTGACTGCGGGGCGGGATTCTGGTGGTGTGCAGGTGTGAGATGACCCACGGGTGACCTCGGCATTGCTCCACTGCGGGAGGCTAGGACAGTGTGGGACCCCACCGTGACGTTTCTGGGGGGCACCCTGTGAGTATGATGGCAGGTGAGGGCCTAGAGCTGTTTCAGACAGTACAGCTGATCTTGCGGGGTTGTGTTCATTACCCCCCGGGTGTTGGCCTGTGTGTGTGTGTGTGTGAGACTGGATAAACACACGTGTGGATGCAGAATGTGGGCTTTGGCTGTGTGTGTGTGTGCACGTGTACCGTCATTCTGGGCGTGCCCGGGTATGGGAGTGCGCAGCTGGGCTCCCAGCCCCCCGCCCCGGCAAACAGGGCCCGCTCCTGCTGAGGGTTGTGCCCCGTTGCCCTTCCGGGGACCCCCACCCCAAAGCCACAGGCTCTCTGGGCCTGAGGGAGGGAACCCTACACGTTGTAAGCGCCTGTCTCTCCCCTAATCCTCTCACCCCCACTCCCTCCGACCATCCCCACAGACGGCAGGCTCCTACCTGCCCCGGGGCTGGAGGCAGGGGGAGAGAGAGGAGCCGCCCCGCCTGCCCGCCGCCCCTCTGTCGTCTCTGCTCAGACAAAGAGCTCACCCCGGTCTCTGTGGGCGTCTGGGAGACGCTGGAGGGATTAGCTGCCCGCACCACCTTCTCCCCACCTCATGCCAGCCCACCCGGCTGGCACCAACACCTCTGAGTGCAGGGTTGGTGCCCTCACCACTGCCTCTCTGGTCCGTGTGTGTGTGTGTGTGTGTGTGTGTGTGTGTCCCCTGCCCCTGGCACTGTGGTGGAGGCAGGGGTTCAGCCCATTGAGCAGTGGGCCCTGGGGCACGCCCGTTCCTTCCACTGCTGCCCAGGGTGAGGTCTCCCCTCGGTCACTCCTGCGTGTGCCCGGCAGGCTGGCAGGGCAGGCCAGGCCGACGTGTTTGCTGGCAGCCCATCTTTGCATCTCTCATCCCTGGCTATGGCGCCCCTCCCCCACAGCCGACTGCAGCTCTGACCTCCCATTCCTGCCCTTCGCATTCCTGGGGGAGGATGAGTCAGGCCAGTCAGCCCTGCGAGCAAGATGTGAGGAAGCAGGCTCCCTTCTAGTGAGGGCTCAGCCCACCCTAGAGAGGGAAGCCATCTGTCTCAGCGTGGGGTCCGAGGAGCTCCTGGGACTCAGGAATGGCATTGGGGCTGGGCTGTTCGACGTGTTTCTGGAGAGCCACCTGTGGCTTCGCTTCCATTGGGGGGCGTGACTAGTAAGGCTAGAGTCACTGTCTTGTGACTTAGAGCCATTCACACCAGTCCTTTCTTCGTACTGTGCAACACTAGAAGCGATTCTCGAAGTTCTTTCACATTTATCCTCGCTGGGGGTTTCTGGACGGGTGGGCAGGCATTGCTACTTCTCCCATTTCAGAGGGGTTTAGACTGAGGCTCTGCGAAGTTACCCAAAGTCACGCAGCTGATGAGCGATAGATGTAGGATGGAACCCCGGGTTCTACTTTGTAAGTATCAGGAGAGACCCTTTGGCCCGCTCACAGTCCCCTCGGCGGGGCCCCCACCTCCTCCATGCGCATCCCTGCCGCCCCCGAGGAGTCTGCAGTCTTGGGAAACCGGGGAATGGAAACAGGCCAGTGGGAGCTGGGCGAGATGACCCGGCCCCTCCCGGAGGCACACCCCAGCCTTGAGCAACCGGGGCCCCATTCCACAGACGGTTCTTGTAGCCCATCCTGTGCTTTTTCGGGGTATGGGTGGAAACTCCCTTCTCTCCCTGCCAAATGGGTGGGCATTGCTTTGTTGTTGAAGACTTCTCCATTTTAATCTTTTCTATCAAAATGTTATTCTACAGGCTGAGTCTCCTCCTGCTGCAGGTGAGGCCTGCCTCCTTTGGTTCGGCCTTGGGTGGAGACAGTGAGGCACCAGCCCCGTCCCTCCCTTAGGAGGAGGCTGCCAGGAAGGAAGCTGGGGTTTCCCAGTGGCTGGGAGAGGTCATGGAGGTCAGGGATCTGGCTAGTGCTTTCAACGTAAGAGAGGATCGCTGCATGGAAGTGGACATACAGAAGTGGGGGGGTGCATAGGTGTGTAGAAGAGGGTGAACGAATGCCCATTTGGGTGGAGGAGGCATGTGTGGGTTGGTGGGTGAGTGGGCGGATGGGTAAGTGAACAGGTGAGATGTATGGATGGGTGAGTGGGCGGTGTTTGGATGGATGGGTGTGTGGATGGATGGATGGATGGATGGGTGGGTGGGTGGATGGATGAGCATGCAGGTAAGTGGGTATGTGAGAGAGTGGTTGGATGCATATGTTATAAGGTGGATGGAGAATGGGTGGATGCATGGGCGGATGCATGGAAGGATGGGTAGCTGGAAGGAAGGGAGACCCGATGGGTGAGTGGAAGGGTGGAGAGGGGTGGGAGAGTGGGCCAATAGTTGTGTGAGTGGATCTGTGGCAGAGGAGGCTGGATTTGGGGGCGCTGGAGGAGACTTTAGGAGACAGGCCACATACAGGGAATGGTTTTGGTCAGCTCTCACTTATCTGGACTGACAGAGAGAAATCGTGTCATGGAAAAATCTAGAAGACACCGGCTAGCTGTAATCTGATTTATGTCACATTCAGGGGCGGGGTTCAGCTCACATTTATGAAGTCTGAACATCAGAGCACTTGTGACATGTCAGTCACACGCACGGACACGGCCCATCCTGGGCGTCCAGCTGTGGCTGTCCTGGAGCCGTCGTCTCCCCCCTCCCGTGCTGGAAAGCACGGTGCCTCCTCCCAGGTGGGGGCAGAGCGCAGACCGAGCGGGTGTGGTGCGGTCCTCTGGCGGCTCACCCCTTCCCCAGGGTCAGGGCAGAGGGACCGAACCCTCCGAGGGCCCGGGGCTGCTCCTTTGGTTCCCTGAGATTTGGTCAACCCTAGAGGTGCCCAGAGTCCCAGGGATCAGCCTGATGTTGGCCGGCTGGTGTGATGCCAACAATAAACTGACACTGGACACTGGAGGGGAGATGCCAGGGAGCTGGCATGCTCGGTGTGGGCGGTGGGCGGTGGGCTACAGAGTAATTTCTCTGTTCCTTCCCAGCTGCTGGGCCTATTCTTGGCTCTAAGAGGACTCTCTTTTGTCCTTTCTTGAGGAAAATCTTCCCCTGTGGGACTCTGGGTGGTCTGCTTCCCACGGCAATTCCAGAAGCCTTGCATGCTGAGTGCCCGCTGGATGCTGAGCACCTCACCTACGTCGTCACATCCAAGCCCCACTGTCCTTTCAAGGCTGGGAGAGTCTCTCCCATTTTACAGACGAGGAGACTGAGGCTCAGGACGATTAAAGAGTGCATCCAGTATTATCCACGCAGGAGGTCATGAAATCGGGATTTCTAGTCAAGTCAGCCTGGCTTCTCTGAGCCATGCCGCCTGTCATTTCTGAGGCCACGCCACCCCCCAAGTGTCAGGTCCAGCAGGGGGAATGGGTCCAAGGAGCAGCAGCTGGAAGGACAGGTCAAAGAAGGAGAAACTCAAGAACAAGGAGATGGGTCCTGGTGGAGACTTGTGCGTGTTCCTGGGGCCGTCTCGCAGAGGTCCACTGACCTTGATCTGACATAGGAGGCGGCCTGCAGGACGTGGATGGGACCACCAGAAGGACTTTCTGGCCGAGAGGGGTGGAGAACTCTGGAGTGGGCAGAAGAGGGAGGGAGCAAAGCAAAGTCCTTTGCAGAAGCCGTCTTCTGGTGGCTCCATGCAGCCGACCTGCTGACCTGCTGACCTGGCGCAGGGGGTGGTAGGAGGCCATCCTGGGACACCCCCTTGCAGCCGAGGTCCTGGAATCCCCTGCCCGGGTGGGAGTCGGGATTCTGGGGTATTCTGGATCCGAGCACAGGCAAATCAGGACTAGTGCTGGAATGCTGAAGATGGGGCTGCTTGGAGCCCACCTCGGGACCCCAAAAGTGGGGCTGGGCGCTGCCAGGATGTGTTTTCTCGGGGACAGAGAGGTTGTAGCTGTAGGCACCATGAGGGAAGGCCACCCTGGTCCCCAAGCAAGGCAGTCCCTGAGGCCAGAAGCCTGCCAAGTCCCTGGGGATGCCGAGAGGGCAGCGGGGCCAGGCCCTGATCCTGAGTCCCAGGCCCATGATGAGGTGGCTCAGACCTTGGCCCGTCCCCAGCAGCTGGGTGGGTGGAGGAGGACTGGGGGGTGGGGCCGGTTGGGGTGGGGACTAGGAGGTCCAGGTGGGCCTGGGCAGAGGGTGGCCCTTCCTGTGTCTCCCCTCGCCCTGCTGGTCTCCCTCCCCTCTCTTTGATGCCTCTCACCACAGACTTCAAACAGACTGCCCTCTGCTTCCACCCTCCACCCGCCCGTAATTAGAGCCTCCCTCCCGGGCTGCCTCTCGCCCTCACTCCCTTCCCGGCCCTGGACCCAGCTCTGGCTCGCCCTCTCGCCTTCATCTCTCTGCTTTCTCCCTCCTTCTCGCTCTCGTTCTCCATCGCTCTCTTCTCTCTGTGCCTGGTTCTGTGGCTCTGCCTCTCCCTCTGGTGCTCTGTCTAGATGAGGGGCCGGCTCCAGACCCGCCCACAGGCCTCCCCAGGCCACCGTCGCCGTCCCCTCTCCCTTTCTGTTCTTAGCCTGACTGGACTGGGCTTTTCGGCCTTTGTGGCCGTGTGTCCTCTCCGTCTCTCTCTGTCAAGCCCTGTCTCTGCCTCTCTCCTTTTCCTTCTCTCTTCTCCTTACTGTGATCTTCACCCCTCCCCGCCCTTCCCTCTCTGTCCTTATCTGTGCCCTTCCCACTCAGCACCCGGGACCTGGGCCTCTGCCTGCGCCGGGCCCCTGGCTGAGACTCGCAGTCTGCAGGCAACAAGCCGGGCCAGCTTCAGGCGGTTGCCTCCTCCCTGGCGGGTGCCCTCGGGGCTCTGGGCACGGCCCCGGTGCCTCCCACTCCTCCCTGGACGGCCTTCAGGCCCTTCCCGGGTCTGGTTTTTCTGGCCAGGCTGACCTCCCACTCAGCGGGCCTCCTCTGCGGCCCTGCGGCCGGGTGTGCATATCTGCTCTCCCTCTCCGGAGGAAGGGGGGCTCGCCAGGGGCCTCTCTGTGGCTTGATACGGGAAACAGGGGATCAAGAATCCTACAAATCCCTGCCCCTTGAGGCAGTGGGGCTCTGGTTGGACCCTCACCCCAGCCAGGGCCCTGGCATCTGCAGCAGTGTCTGCCCGTCATCTGTAGGGGTTTCATCTCAGAGAGAAGAGGCTTGACATTCCCTCCCTCCACCCCCAGGGCACCTGGTGCCACAGACCCAGGCTCTCTCTGGAGAGACCGGCCTGGAGGGACAAACCTGGGGCAGTGAGGGGTTCGTAGGTGGAGGGACCCCCTGGGCTGAGAGAGCCGGTTTGAACCCTCCCCGCCCTGATGCTGCGGCTCTGGCGGGGCCTCCCTGGGCCTGCTCCCAACGGGGCTGTGAGGAGGGGTGATAATAGAAAAGACATGACTAACCCCCAGGCTGGACACGATGTTTTCCAGCTGACAGTGCCCTTCCCTGGTCACGTGGGAGCCTCCTGACCTCCATCACGGGCGTGGAGGGGGATGACCGCATCCTTCTCGCAGATGAGGGCGCCGAGGCACAGGTGCTCTCTCAGGGTCCCTGCTGGAGGGGGAGGGGGAGCAGGCTGAGCTGGGGGCTCAGGGTCCAGACGGTGGGGGGTGGGCAGGACACACGCCCCTGGTTGGGGCCTCATGGGCCTCAGGCTTAGGAGGTTCTGGCCAGTTCTAAGTTTTAGGCAAAAAAAGAGTGTTTCCTGGGTGGATAAGAGGCCTGGAATCAAAGGGCTGCAGCAGGGACCCCAATGTTGGATATTTCTGGTTCGGCCCCAGGAGAGGCCAGGCCTTGGGGCTGCTCAAGGGATCAGGCTTTGGATGGGCTAGGGGGGCACCCCTGGCTGGCAGCGCGAGGATGTGTGACTGCATGTGACTATGTGTGCACACACATGTGCGAAAGTGTGTATATGAGCGAGGGTGGCTGTGGGGGGCATGCTGCATGTGGGCATGGGTGCTGCGTGTGCGCGCACACTCTGCGTGGGCGTGAGGACTCGCGGCTGTGTAGATCAGTGTGTGAGAGCGTGGGGTTCAGTGAGTGCATGCAATCGAGTGAGATCGTTCTGAAGGTGAATGAGTGAGCACAATTGCGTCAGCGTGTGAGTGTGTGACTGCGTGTGTATGAACCGGCTGGAGTCTCCGATGGTGAGAGGATGTCCACACACGCAAATAGAGCGAGGGAGGGAGCGAACAGCTGTGAGGACATGTGTGCACACGTGTGC
The DNA here is from genome assembly GCF_004126475.2 of Phyllostomus discolor. Lineage (NCBI taxonomy): Eukaryota > Metazoa > Chordata > Mammalia > Chiroptera > Phyllostomidae > Phyllostomus > Phyllostomus discolor. Next base: position 101,756,881 of record NC_040910.2, on the reverse strand, counting down.
ACACGAGTGTGCTTGTGCATGAGCATGTGCACATGCCCGGAGTTTCCTCCCCATCTGTAGGGGCCCCTGTGCCTCATCCCCTGTCCCTCCCTCCTACACTCCTCCCCTTCCTCCTTTCTCCCCTCCCTGCTCAGCTGCCTCTTGGGGACCAAGTGTCAGGACCCCCCCAATTCTAGAGGCGCCCTGGGACACTCTTTCCTCCCTTTACTGTCAGGAAGGGGGCCCCTGGAGCCCCGGTGGGGGGGTGGTTGGCTCAGAGCGAAGGGCGCAGGGTGGAGGTACGGCGGAGGAGTGGAGGAATGGTGGTCTCCTGGACTCCCTCTCCCGCACCGTCCCGAGTGCCCAGTGCGGGAAAGGGGTGGAGAGAGGGTGATTGTTAAGTGACAGTCCCTTGGTCCCTGGTGCACGTGACTCTGCCAGGTCAGGAGGAGGCTCCAGTGGCCTAGGCTCTGCCCTGTGGCCTGGGCCTCGCTGGCTCCGTCTCTCTGGGCCTCAGCTCCTCGCCTGTGAAGCCTTCTCCCCCGGGTTCTAACATCTGGCCTGCTGGTTATCACCCTCTCCCCTGCCCCAGGAACTGTGGCTTGTTTCCCCAGCTCTGCCAACTTGGCAGGGCCTCCAGTCTGAGGTTCTTGGCCGGGGAGAAGCCTGGAGGAGTGAGGGAATTTTTTTACCTTTAGAAACTTGAGGATTTGGGCGGAGGGTGGTGTGCCTACCCCCCACAGACTTGTCTGAGCACACCTCTGCTGCAGGGAGGGACAGGTCCTCCAGCCACCCTGCCCTGGGGTGGCTCTCCGAGCAGAACATGTGGTGCTTGCTCTGGGGAGCCCTAATCTGAGGGGGCAGGAGCGGCCCTGGCTCGGGGACCCCTCAGTCTGGGGGGAGAGATGAGACACAACGAAAACCGAGACGGCTGGGACCACACGGCAACATAAGGACAATCCCAGCCAGACAGAACCATGAGGTCCGCAGCGCTCACCGAGGCTGGGCTGGGCTCAAAGTAGCTGCTCAGTTCTTTGAATATATGAAAGAAAGAAAAGAGGAAGAAGAAGGAGAAGGAGGAGGAGGAGAGGAAGAAGAAGGAGAAGAAAGCAGGGAGGGAGAGAGGGAAGGAGGGTGGGGGAAGGACCCCAGGGCTGGAGGGGACAGACGGAGTCAAGCTGTGAGGCCGTGGGCAGCCCCCTGAAGCCTACCGGCATGCAAGGAGCTCCCCCCTGAAATTCTGGATGCTGGAGGCCCCTGGCATCTATCTGACCATCTCTCTGGGAGCCTGGATCCAAGCCCCTGTGAGAGTCCCTGCTTAGTTCTCTCTTTCTGCCTCAGTCTCCCACCAAAATTTTGGGGAGACTCTCACCCGGAGGGCTGTAAAGGGAGTCCTTCCCTGCCCCTCGTTGGAGAGCTTACTGAGCTTTTGAGGAGGAGGCAGAGTCCTCAGCAGTGTGTGTGTGTTGGGGGGGGGCAGCCAGGGGCCCCCACCTTCTCAGCATCTGTTTCCTTCCTTCCCCCTGCAGATCCGGGAAGCCCTGGCCTCCTGGGCTGTCTGCTCCCTGGTTCCATCCCAGGCTCCTCAGCGCAGGGAGAGGTGCGCAGCAGGGTGGAGATGGTGGGGAGGACCGCCAGATCACCCCTGCCTCTGACCCCAGGCCCCAGGAGCTGGGTTAGGGGGTATTGTGGAGCCCCTGGGGGTGTCTGGGACCCACCCATTCCCTCTCTCAAAAGCCAGGCCCAGAGAGCCCCAGAGCTGAGTGAGTGGGTGGATGGAGTCAGTTCCAAACTACTCCCTCTTGGATGGTTTGAGCATGTCGACCTGCTGTGCCTCCCTGTGTCCTGCTCTGTGCCCTGGGCCTTGTCTTAGAATCAGATGTGGGGGGTGGGGTGGGATCTAGGGGGCGGGCCCCCACACCAGAAGCTGGTTCTCCCCCATTTGTATCTTCATCTGCCTGGTTCCGGCTTTAAGGAAGAGAGAGGTGGTGGGTGTGACCAAGGATAGATGCTCTAGAATTGAATCCTGATGGTGGATCAGCTCATGGAAGATCAAGGCTCTGCAAGGCCGAGAGGGGGCGGGCCCTCTGCGGGTGTTGAAAACTCCATCTGACCCAAGTCAGCACATGTAGCAATTGCTCCAATAGCTGCGTTTGCAACTGATGGACACGGCACACCTCCGACAGGCACTGCCTGGGTTTGTGAGCACTTCGCAGCGCACCATGCACGCACCTGACCACCCCATTCTGAGACCCTGGCCACCCTGGGGTGTGGGCAGGAGTGCGGTGGAGCGTTTCTCCACTTTGCAGGCGAGGAAACGGACGAGAGCGCCTGTGGTTCAGGAACCGTGCCGGGCCCTGGGGTCTCAGGCCCCCTCTTTCTCACTTTGTCTGATTGTTAACCACTCTTGGGGAATAGTTTGGTTTGGTCCTCGGAGCCAGGGAAGCCTCGGCAGGTCCCTCGTGGGCAGGCTGTGTGTCTGGTTCGGACCAGGGGACAGGGCCAGCGAGGCGTGGACGGGATCATCTCAGGCTGTGTCCAGGCCTCTCCCCGTCCTAACACAGCCGTTGGTCCCTCAGGGCGGGGGCCATGGAAGCCTCCGGGCACTAGCTCCTTCTGGGGAAGTCCTGTGTGGTGGCTGCCCCCTCTCCTGCAGGGGCAGAGTCTGGCAGCCCCAGTCAGCACGTTGTGGGGTGCGCCCTGGCTCTGGGGCCTCCTGGGGGCGGCCTTCTGGGAGGCATGGGGTCCTGGACCAGCTGCAGGTGGAGCTGCCCCTCCGTGGGTGGACAGGAGATGGGAATGGGAGCTCCGGTGCCCTTGTACCCTGGGAGCTGAGTGGCAGTGTGGCCCCCTGCTGGCAGCTGGCCAGACTGCTCCAGAGCCCATTTTTCTCTGAGTGACAGCCAGCCTTCTCCCCACCCTGACCCTTGACAACAGACCCCTTCTCTCCACGCCCATCCCACAACGCAGGCACCTCAACTCACCATCGGAGAACTCTCCCTCCATCTCCTTCCTCCCTGCTCTGTACTGAGCTCCGACTGTTGCCTGACACCTGCCGGGTACCTGACCCAGGCGGTCTCCTTGGGTCTGCCTGAGACCAGGGTCGTTGTCCCCGTTTCAGAGATGAGGAGTGGAGGCCCAGGAAGCTGCAGTGACTTCACAGCACCATGGGAAGCATATAAGGTGATGATTCTCTCCGCGACCCATAGTTACTGGGGTAACTCTGTGCTGGGAAATGGAAAACGCTCCGACCTGTTGAGGACTGGCGGACACGGCCTCTAACTTGACTTCGACAGCCCGGGACTTGAAGGGATGTGGCCCCTCCGTTACGTATGGACGCGAGGTAGTCAGTGCGATTCTGGCCCAGGTCTGGCTTACCGTGGATCAGGGGGTCCACAGACTCCCCACTGTCCACTTCAGTGGTCCCTGCATAGATATATGTTTTTATTTTTTTTAAAGGTTTTATTTACTTATTTTCAGAGAGAGGGGAAGGGAGAGAGAAAGAAAGGGAGAGAAAAACCAATGTGTGGTTGCCTCTCCCTTGCCCTCCACCAGGGACCCGGCCTACAGCCCAAGCATTGGCCCTGACTGGGAATCAAACCCTTGACCCCTTGCTTTGCAGGCTGATGCTCATTCCACCGAGCCACACCAGCCAGGGCCCTGCATGGATACTTTGTGTGGACATTCTTAGTAGCTGGCGAGTCTTCCACACTGGTGTCTTGGCCTGGGAAGTGAGAACTATTGTAGCAGGGAATGACAAATGGGGGCCTCCAGAGCTGCCCCCCTCTTCCTGCCAAGGTCACATGGGTGGCTGTGTACGTCACATCCCAGGGACAGTGACAGAAATAAATGCCAAGTCAACTAACTACTTTGGAGGCTTTGGTAAGCGGCCGAGATTACCAATGCCACACAGTTAGGGGTCTGGCAGAAGTGGGATCCAGTCTGTCAGGCTCCAGGGAGGGTGCAGGCGGAGGGGGTGCCGCAGAGGGAGCTGGGGAAGGGCTGGGAGGAGCCTCAGCCTGATTTTGTAGGTGAAGGGTTTTTAAACGGGAAGGCTACATGGGAAGAGCAGGGAGCCAGATTGCCTGGGTCTAAATCCTATCCTGAACACTTAGCTGTGTGACCTTGGGTAAGTTACTTAACCTCTCTGTGCCTCGTGTTACCACCTGTAAAAAGGGAATGGTAGGGAATGGTAGGGAATAGTGCTCACCGCATAGACCTGCTATTCGGATTGAGTTAATGAGCCTAAGGCACTTTGGGCACAGCAGTGCATGACACGCCCTAAACACTTTATGTCCTCGTTGGTGCTGGTGGCTCTTAACCAGACCCCTCTCTTCTCCCTGTATAATCTGCCCCCCATTCTCTCTTTGAGAAATGAGAGGTGCTGCCTTGAGTAACTGAGCCTGTGGCCTCCACTGGGTGGAGCCCCCAGACCCCACGCCCTGCAAGCTGCCCGAAGCCCCTGCCCACCTTTTGTTGTGGGTGCCTGGTGGGCAGAAGGTACATTTGAGTCGAGTGGGAAAAGGAAGACACACAGGAAGAGCCTGAACTGACCTGAAATAGCCTTCGTAGTGGCTGGACGTGGCCCTCGGGGTGCAGAGGGGGCCCTAAGGGCCCTGCCTCCTGTCCAGGCTGCGGGGCTGGTGGGCAGGTTGCGGCCAGCTTCCAGCAGGAGGGCAGGAGTGGCTGGCCTGAGGAGGGAGGGGTAGGGAGGGAGAGGCGGGGTACAGGGGGGCAGTGGGGTGAGGGGTGGGTGGGAGGGGACCGAAACCCACCCAGGGCGGGGAGGCGAGGGCAGGCCTGCAGGCAGAAGAGGCCTGGCAGACAGAGAGGTGGAGACAGTGCCGCACCTCAGGTGGGGGGATGAAAGTGTCTGGAGAGGCGCCCGTGCCACCTGTCGTGTCCCCTAATCCCCGATGGCTCCTCCGGGGGCTGGGGCACTCTCCCCAGAGCTCCATGGCTCCCTGGCCTGCCCCCTCTCACCTCTCAGGAGCATGCCCCGCCCACGGCCCCCGGAGCCAGGAACAGAGCTGTGGGCAAGGGGCCCACGGAGGAGCCCATGGGTCAAGGGGCCGGGCCGCTGGGTGAGCCGGGCTGGAGGAGTGACTCGAGGCTTGAGAAACACGTGGCCACTCCTGAGGGTGGGCGGGGTGGGGGTTGGGGAGGCCGACCTCCTCAGCTGTTGGAAAAGGGGGCTGTCTCCTGGTGGGAGTTCAGAGAAAAGGAGCCTGGTCCTTCTCCTCCCACCCCTTTCCTCTCTCTGCCCCTCTCCCTCCCCCTCCTCCTCTTCCCCTGCCTTTTATTCTTTTTCTAGCCCTGGGTACTAGCCTGACAAGTAGTAGGAAGTCAATAATGACTTGAGTTCATAAGCAGAGCTGAGAATGTGAATTCTATGGTTTCTGTTAATGAGCCAATGCCAGGACCCTGTTCCTTGGCAGGATTGGAGATGGGATTGGCGATGGGGCTGTGGGGGGGATGGGAGGGGTTCCAGGGGGTGGGAGAGCATGAGACATGATGTGAGGGGAACTCCAGTTCGAGACCCAGGGAGGCCCTGGCTGGTGGGGCTCAGCTGGCTGGGCATCGGCCTGCAGAGCAACAGATCGCTGGTTGATTCCTGGTGGGGACACGCGCCTGGGGGTGTGTCCGTCCCTGGTCCGCCTGTCAGTGGGGACACGAGTTGGTTCCGGGGGTGGGGGTGTGTGAGAGGCAGCCAATTGATGTTTCCCTCTCGCATCGATGTTTCTTTCTCTCTCCCTCTCCCTCTCCTGCTCTCTAAAATAAATAAATTTAAAAAAGACCCGGTGAGGATAAGCCGCTTGTTGGGGCCGTGAAATCACGGCCTGACGCCCCGGTGTGTTGGTTCACGCACGCTAACCCAGAACTACTGCTATTACACCCGAGAGCATCTTCCAGGCCGCCACTGGGAAGCCGCCCGGGAGGACGGACCGTCCGCTGCTGTCCGTGCGCCACTGTGTCTCGAGGTTTAAGCCCGTCCTGGTCTCAGCCCACGCTCCCCTCCCGAGGATCCCACCACAGCGCTGCTGTCAGCCTCACTGTCCCGTGGCTTTGTCAGAGCTCCTCTGCCGTGCGACGTTGGGGCTCATCGCGCCCCACGCTTCCCGAGGGAAGTGACTGCTCTACGGGCAGGCTTGGGCCCAGCGAGGCGCCGCCGACATGGGCAGAGCCGCTGAGCTGGCTCTTTCCCGGGAGCCTCTGCTCCCGAATCCCGGGGATGCCACCTCTGCCCCAACCTTCGGCCTTTCCCGTACCTGGGGGGAAAGGGAGCCCCAGAACTGAGAACGGGAGCGGGATGACCCTGAGGCCTGGGCACGCTGCCTCCCCTTTACCCTCCGGTCTCCTCCTGCATGATGTCTTCGGGACTTTAATTTGCCTGTTGTTTGAGGTTAACCGCCCTCCTTAATGAGGCTGGGGAAGGACCGGGCAGGTGGGACGAGAAACCCCTGCAGGGGCGGAGGGTGTGATGGCTGCTCTTGGAGGCCCCTGGGTGGGTGCGTGAGGTGAAGATGGCCGGCACACCATCTCGTCCTCCTGGTAGGACCCACGGGAGAACGGCATGGTTCTCCTCGGGTGGGGTGGGGGAGGAGGCCTCCTAACCCACGACCCTCTCCCCCCTGGAAGCTCTGATCAGCCAAAGTGTCAAGACAGCGAACTGGAATGACGGCAGCAAGATTCAAGGGCAGACTTCAGGGACGACTTCCCAGCAGACCCAGGGCAGCTGGGGGCACTGGTGGGGGATTCTGAGGTGCGGGAACTGACCCGGTGGGAACCTAGAGGACCAGTCACACAGGGAGTCCTCAGACTCCGCTGCGGGTCCCGGTGAGGAGCGCAGGGTCCGAGAAAGTCCGGGAGGCTGCCTCCTGGCCTGCAGCCAGCCAGATGGAGGCAGCCCAGGGGTGCCGGAGTCGGCCCCCACATTCAGGTCTACATGTCCAGGTGTGTGTGTGTGTGTGCATGTCTGAGAGGGGAGGGAGCTGCCTCCTCCACTGGACTCGGGTCTCCCGTGGCAGCACTGTGTCTTTGCATAAACCAGGGGGCTCCGGGAGGGTTTCCGTGCTCTGTTCCTGCCTACAGAGGGCCCCAGGCCCCAGCCACCCCCCTGCCCTTGGCCTTCTCTGTTCTCTGTCTACCCGCTCTCTCTCCCTCCCACACTCTCTCCCTCCCTCCCACACGCATGCACCACCAGGAGGCTCCCTTTGAAGTCTTGCTGAGTCGTGTTGTTCTTATGACAGAGTCAACAGGTAGCCGCAGAGCCAGGGGCTGGGGCTCTGGTAATGAGGCTCTTCCGGGGGGAGGGGGCCCGAGTGGGGCTCCCATCAGATAAGCGGCCCTTTGCTGCCTTCCCACTTGCTATGTTAATGAGGGACGAAGCAGAGAGACAGGTGGATCCAGGCCAGGCCAAGCACGGGGCACCTGCCTCCCCATCCTAGCTGAGGTGGGTTGGGTGGCTGTGTGACCTCCAGGGTCCCGCCAGGTCCTGTGTCCAGGAAAGTCTTTAGACCATTCCTCCCACCTCCAGCTGAAGGCAGGGACCATGGCTGCCTCTCCCACTCCATGCGGAACCTGGTCTTGCTGTTAGGGAAAGGATTTAGATCAGACACCAGGAGGAACTTCCCAGGTCATGGGGGTATATGACATTCAACAGGGTTGAGGGGGCCTGGAGCGTGTGGAGTCAGGGAATGACTCTCCCGCTCCAGGCTTTGGAGGGTCACCCTGTTGGCGTGGCACTGGGCAGTGTAGGGGCTGGACAGGCAGTGGACAGAAAAGGGAGGAAGGAGGCTCAAGAGTTAGCACAAACAGCCCTGGCTGGTGTGGTTCAGTGGACTGAGTGCTGGCCTGCTGAAAGGTCACCGGTTCAATTCCCAGTCGGGGCACATGCCTGGGCTGCAGGCCAGGTCCCCATCTGGAGACCTGCGAGAGGTAGCCGATCCATATTTCTCTTGCACATTGATGTTTCTCTCCCTCTCCTTCTCCCTCCCTTTCCCTCTCTCTGCAAATAAATTAAAATAAAATCTTGAAAAAAGTTAGCACAAACAAGATCTGAGGTTCATACATAAGCAGAAAAAGAAATATGGCTGGTCTCCTTCTGGTTCACCTTCCTCTTCCAGGCAGACTCCTCAGGCCACAGGGAACGCTGGGAGAGAAAGGCCAACGGTGTTCCGCTCGGGCCCGGGTCCTTCAGCGGTGCCTGGGAGAGGGGCACCGTCCAGCTGCTGGTGAGCCGCACCAACTTCCTTAATGGAGACTTCAGGCCGCTCTGCCGGCCCTTAGGGAGCGCTCCCAGCCTCCTGCCCCCGGACCGACGGCTCCATCGCTTCCCGGAGGCTAGCTCCGGAGTCTGAGTCTTCGAGTCCTAGTATCTCCACCTGCTTACTGTACAGTCTTGGACAAATGGCTGCCTCAGGTCCCCGTCGATACAATGAGGATAATAATTAGTGTCCCTACCATTGAGGAAAAGAATGTGACAATTTCTGTAAAGCTCCTCACATGGGGTCTGGCCCTCACTGGACGCTGGTGACACCTCCAAAGGTCCCTTTCAAACGCGCATTTCCATGGCTCTCCTTCTGGAAGTTCTTTCTGCTGTCTGCCCTCCATCCTATCTCCGATTGTGACAGTGTCGCCTTCCCAGCCTAGGTGGGGAAGCGGGATAGGTAGGCGTGTTGGTCCTTTCTGGCCTCAGTTTCTCCCTTCTTAAATGCTACCTCCCTACTTTTCCCCCTTTTTGCCCCCCCCCACCCCCCCAAGCCTGCACGGTGAGATAATGTCTAAGAGATACTTGGAGTTCCTTGGAGGAAGAGGCCAGACAGTGAGTGACCAGAGGTGATTATCTGGCGTGACTAAAGCAGTGGTTTCCCTGCCCCGGCCAGCAGAAGGGAGGGGACATCTGAGGTCACGTTCCAGAAGGATCTTCCCAAGAAGGCTGGACCTGGGGAAGACTAAGTTAGGGTGGAGGCGAGGGGAGAAGCCGAGACGCCGTTCAGGTGTATTTTCACAGAGAGAAAAGCCACCACCGACAAGAACTCATCCTGTTTTGGAAGGGCTTTGAGGCAGGGCGCTGGCCGAGATGGTCTTCCGGGCCCCTTGGCTCCATCCTCCCCTCGCACGGGCAGGCCGTCTCCAGCTCTCATCCGCCCCCTCTGTGGACCCTCCTGTCGACGCTTGCCCTTGGCCTCCTCCCCTCACACCCACCTCTCAGCCTGGACCCAGCTCCCTCCTAGAATGTCCTTCCCTTCCCACCTCCTTCCCTGGGGTCCCCACTATGGCGGCCCAGGTCCAGATGCCCCTGGAGAGCTGGAGCTCCCAGCAGGTGAGAGACCCAGTCTCTGCCTCTCTCTGCATCTGCTCTGCCTGTTCTGCCCCCAAGAGTCCTGCCAGGGTACTGGAGAGCTCCCCGGTGTGGATGGGGCAGGGCGCTGGTCTCTCCTCCAGGCTCCCCCAGCCCCCTCTCCCCAGGAGGGAGGCCGCCTGGGGAAAGACGTGCAGTTCCTGCTCCCGCCTCTGGGTGCTGCCCGACGGCTGTGGTTGGTCCCTCCCCTGAAGGGCCCTCCCACCTGGCAGGTACTCACCTTCACTTGAACCCTCCTCCTGCCCCCCAAAAGCGGCCATCTTCATTCAAAAAAAAAAGAGAAGCAGACACTAACACTAGAGACATTCACAAACGTCATCGCACCCGATCCCAGGTATTAGTATTGCTGACGCCCGTTTTGCACACAGGAAAACCGAGGCCCAGAGAGGCCCAGTGGCTCGCCACGGGGAGCCCACAGGGGGAGGAATCCTGACAAAGCCTCAGGAAGGCAAGAATGAGCCTGTGGAGTGGGAGTCACCTCCGGTGCCTGGGTGTGGGAAGCGGGAACCCTGGCCTGGTCTGGTCTCTGGGTACCAGGAAGGGGAGAAAGAGACGGGGGGGTGGGGGGCCTGCCACAGGGGACAGAGCCCTGAGTGGGCTTCCCATCCGGCCTCTGCCATGGTCTCACTGTGAGACCTAGGACGAGGCTCCTCTCGGCCCTCCTCTTACATTCGTTAGACTTTCCATCCACGGGTGTGCCCGGGAAATCTTCAGGACGTTCGGAGCAGCTAAGGACCGTGCTGGGTGAGGTCCCCTCCCCTCCTAGGCTCAGTGTCGGGGTCTCTGCTCTCTCTCCCGTCACTCAGGGTCCTGCCCAGCCCCTCTCCTGGAGCTGTGCGAGAGAGGAAGGGAAGATGAAGGAGGTCCTGTCCTCACAGGCCTTGGAAGGAAGTGGAGGGAGGGAGCCTGAGGGAAGGTCTGGTCTGCTGTGAGTTGCATCACCGTGGGGCTCCCTCCGCCCACCTGGACCTCCTGCGCCCTCCCACAAACCGTTCCCAGTGTTGTCTGAGCAGGGCTTGCTGGCGGGGGGGGGGGGGGCAGCAGCGTTGAGGGTGGGACTGAGCATGCGCTGCCTGGTATGAGGGTGTTAGCATGAGTTTGCTGAGTTGAGAGGCTTTTTTAAGTTTGTGTGTGTGCACACACATGTGTGGATGCTGTACCCCAGCTGGGCTATTTCCAGGCCTTCTTTGACTGACTGATTGATTTGGGAGAGAGAGAGAGGAAGGAAGAGAGAAACATGGATGTGTTGTTTCACTTACTTATGTATTCATGGGTTGCTTCTTGTGTGTGCCTTGACCGGAGATCGAACCCGCAACCTTGGTGTATTGGAATGGTCCTCTAACCAACTGAGCTGCCCCTCAAGGCCAGGCCTCCTTCACTGTAGATTCCCAATACTCTCTGAAGTCCTCCCCACTCTGCACACTCCACCGAGACACTCCCTGGTCCCCAGTCTCCCCTCCACAGGCTGTGTGTGGCGGCCTGAGTTGGGCCTGTGATGGTCGGTGCACAGGGACAGCTGAGGCACGGTGTCTCCCACCGCACCAGGGCCCCTGGGGCAGACAGCAGTCTCTTCTCTAAGGGCCCTGCCTGGGCTGCAGCAGGTGCTCTGTGAATATTCAGCGGAGCCGAGGCTGATGGGAGCTCAGTGTGGGGAGGGGCAGCCCTCTCTTTGGGGCACCTTCCCTCTCTCCGCCTGAGTTTAGAAATCGCCCAAGTGCTACCTGCTCATAACACAGAATTTCTGCGAACGATGCAGAAGTCTACAGCACTCCAAGTGCCCAGAAGCCCACCCCTCCATCAGGTCACAGTGGCTGACATTGTGTGCTTCCTTCCAGACTTCTCTAAGCATTAAAAACTTTTCTCAGCCCTGGCTGGTGTGGCTCGGTGGATTGAGTGCTGGCCTGAGAACCAAGGGGTTGCCGCTTCGATTCCCAGTCAGGACACATGTCTGGGTTGTGGGCCAGGTCCCCAATGTGGGGCTCGCTAGAGGCAACACACATTGATGTTCCTCTCCCTCTATTTCTGTCTCCCTTCCCCTCTCTAAATAAACAAATAAATAAACAGCCCTGGCTGGCGTAGCTCAGTGGATTGAGCGCGGGCTGGGAACCAAGTGTCCCAGGTTCAATTCCCAGCCAGGGTACATTCCTAGGTTGCAGGCCATAACCCCCAGCAACCGCACATTGATGTCTCTCTCTCTCTCTGTCCCTTTCTCTCTCCCTCCCTCTCTCTCTCTCTCTCTCTCTCTATCCCTCCCTTCCCTCTCTAAAAATAAATAAATAAAATCTTAAAAATTTTGTTTTCAACATAAATGGGACTTAACTAACAAATAGTCATAGAATAATGAGTCCCCCGACTTGTTTTTGCCTCCTTCCCCATCGTGTAAACAGAGCGACCCCATGGTTAAGGGCGGCAGAGCCCCTACCCTCCGTGTGGCCTCACTCTAACTGGGTGCATTCTTCCATCAGAGGCATCTGGGCAGCCTCCAGTCTCACACCCTCAGCGGCGCCGGAGAACCAGGGTGCTTGTCCGCGCACCTCTGTGTGCGTGGGAGCACGCTCTGTGGAACAGACCCTGGGACACGGAACAGCTGTGCCAGCGCGTGTGCATTAAGCCTCCTGATGGATGCTGCCTGCGTCCGTGCACAGCTGTCAGCCTCTCGGGGAGGGCATCCCATCCTCCCTGTTCAGGTAGTCCTTCTTCAAATCTGACCCAGATCCCCTCGGGTGGAAGTTGAGAGGTTCCCTCCCCAACCCCCTGGGCAGAGTCTTCTCCTTTGCGCGGCACCCAGCTGGCTGGGTGGTGTGGGGAAGGCTGCCCCCTCTGTATCAAACTGTGTGTGCGCTGGGAGGTATGGGAGCAGTCCTCTTCTCTCCTTGTTGGGAGCTTCTTGCAGAAAAGGGGAGAAAGATCCCCGAAGCTCTGGGTAATGAGTTGACATGTTCTCTGAGAGCTGGGGGTCATGGTCCCAGGAGGTGCCTTCCTACTGCCCAGGTCCTAATGTCTGGGAAGTTCATGGACGTCGTCTCCAGACTTGACATTTCAAAGCACTTCCCAGACACATGCAAAGTTTTGAGACGTGAGTCGGTGATTGTCTCTTCTACAGTGGGGGGTCGGGAGTGGAGGCAGAGCTCGGGAGGAAACTGAGGTGTCCTTCTTTCCTTAGCTGCCCCTGGCATCAGCTCCGACCCCTGCCACTCTGGTCCAGCTGGAAGACCATGCGGAGTCACTCTGTGCGTGCGCGTCTGTGTCCATACTCACCGGGCAGCCCAGAATGCCTGGGTCCTTGGGACCAACGGCGGCAAAGGAGTCAGTATTAACCCTTCATGGGTTAACCTGATCTGAGGGCCTGTGGGTTCTCTGCCAAAAACCATCCAATATGTCCAATCAAAGGCACAACCTTCAGGGCAACATGGCACCTCATTCCTCTTTATCTTTGTGCTCCGAGTGCCCATCTATACAGCAAACACTCACTTGCACACCCAGGTACCAAGACCCACAGTCTCCTGTACGCAGTGTGTGAGTGTGTCCGGGAACAGACGAGAGACGGAGCTCACGAAATGTGATAAGTGCTCTGATTGGAGGAGCAGCAGCAGGAGAAATCTACACCAGACTGGCTCATGTGCTGTTACCTCATTACCCCTAATTGACATCGCTCCTGGCCCTCTAACAAGCCAGGGGAAGTCCCAGGCATGAGGAGCAAACCCTGGGCGATTTCTACCAGGAGCTGGAAGGCTGGATTCTAACTCGGGACCCTCTGAGCGCAAAGCTGTTGCTCCTTGCAGCGTTCTGCCACAGACAACAGCACTGGTGTCTGTCTGGAGAGGGTCAGACCGAGGACGCTTGGTACACATTTGGTGCGTGGATGAGTGGAAGACTGAACGCCTGAATACCCTGCGTCGCAACTGTCCAGTCGTGTGTGGCTTTTCCTTGAGTCTGCGAGCATTTCTTGATGGCATAGAATATGCCTTACCCATGTCTGGAGTCCCACTCAGGAGCAGAAGAGGGGCCTGGTGAATGAATGAATGAGTGAGTGAATGAATGATGGCACCATCGATAAGGTCTGCTTTAGTAATGCTTCCTCGTGTTCCACTCAGGAACATCTCATCAAGAGGTCAGACTACTGGGCTACAGGCCCCTTCCCCTCCAGCACCTTTAGGAAAACCACTCTCCCTGGACTGAGCGTGGCCATGAGGAGGCGGAGAGAAGCCTAGGCCGTCCTGATTGCTGGGGGTGGGAAGGCAGGGCAGGGGTGCCTTAAGAGGTCAGTGTGTCCATTCTCCAGTCTCCATGCCAGCCCTCACTCTGATTTGGCCCCTCAGACAGGCAAGCAGGAACCCTTCTGAATTGACCAGCGTCCAGCACAGGCACTCGGCATTTAGTGGGCTTGCAATAAATGTTAACGAGTGCATGTCAAGCCCTGGCTGGTGTGGCTCAGTGGATTGAGCGGCAGCCTGCAAACCAAAGGGTTGCCAGTTCGATTCCCAGTCAGGGCACATGCCTGGCTTCAGGCCAGGTCTCCAGCGGGGGGCACATGAGAGGCAACCACACATTGATGTTTCTCTCCCTCTCTTTCTCCCTCCCTTCCCTTCTGTCTAAATATAAATAAATAAAATCTTAAAAAGTAAAATCTTAAAAGAAAAAGAGGGATTGAATTTTGTTTCTAGGGAAGAAGGTCCTGGAGCCATGGAAATCTCAGGATCTTGAGCTTGGCCCATTAGAGCCCGCCCCACATCTTCTGAGACCTACTGTGCACCAGCACCACAGCAGGTCCTGGGTGGGGGTGGGGGGCGGGGGGACTGGGAGGCTCAGCCCAGAGCTGGGAGAAGGACCCAGATAACAGAGTGAGAATGTTCAAACGAGAGAGCTGGGCTTGTCATGTCCCCTGGGCCAATTTTGGGACTTCGGTTTACCTGTGGCCACCAGGGCCCCTTCTTCGGGTCTCCACTAAATCTCTTTTGTTGCAAAGCGTACCCTTACAGAGGTCGTGCTAAGGGCCAGGCCTTTTCTTAGGTCTAACATAGCCTAGGGGCCCAGGAAGCAGGAGGGACCCACGGGGATAGTGGGACAGTGCCCCCATCCTGCATGGTCCCCCGTATAGTGAGGAAGGAGGGGATGGTGAGGGGCAGTCCGTCACATCCCAAGGGGGTAGGTACCTCCTGGGCTCATCCAATCAGAGTCACTCTCTCCTCTTCTCCCCAGAGAATTCCTCACTCCTCCCTTACAGTCACCCAGTTCTTCTGCTGGGAAAGTTCTTCTCGATAGCTAACCTCCAGCTCTACTGCTTACAAGCAGGACATCTTCCCTCGCAGACTGGGAAGGGGCAAAGTCGGACCCTCTTCTCGTCTTGCTTCTGAAGATTATTAAAAATGCCCCCACCATCCAGTTCGACCACGTTCCTCACTGGCCAGAGGAGCTCCCGGCTCACGGCTCACGTGTTCCTCCTCTCAGGTGCTGCCCCTGCCTCCTCTCCTCCCCTGCTCCCCTCCCATTCCTATCCCTTGTGGAATGTAGGGAACCTCCAGTTCCTGCCCACACCCTCTCCTGGAACTCCAGGCTGATGGAGGGGGGTGGTGGTGAAGGAGGACCAGTTTTTCCAGCCCTGAGACCAACCTCCCCCCCACCCCGCCCCCAGGGGCTCTTCCAAGCCCAGCAGGATGGCAACCAGGGCCTCCAAGGAATGCAGCAGATCCAGCTCTTGCCGCCATGAAGAGCCAGGGCATCCCTCCTGCCCTCAGCCCCCTCCCCTGCTCCTAGAGGCTCTGGAGCCTTTTGGATCCCACTGCACTAGCTAGGCCTCCCCCCCTTTCCTTCCCCCTGGTTGGGGGTGATCCTCAGGGTGGCCCATTCGGCTCTAACACATTTTCTGCTCCATCCTGTGCCCCCTGCTCCTGACCCTACCTTTCTGTCCAGTCTGATGCCTGCCTGTGGGAGGACTTCTCAGACCGAGGTGTCACTGCTCCCTCCAGACTGCAGGCGCCCCAGACTCAAGGACCCTGACTATTTCAGTCACTGGCTGTGCTCAGGGCCTGGCACAGCGAGTGCTCAGTAAATAACACCCAGCTGCCTGCCCGACGGCTGAACTCAAGAATGCACGGAGACGAATACACCTCTCAGAGGCACGGGCTGGCGTTTTCATGCCAGGCTCACTGCATCATACGCTGCCACGGCTCATGGGTACCCAGCTGCTCCTGCCAGCCCGGGGCCTGAAGAGTCATAGTGGGGAGTCCTCTCCACTATGGGGGTGGAGAGGGATTGGTGGAGGAGTCCCCTCCACCCCCTTACCAACTTTTGTGTTCCCCAAGCATTAGCCTAGGACCTTCCCCTTCCCCTGACACCCCCTTTGTCCCCTCCTATCTCTGGCCCAGCATACGCACAGCTATTTCCCTCCACTTGTTCCCACCCACTGCTCCCGGGGCTCTCTCCCTCTGGGGCCTTCCTGGAACTCAGCTGGCTGACACTCAGCGTCCGGAGCCCTTTCCTCCCTCAGTGACTTTCCACCAGATGTGGCCATAAGCCAAGTGCACCCACGGGCCATTCCTGTGTCTGCCTGAGAGCTTGGAGTCCCCTCTGATGGGTGGACAAGTCAGTCCGGATCCTGGAGGTTACTTTGGAGGAAGCTGCAGGTGCAGCGCAGGGGCAAACCCCGATCCGCGCAAGGCCAGGACCCCCTCTGTTTGCAAGGATCCAGTCCTGCCCACAGCGTATGTGCTTGCCCACACGCAATCTCCCCTTCTAGAGTAACGTTAATACTAACGACGGCACCTGCCATTTATCAAACACCTACTGTATACGCCAGGCTCTGTGCTAAGAACTTTACATGGTATTTCATTTAATCCTCATAACAACCTCGTGTGGTTGGTGGGTTCTATTATTATTCCCATCTTACAGACAGGCAAACCGAGGCTGTTAGCTTTCTTAGTCTTTATTTTGGGGACTTTATGATGGGGACTTATTTTGAGCGTTGGGGCTTAGCACGGTCCTGAGCGCCTGGTGCTATGTGCGGGAACACGCAGATGTTCCGCTGACACGGTCTGGTTAGGGGCAGAGGACTCCATGCAGACAGGTGGGCCTAGGCCAACCCTCTCAGCTCCAAGGGTTCCATTATCTGAAGGCGCCAGCGCCAGACTGGGTACTGGCCTAGCCTCTGCTGGTTTCCTAAGAATTCCAGGAGGAGGAGAAGATAGTCAGCAGGAAAAACCTGTGGACAGAGCCAGGTGTAGCCTGCTGAGGCCCCGGAACCCTCCTGTGCCCCCGCCTGGCCAGGGAGCGCTGTGGGCGTGCACGTGGGCGGCTGGGCGTGTGTCGGCACTGGCACCAGGGTGGGAGAATGGATGGGATGCGCGGCCAGGCCCTGTGTGTGTCGAATCCTGGATCCTGTGTCTCAGGTCTTTCTCCTGAGGCCCTGAGGAGTCCCTGGTGGGTGGGGCAGCTGTCAGGCCTGTGCCGTGCTGTTCTGAGCAGAGGGCGGGGTGCAGCGCAAGCCCTGACCTGGTTGGGCAGGTTGGCCCACCCTGAGTGGCACCTGTGACCAGGCGCCATCCCCACCCACCATCCTTTGAAGTCATCCAGCCTGCACTAAAGGCCCAGCCCCTCTTCTGGGTCACCTCCCTAAAAAGAATTGGGGTCCTCTCAGGAAAAAGCTCCCCTTGCCTGGGGCCAGCTCCCATGTGGGAGGGGGAACAGCAGGTCTGGGCCTGGCTGGAGGAGGTGGCGGCCTCCTTCTAAGGTCTCTGCAGGGACTGGCAGGGGCCAAGGCACAGGGGACTGAGAAAGGGAGCAAGCGGGTGAGCAGGAGGGGTCTAAGGTAGGGAGAGGGCTCAGAGTGGAGGGACATTCACTGAGGGGAGGGGATCCTGCCAGTGTGATGAGGACTTGTTGAGGAGACCCCCCAAACTCTAAACTGCCTCTCTAGCAGCACAAGCACCAGTGGGTGGGGGTGTTTTAGCTCCCACCATCTTCATTAGCGTAGCTCCCGACCCCTACCCCATGCGTTGCACTGCAGTAGGCACTTTGGTCTTGTGCAAGACGCTGGGCACTTGCAGCTTCAACACAAGCCCCTTGGAAACCCCTCCCCTAGCACCTTCACTCAGATCCTCGTCCCTGCTCGGCAGGCTGGTAGCCAATAGCAGCAGTCCCTGCATTTATCTGCAGCTGTGAGGGGCTGAGTTAGCACAAATAGCCACCCCCACTTCTGGCCCACTTGGCCCTTGCAGACCCTCGGTCTATTCCGATCCAAAATGCATCTTCTGTCTTCTCAGCGCGGTCCTGCGGCTCTCGACCCTTCCTTTCCCCGCCCACCGCGCCCGGCTCTGAGCAGAGCTCTAATCCGCCAGGAGCCTCCTCCGAAAACCATTAGGCGGCCGAGCCCCAGCCCTGCGGGCGTCTAGCTGTCCTCCCTCCCCCACCCTCCTTCCCTACCCTCCTCCCCTGTCGTCTCAGGGCCTATGCTGCGCTAACCCTGCAGTCCCGGGCACCGTGCCCGCGCGGACCCCTCTGTTTTGGCCTCACCGCCTGATTTCTACTGCAGGCAGAGGTCTGCTTAGACTCAGGGCCCCAAGCCTGGCCCAGCGCCTCTTGGACCGAGCCTCCCCCCACCCCCATCCCCGCCCCCGCCCCAGCCCTGAGATGCTGAATGGTGGGGAAGGCCTTTGGAGGGGCTCAGCCCTTATAACTGGGTTTCGAGGTCCTCACCATTCCCCCCGCCCCTACCTCGTCCCGCCAGTTTGGGGGTGGCTGGGGATGCGCGGGCCTCCAGTGCCCGCTGCGGGCAGGGCCGGGGTCGCGGGGCTGGAGGCGGAGGGGCGACGGGGCGTGGTCGGCCCTTGCCGGCTGGGCACGTCGCGTTCGGCCCCGCCCCACCGTCGAATCCCAGGCGGGCACCGGACCATGGCCTCCTGCCCTCTGCTCCCCGGTGGCCGCTCTCCTTCCCAGCCCTGCGAATTTCTCTTCCTTTTGGAAGCCTGCCTCGAGGGCCGCACTTCTCCTCCTGGTGGCCCACGTTCCTGCCCACCGTGATGGTTCCAGTGTGCCAGATTCCCGGGTGTGTGTTCTGGCCTCGGGCGAGCCACTTGACCTCTCCCAGGCTGTTTGCCCAGCTGTCAATAAATAGGGCTATTAACCCCACCTGCGGGTTAGGGTATCCGAGCAGCTTGGCCCAGTGTTCAGTGTTCGGGGATCTTATGGTGTAGCCACTGAGGGCAGGGACTGTCGCCTGCCAGCTTGTGCCCACACAGTCCTGTTGGGAGAGAAGGGAGGAGAGAGAGAGAGAGACAGTGGGACAGGGACTTCTGTGCTTTGTAGGTGATGCCGGACACCAGAAGCAGGTGTCTCCCTTCTGTCCTCACTGGCCAGGAAAAGACAAGGTACAGGAAGGGAGTCCGGGGGCCTCTCTCAGCACGGAGGGCGGGGAGGTGGTGTGACAGGTTCTCCCCTTGATAGGACTCAAGATCGGGGGGCTACCAATGAGAGGCAGGAAGGCCCTCAGGAAGACCTCTTCTCGTCCTTCCTCTTTACTCAGGGCCCCTCGGGTGAAGAGGAGCATCGGTGGTGGTGGTGGTCAGTCTCAGCCGCTGCTACCACTGATTCGCAGCTTTGGGGGGGCATCCCCCCACAGGCCCAGGGGGCCGTAGGAGTGACGTAGGAGTCACTGCTTTCCTCCCAACAGCTCACTCAGCGACGGGATGAAGGGTGCTTACAGGAAACGAAGAACTGGCGGTTGCTGAGTCGGCTGCATGGTCGGAGCAAATACAGAGGCGCAAAGCACCTTCTAATCAAGAAGGATGACAGAAACAACAGCAGAAATGTTTACTGCGTGAAGCAATATATATATATGTAATTTTGGCTGAATTTTGTTTCCCTCCTCATGAGATTCCAGTCTTTTCCAGCCAGGCTCCTCGGTGTGTGTTGCAGAATAAAAGTTTCCATGTATCGTTGCTGAGCACGAGCCAGGGGTGGTGCGGAGCCCGTCACGGGCTTCAGCGTGTTTGGTTTCCACGTTTCCACCACTTATTTACTCAAGATTAATTGAAGAAAGTATTTGTGGAGCATCTACTATGTGCCAGGCATTATTCTGTGCCAGACTGGGGCAATAATAATAATAATGACAATAAAGTCAGACAAAAATCTCTGCCCTCTTGGAGCTTACATTCTGGCGAGGGAAGGAGAGAAGAAACAGGTGGGAAAATTGATATGCAATGTCAGGTAGTGATAGGTGCTCTGAAGAAAGCTGGAGCAGGGGAAAGGGGCAGGGCGGTGGTGGGAGGGGCCTTCTGGAGGCGGGGCCTTGGAGCAGAGCCCTGCAGGAAATGAGAGTCAGGAGTCAGCCGCCAGAGTATTGGGGGAGGGCCTAGCAGTTGAAGCAAGAGGCTCGGCAAGTTCATAGCCCTGGCAATGGGCACTGGCTCTGCTCTTGCCAGGCTGGACGGCAGGAGAGCCGGTGTGTGGGAGCAGAAAGAGCTCCCAGGAGCTGGGTGGCTGGAGGCTGCTAGGTGGGGTGGGGGAAGCAGCAGGAGAGGAGTCTAGGAAGCCCATTTTACATGGGTAAACGGAGGCATGGTTCAATAATCAGTGCAGAGACTGGGAATGAACCAGGCCTCCGGCGTTTTAGCCTGAGCGCTTAATCACAGGGCTCTGCTGCACCCACGTGTGGGCTTCGCTCAGCCCAGGGGCAGTGGCGGGGCTGGGTCACCTCGCCAGGCCTCTGGAGGCTCCGCTACTTTAAGCATATGCGATGAAAAAAGAAAGGCCGACCTCCAGTATGGTCCTCATGCCCACATTCGAGTCAGGTTGGGCAGGAGCCACGCTTCACCTGCGGCCCTAACGCCTTGCGTAGAACAGGCATGTAACCGCTCAGTCAATGTTTGTGAAATGAACGAAGAATATCAGTTTGAAGTCAGGAGGCCTGCGGTTTCCATAAGCAGGCTAAGGGTCTCGCTGTGGGAGGGATCCGTAGAGACCTAATGTCCACCCACAGGTTTGCAGATGAGGAAACTGAGGCACAGAGTGACGGAAGACGGAGAATGCTGCTGTGCGGGCAGGCGTCGGGGCGTGCCAGGTTCTGCTTTGGTGCTCCTGGTGCTCGGCAGAACTGGAACTGCCGGAGGCTCTTCTTTGGATTGCTGGGATTGGGAATGGTGCACCCAGAGGGAAATCCCACTGGGGAAAACATCTGAGAAAAATGGGGCCTATTTGGGAATGACGGCTGGATAATTTGATCTCAGACCAAATCAGATTAGCAAGGGAAGGGAAGAAATGATTGTCTGGTCTGTCCCAAGGAACACGGACCAGAATTTTCCCCAGTATTCCCTGACACCGGTTCGTGCCCTGCACCCCAAACCTCCCCCTCCCCACTGTTCTCTCGGCCTGAGCTTCTCCAAAAGAGGCACGGGTGTGCCAAGGGGATACCCAAAGCTATCGCACATTTTTCTGACATCTATTCGACCCAAAAGTTTTTGGAGAAAAAAATAATTTAACTAGAATATGCTTTAGAGCTTGCTTTTTCTATTAAAGTGAACCTGGGCTAATGCGGAGTGAAGGGTGCGTGTCCGCGCAAGGTGAAACAGAAGCCTGAAACACAAGCGTTTATGAGCGAGTGCTCTGAGTGGCGTCCCCCCACCCAGCTCCTGCTCTTCCAGGTACCCAAGGAGAACTTTGAGAAATCCTGCCAGCCAAGAGCTACCCTGTTTGCTCTCCCACCATTTGGGACAGGGCCCACTCGAGCACGGGGCCAGGTCAGCCATGGGGAGGAAGGACTGTCTAGAGAGGGCCAGGCGGACACCACGGGCCCCATCCCCAGTGACAAGCTGGCGGAGCCCTTCCAGGACAGGATCTCGGAGGCAGGGAGTGTCGGTTTCTAGGTAAAGGATTCCTGGCGGCAGAGGAAGGGAAGGGGATGAGTGTGTGTCCACAGGGCCTGGGTGGTGGCAGGTTTTAGCAAGAGGAGGCCTGAGCCACCGGCCCGGGCTGGTCCTGGCACTCAGCACTCCTCCCAAGGTCTGCCGTAGACTCAGTCTGCGTGGCACCGCCACCCAGGAGAGATTGGCCCGGGTGCCAGCCAGAGGGTGGTGGGGGAGGAGGTCACCGGTTGCAGCAGGGCAGGGACACAGGAAGGATCAGTCTTGGAGAGGGGGGGGCGGGGGGGCGCGGGCATACACCCTGGGGCCTGGGTGGGGCAGGTGGGCTCTGAGGAGCTTGTCTGGAGTCTCTCCAGCCTTGGAGAGAGTCTGTCTGAGAGGAGTTTACTGAGCAAAGGACTTTCTGATCCCCCAGGTGGGAGGACTGGGCCTGTAAGGCAATAGGATCAGGGACAGAGGAAGGGCCAGGGGCATCTCCTTCCTTGTCCTCTGGATACAGGGTGGTGTGGGCTGGAGGAAACCGTCTGAGGATGGACAAAACGGCTTTGGTCTAACAACACCTATATCCCCTGGACTCTTACCAAGTAGCAGACACTGCTCTGAGATCTCCGCCTGGACTAACTCCACAGTCCTCACCGCCATCCCACGAGGCAGGTGTCCTCATCACTTCCCATTTGATGGACAAGGACGCTGAGACAGGGAGCAGTGAAGCCCTTGATCTGTTCGAAATCTAGATGGTGCCCGGAAACCTGTAAGGAAATCAGGCCAAAGACATAAATGGAGAGCCCTTCAGGTTCACTCACTCATTCATTCATTCATTCATTCAATAGACACTGAGCCAGCCAGCTCTGTGTGGTAGGTGCCACTACACAGAAGGCTTATGTGATCTGCTGGAGGCCTCCCAGGGATCCTGTGCTGGGTTTCCCACTCTACTGATGAGGAAACAGAGGCTCTCAGAGGTTACCTAATAGCTCCATGTTACGTAATGATAAATCACGGTCACAGAACAAGCAGGTAGCAGAACTAGAATTCGAACCCCAGTCAGTGTGGCTCTTTGGGTCAGAGGAAGAGCTCTTGTTCTTAGGGAAGGTAAGCCCACAAATCAACTAGGAGCTGTGCAAGGACCCAGGAGTTCGAGGGTGTGTCTGAAAGAAACAGGGTCCTGCCTTCCTCCCTTCCTAGTTATGCTCAGCTCTCTGGAAGCCAGGTCCGTAACCCCGTCAGGAGGAGGCGCTCTGCCTATTCAGGAAAAACTAAGGAGGCAGGTGAGGTAGGGAGGAGCAGGAATTATTCAAAAAATGAAATCTAGCTGCGGATGGAGCAGGATGGGTTTGTTCAGCACTCCGTTCCTCCCCCGCCCACCCATGCCCTTTGTCTCCCAGGGCGCCTCTGAGTTCGCCTGCAGGGTTCAGCTGTCTCTGTCGTCTCAGTCCATTGGCTGAGCCTCCCGCTTCCAGCTCAGTCCCGCTCCTCCCTCCTGAAGCAGGATCAGGGATACCTGGTCCCACAGGTTATCATCGCACCAGGTGACTTCCCAGCCTAGGGAGAAACTGATGGCCCATCTGCCCCTCAGGGCTGGCCCCACCCCACTGGTTTCAAGGAGTGGAATTTCCCCCAAGGGAGTAGTACTGATTACAACCGGATTGGGCCGTGGAAAGGTTTGGGGCTCCAGGTGAAAGCCGACCTGGGAAGGGCCATCCCCAGGGGGCAGGAATGGCTCAGCTCTCTGAGGTGGGGGGAGCAAGAGTAGAAAGCAGGGTGCGAGGAGAAGAGGTGTTCTCTTTCCCAGAGCTGGCCAGACAGGGGCACTGGGAAGTCCTCCACCTTTTCCCAGTCAGGAAGTAGGGGCCTGCTTTGGGCCCCAGCCTTAATAGCCCCCTTTCTGGCCCTCTTCCAGCCAGACGCCCCCTCTCCAAGAGGGAATACTCTGTGAAGCTAAGGGGCATTTGGCACAACCCCCTTTCTAGACCCCAGGCCCCCAGAACTCCCTGCCCAGAGAGCCCCGAGCCTGCGTCCGGGTCTAACAGGGGCTTTCCCTTTCACCTCATCGTCTCAGGTCAGGCGCACCAGAGCCTCTGCGTCCCAGGGTGGCTGTTTGGGTGCAGGGTGAGGTGGGGGCCTGGGGGACGCTGGACTTTGGGTGGTGGGTTAGGACATCCAAACCCACGCGCACATGCTCCTTTTCCCGGCACAGGACAGAAATGAGAGCGTTCCAGAGGTCAGGGCCCCTGTTCACCTCCTGCCCTACCTCCTGGACCCCTCGGAGGAGAGGCCCATCTCCTTATCTCCTTTTGCTCTGCACCCGAGAGAGAGCGACCCAAGGGAAGTGGAAGGTGAGGAAGTTCTCAGAATCCCCTGATGGTCCCCCTGCTATAGTCCGACCTTCAGTGCATGGGTTTGTTTGTTTGTTTGTTTGTTTGGGTACAGTGTAAGCATCCAAGGGTCAGTTTGGCTCGGTGCTGGAGAAAGGGGACAGGGGCTCTCTCTTGCCTCTCCTTACCAGCATGCTCAGAGTCTGTGGCCCTAATGGGACCTGCTCAACTCTGCCACCTCTAAGAGATGATGTCTTTTCTTAACCGATCCCCTAGCTTCTTTCAAGACCCCTCCCTGAGCTTTTTCCAAATGTCCCCAGTCCCCTAGTTCCTGCCTGTGCCCGCCATGTCCAAGGAAGCAGATGCCCTAGACACCTTCTCTTCCTCACCCCTCTCCCCGGGGTCTTTCAGCTTCGGGGCCCTCAGCACCCAGGGCTCAGGGGGCTGGCAGGGATGGAAGGGAGGCAAGCCCAAGGCAGCTCCTGAGCCCCTACAGGGAGGGGCGTGAGTAGATCTGGCCTCACCCCTTTCCCCCAGCCCACTGTCAGCTGGCCAGCCTCATCCCTAGAGCAAAAGTGCTTCCATGCGGGAGGGAGGGAAGCCTGCTCGGTGAGAGAAAGATGAAGCTGGTCCCCCCGCGTGTCAGTGAACAAATTGGGCCAATTTGGTGTGATTAGTGAAGAATTCACATCTGGCCAGCAGAGTCCTCCCCCCTAGCCCAGCCCAGCCTGGCTCCTGCTCCCCATTAGAAGCTATTTTCTCTGACGGCTCCATTTGTCTCTGTAGTGGGGGATTTGACAGCTCCCTGGCCAGCCTGGGGGGCCTGGCTCTGAGTGAGAGGCCCGGGGCCAGGCAGCTCGCCCACCCCCCCTTGACCTGATGCCGTGCGGGTGCCCAGACACCTGTATGCCCCCTCTCTCTGCTCTGTGTGTGCGTGTGTCTCCTCGGCTGGGTGGGGCCTGGGGAGCAGCGTTCTCTGAGCTTCCCCACCAGGTCCCCTTCAAACCCTGAGTCCTCATCTCGCACGATGATGGCTGTGCTCGGAGGTGAACAGAGGCTCGTGTGTGTGTGTGTGTGTGTGTGTGTGTGTGTGTGAGTGGCGGTGGGGGAGGCATGAGTCCGGTGTTCCCTAAAAGAAAACAGTTAGGCATGTGGAAGCGGGGGGCCTGCCGCCACTTACTTCACCCCTCGCTTCCCCTCCCGGAGACCCACTGCGGCAGCCACCCGGGCACTGCCTGCAGACGGCTGTCAGCCGGAGGGCTCAGCCCCAGCAGCGGCTTCAAGGTAGCGAGTGCCACTGGGGAGTGCATCCTTCAAAGCCTTGGGTCTCCCCCTCCCCACCAGGAGTGACCCCAGGTTGCCTGTGTCAAAGGCAATTTGGGGCTATTTAAAGGAGCCCGACCTGGAGGTTACCTGGGCGAATCTCTCCCCTGGGGAATTACCACCAGACGGCAACCTGGGCTTGTCTCCTGGGAGGTTCTCCCCGGCTGCCTGGGAGTCCGGGCTGTGCTGTTGCCTGAGGTGTGTGACGGGGTCCAGGACCTCGGCCCTTGGAGGAGAATTCTCCTGAAGGAGGGGAAACTAGGGGAACCGGGGCTGCTTTCGTTGTGATGTCATCTAGTTTCGGGGGCAGGCAGTGGAAACTTTTCAGGCCTTCAGCGTTTTTCCATCGCCACGTGGGTGCCTCAAGAAAACCGGCAGAGAGAAGGGAATCAGACGTCTGTGACCCCCCCAATCTCCAGACGTGCCCTGGGAGAGGGCGAGCAGCTGTCCCAGTCCCACCCAGACTACGAGGCCTCCAGAGCCGAGCAACTTCCGGCGCTGAAGCCTGCACAGTCCCGGGCACCCTGGGATGCCGGTCCCCTGCCCTGATCACCAGCCCCAGAGACGAGGCAGAGGGGTTGGGGGGGGGGAACCAGTTCCTTGAGGTCTGCGGCCTGATTCCTCATTCGGTTTTATTTTGGTCTTTTCTAACTTTAGCCTGATGCCATATTATCCTTGGTAGGGTCCTCAGCCTTCTTTTCCAGGTACTGCCTGGGGTGTTAGAAGGATGACCTGACTTGGGGGGGCCCGTGGGGCGGGGAGATGGTAGCTTGGTCCTTCATCTCATTCCTGCTGAGGACCATGGGCTTAGGGTGCGGTCCCAGCAGCCCTTGCTGGCTGGCTGGCTGTCGGGGGGCACTGACCATCCAGAGCCCATCTCTAACTAACACCTGAGCCTTCAGAACACTCGCTGTGTGTGGTGTCCGGAGTTATTCACCCATTTCAGAGACGGGAGAACTGAGACGGAGTCATAGGCCCCGGGCCTGAGTTAGGGGAGAGCAAGGCAAGGGTCTCCTGGCTCTTACTGCCAGCCCCCACCGTCTCACCCCGTCTCCTGTTTGGACAAAGACGGCTGTTTTCTTGAGGTCAGGAATAAGGCCTCAGCCCCACGTTGGGGAGAGTCTGCTGCTCCTCCCCAGAAAGTGGCCTGAACCCCACTCACCAGACATTAATTACAGAATTAACTAAGGATGGAGGAGCAGGAGGAGGTCGCCCTGGCAACACTCCCAAGGCGGAGAAGGGCTGGATATCAGACCAAACCTGCTCTCACTGGCATCAAAGCGGTGGAAGCTGAGGAAGCCAAGAAGTAAAGGGGCTGTGGCCTTGTGCAGGGACCGAGGGGCGCCAGGAGAGCAGGGACAGCAGCAGCCCAAGCGCTGCTCCCACTGTCCCCCACAATGGGCTGCTCTGGGGCGGGCCCCCACCCGCCCCTGCCTTCACTGTCCCTCCTCCGCAGGCCCATTCCCGCTCCGTCTCTCCCCTCTCTCCTCCACACACCTGCCCAGGGCCCTTAGAACCTAAACAGAGAGCAGCAGGGGGCAAGAGCTGAGCTTGCCCTTCTAACTCAGCTCCAAGTGATGTTCTAAGGGGGACTGGAACATTCTCAGGAGGGTTCTCTGATGGTTTCTTAGGGGGTCTGATGCCTCCAGGTCTATGGAGGCCCTTGGGAGGCTGTGGAGTTTAGAGACGGGCTGCCCGGCTCCCTTTTCTGTGCTGTCCTAACCGCCCCCAGTGGACGGGCTGACGCTGGGGCATCCCCCGGGAGGCGATGCCTTGTGCACTGGTTTGGCCGGGCGGTGCTGGAGCCTGGATGGAGCTCCTCTTAGGCAGCAGGCTCTTCTTTAGGACCAGAATCCCTCCAGGAAGCCCCTCTCCTATCGTGTTGGCCTTTTTTTGGAGGGCTCCCAGGCCCAGGGGTGGAGGGAATGCAATTCCACTACTGGGTCAGAGAGGACACACCTCACAGTCCTGACACTTGGTCTCCATGCTGGGGAAGCCGAGAGGTGGAGTGCTGGCCAGTTTACACCCTGTTTGAATTTGCTTCAAGCCAAAGGTGACTTCCTGTTTCCACCACCAGGCTTCAGGAGAGATCAAAGGCAAGCGCCGTGAGTTCAGGGGAGAGGAATTGAGGAGGGCTGGTGATGGGAGGGGTGGAATTTACGTGGCAAGCTGCAGCAGGGGAGGACACAAGGGACAGAGGCAGAAGTCCCAGATCCCTGGCTTAGGTCTGGCTGTGCCTATTCCTCCTTGACCCTTCCTCCAGGAAGCCCAGGTCACCTCTCCATCCCTGAATCCTGACCTGGTGACAGGCTGTGTGCGTGCCTCTTCTGTTTCCCAGTTCCTCTCTTAGCAGGGGTCTGGCTCCAGAGCAAGGGCCTCGGCAAAAGGAGAGGAGGAGACGCAAGCGCCCTGGGCACTCCCCTCTCGGCACCCGCCCCCACCTGTGCGCGGGGCTGGGCGGGAGCACGGGGGCTCAGGCAGGCAGCAGCTGTCACTCACGCACTCACGCGGGAGGAATGCAGACGGCAGGGCTGCCCTGTGGTCACGTCTCCGCCCCACCGACAGAGGTAGGCGCCCAGGTACCCAGCCTGTGGGCCTTGGGAGCTCGCCAAGCTGCTGATGAAAGGCGCTGCAGATTAACCCTTTCTTGACCACACCCTTCGCTGCCGCCTCCGGCTGCTGGGTGGTCGTTGACTGAGAGGGGCCAGAAGCTGGAGCGGAGGCTGGGCCTGCAGGCTAATGAGTGGGCGGCCTCAAGCCTGGGGTGGTGGTGGGGGGGTCCCCCCATTGGCCTCAGCCCCTGTGGTTCCAGGGCTGATACGGGGAAGGGATAGGACTCTCCATAACAGATGGCACCACCTCCTCCCCCTGCCCCCCAGATCCTCCAGTGGGTGCTAGTCAACCTCCCATTTCGATGGGCTCTCTCCTGGAAATTTTCTGGAGTTCAAGAGCACTGGACAGAGAGCCCAGAAATTCATGTGTTCATCCAACCCACACACATAGAAGAGCTGAGAGAGTCAGCTCAGCCATTACACTCAGGGAAAGTGGGCTCGGAGTCCTGTTTTCTCCAGACTGAAGACACACAGCATCAGTATTTCAAAATGCGCGGTTACTTATTTGTGTCTGTTTTAGCAACAGCCCACACTTCTCCCCCAGGCCGGATCTCAGGCAGATGCCTAGTGTATAACTCAAACACAGCAAAGAGTTTCTGACTGGAGTAGGGGGTGAGGTCCCCCTTCCCTCTGACCCACCTCACGAGGTGACCTACGGAGGTCCCAGGACACACAGTTTGGAGAGCTCTGAGATCTAGGGACGGTATGTGTCCTTTTTTTTTTTTTTTGTTCTGACCCTTTCTCTTCCTTTGGTTTGGGTAATTCAAAGTAGCATCTCTGTTCAGTGGGGGCTTTGCCAGATAGGTGTTTGCCCTGTGTGTGTGTGTCGGCGGGGGGGGGGGGGGGGCACTGTGGGGCACTCCGTGATGCCGGGAGAGGCAGGGGCTCCACTTCCAGGGTCTGGGGCTGTGTCCACCTCGTGATCACCGTTCAGGGTGCGTGTCCTGAGGAGGCCTGTGCTCCCTGTCTGTACTCTGGAGCCAGTGTGTCCCCACCGACCCCGTGTGCCACTCGCCCCTCCTCTCTTTCCGTTCTGCCAAGAGTTCCAAAGATCCCGCTTTGCACACGGTGTCCCCCGGATGGGCAGGGGGAGGAGGGCAACGAGAGTGGACCTGAAGCTGTCTCCGAGGTCAGCTCCCTCCGGCTCCTCACCCTGCTCCGCTCCTGTCCACAGGCGCATCCCCCAGGGATCAAGGTGCTGTGTTGAGCCCCACTGAACCGGGCCTCAGGTCTGGAAGGGCCCCCACGTCTCCCCTATCTTATCAGCCTCCCTGGGGAGACTCCTTGCCCCCTAGGAGGGGTGGGGGCTCCAAGAGAGGCGGGAAGACTGAGGTGCAGTGAGAGGCGGTGCTGAGAGGGGGCAGGAGCCGGGAGGCCTGGCGCCCAACTCTAGCCCCACCCCCAGAGGTCTCGATGAGCCTGACAGAGCCTGACCCCCCCCACCGTGGGGGGTGGGATGGGGGCAGCTGTGCTGTCCTGAAGCTGGGCTTCTGAAGGGATGGGGAACAAAGGCTTTGGCTGTAGCAGGAGATTGGAGAGAAGACACCAGGAAGGACTCCACGGACTCCACGGACTCCACGGATGCCCAAATATGACCCATCTCCCTCCATGACCAGGGCCTCAGGCATGCCTTATCCTTAGAGGGGCCGCCATCTCCAAGACAGCACGGCTGGACTTTGGAAGTCATCCTGAATGTCCACTTCCGTCACCATCTGGCCAGTCACCGTGACCCACTCCTTCCACAGCGTTAGCCTGCTTTCCTTCCCACTTTGATTGCTCTGGGCTCATTTAAACACTTTTTACTGAGTGATCTGAGAGACAGAGAGAGACACCGGTGTGTTGTTCCACTTATCCAGGCATTCACTGGTTGTTTCTTGCATGTGCCCTGCTGGGGGAATATCGGGGACGGCTCTCTAACCAACTGAGCTGCCCAGCGAGGGCCCGCTGAGGCCCTTTTTCACAAGCCCCGGAGACGATGGCAACCGTGGCTGATTCCCCTGGCTCCAGGGGAGCACCCCCCCGCACCCGTACCCCCCCAGCCCTCCTCCGCACTTCACTAAGAGGGATCTCAGAATGCAGGTTGGAACACGCAACTCCCATGCTCAGAAACCTTTGATGGCTCCCCACTGCCAGCAGGATGAGGTCCCGGTGCTGCCTGGCATTTATAGCCTGCCCTGATCTGCTGCCAGCACGCCTCGCCAGCCCGGGCCCCTGCTACGGATTCCGTCCCCTTCAACTCCAGCCAGTGGCTCGTTTCACCCTCGTCCTGCCGTGCACTTGAGCGGCCGGCCGACCACCTTGGCTCACAGACAAGCTCGTTCCTGGCACTTGGGGTGTCGTGGGGGAGAAGGATTAATCATATAATCCCGTAAATAAATATATTCTTACAGACTGCGAGAAGTTCAGGGTGTCTTTAGGAACTCAAGGAGAAGTTACAATGGAGCGGGACAGATGCAGGTTGGAGACGACACAGAGAAGGCTTCCAGGAGAAGAGGCATTTGGGGGTGTTTTTCGTTACCCCTTTGATCTTCTGTCGGGACGGATTTCCCTGTCTGCATACCCAGATTTTTTGGGTGTCTCTGCCTAGCTTGTCATTCTGGCTTGAACTGGAGTCCGTCTTGTGTATTGTTGCCCTTAGACCCTGAGAACTGAGGGAGCACGGCTCCTTACACTTAGAACACCACAGTAGGTGGTGCACACAGTAGGTCTGAAACACAGGAGGCCTTTGGTCAAAATATTCCTATTTTTGAGCGGAGGGTGTGAAGACTTCTGCCTTGAATGGGCCTTGAAGCAGACCTGAGAACAGGAGGTGCTCCCGGACTGGGATTCAGCTCGGCCTGGCCCAGACGTGAGGGATGGGAAAGACGGTCTTCCGGTCATTCCCTCTCTCCAGGGCTCTGTCCCCTTCCCGTCTAAAGGACTCCAAGTCCCCCCAGTTCTGGCCTAGGAAACAGCATTCCATTTGGCTCAGCTTCTCTCCCACTTAGTCCCCTCGTTCGCTCCCCAGACCCCGGTGATCCGGTGATCCGTATTGGATAGAGGGAGGAGAAGAGGGAGGGGGCTATCTTTCCTGCTGGGAGACTTGCTGTGGGCGTCATTAGCTCCACATCTGCTGCCTTCCTTCGCCATCTCCTTACGGCCCCGACCCCTGGGCAGTGCCCCCTGCGGGCCGCCCTGCTGGTCTCACTGCAGGTCTGAGAGAGGTCTCAGAAGGCGCTCTTCTGGCCCTTGGTAGCACCCCCCGCCGCTAAATGCCAGGCAGTTCCTCCCCCTCCGGCTCCTTGGGCACAGAGCACAGAAGGGAGAGAGGGACTAGGCTGCCTGCTTTGAGGAGGGGTGTGGGGGGGGGGGAGGAGGGAGGTTGCTTTGGGAATGACCCTAACCTAGAGCTGCTTCTCTGCATACCCTGCCTGTCCCCCAGCCCCAGCCATTTCTAGATCACAGGGCGGTAGGCAATTTCCCAGGTTTTCCAGCTCCCTCCAGCTTCCCCGGGGACTTTCCCATCGGTGGTGAATTTTGGATCCGTGCAAGGAGTGGGGGGAGGCTGTTAAACCCCTGAAGGTGCCAGGCTCCCCCTTCGTGAATCCTCTGGTCTGATGGTGAGGGTCCCACCTCAGTCTCAGGGAGCTTCCCAGTCTGGGGGTGGAGACGCAGCCTCTGCTGTGACGCTGCCCCCAGGGTGCTGAAGGGCATGGGATGAAGCCGGGACACAGAGGCCTCGCCTGTCCATGTGGGCCAGCGGCTAAGGTGCCCCAGCAGGCTGCCCAGATGGAGTCTGCTCTCTCGGCTCATTCTTTTCCTCCAAAGAGCCGCGTCTGGTAGTCTCACCGCAGTCTCCAGAAGCCAGGGGACCGCCGATGCGGGCAGTACAGGTGGCAGCCAGCAGTACAGGTGGCAGCCGGCAGGTGGGGGGGGGGAGGAATGTGCCCCAGGCCAGGATGTGCCCAGGATGCCACTGGACAGTCCTGGCAAACCCCCCCCCCCCCACAGTGACCTCTTCACCCCACTGCCTGCACCCCATGGTCCTAGGCCCTGTGCCAGGGGTCCCGGCCAGGGCCTGGGTTCAGGTAGCCATGCTAGGGAGGGGCCTGGCCTCCACACAGGAGGGACAACTTGTGGGGCGTTCGTCACTGCCGCAGCTGAGGTTTTAGAAACGCTGGTCCTCGGCTGGCTTGTTTAATCCTTCCAGTTAAATATGGATTCACCCCCTTTTACAGGTAGGAAAACCAAGGCTCGGGATGATGAAGTCACGGGTACAATTTACCTCGTGCAGCCTGGTGTGGAGACGCAGGGGGACCCTGAGGGTCAAAGGAAGGGGGTGACTTAGGGACCCACAGCTCCCGTGGGGCAGGGGCAGGGGCAGGGGCAGGGATTCCATCCAGGGGTCCTTCCCAGCCCACGAGGAAACTTCCCCCGCAGTGAGGACTGGACCGGAGCCGCAAGTGGCGACCGAGGGGCAGAAGGGACCGCAGGGTACCAGGGACCCTGCCCTGAACCACCTCCGCCCACCTCCTCCCCCGCCATTCCTGAGGCTGAGGGAGAAGGCGGGGAGATGGTAGCTCCCAGAGCCCCTGATTATCACCAGAGAGCTTGTCCCCACTGCCACCCCCCCCCTGCCTTGTGTGTGTGACCGCCCAGGTGTTCCCCTGTCACAGGCCCAGGGCAGCATCCCCCAGACACCCCATGTGCCTGGTGGTCCTCTCCATGGTGATGCCTCAGAACATGGCCCGGGGCCCAGACCACTGAGTCTGGGGACAGACTCCCCAGCTTTGCTCTCTGATCCGGCTGGCTGTTCCCTGCCTCCCTCTGCTCCCTCCCCGCCAGCTTCCCTCCCAAACACTCAGTCATTCATTCCCCAGACCACCTACAAACCACCCATTTGCCTGGACCACACAGCTCCTCTGCCCAACTCAGCTCCTGGGGATAATGGCCGCGCCCCCCACCCCCATCCTCCCAGGACCCACCCCCAAGCCTAATTACCACCTTGGCACCTCCGGGCGGGGTGGGGGTTGGGGGTGGGGGGGGCAGCACTGACCTCCGTTTATGCTTCCCAATCTCTTGGGCACAGGAGGCCCGTTCTCCTCTGGACATCAAGGGGCAGGAGCAAATTAGAGACCCTCAGCTGAGCCCCCTCTGGGCCCTCCCACCGCCCAGTCTCGGGGCCCAGGCAGCTGGGGCAGGGCAGGAAGGTAAGGTGGTGGAGACAGACCCTATTTGCTCCTCTGTCTTCCTGGGCACAGTGACACGGTCGAGGAGGAGCAGACCCAGACTGCCCTCAGGACAGGGTCAGGGAGGACTCCCCAGAAGGAGCACGAGACCAGGAGTCGCACTGTCCCTGTCCCTCTGCTCGTTTGAGCCTCAGTGTCCTAGTGCATGAGAGAGAGAGGAGACAGCTGACCTCTGTGGCCTCTAAGCGCTCTCCCAGCTCAGGGCCTTGAACCCCAGGGAGGTGCCTGCGCGGTGCAGACGGAGGTCTCTGCACTGCTGAGGGGAGCCCCCCCTTTCTGAGCAAGGAAGCCAGGAGAACTGAAGTGGACGCAGGAGCCTGCTGGAGGAGGGCAGGTGGTCAGGGCAGGGAGACAGAGTGGGGTCGGCCTGACTCCCGTCTACACTGGGCGGGAGGCGGCACTGGGTGCCACGCCAGGTAAGGAATGCGGGCGGCAGGAAGCCCTCACAGGCTCTGGAGCTGGTGTGCTCAGCTCCCCGCCCCTACCCCCCAAGTGGGCAAGGTGGTGGCAAGGGAGGGCCTCCCTAGAGCGGCTTGTGATCCTGAAGGGGGCCCTGTGCCTTTCTTTCTGCCACGTCTACACTGACCCAAGTCCAAAGACAGCTCCGTGAAGGCAGGGACCAGTCTACGTCAGTGCCCAGCATGGGCCCTGGCCCGGGGCGGCGGGGGGGGGGCACCCAATAAAGTCGGGATGATGAGTGGGGCGGGAGCAGCTGGGGGGGGTAGTGAGGCAAACCCAGACGTGGGAGCTGACCTGCGGCTCCCGGGTAGGGGTCGGCAGGGAGAGGGCGAGCCGTGGGCCGGGGTGGTGTTGATAGGATAGGTTCACCCTTACCAGGCAGAGCTGAACCAGGCCTAGGCCCTGGGGGCCAGGGCCACCAGGGCCGGGCCAGGGCGGATGAGGTGGTCTCTGTGGGGTCTCTCTAAGGATCCCTCCTTCCCCCATAATTATTTCTGATTAGCTTCACCACAACAGTCAGGCTGGAGAGAGGGGGGTGTTTGGGACACGGTGGGGAGGGAACAAGGTGGAGCAGAGCACTCAGGACAAGCCAGGCCCCCCAGCTGAGTGCCCTCCCCACCGCCACACACACACACACACACACACACACACACCCTGATCTGGAAAATTCCAATGGCGCCCCATCGACACAGGCCTGAGAGCAGCAAGGCTTCGGGGAAAGCAGGCCCTGCCGACAACACACCCACGTGCACACACAGGACAGACACTGTTGCCAAGGTTCCTGGGGGTGCCGGGGGAGCACAACTTCCAGACAGAGGGGAGCAGGGAGCAGAATGTGAGCTTCAGGCCAGGGGAAGCTTTGGCAGGCCCATCCACCACCGTAACTCAGGGCCAGACCTGGAGCAGTCCCGCACCCCGGTTGCCGGTCCCCCGCAGCTCTTCCGGGGGTACAGCGGCCCTTTCCACTGACCGCGCTAAGCGGTTGGATCTACAGATGGAGGAGCAGTGTCCGAGGCCCTCACCCACCGGTTCCTCCTGAGATAGTCCAGTGAGGGACTTCTGCGGCGGCCAGGGGGCTGGGGTCCCCTCTTCTCTAGGATGGGGGAGTGCGGGGGGCAGGACCCTCCCTCCACTTCCTCAGCAGCCCAAGCAGGAGTCAAAGCTCAGGTCGCCCGCATTCTTCCAGAGTCACTTCCCGAGGAGGTGGAGGGCGGGGGGCAGCACAGGGAAAGCGCCCGCTCCTTTCCGGACTGTTCGGGGCAGGGGGCGGGGAGCTAGGTGCTTGTGGACTGGGGGAAAGAGAAGAAAGGTGGGACAGGCCTGCTGCCTCTGGAGCCTCATCTTTGGAGAAACTATTATTATGTAATCAGTAGTAGTATTAGTTGATAATTAAAAAGACGAAAGAAACTTCCCCTAGCTCTGAGCACCAGGCTTCCTTGCTTTACAGCCTTTCATTGGCTTTTATGGAGACCCCAACCTCTGCAGTCAGAGATCCCCCCAGTCTGATGCCCAGTCCCTCCCCTGGGGCCCCCTAGTCTGAACAGAGCCAACTGCTGCCCTTAGGGAGCCTCTAGTCTGATGCGGAGACACACTACTCAAACCGGATGGGCGCTCCTGACCCGATCTCCTCCTTGAGTTCCCCCCTCTCCAAAAGGGAGCCAGGTTTTTAGAGGTGCTAGGGACCACGGGGCAACAGTGATTTAGGGAAGGCACGCAAGCTTTCTGGGACCGTTGCTCCCTGGTGGCAGCAGGCTGCCTGGAGGAGGCAGGCCGGCCCGGCTGGGAGCGCAGGGGAGGCCGCCCCAGCGGCGCTCCCACGACCCGGGCAAGACCGTCTGGGCGCCGTCTCCGGTCTCGGGGCCTGCGGTCGGGGCACCGCGGGGCCGTGTTTGAGCCGGTCAGCTCCCCACGGAAATTACAGGGGCGCTCGGCGCTGCGGTCGCGCCCCCCGGGGCAGCACCCGCTGGTTGGAGGCGTTTAAATTGAAAGCAGCTTTGGGGAGAGGGGGCGGACGCGGGCCGCCCAGCGATGGGAGGGGGCGCCGGGCACAGCGACCCCATTGTCTGCGCCCGCGGAGGGGCGGAACCTTGCGGTGAGCGCGGCGCCCCCTCCCCGTGCTGCGGCCCGGGGCGCTCCCAGACGGTTCCCACGCTGCCCACCGGCCGTGGCCCCTAGCTCCTTCTTCACCTGAGTCTCCCCCGTCCCTCCTCTGGTTGCGCACGCGCACCGAGCCTCCAGGAGGCCCTCCCAGACTGACGAGCACTAGGAGCCGTGGTACCCCGACGTCAGGAAAGGTCAGGAGGCCTGGATCGATTGAGTCCTCTAATAGGCTCCGTGACCTTGGACACATCTCCTCCTTTCTCCGGGCCCTAGTGTCCTCTATAAAAATGTAGATACTTAAACCTCCCTGCCTCCCTCTCTTAGTTACATTAAAGATTATTCGTGCCAGTGTAAGGGAAAGCGTTGTAAAAACTGCGAAGTGCTACAGACCCCTGGGGAATAATATATGCCAACGGTAACTCCCCTGAGCCCTACTTCCCACCGTGTGGTTCCTTTGTACACAGGGTGCAGCTGCTGGAAATCCAGCTTGCTGTGAATGGGGTGAGGGGTGGGGGGAGGTAAGCAGGCAACAACCTAAAGCAGGGGAAACCACAGTGAACTTCTTGGAGGAGGGGAAGTTGGAGCAGAGCTAGGGAGGAGGGGAGGAAGCAGTACTGCAGAATGGAGCCAGACGGCCCTGCCTCCTGGGGAAAGATAAGGAGGAGAGGCGGGAGCTAGGAAGGAAGAGGGGCTCCTTGAGATGAGCAGCTCCTGCCCCGGGGCTGCAGCTGCAGAAGAGAGCTGGGGACAATGGCTGTTTGCCCAGGTGGTACGTGGCATGTCTCCTGGGAAGGCAGATTGGCGGCAGAGCCTGGTGCAGCTCGGGGAGGTGGCCGGGGGCCATGCCTGTTACCCCTGGGGAGCAGCATGGGGAGCTCCCCTTGACCCTTTCCTGGTTCTTTTCCCCCCTGAAGGCTCTGGGCACCCAGAGGCAGGCCCCTGGGCTCCGGGCACCAGGTGCGGGGAGCTTGGCTTGTTGTTTCCTCTGCTCCCAGCAGCAGAAGGTTGTTTGTTCGGACTGGTGCCCGGGGACGTGCCCACGTGCTCCACACCTGGCAGAGCCACATGTCTCTGCTCTTCCTCCTGGAGGTCCCTAGTGGGCAGTCAGGCATGAGGGCAAAGCCCACGGCGCCAGGTCCCCGGTATGGCCACCCAACACCTATACACTAGGTGGCCGGCCGGAGGGAAGAGGAACCTGTAAGGGCTCGGGGAAGAGGAGACGGAGGAGCAGCCCTGGGAAGGAGGGAAGGGAGAGGGTGAGGCCGAGGAGGAGGGAGGGCAGAGGGGCTGGGCCAGGTGTTTGCACCGGAGGAGCAGGAGCGAGGCTGTCAGATAGAGTTCCTTCCTAGCCCTCGCCCAGCACTCCGGCCCGCCCCGCCCCCCAGGGCTCAGGGGCCCGCAACAGAGAGGGCTTTGATCTGGCAAGTGGAATGAGATCTACAAGTGGGCTTTGGGGCACAGACAGGGGGGCTGCTCATCGGCCAGTCCTCTCTCACCTTCTCCCCTGGCCCAGGCAGCTGCCGAGCCCACCCACCCACCCAGGCGAACTCACTCTTCCCCAGGCTGTGCCGTGCAGCGGGGCACACAGGACAGGGGTGCCGTGGGAAGAGAATGAAGGAGCTCAGGAAGGGGTGGGGACCGCCCAGAGTGACATGACTGGTGAGGGCTGGGCCACCCCTATCCAGAGAGCTGGGAAGGCTCAAGGAACCCCCTAAACACCCAGACACCAAATGCAACCTCATTTGGATGCAGGATCCCAAAAGCTTCCTAGACACCAAACGGTATCAACAACCAAATACTAACAGGTTGTACTCCCCGTTCTGGCCTAGAGCAAGCCTTCTGAGGGTTCTCTCCTTCCCCCTTTCCTCCCCACCCCTCCAGCCCTCCCACCTTCATGCCCCTACTTCCTCAGAGCCGCAGGCTAGCTTCTGCACATACCACACACCTCTTGGACCATAAGTGAGCCTTTCCCAAGCCCACCTCTTGTGGGAAGCCCACCAGACTGAGCAGGGATGGAGAAGTGAGGAGCCAGACACCCACAGGCCTTGGTCTCCAGACCCCACAACGGGCCAGGCCTGAAAGAGACAGTGTCCAGCTCCACCCCTGCCCGCTCTGCCCAGCCCCAGGGTCCTCAGGGTCAGGCATTTGAGCAGTGGGGGGAGAGGACAGGGGCCGAGGCTTCTGCAGGCCCGAGTTTCCAGCAAACAGCTCAGCATGGGATGGGGAGTGACTCTTGGTTGGTTCCAACGCTTCCTTGGGGTCAGGGATGGAACTCTTGGGAGTGGAAGTGGGATGGGAAGAGGCTTAGTCTCTCATCTGGGTCATCCCTGTCATCAAAATGCCCACGGGCAGCCACTATCCCAGAGGAGTCCTTGCTCTCAGGAACACAGGTCTGATGCTTCCAGGAAGGGCAGCTGGAGGAGGGGGGCAAGGAGGGGAGAAGGTAAGTCACCCCAGATGACTTCTGAGGCTGCTTCTGAGCCAAGACTCTGCGGCCCTGTGAGCCCGAGAATCCCGGAGCTGGAGCTGTTGTGGTCCTGAGATACTAGGACTGGAACCATTGTCTTCACAGTAATGGCTCCAGGCTCTGCTACCAAACTCTCCACAAGCAGTCTCGCTGGGACAGGGAGCCCGACCCGCTCTGCTCAGCTTCAGAGCCCGCTGGCCAGGCTGCTTCACTGGAGTCTTCGTGCCCTCAACGCTGTTCTCCATGGGGTGCATGATGCAGCAAACCACCAAGTCCAACGTCAAGTCCTGACTAGTGCCTTTGGTGGAAAAGCCACAGGTGGCAGGGTGGGTCCTAGCAAGGGAGAGATGAAGACCGTCTTCTTCTGGGTCCCAGAAAGAAGCTTCCTGGAGGAGGAGAGTGGGCAGGAGAAGGGGGTGGGGGAGGAGAAGAAGAGGGTATTTCAAAAGGGTTAGGAGGCACCGTCATTCTGGATAGCCGGGAAACAGTCTTGTTTGAGAACCGAGGAGAGGAGGGGCCAGAGAAGGCAGGAAGGAGAAAGGGAGTCTGGTCTGGCTGTTTTCCCCTCCTCCACCAGCCATGGGCCCAGAGTCTGAGGACTCAGGCCCCAAGGGCCAAGTAGGGCCGTGCCCTGAAAGCCTCCTGTTTCCCACCCCCAGCTGCTCAGCCCTCTGCTCCGGGCTGGAGGCCACTTTCAGCTCCTCTTAGGCTGAACCCCTGGGGGAGGGGTCCCGCTGATCTCCCCCAGGGCTGATTAACAGCACACAGCTGGAGAGAGACATCTGCTCTTCCCCTGGGGAGGCCTGTCCTTGTTCCCCAAGGGGGCGGAGCCTGCAGGCACCTTCCTCTAAGGAGACTGGGCTGCCTTTGCAGGCGTGGGAGGAGGCTGGACAGAGAGAATAGAGACGGTAAACACTGATCTAGTGCTGGCCTTCTGGCGGGTGGGGACATCTGTATTTTGCAGAGGGGAAACTGTGACCCGAGCAGCAGCAGACCCTTGCCCAAAGCCCCCCACGGGTAAAAGGCTGCGTGCCAGTTGGTCTGGCCCCAAAGCCAGTTCTTTTCCTGCTTCAAGGAGGTCCGTGCCTGGCCGCTGTGTTCTGCCCCTGTCTCCACCGCACCCCCACCCCTGGCCGACAGATCTGCCCCCAAAGGAGCTGCAGTGTTGACGACTGTGTCCCTTCCTGGAGGCGGGGCCGGTAGCAAGGTTGCCCCCAGGGCAGGCCCACTCCCCATTTCTGGTCGATGCTGCAACTTTTCTGCCAGCTGGTGGTCACGGCTGCCCATCTCCGAGGGCCTTCTACGTGTCAGCCGCCGGGCCAGGCATTTTAGAGGCCGACAGGCTCATCCTCTCAGCGGCTCCAGGAGGAGGTCCTGTTACTCCTTCCACTTTACACAGAAGGAGAGAGCGGCTCAGAAAGCTGAAGGAGCGCTGAGGATCGCACAACTGAGAGCGGCGGGGGCGAGGCTGACCTCCAGAACCCTCTGGAGGAAGCGCTGTATGATGTGGTGACACCATGGCTGGGGCTGTGACTGTCCATCTCCCCTAAGTGGGGTCAGCTGGATTGGAGGAGCCAACCCTCTCATGCCCGCCCTTTCCACGGGTGGTCTGGAGCTCTGCCGCCAAGAGTGAAGGCCACCCCTCCCGGCCCAGGCTGCTGGGGTGCAGGGGTCTACTCACTCTGGTCACAGATTGGGGATCAGCTCCCTCCGAGGTCAGAAAGAAAAGACTTGTGAGTGTTTGGAAAGTAGATAAAGGGGCAGGCTCACATCCTGCTACTCATTTGCTGTGAGACCTTGGACAAATTATCTAGCTTCTCTGTGCCTCAGCTGTGCCGCCATCTGTAAAATGAGGAAACGAGAGTGGCAGGCTCGTGGGGATAATGAGAGGGTTGAGTTGGAGAGACTTTGCAGAGTGCGGAGCAGCGCCCGGCACACGGGAAACGTGATTGATTTATTATTAGCTGGAGAATCGGGAGGGGACTGTTTAAAAGGAGAGGGTGGGACATACGGACCAGTCTACCAAAAGGATGTGGCTGAGTTTGGGGAGGGGCATCTAGGTGACCTAATTTTCAAGGCCAAGGGTTCCTGAGAGGGAAGGAAAGGGTGGATGGTTTCCAGGTGACATTCCTCCCTTCCCGCCCCCATCCCCAGGAGGATAAAAATTCCTCACAGGTTTCTGTGCTTTCATGTGGAGCCTGCCAAGCCTTGGCCAGCATTCCTCGGCTCCTCCTGCCTCCTGGCTCCTCCTGCCTCCTGCCACTGGGGGCTGGTGGAGAGGGTCATCAGCCCCTTTTACAGCTGTGTACACTGTGAGGGTAGAGGCCAGCACCTGAGATCCCAGCTGGGAGCTGCATGAAGCCAGAGAGGCTTCGAGGCTGAGGACAAGGGGAGGAAGCCCGTCTGGGTGGATGTTCAAGGGCACACCCTTAAACCAGCACCTGCAATGTGCGCCGATGCCTGCGATGGGGACCAGGAGGACCAGGCCCATCCTGCTGCCATCCCTATCATGACAGCCCCCAGAGACAGTGTTCCATGCGGACACCGGGGGACATGCAGTGTTGTCCCAAGGGATAGAGACCCCGACCTGTCTCTGCAGCTCCCAAGCCACTAAGGGACAGGCAGGACCAAGAGAGACATCTATCCCAACTGATCAGAACTAGGGGGCCAGGGGAGATGGCAGAGAAAATTGCATGGGTGGAGAATTAAGGGCGGGCTTCCTGGAGGAGAGGGTAGGAAAGATCAAGGCCTGGAAGGGGAGGATCAGGGTTGGAGCCGCAAGGCTGGGTGTGATTGGACACGGAGGCCTGCTCTTTTATCCTTGTGTGTGCATGTTCTTCTGCATCCATCTATCCATCCAGACATTGACCCATTTTATATTTGTCTGGACAGGACCTGCAAAAGCCCTTTCCCCA
This sequence comes from Phyllostomus discolor, assembly GCF_004126475.2. NCBI lineage: Eukaryota > Metazoa > Chordata > Mammalia > Chiroptera > Phyllostomidae > Phyllostomus > Phyllostomus discolor. The sequence continues at coordinate 101,716,270 of NC_040910.2, read as the reverse complement.
CCAGCTGGAGCTGTCCCGTCACAGGACGGGTTAAATGACAGGTAGTGAGCTTCACAGAAGTTTCACGAGCAGCTAGGCAGGAAGGAGCCCTGAACAAGGTGGGAGCTCCTTTAAGTGTCCGCCAAGGTGTCCTTCCTGCCCCGGAGTGCTGTGAGGTCCTCGACCTCTAGTCCTGCCCTCTGGCCGCCTGGAGCTTGTGGCCTCAAGCCGGCTGCTTTCCCCATTTCTCCCATTTGCTTCCCTGTCATCTCCAACTCGCCCCTCCTCCCCGCTCGGGCCTGGCCCCACCAAGGCCCACGTGGACTTGCACGTCCTTCCTCCCCAGCCCCTCTACTCCGGTCTGGCCTCTTTGTTATGGCCAGGACCACCTCGGAAGGACCTTGCTGTGAGTGTGGACTTCCCTTGCTCAAAAACCTCCATGGCTCCCCATTGCCTCCAGCAAGACAACCGAGGGCCCTAATCCAAGTGGATCCCAGGCTTTCACGCACTTTTACACAAGACATTTGCCCCACCTGCAGCGCACTCCCGATCTCTTGGCCACCGGCGTGTGTGCAGCACAACTACTGCTTCCGGTCTGGGCTCAGGCACTGCCTCCCGAAGAGGGCCCTGGCTGGTGCCCCCACCCAGGCCATGACTGAGTTGCAGAGATGGTTTCCAGGAGGGCAGGGCCACATCTTCTCACGTTTGTACCCCAAGCACCCCGCAGGCACTCGCTCCACAAATGCAACCCCACAGTCAAACGAGTCCATGACTGAGTGAATTCCTGTCCTTGAGCTTGGAGGACTCCCATCTTCCCATCGCTGCCTGCCAGAACCCTTCTCTTCCGTTGAGGGCATCTTGGAGCCTCCCCATCCATAACAGCACCCCTGGGTCCCTCGCCTGGGACACCCCACTCCTTCCTTCACCCCCGGGGGATCATGCTCATCATCTTTGTGCCCAGGGAGAGCTTCCGTGAACTGAGCCCTCCTTCATGCTGTCGGCTTGTTATTCATGTTGATAGACACTTCATGCTCTAGAAATTGCCAACACCCTCTTCAAAATTACTTTGGTGGAGTTGCCGAGCTCCTGTGGCTACAGGGGCTGGGCCTTACTGTCCCGAGGGGAGGCAGCTATGAACAAGCCCACTGAGATCAGGCCACTACGGCCTCTGCCCCCACATCAGAGCTGAGTCACCGGGTCCAGAGAGGTTGAGTCTCCTCTAGGGTCACCCAGCCAGGGAGTGGAAGGCCGGGCTAGTCCCCAGACCGCTCCTTGTTCCTCGTGGCCGGGCAGGAGTCCTGTCACCCAGCCTGGGACCACCCAGCACAGATGGGTGCTCGATAAAGGGAGACGTCCGTGGTACAGAATTTCTTTTTTTTTAAAATTTGTGGCACGTACTTTTTTTTTTAAAGATTTCATTTATTTATTTTTAGAGAGGGAAGGGAGGGAGAAAGAGAGAAAGAGAGCAACATCAATGTGCGGTTGCTAGGGGTCATGGTCTGCAACCCAGGCATGTACCCTGACTGGGAATCGAACCTGCGACACTTTGGTTCGCAGCCCCACACTCAATCCACTGAGCTACACCAGCCAGGGCAGAGTTTCTTTTTAAAATGACACCAAATGCAGCTTCTTATTTTGAGTTTTGTTGATCGAGAATCCAGTAGTGTCCCAACCAGGTGATGAGTCATTTCTATTTCTGATGAGAGAAGACATTTCCAGGACGACTCATCACTTCCGGGATGAAACGGAAGGGCCGATGCTGCGGCCCTTTGGGCTCTCGAAGCAGCTCCCTGGCCGCGGGCAGGAATGGGCCCCCGAGGAAAGGTGGTGTAAAGGGGTCCAAGAAGAAAGTGGCGGGTCCACTTTCTAAGAAAGATTGGTGTGATGCGAAGGCACCAGCTACATTAATATAAGAAATGCTGGAAAAACACAAGTCATGAGAACTGAAGGAGCCAAAAATCGCATCTGATGGCCTCAAGGATCGTGTTGTTAAAGTAAGCCCGTTGATCCACAGAATGATGAAGCTGCATTTAGAAAACTCAGGCTAATTCCTGGGGACAGTCAGGGCAGAAGCTGCCCGACTAACTGCCATGGCGTGGACCTTACGCAGGACAAAATGTGCTCGTGGTCAAAAGCTGGCAGACGGTGACTGAAGCTCATGTTGGTGCCAACCCTACCGATGGGTATTTGCTTCATCTATTCTGTGTTGGTCTTACCAAAAACCACAACCATCAGATTTGGAAGACCTCCTACGCTCAGCCTCAACAGACCCATCAAACCTGGAAGAAGGTGATGGAAAGCATGACCCGAGGGGTGCAGGCAAATGTCTTGAAATAAGGCATCAGGGCCCTGATTCCAGGCAGCAGTGGAAGAGACATAGAAAAGTCTCGCCAGTCTATTTATCTGCTCCATGTCGTCTTTGTCAGAAAAGTCGAAACGCTGAGAAGCCCAGGTTTGCACCGGGAACACCCACTGAGCTTCACGGTGAAGGTCGCAGTGCTGGAAAAGCTGCTGAAGAGGAGACAGGAGCTGAAGTTGGATGAGCTGATAGTTACGAGTCCAAGAATCTGTTTAAAATTCAGACGTTTAACAGTGACGAATAAAAAATCCCATTTATGATTAAATAAAAAAGACAAAGTCAGGCCACTCTTGGTCTTCCACCTACCTCCTCCGTTGTGCCTCTGCTGAAAGAGGGGGGTAGGCCTCACCTCTGGGGGCCTTCTTCCCACCCTGGCAGCTCCCGTGATTGGTCAGAGGTGGAGTCCTGGGTACCCCTCTGCTCCCTCTCAGAGTAGAGAAGGACTCCATCCAAACTGGAAAGTGAATCCCTTTGCCCTACCTGGGAGTCTGACCCCATATCCCTCGCTATGGCCACCCCCGTCTGTCCCTGCTCTGGCCCCACACGGAACAAGCCTCCTCTGCCCTCTGGACCTCTTGCTCCATCCCTGAGGTCTTTCCTCTCTTGCTGTAGAGCAGGCTCCCAGCCCCCACCAGGCTCACCTGCTTGGCTCCTTTCCCGGGGGACACTGAGATGTTATCCCTGGGGTTATGGGCCTCAATTGGGGCATTGTTCCCACCGGGTCCAGAGCAGGACAAGGGAGGGACGGGGCAGACACTGGGAATGTCCAGGTGCCACACAGGCTGGCTTTGTCCTCCTCCTCCTCCTCCTCCACTTCCCTCCCTGCCCTTCTACCCGTCCAGGCCCCCTCCCTCTCACCCCCACCAATATCACAGACCCTCCCCTCGCCTCCCCCCAGGCCCCTCCACTGCCAGGGGCAGGGCAGCTGTCACAGGGGTGGGGTTCGGGATGGCCTCCGGCAGTCCTGCAGGAGCTAGGTGTCCCCTCTGCATGGTCGTGCTCTCCAGAGCTGGGTCCTCGCTCAGGTAGGCCCAGCCCTGCCTGCTCGACTTGTCTGGCGGTGGCACCCCTGTCTGGGAAGCACCCTGTCTGGCCCTTGCCCTAGACCTGCCCCCTCTTCCCCTGTGCCATCCAGATCCAGCCCAGCCTGAGCTGCCTCACGGGGACTTCTCCCAGGAGACAGAACAGGCCGAATATAAAAATCAGTTCCCAAGAGCTGACCCCAGAACCAGGACTCCTGGAAGCTGTGTGACCTTTGTGAGTCACTGCATCCCAACGGCTCCATTGGTCTCATCTATAAAATGCCACCGTTGGACCGTCTTCTCTGAGTTTTTCCCTCGGCTCACCTGTGCGGCAGCCTCCTGGGAAGGGGGGGGACACAGCTGGAGACTGACCGGCAGAGAAAAGATTTCCTGCCCCCAGGCTTCTGCCTCTCCTTAACCTCCAGCCTGAGCTTTGTCCCCGAAGCATGAGTGACAGCCAAAGAAAGCGCATGGAAACCTGCAGCCCTGCACGTGAAACCGATCCCCAGCGCCAGATCCAGTTTCTCCTCTCGGCTGCCCCCAGGCCGCCCTCACACCTGCTCTGGGCCCCTTTGTACGTGAGGCCAGGAGCGCTGGCTGTCTTTCATCCACCTCCTGCCCCATTCACGCCTTAAGCCTGGGGCACCGCCTCCCGCCTCCTAGGTGGGGCGTGACTGCTGTCCGTTGGCCAAGGGGGCACCCCAGAGCCTGGCTTTCCTTCCCCCTTCCCTCACCTGGAGAGAGAAATCACAGAGGAGGGGGATCAGGGTGAAGAGGGCGAGGGCAGGAGGGAAGCACCGTGTCCTGGCGGATACAGCAAAGAGGTTCAATACTGGGGGTTTTGTTCAGAAGGGCTTCTTGGAGGAGGGGCAATTCCTCCCCTGGGTTTAGGACGCGTGGAAGCCCAGCAGTGCCCCAGAGCAGGTCCTCCCCTTCAGGTCAGGACTGATGGGAGCCATTCACTGAGTCAGTCAGCTGACATTCATTGATGCTGACTCCGTGGGAGGCACCGTTTTAGGCGCTGGGAATACGGCTGCAGACAAAGCCAAGACCCGGCTTTAACAGGGTTTGTGCTCTTGAGTGGGGTTGAAGAAGACAGATACAAACAGATGAGATGTTAGGTGGTTACAACTGCTTAAGAGAAAAATTAAAATGGATAAGGGAACAGGGGGTGACCAGGGGACAGTTTAGCTGAGGAGCTCGGGCCAGCCTCTCTGAGGTGACGTCCGAGAAGAGAGCTGGGTGGACAGCGGGGGGAGGATATCGCAGGCAGAGGGAACGGTCAGTGCAAAGGCCCTGCGGCGGAGACAGCGGGCCACATTGAGAAAATTCAAAACGTGGAGTGGACGGAGGGGAGGGTGGCAGGAGATGGGTCTGGCGTCAGAACACATCGGGTTCTGTAGACCGTGGCCATGAATTGTATTTAGAGTGAGGTGGGGTGAAAAAGACAGCCAGGGTGCCTCTCCTTTGGGGCCCCTGGAAGGTTCTAGCAACCCCCTCCTCTTCCCTGCCTCCCGGACTTAGGAAGTGAGGAGCTGAATCTGGGCGTCGGGCAAAGACCTGGTTTACTCATCAGTTCACGCATCCGTCTGTCCACGCAGCCCACCAGAATCTCTCCAGTTATTTGACAACAGTTAGTGCACACCTACTCTGTGCTTGGTGCGGCCACTCACTAGCCACGGGCCTTGAGCGAATGGCTCATCTCCTGTATCTGTAAAGTGGGGGCCGCAATGATTCTTTTTGTTGCTTCAGAAATGTGTGAGGACTGAGCGAAATAAAAGTGCTCACACTGCTTCGCACAGCCCCGGACACGTCGTGAGCGGTCACACACGGTCACCACGTGACTAGTTGCTAGTGTTGGCACGCTCCTCCACACCAGCCTTCTCTAATGTGCCGGAGGGAGTCAGACTGTGTGCACCCCGCTTCGGGGAGCCCTCCCAGAGAGGACGTCCCTGCTCTGTGCTCCCAGAGCTTCCCTGTGCTCCTTGCCCTTCCCAAACTGCCCCACCCCTGCTCCCTGCCCTCTGCCCTCTGCCCTCTGCCCCTCTGCCCTCTGCCTCCTGCCCCTGTGTGTTGTCAGAACTCAACAGAGCACCCGCCTGGGCCTCACATTCTAACTGGCCCCTTTACTTGTCAACCCACCTCCGTCTGCCCCGCCTCGTGAGCCACCCACTCAGCACCCTCTCCAGAAAGGGGGTGTGCTGTCTTATGTTGGCCCAACTGGGGGCTCAAAGCCCAGGCACAGAAACTTAAGTTCTCCAGAGCAAAACCTGGAAAGAGCCCAGGCTTTGAAGCCCTTTGGAGTCAGACACGTTGAGCAAACGCTGGCTCCAGCACATCCTTGCTGTTGGCCTCTGCAAGTCGCTTCATGTCCCCGAGCCTCAGTTTCTTCACCTGCCCAAGGGAGCCACAGTACCTGCGGGTGGAGGGCTGCCGGGGCTCGGAGGGCCGTGCACGTGCAGCTCCCACGTGAGGAGCGTGTTTCCCGAGTTCCTGGGAACCATGGGCGAGTCGGGCTGCGCACACACCCCTCACTGATAAGGGGGTTCTGGGCCCCGGCCTGGGCCCGGGGTGCAAATCCCAGGAATCGCACTCACGTGTGCGTGCACTTCTGCCTGGGGTGAGGATCGAACCCTTTCATCGGGTTGTCCAAGGGGTCCTGAGCCCAAAAGGTGAGGACGGGGGGATAACATGGCCACAAACTTAAAAGGATGAAAGGAGTCTAGAATTTGTTTGTCCATGTTTTAAAAATTCAGCATTCAGTCAACAGGGCTTTGGTGACCTCTCTGTGCCGGGCCCTGTGGGGGAGTCAAGGACACGCATCAAGGTGCACCCCCATAACGGCGGGGACTAGCCCCCTGGGGACACTGTGCTTCCAGTACATAGAGCTCCTCACCGGTTCATCTTCAGTGACCCTTTCTGCTGCCCTGTGGGAGAGGCCGGGGGGGGGGGGGTCATTTTACAGGTGGTAAACTGAGGCTCAGGGATGCTAAGTGACTGGTCCAAAGCCACACAACGGAGAAGCCAGGACTGCGAGCCCTGCACCCACGCCTCCCTCGGGCATGCCCACTGGCCCACCAGCCCACCGGGAGTGGAGAGCTGCTTCCTGGGCACAGGGCTGCAACGGGTGCATACAGGCTTGTTCATCTTCCTCCTCCTCCTGGCCTCGGACGCTTGATGCAGCCCACCCACTGCCCTCGGCCATGGGACCTGTAGGGCCCTGGCCCGGACGTGGGTTCCCCTCCATAACTCCTGTCACTCCCTGTGTTCCCCCCACACCTCCCAGGGAGGGATGTAATCGGGACTTGCTGGAAGAGGCAGGCTGGCTTTGGAGCTGGAGGTTTTGAAGGAGGGGGTGGCTTGTGCATTAGATGGAACGGGTGGGGTTGTGAGAGGTGGGGGGCACCTGCTGAGGGACCCTCCCTCCCCACACAGCTTCCCCAACACGATCGTTTTGATGCTGCTGAGGATAAGCCAGGCCTCAGCCCACGCGAAACTCTCCGCACACACCTCCAGCTCCGGGCAGTCCCCGAGACCTCGTCAGGGGCTGGCCCCGTGCCTAGGTCCCAGCCCTCGGCACCAGGTAGCAGTGGGGGGCAGGAGGCCCAGCGTGCTCCAGTATTTATTTATTTATTTGAAGGCACAGCATTTACACAAACTGGCTTGGATTCCCCGGGGGCCTGGGGGAGGGAGACGCTGCTGCCTGGGCCTTTGATGTGTGAGAGAGGAGATGGCAAGATGGTGCTGGGAGTTGCTGCCACTGTGGGGCGTGTGTGGAGGGGGGGGTTGGCTCGGGGGTGGGGGAGAGGAACGCTGGTGACATCACCCTAAGGAGGCCAAGGGTGGTGGGCGCTGTGGCCAGGCCCAGGGATGACTAGAAGGGACCGGAAGGTGGGAAAGAGAAAGGACGGCATTCCTGACCTGGACCCCTTGGTCTGAAGCCTGGCTGTGACCTGCCCCCACAGGGCTGCAGCCGCTGCCTCGGGTGGAGGAGCTGAAACACCCTCCATGGGAGACGGGAGAAAAGGGAGGCAGGGTGATGGAGGCCCGGAGGCAGAGGCCGCTGTAGCCCTGTAGGCAGCGGCCAGGCTCCGAACAACTCCATTCCGTGCCTCCCACCGGCCGCCCCACGGAGAGGCCTAGACGATGGTGGCACAGCACCTGGAAGGCCAACGTTCAGGGCTCGGGGCATTGAAGTACAGGCCAGAGAGACCCACTCGGGGCCACCAAGACTCGCCAAGAAGGGCTCTGTGACTGGGTGCTCCTGTCTCTCCATATGTCTAGGGTGATCAAGGGGGTGAGTGCTGAGTGATGAGGGGTGCTTGCTTGTAATCCAATGAATGGATGGATGGATGGATGGATGAATGAATGAATGGATGGATGAATGAATGAATGGATGCATGAAGATGACACAGATGCGATGACAGAAAGACAGGAGCACATCTAGCATGTCACCCATATTTACTTCTGAGTGTCTTCCACGGGCCAGGCACTGTTCTAGGGGAGAATGAGTGAGACCCAGGGCACCCAGGGTGATACAGGGTGCAGGGTGAGGCGAGCCATCCTTGTTAGCCTGTCGTTGGAAATAATTTCCAACTTAGAAAAAGTGTCAAAACTAAAAATAGGACAAAGAGCATACCTTTAATATATTTCCCTTAGATTAACCTATTGTTATTTTTTTTACCCCCGTTACTTTATCATTCTCTCTCTCTTTGCTGTTTTCCCTGAACAATTGAAGGGTGAGGTGTGTGTATCATGGCCCTTTGCCCCTAAATAGTTCAGTGTGTGTTTCCTGGGAATAGGGACATTCTCGGTCCCCAATTTCATGAATTGGCATCGACACAATATTTTATTCAATCTACCATCCATAGGTCCGTATGTCCATTGGATATCCATATATATATTTTTCAATTTTGATTAGGCTTGATTGTATTGACCCAACAATTTCCTTTCTGGGGCTTTTTTTCTTCCAGTTCACTGGAACCTGGGAGGTCACAGAGCTGTGGGGAGGGAGACAAGCAGTGATGGATGGGCCCAGAGACCGCAGGCCAGCACGAGCTGCTGAGTGAGACGGAGGTGAGCCTGTGGGGTGTCCCCAGCAGGCCGGGACGTCCTGGTGCTGCGCTCAGCAGACCCTGAGAGGGCAAGAGGGCAACCCAGGCCTGGACCCCTAGCTCTCCAAGGGCAAGGTGTCCCCACCTTCTCAGGCAGGGGCCCCATTTTGAAGGTACTTTGAGACCAGGTTCCCAAGTGTCAAGAGGCTCCCGAGTGCCTGAAGAAGCTTCCTTTTGCCCTGCATACCTGGGGGGTGTGAACTCAGAAAAAAGAAAAACTCCCAGTTTCCAGAAAGTCCAGAACACAGCACAGCCAGCATGCCATCCGTCTGGCCTGCCACACTCCCCAGCACACTCACTCCAGGGGTGGGGATGAGTGGGCGGACCCTCATCAGTTCTTGCAAATGTTCCAGCCGCCAAGTCCCAGGCCCGGGCAGGGCCAGGGGTGGCCAGTGGGAAAGCGGTGTCCCAATCCCAGGGAGCCTCTGGGATTTATGAGTCCCTAGGATTTATGGCGGGTGGAGTCTCTACCCACGGACAGCTGAAACCCTCCTGTCTCTCTGAGCCTCTTCTGGAAAGTCCCCTCAGCCCATGGTAGGCTCTGGTCCCCTCCCCACACTCTTGGTGTTGCTAGAGCTGGCCTTTCCAGGGCAGGGTCCCTGCCTGTTGCCTTCTCCGCCATATCGCCACGCCTCGAACAGCACCTGGTACCTAGGAGGTGTCCATAAATATTTTTATTTCTATCCAGCAGACCGCATTAGCACTTGTGTTTTATGGTTCTAAGGCTCTGCCAGACAAATCATTGGTCTGCTAATCCCAGGGACCTTAGGCTTTGCATAGTAGTGGGTGGGAGCGTACTACTCCATCCACTGGCTGAATCCGATGACCTCCATGCACCACCTATTGGAAAATGTAAAGGGAGCTGGAGAGAGAAGGCAAGGTGGGGCAGAGGGGAGCCTCAGGAAGAGCAGGGACCACCTGGTGTTTACCCCTGCTGAAGGCCAGTGGGTGGAGCCTGCGGCCAGAAGACTCTTGGTTTGACATCAAGAAGGACTCCTCAGTATATTTTGGTGTATCTTGGACCGTTTCATTGTCAACCTATCCAGAGACACTAGGGTGCCAGAGATGACTTCTTGACCCTTCCAGATGGCCCTTTGGGGGCCTCCTAAGCCCATCCAAAACCCTGCCCACCAGGAGTGGGAGGCTGGACTGCGGATGGTTGGCTTAAGACCGTATCCTCGGACTGCGCCAATGGGGCCAAAGGTGCCCCACACACTGCCTGGCCTGGGATGGGATCCAAACTTGGTCCCCAGGGTCCTCCCACCCCTGCTGGACAGCAGCCTCTCCCAGTGACTCAGCCCTGACGTCGTGGGGCAAGCGGAAAGGCAGAGGGCGTGGGAGGTGGTGTACCCTCCCTCCTGTCCTCACCTCCCTGGGCTCAGTCCCTATAACCTCCTTCCTTTCCACCATTCCTATCCTCTCTAAACTCTCCATGAGTTTCCCATGAGCCCATGCGCCCAGAGCTGTTGCCCTTGCCTGTGGAGACACGCCCTGCGTGTGCCTAGGTGTGGGCCAGGCCGCTGTGGCTTGTGGGATAGAAGAAGCACCGTGTGAGAGGGGTCCTCGTCTGGGTCCCACTCCTTCTCCCCTCACTGTGGCAGCCCCCCATTACAAAGCGGTGGGGTACCAGCTTCTTTCTTCAGTGGCCGGGGCTCCTCTTGATTCACACCTGACCTCTCCCTGCCCCCAGGCCTTGGATCTGTTTACTACCTACTTTCCAGGGCTCCCTTATGTGTGGGATCTCAGTTTCTTTTCCCCAGATGGAAGAGGGTCTCTGAGACTCGAACTTTCCCCCTCACAGGCCGGTGCACTGGGGCCTCCAAGTCTGTCCTGCCTGAGTCCCGCTCAGCCGGCCCCCTCCTCTGCCTCACTTCAAAGCCTGGAGCCAGCAGGAGCTAATTACATGCCCCCCCCGCCCCCCTCACTCGTTAAGTGTCATTAGCCCCAGTTTACAGATGAGGAAACTGAGACTGGGGAGGTGGAGGACGTCACCCCCTTCACCCCCGCCCTGGCCCTTGAGCCAGGGCTGGCACAGGGTCTGGGGACCCTGCCAAGACTCCCTTTCCTTGGAGAAGCCCGGCCCCCAGATACCCGTTCCAGGTCCCGATTCCTGCCTCTCCCCAGCTCTTGTCTCCTTGCCCCAGAGCCGGCTGTGGGTCCGGGCAGACCGCTGTGCAGCCCCCGGGATGGGGTGGGCAGGGAGCCTCTCTGAAATCGCACAGAGGCAAAATGTAAATGAGCCCCCCAATTACTGCAGAGTCAGGGCGGTGGCACTTTAGGTAATACGACTTGGGGAGTGGAGGGACCCCCACCCTCCCGCTCATCAGTTTTCCAGGGGCCTCCCCCGTGGGCAGAGGTCCCCACGATGCCGCGATGCCGTCATGCTGCGTGGGGCTGGGCTGGGTGGGGCTGGGTGGGATGAGGTGGGGCGGGGCTGGGGAGGGTGCTGACACTGGCAGCCCTTGGGAGGGCACCGAGCTGATGCCGTCAGCTAGGACAGCCCTGCCCTCGGGGACAAGAGAGAAACTGCATCTCAGCCCCTCCTGGGGCAGGCAGGGCCTCCCTCTGCGGCCTGGGAGCCTGGCCAGCTCCGAGACCCTGTCTGACTCAGCCCGAGGGGCTGCGAGGTCTTCAAGGTGCCCCTCAGCAAAGGGGGACAGGCCCTCATTTTTACGGACAGGGAGACGGAGGTCCAGTGGGGACTGCACGGCACAGAGGGGACAGCAGCGTGTGGAGTGTGCAGTCAGTGAAGCTGGGGCTCCCGAGGGGAAAGCAGAGGCTGGGAGTGGGCAGGTGGTGGGACGTGAGGGGGCTGGGCAGGGAAATGCGTCGCTCACCACGCTGTGGCCTTCCCCTGTGCTGAGATCTGATGGCAAATTTCTTTCATGGCTCCTATGGACAGGTGTCTTGCCGGGCCCATGGCAGAAGGTAAATACTCATCTACTCACTAGTCGAGTTTTTCAATGCTAAGGACTTCGTGAATGTACAAGGGGTTAAACTGCAGCAAGAGAGATGGAGGGCCGACTACAGGAAGAACTCTGCACTTCAGTGGGTGAGGGCCTCCGAGACAAGCGCCTCACACAGGAGCAGGCATTCGGGCCCTGTCTGGGACCCTAGATCCTTCTCTGGGGTGGAGGGAGGCGTCCACCCTGTGGGCTTCTCCCCTCCACACGGTTCTCAGCTTGGGATGAAAGTCCTGTGGACTTCGTCTGTCATCATGGGAAGATCCCACATCCGGGAAAAATGGAGGTGACATCACCGCAGCTTTGGACCAGGTGTGCGGCTGCCCCTTGCTGAGCCTTCGCCCCTGCAGCTGCAAGGGTCTCGGCTGAGGTCTCGTGGGGGAGCTCTGGGGAGAGGAGCAGTCAGGAAGCAGAGGGAAGCGGAATCGAAGAGCCTGGCTCCCTGCTCCTCCCTCTGTCCCCACCCTGCCTCTTCTTCCCAGCACCGGATGTATCTCTTCAGGGTCCCTCTGGCCTGGGGACTCCTTAGGAGTGGCCGCAGCCAGATGAAGTGACTTGGAGAGCAGAGAAGGCAGGGGACCTGGCTGTTTGACACGGTGGGGCTGTCGCTGCTCTGCCCTGAGCCTTAGTCTCCCCTGTTTTCCAATGGGAGGCTCGGGCCGAGCAGCGGATTTTCCAGTGGTAAAGGATTCCATGTTGTTGCAACCTGCATAGAAGGACAATTCGGGGACAGACCTAAGCCGGCATGCTGTGGGTAAATCGAGGGCGGGGTCCAGAATGCCGCTCCCCGCGGATATTCACGGCTGCACGCTGTGTCCTCTCCCTGGGGAGGGCCCCTCCTTCCCCCTTCCTCAGCCTTCATCAGCAGAAACCCGAGGTTTCCCTGGGGCAGGACTCCTGTGCCTTGTATTCCTCGCAGTGGGCTACGGCCCACCTCCCTTCAGAGGACGGGGGATCTTTAAGGCAGGGGATGGCTTCTCTGGGACTGACTGACTGGCTGGCTCCAGCGTGGACGTGGCGACGTGGCAGAGGCTGAGTCTCATGCAGCTCGGCCTGCTACAGCTCCCTCGGCTGCCTCCATCCCGGGAAGTACGACCCCGCGCCTCTGCCCCACTGCCAAAGCCCAGCTCCTTTCGTCTGGCCTGGTGGACGGAGCTCTGGCCCTGGTCTGGATGCCAGCCTACGCGCTACAGACCCTCAGTGAAGCGTTCCCCCACCCTGGGCCTCGCTCACCTCCAGACCATCTCCAAATCCCTTCCAGGTTGGACCTTACATCAAATCTATGCTTAGAAACTCATTTGGTCCCACAAAATATCCTACCTTTCTTTTGTTCATTTGCATTCTATTTGCATAAATCTGCATGGAGCATCAAGAGTCTCGGTTTTTCTACTGAGTTGCCCCTGCTCCCATTTCTGGTCTCATCTCTCCCCTAAATGACACGAACGAGGAGCAGGTGCCAGGGACCGTGTCTCGTCCCTGTGACCCTGTCACCTGGCACAGGGCCTGTGACATAGTGTGTGCCCCGTAAACACTTGTTGAAGTGAAATGGCTGAGAAGAGGTGCTGGGTGTGGGGAGGGGGAGTGGTCAGCAATATCAGGGAGGTGGGCGAGTCAATGTCTACATTCATAGATTCACCAAGATGCAGCGACGGGGTCCCACAGGGGTGTGACAGATGCCCCAGGTCATTTGGCCAGTTGGTGGCAGAGCTCCAGCTTGATCCCTTGATGTCTAGGCTGGTGTTGAGAGGGGGAGGCAGGACCGGGAGGGAGGAGGCTGGCTGGAGGGTGGGTGGGGGGCTCTCCCCTTCCTATGTTACCTCCCCTCGGGCTGAAAGAGGAGTTGACCTTGGTTCTCCCGGTTACAGAGTGAGAGACCTGCAGGGAGGGGCGGCCCCTCTGGATGGTGAGCGGTCCGGGACTCTGAACGGCCGTGAGAGACCCAGAGTGTGGATGGGAAGGTGGCAGAGTGGCAGGCCCTGGTCCTGGCCTTCCTTTGGGCTCCCAGGGGGCTTCTGAAGGGAGTGAAACCCTCTGCCCTGGAGCTCTCGGAACATCAGAGGGAGCCTGGTGAAATCAGCCTGGTGCGGTGACAGGGGACAGGGCCCTGGGACTGCTCAGAAAGTCCCCAGCCTTGTGACCCAGGAGGACAGAGAGGGACACACAGGCCAGCCCCCCTCCAGCAGCAGTCACGCCAGCAGCCTGCCTCTACTCAGGCCATTCTCCCCGCCTCACCCACCACCCACGCACCCAGGGCGGGCACCCCTCCGAGGGGATTAGGGCATCCGCTCCATTAGGGGCCCAAGGGGGAGGGAGAGCTAAGGGGCAGGGTCTGAAACTGGGGGTGTAGGTCGGGAAAGATGCTGCGAAGCATTCTCAGAGAGTGAGGCCAGACCCAACCAGCTTCTCCATCCTCCACCACCACACCCCCCACCCCCGTTTCATCGGCATTGCTGCTGGAGCTCAGAAGGTGTGAGTGGGGAGCCCCTAGGTCCAGGCCCCCCTCCTCGTGCCCAGGACTCTGTTGCTTTGACTGGACACCAGGGCCCTCTGGATGGAGCCTCTGAGGGGAAACCCATCCATCCCCAAGCTCATCGAACACCCAGGGTTTGCACTATGCTTGCAGGGAGCCCTCCGGAGTGATGGGGCTGACTGTCATCAGTCTATGGGGGAGGCAAGACACCCCTGTACTCAGGGTATAGACGGGCGAAGCGAACACAGAAGGGCTGAGGTGCAGAGAAAAGGGTAGACAGGATCCAGCAGACTGCATCTTCTTTGGAAAAGAAGAGCCTGGAACCTAAGGAGGGGAGGGGAAAGGGATGTCGTCTCAGAGGCTTAGGGGGAGGGCAGAGTAGGGGGGGGATGACGACCCTGAGCTGAGGATGGGAGCCAAGGGACGACAGAGAGCCGATGAGGGAGGATGGGAAGCCAGGAAGACGGTACCTCGGTCCAGGCCTGAGGGGCTGAGGGAGGGGAGGGAGGATGCTGAGTCCTCACAGGGCAGAGTGAAGGATGGCAGGGATGCAGGGGCCCAGAGGCAGGCCTGGCCCAGAGCCTGCCCGCACTCCCCGACCCCGTGCCCATCCTGGCCCACCCCGGCTCTGCCCAAGGCCAGTGTATCCTGGCCCCCAGCTCTCTCCCAGCAGAGCCAGCCCCAAGCCAGCGCCGGGAGCAGGGTGCCACAGCTGCTGCTCGGTTCGGCGTGGAGCCTCGGTGGGGGTTAATGGGAGACTGCCAGGCGCCGCTTAATAGGATTTTAATTATACAGCTCCAGCAAGAATTTTTCCCCCCTGGGCTTGGGCCCTCACAGATACCTCCATCTCCACCTCAGCATCTTCCCAGCCCTGCAGCCTGCGCTCCCAGGCCCCCGCCCCCCCCCCCCCCACCGTGGGGGCCTCTGGCCTATCTCCTGGGCATCCGGGGAGGGCCTGGCATCTGCCCCCAGCAATCAGAGGGAGAACAACACCAGCTCTTGGGGAGAGCCCTGCCGTGGGCAGCTCCTCCGAGGTCTGCATCCAGGGCCGTGCATGGGCAGCCTTGACCTTGGTGCTGGGCAGGGAGGGCGTGCCCACCCTTCCACTCAGAATGGACTCCGTGCTCGTTTCTCCAGGGCGATCGTGCCCCATGCCAGGCCTGTTCACCATGAGTCTCTCATGTGACGTTTGCAACAACTCCGGGAGGCAGGCAGGGCAGATAGAATGATAATGTCCATTTTATGGATGAGGAA
Organism: Phyllostomus discolor; assembly: GCF_004126475.2. Taxonomy (NCBI): domain Eukaryota; kingdom Metazoa; phylum Chordata; class Mammalia; order Chiroptera; family Phyllostomidae; genus Phyllostomus; species Phyllostomus discolor. The sequence goes on along the minus strand of NC_040910.2, from coordinate 101,701,109 downwards.
ACTGAGGCCCCAAGAGTTTAAGTGACTTGCTCAGGGACAGGATGAGTAAGGAGTCTGGACTCCAAACTAGACTGCAGGTCCTGGCCATGACCCTGAACTCTACTCCCCTCCACGTCTCACCCCTGTCAGAAGGGACATGTGTAGGCCCTCTGTTTTGAAAGCTCTCCTCCCTTCTCCCCTTGTCTAGCTCCCACTGCCCCTCAGGCATGAGACTTTAGCTCCCTCTGAGTCTGGGTTAGGGTCCCCGTCTTCATGCTCACATAGCTCCCACATTTGGCCACCAGAACCCCAACACACCATATTGGATTGCCGGGTTATCTGCCTGGCTTGCCGTTCATCGAGGAGTTCCTTGATCCATGAAGACAAACCTTCCTGACGCCCCCTGGTCGAGCATCGAGGGCCTCCCCACCCAGCTGTTCTCCATGAAATGACCATGGACCCTGACTTGTAGTTGCCCACTCACCCCTCCCCAGTCCCCCAGTCCAGCCAATGCCAGCCACCAGTGTGGCAGGGCCACCAAGTGGACTTCGCGAGTGGTAGCCCTTTGTCTGCGCGAGGCGTTTTCCTTTTGGTCTTTAGCATATTTTTAACACCTAGGTTGTTTGTTTTAGAATCATTTAGACGCGCAGGGAAGTGGCAAAGATAGAACGGAGACGTCCCGTCCACCCCTCACCCAGCTCCCCACTTTGCTAATAACAGCCCGTATCACTGAGGAAGCTGTGTCCCAGCTAGAAATCAAACATCAGTACATTACTCTTAACTAAGCCCAAAACTGTATTTGGGTTTCACCATTTATATTATTTATTATTTAAAAAATTTTATGTATTAATTTGAGTGAGAGAACGAGAGGGGGAGAGAGAGAGAGAGACATTGATTTGTTGCTCCACTCATGTACGCATTTATTGATTTATTCTTGTATGTGCCCTCACTGGGGATCGAACCCACAACCTTGGCGTAATGAGACGACCCTCTCATCAACTGAGCTACCTGGCCGGGGCACCATTTGTATTTTTTAATTCCATTAGTAATAGATGGATCCACTCTTGCATGAGTTTTCAACCATGTTAGAAAATAAATAGCAAAATAAGGATATCCTGTCACCTCCTCCCTCTACCCCAGGGGCAACTCCCCTGCCCCCTTGGGCACATACACCTTTTCCTGCCCCTTTTCACCAGACAGTGGGTCTTGGACTCTGGGGGTCAGCACATCGCTCGCCCTCATCCTCTGAGCGGTGTGCTGACTCTCCCCTGCTCCCCTTCCCGATGCCCTCCCATCCCTCCGGGCTCCGCTCCAGCCACGCCCCCTCTGGGCAGCCCCGAGGCTGCTCCCAGCCCCTCAGAGCGCCCCTGCCTCTCACTGTGCACGCCAAGTCTTTATGTCCCTCCCTTGGCGGCAAACGGCAGGGGGTGATGACAGTGCTTAGCTGATGCTCCCTGGGCAGCTCCCGGAATGGAATGCAGGAGTTACCTGATAATGAGGCTGTGAGTGACAAGTGAATCAGGGCTTCCTATGATCACAAGATGCAATCAGCAGTGGGCAGTGGCCCCCAGTCCTGTGGTGGAGCAGCTAAGAAGATACAGAAGACCCAATGTCTGCCCTCAAGGCTCCCCTCGCAGCTGCTCAGGAAGCACCCACACATCCTGGCTTGGCTCCTGGGTGACTGGGGCCCACAGAGCTCTGGCCAGGCCCACCTGTCTGTGCCCAGCTGGTGCCCAAGGCTGGGGGCTGGGGCTCTGGACAGAACCTCTTCCCCAGCCCATCTGCCAGGTGTGGATTCTGTTCTTTTCTGCTGGAGGCAGGGGGGTGGCTGAGATGTGCCTTGGCCTCCACTCACCCCTGCCGGCGGAGGAGGTTACGTCTCAGCCTTTCTTCTCATCCATACCTCGGGCCTCAGCGAGCCCTGGGGGGCAACTTGGCACTACTGCCTCAGTTTACCTGCCCCCATCAAAGCATCCTCCGCTTTCCTCCCAGGAGGCTGCGCCACCCACCAGTATCACAGAGAACTTATCTTGTCCCCCCCAACCTGTGCCGGTGGACCTCATCCCACACTTTCCCCCAAGGCCCTGGGCAGGGGGCTGGGGCTGGGAGGGAGCCGATTCCTGTGGTGGCAACCGTCCACCTGGGGAGCTGGCCATCTGACCTGCTGCTGCCCAGTTCACTCACCCGCCCTGCCTCAGCACTGTGCTTGTTTCTGCCAATCCCGGGAAAAGAAAATGCTGGTGAAGGAAACAGCGGCTTCACCCCTAGAATCCGATCCTTTGATGGTGGAGCCCCTTCCCGCAGTCCCATGGCCTCCCTCCCGCTGCCCCTAACTGCCTGGGCCTTCAGGTCAGAGAAGATGGGCAGGAAGAGGGCTCTGGAGATGAGAGGGGTCCTGGGGACCCAGGGATGAGGGGCATTGGTGATGGTGGGGAGATCGACCGGGCAGGAAAGGACAGTGGGGGTGTGGCTCAGGGGGTGCACTCATGTTTAAGGGGACAGTGTTTGCAGCAGGGCACCAGAACCCCGGGCGACTCAGGCCTCCAGCCCAGGAGAAACCGTGGACAGCCCGGGGGGTGGGGGATTGCAGCATCAGCGGCCGGCTGCTGTGGCAGGAGATGAAAGGCCCAGAGTGGGGCTGTTGGCAGACGGACAGGCGGGGTGGGTGGAGGCGTGGGGTGGGGGAGGGGAGATAACCATCTGCGAGGGCTGCCAGGTGTAGACATGGTGCAGTGTGTTGGACGCGGGTGGAGTTTTAGCCCTTGGGATCAGGGCCTGAAGTTGGAAAGGTTCCCTGTGAGGTCATCTAATCCGGGCTGATGCCTGCTAGCCCTCGGTCCCAAACCAGGCAGGCCCTGCCTGGGGACGGCTCCGGGGGCTGGGAGTTGCTCCCTGGCCCCCGCCGGTCCTCCACCTTGCACCGGTCCCAAGCGCTTCTCCTCGAAGTCTAACTCGGGGCCGTCTCTGTCCTACAGGCACTGCCCACCGTAGGGAGGGTGGGCCAGTGCTGGTCACTGGTGAGTCGCTTGCTCACTCCTGGGGTACATCAAAGAGCTGGGGACTGCATCTGTCCCGGCCACTTTTGGTCCTTGATCTGGAGTTTCTCTGAAACTTTAGCTGTATGACATTTTGTGACGTCCCCTCTCCCCACCTCGAAGAGAAGGCTCTAGAGACCGTGGAGAAAAGGAGAAGGAACTTTTTGTCTTCCTAAGTATCTCTCTTAAGTTCTCTCCACGGTTCTCTGCCACACCTACTTCTCCGTCCAGGCTTCCGTCTTTGCTTACCCAGAAATCACTTCAACGGTTCCCGCCCCTTAGGTCCTCCAGACTCCTCCCTCCCCCTAACCCACTCCCTCCCCAGAGCTTCCACAGTGGTCTGGCTAAGGTGAGAATTGACCCCCATCACGTCTCTGCTCACTATCCTTCAATGCACTTCTGCCCTCGGAGCCAGCACGAGGGCCCCAGGCCCCGAACACTCAAGTGCACGCAGACACAGACGCTGCGCTTGCTGAAGAACCTCTGGATGCCCGGGCCACGTGGGACTGGTACTGCGTGCACAACCCACAACTTCAAATCTCTGCTCTTGTAATGAACACCGAAGAGACCCGGGCTGGGGAAGCGCTTCTGACTCTGAGTTCTCGAAACAAAAAAGCAACTCTGCCAGTGACGGTGACGGACCTGGAACAGACGCTTGGGTGAAATAAAAAGGGATAGGATAGACTTGTAAATCCTTCCTTCCCGATAGGGTATATGCGATAGGTTATTATTATTTTTTAGATTTTATTTATTTATTTTTTTAGAGAGGGAAGGGAGGGAGAAAGAGAGAGAGAGAGAAACATCAATGTGTGGTTGCTGGGGGCCGTGGCCTGCAACCCAGGCATGTGCTCTGACTGGGAATCGAACTGCGATGCTTTGGTTTGCAGCCCGCGCTCAATCCACTGAGCTACGCCAGCCAGGGTGATAGGTTATTTTTTTAAAAATTCAATGATAGGTTATTTTTTTAAAAATTCAAGAATAATACAGTGCATTCTTCTTTAAAAAAGATTTTATTTATTTTTAGAGAGAGAGGAAGGGAGGGAGAAGGAGGGAGAGAAACATTGATGTGAAAGAGAAACATCTATTGGTCGCCTCTTGTGTGCGCCTCAGCCAGGAACCACATCTGAAACCCAGGCATGTGCCCTGACTGGGGATTGAACCGGCGAACTTTCAGTTTGCAGGACAATGCCCAACCAACTGAGCCACACCAGTCAGGGCCGCAGTGAATTCTTACATAATACAACTACCTAGTACCATCAAGCTTCCAAGTTCTTGCTTCTCTTTGAGTTCCAGAAGTACACGCAAATTAACGTTGTATTCAGACAGCTGCACACTGAAGGTAACAAACACTTTATCCTACTAAATAATTCATATAACTCTCAGTTTTGTATAAATGTAGGTCCAGATGTAACAGACATGAAACTTGATAGTGAAATTTTATATTGGCAATTACAAAGCATTCATTATATTTTATAAACATATCTCATCATATTTAATCATATTTATAAACTTTTAAATTAAAAATTTAGATTGACTTCAGTCATATTAATTTACTGTTTTGATATTCATTAATTATAATTTGTGTTTTGCCTTTTAATTATAATAGTTACATTAGAATATTTTAGTCATTCAGCCATATAAAAACCACAGCTTTATGAAAATTTTTTATTCTGTTGTTATGAAGACTTATTGTCTGAGAAGTCACAAAGGACATATTTTATTTAACAATGCGGCATCTCATTTTGTGGGCCTCTGTGCTCTTGTCCTGGACCCCACGCATCTGAGGGGCGGCCAGCTCCGTTGCTCCGAATTTCCTGCTGGATTCCGAGGCACGGCCCACCGGAGCCTCCACGGCCCGGCTGCTCTGCCTGCTACTCCAGTCCCATCCGCTGGATGTCTTCGTGCGGCCCTGGGTTGCGCGGGTTCCCAGAATATTCTGTGTCTGCCCCGTGCCTGAGACAACCCTTTTTCCCTTGCCATCGTTTGATGGGCAAATCCCAACTCATACTTCCAGTCTCAGCCTGTGAGTGCCCTCCCCTACCCCCAGCAGGTGGGTGCCCGTCCAGATGCCCCACTCTGTTGGGAAGATGCCTGTGAAAGCACATCTCCCACCAGAAGGCGAGGCTTGGAGGCTGCCTCCCCCTCAGATCAGGATGTTCTTGTCGGCAGAGGCTCTGGGAGGAGGCAGGGGCCTCTGTGGAGGGGCCAGGGGGCTCTGCGTGGTGACCAGAGCTCAGTGCTGACCCTTGGTGCTGGGACCATGGAGGTGCTGACACCCCTGAAGTCTGTAGGCCTTGGGCCTAAAGAAACCGAACATCTTAGGGAAAACCAGCTGAGACCTTGGTCTCTGCCCGGGTCTACGCCACCTGAGTGGGCCCCCAGAGAGCTAAGGCCTGTCTGTGAGGAGGTTGGCAGGAACCCCATTGGCCTCCCTGTCAGCTGCCCTGTAGCTCTGACGTGGGGGGTAGAAAGGGGAGGCAGGATGCTGGGAGGAAGCCAGAGCGGGGTGGGGGCGCACAGGGTGGAGATGGCAGGAAGGCAGCAGGGGCCAGCGGAGGAGGCCCACTGACCCCTCTGTTACAGCCTCTGGTTCCCTGCAGGAGGGTTCTCCTGTGGGCAGAGGGAGGGGCAGGTGCGGTCTGAGGGGAGCCCAGCCTTCTCACTCCTCACAGGACGACTTCAAAGATGTTGGAACCCCATGGTTTATTGAGCACCTACTGTGTGCCAGGCACTGTGCTGATGTGCTTCACCTCACTTTCCCTGCAGAAGCGCAGCCTGCCCATCAGGCTGGCATCAGAGACCATCTAGTCCAGTTCCCCCATTTGACAGAAGGAGAAACTGAGGCTCGGAGAGAGGGAGTGACTTGCCCCAAGGTGAGTGAGAGGCAGAGCCTGGGCTGGAGCTTGCATCTCCTGACTCCTCGCCCAGGGGACTGTCTCCCTGTCCCCCGGGCCTCCAGGACAAGGGCACTCTCTGCTGAGAGCCGGAGGGGCCCACGGCGACGGGCACTCACTCAAGTCCCCAGGATGGTAGCAGCCCGAGGGGAGAACTTCCTCTGCACCACTCACCCCTGCACGCCTTTATGCAGAGTGGTAAGGGGGCTGGGAGGTGGCTCAGTTCAGCCTCAGTTTCCCCTTTCTCCCATGGACTAGATAGCCTGGTCTCCGTGGGCCCTGCTGCCCGTTGGCCTAGCCATCTCCTCTCTGGGTCCCTGGGGTCCCCACCCAGCTTCAGCTTCCCTAAGCCCTAGCACCCCTGGGATCCTGCTTGCTCACCCCAAAGGCCGGGAGAGGAGCTGGAGATAACCCCGAGGAAGAGAAAGTGAGGGGCTGGGTCCCGTCCCTTGTACACCCTATTTATTCTCCCATCATCTTTGTCATCAACATCCTCACAGCAATGACAGATAACATTTGAGTGCTTCTGGCTCTGCTTCTAAGCAAGTACTATCATTTGCTCCATTTCTCAGCTAGAAAAACTGAGGTCAGAGAAGCTGAGTGAGGCCTGAAGCTGCCTTATTAGAAAGTGTCAGGAGGGGCTGACTCCGCAGGCTGTGAGACAGGCACAGAGCCCACGGTCCCACCCTCTCTTCGGTCCCTCTGAGCCACAACCACCGGCTCCTCCTGCCCCTCCTGGGACACCTGAGAAACCTGCCAGGACCCCTCCCCTCTCATCCTACCCTCGCCCTAAGGCTGCAGGCTGGCCAGCCAGATGGGCCGTTATGCGCTGGGAGAGTGTGCAGACCCACCAAGGGGATGCTGGGTTCCCTCCTCCCTCCCTCTGCCCTCTTGCCATCCTGCCCATGGTTGTCCCTGCAGGTGGCTCTGCATGTGCCGTGGATGGCCAGAAACTCTGATGGCCATCTGTTCATTAGACAGCCATGGACTTGAGCTCTGCTATGGCGCCTCCCGTCACACTGGGCACAGTGCAGACAGGTCCAGGCATGGACTCCACCCTCCTGGAGCTCACTGTCCAGTGGTGGTGATGGAGAGGAAATCTATTACCTCCATTCATTCAACAGATGATGACTCCTGGGCGCCAGATGCTATTCTGGGCACTGGGGATGCAGAAATGAACAGAAAGCAGTTTAAGAAATAAACAAGTGATACAGCCTGTAGAAGGGGGTGGGTGTCGTGGGGAAAAGTAGTGCAGGGAGGGGTCAGGGAGTGGGAGCACGGCTGCAGTTACGTCACAAAACGGATTGGTGCCATGGCAGTTTGGAGGTTCTTGGAGAGGAGAGAAGGGACTTCTGGTTCCTGCTTCAGCTGTGCTGCTGCCCTGGAGGGAGCTGGGAGCAGAACTGGGTATTGGAGCACCTAAAAAGCATGGCATACCTGGCTGGTGTGGCTCAGTGGATTGGGTGCCAGCCTGCGAACCCTAGGGTCCTGGTTCGATTCCCAGTCAGGGCACATGCCTGGGTTGCGGGCCAGGTCCCCACTTGGGGGCGTGCGAGAGGCAATCAATCGCACAGGGCTATTTCTCTCCCTCTCTTTCTCCCTCCCTCCCCATCTCTCTAAAAAGAAGTAAATAAAATCTTTTAAAAACCCAGTGTGGCATAGAGCAGGCACAGTGGGGCGTCCTGAAATGATCTCTGATGACCGCCTGTGTGAGAACCTGTGTTCTCTGCACATACCCAGAATGCATGGGGACAGGCCTGCACACAGGGGCACGTGCTCACCTGGACGTGGATATGCACGTGAGTGCACACCATGGAACGGACACCCGGTGCCCGAGCACCTGTGCTACGATGTCAAGCACCCCGCCCCCAAGAGGCTCAGAGCCTCATGGCGGAGGATAGAAGGCATGAAACCAGAGCCGCAGGAAGGCGGGCGGACCCACGGGGCTAGGGATTACAGAGAACTTCCAGGAGGCAGCAGACGCTGAGCCAGGCTGGGCTGCCTGCACCAGATTAAGCTCGAATAACTATAGCTTTTCTGTGATGAAATGAAGTGGGCTAGCTCAGAAGGCAGTGAGTTCTCATCCCTGGAACCTCACAGGAATGCATGACAGCGGGGGATTCACTCCCAGTCTCTCCTTGGGGGGGAGCACTGACGTCTTCTGAAGTCACTGGGGGCCTGTGAAGTGGGGAGAGCCACCGAAGAACTGGAGGAAGGAACGGCAGGGTGAAGCACGCTAGCTTGATCTTCGAGGGCGGTGGGGAGCAACGCAGGGTGTGGGAGCCGCAGAGAGGAGGGGGAGAGCTGAGTCTCGGGAAGATGAGTCAGACAGCAGCTCTCTGCTGGATTAGAACGGAAGAAGGAGGGATGTGGAGGGGGGACCAAGTGCCACCAGCCAAGCGCACGTGTGAGCACATGCACACTGTGTGTGAGCAGAACCCACCCATGACTAGACAATAACCGTCAGTTGTGAGAGCATTGAACAGTCCCAAGTCTTGAAGCAGGGGCCAACCCGGATGATCTCCCAGACCCATTTCCCAAGTTGTAGGCACATGTATAGGTGTACACGCCTGTGTGTGCACACTGGGGCACACGTGAGTACATACGTAGTTTGGCACTCCTTACTCATTGGCGGGGCTCTGTACAGCTAGCGGGGATGCAGCCTGCACTGGTGTTGGTGTCGGGGCGGCTTGGAGGGCCTCTACCTGGGGGCGTAGCTGGGGAGCAAATGTCGAAGACAGGCACACCCCTGTGGGCGTCTGTGGGGAGTTCAGGGATCCTGCTGCCACAGGTGTGACACACAGGTGTGTGTGGGTGTGCACGTGTAGGAGGCAGGACTGAGAGGTACGGATGTGTGAGGCTCTGTGAGTAAATGTCGCTCCGGTAGAGGACTAGCCTGGTACAGACTCCCGGCGAGTCTGACTCCGTCTGGACTGGGGCCGCCTGTGTTGAACGGTGCCGCGAGCCAGAGGCTTCCCTGCCCACGGGCCTGTGACCCACCCTGCTCCCCGGCTTGGTACACAGTAATGTCTCCATTCCAACGGGCGAGGAAGCCCAGGGTCCAAGCGCCTGGCCCGGGTCACACTGCCGCCCACAACAGAACCAGGGCCCGGGCTCCCCGACTCGGGGCCCTCACGCTCGCCTCAGCGGCCGCCTCCAGCGTCTGGAAAGGGGAGTCACGATTGTGGGTTCCGTGCTCCCTTGAAGCCTGTCCTCCCAGGCACCCGCATGCCTCCAGGATCCCAGGCCAGTGTACCTCCCTAAGCTCTCTGCCCCATCCCTGCCCTCACCCTGACCCCCTCCCGCCACCCCCAGGCTCTCCGGCTCCCCCTTCTCCCCGCAGATCCACATCCCCGAAACCACCTCATTCCAGCGTCCGCCCGGAACAGCGTGCCTGTGTATTATCCATATGTTTTCACCCCCAGCTGGGTGCTCAGTTATTGTTCTGGCGCAGGAGGGCGAGGGGGCGGCTTGTGGGTGCAGCGACGCCGGGCTGTCTGCTCAGCTCTCTGCTTGTTATTACCTCTCCTCCAGGCTCCCATTAGCCAGCCTGCCCCAGAGGCCCGCGCAGGCTCCCTGCGCCTCGGCACCTTTGTTCCTTAATTATCACTGGGGAGCCCCGCTCACCTGCCTGCCACTTTCTAAGAAGCTGTCTGGCTCCCCTTCCCCGCCCTGCACCCCCAGGACCTGAGCCCCTACATCCCCCCCCACCCAGAGGGTGGGGGCTGTGTCTAGCAGCGGCTTGCCCCAGGCTACTCCCTGCTCCAGAGCCTCAGGCCTGGCCCCTGCCTGTGCCTCCCAGAGGCCCTTCCTTCCCGTCCCTGCCGCCTTCTCTTAGGACTCTGCCCAGGCTGATGCTGTCTTAGATCTCAGGGCTGGAAGGGACTTCAAACTGTCATGTGGTTCGACACCCAGCTCCCCACTTACTGCCTGGATTGGGCCACCTGCAGTAGCAGTAGGTGCTCAGTGAACAGTCAGCAGGAGATCGCAGCCTCTATCTGGACGCCCCCCAGATGGGCAGCCAGCTCCCCCCCCCCCCGCTCCCCAGGCAACCAGTGCTAGACCTGGGGGTCGCTAGCACTGCCACAAAACCACTCGCCCTCCTCGCTCCCCAGCGCCCTCTGATTTTCCCAGCCCTAAATCTAGAGTCCCCCTTGCCCTGTGTGAGTCTGGGGCTCAGTCCTGTCTTTCCTGCTGCGGGCTCACTGCGTCCTACCTCCGGCAGGAAACCTCCCAGCATGAGCTTCTGTCCCACCCCTGGGGCTCCTCTCGGGCTTGGGGACGCAGCCAACTCTGGCCCCTGGCTTTCCTCCTGTCTCAGGCCTCTGGCTGCGGTTCTTAGGCTGGAAGGCGATGTGGAGGAGGCACTGGGGTGAGAACCCTCAGGCCAGACAAGCTCTGACGGCAGACAGTAACTGCTGCGAGGGCTCCGGCTGTACCCACACCGGCGGGCAGAGGCTGCTCCAGGCTGTGAGGGAAGGCCTCCCCTCCCCTCCCTGCCTGCCCACAGGCTGCTCTGCCTCCCGGCCCTTGCATGGCTCCCTGCTTCCCTGCTCTGTGGGTCCCAGAGGTCTGAGGCTGAGCTTCTGGGTGAAGGGGGCAGTGAGCTGACCCATGGGAGCCCCTGGGACACCCCCATGTCAGGACAGTGGCTGCCCTACTGCTCCTCAGGGGCAGTGCTTCTCTCCAAGGGGATGGATGGCAGTGGTTGCCAGAGCTTATTGCTGCGTTTGCCCGACCTCCTCAGCCGCAGCAGCACGGGGGAAGGAGGCACCTGGGGCGGAGGAACTCTGTCCACAGAGGGTCTCAGAGCCTGGGCCTGGCCACATTCCCGCTGCGCTCCTTGGGGGCCGCTGCACTCAACGCCCCCACCGTCTCCTGCCCCTCCCCCTCCTCACCCATTACCCACTCCCAGTCTGGATCCAGTTGGAGAGTGTCCTTTTGATTTCCATATTTGTATCCTTTTAAAAAAAAAAGATTTTATTTATTTATTTTTAGGGAGGAGAAGGGAGGTAGAAAGAGAGGGAGAGAAACATCCATGTGTGAGAGGAACGTTGATCGGTTGCCTCTTGCGTGCCCCCAACTGGGGACCTGGCCTGCCGCCCAGGCATGTGCCCTGACAGGGAATTGAACCTGAACCGGAAACATTTTGGTTCGAAGACTGGCGCTCACTCCACTGAGCCACACCAGCCAGGGCCTATCTTTTCGTTCTTTAAGTGTGTCTCGGTCTGGGGGCTCCTTGAGGGCAAGGTGGTGCTTCTCGGTGGACGTGGGCGCACGAGCAGGGTGGGTGTGGAGCCTAGCCAAGGCCCGCTCTTGGCTCCGAACGCCTGGTGTCCCAGGAGTGCCGCAGCGAGGCCAGGAAGGCGCCTGGTGCATGTCAGAGGGCCCTCTGGACAAACACCAGCTGGGGGCGGAGGACTCGGGTCAGGAGGCCACCTCCAGCCACCAGACCGTGATCTCAGCTGGGCTGCCCTGTGCTGCTCTCCGGATCTGACTCAGTCCCTTCCCAACGCTCCTGGGCGTCCTTCCCCTGGCTCAGCCCCCAGGAGGTCCACCAGATTCCGCAGGCCCCACCCAGACAGAGGCCATCCCCTCTGTCACCCTGCTGGAACAGCCAGGGGCTCTTGCAGGATCTGAGGGGCAAGCAGATGGCAAAGGCCGCCTGCTGGGTGGCTTGCTCCCCTAGCTTCCCTTCCCTGCTCACGCAGTTTCTCCGGGCCTGAGGTTTCTGTCCAGGTGCTGGTGTGCGCCCTGCTCAGGAGCCCCTCCCACGGACAGACCCCCACACGGGGCTGGGGACAAAGGGAAAGCCAAAGGGTAAACAGGGTGGTTCTCCCATGACAGTCGCCCTCTTGGGAGTCTCCCGAAGTCACCCCCAAAATCAGCACTCAGCCCCTCAGCCAAAGGGCTCTTTCTTTATAAATGGGGATCAGAAGGTGTCCTCCCCTGCTTCAAACCCTCCAGGAGGCTCTGATTTCACGCAACAGAATGTGAAAACTCCACCGGCTCTGCACCATCGGGACCCTGTGCACTGCTCGGGCCTCCTCTTCCCTGACTTTCTCCCTCCTTCATTCCACTCCAGGCTGACCAGCCTCTTTGCTGTTTCTCACACACATCAGGCCTGTGCCACCCCAGGGCCTTTGCGCTGGCCGTTCCTTCCGACTAGAATGCTCTTCCCTACACTCTTCCTAGCGCTCTACCTAGAGCCCTTCCTAGATGGCCTGATCTAAAATAGTGCCCCCGTCTCTTTCAGCAGCTCTGTCCCTTGTCCCCACCACCCCATGCTTCCTCTCAGCACTATCAGTACCCGGAGTGAGTTTCTCTTTAATTACTTGGTTATTGTCTGTTTCCCCCACTGAAATATGAGGCCATGGCTATATCCTGAAGGCCCAGCACAAGGCCTGGCTTGGGGGTGCTCGAGAGATATTGAATAAACGAGTGACCTGGGGAGGGGGAGAGGCACACGCAGAGAAACCAAGAACTGGCGGGCTGGCGAGAAGCAGCGGGGCAGCCCTTGTAGGGACATAGTGGAGCGAGCTGGTCCTTCGGTTCCTAGACCTCGAAGTGCGTGCCAAAGGCCGGGGGCGGAGGAGGACGGAGGGAAGCCAGCAAGGGGCTGCCAGTCACGCCCTCCCAGGATATGGCCTCAGGCCCCACTCTGAAGGCCAGTAGGGAGGTCAGGGAGGGAGGTACCCCAGTCCTCATTCTCTGGGTGTCCCCATTCTCTGGGCGTCCCCAGTCTGGAGGGGACAGGGAAGAGTGCTCCTGGAAAGTCTTCCAGGTCTGGCCTCTCCACTGAGCTCGGAGCCTGGGTTTCCAAAGCTGGGGCTGCTTCTGCTTGGCCCGCTGCATCAGGCTCGGCAGCTCCAAACCCAACACCCCATCCTTTCTGCTGGTGCTTCACCTCCCCCAGTTCCGCCAACAGCCTCCTGCTCCCTGAGGGCAGGCGGCTCGAGTGCCTCCTCACTCACTCTGACCCTCCAGACTGCTCCCTCCCTGGGCAGCGATGGGAGACAAGTGGTCCCCCATCTGGTCTGCTGTCCTCACTCTCCCATAAGCAGCTGCTGAGGCAGCCCAGCCTCTGCTGGCCCCAATACCCGCAGCTCCTATGACCAACCCCACCAAGGGGCCGGTGGGGGAAGGGAGGGGAGGGGAGGAAGGGTCCTGCCCAAGTCTGACCCCATTTTCTTTGGGAGAAACCGGCTTGTGTCGGTAGGTGCGTGGACTCTGGAGGAAGGCACACTTGGATCGTCTTGCTTTCTGCTTAATTGTATGAACTTAGCGGAGTCGCCTCACTTCTCCAAGCCTCAGTTTTCCCATCTGTCAGATGGAGATAAAACTATGCACATCACCAGGTTGTTTGGGGACTAAGCGGGAAAGCACATAGTAAACACCTAGCGAAATCCGAAGCACAGTGTGGATGCTGAACAAGTGGGAGGCCCATCCCTGCTTGAGAACCTGCTGCGGTTTCCTCTTTCCTGCTGTGTCTGCCCTAAGTCCCTCTCCTTGGCTCTCAGCAGTCTCCAGTGTCTGGCCTGACCTTCTCAATACAGTCCTCACTCCCAAGATTTCCCACACTCTTCCTCTACTCCCGTGTCCCCAGGGAGCATACCATGGCCATTCCTCAGCTGTCCCCTCTGTCCCCACTGCTGTTCTTGTCCCCTCTGCCTATCCTACTTGTCCTGTAAGGCCCCCTCCTCCAGGAAGCCCCCCCTGAACCACTCCTGCCCTGATCATTCTGTCTCCTCCAAACCCAGCTGCTCACCTGACCTGGCATCATAGTTGTGCCACTGGCGTGGGCGGAGAGTCCGTGTCTGTGGATGTCACCTGCCCACACAGGCTGGCAGCTGTTCCCAGGTTGGCAGAGAAAGAACTCTTCCTGGACCTCCTCAGAGCTTGCTACAGTGCTAAAAATATCCCGAGTGCTCAGTAATATCTGACTTTTGGTTCGTTACAAAGACATAAATGGGGCAAATCGGTGGAAGGCAAACTGAGGCTTTGGGAAGGATCCTGGGGATGGGCGGAGGCGTTGAGCCTCCCTGCAGGGGCAGGAAGTAGGCTCCTTACTGTACGTGTTATCTCTTCATTCTCACCGTCCTCGGAGAGAGGGTTAGCCCCATTTCACTGATGGGAAGACTGAGGCTCACAAAGGGACTGTGTGACTCACTTAGGGACTCGGCCAGGGTCACTTGGCTAGAAACTGGCAGGGGCAGGACTTGATCTGAGGCTGAGGGGGTGTGTGAGAGAGGGGAGGCCACCATGAGCACGCAGAGGGAGAGAATGGGCAGGTGGACCGGAGGAGGTGGGGGCACCTGGGAAGGCCTCAGTTTGCCCACTGGCAGAGGCCAACTGCCTGACTGGCCAGAGAAACACACGGCAAGACCCTGCTGGGGACCTGGCTGCAGCTCCAGAATTTCCCTTGCCAGAAAAAGTCTCAGCACATGCTCTGAGTCTGTACCAGCTAATGTGCCAGCCTCCTGTTCCCAGCGATTAGGGACAGAGGGGCAGAGAAGACAGAGGCGGGGATGCCAGAGAGGCTGAGAGTGACATCACTGCTAACCTCAGGTTTCTCATCCGTCTTCCTCACAGCACTTTCTTTAGTCACTTGTCGGCGGAGCACCCAGAGCCCTCACACTACAGTCCCTACTGAGGCCGCCTCAGCACTTGTCCCTGGCGTGGCCTCTGCAAAGCCTTACCTCCTCCCGCCCCCGGCTCTCACTGGGGTGCCAGTCTCAGCTTCTCAGGTTGCCAGAAGTTGGCACAGAGACCCTCGCCATTCCCCAGCCCCACACTGGCCAAGCCCTCCATGCGGGCAGCCAGGCCCAGCTGGAATAACACAGCTTCCCTCCCTCCCACGAGCACTGGACTATTTACAGCTCACCAGGGCCTTCACACCCATGAGCTCACGGAACCATCCCCACCCGCCTTGGGAACCCAGCGGGGCAGGCGCCATTACCCCCATTTTGCAGATGGAGACACTGAGGCTAAATGCCTCGCCTGGTGAATTCCCCAAAGCCTGGCCTCCTGACTCCTTAGTCTGAGGCTCTTCTCAATTCTTTCTGGGGGGTGGTCCAAAATGCCCCTAAATGTGAAATGAGGGAGATCCGGGCCAGGGCTGGGCAGGTGGAGGGCAGACTCTAATGATCGAGAGAGTCCCGGGCACTAGGAGGAGCCTCCACGGCAGCAGGCCAGGAGGGCGGGAGTGGGGGGGGGGGGGGCACATTTCATAGCCTCAGCCACTGGCTGGTAAGAGTCTGGCAGGAGTGTTTTTAGGGTGGACACGGGGGCAGGCAGGGCAGGCTGGTGGGGAGTGTGACTGGGGTGTTGACTCCCCAGACTATGACAGGGGAGACATGAGACCCCAGCCTCAGAGCTCCCCCCTGGGCCACCAGCCTCGGGTGGCTGCATGCTGGCTGCAGCTGGAGGGACACAAGGTAAACACCGGACTCTGTTTAGTGGACTTCCTAACCACTTCCTCTGCCACGTGGACAGAGTCCAGCCCGAGCCCTCCCTTGCCACTCCGCGTCTCGGCCTTCCCACCTGTCCGCACCTCCTGTGTTGGTCCCACCCCCAAGTCCTTCCTGCTGCCCACTCTGCAGGGCGCACTCCCCCTCCCTGTCCACACCAAGTCCGCACAGGCCCTTCCGGAAGCTTTCTTTGATTCTTCCTCGGTCTCGGGTTATGACTCTCCTCCCAGTCCAGGAGCCATGGTTTGAACTCTCCTGGTTCGTGGTGTCGGAGCCTGGGTGCTGGAGGTCCTGACTCTCCCACGAAACAGGGGCGTCTGGGAGGACAGGGCCTGTGTCTCCCAGGAGTGCACGCAGAAGACTTCTTTTTTCTGGTTCCACCTCCCTCGGCCCGGCAGCCTCTGCCCACAGGGGGCGCCCAAACAGTGTCGTTGGGTCCAGGCTTCCTCCCTCCTGCTGAGCGGGCCCAGGTGTGAACTGCCTGCAAGGACCTGGATGTGGGTGACACGGTTAAGTCCCCGCCAAAGCTCTGGCTTACCTTCCAGCTGACCTTGTGGCTGAAGAGAGGAAAGATTCTTCAGATAAAGAGAGAGGCTTCTCATCTGGGGTGGCAGATGTGGGACTAGATACCGGCCTCTGAAGAAGGCTCCTGGGCCTTCCGGGCTCGGGGAGGGAGAACCATCTGAGGTGTTCGCTCAGCCCACGGTGAACCCAGATGTCTTCCCGGGCCCTGCCCTGAAGGCCCCAGGCTAGTGGGCAGAGGCCCCGACCAAGCAACCCCCGTGTCCTTCCTCAAGCCTCTCGGAAAGAGTGGTGAGTCAGTTGCGGCCATGAACTCATCCTAGGCAGTAAAAACAGGAAAACAAACAGGCCTCTCCTCCAGGCAGGAGGAGAGGGTAAGGGTGAGGGGGAAATGGGTTTTCCCCCGCTGGGCAGAGAGGACAGCCATCTTTTGAAGTCTTCAGGAGTGAGGCAGGCGTCCTCATGGCCCCTGGAACCTCAACCACATCAAAGGCACCTGAGACAGGTGGTTTGAGGGGCATGCTGTCTCACACACAGTCACAGTCACACACAGTGACACAACCGAGTCCCTGAGGGACACACAATGACACATACAGTTGAGGGCACGACACCAAGCTACATACGCACCATGCGAGGCCAGGGAGCCACCAGGCAGTCGCACAGATGCGCACACTCACGCAGCCAGACTCCCGGGTGCACGCGGAGATAACATCACGGATCCCCACTGTCCCACACGTCCGAGATGGCGGTCTCCATGCACAGATGCATGGAGATCACACAGAGCCACGTGCAGCCGCGCAGATGCCACATGCACACAGCCAACAGCCAGCCACCCTCAGAATCAGTCTCTGAGAGCCACACACAGGCAGTGCCCATTTCTACACATGTATTTGCACAAACACACGCCCACACTCACCGTCACACGTAGCCCGCAGCCGCCCAGCTCCCACACAATGCACAGAGCCACACTCAAGCCATTACATGTTACACACACGGGGCCTCAGTTACACACCAGTCACACACTCAGTCACAAAGGCGGCACCCCCATATTATGAACACCTTCACGGAGACCCATTCTGTTCATGGGACACTGGGGCTGAGACCTGATGGGAGTTGGCCCCTGGGGTGGAAATGGGGAGGTGTCTCAGTCACCACGGCTGCCGCCAGCTTAACTCCCTCCTCCTCTTGGCTGCACCTCCAGGGCCATTCTCTGCTCCGAACGCCCACTGTTTGGCATTTGCCAGGCTTTGCTGAATCCCCACACCCCCACCGCTGAAGGGAGGAGCATGTTGCCTTGGAGACGATGGAGTCCAATCAACATTCAGCATCATCCATTTATTCCATATGCCATCATTTTTGCCCCTGTGTACCGGGTGCTGTGCTAGAGGCGGATGAAGAGAGAGGTTATTCTAAATCAGACCAAACTTTTCCACCAGCGCAATGGCTATTTCCAAATGTGTGCCTGTGCAATCCTCCGTGGATTGAGCCCCAGCCACCAACTTGTTCCCACACCTTGGCCTTGGGGAGGCTCCCCGGCAGGTGCAAGATTCTTCAGTCTCATTTTTTCCCCAGTGGAAATTTTAGGAGGGCGAAGGGTTCTCATTCAGGAATGATAGCACTCCTGAAGGAGGCTCAGGGACAGCGCAGGAAAGACTTCCACGTGAACTTCCTTTCCCCTCCTCTGCGGGACCGAGCCTGGACAGGCAGCTGGGGTTGAAACCACCCTGCACTCGGGGCCAGAGCACCAAGCTTCTGTCCGGTTCTAGCGCATCCTCTCGAGACACGTTCCCTCTTGGGCTCAGCTTCTCCACAAGGTCAAGGGAACCGGGCCAAATCAGTTTCTCGCGGGGGTGCTAATTAATATGCAGATTCCCAGGCCCACTCCAGACCTACTTGATTCCAGAATTTGCGACCTGCTGGCTCTGGGGACCTCAAAGGTGCTTTCCAGCTCTAAGAAGGAGGACCACGAAACGTTGAGGAGAAGCAGTGTCGGAGGCTGAGGGCTGCTCCGAGGGCTCAGCCCAGCCCGGGGAGCCTGGAATGCAGGAACCTCAGCCTCCCTCCACGAGGCGCCGCATCATCTGGCTGGTTTAGAGGCTTGGGCTTCTGCTTAGGGCAGGTGATGGCCAAATTGGAACTTTCAGGCCGGGTTCTTGGCTGAGGCTGGGCTTCCAGGATGGGCTGGGCTGTTTGGGGACTCCTGGCACCTTTTCTCAGGCTAATGATGCCCAGGTTCTGCAGGAACTGGGTCCCAGCCCCAGGCCTGGGGGGAGGCTTGCCTAGGAGGAGGGTGGGCAGGGCAAAATGGGAAAAGTCATGGACAGTTTTGGGTACCTAGGGACTTGGGGATTCTGCTTTCTTTGAACCCAGTTTTCCCCCGTTTAGTCAATCTGCTTCCTGGTTTCCACTTACTCCTTTCCTGGTGCTTAGGAATTGAGTCATTCGCTGTCTGAATTGGAGGGATATTCGTGGGCCTCATTCCAACCACATACATAATCAAAAAAGCTGCATTATCACCCTTCCATGTGCTCTAAATTTTGCTAGGCACACACAGTGGGTCATTTGATCCGCACAACAATTTTGTGTAGTAGGTGCTATTAACTCCATTTTACAGATGAGAACAGTGAGGCTCAGAAGTTCTAAGCCACCTCTCCAAGCAGCAGAACTGGGATTCAAACCTGTTGCCATCTGCTCTGGGGCGCAGGCTCTCAACACCCCCCCCCCACCCCCTTAGAGCTCGGATGCCTCCAGCAGTGGGGACTCGCAGACCCTTCAAAGCGAAGCTCAGAGAGAGGGAAACCTGCCCTCCAGAATGCCTTAGTCCAACAGAGGAGGCAGGATATAAAATAACCGCTCCACACAAGGGAGGAGCTGGTGCCCCAAACAGGGGGAGGATGCGCCGCTTTCGGAAGGCTCCACTGAACATGTCTTCCTTCTGTCAACCCCAAGTCTACATCTCCCTGATTTCCATTTGGTTCTTGGCATTCGGGCTTCAAAAGTCTCACAGGATTAGTCTAAAGCAACTTCACACATTTGCAGTCAAGTCTCACGTTCCCACAATGAATTAAGGCAACTGGCCCCCTGGAAAATAGGTTTCTTGACTCCTGTCATCATACAGGGACTTTACTCAGACCACCCTCCCATACATGGCCAGGGACCCCGCCAGGTCCATGCCACAGCCAGTTACTGACAGCTCCACCCCTCTCTCCTCTATGTCCTGCTCAGAGACAGTTGGGTTGCTCTGGAAAAACCCCAGAGCACCGCAGAGGCACCAGGCGGGGGCTCCGGTCCCAGCTCTGCCCTTCATTGGTTGTGCAATATTGGTTGGGTAAGGCCCGGAGCCATCCGGCCATCGGTTTCTTCATCTGTCAAATGGGGACAGCAATACTCGCCCCACCTGACCGGGTGGTGAGGGTTAGCTGAGATCCTCCGTGTGAGAGTATTCCGCATGCCGCTGAGGGGCCAGACCCTCGCAAGCATCCCTGTACTTAGGAGGAGCTGACAGTGGCTTCAGGAGTAGCTGGAGAATGAAGGCTGCTCTGAGTACGTCGGTATGTGGGGCACGGGGAGGACGAGGAGCTGAGGAAGGCAGGGTCTGTGCCCAGCTGGAGGTTTCTGTCCTGGGAGGGACACCTCCAGCTATCATCCAGTCCTCTTCCAATAAAAGCTCTGGTACCCTCCAGGGAGATGGAGTGACGGGGACAGGCGTATTCCTTGTGGGTGAGCCGAGAGAGCCAACAAACAGAGAAAGGGAAGCTAACAGAAGTGAAACAGCTACTTTGCACCAGTCATTTAGAGTACCGAATCTCTACAACCTTCTGAGGTTGGGCTCATTATTATGCCCATTGCACAGATGAGGAAACTGAGGCACAGGGGAGTTTTTATTTGTCCAAGTCAGTAAGGTGTGGAGGCAGGATTAGAACTCAGATCTACCCGGCCCCCAAGTTGGTGTGCTTCTCCTGGCACCTGGCTATGCTGGGCAGAGGGCTAGGATCTAGGGAGACACTCCCATCTATAGCCTCTCAGCCGTGAGGAGCAGCAGAAGGGACCCTCTGATAGAAGCACACCTCCTGACTGTCACCTTATGGCTTTCTCTATCCCCCCTGCCCCGGGACGTCTCATACACGTAAAGAGTGGTACACCATTTCACGCATCCGCAGTCACTTGTTCAGGGCCTGGCCCTGCGCTGGGTACCGTGTGCTCACCAAGGCGGAAGGCCCCATCCCTGCCCTTGCAGAGCAAACCCACCGAGAGCATCTGAGAGGGCGAATGCAGCGGAGTACAGGCTCCAGAGAAGCCGGAGGGGTGGTTACAGTCCCGGGCAGGGGTGTCAGGGGAGGATGTCTTAGAATCAACGAACCATCCAGTTAGGGAAGCAAGAATCCTATGTACAGCCTGGTTCCATTCACCTGAAGTTCTTCAACAGTGACAGTAAGCAGGTGTAGGTGATCAACGGTAAGGAAAAGCAGGGAAGTGATTAAGCACAAGCTGGGGGACTGGGGTGTAGGAGTAAGGTATGATCCCGCCTTGGGGTGGGGGTCCTGGGGGACTGGCAGGGTCTTTTTCTTTGACCTGGGGATCCAGTTTATAAGTATTTCTTAACTCTGCATGTATGCATTTTAACTTACTCTTCTTTATACATTTTCCCAACAGTTTTATTTTTTAAAGATGTTATTTATTTACTTTTAGACAGAAGGGAAGGGAGGGAGAGAGGGAGAGAAACATCAATGTATGGTTGCCTCTCTCAGACCCCCCTACTGGGGACCTGGCCTGGAACCCAGGCATGTGCCCTGACTGGGAATTGAACCAGTGACCCTTTGGTTCGCAGGCCCACACTCAATCCACTGAGCTACACTAGCCAGGGCCATTTTCCCCACAGGTTTAGTACCTAGAAATTGCCAAGTTCACTACTGGGTGGGACCTAGGCGGATCTCCCACAGTGCCCTGCGCAGACAGTGCCCTGCACCCGGCAGGTGCTGAAAAGGAGAATACTGAATGCGGTGTCTTGAAGGAGCTGGAAGTGGGGTGCATGGGCCAGCCAGCTGGGAGCGTGTGGCCTCAGGTTTAGAGACAAGAACCCACTTATGTGATCAACTTATTGAGGAGAGGATTAGAGTCCCCTTTCCCATGACCATCTGGACACCTGAGGGTCAGCACTTCCCCAAATGGATCCCCAGTTTCCAGAACTGGTTTTCCCTTCCCTCAGCCAAGCACCAACCATAGACTAGTACGAAGGGCACTGAGGCGCAAGGCCTCGGTGGGCAGCCAGCTCTGTACACACAGCACTTCATGACATGGGTCTCGGTGTCTTCATCTATGAAATGGGGCTAGTAACGCACCTACTGCACAAGTTACTGTGAGGCCCCATTAAGTCATACATGTGAAAAGTGCTTCAGGGAATGACATGTATGTTGAATACTTCTACATGTCATATTACCTAGGTACTCTTCCTACTTCACCCCCCTCCCAATCCGCCGTTGTTTTGCAATAAGGGCTCAGAATAAAGCCTTACTCTGATTTAGAAAGTTCCCAAACCCTCAGGTCCTCTGGGCTTGTGATCGCCTAGGCCGGAACTTCAGGGTGATTCCAGGAGCAAGTTCCCCAGGTTGGAGGAAGCCCAGCTGGGGAGGTGGCATTCCAGGCGGCATGTCAGAGGGTGAGTCAGGGCTAGGGCAGCGCTCCCCTGCTCCCCATCTCCTGGCTTTTGGCTCGGGGCCCAGGCTGGGTTAGTCTCATTTGCATACATCTGCATACATGCTAGTTTCACCTGTGCACTCTGGCAGGGACCCCGGAAAGACACCTGTGCAGGGGCACCCAAGGGAAACCAGAGTGGCTGGCTGGCTGCCTGCTGGAGCGTCCAAACCTAGAATCTCGGTCCTCCCGTCAAGTGCCTGCATCTCTGAACCGAACACATGGCTTCTTCCCCGGGCTCTTGTGGTTTTTCTGGCCAGGAACTTCAGACTCATTCTTGCCTCTACCCTTTTCCGGTCCAGTCACCAGGCCCAGTCGCTTGTCTCTGGGTCACCCTTCTCATGCTTCCTCTCCTTTCCATTGCCTCTGCCTCCAACCTGCTGGGCCTTCCCTCCTCACTTCACACTTGACCTATTTGCAGCAGCCTCCGGCCTGGGCTCTCTGTCACGGGGCTTTTGCCTTCCCAGACCACTGTGGTCCCAAGATGCTCCCGGGAAGCCTCTCAGCTCCCATCCTAGTCCTCCCACTGCCCATGGGCCCCCTCCTGGGTTTTTGGTTGGCGTCTGAGACCCTCCACAGTGTGGAACCTCCTGATTCTCGGTCTCAGCTCTCTCTCCACCTTCTGACCTTCCAACCAGGTGGGTCTAGACCCCGCACACGCATTTTCTGTGCCTCAGTCTCCTCTTCTGTAAGCGGGGGATGATAGGACTCCCTTGCAGGGTTATTTGACAATTCCAATGAGGAAATGCATATGAAACACAGTACTCAAGCCCACAATAAATATTGGCCATTATCAATACCATGACTTCTCCTACCCCCATTCTACCGAGGGCATTCCTCTCCTGGGGTCCGCTCTCCCTCTTCAGCCCCTCCTCTGCCCTTGTGCAGCGTGCATTGCCAGCTAAGACAACACTGTGGTGGTTAAGAGGGCAAGCTGACCTGGGTTCCAATTCTAGCTTTTAGGCACATTGCTCAATCTTTTTATGCCTCTATTTCCTCACCTGGAAAGTGGGGATAAATAGATACTTACCTCTTAAAATTCACGTGATAAAGGAAATGATGCATGCAAGAGCTTAGCACAGTGTTCCAGAAGGTTCCTTCGAGGTATCTCTCTGCAGGAACAGCTGCATCTTTAGTACCTCCATCTGGATCCTTCTGTGCCTCAGACAGCCAGAGAACCACCACGTGGGACCCCACCCTACCCTACCTGCACTTCCTGTGGACGGCCACTGAGGTGGCCAGCGCCCCTACGGCTTGGTTGGTGGTTGAGGCTGAGCTTCCTCCTCCCCACTGCTCCTGGGGCACATCCCATCCAGAATTTGGGCTGGGGTAGAACTTATCACCCCCGCCCCCCAAGTCTGGGAGCCACCGCTCTGCCACTATTGGGCCTAGACACTTACTTGCAGGCCAGCTCACAGGTGAGAGCCCTGTTCAGAGGAGGAGAGAGGCAAACTGGTTTGGGAAGACGGAAATGGGAGGAACTCAGCTCAGCTCAGCTCCCGTGGGAGGCTGTGACCCGCGCAAAGCCCCCACATCACCCAGCAAGTCCAACTCTTCCCACTCTCCCGTCCGCTTCAGTGTCCTCCAGCCTTTTCCAGGCGGCCATTGGTGACTTTCTAGTGTGTGGTCCTTCTCCATCGGGAATCAGTGAGGGTGGCTGATGACCAAGGACGGCTAGATGCAGGCGGAGGGGGTGCGCGAGCCACCTTCCGCTCCGCACACCGCCCGCCGCTGGAGAGGCCCGGGCCGCACCTCCCACCTCAGAGCCCCCCGCGCGCCGCAGCCCAGCCGGGTGGGAGAAGGGTTCCCAGAGCCGGAGCGGGGCAGAGCGGGGGTGGGACTGAGTCGCCGCCGCTCGCCCTTCTGTGTCCGCCCTCCCCCTACACCAGTCCTGACGGCTGGAGCCCGGCACCGCGGGGTCACAGAGGGAAAGGCTGCGGGCTCGCTTTATTTGTTTGTTTGTTTGTTTTCCTGTACGCGTGATTATTTTTCTTACTTTGGGGATGAGGGATTGTGGGTGCGGGGGTGTGTGTGCAGCGCCCACGTGCTTGGCCCGCTCCCCTCCTCCCCAAGGCGATATCCCTTCATTCTCCCAGGCGCGGCATTCTCGCAGGGACGAGGCTGCGCCCTTTTCCCTGACCCCAGATCAAGATGCGGGACCGGAACCACCTTTTCCTTACTAAAACAAACCCACATGGAACAAAAAAGCTCGCTGATTCAGAAAGTGAAACCAATGAGCCAGCCCCGCAGCCCTTCCGCGGATCGAGGGTTCCCAGAGGGGCGGGTGTGAGCGAACGCGCGCGCCTGTGTGTGTGTGCGCGCGTGTGCCTGTGCGGTGGGTGTGTGCTGTTCGTCGTGTCTGGGACATGCGGCTGTGGCTGTGCTCCGGGTGTTGCGTAGCTGCCTGTGGGGGGTGTGCTGGCTGCAGGGTTCTGCGAGTCTTTGTGTGTGTGGGTTTGCGGTGTGCGTGTGTTCTGTACGATGTCGCGTGTGCCCGCGCGCACACCCGCTTCCTCGGTGCCCGCTACGTCCTCACTCCCGCTGCGTCCAACCCCCGGCTTCCACCCGGGGCCGGGCGATGGAGACCTCGGCGGAACGCCCCAGTTTCCGTGCCAGGGTCTGCAAAACCCGGCGGAGCTGCCTTCGTTCGGGGCGCGGCGACTTCGTTGCAGCCGGGTTGCCCTCGGGGCCTCCCGTCAGCCCCCTCCGCGTCCCCCCACCCACCCCGTCCCAGGACTTCTGGCTCTGAGTCCTCCAAGTCTGTCCCGCCGGGCTCACGGCGCGACTCCTCCCCAGGAGCTCCGGGTCCACTGCCCCGACACCAGCCCAGAAGCCCGGCTCCCTGCCCCGGAGCCCCGCGCCCACGCGCCCCTCCCCACCCCCGGCCTTTCCTGGCTCCCTCGTCCCGCGAGCCCAGCTCCCTCGAGCAGGGCAGCGCCTCCACCGCACCTTCGAAAACACCCCATTTTTGGGGAACCATTTTCTTTTGGGAGGGGGCGTACTTGATCCGAGAGTGGTTCGTAGTTTTGTTTTGTCTTGACCGCGCTCGGTGATTTCATGTGTGTGCGTCCTTTAAACATCCCGGTCCATCCCAAATTGAGGGCTCCCAGAGCGGAGGCTGACATTTGGAAGTGAAGCAGAGACGACACGGGAAGTGTGGCTGAGGGCGGCGCCCGAGACCCTCGTGGGGAGCCCTCCCGCCTAGCAGTGCCGGGATCCCACGGTGGTGCTGACCCCAAGGACTCTCCCCTCCTCGCCTCCTCCTCCCCCGGGAGATTCTCCAAGGCCCGGCGCCCGTGGCGGAGAAAGCTCTCTGGGGAGCGTGGAGGAGAACGCCGAGAGAGCGCAGGCCGGGCTTGTGGAGACCTCGGTAACCATCCCGCCTCCCCGTGTGCGCTCATTAACTGTTCCATCAGGAAGGAGAAAAGGGCCGCGATACTTCGAAATTCCAGGAGAAGCGAAATCGGAGGGTGGGAAACGCGGGCCTCTGCAGACCGCCCCTTCCCCGGGCCTCGCCGAACGTGGGGGCTTGAACCACAGCGCACCCGGCCGGAGCGGAGAGAGGATTTCTTCCATTCCACCCCCAAACCGAATTATTCGCCGTTTCCCCAAACCGAGTTACTACGAAAGGCCCGCCAAATCGGGCTTAACTTCCACTGAGAACAGACAAAACGAAGCTCAAATTTCGTTTGGCGACTGTGGGCGGGTGGGAGAAGAAAGGGCGCGGTTAAGCCGGGCAGGGACGCAGAGCGCCGAGGGCGCGGGGCGCGGTAGAGTCTCTGTTCACCTGGGCGGACCCACACAGGTGCAATGTGGGTGGTCGGCACGGGTTACAGACCCCCGCGCCCGGCTCCAGCAGGGAACGCCGAGCCTTTGCTCAGGAGCCTGCGGGGACGCGCGGTAGGGGTACGGCTCCCAGGGGCGGTGCGGAGAGCCCCGCGCACCCACCACGTGTTCAGGGTATCCGGAAGGGGCACTGGTTTCGGATGTAGTTCCGCGTTTCAAGGGAGAATTCGCACTCGGGATGACTTCAAGCAAGGCACACATCCTACCGCTGCGGGTGCTTATTCTGCCGGGGGCGACGTGGGGGGCATTGTATTTGCCCGGTTATCTGCGAAGAACCTGCAAACCGCCGTGCACCACGCGGATCTCTGAGGTCCAGTCGCGGCTCAGAGGTGACTCCCAAGACCGCGGAGGGGCGGTGTCCATCTCAGGACTCTGCTGTCGTCTCCTGGGGCCTCACTTCAGTGCTGGGGTTCTCCAAGCGAGGCCCTTTCGCTACCAGAGAGGACCCGCGGAGGACAGCTGGGAGAGCCACTTCTGGCTTTGTGACAAGCTAGAGGCTGAGATAGTGGTAGCGACAAAAAAGAGTTCATTATTTTTTTCCCCCCCCCCCCCCCCCGCCCCCTTCTCAGTTCCATTATGTTTAGGGAATTTTTGGTTTTTGCAGTTCATTCTAAAGCAAATGACAAAAGCTTGGAGTTCTTAAGTACAGCTCCCTCCTTTTACACCTTTTGGAGAAAATGAGTCTCAGAAATGGGAAATGGCTGACCCAATGACCCAGCCTATCCCAGCCAGCACCCTGTAGATTGAGCTGCAATGGGAACCCAGGCCTCAGGCCTCCCAGGGGCCTCCCAGGCCAGCCCTCCCTCCCCTCTGATCACACACATGTCCACGGTCCTTCTTACTCCCCAGCCCTGTCCCTTCCGCCTTTCCTGACCGCCCCCACCCTGTCCTCAGGATGGTGAGATGTGGCACCTGAGGGAGGGGACTCCTCCCTGAAGAGGTTTCCCAACCCGGTTCCCAACCCATCCCCAGCCCTGCACCCCCCAGCATTTGGAAGAGGGAGCCTTGAAAACGGAGGTGACACTGGACAGAGAGAAGTTTCCTCATTTGTCAACCAGGGATAATAATAGTACCGACTTCACAGGTGTTTTTTGGTAAAGATATACAAGGACTGGGAGTTGTGAGTGTTTCATAAATTTAAAAGGGCCGCAGGCATTTCCTGCTGTTGAGTGGGGGTGAGGATCCTGCATGAGTTCCACAAAGACCCCTGAGAACTTGAAGAGGCTCTCATGACCGGTCTCCTGGCTTGTGGCGGGGGGAGTGGGGGGGGGAGCAGGACAGAGGCCTGCTGGGAAACCCACCCTGAGCTTTTCTGCCAGGTCCAGCAAGAAAGGACCCTGGGTACATGGCCCCAGGAGGAAGTGTGCTTCTATTCACCCTTTCCGTTCCACCTGCAAAGGACCTCCTCTGTGAAGCCTTCCCTGCCAGCCAGCCCTACTCCAAAGAGCATTCTCTTCCTTGGATGCACCCTGAGCCACTGTCCTTGGAAGCCACCATAGTTCCAGGATAATGGTGGCAGAAAGGAAGCTTTGAAAGAATAAATCCTTGTAAGTTCATAGCCCCAATTATAGGGAGGTGGTGGAAGAGCAGGGGTGGTTGAGAAGGGGGAAAGGTTGTCCTGTGTGGAAACAGCATTTTTCAGTGAGCAAACCTTGCACACCCTGTTGGATGGAAGGGAGTGGGTTCTCCAGCTGCCCAAAGGGAGGGCTCCCACACAGCTCCTTTTCCTGAAGCTCCAAGACTCCAGGGTGGACTCCTTAGACCCAGGTGCCACAGATGTGTTTACCTGGAAAAACTCCTCTTTATCCATTCCAGCGGGGAGTCCAGATTGAAACTGACTTGCTCTTCCCACCCCTCTCCAGGGACACGTGGCCGAGGGGTTCAACCACCCCGGCACACTCCTTTGATCTTTCTGTCTCTCCAAGGAGATCTGAGCCTGGCCACCCCCAGTGTCCTCTCAGTGACTTACTCTTCTAAGCTTCCCTCTTTCTCTGACTGCTGTGCTCCCCTACCCGGTTCTAAGATTGCTGGCTTCACTCTGAGCCCTGATAATGAGTGCATGTGAATGTGCCTGCTTGAGTTGCATGCTCAAGTGAGAGGCGTGGGTACGGGTATGGTGAGGACTGGTGGCTTTGGGGACACACCCGTCTCTCCCCTAACATGAAGTAGCTTAGATGTGTGTGGGGACAGGGTGGGTGCATGTGCCTATGTGTTCATATGCTTGGATTTTCTGTGTTTTCAAGTGTATATACCAGCAAGTCAACAAGTATAGTCATGGATCTGTGTAAGAGACAAGGATGGTACTTTTATTCGGTGCTGTTACTATTCGTCTTTGGGTATACATCAGTCTGTACTCTGCATTTGCAGATCCGTAAGGGGAACGGACGTCTGTTTTATTGGTGTATACGAGTGCACGTGTTGAATGTGGATGGAGCCTCTAAGAAGTTGTGCACTTGTGGTTATAGATGCTTGCACAGGTGGACACCTGTCCACCAAGGTCTTGGGCACTAACGTTTAGAGGCGGGTCCTGCACACGGACTGAAAATGCGGCCACCCAGCCGGGCCTTCTGTGTTTCCTACGCCCTCGGAGGAGCCGGCAAACTGGACTAGCCTCCCACTCCCGGACTCTGCCCCAGTTCCTGCACGGCTTCAGCCGGATGCAGGGCCAGAGGAAAGGCAGGACGTCGCAGGGGCAGAAGCCCAGGCTGCGGATCCCTCCAGCGGCCTCGGGGGCCAGCAGGAGCCGCGGTGTCGCAGCCAGACGGGGCCACCGCCGGAAGCGGAAGCCGGGATCCGGGTGGGGGAGTGGCGAGGCGCCGTCGCTGCGGTCGCGGCCGGCTTGGCCCGGGGCACCCCGCGGGGGCGTGCGCTCAGCGCGCGTGCGGGACAGGCTGGGCGCCAGCCGGTTCCTCCCCCGACCCGGCGTCTGTTTACCAACAAACTGCCGGCGCTCAGCAGCGAGCATTCCGACGCGTTGAATAAGCTGCCGGCGCTGGCGGTCTGGTCTCGACTCCCTTTGCAGGTTCGTGACGGCGGGGTAGGAACCGCGGGTCAGATTCCGAGGGTGGGAGAGCATGCCGCAGGTTCCCTGCGCCCCCGCCGACGCAGCGCTCAGCCGCGGAGCTACTACCCTTGGCCCCCGGGCGTCACAGTCCCGCGGACACACTGCGTTTCTGCCGTCAAGACGACGAGTTCCCAGACTGCTCCAATCACCCTGCAACCCCAGCACCCCTCTCGGAGAGGACCCCGAAGTAGCTGGGCCAAGAGCATGAGCCCCGCCCCCGCCGCATCTCCCAGTTCTGAATTTTCCTACCTTGGGCTGCCCCGGGGGGGCGGGCCCTGGCTGCAGGCCTCCGTGAGGTTACTTCGTGCGGCGGCCAATCCCGGGCGTCTAAGTGGGCGGAGCACCCCGTCGGGTCCTGGGAACCCTACCCAAGAGCTAGAAGAGGGGGGCCCATGGATTTAGGGGGGAGGGGAAAAGCCATGGGGGCACCCCCCGGAACCCCTTTCCCAGGCGCGCTTTTCGCTGGAAGAGGCGCAGAGAGACACCCTCGCCGGGATCTTAAGTGTGGGGGAGGCTAGGTGGGGGATCTTTCGGCCCCAGCGCCCGAGGCTTGGAAAAGAGAGAGTTGGCAGAGAAAGCGGACTACGTGCCGTGCCCGGCCATGGCCTAGGTCGTTCTGCCCCGCCCCGGCCGCAATGTCCTCTTTGCCCTGCCCCCTCCCTGGCAGGGACGCTTCCAAAGCCGTCTTCCCGGACATCGCCCCCGTCCCATCTGTAGTGGCTGCCTACCCTCTAGGCCTGTCCCCCGCAACCGCAGCCGCCTCCGATTTGCCCTACTCTGGGCCATACGGCCACCTCTTGCCCTATCCCTACACCGCGCCGGCGACGCCCTCAGACGCTTACCTGCCTTGCCAGCAACCCACGGCGCCCTCTCAGCCCTCTCTGCAGGAGCGGGGAGCAGGTAAGTACGGCCGCGGCGGCTTTTCCCACCTCGGGGACTCGTGCTCCTGTGCGCCCCTAAACTTCGCCCTCGCCTGGTTGGGCGCAGCTAGCGGGATTCAGCCCTTACTCAGAATCCATGGGATCTGGGGGTGGGGGGAGGGCAAATGGATGGGGCGGGAGACGGGGGGAGGGGCGGGAGTGAGTTGATCTAGGTCTCCTTTCAAGACCGACCTGGTTTCGATTTTCAGTTGTGTGAAGCCGGGCAGCGGGGCTCCCTAGCCCACCCCCTGGAGCACCGGGGTTGTGTGTACCTACGGGTAACGGAAAACTGAAAGAACCCGGGTGTGGGTATGGGTGCCTACCCCTTCCCCAGGACTCTCTCCGTCATGCTCACCCCTTCCCCACGGTGCCTCTCTCCGCTGCTTTTGTTTTTGTCTCAGCAAAGAGTGCTCAAGCCAAAGACTGAAAACTAGAAGTCAGGTCCCAGCTGGAGGACGGTAGACATGGGGGCTTACTGGGGGCCCCTTCCCCTCTCCCCACCCCACCCCTACAGTGCCCACAGTGCCTGAGACTGGAAGCTGGCCTGAGAGAATCCGGGGCTAGGACTCCATCATCCATTGTTCTAAGGATGTAGCCACCCGTGGGTCAGTCTCTCATTGTGGACACCAGCCATTCCTGTCATCTCTGCCCCTTGCCTTTGGGGGGCATTAGGCCACAGTTCCCATTGCCTGGAGCAACATTGAGCTCCTGAGAAAGGGCCCGCTGGAGGGTATCAAAGAAGCCAGGGAGGGAGCCTGTCCCCCTGGCTCTGGGCCTGCGTGGGCAGAACCCACGCAGCACTCCACATATACCACCTGTGCTAGCCCCAGCTGAGACCTCAGGGCCCCTGCACTCCCTGCCCCCACCAGATGGCCCCTGAAGTTGTCTTGGGCAGTTTTCTCAAAGGTTGCACATCTACTGGGTGACTTTGCTGGGTCAGTCCAGGACCAAGACATCTCCCTGCCTTCTGTCACTTGGCTGAGACTCAGGAGCTCCTTCACATCTGAGCCAGGGGTGACCCTAGACGTTTGGGAGCTCATCAGCCTCCTTGATGTCCAGATGCACACACTGAGGCCCAGAGAAGATGCATGCAGGGACAAAGGAGACAGCCTGCTTTCCAGGCTCCGGGCCCTTGCAAATGGACTCTTCACCGCGTAAGGCCAGAAAAGAGGATGTTGAGGGAACTTCCTCAGAGCACCCCCAAAGTCTACTGCCTCCTGTGCCAGAACTGGGGCTGCCTCTCCCAGGCTGCCGAGCCTGTCGTTGGGGCAGGAACAGTCATCTACACCTGATCTCGGTTCTACAGACAATTCCTTGGACCCTTCCAGTGCATGCTGATGTGGTACATTTGCATATGAGTGGTGAGGGGAGGGGCAGGGAGTAAGATAACCCTGTCCTTAAGATAACTGTTGGAAATGGGGGTGGTGCTTTCAGCCCTGTCTGCCACACTCCCTGCTTCCCTTTGCTTTGTCTAGGGACGAGAGCGGGGAGCATTCCTTTTCTTTATGGAATTTCCCGGACGCTACGAAAACCACACACATCCTTAAACTAGATTGTCGCATTTTTCTCCCGAAACTGGTAGATTTGGCTTACTCTGTGTAGATGGAATGGTCGGGGTGTGAGAGAGGGTTTGGGGATCCTCCTTTTTGCCCCCACTCTGTGTCCCCCCCTAGCCCCACCCTCACTCCTGCCTCAGGGGAAGGTTTGGCTCCAAGGAAGCTAGCTACGTGCCACCGCCCTGTTGAGCAGGCGGGGGAACGGCGCCTTCAGGGAGGCCCTCGGGCTT
Source organism: Phyllostomus discolor (assembly GCF_004126475.2). Classification (NCBI taxonomy): domain Eukaryota; kingdom Metazoa; phylum Chordata; class Mammalia; order Chiroptera; family Phyllostomidae; genus Phyllostomus; species Phyllostomus discolor. Next base: position 101,669,902 of record NC_040910.2, on the reverse strand, counting down.
CATAGGGACGACCAGGGCAGATCCTGTCGCGACTTGCTGCAGCCAGAGTGGAGGAAGGCAGCTGTCAGTGAAGGAACTTGGCAGGGGTCTGCTGGAAGAGTTAGGGCTCAAGAACTGTGAGATTTCAGGAGCCCCGGCTGCCTCCCAGGCTCTCTCTGTGTGTCACCCTTTGAAATGACCGGTCCACGCAGACAGAGAGAAGGTGGTTGCTCAGCTGCCAGCCCAAGGCTTAGAGCAGTAAGGTGGGAGCAGGGAAGGCTGGACAGGCGTGGGGGAAGTGGAAACCCAGGGTTTATCTGGGAATTGGCTGAGGTGGGGGTCAAGGAGGGTGGATCTGAGAAGCCCTAAGCGCCTCTGGCCAGGGGTGAGGGATGCAGGGGAGGTCATCACCACTGCTAGCCAGGGAACCTGACATGTGGGGCGAACCAAAGGGATGAAGGCCAAGGGGGACAAGGATGGACCCCAACCATCTGGGCACTGGGGCCAAGCGCCTTTTTGCTAGGACGGCAGGCAGACCTGCATGGAATGCAACAAGCATTGCCCTAAGTCCAGGGACATCTGGCCACTTGGTCCACCCCGTCCTACCATCTGCATGGAATGGTCTCAGTGCCCCGATGATGCGGTGCAGGTTGAGGCCGCCCGGATCAGAAGTGGAGAACCTCTCATCCACTTCCTTCTACAGCCGGGTCAGCTGCCAGCCCAAGATTGCTTGGGAGGCTGAGCCCAAGGGCAGGAGGTGACCAGATCTACCCTGCACAATTCGGGAGTGGCCGGGAGGGCCTTCGCAGCTTTCGGCTGTGTACTCTCCGGAACTGGGGCACCTTCCTTACCAGCTGAGAGCCCGTTTGTGAGTTCGGCGGGGCGCCTCTGAGAGCCTCCTCTCCTAGCCAGCCGGCCAAGGGAGAGGGAAGAGATGGTCACTTTTCCTTCAGTGCGTTCCTCAGGAGTGCCCCTTCTTACAGGAGGGGAGGCTTGGCCAACCCTGGGGGCACTTTCGACACTCCGATCCTGGGAGGGGTGTTCATCCTGGCGTTCAAGGCCAGCTAGGCGGAGCCCCTCCGACCCACTCCTCTCCCCGCAGTGGGGAGGCTGCCACGCAGACGCTGTAACGTGCCTCTAAGTCTTGCTAGTGCATTCCCTCCGCCTGTAACTCCCTTCCCCCGCGTCCTCTCCAGGTCTCGGCCCAGCCCACCGCTGAGCTTCTGGGGCCCCACCCCGCCCTGTCCCGCCCCATCCCAAAGCTGGCGCCACGGCGCCCGGCTGAACTTTGACCTTCCGCCGCTTTTTGTTTTTCGTTTTTTTTCTTTTACCTATCCTTGCTCTGACTCCTAGGGGCACAGGGCCCATAGGAGTGGGAGCTCCCTGAGGGCAAGAACTGCGTCTTGTCCCACCTAGAGTACAGTGGGCTTGAGGTTTGAAACGGCCGTGGAGCAGAAGGTAGAGAGTGTTGGCCCGGTGCTTGCGCTTTTTGCTAATCCGAAACCAGCATGTAAACGAGATGCAAATGAGCCTATAAAACGGCAAGCCCTACCACCCTCCATCCTATGCTGCCCCCAGATGCAGAGAAGCCGCCGCTGTCCTCGGAGCCCTCGGAGCGGCTCCCTCAAGCCCCGGCCAAAAAGCTGCGCAAGCCTAGGACCATCTACTCGAGCCTGCAGCTGCAGCACCTAAACCAGCGTTTCCAGCACACGCAGTACCTGGCGCTGCCCGAGAGGGCCCAGTTGGCTGCACAGCTCGGCCTCACCCAGACCCAGGTGGGGCCAGTCCCGTTCTTCCTGCATGCTAACCATCCCTCGGTGTGTCCTCCGAGAACTCCCCCCTCCCCCCACATCCCGCCCTCCGACGCCGGCCCCCAGGTGGGAATGACCGCTGAGTCCCCCAGCCCGGTTGTCTCAGTTCTTCAGGGTGTGCTCATTGCTGGCCCTCAGTAAGTTGGGGGAGTGTATTTTTGAGAGGTGTTGTGGGGGTAGGTTTAGGTAGAGGAGGGTACCCACACTGGGAGAGCTCAGAGGCGGGAACTCGGGGGCTTCCAGGGCTATGGAGGACCCGCAGCGAGGGCTCCCGACTTCCGCTCTTCTCCCGGGACCGCCCCCTGCCGCTGGGCTCCTTCACTTTGGCCACATCCTTCCACGCGTCCTCCACTCCACCTGATCTCCCATTCTCTTTCCCCCTTTCTTTCCGAAGGTAAAGATCTGGTTTCAGAACAAACGTTCCAAATACAAGAAGCTCCTGAAGCAGAACTCTGGGGGGCAGGAAGGGGACTTGCTTAGCAGACCCCCCTCCCTGTCTCCCTGCTCCCCACCCCTGCCATCCCTCTGGGATCTACCCAAGGCGGGCACCCTGCCCACTGGGGGCTATGGCAACAGCTTTGGAGCCTGGTATCAGCATCACTCCCCGGACGCTCTGGTTCCACCTCAGATGATGTGAGCCTGGGCGTGGGTGGGTCAGGCCTGCAGCCCTCCTACAAAGCCCAGGACCCAGCCCACCTGCACCCCTTCTGGGCCTGGAGGAAACCAGCTCCAGATGGGTTTTCTCAGGATGCTGGGGAGGAAAGGGATAGTATGGAGCCGGGTCCCCCTTACCCCATAACCCAAACAGCCTAATAAAAAACTTTGGTCTCCGCTACTGCCCCCCACCACTACCATGGACAGTACACCTTCCCTCCAGCTGGCCAGAGGCTCTGGAGCGAGTCGTTGGCTGCAGTTCAGGCTGTTGCCAGGACCTCTAGTCTTGCCACCTCCTTCCTTGAAAGGACTACAGTTCCATCATAGCCTGGGGCCAAAACCAGCAAGAGACACTGAATGTTTTTCCTCTGTGTGCCTTGGGCCTTGCCCCACTCATTGGCGGAGCCAGCACAGAAGGGAAGTGTATCTCCAGTCTTCACACGGACCACCACCCGGCCCCACTCTCCAATTTTTCCTGGAGGTCAGTCCATCACCCCGTAACTGATACACCTACTTACCCTCCTGTGCGGGAGCAGGGTGCTGAAAATGTGGAGTTTGTAGACCTATGGGTAACTTATGTTCTCTTCCTCAAAAAGCCCTCTTTTCCCCATCTACCATTTGAGTAGGCAGTGGATCCAATTATCCTTAGAATTCAATGGATATTTATTAATCCCCCCAATACATAACAACCCCCATGTACATACTCTTGGAAAACACAGTAGGGTAACATTTTGGGCAAAAAGGGGACACATAGGCTCTCCAGATGAGTGTAAAAACAGACACCCCAAATAGGTGGGGTGGGCCCAACAATTCAGCGTTCTACGGTTGTCTCTCTCTAAATGAAATCCTCCCACATTTAGCCAGTCTGACTAGCATCCCCAGGCTCTTACCATCCCTCATACTGTGAGCTTCCAGACATTAAAGTTTGTACAAAGACCAGGGCCCTGGCTTGGAAGTGTGTCTGTTTCCTGATCTCTGGGGCTGGCCGCGCATGCCCCCTCTGCACCGTCTGACTCTTCCAGTCCCGAACTACGGGCACTGGGGCCTAGTTGTGCCTCTTCCAACTAACTAGCTCTGTGGTTCATGCTCTGGAACGTTTTAATAACGCCCGTGTTTTCACAGCGCTCTGGGGTGAAACCAGAAGATCCTCACGCTGGCAATGACTGAAGTCTGAACGGTCCTCACCAGCAAAGTCTCTCCCGGTCCAGTTCTAGAAGGAGTGGGGTGCCACAGGGCCTCTGGTGCCCCACTTTTAGCCCATAGTGGGTCCCTGCTCACCTTGGGAGAGGACATGTCCACTGAGCCAGTCCGGTCCACCCCTGAGAGAAGTGTGCTTCTTGAGGATGGGAAGGCCCCAGCCCACCTAGGGGAACAGGGAGGAGGAGGCAGAGGAGAAGGAAGCCCCGGAAGGAACTGGGCTTCTCCATCCAGCAAACATCTATGGAGCCTCTGCTCTGCTGGATCTCCAGATACCAGGGTGACTCAGGCAGACCCTGCAGGCTAACAGGGGAGCCAGATGTGTGGTCAGCCACTCGTGTGGTGCCAGGCTCAGGGAAGTACAGAGGGCAGTGTGGGCAGAGTCAGGGGGTCCCGGCTAGGCCTTAGGCCCACCCCCACCCCCGCCCCCAGCTCACACAGCACCCAGCCACAGGGGGGCCGAGGACAAAGGTAGACGATAATTCAGGGAATCCAACCCAGCTTGACTAGAGGGTTTGGGGAAGGGGCCTCCAAGTCCAGGTAAAAAGCTCCCAGAGCCAGCTTTCCTCTTACCGCCTAAACCCGTTCCCAGGCTCTCCGGGCCCACACTGTCTGGAAAGACCACTCAGGCCTCTTGAGCCAACCCTGCTAGCACAGAAAGGGCCAAGTTGGAGCTGTATGGAGAGTAAGGGAGTGTGCAATTCAGTGGAAGCCGTCCCCCCTCCCCACCTTGGGAGAGGGCCTGCGATTAGTCCCTCCAAGACCCTGTTCTGGGTCGGTGACCACCCCCACTTTTCTAAACACACGTGGAGGGTTCTCCTGGGCATGGCAAGTGGCACCGGGCCAGCCAAAGCCAAGATCCAGGAGCAGTGGAGAGGGAGGGAGCCAAGAGGAGCAACCTCCTCCCCTTCCTCTTCCTCTTCCTCTTCCTCCCCACCAGTGTCTTCCCCCACCCCTGGCTACCCTCTCTCTACTGGCTGTCAGTGGCCCGGGCCCCAGAACCCTCCCTTGGGTCTCCCGTGAGGCCACAGGCCCGCAGGGCTGCTGTTCCCTCCCACTCCAGGTTGCACACTCCTCTTTCCACAGACCCGTGATAAGATCTACCACCCCATCTCGGAAAGCCTCCAAAGGCGAGATTAATTGGACAGCCCAACACGAGTCGCATGGTTAAAACAACAGCCCAGGTTGTAAAGTTAAGTAGCAGGAGTGTAATTGCTCTCCTAGCCAGAGGCCAGCTGAGCTGACAGCATCTCCCCCTTTTCTACCCCATCCGTTCGCTGCTTTCCAGGGGGAATGGGAGTCCTTTCCTACCTGGGAGCTGGTTCAGTTTCCTTGAGCTCCTCCCGGGTGATGATGGGACTGGAGCCCCAGTGGAGGCGGAGCCGCACTCCTCTTCCCTCAAGCCACGTGAGCTGTAGAAGAGGAACCTCTGGTTTCTTCCCGTGAGGACACCCCTCTGGGAAAACTGGGCCATTAAGGGAGGGAGAACAAGAGTGGTTCAGAATGCGGGCTTTGGCCTCCGAAGAGTCCCAGCCTGTGGTGTGACTTTTAGCAAGTGATTTCACCTCCCTGAGCCTCGTTTTTCTCGCCCTAAGATGGGAATACTAATGGGACCTGCTCCACAGTGCATCCGCGATGGTTAAGTGAGATAGTACTTGTAACTCTGTGTGCATGGAACACAGTAGGCACTTACTAGTTGCCATTTATAGCTGCCGTGTGATTACCAGGGAGGAGGGGTCACGGTGTGCGTCCATACGGCCACTGCCATCCATTCACCTCTGCCCTCTGGCCTGTCTGCCTCCTGAGGGCAGGGAGGAGGGATGGCGCTGGAGGCCGGAGAACGCCACACGTCCCTGGTCGCCACCATCTGGGAGCAGGACCCAGGCAAGGCCTCAGCGGCACTGGGCATGGAGAATCGCCTGAGACCGGAAAATGGAAACAGGGAGACCAGGGCACATTCTCAGGGTCGCAGCCGCAGGAAAGCAGACTCCGGGCTCCCCTTCCCTCTCCCCCTATGCTATTTTAAGACGTGCCCCCCGTTCTCTCCCCCAACAAAATGAGATTCAATTAATTCAATTAAAGCAATTTTGGGAGCAGCTCCTGAAGGCTTTCAATGTGAGATAATTACAAGTAATTTGCTGCCGTGAAGAGGAAAGGGCACAGGGGTCTGGGGGGCGGGGGGTTGGGGAGAAGGAGGTAGTCCCCTCCTGACCAAACGCACACGGATCTAGAGGGATTCCACACTGCAATCTTAACTGCCTTCCCATTGGCCAAATTACTTGCAGGTGGGAAGAGGGAGAATGTGGTGGTGGGAGGGGGCTGGGAAGACACCGAGTGACAGACCGCCCCTCCCCCACCCCCCAATTCTCTGTGCACGGTGGGGGTGGGGAGCCGGTTGTTCCCGACGAAATGTCTGCACGGCCCTAGCAGCTGATTACTCAGCTCCAAACCTCATTGGAGCTTGGATGCCCGAACTTGTCTCTGGGATTGTATCCAGAGTCAATGGAATGTTATCCGGGTAGCTGAGGCCTGTGTAGACCGGGCCTCGGAGATCAAGGACGAACCCCACAACGTGTAAGGGATGTGGGTCGAGAGGGGAAAGGCCAGAGAACCCGACGCTGACTTCCTGCTCTCGAGGAGGTGCCGATCCGCCCACTCCCTCTCCCTGAGCTGGTGCTTCCTGGTTCTGCCTGGTGTCTGATCTCAACTCTTCCCATTATCCCGGTGGCAAATCTCCTCCCAGCTTTCTGTCCCCAGGGCCACTGAAGCCTCGTCTTCAGAAAAGCATCCTGCAGGTGTTGCCAGCCACCGGCTCTCCTGGGGTAACCCTTTCCTTGCCAGGGCTCGTGTGCCCCGGGAGGAGGTGAAGGGGGTGACTGGTGATGCTGACAGGGAACTCCAGGCAGAAGCCGGAGGCAGAGGCTCAGACAGGTGTAGCGATGGGCATCAGGCCTCTGCAGAGACCCCTTTGAACCCGGCCCTCCAAGCAGCTGCTTTTCAAGGGACTAAGGTCTCCCTTGACCTGTTCCAGGAGGTGAGTAATGTTTTAACAATTAAAAGCCACTGACCCCAAAGTATTTCTGTTTATATCTTCCCTTCTATCACTCTCCTTCCTCCTCCCACTCCAAGGAGAGGTGAGGAAGTGGGGCTCCTTCGGCTCCGGTCTCCCCAGCCCCAGCCCTGGCCTCTCTGAGTCACATGCATGGCTGTTGGACCCCAGGGGAGCCGGGGAAAGATTCTGTCAGGGAGTCCTTGGGTGACTGCTGTCTCTCCGCTTCCACGGTGACAAAACTTAGAGAGGGAAAAGTGGCCCCCTCTTCCTGCCTCTCCATCCCCCTGTTCTGGCCAGCCCACACTGATTAAGAGGGAGAGATTAAAGACCCTTTCACCCCAAACCTCAAAATACAAAGGCCCCAGGCACAGGCATGGAGGCAGGCAGACAGACGCAGAGATCCGGCACAGGGACATCGTGAATGCACACACAGGCAGGCAGGTGCACACTGGCATACATGGGGAGGGCATGGCCGCACAGAGACACATGTGAGCATGTGTTCATGAAGCCTTCCCATGGTCATACATGGACATATGAAAGAAACACACACACACAGGTTATGTGCTCACAGAGAGAAGCCCAACACAGGGATGGACCGGGAAGGAGATACACAGTGGCTTAGACATATGCAGACACAGGCTGAAACCACGCAGAAATACACAGACTAGCCTCCCTCCACCTGAGGGTGTGTGGGGAGGGAAAACAGCGGGGCTCTGTCCTCTGTCTCTCCCTCTCTCCCCACCCCTTCTCTTCTCGTTCCTGCCCCCTTTCCTCGCCCTCCATCTCCTGTTTTCTGGGCCTATATCCCTTGTGAGCAGTTGGGGAGGAATCCTGAATGGCCACAGAAGCCAGATGATTTTATTATGACTTTTTTTCTTGGTTCCTGGAAGGCTTGCCTCCTTCTTTTCCTGAGTCCTAGCAAGAGATCCTATCCTGGCCCTTCCTGGAACATTTCATCATTCCCAGAATGACCGTGGATTCCTTCCCCTCATGGGGACCCAAAGTCTGTCCCCTCAGATGTCTCCGCTGACCCCTCCACTGCCCTGCCCTGACAGGAGGGCAGGAGCGGGGCCTGGGATCATGGGGTGGTGGGAAAAGCACCACCCTGCTACTACTTGCTGTGTGACCTTGACCAGTTACATACCCTCTCTGATGCTCAGACCATTTCTTTGCCAAATCCTGTGTGTGGGGGTGGGGGGAGGGCGGGGGTTGATGTGTGTCCACCATCACTTTCCACTCCAGGCTGGGGCCCTGCAAGGCAGAGCTTGTTTTCCATCAGGTTGGAGGCTCCCTGAAGGTGGGGCTTTGCTTCCCCTGTGAGACTGGATGCATTCTGTAGCCCTCGCCAACCCTGCAGCTTGCTGGCTGTAAGGGACTCGGCCCCACTGGCATCCTGGGGGATAGGTCTGGCCAGCCCAGAGAGGAGAAAGGAGTTGGCCCCAAGCTTCCTTCCGACATCCAGCTTTCTGGTTCAGCTGCTCACGGTGCCAGGCTTTCGGCCTCTCTGGTCCCAAAATGGAGAGATTACTTCATTTCCAAGGGAGGGGTGCCACTCTCTGTGGAACTTACATGGAGTATATTCCCCTCGGCTTCATCTCAGCCGTCCCCTTTCAGACTGCAGTTGAATTCTGGGTCAGGCAGAAGGAAACCCCTTTGGCCAGCGTGACCCTGTAGCCCCCTCTCTCATACTCTCACCCACTTCAAGCTGATGAAGAGCACGCAGGGCAGTCCTGAGGCCGGAAATGGCATCTGGATTATCCCACTTAGGTCAGAGGCTCTGCTCAGGAGTCCCCTTGACCCAGAAGTCCACCCCATGGTCACCTTTGCTGTCCTGGTTTACCTGACCCCTCAGGACTTGCTCTCCTCTCTCAGACCAGAGGAGCCTGAGACCGCCCCTCCTAGTCTGGGGGCTGCCCCACCAAGGGCTCCTTCCTCTGTTTTGATCACCCTCCCCCACCCCTGGTGCTCCCACTCTCTTAGGGGTGAAAGGCCCCAGTGCGTGGGGCTGGGTGGAGGACTAAGGATGGATGGGGGCATGTGACCCTGCCCAGGCCCCACCCCTCCCACTGCGCATGGTGCCTGTTGCAGCGCCGCCACCAGCCCGTCCTCTCAGGACCCGGGAGCTGCTTTCTCAGTCTCTGCATGCCAAGGCCTGTTGCAAACTCCTCCTCCCAGCCCTGGAGCCACCACCGGGAATTCTTTGCTCCAACAGATCCTGGGGGAAGCCAGACGGAGCGGAGGCTCCTGACATGCCTCTGCCGGGCTCCTGTCACATTCCCCAAGCCCAGGGGAATCAGCTGGGTCCACCGATGCAGGCTTCCTCCACCCCCTGTGACCTCCTCCTCAAGTATGCCCACCTCCTCCTTTAAAACCCGCGTCTGCCCTGGGACTCCTCCCTGGCTTTGGACGCCCGCTGCTCCCAGCCCCTTGACAGCCTCATCGGAACAATAAGAATGATTTCCCCTGGCCTCTTGAGAAATAAAATTTGTCTCTTCCTCCAGAGAGACTTCATGGAGTCTCTGGAATGCAGATCCATAGCTAAAAGGCCTTGGGCAAGTCACTGTGTCTTCCGGGCCTTTATGTTCTCACCCATGGGGCGGAGATAGGATCAATGTGTCTCGGAAGGTCAAGGAGACCGGGAAAGTGCACTCTCGGTTCGTCCTGAAATATGCCAGGTATGTGAGGAGATCCGGCGGCTTATTGCTTCACCTTGTCCATGAACAGTTGGATGCTGAAAGTGTCCCTCTTCCCCCACCCACCTAAACCCTCCTCTAACCCATCAGCTTACCCCATAATGGTGAAGAGTACAGTTCCATCCCCAGGAACCAAGATAACAAGAAGCCGAATGCCTGAGTTCAAGTCCAACTCTATGACCTTGGGCAAGTTTCCTAATCTTTCTGTGCCTTACCTAACTCACCTGGAAAATGAAGATAATGATAGCATAGGCTTCAGAGAGTTGTTGTGAGGACTGCCTGAGTTAAAACACAAAAGGCATTATAATACAGAAAGGATTCAGCAAGGACCAGTTGTTATTATTATTATTATTTCCAACAACCAAGCACGGAGAACCTTCTCTGTCCACGACGGACCTTGTCCAAGTGCCCCGACTCCTCTGCTGCCCAGCACCCGAGAGCACAGCCCCAGGCTGGCTGTCTTCCCCAGACGCCCGACAACAGGGGTGGTGGACGGGGCAGGAGCTGCTTTGCAAAGAGGGAAAAAAAGTTGTGCAGCAGGCTGGCTCACGCGTGAGGATGCCTGACTGTGCTTCCAGAACAGCCTTCTGGGCACCCCAGGTACAAAGGTGTCTGAGCAGGTGAGACCATCCAGCCAGCACCTGCTGGGGCCAGAGCTAATGCAGAGGCAGCGAGGTCCCTGACTTCTTTCCTGAAACGTTACCCCTCCTGTAACCCCTGGGCTAAATTCAGGGATAAAACCATTCCTTTTTTTTTTTTTTTTTTTTTTTACTGATATTTGATGGTGTACCTGGAAAGCTCAAAAGACCCTGGGGGTGGGGAGGGGGCGGGAAACCTTCCAGGCTTAAGAAAACTTTGGTATAGTGGCTGGATACAAGATAAGTATAAGACAGTAGCTATTCTTCAATCTAGCAATAAATAAAAACTATTCCTATAATAAGGGAAACACAAAACGATGAAATGCTGTAAGAATTAGAGATGCAAAGCAGCCCTTTCGCTGCGGAGCACTGACCCAACCAGGCCATTGAGAGCACCTGCGAATGCTCTCGGCGTAGGGCTTGGCGCACAGTAGGTCAGTGCCCAGTCTTCTGACAGCCTGCTCCGTCCTCCCTGATTGTGTAGAATTTGCCCAAACGTGGGTCTCCACCCCCTCAGCACCCTCCCTGCCCAGGTCTTGGGAGGATCTGAGTCTGAGCTTGGGAGCAATTTTCTCCTGCTTGGCTTCCTTACCAGCTGGCCTCCTGCTCCCTCTGGCCTCCGCTTCCCCCACCCTCCCTTAGCCCAGGGCACGTCATCCCCCCTCCCCCATTGGTGATTTCTGAGCTCAGGGCAGGCCTTACTGGCTCCAGGGGAGGGCGTGGGGCAGCGCCACACGCGTTGCATGACGTGGCCAGGCACCTTCAGCGCGCAGGGAAGGGCACGCTGCCACGCCGCCACCGCGGCTGCCACTGCTCTGCCGCCGCAGGTTTGCCAGGTGCAAGGTGAACTGCCTGAGGTGGGGGGAACATCCCCTTCCCCACCCCAGCTAATCCCCAGGGTGTGGAGTCTCTCTTCCCTGCTTACTCAGCAGAACTTTCCAATCCTGCTCCGTTTGCCCCGGGAGACAACCTAGGAATTTGGGCCTCTGGGCCCCACCCCGTCAGCCCCATCCCCAGGTTTGCTTCCTTCCAGGGTGCCTACGCCGGGTCCCTGAGCCCTTCTTTCTCTCAGACAGCGCACCGTAGGGCTCAACAGGCCAATTCCGTACTCCACCTTTCAAATCCCCTAAATTCACCAGCCAGCGAGCTGGGCCAGTTGAAGAACAGCAGTGTGGGGGCCTCAGACCATCAGTCCAGAGGCTGTGGTTTGGGGGCCCACTCAGTAGCACCCGCCCAGACATAACCTGGTGTGAGCAGAGGAGGGCTGTCCCTTCTTTGCTGTGTGACCTTGGGCAAGTCACACAGTCTCTCTGGGCTGCTTCCCACTGCCCAGATGGGACACTGTGCCGGGAGGACACGGTCACTGTCAGTTCTGCTGCTGCTCAGGGGCAGCAACTGCGTGCTGGGGGCCCCTCTCGTCCTCTCGCTGAACCGCCAGCAGCAAAGAGGCAGGGAGCAGTGGTCTCCCCTCGGCCTCACAGCCCCTCCTCCGATGGCAGCGGGAGCTGATGCCGGCAGAAGCTGTGTGAGGGGTCCCAAGGGCTCTCTGCCACTTCTTTCTTTCATTCAGTCATTCGGTGATCACTGAGCTTCCTGTTGCTCCAGCCTGTGTCCGGCTGGTGGGTGGGGAGGTGACCCTCACATGGCCAAGTCCCTGCCCTCATCCCTCACCCCCCCCCCTCAGGACCTCCCCAGCTCTCTTCCCCCAGACCTTGGTATAAAGCCCTCCCCCCTCCCCGCCCCCTTGCCGTCTAGCCCCGCAATCCTCCCCAGGGTGAACAAAAACACCCCAGTGGCCCCGGCCCTGTGCTGTGAGCGGGGATGAGATGATGGAGGAGGTGAGACTCAGGCTGTGCCTCCACAATGCTGTGGCTGGGGACCTATAAACAGTCACCTACTTAGTGGCACCCAGCAGGGCAAGTGGCAAATGAGAAAGATTTGGGGAGGGGTACTGAGGATACTCTAAGAACTGGAGGCTGGCCTTCCCCCCTCACCCTCTGCCCCAAGCCCCCCCACCTGAGCCCCCATCAGCGCCGTCCTCCAGCCCCTTCCTGGGGCTGCCAGGAAACTCATCTCCTAGCACATTTTGGCTCCTCAGTCTCCCAGTCTCAGGCTGCCCCGTGGTTGGTAAACAGCTTATTAAGTTGATTAACACTGCAATTAAAGCTGGAAAAACAGAGGCCAGGGTGCTGGGTGAAGGCTTTCCCCTCTCCTCCCCCTATGACCTCCCCTCCTCCCCCTCCCCTCCTCTTTCATCTCCTCAGGGATTGGTTGGTGCAGCTCAGCCTGACTTAGCCAACCAGAGCCCTCACCTGGGGGGCTGGGGGGCTGGGCCTCAGCGGACCGGCTCAGCTGCGGGGAAACCCCTTCCCCGGGAAAGTCAGTGGGCTCTGCTGGGCTGGGGAGTAAGTGGTGGTGATGGTGCGCTGCTGAGGCAGATGGTTTATGGAGGCTGAACTGGGGTGAGGTCTCTAAGATCTCCCGGTGCCTTAAAGCCGGCAGGGAGGGGGGCCTCAGAGGCTGACACAGAGATCACCCTTTGCCTCCACTTCATCGAGGGAGAGGGGCAGGGGCTGTCTCCTCCCAGAAATGGGGCACACAATGCCAGGGACTCTGAGCCCAGCACTCAGGGAAGGATTCAGGGACGCTCCGGATCCATGCCTCCATGCGGGTCCACGAGGCTGCGCTCTCCGGCTCTGCCCCAGCCGCCTGCCTCCCTACCCCCTGATTCCTGGAAGGGGAGTTATTCCGTATGTGGGGCCCCCAGGAATTATGTTCCCAGACCTCCAGCTCCGCCTGTCATGGCTGCCGTCTTCTTTCAGGGCATAATTCAAACACCTCCTTTTCCATAAAGGCTGTCCCAGTTTCCTTCTCACCTGCCACCCACTGCCCCCGTCCTGCCCTCCCTGACTGTGCTGGGTTTGCCCAGTGGGGAGTCTCCCCAGGGTGGCCCAGGGTGCCTGCCTGTGGCCCTGGAGCACCTAGGACAGGCCTGTGCCTTCCTTTCCCAGGCTTCAGTCGTCTGTGGTTCCAGCCCCTACAACTGCCTGGCATACAGCAGGTGCTCAATAAATATTCATTGATCGTTGACTTACTCTTTCTTGGAGTTTTCCTAGAGATGGGTGGATCGACCAAGGTGGCAAGTGCAGCCAGGGCCCTGGGTCTGAATCAGGGGGTACGGGAGGGGAGGGTGGGGCAGGAGGTGAGGTGGGCAGTGAGCCCCATCCCCCTTGCCACCACTGTCTACAGCAACTTTCATTAGGTGAGCTGTACTCACAGTGTGAGGGGCATTTTGTTAAGCATTTTATTCACATTATCCTATTTAATCCTCTCAACAGCCCGGCTAGGTAGGTAGCATTATCCCTGCGTTACAGACGAGGAAACTGAGGCTTAGAAAAGTTAAGTGACTTGCCCAGGATCACACAGTCACTGTGGTGGTGGAGGCAGGCTTCGGTCTGGGTCAGCTGACTGCAGCGTGCACATTCCTGACCACCGCGCTAAGCTTTCCTAGGACCAGCCCAGGGGAAGAAAGCCCAGCCCCTCCCCCTCCACTTCTCCCAGGGTTCTTCCCTGGGAGGAGGCCTGGCAGCGGGGGTGGGCGGAGCTTCGGTGGCTCCAGCTCCCCGACTCTCTGCCCTGGGGCGTATCTTAGTAAACCTAGTAGCAGAAAAGTCCATTAAGAAGCCTTGGCTGGGTAGCTCAGTCGGTTAGAGCATCCTCCTGATACGCCAAGGTAGTGGGTTCATTCTCCTATCAGAGCACACACAAGACGCAATGAAGGAACACATAAATAAGTGGAACGACAGGTTGATGCTTCCCTCCCTCTCTGTCTCAAATCAATAAATTAAAAAAAATTAAAGCCCATTAAGAGAATCCATTTTTCAGACAGACCTGGGTTCAGAGCTCAATGTATTAGTTATAGGACCTTGATTGAGTCTCTGAGCCTCAGTTTCCCGATCTGAAAAATAGGCACCATGCCGCCCACTTCAGGTGTCCCAGGTCATTGTGGGGGGGCACATGCAAAGCACCTGGCACAGAGTAGGGGTTTAGCAAATGCCAGCTGTTACTAAGGGCTGGAGAACAGTGACCCTCGGGGCGGACTGGGGTCCCACCCTACGGTCCCCCAAAGGTCTCCACAAGGTGATGCTAGGGGCAGTCAAGGAGCACCTGGCAGAGGTGGACCCAGGTCCCCCACCCAAGCCCCCGTGCTTGTGTCTCACCGGCGTCGGTGAAGAGGGTGACCTGACCAGCCTGGAGGTGAGGAGAGGAGGAAGGAGAGGTCAGGGGTGGGGCTGACCCCGAGGGAGGTCACCCGGGCAGTTAATCCAGCCTGACGGAGTAGGGATGAACAGGGTGGAATTAGGGAGCTTACAACACCCTTTCATCCCAGAGCAGCCGCCCGCCAGCCTGCCCGCCTGGCCTCCCTCCTTCCTTCCTCTCTCTTTCTGCCCTTTTTTTTCCCCTCTCCCTCCCTTTGCTGGCAGCCCAGCCCTAATAAAATGCAGTGTCTCCAGCAAGTCTGCCTGGCTGCCGCCTCGCTGCTCCTGCCTGCACGCAGCCCTCAAACCAAACTGCTCGGCTCGGCCCCGCCTGGCAGCTGCCACTTAACCCTTGCCAACCCGACTGGCGTCCTCCCTTCTGTCTCCCTCGGGCATGTGGGGAGGGCAGGCCTGCTTTCTGAGAGGAAGAAGGGTGAAGTGGGAGGGGGAGGGTCCCCACTGTTCCCCAGCCCCTGCCTGAGAGCCCCTCAGCTGCGTGTCTGAGACTGCTGGCTAACGAGGACCTTGGGCGAGACGGGCTCCTTCTGCCTTCTCAGGCTTACTCTGCTTTCTGCCCCACAGCAGCCCCAGAAGACAGCAGGGTGGGGACCATCGTCCCCACTTGACAGATGAGGAAACTGAGGGCCTGTCGGGCTGCTCTGGGCCACCTTGGCTGCCAGGTGGTGCTGCTGATTCTCCACCCAAGACTTTTTCCAGTGTAAGGAGCAGCCTCAGCCACCCTGCGTGTGTGCGGGATCAGAGTGACTCAGGCAATGAGTGACTGTGCCCCTCGGAGTGCTGTGGCTTTGGCTTTGTACTCGTGTGTGATGCAAAGGGGTCTCAGGTGTGTGTCTGTCGCTGCGTATGTGCCTGCAGAGGACACGTTCGCCTCAAGTGCGAGTGCATGTGTGTGGGATGACGCGGAGATGTCACCGTGTGTCTGGGTACATGTGTGCGTATAAAAGAGAGGTAGCTTCACAAGCGTGTGCGTGCATTCACGTTGCCTCCCACCTGCACCAAGACGTGTCACTCACACACACCTGCATTCATCTGACCACCTCCAACTCTGTCTCCAAAGTTGTGGGGTTGGGCAGGTAGGAGAGGGGGGTGGCGGCAGCAAGAAGGCTCCGAGTCAGGGCCGAGCTCTCCCCCGGAGAAGCACTCCAGAGCCCTGGCTCTGTGTGCTTCTGTCATCCAGCCTAGGTCCCACTGGCTCGGGGGCCCTGCCAGCTGTTGGAGCAGAGGCATTCCCCTCGCCTGAGGCCTCCACCTCACCCCAAGCTGGAAAGGATAGACAGGAGGGAGAGGGGAGGGGGGGAGTGCCTGGGCGTGGAGGCAGGGGGTGTACACGCGTGTGTAAGCATGTCTGCGTGTGAGCCCAAGATCAAAGAGCAGCCCTGAGGTGACCCAGCGGCGGCAGTGGCGGAGGGCATCTGGCTGGCAGGCAACGCCAAGCCACCACGCAGAGTGGAGTCAGGGCCAGAGGCCACCACCCGCCAGACCTGCCCACGTTGGGGGCAGCCACGGGGTCACGGGCACCTGCCACCTGGGGCTGGGCCCAGCCCAGCGCTCGACTCCAGAGCTCCAGCAGGGCCCTGGGAGGCCCAGAGCTCTCTCCCCACCCCACACCTTCCCCAGCCGCCCGCCGGGCCTCCTCCGAGAGAGCCCCGTCCGCCTCCAGCCTCTGGTTCAAAGAGCTCAGGAGTTATTTTCATTTTTTTATTAACATTATATATAAAGATGGGTCCAGTAGGAAAGCGGAAATGAGAAGGCTGGGAGGGGGTGGGGAGCTGGCTCAGTTCCTGTCCCCCTGGTCGGGACTCCTGGAGACCCACCACGCCTCTTCCCACTTCTGCGCCTCCCACCGAACCCCAGTCCAGCCAGAGCCCACGCCCCCGTTTCTCTCCGCTCGCAGCGCGCATCCAGGCACATCCACGAGGAAAGGGCCACGTAAATAGGAAACCACACAGGGAGGAGGCTGCTTCTTTCTGCTGCTCTTAAAAAAAATACAGACCATATATATATAGTCATATATATAGCGCTACAGTCTTCTACCTCTCCTTCTCTTCAGTGTTTGCCCACATCGGGGGCGGAGGGGTTAGCTCTGAGGGGGTGGCTAGACATCCCCCTGAAGGCACAGAGCCACAACCCTCCCCTCCCGCCTGGTGCACCTCATGGGTTTCCAAGGCAATCAGTTGAGAGGGTGTTTTCCAATTGGTTTTCAAGGCCACCAGAAAGGGGGTGTTTGGGGGCTTGTTTTGCCTGGTATGTCTTCTTGGAGCCTTGGGGTTTGGTGCCGGAACTGCCAGCTTACTGGAGGAGAGGGAGAGCTGGGGTGGGGGTGGGGCAGAGCAGAGGTGCCCACGTAGGGGAGATTGATCCTATCTGTTAACAATGCCCTTTGTTTTCCTAGTTTTCAACAGCTTTCAAAACCAAAGTTGTGCAAAGTCCTGTACACGGAAGAAGAGATGGGTTCTTGAGAAAGACATCCGAGACCACCCCAGCCCTCCTCTCCGACCGGAGCGGGGAGAGGATGGAGATGACTCCTCGAGTTCTTCCCTCTGAAGCCACACATATTAAAAGATTTCCCCACTTTCTTTGGTTCACCCCTCACATCTTAAATGAGGGCTGGAAGGGCTGGGGCTGGTCAAGGTCCCCACCCTGAGTCCCAGTCACGATGTCCAACGTCTTTTTGGCAGAAGGGGTGCTCAGGAAGAGGGGAGCCACAGGTGGCTTCAGAGGAACCAGGCCGGCAGGTCTCTGCATCCACAGCGCCTGGTGTCCAGACCGGGCCGGCCCTGCAAACACGCTGCTGGCCCCCAGTCCCCCAGGTCTCCAGTCTGGGAAACGAGTACTCAGTGTGAGAGGCTGGAAGGTGATGAGCCATTCAAAGCCAATCCAGGCTTCTGGAACAGAAGGGGAGCAGCTGTCCCAGCTGGAGTGGAGTGCCCCAACATCTGAAAGGGTACCCCAGCGTCTAGGCAGCGGGAGAGGGGTTCAGGGAACATCCTTGGTCCATGCAAATTTCACCTGGAGCGCTTGGGTCCCTGGAGGAAGGGACACGGGAAGAGGAAAGGGGGCTTCCCTTTCCCCCGTGCTCTTCGATGATTCCTGAGTGTTGGCTAGGACAGAGACGCCTTCTGTCTGGCCCCGGGGATCCTTCGTGGGAGGTTCAGGCCAGGTGGGTGCTCAGTACACAGCCCCGGGGTTGGGCGGGGGCCCGGGGGAGGCATGGTGCAGGGTGGCCGGCTGAGGCGGCTGCTGCTGTAAGTGGGGTCCACTCAGGTTCTGTGCATGGTACCAGGAGTTGGTGGGGTCGTCCAGATAGCTGGGGGAGGCGCTGTATGGGAGCGGTGGGGGCAGCTGACTGCGCGCAGGGGCCGGAGTGGAGTGGGAGGAGGTGTCCCAGAGGGCGGGTGACGGCGGTGAGTTGCAGGCCATGGAATCGCTGTTGTTGGGGCTGTGCTCCAGAGGCACCTCCCCGTTCTTGTAGAGCTTCTTGAACTTGGAGCGGCGGTTCTGAAACCAGATTTTCACCTGCGCCCGAGGAGAAAGGGGGAGCTGGTTAATCTCTGGGAATGCTGAGTGAAACCCCTGTGGGGCATGCAGCCTGGAGAGGGCAAGGCTAGCACCCCCATGTCCCATGTCAAGACACAGGCAAAACCCCGGCATCCTGACTCCCGGGCCAGCATCCTTCTTCCCTCTGGGACAGAACGGCGGCAAGTAACTTTCAGCTGCCTGGGCCCACACTCCACTCTGCCGCTCACTAAGTGTGCGACTTGGGCAAGTTACTTAACCTCTCTAGTTCTTTCCTTCCTCACCTGCAAAATGGGATGGTCGCAGCACTCTTACTTACCTTATGGGGTCATTATGCCGCTCAAAAAAACGTTAAGACAGATAAAAACCGAGAGCAGCCTGGTATGTAGTAAGCACCCAATAAAAGGCAGCCCAGGTGGGCGATGGGCAGTTTGTGGCCTTTTGTTCACATTAGAAACTCAGAGGCACATAGATACACAGATAAACACACACCCACACAAGCATCTCCGTGTGCAGAACTTACCCACTCACAGCTTCACACACACGCACCAGGCTATAGATACACACACGCAGGCACTACTCCCAGATAAACACCCACAAGCGTGAGCACCCGTGCTCACACACCCAGGCGTGGAGGGACCTCCAGGGCTGTCTAACTCGGGTGACCTGGGGTCTCGGGAGCAGGTGAGCCTCGATTTCCCAAAGTTTCCCTGGGGTACCTCCTCCTCCCCCTGCTGCTCCCCACCCCATGACTGGTACAAACAATGAATCAGCTTCTCACCGGGTGACCCAGATTCCCGGCGGACCTGGCCCCACGCACGCAGCCGCAACCCAGGCCCGCCTGTCAACACCTGCAGGGAGCCAGGCAGCCGCCACTCCTCCCCTGAGCAGCGACAGGCTGCTGGGGGCTTTAGGGACAGGCTGAGGTGAGTCCCTGCCCGCCTTGGGTGGGAAGCTCTCCAGTGAGCTCAGGGCAGGGGAAGGGGTGGAGCATTTGGCGGCTGAGCAGCGATGCAGCATTTTGAAGCAAGAACACACTTTTGAACACGAACTCACCAAGTTCCCCAGTGTGCAGTCATGCCCATGTGCCCCTCTATCCACAAACACAGTGACCCTTGAAAGGTCACTCTCATGGGAACATTCTCACGTGGACACAGATACACTCGCATGTGTGCAATATGGCACATGTGTATGAACGAGCATGGCCCCCTCTACCCGTGCATGCCTAGCTCGAGGGGAAGCCACATGTGTGGACTCCTTTCAAGTGGGTGACCAGCACTGTGGGGACTGGGGTTTGGGGCTAGAGGGAGGAGGACACCTCTCCTGCTGACAGACATACGCGGTTGCACAGGTTCACAAATATGCATGCCCGTACATGTGCTAGTGCAGAAACTTCCGACAGAAGTTGAGAGTTGGGGGTCCCTCTACCCACAGGCAAGGGTTTCAAGGGCCTACTGGGAATTTAAAGGCCATTCAGGCTGGATACTGCCTGGGGAGTCCCGGGGTCCCGCGCGGCCCCCCAGAAGTCTCGCGATCTCGATCACCCCGAACTGACCTGCGTTTGCGTGAGGCCCAGCTGCGCCGCCAGCTCGGCGCGCTCGGGCAGTGCCAGGTACTGGGCCTTCTGGAAGCGGCGCTGCAGGGCGGCCAGCTGGTAGCTGGAGTAGATGGTGCGCGGCTTTCGGACCTTTTTGGGCTTCCCGTTCACCATCCGCACCTCGGCTTCCGGCTCCTCCTTCACCGAAACTGCGAGTAACACACCCGGCGGGGGGCGGCTCAGTCTTCGCCTGCGACCCCGGCGTCCTCCGGGGCCCTGCAGGACGCCCCACCCTCCTGCCCATTGACTCCCCCGGGATTTCCCGGCTGCGCGCCCCGCCGCCGGCGCCGCCGGAGCCCCGGGAGGGAGCGGCGGCTACAGAGCGACGGGCGGCCGCCCACGACGCGGCGCTCCCAGCTCCCAGCTCCGCGCCCGGCCCCGGAGCGCAGTCCCCGGCGCCAGCACCGCCCGGCCCGGGCCGGCCGAGGCTGCGCTCAGGACGCCTTCCCGGCTTGCCCCCCAGCTCGCAGCCCCTCGCTACCCGTACGCGGGCCAAACCCTTCTCTCCCTGTCTTGCTGTCTGTCACTCCTTTCCTCTTTCCTGTTCCCTCTTTCTTCTTTTTTAAAAACTTTTAATTTTAGGATAATTTTCTATTTTCGTTAAGTTACAAGCATAGTACAGACTCCTTCCTCCTTCCCTTCCTTCTTCCTTCCTTTTTTCCCGTCCTTTTCACCCTTCCTTTTTTCTGTCCTTTCTCTCACTTTGTCTTCACCTTTCTCTTCTGAGGCTCTTCCACTTCTCAGTCGCTGTGTCCCTGTCATTCCGGGGTGTCTCCAGGACCCCCTCACCATTCGCCCTCTCCCCAGCTCAAATCCAGAGGGTCGCTGGAGTTTCCAGTCCCTGATGCCCACCCTCAAGCCCTCTGCAGCCAGATCAAGGGCCGCCTACTGAGGTTCTCCGCGAAAGCACCTCAATGAGGAGGCTCCCTGACAATCCACGGCCCTCGCCGTGCCCCCCGCCCCCCAAGTCTCCCCGATCCTCACCGGAGACCGCAGCGCACAGCGAGCAACGCGGCGCGTGGTGGTCTCAGGGACCGAAAGGTAGTCTGTACCGCCTGGGGCCCTGTAGCCCACCTTCTCTAACTCCAGACAGTACGTGTTTTTTTTCCTCGACGCTCCCCTAGATTTCTGTTTCAATTCCCCGCCTTTCTCTCCCAGGAGAACCTTCCCGAGTCGCCCACTGTCCCGCGACCCCGCGGTCCTCACCTGGGTCCTGGGCGGGCAGCGGCTGCTCGCGGTAGGCTCCGTACTGGCGGTAGGAGGTTCCATAGGTATACTCCGACTTGGGCGAGTAAGCGCCCGTGCCTGCAAGCCCGTTGAGATTGAACTGGTGGTGGTAGGTGTAGGGGTTCACCGTCTGGCCGTAGGGCTGGCCGGAGTAGTAGTCGTGCTGCGGGGCGCTGTAGTAGCCCAGGTCAGTGACGGAAGACTCGGGCAGGGTGGGTGAGTCCTTGGAGCCCGCATGGCAGCTGAGCGAGCTGGAGATATCGGTGAGGATGCTGCTGAGCTTGCGATCGAAGGAGCCACTCATCCTGGCGGGAGCCGCGCCACCACCGGGCTGGCCTCGGCCGCGGGCTGGGGCGCGGAAGAGGCGGAGGAGCCGAGCGCGGGGTGTGTGTGTGTCCGCAGGGCGGGAGGAGGGTCCCGCAGCGTTTCGGGGGAGGGCAGGCCGGGGGGCGCTTAGACGAGCGCCGGCCTTCGGACGGTCGCTGCGCGCCTCTCGTCGCGTCCCAAGCCACAGTCAAATGCTGCCAGCTCCGCCCGGCCAGCCGGTTATAGACTCAGAGGAGTCGCGGAGGGAGGCTCCAGCGCTCTGATTGGCTGCAAGTCTTGCCTTCGAGGCAAAACACGCTCCTGCGTTCGCTCGCTCTCCGCTCTCCTCCATTCTTTGTTGTAACCAAAACACACACACACACACACACACACACGCACACGCACACACCTCTCGCTCCTTCTCTGGTGTTTTTGCCCCCCAGCCCCGATAAACACTGTCTCTGAAGGAAGGAGTGGAGGTGGGGGAGGTGACTGTATAGGGCTTCCAGGATCTGTCAGTCGGTCTGCCTGCCTGACTGGGGGGGTGGAAGGTGGGCTCAGGTGCAAGGAGGAAGGAGCGGAATTTGCCCATTGGGTATTTGTGGAGGGAGGGGTTACAAGGGATGTGTGTAACTGTGTGCACGCGCCCAGTGCAAATGACAGGCACACAGACCTATCCAAATGAGAAAGATCCAGGGCTCATGAAAATATTTTAATTTCTTTTAAAATCAAAGGAAAGGAAAAAAAGAAAATTTAGGTTGAAGAAAATGTTTGAATATATGCTACTACTATGCTATTCAAGTGTTGTCTTTACAACAGTGCAGTAATAAAATGTAATTTTAAAACATTTTTTCTTAATGGAGGAAGGGATCCATCAGGCAATTGTGCCTTGGGCTTACAAAAGTTATAATCCCGCCACGGAGGGCGCCGTTGGAGAGGACCTAGGGGGGTTGGTGTGTGTGGATGTAGGGGCTTATGGGGAGGTTGGGGGTGCCCAGTCTGTCTGTCTGTAGTGATATTAGAGCTGTCTCTGAAACTATGTGTGTGCAGCTTCAGAGGTCACCCAGGAGCAGGGGACCTGGGGTCCACGTGAAGTTGGGTGGGGCACAGGCTGGCTTCTGCGTGTTTCAGTGAATTTGGGGGTGATCCCGTGCATGTGGGACAGCGCTGGCCTCAGGTGTCTGGGACGGGTGGACTCGGGGTATGTGACGTGAGATTTGCTGTGTTCTGCAGAATTCAGGGGTGTATGTGAGTGCAGGAATGTGTGTGAGAATGCGTGTGTGGGGTGTGTAAGCCCTGGGAAGGTGTGTGTATGTGTGGTTGTATGCAAAGGTGTATAAAACTCTCAGCTCCTTCCCTAGCCCCAGTGCCTGGAAACCATGATGCTCTTTGAACCCCATCCCCACCCACAAAAGGCCCTAAAGAAGAGGCTCCCTTCCCTGGGGACTCTCCCCAAAGATCCTACTCTTGTTTGGCCCACAGGGCCAGGCGTTTAGGTCATCCGAGTTGTTCCCAACACCTAGCCCATTTCTCCATTCAACTCCCAGTTCTTTCTCGCCTGTCGTTGGGAGGAGAAGGAGCTCCCCCAAAACTCAATTCCTAGCCACATGCAACCTTCACACAAGGCTGCCGTGTCCCTTTTTCCCTGCTTGACCCATCCTAGGACAAACAATGCCAGCGCGCCACCTTGTGGTCACCTCTGGGATCGACAGCCTTCCAGACTTCTCCAAGGCGTGGGGAGGGGGTCTCCCTGGTAGACAGTCAGGCGGGCTCTGAGCACTTCTCCAAAGTCAGACTCCTGGGGCAGCCTGCCAGGGGTTCCAAGGGCTTTGAGAGCTGCAGTTGGTGGAGACTGAGGGTCGCAGTCTGTGTGCCGAGGGGCAGGAGTGCCCGCCAGGTCTGCGCGGCTCCGGGGAGGCCTCGGCATGGGAAAGGTGGGGGCGGGGGCCAGGCGAAAGGAGTGCTATCTGTCTGTCTATCTCCGCGTCCCCCCAGCGCCTATCGTCCGCCGCTCCGAGCCCTTGGCGGGGCGAGTTGCCACCCGCTCTGGATGCCCTCTGTTCTGTTGCCAAGAGGGCGCCAAGAGAGCCCGCGGCGTCGGGGGCAGGAAGGGCACTGGGCAGGCCGGTTCCCCTCCCAGGATGGGAGCAGGGGAGGCGGGTAGGGCCTGTTTTGGAGCCCCAGCTCCCCACAGAGAAGGGGCAGCGTCGGACAAGGCCCTTCTCCGGCGCTCATTCATTCTTTCTCTCAGCAGCCTTCTCAAAGGGGGCCGGGGGATTCAGAGATGGCACGGGGATCTACTCCTGAGGTCCTCACCCACCCCTCACTTCTCCCTCCTCATTCCCACCCATCCCTCTGGCTCTCAGCGAAGTGAATGAATGAGCACTGGACTGGGAGTCCAGGAATCATGAAAAAATCATCACGTTGGTGGTGGGTTACATTAGAATAATTTCTATGCTCCATTTTGCTCTGAAAGGCTGAGTTCTAGAAATGGACAAAAAACCACAGCATCAGTGACTTGAGTGAGCAGGTCGTAGTGGGAGGTTAGCGTCGGGTTCCCGGTGGCACTGTGTGCTCTGCGACACCAGGGGCTGTATCCTTCCAGTTCACTGCTACCGTCCAGATCCGAGGGCAGGTCCTGGCACACACCACCTCAGTGCTAACTGGTGTTTGATGAATGAATAAGTGAGACTCCCTGATGCTGGAGAGCAGCTGATTCATCTCAGCTGGGTTGGCTTTGCAGGGTCAGCAAAAGGGGAGGCATGGCGCAGGCACTGCTCTCCGGCGGCCCCACTCCGGGTAGGGGCAGGAGCAGATTCCCAGAGGAGGCCACCACAGCCTGAAAGGGGCCTGTCTGGCCGTGGTACTGGAGCACCAGCAGCTGGGCGGGCACCTGCGGCCCAGGGTGGCTGAGGTTGCTGGAGGATGCAGTGGGACCAGTGCCACCCACCACGCCTTGTCTGGGCCAACAAGATGAGCAGGTGTGGGCCTGATCAGAGTCCTGCCCCCGGTGGCCGGGTGATGCAGGGCAGTCTGCAAGGGCCTCTGGGAGGCGGGCAGGAGGGAGTAGGGGCAGTGTCGGTCAATGCCCGGGTAAGGGTCCATTACCCACTCTCTACCAGGCATGAGAAAAGGTACATTGTTGAAGCGAGCTGTTTCCTGGATTCCAAGTATCATGCCACCCGAGCACGGCTGCGGTAACTGGGTTCACAGAATGCCAGGTCTAGGGAGAAAGTCAGGACAAGGATGGAAGGAGAGGGTGAACAGGCCAGCCTTGCCCTCTCTGTTTCCTGGGGGTCTGGCGCCATCTAGTGGTCATTGTAAAGAGGCCGCAGTCCAGCTCCACTGGGTAGACCTGGGCAGGGGACCACACGCAGGGGCCTTGCCATCCTCCCCAGAAGGAATATTATCTTGATGTCTTTTAGGAGCCCTAGCAGCACTCAAGGTTCACTTTAATCAATACCTTGCCTTACTCTGCAGCTTCTGCCTCTCCTTCCTCTCACTCATCCTTCATCCTTGTCCAGCCAGTGGCTCCTTCCTTGAGGCTTCTCATTTGTCAATCAACAAGTGTCCTCCGAGGCCCCTTCAAGCTCTGATGTTCTCTGATTTTAAATTCTAGGACTTCTGGTAGGAGAAGGTACCTGCCCCCCCAGGCCTCCAGCACTTTGCAGCCTGGACCTCCCTAATTCAATGAGTATTTTCTGAGCCTCTGCTATGCCAGCTGCTGAGGATGAGTGATGAGCAAGACAGACACGATGTCCCCTCCATGGAGTCTGAGGCCCAGTAGGATGTGTCGAGGGGGGGGGCAAACACCCACCGCTGTAAGCCCTTCATGCAGGCGGTGGGGGGGGGTGGCACTGAAGATCTGGGGGGCTTGGTCAGGAAAAGCAGGGAGGAGGGGCAGGAGAGGGCTCCCAGCCACAGGGAAAGCCTGTGCAGAGGCTCCTGGGACGGCCGGGGACAGAGCATCGGGGGAAGGGCGCCCGGGGGTAAAGTCAGAGTGGACCTGGGACCCACAAGCAGCAGGAGAATGGGCTGTACCTGGAGGGTGTGGGGGAAAGCCGAAAGCCTTCAACCGGGGGGTGGAGGGGAGACATGACTGGTTTTTCACTCTCGAGGGGTCCCCCTACCTGCTGTGTGGGGGTGAGTCAGAGGGGATAAGCCTGGAGGCTGAGAAGCTACTGCAGAGAAGGCCAAGCAGGAGGGGAAGTGGGTCTGGGCTGAGGAAGAGGCGGCGGAGGTGCCCAGAAGTGGTGGGTCTGAGAGACAGAAGGAGGTCCGGTGATGGAGAGGGGAGCCGCTGGGAATAGCCCCAACTTCTGACGTGGGCACCTGCGTGGGAAGTTGGGAACCTGCCTGAGAGAGAACACTAGGACGGGGGTGGGGGTGCCTGATGGGGAAGAAGATGTATCTTTTTTTTTTAACTTTTCATTTGAATATGACATACACGCAGAAAAATGCAGAAATCATAATCAGTGAATCCGCATACACCCAACCCAGCTGTGGAACTAGCTGGGGAGATTTGCAGGTCCCCCCCTTTCAGCACGGGATGTGGGCATTCCATCCTGTGAATAGGCCACCACCTGTTTATCTGCTTTCCTGCCGATGGGCGTCGGGGCAGTTTTCTGTTTGGGGCAGTTTTCTGTTTGGGGCTATCATGAATAGTGTTGCTGGGAGCGCCCTTGCACGTGGCATTGGTGTACACACACACACACACACACACACACACACATATGGCTGTTGGGTGTCTGAGGGTGTGATTGTGGGCCACCGGGGGTGTGTGTGTTCAGCTTTAGGAGGTAGTGCCGATTAATTCTCCAAAGCGGTTGTGCCATGAGCTCAGTTTCGATCGTGTTTGAGTTTGTGCGTCTTTGAAACAACTAGGAGGAGCTGTCCAGCAGAAGCTGGCTATGTGGACTGAAAAATCAATAAAAGAAGCTGGGGCTGGAGATGTAACTTGGGGATCATTAATATCTCGTGGTAAGCCAAGCCACATGTGTGGGCAAGGTGGTCCAGGAGGGGAGGGAGAGAACAGAGGGCCAAGGAGGGTCCCAGGGCAGCACCTGTGAGACCGTGGCCAGAGAGGAGAGGGAGCTGGGAGAGCATTGCAAGAAGGAGGGGGTCAAATCATGTGGTGGACATGTGGTCCGGACAGAATGAAGGGGGCGATATGCTCACTGGCCTGCAACCCAGGCATGTGCCCTGACTGGGAATCGAACCTGCGATGCTTTGGTTCGCAGCCCGAGCTCAATCCATTGAGCTATGCCAGCTCACTGGACAGCATCTCAAGGAAGCATGTGGTGCCATCAGGAAGAGTGGTCTCCTGGAGGGGAAGCTGGAAGCTGTTTACCTGGCTGAGGGGCGAGTGGGAGGGGAGGGAACGGGGAGAACAAGTGCGGGCAAGGCAGCAGGGAGCAGAGAGGGCGGTGGCCGGAGGGCATTTGGCATCTCCAGAGGGGTGTGTGTGAGTGTGTTTTAAATGGGAGCAAGCCTGTTTAGATATCAATGACAGCAGCCAGCAGAGAGAGGTTAATCAAGAGTGCGGTCCCTGAGTAGGTGGGAGGGGAAGGATCTGGAACCCCGCCCGGGAGGTTAGCCTTGCAACGGACTCTCTCTTCCGTTGAGTCAGGAGGGAAGATGAAACAATAAATGCTGGCTTTCCTTCTTTTTTAAAAAAAGATTTTATTTATTTACTGTTCAGAGAGGGGGCAGGGAGGGAGAAGGAGACAGAGGTAGAGAAACATCTATATGCAATAGATATATCAATCAGTCGCCTCTTGCATGCCCCCGATGAGGGACTTGCCCCGCAACCCACGCATGTGACTGGGAATGGAACTGGTGACCTTCCGGTTCACAGGCTGGCGCTAAATCTACTGATCCATACCAGCCAGGGCCACATGCTGGCTTTCACTGAGCATTCGCTACGTGTCAGGCTCTATTTGAAACATTCTACACGTATGAATTAATACAGTCCCAACACCACCCTATGAGGTGGGCATGCTCATTTCTGTCTTTTGACAAAGGGGGAAACTGAGGCACAGAGAAAATAAGTAAGTGCTAGGTTTAAGATTTGAACCCAAGCAGTCCGACGGTTACCCTCTATGGGGTGGGCAGATTTGTTTGCGGGTTTGGGGGTCAGAAGATAATTCAATAGAGTTGGGTGCCGGACATACGGGTGTTTGCTATGCCATTCTCTGTATTTTCTGGATATTTGAAACATTTCAGAGTAAACAGAATTGTTCAAGATGTTTGGGGGTCCCTGTATGGGTGTGTACACAAAGGAGGTGTGAAGTTAATGGCTGAGGAGAGGGGAGGTGGTGGGACCAGAAGTTTAAGGAGAATGGGAGGAATTCCAGTCAAGATGGCAGCATAGCTAAACGGGGCTCGTCCCCCCACACCACATCAAAATTACAGCTAAAATATAGAACAGCCATCACTGAGAACTATCAGAAATTGAGTTGAACAGAAGTCTGACAACTACAAACTGAAAGAAACCACATCTATCCAAACTGGTAGGAGGGGCACAGACGTGGAACAGGCTGGTCCCTCACCCACATATGGTGGATAAAACTTCGGGAGGGAGCCCTGGTTGGCGTAGCTCAGTGGACTGAGCGCAGGCCATGAACCAAAGTGCCGCAGGTTCAATTCCCAGTCAAGGCACATGCCTGGGTTGCAGGCCACAGCCCTCAGCAACCGCACATTGATGTTTCTCTCTCTCTCTTTCTCCCTCCCTTCCCTCTCTAAAAATAAATAAATAAAATCTTTTAAAAAAAACACTTCAGGAGGGATATCTCAGGAGCAAGGAGTCTTGGCCCCACACAAGCCCCCAAGCCCAGGGTTCCAGGTGCCAGGAAGATAAGTCCCCACAACTTTTGGCTGCAAAAAACCAGTGGGGATTGAGCTGGTGGAAGGAACTTCTGGAATCCAAGCAGTTCCTCTTAAAGAACCCACACATGGTTGTACTTAGACTCACTCCCTCCGAGCTCCAGCACTGGGATAGCAGCTTGAAAGGCACCAGTGTCATACAGGGAGAAACTGAAGTGTCTGGCTTCAAGGCAGGAGCTGGGGGACAGCTTTCTCCCAGACAGAAAGACAGGCAGAGGCCATTGTCCCTTTTCTGGGCCCTTTCCCCACACAGCCACAGGTCTGGCAGGTGGGTGCCGTATCTGAGACTCCATCAACCTGGCTAACACTGTTTGTCCCACCTTGGAGATCACCTGAGACTCTGTCCCACCCAAATTAAGGGCCCACCCAAACTGTTAACCATGACTTTTCCATACGAATGGCTGGCCTTGGCTCATGCTTCACAACTTCCTAAATCCTATCAAACAAGCAACAGCTGGCTTCAGTGAGCCCCAGGCCCAGCACTAGCAGCCAGTCTAGATTCACAGCTCGGCTTCACCTGGGAATCTCCAAGCCCAGCACAAGTAGCAGCCATCTCATATTGCTTTATAGCTCAGGCAGGGTGCACTGGGTAAAACACAGGTGAGGGCTGATCTTGGCCTGCACCAGCATGGAAATCCCCAGGACGAGCACACCCAGTGGACAGCTACAGACCACGTCAGAGCACCACCACCCTGCCCTTGCACAGTTGCTTCTCCATGGAGGGTGGAGACTGGTGGTTAATGGTCACAGCCAGTCCTTGCAGCTGACTATCCTAGGTACATCCCTTCCATTCACCTGCCAACAGCAACCACGTCCCAACTGCAAGAGGAGGGTGTACTCAGACCACATGGAGGGCGCACCTCGAGTACCCAGCTTGAGTGGTAGGGCAGGCTGTGCCACTGGACCCTACAGGACACCTACTACATTAGGCCACGCTACCAAGACAGGGAGTCATAGCAGCTCTACCTAATACATAGAAACAAACACAGGGAGCCTGTCAAAATGAGGAGACAAATAAGCATGGCCCAAATGAAAAAAACAGATAAAAAACTCCAGAAAAAGAACTAAACAAAAGGGAGATAATCAACCTATCAGATGCAGCTCAAAACACTGGTTATAAGGATGCTCAAGGAACTTTGTGAGGACCTCAACAGCATAAAAAAGATTCAGTCAGAAATGAAGGGTACATGAACTGAAATAAAGATTAATGTAGCCCTGACTGGTGTGGCTCAGTCGATTGAGTGCCAGCTTGCAAACCAAAGGGTTTCTGGTTCGATTCCCATTTGAGGCACATGCCTGGCTTGCAGGCCAGGTCCCCAGGAGGGGGCTCATGAGGGGCAACCACACATTGATGTTTCTCTCCGTCCCTTCCCCTCTCTCTAAAAATAAATAAATAAATAAATAAAATTAGTTTACAGGTAAACAACAGTAGAGTGGATGAAGCTGAGAATCAAATCAATGATCTCGAACATAAAGGGACAACAAACGGCTAATCAGAACAAGAAGAAGAAGGGAGAATCCAAAAAAATGAGGATGGAGAAAGCAGCCTCTGGGACAAGTGTTCCAACATTTGTATCACAGGGGTGCCAGAAGGAGAAGAGAAAGAGCAAGAAATCAGAACTCTATTTGAAAAAATAATGTAAAAAACCTGCCATAATTTGGTGAAGGAAATAGACATGCAAATGCAGGAAGCACAGAGTCTTGTGCCCAGTAGGGGGCACAAGAGAGGCAACCACACATTGCTGTTTCCCTTTTTTCCTCCCTCCCATTCCCCTCTAAAACGAAATAAAATCTTAAAAAAAAAGTCCAATACCACTTGCAGTTTCTAATAAAAAAGAATAGAGAAAGAGTAATACATAGGTGCAAGTCTAAGCAACCGTGTAAGCAACCGTGTGCAGGGCCGCTAGTGTTTGCAACCGTGACATGCAGGCTATTGTCACCGCATCACTCGGAGGGACGGCCCGAAGTTGCGACTTCAGCGATGGCGACTTGAGTCGCCTTTGGCCTGTGGATTGGGATGACGCCAGTCTGATTTTTCACGTGGACACTGGGAGCGTGTTTCCTCAGAAATCAGATCGTGAAAGTGAGAAAGACGATAACATGATGCAACCCCAACGTCATCACGAAGACAAAAGGGCAGGATGGCTGTCGTTGTCATGACAGGTGAAAGGACACACAGCGCTGAATTGAGGAGGTGCACACCCCAGACAGAGAGGGCCGTACCATCTGCTGGAAAGAATCTGGGCTCAGCCCCCAGGAGGGAGGCGCTCGGGAGTGTGTATGGAGATTCGCACACGGGGAACCTCCCAAATGCAGGATGAGACGGACAAGCGCTCCTAAGTCGATCAAAATGCTTGTCATCACCCCAAAGACACCAATCCTCAGTCAGAACCAGTGGCTGCTGAATCAGCCTGGGCATAGCACACGGAGGAGCGCGCGACATCGCCCCATTTTCTTGATCGCTCTATGAAGCCGAGTGAAGTTACATTGTTCCGTTCGCAAGTCGCAGCCGAAATGCCGCGTGGGAGAACAAGGTGCGGAGGAGTGATAACACAGTGGCGAGCCCATGTCGTCGTCATCTGGCGCCAACAATTGCGCTGCTGCTCACGGCACCTCAAGTCCAAATCGTGGCCACAAAAGAGGTACCCCCCTCCCCGCAGCTCTCAAGTGCCTTGATTTGAAAAACGGAGTTTCGAACGGTCATCTTGGTTTCTCTGAAGATTTGAACAAATCCACTGAAAACACAAAACATGGGTGGTTGATACCCAAGTACACACCAACCTTGTTCACCTATCAGGCCTGTTCAGCAGACAGGGCAAGTGTACATTTTAGCAAACTCCATTCAGTCTATAAACTTCTTACCCAGAATGGGAGAGATCTTGTCTGCTCAAGGACCTGCGGGTTCTGTGCGCGGCGCTGCTCCGCAGAGCGCGCGTTACTGATCTGGGCGCTGAGGGTTTCCTAAGGAATGTTTTCCGTCACTCTTCAGCTCCCTCCACCGGCGCGGCGCGGGAAGCACTTAAAGAGATTATTGGCTTTCCGTAAATGGTAAATGGAAGGAGAGCCTCCTTGGCCCTGTGCCTACAAGAAGATGACTCAGTGTGTGTGTGTGTGGGGGGGGGGGGGGGGGGGGGGGCAGAGGTGTAAAATGTTGACCTTCCGTAAAGCCGTATTTTTAAAGGATGAGACAAAAAGAACACCCTTCCCTAATTTGGAAGTCCGTTAAAGTTGAGCACGGAGGAAGGGATTATAACAAAACAGAAGTTTATGTGCTGTGTTCCCAAAACTCTTTGATGATCTTTGCAGAGGCCGTAAGGAGCCTGGAGAAGGATGCACTGACTGCATCTGATTTGTTCAATGTCCTGTGGGGCCCGTGACAAAAACTCACGCAGGGAAAAAAAAAGACGTATTTGGGAAGTAAGGCTGCTATAGAATTAAAAAAAAAAATCTTATCGGAAAAGAACCTCCAAGTTAAATGAGGCTTTCTTAATTTTTTACTAACACTGTAGCTTACTTGAAATCTATATTAGTCTGGGTTTCCCAGAGAAACAGAACCACAGGAGGGAGGTATATACATGTATTTACTGTAAGAAATTGGCTCGTGTGGTTACAGACGTTGAGGAGTCTTGGCATCTGTCGTCAGCAAGCTGCAGACCCCAGAGAGCTGACGGTGTGATTCCAGCCTGAGTCTCCTGCGGCCCAGGAGAGCAGACAGTGGAAGTTCTAGTTCAAGCCTGCTACTCAGGCCTTCCAAAGACTGGATGAGCCTCCCACCCCACCCCCACCTTGGGGAGGGCAATCTGCCTCACCCAGTCTACTGATTCACACGTTGATCTCCTCCAGAAACACCTGCACAGACTCACCCAGAATAAAGCCTAACCACGTATCCGAGCACCCCATGACCCCATCTGACTGGCACGTAAAATTAACCATTGAAGATTCCGAGTTCCATTTCACCAGTGCAAACTACCTCTGTGCTTTAAAGCCACCTTCCCTGAGAAAGAAGTGAAATTGCCGATGACATTCCAGTGTTGAGAAATGAAGGACGTTTTAGACACTGACAGCGTACGTGAGGAAATTCCCAGACGCGAAGGACCCGGGTGATGAGCAGCTGGTCTGCGGCTCCAGAGTGGCCAGACCTTTCCGAAGAGCCGTAGCGTCCACGAGGCCGCAGACCGGCTGTCGCCACAAGTAAGCTCCCAAGGATTCCGTGCCCCGCGGCTTTTGTGGAGAGGATGTTCAGTTTGACGTCATCGCGCTGGACCAGCGCAAGGAACCAGCACCACGTGGGCTTGATAAGAGCAGAGCTGTAGGTCACAGCGAATGCTGAGTTCAACGGTCTGCTGCAGAGGAAAGGAAGCTGTCCTAAGTAAAGGCTGAGGGCAGTGCAGGGAGTGTTATTGGGAGAGAAAACAGAAAAAGTCAAATTATCCTACCATGTCATGGGACAGAGAGAAATGGGTCATTGCTCTTTTTAAAAATTAAATATGGGTAGTATCTGTTTGATTTGTCCTATTACATTTATATTCTCTTTAGAAATTTTTTAAAGATTGTGTTTATTTATTTTTAGAGAGGGAAGGGAGGGAGAGAGAGAGAAACATCAATGTGCGGTTGCTGGGGGCCGTGGCCTGCAACCTAGGCATGTGCCCTGACTGGGAATCGAACCTGTGATGCTTTGGTTTGCAGCCCGAGCTCAATCCACTGAGCTACTCCAGCCAGGTTAGAAATTTTTTATGTATTGATTTTAGAGAGAGAGGAGCAGGAAGAGGGAGAGAGAGAGATTGATTTATTGTTCCGCTTATTTATTTATTTATTCATTCATTGGTTGCTTCTTGTATGTGTCCTGACCGGGAATCGAACCTGCCCAGAGCTTCCTGGTCTCTTTTTCAGTAGGTCTTACATTTAGGAACCTTAAGAATACAAAAGAATATAACTAACAGGATTTAAATATCCAATACAGAAGTTTAAGGAGTTAAAATATGTTGAATCAATATGAAGTACCTCTGAAACTAATAAAATATTGTATGGCAATGCTAATTAAAAATAAATTTTACGAGAGTTAAAATAGATTTGTACAATCGTCTCAGAGGACAAAGAGAGATGTCACAAAGATACTGTTATATCTTTCTCCCACGTATATTTTTAATCAGTCCCACGGCCCATTAGTACGAATTGCTTCTTTCAACTGGTCCTATTGTCCTTTTGTTTAAACAGCAGCATTTATGGACCAGAAAAACAATAGAGAATAGCGTATAACTTCAAATAAGTACCTATTCTCATGTTGTTATGTTAAAGTCATAACACAGCTACACGTTACGTATTATATTGTCTGTGTGTGTGTGTCTGGATGGCTCTGTCCCAGACTGGCCTCTGAAGAGTGCACCGCAGTGGGGGAGGGGTTCGCTGCCTGAAGAAAGCCAGGCCCTGGACGCACTTCACAGAATTCAAATGATGTCACCGGGTCCACCCTGCCACGGTCTGTCGGCTTCCTGCGGCCCCCCTCCGCGCCCAGCTGACACGGTCCTCTCCCAGCAGTCTTAGCCGGAAAGCACTTCCCCAGACAACAGGCCTGGGTATGAGTCTCAGCCGGTGCCCTTGGGTCACATGCTTGCCCTTGAACTGCTTGCTGTGTTTAAAGGGAACGGCTCAGCCCGGGTCCTGCACTCGCCCCAGAGTGGAAGGGAGCGCTGGAGGGAGGCAGCTCCCTCAAACACACGTCGAGAGAGTGGAGGATGGATCCCTAAAGAGGGGCTTTTACCAGAAGAGGGAACAGACGCTGTGCAGGCAGAAGCCTTCTCGGCTGTCCATTACCCCCTCGGCGGGGAGCCAAAGTGCTTTCCGCTAAATTGTTTTTGGCCAGATCCCTGGAGCCAAGCAAACATGCATCCACTTTATCACTTCCCATATTGTATGAGATGATCTATTAGCATGTCTCTCTTATCGTTGAACAGGGAGTTTCTCAAGGACAGGGGCCGTGTCTGATTCCTGCTCCTGCCCAGCACTTGGGCTCAGCCAGGGCATCCCAGGATGATTCCCTGGGACCCTGCTCCTGCTCTCAGTTCAAGTGTTGCCCGAACCCTTATGGCCTTTAGAGCCATAGTTCGGGCACAGGCCTTCCCCTGAGTCCAGGGCTGGCAGTCCTAGAGTTTTCTGGATGTTCTACCTTGGACGTCCCACAGGCAGCTGAGCCGCCATCTGTTGGGAATTGAACTTGCCGTCTTCATCCCAAAACATTCTCTTCCGCTGCTCCCCCTCTTAGCAACAGCACCGTCAGCTACTCAGTTTACTACCCTCCCATGGGCCACAATCAGTCAATTCCCAAGTGTTACTGATCCCACCTCCCAAATACCCCTCCATCCCCCTTCCTTCCCCACCTCGCTGCCCTACCCCGCCCAGACCTCGCCTCCCTCTCCGGGCCAGTCCCTTCCTTGTTTTATTTAGAGCTGCTGAGCTCCCTGCGGGCGGGCTCTCGTGCGTCCCCATCGTGCCCTGCTCTGTGTGGTGAATGGCGGAGTGTGGCTCCGGGCCCCTGGAGGCCCCCTGGGGCTGTCCAGGCCCCTCACAGCAGTCTGGAATCTGTCCTCCTTCCTCTTAGGAGGAAGAGGTCAAGTTTCCCCACATTAATTGAGAAGCAGATGTGAACGACCCATCCTGGCACAAACCAACCAACTGAATGCCTCTGTAAGTGGGGGAAGAGGCAGTCAGACAGACACATAGACAGACAGACAGAATTCCTGCCAGGCCAGGCTGACCTCCTCCGGCTGGCCGCCCTGTCTGAGTGAGGGGAGGGGGGCCCTCTCCTTCTCTCCCTGCCTCGAGGACAAGGAAGGATGTGGGGGGCGGACATAAAGGGGAGGCCACAGGTGGTGAGCCTGAACGAGGAGCAAAGGTGAGGGAGGAACTCTTTCCCTGGAGGCTTTAAAAAGTGGCAGAAGACTGCCGGGAGTGTGCCGGGAAACAAGGTGGTGTGGGCTGGGGCAGGGAGGGGGCAGAGGTGGTCTCTGGATCAGTCTCTTCTTCTTCTCCTTCTCCTTCTAACATTCAATATTATTTCGTATTAGTGTCAGATGTAGAACGTAGTGGTTAGACAATTATATACTTTACCAAGTGACTCCACCAGTATTTCAAGTCCCCACCTGGCACCACACACGGTCATCACAGTGCTACTGACTGTATTCCCTGGGCGGCACTTGAGATCCCCGTGGCTGCTCTGTGACTGCCCATCCGTGCCACGCCCTCCCTGTACCCAGCCCCCTGACACCCCTGCCCTCTGGCAGCCAGCAGTCCGCCCTCTGTACCTGTGAGTCTGTTTCTGTTTTGTTTGGTTATTTCGTTCTTTAGGCTCCACATATGAGTGAGATCCTGTGGTATTTGTCTTCCTCTGTCCGCCTTACTTCACTTAGCATCATACCCTCTAGGTTCCTCCCTGCTGCCACAAATGGCAAGATTGGTTTTCCTTTTGATTGAGTGTGGCGAGGTGACACTGGCTAACAAAATCATCCAGGTTTCAGGTGCGCAAGTCCACAGCACATGGTCGCCCGCCGTGTGGCGTGCCCGCCACCCCAAACCAAGCCTCCGCCCATCCCCATTTATCCCCCCCTACCCTCCTCCACCTCCTTGATCAGTCAAGCCCCCCACCCTGTAATCACCACGCTGTTGTTCGTGTCCATGAGTTTCTCTTTTATCTTTGTTGTTCCATCCCTCCCCCCTCCCACCCAGCCCCCACCGCCAGCTGGCAGCCTGCTCTCCATCTATGAGTCTGTCACTGTTTTGCTTGTCGGTTCATTTTGTTCATTAGATTCCACATATGAGTGAAATCATATGGTGCTTGTCTTTTTCTGACTGGCTTGTTTCCCACTTAACATAATGCTCCAGGTCCATCCAAGCTGTCGCAAAGGGTAGTATTTCATTCCTTTTTATGGCCAAGTAACAGCTTGTTGTATATGTGTACCAGTACTTTTTTTGTGTGTGGATCAGTGTGAGTGGTTGCCGTTCAGGGGGTTAGCCCTGGGGAGAGGGCGATGCCGGGCGCGGACCATGAACTGCAGTTATCTCAATCGCCACCAGGTGGCAGGCCTGCCCATTTCTAACAGGCGGGAACTCTGGCTGCTGGGAACTCAGATTGGCTGATGAATTTGTTTATTCATCCATCATTTATTCATTCATGGTTTTTATTCCCCAAGCACTTTGGACTCCTTATATGCGCCAGCAGGCATTATGCTGGGTGTGAGGAGGAAACAAAAGTGGCCAATACGAGGCCTCTGTTCTACAGCCTTAGCACAACTTCTCCATACTCTGCAGCGGGTCATGCGCTCTGGCCAGGGTCGGGAACGGCTGAATGGTGGCTGTGGGTCAGGCTGCTGCTTGGGTCTGTTCCCGCTGCAACCGTGCGGGGTGGTGCCCCTGCCCTCTGTTCTGCAGCGAGAGCCAGCAGGCAGTGGGCCCTGGGCACGGTTTGGGTTTCCTCCCACCGGGTCTCAGGGAGACAGGCAGCAGGTCACAGGTGTAGCCACATGGTGATTCTGGGGCTGAGGTTTTCTCTACCTCTGCCCCTCCTCCAAACAGGTCAACCCTCAAACCACCAGCCCCCCAGGCTCCCCCCACACTCCTTTCCCTTTGCTCTGTTCTGGCAACCTGCCTCAGAAATGTCCATCCAAGGAACAGAGAATGGGTACCTGGAGCAAGCCCGGGTCCCAGGGGCCTTGAGGCTGTACCCTTCCCGCCCGCCTTTCTCAAGCCTTGTTCTCTCCCCTCTCTGCTTCCTCCGGGCTCCCAGTGCCGGTGTTTCCTGCCGGAGCATGTGCTGGAGTCATCCATGCCTTGGCTATTTGCTCTGTCCCCTGAAGTACAGCCTCAGGAAGGCAGGAACAGCCGCCTCGCTCACCATCAAAGCCCCAGGACCTGGCACAGTGCCTGGTGTGTAGTAGGGCTCAACAAGCATGGGCTGAAGTTCTCAGCGGAGGTGAGGAAACCCACGGAGCCACAGGAAGGCAGGGTGGGCAGGGGTAAGGACACATCTGGATGTGTCCGTGTGCCCAAGTAACTGCCTTGGATGGAACTACAGGACCCCACCTCAATGAGGACCACAGGAGCCCTACTCTGCTTCTTAGGGACTGGAACTCCAGACCCAGTGCGGGTGGGGCAGCACCCACGGCGGTCACTCTTTGGACAGGGCTCTAGATGGCTTCCTTGGAAGAGTGCCAGCCAATGGCTCTGCCTTGCTGCCCTCTCCCCTCTGCCCCTGCTGCCCTGGCAGTCGGGAACCCTTTCCTTCACCCAGGCCCCGTGCCTTCTGAGTCACAGTGCAGCTCAGCTGGGAAGCATCTGGCCGTGCCCATGGCCCTGGCAGCTGGCCCATTAGCCCTGCAAGAGGAGCACCCCACCCTCAGACCTTCCATGAACTTCTCCTTTAGGATATGGCCATCGAAAACTTCCTCACTGCCCCCAAAATCCCCTCCAATAAGTGGGGGTGGCAAAGCACCCCACCCGAAGTGCTTGGTGCCAGGTGGAGTGGGAGTCCCAATCTTATCAGCTCATCACATTCCGCACATTCCCCTCGGGTGGGGGAGGGGTGCCGGAGAGGAGAATGCTGCCCGACTCGGGTGTTCTGTGTCTCCGTTTGCTTGTCTCTCCCCAGCCCTGACGCGGGCCACAGGCTCAGTTCACCCCATGGGCCTCCCGGGCCCTTGCACCTTGGATTCACGTCTATGTCCTCGCTCTTTCTTTTTCTGGTCTGTTCTGTCCTTCTTTCCCCTCCAGCTCCTCTTTTGCTTCTGATCCCTCTTCTCTCTGTCACCCTACAGTCTCTTGTAGGAAGTGGGGGGACCAGGCCAGGGCTCTCTGCTGGGACTCTGTCTCTGTTCCAGGCATCCAAGAACTCCGGGTTTGACCCGCCCCCAGGTCCACACCACCGCGCTGTGTGTCTTCAGTCCAGGAATTGCCCTCTCTGGCCATTGGCTCTTCCCACTCACGGGATCCCTGAGCTCCTGGTGTCCAAGTGCTTGGCCTCGATGGCCCTTCCAGGCTGATGGTCTGAGTCCTACCTGGAGAAAGTTCCCCAAAGCCTTCTTCTAAACGGCACAGGGATAGAAATGAGGGCCAGCGCTTCCACCTGCCCCCACCTCCATGAGCCCTGAGTCCCCTTCCTCTCTGGCTGAAGGAGGCGCTGCCTGCTCACCTTCTTTACACAGAGACTGCGGGTCTTGGGCCCAGTGCTTGGACCAAGTTGTCCAGTTCCTGGAACTCTTACGCGCACATTGTTTTGCCCTCTGGCCGTCTCCCAAATCCTGACCATAGAGCCGTGGCCGGAGAGGGGCTGGCTCTTCATTCTTACTCCGACTCTGTCACTAACTTGCTGTGTGACCTGAGATTAGTCATTCCCCTGGTGGAAGTTTCAGTTTCCCTGAGGAACGACAGAAATAGATCGCTGGCCTCCTGTTCCAGAGCCAAAGGGGCGAACCCACTGACCCCCTCTACTGGACTGAAGTTTTAGCCAAGTTCTGATGGAGGATGTGGAGCAGAGTCGTCATGGAGTTGTTCCCCCTTTGGAGACAAGTCTGTTTTGTTTTCCGGGTGACGAGCAGGACCCTCCCGGGGGGTCCCCCAGCCCCTGCCCCCTGCCCCGTGCTCCTCAGACCATTCTCTTAGAAAAGTGTGTCTGAAAAAGCAGTGCTGTGAAAAAGATCTCCAGACAGCACACACACACACACGCAGAGTCAGCGCGAAGCTTAATAGTGGAACACGGACAGCTTTGCTGCTGAGATCGGGGACCACCCCAGGATCTGTCTATCACCACTTCCGCACTGCAGTGGAGGTCCCAGGCAGAGCAATAAGACAAGAAAAAAAAAGTTAAGAGAATTCTAAAGGGAGAAATAAAACGGTCAATGTGTAGATGGCATGATGGTGCACAGAGAAAACCCCCCAAACGTAAAAACTATTAGAACCCAGACGAGGATTTCTGGCGCTGACCTGGTCTGGGTGGGGTGGGGCGGTAGCAGGTGGGTGAGTCAGGAGCGGCTCTGTTTCCAGCAGCGAGTGCGCTGTTGGCTCGCCGGGGACTTGGCATGGTGCTCCCGCGCTAGCTGTGTCAGCGCGTTCCGATGCCATCTCGCACCGGCCTGGCTAAAGGAATCCCCATCAGGAAAGCGAAACACCCAAGGCTCTCCAGCACTAATAATGGCTACACTGACTTTCAGTTGAAGAAAAGCCATCCTCCTAAGGTCCCATATAAGGCCACTGGGCTTGGTGCAGTGCTGTTTTTGATTGGTGCCTTTCTCATTATTGTAGACTGCCTCCTGCTGGCAGGCTCTATCAGCAAAGGGGTGGGGGGGCAGACTGCCATCCCCATCCTGGTGACTGGCATCCCGGTGTTCCTGCCAGGAGTCTACCACCTGCGCATGCATTGCTGGCTGTGCATCCAAAGGCCGCTGGGGTTACTCCTACGGTGACATTCCAGACTTTGATGACTTGTACCCGCTTCAGCCCCGAGGAACAGACACTGAGCTCAATTTTAAGACATTGAGCAGAAACTCTGGCTAAGGGCTGAGGAATTCTGCGGTTTGCAGATGTTTAACAAAACAATGGCCAGGTTTTATGGGTCCATCGTGAAGATGTTAACAGCTTACAATTAGCTGAGTAGGGCATGCTCTGTTTTTCACCTCCTGGCCCAGGCAAAATGCTGACAAGCTTTTCCACGTGAACCTGTATCATAGAAGAATAGCAAATGTTAATCATATGGAAAAGCAGAGGTTATTCTATAGGGGGAAGTGTTGCTGCCACCACTCTGTTTAGGGTTGAGTATTTCTCTTTTTTTAAAGATTTATTTATTTATTCTTAGAGAGAAGGGAGGAGGAAAGAAAGAGGGAGAGAAACATCAATGTGTAGTTGCCTCTCACACCCCCAACTGGAGACCTGGCCTGCAACCCAGACATGTGCCCTGACTGGGAATTGAACCAGCAACCCTCTGGTTTGCAGACTGACACTCAGTCCACTGAGCCACACCAGCCAGGGCAGCATTTCTTTTAAATTGTCTTTATTGTCAGTTTGTTCTTGTGGCAAATGGAAGAATGCAGTATGCCAATTTTCTTATTACTGAGTAATTTATTTTGAAAATATCTAAGTATCTTATCCCCTATGCTCTAACTTCATGGTCTAGTGGAAGACCTTGGCAAAACCCAGTATTAGTGTGGATGCAGCTGTAATATCTTTTACTTGCTTTCTTATTACGAGCTATCAGGAACTTTAAAACCTCAGAGCAAGTTTTGAAAATGTAAACACTTCCTTGGTTCATCACTCCTTGGTCAGCTCTGAGCTGGTTCATCAAGTAATCTGGGGAATTCTACCCATTCTAGATGAAGGTGTTTTGTATATCATTGCTCTTAAGGACTGGGCTTTCGACTGTTTTCTAAGGAAAATGTAGGTAAGTGGTTGTTATTTAGAGTTTGCAGCCCTTTTCTTAGCGCCTTGTATTGTGATGTCATTTTGCTGAAGATCACAAGATTTGGCCTGGAGCCCTAGGGAACCAGACTACCTTAGTTTGCTTCCGTTTCCTAGCTTGCAAAAAGTGACTTATGTTCAAAAGAAATTAAAATATCAAAATCTAAAAAAATGAATAAATAAGTAAATGTAGTAAGGTCACTAGATACAAGGATATAAGATCAGTATGAGAAAGTAGCCCCTGCCAGTGTGGCTCAGCCAGTGTGGCCCGGCCAGTGTGGCTCAGTTGGTTGAACATCATCCCTTGTCCCTTAAACCAAAAGCTCAGCAGGTTTGACTGCCCGATTCCTCCCTGCGCCGCCCCACTTCCTGATTCCCCGCATGCCTGAGTTCCAGGTTCAGTTCCCCCAGGGCACATACAGAAGTCGACCAGCCCATGTTTTGCACCCTCTCTTTCTCCCTCCCACCCTCTCTAAAATAAAACGTAAAATATTTTGTTGTTGTTTGATTTTCTTTTTTTATTATATTTTATTGATTATGCTATTACAGTTGTCCCATTTCCCTCCCTTTATTCCCCTCCACCCTGCACATCCCTCCCACCCACATTCCCCCCTTTAGTTCATGTCCATGGGTCGTACTTATAAAGTTCTTTGGCTTCTTCTACATTTCCTATACTATTCTTACCTTCCCCCTGTCTATTTTCTACCTACCATCTATGCTACTTATTCTCGGTGTCTTTTCCCCCTCCCACCCCCCTGTTGCTAACCCTCCGTGTGATCGCCATTTCTGTGGTTCTGTTCCTGTTCTAGTTGTTTGCTTAGTTTGCTTTTCTTTTTGTTTTAGGTGTGGTTGTTAATAATTGTGAGTTTGCTGTCATTTTACTGTTCATTTTTTTATCTTCTTTTTCTTAGACAAATCCTTATAACATTTCATACAATAAGGGTTTGCTGATGATGGACTCCTTTAACTTGACCTTATCTGAGAAGCACTTTATCTGCCCTTCCATTCTCAATGATAGCTTTGCTGGATAGAGCAATCTGGGATGTAGGTTCCTTGCCTTTCATGATTTGGAATACTTGTTTCTAGCCGCTTCTTGCCTGCAAATTCTCTTTGGGGAAAACAGCGGACAGTCTTATGGGAACTCCTTTGAGATAACTGTCTCCTTTTCTCTTGCTGCTTCTAGGATTCTCTCCTTAGTTTTAATCTTGGCTAATATAATTATTATACGCCTTAGTGTGTTCCTCCCTGGGTCCAACTTCTTTGGGACTCTCTGAGCTTCCTGGATTTCCTGGAAGTCTATTTCCTTTGCCAGACTGGGAAAAGTTCTCCTTGATTATTTGTTCAAATAAGTGTTCCACTTGTTGCTCTTCCTCTTCTCCTTCTGGTACCCCTATAATTCAGATGTTGGAACGTTTAAAGATATCCTGGAGGTTCCTAAGCCTCTCCTCATTTTTTTGAATTCTTGTTACTTCATTCTTTTCTGGTTGAATGTTTCTTTCTTCCTTCTGGTCCACACTGTTGATCAGAGTCCCAGTTTCCTTCTCATCACTGTTGGTTCTCTGTACATTTTCCTTTATTTCACTTAGCATTGCCTTCATTTTTCATCTAATTTGCGACCAGATTCAACCAACCCTGTGAGCATCCTGATTACCAGAGTTTTGAACTGTGCATCTGATAGGTTGGCTATCTCTTCATCACTTAGTTGTATTTTTTTCTGGAGCTTTGCTCTGTTCTTTCATTTGGGCCTTTTTTGTTTTTGTTTTTGCTTTTTTGTTTTTTTTTTTGTTTGTTTCAGCATACGTATTACGTATAAGGGGCAGAGCCTTAGGTGTTCATCAGGGCAGGGCAGGGCAACCCACACGGCTGCTTTGTGACGCTGTATGTGAGGGAAGGGGTTGAGAGGGAACAATGGCACTTGCTCCACTCTCTGCTGGCTTTCACTCGCTTCTCCTGCTACCCATAAGCAAAGTGGGCCCTTCTGGTGCTGATTCCCGTGTGTGTGGGTTTGTGTACATTCTAGGACCCTGTGTGTCTCTCCAACAAATTCTCCTGTGATGCTGGGAGTTTCTCCCGGCACCTCAACCCCCACAGGTGTTTTCAATCGGTGGTTTGAGGCTTTATCACCGTGCTGGAACCCCAAGTTGCGCGGTCTGTC
Organism: Phyllostomus discolor; assembly: GCF_004126475.2. Taxonomy (NCBI): domain Eukaryota; kingdom Metazoa; phylum Chordata; class Mammalia; order Chiroptera; family Phyllostomidae; genus Phyllostomus; species Phyllostomus discolor. The sequence continues at coordinate 101,627,477 of NC_040910.2, read as the reverse complement.
TTGCTCCCCAGACATTCATCTCAGTTTATCTACACATGAATGTGGGACCACCACCACCTTGCTGGTCCACCAGGTGCTGCCTTACCGGCCAGCTGCAGCCTTGCCTGCCCCACTCCATAATCTACTGCTTCGCTGGGCCCACCAGCCACCACCTTGCCCACACTGACCCTCCACCGCTGCTTTACTGCGAGTCCTCTCTGCCCCGGCTGCCCATCTCTGCCCCTCCTATTGGACTGGATGAATATTTCTTCTTATCTCCTTGGTTGTCAGACTTCCTATTTCCTGGCAGTTCCGGTTGTTTTTTGTTTTTAAATTGTTGTCCTTCTTTTGGCACACTGTGTCTACCTATGCCTCCATCTTGGCCGGAAGTTAAAACATAAAATATTTTTTAAAAAGAAATCAAATGTTCTTCAATATACTTCCAATGCATATTTATGGAAATGGATTAAAAACACAATCTTTTACAAATTTGCCAAAATTTGTAGTGACAATTTATAAGTTCTAAAATTGATATGGAAATGCAAAAGACTAAGAATAGCCAAGACACTCTTGAAGAAGAGCAAAGCTGGAGGATGTCTAGCATTAGGTATTAAGACAGTGTTGTATTCGTACAAAGATAGACCAGTAGAACAGAACAGAAAGCCCCGAAACAGATCCACACAAATATGGGCACTTGATTTCTGACACAGATGATACTGCCATGAATACTGGGAAAAGAATCTTCTTTTCAATAAATGATGCTGGGTCAATTGGATATTCATATGGAAAAAGTCATCTTGATCCCTACTTCATACCATGGCAAAAATAAATTTCAGATCAATTAAGATTTAAATAAAAATGATAAAATGACTAGATGAAAATATAGATTATTTTTATGGCTTTGACATAAGCAAAGATTTCTTAAACAGAACACAAAAGTACTAAGCATAAAGGAAAAAAATGTGATGGATTATTCTTCATTAACTTGAACAACTTCTGCTTTTCAAAAGTCATCACTAAGAAAGTAAAAGGGGATGTTGACTTCCGGCCAAGATGGAGGCATAGGTAGATACACTTTGTCTCCTTGCATAACCAAAGGAGCACAATCACAAATTTAAAAACAAAAAACAACCAGAACTGCCACAAAATTGAACTGTATGAAAGTCTGACAACCAAGGAATTAAAGAAGAAACATCCATCCAGACTGGTAGGAGGGGCAGAGATGGGCAGCTAGGGTCAGAGAGGACATGAGGCAAGGCCGTAGACTGGGCAGGTGAGGTGGCAGCTGGTGACCCCACATTTGCCTATGGATAAGCCAGGGAGAGCAAGACAGATTACACAACCCAGGGTTCCAACACGGGAAACTAAAGTCTCAAAAACTCTAGCTGTAAAAAATGTGGAGGTTGTGGTGGTGTAAGAAACTTCCAGCCTCACAGGAGAGTTTATTGGAGACACCCACAGGGTCCTAGAAGGTACACAAACCCACCCACAGGGGAATCACCACCAGGAGGGCCCAACTCACATGTGGGTAGCAGGGGAAGTGACTGAAAGTGGGGCAGGAGTCCAGCAAGCATCAGTGTTCCCTTTTGGACCCCTCCCACACACATATGCAGCCCACAATGCAGCCCACCCTGGTGAATATCTAAGGCTCTGCCCCTTACAGTATAACAGGTGCACTAAGACAAAGAAATATGGCCCAAATGAAAGAACAGAACAAAGCTCTAGAAAAAGAACTAAGTGACAAGGAGATAGCTAACCTATCCAAAACACTGGTAATCAGGATGTTCATAGAAATGATTCAGTATAGACACAAAATAGAGGAATAAGTGAAGGCTGTGCAAATTGAAATTAAGAAAAATATATACAGGGAGCCAATAGTTCAATCAACAATTTGGAACACAATGAAGAAACGAGAATTCAAAAAAATGAGGAGAGGCATAGGAAGCATTGGGATGACTTTAAACGTTCCAATGTCTGAATCATAGGGGTGCCAGAAGGAAAAGAAGAAGAGCAAGAAATTGAAAATTTATTTGAAAAAATAATGAAGGAAAAATTCCCCAATTTGATGAAGAAGATAGATTTCTAGGAAGTCCAGAAAGCTCAGAGAATCCCCAAAAAATTGGACCTAAGGAGAAACACACCAAGACAATCATAATTGCATTAGTCAAGATTAAAGATAAAGAGAGAATCTTAAAAGCAGCAAGAGAAAAGGAAACAGTTACCCACAAAGGAGTTCCCATAAGGCTGTCAGCTGATTTCTCAGAAGAAACCTTGCAGGCAAGAAGGGACTGGAAAGAAGTATTCTAAGTCATGAAAAGCTAGTATCCAAGATTACTCTATCCAGCAAAGCTATCACTGAGAATGGAAGGGCAGATAAAGTGCTTCTCAGATAAGGTCAAGTTAAAGGAGTTCATCATCACCAAGCCCTTATTTTATGAAATGTTAAAAGGACTTATCTAAGAAAAAGAAGAAGGTCAACATTATGAATAGTAAAATGACGACAAACTCACAACTATCAACAGCTGAACCTCAAAAAACAAAAATGAAAACAAACTAAGCAAACAACTAGAACAGGAACAGAATCACAGACATGGAGATCACATGGAGGGTTATCAGTGGGGTGGGGGCAGGGGAAGAATGGGAGAAAAGGCACAGGGAACAAGAAGCATAAAAGGTAGGCACAGAATAGAGAGTGGGAGGTTAAGAATAGTATAGGAAATGGAGAAGCCAAAGAACTTATATGTACAACCCATGGACATGAACCAACCTATGGTGGGAGGGGTGGTGCAAGGTGGAAGGGGTCAAAGGGGAGAAAAAAATGGGACAACTGTAATAGCATAATCAATAAAATATACTTTAAAAGATTAAAAAACTAAACAAAGGATAAAAAAGAAAGTGAAAGGTGCCCTGACTGATGTGCCTTAATTGGCTGGGTGTTGTCCCTGCAAAGTGAAAGGATATCAGTTCGATTCCTGGTCAGTGAACACATCTAGGTTGCGAGTTTGGGGACAAGAGGCAACCAATCGATGTTTCTTTCCCGCTCTTCCCCTCTCCCAAATAAATAAATAAATAAATAAATAAATATTTAAAAAGAAAGTAAAAGGCAAGACACAGAGTGGGTGATGCTATTAGAAATACAAAGAGCTTGTATCCAGAATATATAAATAACCCTTACAGATCAATAGGAACAAAATGGACCCTCCAACAGAAAACAGGGGAGAGGCTTGAACAGACCTCTCACAAACAAGGCTTTCCAAACAACCTGCCAACAGATGGGAGGATGTGTGATATTACCCGTCACCAAGGAAATGCAAAACCCACATGAGCTAAAATGAAGATGACTGACACTGCTAAATACTGGCAGGAGTGCGAAGCTTGTAGCACTCCGGGACCCAGCTGGTGGGAGTGTAAGTTGGCACAACTGACTTCGGAAAACTGTGTGACAACATCACCTAAAGCTGAACATACTCGATAGCCATGCCCCAGCAATTCTACATCACCTGGGCACGCATCCAACAGGAAAGCAGGCGTTGTGCTCCAAAGACACACAAGAGAATGTTCACCACAGCGTTGTGGTCAGCAGCCCCAAACTGAAGGAAATCAGGTGCCCATCGGCAGTAGAACAGATAAGTAGGGGGAGGCCCAGTCCTATGTCGATATACTATACGGCGATGGGAAGGAGCAGACGGCAGCTACGAGAACAACACAGATGGATCTCACAAGCTTAATGAGAATACAAAGTAACACATATTATATGCTCTGTTGATAGAAAGTTCAAAAACAGGCAAAACTACTGTGTAGGGGGGAGAAGTCAGAATGGTAGTTAACCTTCCGGGGAAAGCAGAGATGGGGAGGAGGCCCGAGGGAGTGTGGGGGGCCCTGGAAGTATTCCGTTTTTCAGTCTGGATCTGGTTACACACATGTGTGTGTTTTGTGAAAACCCACCCACTCCTCTGTCTGTATGTGACACTTCAATAAAACCTTCAAGCACAATAAAATACAATAAAATAGTGGTCCAGAGAGACTCATTAGCTTGCCTAGAGTCTGCCACCGCTTTGAGGCCAGTAAAAGTCCCCGATTCTTATTCTTGCTTTGTTGCTCACTGTGGAAGGCCCTTGGCAAGGCATTTTCTCTTTGGGGGCTCAGCGTTCCCATCTAAGGGGATCGGAAAGAATAAAAAAAATCACATTTGCTATTGTAAGAGCTGGCAGCAGAATTCCTCAGAGGGAGGGAGCTCTGCCTGGGAAAATACTTTGCTGGGCTCTCTCTGGATTTGAAATGAAGAGAAGTGTGGCTCCAGCTAATAGCCTGGGAGCGTGCTGGGTTTCAGGAGAGAGTTCTTGACGGAAGATGTGGGATGAGGGGAAGCAAAGCATGGAGAAGAGATAGAACGAGAGGGAGGGAGAGAGAGAGAGAGAGAAAGAAGAGTGGCTGAGAACCAACAAGACGGTAGGAGAGGGGGGGAGAGAGAGAGAGAGAGGAGTGGCTGAGAACCAACAAGACGGTAGGAGATGGGGAGAGAGAGAGAGAGAGAGAGAGAGAGAGAGAGAGAGAGGGAGGGAGAGAGAGAGAGGAGTGGTTGAGAACCAACCAGAGGGTAGGTAGCAACCCGGGCGAGATGAAAACACGGCCCTGTGAGGACAGGGCGCTGCAGCACTTGAAGATCGGTGGTGTCTTATATTCAGTAGGCCTCCTCCCTCCTCCATCAGCCCCACCCCTCAGGAACGATCCTCTAGCCTCACTACCTCGGCTGAATAGTATTTAAGGAGGAATTAAAGGGGGGGGGGGTTGCATTCCACACCTGGGCTGACAAAGCACAGAGCCAACAGCCCACAGGTGAGACGCAGAGACTTGGAGAGTTCGGCAAAAGCCAGAATCAGAGGGAAAGGGGAGCACCCGGGGCCTTCAGGGTGCAGGGGGTGGGGGGCTCAAGCTTAAAACCACAATATGGTTTGAGTCCTTGACAGTGAACTTCCCTCAAGCTCCTTCCTGCGCTGGCGCAGGCTGCAGAAGCTCAGCCCCTCTCAGCCAGACAGACACAGACGTGTGGCCAAAGGCCAATGTCGTCAGAGGAGGCCACAGAGATTCACCTCACTGATATCCAAAGGCTGGAAGGAGAGACTATTAGGGTGGCGGGTGACACAAGCTGTGAACGAATTCACAAAGAGAAGCGAGTGCAGAGGGCAAAGTTCTTTAATTTTTACCTTTCTAAGGGAGGAAAAAAGCTGGGTGTGAAGATATGCACCAGCCCAGCACGGAGGGGCTAGGGCTTTGAGTTTTTACTGGGTAATGGGGTGGTCGTGGAGCAGGGTGTTTCTGTTGGGCTGCAGCTTGTTTCAATGTCATCTCTGAGTGCAGGGTTTGGTGGTCCTTGCGGTCTGGTGTGTCCTGTTTCAGGGGTTCCCAGAGCCTTGGCAGCTTCCAGGCATTTCCAGTAAATTTCTAGCCCTGAGCATAAAGGCCCAGAAAACAATTAGGGTCAGTCATGCTTTATGGGGTTCAGCCAGCTCTGGGAAAGAGGGCCTGAAAAGGGGGCTTATGTCCTATTATTCCCCGCTCTGGTTTTTGAGGTGAATTTATTCTTTTTTTTTAAGTTTCTTCTTTTTTTAAAGATTTTATTTATTTATTTTTAGAGAGGGAAGGGAGGGAGAAAGAGAGAGAGAGAGAAACATCAATGTGCGGTTGCTGGGGGTCATGGCCTGCAACCCAGGCATGTACCCTGACTGGGAATTGAACCTGCGACACTTTGGTTTGCAGCCCGCGCTCAATCCACTGAGCTATGCCAGCTGGGGCTAGAGATGAATTTATTCCTAATGACCTAGACCTGTTCTGGTTCTGGGGTATAGGGATGAAAGTCTTTTCTTCTAGAAATACTTCCTGCAGATTGTGGACATAGTCCCTGCCCGTGGGCCTAGGTGTGGGTCAGTAGGAGGGAGAGGGTGTTAAAGCATCAGGCGAAGGGGCAGCAAAGCAGCTTGGGTTTAAGGTGCCACTTTTTTCTCTGCATCAGGAGGCAGGCCCAGTTCCCAGGACTGAGCAGCGCCCAGGTCTCCAGAGAGGCAACTCAGGGTATTTTGTGTTTTATAGTCTGCGGGGGAGAGGGTTGGAGGGAAGCAAATTTGACCGAGAGGCATGGTTAGGAGAAAGAGGCCTGGAATCCCCAGCATTCCTGCTGAAGGTTAGAGTCTTGCCTGCTCTTGAGAACAAAACCTAAGTACGGGATCCAGAAGGCAACGATAAAGGTCAACTTGGAGGACAGTACTGGAGTGAAGAAACCTGTCCACGGGCCGGACATCCTGGTCGCCCAGTTCGTGTGGAGGCCGGGCAGCACTGCAACAGACAACCGAGCGCTTGGGCTTCGGTCGGTAAGTCCCAGAGCCTGCACGCTCTTAAGCAGACATCCCGGTGGGGAGTCCCTGGGCAGGGCCAACGGAGTGTTGCCCATGATGAGAACCACAGAAAAGGGGAGGATATCCCAGGGATGAGAACAGCTGAGTGTGGGTGGCGGGGGGAAGGTTTGAGAAGGGCGTCCCCAACCCAAATGACCCAGAGGTCTGCGGCCAGAGCTGAGCATCCTTGAGCCTGAGGGCAGACCGAGCGTGAGGGTCTGCCCTAGAGCCAGGCACCCCTGGACCCCGGGGGCAGATGGAACCTGCAGGGAGACGGTCGGAGGTGTCCCTCCCAGCCGACACCCTGTGCACGTGGTAGTCCCAGCACCAGGGTTTAGGACAACAAGACAAGGGGATAAGCTATCCCTATGATAGGATGTTTTTGTCCCGAGATTCAGAGAGACTTGCCGATCGCTGGCTGTGAAGGCGGGTGAGGAGGAGGCTGTCTGCAGAGTCCCGAGAGATGGTGAGGGGTTAAAACCCTCTCTCCAAACCTCACAGAGACAGGGTTAGGGGGTTATGTCCTATTAGAGACCCCCTTCTCAACCCCCTTTCCAGGCCGGTCCTTGGGGGGAAGGATTCAGATCCCAAAGAAACAAAGGGTTAAATGCTGATTCCAGGAGAGAGTCAGCCCTGAAGAGCTGGGAACAGTGACCTTGACCTTGGGGGCAGCTGGTGATGGGGAGCTGAGACTGAAGGCCAGGGGTCCTTAGCTCCCCTACAGCCAGTGGGGGATAAGGACATTTACCTGCAGCATCTCATTTCCCTCTCCCAAGGTGGAGTGCCCAACCCTCTGCTGTCTCTGCTGCCTCCCCACGGGCCCAGGTGTCCAGAGGGGTTACGTCAAGCGGGCCTCGCTTCTCACGGAACTGTTGGCAGCATGACCCCAGTGCATCAGTAGGAAGACCATGAGAGGCAGCATTTTACTCCGTCTCACACATGGGGCTGCAGAGGTTCCATCCCAGACTCCGGGTGCAGGCTGGGAGGCGTGGTGGAGGAGGTAGGGGCTGCAGACAAGAGGCGGTGCCCTGGGTGAGCCGGCGGGAGGCTGTGGAGCGTGCTTTGCTCCCAGTGGTTAAGGAGGCTTCTGGTCAGGACGGGAGTGAGGGGCCTCCAGGGGTGGACCTAGACACCGAGAGAGAGGTTCCTCCTTGCCAAGGCCTGTCTCCAAAAGCCACCTCCTCCAGCAAGCCATCCCTGATGCCTTCCTCCAAGAGACTGTCCCCTTCTTCATCCTCACCCCCCAACCTCCCAGAACATAGGCCACCCCAGCCGCCACCTTGAGGGGGGGGCCTGTTCTGCCTTGTCTCCCCACTTAATACTGACTGACATCTGAGCTACAGAGGTGGGGGCCCCTCTGGGTCTCCCCCGAGGCGCCCGAGTAAGCTTGCCCCAAGGAGGTGCTCACCAGCACTTGGTGAGTCAACCAGAGAGGGGTCAGTTCCTCCTAGAAGATTTCCCGAGGGGGTGGGGAGCCTTTGAGTTCAGGAGTGGTGGGAGGGTCTTCCAGAGGTTGGGGGAAAAAGAAAGGAAAAAAGAGGGAGCTTAGCTCAGGCCAGAGCAGCTTGGTTGAGTGTCATCCAGCAAACCGAAAGGTCTCAGGTTTGACTCCCCGTCAGAGCACGTGCCTAGGTTGCAGGTTCAGTCCCTGGTTGGAGGCAAATGATCAATGTCTCCCTCGCTCTCTCTCTCTCCCTCCCTTCCCATCTTTCTAAAATCAATAAGCAGGTCCTCAGGTGAGAATAAAAACATAAAAATAACTTTAAAACAATTTTAAAATAAAGGAAAAGAGGCAGTTCTGCTCTTCCACGGGCACCCCATTTCGCCCCCCACACCCTGTCTCTAAGGTGGACCTGCCCTTGCTGGCCTGGCTGGGAGCCCCAAAAGGTGTGGAAAGACCAGCCCAGTCTGCTGATCGGTCCCAGACAGGGAAGCCCAGGTCTGGGAGAGGAGGGGCTGTGACGGGGCAGAGGGTCCATCCCTTACTGGAGACCTTCACGCCAACCTCCACCCCCCACCCCCACCCCCGGGGTCTGGAGTCTCTCAGGCCATCGACGGCCCCTCCTCGCACTGGCTGAGAGCAGAAAGAGGTCTGTGCAAGGAGACAGGTGGGGCCGCCTCCCTCGCAGTCTCAGGGGCATTTGTTGGGAAGTGTGGCCTTGGGAGAGAGGGCAGCAGATGTTTACCTGGCTGGGAGAGGCTTGGCTAAAGTTCAAGCTTAGCTACTTAAACCACACCAAGAGGGCGAGAAGTGCGGTCTGTTCCTACGCTGCCGCCCCAGACCTTTCGGGGTGCGGGCGAGGACTGGAAGGGAGACGGAAGGCTGGTAGGCTGGGCTCTCAGTGCTGACCACGACCACTTCTCCTGGCCGAGACCCCCTCCTCCCACCAAACCCCTTCTAGGTGGGCGGCACCTGGATTCCTTCCTGCCCCAGCCTGTCTGTTCAGAGATGAAAGACAAGGAGAGAGAGAGGACGGAGAGAGAGACAGAGGGAGACAGGACAAGGGGGCAGAGGGGGGTGATGGCAACACAGGAGGGGGCAAGGGAGGAGGCCCCAGAAGGGCCCTGGGAGTGGGGCAGGCTGCCTGTGTGCTGCTCCGGAGGGAGGGAGCTACGCTGGGTGGCTCCCGGGACGTGGTCCAGACGGTATCTTAACTCCATACCCGCGGGTAGCCCTGGGTGTGTGTCTAAGAGCTGCTGTGTGCATGTGACGTGATGGTGAGCTCTGGGAGGTGGCTGCTTGTCAAGCAAGGGAGTGACAGGCCCAGGGCAGAGCCCCCACCCCTGTCAAGCTCCTCCATTATTTTTTCCTGTCGGCTCTGCCTCCAGGGACTGCTTCCCGCCCAGGATGTCAGGCAGGCCACAGCTTGTCTGACCCAGCCTGGACCTGGGGCAGTCCAGCTCTTGGGGGGCTGGATAATCCGAGCCAGGGGAAGAAAGATGAGCGACTGCCCCCACCCCCATCCTGGGCGCCTGGGAGGGCTCCTCCCTGCCTCCAGTTTCTCAGCCTCTCCTCCGAGAGCAGGCTCCAGCCTTTGGGATGCAGCCAGATTCCTGCCAGGCGGGTGGGCTGTGGGAGGGATCCGCAGGCAAGGCTACTGTTCTGCATGGCCCATCCCCCCAGCAGGGCGAGCCAGGCTCCCGCCTCCTCCCGCCTCCCCTCCCTGTGTCCAGGGCCTGCTTGCCTGAGTGAGACAAGAGTAATGGACGCAGTCAGGGCCTGACCCAAGGGCCTTGGCTGTAGGCCCAGCGCTAGGAACACAGTCCGTAAATATTTGGGGAGTGAATGGTGCCCACCCCTCCACACACAGCCGACTCTTTCCTGCAGGCGCAGAAGGCTTGCAGGGGGTGGAGAGGGGAAGGAGGCCATGACGTCCATCCCTTCGCCACTGAGCTGGGATCAGCATCAAAGACCCTGGGGTCCAGCTTGCTGGGCCCTCAGCCAGGTCCAGCCACCGACCGGAACACCGTTTCTTCATTGCCCAGGGCAGCTCCGCTCCAGCCCCCCCCCCCCACCTCTAGTGTCAGCTGCAGCCCGGGGACCCCAAGCCTTGTCTTTCGGGCACAGAACCAATCCTCAGGGAAGTTCTTTCTGCAACATAGCTTCCGTCCTGGCGGGACCCCTGTATTTGGCCTTGGGACGGAAACAAACCCTGTCCGACGTTTGGAAAGTTAACAGTGGCCCCTCTCACCCTGCTCTTCTGGACCCTGGTCCAAGGCTGTCACTGGTTCTGAAAGGGCTCAGCTTGGGGGTTCACTTCCCCATCCCCCCGGGAGCCTGGAGGGGTACACACAACCCTTAACCTTCCCTGATTTTTCCTCTCTTCGGCTCAGATTGAGACAAGGTGTCTTTTGAGGAAGTCAGCAGCTCGCGCACCAGGAAGCTGGGAATGGAGGGAACCGCCAGCCGCCTGCTGCGGGGAGCTGGCTGAAGGAGCCTTCTGCCCCCACGCCCAGGGCCTGGGGAGAGGCTGTGGAGCAGGGAAGCCAGGGTCGGGGCTGGGAAGAGAGCAGTCGGGCCCGCTTTTCCAACCCTGGTCTACAACTGGATATCTCATCTCTTTTCATGAGAGCCCCACGGCTTGTTGTGTAATAGCAGGGCAAGTTATTGCAATCCTCTGGGGCTCAGTTTCCTTATCTGTAAAGTGGGAATAGTAATGGTTCCCACTGCACAGGGTTGTTTGAAGGCTCGGATGAGCTGATGCTCACAGGGCACTCAGCATGGGAGAAAGCAGAGAGTAAGGGCTCAATAAATGTTAGCCCTGTGATGAAGACTTTTAAGACTTAAGGGTCAAGTTTTCCAGGTTCTCTCGGCCCTGAACTCGGAGTATGTTTCTCAGTGCCTGGGGGGAGGAAGGGTGTGTGGGAAATAATGTGCTCTGGGACCAGATAGATCCTGCTTCAACCTGCCTGGCCCTGGCCAGGCCAACCTGCTCCCACCCCCTATTACCCTCCCCACGGGGTTCTCACGGGCCCACCCCCTCCCTCCGGCCCGGCCAGGCTGGTGCCCATCCCGCTTCCCGGAAGAGGGACATAAACACAGCCCACACGGCTCGGATGGACGAAGGCCCCTGGCATCCTCTCCGGAAGCAGCAGGGTGGTCAGAACTGCAGTCTGGGTCAGGGACAGAGGCTGGGAGTCCTTGGGTCTTAGGTCACAGAGCCCAGGGAGGTGGGGGGAGCACCCTTTTAGAAGCTATGGGGGGAGGGGCAGGGGGTAACCCCCAAGTTCATGCCCAGACCCTGCCATCCCCGCCTGCATGCCTGGTGTGCATGAAGCGATCTCACTGCGGTTTCGGTTTGCATTTCCCTGATGACTGAAGATGTTGACCATCGTTTTAAGCACTTTTAAGTGCGTATTGGCCATTGATCTATATCTTCTCTAGAGCAACGTCTGTTCAAGTGCTTTTCAACCACCTTGCTGGACCCAAGCCCCTGGGTCGTCCTCCCTGCTTCATTCCCCCCCGCCCACACACAGCCCCTCTTCCCTCCGGGTGCAGCAGCAGCCAGGCCCTTAAACCCCTGCTCCAGCCCCCACGGCTCCCCATGGCTCGCAGCCAAACCTGCCAAATTGGGCTCCGTGGACAATGTTTTGCGAGAGGCTAGGAGAGGTTCCCCTGAAGATGGTTCCATGGTCAGATGACGGTCAAGGTTTTGGGAAATACTGCATATTCTAATCCACTCCAGGAATTTGGCAATGCATGTTGTCCCAGAGAATTATCCACCCCCCCCCCCAGCCAAAAAACAGTCCCCTCTATAACCCAGCACTTCCCCAGTGAATGTGATGATAAAGTCATACCCTTCCCTTTATATCTGCTTTTGCACAGCTTTATTGAGGTATAAGTCGAGTATCAACAATAAACTCATCTATGGTATACAGTTCAATGGTCTACAGTACATTGGGGGTCAGGCAGCCATCACTGCAAGTGATTCTAGAACATTTCCATCATCTCCCCACCCCAAACTCCACACCTGTAGCTCTCACTTCCCCCTGTGCCCCTTCCTGTCTCCCTCTCAGCCCTAGGCAACTGCTAACCTGCTCTCTGTTGATATTTGCTTGTCCCGGACATTTCTCATCAATGGAAGCACACTATAGGCAGCCCTTTTGTGAATGGCTTCCTTCACTCAGCAGTGTGTGTTCGCAGTTCATCCGTATCAGTGTGTATCAGTGCCTCGTTCCTTGTCTGTGGCCAAGTAACAGCCACTGTGTGGATTAGCTACCTTTCGTACATCCGTTCATCAGCCAGTGGACATTCGGGGTGGTTTTACTTTTGGACTATTGTGGATAATGTTGCTATAAATATTCATGTGCAAGTTTCTGTGTGGATACATGATTTCATTCTTTTGGGTGTATACCTGGGAGTGGAATTGCTGGGTCAAACAGTAACTCCGTGTTTAGCTGTTTGAGGAAATTCCAGACTTATTATTTTTTTTTTTTTAGCCATTGCATCATTTTACATTCCTGCCCGCCGTGCATGGTGGCTTCAGTTCTGCCCTGTCTGTCTTCACGTGTCTGACCGCTCGGTTCTGGCCGTCCTGGCGGGTGTGAGGGGGCATCTCACTGTGGTTTGGATTCGCCCTGCCCCAAAGATTGGTGATGTTGAGCATTTTTTATGTGCTTATTGGACGTTTGTACGTCTTCTTTGGAGAAATCTCTATTCAGATCCTTTGCCCATTTTTAAACTGGGTTTTGTTTGTCTGTTTTTTTAAGATTTTAAAAAAGATTTTATTTATTTATTTTTAGAGAGGGAAGGGAGGGAGAAAGAGAGAGAGAAACATCAATGTGCAGTCTCTGGGGGCTGTGGCCTGCAACCCAGGCATGTGCCCTGGCTGGGAATCGAACCTGCGATGCTTTGGTTTGCCGCAGCCCGTGCTCAATCCACTGAGCTATGCCAGCCAGGGCTGTTTGTCTTTTTAATTATTGAGTTGTAAGAGTTCTTTATGTATTTTAGACACAAATCCCGTATCAGAGGTATGATCTATAAATATTTCATTCCTTTCTATGGTTATCTTGGAGGTTTCTTGAAGATGTCCTTTGAAGCACAAGTTGTTTTTTTTTTTTTAAGCACAATAGTTTTAAATTTTGATGAAGTTCAGTGTCTTAATTCATTTGGGCTGCTATAAAAATTGTAGCTTATACACAACAGAAGTTTATATTTCATAGTTCTGGAGGCTGGAAGTGTAAGATCAGGGTGCTGGCAGGGCTGGGCAAGAGCCTTCTGGGCCTTGAACTTGAAAATTATATGCATATAAATATACATATAATTTTTTTTTGCTTAATCCTTTCACCTTTCATCCAGTCCCCCAACGCCCCTCCCCTTGGACAGCTGTCAGTCTGTCCCACGTGTTCCTGCCTCTGTTTCCGTTTTGCTCATTAGCTTCCACAGCACTGACCCCAGTCCTGAGGGCCTTGCTCTCATGATCGAATAACCTCCCAAAGGTCCCATCTCTTAAAACCATTACCTTGGGGATTAGGACTTCAACATGTGAGTTTGGAGGGGACACCAACATTCAGACCATAGCATCCTGTTCCTCTATTTTGTTTCTTTTGTTGCTTATGCTTTGGGTGTGATATCTAAGAATCCATTGCCAAATCCAAAACCACAAAGATGTAACCCTATTCCTGGCTCAGTTGGTTAGAGCATCGACCCAATACGCCAAGGTTGTAAGTTCCATCCCCAGTCAGGGCACATACAAGAATCAACCAAGGAATGCATAAATACGTGGAACAACAAATCGATCTTTCTCTTTCTCTTCCTCTCTTTCTCTCCAATCAATAAATAAAAATTAGCCCTATGTTTTCTTCTAAGAGTGTTATAGGTCCCGTTCTTGCATTTAGATCCATTTCGAGTTCCTTCTTATATATGATCTGAGGTAGAGAACCAAGTTTATTCTTCTGCATGTGGACAGGCAGTCCTCCCTGCACCTCCCTTGTATGTGCACAGAACCTCCAGCAGCACCTCATGTGACACCGACTGGGAACCGCCCACCAACTGGGAACCGCCTGCCAATGAGATCAGGCCCAGGTTTTCCGTCTGGGCATGGCCTCTCAACATCTGCCCCACCACTCGCCTTCTCCCCATGTATCTGGGCTGGCTTCTTGGGGTTCCGCAGACTTGCCTTGTTCCCACGCTCTTTACCCCCACCCCCCACACACCACCCACCTTCGCTTGATGAAATCCACTGTCCTCCAAGGAATAGTAATAGTTTTCTATGTATCAGACATTTTCATAAGCACTGTATGTGTGTCATCTCATTTACTTCTTATACTAACCCAGGTATTATATGCCCCTATTACCCCCATCTTACAGGTGAGGAAGCTGAAGTTCAACATGGTTAAGTAACTTGCTCAGGGTCACGCAGCGAGCAAGTAACGGGGGGAGCATTTGATGCCCGTGTCCCTGCTCTCGACAAACCCCTCCCCTGCTGTCAGCATCGGCTGTTCACCACCGCTCTGCTCACCACTTCATTGGCACCGAAACATATTTACTGAGCTCCACTGCATGTTTCGCTGAAATAACAAGTTAGCAAGTGAGTAGAAGAATTAATAGAACTGCGTTGTTGGGGCTGGAAAGGACCCAAGCGGAGGCTCATTCCAGGGTAACGGCTCGATCTGATGCAACGGGAGGCTCTGTGGCATCTCCACAGTCGCCAGGTGGTGCGGGGGCCATGCCAGGGCCAGGTCTCTGCTCCTGCCAGGTGGCTCTGACACCCCGCCTGCTGCCTCTCTGTTCAACTCCCATTTATTGAGTGTCTCCCTGCGCCAGGCCCCAATCCAAGCTCCGTCTGAGGCAAACGGAGCAAGAACCTTGGAGCCCTGCCCTGTCTCTCTCTGCAGATAACCCTGGCTTAGGCCTGGCAGGGTCCTTCCTCCTGGCCTACAAGACCTTCCTGACCTGTCCCCCGTGCAGGGCCATCCTCTGGGCTTCGAGGACGTCACTGTTCCCTTGGAGGGAGCACTGGGAATGGGAGGCAGCCAGCAGCCGGCCAGGGGCACAGGGCGGGCCGGGAGGAAGGGCCCTGGGTAGGGTTCATTTCCTGGCACCCTTGTTTGCCGCGTGCCCCTGGCTTCTGGTGGCTGTTTCCGCCCCGCCCGCGGCCTCCCTGGCTGAATGGGCAGCTGGCCTAGGCCTGGAATTCCCCACCATCCTCAGTTTTAGCTCCCTCTCAGCTGGGCCCTCTCCCTGGAGCCCAACAGACCTGGGTGAGAATCCTCTCCCCCCCCCCCAGCAGCTGTGTGACCTTGGGCATGTCTCTTTGCCAGTCTGGGCCTTTCTTTCCTCTTTAGAGAAGTGGATAATTGACTGACCTCCCAGGCTTGTGGTGGGGAATAAAGGACATAATTTACATAAAAGGCTTGGCACAACGAGACTCTCAGTATAAACCATTATCCCTTTTCTCTGCCTAGCTCTTCCCATTTTCCTCCTTTAGGAAGGCTTCCAGGATGTCCACTTTCTCCTGTCTCCCCATTCCCATGTTGGGTCCCCGTGTGAACCCCGGGGGATGCCTGTGGTGGGGATGATACGGTGCGATTCCCCAGGTGCTGATACTTCCCCCAGCTCTTGGGTGTCCGTTTCCCTGACATAGACATGCCCGTGTCCCACGGTGAATGGGACCGAAGGGGACCCTCAGGGAGCCTCATCAGTTTTTCAATGGACCAGATTCAGTTTGATGCATAACCCTGCCCTCCGCTCCAAACAGAGCACTGTAGTGGGAGCTGCTGGCACAGTGGAGCAGGGGCGGGGTCTGAGCTTGGTCTTCCCGGAGAACAGGGCTGCGGAGGCTGTCTCTGTAGCCACTGCCACTGCCCCCCGCCCTCCGATAAAAAATAACGTTGATTGAGCCATCGCTATGTGGCGGGCACTGTGCAGCTTCTCCTTTACTCTCCACAACGACTCTATGATTAGGGTACAATTAAAAGAAATTTTTAAAAATCCTTATCCGAGGATATGTTCATCGACTCTAGAGAGAGAGGGAGAGTAAAACATCGATGTGAGAGAGAAGCACCCACTGGTTTCCTCCCATACGTGCCCCAGCTGGGGAGCGAGCCCACAGCCTCGGTCTGTGCCCTGACCAGGAGGCACACCCGCCATCTTGGGGGTACGGGGTGACGCTCCAACCAGGTGAACCACCTGGCCAGGGTTAGGGTACAGTTTTTAACTCACTTTTAAAGATAGAGAAACAGAGGCACCAAGAGCTTAAGCAACTTTGCTGGAGCTAAAAGGTGGCATCTGGCCAAATGGGACAAGTGCTCTATCAGAGGGAGACACGGGGTTATGTTGGAGCAAAAAGCACCTGTTGAGACCCGGACACCTGGGGAGGGGGAAGGGGAGCTGTCGATGGACAGGAAGAAGCTGGGGCGTTGTTTGCAGGCAAAGGCCTAGAGAAAGGGGCCAGCAGACATTTGGGGGATGATGGCCCACCCTGTGACTGTAGGGGAGGATGCGGGTGTGGGGGACAAGGGCCGAAGGTAAGCAGGCAGTCACAGAGGACCTCAAGCCCTGCGCTAAGGAGCTGGCCGAGGCATCCAAGGTTGGGTTTTGGGTGGAGTCAGATCAGAGGCAAGGAGGAGAGCCTCCTGGGGCCAGGCGACAGTCGTCTCAGGGAAGAGAGGGGAGGGCCCAGCGTGCAGCCTGGTGCCTGCTGCTCCCTTATACGATCTCAGTTCACCTTCCTACAGCTCCCAGGTTAGGCACCATCATCTCTGCTTTACAAATAAAGAAACTGGGGCTCAGATCTGACCAGAGGTGAGTTAGAGTCACTGAGGTAGGGGGACCCCACTATCTGGGATGGGGTCAGGGCCCAAGACATGTTTGCGCACTGGCACCGGAGGTGGGCGCACAGTGCTATGGGGTCCTCTCAGTGCATCCGCAGCTGCAAAGAGGAGGGTGGGCATGGAGTGAATGAGGGGGGCCCCTGGGGCTATACCTGGGTCACAAAAAACGCTAGGGCAATAATGGTGCTGGAAGGAAGGAAGGAAAGAAGGAAGGGCAGAGCTGAGGGGCTGGAGCCCAGGTTCAGGGGGTGGGCAGCCCGGGGTAGGTGGGGCCCCGGGGCTGTCTTGGGTGAGCCGGCTGTGGGTCCATCTGGATCTGGAACCGGGCTGGAGTGTTCTGGTCGACATCAAAGCCAAGGCTGGTGCTCCTGCTGGTGGGTTTGGGGGGCACCACCTTGGGATCCCTCCAGAGCTCTGATCTCCTTATCTATCGCCACCCTTGTCCTGGGGCCTCAGGCAGTTTACCAGCCACAGCTGCACCTCCACCCTGGAGGCCCTATAGAGGTCCCAAGACTCTCCAGCTGTCCTCGATGCTGACCTGTCCCCTGCATCCCACAGCCACCAGCTCCAGCCCCCACCCCTCTCCCACATACCTCTCAAGTCCATCTATAGCTCTACAACAGGGCAGCCCTCCCTCCTTCTCATTTGCATCCCTGGATCGACCCCAGACAGGTCTCCTGGACTCCAACCAGATGGAGAAAGCTTTTGAACCCACAAAGCCTATCAGCTCACTCTTGGGTGTGAACCCATCAGTTCCCTCTGATCCAAGGCCAGCGGGCTGGAGCCCTAAGTCCTGGCCCTAGGGCTTTCTGGGCCGTTCCGCACAGCTGGTTGCGCTGTGGCTGCTGCCCCACTGCCCTGGCATCTCCCTGCCCTCTTGCGCCCTCAGCGTATCTGGCCGTCCCCTCTCCCCCCAGAGTCCCCTTCTGAGCAGTGGAGGGGGCTGCACCCTCACTCTGCCTCACAGCCATGCCTGTCCTGGGCTGCCCAGAGCAGTTCTGCCACTGAAGGAGTGGCCCGACACCCCCCAACCCCCGACTCCTTCCCTTGGAGGAGCCCCTAATGTACAGGACAAGTTGGGGGAAGGGGGCCCACAGAGGGAACAGGACAAGACCCTGGGGGTTCGTTGTGCAGGAAAGTGGAATGTCCTTCATGCCACACCCATCACGCTCCCAGGGAAGCGGGCAGGGCCAGAGGCCTGTCTGGACCCCTGCCCGCCCCACCCACCTGCACTAAATCATTCTTTGTCCGGCTCTTCCCTCAGCACCCTTTCCTTCCCTGCCCCCGCCCCCACATGTGCCTGAGTCATTTATACCTCAGGGCCCTGGATTCTAAGGGTGATGTTGTCATAGGCTCCCCACCCCTGCCAGGTAGGGCTGCCTGCATTTCAGCAGGGACATTCTGGGGAGGAAGCCTTAAACTTTGCAGGGCTGGCCAACCATGAGAATTTCTGTGATCCCCCTCAGGAGAAGAAGGGGTCACTACCGCTGTCCCTGCCAAGATCAAATTCCAGAAGGGTGCTCTGCTTGCTCACCAGAGAGTGGAGCTGGTGTCTCCCCATCGGCCCTGTAAACTACTCCTCAGCTCACGAGCAGGTTTCAAATAGATGGTAACTGGCTTTGCTCCCCTTCTGCTCCTGGTCCCTCACAGCAGACATCTAGGATGAAGAGCTAGGGGTGGGGGGTGGCCAGGATGAGGGGCGAGGGTAGAGAGGAAGCTACAACCTGTGTTACTCAGGGCCCTGGCCCGTCCGTCCGGAGTGGGTGTGGAGGAGGAAGTGAGTCAGTGGGCACAGCGATTCATGCCTCAGAACCCTGACTTTCCTTTTCAACCCACTAAGCCAAGACATTTGTCCCAACAGGATCCCATGTGGCGGGGGGGGGGGGGGGATGGGAGCAAGAAGCTATTTACAAGGCAGAGGTGGCCTCCCATTCACCCACTGAGTTCCCTTTTTAGGAGCATAAAGGCTATGCGGCAGCTGGACACACAGTGATTGCAGACCTGCCGTGCAGGAGGGCATGTCACGGCTGCTGGAAATACTGGTGTAATCAACGCTGAGCACAACTACCAGGTCCCAGTTCTCCTTCTCAACGTACCTGTAGTTGCCATCTTTAGGTCCAATGTACAGTGAGGAAACTGAGGCTAGGAGAGGTGAAGGGGCTTGTCCAAGGTCGCAGCCCTGCCAGTCTAGAATCACACTAAAAGCCCAGGTTACGAGCCAGTGCCAGGCCTGGAATCTTCAAGAGGTACTCTGCGCAAGGGGCGGGGCTGGGGGAGTGCAGGTGACGTGGGGGCTCAGGAGTGCGGGAGGAATATGAAACCTCATAAAAGTTTTCAAAGAGCAAGTGGATATTTTCCAAGTATACAAGCGGGTAAAGGGCACTCCAGGCAGAGGGACCAGCATGTGCACAGGTCATGTGACATGACTGGCCCCGGTGTGTTTGTGGAATCCTGCTGGAGGCGAATTGCCGCTGCAGGAGAGGAGGCTGTGGGACCAGGAGGAGATGCTGAGCCCGTTCTACACACACTCAGCATCTGAGGAGCCTGCGGGTGGCCAGCCAAGTGGCTGGTGAGAGCTGAACATCAAGGCTGGAGCCTGGCTCTGGCCGGGTAGCTCAGTTGATTAGATCATTGCCCCGATATGCCAAGGTTACAGGTTCGATTCCCGGTCAGGGTGCATACAAGAATCAACCAATGAATGCATAAATAATTGGAACAACTCAGCTATTGGCTGGCAGGGAAATTTACCGATATTTGGGGTCTGCACACCAGGTCCCTCTGGGGGTCACTGCCCATTTACTCCCAGAACCCCTCTGTTCTTTCCCTCTCCCACCCTCCACATGCCCTACCACACCTGCACCTGAAGTCCAAGTCAAATCTGACCCGGGGCCTTCTCAAGCACGCTCTCTCCCTCCACCCCTTGCCCACGTTACTACAGCAGCCCCTCCCTGCTGGCTCGGTCTCTCTTAGCAATGCTAACTCCGTGCTGTAGTCACAACGTTCTTTCTAACGCCACCCATTGCCCCACCAGTGAGGCAGAGGTGGCCTCCATTTCACCCACTGAGAGCCCTAAAATACAATGTAACGTGGGTTTAGCCTCATTAAATCTGAGAGCTTTCAGAACTTGAGGCCAGGATGACTCCCTGGCCTCTGGAACGTGCTCTGGTTCATCTCTGACACCCCTGGGGGTCCCCAGCTCCGTGCAGGTAGACAGTAGTTCGTCCTTGAGTGTTTGAGGCTGACAGGTTCTGAGCAGGGACGTTGCCAGCACTCAGCACCTGCCCCACCCACCCCAGGCCTGTATCTGGGTCATTGGAAAGAGGAAATCTGATAAACCCATTCAAGCTTCACAGCTCCTCCTTATCGCCTCAGTTATTTGCATTTTCAATTCAAGTCAGAGATAGAGACCTGAGTCTTAGTTCAACAGAAGTTATTTGGTTCACTTAGTTCAACAAACACTAGGGGACTTGGGACACAAGGGATACCGTTAGAGAAATAATGAAATAATTTCTCTAGCCCTTTCCTTTCACTGAGGAGAAAATCGAGGCCTGGAGCAGGAAGGTAACCTGCCCAAGGTGAGAGGGTAGAAGGTAGTTCACATTAGACCCCTGTGGCGCTGCCGCAACCCCACTCTCTGTTCACTGACTGCCTGTGCGCATCACATCCGCGCCCTGGCCTTCCTGTGAGAAGCAAGTGAGCAAGTGGCGTGGTCTGGGCTCTGGGAGAGCGAGATGGGGTGTGTGGGGGAGGCCGGCGGAGCCAGGCTGGTGTGAACACGGCAAACACTGAAGAAACAAAGGTGCTTCTATGGGATTTTGACATCGTTGTTGCAACTGGGAACACTTCAGCCCCAACAGGGCCCCAGCTCTTCTGTTTCCTTCTTTCCTGTGGCCCCCTCTTGCTGGTCCTTTCCTTCTCCCTTATCCAGATACTCCTCCTCCAGGAAGCCTCCCTGACCCCGCAGCAGCATCCACAGTTGCACGTTGTTGTGGTCACCTGCAGAGGTAGATAGACCCCATCCAAGATTTGGTTCAATGTCAAGACTGATGATGCCCCATACATACCAGGAGTGTGTGATGAATTTTATTTACATAACTGAGGTCTCTGGGGGAGCAGAGCCAGCCTCTCCAGCAGGTCTTAAATGGCCGGAGAGAGCCAAGAAAGGAGATTGGCCCAGGATTTTTACTGTGGTTAGGGAATGAGGTCAGGGTGAGCATTTGTGTGGGACGGGCTTGCATGGTTCAAACCTCCCACGGATGCCAGAGGAGGGAGCGCAGCGCCCAGGCTTCGTCAGCTTTGCCAGGCACAAGGGGGAGAGGGAGAGGTGACAGCTTAAAAGCCGTTAGCAGCCAGGCATCAAACACTGGACTGAGACTCCTCGTTACATGTTTTATTCATGTGCCTTTATTTCTCTCTCTCTGTGTCTACATTTCTAGGTGAATCCCCTCTCCGTGGGGAAGAGTTGACAGGATGGAGCCACTGAGGGATGAGGCGAGGGATGAGATTCAGGACGATGCCACTGAAACTAGAGCATTTTAGGTGTTTGGCACGAACTCCCCAGCCCAGAGGCCTTTCCGGCTTCGAAGCCTCGCTCCGTCTCCCTCCGCCATCCCATCTCCATCCGATCTGCCCGATGCTCCCCCACATTCCTCAGCTGCGGCCCTCCCCCTACCAGGCGCTCAAGCTCCCGCTCCCACATTCCCTCTGGACACTCCCCTGGAGTGGAAAAACCATCCCTCATCCCTTTCCTGCTCCCAGCCCTGGGATCGGACATGCCGGCCGTTCCCGCTGGGCATGGCCAAAGAGATAAGGTTTGGCATGGAGCCCGCCGTGTCATCGCAGGGCTCTTGAAGCTGTTTCAGGCGGGACCCCGGCCCACACTGAGTGTCCACCCTGGCCGCTGAGTTCCTGGCCCTGGATGACTCCCTTTCTCCCAGGACAAGGTGGAGGACCCAGTGGCCAGACAGAAGGAGAACAAATTAATTGTTTAACTTCCAGCCAAGTCGGCTTCCTGTTCCTTGACCCTCAATATCTCCTAACTCCTGGAGGCCCAGCCACAGGTGGACCGTGGAGAAAGGCTGGGTGCTTCTGGGGGTCACAGCTTGGGAACAAAAGCTCTCTTAAGGGCAGAAAAGGACCTCAAAGTCACCGAGAACAGTGTTAGCTCAGCTGCTTTAGTTTAGGCATATCTGGCTGTCGGATCGACCTCTGCCTGGAGCTTGCCTCTTGCAGACACAGCTGTGGGAAGTGGCTTCCCGTCCTAACTGCCTCCATGAGCCTCGTGATCTTGGACATCCAGGTCCCCTCATAAATCACGTGGAGATGATAATCCTGACTTCACAGGGAGGCCGGGGAGATGAAACGAGTCTGCGTGTGAAATGAGTCATCACGTTGGGCCCCGGCCCTTCCCGAGCTCTGACTCTAATTTTGTATTCTTAATTCTTTATTCTTTTCTTTAAAGAGGGCTCCAAATTGTACAAGCCCTGAGTATCATACAAAAACGTTAATTATTAGCTTAAGTGGTTGAGAAAAGCTCTGGGGTCAGATGACACGGGATTAAAATCTGGGCCGTGTGGCCTTCACCAAGTTGCTTAACCTCCCCAAGCCTCAGTGCGCTTCCCTGACAGCAGAGATAACACCTAATCAGTGGTTGTGAGGATTTTATTTAGTCGTATTTGTAAAGCAGCTGGCATAGTTCCGGCTGCATAAGGACACCACATGTGAGTTTCTTTTTTTATTTTTAAAGTATTTTTTAAAGACTTATTTATTTATTTTCGGAGAGAGAGAGAGGAAGAGAAACATTGACATGTGAGACAAACATCAGCCAGTTGCCTCAGGCACACTCCCAAATGGGGACGTGGCCCTGCAACCCACGCATGTGTCCTGACAGGGAATTGAACCACAGACCCTTCGGTCTGCAGGCCGGCACTCCATCCACTGAGCCACACCAGCCAGGGCGGCATTTTTCTTACGATTACAAACTCTCAGAGATAGGAATACGAAACTGAATTTGAAGGGAGTGAGCGTGGAGGGCTGAACTCCTGGACCAAAATAGGAAAGCTCCTTTAGCGTAGTGAAAAGAATGCTCTCGGGAAATGGGTCTTCATGTTGTAATAAGGGAAATCTGAGTTAGACGGCATAGTGACCGTTTCAAGTTCCCTTTCAGTAGATTCTTTGCAAATAACCTTTAGGCCCCGCCCACCTAACTCCAACTGGCACCACCCACTACACACCTGTCGGGGCTGGCATCCCCGCCTAGTCTCCACTCGCCTAGTCTGAGCCCGGGTGGGAGAAGGGCAGCTTTGGGATTCTGCTGGGCTAGTCCCTGGAGGCAGGGGTGGTTGAGAAATGGCTGCAGTCTGGGTCCAGTCCCCTGGCCACGCAGGGCACGCTTAGGAGAAGGGATTCATTTCCACATCGATAGGCTTATAAGGGATGCCAGAAAGTGGGGTCTTTCGGGAGAAACGCTGTCTTGTTGCCAATACTAAGAATGCTTGGTGAGTTACCACTGCTAAATATCAGTCTGGCTTTGCTGAGGGACCATTCCCAGCTGGGATCAGGGCGGATGCGGGCGGGTGGGCAAAAGAAACAAAAAATCTCGACGAGGACAGAGAGGGGGCTGCGTACCAGAAAGAATGCCCAGAGACCGCCAGCAGCCTCTCAGAAACTCACAGCACCGCAGAGAGGAGTCGGACATTCCAGGCAGCGGCGCGCGGAGCTCAGTTCGCCCGCGCTCTCCAGCCAGGCGGGCAGAGGTGGCCGCGCCTGCAACGGCCTTTGCAGCAGCAGTAGCTGCCGCAGCAAACCGTCTGGACGAATACCAATCCCGGCCCCGCCCGTCCAATCTATCTTGCTCAAAAATGCGACGCTTCTCAGGAGACGCAAGGGGCGGGGAGGGGAAATCCTAGCCTTTGGGGGCCCTGGACAGGTGTTTGGGGGAGAGGGCGGAGCCATTTGGGGGAGGATGAGGAGGGAGGGGCGGTGCTGCCCCTTTAAGAGGCGGTGGCGGAGCCGGGACCTTTTCTCTTTCCCCGGAAGGAGAGCGGAGCCGCGGTTGGGAGCGCAAGGTGGGGAGGTGCGGAGCTGGGCGTGGAGAGGCGGGGCACGAGCGGGGGCACCCCTCCCTCCCGCCCTCCTTGCGGTCTACCGGTCTGCCTGCCCAGCCAGATCCGCCACGGAGCCAGGATCGAAGGCGACAGTGCAGCCAAGGGGGCGCGGCTGGGACGAGCTGTGAGGCATGGTGTCCGGGGCAGGGGCGCGGTGACCCAACGCGGGGCCGGCGGGCGAATAGATCCGCGGATCTCGGAGGGGAATCTGAGGGCGCAGACCTTGAGCGGACGTGAAGCCGACCAGGGCTGGGAGCCAAAAACTATCAGCGTTACGGGGCTTAACGACGCGGCGGGCCAGACTGTCTTCCAGTGGTGGCGAGAGCAGGTGGACAGGTCCTCACTCCCGCTCCACGTCCTCACGCTCGCTCGCCCCGGCTCCGCTCCCGCTCGCAGCCATGGGCCCCCGTCCCCGCCGCACCGTCCGTGTCCTGCGGGCGATGTTCTGCGCGCTCGCCTGGATGGTGGCCCCTGGCGGTCACCTCGCCTCTGCCTTCAACCTGGACACCCGATTCCTGGTGGTGAAGGAGGCCGGGAACCCGGGCAGCCTTTTCGGCTACTCGGTCGCCCTCCATCGGCAGACGGAGCAGGAGCTGCGCTACCTGTGAGTGAGGCTGGCGGGGGTGGGGAGAGAGAGAGCGAGGGAGAGAGAGAGAGAGAGAGAGAGAGAGAGAGAGAGAGAGGGAGGGAGCGCGCGAGAGCGTGAGCTGGGTGCGGATCCGGAGGTGAGTCGCGGGCCGCCGGCTACTGTGCACGAGGATTAAGGGGGCGGGGACCTGGGCGCCCTCCTGTTGCCGAGGTTTGGCGGGAAGTGGAGTGATTAGGCGTGGGAGGAGGGGGGGGGCAGTAATCATTGGCAAGCGCTGACCCAGCCAGAACCTGCCTAGACTCAGCCCCTCTGGAGAGCAGCACTGGGGTCCCGCTTTCCCGAGCCCCCCTTCCTTTCTCTGAATTGAGTACCTCTTCTCTCCAGGGGTGGGAGCTGGGGGAAACTGTAAGATAAACACGTAGTAGCTCCCCCTTACTCGTTTCCCGGGAAGAACCTATGGGCGCACGCATTTAAGCTCTCTCCCTTTACACCTCGCATTTAGTCTGCGGCCACGTCAGCCACACCCTTTGCCGAGCTAGACTGGAGGGGTTCTCAGCCCTTGGTGGTTGGAGGGTGAGGTGATGAGTCTGGGTGTTTGGAGCTGTCCAGGGGCTCCCTCTGCTCCTGGAGGCAGGGGAATAGAAGAGAGAGGAGGGGCTGTCCCAAATCCCGCTCATCTCCTGCCCCTCCAACCCAGCAGTGACACCCTCCCACCAGATAGCTTTCTTGCATTCCACAGATTCATGTTGGATCTTCAACCCTGAGTGTGTTTGTTTGGTTTCAAGAGGGAAATGGTGTTTTTCTCTCTCTTCTCCTCTCCTTCCCCGACAGCTGCAGAAAGAAGGGGAAGAGCTAGGCACAGGAGAGCGAGGGGAAGGTGACTGCATCCAAATGCTTGTGTCCCCTGCCCCCCACTGCCATCATGCACGCTTACGCCCAGAGGGGTATGTCCAGGTGTCAGATGTTTCTCTGCCATAGACTCATGAGATCAGCAGGTCGGGAAAAGGACAGCTGGGGGAGGTGAGGCTGTCCCTGGAGGGAAGGTGGTTAGGACAGGTCAAGCAGGCCCTATCACTTTGAGCTGGGTGACCTCCTAGCCGTCTGCCCCTAACCGGTGTCTGACTCCTGCTGAGCAAGAGGATACGGTCAGAAAAACGGTGTGTCGAAACCTCTCCCAACTCTGGCTGGGGCCTACAGAAACCTGAGGAAGGCTGGAATGCCCAAACTCCAAACTTGGCCCCTTCCCTGCTGGCCTAGCCCTGCCCAGTCTACCTATCTGAACTTGGCCTCCATTCCATTTAGCTTCTGCAGAGGCTAGGGCCACCACGCCCTTCCCAGCCTGGCCCCACGAACTTCGGTCTGGCCTTAACCAATCCTCCATCTTTTGGAGGCTCTAAGTAACCATCAACACAAGTTCCTATATTAGTGCTCTTTCTGCCCCCTTCCAGAAAAAGGTGTTCCATTCGAAGGCAACACCGTGTTAAGAGAAGATCAGGAAAGCGAGAGGAAGGGGGCAGGGGGTTGTTTTTGCTATATGACCTTGAGCAAGGTACTTCTCTCCTCTGGGCCAGTTTTCCCCAAAGAGGGGTTGGGCCTGGATCTATACGCTCCTTCCTGCCTCAGTTGCCCTATAAGAGGCAACTTGGCATTGTGGAGAGAGAAGAAAGCTTCAGCGTTCCACTGCCGATGTCACTAATACCTGAGCCTTAGTTTCCTCAGGTGCCAGGGCAAGGGGAACAACACACCTTCTGCAGGGGGCGATAGTGCGGCTCCAGTGAAATAATGTGTATAAAACGCTCTGCATATGCCAAGGCCCAGCAGAGGGCTCTTGTACCAAAGCCAGGACCTGGAGGTACCCTCACTACCCATGGGCCTCGCCCAAGACGGCTGAGCAGAGAAGTCCTGCTTTCCTTCCTGGGCAGTAGAGATGGCATTAGGCCTGATGGGAGCCCAGAGGCTCTGAAACTGAGGAACCCCAGAGAGGCAGGCAGTTGTAGACAGACTTCTGGGCCACTCTCCCCCGTCTCCTCCGTCGTTCCCACGGGCGGTTCGAGACCTTGGCTCATCCCCTCGTCTCATTGAATTCTGCTCCGTGGCCCTTGGCGAGAGCCAACTGGCCCAGCTGGGCTTCGCTGCAGCCAGCTGCATAGCCAGATGTGAGCAGCTGCC
Organism: Phyllostomus discolor; assembly: GCF_004126475.2. Lineage (NCBI taxonomy): Eukaryota > Metazoa > Chordata > Mammalia > Chiroptera > Phyllostomidae > Phyllostomus > Phyllostomus discolor. The sequence goes on along the minus strand of NC_040910.2, from coordinate 101,600,970 downwards.
TGGGTGCACAGCTCAGGGGAACCAGCAACTCGGATCTCAGTTGGGTGCCTCTTAGCCTCAGAGCCCCTTTGGGAAGGAAGGCAAGGATTCATGGCTCTGAACAAACTCTTAGCCCGGGGTTCACAGGAGGTTTTCTGGCCGTGTAGGGACCCCTGAAAGCATATGTTAAATCGCGTGTGTCTGTGCATGTTCCAGGGGCGGGAGCAGGGGAGAGCATAGCTTTCAACAGGTTCTCAAAGAAGGCCTCATTCCAGAAATGCTTAAAAGCCCAGGTGTGGGCCTCTTTTGTTCCCCATCACCCCCATCTCTGGACTGGGGTTCCCTGCCCGCAACATCAGAGGCTTTCCCCACCCCAGGCTACAGTTTCTCTGTCTCTTGATGTGAGGGACGGTGAGTAGGGCAGGGGGCCAAGGTGCACTGGGCTTCTCAGCGACATGCATGAGGCCCCCCCGGGGAGTAGAGGGACTGTCCCCCAGGGAGACGGCTACTGACTGACTCCCGAGCCCCCAGCCCCTGCTCTTTATTCCCTCCCGGGAGTCCAGGTGCCCTGGTCTGGCTGAGCTTTTGGGCTATAGGAGGAACCTCTGGGGCCCTCTCTCCCTTTCACCCTGGACTGGCCACGAGGGTTTCTGGGAAGTCTGCGGTGGGGGTGGCTGGGGCTCCTGGAAGATGAGGTCATACCCGAGGGAGGCAGGAACAAGGATTACCTGCTGTGCTCTCCTGAAACATGTTTCCCCGGGCGGACTAGCCACCTGGCGGCCTCCAGGGCTCCCGCCTAAGGAGACGTGCAGGGCAGCTGTGGCCGCAGGCAGAAGGCCTGCAATCCCAGTGGCCTTTGCCTCTGACACTCCGCGACAAACAGCCCAGGCCAAGGAGCTTTAAACTGGGCCGGAGGCAGGGGAAGCCTGATCTTGTAGCAGAAGAAAGGGGCTTGGTCAGAGTCGAACAAAGGAGGAGGAGGAGGAGGGCGTCCATTGCAGCAAGAGGAATTGAGGTTAGATGACATGAAGAATGCCCTAAGGGATCAAATATGGAAAAAATACTAAGGAGCAAGGGAGAGGGAGAAGCAAGGAGAAAAACAGCCTTGTTCTCTTTTTATCTGAGGCTTCGGCCAAGGCCTCTTTCTCCTGTTCACTCTCATTCTATCGCTTTCTCCAGCTTGTTGCTCTGGTTCTAGGGCTGAGTCACCAGAGGGGAGAGGGGGCTGGGTGGGCGGCATGAGAAGTAGGGGGAGGACAGAAAGGGCTGCAGTTTCAGCTACCACAGGAGCGGCCTCTGGGGAGACGTCTAATTTGGGCAGCAGGGTTGGCACAGAGCTGGGATCCAGGCATCTGAGAACGGCCACCACCCCACCCCCCGGGCTCTGAGCTGGGGCAGCCCCTTCCCCAACCTGCTCCCCATCCTGAGGTGGAAGGGAACCCTGAAGAGTAAGGCATAGGGGGCCCGTTGGCTTGAGGGCTGGACCCTCTGGGCCTCTGCAGGTTAACTGAAATCTCCCCACTGGAGCTACACCAGTGCCCTGCTGAGGTTGGGGGTCTGGGAGGTTAAGTCTTACAGGCTGTTTCTCTGAGCATCACCCCACCCCTGTGCTCCCAGGGGGCCGCCTTCTCTTTGGGGTGCGCCAGCCTGCTGCCCTGACCCCCATGGGCCTCGTACCCCAGCCCCTTCCCCTTCTACTGCTTTCTAGTTGGCTGTTGCATTAGCCTTGAACTGAGCCATGGGGCCTCGCAAGGAAGTGCTTTTCCAGAACCTGGAGCTCAGTGGGCCCCCCAGAGGCCGGGAGGGACTGTCTGGCTGGAGTCAGAGGAGAGGGTGAAGAGGCAGCTGGCTGTCCGAAAGCCCTTAAGAGGTCATTTTACCCACCCACCTACCTCCCGCAGGGGCTCGCTGCCCACCCAAGCCCCTGCACCCCCCCCACCCCGCAGCTCAGCCTGAGTCCAGGAGAGGTTTGGTCTGATCTTTCTTCCTTGCTCCAAGACGTGGGCAAAGCCTCCCACCTAGCCTCCTCCCTTCTGACTGCTGCTGTGGGGCTGGGCTCATTGGTGCTCTAGAACAGATCAGCTTTTAGATTCTCTGATCTGGACCAGATCCCACGGTGAGCGGCCTCGTTTGCATATTAATTTTCATGTCGGTAAGGTCTCTCCCACCCTCTGGGTTCTCCCCACACCTGGCTGTGGCTGGAGGCGGCTGGACCTGACCCTCCACACACCCATCTCCCCACATCCCCTCCTAGCCCTCTGGCTGTAGACCCATTGGATCCCGGGCTGGGAGCCAGAGGGCCTTAAAGGGCCTCTGAACAGGCCAAGTTGGAGCTAAAAATACTCCAGGGGGGTGGAGGGGGGGCGCTCCCTGTGGAATCTCTGGGGAGGGAAGGGTTTAGGATGCGGGCCTGGGATTAGGGCATCGGCTCTGCCCACCGCCCATCAGTAGGCACAAGACAGGGGTGGGGAGGGTTGTAGACGGTGAGGGGATTTATTTCAGTCCAGTTTCCATTTGCGCTCAGCTCTGCCTGCTCGGTTCCCCAGGAGGCTAAAGGGAGGGTCCCTCAGCCCATACCCTTGGACATCTCGGGTAGGCGGCAGTGGAAGCAGCAACACGTCCATTTCATTGCACGCTCGGGAAGCAGCCTGGGCGCCTCTCGCCCGCGGAGGCCTGGACCCACCCCTTCACGGTCATTGTAGCAAGCCTCTAGCCTCTACTTCCAGCCAACTTGAAAACCCCACTGTAGAATGACTCTAGCCGCCAGGGCCCCACACCCACCTTAGTGGCTGCCTGGTCTCCTCTCCTTAGGCATTGGGAATGCTACCGTGTCCCATCCTCTGCTCCATCTAAATAACCAGATTAGTCTGCTATTTGCCCTCTGCCTCAGGCCTCCTAACGGGGGCGGGGGAGGGGGGAGCAGAAATTCCTGGGTTCCTGGAGGGAGACCTAGGGCTGTGCTTAGGGCCAGTCCTGATGTCTCAGGAATCAGAACGACAGTGTTCATGCTGACCATGGCTTTGTGGTCAGAGAGCCCTTTCAGAGAAAGAACCCATCTCCCCCCAACAACCCTGGGGGAACTCAGGGCTTGCACCGGCCCCTCGAGGCAGAACAAACCTTACAACCGGGCCCTTAGGCTTCCAGGCTGAGATGTCTCTTTCCTGGGTCTTCCTTCTCTCACCTGTCAGGCCCCCCAGGGGTGGCTGTCCGTGGGTGGTCAGGCAGCCACTCACCAGGCACCCTCCTGAGCCTCGAAGAGGGTGACTACCTGGGCCTGGCTGCCTCACTGGCCCCCTGCCAACCTTTCTGGCTAGCAGTGCCTAGCAGTGCCTAGCACTTCCCCAGGCCAGAGTGAGGTCTGAGCAGAGGTATAATGTACAGGCAGAGGTCCCACCCCTTTCCCTGCACCCCCAGGCTGTGCATTCCTGACACCCAGTGGGCGGAGGCACCCAGGCCCTGGCATGCCTAGGCCCCCACCCTGCCCACTCCCTGCCTCCCTGCAACCTTCACTCCCAGGTCCCAGGTAGGAGCAGCAGGTGGGGTATGGCTCGGCACTGCCAGACTCTGGCAGGCGGCCTGGAGCCCGAGTTCTGAGCTGGGAGCCGCATTGTGACAGCGTTGTTGGGGCCAGGTGGAGGGGTTCTTAGGAGGTGCCTGCCACCAGGAGGCTGGGTCCTGCAGGATCAAGGCGGCGATCCTGGGAGGAGGTCCGCAGGCTGCCAAGAGAGGACACGGTGCTGGGAGAGCAAGGAGTGGGGGACCCGGGTCCTCAAACTGGGTGTAGGCCCAGGTCTGCAAAATGCAGGCGCCAGAGCTCCACCCCCGTTCGGTTCAGGTGGCCTGTGATGGGCTGAAGACTGTGCCCTTTTAACACATACCCCAGTGATTTCTGGTGCGGGTGGTCTGAGGACCCTCTAGAGATGTTATTCCAAGGCTGGTCCCCTTTCTGTCCTCTGGTCACCTCTCTGGTATGGGATGGGTTGCCGGGATCCTAAGCAACCTTGTAGGAACTTGCGGTCAGTGTCTCTAACGATGGACAGGCTGGGAACAAGGTGATAGTCCTCACCCGTCCCCACTCTCACGCCCCCCTCCCAAGAACGCTGCCCTGGGGCCACATTGTCCAAAACGCCGGGCACCCGGTCCCACCCAATGCCTGTGTGCCTGTCTTAAGGGGGTAGTGTGGGGGGTGAACATCACCCAGATCACTCCGGGGTCCATGTCTCCTAGATCTAAGTCCTCGGATGGCTTAGAGTGGAAGGACCCAAGAACACACCCCGCCCCACCCGACCCCACCCCTCGTATGTTGTCCCCTGGGGCCGCCTGGAAGTTGAACCCTGTGCCAGGATTCTTCCAGTCTTACTCTCTCTGGGTCTGCCTTCATCTCAGAGGCTGCAGCATTCCTTCCAAAACTCAGATCTGACCGCGTCATGCCCTTGCATAGCCTCCCGCCAAGGCTCCCCCTCGGCCCGTCCCACCCTGCCCTCTCCTCCCGCTCCAGGTGCCTGGATTCCAGTGGTCTCAGGGCCCTGCAGATCCCTACGTCACCCTGCCTGCTCACGCCTTCCGGCCTGTGCACATGCCGGCCACGTGCCTGAAGTGCCCTCCCTCCCCTTCCCCGGTGGACCCTGGTCATCAGACTCAGGCCTCGTCCCTTCGCCCTGACTGCTCCTTGTGCAGAGTCTGGGCTGGTTGGTTCTCCGCTCTCCTCTCACGAGGCACCCGCTGCGGAGGGCTGCTTCCTTGCCGGCCTTCCCCTGCCCAGGTGCTGCCGGAGGGCGGCGGCTGGGATCCGTTCACCTCCCAATCCCAGAGCCCGGTGCAGAGCCTGGCAGAGCAGGTGCTCAGTAAGTGCACGTTAAACAGCGAGTTGTTTGAAATGGGCTCTGGGAAGTCTGAGCCCCGCCCCCCTACCTCCTTGGCCCCCAGGCTCCTGGTTGGTGCCCCCCCGGGACCTCGCCGTGCCTGATGGCTACACCAACCGGACCGGTGCTGTGTACCTGTGCCCACTCACTGCCCAGAAGGACGACTGCGAGAGGATGGACATCACAGAGAAAAGTGAGGGGAAGGGGCCAGGGAGCACCACCGGACCAGGAGCCCAGGGGGGGCAGGTAGTCGAGAGAAGAAGGACCTGGAGGGGATAAAAGGCTTGTCTGGGCTGTTTCTAGTCACTTCTTGAACAAACGGGAAGAGGGGATCCCAGAGGAGAGTGGGACCCTGTGGGGTTTGTGGGGCTCAGACCACGAGGGGCTGGAGAAGGGGAGTGGGGGTGGCTGCAGTGCTGGAGGGGAGGGTCCATGAGGGGCCAACCCCTGCCTTCTGCAGGCTCTAGGCACTGGGGGGATGGGGTGCCTGGCTCATGATCCCACCCACAGGTGACCCTGACCATCACATCATTGAGGACATGTGGCTTGGGGTGACTGTGGCCAGCCAGGGCCCTGCAGGCAGAGTCCTGGTAAGTGGGCACTCAAGTCGCCTCCCCTCCCCGATCCAGCCCTCTCCTTCATCTCCCCCGGGCTGGGGTGGGAGGCTGGGGTGGGGAAGCAGAGGACAGAGGGGTTCCTCAGTGCATGAGCTGGGCGTTTGCAAACATCCATTTCTGTGGCTATCTGCATCCCTCAATCCTGCCTTTGTGGGGGGCGGGGTCTGGCACACTGCCAGACCCAGCATGGCCTGGGTCGTGTCTGAATCACACTTCCTCCCTGCCCCACCCCTGCCCCGCGTTGAGTTGCTCACCCTTCGTGTGAAGGAGCTGAGCTGAGCTGCTGGATCTGCAAGAGGAAAGGGCAGATCGGGCCCCGGGCGGTGTGGCCTGATTTCACCCCTCCCTGGGAGGCTGGCCGGCCCCAAGAGGCACAGTCCTCCTGACCCCAGCTCACTGGGACTGGGTTTAAGGGCCACTTCCTGTTGTCAGTTGTCACCTCCTGCCTGCATTTTTCAGTGCTGGCCCCCTGGTGGGGGGGGGGGGGTCTCAATTTCTGAGTCCCAGATAGACAATTTTTAAAAATTGATGTAAAATTTACATACAGTGAAATGTACAGATTTTAGGTTTCAATGAGTTTTGAAAAGTATACACCTGTGTAACCAAGATCCATGAAAGAAATAGCATCTGTACTTCACTCTGGAAAGTCTGCCCCTTTAAACCCGTCATCACTCCTACCGCCAGGGCGCAGCCCTTGCTGCTGTGCTCTGTCACATCCGAACACTGTGAAGTTCCGGGTTTGCATCCATTCACTCAGGCACCTCTTCAGGCCACGGTCATGGGCGGTGTGCGTCTAGGGCCCACTGAAGGCGGTTCTAGATCCTGGGTCCTTCAGCATTGGCAGCTCATTCCTTCAACAAGTTTTTTTTTAAAGATTGATTGATTAGCCCTGGCTGGCATAGCTCAGTGGATTGAGCGCGGGCTGTGAACCAAAGCATTGCAGGTTCCATTCCCAGCCAGGGCACATGCCTGGGTTGCAGGCCATGACCCCCAGCAACCGCACATTGATGTTTCTCTCTCCCTGTCTTTCTCCCTCCTTTCCCTCTCTAAAAATAAATAAATAAAATCTTAAAAAAAAGATTGATTGATTTTTACAGAGGAAGGGAGAGAGATAGAGAGGAGGAGAACCATCAGTGTGTGGTTGCCTCTCGAGTGCCCCCTACTGGGGACCTGGCCCACAACCGAGCATGTGCCCCGACTGGGAAGTGAACTGGCGACCTTTCAGTGTGCAGGCTGGCACTCAGTCCACTGATCCACACCAGCCAGGGCCCTTTGACAGGTTTTTAGTGAGCATCTACTGTGTGCTGTGCACGGTGCCAGCACTAGGAGCTTAGTGGTGACGGTTCCGGCTCGGCCGGTGGGAGTGAAGCTCACAGTTGGAAGGGGCAGAAGGAGTAAGCCGGCAAGAACTAGGCCCGGTGCTGGATTTCTGCCTGGCCCTTGGCTGTTTTACAAACACCCTATTCTGACTGATTTGCCCAGTAACTATTTATCGAGCCCCTCCAGCCTGCAGGGGAAAGTGCGAGGCAGGCAGCCCGGCCCAGTGCTGAACAGCTTAGACTTCAGAGCCGGACGGCCTTGTTCGAACATCCCCTGCCCCTCTCCAGGTGTGAGACCTTGGGCAGAGACTTAGTCTCTGTGCCTCAGCCTCCCTGTCTAAAGGGGAGGAAGCAATTGTCCCTACTCCGTAGTGTTGTTAGGAGGCTTGAAAAGGTTAATATGCGAAGAGCTGACAACTGTGCCTGACATGTAGTAAGCACTCAGTTTTAGCTGTGGTTGTTGTTATTGTTGTTGTTGTCAGTGGTCCTTTCAGTCAGAGGGCAGGGTTAAGCCCTGGCTGGTGTGACTCAGTGGCTTGAGCGCTGGCCTGCAAACTGAAAGGTTGCTGGTTCGATTCCTGGTCAGAGCATAAGCCTGGGTTGCTGACTAGGTCCCCAGAGGCAACTGATATCTCTCCCTCTCTTCCCCTCTCTCTAAAATAAAATAAAATCTTAAAAAAAAGAGGGCGAGGTTATAGGGAGACAGCAGAGAAGCAAGTCCCTTAATTCGCTCGGTATCCAGCTCCTTTTTGACCAGCGAGCCTGAACCCACACCCCCTCATCCGTTCCCGTTGTGTTTTGCCAAGATCTCTGAGCCCCTCTCCAATCCAGTAATGTTTGTCCTTCTAAAAGGTGTTTCCAACTTTCAGAGCAGACTTCTAAATTCTGGAAAGGAGATGCAGGTCCAGGCATAGCTGTAGGAAGACAAAAAAGCTAGGAGACACCTTTCAGTGCCTCCCCCGCAAAGCCAGAGGTGCCCAGGACCCAGGAGACAGCTGGCCCTGGGTCCCCGCTGCAGGCTCAGGCTGCCTGTTGGGGTGGGGCCCCCAGGTCTGCGCCCACCGCTACACCCAGGTGCTGTGGTCGGGGTTGGAGGACCAGCGGCGCATGGTGGGCAAGTGCTACGTGCGGGGCAACGACCTGGAGCTGGACGCCAGCGACGACTGGCAGACCTACCACAACGAGATGTGCAACAGCAACACCGACTACCTGGAGACCGGCATGTGCCAGCTGGGCACCAGCGGCGGCTTCACCCAGAACACCGTGTACTTCGGCGCTCCGGGGGCCTACAACTGGAAAGGTGAGGACCGTGAGGGAAGAGGAGGCACAGAGACTGCCTACCCTAGTTAGCCGCTGGAACGGCTGGCCGAGACTCTCCACACCGGGGGGCAGGGGGGTGGGGACAGGGAGGGACAGAAGAGACGGGACCCTCTTGCCCAAGTCAGCAACCACCACCACTTCTACTACTTGAAAGCAGTTCATAGGTGCCGGAGGCTTTACACGTATCATCTTATTAATCTTAAAAGACTCTGTGAGGCAGGTATTACTATACCCATTTTGCAGAAAACTGAGCCTCAGAGAAGTGAATAAATTGCTCAAGCCAAGAGCAAGTTATGAGACGTGAGTTAGAACGCAAGTCCATCGGACTCCAGTTTAACCACTAAAAACTGATGCAGAGAATGAAACACACTCCTGGTACAACTACGAAACGGTCCAGGAGGATGTGGTAAAGTAAAGAGTAAAAGCACCCATCCTCTCACCCCTGCCCCTCCCTCCCATCTCCATCGTCCCATTTCCCAGTGTGTATTGATTCTTGTGGCTCATCCAGAACTTAGAATACACAGCTACCTTTAAACACACACACAAAGAGAATCGCATGGAACATGCTGTTCTACTTCCTCTTTTCACTTTTCAATACACTGTGAGCCCTTTCTTTCATGTCAGTGCTATAGGGCTATCCTGTGGGAGCTGCGAAGTGTTTCCTTGTATCCTTGCTTTTCGTAACAGCCACAGCACACGCCCCTCCATCTCTGCTTCCCTCCACCACACAGGTTGTGACAACAGCGATCCCTTAACTGCAGCCTGTAGTAGAATCAACAGGTAGGGGGAGCCCGGAGCCTCGCCCTCCCGGCGAAGGTGTAATCACAGCTCTAGACTCCCTTGAGGCTGAGGCCTCTGCCCGCTGCAATGACCTGCCCTGGTCCTTCAGAACCTTGGCAGGGGGGCAGGTACTCTACAGCAGCAGCCCCGGGCGGCAGGGGCCAGGAGGCAGCCCGAATGTGCGGGCGGGTCCAGGAGGAGATAATGGCCTGAGGTCTGGCCTCAGGTGTCGAGACTGGGGGAAGTGTCACCTAGCAGCCAGGAGCCTGGTTGACCGGATTCCAGCCGTGTCTCTGCAACCAGCTCCCCCTGTCCCTAAGCCTCACTGTTCTCATCTGCAAAACAAGGGCCATGATTCTACCTCACAAACTTATTAAAGGAAATAGGAAGTGATTTGCACATGGCAAAGTGCTCACAAATTTTTAAAAAGGTCATTAACATCCTCTTCCGGGGAGGGGCCTGGACGTGGTGGAGGAGAGGGTGGTGACTTACGCTCCCTCTCCCCAAATCCTTGTGAAGGAAACAGCTACATGATTCAGCGGAAGGACTGGGATTTGTCTGAATACAGTTACAAGGACCCAGAGGACCAAGGGAACCTCTATATTGGTGAGTCCAGTTGTGGTGGCCCGATGGGTGGAAGAGGAGGGGGTGCTCAGTCCCTGGCACACTGGCCCTCTCCCCGTCGGTGCCTGATGGAACAGTGAGGCCAGGGTGCCAGTGTGAATAGCGGTATTTAGTTCAACTAGCACCTCATGAGCGCCAAGATGCGAAGTCCCTGCCCTCATGGAGCTCACAGTCCAGTGTGCAGAGAGGGCTGGGGATGGGCATCCAGAAGTCACTTGTTTGCCCAACTTAGAATAGAGGAGAAGAGGATCAGGGGGTGGCGACCCCCAGAGTGGGTCCAGAGTAGAAAGCAACAACATTTACTAGGGCATTGATTGACCACCTTCCCCCCCATCCCAGGCTACACGGTGCAGGTGGGAAGCGCCATCCTGCACCCTACAGACATCACCATTGTGACGGGTGCCCCGCGGCACCAGCATATAGGTGCAGTCTTCTTGCTGAGCCAGGAGGTAGGCGGAGACCTGCGGAGGAGGCAGGTGCTGGAGGGCACACAGGTGGGCGCCTATTTTGGCAGCGCCATTGCCCTGGCAGACCTGAACAATGATGGGTGAGAATCCAGGCACGTTCTCTGGGGCCAGGGAGAATGGTGAGGGGGGCAGGCTTGCCAAGGCAGAGATCCAGAGGCTTGCGTTTGTGTGCTTGTTTGCGTGCTATTGCGGGGATTTGCAAATCAGTTGTGCTTGTTGATTTGCCGTCAGACTCTGTGGGATTCTGGGTACTTGCATGTCAGTTGCATGGCACCTGCATCTCTGTCTATGTCTGTCATTTCTATGGCCCGAGTGGGTGTGGGCTGTTTGGGTGTGATCTGTACCTGCGTGGCTTCCCCCCTGTGTTTTCTATTAGATGGTCGTGCTCGAATTTCCTTGGCTTTCCCAAGACCTGTGGCCAGAGGTGCCGCCTGTACAGCCATGCACCCTGGCACACTGTGCCTGCTGAACAGGAGTTGCGCTGCCTGTTGCAAGCTCAGCTCACACTCCCGTTTCCCCCTCCTTCTCTCCTGTGCAGGTGGCAGGACCTCCTGGTGGGTGCCCCCTACTACTTTGAGCGGAAGAAGGAGGTAGGGGGCGCCATCTACGTCTTCATGAACCAGGCAGGCACCTCCTTCCCTGCCCACCCCAACCTCCTTCTCCACGGCCCCAGTCGCTCCGCCTTTGGCTTCTCCGTGGCCAGCATTGGTGACGTCAACCAGGATGGATTCCAGGGTATGAGCTAGCACTCCCTCCCAGCAAACCCCGCCCCCGCCACCGAGTGCCCGCTGCGTGCCAGGCTTGACAGGGCTCCGAGAGGAGATGGGATGGGGCCCAGGCCCTGAGACGCTCACAGACGTGCTAGAGAGAGGAGGGTGTGTAGGGGGAGCGTCCGTGGGTGAGGGGTGAACCTACTGATGGGCATCAAGGCTGGGCTGAGTGTGCACGACGGAGGCAAGCAGAAGGGGCACAATATGAGGGTGGGGTGCTTGCCCGGTATGCCCAAATCGAGCGAGTGTGCGGTGCTCGTTTGAGATGAGACTAGGGAGGTAGTGTGGGGTGGGGAACTGGGGCTTTCTGTTTGGGTAACAGCAGAGGGGTGTCCAGAGAGGGTCTGGGGGCAAGGATATTGATATGATAGCTTGGTAGCTGGGCACCCTGTTACCCTGAGAGGTCATTGTGGAAAGGGTTGTGGGATGGATGGGGGAGCAAGGCTGTGGTGTTAAAATCAAGGGTGTAGTGCATCAGTGGGGGAAAGTATGGGCTGGGACAAGGTGGGAGCCCTGGGGATAGAGGAAGCCATCAGAACTCTGCAGCACTTAGGGACCAGTCAGACGTGCATGTTGGAGAGAGGGACAGATCACGGGGCCGGGCCTGGTTATCATGAGAGCGCTGGGCTTATCGGGAAGTCGCTTCTCTGGCATCCTCAGTTTCCCGGAACATAGTGGAGAACCCAGGGGAGGCCATGGAGTCGCTAAAGAGTCGGAACAGGTGACAGAGTTCGGTTAACAAAGCGCCTTCTGACACGCGCCGTCCAGCTTCCACGCAGGACCTACGGGTTCTTCCCGAGCATACTTTTTTAACAAGCTTGGCATTCTGGTTACTTAGTCCTCGTCAGGTCAAAAGCTGCACACGAAGAGTTGAGTAAAGCTTAAGAAGCGAAAACATTTTGGATTGATGTGTGGAAATAATGGTTAGAATTTTAGAAGTCTGGACATTTTCACAAGTAAAGTTCCCTACAGTGTTTTGATTACAATCGCAGCCCCCCACGTGAGACAGACAGGGGCTTCCGTCGCCTGTCCTCTGCTCACTAGCTGTGTGGCTTCGGGATTTCCCAGTTCGTTTCCTCCTCCATAACGTGGGGACAGCAGTACTCACAGCCAGCACCCTTGGGAGGGTTAAACGAGATGAGTACTTGACAACCGCCTGGCACAGTCACCAAAGGGACACCTGCCTTTGTGCCCCGGCTGGTGCAGGACACTGGAAGGACCAGGTGTTTGCAGGGGAAACTGGGGGGGGCCAGGGCAGGCACTGGGATAGGGGAGAACGAACACCAGGCGGTGGTGAGGAATCTGGGGTGTGGGCTGCCTGAGACACTGACCTGCTGCGTAACTGGGTCACTTCCCTCTCCTGGACCCACTCTTCCACGTATAAAAGGAGGCCTTTGGGTGCCCGATGGTCCCAGTTTTAATCGGAGCCACAGGGCTCTGTTCCCTGATGGTGTGAGTACCGTCTGGCAGGGTGAGGTCAAGGGCATGCTGGGCTCGGTGGCTGGAGCACAGGGCTGGGGAGACGGGGGGCCCACAGTCCCTGTGGTGACCCCCTTCTGCCTCTGCTCCCCAGACATTGCCGTGGGAGCCCCATTTGAGGGCTTGGGCACCGTGTACATCTACCATGGCAGCTCCAGGGGTCTCCTCCAGCAGCCCCAGCAGGTATGAATGGACGGGGACTGGGGGCCTCTCCTCTTCTGGCTCACTCGCCCCCTCCTTCCCCATGGTCCTGACTCCCCAGCGCTGCCCTAGAGCCTGTCTTCAGTGCTTCCCCCCGCCCCCAGGTAATCCACGGAGAGGACCTGAGACTACCTGGCTTGGCCTCCTTTGGCTACTCCCTGAGCGGAAAGATGGATGTGGATGAGAACTTCTACCCAGACCTGCTAGTAGGGAGCCTGTCAGACCGCATCGTGCTGCTGCGGTGAGCCAAGGCGACGGTGAATAGGGGCCGTTCTCTCTTCCAGCCCTGCCTGCGTGGAGCCCCGTCTCTGTCCACCTTCACCACCAGGTCCACGCAAGCCTGAGCCCTAGCCTTGCCTGGCCTGGGGCAGGCAGGAGGTGCTGAGGTCTGCGTGTCTTCCCCACAGGGCCAGGCCTGTCATCAACATCCTGCACAGGACCTTGGAGGCCAGGCCGTCTGTGCTGGACCCTGCGCTCTGCACAGCCACCTCCTGGTGAGACTCTCTGTCCTTCCTCTGCCCACCCATTCCTCTTTACGTACGGACGAACCAGGAGGGGCCCTGGCTCCCAAACCTCTCCCCTGGCAACCCCTGGTACCCCACCATGAGGGGGTTGGTTCTTGGGGTAAGCATTGTCCAGCCTACCCAACCTCATTAAAAAGCAAAATTCCTTGCAGGAGGTAATGGATGAATGGGGGGAGGGCATGGTGGTTAGGAGGGGGAGCTCTGGACCTCCTGCTTCAAATACAGCTTTGCCCGCTGTAGGGGTACAGGTGGGCTCTGGGGGTGAGATCCCAGGGGAGGAGGAACAAGGGAGACACTTAGGATGTAGGGAAGAAGAGAGCCACTTTTAGCAAATGATTAATCTTTCTGAGTCTCAGATTCTTTTTTTTTTTAAAAAAAGCATTTTATTTATTTATTTATAGAGAGAGGGGAAGCGAGGAAGAGAAACATCAATGTGTGGTTGCCTCTCATGCGCCCCCTACTGGGGACCTGGCCTGCAACCAGACCTGTGCCCTGACTGGGAATTGAACCAGTGACCCTTTGGTTCGCAGGCTGGTACTCAATCCACTGGGCCACACCAGCCAGGACAGATACTGTGCCTATAAAACAAAGTTAATAATAGCCAATTCGAAGGATTGTTTTGGTAATTAAATGAGATAATGTACAAAAAGCCCTTAGCATGGCACCCTGTATACCTTAAATGCTCAAAGCACGTTAGTTGCTAAGACGGTGACTCGAAGTCTTCGTGTGCACCAGGGGGTTGGATCAGAAGGCAGAGGGAGGCAGAGCAGAGCGGAGGGGCGGTGAGAGGAGAGCTGGACCGGAGACCGGGCTGGGCCACAGCTTCGGGCAGCTCCTTCTGCTCTCAGGGCCTTGGTTTCCCCACCGGTGACTTCTCTCCCTATTCTGTGGCTCTAACTGGAGTGGGGAGGCAAGAAGCCAGGGACACCCCAGACCGGTTCTGTGGGTTCCCCGGTTTTGCCCCTGCCTTTCCCCTGAAGGGCCCTGTGTCCCCTTGCCCAGGAAAAGAAGTAAGAGCTAGGGCCTGGATATCCAGATCCCACTGTGACCAGGTCCTCCTGTATGTCCCCTGCCCCCCCCAACCCCTAACAGTGTGCAGGTGGAGCTGTGCTTTGCTTACAAACAGAGTGCCGGGAACCCCAGCTACAGGCGAAACATCAGTGAGTGCCGGGGTGCAGGGTGAGGAGGGGCACGCTCACCTGCTCACTGGCTGACCACCCTGTGCTCCGCCCACAGCCCTGGCTTACACCCTGGAGGCCGACCGGGACCGCCGCCCGCCCCGGCTGCGCTTTGCACAGAGCCAGTCGGCCATTCTCCACGGCCTCTTCTCCATGCCCGAGATGCGCTGCCAGAAGCTAGAGCTGCTCCTGATGGTGAGCGAGCCATCCCTCCAAGGCATAGCCAGCTCCCCCCCGGGTCAAGGGCGAGGGACTGGAGTCTCCCCGGTGACAGCGATGGGGGAGGTTGCCTGGAAGGCCACAGGTCTCGAGGGGGACAGTGCACGGCATCCAGCATGTGGTAGAGGAGAGACCCTTGGAGTGGGGATGGGGCCAAAGGTCCCCTCACCTCTGAGAAGAGTGAGGGCTGTGAGACTCAGCTCAGCTCTGGGGGAAAGGGGTCCAAGAGTGGGGGGCAAGCTTAGCCACTCTCTGGGACATCAGAGTGGACAGGGAGAGTTCAACCTGCAGATCCCTGGGATGAAGGGGGACTCGAACCTCTTCAAAAAGATCTCTGGGGAGGACGAGCTCCATCTCCTCACTTGTCGATCAAGGTGGTAGGAAGGGGGTCAATTTGGTAATAGGACAAGAGGAGGTTCAGCCATACTGGGTGGCTTTCGAGGTGGAGGGGAGACCTAGGCTTTTCCCTGGGGCCTCAGGATGGTGTGAGGTTTCAACTGGGCAGGGAGGGCAGGGCAGATAATGGCTCAGCTTGCGTCTTTCCCAGGACAACATCCGCGACAAACTCCATCCCATCGTTATCTCCATGAACTACTCTTTACCCCTGCATTTGCCGGAGCGCCCCCGGCTGGGGCTGCGGTCCCTGGACGCTTACCCAGTCCTCAACCAGGCACAGGCTCTGGAGAACCACACCGAGGTGGGTGGGACCAGCAGGGCCGGGCCGGAAGGGCTGTGGGAGGAGAAGGTGCTGTGGGTGGTGCGCTCCTCACACCACTGGCCACCCCAGGTCCAGTTCCAGAAGGAGTGCGGGCAGGACAACAAGTGCGACAGCAACTTGCAGATGCAGGCGGCCTTCGTGTCGGAGCAGGGGCAGCAGCTGAGCAGGTGCACTCCGGGCCGCACCGATTGGCCAAGGGTGGGAGGCCTTCATTGGCTAATGGGAATTGAGGGGCGGAGATCTGAGGGGTGGGGCTTCATTGAGAGTGGGGGGGGCCTCAGAAAGAGGCGAGTCTAAGAGGCTGGACTTTTATTGACCAGGTAGAATGTGTGAGGCTGACCTTCACTGACTACAAAGTGGTTTTTGTTTATTTTTTCACTAGGTGGGACTAGAGGGTGAGGCCTGGGTGTCTAGAGAAGGGGCTTTCCTGACCTAGTAGACCCGAGGGGCGGGTCCGGGGCGGGGCTTTGGGCTCAGTCCTTGGCTCCTCCCTTTCCAGGCTCCAGTACAGTAAAGACCTCAGGAGACTGCTTCTGAGCATCAACGTGACCAACACCCGAAGCTCGGAGCGGCTTGGGGAAGATGCCCACGAGGCGCTGCTCACCCTGGCAGTTCCCCCCTCCCTGCTGCTGTCCTCAGTGCGCCCTGTGAGTGCCCAGCCCGGGCTCTGCCGCGCATTTGCGTCCTTGTATGCGTGTTATTTACAGCGTTGTCATTTGTCTTGTGGCCCCTCTTCTCTGGCCTGGGCCCCTCAGGTGCCTACGGCATCTCTGGTGCTAGGGGAATCCTGTTCTCAAGCATCTGGGGCTTCAGACAGACCCCGAGCCAAAGGGAAGGGGAGGGTCAAGCTCTACTCTGACCACCCAGACCTGATTATCTTCTTTCCTCAGGCTGGAACTTGCCAGGCCAACGAGACCATCCTCTGTGAGCTGGGGAATCCCTTCAAACAGAACCAGAGGGTAAGCCCTGGCCACGCCCACCCAGACTACTTATTCTTCTTGCTTCTGCCTGCCTGCCTGCTTCCTGGCTTTCCTTGAAACAAAGAGTCAGAGTGGGTGGGAGAGGAGGAGGAGGTAAAGTAAGGGGTGGGGAGAGATCCAGAGAGGGAGAAAACTGCAGCTGCTAGGGAGCAATGCACAAAGACACAAAGCGAGAGGAGGTAGAGGTAAGGAGCCAGTTTTGCTGAGCACCTACTATATGCCACACCCCAAGCCCAGCACTTTGCTTCTTCTATGATATAATTCTCACAACCTTCTGAGGTGGTAGATGCTGTTTTACAGAAAGGAAACAGGCTTAGAAAGTTGTAGTGACTTGCTTAAGGTCACACAGCTCAAAAGTAGTAAAGTTGTTATTGACAGAGAAGGGGGAGAGGGAAGCAAAGAGGAGACCCGGGAGGTAAAACAATGGAGATGGGTGGGGAGGTGGAGACCCCTCACCCAGAATGGGGCGGGGAGAGGAGGCCAGAGAACCAACTCTCTAGCATAGTACTCAGCACCCCCCGCCCCATGGCTTCACCCCTGCCTGGCCCCAAACACCCCTCCCGACCTCACTGGCCCTCATGGCAGATGGAGCTGCTCATCGCCTTTGAGGTCACTGGGGTGACCCTGCACACAAGGGAACTCCAGGCGCAGCTGCAGCTCTCCACGTAAGTGACTTTGCAAAGCCAGTCTGTGTTGGGGCTGAGGTGTCCTGGGGCCTCCCCCAGTCCCAGCCTCGGCTGCCGCATCTCCTTACCGACTCCCTGCACTTCCTTCCCAGGTCCAGTCACCAGGACGACCTGCGGCCCATGACCCTGACTCTGCTGGTGGACTACACGCTCCAGGCCTCACTCAGCATGTGGGTACCCCACCCCCACCCCCCACCCCCCACCCCGCCAGTCTGCTCCTCCTGAGCTAGGGCCTCCCTGTCCTCATGGGATCTCCCAGGCTTCTCTGACACACCTCCCTTGGCCTGGTGTCCTTAGGCCTGCACTTCCCCTGGGTCATCCCTCCCCAGAACGACAACCACCACTGTCATTACTGTTATTCTCGTTCCCCCTGTGAAGCTGGCAGCAGTGGGGGAATCGGCCACTCTGGGGAGTGCAGTGTTAGTGTGGAGCTGCCATCTCTTGGCCGCTCATTGTGCTAAGGATTTTACATACATCCTCTCCTTGACTTTTTACAACAGCCCACGATATAGCAATGATTATTAAACCCCTTTTCTAAAAGATTTTATTTATTTATTTTTAGAGAGAGGGGAAGGGAAGGAGAAAGAGAGGGAGAGAAACACCGATGTGTGTTTGCTTCCCATGCACCACCCCATACTGGGGACCTGGCCCGCAACCCAGGCATGTGCCCCGACTAGGAATCAAACCAGCAACCCTTTGGTTCGCAGGCTCAAGCTCAATCCACTGAGCTACGCCAGCCAGGGCTAAATCCCTTTAACAGAGAGGAAGCTGAGGCTCAAAATGGATAAACAGCTTGCTTGGGGCCGCACAGCTATGGTGGGGCCGGGATCTATCTCAGGTCTGCCTGGTGTCAGAGGCAGTTAACCAGCTACGGTGCCCACCCCTCTGCCAGAGCCCCCCCTGTTTCCTGTGACTCCCGAGTCTTTCTTACTGTAGGGTGAGTCACCGGCTACAAAGCTACTTTGGGGGAACAGTGATGGGTGAGTCTGGCATGAAAACTGTGGAGGACGTGGGAAGCCCCCTCAAGTATGAGTTCCAGGTAAGGGGACCGCTGGAAGACTGGGCTGGAGACTCCTGGGAAGGGTGATGGGGTGTTCTTTCTGGGTCTGGGGTCTCAGGTTGTGAGGTTGGGGGCTGGTGAGATGGAGGTGGTTTTCTATGAGACAGTAGCCTTGACACCCCTTGTGCCCACAGGTGGGCCCAATGGGAGATGGGCTGGCATCCCTGGGGACCCTGGTCCTAGGGCTGGAGTGGCCCTATGAAGTCGCCAATGGCAAGTGGCTGCTGTACCCCACGGAGATCACCGTCCAAGGCAATGGGTCCTGGCCCTGCAGACCACCAGGAGACCTCATTAACCCTCTCAACCTCACTCTCTCTGTAAGGACACCACAGGGATCTTTCATTTGCATCTCATTTGCATTGTATCTCATTTGCATGCTACAAGGCAGAAAGGCCAGTGTCTTCCATCCCTCCCCTCACACCCTTAGGGAACCTGCCTCTCCCCTTGCCCTTTCTTTCTCTCCTCCCCTCTGCTCTCGTTCCCTCCTCCCAGCAAAGCTCCTCTTCTCTCTTCAGGTCCCTGGGGACAGACAGTCATCTCCACAGCGCAGGCGGCGACAGCTGGACCCAGGGGGAGGCCAGGGCCCCCCACCTGTTACTCTGGCTGCTGCCAAAAAAGCCAAGTCTGAGACCCAGCTGGTGAGTGGCCTGGCTGGAGAGGATGACGTCCGCACGCTCAGGAGGCATGCAAAGCTCGGGGTTAGGGGCTGCTCACCAGAAGACCCCAGTCTGATGAAGGGATGTGCCTCCTGCCCTCGGGAACCCCCAGCCAGCATGGGCAGGCTCACCTCCTGTCCTCAGAGGGAACCTCAGTGCCCTTGCCCTGGGGAGCAGCCAATACAGTGGACCAAAGGAGGCGACACGGGCTCTGTTCCCAGCAGGAGCCCCAACCCATTGGGGTGATACAGCTGTTCAAAGCCTTGAACATTAGGGCTGGGGAGTGGAAAGAGCAGGACAGGGCAAGCCAGAAAGAGGCCTGGGAAGTAAGCTGAGGCCTAGCCGGGTGGAGAGGTAGCCGTCAGTCCATGTCCTAGGTGGAGGGAACTGGCATGAACACGGGCCCAGCAGGGGAGGGGCCTGGGAAGGGGATGTTGTGGATTGGGTCCACGAGCAGGGGTCAGATGTTATGTTATCCGCATCCCTGGCATCTGTATGTACTTGACCCAAAGAAGGTGCCTCACGTGTGTAAGTATGGGGGGCGGGGCATGTGGCTGAGCTGAAGAGATGCGGTCGGGCTCCCTGGAGTCACCCCTGGGTGAGACGAAGCCAGGGGAGGCATCAGAGGCAAGGGGCGAAGCGTGAGGAATCCAGAGGCCCGGCCTGTCTCACGCGCCGTGTTCCTCGCCCGCCTCAGAGCTGCGGCAGTGCCCACGCCCGCTGCGTGTGGCTGGAGTGCCCCATCCCCGACGCCCCCGTCACCACCAACGTGACCGTGCAGGCCCGAGTGTGGAACAGCACCTTCATCGAGGTCAGTGCCGGGTTGGGAGGTCTCCACCCTGGTGGAGAAGACAGCGGGGAGAGGGTGGGGCCAGGGCCACAGCAAGGTCTCGTGTGTGTGTGTGTGTGTGTGTGAGGGACAGCACTGTGTTTTATGTGTGACCAGTTACACACCTGTCACTCATGCTGTGTTAGTCTGTGCACCTGTGTGCGGACGTGACATGTTTGCCTGCAGACAGAATGACCTTCTCCCACGTGTCCCTTGTTCTGCATGTGTCCACGGCTTTCCCACCTGTGCCTCTGACATGCGGCTCCTTCCCCCTGGAATGCCAGGTCCCCCTCTCTTATCTCTCCATGCAAACTCCTATTCGGCTTTTTTAAAAAAGATATTTGTTTATTTTTAGAGAGAGGGGAAGGGAGGGAGAAAGAGAAGGAGAGAAACATCCATGTGTGGTTACCTCTCGCACACCCGCACCTGGGGACCTGACCCGCAACCCACGCATGTGCCCTGACTGGGAATTGAGCCGGCGACCCTTTGGTTTGCAGGCTGGCACTCAGTGTACTGAGCCACACCAGCCAGGGCTCCTGTTCAGCTTTAAATGTCTCCCTAAGGTGCTTCCCCACCAGTGAGGTCTTTTCTAGCTGAAAATGATCTCTCCTCCTAGATTATAAGCATCTTCAGCTCTGTGGGCCGTACAGTTTCTGTTGCAACTGCTCTGTTCTGCCATTGTAGCACAAAGCTGCCATAGACTGTAGTCAATGATTGGGCGTGGCTGTGTGCTCAAAATACTTTATTTACAAAAGGAGGTGGCCCCTGGCCTGGTAGCTCAGTTGGTTAGAGCATCGTCCTGACACGCCAAGGTTTCGGGTTCAATCCCTCATCAGGCATATACACGTATCAGCCAATGAATGCATACGTAAGTGGGACAGCAAATCACTCTTTCTCTGTCTCTCTCAAATCAATAAAATTTTTTTAAAAAGCAGGTGGTAGGCCAGATTTAGCCCACACACCTGACCTAGACTGTGACCTTCATTGTGTCTGTTGTCCTCAGCATCCGACACAGGATCCGATGTGCAAATGAACGAATGCTGTGCATTTGTGTGCGGGGAGGTCTGGGTGTCAGATCTTTTGGGATGCTGCTTAAGGATGCGGTGTGGTGGGAGGGTTCCCTGAGGGATGGGAAGCTGAGGCTGGGAGGGAGGCTCAGCTGCTTTTTTTGACCCACCCCTTTGCCCTCCAGGACTACAGAGACTTCGACCGAGTCAGGGTAGCCAGCTGGGCCACGCTGTTCCTCCGAACCAGCATCCCCACCATCAACATGGAGAACAAGACCGTGCCGGTGAGTGAGCGTGTCAGCTGGCCGGGGCAAGGGAGCGCAGGGCATCTGTTTGGAGCACTTTCACACGCTACAGCCACGTGGTTCTCAACCTTGGCAGCACATTGGGATCCTCTGGAGGACTTCTGGTGTCTGGACCACAACCCTGAGCGATGAAATCTGAGTCTGTGGAGCTGGGATCCAGTATTGTTGGCTTGTTTCAAAGCTTCTCTTACGCCGACCCTAATGGGCAGCCATGGTTGAGAACCTCTGCTTGAGCCGAATTTGATCCACATGACATCTTCATGAGATGTCCTGTCTCCATGGCAACTTGAAAAAAACTTCCCGAACTTGATTCTGAGTTATATCTGGAAGAATACATATGAAAAAGTTGCCAATAATTTGTCGTGAAAAGGATGTAAATGTAGATATATGGGAACTACATACAGAGGACGAATGGAAGGTTGGTTAAATAGGTTGTGGTACATTTCCTAAAATAAGGTACTGGAGGAAGGGCCAGAAAGACTGATGGAACAGTATAGAAATTTTATTATACAGATGGTATTTAAAATTTTTATTTATTTATTTTTAGAGAGAGGGGAAGGGAGGGAGAAATAGAGGGAGAGAAATATCGATGTGCAGTTGCCTCTCGTGCCCACCCCCAACCCAGGACCTGGCCCGCAACCCAGGCATGTGCCCCAACTAGGAATCGAACCAGCGATCCTTTAGTTCACAGGCTGGCACTCAATCCACTGAGCCACAGCCTCCAGGGCTACAGATAGCATTTTTAATCAGTAGAGAAAGCTGGATTATTAAGTCGTGATAGGGGAACACATTTGGAAGGTAAAGATAAACCCCTACCTCACACCATAAACAAAAGTACCTTTGAATTGGATTAAATATTTAACATAGGGAATAAAACTTAATATACCAGAAGAAAATTCAGAAAGCAATTTAATGATAATCTTTAATTATGTGGAGAGGGAGTTCCTTTACCAAACCCAGAAGTCCCAAAGGGAAAATGTGAAAAACGAGACTAGATGAAATTTTAGAGCTAGATGCAGACACTCCTTGGAGACGCTGCAGGTTCCGTCCCGGACCACCCCCATAAAGCAAGTAAAGTGAGATAGATAAAGCATGATCAAGGGAGCCACACGAATATTTTGGCTTCCCAGGGCACAGAAAAGTCCTGTTTACACGGTTCTGCAATCCACTCAGGGTGCACTAGCATTGTATCCAAAAACACAATGTACCTGCCTTAATTAAAAACTACTTTATTGCTAAAAATGGTAACTGTCTTCAGAGCCTGTTGGAGACATGGTGCTGAGAGACCTCCAGAGGCAGGGTTGCCACCCACCTTCAATTTGTAAAAAACGTAATAAATATCTGCAAAGTGTAAGAACGTGACTCGCACGCACACGCAGCATGCCTGGACAGCGTAGAGGCAGTGAGGAGACCCACAGGACACAGGGCACGTGATGCGCTGCTTCTTAAAACATCTGCAGCACCTAGGGCAAAGTATGGATGCGTGTTTCACACACAAAGGGCAACATAAAAACAAACAGACATCGCACCTATTGCAAAACACAAACGTATCACTAATAGCAAAGAAATAAAAATGACAGCAGCAAGACTTTTTTATCCTGTCAGGCTGGCAAATATGAGAGAGAATGATGCCGTCTGGTGCTGATGAGGCGGGAAGAAATGCTTTTGATTGGAGTGTATGTTGATGGATTCTTTTTGGAGACGAATTTGTCAATATCTGTTAACATTTCAGATGCCCATTTCCTTTGACCAGCACATGACAGTGTACCTTAAGGAGCTAATAGGACAAGTATGTGAACATAAATATAAATATATGGGGATATTTCAAAATTTTTATAATGGCATAAAGTTGGAAACAATGTAAGTGTTTTTCAGTGGATTGGTTCAATAAATTATGGTACATATCTAAGTGACTATACAGATAGCAGAAGAGATTAGGTTGGCCTTTATTAATTGGCATCCAGAGATAATGATATTAAGTGAAAAGGGAAGCAGGTTGCCGAACAGCGTGTGCAGTGTACATAGATCCCATTTATGTGGAAGAAAAAAGTATATATTTAACATATGCATTAAAAATATGGAGAGAGCCCTGGCTGGTGTGGCTCAGTGGACTGAGCACCAGCCTGCAAACAAAGGTCGTGGTTCGATTCCCAGTCAGGGCACATGCCTGGGTTGCGGGACAGGTCCCCAGCAGGGGGCATGTGAGAGGCAACCGATTGATTCCATGTTTCCCTCTCTTTCTCCCTCCCTCCCTCTGTCTAAAAATAAAATAAATAAAATCTTTAAAAAAAATATGGAGAGAGATTCACTAATATGTTGAAGATAGTTATTTCTCAGGAGTAAAATTACTAGCAATCTGATTTTCTTTAATGTATTTGTATTTTAGCGCTGGCCGGTGTGGCTCAGTGGATTGAGAGCTGGCCTGTGAACCAAAGGGTCACCAGTTTGATTCCAAAGGGCCTCTCACGCCCCACCTACCAGGGACCTGGCCTGAAACCCTGGCTCGTGCCCTGATTGGGAATTAAACCAGCAGCCCTTTGTTCGCAGGCCCGCGATCAATCCACTGAGCCACACCAGCCAGGGCGAACGTCTGTATTTTATGAAATAGCAATCAAAGTAATTTTAAAGAAATGATCATGACTAGTCAGGAAAAACTTTCTGTCTGTATATAAAGTACATCATAATACAAGAACCATATAAATATATTTCATATATATCTCCATTGTAGAGGAAGAAAAAAAGTAGTGCTATACATTATGTGTTCTTTATTTTCTCGTAAATATTTATGGACCACTTGCTGTGCTCCAGGCATTGCTCAAAGCAGTTCACTCATGTTAAATCATTTAATCCTCCCAGCAACCTACTAGGTAGGTATTATTATACAAGTCCCCCTTTTACAGATGAACAGAGAGGTGAAGCAATTTACCCAAGGAAACACAGCTAGTGAATTGCACAGCTGGGACTTGAACACAGATAGTCTGGCTCCAGAACACATGCTTTTGGCCACTCAGTTACATATTATGAAGCAGGCATTATGATCTTCTTATCAGAGACCATGAAGTGGAGATTCAGAGAGGTGAAGTTACTTGTTCGAGGTCACACAGCTGGTCAGGAGTGGAGCTGGTACCCAGTCCTGGGTGTGTGGGTCACAAAGCCAGGCTCCAGGCTGCCTCTCGG
Source organism: Phyllostomus discolor (assembly GCF_004126475.2). Lineage (NCBI taxonomy): Eukaryota > Metazoa > Chordata > Mammalia > Chiroptera > Phyllostomidae > Phyllostomus > Phyllostomus discolor. Next base: position 101,577,213 of record NC_040910.2, on the reverse strand, counting down.
GTCTGAGGCTGCTCCTTCGGAGAAACAGAGGATGGATTGATCTACTGCTGCCAGTGGTCAGACAGGCGCCCTTTCCAGTCCCTGAGTACCGCCTACTGGCGGCAGGTCAAACGGCAGCGTTGGAGACCAGGCCGGGACAGGAAGGAAGAGCGTGGGGTCTCCGGTGGCAGACACAGGGCTGAGCCTCTTCTCACCCTCTCCAGTTCTCGGTGGACATTGACTCTGAGCTGGTGGAGGAGCTGCCCGCTGAGATCGAGCTGTGGCTGGTGCTTGTGTCTGTGGGCGCCGGGCTGCTGCTGCTGGGGATCATCATCCTCCTGCTGTGGAAGGTCAGGACCCAGCCCCTGCCTGGACTCCTGCTTTGGGACCTCCTGCCGGCAGACCCTCAGCCACTCGCCCTTCCTCCCATTCCTCATATCCACCCTCCCCCACCCTTCTCCCATGCCCTCCCACCTTCTCCCCAGCTTTTAGTCTCACCCCCTGCCCATCGTCACCTCACCCACTGGGATGCTTCTGCCCGGGTTGATGGGGGGACCAGCAGGCTGGAATGGGGAATCCAGGAACTCTGGCTCCTGGCCACACCACCCATCTGGGGCCTGGAACCCAGGCCTCCAGGCTCCCCAACTCTAAGCCCCAGTCCATGAGTGTTGCTGGCAAGGACCCCCCAGCATCTCCCCCTGATGGCCCCTCCCCGCCTCCTCCCCTCCGTAGTGCGGCTTCTTCAAGCGAGCCCGCACTCGCGCCCTGTATGAAGCTAAGAGGCAGAAGGCGGAGATGAAGAGCCAGCCGTCAGAGACAGAGAGGCTGACGGAGGACTACTGAGGGGGCGGCCCCTGCCCCCATCCCACCTGGGTAACGTGGCCTCCGGGCCCTCTTTCCTGAGCCCCCCAGCTGGCCGGGGCCTCTCACTCTGTCCTGTCTGCTCCTCCTCCTTCATGGGACCTCTCTGCACCTCGCTCTGTCCCCAGAGAGCACCACCACCCCAAAGAGCAGGCCGCTCCGTCTGCTTCCCCTCCACACCCTGCGAGCTCGGGGTGTCCTCTCTGACCAGCCTCCCCACGGAGCTCCTCAAGGACTTAGGACCCCCACAGGCAGCCATAAAACCCTCCCCATGCTTTCTGGGAACTGGAAAAGTGTCAGGACTAAGGCTAGACCCCGTCTCTGTCATTCACAAGGCAAATTTCTGGAGTGCTTCTACACCCCCATTCCCACCTCCAGAGAAGGAGGGGACTCGTAGAGTCCTTCCTCCTGGGACCCCCCGCCAGGGTGAACCCCCACCAGGGTGAAACCGACCCCTCCCCACACAGGTCCGGATAGATCACCACCCACCCTCGCCATCCCATCAGCCACCTCAGCGGCTGCCCCTACCTCCACCCGCTTCCCCGTCTCCTCTCGGCCTTCCTCAGCTCCTCCTTCCTCTGGGGACTGGCGTGCGGAACCTCATCCTCTGTCTCAGGCGTGTGTCTGCATCAGAGGTCCTGGCTTTGAGGACCTCTGGGGGCGGGGCTTATCTTCCAACCCACTCCAGAGCCAGACGCTGATGTCTTTCCCCTTCTCCCCCCACCTCCAGTGTGACTTCTTTAAGCGGACCCGCTATTACCAGATCATGCCCAAGTACCACGCGGTGCGGATCCGGGAGGAGGAACGCTACCCACCTCCGGGGGGGACCCTGCCCCCCAAGAAGCACTGGGTGACCAGCTGGCAGACATGGGATCAATACTACTGATGTCCTCCCAGATCCCACCCCTGCACCCCCAGTGTCCCCTTCTTCTGTTTATCATGAGTTATGCCCCAACAGCCCACGGGGCCACTGCCTTTGGCTGGCACCGGTAGGTTCCGGCGTACACACCTCTCCGAGTACATGCACATGCCCCCCTGGCCATGGGCTTCCCCCTGCAGGAGGGCTGGGGCCGTGGCCCTCGCTATGCCGAGCATACCGCAGCCCCGTGTGCCGGACACGTGTGGACAAATGTGGGTCCCAGTCTTTGTGGACTGCGCTCGTGCCCCACGGATGGTGTGTGGACATGCGTGTCCCCGCCGTTGCCTATGCCAAAACCAAGCCAAAGGGCCTCTGCCAGAGGAGCCAGGAGGAAAAGGCCTCCGAAGTGGTGACACCTCCCCCATTTACACTGGCCCCGTCTTGAGCCACAGTCACTGGATGGACTCTGCTCTCGGGATGAAACTACTGACACGGAAGAGCCCTCCAGGCCTCCAGCTGCAGTTCCCGGCACCTGTGCCGGAGGACAGGGGTGGGGGTCTGCCTGAGTTTGTCCGGGACCTGGCCTGCTCAGACTTGAGAGCAGAATGAACTAGGAAGAAGGCCCCCAGGGCGGCTTTGTGCCATGGATCGCCGCGAAGCCTCTGTCCGCAGCCATAGCATGCACTAATGGGGAATGCAGCCTAAAGGAGCAAACCGCGGGACAGCCGGGGCACGCCGCCCTGGGAGCGCAGTGGAATCCTCAGCAGAGGAGGGGACCGGTCCTGGGCTGAGGAGATGTTGGAAGGACACAGCAGAAATACCACTGCTCACCTACCACTATCCTCCTGGCCTCTGGAGGGCCTGGAGAGACCCCCAGGAGACCGCAGAGGGAGCGACACTTGAATGTAGGACAGGGAGGGAGCCCTGTCCCTGCCCCGTTGGCCAAATTCCACTCTCTCCCCACTGACCACGGGTTAGAAGCCTAGAAGTGGGATTCTTGGCTGTCCTTGGCTTTCATCACCAACTGGCTCTGCCTTCTCCCCAATGGGCAGAGTCCCGAGGCCCATTCTAGACGTTGAAGCTGGTTCCAGAAACCCTCTCCTGCCCGCTGCCTGCTGGCGGGCCTCCTGCCCCTTCCACGGTACTGTAGCAGGGGAGCTCCCTCCCCCCCTCGTGCCTTCTTTGTATATAGGCTTCTCACATCAGCCAATAAACAGCCCCCCGTTTGTTTGTACGCACTGCATCTGCCTCCACCCCTGCGCCCCTCACCAGCCTCGCTCGTTCTGAAGGATAACGAGCCCCAGGTGGACAAAGCCTGATGCGGGGGGGGGGGGCGGCGCTGGGAGCTGGGGAGGGTGGAGATCTAGGGCGCAGATCCTGGTCCCTGCCCTCAGGGAGGCCCCAGTCCCAGGGCTGGTCATAGACGGAACTGAAATGCAGAACATGGGATGAGGGGAGAGACCTGAGTAGACTGGATGGAATCAAAAGTGGCTTCTCCGTGGCCAGCGAGCTGGCTCTGGGGAAGGGGGAGGGGAGAGGGTGATATGCCGGGTCGGGAAGAGGAGTTCTACATAGCGGGGGAGGGAGACTGGGTGCAGGGGTGGGCAGCCGAGAGTCCCAGCCTGGGGGCTGAATTCTGGTAAGAACCTGCTCTTCTGCCTCACATTTTCCGCCACCACCTACAGGTATCCTGGTGAGTAGATAGTTAATCATAAGGTGACCAAGTGACTCTAGATGGAAGGTCCCAAAGGTCATAGTTCTGTTCCCCAGCCTCCAGGCCGGAGTGCCTGGAGCCCTAGTCCCCGGGGAACTCCCGCAGGGGAGCCTCAGTTGTGAGCCCACGGAGCCACCCCCCACCCCCCAGCATTGGCTCAAGCCCTCCATTTCCTCCTCTGTGCTGAGGTTGTCCCCTCCAGGCCTAGGGAATGGGGCAGGGCTGCTATTCCCATGACTTCATCCTAAACAGTGGTAGCAGGTCCTTCTGTTAATTTTCCCCAAGGCTGTGACCTTTGGCAAGATTTTATTACCCAGAGACGTCTAGAGACAGGTCTTCAATTAAGCTGCTCCGAGAGAGCCCGCAGACCCAGGCCAGTCTCCCGGGAGCTGCTCCTGCTGTCTGCCTGGGTATCTCCCAGCCCTCCTCGATGTGGCCGCTGCCTGCACTCTCCCCCCTTCAGGAGAACCCACCTTGCACAGAGTCATGGGCCCAGCGGCCCACTCCTCTTGCCGTGCTGGAATCTGCTCCTTCCCGGGTTGGCTGACGGTGGAAGGCCCAGCTCCCCTAGGGAAGGAAAACCTCAGCCCCCACCCAGAGCTCTCAAAACCAGTCATAGCAGGTCTCGGTCTGTTTTCCAGAATCTGTGTTACTCACTCGGTCAGCAACAACACTACATGTAGGTCATCAAAGTCCAGCTCTGGCTGCGCCAGCTCCGTCCAGTTCTTCCCAGCCACCTTCTCTTAAGAAAAAGGTGAGATCTATATATATCCCTCTGGCCAGCCTCAGAGGCCCAGCCCCGGTCTCCCATGAGCAGCTGTGTGGATGAGCACACTGTCACACACGCACGTACACATGCTCTCTCGTGAGAATACGTATTCACTTTTGGATTTGGTGTCTCTAGGCTTTTGTGCAAAAAAACATTATGGCAGACACGCAACAACGCCCACTTCCTACAACAGGACCCTCTGCTCGAGCTCCTGGAGCTGCGGCACCTCCCGGGTGTCCCAGAAGAGGGTCTTGGCTCTCGTATCACCGAAAGGCCTATGCTGAGACAAAGCTTCTGTTGGTCTGAGTCCCAACCCATGTTGTACACATAGCCGGGAATTTGGGGTTGCGGAGGTGATGCTGGTCCCCTCGGCATCACCTAGCCTGGCTGACCGATCCAGCACACCGCACCACTTCTGTTACTACCCTGCAGCGATCTCCGCAGAAGGAATTGTAGTCAAAGCACAGGGCCCACATCATGGAAGTCCAGCTCTAAGGGGAGGATCGTGGGAAACCTCTGTCCCTCTCCCACACCTGCCTCTGAGATGACTGCCTTTTCCTCGTCACTTTAGTTTTGACAGTGATAGTAGTAATAACTGTCATTTATTGGTTGTTTACTATGAGCCAGGCACATGGCTGGGCTTTTATATATAGTATCCCATCTACTCTTCTGGGCAACTTCAAGACTGCACTCACCGACATCATCAATGACCCAATTGCTAGCTGGAGGGATGTTTGGTGGTCCTCCCAATACCTCTATGGCATGTCTCCCTGGTGACCCCAACTCTTTTTTTTTACCTTCTTTGCCCTTCTCTGTGCTGAGTGCAGCTCCTGGTGCTGGAGACAGTGCAGTGAATAAGACAGACACAGCCCTGCCCTCCTGGAGCTCAAAGTCTAGTGGGGCAGATAGATCAGTCGGCAGCTGATTACGACTCAGGGTGATAAGAGCTACAATGGCGCTGAGTTCAAGAGGTCTAAGGAACCCTTGGAGGGAGCCCATAACCCAGGCCGGTAGGGTCAGGGACCTGAAGAATGGGAAGCTGAAGGTGAGATAAAAGAATGATCCAGAAAGGAGAGACAGCATTTTGCAATAGCTGGGAGGTTGGAGGCTGACTCAAGGCAGTGGAGAAGCATGGCCTGCAGCTGAGCAGGACAGTGCGGAGAAATGAGGCTGGAGAGTTAAGCCAAAGCAGATCGTGTGAGAACTTGAAAGGCTCCAGTAAAAAGTGGACAGTCAGAGAGAGAGAGAGGGAGAGAGGGGGGTGGGGGGAGAGGAGGGGAGAGAGGAGTCACTGAAACGCTGTCAGCAAGGGAAGTCAACAAGTTCCGATTTGCTGTTTACTGAGCCTCGCTTCCCTCATCGATAAGATGGAGATACTAATAGCACTGTAAAGCTGTCTGGAGAATTCAATGAGAACACGCACCAGTGCCTGGCACATAGGTTATTATTCATTCAGTTAAAGCCTCTTCCATGTGAAGCCTTGAACATAGCTCAGTGTTGTCTGTAATCACATTCTGTTATAATGATTCGTCTGATTATTTACTTATGCAGCTATTTCCAAAATAAGGAATGACAGGATCGAGGGAAGAGACCGTGCCTTAATCCTGTGCGTGTTGCCTGCTCCCAGCACAAAGCCTAACACGCATTAGGATCTTGGCAAGTGCCGGCGGCTGACTCAACAGTGAAACAGCAAAAACAACAAGAGGGAGTCAGAGGAGGAGACATACCACGTCCGACCGCAAGAGGGCGCACTACGCCCCTACCAGAGAGCAGGTGCGGCTGGGGAAAGGGGGACTCCCAGGCCTTCAGCACCAATCACCTTTTAGGACCTTTCTCCAAGGGAGCCTAGTGAGGAGAAGATTGCTTTCTCAAGTCAAAGGAGCTAGGGAATAATAAAAGGTGTTTTGAAAACTGCACTCGTAGCACTGATGGTAGAGCACTGATGGCACTCGCTCCACCTTCCTTTGTGAGTGGATCTAGTGGAATGAGTAGGCTGAGTCTGTATGAGAGAGTACATGGGCTTGCATCCTGATCCTGAATCCTGAGCAAGTTAGAAACGTTCATAGTCACTGTCATCTGCACTGGGAACCCACTGAAGCAGAACAGGTAGGGGACCAGGACAGGTGACACAGGACCCTCTGGGAGCACAGGGATTCTTTGAAAGCTACCAGGACAATTGAAGGGGAGGCAAGTGATGGAGATTCGGGGAAGGAGCGAGGAAAGGAAGAAGTGTTGAAGCAGGATGAATAATAATAGGCTTCTGGAAGGGAGGGGTTAACTCGGTTGGACCCCTGGCAGGAGGGAAGAGGGCGGGGTGAGCCGAGGGGGCGGGGCTCTCCGCGCGGTCTCAAGAAAACAACAGGCCTCCTCCAGCCAACCCGGGTGAACGGGGTGGGCCGGGGGAAGCCACGTGCCGGAGCGGGAGGCTATAGGCTGTCCCAGAGTTGTTTGTGAGCGGCCATTGGCGGCGTCAGGGAGCCGCCTCCAGCCGATTGGCCAGGTTCTGGAGGACGGCCAGGGCCGGGAGGGGAGGAGGCGGTGAAACCGCTAGGCCGGGCGAGGCTGGGCCGAGCCGAGGCGAGCGCGAGAGCCACCTGCACGGGCACAGGAGCCCGAACTCGAGCCGCGGTTCCGCCACCATGCGCTGGATCCGCGCGCTGTTGAAGAATGCGTCCCTGGCAGGGGCGCCCAAGTACATCGAGCATTTCAGCAAGTTCTCCCCCTCCCCGCTGTCCATGAAGCAGTTTCTGGACTTCGGTATGGAGTGGGCAGGGGGCGGCTGGACGCCGGGCCCCACGGGGGCTTGGGTGGGGCGAATGTAGGGATCTTGGCCTAGAAGGATGAAGGGAGAAGTCACAAGGAAGGGTTGCTTGGAGGGGAACAGGCAGGAAAGGGTTACCAGGGAGGAAAGGAGCCCTGGGCCTGAAAGGGTTTGGGGTACCCCAGCTGTAGAAACTCTCCACTGGACTATTAATGGGAAGTGAGGGGCATTGCATAGGAGCTTTCTGAGGTGTCTTCCTAGGCTTCGTGAGGGGTCTCCGAGAGTAAGGGGCAGCGAAGTGGTGATACTAAGGGCAGGAAGGGAGTAGGATGTGTTCAGGCATAACGGATCCTGTGGATTCTTACGAGTGGGAGACCGAGGAAGTGGGGGGATTGCTGGTGGGAGTAACAAGGCAGCCTGGGAGGTGCAGCCACCTGGCAGGAGACCTAGGCTGGGCCCCCAAGGGGTCAGTTGGAGAAAATGCACCCAGGAGAGAGGCGCTGACCAGGATACCTCCACCCATTGAAGGAGCCAGCCCCCAGCTGTCACAGTGGGCAAGGACACTTGAAGATCAAATTCCCTCAGTCCTGACTGCTTGTTCTCAGCTGGGCAGGGGCCCAGGGCATCATGAGATGGAGTCAGGTGGCTTGTACCCACCCTCGACTGCCCCTGGGTTCCTCTGCCAGGATCACCCACCATCAGCATCCTGGGGGTGGCTCTGGAGCAGGAGCAAGGATGTGCCAGTCAGTGTGGTGACTGAAACAGACACTGTGTGCGCCCTGTCTGTCCACGTGCTATTTTCATAGTGCCACGAGGGGATTAGGAGGGGATGCCCAGGACTCTCCAGAGTTGAGGAGACAGCATCTGGCTCAAGTTACAGCTGCGTCATTGATGGGAGGGGGCAGGGAGGCGGCCGCGGGGACACAGAGTACCTGTTTCCCTGGCCTTGGCGGCCTGCCCTCTGCCCTGTTTGAGCTGCCCCCATGTAGGAAAGCCTCTTGTGCCCCCTCCTAGCAGCTGATGAGTCCAGATTGGGTGGACCCCAATTACAGAAATGTCACCGCTGGGAGGGGCTCACAGTGGAGTTTCGTCCACTTATAGTACAGTGGGGGATACTGAGACTTTTAGAAGGATGGTGGCATGTCCTGGGTGACAGGGTTGGAAACAGAACCTGGACTAGAACCTAAGTGTCCTGACGCTGGCCTGTGGCCTCATTCAATCCATCACCCTCTTCATCTTGAAGCCAGGCCGAGGACCAAGCTATGTGGGTTGCCATCCTTTGTTCCTGTCTGCCTCGCAGGTGGGTGGGTATTAATACAAGGCAGGCAGCTCTACCATGGGCATCAAGACCAGCCTGGATGAAGATGGGCCAGGCCAGAGATGATGCTGAGAGCTTGCAGCTGCGGTGGTCCAGGGCTTAGCTCCCCTCGACCATCACCCAGCCCTGGGGAGGGATGGATTTCCCAGGCTGCTCTGCCCTCCTGGATCAACTTCCCCAAAGGGGGGGTCTGCTGGATGGGAAACAAAGAGAAGTGAGGTGACTTAGCGCCTGGGAGTGGCCCTGCCCCCTAGAGCTGCGGGAAACTGGGGTTCAGCTGGGAGTAAGGAGAGGATGCAACTCCCCGAAGGGTTAGACTGGGTGATGGGGAGGTCAGAACACTGCAGGGCCTCGCTGCCTGCTCTGTGCCCCCTGGTCACTTCTCCTCTGAACCCTCAGGCAATGAAGGATTTTATCAACCTGACCCCTGAGATGTCCTCCGGCTTTGATGGTTTGCAGCTATGTGGGCTCACCCCTCTCCCCCCTCCCCCCCACCAGGCTCCAGTAATGCCTGTGAGAAAACCTCATTCACCTTCCTCCGGCAAGAGCTGCCTGTGCGCCTGGCCAACATCATGAAAGAGATCAACCTGCTTCCTGACCGGGTGCTGAGCACACCCTCGGTGCAGCTGGTGCAGAGCTGGTGAGACCCCTGGCTAGGTCCCCACACCTCCCACTCCATCGCCAGAGGCCCCGGGCTCAGAGATGGAGGCTCCATGCTCCCAGCAGCCTTGACGGAGGCGGGGACAGAGGGGAGGCACAGGACTTAGGGAGGCTTGACTCAAAGTCACGCAAAATGCTAGGCCAGAGCAGGGACGAAGATCACGCTCTTAGCCTTGTGTCTGGGGGATGGCCCCACACTCACCACCCTCCTTTCTGTGGAAACCCCAGATCCACCTAGAAAATCGTTCTCACAGCCAAAACCCCAAAGCAGGCTCAGGTCAGCCCATTCGCCCTCAGCCCTGGTCCCGAAAACCCAGCTTCTGCGGGGTAGTATTTACCTGAGGCAGCTTTATGGGAAACAGAAAACCAGGAAGAAGCAAATCTTCAAACGTTACCATCCTGCCTACGGGTCAGACCGTTTTGGATGTCAGAAAGCACTCAGATAGACAGAGGACCCACGCCCAAAGGGTTTCCGAGGGCAAAGATCAGACGTTTATGGCACACAGCGGCAGTCGTGGAGGAAAATTCTCAGTAAAGCTCACTGCAGAACTCTGTCCAGGGTTAAGTAACTGGATGACATGAGCCCATGCCAGTCATATGAAAAGCAAACACGTTTGCTCTGTAGCTGGGCATGCTCGTGGCTAAACGCGGTCAGCCCTTAGCAGCACCTGTGCAGAAATCTCTTCCTGGTCCTGGCCGTAGTGGGTGTGGCCCGGCTGGGTTTCCTTCTGGGCTCGGGACTCCACTCCGCCTCTGAGCCCAAGGGCAGACTGAGGGAGTCTGCAATTTCCAAGGGAGAGTAAGAGAAGGTGCAGTAAGTGCTGCATGGACAGTGGTAGGAGCAGTGAGCTGCCGAAGAGTTAGTTTTACTTAAATTAAGAATAAAAGCATTATTTAAAGGTAACATCGATTGGGGTTTTTCCCGCCTCATCGAGGAAGCGTAACACGTTCACTTTGACATTTGGAAAACAAAGGAAAGCAGATAGAAGAGAACGCCAACCACTACCAGCCGAACACTGTTAAGGCTCCGTAAGGTTTTGTTGGTGCTCTTCCAGCATTTTTTCTGTGCGCGGATCTGTATACGCACGGCATGCTGATTAAATGAGATATGGGAGGGAGAGCGTTTTGCGTGCAGTGAATGTTAGTTGGACCAGAAAGTTGCGGGGAAGCTGACACGGATATGAAATTCGTAGGGGAGGCCACGTGTCCCTGGGCCTGACAGGGTGCCTCGGTGAGCCAGACTGAGAAGGAAGGGCAGGGCAGTCCGGGCCAGAGGAACTGGGTGTGCAGAGGCGTGGAGGCAGGACAGTGCCCAGCTAGGGCATCGGAGAGCTTGCTTTGTTCATATGGTGCGATAAGGGAAAGCTGCGGAGGTGGGGCTGGGGGGCAGAGATGATCTTCATGTGGCCCAACCAGGTCACCCCTCGCTGAGCCCGGTCCCTCACAGGTGCAAGACCTCCGCACTCACCAGCTTTCCCCACGGGGGGGGGCGGTGTGGCAGTCGTGGGGAGGAGACAGAAGGTGCCATCTGTTCTCCCTGCCGCTTCTCTGTTTCTGTCCGGCTGATGGACGTGGCTGCCTCTCCAGCTGGTCCCTGACTCCAGGACATGGCTTCTCAGGCTCCTCCGTGGACACAGCCTTCCTGGGAGAACCAGGGGACTGCGGGGAGGGTGGGGCGGGGAGCTGCTGGACCGCCCATGATGTCCCTCAGCCCCCGCAAAGTCCCTTCCTGGAAATGTTCCACATGTGGAGGCTCGGCCCAACTTACTCCCCTCTCGGTAATGCCAGCCAGCAGCAGGAGGGAGTGGAGTTAGACAAGAGAGGGCACTTCCCAGTGGGAGACTCTGCTCGGAGGAGAACAGGCGAAGGGATTGCTGCAGTGTCTGACCCACTGAAGAGACAGCCGGCCGGCATTGTTTCCAGAATGGGCATCCGCTGCAGCCAGAGAGACCGAGGTGTGAGGGAAGGAGGGACTGCCTGACAGGGACGAGGCGGCTGCCCTGAGAGAGTGCAGACCTCCTTCTGCAGGAGATGCCCGGCCAGCTTGGGTGATGGAGGCGGCGGAGGTGGGCAGAGTGTGCATGCAAGGAGGAAGATGACCTGCTCGGGAGTCTGGCAAGAGGGCCTTGGCTCAGAGTCTGATGAATAAGGAACAAAACCTCCCCTTTGGAACATGGGAAGGTCCTATACGACTGCCAGTAGGGGTGGTTAATAGTCAGTATGGGGTAGTAGCTAATGCAGTTTCTGCTCAGCTGGGGAGGGGCGCTGGGCGGGAGCCACTGCCAGCAAGTGGAGAATTCCTGCTTGTAAATGAACCTGATAAGCTACCTCAGCTGGACAAACTTGGCGTAGGGAGACCCTCTTTTAGAAGTGACCGGAAGGTGGTGGGAAGCCCTGGGTGTGGCATCGGCATGCTTGACTTTGAGGCTTGGCTTTGCTGCTTGGACCCTGAGTCCTTGGCCAACCGTGTGGCCTCTGCGAGCCTCGGTCTCCTCGTCTGTAAAATGGGGATCCAGGCTGTTTGCAAGGGCCCAATGCCACCACTCGATGTGAAAGTGCCGGGAAGTCTCTAAACACGAGGGACGTCCCCAGCATCACTTCTGGGCCACACCACCTCCAGGCCGGGGAGGATGAGGTCGAGCAGAAGTTCTCTTTGACAGTGTCCAAGCAAACACACCTGGAGGGCCTGCTGCGCATCAGAAACCGTCCCAGGTGTGGCCACGTATTAACTGTTTCACCTTCAGAGCAGCCTGAGGGAGCAGGCCTCACTATTATCCCCATTTTATAGATGAGTGACTGGGGTTCGGAGGGATTAAGAGCCTTGTCTGAGATCACTCGGAGAGTGGGGGGGGGAGGGGGGCGGGATTCCAGCCCCGGCTGTGTGAGCCGGAGGGCAAGGCCGAGCGCTGCATGCTGGGGCAGTGGCCTGGAGTCAGAGATCCCGCTCACAGGTCTGCGGGAAAGCAGGACTCACATCACAGAATTTCGTGTGATGGCGGGTGTCGCTGGGGCATGAAAGGGGCGACTTTGACTCCTCCTAGGAGCAAGAGACAGCCTGAGGGAGGGTGTGAACCCGGTGGGGATGTGCACCTGAGGGAGAGCTGTGGAGTAGAACCCAGTGACAGCCAGTCACTCCTGTCACCAATAAGAGTGTTTGTAGGGGTCGTAAGGAGAGGGTGGGGGGCCATATCGCATGGTCAGCACCTTCTTAGGGACCTTCTTTGCCTGCCAGCTAGAAGTATAGACCCCAAGCCCCGCCCAGGGAGGACCCCCATCCCACCCTGCAGGAACGAGCCCTTGCCCTTAGAAAGAATAACCACCAGCAGCACACAGGCTCCCAGCGTCCAGAGCCCGCTCCGCCAGGCACAGAGCTGGGATTTCAGCCAAACCCTCCCATTGGCTCCCTCCGCCGCTGCTTACACAATCAGAGTGGAGACTGGCAACGTGCATCGCCTCCGCCGAGTGCCGACTGCCGTGGACCCCATTCTACACATGGGGACCTGAGCGGCTCAGGGGCCTCTTCAGGGCCCAGCCAGCTACGGGGCACAGGTGTGCCTGGCTCAGGGCCCCCTTCTTCCCTTCCACACCACCCTTCTGCAGGGTGGCTTCCAGATGCAGGACACACCTGTCACCTCTCCCCTTCTGGCACGGCCATCGCCTGATCCACATCCTCATCCCAGTGGCTATGTACACTAGTGCATGGTGCACACACACTCGCATACACCTGTGGCACACAGAATATGCACACGCCTCCAGTCACTCAGTGCTCCCTCCTGCGTCCATACGAGCCTCTGCACACCTCCTCCCCACAGTGCTTGCTCATTCCAGCATTCCTACACACACACGCACACACACGCATGCCCACACTCACTCCTCCTCCTCCTCCCCTGCATTCCACCCCTCCCGCCTCCCCAGTCCAGGGCTCTGGACTGGCTCGAAAGCCTCAAAAGGCAGGGTTTAGGGGCTGGGGTGGGTGGAGCTCCAGATCTCATCAAGGGAGTCTTGGGAGGCCTTGCTTACTGCGGGGTTGGCCGGCCCAGGCCTTCCCCACACATGCACGCACGGTGTCAGGGCCCCACTGCCTGCTCTGCCTGCCCAGGGCATGTATAAACCTGAAGTGACTCCTCTGTCATTGCACCACTGCTCCCAGGCCTCCCGTGTCTGAGGGCTGTTCTTTCTCTGGCCCTCCGCGGTCCGTGTCGCCCAGTCAGTGTGGCTCCAGCCCCAGGGACTGTCCCCTTACAGCCAAGATCTGGCCTTTAGCCTTGGGTGTGCCAGGCCCATGGCGGGGCTTCAGGCCAGGACTGGAGTCCCCTGGGAGAATCCTTCTCATCCTCTGCTCCCCCTTCCTAGAGGATCCGAGCACTACTCCCCTGCAGGCACCGCCCTATGAGGGAGCTGGGCCAGGACCCTAAACCCTGCTTCACAGCCCCGGAGCCGGAGGCCAGGGGCTGGCAGCTCTCCCCATACCTGCACCGGCAGGCACTGCCTGCTGCCAGTCCACCCTGGTGCCCTTTGCTGCACTTCCCTGGCCACGTGACCGGGCCCTGTTTCTGTCCTCTCGGGTTCACTAGGCAGACACGGAGGGGTGGTGCTAGCAGCCAGAACAGTTACACACACACACCCTTGGGTGCTGGGACTTTGACCCCACCCCGCTCCCTGCACCTGGTCAAGCATCACCGAGCTGGGCAAGGCCTCCTGGCTCCTACCCCTCTCTCTCTGCCTGCCCTCTGGGTCTCAGGAATGGGTTCCGGGACCCCCACTCTCCAGCTGGTCTGCTCGCCTTTCCCTCTCTACTTGCCCCCAGCATTGCACACTTGTAGGTCCTCCCCCCAAACCCCCTCTCCCTCCAAGAATCACGTGAGCACAAGCTTTATCCTGGGCAGGATCAGGGAACAAGGCATCGGAGTCACACATGCCTGAGAGAGAGAATCCTCACTTTACAGGATAACTTCCTCATCTGTAAACTGGGGCTACCAGTAGCACCCACCTTACAGGGTAATGGTGGAGGAGGAAGTGGGGGAGCAGGGGAGCATGGAGCAGCACCCTGGCACAAGGCCGGTGCCCAGGAAATGCTGCCTGCCATGACCATTGACATCAGCGTCACTGTTGGGGGCCAGCGCAGACGACGAACAGTTGGCCGTGTGCTGTGGGCCTGACATCAGACAGACCTGGGTTTGAATCCCGGCACAGCTGCTGACTCTGTGGCCCGGGGCCTATCCCCTGCCCTCTCGGAGCTGGTCTCCTTGTCTGCAGAAAGGGGACTATACTGCAGGTCCTCGGAAACCATTGCTGCATTCTGTGTCATTTCATTATGACATGGATGAGATGCTGTAGGAATTCAACTCTTGTTTACCTCGGTCAGCCTGTGGTAAACTGGTTTTGCTACCATGTTTTGCTTAAAGTCACAGACAATGTAACCACGTTAAGTGAAGACTTCCTGGGCTGTACGCTCATCAAGACGACCCATCAAGACAACCCGGAGATGAGCAGCCCAGGGTAGATTCTGAGACAGGTGGGCACTGATGGATACTATGTAACTATTGGCTGTCATTATCCTCCAGGAGGCAAGGCTCTAGGAGTGCCACTGTGTCTGCTGGGGCTGCAGGGAAGGTGGGGGCTGCCGAGGGGAACCCGATCTCGCCTGCTCTCTGGGCTTCCCCCATCAGTGTGTGTGCTGCCCCCTGTCAGGGGTGGGGCGCACCAGGACTGGGACAGCACCGTTCCCGACACCAATGGCCGGCTGGAGCACGATGGATAAAACACGGCATGATTCACTGGTCAAGACGGAGGCGTAGTTAGACATGTGCTTCGCCTCCTTGCACAACCACAGAAAGAATTACAACTAGAGCGCAAAACAAATTAACACCCGGAACCGTCAGAATATTGAGCTATGTGGAAGTCCGGACACAGCCGAGGATTTAAAGAAAACACGTTCATCCAGATGGGTAGGAGGGGCAGAGTCATGGCAGGAGGCAGAGAGGGGCGGAGACTCTGTGTGGCCCGGAGAGGCAGAGGCAGGATGGATGATCGCATATCTGCGAATGGTGGGTGAGTATCAGGAGAGAGACCTTGGGAGCAAGCAGTCCCAGCCCCAAGCTAGAAGGAGAAACTGACAGATTTTCGGGAGACTCAGCTTAAAGGGCCCGCGCAGGCTTAGAACATATGTAAACCCACCCACTCTGGGATCCACCAGCAGGGCAACAGCTGGAAGTGTGCCAGTCGCATATGGAAAGTGGGCGAAGCGACTGGAAACGGTGTGAGTGCCGGGCACTCCTCCAGAAGCCAGGCAGCGGCACTGTCCCCTCTCCACGTCTTCCCCCCACACAGAGCCGTAAAGTGGTGAAGCAGGTTGCTCCACCCTGGCGATGACCTAAGGCTACACCCCACACACTTTGCAGGTGTCTTTTCTACAACAGGCCACGCTACTAAGACAAGGAGTCAAAGCAGCTCTGCCTAATACACAGAAACAAACACAGGGAGGCTGCCAAGTTGAGGACACAAAGAAATATGGCCCAAATGAAAGAACAGAACAAAGCCCCAGGAAAAAGAACTGAACAAGATGGAGATAACCGACCTTCAGATGCCGAGTTCAAAACACTGGTGGTCAGGACGCTCAAAGACCTCATTGAGTGTGGCAGCAACACAGAGGAAGAAATGAAGGTCACACTAAGTGAAATAAAAATCTACAGGGAACCATCAGTGGAGTGGGGGGGGCAGGATTCAAATCAATGATTTGGAACATGAGGAAGAAATAAGCATTCAACCAGAACAGCAAGGAGAAAAAAGAATTTTTTAGAAAACAAGGATAGTATAAGGACTCTCTGGGACATTTCCAAACCTACCAACTTCTGAATCAGGGATGCAAGAAGAAGAGGAAGAGCAAGAAATTGAAAACTTACTTGAAGAAATCATGAAAGAAAACTTCCCTCATTTGGTGAAGGAAATAGACATACAAGTCCCGGAGGTATAGAGAATCCCAAACGAATTGGACCCAAAGAGGACCACATCAAGACACATCATAATCAAAATGCCAAAGGTTAAAGATAAGGAGAGAATTCTAAGAGCAGCAAGAGAAAAGCAGAGAGTTACCTACAAAGGAGTTCCTGTAAGACTGTCAGCTGATTTCTCAAAAGAAACTTTGCAGGCAAGAAAGGACTGGCAAGAAGTATTCAAAGTGATGAAAAGCAAGGACCTACCACCTAGATCACTCTACCCAGCAAAGCTATCATTTAGAATGGAAGGGCAGATAAAGTGCTTCCAGGACAAAGTAAAGCTGAAGGAGTTCATCATCACCAAGCCCTCATCATATGAAATGTTAAAGGGACTTACTTAAGAAAAAGAAGAAGATCAAAACTATGAACATTAAAATGGCAACAAATTCACAACTATCAACAGCTGAATCTAAAAAAAACAAACTAAGCAAGCAACAAAAACAGGAACAGAATTACAGAAATGGGGATCATTTGGAGGTTTATCAGCTGGGAGCGGGAAGGGGGAGAATGGAAGAAAAGGTGCAGGGATTAAGAAGCATAAATGGAAGGTACAAAATAGACACGGGATGTTGAGAACAGTATAGGAAATAGAGAAGCCAAAAAACTTACATGCATGACCCATAGACATGTACTGGGGGGGGGGGTTGCTGGAGGGAAAGGTGGGTACCAGGTAGAAGGAGGCAAAGGGGGGAAAATTGGGATAACTGTAATAGCATAATCGATAAATATATTAGAAAAGAATAAAACATGGTGTGATTCAGAGCCTGTGCCCAGTACATTCAGGAGGAAGGTGTCACATGCCACCTGGGGACTCAGAGGATGCACTCAGCTGTTGACAATGTTTGAGCCACCATTCGTAACAAGAGCAAACTTTTAGAGAGTGCTCACTGTGTACTAGGCATTGTGCTGCTGATCACATTCAGTCCTCACCAAAAAGCAGCGATAGCAGTAAGTCTAAAACCGTCCCTTTTCCTGATGAGGAAACTCAGGCCCAGAGAGGTTCCATGACTTCCCCAGGGCCACACAGCTCAAGGTGGAAGAGGGAGGACTGGGACCCAGCAGAGCCAGCTTCAAAACGAGCTCTCTCACCCTCTTCTCTCCTGTCTTAAGCAAGAGAGGGTAGGGCCTTTTCTAGAGAGACTGGTAAGCCCCAGGGGCCCTCCCTGCTCAGGGCTGCAGGCAGCTGCTCCTTCCTATTGTCTCAAGTGTTCCTGCCCCAGAGGCTCAGCTCTCCGGCCTTCTGCAGTAGAACAAGCTGCAAGCTGGGCGTGTTATCCGGGAAGGGTGGGTGTCCTGGCTCAGGGGGGTGGGGGCATGGTTCCAGGTTGTTACCACCGGCTGCCTGGGTAGGCCTGACTCCCTTGCAGAAGGTAGTAGCCTCCTGCTGCCTGAGAGTCAGGGCTTCCCTGCACTCCCTTTGGTTGGCCCGCCCTTTTCTAGATCCTGACCAGGCCTACCGCAGGAGGGGCGCAGGGAGCGAGCCTATCCCTGCTGGGTCCTTTGGAGTAGAGCGAGCCCTCGGGCCTGCAGAGCTGGGCCTGCAGAGCTGGGCCCTCCCACCCCACCCTGGGTCCTTCCTGCCTGCCATTTAACCCAGCGCCCTAGGCAGATGGCACGACTCTGGTGTCCAGCCCAGACCCACCCTGTCCGGAGTCAGGGGTGTGGTCTGCCATCCTCCTCCCTGAATCTCTGCTCTGGGGGGGCCCTGGGCTGGCCACGCTGCCTGCTGTGCCCATGGCATGCAGCAGCCTGTCGGACAGTGAGATCTGTTCCCCTGACGGCGCTCGGGGAGGTAGAGTGACTTGCCTCCACCTTCTCTCACTGCTGGCCCTCGGTCAAGTGTCCCCTGCCCCATCTGGGCCTGTCTGCTCCTCCGACACCCCGTGGATGGCATGGTCTGCAAGGCCCTTCTAAGACTCCCATTCTGGGATTCCAAAGCCAGGGCCCTCTAAGGGGATGACCACATCGGAGGTTTTCTCGCCTGCCTCGCTGTGCCGTCAGGGAGACCCACACTCAGATGGTGGAGAGGGAGAGAATTTGTGTGCAGCTGGCGATCAGCCGGTGCAGCTCTGGGTGGTGCCCACAGGAGGGGCACAGCCGAGCCAGGTGGGCAGGGGGCCCGCTCAGAGCTGAGGCCATGTCCCTCTCTGCCCCAGGTATGTCCAGAGTCTCCTGGACATCATGGAGTTCCTGGACAAGGACCCAGAGGACCATCATACCCTGAACCAGTGAGTGAGGGCCCTGGTTGGGGACAGGGTGGGCAGGTGCACACGAGCGGCATCTGCGACCCCAGTCCCAGGGGCAGAGGTGCCAGTGCGATGAAAGAAATGACCCCTGCCCCTGGGGAGCCCCCCGTCTCTCAGGCAGGCAGTGGGAGAGTCAGGGTGGGCTTGGAGTGGGGGGAATGGGGTGGGCGCTGCGTGATCGTCTTTGGGGTGGGAAGGGTCGAGTGGGTGAAGACGCCGTGCGGAGGGGGTCAGAAGTGGAAGAGAGTTCGAGGGGCGTCCCCAGGCCCAGGACTGGGCCTGGGTAGGGGCCGACGTCTGCCCTCCCCCCAGGTTCACCGAGGCCCTGGTCACCATCCGGAACCGCCACAATGACGTGGTGCCCACCATGGCGCAGGGCGTGCTGGAGTACAAGGACGCCTACGGCGACGACCCCGTGTCCAACCAGAACATCCAGTACTTCCTGGACCGCTTCTACCTCAGCCGCATCTCCATCCGCATGCTCATCAACCAGCACAGTGAGCCGGCGGGCGGCCCCCACAGTCACCGCTTTCACTGTTGACAGAACGCGAAACGGCGTCCCCTTTAAAAAGTGTTCAGTGTGGCAGACACAAAACTCCTATGGGAGGGGTCAGGGTTAGAGGAGAGAGCGGGAGGGTGGGGAGGGGATGCCACTCAGGGTCAGAGGCGTTAGGAATAGCGGTGGAGGGGGAGAGCCCCGGGGGGGAGGAGGAGGAGGAGCAGGATGGCTCTGCACCCCCGGCGGCAGCACCCTCCTTCCCGCCGCAGCCCTGATCTTCGACGGCAGCACCAACCCGGCCCACCCCAAACACATCGGCAGCATTGACCCCAACTGCAACATCTCCAACGTGGTGAAAGGTAAGCCGTCCCGGGCGTGCCCGGCTGGAAGGTAGCCCATTCTTCAGCGGGCGGGCGTGGGGCCTTGTCCCCGTGGGCTTACTGCAGGTGATGCCTAGTGGTGCTGCCGAGAGGACCACGTGCCAGTGGGCCACCCCATCCCCTGAGTGGCCTCTCTCTCCTCGTAGATGCCTATGACATGGCCAAGCTCCTGTGTGACAAGTATTACATGGCCTCACCTGACCTGGAGATCCAGGAGATCAATGGTGAGCGAGCAGGGCTCTGTGTGTGTGTGTGTGTGTGTGTGTGTGTGTCTGTCTGACACAGTCAGACAGGTAGGTGCCCGCCTGTCCCAGCTGCACCTCTGTGTCGCACTGTGTGAGTTACAAGGGACCAAGACTGACGGGCAGAGATAGGCCACTTTCTAGACTTGAGTTTCTAAGGGGGTAGGGCTGAATGTGGTGTATCTTTCTGTCCCCACCGCCCAACACAGGGCTTGAGAGTCAGTCCTTCACTCACCCATCCTCGGCACTTTTGTCGAGCTCCTGCTGCCCACAAAGCTCTGTGCCAGACACCAGGAAGATGTGGTCCCTAACTCAAAGAAACCCCAGGCTAGTGTGATTCCCGGGGAGCAGGAGCCTGGGGGCGGAATCCCCTGTGCAGTCCCCCTGCCTGCCCCCCGCAGGGTGCAGGAGCTCTCCAGGGGATGCTAGTGTCCAGGCGAAGGGTAGTAGGCTGGATGGAGTACAGACAGATCCTGCTGGAATGTGTGAATGGTGAATAGATGGGTGGGTAAACGGGGTGAATGGAAGCACGGATGTGGACTCTGAATGGATAGGTGGGTGGTGAGGGTAGATGTCTGAACAGATGCTCAGACTGAAGGACCATTGGATGGTTGAGTGGACACTGGATAGGTGGGTAGCGGAGTTAATGGATATTGAATGGACACAATGGGTGGATAGACGGACGCACGGATGGACATTGTGTACTGGACAGTGAACATTGTATAGTGGATAGATGGTCAATGGGCCCTGAGTGAGTGCGTAAGTGGAGCAGTGAGTGCTGGGTGCACGGATGAGCCGGTGGATAGCTGACAGGTGGTGGCTGAGTGCTGGGTGCCAGCTGCTGAGTGAGTGAGTGCTGATTGGTGACCTCTTGACAATCTCCTGATCAATGAATGGCCTTGACTTCCCGGCAGCATCCAACTCCAAACAGCCAATTCACATGGTTTATGTCCCGTCCCACCTCTACCACATGCTTTTTGAGCTCTTCAAGGTGAGGAGGCCGGGGATGGCGCTTTGTGGTAGTGGTGGGGAGCTTGGCCTGGGGTGGGGGCGGGGCAGTCAAGGCTGGGCTTCTCTCACCCCTCTCTTACCCCTTCCCTCCCCAGAATGCCATGCGAGCAACTGTGGAAAGTCATGAGTCCAGCCTTGTTCTCCCACCGGTCAAGGTCATGGTGGCCTTGGGCGAGGAGGATCTGTCCATCAAAGTATGTGTCCCTGGACTTCAGAGGCCAGAGAGCAGTGGTGGGGGTTGGTGGTGGGGCTTCCCTCCTGCCAGGAGATGGACTCGGGAGGACTCTGGGGGCTAGGAAACCCAGCAGAAGGTCAAGGGGCTGAGGGGCGGAGCTACGTGGCACGTGGGTCTGGAGAGCCCCTGACTCGTCTCTTCTCCCCCAGATGAGTGACCGCGGCGGGGGTGTCCCCTTGAGGAAGATCGAACAGCTCTTCAGCTACATGTACTCCACAGCACCCACCCCCCAGCCCGGCACCGGGGGGACCCCGCTGGTGAGGCGGCTTTCTTCCAACTCCCTTCCTGCCTCCTGCAGGGTGCCCGCCTGTCTCTTCGTCTCTTCTTTTCCAGTTGTCACTCTTCCCCGTCTCTTGCTTCCTTCTCTCCTGTGGTCTCTCCATTCTCACATGGCCGTGCGATGTCAGTCGCCTCTGCCCAGCCTGCCCCACCTGTCTGGGGGGGTCTGTCTCTGACCTTCCCTTAGCTCTCCCCATCTCCCCCACAAAGTCCCTGATCATTGTTCACTAACATCTCCCTGTCCGTGCACCGGGGAGTAGAGCTGGGTCTAGGAGGATGAGACTCAGAGGAGCCCGAGACCCACCCAGACGCCCTCTCCCTGCCCTGCTAACTCCCCTGACCCCCGCTGTGCCTCCCCAGCTTGCCTCCTTCCCCCCTGCCCCCTGACTGACTTCCCTCATCCCAGGGCTCCCCTCTTGCCTCTCTTGCCTCGGAGCCTTCCCTCCTGGTGTCCTCTCGCCCCGCCCCGCCCCGCCCGGTTCTGGGAACCCCCCTGCACTCCGTTCAGTGTACCCACCACCCACCACTGCAGCGCCAGCCTCCTCATTGCGCTCCCTTCCTGCCCCCTGCAGGCTGGCTTTGGGTATGGGCTCCCCATTTCCCGCCTCTACGCCAAGTACTTCCAGGGGGACCTGCAGCTCTTCTCCATGGAGGGCTTCGGGACGGACGCCGTCATCTATCTCAAGGTGAGGGGCCTGGCCCGCGGCCAGCGGGGCTTGCTGATGGGTCCAGCAGGGTCGGCCTGCTGGCAGATCTCTTTGCCGTCCCTGCGGCCCCTTCCCGATTCCGGACTGAGACCCAGAGCAGAGCTGCAGGCCCCAGCCCCCAGGCGCTCCGGGGTTGGCAGGCACCGCCAGGGAGCTCACAGTCCGTGACTGAGACCCCTGTTCTGGGAGCCCAGAGGGAAGGGGGAACCGTGGAGAATTTGTCACTCAGCTCAGGAGGAGATGCAGGCCCGGAGTTGGTGGCCTGCAGGAATACGCTGCCCAGCCTCCTCCCTCTCCCTCCTTGACCCTTTAAGTGAGCAGCCACCTTGAGTGGGCGGGAGCAAGACTCAGAGGGACAGGCCCTTCTGAGGGCCTTCCTGGGTCAAGGTTGGGAGTCTCAGCCAGGGTCTCCCACTTGGTGGGGCTGCCGCACGGGCCGCAGTCAGAGGCTGCCGCAGCCCACCTGGGGGCCAGGGTGGCGTGCTGGGTGGGCAGAGCACAGGGCCGTGGGAGAGGCTGAGCCTGCTGCTCCCCAGGCCCTGTCCACGGACTCGGTGGAGCGCCTGCCCGTCTACAACAAGTCAGCCTGGCGCCACTACCAGACCATCCAGGAGGCGGGCGACTGGTGTGTGCCCAGCACGGAGCCCAAGAACACGTCCACGTACCGTGTCAGCTAGGAGTCGCCCTGCTCTTCCGCAGCGGCGAGGATGGACTGCTTGCCGTCTCTGGGACCAGCCGCCGCGGTTACCCTCCCCACCCCACCCCAGGTCGGGGAGACTCCTCCTGGTGACCAGCTTCTGTCTCTGTGGAAGTCACTGCAGTGACCAGTTGGTGGTAGCCCCTAAGTGCCAATCTGCGTCTCTGTGGAGATCCTCAGGTGGTCTCCCCAGTGTCCGATCTCTGTGAGCAGTCCCTGAGGGTCGGGGGATGTGTCCACCCTGCTGAGGTGTCCCAGAGATACGTTTCCACGGCAGTCCCCCTCTCTGAGACCAGTGTTGCCACTGTCCTGCCAGGGGTCCTGGGTCCCCCTCACTGCCCTCCACAGCCGGGTCTTCCAAACAGATGCCCCTACTTGCCTTACTCCCTTAGTGTGCCCAGGTACCCCAGGTACCCCAGCCCGGTCCCGTGTCAGTGTTAGTTACAGAGGCGCTCGGCGGGTGGGGAAAGGCATTGCACCCTTGGGCCCCAGGCAGGGCAGGGACCTGGAGTGCCAGCCACTCCCTCCTTGACCTCTGAGCTTCAGGTCAAGATCAGGAGGGAGGGGGGGAGTTCTTACCAGGACCTCACCCTTGAAGTGGAAGAACCTGGGAAGACCCAGAGGTACGCGCCCAGCCAGGCTGCTTGCAGCCCCGCAGGCGGCCCCCCCAGTGTGTCTGCAGCCCCCCAAGCCCTTCCTCGAACGTCCTCATGTGCACACACCCGCCTGCCCACCTCACATCCCCACCGTCCGCCTGAGCCCCAGACCCCAACTCCCACCGTGCCCGGACACGTGCGTGCATGGGGGGGCCCCTCTCCCTAGAATGCTCTGTGTACATAGCTAGTTTTATAGCCCCCGAGTGCCCCTGTCCCTCCCCTTAGCACACAGGGGGTTGAAGTTGTGTGCCCCTCCCAGTGGCTGTGATGGTGACAGTGACATCCACAGTAAAGAGGAGAGCCAATGAGCATTTGGCCTGGCTGCCTTCCTGGGGGCCGGGAGATCCACGACAAAAGACCAACGTAAGCGGACCACAGTCCCCGTGACCAGCATGTGACCCGTGCATGCTCCAGACACCCTGACGGGGCGAGACTCAGAGTGCCACGAGCGCAGCAGCTGCCGCACAGCCGCCTGTTCAGGACAGACGCCCGACAGCACAGTCACCCCGCCACACTCGGGGCGTGGCGTAGCCCTGCCCCCAGCCAGCCCCTGCCTAGGACAGACAGACAGATCACTGGCACGTCGTAAGTGTTTATTGAAAGAAACTCAGTACTGCCTCCCCCCTTCACATGCACGTGGGCACCCACCAGCTCCTGGTAGTTTCAAGGACCCAGGTGCCCTCCAACCTTCCCTCCAGCCCCTCCGCCGGGCCCGGGTCATGCCGGTGCCCCCATATCTCGGTTTCCCTCTATCTCAGTTCCCCTCGAAAGCCCCTCTCCCAGCCCAGAGGGCAAAGAAGAGGAAAGGGCTGGGTCTCAGGGACAGGGGTGGCCCTCAAGCCACAGGCCCTGGGCAGGAACGAGGGGAGTCAGCATGCACTGGGTCCTGTCTACCCCTCCGGGCCGATGGGAGGACGTGGAGGGGGACTTCTAATCGGAGGCCCCATTGGTAACTGGCCAGCGCTCCAGAAGCAGGGCTAGCTGCTGGCCAGCACAACACCTGATTCGCCTTCCCTGCAAGGACGAATGCCACCCACAGGCTGCTGGGACTCGCTCCATGCCCACAGGGGTTGGCCTGGCCCCACCCCTCCTTGTAGTCAGAGCTTGCAACTTCCAGTTCCGGAGCTCACTGAGACCTCGCTGGGGCCAGGGCCGGTGGGGGAGGGCTGGCAAACCCTTCCTGGATTTGCCTCTGCCTGGCTGCGGTGAGGATTCCCTAGTTCAGGCCCACACAGGCGTCGGTGCATTGGTAGGGGGTGCTTTCATCTCTGCCAGCTCCTAAGTTTGTTCTGTGCCCATGGGGGAGGGCTCAGGTACCTTCTGAGGGCAGGAGGAGAGGTGGGCCTGCCTTAGTGGGCCTGACGGGGCCCCAGGAGGGGCAGGCCCGTAGGGATGTCGTCTCGCCATTGGGACCACAGGACAGGGAAGGGAAAAGAAGGAGGGCTTCACCCTCCCTTCTCCTGAAGTCCTACAAAGACCGCGTGGGATGATCGTGCTGCTTCCTCTGCTCTCCCGTTGAGGAGGCAGACCGGGAGTCTACTCTGAGTGCAGCGTGCTGCCAAGCCCACCAGCCTCCCTGGGAACAGAGCGGAGCTCTCCGCACACACAGCCACCTGGGAGAGCTGGAGAGGAACGTCTCCATCCGCCTACTCCTGCCGAGACGCTCAGCCCCCTCTCTGAGCCCTGTGTCCCTGGCCCCATGGCAGGGCCTCTGGAGGGCAGACAGGCAGGCGTCCCAGCTCACTGCCCGCCCCCGCACCACTGTGACCCCAGGACAGAGCGTCAGACCAACCCAGGGGCCTCTGGGCTCCCGGGCTGGCTTCAGCCCTCGCCTCTCTGCCCTCTTCCCATAATCCGCTACCTCCCCCAGGAACTCCGTGCCGGAAGTCCTCGAAATTGATTTATTACTGGGCCCTCTCCCTGGGGTCTCCCTTCCTGGGGGATCTTGGTCCAGGGTGACGAGGTGAGATAGGCCAAGTACCCCTGAGAGCATGGGGCCAGGCCAGCCCAAGCTGGGTGCCCGGGCCCTGCTTCCCTGGGGAGGCCTGTGCCCACCGAGCCGGCCGCTGCCCGTGCCTGGGCGCCATGCCCGCCTCACGCTCCTCTAGCTCTTCTTGGCCTCCTGCTCCCTGCGCCGGAGCTTCTCGCGCTGCCGTGCAGCCTTCTCCTGGGCCTTGCGCTCCTTCTCAGCAGCCGCTGCCAGTTCCTTCACCTTCCGCTTCACCAGCGCCCGGTCATGCGAGCTGCTGAGCCCCAGGCTCTGGGGGAGGAAACTGAGGGTGAGGGAAAGCACCCCAGGTCCTTTGTGCCCCGGCTGTACCCTCTCTGGAGCTCTACCTGCCCTCTCCTCCCAGACTTGCCAATGGATCAGACCCTTCAGAGCAAGAATTCTGAATGGGAGGAGCTGGGGGAGATGAGGGTGGAGAGTACCAGGCCCGTGACCACCACCGCCCACCATCCCCTGCTTCCCATAATCCTTGGCTCCCATTCCTGTACTCACTTCACTTTGGGCATACACAGCCAACCCCCTGATGCCCAGTGATGGGGAGCAACTTGCCCAAAGTCACATAGCTGGTCACTTGGTAAGGCCCCTCCCCACTCCAGAGACTTCCTGGGGGGACTCTCCTCTCGACTCCTTCCCCAAGCAACCCAGCAGGGGGCGGAAACAGACCAGAAACCTTCTAGCACAGAGGCCAGGAGCCCCCTCTGATCCACCCCCCCACTACTACCCCCCTCCAAGACTGAGAATCAAATAAGGTGACCCAGGGAGAGGCCTGCTTCCCATGGTACCAGAGGACTCATCAGAGTCAAGAGTCAGATGATATGAAATCCTAGAGGTCAAGGTCTGGAGCTTGAAGGTCAAACTGAAGAATTGGGCTTGAGTTTTAAGTCAGACTGAGCACCCATGCCCGAGGACAGAGATTGGGCCAAGGACTTTGCCCAGAGGTCAGAGGTCAGGGGCAGTGGCCTCAGAGGAGTGACAAGGTCAGGCTGAGGGGATCCCAGTCCTTGAAGGCTGCCTCGGGCTCCGGCCGGCCTGGGGCCCTCTCACCCCCACCCACCTTCAGTTTGCTTCCATCCAGCTGCAGCAGCTGCGGCCCGTCCACCTGCCGCGCGGCAAACTCAGTGGCGTACTGCTCCAGGTTGAGGCTGTGCAGCCACTGGCCCACCTGCTGACTGGTCCAGTGGTGGATCGTGGGGAGAGGCTCATCCAGGAACTGGGGAGGAGACCGAGGAGGGCGAGGGGGATGACGCGGCCTGTGGCCCGCACACAGGGCAGAGCCGGGGGCCGGAGCTCACTCACCTCGTCCGAAGACTGGGACAGCGTGTGGTAGGGGTAGGAGCACTTGGCCTCCTGCCGGGGGCCGCTCGGGATCTTGGGGCTGCTGCTGGGGGGCGTGGAGTCGTCGCTCAGGGTGGATTCCTAGACAGGAGGGAGTGCATGCTGCTGAGGAGAAAGCTTGCCCCCAGCCCAAGGGGGTACCTACCCCCCATACACCCACCCCCACCTAGATGGATGGAGATGAGGTCCTGGATTAGGCACCAGGAGTTGTGCAGTGCACCCTGTGCATGAGCCAGGAGCTGGGCAGGCACATATGACAGGGTGATTCGTGTGAGCGTGAGGAGCTGAGGCCTCGGGGAAGACAAGGGGCCAGAACTGAGCCAGGCACAATCATTAGCAGGAATGGAGGAGGTCTCAGGCCAGGTGTCCATTCCTACAGGGAGTCAGCCAGGCTTCCCCAGGCTGCGTCAGATGTGTCTGCCTTCTGCTTCTCCCCCATGGCCTCCGGTTCCCTGGCTGTAGGTACCCGATTAGAGGTCCCTGTCCTCACTAGACTGTGAGCTCTCTGAGGGCCTGGGCTGTGTCCGTTCCCTGGGGTACCCCCAGGGCCCAGCACAAGGAAGGAAGAAAGGGAGGGCATGCTAGGAAGGAGGAAAGAAGGCAGTCTTGGGTGAGAAGGGATCCCTTCTCCCCTGAATTCCTAGCATCCCGACCTCCTCTGCCCCAGCTGCATGCAGGGAACAGAACCATAGACCCAGCACTGGGCTGGGGGGTCTAGAGCCTGGCAACTCGTCCATGCACGTGTGTGTGGGCAAGTCCCTTCTCCTCGGACAGGATATGGGGCTGGAACTGAGCCAGGCAGAAAAGTTAGTGGGAATGCAGGAGACCTCAGGCTGGGTATCCGCTAGGGGAACCACAGTGCTCAGTGACGTGTGCTCAGTGGATGAAGCAATGAATAAATGAGCAGATGAACCGCTCAGAGTATAGACGTGTGAACAAGTGAATGCACAAACTCAGAGGTGGATAAACGAATGAATCACTGAATGGCTCAGCGGACAGACTGTCGGAATGCCTGGGTGCCAGCCCAAGCCAGGCTGGAATATGCCCTCATGTCACCTGAGCCTAAGGGCCACTACACGGACAAGAAGGCCATGGACTTACCTGAGAAGCTGACTTCTTAGGGCTGAAGCTCTCGTGTTTAGGCGAGCAGGCAGGGGAGGTGGTGCTGCCAGAGGACGCCGAGCCCTTGCCGCTGTCCGTGAACCAGGAAAAGGGCAGGAACGGGGAGCCCCCTGACCTGCCGGACCCCTCCACCGACTCCCTGTGGACAGAGCGCCCTGCATGGGTGTGGGCACTGAGGGGAGGGCCAGGCCCGAGGGGACTCCAGGGTGGAAGCTGGGCTGAGGCGCTCGCCATGAGCACCTCTTACCTGCTGCCCATGGACAGGCGGTTGCTGCCCTTCTCCTTCCGGCTCTTGCTAGTGGATGCTCGGCGTAAGGTGACCCTGTGGGGAGGGGAGGGGGTCGTGGGGCAGTGCTGCCCACTGCACTACCCTGTTCCCCTCCCCGCACAGCTCCAAGCCTGTGGTTCCGGCCTCTCCTGCACTCACCCCAGGTCCAGGAACTTCCGGCGAGTCTTCTTATCCAGGCCAATGGTGGGGCTAGCAGGCTCAGGTGGGCTGGCGTCTCGGCTGTCATCTTTTGGGGAAGAGGGAAGGAAACAGCCAGTGAAATAGCCTCCTTCAGTAGCCGGTGTGGGGTGGGAGAAATTCTCTTCACTTAGAACCATGCAACCTGGCCCTGGTGCCCTTCACCAGCTGTGTGACCTAGGACACGTCACTTTAACTCTCTGAGCTTCCTTCGTCTCAAATACGGGGATAATAGCACCTGCCTCTCTCACGGGACCGACTGGGATGTTGATGAAAGCCCTAAACAAGCCATAAACCACTCTGAAAAGGGAAGGACCACTGCTACTGAGTGTTAATTTTATCTTGGCCAACTTCTAACCAGCCTTCCAACCTGTTGGTTGTCACATGTCACTTCCTCGGGGAAGCCTTCCAGGATGCTCTCAACTAGGCCTTTTCACCCTTATATGTGCTTCCCCACCACCGTGCTCTTTTCTCACACAGCACTTACTACAGCTTGTAACTATACGTTTAATTAAGGGATGATCTGATTCCTTCCCCCGCCCCCACTATAAGGAATTATTTCTTTGTTCCTCCGGGGAACTACAAGCCCCCTGAGAATGAGAACTGCATCTGTTTGCTCGCTTATGTGCCGAGTGCCCAGCAGTGCCTGGCACATCGTGGGCGTTCAGTAGATGAATGAATGAAGCGCGGTGTTAACTCCCCGCAAGCCACCACTTCCCACTCGGTCCCGCCCTGCGCTTCGGGGCCGCCGCAGTCCCCGCACGCACCAGCAGGGGGCACCGGGTGGGCCGCGCTCACCTTCGCTGTGCGGCTCTGCACGCAGGTGGCGGCGCACAAAGCTGGGCGAGCTGTCAGAGGAGGGCGCGGAGCGAGGCGGAGAGCTGGAGGCGGCGGCCAGGCCCTCGTGCGAAGCGGCGTTGTGCAGGGGCCGGTAGCGGGTGAGCGGCGAGGGTGGTGGCTCGTCTTCGTCTAGGCTGCGCCGCAGCCCCGGAGGATCCAGGCAGAACGAGCCCACAGCCGGAGACCCCGGACTCGAGTGCAAAGGCGAGCGCAGCCGGTGCAGGGGGCTCCCGCAGCCGTCGGTCACCTGCGGGAGGGGGCAGCCGCTCACTGCCATCCCTCCTGCCCGCCTCCCGGAGGGGCTGGGAGCCTGGTTCACCCAGTAAGCGGCAAGGGAGCCTCCGGATGCATGGAGCCCAGACTCCTGGTCTTTCTGGGAACTGGAAGGAGGGTTTCCCCGAGTGACATAGAGTGGTGGCTGGGCAGTGAAAGGTGGGAAAACCGGGGACTTTCAGCCACAGAAGCTGGGATTGAATCCCACCTCTTTTACTGTGTGGCTTTGTTTACGGAAACCCTAAGCCTCAGTTTTCTCATCTGTAACATGGGGATGATAATCCCTTCCACGAGAGGATGAAATGAGCCAGAAGTGAAGGCAGCTGAAGTTTGTGAGCATCATCATGTCAGAAGCCTGGGGGGTGGGGGTGGTTTCCCTGGAAGAGCAGTTTGGAGGGACTACCCAGGGGCAAGAAGAGTGCGTGGGGGTATGTGTGATTGCGTGGGTTGCCCCAACCTTGCCTCCAGGCCCGTCGGAGCCTTCGCCATCCTCCGCAGAGCTGGCGCTGTCCCGGAGCCTGGAGCGGGAAGGCCGATGTCTGCGGCCCTTGGCCAGCAGCTGGGCCCGGGCTTTGTGTAAACTGCTGTCCAGTCTGACAGTCTCTGGCACGGCCAAGTCCAGGTCTACGAACCGGGTGAAGGGGGCAGAGAACAGACACGTGAGGTCAGCAAGCCCAGAGGCCCACCGGCCACCTGCGCTCACACCCCAGACAGTCCCCAGATGTCTCCGAGTGCCGGGCACTGGGAGTGCAGCTGAAATGGGAAGCAGTATCTCTCTGTCTCCAGGGAGCCAGACATGTCAGCACAGAGACACGGCAGTGCGATGGGACCTCTCCCAGGCCCAGAGGGGGACAGGACCACCCTGTGTTGATGGGTCAGAGAAGGACACGCTGAAGTTGGGTCTTAGGGTCTGAGTGGGAGTTTATGAGAGAGGAGGTTAGCAAGACTGGGAAGTAGGGAAGCGGGGTAAAGGGGGTGTCCCAGGGCAATTGGAGGGTAGGTTTGTGGAGGGGAGAGCTGGGGGATGAGGCTGGAGAGATCACGGAGATAAGGGCTGCCACTGAAGAAGTGCCTACTATGCTCCAGACAATGTATACATATATCACCTTGTCTACCCAAACCCAGCCGACTAGGGACAGTTATGCATATTTTAGAGCTGAGCAAACTGAGGCTCAGAGAGGTTAAGCCTCTTGGCTGAAGCTGCCAGCTAGCAATGGTCTGGGATTTGAGCTTGGCTAGTCTGGCTCCAGGGACTGGCCCCGCTGGGGACATTGGCTTGCTGTGCCATGCTCACATGCTCAGGGTCACACTCAGAGAAGCACTATTGAGCACCTGGAGGGCTCTCCGTTGAATGGAGTGGAGGGATTCCCTCTCCCCCCCCACCCCCACCATACACACACCCAGGCCGGTGGCAGTGGCAGGGAGGAAAACCCTCAGTCCCCTGAAGCCTGTGTCTCCTGTCCTGGGGACCGCGGCCCAGGGCTAGATCCAGGATGAGGACATGGAGGCACAGTGGGCAAACCCAGAGGATCGTGCACAAACCCCACCGCTCCTCCGCTCCTGGTTTCCCAAGCCCTCACTGTGCACGGGGGTCTCCAGGCAGAAAGGGTTCTTCCCAGACTCCAGCTTGTGTTAAGACCTTCCTTCCCCACCCCACCCCCAGCAATCTCGGGGACCCCCACCCCATCACCCATGCCCATTCTGAGTTGCCTGCTCCTCCTCTGGTCCGAAGATACCCTCTAAGCCACCCTGGCGGCTCTCCTGGTTTAGCTACTGTCCACATCTATTTCCAGCCCTGACCCCTCCCTCCCCTGAATTCCAAGCCTGGCACCTCAACACCTGCCAGGGAACTTGTCATATCGAGGCACCCAGAACCTAAAACTGAACCCATCACCTTGCCTCAAACTGGCTTCTCCTCTGTTCCCTGCTTCAGAGGAAGGCCCCATCCTCCACCCAGCCACCCCATTCAGACAGCACTAAGCTGCCCTGCTCCCCCGTAGCCCCAGACCCCATTGGTCATTCGTGTGTCCAGCTGCCTACTTGACATCTCCACTTAGATGTCCAACGGGCGTCTTCAACGTGCGTGCCAAAGCTGGATGCCCCACCCCCAGCTGCTCTCCCAGGCTGCCCAGCTCAGCAAATGGCAGTTTCATCCTTACAGTTGCCCAGACCAAACCCCCGGAGTCATCGCTGGCTCCTCTTTCTCCCTCCCGCCCGACAGACCGATCCGATCCATCCACAGTTCCTATTAGCGCTGCTTCTGAAATATAGCTAGATGTACTGAAATATTTATGGTGAAATGACAAGATGTTTTGGATTCGGTTCAAAATAATCCAGGGGAAGAGAGGTGAGCGTGCGAGGGAACGGAGACGGAACGGGACTGGCCGGGAGCTGACGACGGTTGAGGCTGAGTGACCAGGGCGTGTGTACAGTGGCGGGTGAGGGCTACTCTCCCCACTTCTGATTTCCCACACGAAAATATTGTTCATCTGTGTCTGTGTTATTCTCACACATGAATATGCACGGGGAGGGAGAGGAGAGAGGGTGTACAGGAGAGGAGGGGAGAAGGAGGTGAGAAGAGAAGCAGGAAGGCGGGGTGGGGAGGGGAGGGGGCATGAGAAAGAACTCACAGCCTGTCTAGGTCACCGTTGCCTCTTGCCTCGCAGCTGGTATTCCCTCCTCCTTTTCCCATTTACAGTCTATTTCCAACACGGCGGCCAGGGTGATCCTGATGAAACCTGTCAGCCGGGGTCACTCCTCGGTTCAGAATCCCCCAGGGACTTCCGTCTCTCTCAGACTAAGAACACAAGTCTCCCAGTGGCCTGCAGGTTGAGTCCTGGCCGCCTTCTGAGCTTCCGCTCCCTCCCTCCACTCCAGCCATCAGGCCTCCTGGCTCTTCCTCCTGCAAGCCCGACCCACACCTCAGGGCCTTTGCACGTCCCCCTCCTGTCCTGCAAGACTCGAGCCACAGATTTCTGCATGGCCCTCCCCCCACCTCCTTCAGGTCTTGGCTGAAATACTTTCACTGGTAACTTCCCTGACCAGCCAACTTACAATACGCCCAGAATCTTCGCACCTGTTTCTCCTCTGTCATTTATCATTCCTTAGCTCATTAGCTATTTTACTTACTCAGTGTGTTGTCTCTCTCCCACCCTCTAGAATGTCAGCTCCACTAGGGCAGATGGCTCTAGTTTGTTCACCGCTCTAACACAGGCGTAGAGCAGTGCCTGGTACACAGTGGTTAGTAAAGGTTATTTTAATGAAAGAACAGATTTGCCTGCTCACATCCCTGGAACCCAGCCTCTCCTCCCCAGTAGGACTGAACGGCCTCAGCTCAGGCCTGCACCAGCTGCTCACCCTGCCTCGCCCTCCCCCACCCCCGCCGAGCGTGGCCTCAGCATCGGTCCGTTCTTAGTGCCCTGCTCCCAGTGCGTGCCAGGCTCTGTCCTGCCTCCCTACCCACTCTCCCGAAGCTAGAAGAAACTCCCTAAAGCGCATTCCTGACTGTGTTTCATACTCTCCAGCTTTCAAACCCCCCAGCAGAGGGTCAGGGGTCGGGGTGAGGAGCCTAGTCCCAACATCAAGTTTGAGCCCCTAAGCCTTCCACTCAAGCCCTGAGGGGCCCACACCCTCACGTATGGCCCACAGCCCTTCCTGTGCACAGCACGCTCTTAGATGCGCGTCTCTGTTAAGAGCAGAAGCCCTGGAGCCAGCCGGCCTGGGCGGAATCCAGCTCTGCCACTTGCTGCCTTACATTTAGCTAACAGCTTCCTTATCCGTAAAGTGGGGTCATCATAGCAGTTCCGTCCCTACAGGGTTGTTGCGAGCACTAAGAAAGATAATCCACAAAAAGTGCTTCGCCGTAATGCCTGCGACTTGGCAAATGTGCCCAGGCGCTGGCTGCCGGTGGCGACAGTGGGAATGGCAGGAAACCGCCTGGATACCCGCCTCTACCTTTGTTTCCGCCTCCTTCCCCGTGTTCCTGCTGCTCCCTCTGCTCCGTCACTCTCCCCCCACCCCCCTTGTCTGGCCCTCAACTCCAACCTGTCACCTCGCCACCTCCCCCCACTCTGGACAGCCACACCTCCTCAGGCTCCCCCCTCTGATCTGGGGAACGGAGTCCCCCACGCCAGTCTGCACAGCAGAGGCTGGCACCCTTGGCTGTCCACCGGGTACCCTGAGGGCCTGGCGCGGGGCCTGGCGCGGGGCCTGGCAGAGGGTAGGTGCTCGGTAGGTGCTTGACAGATTGAAGCAGGGCCGCACTTCCGAGGACTCCATACACACACGGGTGCCCGGCGAGGGTCATGATGAGCATGCGCCTGAGTCCCATCCCATGCCACATTCTCGTCCTCGGCACAGCACTCCTCCCACCTGACATTTCCTTGCTTAGTCACGCGTGCCACAGTGTCGGCCCCCTGCGGGCCCCTGTGCTAGAATTCGAGCTCTGTGAGGGCAGTGACTGTGCCTGGCTCGTTCCGTGCTGTCTCCCCAGGGCCTAGGACAGAGGGGCGCACAACAGAAGCTCTCATGTTTGTCCAACGGAGGAAGAGGACAGGGAGTGACTATGGGGAACTGCTGTGTCAGATGAGGTAGCCAGGCCAAGGCCCGGGAGACAAGAAGGAGCCTAGGTTGTGGAAAGAACAAGAGGGGACCGTGTGGTCACGGGCTGGGAGTGTGGAGGGTCAGCAGGGGCCGGTGCAGCCAGCAAGGGGAGGGGACTGGCCTGGCTGAAGGGGAGGGCGGCCAGACAGGCAGGTGTCCAGGAGCAGCTGGCAGTGGCATGGACAGAGGAGCAGTCCTGCCAGAGGCCTGCTGCTGTCTTGCACTCCCGGGTGGACCCCACTGCTCTGGCCCCTCAGCCGCCCCTGCTTCCGGTCTGCTGTTTCCAGGCCCCGGGGCCGAGCCAGGGGGGAGGTGCCTTCTGCCCCCTGACACGGAATCTCCAGGCACTGCCTAGAGGCATCGAGGAGTGAGGACGGAGGGCTGACGACAGAACAGTGGCCATCACTTCCTCAGTTCTCACTGTGCTGGGCACCAGTCTTCACAAGTGCCAGCTCGCCCAAACCTGACCACAGCCCCGTGAGGAAGAGGCCCCGGAATCCCCGGGCAGCCTTGATGTGGCTGGTGAAGAGCGGGCTGAGGTTGCAGGCAGCCTGGCTGCAAGGGGCCCAGCGTGTAACTACCGAGCCCCCGCTACCTCCTCTGAGTCCCAGGTGGGGCTGAACCTCTGAGCCCAAATCCTCGTTTTACAGGTGGGGAAACTGAGGCTGGGAGAGGAAAGGTTTGACCCAGGGTGCAGAGGTCATTAAGGCAGCGCCTTTGCCTCTCTGGGGGAGGTGCCAGGACCAAGCTGGTGCCTGGCCACCCCGAATTACACGGTGGCCGTCTCTCTACTCTTGATTTCCCACAATAAAATGTTGCTCCTGCGTGTCTGCATCACACAGACTCACACATGTGCACACTATGGGGAGAATGAGGAGGGCCGGGGAGAAGGGCCCGTTTCTCCTGACTCTGGGCCACACCGGGACCCTGGTCATCTTACCTGGGAGCATCTAGGGAGCAAGGTGGGGCCAGTCTCTCCCCAGTCCCTTGGTCTGCCAGGCCCCCCTTACCCACTTCCGTCCTTCCCTGTTCCCTGCGGACCCCTCCTCCCCACTCCCACTGGGAGTTGCTCTGTCCCAGAGCAGTGGGAAATCTTGAATATTTAATTGCCTTTCTCATCAGGAAGCAGGCAGGGCTGGTGCTGCTACCTCAGCAGGTTGGAGAGAAGGAAAACAGGAAGGGGTGGGTCGGGACGAGGGGGAATGGAGGCCGAAAAGCCCCACAAAGCGGAGCTCATCTGTGTCAGGCCAGAGGTCAGGCCAGGCCTGCGTGGAGAGACAGCGGCTCAGAGCCTGAGAGGCCCAGCGGCAGTTCATGACTGGGGGAGTCCCAGAGGCCAGCCCTGCACCCCGCAGGCCCCAGGGAGGGTGAGTGGAAAGCAGCGATCCCCAGGAGCTCCTGGGGAGCTGGGAGGAGGCAGCAGTTCCTGGCATCCCCAGGGCATGCGGTGGAGCCAGGGGAGAATGAGGGAGCAGGGGAGGGGCAGGAGGAAAGGGGAAGGGAAGTGGAGGTGAATAGGGGAGGAGAAGCTGGGAGGCCCTGTGGCTTCCACATGCAGGAGCCCCTCAAGGTCATGCACGCAGGGTAAGTCCCGAAAGCCGCACACACGTTACAGGCTTTAGGCGCTTCTTTCTGTCTCCTCCAGGTCCCTCCATGCTGCTTTGCTCACTGACTCCTCCACCCAATCCAGTTGGGAAACAGCCTCTCTACCCCACTGCATGCTGGGAACTATGCCCGGCCTGGAGGTTTTTCTCCAATCCAGGGCGCAGGCAGGTGTGTGCCTGCACCTCAGCGTGTGCTGAGGCTGAGTGCATGTCATATATTTGATTTCTCTGCACGGCCCTGCTGATGGAGGTTCCTTATTTGTGCAACTGAGAAGTAACTGTCGCGGGTACCGGGGGACACAGGTGGCCAGCACGGAGGCTGAGAGCAGGGAGTCGGGCAGTCTGGTGTCCCAGCTCTGCCGCTCACCTGCCGTGTGGTCTCTGAATCAAGTCCCGCCAGCATTCAGTGCGCTGGGGGGCTCCTTGCCTGTGAAGCAGACACGCGTCTTCACGTGACTGTGGGGACTCGATGGGACAATGCGTGTGAGGTGGGGGTGCAGCCTAGTACCCAGCACGAGACAAGCGCCTAATAAACGGGGATTCTTACCAACATCGCTGCTGTTGTCACTGTCCTGTCACTCAGACAGTTGTGACAAAGAATCACGCTGGAAGACCCCAACACACGCGCACACTAAAGTCCCCGAGGGACTCCTGCCTCCCCGCTCCCGCAGCACAAAACAGAACTTACCAAAAACCTCATCAGCAGGTTCTCGGAGCTTTGAAGAAGCCATGACTCCAGAGAGCTGGGAAGGATAAGGTGGGGGGAGAGAGAGAGAGCAGGTGAGAGGGTCAGGTGGGTGGAAGCCAGGAGCGGGTCCTGGCCTCTGGTCCCTCACCTTCCCTCAGGACTCTTCCTCCGACCCCTGGGAGAGGCGCTCTCTGAACTCTGAACTGCAGCCCGGGTCACGGAGGCTGTGGCGGGAGGGGAAGCAGAGGGCGGGGGCAGAGGCAGGTCCGGGGTGCAGACCGGGCTGAGTCCTGCGCCTGGGCCCATCTGATGTGCTGTGTGCCTCCACGCGGGTCACTGACCTGTTCCCCACCCCTCTCCTGGGCCTTTCGGTTCCCGGAGAACCTTTAATCATCGTCCATTGTCCCCCAGAAAATGTGGGAGAATTCTTGGAGTTTCGTAAATCCAATCCTCCCGTTTTACAAATAAAGAAACGTGAGCATGACTGGCTGAAGACCACATAACAAGTTAGTGGCCATATCAGGACCAGGACTCAGGTTCTTACATCCATCCCTCTCCTTGGGCATCCATCCATCTTTGCATCCATCAGTTCATGCCATCTGCCCACCCATCTC
The DNA here is from genome assembly GCF_004126475.2 of Phyllostomus discolor. NCBI lineage: Eukaryota > Metazoa > Chordata > Mammalia > Chiroptera > Phyllostomidae > Phyllostomus > Phyllostomus discolor. Next base: position 101,540,793 of record NC_040910.2, on the reverse strand, counting down.
TTAGTCCATCACCCAGTCGTGCTCCCCCTACGCCCACCACGGGTGTGCTCCCCACTTGCCTTCCTGAGCACCGAGCTGTTCAGGAAGCTGGCACTGTCAGCAACAGAGCCCCTGTTCCCGACAAACTCCCTGTTCTAGACGCACTCACACTCACAGATGCTGGAGGGTATGCGGTGTGCTCACAGCACAACAGTGGACAGCCAAATCCCTGTGATGCATCCAGGATGTTCTCGGAAGAAGTGTGCGTGGGTAGGAGGGCTGGTTTTGTGTTTTTGGTGGGAAGCAAGAAGGAGGGCAGGTGGGGAAGTGGGGTGCGTGCGGCTGAAACACTTGGGGCGGGCTTCCTAGCAGATACTGGGTTGGAGCAGCCAAAACCAAGGCCTGGCTGTCAGAGGGGCAGGAGAACACCCGGTGGAGGGAGAGCAAGGGAGCTCTGGGGCAGGGACACACTGCACTGCTGGGACACAGTCTTCAGTTAGTCCTGCCTCTCAGGTCTGTGCGCGAAGGGCAGGGCACTGGGCTGGACCATGCAATGGCCTGGCCATGTAGGAAAGCCATGCACCTGCTGGGGTCTTTTCCAACCCCCTGTAATTACACGGACGTCATTTCACTGGTTCTGAGGATTCTCAGTATCTCCCCTTTACAGAAGGAACCAAGATGCAGGAGATAATGGGCAGACCTCAGCGGTGACCCCGGTCTCCTGCCCCTCAGCCTTATCCCGGGTGATGATCTGCATTTTTGGTGGGTGCTCTTCAGGAAAGGACCCCGAAGGGAGAAAGGGAGAGGGAGGGGAGCTGGTGCATGACGGCTAGACCCGGGAGAAGTAGGCTGCATGGACGCCTGGGGCTGCCAATAGGAAATGAGGTGTCAGAAGGGTGCAGAGACATGGGCCCTTCAAGAACCCTGCTGCCATTTTTTAACTCTGGGTGTGAGCAGCAAAGAAGTTTTGGGGCCCCTCTTCCTGTCCTGCGGGGCCAGATGGGAAAGGACCCTGCCCCTAAGAAGAAACCAAAGTGCCTCATTCAATCACAAAGCTTCATCTGACCAGGGCACAGCTGCCACCACCTCCAGAAAGCTGTCCTAGATAGCCCTCCCTCCTCTCGTTTGTCTTCATCATTTCTAAACCCACCCTGCCCCAACCACTGGGAAATGAGGGATTTTTCACGCTTTATCGATTCCCTAACTGGGTCAGGTCTCCCCCATATCAGATGGGAGCTGCCCGAGGAGGGGAGGGGCAGTGTTCCCCACCAGACTGGGGATTCTCTGGAGATCAGGGTGGGGGCTCCCCAGGGGCAGCTGTGGTGCCCCCTCTCTCAGACAATGGGGAAAACCTGCGTGTCCTTTATTTGAGGTCCCGCCCAGGGTGGAGACTTCTTGTGAAAGGAGTCCTCTCTCAGGTGCCCTCTGGGGCGGGCCGTGGCCTCTGGCTCACACCTGAGCCCAGTCCACCCTGATTCAGCACAAACTGCTTTCTTTCCCCTCCCTTCAACAAGTACCTCCCTGGGGTGTGTGTGTGTGTTGGGGGGGGGGTCCTCCTTACTCTGGGAAGCAGGACTTCCAGGAGACCACCAGGCCCCTCCCACCCAACCCCCTCATTCCCAAACTGAGCCATCACACTCCTGCACACACACACACACACACACACACACACACACACACACATTCAACCAGGTAACTTCCACGGGGTGGAAATGAACCTGTCCCTCTGCACAAAGTCTGGGCTGGGATTTGACTGGGCTACTCCTTCCAACTCCCAGAGGAGGAGCACCCATGACCTTTGACCCTTCTCTGGGAGAAAGGGAGGCAGGGGAGCTCGACGCTTCCTGGAACCCAGGGGGGAGGAGAAAGAGAGAAAGGGGCGCAGCCTGGGAGAGAGAACGGGTAGTGGAAGCAGAGACAGACAGGTTGGAGGAAGCGGGGCGGGTGTCAGTTCGCAGAGCCGCAGGAAAAAGGAAGAAAGGGCACGCGAGAGAGGAGACGGAGAGCGGGGCCGGGGGAGCGGGAGCGAGCGGGAGGGCCGCCGGCGGCGCTGAGCGAGGCCCGAGGGAGGGAGCGAAGAGCGAGGGAGACCGCTGCCTGGAGAGGGGCGGCCCCCAGAGAGGAGACGAGAGGGAAGGAGCTCTGGGAGAGCAGAAAGGGACCAAGAGAGAAGAAGTGCAGCGGGGAAAAGCTGGGGAAGAATGGCCGGGAGCGGAGGCTCGGGGCAGGGGGAGGCAGTTGTGCAGCTACAGAGCGCGGAGCCCCTCTCCCATAGGCCCAGGCTCGGTCGGGGCTTCCGGCCAGCGTCGGTGTCCCCACCCCCACCTCACCCATCAGCCCAGCGCCGCCGGACAGGGGGAGGGGGTGGGGGTGGAGGGCAGGGCACCCACTGCACTCCCTGGGCCCCTGGGCCCCCACCCCCCACGCCATCAGAGCCTCACGGCCAGTTTCTTTCCGATCCATCAGTCCAACTCCGCGCTGGGCGAGAAAGAGTTAAGCCCTCTCCCCCTCCTCCCACACCAGTTTTTTAAATTAATTTATCCGGGTGGCGGGCGGGAGGGAGAGGATTAGGGACACAAATCCGATCTCCGCCCCCTCCCCTGACAACCCAGCACCCTAGCTCCCAGCAGCCCCCTGAGGGACCGGGGAAGAAAGGCCCTGGTGGCTTCACTCCATCCAACCTGACTCGGGGTCCCACAGCGAGCCCGAGTACGCTCCCGGCTCCGCTTCCCCGTCCACCTCCGGGTCCTTGAGGTCCCGGCCCCTCACCTCCAGCATCAGTCATCTTCAGCGTCCGGCACCTAAGGAAACCCTCGGGCCCATGGTGCTCCGGGCGGGGGCCGGGCGCGAGAGGGGCGGGGGCCGTCACCCCGGCCGCGGGGGACTCCGGGCTGGCTCGATCCGCTCCATCCTGGGAGTGGGGTGGGGGTTGGCAAGGAGGGCCCGGGAGCTGGAGGGAGGGGGGCGTTTTGTGGGAGAGATGGAGGTTTGTAGGAAGCAGGAGGCGCGGGTGGGGCTGGACCAGAAGACCTGACGGGAGGATGCTCCGTGCGTGTGCGTGAGTGTTGTGTGCGTGTGTTGTGTGCGCGCGTGTGTATGTGTGAGAGAGAGAGAAGGGGGAGAGGGAGAGAGGGAGAGAGAGGGAGAGAGGGAGAGAGCACCACCTCCCCGCCCCGCCCCCTAGGCCCCACCGGACGCGGGTCCCCGCCTCCCAGGCCGCTGCGTGTTGCGTCGCGCCAGCGGGGGTCCTCGGGGGTCCCCCGGAAGGGGCGATGCGGGGGCGCGTGGCGGGGGCGCGTGGCGGGGAGGCCGGGAGCCCGGGAGACAAAGAGAGGGAGGAGGGGGGAGCGGAGGGAGGGAGCGGAGGCAGAGCGCGCGGAGGGACGGAAGCGGCCCGCGTCGCGTCGAGCCCAGGCGAGGGGATCCCGAGTTGTTGCTACTTCTCAGCCCGCGGGAGTTGGGGCTGGGGGAACGGCCCCTCCCTAGAACCCACGGGGCTTCCACCTTCTCTGCCAGGCCCGTGAGGGCTCCTGATTCAACCACTCAACAGACATTCACCGAATGGTCGTTTGCGCCGAGGCCCTAGGGGCGGCGGGGAACAGAACCCACTGGGTCTCCGCCATCGGGGCTCCCGGAGTAGTCACGGGGAGAGGCCGGTGGGGAGGTCCTCACAAGCCCGGGGGCTACGAGGCCTAGTTCACCGAGGAAACCTCAGCGCTGGGAGAGCGCAGGGGATGGGGTGCGGTGGGGGCAGAAGGGGCGCTGGGCCTGACGGGGGAGGGGCGGGGGGGGGGGTGGAGGTGGTCCGGAAGGGCTACACCTGCAGACCAGGGCGGGGTGGAAGTGCTAGTGGGGCGTGGGGGGTAGGGGGAGAGACCATGAGTGAGACCGCAGAGATGGGGGTGAAGGGGTGGACGGAGGGCCTGCACTTCATCCTCAGCCTTAGGGAAAGAAGTAACAGAGGGAGGGGCTCAGACTTGCACTTCAGCAGGAACGCTGGGCTCCTCTGTGGAGATGGGACCAGAGAGGGCAGCACGAAGGCAGGGACATCCCTCCTGAGGCTGCTCGGGGAGGATGACAGTGCCATTCAGGATGTAGGAGTGAAGGGACTGACAGCACATGGGGCCTGGCTGGCCACTGAGGGAGGAGGAGGGGTCTGGGACAGACTGCAGGGCTGGGCCCTGGAGTGGAATTGACAGGAGCGAGGAGGGGATGAGAGGGATGAGGTCAGACTTGGACCTGGTGAGCTGGAGGTGGAGGCAGGCCAGCTGGGAGAGAGAATGTAAAAATCAACAACTAGCTACCACACTGGGATGGCTGGGGGGTGCTCGGCCAGCATTGTCCTCAGCACTTTCCTCGGATTAAAAATGAGACAGGTGTTCTATCAGCCCCGTGTGGAGAGGGGAAACAGACTTAGCAGTGGTGAGGCTGGACGGGGGTCCGCAGCTCGGGAGGAGGGTGTGGCCTGTAGGAAGGGTTCCCCAGCAGCCAGTGCCTCTGCATTTTCGGGTCTCCGAGGAGCTGTGCAAGGTGGCCGCTGAACCAGGATGGTCTTGGGTCTTGTAAAGACAGAATCAATAATTTTAGGGACTGCAGGTGTCTAAGGAGATCTGTGGGAGCTTGTGGGGGTGTCTCTGGGTGTCTTCAGCATCTGCTGGCAGCCATGGGGTACTGGTTAGATTGTGGAGATCTGGGGAGGGGGTGGTGACTCTGGTGACAGCCTATCAGGGCTATGCCTGGGGTCTTTATAGAGGGCACAGCTTGCAGGGATCTGGTGAGATCTGGGTGGTAGGCCGGAGTGGGGAGATGATAAGTATGTAATGTCAGTACTGGGGGTGGGGGCAGGGGTGTTCTGTGGGAAGGGGTGTGCCAGGCCATGGGACTTGGGAGGACCCCCTATTCCTAGTAATGCCTGAGCTTCTGGGAGTTAAGAAAATCCTTATCTGATTTCCCTCCCCTATGGCAAGTGTTGGGGTTGTGGCACACCTGCCCCGCCTCCTAAGAACTAGGCAGGCGACAGGGTGGGCAGGTGACAGTGCTCATAGCTGCTTGACACACAGCCCCAGACATGGACATCTCTCATGGGCTAGTCACATCTCAGGCCTGAGAAACTCAGCAAAGTCACAAACAGCACCCTCAGCCACATACCATACTTAGGCTCAGACATTGGTTTTGGGGGCTCCTTGGCCCACCACAGCATACAGGGTGCAGGCCCCTCCCCTGATACACAGGACAGGGGAGGGCGGCGGGATCCCAGCAGCAGGATGTTCAACCCCAGTTAGACCAGCAGAAGGCCTCCCCACAACCCCCAGACCTGCCTCCCCACCCAGGGAGGTCCAGCCACTTCACGTCTGGGGACTTCTTGGTTTCCTGAGCAGGGCCCCAGTGACCTCTAACTTTGGAGCCAACACCTGTGACCTTGTGGTCTGGTGGCCTCTGATCCTGGGGTTCAGTCACCTGGGTCTTCCCAGGAGTGTCCCAAGGGTAATCCACTTGGAGAGGCATGGCCATCAACCTCAGGTTTCCAGGTGCCCTCTGGTGGGTGACAGGACTGGGTGGGTCCTATATGGCCCTGAGGTGCAGGACTGGGATGTTTGAGAGGAAGCTATGGGAAACCAGAATCTGGCAACATGAGGGAGATTTGTGTGACAGAGCCATCCACAAGGATGCTTCAGGAGGTGACTGTCACTGGGAGTTATGGTTGGAGGCCACTCATCTCGGGTGTTGTTAGGGACTCGCCAAGGTGGCCTTGAAGGGTCCTGATGTCGGGACTTCCATTAGGGCAAAGGGGAACATGATCACCTCCATGGGGGTCAGGCCGATGAACACGAGTGCCCTGTGCTTTAGTTCTCACACGTGTGCCCACCAGCACGCAGAGAGCTCCGTGCCGGGAATGGCCATGCTTGCCCTGACTCTCACTTCTTTGGGACTTCGCCAAGGTTTGTCCCCAGCTGCCACCTCCTAGAAACCTTAGGTTCTTCAGGGTGTCTTATAAGAGAGGGGGCTGGGCTTCCCCACCAGGTTAGAGGAGTTCCCCATGGAAGGACTTGGGGTTCACCTTACCACATCTAACCCACCCTGGAATTCCATCAGAGGCCATGTAAAAGGAGGAAGGCAGTGCACCTAAGGAACTCTCTAGAAACCCCAGTGCTGCCCAGTTAGAATGGATAAAGCACGGGTGCTGATGGGGGCCATGGTAGTAGAGGGTGTGTGAGACTGGCATCTGCCCCTCCCTCCGCCCCCCTCCTGCGAATCAAGAAACCAGGCAGCGAGGCTCTGGGGGCTGCTTTTATGGGGACAACCTGACAGAGGGCATGGTCCGTACAAAACCGGGAACAATACATACATATATATATTATATACAGAGACGCAGTCCTGCGGAGGGCGGGACAGGGATAGCCACCAGCCTGAGAAACCGGAAGTGCCCGCGGCCCCACCACCTGGCCCCGCCCCCTCCATCCGCCTGGGCGTGGACTTGCGCGGGCCGGGGCACTGAGACAGCCAGCTCTTTCAGGGGGTAGGGAGACGGCTGGGGACAGGAAGGGGGAGGGAAGAAATACTGATCGATGGCATGGTCTATTTATAGGGGACGAGGAGAAGCGAAACGGTTGGGACAGGGGGTTGTCTGTTTAAAAAAATGAACAAAAACCCAGGCTGGGGCAAGGGCATCAGAAAGGGGCAAAACTAGAGATGGATTCTGAAAGGGGAGGGGACCTGGGCAGGGGTCTCACCTCCCTTGGTCCAAGCCCCAATTTGGGGTTAAAGTGAGGAAACGAGTCAATTCCACTTAGAAAGCAGGCTGTCAGCAGGGCAGCCCTGGTCTCCAAAAAGTTTAGTAGTAAAATGCTGCCCTCCAGTCAACACGTTAGAAGGGTGTGGTTGTGGGTAGGGTGAGGCTGAACCTCTGCGGTGTTAGTACAAGGCTTTCCCGTGTGGCCCTGGGCAGGGCAGGGCAGGGCGGGGCCTGGCTCTCAGTAAGAAATGCTCCTTTGCCTAAGACCAGGTTCTCTGCAGCCAGGCCCTCTAAGCTGACCACCTCTCCTCCCTGGCACTCCCAGACTTAGCCAGGAAACCGGATGCCAGAGAGGCCACAGAGCAGTTCCAGGAAGAGGTTATGGCTATTTGGCACCAGGGAAGGGCAAGGGGGAGGCACAAGGAGAAACTGAGGGCTGCTGCCCCTCTTTTTCTACTTACTCCCCTTTTCCCAGAAGGATATATGAGAAATCAGTGCAGGGCCGGGCCCAGCCTCCAGGCTCTGGGGTGAACTCCACCCCTCCTGGGAGGGGAGACGGGGAAGGGAGGAGGTGTGGAGGCAACCCCTCCCAGCAGGAGGATCAGAATGAAACAGAGACAGCACAGTGATGGGGGAGCAGGAAGGGCCAGGAAGGTAGAATCTCAAGTCAAGGAGCCCTGTGGGCAGGGAGCAGCCTCCAGGTGGTGAAATGCTGGGAGAGCCCCCAGCCCCATTCCAGTCCAGAGACAAAGGCTGGAGGTTGTAAAGTCTGGCAGTTTGGTCTGCAGGTCCTTGTGTCTGTCCGTCCACCACCCAGGCCAGCCCTCGGCATCCCTCGACCTCTGTGCCTCAGCCCCATAGGAAAAGAAGGAGGCCATCCTTCCAGCCACCTGTCTGCCTGGGGCCACCAATAATGGGGCCTGTGACATGGGCCCTCTGGTCCCTGAAGCTGGTGGAGGTGGGGCAGAGGGGTGGGGGAGTCGGGGCACCTGTCCCCAGGCTGGTTGGGGGTGGGGTGGAATATTGAGGACGGGGAGGGAGGACAATGGGAGGGGATTAATTATTGTCTGGTCAAGGAAAGATTCCTGTTAAGTAGAATTGGAATTCCTCAGTGTTTGCAGGTTTCCTTCCAGTTCTGAGATCTAGAAAACAAAGGGGAGAGGGGGTCAGGCCCGGGCGCCAGGCTTGGGCCCTGCCCCTTCTGTCCCATATGGCCCTGAGCTCTCGGCCAGCAGCATGACCCCCCTGCTACCCTCCAGGACCCAGAGTGGGCACAGCTCCCCCCACAGCCCTGCCCTCAGGCATCCCTGGGCCTACCTTGTCCAGGAGCTTGTCCATCTCCTCCTTCCTGGCCAGCTCCGACTCCTCCAGAACCCGGCGCTGTGCAGTCTCCTTTTTCAGGAACTCAATCTCCCTGGTGACCAGTGGAGGACAGACGGTGGGTAAGGGGGTGTGGCCTGGCCTCCATCCAGGAAGTATCAGGATCCTCAACCCTGTCCTCAGCTCTAAGTGGACAGCCCTGCCCTCTCCCTGTTCTCAGGTCAGGGGTGCCCAGGTGTTCCCAACGCCCCTGGGGCCTGGTCATGCTGGGCCCAGGTACCACCACCATGGGGCTCTCCAGCCTCTGTGTTTTCACCTCCCTACTCAGCTGGGGGTGGGGAGGGACTGCCACCACAGGCCCCTTAGCCTCCCTGGGTCCAGGATCCCCAGCCCCCAACCCCACAGCCACATACTTCTGCTGGTAGTCCTTGATGAGGCGCTTGGCCTTGCTGTACTTGCGCTCCAGGGCCTGGTACTGGGCCTGGGTCTCCCGCAGGTGCTCATCCACGGCTTGGCACAGGCTCTGGGCTTCGCCCCAGTAGCCCTCCAGCTTCTCCATGCGTTCCTTGTTCTCCTCCACACTCTGCTCCAGCTGGGCCTTCTCCACCCGCCACCGGCCCTTCTCCTGCTCCAGGCTCTGCAGCTGAGACAGGAAGAGTGGCCCCTGGTTAGTGGGGGCCAGCAGGGACCCAGGTGCACCCTCATCCTGCACTGGTGCCAGAGCCTCTGGATGTTTCCCGCAAACACAGAGCCCGCTGCTCCCCAACTACTCACTCCTTGGCTGAGCCTGAGACCTGAAACCGGAGAGGGAAGAGGCGGGACCTCAGCCTCAGAGCTCCCAGCCAGAGTCCCTGACACTGGAGTGCATGCACTCCTAGAAAGTAGTAGGCCTGGGTTAGTTGCTGACTGGCCCTGTGACCTGGGGCAAGGCAACTTCTGTTCTGTCTAGTCCTCTCATCTGTAGAACAGGAGGGACTCCTGCCTTGCCAGGCTCACAAGGGCCTCAGTGAGGCGGCAGATGTGAAAGAGCTGGGCAGGTGAAGGTCACCACGGCCTTCCGTCCCCTCTCTGCACTGCTGGCCCTACCGACCAGTTCCTGCTTCTGTAGCGTCTCCAATAATCAGCCTGGCTCCTCTCCCAGCTCCCAGGCTACCCCAGTGCCGCCGAGACAGCTCAGCCCTGGAGGCCTGTTCTCTCTCTCACCTCCCACACCCCGCTGTGCACTCAAGAGCCCCGAGTCCTGAGCTCCAGCCCAACATCACTTCCAACTCCTCGTGGGCACCATGCCTGACTCCAACCCCACCCACAGGAACCCATTCCCCCTTTCCTGCCTAGCCTACCTCTACTCAAAGATGCCATCATCTCACTGCCATGCCAGCACCCAGCCTCAAGCCCCTGCCTGACCCTCCAACCCTGCTGGCTGCAAACGCCATTCACTCCCTAAGCTCCAGCCACACACGCTTTCCTACAGACCCTCAGGCTTGCCAGGTTCCCTCCTGGCACTTAGTGTTTGCCTGTGCTCCCCCCTCTGCCTGGAGTGCTCCCATCCCCCCTCCCTCTCGCCTCATCATTTCCCACTAACTCACCCTTGGGCCTTCTGCTCAGAGTTTCACTTCCCTGGAGAAGCCTCCTGTGAGCACCTCTAACCACACAGTCCCCCGCCCCCCTCCCCCAGCCAGACCAGGTCTTGCTTGCTGCTCCAGGAGCTCAGTAGCCCTGTCCTCTGCTATTGAAGCCCCATGTCAGTCTGTAAAGACACAGCCATCGGCGTGCAGACTCTCAGCTGCACGAGGGCAAGCATCTGCTTTTGCCCATCACAGGGGCTGGAGCAGTGCTGGGCACCTAGAAGGCACCCGACAGATGTTTACTGATGGAAGCAGGAACAGACCTTTGACGTCCCAGTCCCCTTCACGCTCTGCATCCACCCAGGAACCTGGCCTGTCACCTCGACCTCAGCAGTGAAGCTCCAACCCACCCTTCCCTTCCATACCCTCTGCCTGCCATACTCTGGGCAGCCCTGGCCCACACATGCCTCCAAGTCTCCTGGCCTCCACATCCTTCCCACCTACTCTCGTGACCTCTCACTTCAGAGGCAGTGACCCCCTTATGGCCCTCAGGCGGCCACAGGTCCAAGGCTAGAGTCCTTAGGAGGAAGCTGGGACACCACAGCTACAGCCCACCCTGGCAACCCAGTTCTGCTCCCCCCCTCCCCCAGCGGAACGGCTGCACCAGCCCACGGGCCTCCTCCCGAGCCAGCCTCCAAGCTCAAGCTTGTCTCCTGCCAGCGATGCCTTTCCTCTGCCTGTCATCGAAACCCTGCCCTGCCCCCAAGGCTCAGCCCCGTGTTCCCCTCTCCCCATGCACAGTGGGTGTAAACCCGCGTGTAGGCGTGCATACACACGTGTACCTGGCTCGCTGTGTTCACAAGGCTCTGCATACCCCTGCCCCTCCCCACCACCCTGGAAGCCCCACGGGAGCTAGGCCTCCTAATGTCCAGGCCCAGCAGGGGCCCAACACAGATTTTTAATATGAATCCTGTGCATCTCCATGCCGGCGAGCGTTAGCTTCCAATGCACTGGTGTGTGTGGCTGTGCACAGTGCATGTGTGTGACTGTGCATGTCGTGTGTGTGTCGCCATCTGGGAGCATCAGCGTCTCTGTGAGAAGGCACATGTCCTGTGACGATCTTCCTGCGCGATGGCCATGCCTTGCGTGTCTTACATCAGAGTGTCTACACATCCAGGCCGATGCCCCTGGGTGTGATGTCACACAAAGCAAGGGTCTGGCATCTCCATGTCCTGTCTGTGTAGGATGGGTAGGCCTGTCTGGGTGGATGGCTCAGGGGGTGCTATGTGCCTGGGGCCCAGGCTCGTGTGTGCCTGTGTGTGTTTCTGGGCAGTCTGCATGTACCCCTGGCCCTCTATGTAGAGGACACGTGTGAGACAACACCAACACGAAGACATCTGGCGTGTAAGTTCGTGCGCCTCAGTATAATACTGTAGCTAGCTGTACAACCTCTGATCGAGCACCTCGTATCAGATGCCGTACTAAGGACTCCCCAGGTATCATCTCATTTAATCCTCACAACCATCTTGTGGTGCTGGTGGTATTATTACCCCATTTTATAGGTGAGAAGACTGAGACCCAGAACAGCAAGTGGCTGGTGGGGCCGATGGACCCAGAGCTCAAGTTCCTGTTGCTGCCCTCCCTTGCCTCAGAACAGCTTGCCCTCTCGTGCTTGTGGGGGGAGGGGGTGGCAGGCAAGTGTCAGTGTGGCAGGTGTGAGGGCAGGGGGTCGTCCCTCCAGCCCTCAGACCCCGCTCCTCCCGCTCCACACCCCCTCACCTTTCTTTTCAGCTGCTGGATCTCCGCCTCGGTCACAGCATGCTTGATCTGGAGCTGCGGGGACAGGGGCGGGTGCTCAGCGCTCGCTGGGGTGGGCAGCGCTGCAGAGGGGGTGCTGGCCTGCCTTTACCCTCCACCACCCCGGGGACCCTCTCCTCCCACCTCCTTGAACTTGTGCACCAGCTTCTCGGGCTCCATGTCGACAGGGGACAAGGCATCCTCATTCTCCGCCAGCTCAAACACCTCGATGGCCATCTCGCCACCTGGGAACGTGGGGCTCAGCTCCTCGTCCTCATCGGTGGCGTACTCTCCTGTCTGTGAAGGACAGAGGAGGCCGTGCACCCTGCCCGCCGCAGCCTCCCTCCGGCCCGACACCCGGAGCCCAGACTGGCAGCGGTCTGCCCACGTCTGCCTGGGAGCTGCTTAGGGGGTCTCAGGACTCCCCCATAGACTGGGGGCCGTACCAGGGGCCTGGTCTGTGTCTTCCCCCGAAGGCGTGGGTAATTTCCCCCCTAAGACTGAGACCCTTGAACAAACAGCCTGTGCCTTCCCCCTCACACTGCGGGTTCCCTGAGGTCTGGAGCTGTCTCCTTCCTCAGGTTATATCCCCTGGGGTTAGGGGCTATGGCTTCCCCTCAGAGCGGGGGCTCTTTATTTCCTTGTAGGACCAGGAAGGCTCTTTGAAAAAAGAGGGTGTGACTCCTCTATCATACTCGAGGCCCCTGCAGGGAAGGGTCTGCATCACCTCTCTGAGACCTGGGGCTCCCCTGGGATAGGGAATGGTGCTCTTCACAAGGCCTGGGGAAGGGGTAGAGGCAGAGGATGCCTGTAAACCTCCATTCAGCCACCAGGGGGCGATAAGGCTGGCAGCCAGGCCAGGAGTCCCTACCTCCTCATCGTCCTCCCCATACTGGGCGTATCTCTGCTCCATCATCTCCCGCTGCCATCGCTCCTGCTCCAGGGTCTGCTGTATTAGCTGGGCCACCTCGCTCTGCTCGCCAGGCCGCTCCCGGCCAATCATAAACCTGTGGGGGCACCAATGTCATCATCCCCTTTGCCTCTGTCCTCAGCCGGGTAAGGCCACCATCTTCCCCGCTGGTGCTCTTCTCTCCATACCCAGGCCCTCCCAGGGGAGGTGAAATGAGAGGGCTGAGTCCAGAGGCTGCAGAATGTTAATAATAAATGGAGGAGCTGGGGGCCCTTATTGGGTTTCCTTCCCAGGAGAGGCAAAGGCCCACTAGCCCGCCTGGCCAGTTTTGGGGGGAGGGGTGATGTCAGCCAAAATCCAGGCTGGGCTGCAGAGGCCATGAGTTCAGGAGCTGCCAGCGCAGGGGTTCTGACCCCACCATGTGGGAGGAAACCAGACAGGGGATGCGAAGCTGACCTCCCCCCGCCCCCAGCCCCGGAGGGCAGGGGCTGGAGAGGGGTGTCTGGTATAGGCTCCAAGGCCCTGAGCTTCAGGAAGGGGCGGGATGATGGTGACTGGAGATTAGGATGGAAAGGAAATAGTGGAACTTCCAGGCACCAGCCCCTCCTCTCCGTGGCCACCCACATCCTGTTTCTCTCCACCACCCTTTCCTGGTGGCAGTGCCCCTCTTGTAGGGGGGCAGGGAATGGTCCCTAAATGTTTTTCCAGAGAGGGACACGGGGAGCTTCTAACACAACCCCCTCAATCGACAAGCCCAGGGAGGAAAGGCTCCCAGGATTCCCCGGGGCAGGTGAGGAGGAAGGGGTGAAATGCCCAGGGAAGGGACCCCCATTTGCATGGCATTCTCCCTGCACATCTCGGTTCTTCAGTGAATGAGTCAGGATGGGCAGGGGGGAGAATGAGCCCAGGAGGCCAGTTTGGAAGTGCAGTGGACAGTGGGCCTTGGTGGCCGCAGCAGTCAAGGGCTCAGGATGGGAAGGCAGGCTTGAGGCAGGGGATGTGGGCATAGCAACTCCTTCAGGCAGGGAGGAAGTGGGGCCTCCTCTCTAAGTGGGACCACCCAGAAACTTAATCGTGCGTTTTGGGCAAGTGGGCAGAGTGGCCGAGTGAGGGCCGAGACTGCTGCCCGCTCCCACTCCCACCCCCACCCGCCCCATGCTCCCGGCCCTCACCGCACGCGGCCCTTGGTGTTCCGGAGCACGGAGGCCGCGAAGCTCTGGGTCACTCCCACCAGACTTGTTCCATCCACCTCCACCAGGAGGTCGTTCACCTGGATCCTAGGGGAGGTGACACGGTTAGGGGGGTCAGGAGGGGAACCGTGGCGCTGGGATAGAGGTAGCCCCTTCCCATCAGAAACTCAAGGCTCAGTCCCCACAGGGACCCGGTACTTTGTCCACCTGCATAAAATGCATGAGGCCTGAGGATCAGGTACCAGCCAGACTCACCACCTGTGGGCAGTGAGACCTGGGCAAGCAAAGCACACTTAGGTATCCAGGACCAGGAGAGGTGGCAAGCTCCCTTCCCGTGACAATCACACTCTCGTCCCCTCCTCCATCACGCCTGACAGAGCAGTGTGATGGCCACAGAACTCATGACCGCCGTGCACTCCCATAAGAGCCCAATGCCCTTGCACACACACATCTGCTCAGACCTCAGTCTAAAGATTTCCCTCCAAACCTTGAAGACGTGCGTAACACACTCGTGTTCACATTCTGTCCCACAGGGTCCCCTCACCCTGACACGGGTGCACAGCCCCCGAGGCGCTGCAGCTGTGGTGCTGGAAGCCCTTGCTTTCCACACAAGGAGGAGGGGGACGGGGTGGCCTGGCCTGGCCTGCTGACCCCTCCCTCCCCCACTCCCACCTCCCCTGGAGCTGCAGGCCTCCTCTCAGGGCCCCCATGTGGAGACGGAGGAAAGGGCCTACTGTGAACACTGCACCGCCACATGCCCCAAGAGTGAGCACGAGCTTGTGGACACACTCTCTGCTTGCACACACACACTCCCCAAACCTCCAACCAGGGAGCCAGGGGAAGGTTCTGGAAAGCCCAGATGAGGTGGGGGTGAGGGGAACAGCAGGGGCTCTCACCTTCCTTTTCATGGTCCCTTGTCCCTGCCCCATGCTCCAGAATGAGGCAACCCCACTGCCAGCAACACGACCCCAAAGTCACCCAGGCCCCACAGGAACACTCCCTCACCTCTTGTCCCACGGAAGGGGCCTGGGTTTGGAGGTGCCAGCACAAGGCACCCGATGTCAACCCCCAACTTATAACAACCGTGAGGTGCCCTAAAGCCCTTCCCACTTCCCTGCTGCAACACACACACGGTGGAGCGGTCCACGAAAGGGTCCCTGGGCTTCCCAGAACCTTATGGCCCAGACACCCCTCCGGCCTCCTATGCCAAAACACAGGCGCACACCAGACACGCAAGCGGCCGTTTCCTCCCCAGGCACACGCCCGCCAGTCTTTCCAGCCAGGATCCCCTTGCTCTCCAGGCTCCAGCCGTAACTGCCTGCAACCTCCTGCACATAATACTCCCTTAGGCTAGCTAACTTCTGTTCTCCTTCAGGTCTCAGCTCCTATGTCACTCCCTCCAAGAAGCCTTCCCCGATACCCAGAGAAGTCAAGCCCTCCTTTCTATGCCTTCAAGGCACCCTGTATTTTTCCTCCATTTCACTGTTTTCTGGGCGTCCCCTTGAATGTCTGTCTCACCACACGACATGCTTCACAAGGGCAAGGTCCTCATCATTGACTCCCCAGGGCCTGGCACCAGCCCCAGGACAGAGCCAGGGACTGGATGTTTGCTGAATGCAGGAAAGAGCGCTCAGATGCACCCCACCAGGCCCAGCGCCTCCACGCTCATGCTCCTGAGACCACAGCCCAACACCTCCCCCAAACCAGCGCCCATCTCCAGCACCCCCCCCCAAGAATGCCAGCGCCACGAGAGTGGGGCTCCACCTGTGCTGATCACTGCTGCAGCCCCAGGCCCAGGCCAGCGCCGGGCACAGGACCGCTCTGTGAGCATCCGAGCCCCGCACAGGGAGTGGCTCGCCCCGCCCAGCGGCCCACCCTACAGACGGCGGCTGCCGGGAAAGGCAGAGGCGTACCTGCCGTCCCGATGGGCCGCGCCGCCCTCAGTGACCGTCTTGACGAAGATGCCCAGCTTCTCCAGGCCCATGTCTGCCCCGGCCCCCATGCCGATGATGCTGATGCCCAGGCCCTCGGAGTCTGTGGAGCAGAGCGGGGGTGAGAAGGTGGTGGGGGGCGTGGAGAAGGGAGGAACAAGGAACTCTAGCTCCGGGCTTGTAGGAGACAGAGTGAGAGAGGTCCCCCCGCCCCAGCCCTCACTCGGGGACATGGCCCTAACCTCGGGAGCAGTCCCCCATGCTTCAGAGTGTCCCGCCACTGCGTAAGGGTGCGGCTCTGTCTACCCCCTCTGCCAGGTCAGCGAGGACACTCGTGGGTCACTCCGCCCTCTGCCCACCCGGAGAACTGACGGGCAGGAGGGCCAGAGACTGCCCTGCACGCAGCCGAGAGTATGTGGAGGGAGGGGGTGGGGCGGGGGTGGCGGCTGGGGGTTGTCTTCTCCGAGCTCTCTCAACCACACTCACAGCCTCAATGGCTGAAGCTTCTGCTCCTCTCGCCCCTGAGGCCCACTCCCCTCTCCACAGCTGCCCCAACCCTGGTCCCATGGGCCTCTGACACCCAAACCCACGGTCTTCCCCCCAAACAGGCTCTTCCTGTCTGCCACTCCCTCGTGGGGCCTGGGAGAGTCACCTGGACGCCTCCTTCCCCAGCACAGCCTCTGCCCAAGCCAGTCACTGCCAGACCCTGCCATGCTGCCTCTCCAGGGCCTCCGAGGGCCGCCCGCGGCCTGCGCGGCCATCATCCTGTCCACGCCACCGTGCTCTCGGCACCTCCCTCCCGCATCACTGCCCGAGGTGGTCTTTCTAGAACACCTCTCCCACACCTTGCAAAGGCTTCCAGTCCATCTGGGAAAACAGCGTCCTTCACGCGGTCTCCACAGCCTTGTTTGTGCTCCCTTCTTCCCCTCACTATCCAAACCCAGCCTGTCCTGTCCTCTCTTTCCTGCGCACGCCCCTGGGGGCCTCCTCTTCAGAGCACAACTCAGGCACCACTTCCTTGGGGAACCCCCCCCTCCCCGAGTCGGGTCAGGTCACCTATAGAATGCTGTCACTGTGGCCCCTCCATGCCTCCCGGGCACCCTTATGGCGCTGAAGGACGTAGCCGTGTGTGACTGTCCCACCCACGTCTGCCGCCCCCACAGGCCTCCCCTCACGTCTGGCCAACACACAGCCCACCACACAGCCCACGGTGCCCTTGGGAACCTGGTGACTGAGGGAGCACAGGGGCCCGGGGCAGAAGCTGGAGCCAGAGGGAAACCCCCGCAGCCTGGCCCCGGCCTCTCACCCTTCTCCAGCTCCACAGGGAACAGCTCCAGCCTCTCCACCCGCTTCTCCAGTTCGTACTCCGCAGAGGCCGCCATGGGATCCACGTCCTCGTTGCGCCGATCATAGTCCTCGTTGGAGTAGGTGCTGAACACCTGGGGAAGGGTCACTGGTCAGAGGGCAAGGGCAGGACGGGCTTGGGGAGGCCGAGGGGGCAGGTCGCGCTGTCCACTGATGCCACCCTGCTACCGCAGGCCACCTCCACCCCGGACGGATGGAGATGCGGCCTCCCCTGGCCCCACGGTAGCTCCAGCTGGGAGAGAAGGTCCTTCTAGTCCTGGGGCCCACGGGGCAAGAGAGAAAGGGGCAAGGCCTGGTCCAATCCGGTCATTCTCTTTTGCAGCCCAGACGGCACGGGCAGGCCCGCAGCAGGAGGACAGGACGGGCTGTGCTGGAGCAAGTGTCAGACTCGGGAACCCAGGTCCCCAGGTCAGACGGAGAAAGACACGTGGACAGCGGGGAACAGAAGGTGGGAGATGGGGCCCAGGCCAGGCGGCTCGGTTGGTTAGAGCGCCGACCCGATACGCCAAGGTTGGGGGCTCGACCTCTGATCAGGGCACGTGCAAGAATCAACCAATGAATGCCTACCTAAGGGAACAACAAATCAATGTCTCTCTCTCTAAAATCAATACATTAAAAAAAAAAAAAAGACAGTGAGAGATGAGGGAGGACCAGGCGAGGGTGGACAAAGACAGAGACGGACACAGACGGCAGGACGGTGGAAGGGACGGGCTGCGCAGGAGGAGAGGGAAGAGGAGGAGGGGAGGAAGAATGGAGATGCTGAGGATGCCAGATGGGGAGGGAGGAGGGAGCGGGTGTGAGGCACCGGGAGGGGGCGGGGAGCAGCGAGGCAGGGATGGAGAGGCAGAAGGGCACCCAGGATCCAGCTGACATGAACCTGAAGTTGAGGCCAGGGTTGAGGAGGCAGGAAGGACCACCTCCACCCTCATGGAGAACGGGCAGGCCTTCCCCTGAGGTGCCCCTGGGGCTGCAGGAGCGGGAGAGAACCCCACGGCCTTGCCTGCCTGGCCAGGCCTCGGTCTCCCTCCAGGCCCGAGGCTCAGCTCTCGGGGGTCGGCCCCTACCCCCAGTGCACTGGGTTCTGGTGAGACAAGGACGTGTGGGAGGTGGCAGCCGCTCTGACACTGTCCGCAGGAGACCCAGCCTTCGTGGTGGCCCCAAGGCCAGCTCGGCCTTGTTGTCCCCCTGTGCCCCTCTGCTGTCACCCACTTTCCATGTCTCTCAGCAAACAGGGGCTTCCCCAGCCCAGCCCTCCTCCGAAGAACAGAGGAGACAGGGCAGGGCTCTGTGGGGGTGCCCAATTCTGGGCCCCGGGCAGGGGGCCCCAGTGGGAGGTTAATGAGCACCATTTGGGGCGCCATGTTTCATCGCCTGCAGCTATGACAGTCGGCTAAGTGGGGGTGAGGAGCAGCTCTGTCAGGTGGCAGGACCGAGGCCTGAGGGGCTGGAGTGGGCACTGTGTGCCCCCAGGCCCCTGCTGGGGCCCCCTCCCCTCCCGGGTCCCATGGCAGCAGACAGTGGTACTCCTGTGTCCCAGCCTCAGTGTGGGCGCCTCTGTGTCCTCTCCCCCCACCCCGAGGCTCCCTCCCAGGGCGCCGTTCACAGGACTAGAGGTGCGGCTGGGGCAGGGGGCTACGTGGCCACTAAACTCACTGTCCTCCATTTCACAGCAGCAGAGACTCAAGCTCAGACCCTGAAAGCTCATCGCCAGCTGTGCAGCGGCAGCTGGACGGCCCTCCTGACACCTGGCCAGCAGCCTCCAAGCCCCCTGGGGGAGGGCAACCCCTGTGCACACGGTGCAAGATGCCAGGCCTGCTGCCCTGGGGTAGCCAGCAGAAGGGCAGGATGAGACTGTGCCCAACTAGGCCCTGGTGGTTGGGTGACCTGTGACTTTGTCCCCGTTGCACATGTGTCCCCGGCCCTAGGACAAGAGCTGGTGTGAGCCTGGACACGGCCTCAGTCTCTGTGGTGGCCCAGGTCACCCCCACCACACACACGTGTGTGCATGTGTGCACATACTAACACACACACAGTAACCTCTAAAACACCCTCACAGCCTGTCCTGGGTTTTGCCTTCATCTCATCCTTTTTAAAATCCTGCTGCTTTGCAGAAAATCCAGGCCTCAGGCTGAGGCCCCAGACCACCTTTCACATTGCCCACCATGATGCACCCAGCCTAGAGAGGGCCCTGGGTCCAGTCCCCTGCCCCACCTCACCCCCCCACCCCCGCCCCGGTAACAATCTGGAATCGGGCTCTGTCCTCAGCAGAAGCCTCCATAAAGGCAATAACTGGGTCATCAGCAGGACACATGGCCCAGGACTCAGTATCCGTGCAGGGCGGGGGCAGGGAGCAGGAAAAGTGGGGACTGCTGCGGGGCTGGAGAGAAGAAATCCCAACAAGGTCAAAAGTCAGACACAACAGGGCAGTACCACTTGCCACAGCTCCCACACTTGGGCCAGCGACAGTCACCGGGGAATCAGGAGCACTGCTCCAAATCAGGTGCTATTTTTACCCAAAATCAGGGTAAGGTGTCAAATATAGACAGTCGGAGGCCCAGGACCGACGGACCAAACGCCACCTGCGAGGGGCTCAGGGGGCTCAGAGAACTGGTGGTGGAGTTGGTGACTGGGTCCTCACTTCCTCAGGGTCCCTACCCACTTCCTTAGGTCCCAGAAACCACCATCGTCCTCAGTTCCCTCCAGGATCTGCTGGCCTCAGGGGGAGAGGAGGGCTGGGGAAGGACTCGGAGGGTCGATGGGGGAAGGGGCTGGCCAGGACTCTTGATGGGAGGGACAGGTTACCACACTCTGGCTGGTGAGAGGAAGCAGGACAGCTCCAGCGTCCAGGAGCAGGTATGGGAACTGCGAGCAGACAGCTGAGGGTTTGACCCAGGAGGGTGAAGGCAGGATTCAGGCCGAGGCAAGTCCAGGGGCCTGGCCCTCTCACCCCACAGACCTGGCCACTGAACCAGGGGAGGTAACAACAGGCCCTCTGGGCTGAGTGTGCCAGTCAAAAATAGGAGGGTGGAAGGAAGTAGCCGGGGGCCTGGGGTTCTTCAGTCTCCCCAGGGGATGCCTCCACCCCTCCCCCCACCCAGGACCGTCCTGAGGAACTTGGGGCACTGGCCCGCTCTACGAAACAATCACCAAGAGTGGTGGTGGGGACCGAAAAGGGCAAACGGGGACCTCCCAAAAGGGACAGCCTCCTTCCCTCTTCCAGAGAATGTGACCAGAGCACCTGGGGCCTGCCCAGGCCACGGAGTCTGTCCTAGTGAGCAGTCAAGAGCAAAGGCATGCAGGCTGCGGCCAGGTTCCCTGGGGGTTCCCAGCCCCACCTTCTCCTCCCTGACCTGCCGAAGGCCTGGCCCCCTGGAGGGCCACACAGAGTGCCTACTCCCCCTAGAACCCAACACTACCCCCCCTCCAGCTCACACAGACTCCAAATAACGGCCGCAGCCCTGGCCTTCCCCCACCCCCAGTCACACGGCCCCAGGCCAGCTCATCTTCAAAGAACTGCTTCCCTGTTTCACTTCTGCAAAGTTGGAGTGGGGGCTACAGGCAGGATGGCGGAAGGACTACCTGTACCTGGGTTTCGGGAAGTTCCTGGCTCCTCCCTCCCACATCCTTTACAATTCCTATACAGGGAAACGCTGGGAATCGTTCTGGGCTCCCCCGCCGCCCTCCCGCCCGCAGCGGGGTAAAGACCATTGTGGGAGGCTCTCCTGACGACACACACGGACACGCGCACACGCACACGCACACCTTCCCACCACCCAAGCCTTTGCCTCTGGCACTTCTGGAGAAAGAATGTCTGGGAGAGAAAGGGAAAGCAGGTGTCTCAGGACCCTTGGGGCGGTGGTGGGGGGCGTGGGGGGCAGGGCTTGTGCGGCGTGAGCGCTGGGCGGGGCAGCAGGCAGAGGAACCTAAGGGCAGGTCGGAGCAGGCCACCCCCGTCTCAGGCCTGAAAATTATCCCTTTCTGACAAACAGCTGGAACTCCCCCACGCCCCCCTCAGGGTGGTAACTTGTGGGAAGGGGGCTGAGTGGCAGGGGCTGACTCAGCCTGCCGAACCCCGCTGGCGAGGTGGGGGGTGACAGCGTGCACTTGGCGGGGGGGGGGGGGGGGGGGGGGGGGGGGGGGCTCACTCACTTGGATCGGCGCTGTGCTGAAATGGATCTTCCGGCTTGGGGCAGGGTCCTCTTCCTCGGACAGCCCTGGGATCTCCACGCACCCTGACTCGGGCTCATAGGGAGGCTCCGCATCCTCCTCGTCGTCTTCATCGTCCTCCTCCAGGGCGCTGCCCCCAGAGTCCTCCCCCAGCCCACTGTAGGCGCTCACGTCCACCAAGTCTGCCTCCGAGAAGTCCTCCTTCTTGGACTCCTCTGCCTCCTCCCGGGCCACATCCGGGGCCCGGCCATTGCCCACCCCTCTTTCAGGCGCCGCCACGGTCGCCGCCTCTTTCTCGGGGGCCGCTTGGGCCTTCTGCTCTTCGGGCGCGGGGCTGGCTGTGGTTGCCAAGGCGCTGCCATTCTCCAGGGCCGCGTGGACCGTCACCTCCGCCTGGATCACCTCCCCGGGCGCCGCCTCGGCCTCCGACTCCCCGCTCTCCTCCACCTCCACCGGCTTAATCTTGCGCACCTCCCGGGGCTTGGGGGGCGGCCGGGTGGGAGCCACTCGGTGCTGCGGGGGCTGCTGCCCTCCGGGGCCGCGCTCTTTCTCGGCTGGCGCATCCCCCGACGGGGCGGGCGGTGGAGGAGGCGGCTGAAACACCCGGGACCGCTTAGTGACCAGCTTCGAGTTGACCTGGGGAGCCCCGGTGGCCACGGCCCTGGGGAGCCCGGGTCCGCGGTGGAGGCCGGTTCTCGAGTCGGCCTTCTCAAAAACGGCGCTGAGCTGGCTGACCGTCGGCGACACGGCGTCGGCGTCCAGCTTGTCCAGAGCCTCGGTGCTCCCGTTGAAGCGCACCACGACGTCCAGCTTCCGGTCCTGCAGGCCCGCGCGCTCCTGCCTCAGCAGCCGCCGCGCCGCCGCCTCCTTGTCGCCGCCCGCGGCCGCCGAGACGCTCCGTTCGAACAGCTTCCGCGTCTCCTGCAGCCGGGACGGCGGGTGCGGCGGCGGCGCGGGCTGCGCGGAGGGCGCGGGCTTGGAGTCGAAGCGGCTCACGCGCTCGGACACGCTGGTGCCCAGCTTGAGCAGGGCGCTGTGGTCCACGTTCTCGTTCAGGCTGCTGGCCCGGGGTAGCGACAGGCGCACGCCGCGCTCCGACGCCCGCGGGGCCTCGGTGGGGCCCGCGCCGCCGCCCGCCTCGCCCGGCGGCCCGGCCGGGGTGCCCATCTGCAGGAACATACTTTTGATGCGGTGGACGTTGGAGCCATATTTCTTGTGGTGGGCTGCCTTGGGTGCATCGTCGGGCCCGGGCGCGTCGGGCGGCTTGAGCGCCTGGATGCCCGCCTCGTAGGCGCTGCGGTGCGGCGAGGCGCTCCGGAGGGGACCCCCGGGCCCCCGCGGCTCCGTCTTCATCATGGTGGGGGGAGCCGGGTTCGCATGCCCCCGCTGCCCGCTCCCCCCCTCCAACAGGCGGCCGGCCAAGTCGGGACCACCGCCCCCTCCCCCCGAGAAAAGAAACCCCGAAAGGCCTTTTATAGGCTCCCCCCAAAAGCAAGCTGCCAAAGACAGTTAAGGCCGCTTAAAAAAAAAAAAAGGGGTAAAAAAATCTCCGAGCGCCCTGTGTGGGTCGCCTCCCCCAATCAAGCTGCCAAAGACAGCCAGCCCCTCTTCCAAAGCCCCAGCGGCCTGGTCCGGTCGCCCCCAACCAAATGAGAAAAGCGGCGGCGGGGCCGGTGGCACCGCGCGCCCTGCCCGCGAAGCAGCGGCAGAGGCGCCGGCTCACATCGTCCGCGGCGGTGTCAGCGGGGCTGGCAGCCCGGGCGCCCCCCACCCCGGCCAGGGACCTTGGCTCTCGGGGGGCCCGGCACCCCGGCACCCATGGCTGATCGGCCGTCCCGGGCCGTTCCGCCACCGCTCCACCCTCCCTCCCTCCCTCCCCCCCGTGCCCCGAGCCTCGGTCTTTCTCTGGCTCTGCCCGAGCGGCGGCAGCCGGAGACCGAGCGGCTGCCCTTCTCGCCGCCGCCGCTGGGGAACTGGCACCTCTGGGTCCTAGAGGGATCGGATTTCCGGGGCCGGCGTTCGTGAGCCCTCCCCTTCCCCTCCACCCGACCGCATCCCCTCCCGGTCTCTCGCTCGTCCCTCGCCGACAGCCTTCCGCTGACCTCAGACCCTGGCCAGTCCTTTTCACCGCATCCATCCCAACCTCTGACTGCGGCTCTTCACAGACCTCATAACCGCACCCCTACTGTATATTGAGGAGAGGCAATCCAACCACAGTGGTCTCAGTGCCGCCCCTTTTCACCCCAAAAGTGAAGGCAGATTAGTGGGGAGGGGCAAAGGATTATTTCCTTCAAGGTCTTTGAGTCCCTAGCATGGTTCAAGGCCATCAGCGTCAAAATCGCTCCAGGATTTTAAATTTAAAAAAAAAATCTGTTATGTGGGCCCTCCCCAAACTTTGGGAAGCAGGATCTCAGCGGCCTGGTCCCAGGAATCTGCATTTTTAACAGTTTCCCACGGGGAACCTTTTGCACCCACCCTCCAAGGTGTCAAACCTTGGCCCCAGTGTCGTTGGCCTTGTGGTGGAGGAGGAAGAGGCCTGGAGAAATGAAATGGTCCTCATCACCCACGCTGGCCTTCTTCCCTTTGGAAGTCTGAAGAGGGTGTGTGTCACTTGCCTGCTTTGCACTTAGGCTAACAAGGAGGGGGCAGATCCCTGTCTTCGTGCCCCTCCTAGCATCTTGCCTCTCAAACCGGGAGAAGGAATTTTGGAGGCCTGGGGCCAGATTTTACCAGTGAGAGCTCTCGAGGTCAGGTCTAAAGGATCTAAAGGATCTAAAGGATCCTGGCCAATCTGCAAGTGGGTGCAGGGGGGAAGGGCCACCTTGGCGGTGACCTACACATCCTCTGTCTTGGCAACCCAGAAAGCTGTTTTGATGCTCCCCCCCAGCCCCCACGTGCACAGGGGCCTGGGACCCTCCCCAGCTCCCTCCTGGGAGTGAAGGTCCACCCTCTAATCATGACAGGTCCAGATGCACTGCTTCACTCCACACATCCTAGAAAATGGTGAACATTGTGGACCCTAGGACCCAGAGAATAGCTCAGGCACAAAGCCTCCCCCCCCCCCAACACTCCCAGCTGCTTCCTGCATTTTAGGCCTTCCTGCGGCCTCTGCCTCCTCCCCCGCCCTCTTCCCTTCCATCCTCTTCCTCTTCTTCCCAATCTCCCACTCTCTTCACCCCTTGCCCAGAAGGGCTGTCAAAGGGAATCCTCCCACCCCTCCAGCGTAGGAGTGTGTGTGGGTTTTGTGGGATATAAACCAGTTAGCACGTGTAAAAGAGCGTGGGGGATGGTGTGGGAAGCCGCCTGGGAACCCTGAATATTGGGACAGGGAGGGGCGGGGAATCACAGGACTGAATCTTGAGCCTGGCGAGCCTGAGGCTAAGTGAGAGGGAAGATTTGGGTTCTGAGCTGGAGCTGGAAGTGGACCCAGACTCGAGGCTTTCCAAGGCCACCTGCTTCTTTGCCCAGCTGCGCAAGTAACTCTCCCCTCCCCAGTCTTACACTCTGGCCCCGAGGGCAGAATGAAGAAGCCAACGTCGATCTCCCCTCCGTCCTAATCTGTCTCGAAAGACTGCTTTCAGGAACAAACTTTGGGACTCGTGATTCCAAGCTCAAGTCTGGAGCTTGACTGGCCCCCCACAGCCCCCAACCCATCTGTGGATGAGGGTGAGACAGAAATGGCAGGTTGCTGGGGCTTGGGGGTTTGGGCCCAGTGTCCTCAGAAGCTCTGTGTGTATTGGAGGAGGGTGCAGGGCCTTGGGTGTTCTGCCCAGAATCTCCCACACCCTTTGGTGAGTCATCTTAACTGGTCCCAGCCCAAGGGGTCTGTGCCCACGCTTCTGGCCAGGTGGGAAAGACGGCTCCTAAGGGTGGGGGGAGGAGCTGAGAATCAGCTTTCGGGCCCAGGGACCCTAGGATCCCCAACAACATCGTCAGCAGCACCTTGGAGCGAAGTAGAATCCTTGGGATGCGTGGGTCCCCCTTGTCCTGAGATTTCCAAAAGCAAAACCCCTTTAAGGGCCCTGGGATACAGGAGGGTGGAGCCAGCCCAGAACTTGGATGACTGAGGCTAATGAGTGGGATTATTTTTTTCACGGACTCCTGGTTAGCTCAATGACACTCCCAGCCAAAATTCCGGAAGAAGCTTTTATGGAGCACTAAGCGCTTTACCGTCACTCCTTGCCTGGAATCAGGCACCGAGCCGGCTGGCCTGGGAGATGGGTGGGAAATGGTCTGGTCTCCATCACTCCCGGCCTGCCTTCAGTAGTACTTTTTTGGCCACACCTCCCACGCATGGGATAAGGAGGAGGACTATTATTTTAGGGAGGATTATCCTTCAAATTGGAAGGTTTAAATCTAATTTTTATTCCTCAAGCTGTGGTCCTCACCTGATTCCTCCAGTTGAGTACCCCAGGGTAATCATTTAACTTGCCTTTTCCGTTGTCCTTTGTGGAGGAGGCCTTGATGGCTAAATGCCTGGTGGTCTTTGAGTGAAACTTCCTTCCTTCCCTTTGCCCTGGAATGGAGGGAGGAGCGGTTCCCCAAACTGACCCAGAAGCTGGGCTGTCGGAGTTCAAATCCTGGCCTCACCATTCACTAGTTGTGTGACCTTGGACAAGCCGCGTAGCCTCTCTGTGCTCTGAGAAGATACACTGAGCTGAAAGTGGCTAGAACACAGTGGCTGTGAGGGGAAGGAGATGCCTTTCCTAGTCCTTGCTAAGAAGCCTGGAGGCTTAAATAAGGACAGGTCATCTACCCCCACCCCCACCCCTCTTGATAAAGCCCCTTCCTGGTTTCCCACCTACCCCCAAATCTGCTGAGGACCCTCTGACCTGTTCCTTGAGGCTTGCTCGTTTCAAACGCTAGGCATAGCTGTAAAGACGGGTGATGATGCCGGGGAGAGATCTGATTTGTGTTAAGTCCCAAACCCTTAGCAGCCCGGGCTCAGGCCCCAGCTGGATGCCAAGGCCAGCTTCTCCTCTCAGTCCCGGGGCCTTGAGACTCAGCCTCGGAAAGGGGCGCTCCCCAATTACCCTCCTGTGTCGGTCCTACTCTGCTAGGGACTTGAAAACCGGAAAGGTGTGTGTAGTGTATGCATTATATACCGAACTTGAATCCAGGAAGTCAGTGTTGGAGGACCGTCGATGGCCCTTGGCTGGCCCCTTCCCAGGGAGAATGAGGAAGGCCGAGGTGTGGAGAGAAAAGGGACTTACCCAGTCTGGGAGGGAAAAGACCAGGCCAGGGTTCAGAGGTCTGAATTGAGTCCTAGCTCCACCCATTTGCTGGGTGACCTGGGCCTAGTCATGTCTGCTCTCAAAGCCCCCATTTCCTTAAAAGGCCTGATTTGGATGTCTGCGTATGTCTCCTGGTCATGGGCGATGCCGGGCCTTCCCCTCTCCGTGTGGAGCAGAGCAGAACAAGGGCTCTGAAACCAGATCATCTTAATTAGAATCCCCAACCTGCCACTTCCCAGTAAAGGGACTTCAAATCTCTCACTTTCAAATTGAGATAATATACTGACCTCATGGGGTTATGAGGATTAAATGAGTTCGAAGTGCATGAGGCATTGAGAAGAGCTCCTGGCACGAAGCAGGAGCTTGGTGTCGGCTGCTATTGATTGCATGTGTATCTGAACACGTATGAGTGTGTGCACACATGTGCTCATGTATGGGTCGGTATGGCTGAAAGTAGATCAGAGTGTGTCTCTCGTTGTGTGTTTTCTCGGGCCTCGTTTCCCTTTAAGACGCAGGCCCGTGGGCCGAATCTGGCCCTCCGCCTTGTTTTATCGGCCTGGCACCTTGTTTCTCCCCAGCAGCAGCGCCGAGCTCCTTGCCCCTAGTTAAGGAGCAGTTACATATATACAGTCCTACAATTACATTCAGCCCTTTGAAGGCAACCACGAAGCTGATGTGGCCCCCGGTGAACATGAGTTTGACACCCCAGTTTTAAGACCTGTTATAGGAGATTCTGTAACATAGGCACCCCCTGCCTGCAGCGCTTCCAAGTCTTTTGGAATCATCTTTTGGAGTGAGGGTGACCTCCTTCTCTACCTTCCAAAGGGTTTGGCATTCCTGCTTCTTGGTTCCTTAGTCCCCCATTGCGCCTGCAGGGAGAGGGGTCCCTCGGGGTTGTCCCACAGCGGGGAGACTGCCTTGCTGCCTCTGTCCCTCTGTCCTGCCCCACCCCTCTTCCTTCCACTCACCCTTCACGCTTCCCTCTAGTGCCACTGGGAAAGTTTGGATGCCTCTTGGAGATCTAGGAGGGAGACCAAGAAGGAGGAGTGTGTGTGTGTGTGTGTGTGTGTGTGTGTGTGTGTTGGGGGGCCAGAGAGGGGTGGGGCGGAGGAAAGATTTCTCTAAATCATCAGTTGCTTTAAAAGAAAGCCTATATTTAGCCAGACTTAGAAGGCCTGCAAATATGTATTTTGCAACCCAGACAGTCAGAGCTGTGGGAGCTCCAGAGATATGCAGGAAGGTCAAAGAAAAAAAAAAAAACCAACCGGAAAGATTGGGCAATACATTTTGCCATCAGCAGATTCGAAGAATTCTTCCTGCTGCCTGCTTCTACCGTCAGCAACTCACATTCCTTCAGTTTTGATGGTGGCTCCTACTTTTCCTCTGCTCCCTGGATCTCTTGCAGTGGGTGCAGAGGAGGAGGCTGGCTCTCATAGTCACCTTCCTCCGCCAGCCTTCGCCGCCTCACTGGCCTGGGTCGGGGGAAACAGCATCCTGCCCCGGCCCCTGCCGGCTCTGCCTGACTGCGGTGGCGCCTGGCGCAGGTGTAGCCTCCATAAGTCCAGCTTGCCAGTCTCCCATGCACACCTCCTGGCCCTTCACGTGGTCTCCGGGATGAGGGACAGGAGGACAAATCCTGCTACCTCAGGGCAGTTTTTCTTCTCAGAACTCTCCTTTCAAGAAAAATTATTCATCCTTTGTTTGTTTGTTTGTTTTTGGTTTCTTTTGCGTTTAGTTTGGAAAGTTTCTTTAAAAATAAGAAAAGTTAGCCCTGGCTGGTATAGCTCAGTGGATTGAGCACGGGCTGGGAACCAAAGTGTCCCAGGTTCGATTCCCAGCCAGGGTACATGCCTGGGTTGTAGGCCATAACCCCCAGCAACCGCACATTGATGTTTCTCTCTCTCTCTCTCTATCCCTCCCTTCCCTCTCTAAAAATAAAATAAATAAAATCTTAAAAAAAAATAAGAAAAGTTCCCAGAATCACGTCACAAACCGAGTTCACAAATCCAGCATTGTGTCCGTTTTGCTCCAGGTTCTATCATGTAAAAGAAATAGACTGTGAGAGTTTGAGCGGAAGATCCCCTCTCTTCCCAGCCCTGCGGCCTGCCCTGCCCACTCTCACGAATTGGGAATGCGTCCTTAAGAACCCATGCTTTCAAAAGTATTAGTATTCATGGTAAGATATACTTAACACGGCATTTACTATTTTCACTTGAAGTGTATGGTTCAGTGGCATTAAGCACATTCACACGGTTGTGCAATTGTCACAGTCATCTGCCTCCAGAACGGTCTCCATCTTCCCAAATGAAACTCTGTGCCCATTAAATGGTAACTCGCTCTGTCTCCCCTTCCCAGCTCCTGACAACCACCGTCCTCCTTCCTGTCTCCATGAACTTGACTGCTCTGGGCACCCCACATCAGTGGAACCACAGTCTTTGTCCTTCTGTATTTGCCTTACTTCGCTTAGCGTAGTGCCTCCCAGGTTCATCTACGTTGTAGCGTGTGTCAGAATCCCCTTCCTCCTTACCTCTAGCCACAATTTCTTATTTTCCCTACATTATTAAGCATCCAGAAAGCAACACATTGTAATGCGTTCTGTATTATTAAAATGTACTCATGTATGACAACCATGGTACTGTGTTTATCATGTGTGGATTTCTTTTCCCACTTGATACATTTTTTGCAGTGTAGCCACATTAATATATGTGTCTTTGGTTCCTTCATTTCAACTCATGTGTTTTATTTCATCATGTGAATACACCACAGTTTATTTGTCACTTCCTCCATTGTACTTGTCTGAACCATCTTTAGAATATATATACCTAAGAGCAGAAAGCCAGGGTCGTAGGGTGGGCATGCATTCAACTTGACTGTGAAATTGCTGTCCATAGTGACCAAACCAATCTATGTTCTCACCACTCGAGTTTGTACAAGATGTCTGTCTGACTACATTCTCGCCAACATCTGCTCTTGTTAGACTTTATTTTCGCCAGTCTGATGGGCGTGAAGTGGTATCTCATTTGCATCTGCATTTCTTGTCTATGAGGTCAAGCATCTTATCATGCTCATGGGCCATCTGGGTTTCCTCGGGGCAAATTGCTTCTGTCCATATCCTCGGATATCTATTGCAGCATTTGCTACAAGAAAGCCCAACTAGATGTGATTTAAGCCAGAAAGGAATTTTGCTAGCTTACGTCACAAGAAGTACTAGGGTCGGTTCATTCAGAGGCTCACAGACCAGGTTCTTTCCATCTTCCTATCATACCCTCCTCACATGTGGGCTAGCCTCTCAGATTGGCCCCTTGGGGTCCAAGGTGGCAGGCTCAGCTCCCTGTGTCTCGTGAGGACAGCAATGTTTCAAGGCAGAAGAAAGTGAATGGTTCCCTAGTGTCTCTTCCCAAAGTCCCCACAGGAGACCTCTCTTTACGTCTTGGTGAACACAGTTGCACACATGTCCACACCTAAACTAATCATTAATCAGAGAACCTGAATCATCATGCTATTTAAACCAATCCCTGTCTACCTGCTGGGGATGGGACAAGCCCACTCTCCAGCAAAGCCTAGACCCCTGACTCCTGAACCACACTGGGGTTTTATTAGCAAGGAAGAGGGGAAAGCATGCCATTGGGGTGGCACTCAAATGGTCTGTGCTTTCCTGATTGATTTGTAGGAGGTCTTTATATCCTGGATACTAACTGTTACCTGTTTCGTGTGCTGCTAGCGTTACTGCCCAGGCTGTCAATGTCTTTTCACTTTGTTTATCATGGCATTTTCATAGCAGAAAGCTTGCTTTTATTTTTATTTTTGGTAATGTAGTAACATTGATCAATATGTTGTGAGTTATGGTTTGTTTGTTTTTTTTGTCTAAGAAATCTTTTCCTACCCCGAGATCTCCTACATTTTCTTCTAATTGTTTTAAAGTTTTATTTTTTGCTTGTAGGTCTTTCATCCATCTGGAATTAATCTTTCTGGATGGTGAGAAGATTTTTCATATGAAAAGCCAAATGTCACCACACTTTCTCATTGAATAGCTTATTCCCTCTCGCAGAACTGCAGTGCCACGGCCATCATAAATCAAATCCCCACATACACTTGGAACTGTTTCTGGGCACTCTGTTCTATTGATCTCTTTGTCTAGCCCTGCACGGGTACCACATTGTTTTAATTACTATCGCTTTCAAATAAGTCTTGGTCTCTGATAGGGACTTATTATATTTCGGAACTGTCTAGTCTCTTCCTGGTGCTTTGCTCTTCCATATGAATTTTAGAATCAGTTTGCCTTGCTCTCTGAGAAAATCCTCCAGGACTGTTGAGTAGACTCTCATTAAATAAGCAGATTAATATGGAGAAATTGTCTTTATGACATTGAGGCTTCTCATCCCTAAAATCAATACATCTCTCCATCTCTCAGTTTATGCCTTTTATAGCCTGTAGTTTTTCTTCACGAATATCTTCAAACATCTTTTCCAAGACATTTCTGGGTTCTGTATGATTTTGATTTTATTGTGAATTTCTTTTTAAAGAGATATTGTAGTTTCAAATAAATTATTGCTCGTGTATACAAACACGGTTGAATTTTGTGTTTTATTGGGTGTTAATCTTTGTCCAGCAGCCTTGCTGATCTCTCTTAATAACTCGATAACATGCCTGCAGAATCTTAGATTTTCTATACAAATAATCACACCATCTGCAAAAATATGTCAGAGATTTTCTTTATTTTATTTTCCTAATCCTTCTATTCCTGAGTGGTGGCTTCTACACCCGAGTTTTCCCAGCTCTCAGGCTGCACCAGTGGGCTGGCCCGGGGCAGATGGCCTTGCACTGTCAGTTATAAATAAATAAGAGGCCCCTTACTTTCTCCAGAGCTTTACAGTTTACAAAGCACTTTTGCTTCCGTTATTTCATCGACCCTCATTGGTCCCTTTTTGCAGAGAGAAAGTGTCTCAGTGGAAAAGGGCTCTGGACTTGCCCTCCACAGTCCTAGCTGTGCAGGATACTGTTCTGTAGGACCTCTCCTTCTCCGTAAATTAACAAGTTTGGCCAGGGAGGGTCTCGGGCAGTCTCGGAATCACGACGGACCACGTAGGCAGCCACCAGGCTCAAGGAACGAACACCTTTGAGGGCTGAAGTCCACTCGTAAGAAGGGAGGAGGAGGCTGGATATGCCTCAGGCAGGTGCCCCAAAATGTCGTGGGCGGGCGGGGGGGCGGTGACTGGGGCAACACAGAGATGTCCTTGGCAGTCCGAGGGTTGACACAAATGATGGGGAGGTGGGGAAGAGGGCACTGTGTCCAGCCCCCTGACTCCATGCGGGGTCCCTCCCCCGTTTGGAAGAACATCCTTTGGACCCGGAAGGGGAGGAAGAGGTACAGCTAGAGGCGTGGGTCCCCTCCTCCGTCACTCCCCCTAGTCGCCGCGTTCTGACGCGCATCCCCCACCCGGGGCCGGGCGCTCGGCAACCACCCAGGCTCTCCACTCCTGGCCGGGTGCCCACCCGCGAGCTGTCCTCAAGCTGCGCAGGCGCAAGTCCGAGCTGGAGCCGACGGATGCGCCCTCTCGTGGCGAGATGACAGATTGCACCCCATTGTTGTTGCGCGGGGAGCAGCGAAGAGGCTGGCTGAGAAGGATGTGGGTGGAGTCTGGGAAGCAGAGGCGACTATCAGATCACAATGACGGGAATCTCTTTCCTTTGTCCCTCATGATAACATATAATCCTCCGTTTTATTCACAGACGAAGAAAATATGGCCCTCGAGAGCAAGAGACAGGTCCGTAGAGACGGAAGTGGGTTGTGACAAAATTGGGGAGAAGATGCATTCATTCAATCCATCATTATTCACTCAGCAAACATTCACTGGGATGGGGAGAGAGAGGTACAAAGGACCGGGGAGAATAACTGAGACACTGAAGGGCCAAGATCCGGCAGAAATCTGGGGAGACAGGTGCAGATGGCAAAGTAGCAGGGACAGAGACCCAGCTAGCTGAGGGTAGGACGAGCTTATGGGGCAATGCTGAGAGAGACAGAGAGGTAGAGACCCGACCCTCCAGCACCTGAGATGGATGGATGCTGCAACTGGCAAGGACCAAGTCGGCAGCTGAAGACGGGACACTTTAGCACCAAACACTGGTCACAACAGATTGAAGCAATCGAATACGTTCAAAGTCATAAATTCATAATTGTGCTACTAACTTTAAAAAGCTAATTGGTCACCATTTAGAGGATGGTAGGGAACCAACTCATTATTTGGAAATTGGTGAACACAGGACTGGAGTCAAGCATTTATCCCGTCTTTCCTACATGAGCTGTGTATCATTCCACAACCAACTAGGAAGTGAGGGGCAGTTTTTCTGTGTAGAATTGTTCCAGCTAATGAAGGAAAGAGTGATTGCATTTGAATATCACCATTTTGTTTTTTAAAAAATGGGTGGGTGGATGAGGCACCAAGATCAATGTCCACTGTGCCTCTGGGTGGAAGAAGGGGTCTGGTCCAAAAAAAGGAACCTACACCTGATCGGGGCTCTTGACCCAATTACAGTTTATGAAAAGTGGCAATGTGCAGGAAATACAATTTACAAGAAGTGCAGAGGTCAGAGGGACACCAGAAAGAACACCACAGAGATGCAATCAGCAAAACTCAGGCTGTGGAAAATTATACAACAAATAACCTGTTCTCTCAAGGAAAAAGAGAAAAGAGAGAGAGAGAGAGAGAGAGGAGAGAGAGATGGAGCAGGAACCTATAAAGAGATTTAGGGGTCCTCTCAATCAGTTGCGGTGTGTGCATTTTATTTGAATCCTGATCCAAATACACCATAAAAAAAAAAGACATGATAAATTGGAAATTTGAACTCTATAGATCTGATATTAAGGAATTATTAACTTTGGGGTCTACTCATGTGATTAGATATAATACTTGTGATTAGGTTAAAAAATGATTCTCTTCCAGAGATACATACTGATATGTTGGCAGAGGCAATTGAACAGGAGGGGGAGATCGGGAAGGGTACGGATGAAAACCGGTGGGCTGAGAACTGACCGTTGAAGCTGGGTGATGGCTATATGGGGGCTCA
This sequence comes from Phyllostomus discolor, assembly GCF_004126475.2. Taxonomy (NCBI): domain Eukaryota; kingdom Metazoa; phylum Chordata; class Mammalia; order Chiroptera; family Phyllostomidae; genus Phyllostomus; species Phyllostomus discolor. The sequence continues at coordinate 101,507,537 of NC_040910.2, read as the reverse complement.
TTATACGACTCTATGTATCTGTTTTATTTAAACATTTCTAAAACATGTCGATAAGACGCTGTGCTGTGACTCTTCTCCCTACCTGCAGCCCCCAACGAAGAGAAGGTGCTGAGTGTCCCAGCGGCAGTCTGCTGTGAGGAGGGCAGGTCCCCTGCTGGGCCAGGGGAGACCTTCAGGGCACTTCCAGCTGGGCCCTGACACAGTCCCTGGTCCCCCTGGTTTTGGGGGAGGGAGAGAAGCATCAGTAAGGAAGTCTGGCCTCTCTGGGCCAGGTGGCACTGAGTTCGGGCACTGCCACCTTAAGACAGCTGAGGGTATGAGTGGGTGACTCCAAAAATAGCAAGGGAGATGGCAGGGGGTGGGGAGGGAGGGAGTCACATGGTGCTGCTGAGGGGCTGGGGCCTGGGCAGCTGGCCCGGCCCTGGCACCTCCGCCCGCTCCCCCAGGGCCCTCAGATTCTGCCTCTGCCTCCAGAGCCCTTCTGCCTCTCACCCTCCACCTCTGAGCGGGCAGAGAGGGGCCGAGGTGACTCTGGGTCAAACACCACCCTGCCCGAGAGCCCGGGTGGATGCTGACTCCGGAATTTGCTGGCTCTCCGGGGACAGGCGGGACAGTCAGAGGAAGGGAAAAGGACTAAGTCACCTGCTCACCAGACACCCCAGTCTGCAGGCCACCCCCCGCCGCTTCAGGCTACCTACCCAGGGCAGAGCCTAGATGGCCTTGGTCATGGGGGTGAGGTGGTGACATCTTTTTCCCAAGGTCAGCAGGGATGCTCCCATAGGCACCAAGAATTTTGGAAACTTAGCATCTGTGAGCCCCTGCCTCCTTCTGAGGGCAGCTGGGGGGTATAGCCCTCACCTGCTCTGAGTGGAAGCCCCTAGAAGGAAGGTACCCCCCATTACACCCACACTGGGGTCCTTCAGCGGATGCAGAAAGAAGGGGAAGAAGCGCCGTGGATTGAGTCAGGCCTGGGCTGAGGGCTTTACGTGCACTCAGCTGGTCAGCAGTGTGGCCTTGGGGAAGTTACACCCTCTCCGTGCCTCAGCTTCCTCATCTGCAAATGGGGACAATGGTAACTCCTACCTCACGGAACGGCTGTGAGGCGGAGTGAGTTACTCTACGTAAATGCACGTCAAACCTGCAGCAGGGAACAGGCAGGGCTTGGCTGTCACTGCCCACCAGCACTCGAGCCCCACCCGGCCAGGGTCTGCTCACCTCTGCCTCCTCGGCGCCTGCTCCAGAGTAGGTGCTCCGTGGACTTGTGCTGACTTCGTGATGTTGTGGATTCTTCACAAGGACACGGAGAGGCAGGTGTCATTGTCGTTGTGGAAACAATGTCCAGGGAGAGTGACCTCTTTGAAGGCCACATCTCCAGGAAGCAGTCAAGGCGCTTCACACCCAGGCCCGGGGGCCTCTCAGCCTGTGCCCCGCTCCCCTGACGCTCCCTGGCTGGTCCTGTCTGGGCACCTCTCTCCTTTCAGACCTGGGGGACGTGTCGGAGGACCCTGGACTGGGGCTGAGAGCTGGGTGGGCAGGAACCACGCGTGCTGTGGAGGAAGCTGTCGCCGGGTCCCCGGCACCTGCTCATTGTCAGGACCTGGACGAGGATCCAAAGAAAATAAGATCCTGTTTCACCCCACAAAGCTGTGTGGTTGGGCTGTCACAGGGGTTAAGGGGCCCTCCTGCTGGGCCTAGGGGAGAACAGAAAGGTTCAGGGAGGAGAGGATGCTGGTGAGCGGAGGTTTGCCAGCTGGATGAGGGCAGGAGGGGAGCCCGGGCAGAGGGCGCAGCGTGGGCGGAGTGTGCAGACCGAGGACAGTGTCTCAGACTGGGGGGGGGGGCAGCAGAGTGAGGCTGGGCAGAAGCCTGGGGTGGGGTGGGGTGGGGTGGGGCGTGGGTGGTGGGGGGTAGGGGAGGGGATTCTAGCCTGGATGGCCAGGGCCAGGAAAGACCTGAAGGCCCCCAGCAGCTAGGGAGCTCCGAGCGAGGGGAGCCAGGAAGGTTTCCAGTAGGTGGGGGTGAGGGGGGCTGTGGGTAGGAAACACACTCTCACCACCGGGAGGGGTGATCCAGGGGAGCTTGTCACGTGAGGAGGGTGTCCACCCCAGATTCAGCTCTGGGTGGGGAAGGGAGGGCTCCACTGGCTGAACCGGGGCCCAGCTGCTCTGGGGCACCTCCCGTCCCTCCCCCGGCCCCGCTCCAGGCCCCTGTCCCCGTCACTCACAGGGTGCCTGTCTCTGTCACTCTGTCACCGGGGCCGCCTGGCTGGGCTGCCATGGCCGCTGCGCCCGTCTGGACTCCTCTCCTTGTGGGCAAGTCAGGGCCTCCTTCGGGGCGAGGCCCGGGGTGACGGGGTGGGGTTTAGTTGTGATGACAGGGAAACAGGGGAATTCCTCTGAGGAGGAGGCTTCTGGGGTGAGGCCGGGTCAGTAGGACTGTGGTGGGGGGGGGGGCTGGTGGGAGGCCCAGGGGGACGTCGGGCTGGGAGCCGGGAGGTGGGGCTGGGAGCACTGAGGGGTAGGTCCAAGAGCAGGAGAGTCGTGGGCCCTTTAACGGGCTGCGTGGCCGCCTCTCCTCCTCTCCCTGGGCCCCGGCCCTGGCCCCAGCTAAATTCGGCCCTGGGAGGGGGTGGGGCCTGCGGAACACCTTTCCCTTGGCTCCTAGGGGCCTCCGGTGGGGGCCTGCTCCCCTGGATGTGAGGGGAGGTGGGTGAGGGTCCACGAATGGCTGCCCCCTCCCCCGAAGGCCCCTCCCCTGTCCCGCACCCCCAGACTTTCGGGCATTCGCCAAGGGGCTCTTTTCCAAGTGCCCTAACCACACACACACACACACACACACACTCCACCCCCTCCCAGCCACACCTTTGTCTCCACTCACTGTGACCCCCAACAGGGGCCTGAAATTAGAATCAGGGCTCCATGAATTCAAGCCAAACTGAGCTCTGGTCTCATCACTGGTTAAGTTTGTGACGGCTCCAGGGCCCTACCCTGTCTTTTCCCCAGAGCCAGCAAAGGAGCCCCCTCCTCTCACACACTTCTGGTCCCTTAGGGGTGCCAGGGTCATGGTGGGGGAGGGGAGCCCCAGGCTGAGGCCGAGACCAGCTGGGGGGCTGTGGGGTCCACACAGGTCTCCTGGCAGGGCTAGGGGGCGCCGAGGCCCAGCAGACCACTCTGCACCCGGTCGTGGGCCGTATCTTCGTGCACACGCTGGACCACGGAACCTTCTTCAGCCTTCCTGAGCCTGGCGGTGAGTGGGGCCTCCTGAGCACTGCGGTGGGTTGGGCAAGCCTGGCGCGTGGCTGGTGAAGGCTCCTGTCGTGTCTCCAATGCCCTCTCCTCCCTTCCACCAGCCGACCCGCCCACTGTCTCTGTCACCTACCACGCCCACCTCCAGGGTCACCCAGACCTGCCTCGGTGGCTTCGCTATACCCAGCGCAGCCCCCGCCAGCCTGGCTTCCTCTACGGTAGCCCCACCTCAGAAGATCGCGGACGCCAGGTCATTGAGGTACCAGCAGGGACCCCAGTGGACTGTGTCACACGTGGTGGTTCATTGGTGTTCATTGACACTATTTACACGCCTCTAATCTGGGAGTGGCTCAGCCCTTTCCTGCCAGGCCCCAGCTGCACCGCCTTCCTCCGCTAACCCCACGCCTCGGGCCTCTTCCCCGCCCCCTGCAGGTCGTAGCCTACAACCGGGACAGCTTCGACACCACCCAGCAGAGGCTGGTGCTGTTGATTGGGGACCCAGAAGGTACCGCCCCACCCACACCCCATCAGCAACAGTCTTGAAGCATCTCCCCTGGACGGGGTGTGTGGAAGGGAAACCTTGGAGAGCAGTGGGGAGCAGGGCATCTTGGAAAGCCTCTGGAGTTGTAATCTCGGCTGCTCTGCTGGCAGCCTGTGGGTGTTGGGGAGGGGCCTTTGGGGTCCGTGATCGATGGGGTGTCAGGGAGGAAGGAAGGAGTCTGAGGGGACATAGGGAGGAGCTGGGGTGCAGGGAGGCTTGGGAAGGGTCTCTGCAGAGCTGGGTGCAGCCTGAGGTGCGGACCGGATGCTTCCAGGGCCCCTGCTGCCATACCAGGCTGAGTTCTTGGTGCGCAGCCATGACGTGGAGGAGGTGCTGCCCTCGACACCTGCCAGCCGCTTCCTCACAGTCCTGGGGGGGCTCTGGGAGCCGGGAGAGCTCCAGCTGCTCAACATCACCTCTGCCTTGGACCGTGGGGGTCGTGTTCCCCTTCCCATCGAGGGACGCAAGGAAGGGTAGGCACGCAACCTAGGAGGGCCTCCTGAAGGAGGCAGTTTGCCTTCTGTCTGGGTGCTAGGCACAGAACACGGGTCTCCCTAATTTCCAGGTGGGGCTTTGCCCACCTTTGCACCCCTTCGCCATGGTTCTGTGTGTTTTCCCATAAACATCTTTGCTGCAAGCATTTTGGCCACGAGCATTTTTGCTGCAAACATTTCTTCTGCCTAACTAATTGGCCACGAGGCAATTTCGCTGTAAAAGATAAAAGAAAAATAAAAGAGAGACATTAAAAAAGACATAATGAAACATGAAAAATTAATAATAAAATAAAAGACTTTATTGCAAAAAATGAAAATGCATTCTTTTTGGAATCTTCCCTTCATAGTATTATACATTTTCTTTATTGTTAATTACTCTTGTTTGGCATTGCATTTTTTCTGTTCTGCTAAAACTTCTTCCTTAATTAAGGGAGGCATCAGCCCTGGCTGGTGTAGCTCAGTGGATTGAGCATGGGCCTGCAAACCAAAGGGTCACTGGTTCAATTCCCAGTCAGGGCACATGCCTGGGTTGTGGGCCAGATCCCGAATAGGGGATGCATGAGAGGCAACCACACATTGATGTTTCTGTCCCTTCTTTCTCCTTCTCTTCCCCTCTCTCTAAAAATAAATAAATAAAATCTTAAAGAGAGAGAGAGAGGCATCAGTTTCCAACTAGAGTCGATAAATTAGCAGTGCCTCTTTCATATGTGCGTGGCTGGGTAAACTTCTGGTTTTGAGAGGTGGGAAGAACAACTGTACTCACCGAAGGATTTGCAAGCTGAGACGTGGGCGTTTTCTAGCTGAGGATGCAATCTGGCTTCACACGGGCCTTTGCAGCCTGGCTCCTCGGGTCGTTGGGATCGCGCACTGTCTTCAGACCGCCGCGTCTGCTTGGCGCTGAGCGGACCACTGGGAGGGCTGAGACTTGTCTCACGATGAGAGTTCTGGGGGAACTTTGTCAATGGAGACATGAAACCAAGCTGACAAATGGCATTAAGTCTGCTGGAGTAAACCAAGCTGCCGAGCAGTCCACTTGCCTCAGTCAATTAGTTTACAGAGAATGTGCTCGTGGCAGAGATGCTTACTAGGAAGCTTGCAGACATGCCTCTCTAGGCCCATGTACACCTCCCAGTTCCACCGCACTGGCCCACTCCCTCCAGCCACCCCTCATCCCCCTCTGTCCCTGCCTGCACCCAAGCCCGGGCTACCCTGAACTCCACCCTCCCCATTTGCTAACAGTGGTCTCTCTCTGGGTCCAGGGTATACATCAAGGTGGGCTCTGCCTCACCATTTTCCACCTGCCTGAAGATGGTGGCGTCTCCCGACAGCCATGCTCGCTGTGCCCAGGGCCAGCCTCCGCTTCTGTCCTGCTATGACACCTTGGCCTCTCACTTCCGAGTTGACTGGTGCAATGTGTCCCTGGTGAGGAGAGGCCCTGGCTCCGGGTGGGGATTCAACATGGCTCTCATCACCATCCGATCCCTGCTCCCTTCCCATCTCTCTGATTATTCATATTCATTCTCCCTCTCCCTCTCCCTCCCTCCCTCCCTCTCTCTCTCTTTCTACACACACACACACACACACACACACACACACACACACACACATCCACCACCTACCACAAGAGGGCGACAGAGTCCACAACCCAGAGCTCTCTGGCTCGTGAAGGCCCATAATAGTCGTTCCCACAACGCGGTTCCAAAACCCTTACCCGACCACCAAAGGCCTCATGTGACAGCTCTGTCTGCTTCCTTCTAAGGTGTCACTGAGCAAATCTGCCTGCGGCCCATGTTATAAATCAGAGGCGCTCACCACTGTTCCTTGGTTGTTGAGCGGAGGTATCTGAGGTCCCTAGTGCTCTGTCTTTTTGGGACCTGGCCAATAGCGCAGCCAGGGGCTGGTAACCAGCAACACTCTGAAGCACTGGCTAGGGGCTGGGCTCTAGCATGCCACCCGTTTTATTCTTACAAGCACCGCAGGAGACAGGCACCAGTCGAGCTCCAGCTGTCCCGGTTAGAGTGCTGAGGCACCTGGGGGTAAGCACTTGTCTGAGTCAGGATTCGACCCCAGACAGTCAGACCCTGGAGCTGTGTGCTGGGACCAGGCTCCGCCCTGCTTCTGAAAATCGCTCTCCTGGATCCCAGTCCAGGGCGTGTCTTGCTGTGTCCCCTGAGCTGGGAGAGGCAGGCAGGAAACCTGTCACATGGAGCCGTAGGTAGTGGCACCCCGAATCCCTGCCCTGTTCCCCCGGGGGGAGGGTGGTCTCTGTGTCCAGCCAGAGGCGCCTGGCTCAGCCCTGGGCTCTCCGAGCAGGTGGATAAGTCGGTGCCAGAGCCTGCAGACGAGGTGCCCACCCTGGGAGATGGGGTCCTGGAACGTGACCCCTTCTTCTGCCCACCCACGGAGGCCACAGCCAGGGACTTCCTGACCGACGCCCTGGTCACCCTCCTGGTGCCTCTGCTGGTGGCCCTGCTGCTCACCCTGCTGCTGGCCTATGTCATGTGCTGCCGCCGGGAGGGACGGTGAGTGCCGGGGACAGAGGGCAGGGAGGGCCCCGAGGCTGGTGCTCTGTCGTGGAGTCCGGGTGGCATTTGTGCTGTGTGGGGACCCCCCAGGGAGTGGGGTGCCCAACCAGAAAAGGAGGGGGGCCCTTTCTAGGTGACTCAGGGCTCGGGTCCTGCCTGGCACCGGGAGGGGGATGTGGGTAACAGTTAATCCCTTTCCCTGATTTTCCACAGGCTGAAGAGAGACCTGGCCACCTCTGAGTGAGTAAAGGGGGAAGCTGGGGGCTGGGCGGGAGCCTCCGATCCCACCTCGGGGGGGGGGCCCTCTAGCCTCCATGAGAAGCACAGACAGACCAGATTATTTGGAGATGATGGGGGGCCACCCCTGGTCTCAGAAATCCAGTCCTGGGCTGGCTGGATGCTGGGCCTCACTAATCCTGGCTTGGTCTTCTGATGTTTTCGGTTTCCATGGAAGAGTCTAACAGGGGATGGGGCAGGGGAGGGTACCTGGTCAGGCTTGGGGGGGTCTCCTGCCACCCTGGGGGAAAAGGTTGGAGAAGCAGCTTGAGGGGCTTACAGCACACTCGTGCTCACACTCATATTCACACCCACTTGGCTATGGATTCGGTGCTTGGGCTCTAGCCCGGGTTCTGCCACACACTTACTGTGACCCTTTCTGGCCTTGGTTGCTGTGCCTGTGGTGTGGTGAGACCCGCTCATACCTCTGGGTGTTTCCCATTCACGAAGCCCTTCCTAAGTCCATCTCGCCCTTAATTTGCCTTTAATTTGCCCAGGTTTCCCCTACCCATGGCCTCACCCCCATCCCTGCCCCAGCACTCTTCCTTCCCCACCCCCTCGAACTCCAAAAAGACTCCAGGAGACAGGAATTAAATAAGTCAGGCTCCTTTTATTGCCACTGCTCTGAGCCTGCGGTGGGCCTGGCCCCTCTGCGAGTTTTCCTGGGCCTGCCTCCTTAATTGCGGCGGCATTTGGCCGCCCTGCGAGCCCCCTTGATTAGCCGCCTGCGTCCTTGTTTGGAGCTCAGTAGAAACCTCCGCTGCCCAGACCCGCGCTGCCTAGACCGGCACTGCTTCTGCTGTCCCCGTCCTTTGGCCTCGAGCTTGAACTTGGAGGCCTGCTTCTTGTTCATGCGGAAGGAGCCTGAGGTCCCCTTGCTGGACACCCGCTTGAGTATGCCCTTGTCCACCAGCCTCTTGAGCACTTTCTTGAAGCGCCAGGCGTTGCGGGTCATGTTGTAGCCCGTGGTGATGAGAGCCTTCTTGAGGGTGGTCAGGGACACGCGGCTGCGTCCCCCCTTGTCCGCCATAACCTCCAGGATCACCGTGCATATGCTGGGCTTTCTGCAGGCTTTGGGGCAGGCGGCGCGGCACCCGGTCTGGCTCTTGCTAGGGACTCCCGACACATCGGCCTGCTGGCCTGCGCTGAGGGCGCTGTTGGAGGCCGAGGGTGCAGAGGAGGGTGGCATCAGAGTGTCTTTCTGCATCCCTTCCTCGGGGGGCTGAAGGGGACTGGGTGTGAGGACCTCCAGGATGGCGGCTGGGTTCTGCAATCGCTGGCTCCTCTGTGGGTGGGATGCGTCCCGGTCTCTGTCGCCCTCACAGGCTTCCTCCTAGGGCTCCGGCTCAAGCCTTCCTCTGAGTGGCCAGGAGGAGGGCCAAGGGTGAGCACCCACGGCTGGCCTCAGCAGACTTGTGCCTCGGGAGCCGAGGGTGGGAGGCTTACCTCTGTGGTGACCTCAGGGGGACATTATGAGGCCACCAGAATCCTGCGAGGGTCACAATGGCCCCACTGCCCCCTCCTGGGAGGGGAGCACAGGAGATGCCAGGTGCCCTGGGTGGAGGGCCGTGGACCCACACCTGTGTGCGTGTATATGCTCAGTTTCGGGGCGCTCTGCGGCCCCAGTTTTAAACCCACCATTTTCAGCCCCCACCTCGCTCCACGGGGCTGAGAAATACAAACATTTTTTAGTTCAGAATTATACCAACATTTATTTATCGACATGTATACCAAATAAGTTTCCAGAGTGAGTAAAATAATTCCTTGATCTACCTCAGTTGATGTATGTAATCCCTTGATTGAGTTTCTATACAAAGGAATGAACAGGTTATTTTTTTTCTATTTTCATTTTTAATTGATAGAATTTTTTTTCTCCCATGGAGGTCAGTGATTTTTCTACGTCAGTTTTACACGGGAGATTTTGTTCCTCAGTCTGTTTGGCCTGTGCCAAATTTGATCAATCACATCTTCTGTCACAGTGATTGTGGATACTCTCTTCTGACTGGGTATTTCCGCTGCGTCCAGCTTTTCTGGGGCAGTGTTTTAAAAATTAGCTTTTTAATTTTTTTAATTATTTGTTGATTTGAGAGAGAGAGAGAGAGAGAGAGAGAGACGTGACTTGTTGGGCTAGCTGTTCCACCTGTTCACACATTCATCGGTTGGTTCTCCTGTGTGCCCCGACTGGGGATTGAACCCGCAACCTTGGCCCATCGGGGACACCGCTCCAACCAACTGAACCACCTGCCCAGGGCCTGCGTCAGTTTTGCGGCTCAGATGGCATCTAGATCTGTGTCTTCCTCCGATTTTGAGTGGATAACCAATTTTACCACGTGCGATATTAGCCCTTGTTGGTTTGGATTTTCTGATTTATTTCGACGAAATCATTTTTTTTAATCTTGAACAATGACTACCATTTTTCAAATTATCCACAAATTGTGATTCTGCTGCTTGCTTTTCACCCATGTCAGATTTATTGGTTGGGAAGTCCCGCGGTCTCAGCCCTCGGCGGCCCAGGGAGCAGAGGGGGGCGGGGCAGAGCGGGGCGGAGCTCAGGCTGTGCCTGGCGTGGGGGGGGCGGGGGGCGCTGAGCTGCCGGCGGTGGTGGTGTGTGCGCGCGCGTGGTAGGAAGTCTGGCCCTTTGTTTCTTCTTCTGCCCAAGTGCTGATGCAGGAGGACTGTGGGGAAAGGCACCTCAGCTCTGGCTTCTGGAAAAACACCCCCAGAACATTTTTCCACCTGTGTGTGTTGCCAAAGTAACGAGACACAGATGCGGCGCTGGGTGTGGGGAGGGGGCCGTTAACTGCAGCCCTTCCCCCTACCGGGGCGTGGCCTGCCCGGCGGTCTCCAGCCCTCAGCATCCACAAGCCTCTTGCTCCCTCGCTCCCCCCCCCACCCCCGCAGCCTTCCCTTGCCTGGGAATGGAAAATTGTGTTTTGAATAACTCCGCTTGCCAAATTCCAGACTCAAGAGCTCATTTTGACCCTCCCCTAGCCTTAGAGGGTGACTCCGCCTCCTCCCGTTGGCCAGACAGGACTATGCCCTCCTCTTTCCAGGAGTGTGGCCCGCTCCGCAGGATGCTGGAAAGCCCTTCCCGGAATCTAGTCTGCCAGGCTCTAGCTGGAGTCTGTGTCCACGAATTGAGGCTCGGACATGAGTGGGGATCATTTGTCCTCCCCGGTGGATCGGTCGTTCCGTAGCAGGCAGGGCCCCTGCCTGGGGCCCCAGCCCTTTAAGAATCCAAGACTTATCGCTTGTAGTGAAGAGCCCAGGCTGGCTGGCTGGCTGTCCTGGCAATGAGGTAGTCAAGGAAGATCTCCCCAGGCCGGGCCCCACACATGCGGGTGGGTTTGTGCAGAAGGGACTGGAATCATTCCTCCACTGAAGGCCAAGTGTATCAGGCCTCCCTGCACTGGAGGGCAAGTGGGCTCGCCTTGATCAAATAACACCAATGATCGAGGTAGCAACCAGAGGTTCCCTGTAATAATAGCTACCACCTGATGCATGCTGATCAGGAGACATTCTGTTTTCCTGTGGGAACTCATTTCATTGTGTTATCGTCATGGAAACAGTGGCAGAGAGGTTAAGTAACTTGTACAAGGTCTCACGGCCAGGAAGCAGTAGAACTCACATTCGAACCTAAAGCAAGTCTTCATGCTTGACCTTGGTGTGCCCTGCTTGTCAGAATGAAGGAAAACTTGCCCCCGACAGCAGGAAGTGAGCCCGTGAGAGCGTCAGGCCCTTGACAATGAGGCTGAGCCTTCTGAGGAGAAATAGGACCTCGGGCTCAGGGAGGACTTTCCAAGGGGTGGGGCCATCAGCCCTCTCAGGCCTGTGCGGGGTGGAGCTTGGTGCAGGCCTCAAGAAGCCATGGTTTGAAACAAGGACAGGGGGACAAGACTGTGTCTGGAGCTCGTCAGTGCTAGGGGCTGACTGGGGTGTGGCAGTGCGGGGCGGGGGGTAGAGGCCAGTGCACAAAGGGGGAGGAGGACAGGCCCGAGGAGCCAAAAGGACACGGTCAAGGCCTGGCAGGACTTGGGGACCCCAAGCCAGCTTGGACAGAAGCTAGGAGGTGGGAAAAGGCGGAGGGTGTAGGTTCGCCAGACTCAGACAGGGGTGGGGGAGGGCGGGAGGACTGGATGTTCATGGTGGGAGAGAGAATTAGGCGAGGGAGCTGCGTGCTAGAAGGGACCTACAGGATCATCAGAATGTGAAGACAGGAAATAAAGCTCAGCACACGCCGGCCTGTGGAAACACAGATCCACCGTGGGTGTCTCCGTCTCAGCGTCCTGGCAGCTCTGCCCACACGCCACGCAGTTCCCCAAACACTCACTGAATCCCACAGCCAGCCTAGGGGGTGGGCTGTCTTGTTAGACCCATTTTACAGGCGAGGAAACTGAGACACGGAGTGGTGAAGCGCCTTGTGAAGGACGCATAGCTTTGAACGCAGGCTGCGACACCCGGAGCCCGTGCCTCAGCCACCGGCACTGAGCCGGCACCACAGAACTTCCTGTTTGTCCCCCCCCTCATCTCGTGTGTCACTCTCTCCCTGGGTAACACGTAGGGAGACTGCAGGGGGCTCAGAGGCAGTGCCAGGCTGGGCCCCAAGCTTGGGGGCGGATCCCCAGAGCTGACGACTCTGCCGGTCCTGCGCCCCAGCATCCAGATGGTGCACCACTGCAGCATCCTCGGGAACACGGAGGAGCTGCGGCAGATGGCAGCCAGCCGAGACGTGCCCAGGCCGCTCTCCACGCTGCCCATGTTCAACGTGCGCACGGGCGAGCGGCTGCCTCCCCGCGTGGACAGCGCCCAGGTGCCCCTCATCCTGGACCAGCACTGAGGGCCTGCCCAGGTGGGTCCAGCGGGGCAGTGTGGGCCTATTCCTGGGAACAAGGTGGCCTCTGCCTCAAGGCTGGGGCAGGCGGTGGGGGGTGTGGGAGGGCGGGGGGGGGGGCACATAGACCTGCCGCCCCACCGAGGCAGCAGTGAGGGGCCGCTCAGCAGCGCCAGGGCTGTGCCCCACGATGCCAAGTCCTCGGGGCCAGTGTGTCAGGGCGGGGGAGGCAAGAGAACCAGGGCCTGGGCCTCCCCTCTTGCTCCAGCTCCAGGCTTGGCCTCATCCTCCCTTCTCCTCCGACTGCAGAGCAGCCACCCACCCGGGGCCGCATCCTTCCTCCTGACTCTGGCGCCTGGCCCGGAGGGCTCCACGCTCGGAACAAGGAGAGAGACGGAAGTGGGGTGGGGTAAGGGTGTCTGGGGTCGGGACCCCCAGAATAATAAACACCTGCAGTCTGCCCATCTGTTGCTGTCCCGTTTCTCCTCCGCGGCCTCCCCCAGCCCTCACAGCCCGTTTCCTCGCTTCCTCCTGGGAGCCCTCCCAGGCAGCCGAGGGCTGCCGGCCGGCCCTCTGGACTCTGTGGGGCTGTTTCCTCAAATTCTCTGGCGCCGGTCTTTATCCTCACAGAACCTCACAACGAGGGATTACTGGGTCATTACAAACAAGGAAACTGAGGCCCAGGGAGAGGGAGTGACTTACCCAAGGTCACAGAGCAAGCAAGCAAGCGTCAGAGCTTGGATTCACACCTGGCGCGTCTGCCCGTCCCTGGAGGGAGGGCTGAGAGGTTCTGGGAGCGGGGGATCCAGGCTCTCTCCTGCCCAGATCCCGGGAGGGAGGGCCCCTTGGTAAGTCGTGTAGGGAAAGAACCGGATCTAGCCATGGAAAGAGACGTCGGGATGCAGGACCCTGGCTGCCCAGACTCAACACCCCCTGCCTGGGGGGCTCCTCCAGGGGCTTCTTGGCATGGTCCCCGAGGGCACCCTGGAGAGCTCAGCGGGCCAGGAGGGAACCCTAGCCTGTTTTCCCCAGGTGGCTACGACCAGAGCTGGCTGCCATCCGGGCCACCAGCCTCAAATGTGGCCGCTGCCTTGGGAGGACGCACCCGAAGGGGCTCGGAGAAAGGATGCGCCCTGGTGCTGGCTCCAGGCAGCAGCTGCAAGAGACCCCAAACGAGGGCAGGACATCAGCCCGGTGCCCCTGTGCCTCCAGATTCCCTTTTTAGTTCTGTGCACCACTCCGGTGGACCTCGGGGACCCACCACTGCTCTGGAGTTGACTCTCAGCCATTCTTCTCCACCCCCTCTCAGCCCACCCTCCACCCCTACACCCTCTCCACCCTCTCCCCTCTCCCCAGGGGTGGTGAGCGGGGCCATGGAGATGCACCGGGAGTCCCCCCTCACCCGAGACGAAGCCCAGGCTTGGGCTGGCGGGCTGGGTGGACTGGACCATGTCTGAAACCTAACGGAGGTGGCCCCCGGCCAAGGATTCCTGAGGAGGGTTGCGTCTCTGAATACTGTGTCCCAGTGTTCAGAAATGGATAGACAGCGGGGTCACAAGGGCCCCCAAATTGTCCTTGTACCCCCTTCTTTCTCTCCCCAGAATCCCTATCTTCATAATCCATCCCAAATCCATCGCCCCCTAGGCCTCCACTCTAACCTTCCCAGCCCCACACCAGGCTCTCACTCCTGGACCCCACACTACAGCCCCCGACCCTTGTCCTCCCCGCCTCCTCCTTGCCCACCAGTCTCCTCTCCAACAGCAGCTGTGCTCATTCTTTAAAAGGGAAAATCAGGGGTCTTACCCTGTGCTCTCAACTCCCACCGGGCGCACAGGCCTGTCCACCTCCCTGACCTCAGCACCCCGCAGTCCCTCCACTCTCTGGCTGCCCTGCCTGCCAGCACACTTATTTCAGGCCTTGGCCTCTGCTCTGCCCCCTGGCAGGACCCCAGGTCCCCACCAACCCATGCAATGAATGGCCTCCTCCTTGCAAATTCAGATCCCCAGAGAGGCTGTGTCCGCCCTTGGAGAGCCCCAGCTAGCCCAGCCTCGGGGCACCAAGCACTCCCTGCTTTCTGAGAAGGTCTGTTCTGTTAGCTGCCTTGTGGGGGTCTTAAGCTCCCGGAGGGCAGGATTCTGTGTGCCCCCAGGGGGGGCAGTGCCCGCACACAGCAGGCACTCTGGAAAGATGTTCTGAAGGAAGGAGGTCTGGTTGCCCCTCACTGGGCAAAGAGGGTGAGCAAAGAAAGCCATTGCTAACGCTTCTATCACTACGTTCTGTGAGACATCCCCCAGCCCCGCCCCCTGGGGCACCCCATACCCAGTAAGTAGTTAATCCCATAAGCATCTGCAGAGGCTGGCAGCGGCTCAGCGTGTGGGCACTGAGAGGGCTCCACAGATGTTTGCTGTAGACATGGGTCTTTGGGTGTCCGCCCCCAAGCACATGGGTTCTCTGGCAAGCAGGTGCCTCTGACTTCTCATCTGCAATTTCCTCCTTTCTCTGGGGGCCCCTCCTCTGGCTGAAGACCAGGAATCGCACAGAGCCTGCCCAGTGTGGACTCTCCAGCAGCCGGCCTGCAGTCTGGGGTGGCTCCTCCCTGAATTCTGCCCCCTTGGGGAGGGGGCAGCCCTCTGTGCTCCCGCCTCGGACCTCTGCCTCCTTCCTGTGCCAGCCAGGACTGGAAGAGTCCAAGGCCAGCCCCTCGCTTGCTTCCCTCTGCTACCCTGCTCTGCCTTGGGGTCTTGGCAGCGCCTTGCCCTGCCCTCCTCCCTCGCCAGCTCCACACAGCAAACGGGAGTCTGGCTGCCAGTCTGGGAGGAAGTGGCCCAGACAAGTAGCGGGGAGGATGGTGCAACTGCAGAGGACACAAGCTGGGCTGGTCACACATGCACGCACGCACGCCCAGCCACCCCTGGTGGCACGGGGCGGGCCATGGGCACACTCAGCACCCTCTACACACTGACAGGTAAGATTCCACTGGCAGCCGCACCCTGCCCCTCCCCCCCATGGCCAAGGACAAAAAAGCCACAGTGTCCCCTCTACCTCCGCCCTGGGATTCAGTCTCTGCCCCCCCCCCCACCCCAGGATGCTTGACCTTACACCTTGCTCCACCCTCAGTCCCTGCGATCCCTCAGCGGGCACCGCCCACGTGGCCCGGTGAGCAGCCTCCACCTTCACCCTAAATGGTCCCCATGCACGGCCTGACTCTCGATGTCCTCTCACCACCTCTCAGTCAGCAAGGAGGATCCCTGCCAGCCGTGGGGACACGGGGCACTGCCTGTGTCTGGTCCCAGCCCTCACCCGCACACTTCTCCTTTATTCTTGAAGCACACACACTGTACTTCCTAGAGAGTGCCCTTGCTGTAGCTGTTGGGGGCGGGGGCCCAACTGAGCAGCGCTCAAACCCCAGCTTGGCAGCTCCTCACGGACATGCATCAGACCTGCCTCGGGCCCTTGTGAGAATCTGTGAGGGCCCGGGGAGTGCCTGGCGTCGGGCGGCTCCCAAGCACGGAAACATCATTACGTACAAGTGCTCACACGATCACCCCAAAACCAGGGGCCTGTGGGACCTCCCTGCCCCCTGAGATCCAGGTTAAGTGGGCTCACATTCCATTCTGCGCCCTGTGAAGAGTTCAGGCTCTCCCTGTGAGTCTGGGGCGGAGCTGAAGCTCGCAGGCTCCTGGGCACAGATCTGCTGCCCAGCGCTGTGCTGTCCGCTGCGGCGGCTGCTGGCCGCCTCTGGCCACGCAGCACTGCAGACATGGCCGGTCCGAACCGAGACGGGCTGCCAGTGCAGTGAGAACGATAATCTTGGGGGATAGATTGGATTAAATAAAATAAATTATTACGGTTAATTTTGCCTGTTTCCTTTCATCATTTTATTATGGCTACTGGAAAATTAAAATGACTCATGTGGCTCGTGTTATGTTTTTATGGGGCAGCGTGGTTTCATGGCTGTTCCCTTATCTCCACCCCAGATGCACCCACACCCAGAACCCGGCTCCGGCCCGAGCTTCCTCCAGGCCGCTGTGCCTGAGTCGGTCTTCCAGAGCCTCGGGGACTGGGACGGGGCTCCCCACAGCAGTGAAGTCACCTAACACTTGATTGTGTGGCCTCCTTGTTCTAAAATGTGTTTTTGTCACCACTCCATCCCATCCTCCTCTTCCTCCCACTGTGCCACGTAAAGAAAACCCCACTTTCTCCAGCACCCGCGGGCCCCCAACTCACCTCCATGCGTCCTCTGCAAAGCACTGGAATCTCTGTGCATCAAGGTCAATTACCCTCCTTGACCAAGGCCAGCCTTCTTCCGGGGCCTCGCCTCCCTGTCCGTCTCAGGACGTCTCAGGACATCTCAGGACGTCGCTCTGCCTTACTTGCCTTCCTCAGGGCACACCCCAGGGTGGGGACCCGGGGACACAGAGACAGAGCCACTCACCAGCACTTGCCCTGGGACTGCAGGACAGTGGTCTTCCTTTATGCCCAGCCTCTCCTGATCATCCCCACACCCTCCCCTCTCCACCTGCCCCCCTTCATCCATCCTCATTGCCCAGACAGACCCTCCAGTGCCCTCTGCCGCTCCTAGGCACACCTGTCCCGAATGTTGGACCCATGCGTCCTGGGCTCACACAGGGTCTCTTCTGCCACCATGTGCATGGGGAAGCTTTCCCCACATGTGCAGACCCCTCACTCATCCCCAACACGCATGCAGGGCCTCTGTGAACACGGACACATCTGCTCACAGGCGGGTGGGCACCCAGAGAGTGAGGCACATTCCTATCCACACGGGGATGGCTAGGTTGGACTTCTCTCTGGCTCACACATCACAGCCACCATGCAGCACCCCCCCACACACCCCCGCCCACTGTGGATCCCAGCCCCCCCATCCCGCATACTCCACAAGCCCCTCACCCCAAGTGCCTGCGATCCAGCCAGGAAGCCCCTCCCAAGCTCTCTTCTCCCAAGCCTCACCCGGCTCCACCCAGGAGGGTCTTAAAGGCAGCTGGGAAGCTGAGGCTTAAGGAGATAGGGAGAAAAGGAAGGAAAATCCATCACATTTCGGTCTTAGAAACTCCTGCCAGGAGGTGGGCTTGCCTCACAAAAGGGACCCAGGGTTCTGCAAGAGCAGAAAAAAAAATTAAAAATCCAAACAAAGCCTTTTTCCTTCCTAGAATCCGACTGAAAAGTCATCCACAGGAACGTGGCCCATCTCCTCACAGAGCAGCGAAGGGGAGTCCCTCGGAGCAGAGCTGGGAATGGGGAGGGGGGCGCAGTGCCACCACCAAGGGGCAGGAGGGTCTGGGGGAGCCGGGCGGCGCTGCTGTATTTAGGGCAGCTGTGATGTCAGCGGAAAGGAGGGCTCGAGCTAGGAATGTGGCACAATGGCCCCTTTGTCCCCTTCCTCGCGTGTGCTGCACACACACTGCCCTCGCACCACGTGGTACAGGCACTGCCACAGCCACGGCCCTGAGGTTCGGCGTTGCCCTTGGTAGGGATGTGCACGCGCACGCTCGCACGCCCATGGCTGGTTGGCATTCATACACGTGTAGTGAGAGGCGCGTTCCTTCCTCCGCCTAGGGCTGCACTGCCTCGCGCGGTAGCGGCTGGCCACAGGTAGCTCTTAAAATGAATTACAGAGAAATTGCAATTTAAAATCGAGTCCCTCAGTCACATTATCCGTGTGTCCAGGGCTCCACAGCCATGTGGGGCTACGGCCACTGTGTGGGCCGCACAGTGGGACGGCACTCCCACGCTGCAGAAGCACCGGCCCCGCCCCTCCGCAGCCGCCTGCTCGCACTCCGCTGGCACCTGGGGCTCGCTGGGCTTGCTTTTCCTCCCGCACTTGCTCGCTCCCCTGCAGGGAGGCGCACACAGCGCCGCATTCTCACCCAGAAGGCTTGCCTCGCTCTCCTCTCCTCTCTGGTCTTCCAGTGCTTATGCACCAACCCAGTGCCAGACCCGCACCTCAGCCCCTGGCCTCTGGCCTCTGTCCCCTCTGCCTGGCCTGCAGAGAATAATAACAGGGCGAACGTAACAGCGGACAGCAACCACGCCTGGTATTCAGGCTCAGGTGGACTTTGTGGACACGGAGGGCTTTGGGGAATCAGCAGGGGCAAGCTCGGCCTGGGTGGGGCAGGAGAGGGAGGGGACACGAGATGTCTGAGTGTGGCCTGGAGAGTCGGGGGGTGAGGCAAAACAGAGATGGAGGAAGTCACTTCCAGAGACGGGGAGAAGTAAGGGCCTGGCGGTGGGAAGGGTGGTGCACTGGCGGGGATTTCGATCACCCTTGCTGGCTGGTGTGCAGGTGTGGATGGGGGAAGGGACAGGGAGAATGGACAGGTGGGTGGCAGCCAGAAAGAGCCTTGGAGGCCAGGCTCAGGATGCTTCTGGGTGCCCCAGAGGGCAGGTGGGGATGGGGTGAGACAGCCAAGGGCCCCCGGGGGATGGAGGTCCAGGAAAATGGGCTTGCCTAGGCCAGTGCCAGGCAGGGTCACCCCTGGACCAATCCATCACCACAACACCAGGTGATCTGCCTGTGAATACATCTTCCTTTACTTGCCACGATTTCTTACCCTCTTTAAACTAATTCCTTTTCAACACGGTCCTCACTGTGGTGAAGTGCTAGTGATGAATTATTCAAGGCCGCAATGAATAGCTCACCGTGACTGCTTCATGACAGCCATGGTACAAGCCTTGAAGGGCAAGTTCTCTGCCGGCTTTCCATCTCTCTCGATTCCTGCGGGAGGAGCACAGGCCAGTCCTGCCTCTGAGCTCCAGACCCTAAGGCCTTGGGTGGGAGGTGAAGACAAATGTCACCTTCTCCCGGGCTGCAGGTCTCTGGGCTCCTGGTCAGCTCCGGGCTTCTGAGCCTCTGGATCCTGTGTGTCCCCACTGCCTGCACACCGCTGTCCCCCTTCCCTGAGATTGGGGAGCTGACCAGTCGCCCCTCCTCACCCCCCTTAGAGCCTTAGGGTCTCAGGCAGGCAGGGAGGAGGCCCGCTGAGGGGAAGAGAAACGGGAGGGGAGGAAGAAGCAGGAGGAAGAGGCAAGGAGTTTTAAAAGAGTAAGGAATATGCAGGGGGCAGGGGCTGGGAGAAATGACCTCTCCGAGCCTCCCCACACCCAAGGGGGGGTCACGTCCTGGGGACTTGGAAGGCCAAGAGGGATTGGAGCACATGCTCAGCAGGGCCAGAGCCTGCCACCTTCCAGGCAGCATGGCCTGCAAGGGCCTTGGCTGCAGCCCTTCCAGGCGGCTGGGCAGACCCCCCCTCCCTCCCCTGGGGGCCCAAGAGAGTGAGGAAGCGGGAGGCGGTCCTCCCTCCTGGTCTCCTCACAGCTCTCAGCGCAGCAGCAGCTCGGGAAGGCCCTGCCTGTGCCATACTGCTTGGTGCTCCTTTGGGGGTGCTCAGAGAGGGCAGGGAGGACAGAGGCCAGATGACCGTCCTTGCTGGCCCGGGGAGAGGCCTTGTGGAGGGCTTCTAGGGACCCACCATGGTCCCAGCTCCCTCACCCAAGCGTGGGGCTCCCAGCGCCCCGTGGGCAGTGCCCCCTCAGGTCCCCCCACCCTGCAGAGTGTCCGCAGCCGTGGAGAGGGCAGCAGGGTTGATGGCTTTGATGGGAGAGGGGGCCTGAGGTTTGTGCGGCCCGGGGTCTGGAGGGAGGCTGTGTGTGTGTGTGTGTGTGTGTGTGTGTGTTGCTGCACTTGTGCCTTGCCTGTGTCCCCTGTAAGGGAGAGGAGAGGCTTGGGGAGACGTGTAACAAAGGTTGCATGAGGAAGGGAAGGAAACGGTTGAAGGCATAAGAAAGGCAAGAAAGAGGAGACAAGAGGGACCATGGAGGGTGCTGGATGTGGGGGGGAGAGGAGGAGAGGGGCAAGAGAAGGAAGGAGAGCCCGCCCCTCCCCCTCCAGGGCGCCCTCCCCAGGTCTCTCCTCCCCCTCCCCCCTCCCCCCACTCCAAGGAAGGAAATTAGGAGGCCACTGCAGATATCTTTGGGTCATTTCCACATGCTTTATTCCAGCAATCAAAATAATTAAAAACATCTCAAATTATTATACACATACAAAATAGGTACAGAGTCTCTTGGTTCCTCCCACCCCAGGGGGAAAACTGCTTTGTGCTTTGGGGGATTTGTGCTCCGAAACCCAGGAGAGAGGACGAGGGACAGAGGGGGAGAGAGAAGGGTGTGAGGGTGGGAGGCAGCGGAGGAGGGGGTCCAGAAGAGGGAGCGGTCTGGAATGAGGCCCGAGCAGGCGAGGGGGTGGGGAGAGAGGCCCCGGAGTGAGTGGCGCTCTCTCCCCCGTGTTAAATAGCACCTTAAGAAAATTCACATGAGTCCCCATCCACCAGAAAAAAAAAAAAAAGCCAAAGAATTCAAGACTTGGAACAAAAAGGAACATTGGCTGGCCTGGCGGGGGTGGGGGGTGGCGTCTCCACGTCTATAGCACCAGTGATTCCCTGGCCACCCCACCCCACCCCGTCACAGAGATGTAGCACCTTTGATATAAAAGGGGGAGCCCCTCCCGCCCCGCCCCCATCCCGCCCCCACGCAGTTGCCCGGTGACAAAGAGAGGTAGTCTTGCAGCAACACAGTTACACAAGGAACGGAGCGTCGCCCCCGCCCAGCCCTGCCGCTGGCTCGGGAATTGCCGCGTTGTTTCCACTCTGCCTCGGCCCTTCCTGACTCTCCTCCAAACCCTGCGTCGCGTCTCGTCTCGGGGCCGGTGGTTTCCCTCGGCATTGCCCTCCTCAGAAATGAAGAGGGGTGTGCTGCCGGGGCGAGAGGACTCCGATGGTAAAGCTTCTTTGGCAGCTGAGAACCCTAGGTCCCCCCAGGGTTTGGGGGTCCTGGGCAAGGGGCGCGGGCTGGGCGTGGAGGGTCATTTGGGTGTTTTAGCATTGCCTTTGGTTGCTGGGCAGGCAACGCGTGGTGTCCTGTGACTTTAGGGGAGACTTAGATTTGGGGAGCAGTGGAGGGGCAGCCCCAAGAAGGCATGGAGAAAGGAGCAAGAAGGGTGGTGTTGGGGTGTCATAGCCCAACGGGCAGGAAGGGACTTATCCCCAGATGGGTCTTCAAGCAAGTGGACCAAGCTTCCTTTTTTAAAAAGTTATTTATTTATTCTTTTTTTTGTTTTTGGTGAGGTTGAGTGCGTTTTTTGGTTTTTGGTCATGTTCAGCTGGTCAAAGATAAAAACTAAGTTTGAGAGATGAACGCAAAGGAAAAAAAAATTTTCCAAAGTCCATGTGAAATTGTTTCCCATTTTTTGGCTTTTTGGGGAGTTCAGTTTGGGTCGTTTGTCTGTTTCCACGGTCGGGGGCCAGGGGGTCGGGTGGGAGGGAGCCAGGTGGGGGCGGAAGGAGTCTACAGGAAGCAGACAGGGCCGATGTCCATGCCGAATTCCTGGTCTGGGGCGCCAATGTCCAAGGGGGCCACATCGATGATGGGCAGGCGGGAGGTCTTGGTGGTTTTGTATTCGATCACTGTCTTGCCCCAGGCTCCGGTGTGACTCTGGGGTGGGGGGGAGACAACGGGAGAGGGGCGTCACCGTGCGGGGACGAGGAGGCGCGGAGGACGGCGGCCTGTCTACACAGCGGGAGCCCGGAGAGGGCGGGGCCCCGGGGTGGGGGGCACTCACCGAGCAGCCGTCGTGGGTGACAGTGTAGGTGAAGCGGCTGTTGCCCTCGGACCGGAGCTCGATCTCGTTGGAGCCCTGGAGGAGCAGGGACTTCTTGAGGTTGCCTGTCTGCTGGTCCATGTAGGCCACGCTGTTCTTGCAGTGGTAGGTGAGGTTCTGGGACGCCTCGGTGGACATCAGGCGCAGGAAGGTCAGCTGGATGGCCACGTCGGCAGGGTCGGAGTCCGGGCCGCCGTACTCGAACTGCGAGGGGCAGGGAGAGCGGAGGGTGAGTGACCGTGCCGGGGGCTTTGGTCCCGGCCTCCCTTCCTGGAATCCTCCGACGGCAGCGTGAACTCCCACCTCTAGGCATGGCCACCCCTGCCCATGGGCACCCTACGTCTGAGCCAGGGTCACGGGCCCAGGACCCCTGCTGCCCCGCCGGGCTCTGTCCAGCACACCCAGCAGAGGCCGAGACCACCCAGGACCTTGCCTCACGCCCCCTCGGAGCCCTGAGCCACCCATCAGGTGAGAGGGGCCTGGGGTCCAGCTCACACACCTGGGATCCGCCGGTCATGCTCTCGCCGAACCAGACATGTTTCTTCTCCTTGGGGTTCTTGCTGATGTACCAGTTCTTCCGGTCCACGCTGGGCTGAGTGGGGTACACGCAGGTCTCACCTGTCTCCATGTTGCAGAAGACCTTGATGGCGTCCAGGTTGCAGCCTTGGTTGGGGTCGATCCAGTATTCTCCTGTGATGGGGCAGGGCAAGGTGGGGTCAGGGGAGGCCTGGGAGGGGGCGCACGTGGGCATGGCAGCCCCTCGGGGCTAAGCCCTGTGGCGGCGGGAGGAGGGTGGGCACGGGGTGGGCAGGTCCGCACCGTTCTTCCAGTCAGAGTGGCACATCTTGAGGTCGCGGCAGGTGCGGGCTGGGTTCTTGCGGCTGCCTTCGGGGCTCCGGATGTTCTCGATCTGCTGGCTCAGGCTCTTGAGGGTGGTGTCCACCTCGAGGTCACGGTCGCGGACCACGTTGGCATCATCGGCCCGGTAGTAGCGGCCGCCGTCGTGAGCCTTCTCTTGAGGGGGCTGGGGCAGGAAGCTGAAGTCGAAACCGCCGCTGGGAGGACCGGGAGGGCCGGGAGGTCCGGGAGGGCCGGGGGGACCCTGTGCAGAGAGGGAGGAGAACGGGATTTATCCGGAGCTGAGCCTTCTCGGGGCCAGAGGGCCGCGGGCAGACAGCGTGGGGAGCTACGTACAACGGGACCAGCATCGCCAGTGCGGCCACGGGGACCAGGGGGGCCGATGGGGCCGGCAAGGCCGTTGAGTCCGTCTTTGCCAGGAGCACCAGGAGAGCCGGGGGGACCCTGCAGAGGGGAGGATGGTTAAAGAAAGTCTGCCGGAAAGCACAGGACCACCACCCTCCCTGTCTGCTGCTCCTCATCGCTCGTTCCCACGGCTGGGCCAGGGAACACTGGGTGGGAGGCATTGGTGGGAGGGGGATGCCAAGGGCCGGGTGAGAAGGTCGAGGACCCTTCTTCCCTTCCCCCAACCCCTGCCCTGGGCCCATCTCCAAAGAGGCGAGGGACGCCAGGCCCAGGCAAAGGGCCACGGAGTGGGTTCGGGTTTGGGGCCCCAAGGAGGAGAGGGAAGGCGTGACTTACACGGGGACCAGCGGGACCAGAAGCTCCAGAGGGACCTTGTTCACCAGGAGAGCCCTGAGGGACAGACGCAGAGGCAGTTTAGACCCAGTG
This sequence comes from Phyllostomus discolor, assembly GCF_004126475.2. NCBI lineage: Eukaryota > Metazoa > Chordata > Mammalia > Chiroptera > Phyllostomidae > Phyllostomus > Phyllostomus discolor. Next base: position 101,484,266 of record NC_040910.2, on the reverse strand, counting down.
TGGACCAAACAAGGCCAACACCCTGCCCTCCATGCCCCATTCTTCAGGGTGTCTGTAGGCTGAGACCCCTCCCACAATCCCTCTCTGTGCACCCCTCACCCTCTCAAAAACTCCTTGGAAATGCCTGTAAATCTTTAGATCCCAGTCCTCTCCAGGGAAGAGTGAGAATGACTACCCAGAGGGGGAAACTGAGTCAAAGTGCCCCCTACCATCCCACAGCAAGGCACAGGGACATGATAAGAGAAGACCCAATGGCAGCTGGGGGGCGCTGCTGAGCATACTCACAGGAGGGCCAGGGGGACCTTGGAGACCGGAGAAACCACGGTGACCCTTGATGCCTCTGTCGCCCTGTTCGCCTGCCTCACCCTTGTCACCGCGGGGGCCTTGGGGTCCCTAGAAGAGCGGAGGAGACAGGTTGTCAGGAGGAAGGTCCATTAGCACTGAGTGGGGTGCTGTCCACACCTGGACAGGGGTTCTGAGGACGTGAGGGCCAGGGCAGGGCACTTACAGTGGGGCCGCGGGCGCCAGCGGGGCCGATGGGACCAGCAGGACCAGAAGGACCCTGAGGAGAGCAGAGGGCGTCAGATCCTGGCCAGGGAGGTCCCAGCCGAGGGCTGGCGTGGCGTGAGCTGCAGGACGGGAACGCCCCTCGGCCAGATCCCCTTTCCTCACATCCTTCCCCACTGTGCCCATCTCTCCTAAGCTCCAGATGGGACTTCATGTGAATTCAGGCTTCACATGAGCTGGTGCAGTTACCTGGGCACAACCCCATTCCTCAGGGGAGGTGGGGTACTGCTGGGAGAGGGGCCTCGAGGCTGAGCTGTGGCTTGTGGTTTTCAGGGGGGCCAAGGGCCCAGCCACCTTGTAAGACCTCCTCTCGTCCCCCTCCCCAACCTGGGTGAAGTCAGATGTCCACCTGCAGGACCCAAGGCAGGCCCGGAGGGTCCCTGGCCTGACAAGAAGCAGGACACGGGAGTCCAGCTACTTACAGTCTCACCACGGTCACCACTCTTGCCAGCAGGGCCGACGGGGCCAGGGGCACCGGGAGCTCCAGGAGCGCCAGGGGGTCCAGCGGGGCCAGTCTCACCACGGTCACCCTGGGAGGGGCGAGGAGGGAAGTGCAGGTCAGCCCCAGATGAAGGGGTCACGCTGGGGGAGGGGAGCAGCAGACACAGTCATGGCCTGAGGGTGCAGCCGTCTTACTTTGGCGCCAGGAGCACCATCTCGTCCAGGGGAGCCTTCAGCACCAGGAGCTCCCTGCAGAGAGAGGGCGAGAAGTAAGCATCGGCCAGGAAGAGAGAGGCTCAGGCCAAGGCCAAACTGGCCTTGCTGATGGCATTGGCATGGGGCTGGTGACTGCTTACCTCACGTCCAGACTCGCCAGGGGGTCCAGCCAATCCAGGGGGGCCCATGGGACCAGGGGGGCCACGTTCGCCACTTGGTCCAGAGGGACCTTGCTTGCCAGGTTCACCCTTAGGGAGAAGAAAGCGTCAGGCAATCGATGGGGCCGAGGAGAGCCCGAAAGCCCCCGGGTCACCTAGCACATCCGTCCAACTGGCTCCACACCGCCCCCCCATCCTGCGTCCTCCGAGCCCTGTGACAGTTCTTCTCGGGGTGCCCCAAGGCACGGGGGCACTCACAGAGGGGCCGGGAAGACCAGGGAAGCCTCTTTCTCCTCGCTGACCAGGCAGGCCAACCACACCACGTTGTCCAGCAATGCCCTGAGGTCCAGGGGTCCCGGGAGCACCCTGTGGGAGGCAGACGGCGGTGAGGTGCCTCGCCGAGGCCAGGGACCACGCCCACGCCCCAGACCCCCCCCCCCGAGGCCGGTACTCACAGCGGGTCCGTCAGCACCAGGAGCTCCTTTCTCACCAGCGGGGCCGGGGGGGCCGGGGGGACCGACTTCACCGGGACGTCCAGCGGGGCCAGTCTCACCACGGGGGCCTTTGCCGCCTTCTTTGCCAGCAGGGCCAGGAGGGCCAGGGGGTCCAGCATTTCCCTGGACAAGGAGAAGAGGGGCCGTCAGATTCCAGTGGGTGGCGGAACACCGCTGAGGCCCCTGTCAGGCCTGCTCCACTCCTGACAGTCTCCCCCAGCCCTTCCTCCCCCAGCTGTGGGGTCTCCCCCGCAGATACTCACAGAGGGGCCGGGGGGACCAACTCGGCCAGCAGCACCAGGGAAACCAGTAGCACCCTAGCAGAAGAGGACAAAGAAGCCATCAAGGCGAGAACAGCTCCTGCAGGTGGCCCAACCCTCCTGCCTCCAAACGAGAGCTGGGGAGTCTCAGCAGAGACACCAGGCAGGATACTCACAGGGGGACCGGCAGCGCCACGAGCACCTTTGGGTCCAGGAGCACCAACGTTACCCTGCAGGGGAGCACAGAGGCGTCAAGGCTGGGCCAGGCCTGGGGCCAGCCCATGGGCAGCTCGGGGCCCAGAGGGTGAGGTACTCACAATGGGACCAGGGGGGCCAGCGGGTCCGGCAGGGCCAGGAGGACCAGCATCGCCTTTAGCACCAGCATCACCAGGTTCACCTTTAGCACCGGGCTGGCCATCAGCACCCTGGGGGAGGAGGGAGCGTGGTGAGCAGAGGAGAGGGCTATGCCAGGGTGACAAGTCAGGTCGCTCCCCAGGGCGGGGCTCGGACGGTGAGCCGGGGCAGGAAGATGCTCAAACAGGAGGCAATCCCCTCCCGACTCAGGTCCAGGCCTCTATCTGCATCCGGTCACCTGAGGCCCCCAGTCCCGGTGGGTGATGAGAAATGAAGGCAGTCCTGATACTCACAGGGGGGCCAGCGAAGCCAGCAGGGCCGGGGGGACCAGGCTCACCACGGTCTCCCTGGAAGAGAAGGAGTCAAGCTGGGGAGATGCCCTGACACGGGGGAGGCAGGTGGGGCACACGGAGGGACAGAGGAGGAGGGGGGACCCTGAGGAGCATTCTCCAGGGACCGGGGGTGGGAGCAAAGGTGGAGGGGGGATGGAGAGAGGGCTGGGCAGAATGAGGAGAGGAAAGGGCCAAGGATGGGGCATCAACCAGGCCTTCTGTACTTACGGGGGCACCACGAGCTCCGGTGGGACCAGCAGGGCCACTAGGACCACTTTCACCCTGAGAGGGAGAGACAAGAGGCGCAGGGTCAAGGCCCACTCTGAAGACTCCTGGCGGATGACCCCAGGGTGGCCTCCCCTCCCCCACCTCCTGGCTGTCTGGGCAGAAGGGCAGCACCAGCCTTCCCCTCGGAGCCACGCCCAGGTTTGCTGGGAAAGCTGCGCTGGGGGAGGAGGTGAGGAGGCTGCTACCTCACCTTGTCACCAGGGGCACCAGCAGGGCCAGGAGGACCAATGGGGCCAGTCAGACCTCGGGGACCGTCTTTGCCAGGAGCACCATCAGCACCTTTGGGACCAGCATCGCCCTAAAAACACGGGAAAGCCTGAGACCTCCAGCGTGAGGCAAGGAGACAGCCTACTGTGTCCACCGGTGTCTGGGACCCCTCCCCCGCTCTGCCCTTCCCCCACCCGCGCTGAGAACGTAAGTCTTTTCGGAGGAAAAGAGGCCTGCCTGAGGAAGTTCAGAAGCCCTGCCTTGTGCAGAGCAATGAATGAGGGATGGCCCATCCAGGGGGAGGCCCCACCTCTCGTTGCCAAGGTAACTCATGGGGGAGAGAAGGGCCTGGACCACAGGTAGAGAATTCATCAGCAGAAAGGCCAGAGGGGAAGAAAGGAGGATTAAAGGGAGGAGGGGAAGAATGCAGGGAGGGGAAGGAGACTCGGGGGGATCCAGAGCAGACAGAGAGTGGGAACCACGCAGGGCCCGGGGGGGAGGATGCTCGAACTTACTCTGTCGCCCTTAGGGCCTGGAAGACCAGCTGCACCACGTTCACCAGGCATTCCCTGAAGGCCAGGGGCACCCTGGCCACCGGGGGCTCCGGGGGCACCAGCATCACCCTATGGGACAAAGAGGACTGGAGTGAGGCTTGAGGCCCCGGGACTAGGTCACAGTCTTGAGCCCCCTCTTAGTGTCCCTCAGGGTTGGTTCAAGGGCCAAAGACAGGCCCCTGCGAAGAGGAAGAGCTTACAGCCCAGAACTTCAGGCTGTACCCAATCCCACCCAGCCTCATCCCCCACCCTTCTCGCAAGTCCAGGTGGCTTTGGTCATAGCCAGCTGTCACCCTGTGTGGGACAGGGGTGAAACCTGGCCCCTGTGCTGTCCTCACCTTAGCACCATCATTGCCAGGGGCACCGTTGGCTCCACGGGGACCAGCAGGGCCGGGGGGACCTTGCACACCACGCTCACCAGGGAAACCTCTCTCGCCCTAGGAGAGGAAGAAGGACGGGTCGGAGACAGTGCTGAGCACGGGGCTGAGTCTGGGTGGGTGTCTGGGTGGGAGCTGCAGAGACAATACTTACTCTTGCTCCAGAGGGGCCAGGGGCACCAAGGTCTCCAGGAACACCCTGAGGGGGAGGGAGGGACAGAGCGTGAGCAAAGGCCACCTGGGCCCTCAGCACGAGAAAGCGCCACTGCCCTCCTGCTGTGGGGGCGGCCGCAGGGTCTGTGATTAGAAACCAGTGCCTCTGCCCCACTGAACCGGGATCACCCCCCTACTCTGTACTCCTCCTCGAGACATGTCAGTGAGGAACACCCCCGACTGTGGGTTCAGGGAGAGCCACAGAGTATTCCAGCATCTCTGGAAAGAAGTCATCAGGCTAGCAACCAAATGGCTCCTTCCAGATCATCTCATGCACCGGTGCAGCTCCCAGCTTCCCTCCTGCGTAGTTCCCTCCATGATGGGAAGTCCTTCCTGGTGTCTAACCACGATCCCTCTAGCTGATGGTGTCTGATTAGCTAGGAGGCTGGCCTCTCCCTCTGTACTCTCTACATTCCTGCCTCGCTGGCTGCTGCTACCTCTTACCTGTTCACCGGGTTTGCCTGATTCACCAGGAGGACCAGAAGGGCCAGGAAGACCCTGGAGGGGGGGAAATAAGGGAGAAAAGAGAAGGAGATTAGGATCCAGAAGAGAACAAAGGGAAATGCACAACCTCCCCCAGCCCCCTGACAGCTGAGAGGCCTCACCTGGAATCCGGGGGAGCCGGCAGGGCCTTGTTCGCCTCTCTCACCAGCAGGGCCCTGTCGGGAGAGGATGCTGCGGTCACAGAAAGGCCCAGGAGAGGAGGGGCGGGGGTGTCGTCCCTCTCCTGCTCCACTGTGCCCCCTCCCCACGCCCCCCTGTCAGGGACACTCACAGCAGGGCCAGGGGGTCCCTGAGCTCCAGCTTCTCCGTCTTTGCCAGGAGCACCCTGTGGGGAGACAGCAAAGAAGGACTCAGGGAGGTGAGGGGGCTGAGGAAGAGGGGCAGGTGGCAGGGGCCTGGGGCTGGGGTCCTGGCGCCCAGGGATGGTGATGGGGTGATGGCTGCATCTCCCGCGCCCCTCCTGCAAGGAGGGGAACCTGTAAGACACTTACCACGGCGCCAGGGGGTCCAGGAACACCTCTCTCTCCAGCTTTACCGGGCTCTCCCTGGGGGGAAGGATTCAGAGTTGAGGGGGCTGCAGCGGGAAGCCAGGGCCTCCTGGGTCCCTCCTGTTTACTTGGAGTGGAGTCTGTAAAGGGACTTCCTTATCTGCCAGCTCCGGCCCTGGGGTAGTGCCTTTGCCAACTTCCACGCTGGTCCCTTCGCCTCTCCCCAGACCACTCGCCCGTTCAGGCTCATCCCTCCCCTCTCCCCTGGGGCTCCCTGAGCTGCACAGGGCTTCCATCTCCTCTGATCTCTCCTTTTGGACCTCATAGAACCCCCAAGATGTGGGGGTGACTATTATATTAAGTATTATATTAAGGGCCCGTCCCATCTCCACGTGTGTGGGGGGGATGGCAGGGGGGCCACCAACAGCACTTATCCCCAGGGATGATGGGGCAGTGACAGTAGGGCTGGAGGAAGTCCCTCATTTTACAAACAGGGAGACTGAGGCCCAGAGAGGGGCAGTGAGTGGCCCCAGGCCACACAGCAAGCCAGTGGCAGAGCTGGGGCGAGACCGGGTCTCTCCCCTCCCGGTGTGTCTGTCCCTGGCTCCATGACGCTCCCCGCCGAGTACTCACAGCAGCGCCTTTAGGTCCGGGGAATCCCATCACACCAGCCTGCCCACGGGCACCAGGGGGGCCTGGGGGTCCGGGGCGACCATCTTGACCAGCGGGACCCTACAGGTGGGAGTCACAGGAGCAGAGGTGAGAACGGAAGGTGCACAGTCAGGAGAATGGAAGAGGGCCTGGGTGGGGGGTGAAAAGTGATACTCACAGGGGGGCCAGTTTTGCCATCAGGACCAGGGCTGCCAGGGCTTCCAGTCAGACCCTGAGGGGGAGCAGAGAGGTGTGAGTGGGCCGGGAAAGAGGGGTGTCGGGGGAGGTGAAGGCTGTGATTGGGGGCCCTGCTCCAGAGCGCCTCATCCCAGGCCCAACCCAGGGCAGGCAGGGTCCTGGGCCAAGCTGGGCAGGGGGCCGGGGGCTCACCTTGGCACCAGGCAGACCAGCTTCACCGGGTCGGCCAGCTTCACCAGGAGAGCCTTTGGGGCCAGCAGGGCCAGGAGAACCACGTTCACCGGCGGGACCCTGGTTGGGGGTGGGGGTCGCAGAAACAGTTAGGGTCTCGAGTCTAGGCCTCTTCCTCCCGGGGAGGTGGGGGGTCTGAGGGGCACTGTTGGAGGTGGGAAGGTCAGGTTGAGGCGGAGTGTGAAGGGAGAGGTCTGTGGCCCCAGCAGGAGCCCTAATGACTGGCCGCAGGGTCCGAGGGGCTGACTATGTCTGAAAGGGGCAAGTGAAGGGCAGGGAGCAGTGGGGTCAGCCTCCAGCCACGAAGAAAGGGTTACCTTGGGACCGGCCACACCATCTGCGCCAGGGAAACCACGGCCACCAGGTCCACCCTGCAGGAGGAGAGGAGGTCAGTGAGCTCAGCCACAGGGCACTGGGCTGGCACTGGGGATGGAGAGGGGGGCACTTACACGCTCGCCAGGGGGTCCGGGCAGGCCAGCAGGTCCAGGTTCACCTCGAGCTCCTCGCTTTCCTTCCTCCCCAGCAGGGCCAGGAGGTCCTTGAATACCAGGGGCACCCTGGAGAGGGCAGAGCGGAGGGGACAGCCTGTCGTGAGGGGCCATCCTGGTGCCACCTCCCCAGTGGGCTTGAGGCCGCGCCTCCGGCACCAGGGGCTCTCATTCCGCCCTGGGGCTCCCTCGAGGGGCTGAGCTGCAGGGGCACTTACCGGCTCTCCCTTGGCACCAGCGTCTCCTTTGTTGCCAGGAGCACCAGGTTCGCCCTGTGTAGGGGGAGGAAAAGAGCATGAGCGGAGAGTTGGGGGTCCTCAGTTGGCCTCGATCCCCAGACAAGGGCCACACTGGAGCCAGCACCGAATGGGGCAGAAGTAAGAGAGTGGTACTTACACTGTTACCTTTGGGACCAGGGGGACCGCCGGGGCCCTGGGGTCCAGAGGGGCCTCGGGCGCCGGGGAAACCGGGAGCACCAGCAATACCAGGAGCGCCCTGTAGGGGGCAGAACGATTTGAGCCTAGGAGTGAAGGGCACAGGGCAGGTGGGAGATGGGCATCAGAGGCAGCTCTGAAATCTGCAGGACACTTACGTTGGCACCTTTAGCACCAGGCTGTCCATCAGCACCAGGGTTTCCCTGCGGCACAGAAAGAGGTGGGTCAGTGACAGGCAAGGACTCTGAGTTGGTGGGGAGGGGCATAGGACACTGAGGAGGCAATGCTTACAGCAGGGCCAGCAGCACCAGCAGGGCCAGGGGGGCCAGGCTCACCACGCACGCCCTGGGGACCTTCAGAGCCTCGGGCTCCTTGGGGACCAGCTTCACCCTGGATGGGAAGAAAGGGCATGGCAGAAGCCACTCCAGGTGCCCAGCCTCACCTTTGGAAGGTGGGGGGTAGAGGGCAGGGAAAGGAGACCACGAATCAGGACTCCAAGGCCAGAGAAAGGGGCCTCGGGACAAAGGTGTTGGGGAATGGGCTTCTCTCTCGCCACTCTAGGTTCTTCCGGTTTGGGGAGCAAAGGGGACACCTTGCCCGTGGGAGCTATGCTCAGAGGAGGGTCTCACCTTAGCACCAACAGCACCGGGGAAGCCAGGAGGACCAGCGGGACCAGTGGGACCCTGCGAATAAAAGAGAGATGTTGGCAAGGAGGAAGGTGGCAGCTGCAAGTCACACCCTGGGACAGAAGAGATCTGGGGGTTCAGACCAACATGGCCCACCCCAGTGTTATCCCCAAGAGCTAGCACCGAGACCCCTGCTCGCTTCCAGGCACTGGGGCCTAGCAGCCATACTCACAGGGGGGCCAGCAGCACCAGTAGCACCGTCATTTCCACGAGCACCCTGCAGAACAGAGGGGAAGCCTTGGTCGCATCCACTGAGCTTTGACCGGGCCTTGTAGCTCCTGGGGAACCCCTTCCGGAGCCCAGGGATCCCCCAAAGGGCCAGGAGTACTTACAGCAGGGCCAGGGGCTCCAGGGCGACCTCTTTCACCAGGCAGACCTCGGGGGCCCTGACAGCCAAACCAAGAAAAGCCAAGTGAGATGGGAGGCATGTCCCTGTCCCCCAAACTCCCAGCTCGCTCCCCCATCCTGCTCCCCCTGTTCCTTCTAGAACAGGACACACTCACCATCTGACCAGGAGCTCCATTTTCACCAGGGCTACCAGGCTCTCCCTAGAGAGCAGAGAGCAGAGTTAGGGATTCATTTGTGGTGGGACTGGGCAGGAGGTGGATGACCATGACATTCAGACAGCCTCTTACCTTGGGACCAGCAGGACCAGCATCTCCCTTGGCACCATCCAAACCACTGAAACCCTAAGACAGAAAGGAGGGCCAAGGTAAGAGTCCGTGGAGGGGGCAGGCCAGCTTGACGCCCACCCAGACCTGAGAAGGAGCCTCAGGAGGCCACCGCAGCCGTCCCCCGTCTCCGAGCTGGACTGAGCCGCAGCTGGTGCAAGTTCTCACGCAATCCCTCTGTCTGGATTTCCTCCCCCGTGGAGGGAAGTTCTTTGGGAATCTCTGTCCCTTGGGACTGCTGCCACGGTCACCACAGTAACACACACCAGGGCCCTTTGGGGGAGGGGCTGGGAGCTTAGATGACTCAGAAGGGACTCACTCTGTGTCCCTTCATTCCAGGGAGACCAGCTGTTCCAGGCAATCCCCGAGCACCCTGGAGGGGAAAGAAAAAAGAAAAGACAGGCAGGGCCATTAGAAGACACGCCTCTGGACACAGCTCCCAGAGGAAGCCCCAACACAGCCGAGCCGGGGCCCGCCGGCCACGCCGTCTTGCTCACCTGAGGTCCAGGAGGCCCACGCTCGCCAGGGCGACCGGGCTTTCCAGCTTCACCCTGAGAGGGAGAGAAAAGGCTTTGTGCCCATCCCCCTGGGCTGGGAAGGTGGGGAAGGCTGCGTGCTCTGGGGCTTCTTGAAGGTCAGGCTTAGGGGAGGAGAATCTTATCTTTGAATTTAGAGTGCAATTTACATCTACCATGAGACCCTTGTTGGGTGAATTTTAATGTCCTCCGATGGAGTTTTGGTCTGTGTCTGTCTGTCACCAGCATTTGAATCTCACCACCGGGAGAGCAAATCAGAGGTGTGCAGAGAAATTAAGTTTAAGGACGTCATTCGCCCTGAAGGGTGGGCTGGGAACTGCTCTAAGGGGGCTGGGGTGAGGGGGGGGAATAAACACTCCTGTTGGAGAGAAGGGAGAAACATCCTACAAAGGGCGAAGACTCCTTGTTTAAGGGAAGTCTCGTGCCTTAAGGAGAACTTTCTTTCCTTTCTCTGGGTGTTACTCCCAAAGGTGGTAGAGCGTGCAGCGTGGAGATGACAGGACCCTAACTCATACGGCCAGTAAGGGTCAGATGGTGTTTTCTCGTGAGGGTTACTTACATCATCTCCGTTCTTGCCAGGGGGGCCAGCGGGACCACGGGGACCCATGGGACCCTAGAGGAGAAAGGAGGAAAGGAGGTTAGAATTACCAGAATAAGAAAAAAAGAAGGGGAGGTTGGGCCTGGATGGAGGAGGTAGGGTAGACTGCAGACAGGGGTGGAGGACCCGTGTGTGTGCACAGAGAGTTCAGGTCAGGGGGACACTTGCCGAAGCTCCGGGCTCGCCAGGCTCACCGGGAGGGCCCTGGAAACCTTGGGGACCCTGCAGGACAAGGAGAGAGGGTGGGGTTAGAAGGGCGGGTCCCTGCCAACCTTTTCCCATCTCGCCAAGAGACCCCCATCCCTCATCCCAATCCTCTCTCCCAAAGCCCAAAGCCCAAGGTGGTGTATAAAGATATTCTGGATACTCACAGGTGCACCAGGGGGGCCAGGGAGACCACGAGGACCAGAAGGACCCTAAGGAAGAAAAAAAAAGGGAGGCCATTAGGGCACTTCTATGGAAAAGTGCAACGTGGGTGGAGCCTTGCTACCTCCTATTGACTCCTGCTGAGACCACCCAGGTGTCTTGCATCCTCTGGACTCCGAGGTCCCAGCAGTCATCTTGACCTCCTAGATGACCTGTGTCACCCCCTCTGCCATCACTGGCCCATCTCCTCTGGATCCCCATCAGCTCTTCTGTCATCTCTGCTCCCCCTGGTGGCTTACCATGGGCCCAGGCACGGAAACTCCGGCGGATTTCTCGTCATAACCATAAGACATCTGGGGAGCGAAGTTCTAGAAAAAAAAATAAGAGAGAGAGAGTATGAGAAACTGGGGTTGGGACAGTGCGTTGAAAGGCAGACGACGCCACCAATAACAGGACAAACAAACATTAGGCGCCTCCTGATGGGATGCCCTCAGCAGGAAAACCACACCCCCTGCGGGACAGTCCTGCAGAAAGAGGCCACGGGAACCTGCTTGCAAAGACACACCCGCCAGGCCCAAACGGAGGGACAATGTGCCAAGCAACTGGCCTCTTCAAAAAATGTCAGTGTTGTAAAAGACAAAGAAGGTCTGAAGAATGTTCCAGGTGAAGGAACATGGGAGAGATATGGCGATTCAATGTAATTCCTGCCCCTGGGGTGGATCCCACATCAGGAAAAAGAAACACCATAAAGGACACTAATGGGATATTGGTGAAATCTGAATATGGGCTGCATATTAGATACAGCATTGTATCGATGTTCAGTTTCCACAACTCGGTCATTGCTCCCGCAATGGTCATGTAAGAGAATGTTCTTTCTCTCAGGAAATGCCCACGGAAGAATTTGGGACCAACGGGACAGAACACTAGCAACTGACTCTCACACCAAGGGCCCCGAAAGAAAAAGAACCGGAATTATACGTAGACACCAAGACTGATAAAGCAAATAGGATACACTGGGAAGGGCGGATGAGAGTTCTTTGCACTATTCTGGCAACTTGTCTTTAAGGCTGAAATGATTTCAAAATATAAAGAATGCCATCTGCCAAAAAAACAAACAAGCAAAAACGACGGGGGTGGGGAAGAAGGAGACTCTCCACTTACTCCTCCGAGGCCAGGGGGTCCGGGAGGTCCGGGGGGGCCGGGGGGGCCGGGAAGTCCAGGCTGCCCAGGGATGCCATCTCGGCCAGGGGGGCCTGCGGGTCCCTGCAGCGGGAGAGGGCAGGCGGGGTGAGCGCAGGCCAGGGCCACGCCCACCTGCCACTCCCCGCGGCCGGAAGCGCAGCGCTTACCTTCGGGCCTCGGGGGCCGGTGTCTCCTTTGGGTCCCTTTGGGGTTGGGGGAGAAGAAACAGAAGAAGGCGCATTAGAGGGGGGAGGATGGGGGGGGGCTCATGGGAGGAGTGGCAAAAGTCAGCAGAGGATTACCTCGACTCCTGCAGTTTCCAGGTCCGTAGGCGACACTGGGGGGAGAAGAAACGCGGGTCAGAGGCAGGGTTTGCTCTGGTGTCCCCGGAGGCAGAGGCCCCCCGGGCTCCGGCCGAGGGAGCGGCCCGCCCACCCCAGCCCCAGGCGCAGCCCCAGGCCCAGGCCCAGAGCACGCGTACCCTCGCCGTCGGGGCAGACCGGGCAGCACTCGCCCGGGGGCGCTACGGCGCCGGGGCAGTTCCTGGTGTCCTCGCAGATCACGTCATCACACAACACGTTGCCATTGTCGCAGACACAGATCTGACAGACCTCGGGTTTCCATACTTCTCGGTCATGGTACCTGATGCCGTTCTGTACGCAGGTGACTGGTGGGACTGGGGCAAGAGCGGGGCGGGGGGGGGAGCGGGGCTGTCAGCGGCGCCCGAGCCCCCATCTCAGGGCTCCGGGGACACCGACCCTACTCGCCGGTCCCATTCGTCTTACAGACATATTTACTTTTTCCATTTCCCGCCTCCTCCCCCCCCGCCCCGCCTTCCCCAAATCCTTAAAAGCCCATAAGCTCATCTGCTCCTCATCAGCGCCAGTGACAGCGCCGAGGCGCCAGGCCAGAGCGCCTATAACTCTTTCCAGTTCTCAGGAATTTAAACAAAGCTTTAAGCGGGGGTTGCTTCCAAATCCAACCTCAGCGCATTGGTGCAGAGGCCAAGTGAAATAAAAAAGCCATTGGGTTGGGGGGTGATGTGTGGGGAGGAGGAGAGACAGAACAGGAGGGGCCCCGACGAGAGGGCAGGCTTGTGGGGAGTGGTCTGGGTGGCCAGAGGAGGAGGGGCTGGGAGGAGAGACCGCAGGTCCGGCCCCCACTCCGCCCCATTCCCCACGCAGGTGGGATGGCGGGGGCAGGGCTAGGAGGCTGGGGAGGGGCTGATTGGCGTGGGATCCCACCCAGAGACATGAAATGTGCCCTCGAAGTTGGATACGCCCTAACCTTCAGCGCCCAGGAGTCTTAAAAACCTTCTCTGGGGCAACCCCTGTCTCCCAAAGCCAGCCAGTGCCGCTGGGTCGCTCAGCCAAAGAACCAAGAAGTCCGCAAATGTCAGAGCAATGAAGTTAGTTAACCAGGCCAACCGCACGAGCGTCTGCCCAGACAGCCACTAGGTGGCGGGCAAAACTAAGCAATGTCCCTGGACTGGACACTTCCTTTAGAGACAGGGGCCACTCCACCTCAAGCTTTATTTTCTAGGTCTAAAGGTGGGGTCCGCACTTGGCCGTAACCCCGGTCTTCCGGCTCCAGCTCCTGCGCGGGGAAGCGCGGGACCGGAGGAGCGGTTCTCCATATTGATCAGCAGAGGGCGCAAGGACTCCGCCCTACCCACTCTGCTCCAAAGTTTCTCACCCTCCAACCCGCCCACTCTCCGCGCCCCCTCCCCCCCTCAGCCCAGCACCCCCGCGGCCCCAGCAACACTGTCTAGCCCGCAGAGAGAGCAAACAATCTTTCCTTATGAATCATCCCACAGCCTCCCTGATCGTTTTTACATCTTGGGCTCCAAATTCTTAACTAGGCGCCCCCATCCCGTCTTCGACGCACTTTCCCCGGCCCCGCGCTCAGACCCCCTTTTCCCTGGTTGTAATCCACTGGGCGCGCTCGGAACTCTCTGCTGTGCTAACTCAAGCCGCGCTCCATCCTCCACTCCCGCTCCTGGGGGCGTTCATCTTCGTCCCCTACCCAGGGTGCACTCCCGTCTCTCCCAGGACGCCAAAGAAGCGCCCTCACCATCTCCCTCCCATCCCCGAGTCTCCGGAGCATCCCGAGTCTCCGCCTAAGTCTCAGACTCCCGGCACTGGGCGCAGGGTGAGGCACCAAGTGGCCCTGGACTCTCCAAAGCTCGGGACTTACTGTCTTCTTGGCCGTCCTCTTGGCCGTGCGTCTGGAGGGCGGCGGCCGCTAAGAGGAGCAGGAGCCGGAGTTCCACAAAGCTGAACATGTCTAGACCCTAGACATGTAGACTCTTTGCGGCTGGGGTGGGGGTTAGCGTCCGCTCATGCGTGGCCTCACAGTCCGCGTGCCTCCTGCTCCGACCCCGAGGAGAAACTCCCGTCTGCTCCGACCCGCGGCCCGGGCCCCTTTTATACCATCCCGAGGGATAGTGGGGAGGAACCCGGCCCCTAGGAGAGGGGGAGCCGGCAGCCCGTCCCCCAGCCAATCACAGCTGCCTGGCCCGGCCCCCAATTTGGGAGTTGGAATGGAGGGGAGGAGGAGGAGGGAAGGGAAGGAAAAGGAGTCCACCACACATCTCCCCCCTTGGCCGCTCAGCCTCCCCAGCCCCCCAGCCCATCTTGGGCCAGGCATGCTGCTGCTGCTGGGGTACGTCTAGGTCCTGGATACAGCGAAGACTACAGCGTGGGCAGGGGCCACCCTTCCACTTTCCTCCTGGGACCCCCAACCTGGAGGAACTGGGATTGGAGAGCTGGGTGGGGCGAGAGGGTCCCTCCTGGGTGTGCCTCATTCACCCTCCCTTTGACAGCCTCCGCAGGAGCTGAGGGCCCGTATGAAGAGGCCAGCTGGGGACCCCTGTAGAACAGGAGAACCAGAGCATTAGAAAGATGTGCCCCTGTAGGGGTGTCTTCTGGGGTGGCTGGGGCATGGAGCTTAGGAATATTTGGGGAACAAGTTAGAGGTGCCTTTATAGACATTAAGAATCAGGTACGTGGAGGGGTGTAGGTGAGAGGGTGTTTTGTTTTTTTTAAGATGTCAGTTCTGCTACCATACACGATGCGACAAGGCACAAACCCCAGGCACGATCGGCAGAGATGGGGTGGGGAGCCGAGGCGCTGGGCAGGAGGGGGAGGGGGCTTCATGGTCTCCCCAGAAGGACGCTTAGGTGTTGAGCGATGGGGCAACACGGTGGTGGCAGGCAATTGCTAGGACCCCTCCACCCCAGGGTGAGTGAGTTTACATGGGAAAGGCTGTGACGGCTGGTGACTGAAGAAAGGATCTGGGGTCAGGGGCTGCTGTGGCTGTGGCCAGGGCCCCGCACAGCCAAACAGGACAGAACTCAGGTGGAAGGACGTCACCAGAGACTGGGGGGTCCTTCTGGGAGCCCCACACAGCCCTGTCTCTGGTCGTGCGTGCACTCAGGTTGGGGGCGTGTGAGAGAACTTGGGGGTCTGGTGGAGACTTGCACTGGGAAGTTTGGGATGGAATTGCAGGGGCGGATGAGTAACATTTTAGAGGCTGTTTCCCACTGCCCAACCTCTTTCCCGAAAACCTGAGGCTTTGCTCTTTGCCTCTGAAACCCGAAGAGAATCATATGTACCCCAGTACCATGGGGGGGACCCCCAAACCAACAAGCTATATTTGGAGAGGGTGCCCCTAGAAGACAATGTCCTTTCTTCCCCGCGTCCCAACCTCCCCACCGTGCTCCATCCCAACCCCAGTCTCTCCAGGCCCTGGTCCTGCCAAAATCTGTGGGTCCAAGAGAAAGTAATGGGGGTCCCTGTGCAGTGCCCAATCACCTCCAATCCTTTCCACACAGCTCCCCCGCCCCCCATCACTCTAGAGCTGCAAACGTGGAAGCGGGGAGTCCCTCCTCCCCCAAACCATCCAAGATTCCATTGCTTCCCCCCGCCCCTCTCCACGCCCTCCCCCAGCTGGTTTTGTGCAACGAAGGCAAAGGGGAAAAAAAGACCAAGGGAAGAGAAGGGGAGGGAGCCACGTCGGCCGTGGGCAGCCAGGATGAGCAGTGCGGGTGGGGCTGCGGAGGGGACTGCAGGGGCTATAATTAAAGGGAAAATATAGAGTTTCCAGAGAGGCAGGCTGGAGACAGCAGTGGAGGGCCGGGCCTTCATCAATTATCCCCACCATGTGGCAGCAACTTGTGGCCCAGGATCTGCCCCCGCCTGGTGCCAGGGCAGGACCAGGGGGCTGAGGTGCTGAGATGGCAGTTCCTTCAACCTCCGGCGCGGGTCGTTGGCAAGGGGTGCTGCCCCCCAACAGAGGCCGAGGGTCTTGTTCTTCAGCGTGGTCGACCCTCTGGACTGGTGGTCTGGGGCGCAGTGTCACAGGCTTGGGGTGATGGCTGGTGCTACTTGGCCACCTCCCTGCTTGCTGAGACTTTGCAGCCAGAAAGACTGCTTCCTATAGCCCCCTCCCCGTGTGCCCCCTGTCCAGGCTGCTCCACACCCCCACCCCCCCTTAAAAAAGAGATTAAGCCTCCTCAGAGGTGTGGGTTGGAAGCTGCTTCATCATGGGCCTGGGGTTCTGAAGGGTGTCCGGGGACCCCTGGGGGTGGGGGTGGGCTTTGTGGGTGTAGTATGTGACAGCCACCGCCCCCAAGTCCATTTTCAGGCCTCCGTCCCAGGGGCTTCGGGCAGCGGGTTTCCAAGCATCCTTTACACGTGGCACGGAGCTGAGGCCCAGGGCCTCCTCTGCCACTCTTTGACTTGAAACGCTTGGCGGGTGCCCAGCCCGAAGATGTGTCTTTAATTTCTGCAGCATGACAGTGAGAGGAAGAATGTGCTTGGGGTCTCCTCCCAGCCTGGCTGGGCCTCCTTGGCCAGGACCGAGGGCTTGAGACTGGGGGGAGGGAAGGGGGAGGGAGCTGGGGCTGGAGAGGGGAGGAGACGCCACCTCATCTTTAGGAAACTCTGAAGCTCTGGCTTCTTGTGGAATGTAAGGCTTTGTCCGGCATTTGGAGTGGGGGGAGTACAAGCCAAGATCTCCTTCCCCCCACCTCTAAGAAATGGTAAAGTCATCAGCACTTAGGGGAAAAAAATTCCTCAAGAAGAAAAACAGAAAAGAGGAAAGTGCTGAGCTCTGAGTTCGCTCCTCTCCAAGTTTCCCCCAGTGCCCTCCCTCCATGACGGTGGTGGGGGGGCAGGCCTGTTCTCCCCAGCTCCCCTCTGCTCTGGAGCCCCTCGAGGCCCCGGCCCCGCCTCCGCTCCGTGGTGGGGGACAAGGGAAAAGAGACAGCCCAGGTGTTGGTGCACGTGGTGAGCAGGTGGGTCGGCCCTTCCAGCTGCTCTGGTTCCCAAGGTTCTGTTGCCCTCCCTCCCATGTGACCCTCCAGAAGGCTCCTCTCTCCCAACCCTGGCCCCAGACGGGTGATAGAGCAACGGTCCCTAGAAGAAGGAGGGGGTGGGGAGAAAGAAGCAGCGGGTCTGAGAGAGAGGCTACAGAGAAGACCGTGGGCTGCTTTGCCTGCTGGGAGAACCTGGGGGCAGCCTGGGGACAGACCCCAGGTGTGGGGACTCCTCCCTTCCTCCCTTTCCTCAGCGTCGCACCAGCCAGGCCCTTTGGTCCTCAGCTCAGTTCCTTAGCTTCCAGGTGCAACGTGGCTTTTCTCTTTACGCCTCAGCTCAACCCAAGCTCTTTGGCATCCTGAGATTTCCCTCTAACTCTCACCCTTTCCAGGTTTAGAGGGAAGGCGATGAATTAAGTTCGTCCATGGCTGAGTGTTAGGCGTCTGTGAGGCATCCAGCCATCAGTGAGGAGGGAACCCGTGAGCGTCTGGGTCAGGTTCAGAGGAGACAAAGGTGGGCCCCCCCAGCGCCGTGGTGGGTGGCTCTGTTTCTGGAGAAAGCCTGGAGGGAGGAGAGACCAGGGTCAGGACAGAGTCTGGAGGGGAGGAGGAGCCTGCGCAGGAGACAGGACAGGTGAGGGAGTAAGTGGGAGGGCCAGGAGGAGAGGGACAGTGGGAGTCACCTAGGCAGAGGGAAGATTGTTCTAGAGGGACGGACAGTTATATGCTGTGGAGAGAATTCGTAGGGTAGGGAGGATGGATAATGTCCACTGGTTTTAGGAACATGGCAGCTAACAGTGAGCGGTTTTGGTGGACTGGTGGGCAAGGCAGCCAGACTTTGGAGTGGGCCTGAGGAGTGGGGCGGGAGGGCTAGAAATGGGGTCAGAAGGCAGGCAACTCAGGGAAGGATTCTAGCCGTGAAGGGGAGGAGGGTAGCCACCCCATTCTCCCTCCCTGCCTTCTCTTGTTCCTTTCTATCATACACCCACCCCCACTCCTGTCTGTCTGTCTGTCTGTCCCCCAGCCTCCTCCTCTTTCTCTCAGTGGGACTCTGCTGCTTTTAAATCCTTCCCCTCTCTGGGTTCCGTTTGTCTCTTTTGCCCTTCCTCCCTCTTTTCTTCCCAGGTGATCTGGGCCCTCAGATACCTGCACTCGGGTTCAGCCCCCGCCTCATTCTCTCCGAGAGCCAGGCCTCAGTCCAGGATCTTGAAGGGGAGGCTTGGTCTCTAGTCCTGGCACATCCTGCCCCATTTGTGGCATCCCCTAGCTCAAGAGGGGAAACCCCGGGGGGCAGAGGAACCAGGACAGGCGCTGGGATGAGCTGGGAGAAACAGGCTGAGGCTCCGTCCATTGGTGATACTCGGACTGTCCTGCCAATGCTGCTCCCCAGCCCCAACTCGGGCCGGCCCACCCGGTCCCAGCTGGTCTCAGCTGAGGATAGTGGGTCAGATGGGGACATTGTCGGGTTTGGGGACCCAAGTCCTCTCTCCCAGTCAGTGCTGATCACAAGTGAGGGAGGGGTCCATGCCCATCTTTCCTGCAGGAGCATGAGCTCCAGGGCAGGGACCGGTCAGGGTCTTTGTCACTGCACCTCTAGCCCGCCGCTGGGCCTGGAGGCAGAGCCCGTTCTCACCAGAAGTTCCAGCGAGTTAATTGAAGTGTCATCTACCCCGTCCTGGACTGGTCCGACACTGTGCTTCTTTTACCCCACCCCACACTTCTTTTCGCTTTTCTATTTTTTTTAATCACCCCCACCCTTAACCTTTTCCATCTTCAGGTATTTTCCCTCCTTTTCTTAGTTCTTATCTTTCCCTTCCCCACTGTCCAGTGCCTCTGGCCACTGATCCTACTCCTCCACCCCACCCCACCCCCCGCGGTGTGTGCTCTTATTCTCTTCCAGCGTCTCTGGGGCTCCAGCCGTCCTGTCTCCCCGAGCCTAAGCCCCAGCAGCAGACAGCAAAGAGCGCTGCTGGGAGGGGCGGGGCCCCGGCTTGCGTCACAGCCAGATGTCTGGTAGAAGTGTGCAGGAGATGGATGCAGAGGTTCCTTTGAAGCTTGGATTTTTTTTTTTTAAGTGAGTGAGCGGAGCAGCCTGTTCGAGGCAGAGGCACCTGTCCAGACCCTGATCTCCTTCCTTCACCCCGACTCCCATTCCCCCCTTGGATGAGCCTCAGCCACAGGGGTCTGTTGTCTTCCACTTCTGTATGAGTGACCAGCCCTTCCTCCCAGCAAACCTGAAGTCCCTGGATGCTCTGGGCTGCGGTGGATTGAGTGGGGTGGGGCGGGGGTGGGGTGAGGGGGGATCCCACTCTGCCCACTGCACCAGCTCTGGGAAGGTCACCCCTTTGGACATAGTTTGGACTGGACACGGAAAGGATCCAGAATAATCCACAAAACAATTATTTGCCAGGTGCTGGGCATTCAGTGTCTGCCTTCACGGAGTTTATGTCTGGTAGAGACAGACATGGGTGATATCACATTTATAAACGTGTAATTGTAACTGTAACATTTGTACAGGGAAGAAACCCAGAGGTCTGAGGGGCGGGCATTCCAGAGAGGCCACCTTAGACCTGGGGGCTCAGTAAGGCGTCCCTGAACAGGTTGATGGATGAACAGCGATGACTTAGGGAGGGAGTCAGTGACAGGGTGGGGGGTTGAGTGGGCACAGTGGTACCACATATGCAAAGGCTCTGGGGCAGGAAGGAGCTTGGCAAGTTCTAGATGCCCACAGGAACCAGAGAAGGCTAGTGTAGTTGGGGCACAGGAAGCAAAGGCCGGACGGGCCCAAGAAACCCACTAGGGGTGTTAGCTTTTGTTCTTAGAGCTTTGGCCCCTAGAGGGTATCTGAGGCAGAGAGGGTCTCAGTCGCGTCTGCATTTGAAAAACACCGCTGTGGTCACTCGGTGGAGTAGGTTCGGAAGGAAGGCCGTGGAGGAAGGGGCTGCTGCAGGTGCCCAGGTGAGAGCTGAAGAGAGCCTGGACCAGGCTGAAGAGAACGGAACCAGAGAGAAGAGGATGAGTTCAGGAGCCCATTGCACAGCGGAACCGACAGGCATGGGGGTTGGATTGGACTTGGAGTGTGGTGCTGGGGGGCACGGCTGTTTCCCGGTCTTCTGACCCGAGACACGGGAGGTGTGGTGCTGTGGGAGAGAGGAGGCTTGGCTTGGACCCAGGCCGAGGGAGAAGGTCCTGAGTTCGGTGTCTACTGCAGACACTCTAGTTGACTCTAGTCAATGGATGGCCACTACAGACTTCCCGGGGTCAGCCTGTGCTGAAGAAAGCTCTGGGGACAACAGCCCTCGGAGACTGGGGAGTTAGGCAGGGAAATAAACACAACAATGTCTCTCACCCAAGGCAGCACGGCTGTGTGATTTTGAGTAAGGTACTGCATCTCTCTGAACTGCATTTCTCCAATCTGTGAAATGGGGTACTAGTATGACCACTTTGCTGGCCTGTGTCACGCTCAGTAAATGGAATTCTCCAGAGAAATGCAGAGTGACAAGAATGCCAATGAGAGATAAGGTGGGCTTTATGGAGGAGGTTGCTTTTGAGCTGAGCCTGTGAGGACAGGTGCCAGGGTTTGAATGCGGAGTTGGATTGGAATGGTGGGAGGGAAGGCATGCCAGACCTGGGAAGACACACACACACACACACACACACACACACACACTTTCGTGAGGGGTGAAGGGGGAGGGAAGGAGAGAAGGTCTTGGGCAGAGAAAACGTGGAAATCTGGACAGGTAGACTGGGGACACCTTAAAGGTTTAGAATGCTAGAAGAGGGATTTATAATCAATTTGGCGACCATAAAGCACCAGTGACTGCATCTAAGCAGGGCATGGCTGTGAGCCTTTCGCCAAGGACTTGCCCAGAGAACGTAGGCCTTGATGAAGCAAAAGAACTCAAGTTAGAAGGCTGTGGCCCTTAAGGGGAGGGGGAGATGCAAGGAAAGTGGGTGGGATTTGTGGATCTCCAGCAACAAGAAAACATGTCTTGAGAGCCGGCAAAGAGGTAGGCCAGATGACCCCTCCAAAGTTGGGTTTCAACTTCTACCAGATTCTGGAACCTTACAGTCCTAAAGTGGGAATATCATAGATGTTCAATTCAAAAGAAATGTTGAGCCCATTCTGCCCTGACCTCCCTAACTTGCACAGAGGAGAAAACTAAGGCCCAGAGAAGGGAAATAACCTACTTAACGTCACACAGCTGAGTCTGAGGGGTCAGACGTAAGATCCTTGCCTCATTTCAAGATCCTAAGTAGTGGGGGCTGAGGAGCTAGAGGGGTTAGGAGGGCAACAGAGGGTGGGGAGTCGACATGACGTGGGGATCCCACAGAACACCAGCCCAGGCCTGTGGGGACAGGGTAAGAGCTGCTCCGGACTCCCAGCTGAGCTGTGTGGCCAGAGGGGGAAGGGAGCCTGGTGGGCAGGGTAGAACTGCCACATGGTAGAGGCTTGATGTGAACCATCTGGCCTGGGCGGAGTGTGGGCTGCAAAGAGGGAGGAGCAGGAGCCGGGAAAGAGGCCATGGTGGGCGGGTGGATGGCGGGTTGGGGCTGGGAGTGGCCCGCCCAGAGGCCCCTACCTTCTAGACTGCTGCAGCCCAGATGCCTTCACAGCCATGGCCTGGCCCATCCAACCCGCTGACCTCATTCCCAGCTCCCCTCCCTCGCAGGCCCCCCCACCGCCTGCCACGTAGACTGGGCTTTAGCTGCAGCCTCTGCCTGGGGAGGAGGAGCAGACAGACATGGGTGCCCCGAGCCCAGAGCTGGGCCAGGTCAGGCAGATCTGGAGGGGCTGTTGTGTTCCCTGAGCCCCCTCTGGGCCTGTGTCCCCTCCCAAAGATGAGCCCAGTAAGTGGACTGGACTGAGGTCATGGGAGGAGTGTCACTGTGAAGCAAGTTGGTGTGAGCAAAACCAGGGTCAGGGGTGCTCTTCGGAGGTCACGCCAGCCGTTTCCCTGCCCCCCAGAACAGGAAGGTGTTATTCTCAGGCCCAGGAAGGGATGGAGGCAGGACAGCTTCCTCTTCTCAAACGGTTCTCCAGAAATGGAGTTCCCTGGAGGCGTGTGGGGGTCATCTGTCTGACCTAGGCTCGGTGCCCCTGCTGCACGGTGACCTCCATTCCTGTCTAGGCTGGAAGGGGGGAAGCACGTCCTCTCCCTCCCCCCAGGCACCTCCCGTGACCTTCCCTTCAATCCCGCCACTAGGCTAGAGAATCTCCTCAGCCCTGCCTCTTGACCTTCTGCCTTCCCCTTGCTTCCCTGCCCCCCAGCTCCTGGGTCTTCTCTCCAGCTGCCCCAGCTGAACAGGGGGCTGTCCCCGCTGCCTCTCAAGACGTTCCAGGCCTGTGAGTCATTGGGAATGTCTGCTCTGGCTGCCGCTGCCGCTTCCCTCCCGGGGCTGTGGACCCTCTTTCCCCTCCTCCTCCACGCTAAGGGCAAGGGTGCCCCTCCCAGGCAGGGGCTCTGGACTAGGGGGAAGGAAGCCTCGTGCAAAACCCGTGAGGCTGGGCTCCCCCAGTGCAGTGAGGAAGGGGCTTGGAGGACTCCCCAGACAGAATTTCCGGTCCTTTCCCCCATTTCCTAGGTGGGGAAACTGAGGAGGGGCGGGCAGAGCAGGGCCAGAACTCCAGTAGGCTCCGGCTCCTCCTCCCTCTGTTTTAGGGCTTAGCCTGGCCAGGCTGGGAACCGGCCCAAGCCTCTTTCCGAAGGGCCCTCCCTGCATGCAAAGCCAGGCCTGGCAGGAAAGCTGGAGAGGGGCCCTGCTACTGCCGCAGACTCCGCAGATGACACGTCCTGGCTGGGGTGGGGAGTCCACGTCTGCAGGAGGGAGGGAGGGAGGCCGGGCGCCCGGACCGTCCCCACAGGGCTCCTGCAACCTGTGAGGCCGCCTCCCACCCCTCCTCCTCTCCTGTCTGTCCTCCCGTTCCAGGTCCTCCTCCCTCCTCCGCCAGAAGAAACGAGGCTGGGTGTGGAGGGGAGACAGAGGGGAAGGGCAGGAGTCGGGGAAAGTTCCCGATGCCCTCCTCCCCAGCGTGTTCTCTGGTCCCCCTCTTCCCCAGGCACCTGCCCCTCAGCCCAGATTCAACGTCTAGAGACCAAGGGTCTAGTGTTGGGCTTCCGTGGGTCCTGGGTAATGGGCGTCTCGTACCCTGTTGCGGAGCCTCATTTCCCTCACCTGCAAAATAGGGTCTGGGCGAAAGAAGTCCCTTCCAACAGGGTTGGTCTGTAATGCTGTGTCTTCCCAGAGAGACAGACAGACATTCAGGTGTTTACGCACACACACGAGTAGCCGCATACCCTCTCACACACCCCTTCACACACTTGAGTACATACTCTTTCACACGTACATGTGTGTGTGCTCAGGGCCCTCTGCTTGCTCTGCGTGCAGTGGCCTCCACATTTCGTATTTCTCTCTTTCGAACAGCCCCCCACCCATTTCTTTTCTCATTCCTATCACTCCTCCACCCCCTTCACCACCTCGCTGTAATCTCCTCCTCCTGAGGTCACCAGCAGGGTAAAAGCAAGAAGAGAGTGGGCTGCGAGATGTGAACTTCAGAGTGTCAGACATCTGACCCTGCCAAAGCCCGCTCCCCCACCCCCTCGGGTCACTTGGCTCTTGCTGAGGCTCTGGGCAGGAGGGGTGTGAGGAGGGCAGAAGGAACAGCAGAAAAAGGCTAGCTCTCTTCCACGGGGGCGGGGGGTGGGGTGGGCTGCAGGCAATGCCTTCTACTTCTCTTCCCTGAAGTTCATTAACATTCACTTTCAAAAATCTCTGTGCCCCAGACATCCTGGGGCCTCCTTTTCAGTATGATGATTTTAGCAGCTTGCGCTGGCTGCGTTGCCCCAGGCTGCACCCTTCTAGGAACTTCCACCTAAGGGAATCTGGTCAGAGCTCAGAAATGACTGTTCCAGGGGATGAGCTATCTGTTGGCCAGAAAAGGCGTGGGAACTGGGGCAGCAGCGCTCACCCCTCAGACCCGGCCCGACTCAGGACTAACCGGAAACATCTGTACCAGGCTGGGAAGTAGCACTTCACACGTTTGAACTAAAGTATTCCTCACAGAGCCCTCTGAGGTGGGTGCTGTTACGGTCTCCAATTTCAGGAGAGCAACAAGAGGCACAGAGAGGTTAAGACAGTTCCCTGGAGTCACAAAGCTGGGAGGTGGCTGAGCTGGGTTTCAAACCCAGGCAGCCTGGCTCCAGAGCCAACAGGCTTAACTGCTACTCTCGACAGGTCCAGAGACCCGGGCTGGATCCCAAGGGATCCCCTCCTGCCTGGTCTGTAGAAGCCACTGTTTGCACACACATGCCACTCCCTCTGTGTGCACATAGGGGAAAGAGTACAGCGGCACGTGGCTGGGCATGGACCTCAGGCACCACCGTTGCAGCTGGAAGCCCCTCTCGAAGTGCCATCTCCCTCCTGTTTGCAAAGGACCTTCTGTGAGCTGACAGAACCCCATGTGTCATCGCATTTGGCCCTCCCAATGGCTCTGGGAGGTCAGTCTATTTTACAGATGGGGAGCCTGAGACTCATAAGGGTCAAGGCATTGTCTAGGAACCTCTTTTCAGAGCCAAGAGAGAACCCAGATACCCCAACATCCAAATCAGCCTTCTCGTCATTGCCCTGCGAGTTCCCTTGTTACAAATCCATACAACCACTAGGCACGCATAGCCGCACACAGCAGACCGCATGCAACTGGGAAGATTCAGCCCTCAGTCCCGTGACAAAGGACCCTTTGCTCCTCCTCACTGACAAGCCCCCCAGGAAGGCCTTATACCCATTCTGTAGGTGAGGAGAAGCCTTGTGCTGGGGACCCGCCAGCCAGGAAGGGGTGAATCTGTGACTAGATCCCATGCCCACCTGGCCTGGCCACAGAGCCAGCGTCCTTCTTATTGCACTAAATTACCTGCCACCCTCACTGTCATCCAGCCCAGGGGGACCCTGCACACACCTCATCCCCGCTGAGCACGTGGGAATGTAACAGACACAGGAAAATTATACCCATGATGCATCTGCATGATGCAGGCTCAGTTTCTCGGTGTTTTCTGTGCGCCAGGCACTGTGCTAAGGGCTGCATATGCATTAGCTCACTGAATGGCCACAACAGTCCTATGATGTAGATTCTGTAAATATCCTTATGCTTACAGATGAGGAAACTGAGGCTCAGGGAGGCTAAATAACTTGCTCAAGGTCACACAGCTAGGAAGTTGC
The DNA here is from genome assembly GCF_004126475.2 of Phyllostomus discolor. Classification (NCBI taxonomy): domain Eukaryota; kingdom Metazoa; phylum Chordata; class Mammalia; order Chiroptera; family Phyllostomidae; genus Phyllostomus; species Phyllostomus discolor. The sequence continues at coordinate 101,459,238 of NC_040910.2, read as the reverse complement.
AGAGCTGGGATTTGAACCTAGGCTCTCACTGCTATACTATAGCCCTGTCTCTAAGACTGACCGGGTACTACTCACTCAGCCACTCGGTCAGCAGCCACTACTGAGCACCCTGTTGTGCCCAGCACTGTGCCAGGCCCTGGGCCCACAGAGATGAGCAAGGCCTCTTCCTCCCGCTCCTGCCCAGCACCACGCGGTAGGTGGGGGCTGTGCCCACACTCACTCTCCTTCCTTCCCAGAGAGCCTCTTCCCTAGCCAACTAGGACATGTGGATCTTGGCTCTGGTTTGCATTCAACACCTAATGAGGGAAAATACTGAACCGATGCCAAGGCCTGGTGGGAACACAGAGGCGAGAGGAGAGGCAGAGGGGGTAGGACAGAACTCGGGGTGGGGGGGGCCAGGGCTGGGGCAGGGGTTGGGGTGGGGACATCGCTCTACCTCTGCCTCCATTCCGGTCTTAGACTCACATCTATTCTGTATCTCTTTATCTCAGATCTGTTCCTGACAACTCTGGCTGATTCTCTCTAAATCTGTCTGTCTCATTGAGCATGGGCTGTGAACCAAAGCATCTCAGGTTCAATTCCCAGTCGGGCACATGCCTGGGTTGCAGGCCATGACCCCCAGCAACCGCACATTGATGTTTCTCTCTCTCTCTCTCCCTCCCTTCCCTCTCTACAAATAAATAAATAAAATCTTTAAAAAATCTGTCTGTCTATGTGTATCCATCCACCTCCTGTCTTTCCCTGTCCCTTCTCTGCTTATCAGATGCTATCGGCCCCCGGGGAGGTGACGGGCCAGAGACTTGGCCACCCACCATCAGGCTGGACATCAGCTCTGTCCCAGGATCCTTCCTACCGGCCTCCTCTCTGCCCTGTTCTCTTCTCCTCAAGCCTTCCTCTCAGGATATTTCTGTCCCTGAATACGAATATCTGAAAGCCAGCCTAGGCATCACCAGGCTACATGTCTTGGATGTGCCCTGCCTCCCGCCTCGGACTGGGGGAAGAAGCCGTGCCTCTCCCATCAGACAGGAAGCTCCCAAGGATAAGCATTGTGTCTCCCTGTGTAAACGGACAGCTCCCTGAGGGCAGGGACTGCATCTCCCGGGCCAGTCGAGGTCCTTTGAAGGTACACCCTGGCTTTCTTCCCTAAGCCTGGGGGCGGGGACTATGTCTCCTCCTTCCTCTGGAGGCTCCTGGTCTTTAGCTTGGGCTCTGCCTTGGGAAGTATGTAGCAGGGAGGAAGGGACTGAAATGCTCCCCACACTCCACATCTCCTCCCAAAGCCCATTCAAGCTTTTATGCTGTACTGTCCACCCCACCCTAGAGAGCCCAGCTTTAGTGTCCTCCCTCCCGGATGTGTCCTTTTTTCTCTGGAGCAGCCGGAGATAAGGAAGACAGAAATACTAATATAGAACAGTGCCCAGGCAAGGATCTGGGCAAGGATCCTGCCCAGTCACCAGTGTTCCAGCAGCCCAATCTACCCCACGTCTAAGCTTGGCCTCCTCCTGGAAGACTTCCTGGACCAGCGAAGTCCACCTGTTTTTCTCTTCATTTCTGGAAGTATTTAGAGTTCATGCGTCTGATGGTTTCCTGAAGCTATTTAGGAAAAAAAAAAATAGCCCTTCCTCCTGGAACGACTTTAGATTTACAGAAAAGCTGCAGAGAGTGTACAAAGTTCCCATATACCACTCATCCAGTTCCCCCGATGTCAACATCCTACATCACCGTGTACATTTGCCAAAACTAAGAAGCCAGTATTGGTACACGAGTATTAACTGAACTCCAGACTTTAATCAGATTTCACTAGTTTTTCTACTAATGTTCCTTTTCTGTTCCAGAGCCCCCTCTGGGATATCATGTTGCCTTCGGTCATCATCATCTCCTTGGTCTCCTCTGTTCATGACTGTTTCTCAGTATTTCCTTGTTTTTCACAAACTTAATGGTTTTTGAGGAGTCCTGGTTAGGGACTCTGTAGCATTTCCCAGTGTTATTTCTCAACAGTGTAAGCCTTTCCTCAAACAGAACCCTGTGCGGAGTCCAGGAATGTGAGCAGATAAAAGCGGAGCTCCTTTGGTCCCAGCACCAATGGGAGAGGCCGTGGGGAAAGCCCGAATATGGATCTCCCTGTCCCCCTGGAAACTCTAACAAGCCCCTGTGATGTCATAGAACCCAGTTTGAAAACCATTCATTGAGGCCAAGCTCTGCTCAGTGCATGGTTTTATTTTTCTGTAACACCCTGGGCAAGTAATGATAGACTCAGGCTCACATACTCCTGGTAATGGGACCATCACTGTTTTCTGAGGAAACTCTGATGGTTGGAAAGACCCACCCCTACTATGCAGATAGCCCACCACTGCGGGCACTGCATGGCCTGCTCACCACCTATGTCCTTACCCGCCCACAGATGTCCTACCTCCAGGGCATGAGCGATCTTGCCTCGTCCATCCTTGCCATCGTGGGTCATGAAGACCATACCTTTGTCTGCTTTTGTGGCACCATGAAATGCCTGGCCATGAACTTCTATCCTGATGGCTGCACCATGGCCACCAAGTTTGCCCACCTCAAGCTGCTGTTGCAACACACTGACCTTGACTTCTACCGGTAACTGCAAGCCGGTGTCTAGGATCTCTTCTGTTACTGCTGGCTGCTGCTTGAACTCAAGCTTGAGTTTGCCTTTGATGATGCTCTCTGCACGCTTGAGGTCACTTGGAGTTTGCTGTCCCCCCATCTCAATCCTTCAAAACATGCAGTAGAGCTCGTTGGACCCTCCAGCCAAGTGGCAGACACTGGCTTCAATAGCCACAGGGGGCATTCCATGTGACAGAGGCACATATCGAGGCCTGCTGGTTGGGGATCCAGGGCTTTTGAAGATGGAGTTGACCACTTGGCCATGATCAGCCAGGTGGTGTCTCTTGAGACAAGCCAATCTGGATGACCTCCAGCAATTCAGGGACAAAACCCAGTAAGCATATCGAGAATTTGTTTTGGTGGGGTTTTTTTAAGATTTTATTTATTTATTTATTTTTAGAGAGGGGAAGGGAGGGAGGAGAAGGAGAGAAGCATCAATGTGTGGTTGCCTCTCGAGCGCCTCCTACTGGAGACTTTGCCCAAACCTAGGCATGTGTCCTGACTGGGACTCAAACCAGCAACCCTTGATTCACAGGCCAGCACTCCATCCACTGAGCCACACCAGCCAGGGTGGCATATAGAGAGTTTAAACCAATATTATCTAATGGATATATATGTTACACAACCAATGAACCCAACAACTTCAGAATATACATTCTTTTCATGTGCATGGAATAATTACTAAAAGTGCCCTTATACTGGGTCATAAGCAAGTCTTGAGAAATATCAAAGAATAAAAATCATATAGAATATGGTCTCTGACAACCATGTAGTTAGGCTAACAATCAATAACAAAAGGTTAACTTGAAAATCTTTAAATGTTTCAGTGCTAAGCAATGGACTTCTAAGTCATTCATTGTTTGAAGAAATCACGCTATATATATAAAAATATTTTCAAATGAATTGTGATGAAATATGCTAAAACTTTGGGATGTAGCTAAGGCAGTTCTTAGAGGAAAATTTATGAACATATATACATACATTAGAAAAGAAGAAAAGCCAAAAATCACAAAGAATAAAAAAATAAACCCTGTAGTAAAGCAAACCCAATAAAATAGAAGGGGTGATAATAAAGATCAAGAATGACCAAAAACAAACAAACAAAAACAAAAACAAATGGCACCAATTGTCAACATCTAGAACAAAAAGAGGTCATCACTATCCTATAGACAATGAAAATATTATGAGAATATTATATAATGACTCTATGCCAATAAATTTGAAAAATTGTAATGAAATTGGCAAATTATTTCAAAAACACAACTTACGAGTTTTACAGAAGACAATAGTCTCCTACTCCATACTTATTAGGAAAATTGGTTAGTAATTAAACATCTTCCCGTAAGGAAAAAGTCAAGTCCACATAGTTCACTGGTGAATTCTCCTGAACTTCAAAGAAAGAAACAACACCAGTTTTACACAAACTCTTGAAGAGAAGAGAGAGAGAGAGAACATTTCCTAACTTTTTGGATGAGGACAGCATAACCTTGGTATTAAAACAGAGCCAGACATTACGAGAAAGGATAATTACAGAATAATTCCTGTAAAATCATAAATATAAATTCTAAACAAAATAATAGCAATCAAATTCAGTGTTCTATAGTGCTTCATGACAAGTTTGAGTTTTTTCCAGAAATGTGAGGTTGGCTTCACATTTGAAAACCAATTATATAATTCCCCACATGAAAAGTATAAAGGAGTAAAGTCATACTTCAATAGATTTGAAAAAAGCATTTGATAAAAGTTCAACATTTATTGCCCTGGCTGGTGTGGCTCAGTGGATTGAGCACTGGACTTTGAAACAGAGGGTTGCTTGTTCGATTCCCAGTCAGGGCACATGCCTGGGTTGTGGGCCAGGTCCCCAGTTGGGGGTATGCAAGGGGCAACCACACATTGATGTTTCTCTCCCTCTCTTTCTCCCTCCCTGCCCCTCTCTCTAAAAATAAATAAATAAAATCTTTTAAAAAGTTCAAAATTTATTCATGGTAAAAATTCCCAGTAAACTGGGAAAAAAGGGTATTTTCTTAATTTGATAATATGAAACCAAAAACACTACAGCAAATATTATACTTAATGATAAATTATTGATCAAGGGAAGTCTATTTCCTTTGAGACTGAAACAAATGAGAATGCCCACCACTACTTCTATTTAATATTGTATGGGAGGTCCAAGCCAGTGCAATAAGGCAGGAAAAAAATATGTAAGATTTGGAAAGGGAAATTAAAAAAGCAATGATTATTTATTGATGGTATCATTAGGTATATTTGAAATTTTTTAAAATCCACAGATATGGTATAAGATTAAGTAAATTCAGTTATAGTTCTATAAGTTGACAATAAGCAATTAGAAAATAAAAAATATTTCATTGACATTTTTAAAATTAAAAAAATTAATTTTAATTTTTTAAAGGACATATTTTTGTCAGGAATAAATCTGACAAAATATGTTTCTGATTCTAAATGGTAAATCTACAGAATATTCCTGAGAGGAAAAGAAGTCTTTTAAAAATATATTTTAGCCCTGGCTGGTGTAGCTCAATGGATTGAGTGCAGGACTGAAAACCAAAGGGTCACAGGTTCAATTCCCAGTCAGGGCACATGCCTGGGTTTCAGGCCAGGTCCCCAGTGCGGGGCACACAAGGGCAACCAAACACTGATGTTTCTCTCCCTCCCTTTCTCCTTCTCTTACCCTCTCTCTAACAATAAATAAAAACATTAAAATAAAATAAAATAAAATATATTTTATTGATTATGCTATTACAGTTGTCCCATTTCCCCTCCTTTATTCCCCTTTATCCTGCACACCCTTTCCCACCTACATTCTTCCCCCCTGCTTTAGCTCATGTCCATGGGTCGTACATATAAGTTCTTTGGCTTCTACATTTCCCATACTATTTTTAACCTCCCCCTGTCTATTTTCTACCTGCCATCTATGCTACTTATTCCTTGTATCTTTTCTCCCTCTCTCCCCTTCCCACTCCCCCACTGATAACCCTCCATGTGATCTCCATTTCTGAGATTCTGTTCCTGTTCTAGTTATTTGCTTAGTTTGTTTTTGTTTTTTTAGGTTCAGTTGTTGATAGTTATAAGTTTGTTGTTATTTTACTGTTTATATTTTTTATCTTCTTTTTCTTAAATAAGTCCCTGTAACATTTCATATAATAAGGGCTTGGTGATGATGAACTCCTTTAACTTGGCCTTATCTGAGAAGTACTTTATCTGCCCTTCCATTCTAAATGAGAGCTTTGCTGGATAGAATAATCTTGGATGGAGGTCCTTGCCTTTCTTGACTTTGAATATTTCTTTCCAGCCCCTTCTTGCCTGTAAGATTTCTTTTCAGAAATCAGCTCATAGTCTAATGGGAACTCCTTTGTAGGTAACTATCTCCTTTTCTCTTGCTGCTTTTAAGATTCTCCCCTTATCTTTAACCTTGGGTAATGTAATTATTATATGCCTTGGTGTGTGATTCACTGGGTCCAACTTCTTGGGAGTCTCTGAGCCTCCCAGACTTCCTGGAAGTCTATTTCCTTTGCCAGATTGGGAAAGTCCTTCATTATTTTTTCAAATAAGTTTTCAGTTTCTTGCTCTTCCTCCTCCTTCTGGCACCCTTATGATTCAGATATTGGAATGTTTAAAGTTGTTCTGGTGATTCCTAAGCCTCTCCTCATTTTTTTGAATTCTTGTTTCTTCATTCTGTTCTGGTTGACTGTTTATTTCTTCCTTCTGCTCTAAACTGTTGATTTGAGTCCTGGTTTCCTTCCCATCACTGTTGGTTCCCTGTACATTTTCCTTTATTTCACTTTTCATAGCCTTCACTTTTTCCTCTATTTTGCAACCATATTCAACCAATTCAGTAAGCATCCTGATTACCAGTGCTTTGAACTGGTAGGTTGGCTATCTCCGTCATTTAGTTGTATTTTTTCTGGAGTTTTGACCTGTTCTTTCATTTGGGCCATTTTTTTTTTTTTGCCTCGGCCCACCTGTTATGTAGCAAGGGGTAGAGCCTTAGGTATTTACCAGGGCGGGGCAACCCACTTGGCTATATGTGGGGAGAGATCTGAGAGGGAACAATGCTGTTTGCTCAGCTCCGGGCTGGCTTTTAGTCACTTCCTCTGTTCCCCACAAGCAAATTGGACCCTTCTGATACTGATTCCCAGGTGGGTGGGTTTATGTACATTCTAGGACCCTGCGGGTCTCTCCAACGAACTCTCCTGTGAGGCTGGGAGTTTCTGCTGCTGCCTCAACCCCCACAGGTGTTTTCAGTCAGAGGTTCTGAGACTTTATTTTCCCCAGCTGGAGCCCTGGCTTGCGCAGTCTGTCTCACTCCCTAGTTGTTCCTCCTGGTTTATCTGCACGCAAATGTAGGACCACCAGCTCCACCAGCTGCCACCTCACCCTGTCTGCCTGCCACTGCCTTGCTTGCCCTGGTCCTCCAGCCTCTGGCTGCTGCCTTGTGGTGAGTCCTCTTTGCCCTGGCTGCCCGTCTCCACCCTTCCTACTGGTCTCGATGAATGTTTCTTTTTTAACTCCTTGGTTGTGGGACTTCCACACAGTTAGACTTTCTTTCAGTTCTGGTTGTTTTGTTTTGTTTTTAAATATGTCGTTGTCCTTCTTTTGGTTGCACAAGGAGGCAAAATGTGTCTACCTATGCTTCCATCTTGGCTGGAAGTCAAGAAGAAGCCTTTAAATAAACGATAGACTGTGTTCATAAACTGGCAGTGTCGATACTGTAAAGTGGTCCATTCTTCCCTCCGTTGATCTACAGATTCACTTCAACCTTAACAAAACCTCATAGACTGCAGATAAGAATGTCAAATGGTGGACCCTCTTTGGAAAGCAGTTTCTACAAAGGATAAATATAATGTAGCGTGTGACCCAGCAATCCCAATCCCAGGATAAATTAAAACATGTCCATGTTCCGGCCCCAAGTGCTTTGGGAGCTGTGGACTTTGGTGCAGATATGACCAAGTCCAAGAACCACCCCATGAACAACCAATCCCAAAAAGCAGAAACAGCACCAAGAAACCCCCATCACAAAGATACAAATCTCTTAAGGGGGTAGACCCGAAGTTCCTGAGAAATATATGCTTTGCCAAGACACACAACAAGAAGGGCCTGAAGGCCAACAGGGCCAAGGCCATGAGCACATGTGCCAAGGCTACCAAGAAAGGCCCTCATAAAGCCTAAGGAGGTCAAGCCCAAGATCCCAAAGTGTGGCAGCCGCAGGCTCAGTTGGCTTACCTATGTCACTATTTGCCCTAAGCTTGGGAAATGTGCTTGTGCCCACACCAACAAGGGTCTCAGGCTGTGCTGGCCAAAGGCCAAGATCAAGGCTCACACCAAGTCTCAGGCTGCAGCTGTGGCTCAGGCTCCAGCTCCAGTTCCCATCTGGCTCCAACTCAGGCTCAGGTTCCAAGAGGTGCCCAGGCCCCCACACAGATTCCACAGTAGAGACCTCTGTCTGCTGATGTGAGGACGAAAGGACTGTGACCCAAGGGCTGCTGTCTTCATGGGGCTGGTGTCCTCCCGTGATAATGGGTACAGATAAACCTGAGGCAGGATCTGTCAGTCAAAATAAACCAGTTTAAAAAAACATGCATCTACAAAAAAACTTTGCACATAAAATGTTCACAGTAGCATTTATTCATAATAGCCCAAATGTTAAAAAAAAGACCCAGATAACCATCAAATAATGAACAGACAAATCAAATGTAGCACATCCATAACATGAAATATTATTCAGCTGTAAGAAGGAAAGGGATGCTGGTACATGCTGCCACCTGGATGAACCTTGCAAACACGATGCTACGTGAAAGAAGCAACTCATGAACTACCACATATTTTATGATGCCATTTGTGTGAAATGTCCAGAATAAGCAAGTTGATAAAGGCAAAAAATAGAGTTGATGACTGCCTACGGGCTGGGGGTGGGGAGGAGTGACTGCTAATGGGCTTGTGATTTTTCTGAAGGGGGATGAAAATGCTCTGAAACTGATTGTGGTGGTGGCTGCACAACTCTGTGGACACACTAAAACCCACTGAGTTATCCATGCATTTAAATTGGTAATTTTTACGTTATGTGAAAGAAGCCTCAAAGCTATTTTTTTTAATTTTTTTAGAAGTTATTTATTTATTTTTTTAGAGAGGGAAGGGAGGGAGAAAGAGAGAGAGAGAGAGAGAGAGAGACATCAATGTGTGGTTGCTGGAGGCGTGGCCTACAACCCAGGCATGTGCCCTGGCTGGGAATCGAACCTGCGATGCTTTGGTTCGCAGCCCACGCTCAATCTACTGAGCTATGCCAGCCAGGGTGTATTTTTTTTTTTTAACTCAGTAAACAAATTCCTGAACTTTTTTGGTGGAAATTGACAAGGCAATTCTAAAAATTATAGGAAGATGCAAAAGGTGAGAATAACAAAAACAGTCTTAAAGAAGTACAAAGTTGGAGGACTTGAACTACCTGTTCATAAGGCTTATTATGTAGCTACAATAATGAAAGCAGTTAGTACTGGCAAACGTATGGATGAATAAACTGATGGAAAACAATGGAGAATCTAGAAACAGACACATCTCTATGGTCTGATGATATGATACAGGGAAAGAATGATCTTTTCAATAAGTGGTACTGAATAACTTGAATATCCCTGTGGAAGAAAAATGAACCTCGACTTCTACATCACACTATCTAAAAAAAAAAAAATAGCCCTGGATGGATTGTTAATCCAAATGTAAAGAACAATACAAATATGTTTTCAAAATTCTGAAAAAAATTATTTGCCACCTAGAATTTTAAGCCCAGTAAATTGATCAATTAAGTATAAGGGTAGATTGAAGATATTTTCAGACATTCAAAGTTTCAGAAGTTATATCATTTTTGCACATGTTCTAAGAACCTATCGGAGAGTGTGTTCCTGAAAAACAAGAGAATAAGAAAGAGGAAGACACGGGCTTCCGGAAATGTGGAAATCAGATGTAGGGAAGAAGTCACCAGAGTCCCAAAGAGGACAGAGAAAGGCGATTCCAGCACGAGAGCTGTTTCCAGGGTAGGAGGGCACAGGGACTGGGGTGGACCAAACGGCTGAAGAAGCGGCTGCTTTGAGAAGAGGAGACGGACAGAATACCTAATGTGTCCCAATGCCTTGACAGGGGATTTTGGACAACTGGGGTTCCAATAATGCTCATTCCATAGAAAACTAAAGGAACAACAGCAACAACAAAACAAGAGGATTGTTAATTCCAGGAGAACGAAAAGCAAAAGTGATCCCAGTGTCCTACCCGGCTCAGACACGAATAACAATGACATAGTCCCGATTCCGCAAAGACCCAATACTGGCCTAACCCAAATTATTGTGTGACCGTGTGGAGAGGTCGATGGGACTGCAAACATGACTGAGTGTGGTCAAGGGGAGGCGTTGAAAAGAATCAAATCCTTATCTTCCAGACTGGGAAGTAAAAAAAAAAAATTCCCAAAACTCAAAAATCAAGAATTGGCCACAAAAGCTTATTTGTCAGAGATATGAAGAACTTCTCCGCGAAAAGCCAGCTGAGTTAGAAATCACTGGCTCTGGGGAGCAGGAAGCGGGTGGGAAGAGGTACGGGGCTGCTGTTTCCTTATATAACCTGTACCTTTCGCCCATTACACCACGTACCTGTGTACCTTTGGTAAAACCTAAAATGACCTCTGAAACTAAACATGAACAGTAAAAGAAAAAGAAAACTCCTAAAAGAAAACAATGAAGGAAAACAAAACAAATTCATTATTTTAGGATTACACAAAGAATTCCTACACATACACACCTAACCATAAAGAAAAGATGAATACATTTTATTTCAGTAAAATCAAAGATTTCTATTCATCAAAGGACATCATTAAGTGACAATGCAAGCCCCAGAGGGAAAGATATTATAAATGGCAAGGGACTCATAGAGATTATATTAAGATTATCCTATAAAATAACAGAAAACAATTTTTAAATGGACAAAAGCTTAATATGCTTTTCATAAAAGAAGATATACAAATAACTAATAAATACATGAAACATTATTCAAAATAGGTATCAGGGAAATACAAATTAATGCCACAATGAAATACCACTACACATTCACCAGAATGGCTAAAAGTTTAAAAACCAACAATACTAACTGTTGACAAGGATGTGGCTACTGCAATTTCCATACTTCTGGGTGGAGAGCAAATTCTACAGCCACTTTAGAAACAACCCTGGCAATGCCCACAGCAGCCAGGCATTTGCACCCCCTGGAACCCAGCAGTTCTGCTCTCAGGTACGTGTCCAACAGCAGTGCACAAATGTATGACTCAAAAGGGTATTGCAAGTTTGTTAGTAGTCATTTTACTCCAGATAGTAAAAACCAGAAAGAGTCCAGGGGCCATCAGCAGTAGAAGGTGTAGATAAATAGTGGTGTATTCATTCAATGGAATACTGTGTACAATGCTGAAGAACAGCCTGCTGCTACATGCAAAAACCCAAATGAATCTCACAAACATAACATTGAGTGAATGAAGCCACTCACAGACACAAAGATATGCTATCTGTTTCCATTTACACGAAGTTAAAAAATAAGCAAAATTATTTTATAGCGACAGAAGTGGGTTGTCTTGAAGAAGGACAGCTGGGTGGGGTATGAGGGAGGCTTCTAAGGTGCTGTTAAGTTCTACTTTGCAAAAGTGCAGGAAGTATGCACTTACGATTTGTGCACTTTACAGTAAGCATGCTATGCCTCAATTTTAGAAATTCCTCTTCCTCTTTCCTTTCTTTTCTCTTTTCTTCCTTTGAGTTCCCTTCCCTTTCCTTCTCTGCATGAACAATTTGGTCCTATAGCTGTTAGGTTGGCCAGAGTCAGGTAGACGCTCATTGCAGTGGTGGTGAAAGCCACAGTGGCCCAGAGAAAGGTCTCAGAGCCAGAGTGGGGTGGTGAGGGCACCCACCAGGGGCAGAGGAAAGCTGGCGTGGTTAGGGACCCTGGCAGGGAGAGGGCACCCAGGCAATGGAGTGATCCAGCGCAGTTTAGTGGAGCCCGGCTGAGGAGGGCATCCCTCATGGGGATGATGGCCCGGCGTGGGAAGTCAGAGCCAGTGCTTACGAAGGACGCTATGCTTATGGACGGCCAGGTGTGGGTTTCAGCCTGGGAAGAGCAAAGGCATCAGTCCTCCCAGACAAGGATCCCACCCTTGTGACCTCATTTAACCTTGGTTACATCTTTAAAAGCCCCATTTCCAAAGACAGTCCTGTGGAGGGTGACAGCTTCCATGTGAATTTTGAAGGGGCATCATTTAGTCTAAAATGAAGACAAATCAGAAAGATGCAGATGCCAGCTTGAGGAGGTTCCCACTGGCTGAATCTGGACAATGTCAACATCAAAATAAATATTAATACTGATAAAAATATATGAGTAAATAACTGGAGAAAAGATAAACTTCTGCATGTAGTCAATGACAGAAGAAACAGTAGAATTAGATAATCACTAGTTAGCAACCATCATAATAAAAAATATTTTAGCCAAGAGACATCAGTGGATGCTAAAATCGGTCCAGTTTGGATGAGGAATGGGACTTTACATAGTGCTTTGCAAAGTGCATCCCTACAAACAAACAAACAAACAAAACCTTATTGATTACATTGGGAAAAGGGGTAACTTTACAGTAGAGAAACCTGGCAGATACCATCTTAATCAACATATCAAAGTTCACCTCATCTGAAGTGGGACAAGCTGAAATCCTACATCATCTGTTACGCTTCAGTCAGAACACAGCATCCCTTCTTGTGGCTTTCCGCTCCAAAATAAGTAATTTAAATCTCATCCTGAGGAAACATGGGGCAAGCCCAGCTGAGGGGTGCTCTGCACACTCACCGGCTTGTGGTCTTCGACACTGACAAAGTCACCATCCAGCGGAAGACCGAGGAGCCATTCCACACCGAAAAGGACTGAAGATGTATGGGAACTAATGCAGGATGCTGAGTTGGGTCTTTTTGCTGCCAAAACAAAAACAAACCCATTATTGGGACCGATGGCAAAGCATGAATAAATTACAGTAATATAGCTATAATTTTTATGGTTGTCTTGTTGTTATTTAGGAGAACGCCATGGTAGGCTTTACATACTTAAGTATTCGAGGTGATGGAGCAACATAGTAGCAATTGGCTCTCAAATGCTTCAGAAAACAAAAGGTCTTTACACTCTTCTGGGGAACTTTTCTGTAAATTTGACATCATTTTCAAATAAGAAGAAAAGACTGTGACAAAAAAAAAACGTATAACTGTTACATGTACGGAGGAAGTACGTGTGTGTATGTGCCAGCAGCCAAGGGATGGAATGTTTCGGACATGTATTATTTCTGTTTTTTCTAGCATTCATTCCTCCTTCTTCCAAAAACAGCATCCAGATTTTATTTTGGGGAACTGCCCCTCCCCTCCTCTTGGTCCATGTGTCACTAGTGTGGGCGTGTGCCTAGGTCAACCAGCATATTGCATCTGCCCGGCCACCGTCATTGGTTTAGGGAAGGGCTCAACCGGCCCAATATGGGTCAACATTGGGATTTTTTTTTAAACTATTGTGAAAGAGGCTCTGTTTTTCTCCTGGGGTTGCTTAGTTTTTCGAAAATAAACCTGGAACTGCCCGAGACCACCACGTGGAGCCAGACTGTCCAAGGAAACAAAGGCGTTTCAGAGAAAAACAAAAATGAAGAGAGAAACTGAGTCTTCCTGATATCAGTTTAGCCCATAGACCCAGTTGCACTTGGACTTTCTGGTTAAATCGGCCAAACATATTTAATTTTCTGCTTAAGCCACTTTGAGTTAGTCTGTTGGCACTCGCAACCAAAAGAATCATGACTAATGTTAGGAAATTCCTAATTCAGCTGGGCTGGAGTTCAGGGCAGGGAAGAGGGGGGGAGAAAGGGTAGGAGAGGAGAGAACTGTGGCCGACAGCCAGACATGGCAGGGCCTCTGAGCATCAGGATTCAGTGGGAGTACCCCAGGGCCTCTTAAAGGTACTTTTAGAAAAGCGATGAGTGCAGGTGGCAGGAGACAATGACCTAACAGAAGTCCTCGAGTGACTTTGGACAAAGCTTGGGCTTGGGTTTTTGTCTCCCAGTCAACTGCGCTTCACAACAGCACGCGCCCCAGCCCAGAGCTCAGTGGCCACGCCCTTGGCACAGCCCTGACCAGAGACGCCTGCAGGCTTGGTCCTGATCTTCACTTCCAAGTTCATGGTAACTGTGCCTTGCATTTCTTCACACCGCCTCTGTTTACAAAGCACCCTGTCTCTGGTTTATGCAATGGAGCATTGGGCAACCTCATGAAGGGGCAGGGCTTGGATGATTCCCATTGTACAGATGTGGACAGTAGGGCTGAGCGAGGTAAAGCAACTCGCTCTAAGTCACACAGCTGTTCAGCGGCAGAGCCAGGACTAGGGGACGGGGCTCCTCTCACCAAGTCCAGAGCTCTTTCTAGAGCCTCCTGTGCTTTAGAATTTCTGGGGCATGGCACGTCTAACCTGCTATGGGAAGTGTGGTGGAAGACAGAATCTCTCCTTTTGGATTTTAGGACTGCCCTTGAGTGAGTGGGCGGGGGGCCAGGCTCTCATGGAACATGAGCCTTCAGGAGAGGGGCGTGGGGTGGGAACGCTGTCAGGGGTCAGGATGCTGGAGAGGGGGGTGCTTCACAGGGGAACACTCAGTCCCTGGAACAGGACCCACGGGACAGCCCCATACTAGGCATTGGGCAGGGCCCCGGGGAGTCAGGAGCTGAGGAAGATTAGGTTGGACCCCACACCCAAGGAGCCCACCACTATTTTGTGGAAGACACATGGAGGGGAAAACAGTCACCAACACTGCAAGCAGGATGAGTAACAATTGTGTGTTACGTAATATACAGTGCACGCTTACTTGTGTCGGGCACTGTTCCGGGTGCTTCAGTTCTCCCAACAGCCCTGTGAGAAAGACCTATGACACCCCCATTTTAGAGATGAAGACACTGAGGCACATAACAGGGAAGTTGCCCAAAGTCACACAGTTGAGTAAAGGAGGGGCTGGCGTTTGAAGTGGATGGAAGTCTCAGCTGGGAGTCTGAGCTCTCAAGAGCTCCACCCTACTGCTCCTGCAGATTCACCGGCCATCAGCTGCAGGTCAGGCACTGTGCTAGGAGCCAGGAAGAACAAGACAGAGGAGGCCCAATCTGCCCAGAACGCTAGGTTGGAGGGCAGGACAGGAGGACAAGCAGCCATGCAGCCAAGCAGAGCGTGGCTTCTGGGAGGGGAAGTGCAGGCCCTGCAGGAGATCTCTGATGGGGGTGTCAGGGACGGCTCCCCCGGAGGGGATACCCAAGGTGAGCCTCTGAAGCAGGAAGAGTCAGAGACGCACAGGAGAGCAGTCTGGGTGGTTAGGTGGAGCAGAGGATGTCCCGGTCAGAGGAGGGGCAGCCAGCACCAAGGCCTCAAAGCCGGTGAGAACCTGCACCCTGAAGCCTTGGAAGGGTGGGCCGAGTAAGGGTCCAGTGAGAGTCCCTGCGCATCAGGGCGAGGGTGGGGTGCTTGGGCACTGGCATCGAGTGGGGGTGTGGTGCAGTTGAAGGGGTGCGTTTGCTTCAGACGGTGCAGGTCAGGCACCAGGGTGCCTGCGGTCAGACAGGGAAAAGCCCCCGCATTTAGAGACAGGAAAATGAGTTCCTGCGCATAGTGATGGGCCGGGGCGTGGACGTGACAGTGAAGAGGGATGTGTGATCGAGGGGCAGGAGTCGTCTAGGACGAGGGTAGTAACTCGGGAGAAGCGGGGCTCTGCCCGGCCAGGGCGTCTCACACGGGAGGGATCACTCTCGTAACCCAGCGCAGGAAGGGAGCGCAGGGAACCCAGACCGGTGGGAGGCGCTCAGGGCTCCCCAGGGACTAGTGTGAGCTGGCCCCAGCACAGCGTCCCGCTGGTTCGGAGCATGGAGTGGGAGGCGTAGGTGCCTGGAAAGCAGGGTCTTGCCCAGGTGAAAGGGGAAGGAAGAAGCAGGCAGGCTACTGGCCTTTTTAAGAAGGGCTTGGACAGGAGCCGGGAGGGGCAGGGAGAAGAGTGGGGGGGCTGGTGCTGGGATTCTCAGAGGTGTCAGGGCGGGGCCAAGGGGAGAGCAGCTCAGATCCGAACTCACGAATCCAGAGATTTTAGATGGAGAGACTTGGAGCCCAAAGCGATGGCCATTTGTGGGAGTTAAAAGCCGACTGTTGGCTTTTAGGCCTCCGTTAGAGGCCAATGTTGCCACTCCCTAGCAAGGCGACAGAGGGCAAGTTACTTAACCTCGCTGAACCTCGGTTTCCTCATCTGTAAGTGGAGCTAATGGTCCATATAGCTCATCGGGCTGTCGCGGAGATGAAGACAAAGTAAGCAGGAGCAGGGACGGGGATGGGGGGGTTCTGACACTCATTAGGTCCATGGCTGTTATCATTCTGTAGTTTAGGCTGTTTTACAGACATGTAAGTGTAGGGGAAGAAAGAGGCTTTCTGGGGGCATAAAAAGGCTTAGATTTTTGTCCTAGCCCCTCCCCCACAGCCTTGGGAGAAGCTTCCTGGACTTCGGGGGGCCCTGTCTGTGTAATGGGGCCGTGAGCACCTCCCACAGTAGACTTGGAACGGAGCGGAGCGGACACCACGGGCAGGAGTGTGTGACTCAGCCGGACAGGCTGTGGTGGAGGGTCGGTCCAGCTGGCAGGCGGGCCTGCCTAGGGCTGCGGATCCTCGGGGCCTCTCTGGACTCCCTTCGGGGATTTCTTTATCTGCTGTGGAATGCGGCCCTTGTAGGAACCAGGGAAGAATGTTCCCCACACTCTTAGCATTAGAAACCCCTTAATAGGCGTTGGGCTCACACACCAACCACCACGTCGAAGCGAATTTTTTAAAATATTGCCTTTCTAAAATAATAAAAATGCAACTTGGCAAAAGCAATATGAAGGGTAATTGTTTCATATCAGCGAGAGAGACGGTGCGGCTGAAACTTCCCACCGAGATATCTCTGCCCTGTGTGACAACAAGGGGCCGTGAGGAGTTCTCTCATCTTGCCCGTTTCTTTTCCTGCTCCTTATTTGTACGAAATTAGAAAATCCGAAACCACAATTACAGGCCATTAGAAATGACAGCAAATGCTCGGTGGCACCGTCAGATGGTTGTGGATTCAGACCAAAGAAGTAGCCGGAAATCACAGAGCCGTTTCGCAGCAAAGACTGTTTTCTGCTCTCCGGGACGCTAGGTCCAAAGGTACAGATTCCAAAAGTTACAGGACTGGGTGTTTCATCCGGAGAGAGTGGCAAATGGAACCGCAATCCTCTCTTGAGTTGAATTTTGACCTCAAACGGAATTCTTTAAGTTCTGATGTAATCATTTGGATGTGGCTTTTAAATACTCTAAATAATATGTCACTGGCTCCTTCCTCCCGCTCAGAAACAACGATCACCAAGTGCTGAGAAAGGACGAAACTCTCATGATGGAGGAGTCACACCACAGTCTGGTTTTAAGAACCTTTGCTAATTTAATACTCAATGGTAAACACCATAATAGTTTGGTGGTGTCTGGGCCACACAGATGTTGAACGTATGGTTACCTGAACAGGTCACTTAAGATCTTAGAAGTGGTCTTGAGTGTTATTATCAATAACGACACAAAACAATGGTTTTGTCTCGTCATTCTTTCCAAAACTCCTTGCAGAAACCTTTTCCTTCCATAGCTAAACTATCTCAGGGTGGAAGAGTGGACTTGAACTTGCTGCCTTTGTCTTTGCCTAGGATGCTGAAAAGGAGTATTCTCAGTGAATGAAACAGGATAGCAGTTACAATTTTCACTATTTCCTTCAACTCTGTATTGGGTAGGATTTAGATTGGACCATTCATTACAGAGATCCAAAGTAATAGTGGCTTAAACAAGACAGCGATTTATTTCTCTTCCATCTAAATAGCCCAGAGACAAGTGGTCCAGGGCTGGAAAGGTGGTTCTTCTTTGTTGGTTTGTCCAGAGACCCAGAGTCCTGTCTTACCACAACATGATGTTCCAGGCAGTAGGTGGAGGAAAGTGGGGTGGAAAGACACGCCCACTCTCGATAAAGACCTGAAAGTCATACTTCAGCTCACATCCCATTGGCAGAACATTGTCACATGACCACACCTAGCTCAATGGAGGAAGGGAAATGTCGTTTTTTATTCTAAGTGGTCATGTATTCAACTGAAAGTTGGGAATACTCTTGCTATGAGAGAAAAGGGGAGAAAGGATATTGGGGGACAATAGCTGACATTGCGAAATGCTGAGGGGAAAGAAGGAAACAGACAGGAACTGGCTTTAAGGTGCAACTTCTTTCATCCTTGGACGGATGCCCTTCCTGGTACTGTCCCAACAGTGGTTGTCAAACCATCTTTTCAGTTCATACCATGATTCACGAAATACTCACTTAAGCAAAGAATCTTTTTTTTTCTGAAGCATGGGCCCTTAGTGATAAAACGAAAAGTTACTGAACCCTTTTTTCTGATACACAAACTACACATATGCCAATGTGTTTGGACTCTGCACATCAATGATTTAAACTGACTTCACACACATGGGCCCAAATGAATTTTTGAAAAGAGAGGTGAGATAAAACCATTTCTTTAAGTCATTGATGATGCCACTTGAGACCAGTCCTAGATCTTACACAGCTTGCTCAGATGGCAATATGTTCAATGCCTGTGATAGTCCAAACCTAACCTTAGGGGAACACAATTTTACAATTTTTTTAATGAGGAGTATAAGACAACAGGATTTGTTAAGACCCAACTATTTCCTCATAATAGATGCCGTTGACACTGTGTGAAGCCCAACCCGTCAACTGATAAAAGGAATTTGCCAAAAGTAGGTTCTGTATTTTTAAGAAAAAAGTGTCATTAATAAGCTGTTTTACAAACTTCTCAGACAGTGTTATGTGTATCTGTGTGTTACTACGAGGAATGAAGTTTTAAATGCTGCCTGAGTAGCTTTGTTTTTCTCCCTGCTTTTAGTGTGTTGGGGCGGGGGAGGGGAGAGGCGGGGCATGGGGAAATCCATCAATTTTGTCCTGGAAAGCTTATTTTACTCTTGTTCTGGAAAAAAAAAAAACCTCTAATGGTTTACCAGAAAGGTCACTGTGCTGTGTTTGAAAATAATGTGGAAGTCATGATGGCTTTATGCCACTGTTTGACAAAGTGTCATAACAAACACACACGGGGGATTAGAATGGGATGGGTAGCCAGCCCAGCGAGATCCAGGGCTGAACATCCAATATCATACTCACTATTTACACTTTTCTGTGTCAGCTGCCCGTGTGCAATCATCACACATACCCCAATCCTTAGAGGTGTACATTTTTAGACTAGATTCTTGTTCACTGTTTACTTTTATAACACTACTCTCAGATGAGGTATTTGGGTTACTATTTTCATCACTCTCCTTAAGCTTTAATGAGCCACTTTTGAACCACTGACTTTTTATTTGAGTTGAGGATATTACACGTCACAAAAGTAATCACCAAAACCCCATAAATGACTTGAAAATATATCTCCTGGGACAAACTGCCAAGACAGACCAACCAAATTCAAACGTGGTAGCACATGTGCAATGTTGAAGAACGAGACAGTTATTAAGAACATAATGATGTGGCTGTGAAAATCTTGATTTTGCATTTCAAATGTCTGGATAAAATAATTCTATCCTTTTTCCTTGGAAACCTCCAGCACCTACGGATCACTCACAGACCTTGAGGGACCCCCAACGGTCCATGGACCAAAATTTAGGAAAATTTTTATAGCCATTAAGTCTTCTGTCTGAGTCATGAGCTGGAGGGTGGCGGCGTGTGTCCTGTTACTCAGGTCTCTGGCCATATCCAGCTCTAATGATAAATCACATAAAGGGACATCCAAGAGAAATCTAGGCAATGTAATCACCAGAAACCCAGGCAGTTCAGTCAGAAGGAGAGGACACTCACTGAAACATGATGGAGCTGTCAGAACCCTGCTCATGAGAGGCAGCTCCAGCCGCACGGTCACACGGTGTCCCTGGTTGTCAGGTGCTCGGCCTCTGTAAGGCCCTTTGGCATGTAAGAAGTGGTTTTTCAAACAGTGTATAGTCCTCCAGCGTGGATGGTCTTTCTCCAAAACCCTAGGAATCTACATTGTGATTCTCCTATTGAAATGTCAAAGTCTTTTTTGATGTCACAAATACTTCTAATACCATAGGGTCTTATGGCGGGTCTTCCGGTGTACGTGGCCACAGCTGGCACAGCTGCAGAGTTCTTTCCTGCTTTAGGTCTCACTCAAATTTGGCAGCTTTTTATATCACCTGTAAATGGGTCAGAGCAGTTTTTCCAAGTATAAAACTTCTCTCCAGAGTTGGGAGAGGCCTACCAGTGGGGTTTTCTTATGAGATATACAAGATACAATGATGCCCCCTCTTCTTTGGAGGGATGTTGGAACATGGCCCAGACACCAAGCATCTAAAGACTTCACTGGTGTTATGAACCCAAAATCTTTGTAAGGATTTTTCTTTCTACCTCCTGGAGTACATGTGTCTTACCAGCGTTCCCTCCACTTCTTGTTCTTCTGGTTTAATTAACATGATGCTAATTGTAGATCATCAAAATAGCAGATCAATCTGATATTCTGCAGAGTGTTCAGAGGACCCAGTCCCTTCAGGCTGTATTATGACAGGGACTGGGAGAATTGTATAACTGGGGGCAAGGCCTTAAGTGTGTGCTGCTGTCCATCCCAAGTGAATGCCCCTCCATCCTTATATGGATAAAAAAGAATGCATTTGCTGCACCCATAGCCACATGCTGTGCACCTGAGGCATGCACACCTGCCTTAGTGAAGATACCGCACCTGGCCCAGCAGCTGCAGCTGGAGGTAGTACTTGGTTGCATTTCAACATGCCTGTCGTCCTCTAGCATGATGTGTCTGTCCCAGCATGCCCACTTCCCTGAACGTCTGCTGTCTCCTATGGTACTTCTAGCATTCCTACTTTACTTATGGCAAAGCCGGTCAGTCAGTGATCCAGGTCCAAAATCCCATTGTAGTGTCTGCTTCTTTGGACCACTCCTGGTGCCAACAGTCTTAGGACGGGCCCCCAGGTTACAGACTCTGACATGGAGATTGGTTGGGGAGTGAATGAAGTAGGACTGGGCAGAGGGAGGTCTTTAATTGCAAAAGCCTCATCTGATGCACAAGGGTGGAACTGAGGTGGTCCTTCAGAGTTGTTCCCCCTGAAGACAAGGGGTCAGGGCTTTTGTACCCTGATGACCAGTCATAGGATGACTGCCTCTGAGGAGGAGCATGATCTCCGGCAGAGTAGCCACCTTCAGATGACAGCAATACTGGGAGAGGGACAGGGAGCCAACTGCCTGCCACATTTCTATCAGCTGGGGAATGGGTGTCTCATCCTGTGTGCCCAGGCAGTACACCCTAGATGTGCCTTCAACACAGGCTGGGGAAGGGCAGGTTTCAAAGCCAGCCCTGAGCGATGCTGAGTCCCACATGTACCTGAACCACGACAGCCAGCTCTTCCAGAGTTGTTGAGCCTGCGGATCTATCATGGCGGTATTGAGCCCCTGCCTGCAAAAGGCGGTGTGGCGAAACCTGCTGCTTGTGTACCCAGATGGGCTGACAGGCCGCCAACAGATGGACTACATCAAACGCAGGAGTCAGGAACATGAGCCCCAGGAGAGCTAGTACACTCAGCGAGCAAGGCCCAAGGACCTGGAATTCAGCCGCAGCACGCTTTTCAGGGATGTGCTGCATACTGACCAAGGAAGCTGGAAGGACTTGGCATCCTTCCCATCTGACCAGCTCAGCACCTGCTGGACCTTAGACAAAGTGCAGCCCACCTGAGAGCAGATGGACTGTGTGAAGGGCAGGGCAGCCGTTGTCAGTGATGATCGTTTCTCAGCCCGTGACATCCTGGGGGCTGATTATGTCCCAGTCTTCCAGCAGCGGGCTGTTCTCCGTGGGCTGAATCTCTACACGCAGCTGCAGGTAAGGTTCGAGGCTGTGGTGAAGGCTGTGCCGAGGTCCCAATCAGACAGGAGTGAGAGGTAAGCTTCCGGTCCCAGCTGATCCTGGCCCAGGTAGCTGGGGCCAAAGTTATTCCCACTCAAGCCAAACGCTTGGATGAGGATGTGCTGACACATCGAGTAGGGTGACCTGGGGGTCTACAGCAAAAGAGTGAAACTCAGGTGGCAAGAAGCTCTCCCATTTCTTGGCTCAGGACCCACACCACTTCCGGCTCCTCCTCCTCAGCAGCTGTCATTTGGACTCCCCTGCCAGGTGGGGGCGCTCCGGAGCCAGCCAAGTTCTAGGCCCCATAGGTTGACTCCATCTGGGTGACTGTTGCCAGCTGCCACCCCTACCAGTGCACTCACTGTAGAGTTCCGGCACCGAGGGCGCCACAGGACCCCAGCAATGCCCCCCACCCACTTTTCCTCCCACCTGGCACAGAGTGGAGGTCACCTGTGCCCCTATAATTCTTTTTATACATTGTTGGATTTGATTTGCTAATATTTTGTTGAGGCTTTTTGCATGTATGTACATAAGAGATGTTGGTCTATAGTTTTCTCAAATGTCTGGTTGGCCTCATAGTATAACATAGAAAGTATCCCCTTTGCTTCTATCTTCTGTAAGAGACTGCAGAGAATGGGTATAATTTCCTCTTTAAATTCTTGATAGAATTCACCAGTGAACCCACCTGGGCCTGGTGCTTTCTATTTGGGAAAGTTATTCATTATGAGTCCAATTCCTTTAATAGATGTAGGCCTACTCAAATTGTCTGTTTTTCCTTGTGGGAGTTTTGGTGGGTTGTGCTTCCAGAGAATTGGTCCATTTCAGCGAGGTGATCAAATTCGTGGGCATAGCGTTGTTCCTCATGTTCTTTTATTATCCTTTTAATGTACATGGGATTCGTAGTGATACCCTTCTTTCATGTACGTTAGTAATTTATATCTTCTCTTTTTTTCTTAGTTATCTTAGCTAAAAGCTTATTGATTTAATTGATTTTTTCAAAGAACCAGCTTTGAGTTTTATTGAATTTCTCAAGTGTCCATCAGTAGATGAGTGGATAAAACAACTGTGGGACATTTACATAATGGAATACTGCTCAGCCATAAAAAGAAGAAAGTTTTACTAATTTACTCAGTCGGTATTGATTTCCTATTTTTTTTTTAAAATTTATTGAATTTATTGGGGTGCATTGATTAGTATAATTATATAGATTTCAAGTGTACAGTTCTATAGTACATCATCTGTAATATTGTACTGTATGTTCACAACCCGAAGTCCAGTCTCCTTCCATCACCATTTATCCCCCCTTTATCCTCATTACCTCCCCCCACCTCTCTTTCCCTCTGGGTAAGGAAAGTCACCAAACTGTTGCCTGTGTCTATGAGGTTTTTCTTTTATTTTATTCAATTTTATTGATTTCTGCTCTAATTTTTATTTATTTTCTTTTGCTTACTTAAAAATTATTTTTTAATCTTTTAAAAAAGATTTTATTTATTTATTTTTAGAGATAAGGGAAGGGAGGGAGAAAGAGAGGGAGAAAGGTTAATGTGTGGTTACCTCTCATGCACCCCATCCTGAGGATCTGGCCTGCAACCCAGGAGTGTGCCCTGACTGGGAATTGAACTGGCGACCCTTTGGCTCACAGGCCAGCACTCAATCCACTGAGCCACACCAGCCAGGGCTCTACTCAGAATTAATTTGCTCTTGCTTTTCTACTTTTAAGGTAGAGTTTTAGATGACTAATTTGCAGTTTTTCTTTTTTTCTAATATATACATCCAATGTTACAAATTCCTCTCAAAGAGTACAAAACAAATTTTGATAAGTTATGTTAGTGTTTTTACTGAGTTCAAAATATGTTTTAATTCTCTTGAGATTTCTTCTTTGACCCATGTGTTATTTAAAAGTGCATTGTTTCATTTGGGATTTTCCAGGTATCTTTCTGGTGCTTATTTTTAATTTAATTTCATTGTGATCTGAAAGCAGACATTATATAATTTCTGTTATTTTAGATTTGTAAAGGTTTGTTTATTTATTTATATTTATTTATTTATTTATTTATTTTTAGAGTGAGGGAGAGAGACATCAGTGTGTAAGAGAAACATCAATAGGTTGCCTCTCACATGTCCCCATCCAGGGGCTTGGCCCGGAACTTGGGCATGTGCCTTGACTGGGAATTGAACTGGCAACCTTTTGGTTCACAGGCCAGCATTCAACCCACTGAGCCACAACAGCCATAGCTGTGAAGGTATATTTTATTGCCCTGGATATTATCAACCTTAATGAATGTTCTGTATGACCTTGAGAAAATGTGTATTCTGTTATTGGATGAACTAGTCTATCAATATCATTATATCTAGTTGATTGATGGTGCTGTTCAATTGGACTATGTTCTTACCGAGCTTCTGCCTTCTGGATCTGTCCCCTTCTGACAGAAGGGCGTTTGTTTTCATCTGTAACAGTGGATTCCTCTATTTCTCCTTGCAAGTCCATCAGTCTTTGCCTCACATAGTTTGATTCCCTGCTGTTAGGTGCACACATATCAAGGACCGTGATGTCTTCTTAGAGACTTGACTCCTTTATCAATATGGAACGCCTCTCGTTATCCCTGATAACTTCCTTTGCACTGAAGTCTGCTCTGTCTGAAAAAAATGTAGCTACTCCTTCTTTCTTTTGATTAATGTTAGCATGACATATCTTTCTCCATTCACTTACTTTTAATCTATATCTGTCCTCATATTTAAAGTGGGTCTCTTATAGACAACATATAGGAGTAGTTAGATGTAATTCTTATCTTTGTGCCTCTATAGGTAAGGTGTTTATTATAGGAATTGGTTGACCTGGTTATGGAGGCCTAGAAGTCCTGCAATCTTCTGTCTGCAAGCTGGAAAACCAGGAAAACCAGTGACATAATTCAATTCAAGTATGAGAACTAGGAGAGCCAATGGTGTAACTCCCAGTCCAAGGCCAAAGTCCTAGGAACTGGGGGGGGCGGGGCACTGGTATAAGGCCCTGCAGTTCAAAGGCCCAAGAACCGGAGGCTCCAATGTCCAAGAACAGGAGAAGATGGACATCTCAGCTCAAGAAGAAAGAGATGCAATTTGCCCTTTCTTCCCCTTTTTGTTCTCTTCTGGCCCTTAACAGTGTGGACAATGCCGGCCTATACTGCTTAAGGGCACACATTCTTTACTCAGTCTACTGAATCAAATACTAATCTCTGTCAAACACCACCTGGGGCACACCCAACATAATGTTTTACCAGCTCTCTGGGCATCCCTTAGCCCAGTCAAGTTGACACATGAAACTAACCAGCATATTAATCATAGTTGTTTCAAATTCTAGGTCTGATGATTTCAACTTCCCTGTCATATCTGAATCTGGTTCTGATGCATGCTCTGTCTCTTCAAACCATGTTTTCTGCCTTTTAG
Organism: Phyllostomus discolor; assembly: GCF_004126475.2. Lineage (NCBI taxonomy): Eukaryota > Metazoa > Chordata > Mammalia > Chiroptera > Phyllostomidae > Phyllostomus > Phyllostomus discolor. Next base: position 101,434,156 of record NC_040910.2, on the reverse strand, counting down.
TAAGTCTGGGGTTTTTTTCTTGATAGCCACACAAGGTACATTTGGTAGAAGGAACTGCTATGAATAGGCCTTTAGTAATGTGGTGGTAAGGTGGGGAGAGGGAAAGGACTTTCTAGTTCTATGATTAGGTCTCAGTCTTTTAATGAGCCTTTGCCCCTGGACTGTGAACTTCACAAGTACTTCTCCCACCCCCCACCCCTACCCCCACCTTAGGTGGAACAGGGTGGCTGGAGTGGGCTGGAGTTACATCTTTCCCTCCCTCCCACTGGTCAGGGTCTGGAAAACTCCAATGGTTTAGGCACTCGTGAGACTGTGTCTTTTGAGGACAGGTCTGGTGAAGAACAGAAAGCTCTGGTTATTTTGAAATGGTTCCTTTTCTCTTCCTCCTGACAAAAACATGAGGGGATTGGAGGGGGACATTTACTGTGAGAACCTTGCAGGACTCTTGGCATTAAAACTCAAAAGGCATGCCCCTGGCCCCCCACCATGACTGGGTCCCCCTGGAGTTTTCACCTCCCAGACTTGTCCAGACTGAGCCTCCAGCCATTCGTCAGCCACAGTCCAGCTTTTCCCACCTGGGCACTGGTGCCTGTGGAGGTTTCTGCTCCGGGAGGTTGTGATTCTCTGAATCCGCCCCTCTGTCCAGTTTGTGGGCCAGCTGTTTGCTCTGTGGTGAATCCGAGAGGAGTTGTTGGGTTTTCAGTGTATTCACCTTAATTGTTGTTAGGACAGAGTGACAACATCCAAACTCCTTACATGCCAGCCTAGAATTATCTTCATTTTTTTAAAGGATACCGTCACTTATTTGCCACTCTGCCAGTTATTTTATAGTACTTCAAATTCACCATTTCATTGCCTTCTGGTTTCCATCATTTCTGGGAAAATATTAGTTGTCGGTCTTATGTCTTAAAGATAACACCTATTTGGGTCTTACTTTCTTAAAAATCCAGTCCGATCATCTCTTTCTTGGAGTATTTAGATCATTTGCACTTGACGTAATTATCACTATGATTGATTTTAAATCTACCATTTTTCTATTTGTTTTCCACTAGTCCTATGCATTTTCATTTTTTCCCTGCCTTCTTCTGAATTAATTGGCTGTTTAAAAATATTCCTTTTATATCTATTAATGTCCAATAACTATACTTTTAATTATTTTTAGTGGTTGCTTTAGGGCTGGGATCTGCATACAGCTGATGAAATAATAATTTTTTTCGCCCTGGCTGGCATAGCTCAGTGGATTGAATGCGGGCTGGGAACCAAAGTGTCCCAGGTTCGATTCCCAGCCAGGGTGCATTCCTGGGTTGCAGGCCATAACCCCCAGCAACCGCACATTAATGTTTCTCTCTCTCTCTCTATCCCCCTACCTTCCCTCTCTAAATAATAAATAAATAAAAATAAAATCTTAAAAAAAAATAATAATTTTTTCAATAACAGATTTTATTTTTTAGAACAATTTTAGACTTACAGAAAATTGTGAAGGTAGTACAGAGTTTCTGAATATCCCATGTCCATTTTTCATGTTCTTAGCATCTTATGTTATAATTGCCTATTGGTTATAATTAATTAACCAATAAGAACACATTATTCTTAACTAAAGTCCATATTTTATTCAGATTTCCTTAGTTTAAAAAAATTGTGATAAAATATACATAATATAAAACTTACCACCTTACCCATTTTTAGGTGCTCAGTTCGCTAGTGTCAAGTACATTCACGCCATTGTGCAGCCAATCACAGAGCTCTTTTCATCTTGCAAAACTGAAACTTCACATCCATTAAACAACTTCCCATCTTCCTCTCACCCCAGCCTCGGGCTACCACCATTCTCCTTTCTGTTTCTAAGGATATGACCAATCTAGAGACTTTGTATGTGTGGGATTATACTGCATGTCTTTGTTTATTTGTATTTCAGTAGCATAATGTCCTCTAGGTTCATCTGTATTGTAGCATGGATCAAAATTTTCTTCCTTTTTAAGGTCAAATAATATTCCATTGTGTGTATATTCCACATTTTGTTTCTCCCTTTATCTATCAATGGACACTTCGGAGATTTCCTTAGTTCCCACCTAAGATCATGTTTCTGATCTGGGATCCAGTTCAAGACACCACACTGCATGTGGTCGTTGTGTCTCCACGGGCGTCTCTGTGCCATGACAGTCTCTCAGACTCGGGGCTTATTCTGACTTCCTTCCTTTCTATATTTATAACGTCCTTTGCCAACAGTGAGAAACCCAGTTCATTCACTCAACAAGTCTGCTTATGGATCAGTCCCGCTGTGAGTGACGCATGTCCCATTGCTGCTGCACGCCACCGCAAGCAGACCCTGCCTCCTGCCACCCCTGCCACCTCGGCCCCTATGTGGGTGGGCCCCTCACCTCAATAGGTGCTGACATCTCACACCGTCTGGACGCCCTGCCCCAGTCCTTGAGAGGGGCCCTTCTCATCCCCCGTGGGCTCCACCTCCCAGTGCTCGGCCACTACCCTGGTCAGGCATCCACTGCACCTCTTCAGGGTCCAAGCTTCCCTGCTGGGCCTTCCTCCTCCTTGGATAATCTCCTTTCTCTGTTCTAGCTGCAACATTCTGGCCAAGGTCATCTGCCCACATGATTGAGCTCTCTCCTCTCCTATAGTCCCCCAATCAGAGACACCTCCTTACTTGACTTGAACCCCAAAACCATGTGTTGGGCAACTCTGTCCCCTTCTGGGACACCTCTCCAGTTGGCCCATCTAAAGGCTTCTGGGCTGAATTGCCCTTGAGGGGAACAGAAGGGAGTAGAAAGAGAAAGAGGAGGAGAAGGCAGTTTTGTTACTGAAAGGTGGGCACGGTGTGTCACCGGTAGCAGAGGCTCTGCGACGTCCTCTTTTCCACAGAGGGTTTCGTTTTCTTCCGCAGCCGGAGTGCAGGTGAATCATCCTGATGCAGCGAAGCTGGCCTGGTGCCGGTTTTCCCTTATTCCTGGGGGTGGCCCTTTCCGGGGTCTCAACTGTAAGCCAGATCAGAGCAGGGCGAGCAGTGAATGGCAGCTGAGACAGCCCTTAGGAGAAGTGCTGCTGGGAAGGGGAGGAGAGAGCCAGCAGGGTGATTCGGGGGCTCAGGAGTGTAGGGTGGTGAGGCACGCTAGTGTGTGTTTGTGGGCAGATGGGAGGTGTGGGCTGCACCAGGAGAACAAGGGGGGGACCTGGGGCAGGAGAGGGTCCCTGAGTCTGGAGAGGGTGGGTTTTGGACAGGGGTGGGCACTGCCTTCCAGGGTGAGGAGAGGAAATGCTGGGACCACCACGTGTACGGGACTTCGGTGGGCCATTGCCTGCCTCTCCCGGAGGCCGCTGTTTCCTGGAGTGGCTGGAGGTGAGGCCTCTGCAGAGGGGGCAGCCCACGGTGGGGAGAGGAGTGGGAAAGGAGCCGGACGGACGCAGTGCATGGGATGCAGCGGGGGAGAGGGGGTGCTTTATGAGGGAAGAGGGGGCTTAATAAGTGGGAAAGGGCTCAGAGGTCCCATTTCCTTGTCTAGACAGGGAGCACCTGAGAGCAGTGACTGTCCCCTCCCCTCTGAAAATGGGCCCACAGCCTCAGAAGGAGGAAGAGAGGAAGCCGCCTCTTTGCTCATTCTCTTCCAGGCCGGCGGTGGGGAGCAGCGAGTGTAAGCCCCAGACTTTGGGCCCGGTGGTGGGTGTGGGGAAGTGAGGGTTCTCCCCTCCCCTCCCCAGCGAAGCCCTTTGCCCCAGGAGTCCTGAAGCAGGCCTGGGGTCCTGGGTGGAGGGTGGGAGTGGCAGTAGGGAAGGGGCTGGGGGCTCACTCTTCCCTTCCCTCCATTCACCATGGGGACAGGCAGGGGGGCTGGCAGCCCCAGGCTGGATTTGTTACTCATTTTGCTCTTGGCTCTTCTGGTGGAAAAATCAAAGAGCTCCCATTGGTACAGCCGAGGCGGAGAGGGTAAGCGTGGCTGGGAGGCTGTCCTGGCAGAGTGTAGAGGGGCAGGCGGGGCCTGGCTGGGAGACTGCCCCACCACCCCCAGCCCCTCTGCTTCTACGTGGCTCTCCAGGCCCAGGCGAAGTCCCGAAGCTGAGCTGGGGGGCTGGGACCTGGGAGGAAGCAAGTCCTGGCCTGGGTTCAGCCTCAGGTCCATAGCACCCTCTCCCCAGGCTTGTCTCTGAAACCGGCTCCAAAGGGTCAGTTACAGTCCCCTTGGGCCCTCGGAAGGAACCACTGGCAAGCTGCAGCAGGGCAGGCCTAAGTCAGACTTGGGGGGGGGCTTCTTCCTCAGGGGGAGAGGAGCTGTGTGCTTGAGGGCCCCCAGGCAAGGGCTGGACATTTCCCGAACATCTGGGGACACTGGAAGTCTTTCTGTACGTCATCTGCGTCACCCTCACAACCGCCCCGAGTAGCATTAGCATCCACATGTTACAGATGAGGAACCTGAGGCTCCAAGAAGCCCAAGACTGCCGAGCCCAGAGGTAACAGAGCCAGGATTTGAACCCAGTGTTGTATCTGGCTCATTGGACAGCGCCCTTCCCCCAACCCTGGAAACACTGGAAAGCGTTTCTTCCCGGGGCGCAGAGCCCCCCTGAGCAGTCCTGGGTGGGCTGTTTGTTCAGTTACAGCGAGAGCCTTGCAGGAGTCAGCAAGGGGCTTTGGGACGTGCACCGCCTCGGCACAGACCCCGGGTCTGCCCCACTGTCTGCAGCCCCGTCTCTGGCACAGAGGGGCCCGAGGAGCTCTCCCCTCCACCCGCCCTCCTCCTGCGGGGCTAACACTGTCCCCGCTCCCTCTTTCCAGCAGCCCCAGCCCCTGGCCCCAGCCCCTCTGCAGCCTGGTGGAAAGAGGAGCCCAGAGAGGAGCCCAACCACTTTCCCTCTGGAATCTGCTGCCTTGGCTTTCGATGGAGAAACCATCTGGAGTGTATTATGGGCAGTGGAGAAAGCTGAGAGCAGGAAAATGTGAGTTGGCCCCAGCAGCTCCCGTCTGCAGGAAGAGGGGTCTCAGTCCTCGTCAGAGGACGAGCCAGCAGCTGCTCCCACCTCCACAGTCCCTGGATGGGGCAGAGGAGAGCTGTGCCCAGGAGAGGGTGGCCTGGGGAAGGCAGGGCCTCCCAGCGCCTCTGCAGAGCCCAGTTTGAAAATGCTTATCTTACCCACCCTCCCGTTTCATAGATGAGACCAAGGTCCAGAGAGGGACAGTGACTTCCCCAGGGTCACAGAGCAAGTCAGGAGGAACAAAACCAGAGTTAGAATCCTTCCACATGTGTACACATACCCACATGTGTACACGTACCAGTGGACCCTGGAAGTCCCCAGAGTCGAGGCTGCGGGGGTGGCGAGCTGGAGCAAGGGGGCAAGCATGAAGCTGGGTGTGTTTTCTCTTCCTTAGGTTTGAAAGAGTGAAGCAAAAGGACAAAAGCTAATGAGCGCAGGGAGGAATAGCCTTCATTCTTCGGGGGCCTCCATTCCTTGCCTCCCAACCCCACTCTGGCCCCACATGCCACCCTGCCCCTGGGCCTGGTCCCCGAGGACGGCTGGGTCCTGGGATGGGACCTCTGGGTCCCAGGAGCCCTCTCCCCGCGCAGGGCCCCAGCTCAGACGTGGCAGGGGAGCAGGAGTGAGGTTTCTCTGCTCCCTCCCAAGTGCTGTGCTGGCGGCTCCCAAAATAAAAATCAAATGTGGGCTTGGCAGAGGGAGTGGGGTGGGAGACACAGCCGGCAGCGGCGAGTGCTGGGGCTTCATTCTTTCCATTGTAACTTCACCTCCTAACCTCTGGCATTTTAATTATTCTCCTACCCGCTTGCCTTCCCTGGGCCAGAGGGTGAGCTCACCCTTTCCTCTAGCCTGGAAGGGGGTGGCCACTGCCTGGACCCCCAGACTGCTCCTGGGAAGCTGGCAGGGGGCCAGGCTGGGGGCACGGGCCTCGCTGCTCCCTCCTGCCCCTGCGGTCCCTGACGGGGCCCAGGGAGGGCCGGGGTCCCAGGCTCCGAGCCTGGCACCTAGGGTTCCGTGTGCGATCATTAGGTCTGCACACCCACTGCTCCACTTTATGGTGGCCACCGTCTTAAGCCAAAGCATCACCAGCTCAAAGCCCATTTTGTGGACGACGAGCCATGCGCAGTGTGGGCAGAGCAGGGACTGGGACCTGAGCCTGTAGCTCCTGGCCCCACAGTCCTCCCAAATCCAGCACGAAGGCAAAAAGAGCTGTGCCCTTATTCTTTGCCTCCTCCCCCAGAGTGCCTTCACCACCCCCCACCCCGCCGCCACCACCAGTGGTAACAGATTTAAAACATTACTTTGATGTTAACACATACAAGGATGTAATATGGAGTAAGAGGTAAATGCTTATGAATTTTTAAGGTAGACACAAGTTTGCAGAGAAGATGCCCCCTTGCAGGTGTCTGCAGGTGTGAGGGCGCAACACCCTCCTCCTGGGCTTGCCCATGAACTGGGGTGGGCTGCTGCTCGTCTCCCCATCTGTGCCCCATTTGTCCGGACCCCGGGCTGCTGAAGAGGCTGGTGGGTGCTGGTGGGCAGCCTCGGCCCACGCTGGGAGGCAGAGGCCTTCTCGCAGCCCCAGGCCTCAGGCTGGCGCTCTCTGCGATCCTGTGTGTCCCCCGGGGCGGGTCCACTTCCAGAAGGTAAGCAGTGCCGATGGGGCAGCCTCAGCTCTGACTCCCCCAGGCCAGCACCGCATGCAACCCCCACCTAGGCCTTCTGCTCCACCCCCAGGCCCTGGAACCTCCCGACTCTGTGTGTGTGTGTGGGTGGAGGGGGGTACCATACATCTTCTTTCTTCTTGCTCTGTAGGTGTGCCCTGAATGATGTTCCATCCACAGATGATTCGTGGGCACTTACCTGTGGGCACCAGGTACTGTTATGGGAAGTTATTATGGTCTGGGTAAGGGGTAGAGTGCTGTTCAACACAGGCATTGCTGTGAGGGGGGAATGAAGGTGGTAGCAGCCCCCAGAGGGAGACTCCTGACCCGAGCTCAGAGAGGACATAAGGAACGCCTCCCCAGAGTGAGTACCGACTCAGAGGAGCCCTGGGGAAGGGTGTGGCGGGCCGCGGGAACAGCACCTGCGAAGCGCAGAACCTGCGGAGGAGTGCGTGCTGCAAAGGAGCCTTCAGGACAGAGGCGTGTGGGAAGACAAGGTCAGATTTGTGTTTCAGGAGGATTTCTGGGTGAAGTGCAGAGGATGAGCTGGAAAGTGATCCGTGTGGAGTCAGAGTGGACACTAGGAAGATGCCACAGCAGTCCAGGCGGGGAGTGATGGCGACCAGGCCCCGGCCACTGGCAGGGGGGTGGAAAGAAGTGGCCAGATCGCCAGAGCTGTGAGAGTCAGAAGTCATGGGACTTGGTGACCGCCTGGCAGGGAGCAAGGGCGGGCTCCAGATTTCTGGTTTGAACTTCTGGCTGGGGGCTTTACCATTGAACATGGCGACCTCGGCACACCGGCTGGCATCCAAGTGGACATGCTCGCCAGGCGGCCGGATGTGTGGAGATCCCCTGGAGAAAGCATGGAGGAAAGAAGCAAGGCCCAAACCTGATGGAAGCTGAAGAGACAGAGCCTGCCAGGAGTGGCCGGAGAGGTAGAAGGGAAACGGGGAAGGAGGAGCCTCTGAAGCCCCCAAGGTGAGGTGTCCTCCTCAAGGCTGGCAGCTGTGTAGGGGAGGCGGGCTGTGTCAGGAGAAGGAGACTCGAGGTATAGGGACCAAGAGGCCTTTGTCTCCTTGGACCCCACTCTGCCCTCCTCTCTGCCCCCAGCCTTGTGCGCTCTCTGTCCTCTCTCCCCGGCTGCCTGCCACCAGGCTCCCCACCATGATGTGCTTCACCACACTCCCTCCACTCCCTGCATTCCCCTCTTCTCTCTGGCCTGAAGGCTTGGTGTCTTTCTCAGGGAAACTCCAGGCTGCCCCATCCCACTCAAGTCCTGTTTGCTCTCTCTGGCTCCTGAAGTCAGCTCCCCCTACCACCCCCACCACCCCCCACCACATACACCTCTCCCCGTAGAATCACCCAGAGCTCCCAGAAACTGGGGCAGAGAGGAGTGCACACCTCCATGTGGCCCGTGGGTGACTCACAGCTTCCTCTGGTGGAGCCTCCATGGGGTACCCGGCTCCCGGGAGCTTCAGGCAAGCCCGGCCCCCAGGGACTTATGGTTCAAAGGACAGCGCAACAACAGCTCCAGCGGGTCCTTGCAGAGAGGAGAAGCCTGGAGAAGGAGCCATGGGTGTCTGTGTCCAGCAGAGGGATCTGAGCAGGCTTCATGGAAGAGGTGACTATATGTGGGACCTTGAATGACTAGCAGGATTTGGTCAAGAGGGGACGGGAGCAAAAGGAAGTGCAGGTGCAGGGAGTGTGGTGAGAAGGGGCGCAGAGGTCGAAAAGGGGGCCCAGCATTTGGGCAGTGGCTGAAAGCTCAGGGTGGCTGATGGCCACCAAGAGTGGGCCAGAGGGGGCTCAAGGCTGCAAGGGGAAGGGGTCGGGTCACGTGGGCCCGGAACACTGAGGGAGAAGGCTTCACACTTTGTGCACGGCTGCCTCTGGACCAGGGGCTTTGGGATCTAGTGCGGTTTCCTCATGGATTCATTTGGAAATCACTGATGGAGCTCCTAGTCTGGGCTTTAAAGTGCCGAAGACCCTATGAGAGACAGGATCAAGTCCCTGCCACCATGGAGCTGAAGTTCCAGGAAGAGACACCGTCGTAAACAAATAGAGACTAAAAATCAAGATCATGATGGGGTGGCCAAGAAAATAATGACTGGCCCTTGCAAAGCAAAGCCTGTGTCCCGTCTGTCCCCCAGACCGAGGCTTCCTGAGGACAGAGCCCGAGTGTCCCCCATCAGACTGGGTGCCCTGCACGTCTGGGGAACGGCAGAGTGTGGAACAGCTGGGAGCCAGGGCGGGGGTGGCTCTGGAAGCTCCCAGGAATGGCTGCATCCCTAGCCCGAGGACCCTGCCGCAGGGGCCTCCCTGCCCACGTGCTGACTGTTACCCCCTGCCCCAGCCATCACTACTTCTCTCACCCACCCGCTGCTCCTGATGCAGCCGGGACCCAGGACCCGGAACCCCGGCCTCGGAGGAGACTGCAGATGGCAGCCTGTGCTGCAGCAGGAAGGCACCGAGGGCCCCGTGAGGGCCTCCGCAAAGGGACCCCGGGGACAGAGAGTGGCAGGAGCCTTGGAAAGGGCCCACCTTCCCAGCCAGGCCTGGACGGAAGGGCTACCCTCTCCCCTTCTCTATCCAATCCCCCACCCCATTAAACCCTCAAATTAACCTCAGCCCCACCCGGAGCTACCGAGAGTGCCCCAAAATAAATCCTAAATTACATGCTGCCTGGGGGCAACCACAGCTCTCCTTCCTCCTTCCCCAGTAGGCAAACCCGCCCTACCCTGCTGGGGGGGTAGCTACCCAAAATGGGCTATTTATACAGCTCCCCTCTTTGTGTCTGGCCCTGGTGTCCTTGGGCGAGGCCCAGGCAGGCTACACAGCTCTTCTGGGACCTGTGAGGGGTTGGGGGGGCTGTGAGACTCTCCAGGAATTTGTAGTCGAAATCAGGTTTCTTTGGGGCATTACTAACGAGTACACTCAGAAACAGCATGGGTCTGGGCTGTCCTGGGCACCTGAGGCATCTGGTCACCCAGACATGTGGCCCAGCCTGCAGCCATCCAGAGTGCTCCCTGTGGGGCAGGGGGCGGGGGAGGGGGACTGAGAAATTGAGGGGTAGAGAGAGAGAGGTCCGCCTTCATCCGGGTTGCTGAGGGAGACCCCTGGTTCTAAATCCACGCCCCCCACACACAGCACCTGAGAAGAGCCAATGCCTCTGGCCCCAAGGACCCCACACAGAGCGGGAGCAGGACACGGCTATGGTGAGACCATGGGCTCAAGCCCAGGTCCTCCCTGGACAAAGCCATCATCTGTTCTGGGAGCCTGGCTCCAATACTGGGGCTACTCCCCTCAGGGAGTAAGGAAGGGAGGGAGAGGCGGAGAGGAGAGAGTGAGAGGCAGGGCGGCGGGCGCACACACACAGGGAAACACAAATGTGGAAGGAGACAGACACTGGGGAGGGATGATGACAGAGGGAGGGGGAGGGAGGAGGAGGATGGGGTGCTTGCAGAGCCCCAGGCCTGGCGTCACTCATCTCTATGCGTGGCACCGATGGGCCTGGATGCCTGCCCACTGCCCACTGGTTCCTCGGCCCCTCTCCCTGCCCTCTGCCCTCCGCCCTCCGGGAGTGTGGGTGCCTGCCCAGGAGGAGACTTTCCTGCCCCTCCATACCCCACCCCCGCACAGTGCTTCCCCTGCCCCTGGGAGCCCGTTTCACGCCCCCAGAGGCATGGCCACCACCTGCCCTTTAGGGGGCTTCATGGGGGCCAAGGGTCCTCCCCCTGGTCCTGTGGGGCAGGCGACGATGGGTCCAGAGGGAGGACTGAGAAGTAAGGGTGCCCTGTCACCTGTCCCAGCCTCAGAGGAGGGGAGGGGTGGAGTGGAGGGAAGGCGTGGGGGCAGCACGGGAGGTCTTGAGAAGGAGCCGCCTCCAGGGCTCAGTCCCAGGAGGAGGGAGGGGGGCGGTCCCCCAATCAGGCAGTGGGGGGCTGGTGGCACTACGGTGTCTGCAGGACCATGTGCACATGCAAGCTCGTATTTCAGCTGGTGATTTAGGGGATAGGGCTCAGCCTCTGGAGGCTCCACCCACGGGCTCTGAAAAGAGGGAACGGGACAGACAGCACAGGATGAGCTGACCTGCTCCCCGCCACCACCGAGGGGACAAGTTTGCACTCACAAGAGGAATGGGTGCCGGGAACTGTGCTGGACCCTGGAGGAGCGAGATGGTTGTGTGTGTGTGCGTGTGTGTGTGTGTGTGTGCGCTCATGTGCATGCATGTGCGTGCATGCGTGCTGGGGTTGGGGAACGGAGGATTCTGGGGCTGCCTGAGAGGGTCAAGGACCCCTGCTGCACGGGGTGGGGGTATGAGTCACAACAGCCCCCCCTTGGAGGTGGCGACACGTTGTCTCCTGATTAAACTTGATTATCAGTCTGCTTTCTGGGGGCCTATGACCCCCCACCTGCCCAGAAAACACTGTTTATGGGGCATGGGTATCAGACTGGTCATTTAGCTGGAAGGGGCAGCCCAAGCCACAGGCGGGAGCCGAGCCGTGGAGAGGCAGTGCCCAGCTCACAGCAGGCACCAGCCCAGACACTTAGTGCCCTGTTTACTCTGGCATGGGCGGCTGGCACAGGTGGGCCTCTCCAGGGAGCGGCCAGAGGCGCAGCCAGCGGACCCACCTGGAGGCCACAGAGGAAGCTGGGACAGAGTCTCTGTGGAGCAGGGGGAGGGGTGCGTGGAGGGGCCTCTAGCCCAGCTGCACACCGGGTTCCGGCAGGGCAGCCCACGGGGCAAATCCCCAAAAGTTCAGGGGCCCCTCAGCTGCCCTGCAGGAGGAAATAACACCAGCCTGAGGCCCAGAGGGAGACATTACCACTCCAAGGGTTCTGGAAGCCTCTTCCAAAGCCCCCTTCCCCTTGGGAGGCATGGAGGCTGGAGGTGTAGGAAACCCCAGGACCTTGGAGCCCCGGCCTGCTGTGCCTGGACACCTCCTTAGGTTCCAGGGACCCAGTCTCAGCACCCAAAGGCACATGTGGCCTTACTCAAGAGACCACCATCACCCCCCCCGCCAATCACCGTGCAGATGCTGTCTCCACCTTCTTCCTCTATCGTACAGAGCTTACCTCTCACAGCCGCCACGCCCCGCATGCGCAGAATCTCAGGTGTGTCAGACACACAACTCTTCCCAGCTCCCCCCTTCCCCACTTATAACCCACGCTCCAGCAATGAGCTCACACCCATGCGCGCACACACCAGGGGCACACGCAAGTCCTCTGCACCGTGTGCCCTCCTCCCAGCGTCACACCCCCCATGGAGCCCAAGAGAGGGTCTAACACTTCAGCCCTGAGGTTCTCCCTGCCCCTCCTGTCTCCATCCTTCCTCCTACCTCCTCTGCCATCCCTGGTCCCCACTCACATCCCCCTATTATCTGCCTCTGCCTCCAGTCTCGGAGCAAACTCTCAGCCGGGCCCCTTCTTGCCCCCAGCCTCTCCTCTCCCCATCTGTGCATAGTGGGAACCTTGGAGTCAGAACATCTGGGCAGCTCCCGGCAGCTACCACTCCACCGCCCGAGGGGGCTGGGGGCTCTGGAGGAAGGGGAACAGCAACTGGCAGTCGCTCAGGACCTCGCTTCCCCACTGCTCTCTATCCCCCTGCCCCCGCGGACCCGGATCCCCCACCCCTCCCCATTCCAGGCTGAGTCATCGCACATCTGGAGCCTCTGCACATCTGGAAGAGCTGACGCCTGTGCAGACAGCTCCACGTGGACACCCCTCCCCCACACTCCATCTCACCTCCACCCCCTCTCACAGCTGGGGTCTGGTCCCTCACCTCCCACCTGGGCCAGGCCCTTGGTCACCTGGCAGGCAGGTAGGCACCCCAGTGACAGCCTCCGAGACAGGACATCCATCGGCCTCAGGGCCTCTCCCCAGAAGCAGTAAATGCAGCCACTGAGCGCCCACCCCACTGGGTGGGCAGGGCAGCGCCGGCCGTGGGGGAGGCCAGGCCCCAGACTGGGGAAGGCAGGCAAGCCAGGCTCGGAGAAGGCAGTGGTTTGGCGCGCAGGCAGAGCGAGTTTATCCTGGCACCCGGCCCCGAAGCCAAACATCCTCCTCTAACCTCGCAGACACATCAAAGCCGGCAGGGAAGGGGCCCTTCGGTGGAGGAAACCTGCAGTCCTGGCGGCCTGACAGCCTGGCTCGGAGCAAGGGACCACCCTGTCCCAGCCGGCAGCCCAGGCTCCGGTGGGGCACGGCGGTCCTGGAGGGGGCTGGCAGGACCACCCCACCCCTTGCCGCTGCCCCTTCGGTCCTGCAGAGAGGGCAGTGAGTTGCCCTCACGGGGGTGGCAAGGCTGGTACCAGGACTTAGCTGTGGCCCCTAGTCCAGGGCTTCCTCCCAAACCTGCCCCCTCCTCCCCTCCAGGCAGGAGAGGCTGATGGGGGGCGGGGCTCACTTTATTCCCCACCTGGAAGAGAAGTGTGCACTGAATTGTAGGGGCACCCCCCCCCCCCGCCCCCTCGCCTGTTCGGCTAAGCACCAGTGCACGTGGATGAGGGAGGGGCGGGGAGGGGAGGGGCTCACGAAGCTTTGGAACCTAGAAGCTGATGTGGAGTTGGAAGGGAAGAACTGGGCTGCGAGCCACGGGGCCTTTCTCAGGGGACAGAAGGGGCCAGAGGAGGAAGAGGGGCTGCAAAGCGCTAACAAGGGAAGGAGGAGGTGCTAACAGGGCCACTGGGGTGAGGGGGATCCTGGAGCCAGCCCCCTAAAGGCTGGCCTGGAGATGAAGGAGCTGGCGGGAGGCTGCCACATCAGCGCGGGGGGGGGGGGGGGGGGGGGGGGGGGGGGGGGGGGAGGCTGCACTGTGTGCATATACACAGGCCCATGTATGTGCACGCACGCAGACATGCTGCATACACCCACACATGCATGTGTGCACTCAAAGCCAAGTCTGTCCTCGGCTGGGGGCCAGATGATGTGGCTGCTTAGAGGAGCTATGATTTGCAGAAGAATGTGGTCTCTGCCCGCCTCGCTTCCCCGCCCCGCTGCTTGTGGTCATTCTTCGCCTGACTCCCAGGCCCCTGAAAAGCGGTCACTTCAGGGATGTCCCAAGCTGCATCTTCTCCGCACTTCAGTCTGGGCCCCCGGGCCCATCAGAGCCCCTCCCCTGAGTATGACCGGCCCACGAAGGGGCTACCCGTTCCACTGGCTGCCCTGAACTCCCAGCTTCTTTGGGACATAGAAGGTCTTCTTGAAGTCTGGCCACAGTCCCGTGACATCTGGGTCTGAGACAGAGGAACCCACAGCAGGGTGCAGTGGGGCCCTCTTTCAAGGGGCGACCAAGAGCAGAGATAGAAAACAGAGGCCACTGGGGGTCCTCGACCCGTTTCTCCTCTCTGGCTGCAGGGCCCTATCAGGAGAGTCAACAGTGAGGGCGAGGGTGGGGGTGAGAGGGTGGGAGTGGGGCTGCAGAGAGGGGGAGGGGCTGGGAAGCCATGGGGAGGAGGCGCCCCAGAGGGAGGGGCCTAGGGTGGGGGGATTCTCAAGACCCTTAACCTGGTCCTGGCTCAGCCCCTCCCACCTGAATCGTCCTGACTCTGTTCCTTCTGCCACCCAGACAGCCACACTCGGTGGCCCAGCCATCCCCCTTCCTCTCCCCACCCGCCTCTCAGAGGTGTTTCCCTCTCCGCTGCTGGCCGTGCCCCGGAAACCTACACTTTGGAAGGATAATGGCTCCCAAATGCCATTTTTGTCTCTGCTAAGCCTCGGGAAGGCGAATATTTGTTCAGCTCCTCCAACCCGCTCATTAGGATAATAAGCTCCCTGCACTGTTAATTGGCAGGTGGCGGGCCTCCCTCCAGCCTCTCGGCCCACAGGTTGGTGGCTCAGACCTGGGGTCAACTCCAGAAGTCATCTCACCACCCTCCCATCCATCACCCCGAGAGTGAGGGGCCGGTGGACTTCCATTTCCAGAAGAATACTGGGAAGGAGACTCAGACCCTGGTCCCACGCCCAAGAATTCCTATTGGCAGCCCAGCATGCATCCCGCCTCCTCCCGGAAGGTGGACAATGAGCCAAGCTCTCCCTGCAGTGGGCCCCAGGGCAGTTGCTCGACCCCCAGGGAGCCATTTGACTCACTAGGGGGGTACTGCCCAGTTCGGAGGGGCAGGAAGCAGAAGAGGTGGATCCCTCAAACACACAGTGGAGCTGGGGAGTCCATCAGTCAGGAGCAGTCCCCCCTAATTGAGCCCCACCCCCCTCCACCAAGGACTTTGGGAATTCGTTCCCTACCCTCCTGGGGAAACCTGACCCCTGACCTCAGAAGGCCTCCAACCGGCATCAACTCAGCGAGGACAGAGCCAGTGTTTACTTGGAACGAGGCACCGAGGCACCGCGGGGAGTGAAAGCTGAATCGGAGCTGCCCCCGCAGCCTGGTGAAAACACCCGGACGTGCACACACATCTTCTAGGGAGAGAGGCCCCGAGAGAGCGCTCGGGTGGGGACGAGCAGGGGGGAATGGTCACTTCTTGCAGGAAGATCCAAGTCCTGGAAGGCTTTCTGGAGGAGGTGGTATTTGAGCTGAGCCTTGAAGGGTGGGGTGAGAATTTGTTAGGGCGGGGTGTGGGGACCTGTGTTCTGGGTGGAGAGCGCTGCCCCAGCTGAGGAAAGGAGGGGAGCGGAAAGGGTCAAGCGTGTGGCTGGAGAACTTGGCGGCAGGACAGACAGTGCGTTGCATGGCCAGGTGTGGGCTGGTCATGAAGGACCATAAAGGTCTCCCTGAGATGGGGCTCTATTCAGGCAGAAGTGGGGAGCCTCTGGAAATTAGGGAGCAAGAGAGTGACATGCCCCCACATGGGCAGTGGGGAGACTAGGCTGGAAGCCTTATGAGGACAGTTGTGATGGCCGTAGGAGCCACACTGCATGGAAGCAGTGGCAACAGGGGCACTCGTGACCAGCAGAGTTCCCAGGTCCCCTGAGTGCTCAGCCTGAGGGGGAGGTGGGTGGGTACTCACCGTGAGGCCAGCCCAGGGAGCCATCAGCAGGCAGTGGGGGAGCAGAAGAGGGCAAAAACCAGAAATAGAGGGAATTGCTCAAATGTCTGGTCTCAGCACCACTGCCACATCCACATCCAGTTCCCTGTGGCCTTCTGGGAGGAGTGGTCAAGACCAAGTCACGGTCTGAGGTAAGTAGGTCACCGGTCCTCTCTGACCTGGCCCTTGGTGGGTGCAGAGCACGGAATGGACAGCAGAGGGGGCCAGTGAGCCAGCATTCTGGTGGAAAGCGCCCTTAATTCCTCCTCACCTCACTCACGTGTCTAAGTGAAATGAAGAGAAGGGGCTTAGGGCCTCTTAGTTATGCCAGGAATGAACCATTTATTGCATGCTATTATTAAATAACACTTATTTACCATGATTGTATCCCAGGCACTGAGGGGCTTATTTCATTCCCATAATGACCCTGGGTGATAAAGTAGGTCATCCACCCTCGCTCCATTCACAGATGAGTTTAGAGAGGCACAGAGAAGTTTAGTTTCATGACTAAGGTCACACAGCACACCACAGTAAGGGGCACTCTTACCGACAGGACAGGACACTCTGCCTCCAGGCAAAGCTGGGCTAGAACAGAATGTTCTGTGGACTTTGAAAAGAAAGATCCCAGCCCAGAGCCATACGGCGTTATGGAAGTCGGTGTCTACCACAGTGTGGTGGAAGGGGGCTGAGCGGAACAGAAGCTCGCCTGGCTCCTCCCCTCATCCAGAGCCCGGGCTGGGCTCAGTCAGGCTGCACTAGGCCCCCCCATGAGGACTCCCCATCCAGAGCAGCAGCTGCCTGGTGAGGCTACCGCTGGGTGTGAGGTCGCCGCTGGGTGTGAGGTCTCAAGACCTGTGTGGTTCTGGTCCTGACTCAACCCCAGTGTCCCGTGTGACTTGGCCTTCCTACCCCGCTGAACTCCAGCTTGCTTCTTTGAAAAGGGGCCGGTGGACTAGCTGACCTCCCAGGCCCTTCCAGCTGGGCCCTTGAAGGATGCACAGACAATCAACTCGTTCTTTCATGAAAGGGCTGAGCGAGTATGAAGACGTTTGGACTTTGCTGCTCTTGGGAAATCCCAGATGGAATGTGGTGTTGAATCTAGAGGGGCTCACTGAATGCATGAGGCATCCCGGCCTCCCAGCCCCCGCATGCCCAAGCGTACGCACGCATGCGTGCAGACACTCCCCTCCCACTGCCGGGTTCGGTATCGAACGGAAGATGCTGGCTCCGTGCAGGGCCCTCCTGCCTCTACATAGGAACAGCACCCCGTCTGCTCAGTCTGGGGCTCCATTGTTGGGGCCTCCACCCCCACCCGACCTCACCCACTAAGAATGCCGGGGCCCTGGGAGCCATGATGGGTGCTGACAACAGGGCTTAGTGTTCTCGGCCTGGGCTGGGACCACCCACTTCCAAGCCCCCCCACCCCACATCTGCAGAAAGGAGCACAGAAGGGCGGTTTGGTGCATGGAAAACACTGGGGACCCAGAGGCAGGTCCCAGAGGCCCCCATGAGACTTGCCTTCCCGTTGGGGAGCTGTGGGCCTGCGGCTGGAGCGGCTGTTCTCAAATGTCTGTCCCATGCCATTTTAGGGATGTGGGTAACCTTGCCAGGCTTAGCAAATAAAAATACAGGACACTTAGTTAAATTGGAATTTTAGATAAGCAACAAATACATTTTAGTATAAATATGCCTCACATTTTTCATGGGGCATATTCATGCTGAAAATATTATTCATTGTTTTTGTGAAATTCAAATATAACTCCTGTATTTTGCCTGGCAACTCTGGATCTGTGTCAGGTGGGTGCCAGAGAGTCAGAGGGGACTGAGGCCAGCCTCCTGCCCTTCCGCCCATCCCATCCCTGCCCTGCCCACTAGTGCCTGCGTGGTCCCTTCTCCTCAGCTCTCCAAGCCTCCCAGGCCTACCCCTCAAGCTCCTCCATGCCTTCTTCAGCACCCCCATTTCACTCCCCAGGATACCATCTTCCCCTAAACTCACCCGTCTCCCTCTCTTCTAAGGGCCACACCTCTGTGGGGCTCCAGGCCTGGGCACAGTGGCACGGGGTGTGCAGGGATGAGCTCCTCACCGGGCCTTGAGTGTTGATGCAGTGAGGCCAGGGTAAGGATGGGAGGCCCTTGGAAGTCCAAGTTAGCAAGGACTTCACTAAGGAGGCAGCAGAATGGGCACTGATGGGAGAAGACTCCAGCACCCTGTACCAGGTCCCCCTTAGCAGAGGGGCAGGCTGGGTCCAGAGCCAAGTGCAGGGGCATGAAGGAAGAGGTGACCCTACCCCATGCACATTCCCTTCTCCAAGCTCAGTGTCACCAGGAAATTCGAATAGAGAGGTAATTTTCTAGGGCCAGACCCCAATTCCCCTTGGACCAGGAGCCTGGAAGATTCTGTCCTTAGGGGCCAAAAGAGCCGAGAGATGGTGAGAAACAGACAGAGAAAGAGATGGGAGGGAGAGAGCAAGGAGAGATATACTGGGAGAGAGAGACCAAAAAGTTGATGAGAAAAACTCATATAGAGACACGGAAACACATGGAAACGGAGAGAGAAAACCAGACTCCCCGACTGAGACAAACAGATTAATAAACGCAAGGAAGGAGAAACAGATGGGAAACAGAGGGACACAGTGAAAGGAGAGAAACAGTGGGGAAAGCGACAGGGAGAAACGATGACAGGAAGATGGGCTGGGAGAAATGGGGAGGAGGCAGGGAAAAGTTAAACACAGAACAGAGATAACAGCACTGGGAAAGATGAGAAACAGCGATAAAGAGGAAGTGGTGAGAGAACAAGATAAAGGGGCGGGAGGAGACCGGCTGTTGTTCCACACTAACGCGGGGTATTTTCCAGTGCCCAAGTCAGATGAGAACGGCAGGAGACGTCTGACAACCTAAGGACTGAGCATCTACTGGAGCCCTCCCCGCTTTTTTCAGGCCAAGGAGCAGCACCCACCCACCCACTATCTATCTCTATTGCGCTCCCTCCCCAGGCGTCGGGGCTCCGTCTCTCCAGCGCCGGCAGTGTCTCCACTTGTCTAATCCATGTTTGGGCGTCCTGTTCTCATCTTGCGCCTATCACCCTCGGTGACGGCCTCCCACCCCGCCCACCAGCCAGCTCCCCGGGGAGGGCGCTTGGGAGACCCAACCGCTGGTCCCAGATTCCAGCCCCGCGTTCTCTCTCTCCCTCAGGTTGAGCGATGCTGCCACCTGCCGGCCGGACCGGGAAGCACAGCACGCCTCGAGGGCTGGGACGCGGCCCCGGAGGGCGGGATTCCCTCCGCTCCCGGCTGGGACCTCCTGCGCGGGGTCTTCCCAGGAATCCGAGGGAACTGCTTGCCTGCGCCGGAACCTCGCTTGGCTGCGGCTCTGCCCCACTTAGAACTCCGGGGCAAATCTCTGGCCACCCCTGGTTCCTTAATTGCCCCTGTAGTCAAAAGGAAGATGTGTACCAACGCCTCCTCCCAGAATTTCAAGGGAGGTGGGGGAACACGGTTGTACCGGGACTGCGCGCCTTGTTCTTCTTCCCCCGAAGTCAACCAGGCCGCCTTTCCCTTCCTTTGAAAAACAACACAAAACAAAAAAAAAAACAAAAACGGGGTGGGGTGGTGACACCTCTCCCCATGCAATCCCCTCAATCCACTCCAGAACCTTCTCCTCCCCTCAACCTCTGCCCACCCTCTCCCCCAAGAAGGCCAGGTGGGAAGGGACTTCCAGCGGCCCGGCTCCCTCTGTCTGCATCCCCCTATCCCCCTGCGGGTCACAGCACCCCCTCCCTTAAGCCTGGGGCCAGTTAGGGTAGGAGCAGTAGCAGCGGGTTGGGAAGAGGCAGTTTAGCAGTCTTGAACTGACCCCACAATTTTTTTTTCAGTTACTCTCTTCTACTTTATAATTACCAAGAACTAACCCGGACCTCTCCCCATCTCCTCCCCGGCTCCTCCCTGCCCCAAGTCCGGCCCATCCGGGTGCATAGGCTCCGCCCCCATCCCGAGGCGGGACCCCGTAGGTGGAGCGACGTGGGAGAGGTCGCGGCCCCGCCTCCCCCGCCTTTCCCCTCCTCTCCTTACACACGGAAGCTCAGTGGCCCCCACGCCAGGATGTCCGACGCCTGGGTCCTCGGCCTCGTCCCCAGCTTGCTGCTCGGCCTGCTGGCCGGCCTCCAACAGGTGAGCGCTTTGGAGGTAAATCTGTAGACGTTTCAGGGCCGGGCCCTGGTGGGTCTGGGGCCTGCTTCTGGAGCCGGGTCACCCCCTTCCAATGTTAGGATTTCCTCCTGACTACACGCGATTAGCCACTTCCTTTCTCGTTTTGCTGGGGAGGTAGAGGAGGGAGCAACGGAGGGAGGCCCTGAAAAGACCGGGGTCCCTTCACCTTGGGGGGCCCGTGTGGTGACACTGGCCCTGGCCCACCACCATGTGACACCTAGCTCACAGACGCCTGTCTGTGAGTGGGGACTTTGACCCGAATTGAATAGTCCTTCCCGCACCTTCCTGCTCCTTCCCGCTGCGTCAGAAAGCGGGAAGTATCTGGGACTGAGGTCTGGATGCAGGCCAGCCCGTCTCCCCAGCTCTGTGCCCCCAGTGCTGGGTGACCTTAGGGAAGTCCTGGCCTTCTCTGGACTGTTTATTTACGTGTGCCCCAGCGGAGAGGAGGCTCCTTAGGCCCTTTCTAGGATCTGGGCGGGGATTCCAGCCCGTGGGAGGATTTGATCTGGCTGCCTGACCCGAGGCTGGGGTGACCTCTGAAACCTGGGGATTCTGCGAGTGGACAGGCACGGCCTTATCTCGCACACCTCCAGTGATAGGGAGGATCTCTCCAGCCCTGGGGCAGGAGATTATCCTGGAAACCACTGTGAGTCTAGAAGTCAGACATTTAACTTCTGCCTAAGATCCAAGGGAAGCGCCAGACAGGCTTCCCGGGACAGGGCACGTTAACACGACAGGCCGCCTGGCCCCCAAAGCCCTGGTCCTCCTCAGTCACTAGGCCACCAGTTTGTGCCATCGCTGCGCGAGCATCCTCTCGCTGATTCCTCCCACCCTCTCCGGGGGGCAGGCGCTGCTCCTATCCCCAGTGCACCTGTCACTACAGTGTACAGGCGTGCTCTGGTTCACAACAGGGGTACATTCTCAGAAACTCATTGCTAGATGGTTTATCGTGGGGATATCGCCGAGCGCACCTGCACAAACCTAGGCGGCAGAGCCCACTGCACACCTAAGGCTCCGTCCGTGGTACAGCTATCACTCCTAGGCTGTCAGCCTGCACAGCATGCGACTGTGCTGAATCCTGAAGGCAGCCGCGATACAATGGTGAGCGTTTGTGTATGTAAACATAGAAAGGATGCGATCAGAATCCGATCTAAACAATTTTAAAACTGGCACCTCTGTATAGGGCACTTACGGCGAAGGGGGCTGGCCGGGCTGGGAGTTGCCCTGAGTGAGGCAGTGAGTCAACGGTGAGTGAATGTGAAGGCCTGGGACACTGCTGTGGACTTTGTACACACTGTACCCTTAAGCGGACTAAATATCTAAAACAATACAAGGTTAAATCAAGCACAAGAGAAAATAATTCATTCAAGAAACGCAGGCCCCCGCCAGGTGGCTCAGTTGTTTGGAGCATCGTCCTGGACACCAAAAGGTTGTGGGTTCGATCCCCAGTCAGGCAGGTATGGGGGACAACCAACAGATGCTTCGCTCTCACATCGGTGTTTCTCTCCCTCCCTCCCTGTGTCTCTAAAATCAATGAACATATCCTCGAGTGGGGATTTAAAAAAAAAAAGAAACCCACTAAACGCTAGATGTAATGAGGCTGCTCTGGGGTAACACAGCTATGACTTACGGCAAACTTGTGAGTAGAAAGAATACACCCTAGTGATAAAAAGCATAGTCTAGTGAGTATCGGTAGCACAGTCCTTTTTAGCGCATGATTGCCTGTGCTATATTTTTACACAACTGACAGTGCAATAGGTTTGTTCACAGCAGCAAACATGTGAGTAGTGCATAGGATGGCGATGACATCACCGGGCAATGGGGTTGTTTCGGCTCCACCACAATCTTAATGAACCACCGTTACACTGCGGCCTGTCATTGACCGAAACACAGTTACATAGCCCATAGCTGTGAGCTTGAGTTCCCCAAGATCATCCCGGCACTCGGTAGGACTCAGGCTCTGGACCAGCTCAGACAAGGCCGCCCCTGGCATAATGGAGGAAGAGAATCTGGGAGACCTCCTACCCCAACCAAACAGGAACTCAGCACAAACTTATTAAACCTGTTCTCACCCGTCCTGCTTAGCTGGGGTCCAGGAGAGGGGGGAGGGGCTGCCGCCGAGTGTCTGGACCCCTTGGTCTGTCCCCAGCTCTGCCGGGGCCTCTCGGTGCTGTGTGGCCCTCACCCGCTCTGGGCCCACTTGCCCCAGGGATTCGTTGCTGCTCCAGCCCCCACCATCCAGGGCTTGTGAGAAACTGGCACTCACATGGGACTGAATGGGAAAGGGGGAGTCGACGCAGCTATTAATTGGCTGTCGGTGGTATTCTTAGCTTTACTGTTGTCATTAGCAACTGAAATGTTATTGAAATATTCAAGAGCAGGGAAGCTGTGGGGACAGATAACCTCCCATTCCCCACTGCCTTCCCATCCCTGCGTTCCTCCCCCATACCCGGGCCCGGGAGGGCCAGGAAGAAATGGAACCGGGCAATCAGTGGGTCAATGAATGCTCGTTGCCAATATTGTTGGGTTTTCAACAGTCATGAAGCAGACCCAAATCCCTGCCCTGTGGCGTTTACACTCTGCCTTGGAAACATGCAATTAACAAAATAAAGAAAAACGTATAGTATGTTAGATGTTGGTGAGAGCTATGCAGAAAAATTAAGCACACCGGGGGGAAGGGGAGTGGTCAGAAAGGAAGGTACGAAGCCAGGTTAGCGGAGACCTCACGGGAAAATGTTCCCAGCAAGGCTTACATCATTGCTGTTAATTGGGTTAAATTCTGGACAGATACCCTGCATGCCCCGCAGAGCTAGTGCAAAAGAGGTGGGGAGAGAGGAGCCGGCTCCGGAGAGGAGGGTCCAGGCAGCCTCAGACAGAGAGGACCCCCCACCCCCGCCACCCCAGGCAGGGATCTGAAGAAGGAACAGGGCGCAGCAGACCGTGAGGGCCTGGGGAGCAGGGCCTGCCCCTGCATGCTGGTGTGAAACAGCCAGGTGTGTTCAGGAAACTCCCGATGGGTGTGTGTGCACGAGAGAGAAAGGGTAGGACAGCTGAAGCTGGTCCCTGGGGGCCAGGTCTCGGGACCCCTGACACGGAATTCCAGCAAGGTGGCAGGCACTCAGGCTTTTGTGGGTAGAAACTTGTCCACCGTGGTGGGGGGCAACTCCGGTGGGCAGCGGGAGAGTTGCTGGCACCCTGGACTGCAGATGTCAGAAGGCATGAGCTTCCACACCTGGGGAGGGTAAATACGGCGTGTGGGGGGGTGGGTGGTAGGGAGAGGAAGGAGAGCTGGGGCCTCCAGGTGGCAGCTAGGGCTCCATTCACCGCCCTGGGAATGCCGTACGGTGCCGTGCGGTGGAGAGCGGGCTGGGGGCAGACGCTGCTCCCCTGGGGGTCTGCTGGCCGTCAGGTACCCGGGCAGCATCTGAGTCTATGTCCCCTGACCTCTGCCTCTTTTCTTCCACAGGCTGCAGCCAAGTGTGACCTCTTGTCGTAAGTCTGGGGGTTGGGCTGTAACTTCCAAACTGGGGAAGAGACACCCCAAACCTGCCCTGCCTGCCTTCCTGGGAGGGAGCACCTCATCCATCATCCCCCCCCCCCACTCCCCTTCCAGCCAGAAACCAGCCCCCCTTCCCCCACCCGGAGAAGCAGACTCTGCCCCCTCCTGCCCCCCACCAGTCACCCCAGGGGGAGTTTGTCACCCGTGGTCCTCCCAAAGCCTAATCCCCTTCCTTTTCGCTGCAGTCTCAGGCTACCTCCCCCCGGAGAGGACCCTGGGAGAGGGGACAATCAGGGTGCCACCTGAATACAGAAATGCCAGGAAGCCTGAGCACAGTGAGGGGCTGAAGGGTGGCCTTTGGGCAGGAGAGTGTCCAAGTCAGCACTGGGTGTGCCAGGAACACCCTTTCCCGCCCCCTTCCCACCCTCTGGGCCCCAGCAAGGGCTCCTCCTCCTCGGCCAGCTCCTGGACACTCCCTGCGCCCCCTGTTTCCACCAGCACACTGTCCCCACACCTGCCCATTTTGTAGATGAGGAAAGCGAGGCCTAGGAAGGAGCATAACTCGGCAGAAGTACACACGGCCAGGAGTGAGATGCGCCTGGAACCCAGGCTCTGATCCCAGCCCCAGGTTCCTCCCACTGAGCCCAGAGGGCCCCTCCCATCACCCCGCAAGGGATGCGGCTCACTCCCTGAGTGCAGTGTGCGGGTTTTTGAGGAGGCTGGCATCCCTCTGCCGCCCCACCTCCGTAACAACGTCCTCTCTCTGCCTCCACCTGCAGCAGCTGCCCTGGAGGATTCAGATGCTGCGGTGACAACTGCTGCCCTCCGGGATTCAGGTGCTGCGGTAGCGGCTGCTGCCAGGAGTATGAGTTCTTCTCTGGCCCCTTGAGGTGAGCCCAGGGCCAGCAACTCAGTGCACAGCCCCCTGGGGGGCTTGGGCCACACAGGACAGACCGGGCCTCCTGCCCTGGGGCCGGGTGCAGGGGAAGGAGGAAGGGGAAGGGAGGTGGGGCGGGGGTGGCCTGCAGACTCAGGGTGATGCTGGTTGCTCCCCACCCAAGGGTCTTCATCATCATCTTCCTGATCCTCGTGCCCATCATGTGCATCTGTGGCCTGGTGAAGCACTTCTGCCGCAGCTGCAGAGAGCAGGCACGCCCCCCCGAGACGGTCCACACAGGGCCCCCGGAACGGCTCCCCAGCACCCCTGCGGAGAGGATCATGGCGTCCCCCTCTGCGCCCCCGCCCCCCTACAGTGAGGTGGGTGTCTGTGCTAAACCCTGCTCTGCTCCTCGGCCTTCCACGTCTCCCTGTTGTCTCGATGTTTAGGGCAGCAGTGAGAGTGGGGCCGGGGTGGGGGGGGCGGGGGGGCGGGCCTCCTGGCCCCACGGACGGCTCTGGGCTCTGCGGCCGCATTGGCTCCACCCTTTCCCTGGAACACCGCCGGCATTTGGGGGGCAATGGCGGCTGCCAGGCCCTAAGGTGACTCTGTGTCCCCTGCTTTCCCTGCAGATTATTCTGAAGCCAGTCCTGGACCTGCCACCCGTGGACCCACCCCCTCCCTACAGCATCAGGCCTCAAGAATATTCTGGGGTCTCCAGGGGCATCGACAACCCGGCCTTCTGAGCCGCTTGCCACCTGGAACCCTGCCTCAACCACCTCCTCCCCGACACCTCCTGGATCAAGCCAGAGACACCTGGGCCCCCTGACCTGCCCCCGCCCGCCCTGCTACATCTCCGGCCTTTCTCGGATTTAACTTATTGCTTCTCCTGCCCCTGCTTCACACCGACTGTGTTTCTCGTCCCAGGGTCTGGGCTGGAGTGACAGTGCCCATCCATCACACCACCCCCCGCAGCCCAAGTTAGAGGCTGCCAAGAGGAAAATGGTGTCAACAATTGGAGTTGACGGACAGTAGAATGGGCTACTTTGAGGAGTGGAGAGAGCCCCGCAGCTGGAGGCATACAAATCTCGACTGGACAGCCAGCTCTGAGGCGGGAAGGGCACTGCTATGCCAAGGGAGATCGGACTGCCTGAGCTCTGAGCCACCTCCAGGCTCTCCCTGAATGGAGAACACCCCGTTCTACCCCACCCTGCCCGACACCATGTGTACTCACTAAACTAGCTGATTGCTGCTAGGAGTCCGCCTGTGGCTCTGTGGGGAGATGAGCTAGGGAAGAGGGAGGGCAGGGAGCAGAGGAAGTCGTCATAGGGACACAAGAGCCTGGGAAGACAGTACGTCCCTGGGCCACCCTCTGGGAGAGGATGTTTATAGGTGCTTTGACCTCCTGTTCCCTGAGGTCTCGGGGTGCTAGAGAGCCTAGGCAGGGAGGCAGGGATGAGGTGGGAGGGGCCGCTGAGCGCTTCCACGCCCTACCCTCCTGCTGCTGCCCTGGGGGTGGGGAGTGGGAGGATGGCCTTCTGTAGGGCGGGGCTCCTGGAGACCTGGGTCAGCCCCACCCTGGAATCTCCTGGAGGGAGGACTGGGCAGATCTGCCTTTTTTTTTTTTTTCCCCAGTCCCGGGTGGTTTGGGCTGCTGGGTTAACCCCGAAGAGGAAAGGAGCATTCAGCATTGCAGCCAAGTCTGCCCAGGGCGTCAGGGAGCCTGGCATTGTGCGTGCAGAGAGAGAGACACCCCCAGCCCGTGTCTGGGGGCTCAGGCTGGGCCCCTCCTTTGCACACCAACCCTGCCTTGTGCTCACTGCTCTGC
Source organism: Phyllostomus discolor (assembly GCF_004126475.2). NCBI lineage: Eukaryota > Metazoa > Chordata > Mammalia > Chiroptera > Phyllostomidae > Phyllostomus > Phyllostomus discolor. Next base: position 101,408,128 of record NC_040910.2, on the reverse strand, counting down.
TGCAGCCCAGGAGCTCCGGCCTTCCTCCGCAGGCAAGCTCCTGGGAGGATGTGGTAGACCCGATGCCAGCCAGGATGGCTCCTGTAGGCCTCTCCTGGTCTCCTAGTGATACCCAGCCTTGGGGATCAGGGCCCAGGCAGTGGCAGGGGCAGGGGGATGGCACAGTCAGCCCCCAGAAGGCGAGGAACAGGGGCTCTCTCTGGCTGAGGGTTCCTGCTGAGACGGGGCCGGAGGGAGCGCGGCGGTTACAGACAACACAGAGCTGATGGTGGGAGAATGGGCCCAGTCAGGAAAGTTTCAGGGATTTATCGGAGGTCAGAAGGAAGGTCTGTGGGTGCTTTGTGTACACCTGGCTCGCTCCAGCGGGAGACGTCCTAGGGCTGACGTGGCCCTCGCCGTGGTAAACTCCAGCCACAGCGGGAGCGGGTTAAGCCATGGGCTTTGCAGGCCTGGAGGAGGAGGAGGCCATCCGCAGCTCAGACTCTGCCTTCTTTCCACCCAGGATGACACGGGGCCTTCACATCCTCCCGCAGTGGCCGAGCGGCCTGCAGGCAGGCGGTCCCAAGCATTGCTGGGACCTGGTGGCAGGTATGGCCAGTCCGATGGCTCCGTTCACTGCTGGTGGGAGTGGACACAGTGTGATCTTCCTGGAGGGCCATCTAGCAGTACAAGGCCACAGATGGTCACAAAGTTCCTACTAGGGGCCTGGCACCTGCCTGGCATGGGGTTTTCATTAAAATTTTAAATGCATGTGACCCCGCAATTCCATTTCTCGGGAAACCCCTCAGAAATGCTCAAACACAAAAGAACTAAAAGAGGTGTCCCACACAGCACTCCAGCTGGCAGTCGGTGCCCACTGACAGGGGTGGGTACCTGCCCCGGGCTCGTCTGTCCATGTTGTAGAGGCTGCACGGCCCTGGGAGCGAAGAGGCGGGTCTGACACGCTAGCCTGGAACCACGTCCTCCATCTGCTATTAGAGAGAAGGCAGGTTGCAGAACAACAAATACATACTACATCACACATGTTATATGTGCATTTCCTTCTTAAGTGTGTAGAGAGGATCTACAAGGTTATGGGCTAAACCACACTTGCCCACTGTCCGCGGCGGCTGGCATTGTGCAATGGAGGAAAGGAAGCACGCTTGGTCATTGTTTGTGTTTTTACCGTAAGCAGCATGGCTTTTGCAAATATAAAAAAAAGATTTCTTTAATGGGAAACAAAGGCAGCTTGAGAAGTTAATAAAGACTCATTCTGGGAACTTTGCTCGATGGCAATTCCTGTGTTATCAGCCCTGCTATGAGGAAGAAGCTGGAAGGACTCAGGCCCGTGACACATGTGGCAAATATGTGACACAGAGACTAGATCCACAGTGGACATGGGACAGCCCGGACACCTCCAGACAGGTGAGGACCCGTGATGCCATAGCTGAAACCTATGCAGGACCGTGACTGGCACTCAGCACGTGTAGGAGGTCTGGCTGGTTGGTTTGGTGGATGAGCAATTTCACGATGACTGAGAATTCGCTCCTTTCGCTTGGTTTAGCAGCCCAAATGCAATGAAGGAATCAGAAAAGATGGAATCACGGTGAATGACCCGAGTGAGTGAAGGAGTAAATCTGGGAAGGTCTGCTGGCAGACATCTGTAAAGATAACGCACAGCTTGGTTAACTCGAGGAGGTGCTCCTTGGGGCTGTGGACTTGAACTTCAGTCTGCAGGGGACCGCCCAGAGGCCTGGGGAGTGTGAGAAAAGCTGTGAGGCACGGGCATGCTGGGGTGCTGGGGGAGGGCCTTATGCTCCAGGGGCAGAGGGAAGGAGAACGGAGCTCGGCTGCGGTGGGAAGTTGGGGGGACGACATCCACAAGAACTGAACCTCACCCTGGGACTGGGTTTCAGAACTCCAGCTTCCGGCATTTTCAATTCTGCACCCGGCACCTCCTGGTCTGGGTGTCCTGTCTGTGCAGTGAAGACGTTTATTCCTTCCAGCTCTCTGTTCCCTGAGATGGGAGGGGCAAAGCAAGATGAGAGGGCTCATCCACTCCCCTTCAGCCACACTCTCCAAAGGACAGACCAGATCTTGTCATCCTGATCAGCTTAAACCTCCGCGGCCCTGAACATCACCTCCTGTTCCTCTGACTCCAGTACCGTATCAGCCCCGCGCCAGCAATTCCCGGAGCCCACTGAGACCTCCAGTGTTGGGAACCGCCCTGCCTGGTTTCAGAAACTGTAACCCCCCACAGCTGAGTAAAGGTCCTTGGGACCATAGCCACTTAAGAGACAATGCTTATCTTCCTTGTAGGGGCACCACCTCTGCCCCCTTTCACCTCGCCCTGCTTGGCTCCAGGTGGATGACTGGTTAGCCAATGACGGGTAAGATTTCTCAAGGGAGGGATGACTTAAGACAGGCATGGTCATGAAGGGGCCCTCAGGGAAGGACTTGGGGAGTTATAGAAAAAGGGGGTGTTGGACCCTCGGCCCTTGACTTTGATCTGGCCTGAGTCCTCATTCTGTCTGCCAGAAGTCTCCTAATCTCTTGGCTGCCTTACTCCCCCTGCTTGACTTAAGCCTAAAACAATGCCAGAGGTGGGTGCGACCCTGTGCTGGAAAGGGCGGGTTCCTTGGAGTGATCAGGCCTAAGAAAGAATACATAAAATCCTGTGAAACCTGCTTTGCTAATACCCTCAATTTAAATGATAAGAGTCCAAGCATGAAATGAGTTTGTTTCCCCCAAAGTTTCATGGCCCTTTAGCTATCTGACCCTGTCTCAAAATAAGCCCTCAGAGTTCTTTGAATGTTATCTATTTGATCATTACTACCTGGACAATGATTGATGAGCCTTCCATATACACCCTGTATTCCTATGCAAATTAAACCCAATAAAAGCCTGTCCACGCAAGGGTCCGGCCGGCCCTCTCTTTCACTGAGAGAGAGGCCGTGTCATCCCGTTTTCTCCACAGGATTTCTATAGTCCGTGTGAATTTGTCTTGTCTCATCCATAATGCCGCGGACACTGCGGGCCAGTGTCTGCATCACTCCAGGCCACTGGCCTTGGCCCCTTAGCCCTGTCAGCCCTGTCCTCCCTGCCTTCCTCATCCAGCTTGGAGTCCTTGACCTAGCCTGATGGTCACCCCCCTGCCCCATACCTAACTCCTTTACCCTGGTCTCCATCCATCATACTCACCGGCAAACCCCAAACTCCGGTTGAAATCAACTTCCGCTCAAGAACCAATGTACCTGTGTGACCAAACTCACTTCAGAATCAAAACTGAATCCCAAGAGGGCCCCGGGGCCTCCATCACGGCTTAGCAGCTTTGCTCTTTTCCTCTGGAGAGAGACTAATTCACGCCTTCTGCTCTCTTTCGGTCTCCCACGGTCCCGACCTCAGCTTCGGCCAGTGACGGCACCACAGAAGTCAGAGAAGAAAGGGGATGTAATCGCAAGAGAACCACCCAAACTCCCCCTGACCCCCACCTCTGGTGACAGTGGAAGCCACGTCCCACACTGCCAACTGGGTCCCTCCCCCTTGAGCCTTCCGCAGACCTCACCCGTGCAGGTACTGTGGTGTCAGCCACGCCCCCTCATTACCGGGCCTTTGCCCTACGTCCAGTACAGGAATACACCTTGTCACCCAACTTAGAGAATCCCTCCCTTGACACTGTCATTGCATGTGCTGTCCCACTCCCTCCTCCCCAGCCTGATGCCACCTGGCTCCCCTCAGCTCTTTGTCCCCGTTGTTCCAAGAAGTGGCCCTTGCCCATATCACCAGTGACTTACATCTTGCCGAAGCCAAAGTTCAACTCTCTGGCCTCGTTTGCTGTCTCTCTCAGTGGCATTTGACATACTTGGCTCCTGCCTCCTTCATGAAAAACTTTTTCTGTGAACCTCCCTGGTTTTCCTCCTACTCCTGGGCTGCACTTCCTTCGGCTCCTCCTCTTTTCCCTCCCCCTCCACCAGTTCCAAACGATAATTGGCCAGGAGGTTTCCTATTTGGCCCTCTCGTCTTCACGTTCATTCACTCCTCCAGTGGGTCCCGCCCAGTTCTGTGGCTTCATGGACCATCTCAAATCTTTATCTCCAGCCAAGTTTTCCCCCTTGATCTCCAGACTAATATATATTTACCTTATGCTTTACTACCTATCACCTCCACTTGGATGCCTAAGGAGCATTTCACAGCCAAAACTAGGTCTAATTTCCCTCCACCCCACCCCAAATCCAGTCCTTCCCAAGTTGACACATCATAAATAAATGGCACCACCAGCCAGCTGTTCAGGCCAAAACCCCAAGTTATTCTAATTTCTCTCTTTCCCTCACCTCCTCCCCCTGCCTCCAAAATAGACTCTGCTTTTTGCCATTGCATGGGTACAGCCCTAGACAAAGTCCCCAAGTCTAGCCTAGGCTCTCCTAAGGACATCCTAACCAATTTCCCGTCTCCACACTTGTCTCCTCCTGCCCCCTGCAGTTCATCCTACGTACTGCAGCCAGGGAGGTTTCCCTACAGCAGCGATATTCAGTGTTCTGCAAGAGGCACATCGGCGAGCCGCAAGAATGTTTAAACCATGCGATGCCTGACTGTTTAGTCAGGGGCGCTGACCTCTTTTCCCTGAGATTGTCAAATAAAAAAAAATGACAACAGCCAACACAACAATAGCCTTCCAGTATGAGTGAACTAAAATTATACCTATGTTTGGTCAAGTTGGCAAAAAATATATTTTCTGGTGTACCGCAGAATTTTAGTAACTCGTTCATGTGTGCCACGAGATGAAAAAGGTTGAAAATCACTGCTCTGAAGCATAGATAATGTGTGTCATTCCCCTGCTTACAGGTCTCTGATGGCTGTCCAGGCACTTGGAATAAATCCCAAACCCCAGACTAGGGCCTTTGGGACTCACAAGGCACAGCCCCTCACGTCTCCCCCCTTCTCACTGCATCCCAGCCACAGTGGCCAATTGTCTGAGCCTCGAGTGTCCCACGTCAGCCTGGCTTGGGCCTTTGATGGCTTTTCTGCTTGGAAACCCCCCTCCCGCCCACTCTCCCCACCCACTTCTCTCCCAATATTCACACGGCTAGCTTCCCATCACTCCAATTCCAGCTGCCACCTCCTCCACGAAGCCTGCCCTGGCCACGCTGCAGAGGGCGGCCCCTCGGGTCCCCACTCTCTCACACAATGCTATTTCATTTTCGTCCCAGCTCTGCTGCCGCCTTATTTATTTACGTGCTTGCATGCTCACAGTCTGTTCTCCCTCTCCGGACCGTGCTCCTCGGGGACGGGGATTTTCCACCCTCGCTCCCCGGTCCAGAGTCAAGAACAATGCCTAGCGCGTGGGGGCGTCTCTATTTGTTGACTCGCCCCCAGCAGCCACCACTGTGGTCATGGCCACCTCCAAAGCAAAGCCCAAACGTTCCTGCAAGAGAAATGCCCAGGAAAGGAGTTTCACAGGCCCTGCAAATGCCTCTTAGTGCCATCTGTTTGATGCCAGGCCCTCGACCCAAAAGGAGTTATTGTGCTCTTTATTTTCCTCCCTCCCTTCCTTCTTTCCTTCCTTCCGCCCTTTCTTCTTTTTCACTGACAACTAAGTGAGCACCTCTTACATGTCAGGCGTTATTCCAGGACCTGGGTAAAGGAGGCCCACAAAACAGACACCATTCCTGTGCCCGTGGAGAGCAGATTCCAATCAAGCAATCCGACAGGGGAGCTGTGGATGCCGCTGGCCTGGGCTCCGGGAAGGAAAACTGCACCTGTGGTTTTAGAGAACTTCGGTGGAGCCGGGGAACTGCTTCAGATCGGCCATCCGACACGGTCTGCCCTAGGAGCTGACGTGGAGCTGGTGCCAGGAGAACTAGACAGACATGAACGCACAAGGAAAGAGAGCTCACGGCAGAGGGCCTGGTGTGTGCAAAGACCCTGGGTGTGCAAGGAGCTCAATGGCCGGAAGACTTAAAGGACACCCTTCCCTGCTTCAAAATCCCAAAGATTCTTAACAAGGGTGAATTCATTTCCTACGGCTGTCATAACAAATCACCGCAAACTGGCTGGCTTAAAACAACAGAAATTATTTTCTTATGGCTCCGGGGGCCAGAAGTCTGAATCAAGGTGTTGACAGGGTTGGTTCCCTCTGGAGCTTCTGAGGGAATTCCTTTCCGTGCCTTCTCGGAGCTTCCGAGGGCTGCCGGCAATGCTTGGCTCTGGCGGCCCTGCGACCTCTGCCCCCGTCTTCACACGGCCTTTTGCTGTGTGTCCCTGTGTGTTCTGAGGGCACCGTTCATGGGACTGGGGGCTCGCCCTGCTCCAGGGTGGTCTCACCTCAAGATCCTTACCTTAGTTACATCCGCAAAGGCCCTTATTCCAGATAAGGTCACATTAGGAGGTTCTGGGTAGACCTATCTTTTGGGGGACACAATTCAATCTGCTACAGAGGCTATGGCTCTACTTATTCCCTTCTGGAGGGCACCTCAGAGACCCTCTGAAACAGCATATCTTAAAGGGTAATTCCTAAACAACTTCTTCTAGAAGATTTTTTAAATAAAATTTTTAAAAGATTTTATTTCTTTATTTTTAGAGAGAGGGGAAGGGGGGAGAAAGAGAGGGAGAGATACATCAGTGTGTGGTTGCCTCTTGCACACCCCCTACTGGGGACCTGGCCCACAACCCAGGCATGTGCCCTGACTGGGAATCGAACCAGCAACCCTTTGGTTCATAGGCCTGTGCTCAACCCTCTGAGCCACACCAGCCAGGGCTGGAAGATTTTGAAAGGGAGAGTGTTCAAGTAAATTTGGGAAATGCTACATGCACGTCTCACAGTGGAAGATCACAGTTCACCCTGGCCTATTAAAGGGCTCAGCATTCACAGTAAAGAAGCCATCTTACCATGATTTTGAAAAACCACCTCTCTAGTTTATTTCACTAGAAAACCCATTTTCCTTCTCATGATCCCTGTGGAATTCTGTGATCCCATCATCATGTAGAAATTTGAGAGAAATGCTTTGTTTTATTTATATAGATGAGATGATAAAGTCCAGAAAAGAGAAGTGACTCATCTAAGGTCACAAAATTGGCAGGATCAGAATGTGGATTGAAAACTCAGTCTCCCCAAGAAGATGGAGATGGAGAACGAATGAGTGAGTGCCAGGATGGCATGGGGAGGGAGTGGGTGTGACCGCAGAGTGGCAGGAGGGAGACCTTCGTGGTGATGGGGGCAGCTCGGTACCCTGAGTGCAGTGGTGGTTACACAAATCCACACAGGTGATTTAAAAACAGAGGCAGAACTGTGTACCCACATTGGACCAGTTTGGGGACTTTGATACTGTTTCTTCCAACAGATGCATCTTATGAAATGTAACTGTTGGGCATTGCCTAAGATGCAACTAGGAGAAAAGCTAGGCAAAGGGAACTTGGGACCTCTGTACTGGCTTTGCAACTTCCTGCCGGTCTATAATTACTTCAAAACATAACGATTTTAAAAAGTCAGTTAGTTTCCTGCCTCCAGGTTCAAGAGCTTTTTATGTGATTAAAGGTCAATAGAGCAAATTTAGGTTCCGTTTATGTGCCCAGGGCCCAATCCAAAGCCCAGTCTGTTGTTTTTTTCTGGTTTGCAGTTTATTTAAGATGCAGTAATTTGAGCGTAGAGGGCTGTAATTAGCACACGTTCTGCTACAGTGGTGATTGCAAAGTCGGATGCATCTTCTCCTTCCTTCACACCTGCCCGTGGCCTGTGGCCAAGACCCCTGACCACGCAGAGACACAGGAAGAGGATCTGGCCTTTCAAAATGAGAGTTTCTCAGTCATTTAGATGTGCCTCTGTGGGGCAGGATTATACGTTTATGTTTATATTTATATTTTCACCAAATGTAAAATTTCTGTACAGGAACAGGCAACTGGATAAATTTGGCTCAGGAGCTATAGTTCTTCGACTTCTGAACTAAAACATACAAAAAAATTTGTTTTTCACCACTTATCGCCTACCCAGCTTGTTTGTGTGGTTGATCATTTGCCTTTGTTTTGTTTTCCCAATTTTTTATTGTGGTGAAATATACATAACACAAAATTTACCATCGTAACCATTTTTTAAAAGGACGTTTTAAAAGATTTTATTTATTTGTTTTTAGACAGAGGGGAAGGGAGGAAGAAAGAGAGGGAAAGAAACATCGATGTGTGGTTGCCTCTCACATGCCCCCAACTGGAGGAACCTTGCCTGCAAGCCAGGTGTGTGCCCTGACTGGGAATCGAACCAGCAGCTTTTTGGTTCGCAGGCCGGCACTCAGTCCACTGAGCCACACCAGCCAGGGCCATGTTAATCATTTCTAAGTGTATATACAGTTCAGTGGTACCAAATACATTCATCATGTTGTGCAACCATCGCGACCATCCATCTCCCTAACGATTCATCTTGTAAAACTGTGCCCATTAGTAACAACGCTTCGTTCTCCCTCCCTTCCCCTCCCCCCACCCGGCTCCTGCAACCCACCCTTCTACTTCCCGTCTCTATGGTTTTGAGTACTCTGCAAGTGGAAACATTCGGTATTTGGTATTTGTCTTTTGGGTCTGGCTTATTTCAGTTAGCATAAGGTTCTCAAGTTTCATCCGTGTTGTAGCTTTTGTCAGACTTTCTTTCCGAAGGCTGAATAACGTTCCTTGGTGTGCGTACCTCGCATGTGGCTTATCCATTCATCTGTACACGAGTAGATTCCACGTTTTAGCTGTTGTAAAGAAGGCTGCTGTGAACACAGGTGTACACATAGCTTTTCAAGGCCCTGCTTTCAACACTCTAGGGTGTATACCCAGAAGCGGAGTGGCTGGATCGTGCGGCAATCCCCTTTGTAGTTTCGGCAGCGGAACCACCACACTGGACTCCACAGCAGCTGCCCGTTGTGCCTCCCCGCCAACCGCCCATCTCCACGTCCTCACCCGCACTCGTTATTTTCTGTTTGTTTGTTTGTTTTGATAATAGCCATGCTGATGGGTGTGAGGTGGTATCTCACTGTAGTGTTGCTTTCCAGTTTCCTAACGATTTGGCGAGGTCGAATTTCTTTTCATGTTCTTACCAGCCATTTGTATATCTTCTTTGTGGAAATGTCAGTTGAAGCCCTTTTCCCATTTCAAAATCAGGTTATTTGCTTTTTTGTTGTTGAGTTTCAGGAGTCCTTTATATATTCGAGATATTGATCCTTTATCAGTATATGATTTGCAAATATTTTCTCCAATTGAGTGGGTTGCCTTTTGACTCTACTGATATTATCTTCTCATGCGCAAAATTTTTAAGTTTTCATGAAGTCTAATTTGTTTATCTTGTTGTCGTTTGTACCTTTGGTGTCCTAGCCAAGAGATCATTGTCAAATCCAGTGCCATAGAGCTTTTGCCCCATGTTCCTTCTAAGAGTTTTATAGTTAGGCCTTACATTGAGGCCTTTGATCCATTTTAAGTTAATATTTGTACATAATGTTAAGAGTTCAAGTTCATTCTTTTGCATGTGGACATCCAGTTTTTCTAGCCTCATCTGCTGAAAGATGGTCCTTTCCACCCACTGCATGGTCTTGGCAGCCTTGTCAAAAATTATTTGACCAGCCCTGATGGGTGTGGCTCAGTTGGTTGGGCATCGTCCCGCAAGGTGAAAGGTCACCGGTTAGATTTCTGGTCAGAGCATTTGCCTGGGTTGTGGCTTTGGTCCCCCGGCCCCAGTCAGGGCACACACGGGAGGCAACCAGTCAGCGTTTCTCTCCCTCTCTTTCTCCCTCACTTCCCCTCTCTCTAAAATAAATAAATTAATAGATAAAATCTTTAAAACAAATTATTTAACCACATATGTGAGGGTTTATCTCTGGGCTCCCTCTTCTACCCCATTGGTCTATATGTTTGTCTTTACGCCCATATTACACTGTTTGGAGTACTGTAGCTTTGCAATAAGTTTTGAAATCAGTAAGTGTGCGTCCTCCAGCTTGGTTCTTCTTTTCCAAGATCATTGTGGCTATTTGAAGTAACTTGAGATTCCCTATGAATTTTAGGATGAATGTTTCTATTTCTGCAGAAAATATCATCTGTGCTTTGATAGGGATTGCACTGACTCTGTAGGTCACTTCGGGCGGTACGGACATCTTAATAATACCGAGTCTTCCGACCCATAAACATGGGTATGGGGTGTGTTTCCATTTATGCTGTCCTTAATTCCTCTTAGCATGCTTTGCAGTTGTTTTAGTTGTTTTATTGATTGTGCTGTTACAGCTGCCCCAGTTTTCCCCCTTTCCCCCGCCCCACCCAGCACCCCCCACTCCCTCAGGCAAACCCCACACCATTGTTCATGCCCATGGGTCATGCGTATAGGTTCTGTGGCTGCTGCATTCCCTGTACTGTGCTTTATATCCCCATAGTTGTTGTGGCAGACCCCAGGCAACAGAGTCTGCGTGTTGTGACTGAAGACAAAAACAAATGCACGGACTACAGCATCCTGTGGAGGAAAAGGGAAGGTATGGCACTCTCTCATGATGAGAGTCCTGTGGCCACACTCTCAAGGGCAGAGCGCCCCAACCCTTGCCTGGACAGGCTTTTACTGTTTCTCTCAGGTCTTACATCAAAGAAGGATTTATTATCTATTGTATAGAATGTTGTCGTCTACATTTTAGGTACAACCAAAGAAGTGAAAATAACGTGCAGAAGGGAAAGGTGGCGAGCTGATTAGCTCTATCCTTGGGAAAATTCACACAGGCTTTGGAAATTACCTTGAAGATAGACAATAAACACCTACTGTTTCAGACCAGGGTCTGGCTCCTGTCCACCACTTCGCTCCTGCCGGTTTCCAACGCAGGGCTGAGCCACATGTATGACTTAAAACAAACCTGTTCCCTACACATGGTTGTTCTGTAACTACCTATTTGTAGTTCTTTAAAAAAAAGATTTTATTTATTTTAGAGAGAGGGGAGGGGAGGGAGGAAGAGAGGGAGAGAAACATCAAATCATTCAGTTGCCTCTCATACACTCCCAGCTGGGGACCTGGCCTGCAACACAGGCACGTGCCCTGACTGGGAGTCAAACTGGCAGCCTTTCAGCTCTCAGGCCTGTGAGAACCAGCCAGGGCCCTATTTGTACTTCTTAAACACCTCACCTCTGCCCCGATTGCCCCATATCCCGCCCTCCCATCTGGCAACCATCAAAACGCTCTCCATATCCATGATTCTGTCTCTGTTCTTCTGGTTTGCTTAGTTTGTGCTTTAGATTCAACTGTTGATTGATATGTATTTATTGCCATTTTATTGTTCATAGTTTTAATCTTCTTTTTCTTAAATAAGTCCCTTTAACATTTCATATAATAATGGTTTAGTGATAATGAACTCCTTTAGTTTTTCCTTGTCTGGGAAACTCTTTATGCACCCTTCGATTCCAAATTGTGTCTTTACTGGGTAGATCACCCTTGGCTGTAGGTCCCTGCTTCTCATGACTTTAAATATTTCTTGCCAATCCCTTCTAGCCTGCAAAGTTTCTTTTGGGAAATCAGCTGACAGTCGTATGGGGACTCCCCTGTAGAGAACTAACTGCTTTTCTCTTGTTTGTACTAGTCTTTCACTTCCTCGGGTAACTTCAAACTATTCTTTTTGATGCTATTATAAATAAAATTGTTTTCATACTTTCTTTTTCAGACTGTTCATTGTTAGTGTATAAGAAAGCAATTGACCTCAGACATTGCTTGTAGCAATATTTTATTGGATATATCTCCCTAGGCAAGAGAAACAAAATAAAAAGTAAATAGATGGAACTACATCAAACTAAAAAGCTTTTGCACAGCAAAAGAAAACATCAAAATAAAAAGCTCACAGAAAGGGAGAACATATTCACCAATACATCTGATAAGGGGTTAATATACAAAATTTATAAAAAACCTACAAAACTTAATACCAAAAAACCCCCCAAATAACCCAATTAAAGAATGGGCAAACGACTTGAATAGACACTTCACCAAAAAGGACATACAGATGGCCAATAGACATATTAAAAGGTGTTGAATGTCACGGATCATCAGAGAAATGCAAATTAAAACCACAATGAGATACCATCTCACACCTGTCAGAAAGGCTCTCATCAGTAAATCAACAAACAACAAGTGCTGGTGAGGATGTAGACAAAGGGGAACCCTTTTGCATTGTTGGTGGGAATGCAGATTGGTGTGGCCACCGAGGAAAGCAGTATGGAGATACCTCAAAACAGTAAAAATGGATTTGCCTTTTGACCCAGTGATCCCACTTCTGGGAATATATCCGAAGAAACCCAAAATGCTAATTCAAAAAAACATAAGCACCCCCATGTTCATTGCAGAGTTATTAACAAACACCAAGATATGGAAGCAGCCCAAGTGTCCATCAGTAGATAAGTGGATAAAACAGCTATGGTGCCCTGGTTGGTGTGGCTCAGTGAATTGAGTGCTGGCTTTCGAACCAAAGGGTTGCTGATTCAATTTCCAGTCAGGGCACATGCCTGGTATGTGGGCCAGGTCCCCAGTTAGGGGCATATGAGAGGCAACCACACGTCAGTGTTTCTTTTCCTCTCTTTCTCCCTCCCTTTCCCTCTCTCTAAAAATAAATAAATAAACTCTCTTTTTAAAAAAACCCAACTATGAGACACACAATAGAATACTACTTGAACATAAAAAAGAAAATTTTACCCTTTGAGGCAGTATGGATGGACCTGGAGAACATTATTCTAAGTGAGATAAGCCAGTCAGAGGAAGACAAATACCATATGATTTCACTCATATGTGGAGTCTAATGAACAAACGGAACTAACAAGCAAAATAGAGACAGACTCATAAATAGAGTTCAGGATGACAGCTAAAGTTGGGGGGAGGGAAGGGGGTGGAGGGATGGAGCAAAAAGAAAACAGGACTCATGGACATGGACCACAGTGTGGTGATTGCAGGGGGAGTGGGGTATAAGGAGACTTAGTGGTAATGGAAAAAAATTAAAAAATAAGTAAAGAACGTTAGCCCTGTCTGGTGTAGCTCAGTGGATTGAGTGCGGGCTGGGAACCAAAGTGTCCCAGGTTCGATTCCCAGCCAGGGTACATTCCTGGGTTGCAGGCCATAACCCCCAGCAACCACACATTGATGTTTCTCTCTCTCTCTCTCTCTCTTTCTCTCTCCCCCTCCCTCCCTTCCATCCCTAAAAATAAATAAATAAAATCTTTAAAAAAATAAAGAAAGAAAGAATGCAAGTGATTTTAGTGTGTTCATTTTGTATCCTGCTATGTTACTGAATTCATTTAATAGTTCTAACAGGTTTTTGTTTTTTTGGGGGGGTGTAGAATCTGTAGGATTTTCTGCATATAAGATTATATCATCTGCTAACAGAAATAATTTTATTTCATCTTTTTTAATTTGTGTGCCTTTTATTTCTGTATCTTGCCTAATTGCTCTCACTAGAACTTCCAGTACTGTGTTGAGTAAAAGTGGCAAAAGCGGGCATCCTCGCCTTGTTACTGATTTTAGAGGAAAAGTTTTCCATCTTCCACTGAGGATGATGGTCCTGTGGGGTTTTAGTATGCAGCTTTTATTATGTTGAGGTAGTTCCCTTCTATTCTTCGTTTGTTGAATGCTTTTATCGTGAAAGGGTGTTAAACTTTGCCAAAGTCTTTTTCTGCATCAAAAGAAATGATCATGTGGATGTGTTTCTTTCTGTTCTTTTAATGTAATATATTCCATTGATTGGTGTTTGTATGTTGATGCATCCTTGCTTTCCAGGAATAAGTCCCACTTGGTCATAGTATATGATCCTTCTGATATGCTGCTCAATTTGGTTGTCTAGTACTGGGTTGGCTTAAAAAGGGTGTTTGGTTTCTTCCGTATGATGGCTCTAGTAGTGCTTAGTTGTCTTTAATTTCATTCTAAACAGTTTCGTTAGACTGCATTGTGACAGCTGTCATATCAGCGTGCATTAAAAAAAAACTCAGCAAAATTGGTGAATTTTTGTGCAGCCATTTTAATATTGAAGCTAAAAGAAGATATGCAACATTTTTGGCATATTATGCTTTATTATCTTTTTTAATATATTTTATTGATTATGCTATTACAGTTGTCTGTCCCATTTCCCCGCTTCATTCCCTTCCACCCTGCACACCCTCTCCTACCCACATTCCCCCCCTTTAGTTCATGTCCATGTGTCATAAGTTCTTTAGCTTCTACATTTCCCATACTATTCTTGCCCGCCCCCTGTCTATTTTCTGCCAACCATCTATGCTACTTATTCTCTGTACCTTTTCCCCCTATCCCCCTCCCACTCCCCTGTTGCTAACCCTCCATGTGATCTCCATTTCTGTGGTTCTGTTCCTGTTCTAGTTGTTTGCTTAGTTTGCTTTTGTTATTGTTTTAAGTGTGGTTGTTAATAATTATGAGTTTGCTATCATTTTACTGTTCATATTTTTTTACTTCTTTTCTTAGATAAATCCCTTTAACATTTCATAAAATAAGGGCTTGGTGATAATGAACTCCTTTAACTTGACCTGATCTGAGAAGCACTTTATCTGCCCTTCCATTCTAAATGAAAGCTTTGCTGGATAGAGCAATCTTGGATGTAGGTCCTTGCCTTTCATGACTTGGAATACTTCTTTCCAGCCCCTTCTTTCCAGCCCCTAATTGAGAAATTAGCTGATAGTCTAATGGGAACTCTTTTGTAGGTGACTGTCTCCTTTTCCCTTGCTGCTTTTAGGATTCTCTCCTTCATTTTTACCTTGGCTAATGTAATTATGATGTGCCTTGGTGTGTTCCTCCTTGGGTCCAACTTCTTTGGGATTCTCTGAGCTTCCTGGACTTCCTGGAAGTCTATTTCCTTTGCCAGAATAGGGAAGTTCTCCTTTATTATTTGTTCAAATAAGTTTTCCACTTGTTGCTCTTCCTCTTCTCCTTCTGGTACCCCTATAATTCGGATGTTGGAACATTTAAAATTGTTCTGGAGGTTCCTAAGCCTCACCTCATTCTTCTGAATTCTTGTTTCTTCATTCTTTGCTGGTTGGATGTTTCTTTCTTCCTTCTGGTCCACTCCATTGATTTGAGTCCCAGTTTCTTTCCCATCATTATTGGTTGCCTGTACATTTTCCTTCATTTCTCTTATTGTAGCCTGCATTTGTTCATCTAATTTGCAACCAAAACCAACCAATTCTATGAGCATCCTGATCACCAGTGCTTTGAACTGTGCATCTGATAGGTTGGCTATCTCTTCATTGCTTAGTTGTATTTTTTCTGGAGCTTTGATCTGTTCTTTCATTTGGGCCATTTTTTTTTTGTCTTGATGTGCCTGTTACATAGTAAAGGGCAGAGCCTTAGGTGTTCACCAGGGTGGGGTAACCCATGTCACTGGGTTGTGACCCTACATGTGGGGTAGGGGTATGAGAGGGAACAATGGCACTTGCTCCACTCTCTGCCATATTTCAGTCACTTCCCCCACTACCCACAAGCAAATTGGGCATCTCTGGTGCTGATTCCCATGTGGGTGGGTTTGTGTACGTCCTGGAACCCTGTGGGTCTCTCCAACAAACTCTCCTGTGAGGCTGGGAGTTTCTCCTGCTGCCGCAACCCCCCCCCGCCCAGGTGTTTTCAATTGGTGGTTTGATGCTTTACTTCCCCGAGCTGGAGGCCTTGGTTGCGCAGTCTGTCCTGCTCCCCAGGTGTTCCTCCCAGTTTATCTGCACGTGAATGTGGGACTACCCGCTCGCCAGGTCCTCCAGCCGCCACTTTGCCGCATGTCCTCTTCACCCAGCTGCCCATCTCCTCCCCTCCTACCAGTGTGGGTGAGTGTTCCTTCTTTAACTCCTTGGTTGTCGGACTTCCATACAGTTGGATTTTCTGTCGGTTCTGGTTGCTTTTTGTTTTAAAATTGTTGTTGTCCTTCTTCTGGTTGTGTGAGGAGGCACAGCATGTCTACCTATGCCTCCATCTTGGCCAGATGTCTCTATGCTTTATTATTTCAAGAAAGGTAAAAATGCAACTGAAACACAAAAAAGGATTTGTGCAGAGTATGGAGAAGGTGCTGTGACTGATCAAACATGCCAAAAGTGGTTTGTGAAGTTTCTTGGTACTACTGACATTTTGGCCAAATAATTTTTTGCTGTGGGGCTGTCTTATGCATCAGAAGGTGTTTAGCAGCACCCCTGGCCTCAACCCACTAGAAGCCAATAGTGGGTGATGGCCGACAGACTCAAAATATCCAAATCAATAAAATTACTGGAGAATATGGAAAATGTATCTTTTATTTTATGGAGAAACACTGAATGGACTTTTTGGCCAACCCAGTATTTTGTTGAGGATTTTTGCATCAATGTTTGCATCAATGTTTGCATAAAGGGCATTGGTTTATAATTTTGTTGTAGTGTCTTTGTCTGGTTTTGGTATCACAGTAATGCTAGCTTCATAGAATGACTCAGGAAGTGTTCCTTCCTCTTCAGTTCTTTGGAAAGTTTTGAGGATTGACATTAGTTATTGTTTAAATATACAGTAGAATTCATCAGTCAACAATCAGCTCCAGTGGGTTTTTTTGTCATATTTTTATTAATGATTCAATTTCCTCATTAGTCATAGGTCTATTCAAATTTGTATCTCTTTGTGGTTTAGTCTGGGGAGGATTTGTGTTTCTGGGAATTTGTCCTTCTCATCTGGATGACCCAGTGTGTTAGTGTACCATGGTTCCTAGTTCTGTCTTGTCATCCTTTTATTTCTGTAGAATCAGGAATATGTTCCCACTGCCACTTCCAATTTGAGTCTTCCCTCCTTTTTCTTTGTTTATCTAGCAAAGTTTTGTCAACTTTGTTGATTTTTTCCAAAGAACCAACTTTTGATTTCCTTGATTTTTTTTCAATTGCTTTTCTATTCTCTGTTTCATTAATCTCTTGCTCTAATCTTCATTAATTCCTTCCTTCTGCTAGATTTGAGTTAAGTTCTTTTTCAAGCTCCTTAAGCTGGGAATAATGTTAGGTTGTTGATTTGAGATCTTTCTTGTTTTTTAACATGTTTGGAATTATAAATTTCCTCCTTATCACTGCTTTTCCTGCATGCTGTAAATTTTACTATGTTGTGCTTTCACTTTCATTCATCTCTATGTATTTTCTAATTTTTCTTGTGATCTCTTCTTTGGTTCATTTGTTGTTTAAGAGTCTGCTGTTTAATTTCCACAAATTTGTGAATTATTCAGTTTCCTTCTGTTACTGATTTCTAACTTCATCTCATTGTGGTTGGAGAAGATAGTTTGTATGCTATCTACCTTTTAAAACTTACTGAAACTTAATTCATAGTGGGACACATGATCTAACACATACCCTGGATGATTTCCCATTGCACTTGAGAAAAATGTGTATGTTATTGTTGTTGGGCAGGATGTTTTGTGTATTTCTGTTGGATCTAGTTGGCTTATTGTGTTGTTTAAGTCCTATTTCCTTATATATCTTCTGTGTGGTTGTTCTATTCATTCTTGAGATTGGGTATTAAAGTCTCCAGCTGTCATTGTAGAACTGTCTAGCCCTTTGATTTTGTCAGTTTTTGCCTCATATATTTTAATGGTCTGTTATTAAGTGCATAAATACAGAATTACTATATCTTCTGGCTGTACTGAACCTCTTGCTAATATATAATGTTCTTTGTTTCTTGTAATCTATTTTGATTTAAAGTCTATTTTTTTTTCTTAAAAAAAAAACAATGTCTGGTTGCCTCTCCTGCACCCCACACTGGGGGCCTGGCTCACAACCCAGGCATGTGCCCTGACTGGGAATCAAACCAGTGCCCCCCTATTTCTTAGGCCAGCACTCAATTCACTGAGCCACACCAACCAGGGCTATTTTTTTTTCTGATATGAGTATAGCTACCTTTGCTCTCTCTTGGTTACTATTTGCATAGAATATCTTTTCCATTATTTCCATTTATTTGTGTTTTTGAATCTCTTGTAGACAGCATATAATTACCTGGTGTTTGTTGTTTGTTTGTTTGTTTATCCATTTGGCTATTCTCTATCTTTTGATTCGAGAGTTTCATCCATTTACATTTAAAATAATAATGCATAAGAAGAGACTTGCTTCTGTCATTTTGGTCTTTGTTTTCTAAATGTCTTATAGCATTTTGTCTTTCACTTCCTGCAATGCTGTCTTCTTTTGTTTTCAGTTGATTTTTTGTAGTAAAATGTTTAAACTCCATTTTAATTTCTTTTTGTGTATACTCTATAGCTATTTTCTTCGTAATTACCATGGAGATTACATTTAAAATCATAAAGTTATGGCACTCTAATTTGAATTTATACCAGTTTAACTTCAATAACATGAAAAATTCTGCTTTTTTTTTTACAGCTTTGTTCCTACTTCTTTTGGTTGTTCATATGACAAAATCACATCTTTATACATTGTGTGTATAAGACAATAACTCATTTAAATGTATTAGTGTCTTAAATTATGTAGAAAACAAAATATAGTGTTATAAGCCAGTGTTACAATACTACCAACTTTGTGACTAATAATATTTTAATGTACTTGTCTCTTAAATCACGTAGAAAATGGAAGGTAGTAAAACCATTGTTACAATATTATTAACTTTTATAATTGCTCACGTGTTTGACTTTATTAGGATCTTCATTCTCTTATAAGGCTTTGGATCACTGTCTAGTGCCCGCCCTCCCCACCCCCACCCCCACCCAGGGGGACTCCCTTGGGAGTTTTGCAGGGCAGGTCTAGTGGCAATGAATTCTCTCAGCTTTGGTCTATCTGGGAATGTCTTAATTTCTCCCTCACATTCAAAGGGTGGTTTTGCCAGATAGAGGATTCCTGGTGAAAAGAAAAAAGATTTTTCTTTTTTTTTTTTTCTTTTTTTTTTTTAGATTTTATTTATTTATTTTTAGAGAGGGAATGGAGGGAGACAGAGAGAGAGAGAGAGAGAGAGAGAGAGATCAATGTGCGGTTGCTGGGGGTTCTGGCCTGCAACCCAGGAATGTACCCTGGCTGGGAATCGAAACTGGGACACTTTGGTTCCCAGCCCGCGCTCAGTCCACTGAGCTACGCCAGCCAGAGCTAAGATTTTTCTTTTAGCACTTTGAGTGTATGAGCCCACTACCTCCGGCCTCCCAACTTTCTGAAGAGGTCTGCTGAACCCTGCTGAGACTCTGTTGTACAATGTGAAATCACTTCTCTCTTGCTGCTTAAAGGATTTCGTCTTTGCCATTGTCTTTCAAAAATTTTATTATAAATCTTTCTGGGTCCAGGTGTAGGGCTTTTTGGCATCTTACTTGGAGTTCATTGAGCCTCTGGGATACTTATATTTGTGTATTTCATCTCATTGGGGAGTTTCCAACCATTATTTCTTCAAATATTCTTTCTGCTCCTTTCTCTCTCTTCCCCTTGCAGACCCCCACAGTGCATCTAGTGGTCCACTCAATGGTGTTCTGTACATCTCTTAAGCTCCATTCACTTTCCTTCAACCTTTCTCTTTCTGTTCCTCAGACTCAATCATTTTTATTGTCCTACTGGTTCTTTGTTCACTCATTCTTTCTTCTGCCTGCTCAAATCTGTTTTTGAATCCCTTTAGTAAAATTTTCATTTTTTTAAATTATCTTTGTAGTTAAGCTTTTTTTTAAAGATTTTATTTATTTATTTATTTATTTTTAGAGAGGGAAGGGAGGGAGGGAGAAAGAGAGAGAGAGAGAGGGAGAGAGAGAGCGAAACATCAATGTGCAGTTGCTGGGGGTCATGGCCTGCAACCCAGGCATGTAACCTGACTGGGAATCGAACCTGCGACACTTTGGTTTGCAGCCTGCGAAATTTTCATTTTTTAAAAAAAGATTTTATTTATTTATTCTTAGAGAGAGAGGAAGGGATGGAGAGACAGAGGGAGAGAAATATTAATCTGTTGCCTCTCGCACGCCCCCCACCGGGAACCTGGCCTGCAACCCAGGCATGAGCCCTGACTGGGAATTGAACCAGTGACCTTTCAGTTTACAAGCCAGCACTCAATCCACTGAGCCACACCAGCCAGAGCAAAAATTTTCATTTTAATTATTGTAGTTTTTAGCTCCAGAGTTTCTTTTTGGTTTCTTTTTAAGTTTTCTGCCTCTTTATTGATATTTCCATTGTGTTCATATCTCATTTTTTTTACTTTCTCCACATCTTCCATGAGTTCTTTGAGTATCTTTAAGAAAACTGTTTAAACATCTTTGTCTAGTAGATCTGCAACCAGGTGTCTTTCACAATTTCTGTTGTTATTCCTGCCCCTAGAATGGACTATACTTTCCTGTTTCTTTGTGTGCCTGGTGATTGTTGTTGAAAACTGGACATTTGTATTTAATAATGTGGTAACCCTGGAAATCAGACTCTCGCCCCTCCCCAGAGTTTCCTTTTTTTTGTTATTATTTTTTTTTCATTGTAAGTTGTCTCTGTGCCAAGGATCAGACTAACCAAGGATCAAGTATAAACCTAAGGTCTTCTCAGATTTTTTTCTGAGTCTCTGCTTTTCCCTGGGCATGTGTGGTCACTTTCTAATTTTCTCTGTATATGCAGTTGCATTTGAATGTCCTAGTCTTCAAGTCCTGCCTCTCAAAAGGGAAAAAAGAGAAAAATGATGAAGGGAAAAGGGTACCGGTCCTTTAAATACCCTGAAATGCACTTCAGTGACAGCAGGGAATTGAAAGTGGACAACAAAAATGACTCCCCCCTCCTCTTGGTCTATACCTCTGAGATCAGAAGCAGCAGTCAGCAATCAGAACACAGATCCCTGATATTTAGATAACAGGGCCCTTTTTGCCCACTCTGGTTCTAGCAAGCTGTGTGCAAGTTGCTCCAGGAACATGTGCACAGCTGCCTGCCACCTGGCTGAGGGTGGGGGATGGGGTAGCTGCTACTGTGCTAAGAGCTGAAATTCACTGAAATTAACTGCAATTCACTGTCCTAGCCTTCCTATGAAAAGTTGCAAGCCTTTGATAGGCTCCAGAGTTTCAAAATAGTAATATCGGACAGATTCTGCAACTTCAGTTGTTTAGGTAGAGAGACAGGTTTGTGATGCTTCTTATCCCATCATCTTCCCAGAATTCTCTCAGCAGGATTCTATTTTAATTGTATTCATCTGAGAAAACTCAATGGTGTTAGCTGAGATTTGACCAATAATTTATTCGAAAACTCGCGATAGTTTCCAGTCAACATTTTATCAGAATCAAGGACGTTAAGAACTTTGATCAGAGGCTCAAGAAGAAAACTTCACAATTTGACACAGCAATAGCAGAACTTACACCAACAATTAAACTCCGTATTTGTTGTACTGCATGTTTTTTCCATATGCCCGGCCTCCTGGATTTTCTGGAAATTGTCTCTACCTGCCCCTCACCCCTATTCACATAGAGACTGTGAGACTGAGGAACAGTCATTTTTCACAAAGTAGCTCTGCCTCTCTGGCCACAGCTGACTAGTTCAGGGGCGGGCCCTGATCCAGTGTAAGCCAATCAGAGCCCTTCCATGCAAATTTTGGACTGGGAACTCACTGCGTCTGTCTAATATGTAGATTGCTCAGGTAGCAAGGCTGTTAGACGGAGAGCCTGGAGCCGCTGGGGCCCATGCTCACCACTATGTGAAAACAGCTGGTGAGTGAGAAGGAAAGAAGCCAACATTCTGAGGAGAGTAGAGAGAGGAGACAGAGAGGAGACAGAGAGAAAGTCCTGATGAGTGTCAAATGCCCGACTCCTGAGGCCCAGCTGCCTTCCCGTAGCCTGGCTACCCCACCCTTCCTTGGAAACCAAAAGCTAATACATGCCCCATTTTGCTCAAGCTACTGTGAGTTAGTTGGTTTATTGTCACTTGCCATCAGAAGAGCCCAGCGTCACCTACTAGACCAACCCCCTCACTTTACAATGAAGAAACAGATTCCGAGGAAGGTTATGACTCCCCTCGGGCTGCAAGGTTAGTAATGAGTGGCTGGGCTAGAACTGTCTCGACTGTCCCAGCTGCAGTGCCCCTGTGTTCCCGCACGGCGGCGGCTGCTACTCAGCGCCACGCGGCGTTTCCAAAGCCTGTCAGACGCTTCCAAAGTCCTCGGCTGGAGGGAAGTGCATCTGGGCCTCCCCCTGTCTACAAACCAAGGGGAAGGACAAAAATAGAAGCCCACTGAACATAACTAGAGACCTGGGATGTGGGAGGTTGGCACAGGAAGTGGAGAATGGGAAGAACAAAGTCGGACTTGTTCGAGGTGGAAACTCAAAGGGCCACCACACTCTCGGTGGCTGGCTGTCACACGAGGCCGGCAGGATCAAAGGGGATCTTTGCCTCCTTGCAAAACTCTCATGCAGGATTCAGATTAAACTGAGCCGATAAATACCCTCCCAACCAGAGCTAAAGGGAGATCAGAGACGCACTCAAGTGTCAGCTGGCTGTGGGTGCCCCAGCTGACCGAGGCCCCGCCCCTTTTCTTTAGTATAAAGAAAAGATGGTTGGAGGGGAGTCTAGACGCCCCTTCTGCACAGTCGTGCAGTGAAGGGTCCTGCAGCTGACAGTCTCCCCCTGCTCCCTCACTCCACCCTCCACACAGCCCTTCTCCCTTCCCCCTCTTCCCAAGCACCGGTGACAGAGTTGTGTGTTTCTGACTTTCCCCAAAGGTTTAGAGTAACGGAGAGGGGTGATGGGCCCTGGCAGGTCTGTAGGAGTTTTGGTTCCTCCTGGGCCACGTGTCATGTCAGGGTGAAAGAGTGGTCACTGCCACATAGATGACTCAACAACAGCCCTGACGGGTGTGGCTCAGCGGGTGGGGCGTCGTCCCGCAGACGAAAGGGTTGCGGGTTCCATTCTTGGTTAGGGCGCGTGCCTGGGAGGCGGGACGGGTTCCGGGTTGGGGGCGGGTGAGAAACAGCCGGTCTGTGCTTTTCTCCCTCTCTTTCTTCCTTCCTCCCCCTCTCTCTAGAAATAAATAAATCAAATCTTAAAAAAGTAAATAAATAGATGGATGATTCCATACCCTGAACAGAAATATGAAGCAAGATAGTACCTGTAGCCAAGCAAGAACTTGTCTCCAGAGCAACAGCGTTAGTGGGTCGCAGTGACCTCCTGCACTCAGAGCAGGTTTTACAACTCTGTGAGGCAACCCTGACGGGCTTCCAGGAAGCAGTGGCTGGGGAAGAGGTGGTGTGGTGAGCCCCAGGGTGTGGCATACCTTTAACCAGAACAGACAGAATCCCTTGGCCACCACGGAGGAACCTCAGGGCACCCAAAAGAAGCCACCATGACTGATACCTTCCAGCCCATTCTCTTCATTTGCCCTCGGGGCCTCCCGCAGCCAGGTGGTTCCTGCAACTTCTAAGCAGCCCTGAACCCCATCCTCTGCAGAGCCCGTCCGGAGGGCTACATCTCACACCCACACATGCTGTGTGCAGTCACCCCTGACCTCAGGCTGCAGCCCTCTGCCTCTGGCGTACCCGCCTCGCCTGGTGCTTCCCTGGGCCCTGCCCGCTGCTGGGTTTCTCTTCCTCCCCTGTGTTCCCAAATGAACCCCAAACGCCAGTCTGCAGCCCACTCTGAAAGGCACTTTAATTCTTTTTATGTAAGGCTTTCCATTTGTCTGAGGGCTGGCCTTCCTTGAACAGACGTGCTGTTCAAGGTGGTTTTCCTAGTCTGAAGAGTAACTGCCTGCCTGAGTCGGACCAACAGATACAATTCAGAAACCCTAGTGCAAGTTTTCAAATAGCAAAGAATGTTCCTGCATCTCCAAAACATTAACCTGATCCATGTGCATGGTTACTCTATGACCCAGACCCCAAATTGGGACATATATTCTGCTAATAGCACAGAATCTTCAAGATCAGAACTGTCCTAGAAAACAGTGTATTGACATCAAATCTGGTTTCCATGTATCTACTACCCGCACCTGAAATGGATCCATTCCTTGAGTCTCCCTTACCCGGGAAACATCAGGACTCCCCAGGGTAGCTTCTCAGAGCCTCTGTTGCAAGAGCAAGCACTGGGGAGCCCTTAGAACCCTAAGAATAAACCATGAAATCAAAAGTTTAATGTCAGGAGTGCTTAGGCAATCCCTCAGAACTCCTCAGTGACAATGACCTGTCCCCACCAGGTTCCTCGGAGCTCCAGAACACAACCTGTGTGACAGACCACACTGTTCGTGGGGGCTTCTTTCCTTTCTAGCTCCTACTTGGGACCAGCTCCACCAGGCCCTCTGGACTAGATCCACAGGCTCATGGTGGGGACCTTTCCCACTGTGGCCGTGAAGGATAGGGGGCCGCGGGCTGCCTCCCACCTGCTGTGGTGATTGGTGTCAGGGGGCGAAATGCCCAACCGGTGGCGAAGACCTTCTGTTTCTTCCTCCTTCCCGACCCAACCGAAGTCTCGCCCTGCTGGTCCTCGCTTCTTCACTAAGATTTAAATATTGGCCTCCTTGATGGAGAAGAATCATGGAGCTGAATTTCTGTGACCAGGATACACTGTGTTCACAAGCTGCCTGCAACTTTATAACGTGGCTGAAGGGCAGGGTCCAGACGTGAGGTGCATGGGCTCCCGACAGCTTCCCGGACAGAGCTCGGGGTGTCTTCAAGCTGAAGGGGGACAGGTGTCATATCTTGATTGTCACAAGACACTCACAGAAGTTTAGCTTTCCTCCATCGTGAAGGTAAGCGACACGCCCTGGCAGAGTTGGCGTGGCAGGGGGCTGTCACACAGAGGCCACAGATGTTGTGTATCGCCTTCCAGTTGTTGCAAATACCTTGAAGTATCATTTACATCCAGAACTACTTTAAAGTTCAGTTGATTATTAGACTCACTGCTAGACCTCATTGTTTAATATTTTTATAAAGAAGGACATGCATTATTCTACAATTTCCCTGAAAATTTTGACCATTGCATTTTGTTTCCTTTACCCAGATGTTTTTTATTTTATACAGTTAAAGGCATTCATGTACCATTCTGAGAAGGGGGCTGTAGACATCACCAGATGGCCAAAGGAGCTCAGGGCAAAAAAAAAAAAAAAAAAAAGGAATAATAATAAAGTTTAAGTATCTCTGAACTCTGGGGAGAGAGGGCAGGCATAAGAATATTTCTGGGGAAAATTCTGCCTTTCCTTTCTAAAGCAAAAGCGGTTCGTCTGGAAGGGGCTCCTGCTTCCGCAAAGGCACCTCTGCGTGGCGATGAGGAAGGCCGCGGAGGCCGTGCAGGAGCACTCCTACGGGTCGCGACATGCCCCGGCTCCCAGGTGCTCGCCACCTGCAAGGCCTCAGCCCTCACGTGGCCCTCAGTGCGCTCAGCCTGAACTGTCACATTCCGGTCTCTTGTCTGTTACCTCCTGTCACTTGGTTTACATGTGTCTATACACGCCTGGCGTGTTTCCTCATAGGCTCTGTCACGTTTTGGTCCAGTGTGTGTCATTGTAGGTCACGTGTCCCCCACAGGTCAGCTGCGTGCCCATGTCTCAATTTCACATGTGGGTTCCTTGTCCATTGGGTACTATTTCTCCAGAGGCCCCAGTGTGTCTGACATGTAACCATCAGGGCAACCCAGGTGTTCACTCGTTCATTCATTCATATTACATTCCTATCTCATGGCCGTCACTGGTTCAGGCTCTGTGGGTGGGATGGTGAACAGGCAGAAAGCCTTGCCTCCATGAAGGCAGGACATCAAGGGTAGTAGTAAGAAGTCAATATTCGAATGAACATCATTCTCATTCCACATAATAATAACATAGTAAGCATATAAATAAATCAACAAGCACAATACATAAACAAATGATATAGTATGCTAGAAGGTGATGAGTGCTACGGGAAAAATAGGGCAAAGTGAGAGGGCCAGGGCTGTGCAGCAGATTCGAGTGTAACTAGGGGGCAGGGTGGCCTCTTGAAGAGCTGTTTGAGCAGAGGCTTGAAGGGGGCCATGAAGTGAGCTGTGATGTCAGGGGGCTGCGTCCTGGACCAAGGGAAGAGCAGGCTCAAAGCCCCGAGGCAAGAGCATGGCCGGTGTGTTGGAGGAACTCCGAGGAGGTCAGAGAGGCTGGGAGGGAGGAAAAGGCTCGGAAACAACAGGGCTGAACCCATCTCTCTCAGGCTCGATGAGTTAATTCCAAGCTTCCTCTTTCCCTCAGCCTCTGACGTGGTTTAGCGCACACCAGTCTGTGACACAGAGTCTGGGGCCTGAACGACTGTCCTGGAAACCATGGCCCGCTGTGGCCCAGGCCACTTTAATACATTCTGTTGAATTTCATCTCAAGGGAAAAAAACCCGCTCTGCAGAGGGGTATATGGCAGCTGAGCCAGACGATGAAAATCGTGTCCCCCAAGAGGGAGGTAGGGGAAGGTCCCAGCTCTGCCACTTAAGCGGAGGGACAGTGGTCACCATGCTGGGTCTCACTGAATCTGCTTCCACGAATGTGGAATGGGGTAATGACCACCAGGATGGTGAGGCTGGAACACCTCCAGCCACAGCGAGCCGGGCACACACACAGCACGGACGCATCACCCCCTTCCTGGCCCTGCCTGCCACGCCCTTCTCCTTGGACCTCACTTGCCTTGAATCTCAAGACTAACTTTAAGACTTGTGGTTCAGCTCAGGTACCAGTAAGATCTCTGCATGGTTTTTTGTTGTGTTTTTAATCCCAAATTCTTCCACTTAGTATAAAATCTTCTGGGGGTGGGGAGGGGGTGGGGAGAGCTGGAGCCTAAATCCTAAACAAATGAAACGGTGTGAATTTGAACTGGCCCAGTTCATCTTGTAACCATTTGAAAGGACGTGAAAAAACATTTACAAAAGCCCACTTGTCACCCTCAGGTGGCAGGAGGCTCCTCTGGGACGCTTATCCTGTGCTGCCATCGCCTGGAGAAGAGAGGGACTGCAGGGACACCGAGGGATAGAGACCAGGATGGGTGAACGCAGGGACTCAGCCCCTTTCCCCACTGACTGGGAGACCTGGACCTGCCCCGTTGAAGAGGCAGGTGGAGTGGCTCCCAACACTGGTTTCCAGGCCCATTTCAGCACCCTAAGGGGGCTCAAGGTCAAAAGGCAGAGGTCTGACCGTGACAGATCTAGTGTGGCCTCCTTCCACAAAAGAGAAAATCAAGAGCAAGGCAGTTGTGTCTTCCCCCAAGGCTGAACTACACCTTCTGGGCACCATCAGGATTTGAACCCAGAGCCCTGAGCTCTACATCCAGGTTTGCTTTGGAGACTGGCTACTCAGAGTGCAGCCTGGGTGTCTCCTGGGAGCTTGTTAGAAAAATGCAGGCCCTCAGGCCCCACCGGAAGCCTGCTGAATGGGGCCCAGCATTTTAACAGATCCCCAGGCAATTGGTCTGTGCGTCAGAGCTTGTGATTTTTAAACACACTGCCTTCCAACTTCCAGCTTTCCTAGGAGGGCTCATTAAAATGTCTTTACAGTATTTCCCCAAATGAAAACCACATTATTTTTTTCCCAGTTAGAACAGTCCTACATGCTCACTGTAAACAAATTCAGACAACACAGGACAATTTGAAGAGGAAAGCAATAAACATTTGTGGTGTTTAAACATCTTTCTAAACATTTCCTATGTGCACTTTTTTTTTTTTTTTTACAAAAATCAGGTTGTGTCCCCATACTTTCTTGTAGCTTTTGCTTCTCACTTAAGATCTTACGGATGATTCCTCTTTTGAAAGAATAGCTGCTCGATGAGTATTTGCTAGATGAAAAAACTGAGTGAAACAAGTCACGGGTGTATTAGTGATCTGTTACTGCATTACAAGTTATTCCAAAGCTTAGCTGTTTTTAAAAAACAAATCTTTACGCCCTGGCTGGGGTGGCTCAGTGGACTGAGTGCCGGCCTGCGAACTGGAAGGTCGCTGGTTGGATTCCCAGTCACGGCACATGCCTGGCTTGCAGGCCAGGCCCCCAGTTGGGGGTGTGCAAAAAGCAATCGATCAATGTTTCTCCCTTGCTCCCTTCTTCTCTAAAAATAAACAGAATCTTTAAAACAAAAACAAATCTTTATTATTTCACACTGTTTCCAAGGGCCAAAATCTGGGAGTGACTTGGATAGGTGATTCCGGCTCATGTCTCTCCCCACATCGCAGTCAACCTGTTGCCCAGGTGTGGTCACCTGAAGGCTGTGTCGCCTCCTACTCAGCCGTCACCATCTCTCACCTGACCTCACACAATGGCTGTTTGTCCCATCAGCTCTCCTCACAGCTCTCCCTACCCTCCTCTCAGCCATTCACCCATTTACCGGCCAGACTGAACTTGGCAAAAGGCAAGTTCAACCCTGTCGCCCCTACTTAAAATCCATCTGTGGTTTCCCATAGCTCTTAGGATAAAGTACAAAAAATAAAATAAAACAGAAGAAGTCTACAGGCCCCGGTGGTCTGGCTACTGCCGACATCCCCACCCTCACCTCCTGGCTTTGGCCCCTCGCTGTCTGCGGTTCAGCCGCTTCCCTCGGCCCTTCCCCTGTTCCAGGCTCTGTCCCTCCTGGGGTTTTTTATAGGGCTCCTGCTGCTGGAAGTCCACGCAGGCACATTCACGCATTTATGGGAGTGCACATGCGCACACACAAGGCTACTGAGTAAACTGCCCTTCTAGCCTTCGGTTCCCGTCCCCCGGGCCCGGAGAATGGTAGGCCCTCAGTAAATAGTTGTCAAACACACTGTCTTTTATCCCTCCTGTTGGGGGCAAATATTTCCCCTGGATGGCAGCTTTCCTCTAACTTTGTTTATTGTTTCTTTAAAACTTCACAAGTTTTACATTTCGATGTAGTCACATCAGTCTGTCTTTCTTCGGGGATTTCTCTGTTGCTTTATGCACAGAAATTGCCAGGGCTTTCATAAGAAGAGCAGGTGACTTACAGGGTCCCACGTGTGAGTGGCAGGAGCAGGAAGCCGATGGCCTGGGCGGACTCGGAAGGCGTTACATATGTACCTGGGCAGGGCCAGGTACAGCAGCAGCAGAGGCCTGGTATTCTTGGCCCACCCTTTCCCTCAGGGTGTTCACCGCCTTCCTAAGGGGTCGGGAGAATTCTAACACCCTAGGACAGGCCGAGGGAAAGCAGGCCAGAGCCCACCACTTGCCAGACACTGGCTTCTAAGGTAAAAGTCAAAGGATGGAGTAGTAATGTTATCAAGCCCAGGCTCTGCTTGTGTGCGTGTGTACACACGTGCACAGGTGTGTGTGGGAGAGGCTGCAGACAGAGGGGCCGGTGTCTGTGAAGACCCCAAGGTGGGATGTGTTCGGGTGGTCTTCACTAGGTCCCCGAAGAGGCTGCATCACCTGCTCTCTCATCCAAAACCCACGGATGAGTCAATGAGAGGCTGTTACCAGCTGAGACGTGTGGACATGTTCCTGAGGGTCTGGCCCAGCCTGAGTTTCCACGGAGGACAGGAGCAGCCAGCTCTGGTCCTACCATGCCTCTCCACACACCTGCCATGAGAACGTGGGTGAAACATGGGTACGACACCACAGTTGTCCCCAGAAGCCCATCCACAGGCAACCCTGGCTTGCTGGCTGACGGCCCCACCTGGGCCGTGAGAAGCAGCAGCCACCTCTGGTGTTCAGAAAAACACCTGCAAACGGCAGCAGTTCAAGGGCAAAGTACAGCATGTATGCTAATGGGGTAGGAATGTCAATAAAGGCGCAGCTCAGGCCTGCCCAGCCCTCAGCCCAGCAAGGTGACATTGGGAGAAGAGTCTCCGTCTTCTGGGGACAAGTCAGAATACATGACAATGTCACTGTGACTCCCAGGTGTTGGCAGGAGCCAGACCCTGTGCTGAGCAAGCGCTTTCCTTAACCTTAGGTGGCAGGTGTAGCCTTATCCCACCTGACAGATAGGAACCCCAGGTCCTAAGAGGTTCTGTGATTTGTCCAAGGTCGCTCAGCGATACCCGGGAAGATCCAGAAGCAGGACCCAGGCCGCCTGGCCCTGGAGCCCATCAGGGGAACTGAGATGACTGGTGGCTTCCCGGACCCTGGGAGAGGGGAGGTGTCCGTGGGCAGGGGGTGGGCACATGTGAGGCAGGACTGTGACCTTCATATCTGGTACTTGGAGGCAGGGCCTGACATCAGGGGTTTTGATTCTGAAAAGAAAGAGCTCAATTGGGGAGGCCGGGAGATGTGGAGGCGGCTGCTCAGATCTTTCTCAGAAGACAAGTCCCTCCCCTGCCCCTTCGCAGAGCTGGAAAAGGGCTATTTTGGTAACAGGAGGACTGTGTGGGCCCCAGATGAGTGGCAGGGAGCCAGCTGGCTAGGAATGGACGGAGCTCGGGCAACAGTGCCTCAGTGGCTCCCAGAAAAAACCATTACTTGCAAGGAAGGATGATGGGGTTTGGGCTGTGTGACAGACAGCTGGACCCCAGAGACTGTCCTGCAGGAGGACACAGGACAAGGTGCCAATCCAGGCTGTGAGAGGAACGGGCTTGCTAACACAGGGCAGAGGAGACTGCCTTCCCTTGCTTCAGAACCCCTGCTGCCTGCCTGGAGGAGGCGCCCTGGAATGTGGACTGGATACAAATGGGGAAAAGTGCGGGGTGAGGCGGCTCGGGGACAAGACTGGGAGCGACCACAAGGCTTCTGCCTGTTAACTGCCGAACTGCACCATTCCAGGAAGCGTTTGTGAGCCTGTGCGTCTCTCTGTGTTTATAAACTTCCCCACGTCCAAGTTGGAATCAAGACTTATTTGGCAAAGAATGTTGTCCTGGACAAGGAGACTGAGGCGGGAACAAGTAGGTGAATTTGTCTCTCAGAGCTCCTGATACAGCTTGTTTGTCCAAGGCTCTGGCATTTTTCTAAGATAAATAATTGAATTGTTGGAACTGTGAAAGTGAGCACTTGGGCAAACTTTGGATCATTCTTAGCTCGTAAATCAAGGGGGGTGTCTGTGTCAGTTCAAGGTTGTGTATATATACCTGATTTTTTAAAAGATTATATTTTACTGATCGTGCTATCACAGTTGTCCTGATTTCTCCCGCTTTGTCCCCCCTCCACCCAGCACCCCCCGCTCCCTCAGGCAATCCCCCCACCATTGTTCATGTCCACAGGTCATGTGTGTGTAAGTTCCTTGGCTGCTCCATTTCCTCTACTGTACTTCACATCCGCATGGCTGTTCTGTGACTACCTATTTGTACTTCTGAAGCCCCTCGCCTCTTCACTCATTCCTCCACATGCCCCTCCCATCTGGCAACCATCAAAACACTCTCCATATCCATGATTCTGTCTCTGTTCTTGTTTGCTTAGTTTGTTTTTTAGATCCAATTGTTGATAGCTATATATTTCTGCCATTTCATTGTTGGTAGTTTCAATCTTCTTCAGTTTCTTAAATAAGTCCCTTTAACAGTTCATATAATAGTGGTTTGGTGATGATGAACACCTTTAGTTTTTGTCTTGTCTGGGAAGCTCTTTATCTGTCTTTTGATTCTAAATGGTAGCTTTGCTGGGTAGAGCAATCTCGGCTGTAGGCCCCTGCTTGTCATGACTTTGAATGTCTTGCCAGTCCCTTCTAGTCTGCAAACTTTCTTTTGAGAAATGAGCTGATGGTCTTATGGGAACTCCCCTGTAGCTAACTAACTTCTTTTCTCTTGCTGCTTTTAAGATTATCTTGAACCTTTGGCATTTTAATTATGATGTGTCTCAGAGTGGGCCTCTTTGCATCCATCTTGTTTGGGACTCTCTGTGCTTCCTGGACTTGCATGTCTGTTTCCTTCACCAAGTTAGGGAAGTTTTCTCTCATTATTTTTTCAAACAAATTTCCAATTTCTTGCTCCTTCTTTTCTCCTTCTGGCACCCCTACGATGCAAATGTTGGAACTCTTGAAGTTGTCCCAGAGGCTGCTTACACTATCCTCATTTTTTTTGATACTTTTTTCTTCTTGTTGTTCTGAGTTGTTATTTTTTTGTTTCTTCCTTATGTTCCAAATCATTGATTTGATTCTCAGCTTCATCCACTTTACTGTTCCTCCCCTGTAAATTGTTCTTTTATTTCAATTAGTGTATCTTTCATTTCTGACTACATGTTTTTTATGCTGTTAAGGTCTTCACTGAGTTCCTTGAGCATCCTTATAACCTGTATTTTGAACTCTGCATCTGATAGATTGCTTATCTCCATTTCATTTAGTTCTTTTTCTGGACTTTTGATCTGTTCCTTCATTTGGGCCATGTTTCTTTGTCTCCTCATTTTGGCAGCTTCCCTGTGTTTGTTTCTATGTATTAGGTAGAGCTGCTTTGACTCCCTGTCTTGGTAGTGTGGTTTAATGTAGTAGGTGTCCTATAGGGTCCAGTGACACAGCCTCCCCTATCACCCAAAATGGGCACTTGAGGTGTGCCCTTCATGTGGGCTGAGTACACCCTCCTGTTGTAGTTGATCCTTGATTGCTGTTAGCAAATCAGTGGGAGGGATTTACCCAGGTAATTCAGCTACAAAGATTGGCTGTGACCACTGACCACCAACCTCCAACCTCCGTGGAGGATCAGCTGTGCAGGGGCAGGGTGGTGGTGTTCCAACATGGTCTGTGGCTATGCACTGGGTGCACAGGCTCTGGGGTTTCTGGGGTGGTGCAGGCCAAGGTCAGCCCCACCTGTGTTTTGCCTGGGGCCACCCTTCCTGAGCTATAAAGCAAACTGAGAAAGCTCTTACTTGTGCTCCACCTAAATCCAACTGAGTGAAGTTTTCTCCTATCAAGTGCACAGAGGAATCCGGGGCCCTAAGAGTGGGCTAGTGCTCTCAATCCACTGCCTTACTGGGCATTTGCAGGGACTGGCCTGCGGCAGAGGGGAGGCTTCGGGCATAGGAAAGTGACAGGTGGGATGTGAAGGGTCCCAATCAATTACTGTATTTTTTGGACTAGAAGATGCACACCCCCCAAATTTGGGAGGAATAATGGTTGTTAATGCTGCTGTTGAGTTCCGTTTACATTTACATTGGTGCAATATTATGTTGTTTATGTTATTAAATATTTTAACCACATTTTTGCTTCAAATTTTTTCCCCTATTTTCCTCCTCTAAAACCTAGGTGCGTCTTATGGTCCAAAAATACGGGTACCTTGCATGACCCTCCCTCCTGTCCCCCTCTCCCCATTCTGAATGAAGCAAACGAGAGATGGGCACAGACGTTCGGCAGATGGCACTGAGAACATCAGCTCCATTACGGTGGCAGCTGGAGGAGCACATGCTGAGGTAAGCAATGAGAGCAGTGTCCTAACCCTGCACCCCAGAATCGGGCCAGCTTAGCCCCCGTCACTGGTGGTGCCAGACACGGTCCTCCCAATCACGGGCTTTCCTGGTGCTGGCTCCTCTGTTGAGGGGAGAGAGGGAGAGGATGGAGAGAGGCCAGGAGGTCCTCTCCAGCGAAGCTCTTTTCACACAGAAGCACCGAGATCTAAGGAGCTCTCCCACTACCTCCCTGGGAACCAATAAAAACCCCAAGGGAGGATTAAGTCTAAAGTCCAAAAGCAGGGTTATGCTAACTCAGTTTCTCAGCCTCAACACTGCTAACATACGGGACCAGGTAATTCTTTGTTGTGGGCCTGTCCTGTGCACGGAAGGAAATTTACCTGCAATTCCCTAGCACCTTGTCACCTCCACCTCCAATCAGGACAACTGAAAATGGCTCCAGACATTGCCAGAGGGCCCCTGGGGGTGAAATCGCCACAGGTGAAGAACTGCCGTGTTAGTGGGTCAGGATGACCAGGAAGAACAGTTATCCTGACATTCCAGCTTCAAGAGCTAGAAGAATGCACTGAAATTGGGAAGCAAAGGACTGGAGGCAAAAAGAAAGAGTGAGGAGGTGTATCCCAGAGACATTTGGGGCGGTGAGGAGGTGGAGGTGATGCAGAGCCCCCATGGGTCGAGCGGAGGGGAACAAACATGGTGAGTACCTGCAGAACCGGCCAGGATGCTGGTTCAATGGGCTGTGGGTGTGAGTTCGGTGCTGGGATCATGTACAAGGCGTGGGCAGCCCTAGAGATTCCAATGAAGGGACAGTGATGCCCGTGTGTCTGAAGGGGCAAGGGCAGGGAACAGCCTCCGGGCTTTAGCTGTGGCCTGTGGCCGTTGGCGGAGATTCCAGCCACTGGTCCCCATCCATCAGATCAGATAAACATGTGGCCTCCCCCTCTGCTCTCCTGATGGCAGCTTCCAAAGGCCAGACCCAACTGGAAGCTGAAAGGAAAGGGAACCTAATAGATACAGTCCGCAGAGTTCAGCTTCCCAGAGCACAGAGCAAGGTGGAAAGCGGGTCTGAGGGCCAGCAGGGAGTGCCCAGCACACACACCACAGAGCACACACTTTGGCAGGGCTAGGAGCAATGGGTGAGGTGCACCCAGAGCCACATGGACAGATCTCAGAAACTTGGTACTGGGGCGGACAAATGAAAATTGATATGAGAAATACAATCCAATACCATTTATGAACATTTAAAATGTGTGCACATGTAGAATTCAAAATATAAAATAGCAATACTCTTTAAAAGATTCACTTACTAGCCCTGGCGGCTGTGGCTCAGTTGGTTGGCGTGTCGTCCCATACACCGAACAGTTGTGGGTTCAATCCCCGTTTGGGGCACGTATGGGAGGCAACCAATTGATATTTGTCTCTCACATCAGTGTTTCTCTTTCTCTCTCTCCCTTCCCCTCTCTCTAAAATCAATAAACATCTCTATTTTTAATTTTTTTAAAAGACTGACTAGAATATTTGCATACGGTGGGGAGGGGATGGAGAATGGCAAAGGGGGGTGTAGATAAAGATAATAAATCATTACAAGCAAGACAGGATCCCTGCATGGACAGGAGACACTAAAGCATCATAAACAGCGGCATATGGTTAACTCAGATTTCTACACCTGAAGTTGAAACACAGGGAGATAAATTAAAAAGGGAGGAAGGAGGGAAGGAGGGCAGGAGGGAAGACAGCTGATCCGGGAAGGGGATGAGTGAGTCTGTGGGCCGGAGCTGCTCAGCAGAGCCCGGTCTCTGGTCAAGAGGGGCCCTGGCCTATTTGAGGAAGGAGGCATCTCAGCAGCTTCTCAGAACCTTCTTTACATTCTAATAAAAATAGGTGACACATCAAAAGATTGTACAAGCTTCTCATTTCCCAAAGAGATTCCAGAATTTTAAGGCCACTAAACTTGACACCTTCGATTTTGGAATGAATTCAAGTCCAAAGACCCACGTGGAGCCCCAGCTTTGCATCCAGCTGGGCGTGAATCATCCAACAGATGGTAGGTGCACATTTAGAAGGGAGCCCAGCGAGCCCTCAGCTAGAGAGGCTCCCAAGATGAGCTCTGCCACACTAAGATGCCTGCTGCCCTCTCTGAAAGGGGCCGAGAGGCCAGGGAATGTGTGAGTTTTGCTCTTTCTGGCAGCAGGGACCAGTTGTGACTCCGGAAATTTGAGCAATAAGGGGACGGGATGGGGTGGAGGAAGCAGCAATTGTCAGAATAGGAAAGCAGAGGCTGGGGTCAAAGCTCAGCCTCTCTTCCCCTTCTCAGGTCTCTCACAGCTTTCCCAAGCACCCTCTTCTCATCTCTGCTTCTCCATCTTTGACCTTCCCAAGGAGATGATTCCATCACCACCCAATATGGAGGCTCTAGCTGGGTGGTGTGTGGCTCAGCCATTATTAGCTCATCCGGGGCCAACTGGCTCTTCTGATGCACTTGGCTACTTTGTTACACACGGCCACTGGGGCTTTGTGCCCTCCCCGGAGACACGTGATAGGCACAGCGAATCCTACCTTACTAGGCATCATCCACACTAGTCCCGTGCCACATGCCAGAACACCTCCTCAGTGATGTTGCCCAAGTCACTCCTCTGGAGACCCAGTTAGTACAGGCTGCTTGAGGTGACAGCCCCACTGATGGCCATGTGCCACGGCCTCCTGCCCCTGGCCCAAGTTTCACAAGTGCATCCCCCTCCCGGTCCCCATCCAGGAGCGGGGCTCAGAGCCCAGACCCTTCTGCTCTAGCCCCCTGGCGACTAGAACCAGACTGTTCCTTCTAATGTTTCACATTAGGAAATGCTCAGGTTTCATTGATTCCTGCTCAACTACTCTCATCCAAGCCCTCAAGGGAAGGAGAAGAGTAGATAGAATAAGGCCAAGGTGATGGAACCCGTGGTGGTGATAATTTTGCCCAGCAATGCCCAGGATAAGTTGGCAACCAGTGGCCTTCCCACTAGTCTGCCTGGTGGGCACAGCATGGAAACAAAAGGCAGAGTCCCCCTCACACCACACACACACACACACACACACACACACACAGGGGCACGGGGCTTGAGGAGCTTTCCACCCTGCCATCTGTGTCACCCTCCTTCAGGGCAGAGGACGGAACTTCCAGAACCATGTTCAGTCATGACAGTGAAGCTGTCCTCTTTAAGTATGGACTTGGCTACGGTTTCCAAGTGGATGAGATTTAGGACATTAACTAAGGAGCCTTCTGTTCTTATCGTGTGACCGTGAGAGGTCCCTGCATCGATGTCGCCCGGACTTGGAGGCCATCTCTGTTGCTGCCCCACGCCAGTCTTGCATTCTCCGGCGTTACTGAGCAGTGTGGATTGTACTGAATGTTTTGTAGAGAAAACTGAGCAGGAGGTTTTTGTATCACTTGCTCGCTCCATAGCAAACTCTTCAGAGTCTTCTTCTGCCACCCACGTCGTCTTCCTAGTCCCTCAGGACTCTCTTCTGACCCTCCCCCGGCAGCCCCTGGCTGTGCTCAGACCCCCAGTTCTGCTTCCTCCGTCCTGACTCCCCCCTGGGCCTCCCTCCAAGGCTTCCTTCCTCTTGTGGAATGGTTTGGCTTCCCTCTGGGCTTCTAACCACAATTCTGCACACTCCCCTTCCCATCACATCGCTCAGTAAACCCCACGTACCAAGCCCTTAGGCCTTCAGACAGAAGGCTTCTGATTGGCCAGTCGTGTTCACATGTCCATCTTTTGGAACCATCACTGAATGTGCTGTTAAGCGAGGCCCAGGCTGAGTCACCTGACCACCTCAGCTGCACTGTGATGGGCACTGTGATTGACAGCACCCCCACCAGAACTACGGGGAGCTAGGTGCATTTGCTCCAAAAGAAAGAGGTGCTGTTACCAGGAGAGGGCTGATGGGCTCGCAAAACAAAAGCTAGCCCAGCCCTCTGGCCCTCGAGGGTCCCCTTGAAAGTGGGAATAAGGTTTGGGGGAGGGGAGGAAGAATTGCCCTTTTTACTTTGTAACAAAACAAACATTTTTGGTTATTTTAATCCTGCATTGTCCTCTGTACTGGATCCTGTCACTTGCAATCAAAAGAATCTTGGCTGTCACAGAAGCATTGCAGGGAGATGGGGGTTGCAGGCGGGCAGGAAATCATTTTTACATTTATTTTTAGTATTCACGTGTTTTGCTAAAAAAGTTTTTAGGAATTTTAAACTATTTTAAAGTTCATTGGTTTTGCAGGTTGATCTTAGTTTGACACACATTTAAAGATAAGCTTTCAGTGGTCTATCTTGTTTTCTCTCTTCCCCATACAAGTTTTGAATTACTTATTCGGGAATGTGACTTGTTTAAGGAGTTCATTCTGTGGTTTTTCAGGAGGTGAATGGGACACGACTGCCTGCCTGGCGACAGAGACGTTGGCCACCTGCAGCGTCCTGGTCCCTGCCACTCTGACAAACGTGTCCTGACCTGGTCCCCACAAGAATACTTCTTGCTTCATCTGACGACCTTGCTTCCGTAGTTCCATGTTAGCCTCCAGCGCTGGTCTGAGCAAGCCTGCTCCTCCCTGGGCGGCTGAAAACACTCTATGAAGGGGTGCGCTTCCCAAGCGTTAGTAGCAGCAAGCACTGGGACGAAATCTAAGACACGAATATAATTAAAATCCCATTGCGTCTCCTGTTGGTTGCTGAAGCAGACATTAAGCAAGACGCATCTTGAATAGTGCATTTAGAATGGCCTGTCACTGAAAATTATCTTTAAATGATAGCTCAGAAAATAAACATAAAAAGCCTCATACCATTTATTATTAATGTGGTGCATGTGAAGTCTCTCGGTGGAATGCTAAAAATGTGCCAATAAATTAGTTCAAGAAATGATGCAAAATTAAATATTAATAAAATGCTCAAACAAACACCCATTATACTGCCGTATAAGCTTGTAAATATTTCCATACGTAATTCTAACTCTATATTCAGGTAGTACTACAATCCCCCCCCCCCAAAAAAAAGAATCATCATTAATTTATATAGAAGCCTTGTTTTTACTAAAAAAGTTTCCAATTCAACCTCAGCTTCTGTTTTTTAAAAAAGACGATAAGCCATTCATGTTTGCACTTGGATTCATAGGTCACGGATATTCTTTATGATGCAAGTGATAGGAAGCCCAGCTCACCCGGCTTGAGTGAAAAGGAGAATTTGCTTGCACGGTTCAATGAGAAGTAGGAAGGAAACGCGCTTTGGGCAAAGTTTCAAGCAGCAGCTCAAAGGAAGCCACCAAGGACCTGGTGTCTTTCAGCGTCTCCTCTCTGTCTTCTGTGGGGTCACCCTCCTCCTTGGAGTGGCGGATGCTGAGAGCGCGACCTCGCTGTTCCGGTTCAAACCGCAGCTCTCCATCCCCCAGCTGTAGGGAGGGTTGGTTGCTGACGGCTTACAGCTGTCCTCCAGGCATCGCTGCATGTTAGTAAACACTCAGGCCTTGTTTATTCCCGTGCTGTGCTATCCCCTGCCTCACCCAAGCTTACGTGGCCTCCCAGTGACTGGTCAGGGCAGGGCTACAAAGGCTCAGTCCTCTTGTCTAAATCTGAGACAATTCGAAAGGGCCGTCTCAACTCCAGAGCTCCCTGGAGGACCAGCTGAGGCCCCGGTGCAACTGCTTTGCACTTCCCCTACTCCCTCTGCTCAGTCCTGCTTCCCCTGCCTTCTTGCTGTTTCCCAAGACCACTCTCCTTCCCGAGAGCACTCCCCAGTAGACTTCTGCCACGTAAATCTTGGGGCTCAAAGTGATTCTAGGAGGCAGACTAAAAATAGGAGTTGGGAGCTGGACGGCAGAGCACTGACACCGACGGCCCCTGGCAAGCTGAAGTGGTGTCAGTGTTAAAACTCTCACTGGGGAGCACTGGGCGGGGAGATGAGTGGGAGGGAGGGCACTGGTGGAGGCAGTTCCTGGACATCACATTAGTGCAGATGCGGGAATCAGGGGCATGGGGGCTGCGGAGTCACAGGGTGGAGGCCACCGAGACAGTGAACCTTTAAAGGTGCTTAATCACCAACTTAAGGCAAAATGTGAATGACTCCTGGGCAGCATGTAATGAGAGAGTCTCCCATTCTGCGGCTGGAAGGCAGAAAAAAACAAGGAGCGGGTCTGCGACTTCACTGTAAGAGGAATGGAGGGGCCACAGCAGAGACGACATGGCCCTGAGGGTGACCCTCCGCATCCACCCCTCCAGGACTCACCGCCTTCCTCAAGGATGCCTGGGCCCAGGAGCCCGTGCTGCTTGTGTCCTAGAATGCTGCCCCCACTCAGCGCCTACACCTAGGGGCCATCATGGTCTACCAGGCCACCCCAACCCCTCCCTGGGGCCTCAGGGAGGTTACGGGACGTGCCCCACGTGCCCAGCTACCGCCACGACCCCCAGGGCCCAAGGTTGGAGAAACGGTGAGCACTTCCATTGACAGGGACTGACCCCCAGTAAAAATGTCAAAACTGACCCCAGGAATAAAAAGGGGTGATGGTACTCCAGAGAAGGTCAAATTCTCAACCAAGACAAGTCAGCTCTGCCAAGGTCATGTCCCGAAAGAAAAGGATGGGGACTCAGGGAGGGGGTGGGCGCACCTGGGCTAGTGCACTCAGAAGTCCTGAATCTCTAGGTTCCGCTAAACCTGTGCACCTGCAGAACTGCACCCCCTGCAGAAGGCTAAAGCTCCCTCGTCCTGGAAGATGATGCAGGGAACCTCTGCTTGACAAAACAGTATCCACCCCTCTCCTGGCCACCAGACAAAGAACCAGAGTCAAGTCCCAGCCTAACCTGGCCGGGAAGTACTGATCTGCGGCCGGGGAAGAATACGACTGGACTATCCCCTGACAGAGCTACGAGAACTTGCCAGCACGGAGTGGCTGTGGCCCCAGGAGTAGGTCTGAGACTGGATCCTGAGGATGAGGACCCAGGGGGCAGAGCGTAAAGGTGGGCTGGAGAGAATGTATTAATACGGGAGCACTCTCCTGAGGCACAGGCTCTCACCCCCTGGCAAGGAGAAGGTGCTAGGGTGGCTCCCGGAAGCTGGAAATATCAACGGCCCAAACTAAGTGGAGTAGAAAAGCCAGAACCGCCACAGCAGGGGGTAGAAGGAGGGACCACCGGCATGGTGGAGAGTTCATGGTCAGCTGCGCACTCTGCAGGCCGGGCCTGAGGGTGGGAGGTGCCGACAGTGATGGGGATATGAGCATCCCAGAGTGATACAGTCCTGCTCCTTCCTCACTTCCCCCTCTCCCACGTTTTCCCCCGGCCAGTGTGTGTGTGCGTTTCCAAGTGCACACATGTGAATGCACACACACACACACACAAATGTAAGTTCCCCGAGGGCAGGGAGTTTTTGCTCATTTTATTCACCATGGCTTCTTTATTTTTAAGGCTTTTTTTTCCATTTAAGCAACCCAAATTTATTCCCTCACAGCTCTGGAAATTAGATGTCCAAGAGCAAGATATCAGCAGGGTTTGCCTTTGTATCTTTCGTGCCCAGAACAGTGCCTAACGCACAATAAACACTCAAGAAATCTTGTAGAGTTAACTCAGACAAAGCAAATCCCAGAAATCGCCCTGCCTCCCCCTTCAGCTCAGGGGCCCATGAGTCTCCGTGCATCATTGCACGTAAGAAGAGCCTGCACGGTCCCCGGCCACCACCTGCAGAGCTCGGCTAGGCTCAGCCAGGAAACCCAGTGACCTCTGTGAGGACACTACGGTCATCAGCGTGCCCTGGCCTCCGCAGCCTGGGTCCACCAAATGGGCACAAGTCACAGGGGCTTCAGTTCCCATCCCACCCAACCCTCCCAAGTACCCCTGGGGTCCCTGTGCCCATCCAGTGCCCGTGCCTCACCCCTACCCCTGCTCTGCGCTCTCCGTCCACCCACCGCCCACTCTGTCACAACTTGTCCCCAGCCCCCCTCAGAATGACCCTCCTCATCTCCACCACAAAGTAGGAGACCGAGTTCCAACGACTGAAGATTTTACTGGGACTTTGAGGGGAGAGAAAGAACGCAGAAAACAGGAGCACTTCCCACTGCCCCCAGATGGCCCTGGGCCCCTCCCCCGGGGCCTCGGACGTCACTTGACCACCCCAGCCGGTGCTGTGGGCAGGACAGCAACTGCCCTCAAGTGCGTGATCCCACCTTGGCCACCACTCCTACCTCCTTTCCTCCTGCTCCCTCCTCTTCAACCATCGGAATACTTCTCTCTGCTCCAAGAACACAGCCAGCTCATTCCTGCTGCAGGACTTTTGCCCCCGGACCTTTGTCTGGCTGGCTTCTTCTCGTCTTTCCTTGCTCCCCTAGTGGTTCCCCAGGAGGCCTTCTACAACAGCCACCGAGCCCCTCACTGTCCCCTCATAGCACCTATCACTGCGTGAGTCACTCTCATTCATTTGCTTTTGCCTGTGTATTCTCTCTCTTCAGTGGACTGTAAGTCCCGTGCGAGCAAGGACCTTGCTCCACTCACCACTGTGTCTCAACGCTTAAAACCTGCCCGGCACATAGTAGACACTCAATTAAAATCCACTGGATGTTGAAAGTTGAACATCCTCTCTACTTGGATCCCTGGTCCAACAACCCGGAGAGAGGAAAGGTTCCCTCTTCCCAGCCTGAGGCCCACGTCTGAGGCTCCGGTGTTCTCTGCAGACCCAGCCCTTCCCATGCTGCCTGCCTGCAGGACTACTGAGTACCCTCAGGGGACACCACCCGCACCGAGGGGCCCAGTCCGGTCCTTAGCCCCAGCCAGCCCTGATGGAATTTCTCAACACAAGGACCTTTCCTAGCGATGGTCATTCAGGGCTGAAGACCATTCTGTGAGGGCATTGGCAGTCTGGTCAAGGTCAAGCTGCCAAATCCAGGACACTTCCTTCTTAGTCGGTCAAAGTGCAGACAGGGTCAGGCCTGTGTGAGCTTTGTCAGAGCTTTGGCATTCCTGATCTGTGAGCGTGTGAACACCTCACACGTACACACACACACACACACACACACACACACACCACGTGACACTCAGAGCACCGAAGCCCGTCCCAAGAAGCTCCCGAGCCTGTAGGCGGAGGCCCAGGGCCACGCAAACAGGCGCCCATCGGCGTTTGGAAGCAGATCACTTACTGCACCTCTGGGCACAGGGTGGCCAGTGACTCAGGGTCCTCCGCAGCACGGACCGGTGGGAACTTGCCGGTCATTCAGGAAACAAACACCTCCTGCTGGTGTTTTCCCCAGAATAAGGACCGGCCTTGGTACAAAGGTGAATTCAAAGC
Source organism: Phyllostomus discolor (assembly GCF_004126475.2). Lineage (NCBI taxonomy): Eukaryota > Metazoa > Chordata > Mammalia > Chiroptera > Phyllostomidae > Phyllostomus > Phyllostomus discolor. Next base: position 101,365,758 of record NC_040910.2, on the reverse strand, counting down.
GTCCACCACAACTGCTTTCACTTTTCTAAAGGCAATTTTTTCAGGTCTAGCCATCAGGGTTTCAGAAGGCCTCCGGGCTCCCCACGACTCCCCCCGGCCGCAGCGAAGTGCTTTCCACCTGCATTATCGCCTCTGGCACACAGACGCCCGCGGAGGCTTGATTAACTGGGAATGGCGTTAGCCGTTTCAGCCTTTCTCTGATAATTTTTTAAATGTTAAAAGCAGAGCAGATGACTCTTTAAGTGTTTTCACAATCAGAAATCAGAGGGGAGGAGGAAGCCTTTTACAATCTCAATCAAGCAAGAGTGGAACACGTGCCCCACGATGCCGAGGTGCACGCTGGTGGTGGTGGGGGAAGGGGAACCGTTGGGGGATTGCAGGGGACTCGTGGGGTGTCCGCTGCCTGGAGAGAGGCGAGGGCCCGGGAGAAGGGTGACTGAGGGGGACTTCAAGCTGGATTGAGAGGCGAGGCAGTGCTCACCAGACCGCAGCTGGTGAGTGGCTTAGGGGTTACACAGGCTTGTGTCTCTTGCACCTGCCCCTCTTTTCATGCAGAAGCTTCTGTCTTCAATGCCTTTAATGATCAGAAAACTGTACCATGGTAACTGGGGAAAGGGGGGGGGGTGCAAAAAGCCTGGAATGCAGAATGTTAAGAATAGGAAAAAATTGAGGTTTTTTAAAAGATTTTATTTATTTATTTTTAGAGAGGGGGCAGGGATGGGGAAAGAGAGGGAGAGAAACATCAATATGTGGCTGCCTCTCGCACACCCCCTACTCGGGACCTGGCCCACACCCCAGGCATGTGCCCTGACTGGGAGTCGAACCAGTGACCCTTTGATTCACAGACCCACACTCAGTCCACTGAGCCACACTAGCCAGGGTGAGTTTTCTTGTTTTCAAGTGTTCAAGTAGACATAAGACTTGTGACTGGGTGAGCAAAACTTAATTGGGAATTCCTGGCAAGACAGTAATGTAGATACTGCTCCCGGGGTCTTGGGCTCTGCTGCCCCTCCCTCCTGTCCCACCAGAACACCCCAAAAATGTCTAAAGAAAAAGGCAACAACTTGCATCAGCAGTGGACACTAGCCATCCACACCAAGGGAGCTCGGTGCTTTCTGCCCGACAGTGCCCTGGGGGACCAAATAGAAGGCATCACTGAGAAAAGGCAGGCTGCTCCCAAGTGGCCCAAAGGTCATCAAGAACTTGTGGGGCCCTGGCCAGGTTGCTCAACTGGTTAGAGCGTCTTCCCCATACGCCAGGGTTGAGGGTCTGATTCCCAGGTCAGGGCACGTGCAAGAATCAACCAATGAATGCACAAATAAGTGAAACAACCAATCAGCGCTTCTCTCTTTCTCTCCCCCCTCCCCCTCTCCCTCTCTCTGTCTCTCTGAAGTCAATTTTTAAAAATTAAAAGAGAAATAAAAGAAGACATGACAGTCAGAGTCTCCTCACGTCCCCCCGTCCCCCCCGTTTCTGGAGTGTGGGCTCTGTTTGCCTCCGGCTCCCACAAGCTGCCGAAGCCACACCCTTGACACTGTGATGTGGTGAGACTATCTGGACTGGTTATGACTCAGTTAAGGCCCCTGCGTGCATGACTCAACCCAGCTGAAACCTCTGCATAAACTTCTAAGATTTGGTGGGTGGGTGTGAGAAAACTTCTCGTCTTGCAGTCGCCTGAGACTGATTTATGAGTTCCGTTGCTTACAGAACCTGCCACCTACCCATCGGGCCGCCCCTGTCTTCGCTGTCTGCCTGCCCTCTGCCTGCCGGGGTGGGTTTTAGATTCTGCCCAGGGTGGCTCCGGGCCAGGGCTGTGGCCCACACAGCAGGGGCCCTTGGGCATCTCCCTCACCCAGCAGGCGAGGCCTGGAGGTCAGAGTGGCCTGAGGGATGATGGGTTGAGGGTGCACCCCAAGCTCCCCTCCCACCTCTGCATACCTGTAGCTTTCAGACCACCCCAAGCGCACTGTGGGTGCTTGACTGGTCCTACCTGGGCACAGCCACTGAGAAGCCCTGAGAAGCAGCTGGTGGATCCGTGAAGCAGAAAAGCATGCCACCATCCCGCCCAAAAGGAATTCCCCCCAAAGCTTTTAGTAACATAGTTGCATTAATTAAGTCTTCTTGAGAACTTAAAAAATAATAAAAACTCCATTTTTTTTCTTTGCTAAGAATTCATCCAGGGAGGTGGCGCTAAATCTCCCTGCAGGGGCAGCTCAGCTCCTGCTTTCTCGCACCCCCTCTGGCTGCAGCACGTCTGAAGTGATGGTTCCCTGCTGTGCCCCTGCCGGTTTTCCCCCAGTGCTGTGGTCTGAACCTCAAGGGCTGAGAAAGACTCGGGCAGGAGCGCTCACCACCTCCCACTGAACAGGGCTTGGTTTTTTTTTGTCTTGGCTTGAGTTGTTGAATAGGCGAATCGCGGTGTCTCTTTCACCTGCCGAGCGCGGGATCCTGGGAGACACGGGTCGCAGGAACTAGGCAACTGGAGATGAACATGTCAGGTTTATCGCTGACAACGGGGACTGGAGAGTGTGGCTTTAGTTCCTTAGACAAACGGGCGCCCTTGTGCTTTACCCTTGGACGAGACAGATTTGGCCATCAGCCCCTGATACACTGCCCCCTGCAGGGCCAGGCCGATTATTGCCAGGCAAAGAGCAGCCCAGAAGACCCTTTCCCAGGGGCTGAGCCCCGACTCAGGGAGCAGAGAAGACATTCTGAGGAGCGGTGACAGACAGGCCTCCAGCGTTTCTGTGGCCTGAGTCAGTGCCACCCCCACTTTTCCCTGACAGGGAAAAGTGAAACCAAGGACATAAAGATTTGACCCCAAGAGCCACACTGGGCTGCCTTAGACTTTCCTCTGGGAGGCGGAGGCAAAGGAAAGCTCATAGGGTCTGGGGAGATGCTGGAGCCCAGAGCCTAACTGCCCCCCCACTTCTGAGGCAGCTGCCTCTGTGTGTGTGTGGGGGGGGGGGGGGGGCAGGGGCCGGATTCACTGCAGCACAAAGTTTTTGTTTTGTTTTTTAAATTGGAACCTCTGATTCGAATTCTCAATAAGGTTCCAGGGGGCTCTGGAAAAGATCTAGAAACTAGAGGAAATCGTAATAAAGGGGCAGAAATCTGAGAGCAAGACGGACAGCAGGGCGGCAGAAACCACAACAGCTGGGTTAGGAGCCATCCAGTCGCGCTGTGAATAGCAGAGAGGGCCCTGGAGGGAACGAAATGAACGTGGTCAAGGGTGAAAACGATCAAGAGATGAAAAGGAAAGAGGCAGGCAGTTGAGCACAGGGGCTATAACTGGGGAATAACAGGAATTCCGGAGAAAAAAGAACAGACACAGCGAAAGCAGTCATCAAAGGCGTAGGGGGAGAGCACTTCACCAGCACACAGATAGAACTCGGCTGGAAACTGAGAGCATGTTCCGAGTCCCAAGCAACGTTGGTGAGAAGAGGACCACATATAGACACGCTAGGGTGGAATTCTCAAAGTAAGCGCCGTCTAAAACTCGCGCACACACCCATGCAAACAGGGAACTGAAGGGAGAGAAAGATTTTACTTTTCTTCTTATGCCCTTTGTTCTGTTGTATTGAAACATGCATATGCACTTCTCTTTTATAATTTTAAAAACAAGCTTAACTTGGAGGCAGGGATGATAAAGAAGGACCTTCTAGACACAAAAGGACAAAGAGCCTAAAATGAAAATGATCGTAGTCTTCTCACAGAGAAGTAAATGTCAATTTGTTTTACCTGGGCTCACAGTTAAAGACACATTTTACTTGAAAAAAAATGCATTTTACTTTGTAAATGTATACTTGAACACGATAAAGAATAAAAAAAGAAAAATTAAATCTACGTCTTACTTTTTGGACATTCATGATGCGAGAATTAATTATCTTTACAACATTCAATGGACTTTAATATTTCCTACCCTTGTCTATGTCATTCTATGTTTTTAAAAATGCACTACCTGGCTGGCGTAGCTCAGTGGATTGAGCTCAGGCTATGAACCAAAGTGTTGCAGGTTCGATTCCCAGTCAGGGTACATGCCTGGGTTGCAGGCCATGACCCCCAGCAACCGCACATTGATGTTTCTCTCTCTCTCTCTCTTTCTCCCTCCCTTACCTCTCTAAAAATAAATAAATTAATTAAATAAAATCTTCAAAAAAAATGCACTCGTAGCCCTGGCTGCTGTGGCTCAGTGGGCTGAGCAACAGCCCGCAAACCGAAGGGTTGCCATTTCAGTTCCCAATCAGGGCACATGCCTGGGTTGCAGGCCAGGTCCCCGGCAGACTGTGTGTGAAAGGCAACCACACACTGATGGTTCTCTCCCTCTCTTTCTCCCTCCTCTTTTCTCTAAAAATAAATTAAAAAATAAAATCTTAAACACACACACACACACTCACAGTCTGTTAAGTGGAACAGGTCATGACCTGAAGGTTGAAACACACTGAACTACAGAATTGTAAGGAAAAGCCAAATTGTGTTGTCATGGATGAAGGCAAGAAAAGATCTTTTCAAGTTGGATGTTGTTTAAAATAATAATGCCTTTTGCCCCGGCTGGTGTGGCTCAGTGGATTGAACACCAGCCTGCGACCCAAAAAGCCCTCAGGTCAATTTTCTGTCAGGGCTCGTGACCGGGTTGCAGGCCAGGCCCCCAGGTGGGGGCGTGAGAGAGGCACCCTGTTGATGTTTCCCTCACACACGGATGTTTCTCTCTCTTTCTCCCTGCCTCCCACTTTCCTCCTTCCTCCCTCCTCCTCTCTCTGAAGATGAATAAATAAGATCTTAAAAAAAAAATCCTTCTCAAGTACTCTTCTTGAATATATCACTTAAAAATGTCTACTGGGATATAAGAAAAAACATGCAAAAAACCTCAAGACGGAGAAAAAATTCAGCTTGAAGCACTTACTTGGTGGTTTAGGGCAAGAAGAACTTTGATGTATTCACAAAAGAATGTGAATTACTTAGCATTTTTTAAGAAATCTTCTGGCAATATCTTTTAAAAATTGAAATATCCATTTTCATCCTACTCTTAGGAATCCATCATACAAAATGAAGACACCAGTATCTAAGGATGTGTGAACGGAGATGCTTCCTGAAGCAATATGTAATGTTTGTGTTTCATAGCCACACCCTCACTTGGTTTTCATCTGCATTGTTTCACAGTTTCTCGTTTGTCAAGCACTGTCTTCATTCATCTCTTTGAGTGTTCTTATTTTTAAGTGGCTGCCAGATTAGTCCCCAAATTAATTTCATCCGTGGGTTCATATTTCAGTTGTTAAGTTGGTCGGCTGTCTTCTTGAGCATTTGGTTTCTTCGCGTGCTTTAGAATTCTGGCATACAGGCTCATGATGGTGGGGAGTTGATGCTTTTTCTTGGTGCCCTGTTTGGCGTCCTCTCCTTTCTTGTCTGGTGGATTTAATTTTGTGGTGGCAGCCCCTGTGCCCTGGTGCAGGCTGATCTTTTTTAAATTATATTTATTGATATGTTATTACAGTTGTCCCAGTTTTTCCCCCTCCCCTCCAGCACCCCTCACTCCCTCAGACAACACTAACACCATTGTTCATGTCCATGGGTCGTGCATATAAATTCCTTGGCTGCTCCATTTCCTACATTGTACTTTATATCCCCATGGCTACCCAGTAACTACCTATTTGTATTTCTTTTTTTAATTTTTTTCACATTATTTAATTGTTCAAGTACAGTTATCTGCCTTTTCCCCCCACCCCAGCGGGCACAACCCCCCAGCCCTCCCCACCTCCTTCCCAACTCCACCCCCACCTCTGTTATTGTCCATGTGTCCTCTATAAATTGCTCCTGCAAACCCTTCACCCTTTTCCCCTAAAATTCCCTCCCCTCTCCCCTCTGATGGCAGCTGCGGACCTGTGATCTTCACTGACGTGGGGGTCTTGGAGACCCCCTCACAACAGTAGAAGATGGCTTGACCCAATTCTTGATGGCAAGGCTATCTTTCTCTGCGGCCTCTTCAGTCCCCAGTTTTGGCCTTGGGTCCTGAGAGCTGGTCAGCTGCCATTCTTTCCCAGCCTTCTTTTTCAAGTGAGAGGCGGCCTCCTTCCGGTCCCTGGATCCAGCCAGGGAGTCTGGCTCCTTCCTCTGCTTCACATGCAACATTTCAGTTCCCACAGTCCCGCAGGCCCTTGGCTTTGGCCCTGGTCACCAATCTGCTTTTCAGTTAGCTCTCTTTCTTGTCCACTGAGAGGTTTATCCTGTTTTTTTAGCTTGTTTATGTCTTATTAATGTCTTTTAAAACTTGTACTCTCATTGTTATGCATTTGGAGCCATGAGAGCTTGTCAAAGCATGAACTTCCAACCTTCTTCTCGTTAGTGTTTAAGTCACTTTCTACTTCTCATATCCAGTTCTCCATCTGCTAGTGGAAGCATACTGGCAGACAGCGTTGGAGGGGGCCGGGGTGAAAGAGCTGAACGCCGAGACTGCGACACTGAGAATTCAAGTGTCAGACATTTGGTCTGGGCTCAGTGGGCTGCGCGGGGATGTGGACCCTATCAATAAAAGCCCATCTGGTCAACTTCTAATTATGAACCGTCTCCCTACAGCGACCCCTTGTGTCAGTAAGATGATTTGCAGGAGCAGAATGTCCTGAGCCCAGGAGTCTCCTGCAGTCCTATTGGAAGCCCTGCTGACACCCCTTTGTGAGGTGGTTGTGCCCACCACGGATCTTTTAGACAACGGAGAGGGCCAAAGAGAAAGCTAACACTGCATAACACGCAGGGGTGCCCCACCCACAGCTCAGGATGACTATGAACACAGCCCAACACAAGATTGTAAATTTACTTAAAACCTTTTTTTTTCTCATCAGTTTTCATTAGTGTTTGTGTATTTAATGTGTGGCCCAAGACAACTCTTCCTCTTCCAGTGTGGCCCAGAGACGCCAAAAGGTTGGACACCCCTTATGCCATAAGAGCTCTCAGCTGGCTACATAGAAAAATAAACAAGATGTGGCCTTTGGGAACAATTCATACTGTTGACATACGATACAAACAAAATAACAGAAAGAAAAATAAGAGAGATGTAGTTGATTGCTTAATTCTTCTCCATAAAAAGAGTCATCAATTTTAATACTGACTCAAAACAAACAAATAAAAAAAACTCCCCACACAATTCTGAATAGACCAACAACCAAGACGGGGTAAAAAAAAATAAAAATTAAAAAAGAGGGGAAGTTATTACCAAAAAATCAGCTCCCTAAAGGACTTCAGGGTTAGATGCTTTTGCTAGCAAGGCTTTTTTAATGTTTAAGGAACAGCAGTGCCTGTCGTTGAATAAATTATTTCAAAACACAGACTATAGAAAGAATGCTCCTCAACTGTGGTTATAAGCTGGTACAAATCTACTTCTCAAATCTACCAGAAAAAAAAAATGAGCAAAGGAAACCACAGACCAGGGTTTGCAGACACAAGTGTCTACAAGAGCCAGAAAGTGATACAGAGGATGAACCTGGCTGGGTATAAAATTATAGGGGAAACGAAGCTACAAGAAATGAAGATTGCGTGTCCCTTATTCAGGAATTCCGGGTCAGATGCTCCAATATCCTGGGCTGGTCACATATACAAGTCCCGTGGGGCACCGGTTGGCAGCCCCTAGTGTAGATTGATCTCTACTATAAACATAGAGGTAAAAATCCTAAATAAAATACTAGTGAGTCCAATTCAACCTATATGACAATTTTTAAAAAATCTACTATGACCAAGTTACATTTACTCTAAAGGTTGCAAAAATGTTTCAATATATAAAAATTATGTTTAAAATAACCCATCACCTCAATAGGTCGCATCAGAAAAACCCCTATGATCATTTCAGTAGATGTTGGAACTTACTTCGCGAAGAGCAGAGGCCCGGGGATCCAGAGCCGGGTGGGTACGGGCTGTCAGAGGGTGCCCCAAAGGTAGCACCGAGGGGTAAAGGCAACACCAGGCCCAGCAGACAGTGTCACTGCCCTGGAAAGTGTCACTCCAAGGAACTGGACGGAGAAGCAGAAACCACATAAAGGGGAGAAGACACAGCCTGGGGAGGTGCTTGGAGGCCCAGGCCGGGGGCTTCGCTGCAGGGGGACCTCCATGTCCTCTGGTGTGGAGACAGGTTTAAACTCTAGGTGCTGAAAATGCATTTAAAACACTCAGCATCCATGCTTCATAAAGCAGCTCTTAACACTAAGATTCTAAGGACAATGCCTTCACATGAGAAAGGACGTATCATACCAAGCAGCCTACTTTAAAAAAAATGCTTTCCTGCTCTGATTTTCTGAGGAGCCATTTTGTATTTTCAAGACTTTGTACAATAAAAGGGTGGGAGTGAGCATAAAGAAAATTACAGGGGAACCTGGAGAGAAGAGGACACAGTGGGAAGCGATGAACCTTGTATTTCATATGGTCAAATCTAAATCAATCTATTTATGTTGTACCTCAGTAACAAATTTGTTTTTTAAAAATAGTTACATCTAAATGGATACTGATAGAGTGGCTGGCAATAAAGACTCCCGCGCCTCTACTTCAAACCATATACAAAAACAAATTCGAGATGGATTGCAGACTTAAATGTAAAACTGTGAAATAAAAATTGTGGGAAAAATATATGAGACCACAAACTTCATCCAAGATCAGGAGACCTACTAACTGGACCAGAAAATGAAATGTCATAAAACAAGAGGAACTATATTTGATTCCTCCAAAGTGAAACATTTTAGGAAGGTCTTATATCAAAATGAAGTGATAAACTGAGGGGAATTTTAAAAGGATGAAAACCTCTTAAAATCAAGAAGGAAAAAGACAAACAATACAACAGCAATAGGTAAATTCATGAAGTTGGTGAAGAGGCAATTCCGGCAGGAGCAAATCCAGTCGAGAAACCAATTAACAGACACTCCCCAGCAGAGAGCTGCGAATTAAAAACCCGAGAAGGTCACTTCTCACTTATCAGATGAGCAAAAATTAAAAACAGCAGCAACACCTGTCGTCGAAAGGGATGTGGGAGAACAATGCTCTCAGACATCGCTGTTGGAAATATGGATCGTTACAGCATTTTGGGAAAGCGACCTGGCACTAGCTATTAAAATAAAAAAAGATCCCCTTTCCCACCATGATCTCATTCCTGGGACAACACCCTAGAAATACAGGAGACAGTGCACAGGGGTCTGGGTGGGACCATGTTTATGACAGCCTTGTCGTGGTGGCCAACGGGAAACCAAGCACACTGTGCCACCCAGCTTGGGGGAATTTCTAAGCAGGATAGAGAGCAGCGTATGTAAATATGATTCAACTTTTTAGACGTAAGGACACCCATCCCCTCAAAAGGAAAAATAAAACCTGTGTGTGTGTGAATCGTTGGAGAGAGTGGTGGAAGGAAGGAAGTTAGTTAGGAAGCAAGCTAGCAAGATAGAGAGGCTGTTAACATGGAAGGGGATGGGAAATACTTAGAACTAAGTCTCTATATTTAAAAGCCATGTTGTAATGTGACTCCATCCAGGCAAAGTTATGCGAACAAATAGAGATGAGAGAAAGGGTGGCCATCAGAGTATTAATGATTATCCCCAGGAGTGAGATTGCAGGTGACTTACTTTTTTCCTCATATATTTTTCTATGTTTTAAAAGTTATATAATGACTATATATAATTTATATAGTCAGTGGAAAACAAAGCTATTTTCATGAGCGGGGTTGGAGGGGGGAGGGTATTAGCACGCAGAGGTCCCTAGGGGACCTGATTTAAAGAGCACAGAAGATCGAAGATCGATATTTAATTAACATATCAATTGCTGGCAAGCCAACTGATGTTTTCCAAATCCCTTAAAGTGTAGGTTCGCTTAAGTAGCCAAACTGTCATTTGAAACATTGTTTACAATCCTCCGGTTTGACTACGGCAGAAGAATGGAATGATTACAAATACCAAGGGGGCAGGAGACACTACAGGAAGTTGGCTCTCCTGTACTCTTCGCAGCTTAGAATCCCCGCACCCAGCTACTTCGGCAACTTCCACACCCTGTCATCATTGCTTCCGATTTTTTTTTTTTTTTTTTTGGACCATTTCTTTTTTCCGGACCTCTCCGGAATGGTTCTGAAAGCCTTCATTTTAAATCTTGAATGTTGGTTTTGCTCTTCTTTTTACTTCCTTCTGGCGCTGGGTGGCTTCCCGCAGCTGGGCGTGCACCTTGCTCTTGGTAAACACTGTTCTCCTCTTCGCCCCCGCCTTCTCTGCACGCACCTGCCAGGTTCAGAGGAGGGCTGCGTGCGCTCAGGCGTTGTCTGTGCAGAGCCCGGACTTGCCAGGCTCTCAGATAACGACAGGGTGAAACAAGAAGTTGGGCTTCGCCTGCTCGCTCTTTCCCATTTATTGAGTGTTGCTGGGTGTCCAATGCCAGGCTAAGGATTCAACAGTGAATGAGGTACGATCAGGGCTCGAATGTGGGGAAGATGCCACTGGTAAGGACGGGGATGGGAGAAACAGCTTCTACAATCAGGCAAAGAGAAAGAACAGTATGTGCAAAAAGGTCTAGTGGTTCTCCAAGCGTGGTCCCAGATGAACAGAACCAGCATCATCTGGGAACTTGCTGGAAATTCTAATTCTCGGGCTCCACTCGCGACCTAACAAAGCTGAAACTCTGCGGGTGGGCCCCGGCAATGTTTCACCAAGCCCTCCAGGTGATCCTGACGCACCCTAGAATTTGGGAACCACGGCTCTAACAGAGGCCTGAGTGAGGATCTTGAGCTGCGAGGGCGAGGAGAAAGGAGGCTTTGTGAGGGCCTCTGATGCCAGTCAACGGGGTTCGACTTTACTCCGTAGCTGCTGCCTCCAGGATCGCGATGAAAGCGGGGGTCTGTGTCACTTACACAATCGCTCCCAACTCGGCGTGTCTGGGAGCTTGGCATTCTCTGCGCACCCGGGGCCGAAGACTGCCCTGAGTTTCCCCACCCCCCGAAACACCAGGCAGCCGGCAGAAGAGAGGTCGGGCTGCAGACCTCTCCCCGCCGCGGAGTCGTGGGTTTGCGATCCCAGAGGAGGTGAGCACACACAGGATCTGGAGAACCTACGAAGACGGGGAAGAACCTGCCCAGGACGAGGCGGGAGCATTGGAGGCTACCCCACCCAGCCCCAAGCCGAGCGCGACCCAGCAGGCTGCCCGGCGGGCCCAGGCCCCGCCCCTGGCCTGAGGAGCCAGGCGATTTGGGACAGTGGGTCCCGCCCCCGGCCCCGCCTCGGCCCCGCCCCGGCCTTGCGCGCCCGGCCCGCCTCCCGTGGGGGAGCCGTCTCGGCCCGCGCCCCTGCGCGCGCCCGCGCCCGGGTTGCAGGGCTGGGCGCGCGCCCCGCGTCTGGGGCAGGAAGATGGTGGCGAGCGCGCGGGTGCAGAAACTGGTGCGGCGCTACAAGCTGGCGATCGCCACGGCGCTCGCCATCCTGCTGCTGCAGGGCCTGGTGGTGTGGAGCTTCAGCGGCCTGGAGGAGGACGAGCCGGGCGAGGTGCTCTGACGGCCGGGCAGGCAGGCGGACAGGCCGGGCGCGGGGGCGCGCGGGGTCCTGGCGGGGCTAAGGGCTGCCCAGGCTGGGGAAGTGGGGCATGGGCCGCATGCATGCCAGACTCAGGCAGCCACCTGGAACTAGGCATCCGATTCCTGGCGCCCCTTCCCAGGCGGACCTGAGGGGCTGCGCGCGGGGTGGTACGTGACCCGGAGGCCCGGACGATAGGCGGGCAGGAGGCCGGAGCGGGAGGAGCGGGGTCTTGGCGGGGTGGTCTCCTGCCCCGGGTGCTATGAAGGTCAGGAGCTGGGAGAGGGGCCCGGAGGCGGGGCTGGGCCCGAGCCTGCTCCGTGGTGGGGAGCCCCAGGCCAAACTTTCTGAAGTTGGGAGGGGGCGGGGGTGTGCGCGCCGTGGGCGGAGGCGTGAGGCTGGGGGACCCACGGCATCCGCGTCTAGAAGCGCGTGACAGGTAGTGGTCGGTGGGATAGTGGAGGCCGGGGGTGGACTCAGTCCGGCAACTGAGGGAACAGGGAGTGAACCCAAGGGAAAGACCTGGAGTGTCTCCGAGGCGTGGCTTCCTTAGCCAAACCAAGCCATGCCAGGGGTCTGAAGAATCTGCCTGGGTCTTCAGAAGGAGATGCTCGAAGGAAATGAGCTGGTGAGTTGACCTCAGGGAATTAGGGAAGTGGGGATGGGGTCCCCTCTGGCTCCAAGGGAATGGGGACAGCAGCAGCTGGTTTAGCAGAGCCCCAGACCCTGGAGCAGGGGCAGACCTAGCCTGCACACTCCCGGGTCCCTGCACCTGAAAGTCTGCGGGTCTGTCACTCTAGGCTGACCATGGTTTTCAGCTGGAGTCCCATATATGTCCTCCCCAAGGAGGAGTCCAGTAGGGTCTGGGGCTATGCTGGAAGGTCAAGGAGGATAGGCCAAATCCTGGCCCTAAGCTGTGGGCCAAAGGGCAGAGCTTCACTGCGCCTACTCCACCTGCCGAGTTCTGGTGCCTCTAGGGCTCTGAGGCAGGCACTCTACTTGCCCTGTCCTCTTGGGCCTCTCCACCTGGCAGGGCAAAGGCCAAAGGAACCGTGACGCCCACTTTCCCTTTGTGCATCTGGGCAGTTTTGGAGTTCGGTGTGGGGCCTGGGAGAAGAGCTGTCCTCATCCATTTGGGGAGAACCTAGAGGCTGGGATGATGAGGGGAGCTGGAGCATAGTCACCTGAGACCGTAACTTGTGCAGGAGCTGAGGGTGGGGGAGGCTGGGTCTGTGAGGTCGGAAGAGCATGCTTGTTCTGTGTGGACCAGTAAGTAGGAGGAAGAGAACATTTCGGGTCCAGTGTCAGGAGACTCTGGGCCGATGGGACAGACATTCTAAGGTGGAATGAGCTGCCAAGGCCGTTGGGGAGCCCTCTGACCCTGGGGTATGTGAGCAGAGGCCGGTGACCTCCGAGGAGGGGCACGGCAAAACCTCTGAGGCTCCTCAGAAGCAAAGGGCCCTGAGCTGCTGCATGACTCCATGGGTCTCTGGAAAGGCTGAGAGATTGTCCAGGCCTGGAGGCCCCTGCCTCCCTGAGGTGGAGAACTGGGGCAGTGGGGTGGTTGGGATCCCACCTTCCCACTTCCTCCTGGCAGAAACTGATAGGGGAATACCGGGCTGGAATGGAAAACGATCCTTAATGACCCAAAGACTGTGTAGTGCAAGCAGCCACCAGTGCCTGGACCCCTCAGGAGCCACCTCACCAGACCTCAGGGCTGCCAGGCAGCAGAACCTAGTGCTCAGGAAGGTGGGTGCTGAAGTCGGATCGCCCCACTTCACTGTCCTACGTCCTTTTCCAGCGCTGCTGCTAAGTAGTGGCGTGACCACTGGCAAATCACCTAACCTCTCCGTGTCCTCATCAGTATCTCCCTTCATGATGGGGATAATAATAGCACTGCTCTCGTGGGTTGATTGTAAAGACTCAATGAATGATGCCCGTGAAGTATTTGTGGGACTTCCTGGCATATGCTAAGCCATCGATAAATAACTCATTGTTATCTCAGCACTGCATATTGGGAGTAGGGATTCATTCATTCATTCATTCATTCAACAAATATTTAAGTTCTGCTTGGTACCAGGCAGTGTGCTAATACTGCACATACAGAAATACACAAATGGGCAGGGTCTCAGCCCTCGTGGGCAGGCAGCTTGCAGGGAGGGGCTGACAGTGAAAAGGAAACTCATTATAATAACAAGGGAGCTGATTTCGATCAGGGGGTCAGGGAAGGCTTCTGCAGGAAGTTACGTGTGAGCTGAAGGAGCCCATGAACCTGGGGAAGAGGTGGGCAGAGTTTGGGCAGAAGGCCCTGAGTTGTATGGGCTCAGCTGCCTTTGAGGAATGGAGGGAGGGTGTGTGGTATGTTCCCCGGAAGAAGGTTTAAGAGGTAGTGCAGGCACAGTGAGGGGCGAGGGTTTTATTGTAAGTGCAATGGGAAAGCCCCCCACGGGGTTACGCAGCAATGCAATCAGATGTGCATTTACAACGCACACCCTGCCCATCTCTGGAGGCGGGTAGAGTGGAGACCAGGGATGATCATTAACATCCAGAGAGCCGCTCCGTCGTTTTCAAAGCTTTCACAAACACCGCCTCGCCGCTCACTTTAAACTCCGTCTGAGAAGTCCAAAGGAGGTGGGGTGTGGGGTAAGCGGTTCTGTGCTGTTTCCCTGGCTCGGAGGATTCCGAGGAGGAGCTGCAGAGCGGGGAAGGGACAGAGGACTTCAAACCTCCTCACTGGGCAGGAGGGGGCCTCAGAGGCCAGAAGGCATGTAGGTCAGAGAGGGCCAGTCCCCACCCTCAGTAATCAGAGGGGACCCTGACCTCTGCCACTCTGTCCTCAGGGACAACTGGGGACAGCTCCTGCAGCAGCCCTGCTGCAGCCCGCATGAACATGCCCGGGTCGGGGCAGGACTGGGGGTGGGCTGGCTGTCCACCGAGGACCCTCTTCTCCCCGCATTCCTCACTGCTGCCTCCCGGTCCCCCAGCCTCCTCTGGGATTGTCCTTCTCAGGGTCAGCCGCTCCCTGCTGCAGTGCAGGGCACCAACAGGCCCATCTCCTCCCACATCCTGTCTCCCGCCACAGCCCGCCTGGCCCTGTGCCCCAGACCCTGCCCTCCTGCCCAGCTTCCTGATTCGCTGATACTGGCTTCCACCCTGAGAGCTCACAGCTCCTCTGCCATCTCTGCCCACCTAAGCCTGAGGGTATCTTTTTCTGGTGTGTGGCCAGGTCAGACATCACCAGGTTGATGCACACACAGCTCAGTAGAGCTATACTCACCTTTCCTGGGGGCCTCTGCCAGTGCAGGGTGCCCTACCCAGCATGGGCACAGCATGGGGTTTGCTGCCTCCCCACCACCCTGCCCTCCCTCTTACAGGTGTCTCTTCTCGGACAGGAGAAAACCACTCCCAGCTCTCACTGGGTGCCTCTCAATAGATCAGAGGGCTAACTGGGTGCTAGGCACAAAGGGCATGGCTACTGTGGTGGGGAGGGATGGGGCTCTGGCCCTAAGATGGCTATCAGCCTGACATGTGAGGTGCTGCGCTCCGATGGGGAAGAGGAAGAAGGTCCTGGGAGGTGAGGGGCAGAGAAAAACCAACGCAACAGAGTCGAAGTGTCTGAGGGCCATGGGCTCTTTTCTGACATTGTATTTGACCAGGTCCTACTCCCCTTCCAGTGATAATAACCATCAAATCCTCGCCTACACCAAGAGCTTCACATTCATTCATTCATTCATTCATTCAGCAAATCTGTACTGAGTGTATAATACTGCCAGACATTCTTCTGGGCTCTCAGAACCCATCGGTGAACAAAACAACAAAGAGCCCTGTCCTCATGGAGCCTGCCTTCTTGGAAGGGGAGGGACACAGAATGATACATTATAGGAGGAGAGAAAGTAGTAAGTGCCGGCGGGGGGGGCGGAATAAAGCAGAGGACAGGGAGGGCTGGCGTTTTAATACAATGTTAAGACATACTGAGATGATGCCTTCTGAACAAAAACGGAAGGAGGCCCGAGTGAGCTGTGGGGGCATCTCGGTGGGGAGCGTCCCAGGCGCAGGGCAGGCAGGAGACGGAGGCAGTGAGAAGTGGTCTGATTCCCGATGTAGCTACTTTCTTGAAGGAAACCCCAGCAGGGTTGACGGATAGGTGACTGGATGTGGGGCGGGAGGGACGTAAGAGTCAAAGATGGCTCCTGAAAGGGTTTGGCCTGAGCGGCTTGAAGGACGGAGTCCGTTCACTGAGCTGGCGGAGTAGGAGCCGGTTAGGGAGGAAGATCCGGAGTTGGCTTACGGACTTGGGGGGCTGACAGGGATATGGGTCCCCGGGGAGATGTCAGGAGGGTGGGCAATTAAAAACCTGAAGGTTGCCCTGGCTGGCGTAGCTCAGTGGATTGAGCGCGGGCTGGGAACCAAAGTGTCCCAGGTTCGATTCCCAGCCAGGGTACATGCATGGGTTGCAGGCCATAACCCCCAGCAACCGCACATTGATGTTTCTCTCTCTCTCTCTCTCTCTCTCTCTCTCTCTCTCTCTCTCTCTATCTTCCTCCCTTCCCTCTCTAAAAATAAATACATAAAATCTTAAAAAAAAAAAAAAAACCTGAAGGTTCAAGGGAGTAGTCCAGGCTGCCGGGAGTTCGGAGACTGGAGAAGATCCCCTGTAGAGCCAGGGCAGGGAAGGGCCCCGGGCAGCCTCGGGAGGGAAGGAAGGCTCAGCCAGGAAGGCTGAGGAGTGGCCACGAGGCAGGGGCACAGGGGGAGGGCATCCTTGAAGCCAGGAGAGGAGGTGCCTGCTACTGAAAGGCCCTGCCGGAGGGACTTGTGGCACTCGTGGAGTGGAGGGGGAGACCCGCGGAGTGGGTTGACAGAGAGTGGCTAGAGAAAAATGGGGACCGCTAATGGTGCCGACTCTAGCTGCGTTATTTCGTGCCCCTCTCCTCTGACACAGTTCCCTCCAGACTTTTACAGCTGAGGGCGTGTGCTCAGAGCAGGTAGGTGCCTGGGGGCGTGGCCGAGCTAGGGTAGAGCCCTGGGGACTCCAGCGTAGTCCTGCAGCGCCTCCTGCTTCTCCTCCTCTGTGGCTCATCCACCAGGCACGGACCACATGTGTCCGGTGTGCCAGCTACTCCGCCGGGTGCTGGGCACTGAGGAGATGGGGCTGACGTGACAGTCTCTCCCCCCACAGCTGTGTCTGCTAGAGGCGCGATCAACTTGGGGGCAAATGGAGGGGCTTCATATGAGGGGATCTTGAAGGGTGGGTGGGATTTGGTCAGTCAGGGAAGGGGGTGTCAAGAGAGGGGAACAGCGAAAGCTGGGGAAGAGGACGGGTGTGCATGCCCTTCAGGTGTGACTGGGCCACCTTTGAGAAGAGGCAGCAGATGCCAGGAAGCAGGTGTGGCAGCCAGGAAGGCCCACCACCCAGACTCCCCTTCCAGAGAACTTGCAGGGAGAAGCATTTGGTTGCCAGGCTCCAGCGGCGGGTGTCTTCGTGCTCTGCCTGGCCTACGGGCCCCAGCCAGTGACGGGGCACGGCAGTGGTCCCAGGGCTCTTGTCCGCAGGCCATCTTTGGACCCGAGCCTCCATCAGCCAGCCGAGGCTCCCTGCAGGCTGTACTGTAGTCCCTGGCTCTTCCTTCCCCCGCTCCTTGCTCAGGTGGCAGGCCGTCTGAAGGCTCTGCCTGCCGACTCCTGCTCCCTGTCGTCCACGGGTGGTGCCGCCACTGGAAATCTTGCACTTACGCTGTCTTGGTGGTATCTGTTTCCGAGAGAACCCAGGCAGTATGGGGCCTCGGGTTTCAGCTCTCTCCTCTCCACCAGGAAAGACCCCTTCTCTCAGCTGTGGCCTCAGCGGTGCAGCCTCAGGGAAGTGCGATAGGCAGAAGGATGCCCTCCTTCTGTCTCTTGCCAGCTAAGCCCGGGTGGGAGTGGACACTCTTAGGTCCTCTGCAGGGCCTCCACACCCTTCTCCTGTGACACATCTGGACATTCATATGTGGACATTCAGCAGATGTGAAATTTTTTCACATCTGCTGAAAAAGGAAGTGGTGCTCACCCCAAAGCAGAGAGGAGACTCGGTGCCCTGTGATCTGTGCGGTAGTGGGCGTGTCGGTGCCGCGGTACCGAGGAGGGAGGACCGGGAGAACTCCCGGCAGAAGCGCTATTTGCACAGAGTCCTCAGGTGAACAGAGTCACCTGGTAAACAGGTAAAGGGTCACAGGGCTTCGAGGCCCGAGGCCAGCAGGGAGCTAAAGGAGGAGAACGTGAGTGAGTGTCCCAGTGACCTGTGTCTGCCTGTCTTTTACAGAAAGGAAGGCAGAGGAAGCCACGGCCACTGGACCCCGGCGAGGGCTCCAAGGACACAGACAGTTCAGCCGGGCGGCGGGGCAGCGCCAGCAGAAGGCATGGGCGCTGGCGGGGCCGTGCTGAGAGCCCAGGTGTGCCCGTGGCCAAAGTGGTACGGGCCGTTACCAGCCGGCACAGAGCTAGCCGCAGGGTCCCTCCCGCCCCACCCCCAGAGGCCCCTGGCCGCCAGAACCTGAGTGGGGCGGCAGCCGGGGAGGCGCTGGTGGGGGCGGCTGGCTTCCCACCACACGGAGACACTGGGAGTGTGGAGGGCGCCCCCCAGCCCACAGACAATGGCTTCACCCCCAAGTGCGAGATCTTGGGCAAAGACGCACTGTCCGCACTGGCCCGGGCCAGCACCAAGCAGTGCCAGCAAGAGATCGCCAATGTGGTGTGCCTGCACCAGGCCGGGAGCCTCATGCCTAAGGCCGTGCCTCGGCACTGCCCGCTGGCTGGTAAGAGACAGGCATGGGCGGAGAGGTGGCAGCCCCGGGAGGTGACCTGGCAAGCATCCCACCCCCACTTCTCAGAGGAAGGAAGCTCAGAGGGACCCACCGCCCTTGAGTAGCTGGTGGTGATAAGGACGCTAAGTGGCGGAGGCGGAGAGGGGCCCCTGGAGCCTCGGGCTCCGAATCTAGGCTTCTTCCTTTGGAAAGCAGGCAGCTCCCTCGTCCCATCTGGCCTCCCCTCCGTGACCTAGGGAGGGGCCTGACCAGCGCCCCTGTGCTCCACTCAGGTAAGATGAGCCCTGGCATCCAGTGGGACGAGGCCCGGGCCCAGCAGCCCGCGGGTGGCCCCCCAGTGCGAATCGCCTACATGCTGGTGGTCCATGGCCGCGCCGTCCGCCAGCTGAAGCGTCTCCTCAAGGCCGTCTACCACGAGCGGCACTTCTTTTACATCCACGTGGACAAGGTACTGCGGGGGGCAGCCCAGGGGTTCTTCTGCGTGAGCAGAGCAGAGACCCAGAAGGTCACCGACAGACAGGGTTTCTGAACTGCTCTGGTGGCCCCTAGTTAGGGGAACTGCCAGCACAAGGTGACATGTGCGCTCTCCATTCCATGTCACTTGAACTCTGCCCTGGGGTGGGGTGGGGTGGGGTGGGGAGTCACATGCTGAGGGTCCACCTGTGGCTGCTGAGAATCTCCCACACCCCCACCCCACTAGCGCTCCAACTACCTGCACCGGGAGGTGGTGGAGCTGGCCCGGCAGTATGCCAACATTCGGGTGACACCCTGGCGCATGGTCACCATCTGGGGCGGGGCCAGTCTGCTGAGGATGTATCTGCGGAGCATGCAGGACCTGCTGGAGGTGCCTGGCTGGGCCTGGGACTTCTTCATCAACCTCAGTGCCACCGACTACCCAACCAGGTACGGGGTGGTGCTCTGAACGTCCAGCGGGAACGGGGCCCATCGGGGCACTTGGGGTTGGAGGGTCCTGCTAGGCCCCTTCCCCTCCCTCAGGCCTTATTCTGGGATCCACATAGTCCAGACACAGTCCCTTGGCCCTGGCCATGTTTTAGGGGAGGGAATGGTGAATGAGGATGGGGAGGAGGAGGAGCCAGAGGAGTATACTAGGGTGCCAGGTCAGCCAGCCAGGGGTGCAGGAAGGCTGGGGTGGTCTTCCTCGGGCCCTCAGGTGCCCCCCACCCCAGAGCATCAACCTGGGACAGGGCACGTGGCCAGGAGGCCAAGGGCTGAAGGTGACAAGTGCTGGAGGGAGTCGCTCTGGGCCAGCGGCTGAGCGCCCCTCACACCCAGTGCCTACACCCCATTCCCTCTCCAGGACCAATGAGGAGCTGGTGGCTTTCCTGTCCAAGAACCGGGATAAGAATTTCCTCAAGTCTCATGGCAGGGACAACTCCAGGTGAGGGGCTGGGGAGAAGAGGCCCTGGGGTCTCGTCACAGCCCTTCCCACGTGGGGATGTGGGGCCCCGCCCAGAGTTACAAAGCCTCCAGACCAATCACAGACAGAGGAATGCTGGTTCCTAGGTAGATGGAACAGCTCGGACTCCACCCTGCACAGCCCCCAGCCTTGGCTGGTCTGCTACCCACAGGTTCATCAAGAAACAGGGCCTGGACCGGCTCTTCCACGAGTGTGACTCGCACATGTGGCGCCTGGGCGAACGGCAGATCCCAGCCGGCATCGTGGTGGACGGCGGCTCCGACTGGTTCGTGCTGACACGCAGCTTCGTGGAGTACGTGGTGCACACGGACGACCCACTCGTGGCCCAGCTGCGCCAGTTCTATACCTACACGCTGCTCCCAGCTGAGGTGGGTGAGCCGGGCCCTCGCCTGGGCCCAGGAGGGGGCCGGGTGGGGCGCCCACAGCTCACCACCCACTCCGTCCTGCGCCCGCAGTCCTTCTTCCACACAGTGCTGGAGAACAGCCCGGCCTGCGAGACCCTGGTGGACAACAACCTGCGGGTCACCAACTGGAACCGCAAGCTGGGCTGCAAGTGCCAGTACAAGCACATCGTGGACTGGTGCGGCTGCTCCCCCAATGACTTCAAGCCGCAGGACTTCCTGCGGCTGCAGGTGGGTCCCAGGGCCCCTCGTCACTGTCCCTCACTGGGGCCTCACCCTGGCCTTTCACCAGGGTCAGAGAGCATTCAGGGTGGGCCAATCAGAGAATCTGGGGCCTTCCCCTTGGGACTCTTGGGGCTACTGGGCAGTGCTAGGAGGGGCCCCTCCCCTGCCACGCTCTCTGGGACCCCCAGACCCCTTTAGCCTCCTTGCCTCTCCTGCTCCAGCAAGTCTCCAGACCCACCTTCTTTGCCCGGAAGTTTGAGTCCACTGTGAACCAGGAGGTGCTGGAAATTCTGGACTTCCACCTGTATGGCAACTACCCCCCCGGCACACCAGCCCTCAAGGCCTACTGGGAGAACGTCTATGACGCGGCCGATGGCCCCAGTGGGCTCAGTGATGTCATGCTCACCGCCTACACCGCCTTTGCCCGCCTCAGCCTGCGCCACGCTGCCACCACTGCACCCCTGCCAGCCACCCCACTCTGCAGGTGAGACCTTCTGACATACTGCAGGCCCTCGGGGTATGCTGACTGAGGGGGGAGCCAGTCAGAAAGAGACGTCCCCTGCCACCAGGGAGCCCCCAGTCTAAGGCAGGGGAAAATGCAAATAAAACAGAGATGGCAAGAGCCAGGCACGTAGGTGCTGTGGGTATGAGATTTGGGGCGAAGGAAGTGCCTGGGAATGGGACTCCCCAGAGCCCGCTCCCTGGGACTCCAGACCAAGTCGGATATGCTGATGGCATCTCCCTTTCTCCCTGCTGAAACTTTAGGTTTGAGCCCAGGGGCTTGCCGTCCAGCGTGCACCTGTATTTCTATGACGACCATTTCCAGGGCTATCTGGTGACGCAGGTGGTGCAGCCCTCAGTCCAGGGGCCGGCAGAGACGCTTGAGATGTGGCTGATGCCCCAGGGGTCGCTGAAGCTGTTGGGGCGCAGTGACCAGGCCAGCCGGCTGCAGAGTTTGGAGGTGGGACAGGTCCTCCCCTTGCTTCCTCCTGACCCCCCATAAGACGGAGCGTAGTGGGAAGACAGGGCCAGACCCTGAGGGAGGGGCAAGGACTGGGTTAGGCCTTTCAGGACTGAGTCCGTGGGCTCCTCCTTCCCAGGGAGAGACAGCAGCCGTGGCAGTGCCTTGTGCACATCTATGGGTCACCCCTGCATGCACACTTGGAGGGGACCCCCCACCTGGGGTGCACAGAGGACGTGCCGTGGTCACAGAGGAGACCACAGTTCCACTGTACTGCACCCTCCTGTTCCAGACCGCAAGGGTCTTCTCTAGAGGGACGCGACATTCCATTCGGGCTCCTCCTGTCTCTGGGTCTCTCTCAGGGGCCTTCGCTCCGTGTGGGATGTTCTCCGGGCAGGACTTTGACCCTTACCTCTGCCTTTCCACCCCACCACTGCAGATCGGGTCAGAATGGGAGCCTAGAACAGATCCTAGTCCGAGACCTGCATTTTGGAGGTGGGAAAACTAAGATTCAGAGGGAGACACTGACTAGTTCAAGGTCACACAGTGCGTTAGAGGCAGTATTAGAGTAGAGAGGAGGATTTTCCCCCAGGCTCCTGCCCAGCTGCCTCCCTTCCTACAGGTTGGCACCGAGTGGGACCCCAAAGAGCGTCTTTTCCGGAACTTTGGGGGCTTGCTGGGGCCACTGGATGAGCCCGTGGCCATGCAACGCTGGGCCCGGGGCCCCAACCTCACAGCCACCGTGGTATGGATCGACCCTACCTATGTGGTAGCCACATCTTACGACATCGTGGTGGACACAGAGACTGAGGTCACGCAGTACAAGCCCCCACTGAGCCGGCCCCTGCGGCCAGGGGCCTGGACTGTGCGACTGCTTCAGTTCTGGGAACCCCTGGGTGAGACCCGCTTCCTCGTGCTGCCCTTGACCTTCAACCGCAAACTACCTCTCAGGAAAGGTAAGGATCTAGTTGCCAAATGATGTCCAGAAGCCAGGGAGGTAACCCCAAGAAGCTGACCGTCAGAGCTGACCCCCGTCACTAGAGAAGGGGAAGGGGGAAAGTGGGGAGCTGGATCATCTGCCCCTCAGCATCCTAGGGCTGTGCTGTGGTGTGAAGGGGACGCTTTGGAGTCAGGTGGACTTGGCTTTGCAACATAGCTTTGATAGTTAGGCCGTTATTCTTAGCAATCTACTTCCTGAGCCCCAGTCTCATTAAGCATAAAGTAGGAGAAATGTAACTATTGGAGATCTCCTGGGTGCCTGGAACACAAATCCACTCACATTAGCTCAGATGAAAAAGGGGAGTTATTGGAGAATGCTGGGCTGTGCCCCACAGATCCCAGGAAATGTCTCAAGTCCCACTGGAAACCAGAGGTGCTTTCTCAGTCTCTCTGGGGGGCCTTCTTGTGCATCACCCCGTCTTCTCTCTGTGTGTCAGCCTCAGGCTCTGGCTTTTTGATGCACGATACATGGCCTCTTAGGGCAGCAGTGACTGACCAAGGCCTGGTCCCCAAGTCCACATTCTTAGGACAGCAAATCTGACTGCATGGCCTGGTTCGCAAGGTCACATGACCCTTCCCTCACTGGCTGAAGCCAAGGGAGCCTCACGGCTGCAGGTGCCTCAAGGCCGGGGCGGGGGCGGGGTCAGAGTGGGGAAACCCAGAGGAGGATGGAGGGGGGGGGCAGGCTGTGGCAGACCCCGAGCAGGCAGCTGCACCCCGCTTTCCCCGGACTCACAGCCTGCTGGAGGGGAGGAGGGAAGAATGGAGGTCAGCTTCATAGTGGCGGGTCCTGGAGCTGAGCCTTGAATAGGTGGGATTTGCCTAGATGGAAGGGTGTTTTGAGGGAACAACGTTGGCAGGTGTCTGATGCACGGGGGGAACAGTAGAGGGGCACAGGATGCAGGGGGGTGGCAGGAAAGGAGGCTGGCGGAGCAAACGGGGCCCCACAGCCGGAGGGCCTGAATATGAGGCTCCCGATGGCTCTGGACCTGGTTGAGAACGGGCGGGGGTGACAAAGCCAGACCATTACGGGAGAGTTACCTTATTTTCTACAGTGCCCCAAACCCACTATTCTACTTAATCCTCAAGTTGGGGATTCAGGGATGACTGTCTTGGTTTTATAAAATCAATGGTTTTAGAGGCACAGAGAGCTCTGTGGATTAGCCCGAGGGCCCAGGTCACTCAGCAAGATGTGACTCGGCAGTAGAGCTGGGGCAGGAACTGGGGTGCCCAGACATGACTCCCGGGGTGTGGCCTTCATGGAGTCGGTCGGGCCAGGTGTGCTGATGGCATGCTCTTGCACCCCCAGATGACGCCAGCTGGCTGCACGCCGGGCCCCCCCACAACGAGTACATGGAGCAGAGTTTCCAGGGCCTGAGTGGCATCCTGAGCCTGCCTCAGCCGGAGCCCGTGGAGGAGGCCGCCCGGCAGCACACGCTGCTCACGGGCCCCGAGCTGGAGGCCTGGACAGACGGGGAGCTGAGCGGCTTCTGGTCTGTGGCTGGACTATGTGCCACGGGCCCCTCCGCCTGCCCTTCCCTGGAGCTCTGCAGACTGACCAGCTGGAGCTCTCTGTTCCCCGACCCCAAGTCAGAGCTGGGGCCTGTCAAAGCAGACGGGCGACTCAGGTAGCAGGGCCCCGGCAGCACCTCCGGACGCCTGGGGAATTGCACTTACAGACAAAGGAGGGGTGTCCCCCCACCAACAAGCAAGGACCAGAGGCCCAGACAACACACCCATCAGCCATAAGAACCTGCACAGACAGCAAGGAAGGTGGGCGCAGTATTTATTACTGCCGATGGCACAGCTGGGCCCAGAGGGGGGCAGGAATGTGAGGAGAAGGGCTCCAGCTTCCACACCCTGCTCTTCCAAGCCTTCTCTGGTTTTTTTTTTTTTTAAGGAAAATGGGTGGTGTGGGGAGGAACTGGAAACAAAAGATGTGCAATAGGGCTCAGAGCAGCCCCAGGAAGTGGGCCACGGCTCTGGGGAGCAGTGGCCTGATGGGCCCATCCGCTGTTGCTCTGGAGGTGGGGCCTGCCTCTCTCCAGGGCCTCATCCCTGGGCCTGGCCTGTGTACTCACGGCTGAGGCTCTGTAAGTGCCGTGTCCGGCTCTGAGGCCCAGAGACCAGGTCATTCAGAGGAGCACCGCAGAGCTGGGCTCTGGTGGGACAGCCCCTCCTCTTGTAGCCAGGGGACCACAGAAGAGAGGGTGGGGCTGGCTCCAGGGCTTTCCAGCATGCCCTGCTCCTTGGTGGGAAAGGCAGGGCACCAGGGCCTGCCGAGAACAGTGCAGAGTCTCCCAGGCACCCAGAACTGCAGGCAGAGCCTGGGCTGCCGCCCCGGAGGGGCAAGGCCCCATGAGCTGCATGGGAAGAAGACTCTGTCGGGGATCTCAGAGAACCTGGAGCAGCATTGTGCCTGAAGCTCAGTGTGAGGTCTGAAATATGCAACAGAAGAAATAGATCTCTATCTCTCTAAGCCGAGCCTCTGCGTTTTTCCTCCTGGCGGTTGGGGAGCCCGCATTCTTCAGCCTTCTTCTAAAGTCTTGGCTGACACTTGGGCAGCTGGGAGGTAGAGGTGTCATTCCTAAGAGTGCAACAGCTTAGACTCCACCCAGGAACCAGGAGGGATAGGAGAAGCCATCTAATACAGCTCTGTCTCTTTCAAAGGGGTGGAGAGGCTCAGAGACTTCCTCACTGCCACGGAATAGGCCAGTGGGAGAGCCCTGACCCAGGACTTCTCCCCTGCCGCCAGGCCAGGGCACATGGTGGCTGCTCGGGTATCCCCAGGGCCCTGCCCTGCCACCCCCAGAATCCCTCCTCACTCTGCTTCCCGCCCAGCCCTGAGTATGGGGCACCCTCAAGAACACAGGTGATCCCAGCTACGGCCTACTGATTACCTTGGGAGCTTGTCCCTGTAGGGACAGGAGCAGCAGGGGCTTGGGTCCCTGGCCACTACCCTAAGACCTGGGAGGGCCGTGCTGGAAAGGGTCATCCAGCTTCCCCCCTTTTCTCAAGGCCCCTTTACCCTCCTGCTCTTCCGCCATCATCAGCCAGGGCTCTCGGTCCTTCAACCTTGTATTCCAGCACAGTTGAGAGTGGAGGGTTCTCCGACCCTGATCAGACAGGCACACTGGCCTGGCCAGCTCAGCTTGGTGAGCAGAGGGCTCAGTGCCTGCCCCGGCTGCCACATGGCAAGTTTTCCTAATTGCCGGGAGAGGGCACTCCTGACCACCAATAACGGCTTTCGGGTTTTCTGTGTGTTTAGCCACTGTGCTGACCCTGCGGGCAGTATCTCTCCTCTAATCCTCAGAACCCTCTTCGGCGGACACTGTCATTATCTTCCTTTGGCACAGCAGGAAACTGAAAGGGTGAGCCCAAAGCCACAGCTATTCTGTGGTGGTGGCAGGTTTCGCATGGAGCAGGACTTCGTGTCCCTCTGCCACTACCGTCTGCTCCCAAGGGCAGGGACCTAACAGCCACAGCTCCAAGAAAACAGTGTTTGGGTTCAGGGGCTAAGATAACATTTTTTCTGGCCCCTGTTTGAGTGAACATTGGGAAACTCTACTCTGGTTCTCTAGAATGTTTTTAAACATCAAATCCTAGGTAAATAAGAGGAGAAATTAATAACTGGGTTCAGCATACTAGAGCCAGGCAGTAAGTATCAGAACACCCAGACTGCTAGCTAAGGGCACACAGACCGGCCTGCAGGCTTACCCTGGGCTGCGGCTATGCTGTTGTTAAGCTAGCACAAGTTTTCGGGCTTATTTTTTGAACTTGGGAGGGACGAGCGCTCTCTGGGTCAGCTCCTGCCACTTCTACCCTGTCACACCAGGTCCTGGTTATTCATTATTGTCACCAGCTGGAACATTTTGCATTTGCACTTTTAGCCCAGCGATCCCGACTGAGGGTTCAGAGTTAACGGGCCTGAGGCGGAAGCCCAGTCATGGTCAGCGTTCAGAGCTCCCACAGGTGCTTCTAGTTTGCAGGCCTGTGAGCCCTGTAAGTGCGGCCTCACCCCCACTGCTCTGGCAGCAGGTCTCGGCCCCACGAGTCAGAGTCACTGAAGACCGGGGACCAGGCTCCACCACTCCTGGCAGGTCAGGAGGGCAGGCTCGGGGGGTGGAGGCCTTCCTCTCCCATCTGCTCCCATCCTCTCCCGTCCAGTCACCGAGGCAAGTGTCGAGTGCAGCTGCTCTGCCCACAGTGTTTCCGGCTCCATCGTTCCGCAGGGTGAGCTCAGCCTAGAGGCTTGGGCTTTCTGAGGCTTCTTTGAAGTCCTCCCCTAGCTGGGCCCCTGGGATCGAGATCGGGATTCCAGTGAGGCTCAGAATGGGGTAGTGGTGGTGGGTGGTGGGTGGAGAAGGCTGGGCCCCAGAGCTGCACAATTACTTCAGATGGAAAGGGAGAGAGCCAGGGTGGAGAGGCTTTTGTATTTTGTGGCCTGTGTGCCCAATTTCCAGGGCAACCACAGATGACACCGCAGTTCCATTAGCAGTGGAAGCCAAGACCAGACGATGGCCAATGGGCATCTGGAGCCCAGTTACCTGGGCCAATGGGAAGTGGGGCAGAGCTGGCCGGGAGGGGGTCTGGGACGAGAAGTACAGAGAGCTGAGTGAGTTGGAGTTCCCCTGGCTGGCTGGCAGGTTTAGCAGAAGCCAAGCCTTCTCCTTCGGCCATCCCCTTCTCCTGAAGGTTTTAAAGGACCTTCATGGCTGCCAGGCCTGTGGGAGGGAGCACCACCTATGGGACACTAAGTCATGGCACGCTACTGACCAGGACAAACAGGGACACAGGCCAAGGAGCTAGAGAGCTGCTCACAGATACCCTAGCTCTGAATGGCATTGCTCCCCTGGGCCAGGGTTCCTGGGTTGGGAGGTGGCCCTGGGCAGGGGGTTCCGGGGTAGGGTCGGGAGGAGTCAGTCCTGTAGCCCTGCGGGATGTTCTTGAGGTCACTCAAGGCCGATGCTCCTTCTTAGCACCCCTCTACCACCGCTGTTCCCTATGCAGAGATCGTCATGGACAACAGCCTCCTGGCCACAGTAGGGGCCACTGGTGGGTACCTACTGCTGTCCTGCATCCCACAGTTGGGGCACTTGCACCCTGGGCCCCTCATCATCAGCCAGAAGCCCTCTTCATCTGCAGGGTCACCTAGAGCCAGCCACTCGGAAAGAATGCTGTGTACGGTCTTTGATCCCTGAGGCCCCTGCCACATTGGCGCCCATTTCTGTGACGACATTGTCTGCAACCATGGAAGAGGGCCGGCACCAGGAATCTGAGTTCAGATTCTCGAGTCCTCCTGCCTCCTTTGACCCGCTGTTTCTAAGGGTGCCTGCCCCCGCCACAGGGTCCTTCCCGAGTCTGTCCTTCTGTAGACTCCCTAGCACACATTCACTCCTTCCCTGGGCTGAAGGAAGAGACAGGATACAGCTGTTCTGCTCTCCCTCCCACATCTCTGCCTCAGGGAGCTCAGGCAGCAGCGGAGGGCCTGCGCCTCAGCTTCCCCTGCATGTCAAGCTGATACCAGCCCCGGCCAGGGTGTTCCTACCCAGCTTCTGGAGCAGAATTCTGATCTGTGACGGTGAGATGAGCCCGTGCAGTGGGGTCCAGGCTGAGGCCCTGCGTCTGCCTCTGGAGGGAGTGGTTTCCCCTGGTGTTCATCCTGCTGCTGCTGCTGCTGCTGCTGCTGCTGCATGGCCGTGAGCCCCAGTGCCGCCAGGTCCTCTGCTCCCGTCACTTCTTCCAGAGCCCCAGCCAGCACACCCCCGCCCCCAGTCCAACAACCCCTTCCCTCCACGCCCCTACCCCACTCCCAACAAAGGGCACCGGCTTTTGTTCAGCATGGAGGGGGCTTTGGAGTCTACTCTCTGGACTCTGCATCTTACAGCCTGAGTTCCCTCCGGGCCACGGCAGCAGTAGGGAAAGGGTTGCTAACATCCTGGCCAGCCTCCTCCCTGGCAAATGTTAAACTGGACCCAGCGCTGGGAACTGCTGATGAAGACAATGGTCTTTTCCGAGCTCTCCAAACTGGAGGCCCACCCCTCCTCCCTAGCTCCCAGGAGAGAGCCCAGAGCCTTGGCTTCTGTGCAAGGGGGGAGGTGGCGGCTAAAGTACTGTCAGTCCTTCCCCCAGGGATGGGCAACACTTGGGACCCTGGGTACAGAAAGCAAACTAAACCTGACCTGCAGCCTCCCCAGGCTTTGACCACCCCATCCCCCATGCCCCTCCACCCCTGCCCAACTCTGGGCACCAGACCAGATGGAGAGGTAGGGACAGGTTTTCTGACTCTCCCTCAGAAGGTCACCAGAGACAGCTGCCAAATCATGAGAGTAAGCGAGTGGCCACCGACAGTGGAATCTCTTCACACCCCAGTGCATTTCAGAAATGCTGAGCGTCTGAACTTTGGGCCCCAAACTCGGTGGAGAGAACTAAGGGGATGGGGAGAGGGACATGGAGACAGAAGTGTGGGCTCTGCACTCTGGCTCACGGGCTCTAAATCCAGAGCTTCACTCCGAGTCACCCCAGGACTGCCCCCCTCCCTGCTTCAGCATGTCCAACAACCAGGGCGACCACTGGCACCGGCCGAGACTTCCTTCCTGGCCCTTCCACTCGAAGCCGAGCCTCTAAAGGTCGCGGGTGGGGCTGACGATGGAAGAGTGCCCCCAGACCACTCCAAACCCAGGCTCGGCACTCCTGAAGCCAGAGTCTTTGCTGCTGTTTGTGGCTGGCGATAAACCCAGAACCAGAAAAGAATATGAGCCTGGTGTGTCTCTCCAGGTGCGCAGGAAGAAGCCCATCTGTCACTCACTCTACCTTGTCATTAGAAGGATTTTTTTAAAATAATTGTTTTATTGTTCAATCACAGTTGTCTGCATTTCCCCCCAACTACTCCCCCCGCTACCCCAGCCAAATCCCCCCAGAAGGATTTCAGTATTCTGGGACAAGCGGCACCTTTCTGCCCCGGACAGTGGAGACAGGAAGGAGCCTGCTGTGCGGCCATTTCCGGGGCTGCCAACCCAGCTCCCCCTGAATGTGGCCCCAGAGAAGGAACGTGATCGGGGTGCTTCCTGTTGGCCCTTCCTACCTGCTCCCCAGCTCGGCTTCTGTGGAATCCAGAAAAGGGGAAGCAGTCGCGACAGCGTAAAAGCACAGGCTCTCCTTCTGCTTCCCCTCTGGGGGCACTGCTAAAGTCACCCCTTCCTCAGGGAAGGTCCTCCCTAGTCATTTGCTCACTCTAACAGGCCCCTTTCCTGCTTGGAGGTTCCCCTGGGTGTGCACCAGAGAACACGCAGAAAGACCAACGAATCAATAGGGAGCTCCTTCCAGGCTTGTCCCCAAATAGCACAGACTCATGGCTCCAGCTAACTTTATTTCTGGCCTCAGGTCAGGTCTCCAAAGGGCTTCCCAGCCAGTCACGTCACAGACTTCTTCCTCAGGAGGCTTGTCGTCACCCCAGCTCTTGACTTCTGGTACCACCTGCTCCTGTCACCTGGGCTCCAGCTGTGTCCAACAGTCTTGAGGGGGAGCTCAGAGCATGGCCACCAGTTTGAAGGTGCCCTCAGGCTTGGCAGGAACCACGTGAACAAAAGTCTTATAGAGCACAGCACCCTTGGGCAGCCTGGTGACCAGATCCACAGCCTCCGAGTTGTTGGGGTGGGGCACGTAGACCTCTTTGGTGAAGCGGATGACCCCCTCCTCCAGGGCGTACAGATATTTCTTCTTCCCGAGGCCCACCTGCAACACAGACCTGCTCAGCTGCGGGAACGCCAGGCAGGTGGTCGTGCTGGGGCTGGAGGACGGACTTCTCGTAAGGGGTCGGGCCCTGGGGCCAAAGGGAAGGGTTCAGAAAGCTCCTTCTCAGGTCCCTTTCCCACTGCTTGACACTGCCTTGCCTTCTACTTCTGTGCCGTCTCCATGACAGAGGAGGAAAAGAAAATGACAGCCAATCCGGGTGACTGCTCAGTCCCCAAGGGCTGTTAACCTAGACCCACACCTGTGCAACTGGCCAGAAGCCCCACTGGACAGATTCCCAAAACAGGCCCAGGAAAATGCCCCTACTTAAGATTTCAAAAATACTAGAGTTATATAATAAACACTAGTTTGGCATACATTTTCACTTATATAGTGATCTACCAAGTTGAGGCTTTAAGGAAAGAGTAGACCAAAGCTATATGGACAATGTATACGGGAAGAAAACAATGATGATATCAGGTGATACTTATATAGAGTGCTTGCCATGGGTAAGCACTGTTCTAAGCCCTTTTATAATATTAATATATAATAATAAAGCCCTTTAATACCCATCAACTCATTTAATTCTCATCTGTTTAGTAGGTACTATCTCTGTTTTTCAGACAAGAAACATGAGCAAAAAGATTAAGTAAATTATATGTTGCACATGGTTTTTTAACTGTATATATTCTAGCTTTTTTCTTTTAGCATCTGAGACTGGATGTGTGACAGTTTTCATCCAGGCAGTCCAGCATTATTGATTATTCTCTGACTAAAAGAGTGGACTCCGGCGCCAGGATGCTTGACTCAAACCCAGCACTGCTACTTGCTATGTCTGATCGGGGCAGGTTACTGCACTTCACTGAGGTCTCAGTTTTGTCATCTGCAAAGCACGGATATTAATAACTTAATAGGGTCACCTTAAGGATGAAATGAATGAGTAATCACAAAGAGCTTAGAATACTTGGAATACTCTAGCCCAAAACATGTTGGCTTTTACTATTGTCCTCATTATTTTAGCAAGTCCCAAGAGTTAACAGAGCCCATGCCTCAAGTTCTAAAAGATAAAGCTACACAAATACAACCAATTCACATACAGGTTAGTATTTTTGAAATTCTAGGTTACTATCAGTCTTTCTGTTCCTACTAAAATTGCCCAAAAAGGGGTAGGGCATGGGGGCACTGATTATGAAGGACCTCACTTTAAAACAATGTGAAGAGTACAGTATAGTCTTGTGTTACCAAAGCACTTCCCTACCTCAGACAGTAATTTCAGCTTGCTGAACTGGAGTCCCTGCCTGGTATGGACCTAACCTCTGACATACACATTCAGTCCTACTGTATTAAGTTCGAGCTCTCTTTCAGCCACGTAGGAACAACTTTATACAAAGGAGGAATTCTTAGAAATAAAGAAAAGTGAATAAATTATAATCAGTTTCCCAAGATTCAGAAAAATAAACCACTAGGCATCTTTTTCTCCAAGAACTGGGGGTTAGTAAGGAAACCCAGTGTTTTCCAAGTCAAAACGCAGGGATCGGAGAGTCTGGCAGACAAGGTTCAAACCCCAGCTCTGTTGCTCGGGCCCCTCCACTGTCTACATCTCTGACATCCTACCTGTGAAATGGGTAAAACTGCCTACCTCGCAGGGAAGGAGCAAGGAGTAAATGAGATACCATAGGGGCAGGAATCAACACAGTGCTTGATAAGCACCCCCCAAAATGCAGCTGTTTTATTATTATTACTGTGCTTAGAAGCATAGAAAGGCGGTCCCAGAAAAGAAAGCGGGGTGGGTAGGGCACAAAATAACTCACATGGGCACCCGGGTGCCAGCGAAAGTGGCGCTGAGTCCCCAGGATGTTGCCGGCGTGAACATAGTGGCCTAGGAGAGAAGTCCACAGTGCACTGACTGCAGGGCAGCACAGCAAACTGCTAAGAAAACACGATGGCGCCCACGCCATCCTGGCCCTGGTGCTGCGCATTAGCCCCTAGGTCTGCCCCGGGAGAAAACCAGCTCCCAGATGGCTGAGCACAAGCAGATCCGTCCCCAGCCAGCAGCCTCTTCTCTTGAGTCGCATGCCCAAGGTTCGCACTGTCTGCTCTTCCTCAGGCCCCCCACCCCGCTTCAGTATTATCTGACTCTTTAATCTGGAGCCAAGGCTCTGGTGAGCTAAGCAGAGAGCACCCGGCTAGGTACTTGCATGCTTTGCCTGCTCTTCAAAGGAATGCCAGGGCACAGGGTAGGGGTCCAGCTGGGAAATGGAAGCCAAGGTACACCCTCACCCTCCATTTTCCTGAGGCCAAAGCGTTTGCCTGGTGACTTTCCACCGAGGTTTTTGGAGCTACCGCCTGTCTTCTTGGATGCATATCTGACGGCAAGAGCTGCAGCCTGAGGGGGCTTCAGCAGGGCTGTAGCTGCAGAGAAAACAGAACTGTTCAGACAGACTCTTTCTTCGCCTCAGCGGGCCATGTGCTAGTTTGAGAGGTGGGAGGAGGCGGTGGCGGGGGAGGCGAGGAAGCTACGGGAACAGAAATGCCACCTGACTGCGTTGGTTTTCAGGGAGTGTCTGAAGTCCCTGGCTTTCTCCCACAGCAGGAGACAAGCAATTCCTTGTATTGTCCAGAGAGTAAGCACTGCATGAGATGTGTGTATGTGTGCTGTGTGTGGCCAGGGGATGAGGGGTTGGGCAGTAAAATATTAGTGGAAAGAAAACAACCCTAAAACACCGTGTGCCCTGGGTCTGGGCACATTCAGCCCTGCTGAGAAGGAACAAACACCACAGAATTAGAAGCCAGCAAGAGGACACCACAGAAGGGCCTATTTCAGCCTCACTCCCCATCATGCCCTCAAGACTCCCTGCACTGTGGAGGGGCCAGACCACAGAGCCCAGCAACAGGGCATCCAGGGAGACTCCTGCTCTGGCCTCAGCCACCACTTCCTTAGCAATCTACCCCTCCACTGTACACCAGGTCCTTGTAAACAAGAAGGGCAGCTTCTCTAAGGATGGCTCCCACGGCATCGCGGCCGTTCCAGAAAGGTCCAGAAGGGACCTTTCTTCAGCAAGACTACCATGCACAGGTCCAACCAAGAAGACTGACACTCTGCCCTGTTAATCTGACCTCCCTATGCTCATTCCAAAGTGCTCAGTGGCATTTGTTTTAAAAAGGAGAGCAAACTAAAATCCATGCTAAGCAGGATGGAAGTCCTTTGCTACATGACAAGCCCAGGGCTGGCGGTCCTTGTTTCCAGGTCTCCAGACACAGCCACGGGTAGTTCATCAGGGCCATGGCAGGTCTAAGAGAAACCTTGTGGGGGTCTGGAGCCTGTAAGTTCAGAGTCCCCAAAGCTAAGTTTCTGAAGTTTTAGTAAGAACAGAGACTAACTGGGACAAAGGACCAGAGATAAGGACTTAGGCAGACAACACATGAAATGCCCAGTACAAGTCTAGCTGCATTTAAATACCTCTTCATGTGCTCACTCACTCACATATTAAGCTCAGGAACTGGGCTTTTGCTCTCCCTACATTCTCTCACTCACAAATCTTTGCCGTCCACCCAGTCCTCAGCCCACTCCTCTCTGTAAGTGATGCTACCAGCTCTGCAGTTGTTCAGGCAGAAATCAGGGAGCCCTTGCACATTCCTTCCCTTCGCTCTCCACACACATCAAGTTCACCAGCAAGCTCTGTGGGTTCCACACCCAAGACAGATCTCAAACCCATCCATCTTCTTCCAAGTTCACTGACACTAACGTCGTGGCTAGATCATCTCTCATCAGGGCTGGTGTTACAGCTCCCCATCTGGTTTCCTCATTTCTATTCCTATCCTCTTTAGGTTCACATAAGAACAAGAGTTTGCTTCTCAACATTTAAAGGTGAGTCAGGCCACTCATTTGTCCTTCACTCTCTTACAGAGCTAAGCTTTCTGCCATCCTGCAGGTCTTAACTTAGATGTTACTTCCTCAGAGGGCTTTCCTGACCACCCAACCTAAACAAAGACACACACAAAGGCAAACGTGTGCATGCACACACTTGCTTTCACAGCATCATTTTATTCACGTGCTCATTTATTGGGTTATCCACTAGAAAGAACCATCCTGGGGACAGAGAGACGATGTCTTTTCTTCTGCTGAGAGCCCCACAGTGTTTGGCACAAAGACAGACCTCAATCTGCTGAGCAAACAGATTAACGCTTTGAGCTCTGGTGTGTCGATGTTAGTAACCTATATTTTTATAGATGAAAGGAGTTCGTCATCACCAAGCCCTTATTATGTGAAATGTTAAAGGGATTGATCTAAGAAAAAGAAGATAAAAAATATGAACAGTAAAATGACAGCAAACTCACAGTTATTAACAGTCACACCTAAAACAAAAAAAACAAACTAAGCAAACAACTAGAACAGGAACAGAACCACAGAAATGGAGATCATTTGGAGGGTTAGCAACAGGGGAGTGGGAGGAGGAGAGAGGGGGAAAAGGTACAGAGAGTAAGTAGCATAGATGGTAGGTAGAAGATAGACAAGGGGAGGGTAAGAATAGTACAGGAGAGGTAGAAGCTAAAGAACTTACAAGTATGACACATGGACATGAACTAAAGGGGGGGAATGCGGGTGGGAGGGGGTGTGCAGGTCGGAGGGGAATAAAGGTGGGGGAATGGGACAACTGTAATAGCATAATCAATAAAGTATATATTTTTTAAAGTGTCCAAACAAAACCAGAGAGGTGAAGCAGCAAGTCCATGTCACCAATCGCTAGGGAAGCTATGTTTGCACGCCAGGCAGGGGAAGGACACGAGCTCCTAAAACCACCACCCACAGCTCTGTGCCCTAGATGTCACGTGACCGGCGACAGCCGTCCCTCAAACTTCTCGGGCCCAGCACACTCCTCCTCACACCCCGCACCAGGGCTCCACGTAGGGACAGGCCCCCACCCCAGGCTCCCTGCAAGGTCTCCGCTGCACCTCCACCATTCGGCCGGTAAAAGCCACGCGCCCCCTTACCAGCTGCCCGGGTACTCAGCGCCAGCAATGCCGACGCCATATTTGCCGTACACTCGCTTCCTGTCTCAAAAACCGTCTGCTTCTGCTTCCGCTGCCGGAAGATCTACTTCCGGGGCCTGCTCGGCGGTTGAAAGAATGGCGGGAGAAGTTGCAGGTGAGCTGGGTCTGTCCCTGTGGCTGCGGATACGGACGCGGCGGGCAAGGCGCGGCGGGCAAGGCTGGGTTTCCCTCCCGGGCACTGCTCCGCAGGGGCTTGGCGGCCTGGGCGGCCTGGGCCTTTTCCACGGGGTGTGGATGAACTGAGGAGCGTTGCTGGCAGAGGAGCGCGCCCTGCAGGGCTCTCCTGCCCCACTCCCTAATATTGCAAGAGTCTAGCGAGGGTACCGGGATGAGGTCCCTCCCTAGTCATTGAGCCTAGTTTACAGAGCTCATACTGTGTGCCAGATACTGAACTAAGCGCTGTAGAAGATGCATGGTTTCTTTCGTTTCTCACAACCTTATAAAGTGGGCATTGTCATTCTCCTTGTTTTGTTTTGTTTTACTAAAGAACGTGAGGCCCAGAAAATTACATGGCTTATCCGGACTCACACCTCCAGTGTTAGTATGTATTTATTCAAAAAATGACTCTTGCTTACGACACAGCAATTGCACACCTATGTATGTTTACAAGAGAATTGAAAACACATCCACACAAAAACTTTTACATGAATGTCCAATGGCAGCATTATTTTTTAAAGATTTTATTTATTTAAAAAAAAAGATTTTATTTATTTATTTTTAGACAGAAGGGAAGAGGAGAGAAACATCATTGTGTTGTTGCCTCTTGCATGCCCCCAACCTGGGACCTGGCCCACAGCCCAGACTTGTGCCCTGACTGGGAATCAAACCAGCCACCCTTTGGTTCTCAGGCTGGCACCCAATCCACTGAGCCACACCAGCCAGAGCAATGGCAGCATCATTCATAATAGCCCAAAATGGAAACAAACCAAAAGTCCATCAAGTGATGAAGAGATAAACAAAATGTGTCATGTCTATACAGTGAAGTATTATGTAGCCATAAAAAGCAATGAAGTTCTAGCCAGTGTGGCTCAGTGGATTGAGTGCTGGCCTGCGAACCAAAAGGTCACCAGTTTGATTCCCAGCCAGGGCACATGCCTGGGTTGTGGGCCGGGTCCCAGTTGGGGGCATATGAGAGGCAACCGCTTGATGCATATCTGGCACATTGATATTTCTCTCCCTCTCTTTCTTCCTTCCCCTCTCTCTAAAAATAAATAAAGTCTCTTAAAAGAAAAAGAAAAGCAATGAAGTACTAAAAAATGTTACAACATAAATGAACCTCGCCTGCTAAGGGAAAGAAGTCAGTCACAAGAGACCATATATTGTATGATTCCATTTATTTGAAACATCTCAAACAAGCAAAAATAGATTTGTGGTTGCCAAGGGCTGAGGGTAAGGGGAAATGGATGACTGCTTAATGGCTATGGGATTTCTTTTGGGAGTGATGAAAATAGTAGCGATGGTTGCACAACCTTGTGAATATACAAAGAAACATTGTACTGTATGCTTTAAAAGGATGAATTTTAAGGCATCTCATATGTTTTTTAAAGGATGACTTTAGTGATTTCCATTTCAAATGCCAAGATCAGTGTGAGGAGATGGCGTGAATCTTGTTACTACTCCATTAACATCTTGTATTATTAACCTCCACTTTGTTTGTGTCTCACCTTGACCTAGAAAGGATTTGAGACCACAGGCATAGGTGTTCTGAGCTCCGGGCTGAGTGTTTTGGGGACAGGTCTTATTTCTCTGTTTCTCTGTATTGTGTTCATCTCCATAACGCTTGGCCATAGAACACATCTAGTGGACTGAATTGAATGCCACAGTCTGTGTCTCACCTTTCTTTGTCTTTTAGAGAATTAATTTGTTATCACGTGTCGATGGCTCTGAAGGAGCTGTCGCTCTCACTGGAATCCAGTGAGAGTGATTCTGAGGAGTTGCCAGTGTTTACCTTTCTGAAGAAGGAACCACCTGCAACAACGAGGAAGCAGCCTCAGAGGGAAGAGAAGGTTGTGGTGGTCGATACCTCAGATTCTGAGGCCTCCTGCCCTCCATCACCAAGGTGGAAGGACCCACCACCTGTCCCAGATACAGCTGAAACTGTCGCACAGACACAGTCAGCCAGGGTGCTAAGCAGTGGGAGTGAGGATGAGGAGCAACTTATTCCCCTGGCTGAGAGGCTTACATGCAAGTTTTTGACCCACAAGCAGCTGAGCCCTGAGGACTCTGGCTCCCCAGTTAAAGGCGTTTTGGATCATAAAAATAACAAAGGAGCATCGTGTGACAGGAAAAAACAGTGGTCTCCAAAGACGCGTGATGTTCCCCTCTGTCGCACCTCAGAGGGGTGTGCACCGAAAAACAAGGACCCCGTGGTGGACAGTGCACGCTGTCAGCCTCTAGCCCACCGAGCTGCCGGCCCTCTCCAGAGCTACAACTTGACGGTAACAAAAACGAGTGCTGAGGTCCCTCCATCTCAGAAGCGAGCCAAGCACAGTCAGGAGGTCCAGAGGAGAGGCTCGAAGGGATGCCACCCGCGGGGACAAGCAAGCCAGAAGGAAAACGCCCTGACACAGTCACAGAGGAAAAAGAAGGCAGCACTGGTCAACAGGCCAAAAGCCCAGAGGCCGGAGGAGTGCTTGAAACACCTCGTCGTGGTGCTGGATCCAGGTCCTCCCAGCATCCGTCTTCAGCCTGGGCTGGGTCTCTGCTTGCCGGGCCACCCCTGACAGCCCCTGTCCTGTCTGTTGCAGTGCTTCTCCAGACGGAAGGAGGGGGCCAGC
Source organism: Phyllostomus discolor (assembly GCF_004126475.2). Classification (NCBI taxonomy): domain Eukaryota; kingdom Metazoa; phylum Chordata; class Mammalia; order Chiroptera; family Phyllostomidae; genus Phyllostomus; species Phyllostomus discolor. The sequence goes on along the minus strand of NC_040910.2, from coordinate 101,327,864 downwards.
TCCTCGGAGCGCTGCAGGCCATGGAGTGCTGCTGTGCGATCGAGGCCCAGGCCGTGCCGCGCAGCATCACCTGGAGGAGGAGGGCTGTGCCAGCTGCGGTAGGGCTTTCCTGGTTCTGTCTGTCCTCTCCCCCCGCCCCCCCTTATACACCTTGCTCAAGGCCCCGGCAGGAAAGCAGATGGTACACTCAGGATAATTTGAGGAGGACTTACTAAAGGGACTGTTTTCCAAGGCATGGGCAGGGTACAAGGAAACTACAAAGGACGATGCAGGACCTCAGGGTAGCGTCAGCATTGACTCGGGGTTTCTCCACCTCGGGTGTTGTTGCCGTTGCAGGTGATTCTCCTGTGCTGAGCTGTCCTGTGCGCTGTAGAATGTTTAGCAGCCTCCCTGGCATCTACCCACTACATGCCAGTGGCGCTCCTCCCAGTAGTGACAATGGAAAATGTCTCCAGATATTGCCGATGTTCCTTGTGGGAGGAAAATCGCCCTGGTTGGGTACCACTGGGTCACCATAGATGTCACCATGCCTAGGCCTGAAGGGATGAGGGGAGGAAGTGGGTACTAGAATCCAGGAGAGAAATGTAGAGAGGATCAGCCTGAAAGGAGCTTGACCTCCAGCAGAGGAGGGTAGGAAATCCCAGGTGACCCTATTGGAAAGGGGCCAAGGGAAGAAGTACCCTGACTCAACTCTCCCCCTTCCCCACCCAGTCTCCTGCTGGTTTTTCCACCAGCCACGCCCAGCCAGAGTGCATGCGGACACTAATGTAGTCTGCAGAGACCGCAGAGTGGGGAGGGGTGGAGGGTGGGTCTGTGGGGCAGAGGGAATGAAACCTGCACAGGATTCCTAATTCTAAGTGGGCCCTGCTCCCTGCTTTGGGAGCAGGTCCGCTTGTGTTTGCATCACAGCCCGTGGCTTTATTGCTATGACTCTGGGTAAATTATTCGATCACTTTGTGCCTCATGTATAAAATGAGGACACTGTTATATCCCTTTCATTGCCCACCCCCCTCCGTGTTTTGGGAACTAAATGAGATAACCAAGCACTGAGCACCTAGGTACGCACAGGGTGCCTGTTCCCTCCCGGCCTGGTGGGCCCGGGCTCCCCAGGGTACTCTAGCTCCTGTGCCTTCCGTCCCTCTCATCTGCGAATCCGAAATACTCCACCCCACATTTTCAAGAGTCTAGATGAAACATTAGTTTTTTGAACATTATTTTTTTGCTCCCTCGTTTGATCTCATAATTTCCTCAGCCTATTCCAAGTCACTAATGTTCTTTTATTATCCACCACCTTTGAGGTGCACTATGCCAAGGCTGAGTAGTTGAGACTGGGGAGGGACAGGGTCATAGGTTATTGGTACTCGCCGCCGTGACTTCATTCCGGAAGAAAAAGAATAAAGCGACATGGGCTAGGCTGATGCGGGTGAGTTCCTTCACCCAGAAGGCCTGGGTTTCGCAGGTGGTGAGCACCTCTGACTTGTCTGCCTCTGCTGGGCTCTGTGTGCTTTGGCAGGATGGAGAGGAGGGCTGGGTGGAGGAGCCCGTGGTCCTGGTGCTGCTCCTGGCAGAGGCGTTCGTGCTCATGGTCCACAACTTCAAGCAGGTGGGCAGAGCTGGAGGGGTGGGCACTGAGGCAGGGGCCAGGGGGCAAGCATTAATGCAGTTTCTGCCCCTTTATGCAGGGAAGTGCAGGGGGCACTGAGGACGGGGAAGAAACACTTCGGAGCTTTGTAACTGACATCACAGCAAGGACAGCAGGGAAAGCTCTGTCACTGGTGATTGTGGATCCGGAGAAGCGCCTCAGGTTTGGATTCGTCCTCAAGATTTAGCACCAAAAGGGGCAGCTCTTGGGCCACCAGGGGTGAATTTCTTCATCCCAGATCTCGGTCCCTCTGCCACAGAGCATCCCTGCCGAGCCCTGGGGGATGCCCTGGTCCAGTCTTCTCGTGCCTCCTCTGCTTCAGCTCAGCCTGAAGGCCCCGCCCTTCTTTGCTTTCCTCCCCTGTTCCAGTGCTCCGAGTCCTCCGAGGAGAAGGAAGCAGGGAGTGGCAAACAGAGAACAGGCCAAGAAGAAGAAAAGTAAACCACCAGAGGCCGACACAGGGCCCACGGTGTCCAGGGTGGACATGGAGAAGGTGAGGACATCCTGTTGCCTGAGCAGGCTGGGCACCCATCTGATCTAACCCAATTTGCTGTTGAGAAAGAGGGGAGTACCCTGCCTTGGTACTGGGTAGGAGGGAAGGAGCCCAACAGGAGCTGAGGGGCTGGGGTACAGCCCCAGTGAACACAGAGGGGAGAACAACTTCAGACCAGTCTCTCCTCCACTCCAGTCTGTTTGTCTGCCTTTGGGTTTAGGCACTGGTGGACCTGCAGCTACACACAGACGCCCAGGCCCGAGTTGTGCAGAGCTGGAAAGAGCTGGCCGACTTTGCGTGCGCGTTCACAAAGGCTGTGGCTGAGGCGCCCTTCAAGTAAGTGCCCCAGCACATCCCAGCCCCACTGCTGGGTCTTGTGCTTTACAGCGGTTCTAGGGTCCAGAGATGTCCCTTTCCCCTGAACCGCGCTGTCAGTCCGTCGTCTCTCAGGCTTGAAGCAGGAGCTGACCTCATGCTGGGGGTTCTGGGGAAGAGCCCTGCAGCCCAGTCCCTTTCAGATACTCTGCTGTAGCTTCTGTGTTTGCGTCCTGCCGGTTGGTGGCGGTCACGGACAGGCCAAGTCGCCAGGATTCATTACAGGTCAGGTCACAATGTGATAGGCTCTTGTAAAATGAAATGTTTAGCCTACTCAGCTCAAGGAGTGTTCATAGTCAGAATTTAAAATGAATAACTCAAAGTCAATCTAGTCCAAGTCCCTCATTTTCTACCTGAGGGAACTGAGGCTTGAAAAGACTTAACAAGTTCCTCGCAAGTTGGAAGAAGCGGAACAGATAGCACAGGGCCGGATATCCGGTCCCCGACGTCTGACCCTGTGCGCCGCCTCTCTGGTCGATGCAACCCATCTCAACATAAAAGATTCTCGTACTGTTCTGGTACCTTCCCTTTTAATGAGAAGGACTAGGTGTTGCGCTTTTAAGGGAATCTGCAACTAGCACTGCTTGGGATCAAAGTGAGCAGATAGAACGTGTCCACCTCTTCCAAGGTCACTGGAGGGAGGGGTTAGGTTCCCAGTTAAGGGGACAGGTACAGGAAACTCCCCAGTGACTCACAGCTCTTCATCTGTGCTGTTTACAGGAGACTCCGAGATCAAACTAGTTTCTCCTTCTGCCTGGAGAGTGACTGGGCTGGAGGGGCGAAGGTGGACCGTGCTGGCAGGGGGCTTGCTCAGGTCTGGAGGAGGCAGATTCAGCAGCTGAACCGCGTCAGCCTGGAAATGGCCAGTGCTATTGTGGCCGCCTATCCCTCCCCACAGCTCCTGGTCCAGGTATGCTGCTCCAGGGGCCTCGGCCCAGTGCCCTGCGACCTTAGTAGGACTCCCACAGGGTTTCCACGGGTGGCATTTTTTGTGAGGGCTCAAGAATGCCTTGTAGGTCAACAGTGCAGGTCTGCTGAGATCCAAGCTAACACTGACCCGGGGTGGGAGGACAGTTTCTCATTCCCTGCCCCAGGGTCACCACACTCTTGTTCGTAGATGGGGGATGACTGTGGACGGTGCGGCACTAAGAGATCATTTTCCACTTCCAGGCTTATAGGCGGTGTTTTTCGGAGGAAGAACGCCAGAGTCTGCTTGCAGACATACAGGTGCGCCGTGGGGAAGGCGTGACTTCCACCTCCCGCCGTGTTGGGCCAGAGCTGTCCAGACGTGTCTACCTTCAGATGACCACGCTGCAGCCAGACCTCTCTTTGGACAGTGCAGACTAAAGCTAGCCCTCAGGGACAGGACGAAAAGCTACATATTTCCACCTCGCCCACCTTGCGACAGGACTACGGTGAAGGGATTGGAAGTGCTTCCCATAGCGCGGGCCTGGTCAGGTCCACAACGGACTGGTAGGTGTCGTGATCCTTGGAGGTCTCCCTCCCTGTCAGCTGGCTGGGGTGTCTGCGTTTACTTTCACCACACTCAGTGCCCCTCTCCTGGCAGAAATCAGCTGCCATGCACGAGCCATCCCTACCCCGGCCTCTGCCCCAGCTGGCCCCCAGAACACAAAGGAACACAGACAGACTGCTCAGACACATGTTTAATAGTTGTAGAAATCCAAAAGAACCTCGTCATCAGGTCTAGAGATCATGAGTGAACTGCCCTCGGCGGACCGACTGTACGAGGCTGGGTGTGCTCCAGCCTGGGACGTGCTGGGGCTGCCTCAACCAGCTGGGGACGGGTCTGATCACTGTGCCGACCTCTGTATTCTCAGACTTATTTTATGTGCTACATGGTTGGGTTCAATAAAGCATTTGTACCAACGGCTCTGGAGCTTGGAGGAAGACTAAAGGAATGTGTAGTGATACCAAGTAAGGTGGGGACCTGTGCAGCAGAGCTATCCTTCGGGGAGAAAAGTCGTTTCTTCTGGTATCGGGACAGTCACACGTGGCAGTCCTATCCAACTGGGCCACTATGGCTTAGAAGCTGGACCCATCCTCGTGTCTGGATCATAACAGGTTTTTGCTCTCCTTGACGAGGCAAGGAGCTCACCATCTGACCTCAGCGAGTGAGCACCATGACACGGCTATTCCTGATCCCTTCATCCTGCTGTTGTCAGGGATGGAGCAAAGGCCACTGAGCCAGAAAACAGCCCGGCGGATAAGAGAGTGGCAGTCCTGCCCCTACTTGCACTAGTGATGACAGTCCCTGCCCACTGTCATGGTAGCACCACCGTGATGCTACCTGATTATGCAGGTAGTAGACAGTGTGGCTTTGTAAAGGTCCCCCTTGCCTCCTGGCAATGGGGGAGAGTTAATGCTCTGGAATCAAGGCGTTTTAGGGAAGCCACATAACTAGGCGCAGGACTGCACAGGGGCTGTCTGAGACCTTCATGGCTGTAAGATTTCTGTGAGTCATGAATCTGTCCACATGAAAGATTCCACACTCTGGCTGAGAGACTCAGTTCTCGTGTGAGTTCCGTTCTCTCAGGACATAGTAAGGAAGGCAAAATGATGGGAAAGAAAAAAAGGATACCAGAGTGGAAGTCCAGCCCTCTCAAACTAACTGGGAGACTGTAAGCAAGTCATGCAAGGCCTCAAGTTCCTTATCAGCAAGTGTTCTGTTGGATTGGACAGTCTTCAAGTCCCTTTCTGAGCCTGAGGTTTTGTGTGGTCATCAAAATGAATGCCTGAGTCCCTTAAGAAAACACATGTGCCCCTCCCCTCCAATTTAGGCTAGATTTGCTAAGTATGGTGTTCCCTAGTCCCCAACAACAACCCACTGCCTCCTGATCTGCCCTGGCTACCCAGGGGGGAATGAAAGAAAAGGTTTGTGACATACAAAACTATAAATGTAGTGACAGCTGACCATTTAGTAGAAATGAGCCTTGCCTTTACATAGCTTTGTGTAACAACTAGAAAGGCTCTGTTTTTCCCCCTCTCCCCACCCCCAAGCCTACTCCTTAGGCATGCAGGTTTTTCTCTCCCCGCCTTGCACTTATTCCACCAGGGAGCCCTGACTAAGGAACAAAGAAGTCCTACAAAGAGGAGGTTCTCAAGTACCAATGAGCAGCCATTTAATGACGGCAGGTAGGTCTGACGCTAAAAAGAGGTTGGTCCAGCAGAACCCAATTCCATAGGAATCCAAGCTCCAAGGCCGGGAGGCAGCCGGTGTTGAGGACAAGCTCACTGCTGAGAGTCGGTCTGCAGGACCCACTGGAGGATGTGGTGGCTGCGCAGGCCCCGGACCGCATTGTCGTAGATGGTGTTCACGCTGGTGCAGAGGGGCTGCTGCTGCAGCTCGGTCACCCGGCAGACCACCAGCCCGCCGGCCACGCACAGCAGCAGCAGCAGCAGCAGCTTCAGCACAGCCCAGGACCGGGTGTGCTTCCGGGCCGGTGGCTTACGGGACCGAGAGCCAGACTTGGATTCTGGAGCGACAGAGTCACAGTAGACAAAAACGTTCGGTCAGTCTGAGGAGACCCACACACTCCACCAAGCTATGCTAGCCTCCTCCCGCAGATTCATGTGCACCCCTCTTCTTTAATGAACGCCCCCCGGGCCTGGAGAGAAAACTGTTTCAAGAACATCTGAGCTCTTAGAAACTATACTACATGGAGGCTGCAGTATAATAAATGCCTTCTCCTTGGATCTCAAGGGAGACATTCAAAACTGGAACTCATTCTGGACGTCTCACATTGCACCCACACTCCCCAGGGTCCTAAGTTCTCCTCAAAGACATGGCGATGGTCCAGGCCCCTCGGGATTGGGGCAGGGGCTTGTCAGGAGGCACCGAGCATGGACACAGTGCTGCCCCCTTGGGGAAACGCTTTTGAGATATATTAATACTGTTAATATTATACAGGGTAGGAGCAAAAGTAGGCTTACAGTTGTAAGTAGGCAAAACACAGTTTATTCTTATAGTATTATTAATTATTGTATTACTTTCCAATGTGAGCAACTGTAAACCTCCTTTTGCCCCAGCCTGTGTAAGAGGCATGTAAAAAGCAAGCCTGGAACATTATATGCCATACGGTTAACAGGGATTACTGCTGAGAATGGGGTATTAGAAGTGACTGCCATTTTCTGATATATATAGAGATAACTTTTCTAAATTCTCTGCAATGAACAAATTTATTACATTTATAATCGAAAAAAAATAGTTCTGAGATTTTTAAAACCCTGAGGACCCACATGCTGAGAACTCACGATCTTGTCGCATGGGTTTTCTCACTTCATCTCATCGCTCCTCTGAAAGGAGACTTGACCCTCGTTTTGCACAAGGAAACAAAAAGGTTGTGAGGCCGGGCGACTTGCTCAAGGCCAGTGATGGTGAGCAGGGCCAGGGCCACGGGCCCTCCAGAGCTCACCTCTCGGGTGGCTCTCCCTCAGGGCCCCCTTCGGCCCAGAGGGTGTACTTGGAGCCACTCTGCTACACAAATGCAACTGGACACACGCAAGCAAAACACTAATATGTGTCTTCTGTACAACATGGCTCCCCGAACAAGGGCCAAATGGTTCCCTGGTGTTCGACTGAAGAGAGAGTGATCTGTTCCAACTTGCAAAGGAAACCATAGGCAGTGCTGGCTTTACTGAGACAGCACAATGCACTCAAAACACCCCCAGTGTAGTTACGGATGGTGGGATGGACTTTTAAGGGTCATGTGACCATGTGCAACCTTCACCTTTCTCAGTGATTTCAGATTCTCACTCACAAAGCAGCACACTCCTTGTTCTGATAATGCTCTCAGCCACCTCGGACCAACACACCTGCACTTGTGCTCTGGGGAAACACGCCGCCTGGCCCCTGCTCCCCAGGAGAGCCCCACACTCCCTGTAAGCAAACCCTCGGAGGTACCCCCAGGCCACTAAGGGGTGCAAGTGCGCTCGCTCACCCACCCACGCCTGAACACACGTGAGTCTCCCCACTGCGCCCTGCCGCGGCCTTACAACTGAGGGAAAACTTACTCGGGGCCTGATTCGTTTCCTTCTTAGGTTTCTTCTCCTGCTCTCGTTTGGGTGCTTTGAGGGCATCGTACTCCCTTTTCCGGCGCTCCTTCTCTTCCGCCTTCTCCCGCTTCCGCACCTCCCGCTCCTGCGCCTCCTTGGCTCGCTGCTTGGCCTCCCGCTTCTTCTCAGCCTCTGCACAAAAACATGCCCCCAAACGGTTTCTCTCCCCGCACACCTTCCAGCCTGCTTCCCCGAGTGGGTGAAAGTATGGATTTGGCCTCATTTTCCCTAGGCCGTGGGTCATGGTATGTAAAAGGAAGAAGCTGTGTTTCTGCCTCCCCCCCGCCCCCCAAAAAATAGCGAGCCGCTCTCAAGAGTCTGCTGAGTGGACTCATTAATTAAGAGGTTTCCAGCCACAAGCTGCAGAGAGATTAGGGTGCACTAACAAGAGGGACGTGAGACAGGCGTGGACGCTGCGTTGGGTGCTCCTCCAGGACCAGGTGCTGACTCAGAAAGCACAGCAACCGACAACCTCACACAGCTCGGCTCCGAGGAGAAGCAACGATGGAGGGGCCGACCGAGTGTGGCGTCCCTGTGCCCCCAGGCTGCGGGAGGAAGGTGGCTTGAGAAGGGCAAGTAAGGAGAGAAAGTGAACGCCCAGGCTCGGGGCTGGGGATGGTGGACGTGCTTTTCTGAAACAATGAGACTAACAGTGTGTAGTGTCCACACTACACTCGTTCTGATTTACTTCACAGCTCAAGGATGTTGACATGCAGTACCTAACTCACAAATTACCAGGTTCTAAAAATGCATTTCCAAATTAGTTATTTGGAAATCTGAAGTACATCTTTCCACAGCCAGAAGGCCACAGATGGTGGCTAAAGGTCCTTTTAGGGCCTAAAAGCCTATCTGAACCATCCTGTAGCTGAATAGCAGCACTGTTAAGTACGGTAGCTTTCCACTGCTCCTCCGTGAACAAACAAGCTCCAGGTTCCAGCTGGGCACTGCGAACGCCAAGAACACACCTCCCTCGGCCTCGAGAACACGCCGTCAGGAAGGAAAAGCAGCAGTGGTCAGAGTGAGCACGCGTCACAGGAGCCATGTACGTCTAAGGGACGGTCATGACTCGGAGTTCTGGCCTTAGGGACTGCCTGCAATCGGTGCCACATGCGTCCCTCCTCCAGCCACAGGAGCCCTCCAGTACGGGGCTCAGAAGTCAGCCGGCCAGGCGCCGGTGTGGCAGGCCTTGTTCTACGTGTTCGAGACGCAGCAGTGAGGACAAGCCAGGCCCCAGTGCCTAAGCCACCTCCTTCCCAGAGAAGGAGACACAGTGAACAAGTGAACAAATACTAACAGAGATGGTGATGTGCGCCAAAGGAAATAAGAGAAGATGTGACAGAGGATGACAGGTGGGGTGGCTATTCTAGTTCGGGTGGTTTGGAAACAGGGTTAACCCAAGGCAACGTGTGAGCAGAGACACGAGGAATTGCCCGAAGCCAACCCTGGAAAGATCTGCGGGAAAAGGAAACCAAGCAAAGCCTCGAAGGGGAACCTGTGCTGGGTGTGCACGAGCAACGCGGGGGCCGGTGTGGGTGAGGTTCACGGAGTTCTGTGTGTGGGTGTGGAACAGGGCTGGGGCCGAGGCGGGCCTTGTCGGCCACGTTACTGAGTTTGAACTTCATTCTCAGTTCAGCTGGAAGCCACTGAAAGGTTCTAAGCAAACAGCAGCATCATTGATCTTTTAAAAAGCTCCTCTGGCTGCTGTGTGGAGAATGACTGTGCAGAGAGGGCACAAGCATGGAGACGGGGCACTGTGTTAGGAGGTACTACAGCAGCCCACGGGACGGAGGCTTCATTTCGGTGGCGGCACTGGAGGTGGAGAAGTGGTCACGTGTGGGACGTGCTGACAGGCTGGACGTAGGAGTACAGGAGAAAGGAGCCGTGGACAGCGTTCTAACCTCTGGTCTGAGTGACTGCAGGGACAGTGATTTCCTGGAAGGAACACTGAGGGGCCGAAGGGACGTGTTTGAGTCGTGCTTCATTGGAGATGCCTGTTAATCCTCCAAGCAGACAGGGAGACAAGCAGCTGAACGTGACTTTGCGGCTCAGTGCAGAAACCAGAACTGGAGAGAGGTGCGTCAGACGAAGGTAAGGCTGCCCACCACCACGTCGCTCCCCGCTGCTCTGCTCAGCTCCTCTGCGGGGCTCCGGCTCCAGAAGCAGAACCAGCTGCTGGGATTGGGACCAGAGGATGACTCGAGGAAGGATGGCCACCTACCTCGTTCTACTTCCAGCCGCCGCTGCCTCTCCCGCTCCTGGTCCGCCTGCACAGACTTCATGTGCTGTAACACCTGCAAAGGCAGCACGGGGCGCTCAGCCACTCCACACGGTGGTGCAAGCGCTCTTCCCAGGACCCCAGGTCACCGCGGGTCCTGGCAGCCGTGCAGAGCTCATGGAGTGAGTCCTCTCTGTAGCCTAACTTAGTGCCAACCTTGGGGAAGAGTCTATGAGCCCGGTTCACTACAGCCGTCAGGAAAAAAGTTTGTGAATGCAACTGGAATCTGTAAAAATCCTGGCATTTAGTCTCTGATGTGCTGGATTTCACAGAATACTCCTAGCAACTCCATGACAGGCAGGAGCACTGGTTCCCCCAAAACACTTTCCTGACCTTCCTCCTTTGGCTACCTCCGGTTCTCCTCCTCCCCGTCCTGGGTAGTTTTCTTATCTGGCTAAGTTGTAGGACTGTGAGTTCCCGAGGGTAGGAACTATCGTCCTCTTTGTAGGCGAGCGCAGAGCTTAGCCCATTACAGGCACTCAGTACGTGTTGGATAAACTATTGACTGGGTTCCCCTTTCAAAAGGAAGAAAACAGATTCTGATGGGGCGGACTGGCCCACGCACGCACGGACTCCCAGCAGCAGAGCTGGGAGTTGATGTCTCCCGAGTTCCCAGAGCCTGTCCCACTCTCTCACGCAGAGGCTGGAGAGCTGCAGAAGAAGGGACAGGGGCCACTCTGCCCGAACACCACACGATCCCCGGTGCCCCGAGCCCCACGAGGCCTCCTCGGCCCAATCATGGTCGACCTCTGACTGAAACGACCTCAGAGACTCTCCCGTGGGTGTAGTTAGGGGAACCGGTAAGTGACTTTTTTTTTTTTAGGTCTGTTTGTATTTTTTAGAAGCTGGTATTCCTTAGATGTAGGGGACACAGTGTAAGCGTGGAGCCCAACACAATCCTGACCCTACCACTTACTTATTCACAGGGTGCCCTCAGCTAGTGGCTTAGCCTTTCTGAGCAGATTTTCTCACCTGGAGAACGGAGATAAGGCTTCTCCGGCCTGCTGCACAGATTACATTACAGGGCTTGTACTAGCTGCCTGACATAACCCTCGGCATTGTAGGCACTCAGTAAATCCTGCTGCTTTTCTACTTTATCTTCTTCACCGCATCAATGAAAACGAGAGGAAAACCGAAACTATTGTAAATCATGAGCGCAAACTGTCCGTGTGTCACTACCGCACCAGGGACCCTACGGGGCAGACAGGTATGCAAACGTAACTATTTTACTTTGTGCGTACTTCCGCACCCATCGCGAGAGGGCTCGGGGGCAGACCTGCAAAAGCAGCTCCTCCAAGAGCCTGGCTTGAAGCCGCAAGGAGCCCTGTGCTGTGTAACGCAGGGGCTAACCTTTGTGAAGGGAATCAAGCTTCCTGAAAATCGGCTTCTCAACAAGGAGTTATAGGATCTGGAGGAAGGGAAAGCATGATGGAGACAGGCAGCCCAAGTTCAAAGTCCCCATGTCCCTCAGAGCTCTGAATTTTAAATAAGCACCAACCACGCCATTGGCTTTAGGGAGTGTATGGCCAACTATGCAAAAAGCTGGGAGGTTTAAGAGACGCCCCTTTTCCCCTACATTGGGAGTCGCTTATGTGAAAACGCAGCCAGCTCAGAAATGGGAGAGACTCCCCTAGTCTAAACTGTAAGCCCTCAAGGGTAGACTTTGTCTACCTCTCCCAGTCCACAGCAAAAAGTAAGTGCTTGAGGAATACTGCTGAACTAACAAAGCATTTTTAATAGGTGCTTTACTGTGTCCCACGCTGACCGGTTTCTAGGACTAACCCATGAACACACGAGATGAGACCTAAACTAGCCCCTGGAGACGACGGACCTCATTCTGATGGACCCGCGCCAGCCCCCTGCAGCTCCTGAAGGTGCGCTGCGGGAGACGACAGCCCAGGCCTGGCAGAGCTGGCGGCGTGGCTTTGGTGACCACACCCACAATGCACCGAGCTGCCGGGGGTTTTGTCTGGAGGTCCTGGTTCCTTAAGAACTGAGGTCCCGCAGCATAGCAGAGATGGTGCTGTTATACTACTTGCAAAGTAAACATAGACACCAAGTCCCTTTGCTTGCCAGGTCCATGGCAGACACATACCACTGAGACCCTAGCGCTTTCATCAACACGCAGCGACGGTGCCTTCAGAGGGAAAATAAGAGAGGGCAGGAGAGGACGTGAGGGAGACACAGGGGGCTCTGCGCTTACCTTGCTGGCACACTGCTTACACTGCTTCTCATCCAGGCAGTCCCCTGCCACTTTGGCCAGGACAGGGTCCAGGGGGTTATCCTTCAGGTCCAGCCACTTCAGGCTCTAAAGGGACAGAGAGGCTGGCTAAGCCTAAGATCCCACGTAGGGTCCCTCCGAGAGAAACAAAATGACTAGGAAGAGAGCCCGTGTGTCCCAGCTGCAGGGAGCGCCGTGTGGCAGCACCTCTGTCAGCCAGCCCTTTTCAAAGCCATGCTCCACAAGTCCCTGCACCCTGTGCCACACCGGGCCATGAACCTCAGTTCACGAGTCATTACCTTGAGCTGCGCGAAGCTGACAGGCAGGGTGACCAGTCTGTTGTTGAGGAGGTCCAGGTGCTGGAGGTTGACCAGACGGCCAAAGTCAGCCGGCAGCTGCTGCAGCTTGTTCTTACTCAGGTCCAGCTTCACCAGGTAAGTGAGGCTGCAGAAGTCCGACTAGGACCCAAAGAGAGACCACCTGAGCCTGGGGCACACACACCTTGACGGGGCAGCCCCGGAGCCCCCAGGTCGGAGGCCCCTGTGTGTAAATCCTGACTCTGCCTTTTACCAGCCATTCTACCTCCAATGGAGATGGACACAACAAGCACCACCCTTGGTGGTGAACAGTGAGATGCGTCTGCAAGAGGGCCGAGCATGAAGTAGGCACAAGGGAAGCATGGCTTCCTTCACCCGCAGTTCTCCCCCTCACCTATCCCCCCATTGTTACTGGAGCGCCTGGGGACCAGCTCTGGTCTCCCACACCACCCCTCCACAGGAGCTGTCAACACACGGTGAGACCAACCATTCTCCTGAAAAGATCAAGCACCCCTTGGTAACCGGCGCTATCGTTATTTCTGTCGCACCCAGCACAGGTGCCCGCGAGTGATCTCTACGTGGCTGACGGAACGGGCTGAGGCCCACCCTGCCCACACCCTGGCTCGTCTTCAGCACAGGCCAAAACACCCCGCTTGTCATTAAGCCTGTCAGCTCCAGTCTGAAGCGACATTCCAGCTTCAACTAACGAGGCACTGTCTGTGTTCTCTGGGGACTTACAAACGCCAGGGGACCTGCACTGCAGAGGAAGGCCAGACAATTGAACTCAGACTGAGAAGGACACTCGGGAGTGCGGAGCGACCATCTGACAGAGCACAGCCGGTGTCGGGTGGCTAGGAGCTGCTGCCCTGCTCTAATCAGGCACCAATACCTCCTGGAAGAGGTGGGATCTCAGGTGCCTGTTTCAGTGTCCAATGTGGCCCTGAAGAGCTGTGGGGCGACGCTAAGACAGTGAGTGAGGCCCAGGTGAACACTGGGAATGGACTAAGGACCCGGTGAAGAAACCACCAACTTCTGAGACTCAGTTCCCGGGCCACAGCCCAACAGAGAATGGCAAGGAGTGATGTGGCCAGGGTAATGAATGGGAAAGGCGACAGTGACAGCACATGCAGGCCTGACCAGGAAGGAGCGCTGCCATGGAGGAGACAGCCCCCGCTCCCCAGGGGAGGCCGAAGGGATGAATGACCTGGTGCCTACACGGGGGGAGCAAAAGGAGAACTGGTACAAGGAAAATCAAAGGGATTTGACCATAGACTGAATGTGCTGAACAAAAAATAAGTATCTCAAGTAATTAAAGACCAAAAGGATAATGCTACAGAAGCCCTGTAAAAATCACACTTTTTCCCGTTCCCCATCAAACGATGCACAAGGAGGCTGTTAAGAAATAGCTTTCTCCCTGAAATGCAGAGCCATTTACGAAGGTCTCCAGCCTCCTCTATGCAATAGGGAGGTAAACTAGTTTTCAACTAATAAAACAAGGCAGAAAAAAGGACGAGCCCAGTATGTGACTCAGCCAGCATCCCATCGTTGGCTTCGGTCTTCTGTTGCCTGACTCTCCCGCTATTCTAAAGAACGTGGCCCCTACCTGTGCTTCCCTTCCCAGGGAGACGGACCACCCTGCTCTGTCCCCAGCACATTCAGATATAACCGAAGCCTGCCTCCAGGCCTATCCTAAAATTATGCCTTATGACACAACTCCCCCAGACAGGAGGATGAAGCATCAGGGCTCTAGCAGGAATCATGCTTGCTTGCCAGTCTTACCGGTAGAGTAGTCAGCTTATTGCAGGACAGATCCAGTACGGTGGCCTTTGGAAGGGTAGCCTAGGAAAGGGAATGAGAACAAAACGTCAGATCAACACATGGAGTGATTCAGTGGCATCTGCTAAGGAAGCATTTCCCAGTTCCCACAATTAGGAAAGGCCTTTAAAAAAGACAACTGAAGTATAATGCTCCTAGGGATGGGAGAGGCAAAATGAGCAGGTCAACCACAACGGAGGGAAGAATATAAAGAACAGGGGTTTGGCTGTGGAACAGCCAAGGAAAGAAAACAGATTCTTAGAAATTTTCCCTCGCACTTCTAACATGTTCTTTAGCACCCTTCCTTATTAGGTTTCAGGGCAGGGACCGTGTCTAGTATAGCTTTGCAATTTCCACTTTCCCTATTTGGGACCTCGTAGGCACTCAGTATACATGGTAGCTGATTCACGACTGAACAAGTTAACGAATGAACATCAGAGTGAAGGCAAGGCCCCCTCCACCCATCTCCATTCTCCCTGGTGTTCAGGACTGCAGGAGCTCAGCAAAACTGACACTTTTTCTCCCCCGGGGCAATGTCGCGCTGACCGGATGCCTGGCGCGAATGGTTTCGGACGGCCGGCCCAAGAGCAGGTGGAAACAAGGCCGGCCCTCTTCCTGGGGTGGGGAAGAAGCCAAGTACTCAGTTAAGGTCCCTGGGCCAACCTACACTTTCCAATGGTCAGAAAGTCTGACCCAGGAATAAAGTCTGACCGCCTAGAAATGTTTTAGATATTACAGTAGAGAAATAGTGGAAGAAAGCCATTCTAACCGCTCCATGTATCAGCATTTGCTACCTGCCAAATATTTCACATTACTGTCTTACTGAATCCTCACAACCTCTAAGAGACGAGAACGATCATCACCATTTTATAAATGAGCAAATCTAGGCATAAAAGTTAACTAGCTTGCCAAGGACACTCAGCTCTTAAGCAATGGAGCTGACATATTTACTGGGAATCCAGTGCTAACCTCCATATTACACAGCCGAGGAGGAGGACAGACTGGGTCAAGTGCCGAAGGCAGTGAGAAAAGTGCACCTCACCCAAAGTGAGGCCAGGGAGGAGGGCGCGGGTGGGGACCCGGGTGGGAAAAGCAGGGGTGAAGGATCTCACTCCGCTTTGGCCACTGGCTGTGTAATCTCCCAAGGGCCACAGGCCTCAGTTTCCTGGGCGGGACTGTGGGAGTAGAGGGGTTGGAGGGATGCACCCCGGGATTCCGATGCAAGAGACCTTGCCAACCAAGCACGGAGACCTCACCTTCTTCACGGAAGGACGCCTCCGGGCTGAGGTGGCCAACGGGGATTGGTGGCTTCCTAGGAAAGCCGGGTTCTGGGCCACACCCCGGTTTACTCGGACGCCTACCTCTCAGACCTAGTCATTCATTCATCTGTTCATTCATTCTCCGAATACATCCAGCAACCGCTCCGTGGGCGCCTATCTGGGGTCGAGCACCGAGCGGGGAGCCGTGAAAAAACCCCAAGTGGGACGCGGGGAGATTCACTCTTGGCCTGCACAAAGCCCAGTGCCGGACAAGCAGCTCCGACCGACCCCTTCTGGAACTGCGCCAAAGTGACACGTGTACATCCCAGGAAGAATGCTGGGGCCGGATGCAGCCGCCCCGGGGACTTAGTCCCACTCTCCCCAACCTTATTTTAAGATGTGAAAACAGGCATGAGAAAGGAAGCAGCCCACACAAGGGCTAGCACCAGTCGCGGGTGGACGCCTGGGCCTCGCGCGACTGTACTGACCAGCTCCTTGACTGGGACTTCGTTCAGGTCGCTGAGGCTCAGGTCCAGCTCGTTGCCGTCCAGCTTGTCGCGGAGATTCCCGCCCTTGCTACCGGCCTTGGTCATGGTGACGCCGGCTGAGCGGGTCCTAGCTCCGGGGCTCCGACCTGCAGGAGATGCTTGAGAAGCCGCTCCTCGGCTCAGCGGACTTGCACCCAACCGACAACGTCTGCGCCCTCCGCCGCCCCAGGTGCGAAACCTCCGCTGCTCAGTCGCCCGCCCGGCCGCACTCCGATCCCCGCGCCCTGCTCCCACCGGTGCCGCCGCGACGACGACGACCACTTCCGTGTCCACGTCACCTTCCGCGGCCACTGAGACGGGCAGGGCCAGAGTGGCCCTGGCCGCTGCGGGAGCGCCCTCTGGCGCCTAGGGCAGCGCACTGCAGTCGCCACCAACACCCGAGAGGCGGGGCATCCTCGTTCCCTGGTGACTCCAGGGCACGCCCGCGGGCATCGTTGCTGACCATGCCAGGAGGCTAAAGGGCAAGGGCATGGGAGCGGAAAGACCTGGGGTGCATCCAAAACTGACCTCATGAGATCACCTCTATTCCCCTGGACTAGGAGCCGCAAATGTCCTTCAAAGGTGCTCCCTCTCCTCTACTTAACAATCTCCAAATTATCCGGAAAATTCAACCTCTGATAGCCCCCTATCCCCTCCTCACCACCCCAGACCTTGTCCGAGCAGCCATCAACTTGGGGCCGGGATTGCTCTGAGTCTCTCTTCCTCTCATCCACCTCTACCCAGCGGCCCAGAGGATGTTTCTGAAAATCTAGCCAGAACCCTTCAAACCTCAGCTACCTCGTGGCTATGGCTCACTCTCCCTTCCACACTAGGCCCTGCCTTCTTCTGCTGCCTCCTCGCAAGCCCGGGTCCCTGCCTGGGACTCAGTGGAGAGCTCCAGCAGGTTGCCTCCTCACCGTTCTCTCTCCTGCCAGGGCCTGCCTTATCCACGCACCTCTGCTTAGCTAACTCCCCCAGTCCTTCAGGAAATCTGCCCAACCACCCAGTGAGGCCCAGACTGAGTTACGGGTCCCTCCCTGGGGCTCTGTCTATGCCCTGTGTGCTGCCTTAGTCAGAGGTGATAGAGCTTGGTGACTAAGGTAGGGCTTCTGTCACTAGGCCAACTGGGTCTTAATCTTGGCTCTGCCTCTTGGTACTTTTGAAACCTTAAGCAATCACCATGCCTAATCCGTGAACACACAATAATGCCTGTTTGGGAAGGACTGAATGAGTGAAACACAGGAAGAGTTTGCACTGCCACTTAGGAAGAGCCCACTAAATATTAGGTATAATTCCTAATCTGTGTTGTGTTATATTTATTTCTGTGTGCCTGTCCCCCACTCTGGACTGTGAGGGGCAGGGATTTTATCTTTGTATCCCCACTGCCCCAGTGTCTGGTGCATGATAGTTGCTCGTGGAGGTAGGTGTCTGCTGAATGGATGAATGAAGTCCCTTACCCACTCCAAACCTCAGTTTTCTCATCTTTGAAAAGGGGATATTAAGGCTTATCTCAGAGGGGGGGGTGAAGACCAAATGAAGTCAGTGCAAAGGTCTACTCATTGGATAAATTCTCGTGCACACCCCTCCTGCCCCCAGAGAGTCACTGTGCTCTGGGAAATAGTCAAGGGCAATTGGGTGATTAAGACATTAGCCCTTGGCAATCTCTAAGCCCAGTAGCATCCATTATCTTATTGTGGTGTACATCTTATTTTAATGTACATTAAAAGACTATGGGACATATCATTGTGTATCTCCCTTTTACGAAGGAAGAAAGCCAGGGAGGAGGAATACCTTGTCCTTGGGCATACAGCTGGTTGAGGGGCAGACCCGGGTCTTTTGATTCCAAATCCTGTTTCTTTGCCCCACACCCTATTTTCCCTCATCCCCTCCCACAGGCGCCCGCAGTCAACACAAATAACTGCTGTGTAAGGCAGAAAGAACAAGAGCTCTAACGCATACAGATAAAATCTGTGTGTCAATGTTCAGGGCTGTGCAGATGTACGTGATAACGTCACCTTCCGTCCTGATGGACATGTGTTATTTCTCTTAAATCACAGCAGCTGCCACTGTGATTTAAGGCAGATATTTTCTCAGTTTTACAAAGGAAGTAACTGGGGCTCAGAAAGGTCATCTCTTAACGGCTTAAGGACAGTCAGTCACAGTGAGTAAGTAAAAGCATTTCAAGAAAGGTGTGCCCCATGGCAGGAAGGAGGAGCCTCGGACGAAAGAAGAAACCAGAAAAGGCCCCACGAAGGAGGTGGAATTTAGGTTGGGCTTTGAAGCATGGTTTGGAGTCAGACAAGAAGAGACACACAGCCCAGAGAAGCGAGGCAGCAAAGCGAAGAACTGACAGCAGCCGTTCACTTTGAGAAAGATTATTTTGCGTCCCTGAGGCTGTCAACCTGCATATTCATGAGAGAGCGAAGTCTGTCATCTGTTGGCAGCTTTTTCCTTGGGGCTGAGAGCCTGGCTTGCTGGGGCGGCCCCCCGCGCCAAGTGACCCCTCGTGCCTGCACGTTGATGCTGTTGGGGGGTGGGGGGGAGCCTGAGAAGCCCGAGATCAGGGCCGGGATCAGAGGCAGCTGTTCCCGGTCAAACCTTGGGCCTCGGGTCAGCTTTGCGTCTGCTCGCTCCAGTGTGATCTCGGCAAGTCGCTCCACCTCTCCGGTGTCTCCCTCTGTAGAATGGGGGCAATCAAATGGGAACGTGCATCAGGGACCCACAGAGAGACACGTGAGGAGCCAAACAGCCCTATGCAGCCTGAGCCAAACTTCCTGAGGGCGGCTGGCTCCATCCGTGGTTGGTCAGCACAGCCAGAGGTGGACTGAAATAAAGGCAGCCTCAGACGCCCTTGAAGGCTGAAGTCCTCAAAGTATTTTTTAAAATGAATGATCTCTATTTGTAGAGATTACTGGAAACAAATTTATGTGTTTGCTTTCAATAAGTTCACATGTAAAGTGATACACCAAGTTCCTGTAAATCAGCCCATGCCCAAACAAGCTTCATATTTAAAGCCAACTGTAATTTCTAATTACAATTAGAAACCCTAACAAGATTTTTGTTTTGTTCTTTTTTTAGAATGCGTTTATTTGAGCCAACACTGATGACAAATGCTTGGAAATAAGATCTCACACGCTCCCTGTTTTGTTGTTAGAACGAGGTAAAAATGATCTTGAAATGAATATTAGAGGGCAGAATCAAATTCATACAGAAGGATAAATGTACAATAATTGCTACCACTTCATGAAATAGAAAAAAGAAATTGCCACAAGGGTCCTCCTGCCCAGCCAGATATTAGACCTTATAATAAAATTCAAAACGTCTAGCACTGTTGTCATAGGCAGGTGTCCATGGAACAGCATAGACAGCCTGGAAACAGATACAAATTAATATGAGTCCTTAATATAGATTTAAGATTGCATTTAAAGCCAAAAGGGAAATGGCTGAATAAATCAGAATGTGATTAAATTAAGGATCTTGAGATGGAGAGACTGCCTGGGCTTATCCAGGTGGCCCTAAGTGCAATCCTGAGTGTCCTTATAAGAAAGGCAGAGGCCCTGGCTGGTATGGCTCAGTGGATTGAGCACTGGCCTGTGAACCAAGTGGTCACTGGTTCGATTCCCAGTCAGGACGCATGCCTGGGTTGCGGGCCAGCTTCCCAGTTGGAGGAGTGCAAGAGACAGCTGACTGATGTTTCTCTCTCACACATGGATGTTTCTCTCCCTCTCTTTCTCCCTCCTTTTCCCTCCTTTAAAAGTAAATAAAATCTTCTTTTAAAAGAAAGAAACAAGGGCAGAGGGAGCTTGGACACAGAAGAGGAGACAACGTGACCCAATGTGACTTGGGGGGAAGAGAGGAGAGCGCTGTGGCCGCAAGCCAAGGACTACTTGGACCTGACAGGGACAATTCTGCCCTGGAGTGTCTGAAAGGAGCCAACCCTGCCAATACTTGGAATCTAATCCCCTAAGACTCACTTCTTCTAATCCCTGAAACTGTGCGCCAATAAACTTCTGCTGTTTAGGCCACTGAATTTGTGTAATTTATTCCGGCAATAATAGGCAACGAATGCACCCCTCCTTGCTCTGGACTGGGAGAACCTCTGCAACATGCCTAGAGTAGGTACCTGTGCCCTGCGCCCCTCCCCTGCGGCACTGGTCATCCTGCCGGCCACCGCCGGTCTCCGGGTGGGTGTCCTCCACTAGGCAGCGAGCTCCCTGAGGACAGATGTCCTGTCTCCTTCCTGTCTCCAGACGAAGCGCCCAGCATTGTGCCTGGTATTAAGTCAGCAATCAATGAATGTCTTCAACCATGAGTGAGGAAAGGAAGATAAATAAGATTTGTCCTAACTTATCAAGACACTGGGTCTTTATCCAAGACTTTCCAGCTAACTTCAGCTCTTGACTTTGACTCAGGTTAAAAGTGAAATCATCCAAAGGAAGATTTTTGTCCCGTATTCTTCCTGAAAGCGAGGCTTTCACAACTTTTGGCAGCTGCTGGGATTGCAGCTTATTTAGGTTTTCAATTTGGGGCTGTCAGCAAGAAAATACTGCTTGTTTAAGATCACATCTGCCTGGGTCTGCCATCGGTTATTAGTTGTGATCAAAATCCTTTCACTCTGCACAGCAGTTCAGAACACATTCCTTATTTTCACCTTCCACTTGAAAGTCAGAAACATTCGTCTTTAGAACCATTTTTGTTAGTCTTTTTTTATTTTGGTATTGGCTACTGTTTGGTTTTCTTTGGGTATTGGATCTAATTGGCAAAATAGAAGTATTATATCCCAGGTCCCTGTCATCTCTTCTTTCAAAATTATGCCTCCCTCCCTCATCTTCCTCTCCTCTGTTTATGTGGCTGCCAGCAGTCTCGTTTCAGCCCCCCCACCTCTCCTTCCTAACTGCCGTGTTTCTTATTACATCGCTCCCTTGTTGGACATACAGTGAAGAAAATTCTTTAAAAGGGACATTTTTCACCCTAGCCAGGTGGCTCATTTGGTGACAGCCTCATCTCGAAACACCAAGGTCGTAGGTTCAATCCCTGGTCAGGGCACATACAAGAGTCAACCAGTGAATGCATAAATAAGTAGAACCACAAATCAATGTTTCTCTCTGTCTTTATTTCAAAAAACCAACTTTAAAAAACTTATAAAAAATAAGCCCTGGCTGGCACTGCTCAGTGGATTGAGTGCGGGCTGTGAACCAAAGTGTCGCAGGTTCGATTCCCAGTCAGGGTACACGCCTGGGTTGCAGGCCATGACCCCCAGCAACCGCACATTGATGTTTCTCTCTCTCTTTCTCTCTTTCTCCCTCCCCTCTCTAAAAATAAATAAAATAAAATCTTAAACAAAAATTATAGAAAATAAAAGGGGTGTTTTTCATATACTACTTAGAAACAGTCAATTACAACAGAGCTATGAAAAATCGATCAAAGGGAGGACATTTGTTTAAGGTCAGTGAGAGAAAGAGGAGCGGAGCTGGGCTCTTCCTAGACCTGAGTCTGAGACTGACTGCAGGCACGTGGGAGCCTCTGCCTTCGCTGCTTTAGGGCAGGAGCCTCACCAAACCCACTGGTCCCGGCACGCAGTCCACGGCGCTTGTCGGGACGCCTCCCTAGCCCTGTTCAGAGAGCCATTTTCTGTTACTGAGGTAAAGCAGACATAAGCAAAATTTGTCATTTAAAACATCTTCTGCATACCGTCCAGTGGCATTCAGTACCTTCACACTGCTGTGCAACCAGCCAGGTCCAGAACAACTCCGTCCTTGCGAACTAAACCTCTGCGCGTGCGCGCGCCCACACACACACACACACACACACACACACAGCCGTGAGTCCCCACTCGCCCTCCCGGCAGCCCCTGCTGCCTGTCTCTGCGAATGTGGCTGCTCTAGCTCCCTCGTGGCGGTGGGACCACACGATACGTTTGTTCTTTTCTCTCTGGCTTATTTCACTTTCGTGTCATAATGCTTTCAAAGATCATCACTGTTGTAGCAGATGTCAGGATTGTCTTCCTTTCTAAGGCTGAGTAATATTCTATTGTTTATATACAGGATGGGGCAAAAGGAGGTTTGCAGTTCTTCATATTGAAAAATAACACAATAATTAGCCCGGGCTGGTGTGGCTCAGTGGATTGAGTGCCAACCTGTGAACCAAAGGGTTGCCGGTTCGATTCTCAGTCGGGGCACATGCTTGGGTTGCAGGCCAAGTCCCCAGTAGGGGGCGTGCAAGAGGCAACCACACAGTGATGTTTCTCTTCCCACTCTCCCTCCCTTGCCCTCTGTCTAAAAATAAATAAAGTCTTTTTTAAAAAAGAAAATAACACAATAATTAATACATAATAATACAAGAATAAACTGTGTTTCACATACAACTGTAAACCTACTTTTGCCCTGCCCTGTATACCATATTTTGTTTATCCATTAATTGAAGAGCACCTGGATTGTTTGTTTTTTCTTTCTTTTCGTTTTTTTTTCAGAGAGAGAGGAAAGTGGGGAGAAAGAGAAAAAGAGAAACATCGATTGGTTGCTTCTCACGCGCCTGCGCCTGCAACTGAGGACCCGGCCCGCAGACCCAGCCATGTGCCCTGACTGAGAATCAAACTGGCAACATTTTGGTCTGCAAGCCAGTGTTCAATCCACTGAGCCATGCCAGCCATGGCTGTCTTTTATTTCATTTTATTTTATTTTTATTTTTATTAGTTTTAGAGAGAGGAAAGATGAGAGAGAAACATTGCATTCATTGGTTGATTCTTGTGTGTGCTCTGACCGGAGATCGAACCCACAACCTTGGCTTATCGGGACAATGCTGTAACCAACTGAGCTACCCAGCCAGGGCTATTTGTCGTCTGTTGTCAACAGCACTGCTACGAATGCTGTTGTACAAATGTCTCTGTGAGCTCCTACCTTCAGTTCTTTCAGGTCCATGCCCCAAAGCGGAATTGCTAGATCGGGTGGTGAATTCTGTTTATAATTTTTTAAGGAACGGCCATGCTGTGTTCTACTGCAGCTGTACCATTCCACACTCCCACCGACACAGTGCACAAGCGCTCCAGTTTCTCCACATCCTCACCCCCAGTTTGTTGTTTTCTGTCCTTCCGGACAGCCATCCTAGTGGGTGTGGGGTGGTGTCTGTGGTTTGGATTCACACTTCCCTAGTGACTGGGCATGTTGAGCTTCTTTTCACGTGCTCACTGGCCATCTGTGTACCTTCTTTGGAGAAATGTCTACTCAAGTCCAAAGGGAACCATTTTGAACTATTTTAGCCATTTCTGTTTTATCTTCTTCTGTGATTTCCTTCTAAACAATATACTTATTCAGCCATGTCTTGGTGTTTCTGTTTGATAGGTAAAGATTTGCACTTTCGTCTCCCCAAGTCCTCCTGAATAGTTTTCTTGTTACTTTGTATATACCCTGGTTGCCTTTGCAACTTTGAATAACATACTCCTTTATTGCACGTTCCATTGGTAGACAGGATCTCTTGGCCCCTTGATTTGGAAGGTCAGGATATTTACCTCCACTCCCCATCTCCTGCCCCTTATCTCCCAACCGCAGCCAGGTGTGACTTCCAGATTCCTAGCACTTATAGTTTCCTAACTATTGTACAAGGAAGTCGTCTGGACTTTTTTCATAGGTTGATAATAAGAATCAACCTATGTTAAAAACAATCAGCCCTGGCCAATGTGGCTCAGGTGGTTGGAGCATCATCCCAGGGACTGGAGGGTCGCGGGTGTGATTCCCAGTCAGGGCACGTGCCTGGGCTGTGGGTTCGGTTCCCGTCAGGGCTTGTGCGAGAGGCAACAATGGATGTTTCTCTCTCGTAAAACCACAGGGACCGTGAACTGTGTGAGTCCTGCCCAGCGCACAGCAAACGTGCTGGGTTCAGGCAGAAAGCACCCCGGGGAGCTACGAGAAATGGATTTGGTTGAAGGAAGAGGGAGAAAGTTGAAGGGCCCGGACGGCCCACGTGCCCTGTTTCCCACACCTTCAAAGTGACCCGAGGATTCTGTTCAACATCTAAAACCAAGGCTCGGGGACTTCCACATCAGGCCTTCGCTATCCTTTCTCCCAGCCTTCCCCTCCCACGGAGCTGCGTCTACCAGGACTCTCACAGCTTTCCAGAGACGGAAAATCATTTCTCCTCCTAAAAAAAAAAGGTTTGCAACACCTAACACAGCAGAACGACTCAAAGCCCTCTGCACGAGGCTGACACCATTGCCCCTGTCTTGAAGACGACAACGAAGGCTGGCGAGGCTCCACGACGTCCCCAAAGCCACAGAGTGAGGCTGGGCAGAGCCTTGGCCTGTGCTCCCCATGCTCACTTTGGCCTGGGGTGAGTCGCTGAACCTCTCTCAGTCTCAGTTTCTTCACCCATTAAAGCACA
The DNA here is from genome assembly GCF_004126475.2 of Phyllostomus discolor. Taxonomy (NCBI): domain Eukaryota; kingdom Metazoa; phylum Chordata; class Mammalia; order Chiroptera; family Phyllostomidae; genus Phyllostomus; species Phyllostomus discolor. The sequence goes on along the minus strand of NC_040910.2, from coordinate 101,303,494 downwards.
TACAAATTCCAAGGCACGCCTGTTCCTTGCAGCGGGATTGTGTGGGCCAGAAAGAACATCCTTGAAGCGTCTGACTTGTGGGAAGTACCTGAAACCGACGGCTGTGATTCCACGCATGCGAGCCTGGGAAGGCAGAACAAATCCAGTACGTGGAGAGGATGAACTCAGCCCCCTGGTTCCCCAAGAATGGCCCTCAAACTAGCGAGGTAAGTGGAAGGGCCTCCAAGATCAGTACCCACCCCTCACTTCACAGGCCCAGAGAGGGGCCACGACTTACCCAGGGTCACCCAGCAAGCCAGTGGCAGCGCGTGCTAGGCAGGTTGATACCCCAGACTTGGGGCACTCGCCCTCACCCCACGTGCCTGGGCTGGGCTGTCAGATGCAGTGAGTTGGTCTCACCAGGACGGTGCAGGCTTACAAGCAGAGCTCCTCACGGTCACTCCGCTCCCCTGTCTCCCTCTCGGCTCCCTCCCCACACAATGTGAAGTCGGGACTCTCCCGGAGAGCCTGGGCCCCAGGGGGGTTGGAGGTTCTACCAGGGTCATAAGGATAAGCAGCATAGCCTCCTTCCCATTTGAGCCAAAGTTCCCCAATAACTGCGCAGGTCTTTCTTCTCAGGTCAGACCCCACGCTGAGCTGTCCCTTCCGTCTGGCCCAGCTTTTGTCACCACCTCTGGGTCACGAAAAGGGAGGCCACCCTGCCAGGCCTTTCTCCTATTGCTCTCCCTCACCCTTCTGGAGAAAGGGTCAAGGCTGGAGACAGACAGTGTGGGCCTGGCACACGTGCTTACTCTGGTGGCCCAGTGCCACCTTTGCCAGCCAGGACCAGAGATGGGCCGTCACCTCTCCATCCTGCAGCCACACCTCGGCTGGCTCCGAGGACCATGAAGGGGGTCTGGAGTTAGAGTGAGCTTGCTTTGCATTCACACCTGCGGCAGCTCACAGACCGTGCCGTGGGCAGGGGAGAGACAGTGAAGCAAAGGCTGCAGTGTGCCTTGAGGCCACCTACCTGCCTGTGCAGGTGGGAGGATGAAAGCAGAGGCCCAGGGAGAGGGATGGCAGGCGGCCCCATGGGAGATAGGCTGGCCTCCCTTCTGACACTCACGTGGGCCTTCTGCTGCTGTCCCAGGGCCCTCCCATCTCCACCCCTTCTCTGCTCTCTGGTTCAGCTGGCAGGCCCTAGGAGCCCAATCCTGGGGGCGGGGTGGAAGTTGGTGGGGGAGGTGACAGCACGTGACCCGCTCGCTAAACTGGTCTCAGTCTCACCAAGGGGTGCTTCACCATCGCCCCGCATTCACGCTCTACTGGCTCCCCTGTACGGAAGTCAACAAGATCATGAGCCCCAAAACCCAGGTCCCTGGAGGCTGGGAGGGGAGCCTGCCTTGGGCTGCAGCCAGGGCCTCTCGAATCCAGAGAGAAATCAGGGCAATCCTTCGAGGGTGGGAGGGGGAGGGCTGCGATCTGCGGTCCGAGCTGATTTCGCCCCGCCCCGCCCCACCCCGCGCCGCGCGCTCCGCGCTGGCCACCCCCCTTGGCTGTCTTTAAAAGTTCTCTTCGGCCGGGACACTGGCGTAGGGAGCCACGGCTGTCTGCGTCGGGATGCTGCGTGTCTGGAGGCTGTGCACCGGCCCCCGCGGGGTGCTAGGAACGCGCACCGTCCTCTCTCGGGGTTGGCAGGAAGCAAGGTTTCGGGGCGTCCGTCCCCTCAGGTACGGAGCCTGAGGAAGAGAGGGGCCCGGCCAGTCTCCGGGAGTGGGGGGGGGGGGGGGGGGGGGTGGTTCCTGCAGGATTTCTTTGGGGGCTGATCCCACTCCGGCCGGGAGGCCTGCAGCTGCTGCACCTCTGGGTGGCCCTCGGGGGAGCAGGTACGCCGCACCTAGCACATAGGCAACAGGAAATAATGGTCCAGTTGTTGCAGATAGGGACTTGGCTGGCGGCCGGCAATGACCCTGCACTGATTCCGGGTTCTGGTGCCAGACTCGAGATTCTTAGGTTCTTGGGCTCACAGAGCGCCGGCAGCATGGATGGGCCTTTAGCGGTCTAGCTTGAGGGAGAAGGGTAGGGGCAAGGCCTGGGCTCTGTCCCCAGGGCACTGCTCCTGAGCGGGACCCCCTTCAGGGATAAACTTGTGGATTTTCACCGGGGTCCTGCCCATCCCAGGCCTAAACTCAGCAGCCTCCCCTCTCATCATTACGGACTGACATACACTGCTTTCGAGCCGTGCAACTTACTGGGCCTATTTTCCTTTGTCTTCGGTGCGAAGGGTGGGGTGGGGGCTCAAAGGTGGAGGATGCTCTGCAGCAGTTAAATAAGTAACAATAAGTCACACTGCCTGCCCGTCAGATCGCTCCTGGGAAAGAGTGTCGCTTAAGCAGAGCTGGGCTTCCCCGGATGCGTTCAGTGGTGGCGGTGTTTGCCTTCAGCACCTGGGAAGCCTGGGCACCACTGAACCTGTCCTGCCACTCAGCTGTGCCAGGTACTAAGTCTGGGGTCAGGACACAGTTTTGGACACCAGATCTCAGAGCGTGGGCCTGGGCATGGCAAAGGGACGAGAAGCCCAAAGAAACTTCTTATCTGAAAGAGCTGGTTGGCTTTAAAAAATAATAATAATTGGGTGGTGGAGGTTGGAGGGAGGTACAAATTCCTCTTTTGGCTAAAATTCCAAGATCACAATGTTTTGAGCTTGCTTTGAGGTCACTCTGCCTAATTTTCTGGGGAAACCTAGACTCCAGCCTGGTCCGTAGGTGAGATTCTGGCGCAGAGAGCCGGGCTATCTCCCAGCTGGTCCCTCCTGACTCCCAGGGCCTCTCTAGGCCAGCTCAACCACTGTGCTTCCCCGTCGCCTCCAGGCCCCACGCTGGACCCCTGGGTGCCCTCTTATACTGAGAAGGCTCTAAGGACTGCTACCCCCCAAAGTGTACAAGTTCCGTGATGCTAAATTAGGCCATCTCTGGATACCTGGCAACATTTCTGACCTTTGACTTTTTGTGAGTATGAACCAAACAGGTCACCCTCCTATGATTGGCTTGCCATTTCGGGGCAAGGGCAGCCAGAGGAAAAAAAAAAAAAACCCTATTTGTCTAGAGAGAGAAGATTTTGAAGTCTTTTGGCCTAATTCCTCCCCAACCCTTCCACTCCCACTTTCCCATTCAGAAACCCTCAGGAGTCTCAATCATGCAACAGACATTTCTAAAGCCTGTGCCAAAGCCCCTGGTGGGTGCTGCAGCTGAGGACGCCATGGGACCCAGCCCTCCAGGGACTTGCAGTCTAGCAGGCAAAAACATCAATCCGGGCGACCGTGGCTCAGTGGTCCAAGTCAAGCGGTGTGCACACTCCTGGACTTCTGTCCTTTGATCTTCCTGATCTGGTCCCTTATAGCCCAATTTCTCGCTGCCTAATACCTAGGCCTCTTATTTATCAGAGTTCCAGTTTTGCCTGTTAGGAGAGATCAAGGCTGCTCTTGAGTTACAGCCCTGGCACTCCGCCTGTTTGCCGCATAACCTTGGCTCATAACCTAAGTACCGTGAGCTTGTCACTAATGCTACTTATATTCACAAAGGTGTGCTCTTCTCATTCTTTCTATTGGGTGGGGCAGGGCTGGGCCCTGAGAACCTTCCAATGATGTCTGGGTAGGGATTCCAACCGATTTGAAAGTAGGAGGGGATCCCCTTCTCGGTGGCCTCTCTCTTGCACCTGCTTCTCTCTCCTGGCCAGTTGCCGAGATGGTATTCTCGGCCTCGCCACAAGTCTAGTCCTTGGATCTTCTGGACACTCCTCTCTCGATCAAGGTCAGGGCTGTCCAGAGCCCTTTTCCCCAGAATGAAATAAGAAGCTGTCCGTTGCTCTCCAGATCTTCTGAACCACCAGCAACTTCCCCTTGCCACGTATCATCCCCTTCCCCAGGGAGGCCCCAACTCTGGGGCTTCAGAGGGTCTTGGAGGGAGCAATCCAACACTGAGTCCTTGATGGACTGGGGGTGAACAGCCTTCTCCTCCCGATCTCTAATGGGGGCCTCATTGCATCCATCTAGGGCAGCGATTTCCAGCCAGTGTGCTGCACGAATTTTTGAAAGATGCAATACCTGACTATTCAGTGAGGGGCACGGACCCCTTTTCTCCCTTAGATCATCAAATGAAAAAAATGACAGCAGCCGATACAACAATAGCTGTCCAGTGGGAAGGAATCAAAATTATACCTATTTTCCTTCAGATCGGCAAAAAAAGATTTTTGGGAGGGATGCCGCAGGTTCTCAGTAATTAGTGTATGTGTGCTGGGGGATGAAAAGGGTTGAAAAGCGCTCATCCAGGGGGTTGGGAGCACGTGGAGCTGGGAAAGTCGGAGGGAGCGGTGACTCCGGCCTCTTAGGATCCGGCGTGGTGCTCGGAGCCGGGGCTCCAGGGACTCGGTGCCGACGGTTGGGGCAGAGAGTAAGCGGCCTTCCCGGGCTCCCCGCCAAGGGGCTGGCTGTAACTAGAGGGACGATTATCAGAAACTACGCAATGCTACCCCCACATGAGGGGATTGTATTAAGCCAGGAAGTGTTTTGGATGGGAACCATAGTAATTACACAAGGTCGACTCTTCTCATCATTCCCCAAAGATGATTGACAAGTGATTTGGTAATGACATCCCTGTGCAAGGGATAGGGATAATGGTATCCCTTATACAAGGGGGCCCTCCACTCTAAATGAAACAATAGAAAATGAACTATAAGCTTGGCCGTTGCAGTCTGTGAATGATACACATTGGTTTTAGTTATCCTCTCCTGCCTTGCACGAAGTAGGTGTACAACCTACTGTGGAGGGAGCGGTGGTGGATACAAACGTGTTTTCACCAAGTTCTTTGCCTTAAAAGGCATCTGTGGGGAAGTCTGTAGACTCGCTGACTTAAGGCAGAAAGGGTGCTGCTACACCATGGATGTCAATCAAAGCAGGAGAGAATCTGATTTGTAGAAATAGGCCTAGGGGAGGTGTCCTCGGGAGGCCTGCACCCATCAGTGATAGGGCTATCCTGAGTTTGAAATACAAAGCCTACAGACTTGTATGAAACCTTGCGCTTATGCTTGAACTCTTGAATCTGGGTATGAAGCCCTCCTCAGCTCCCTGAGATTATTTTATCTACTCAATCTACAGACAGAAACTCTAGAGCCAGGCAGATCTGGGTTCAAATGAACCACTTTCTAGCCGGTCGCTTTGGCACTGAAGATGAACTTGACTTGTCCAATGCGTCCTGTTGCAGTGAGGATTTAATGAGATTATGTAAGAAAATTCTTAACCCACAGCCCGGTGTCAAGGAGAGCTTCAGCTCAATGCAGGGATGAATTATTACACAGATGCCACTTGGAAAATAGTGGCCCCGCACATTCCTGCAGTGACCTCAAGGCCCACAGTTCAACAGCCTCATCAGGAGGGGAGGAGGGACTGGCCCAACCGCCCAAACCCAGGCAGAGCTGCTCTCGGTGCATTGATAGGAAAGCCTGTGCTTCTGCTGAGTGTTAGGATTAAGGGTTACTTTCTTCTCTTTCCTGATTCTTGCTGCACAAACCAAAAACCCTGGACGTCATTTCACTCATTGAGTTGGCCTTGCTAGGGGAAGGTCTGATAATTGACAGGAACCAGCAATCCATCTTGCCTGCTGCCCTCCCTTACTAAATAAACAAGTCGTGTTTGTAGCTGACAAAGTGTGTTTTTTGAACCTGGTTGGCATGCGTGTGCTTCTCACCTTGGAGTTGAGTGACCGCAAGCACATGTCCTACCACTTCTAATTCAGTATGGCTTACGCAAGTCGCTCCACTTTTCTGGGCCTCGTGGGGTCTTTGGAAAACAGGCCACTTAGATAAGAAGCACTCTACAGTTCTGTAGACGTTCTCTGATTCCTAAGGAGACAGGGCTTTGAACCTGGCCTCTGAACCCAAGAGGGCTATGGTTGAAGCATACAACATTCATACTTAGGTGAAGTGTTTCTCTGTGATTCCCCCTCATCCTCTGGCAGCGATTGCTGGTACCTGCCATTTATCAAGGGGTTTGACCCTAGAAAGCTAAGATCCAGACCTTGTATGTAGCTTAGTGATCCCACCAGGGGGTGAGTACCCTGAACGAGCCCCTACTCCCGACTCCTGTGTGTTTTTCCTGGGGGTCCCATCCAAGTGGCCCAAGGGAAAAACCTGCAGCATGAATGCCTCCTGATCCCAAGTATTTCAGGCTTTTGAAAATGTCCTCTGTCTTCTTGAGTCTACTGGACTCAATAATTGTTTGTGTGCTTTCTCTACACACACGCAAGCACACGTAAACCAGCGATTTCGTTCCGGCTCCTAAAAATGGAAGCTTCCATCAATGCAGAGTACCTTGCTCAAACCTTATCGAAACTCTTACCTCTTGGGAGTTCTTTGTGTTTTGCATCCTTTGCAGGCTGTAGACTCCTTCAGGGAGGCTATGTTAGATCGGTGGAAAGGTATGGGGCTTTATAGTATCATTACATACAGTAAAATGTACAAATCTTACATGTACAATTCGGCAAACTTTAACAAACATGTGCACCCATTGCTCAACACTCCAAGATGCAGAACTGGTCCACCACTCCAAAACAGTGCCATTCAATAGAACTATAATGTGAGCCACATACATAACTTAAAGATTTCTAGCAGCCATATTTTAAACGTAGTAAGAAGTAGGTGACATTAATTTTAATGATATATTTTCTTTAACTTAATGTAGCCAACGTATCATTTCAACAGGTAATCAACGTTGTAAAAATTGCTAGTGAGATATTTTACATTCTTTTTCTTTTTCCCATGAAACCTTTGAACACCTGCGGGACACCTCAATTCAGACTAGTGTTCCAGAGCCACGTGTGATGAGTGGCTACCGTGTATGATAGATAGCACACCCCTAGGAATTTCTCTCATGCCCCTTTCCGGTCAATTCCCTTCCCCAACCGGAGGCTACCACTATCCATTTATTTATAATCTCCACAGGTTAATTTTTACCTATTCTTGAACTTTAGAGCATACACTCTTGTGCCTGACCTCTTTTGCACAGAAACCACGGGATGCTTTTGGAAGGAGCAATGATCCTGGCAAACATTCACGAAAGCGTGGGTTATACACTAAACAACTTAGCTTTCTTTGACGACCGTGGGGAAATGGACATGGTCTCATCTGCCCAATATTTCACCTCTTGCCCGTGGCAGTAAAAAGGCAAGCGGAGCAGTGGGGGCCCCAGAATAGGTCTTGCAAATGTGCCAAGGGGCCGTCCCAGCCGGGAGCGATGGGACAGTGTGATTTCCATGCCTGCTGGACTGGGCAGCCCAGTTATATACCTTGGAGTCCCCGATATTATATACTCTAAGAACTTGTTTAAATTCAACCTTTTATTTGAAGATAGTGAACATTCACGTGCAGTTGTAAGAAATAATAGAAACAGATCCCATGTAGTCTTTATCCAGGTTCCCCTAATAGTAACATCTTGCAAAACTGGAGCACAGAATTACGACAAGGGCCCTGGCTGGTGTGGCTCAGGAAATGAGGCAATGAGACTGTAGACTGAAGAGGCAACCACACATCGATGTTTCTCTCCCTCTCTTTCTCCTTCCCTTCCTCGCTCTCTAAAAATAAATCAATTTAAATCTTTTTTAAAAGTTTTTAAACTTTTCCCCAAACTCCTTCCCCAAATCTTTAAAAGTTTTTTTTTAAGATTTTATTTATTTGCCCTGGCTGGCGTAGCTCAGTGGATTGAGCGCGGGCTGCGAACCAAAGCATCGCAGGTTCGATTCCCAGTCAGGGCACGTGCCTAGGTTGCAGGCCACAGCCCCCAGCAACCGCACATTGATGTTTCTCTCTCTCTCTCTCTCTTTCTCCCTCCCTTCCCTCTCTAAAAATAAATAAATAAATAAAACTTAAATAAATAAATAACCCCTTTTAAAAAAAGATTTTATTATTTTTTAGAGAGAGGGAAAGGGAAGGAGAGAAACCTCCATATGTGGGAGATATATGCATCAATCAGTTGCCTCTCACACGTACCCACCTACAACCTGGCCCACAACCCAGGCCTGTGCCCTGACTGGGAATCGAACCCAGCACTCAATCCACTGAGCCACACCAGCCAGGGGTATGTGCGGTTTATTGGACTTAGCATAATGTCCTTCAGGTTTCATCCATATTGTCACAAACGGAGTTTAGCTATTCCCCCAACCCCCGCAAGCTGGGTTAAAGTTAGAAAGGGAATTTATTACCTATTGACAGTGGAAAGTCCAGAGGTAGCTGGACAACTGCCTAGGAATTCAACTGCCTCAAGATTAAGTTGGCCACTGTGACTGCCTGTTTGTCTCCCACTGTCTCTCCTTCCCCCTCCCTGGTTTTCCTTGCGTTGGCTTTCTTCTTAAGCAGGTTCTCTCCTCATGGTTGCTCTTGCAACTATCACTTCCACAAACCCAAAGAAAAGAGCATTTCTGCTTCCCAGTGAGCAGACATGGGTGCCTTTATTGACCTAGCATACACAAAGCAGGAGGCTTTGGCTAGAAATAAGATAAAGCTTTATTCATGGCTCGTAGGGTTTGCAAACTGGAAACACAGCTAGGCGATACACGGAGTGTTCTGAAGAATGAAAAGCTAGTGGTCCCTGCAGTAAAGATTGAATTCTTGAGAAGAACCAGTCCTGTATTCTAAGCCTCTGGGTTGTTCCAAAATGGTAATCTTCCGGATATCCGGTGGGCACACGAACATTCTTTAGTCCTTCAGGGGGTAACCAGAGGATTATCAGTAGGGTATCTATATAAAACTTTAAGTTCCTGGGCTAGTTAAAGCAAGAATAGAATCATTTTGCCCTGACCGGTATGGCTCAGTTGGTTGGGCATTGTCCCGCAAGGCCAAAGGTCACCGGTTTGATTCCGGGTCAGGGCACATGCCTGGGTTGCAGGTTTGATCCCTGCTTAGGGTCACATACAAGAGACAACTGATTGATGTTTCTCTCCCTCTCTTTCTCCCTCCCTTCCCCTCTCTCTAAGGAATAAAATAAAAATTAATAAAGAAAACATTTTTTAAAAGAATAGAATCATTTTCTCATGCCTCCACCACTTGATTTCAGTAATTCAGCAGCTTGACTGAAGTGACTCCATTTTATGTCTTCACTTTACTCCTCATCCTCTACAGGATGCCTGTGAGGTAGGGATTTGGGGGGCACAGTCTCTCTGGAGGGGGGTCATGGTGACCCCTGGAAACCACCTCAGCAGTTCTTTAGGTTTGTCAACCTGTGGACAGCTGTGGGTGCGGACTCACGGGATCTTAAAGCCCCGCAAGTCTTGGCTATTTTCTGCTCACACCCACAGGAGCCACCTGGCTCAGATGGCTCGCCGCAATCCTTTGAAAGAGATTGTCTGGGTACTAGATAACATTCCCTCGAGAATAACCACTGATTCGGTCCCCGAACTTTATAGGTAGGGAAGCTGAGGCCTAGGGAGGATAAACCCTGTGTCTTATTTTGGATTCCCCCGAGAAGAAGGACTTGGATGCAGACGGCTTGTCCGTGATCCTAGGAAACAGGAGGAGCCAGAGGAGGAGAGAGGGAGGAGAGCCAGCACCAGCTGTGTTATCGAAGTCCTCACCCCAGGCAGCCATGGTTTTGCTCCCCAGGACCTCTGGGAAGGCCCAGCGGCCCCCCAGAACTGTCCAGCTACAGGAAGGGAGTCTTGAGGAAGTCCCTGAACAGACAGACCCCCAAGGAAGTGTCCCAGCAGCCAAAACCACAGAGAGGAGATGCACTGAGGAGATGTGACACGGGACACCAAAGGTGTCTGTGACAGTCACTCACCCAGCCAGCAGCACAGCTGGGATGAGTCCTCAGGCCTCCGACACCAGCCTGGCGCCTGCTTACTGCCTGCAGAGCTTCGGTGGGACCCCACTGGGCGACTCACCCTCACCCCCAGCTCCCCCAGCTCCAATTCCAGAGTCAAGGCAGGGCTGCCTCCTCATCCGTGGCATCGTGACCCACCCTCCTGTGAGATGGCAGGGTTTCCTCTGCTCCCCGTCCCCCCGGCTGGCACACCTTATTTTCCCCAGAAATTCTCCTCCACAAACCATAGACTATGGTTTAGCAGCTGCAGAACTGAACCATCAGGATTGGCTCTCGGGCCCACACCACCCAGTGGTGGCCCAGAGGTGGCCGAGGAGACCAGAACTTGGAGCGTGCCCTTTCTGGTGGGACCCGAACCCTGCTGCATGCTCCATAGGCCCAGCCAGGAGCCCAGCACCTGCCACCCAGGGTGAGCAAGTGAGCACATACAGCCCTCAGCACTCGGCGCCTGGACTTCTGGAGGCGTTTTATGGTTTTGTCTCTTTAATAATTACCATATTTTTCGGACCAGAAGACGCACCTAGGTTTTAGAGGAGGAAAATAGGGGGGGAAATTTTTAAGCAAAACATGGGGTAAAATATTTAATAACATAAATAATATTGCACCAATGTAAATGTAAAGATACATTTGGACTATAAGGCGCACCTCCCTTTCCCTCCCAAACTTGGGAACGTGTGTCTTATAGCCCAAAAGTACGGTAATAGACTTAGCTTTTGTAGTGCAGTTCTGGAGTTACAGAATAACTGAACTGGTTGAGCTAGCGCTTCCTACACCTGCCCCGCCCTGACACCACGGTTTCCTGTTGTTAACATCTTGCAGCAGCATGTGTTACAGGTAGTGCACCATCCTTGACCCGTTACTGTGGACTGCAGTCCCTAGTTTACATTAAGGGCTGGTCCCTGTGCCGGACCCACCTACACTGTGACAAACGCCCAGGGGCTTTTTTCCATCAGGAGGATGTGGTTCCAGGACGAGGCCGTTGTTCTAGCTCCTCTCAGGCAACCTGTCTGTTGGGCCAAAGCTGCGCGATTTGCCTCGGTCTCCTTTCCTGGTGTGTTTGCACCAAGGCTCCAGGGTGCTGGCGCTGAGTGGGAGCTGCAGAGTGGGTTGCGGAAAAGAGCCTTCTCTCTGGTTATGGACACCGAGTCAGATTCCGGTTTGGATCTCCCAGCGGGGAAGCCTCCCCTAAGTTCAATGGCGATGGTTCCTGGGGATGGATGGGGTGGGTCCGACAGTTTTAGCCGTGACCCCTAAGGACCTACCTCCCAGATGGGTGTGCCAGGCCATTGATGTGGGGGAGGCTTGGCCCGGGGCAGTGGAGCCCATGGCGCCTGTCCCCACAGTTCCAGAGAGGTGGACCACACTGCCACCCTGCCCATCGGAGGCCTTAGCTACGTCCGGGGCTGCACCGAATCTCGTCTGATCTACAAGACCGTGGGACAGTGCCTGGCTGCCACAGCACAGAGGTTCCCAAACCAAGAGGCCTTGGTTGTCCTCCATGAGGATATCAGGTTGACCTTTGCCCAGCTCAAGGAAGAGGTGGGTCCTGACCTTGAATCCTTCAAGTGGACAGGTGCTAGTCCCCAGGCTTCTCTGGCCGAGGGGAGCCACAAGGGCAGCACCTGACCGTGGGGCAGGGTGCTGGGGATGCCTGGGAACCTCAGGGGATGTCCAGAGACAGGGACAGGGCTGAGGCAGAGGCTGCCCAGAGGCCTCCTGCATCAGTCGCTCCTGGGGCACTTCTTAACTCTGCGTATTCCATGCCCAACTCCCGTTCCACTGAGGCCTTGTATCCAGGCGGTTCCAATGTGACCACCTGGGCCGAGGGCTGAAGTGGGCATCATGGCCCCTTCCTGCTTGCCCACCCCTCACCCCTGTGCCCTGTCTGTTTCCACCAGGTGGACAAAGCTGCCTCTGGGCTCCTGAGTATCGGCCTTTGCAAGGGTGACCGGCTGGGCATGTGGGGACCGAACTCCTATGCCTGGGTGCTAATACAGCTGGCCACCGCTCAGGCAGGCATCATTCTGGTGAGGAGGGGCTGGCCTGGCACAGCTGGGTATGCAGGGGGGCATCAGGAGGGCATCGTTCAAAGGAAGCCTGCTGGCTCCTTGGCCTCAGAACCAAACCAGTGCTTGGATGGGTATTTGGGTCATTTTCTTCCGAAGCCACCAAGGAGGCCCAGAGGGGCAGGGTGCCTCCTCTGTCTACACCATGTTTCCTGAGGGGTACGGGGGCAACGAGAGGGACAGAGTCTGCCCAGGACACTGATGTACCCTTGCAGGTATCTGTGAACCCAGCCTACCAGGCCATGGAGCTGGAGTATACCCTCAGGAAGGTAGGATCTGTCCCTGATCTGGAGGGTGGGTCTTTTGGTTGTCACCGTGGGCCGATGGGGTGGGGAGGGCACGCACAGCCGGGCCATACCCACAGTCTGCCCGTCCTCGGGCTGTGAGTGGGCGGGAGGAGGAGGTAGTTGGGCAGACGCAAAGCTGGCGTGTGTTGGGGATGGTGGCACATGCATGTGTCACGGCAGTGGAATGTGAGTGAGTCAGTGTGGGCGTGTTAGAGGCATGAGTGTGTTGTGTGTTGGGGTAGTGGTGCATGTGTGCTGGCGTTCAGTCCACCAAGCCACACCAGCCAGGGCCAGAGAGAGCAACTTCTAGTGCAAGCTCCACCATATCCCTGGCGTGGGGCGTTCTGCTGACTGCGTGGGTGGGGGGCTCCCGTTCCACAGGTGGGCTGCAAAGCCCTCGTGTTCCCCAAGCAATTCAAGACCCAGCAGTTCTACAACATCCTGAAGCAGATCTGTCCCGAGCTGGAGAAGGCCCAGCCAGGGGCCTTGAAGTGTCAGAGGTGGGGATGTCGCTGGTTGGGAAGGGTACATTATGTGGCATCCTGGCCCCTGCCCCCCCGCCCATACCCACCCCCGGGGAGGAGGCTGGTGTCTCCGTGCCCCCTCCCTCAGTCCCTGACTCTCCACCCTCCCTGCCCCCAGGCTCCCAGATCTGACCACGCTCATCTCAGTGGACACCCCTCTGCCAGGGACCCTGCTCCTGGAGGATGTGGTGGCAGCCGGAAACTCAGAGCAGCGTCTGGCCCAGCTCCGGCACACCGAGCAGTTCCTGTCCTGCTATGACCCGATCAACATCCAGTTTACCTCAGTAAGGCAAAGGTGTTTGTGATTCAAGCCCAGGCTGGCATGCTGACCCCTGCCTGCCCCTGTGACCCTTGCCCGTGAATGAGGACACAACGGGTGAGGTCAGAGTACAAATGGCTCTCCTGGGCCTGGCTGTAGCCGTTCTCTCTGCCCTGGAAAACATCAGCAACCAGTGTGCTCGCCACATGCCCCCTTCCCCTGGCCGTCTTGTCCCCAGCACAGGGGCAGATGCACTGTGCCACTACAGGTCAGAGCTGGTGCAGCCTGCTCCCTCATTTAGCAGATGAGGAAACTGAAGCTCAGAAGGGACATCTTCTCGTGAGCCACAGAGTCCTCTGAGCCACCTTATCTGCCACATTTCCGATCTCATCACCCGGCACCGTGCATTCCCGCGGTAAAGCTTTGAGAACGCCTACTGAATGCATGCGTGGATCTGGGGTGGCAGCCCCAGTCTCCCGACTCCCGGCCCCGCAGTCCCGTGCCTGTCCACGCAGTGGCCCGGGGGTGAGGGAGGCGGAGAGAAAGAGGCCGAGTGTTCTCTGTTTGTCTTGTCAGGGGACCACAGGCAGCCCCAAGGGGGCCACCCTTTCCCACTACAACATCGTCAACAACTCCAACTTCTTAGGCAAGCGCTTGAAACTGAACCTGAAGGTGAGGGGGGTGCTGGCTAAGACTTACTGGCGCCCTGCATGGGTGGGGCCCCGCTGGGCTCTCCCTGCCGGCCAGAGGGACCAGCTGCTGGAGCTTCCGGCTGCAGGACAGACCTAGCCTCTTGCCTCCCTCTCCAGACACCAGAGAAGCCGAAGATTATCCTGCCCGCCCCCCTGTACCACTGCCTGGGCTCTGTGGGGGGCACAATGGTGAGCGTGCTACACGGCGTCCCCTTCGTCCTGTCTTCTCCGGTTTTTAATGGCAAGAAGGCGCTGGAGGCCATCAGCAGAGAGAGGTGGGCATCAGTGGGCAGCCACCTGCCGGCTCATGAGACCCTCCTCTTCCTCCTCCCTCCTGGGACCTGGTCCCGCTCCACATGTCTCCTCCCCCTGGCCAGGAGAAATGGAGGCAGGGTAGCGGGGGACACCGGGACAGCACCAGCTCCTTTTTCCAAAGGACATCTCCTGCCCTTTTCCCACAGTTGCAGCCTCGGCCCTTCCTACAGGTTCAAGGTGGGGTGGGTGAGAAGAGGGAGACCCATTTGACTCCCAAACCTGACTTTGAGATGCCACCCCTCCTTACACAGGGGCACCTTCCTGTACGGCACCCCCACAATGTTCGTGGACATTCTGAACCAGCCCAACTTTTCCAGCTACGACATCTCAGCCATGAGAGCAGGTGGGATGGGGCCAAGGGTGGCCAGGCCAGGACTGGCCCGAGTGAGCCCGATATACACCCAGTCCTTTATGTAGGAGGCGAGAAGGTCACTGTAGGAACGTGGATGGGAGGGAGGCAAACTCCCAGCAACTCTGGACACAAGCTCAAGTGCAGGAACTGGTCCTGGGCCAGGGAAGACAGGGAATGTTCTTCCCCAGAAAGACCTGCAGGCGAAGGGGGCCCACTGGGCCTGGAGAGGGGGGGAACTGTGTCAGCCCTCTTTCTGATTCAGGTGTCGTCGCTGGGTCCCCTGCACCCCCAGACCTGGTCAAAGAAGTCATAAACAAGCTGAACGCAAAGGACCTGGTGGTGAGTGAGGGCTGGGGCGGGGGTGGGGGCGGGAGGCAGGTCGGCTTGGGATGAGAGCACGTGCACAGGAGTGAGGACGAGCCTGGGCCGGTCTCCAGAGTAGACCCTCTCGGCCCACCTTCCTTCCAGAAAGCAGACGTGAGAAAATGCAGCCTGGCCTCATCTGCATCTGGCGAGTCATGGAGATAGCGAACAACGGGGAGTAAATACTATACATACACAAATTTATACTTACAGGAACCTGGGGAAGGCATGCAGCATGGGGGGTGTTTGGCAAAGCACCAGTATCCTGCTAGAGCACCCTGGCAGGAAGGGGGTGGCAGAGTTGGAGTATGGGCTTATGGCCCTTCCTGGAAACAAGGGGCAGGGCAAAGATCTGATGTTTGTTTCCAAACGGAAGGGTCAGGGGAGCAGACGGAAGGATGGCCATCCTGATGACCACTCAGTTCCGGTTCTGAAGGACTTGGGGGTCTCGGTGCAGCTTCTTTGAGAGGAACCATGGTGGAGGGGCCAGGTGTGACGGAGCCCTCGCTGTCACGTGGAGATGGTGGAGCTGGGTCCCTGCTGGAGTCCCGAATCCCCCGGCCAGGACATGTCTAGGTGTGGACAGCTCTGTGCATCAGCAGAGGCTGTGGAAGAAGGTGGGGTCGGAGGTGGGGAGGTCAGTAGTTTCTCCAACAGAAGGCAGAAACCAGCCACCGGGACCGGCTGGATCAGGACCTGCGGGGAAGCGCGGATCGCTGCCAGGACTCCAATGACCCCGACGATGTTGGAGAGAGTGGTGGGAGCCCTGGGCGGTGTCATTTCCCCCTTTAGAAGGGGGCCCCGGTCTTCCCCTCTCCTCCCCAAGAAACTGGAGGGTCTGCATGGCACCCTGTGGGGAGGGAGCACCCTGGGGCACCCTCCTCACTGGCCAGAATCTCCACAGAGGGGAACGAGGACCCGCCTGCCCTGTTCCCACCTGTTTAATGGCGGCTGGCTTTCTTGGACCTCTTAGTGGGAAACTTGCAGCTGCGGAAGGCGTCCGTGTCACGGATGTGCTGGCCCCTGAACTTGGTGGGCGAGGCACAGGTGGCATCCGGGCGGGAAGCCTTAGCTTCCAGCCACCTGGAGAGACAGAGAGAAGCCGGGGCTGGGGAAGAGATGTGGCAGTGATGGGGGAAGGGACACGGCCGCTGTGGGACCGGGACCGACTTGGCTCCGGGGTAGTCTGGGGACCGTCATCTACATTTTACAAATGTAGGAACTCGCAGAGCCCCGCGCCTGTCAGACAGCAGATGCGGGACAGATGCCCGGGACATCTTAGCGCGGGGCCAGCGCATCTCCACTGTATCACAGGAGGGCGGGTTCTGGGGACGGCATGGGGGTGCGCTCACCTCCGGAGGCCCCGGAGCTGGCAGGTACACTTCCAGGGGTTGTTGGTGAGAGTGAGGGTCTCCAGGCTGTCGAAGGGGAAGTTGGAAGGCAGCTGGTTCAGGCGGTTGTTCTCCAGATGGACATTTTTCAGCGTGGTCACACCCAGGAAGGCACCGTCGGAGAACTGGGGGGTAAGGTGGGCATGAGTGAGCACCCTAGGCCCGCGTCCAGCCCCTCCCAGCTCGTGGCCCCAGAGGGGCAGGGTCCTTCTCTGGACACGAGCAGTAACACCTCGAGGAGTGTCACAATGTGACTAAGTCGTCTCTGATGATTTGATCCACACAACCACGTTGCTGAGATAGCTGGTGGTGCTCCCAACATGCAGATGGGGGGCGGGGGGAGCTAAGCCCCTTGCCCGGGGTCACAAGAGGGAGTCCACAGTAGCCGCGGGGCCGCACCCAGCTCCTCTGCCCCTGGCACCACACTTTCTGCACAAACACTGCCACTGGGGATGCGGCCAGGGTTTGGCCCCAGTGGCCCGAGCTGGCACACGGTGAGGCTGGTCAGTGTTTGGTGGGACGGGCAGTGGGCCCAGGCTCCCCACAGCCCCGAGGCTCTGGAACTTCCCCCAGCTCTGTCCTCACTGCTCCCTCACCGCCTGCCAGAAGCTATTTGTGGAGCCTCCTTGCAGGAGCCTCTGGCCGGGTTGGACAGCGCCAGAGGAAACCTCCTATTGGTGCCCACATCTTGGCCCAGGCGCCGCAGACCCTGCCTGGCCTCCCCTGTCCCTGATCAGTCCCTGTTGCCCCAGCTCTGCTGCATCCAGGAGGGCTGCTCTGGCTCCGGGAGTGGGGGGGCCCAGGGTACTCTGACTTCAGCTGGGGAGCAGCCAGGCTATGGAAGGGCAGCTCCATCCATGTAGACAAAAGTTGGCTGCCTACAAGGTATGATTCTGTCCTCGTCTCCATGCCCGTGGCCAGGGAGGGGTGTGAAGTCCTCTGATAACTGGACTGTTCTGACAACTGTCTCCCCCACCTTGCCCCAGTGCCTGCCCAAAACTCCTGGCCAAAACCCTTGTGCCAGAGCAAATTTTCCAGCTCCAAGAAGAGATTCCACCCAGACCCAAGGCAGCGCCACCTGGTCAGGTGCTGAGTATCACAGGGGAGGAAGGGTTCAATGAGGCTGCAGCCAGGAGATGGGTCTGAGGACTGGAGTGGGCAAAGGGCCGTCAGTAGTCTGGGGGACAGTGAGGCACATTTAGTCTCCCCTAGGGGGAGACACCCGGGGACCTGTGCCAAAGGCTGACAATGCTCTGTGGTTCTTGCCTTTGCCCTTCACGGAGTTCTTGGGTGCCATGCCTGCAGTCTGGGGAGGCTCTG
This sequence comes from Phyllostomus discolor, assembly GCF_004126475.2. Classification (NCBI taxonomy): domain Eukaryota; kingdom Metazoa; phylum Chordata; class Mammalia; order Chiroptera; family Phyllostomidae; genus Phyllostomus; species Phyllostomus discolor. The sequence goes on along the minus strand of NC_040910.2, from coordinate 101,286,081 downwards.
GTCCCCAGTCCCCACTCAGTTGAAATGCACCCAGAATGCAGTGGAATATGTGTGTGGAGGGGTGGGGGGGACGCGGCGGGTGGAATCCACCAGGGCCTCTAGGGGGCATGGAGGAGGTCTTCCTCTTGTATTTACCCCCCACCCCACACACTCCCCAGCCCCCCCACCCCACCCCTCAGCACACATGCACACCCCCCTCCAGGAACAGGGTCTCTTTGTGGGCCTGATCTGCCGGCTCCTCTGGAAGTCTCCTCAATAAACAAACCTCCCTTTATGGGGTGGTAGGTTTACTGGAGACGGGAAAAACAGCAGAGGAGGGGCAGAAGGCCCAACAGGAAGAAGTGGCTGCTGCCCACAGCGGGGGGTTTGGGAGAATCGGACGTACCTCCTAGGGACCGTCGGTGGGGCCAGAGCAGCTCCAGCTCCTCTTATAAGTAGAAATGCTGAGAGGGCATCGGTAAAGACCGGGGATGGGGGCAGCAGGGCAGGGTGGAAATGTGACAAGATAAGGGACAGAGCTCCTCACCTTGGAGACGGCCAGAGGGACAGAGGCGATTTTAGGGGAGAGGGAGTGGTGCCCAGCTGTGGCCCCGGGACCCTGGGCCTCGAGCCAGAGAAGAAGGAGCCAGGGCAGAGCTCCACAGCCAGGACCTCACCTTCTCCAGGTTGGTGTTGTCCAGCCAGAGGGTCTCCAGGTACCTGCCGAAGGACTGGAAGGCGTTGTCGGGAATGGTCTTCAGGGGGTTGTGGGACAGCTTCAGCTCCTCCACCACCCGCAGCTTGCTCAGCGCGGCCGAGGGGTAGCTGGACAGCTGGTTCTTGTCCAGGTAGAACTTGGCGAGGTTCTCCACGTCATCTAGGGCCCCCGGCTGCAGGGAGCTGAGCGCGTTTTCCGACAGGTAGAGCCAGCGCAGGTCCTTGGCGCCCTGGAAGGCGCCTGCCCGCAGCTCTCGGATCTTGTTGTTGTTCAGCTGCAGGATGAAGAGGTTGACCAGCGGGGACAGCAGCCCCCGGGGCAGCTCGGTCACCTTGTTGTGGTCCAGGTAGAGGTAGGTGAGCTCGGTCAGGTCGTCGAAGGCACCGGCGCGCAGCACGCGGATGTCGTTGTGGGACAGGTACAGGTAGATGAGCTGCTTGAGGCCGCGGAAGGCGCCGGCGCTCACCTCGCGGATCTGGCAGTGCTGCAGGTGCAGCGACACCAGGTTGGGCATGCCCCGAAACGAGTTCGCAGCCAGCACGGGGAAGTTGTTGCGCTGCAGGTTGAGCAGTTTGGTCTTCTCTGACACCTTGGGGATCTTCTGCAGTCCCACCTTGTCGCAGATGACGTGCTGCAGGTCGCCGTGGCAGTGGCAGTTCTGGGGGCAGGCGGCCAACGCCGGCAGCAGGCCGGCCAGGAGCCCGAGGCTGAGCAGGAGGATAGGGCAGGCGGTGGCCATGGCCGGACGCCTGGGGCCGGGCTGGGGGCAGCGGCGGCGGCGACGACAGCGGGACACGGGCAGCGGGAAGTCCTTGGCGCTCGGGTCTCCCGCCCTATTTATACGGTGGCCCTGACCGCAACTGACAGCGGGAGCCAGCTCCTACGTGGAGCACCGAGGCCACCGGGCTCAACTCCCTCCCGCCGGGTGATGCGCCCCCGCCCTCCACTGGGAGGGGGCGGGGCCCCTCCCTCAGCTGGCAACCCCGCGGGGCTGGGACCGCGGCCCTCAACCTCATCCCCTGCTCTCAGTCCCTGCTTCTTTTCAGACCTCCTAGCTCCTTTCCCCATGCCTTGGGGCGGGGGACTAGGGGGTGGCTTAGAGCCCAGTGATTGCACGGGGGTATGGAGGCGGTCCGTGAATGTATTTGTTTGCTTAAGTTTGAGCCTACTTGCCGCGCTGCCCACCCCCTCCACCGCCCCCATACACACTGGGCCGGGTGCCCTGGACCCGGCGAAGGAGGAAGCAGGGTCGGACAGTCGGACGCGAGTCTCGCCGCGGTTGGCCAGCCGGCAGTGCTTTAATGGGGCTCTTGTGCGGCGCCGGCCAAGCGCGCGAGCCGCCCTGGCGTCGGGCTCCCCCTTCTGGCTAGACAGGCCGCCAGCCCCAGGGAGATGGGAGCTCCTGCCCCACCCCTGGACTGGCCTCGGACTCCTCTCCACCAGCCTGAAGCTTGAGTTTCCCCTGCGACCACTCTCTCCTTTTTCCGTGGCTGAGCACCAACCAGAAAAGCATGTGTGCGTGTGTGTGCAGTGGTGGTGTGGGGGAGTGACCCACAGGACTCAAGAACACACCTGAAGGCCACAGGCAGGCAAGGAGTCAGGCAACTGAACAAATACAGTCTCACCCCCACCCCCTTTTAATCTCCTTAAACTATCCCATCCCCTCATTCCCATCCCCAGGGTGGTGGCCAGGGTGGCGCCAAGATGTACTTGGCAGAGGCTCCACCTGGGCAGTGGCCACAGGACTGGGAGGGCCGGCTGGTAAGGGGGCCCAGGGCCTGACTACAAGGGACCAGCCCTGGACAGCTCAGGCCCTGTGGGCAGCCCTGCCTCCGCTGACCAGACCTCTGTGCCCACTTGCCAGCCACCGTGTCCGGATTCCTGAGGAAAGGGGAGGAGAGCAATCAGGGTCCCAGGGAAACACACTGAGAGGACCCTGGCGAGGAGAGAATGGCTTTCCTGCTGTCAGCTGCACATCTGGGGCTCCCGTTTGTTAACAGCTCAATGTCCCAGCACCTCTGCCTCTTGACCCCTGGCCTCTACCAGCTGTGCCTCCTACCCCACCATTTACTTTCCTTGAGTCCCTTCCATCCCCTCGGGGTGGCTCATCCCATCCCTCTGCAGCCGGCCAGCTCCCTCCCAGCGTTCTTTCTGAACCCTCTAGATTGGTTATGGAACCACAGAGAACAGCCCTGTGACCTTCACTAGCTTTCCTGATGACCCCTTGGAGGAGAGGGCACACAGTGTGGGCAAAGTCATGCCTCACACAGAGGTGAGTCCCAGACCAGGACCCCAGACCCCACCCCCTGCAGAGAGCACTCCCTCTCCCCCGCAGCAGGGTCTTCCCCGGGCCTGGCCCCGGGCTCTCTGTGGGCTGAGGCCTGGGAGGAAGAGCTGGGCTGTGGCCGTGAGCAGCTGCCAGCCGAACTTCCCTGCTGCCTCCCTTCCTGTCTGAGGTGTGTTTTTGCCAAGCCCCACTGTCTGTCTCGGGGCAGCCAGGACGGCCTCGAAGAGGAGCCAAAGCACAGAGATTTTTTTTCCTACACAGCTCTCTCTCTCTCCCGTAGACCCCCTGCCCTCACTTCAGTAGAGTTCGTCTTTTCATTTGGTGTACACACTGGATTTCCCAAGCTGCCTGTCCCTTTGGGTGTCCCTTGCACCTCCAGGCTGACCCAGATCATCTCTCGTTCTCAAATCCCCAACCGTGACTCCTTTCCTGCTCCGACACTGGTGCTTTACGCCAGCCCACACCTGGTTTCCCTCGCCCCCTCGTGCCCTCGCGCCTGTGGGGTCACTGCCAGTGTGTCCATGCCGCGGCTTCCCCTCGAACTACAGCTGTCCTGGTGCAGAGCTTTTCTTCCCTCCTCCCTGGAGCCAGCGTGCTGTGCTGTGCCATCCGACGGCCTCACTGCCCCTCTGTGGGGTGCCCGCCTGGGAGGGAGACAGGGCCAGCGTAGTTCTCCCCATTGCACAGATGCAGACGCTGAGGCACACAGAGGCTAAGCCTTCCTTTCACGCTGGCTGCGGCTCCTTTCTCCACTGGGCTTTCAGACTCTGCCTCTCTGCCACCTCTCCTGTCCACATGGCCCGCCACACCGCCCTCTTTGGCTTCTCTATTTGCTGCTTAATGGGAAGTAAGAGAACGTTCCCTTTTCTTCTGCACAATTTTATAATTCCTCAGCCTGCCCGGCCCTCCGCAGGCCTTCTCTGCGGCAGCTCCTGTCCACTCTGTTTCTTCCACATGCCCAGCGCGGGCCTCGCCTATTCTTGCATGCCCAGCTCAGGGGTCTGGTGATGCATCCGCTCTGGCCTTTGTCTCCCTGCCCTGGTTTGGGCTGGGCAGAGAGGCCGTAAGGGCCCCATTATTGGGGAGAGGAAAGGCAAAGCTCTCACCCATTCCTGAGTAACCCCACTCCATCCTGAAATGAGAGGGTGGGAGACCCCAACCTGAAGCTGCCCTGTCCCAGGCCAAGATCGTGAACATGAAGACGGGGGCCACAGTAGAGCTGAACACACCTGGAGAGCTGTGCATCCGAGGGTACTGCGTCATGATGGGCTACTGGAACGATCCCCAGAAGACTGAGGAAGTGATTGGACTCGACAACTGGTATCGGACAGGGTGAGTGTGCAGGGCAGGGTGGTGGGTTTGGCTGCCGAGCGGGAGCCAGGAGTCCTGAGCCTGAGCTAAGAACACTAAATGAGAAGAGGGAGAATACGTGCGTCAGGATGGCCCTTCACATCCTGACTTCATTTGCACAGTGTGTGAAGTGGGGGTGGTCGAGGGCAGCAGGTAGGGCCCCCGGAAGGATCCACCGCGGTACTGGAGAGAGCGCCAGGACAGCGGGCTGCGGCAGTGTCGGCAAAATCGGGGCCCAGATTTAGTCGTTCGTGTTGTTCATGCAACAAATTCTCATGCACCCGTCACGTGCCAGCACGCTTCTGGGCGCCGGCGGGCCAGGAGAAAGCGAGACGAGAAGGGTCCTACTCTTACTTCTCACATGTCTGGTGGAGCGAGGCATATAAATAAGATAATTTCAGACATTGGTAAAATACCGATGAAGGAAAAAAAAATAGGATCAGAGGAAAGAAAGTCCCCTCTACTAACAGGGAGGGGAACGTGTCTTAGTCTGGGTGGTCAGAGAAGGCCTCCTTCATGGGGAAATGTTTGACCTGAGACCTGAATGATGGAAAGGAAGCCAACCGAGAAAAGCACGCGTACAGATATGTCAAGAGAGGGAACATGTAGGTGTTGGTTTGTGTTTGGCCTCTAAACTAGACTGTAAGTTCCAGGGAATGTCTTGTTCACGCTGGATCCTCCAGAGTCGAGGGCAGTGCAAGACACCTATTAGGTGCTCGATAAATGCGTGACGAATGAGTGAGCCAGCCAGCTGGCTGAGGCAGACAGGCGAGAGGCCGTTTCTGGCCTTTCCTTACAGAGACACCGCCACCATGGATGAGCAGGGCTTATGCAGGATCGTGGGCCGCTCTAAGGACATGATCATCCGGGGCGGGGAGAACATCTACCCTGCAGAACTGGAGAACTTCCTTCACACACACCCACAGGTGCAGGAAGTGCAGGTGAGGCACCCGGTCCAGGGGAGCCCCCGGGAGCAGGGAACGCGGCTGGGGCTAGGGGTGTCTGATATCTGTCTGTGACTCCGGAAGGTGGTGGGAGTGAAGGACAACCGGATGGGGGAGGAGATCTGCGCCTGCATTCGGCTGAAGACGGGGGAGGAGGCCACGCCAGAGGAGATCAAGGCGTTCTGCAAAGGGAAGGTGGGAGCCTCCATGCACCCCCCCATGATGGTGCCCAGTTCTTCAACCCCCCTTTTCCCTGCCAACCGCTGAGCCCACTGTTCGCTTCCCCAACCCTGTGACCGTCACCCGGCCTCATGCTCCACCTCCCCCTGGTCCGCAGATCTCCCACTTCAAGATCCCCCGGTACGTCGTGTTCGTCACCGACTACCCCCTCACCATCTCGGGGAAGGTATGTGAGGGGAAGAAGACAAGGGCGGGGCAGGGCAGTCCCCCCCTCCGCTTCCCTCAGCAGCAGGGAAGCGCCTGGCAGGATGATGACCAACCATTCAACTTATCTCAGTTTGCCCCAAAGTCTCCCTGGCTGTAGCCTAAGAAACTCCTCAGTCCCAGGCACATGCAGACGGTTGGTCTCCCTAGCTGGCAGAGGTCACAAGGCTGGCTCTCACTCCTTTCTCTTTCCTCCAGATCCAGAAATTCAAGCTTCAAAAACAGATGGAACAGCATCTAAACCTGTGAACGAAGGGGAGGGGAGGGGAGTCCCTCCCAGGCCCTGCCTGCCCTTCCCCCACACTCCCCTCCTCTGTCTTTGTGATTTGACATAAAGAGCTTCTCTGTTTTCTTTGGCTGATCTCTTGCTGGTGTGATCTCTTGGCAGCTACTATGGGAAGGAGAAGGGAAGAAGCCAGAGGGAAACGAGCACTTTCAAACTTATTCCTTATCAACGAGGGTGCTAAATTCTTTGGTGTGCGTTCTGTACTAATTTAATCCTCACTCAGTCCCTTGGGCATCACATATTTTTAAAAACGATACTTATTTCTTTTTCACACTGTCACCAGATTAGTCCAGCAAGAAGTGTTCTTTTTTATAACAGCTTCATTGAGATATAATTCACGTACCATCCAAATCACACATTTAAAGTGTACCATTCTCCCTGGCTGAGTAGCTTCATGGGTTGGAGCATTGTCCCGATAGGCCAAGGCTGTGGGTTTGATTCCCCAGTCAGGGCACATACAAGAATCAACCAATGAATGCATGGATGGGTGTGACAACAAGCTGGTGTTTTTCTGTCTGTCTGTCTTGATCTTTCCCCTTCCTCTCTCTCTACAAATCAGTAAAACTCTGGCCCAGTAGCTCAGTGAGTTAGAGTGTCATCCTGATGCCCCAACGTTGTGGGTTCAATCCCAGTCAGGGCACACATAAGCATTGACCAATGAATGCATAAATAAGTGGAACAACAAATTAATGTTTCTCTCCTTTCCTCTCCCTCTCTTAAATCAATACATAAATGTTTACAAATTGTAAAAACCAATTTTAAAAAGCTTACCCTTTATTTAAAACAAATAAAATGTACAATTCATTGGCTTTTAGTATATTCACAGGTGTGCACCACTATCGTCACAGTTGATTTTAAACATTTTCATCTCCCTGAAAAGAAACTACAAGGGAGGGGAGGGGTGGGTGAAGGTGGAAGAGGGTATGGGGGGATAAATGGTGATGGGGAAAATCCTTCATATGTTTTAAAAAGAGAAACGCGCCCTGGCTGGCGTAGCTCAGTGGATTGAGCTCAGGCTGCAAACCAAAGCATCGCAAGTTCGATTCCCAGTCAGGGTACATGCCTGGGTTGCAGGCCATGACCCCCAGCAACCGCACATTGATGTTTCCCTCTCTCTCTCTCTATCTCCCTCCCTTCCTTCTCTAAAAATAAATAAATAAAATCTTAAAAGAGAGAGAGAGAGAAACGCCATACCCTTTAGCTATCATCCCACCTCCCCCTACTCTCCCATCTTCCCACCACCTCCTCAAGCAACCCGATTTTTATTATTATTTTTTCATCAATGAACCTGTGCTTCTCAGATGGGCAGAGCCAGATAAAGCAGGCTATAACTTGACCCAAGAAATAAAAACAATTCTTCCTGCTTGCAATCCTCACCTGGTAGGTGTCTGCTCCCTTTGGGCAGGGGAAACATCAGTTGGCTGCCTCTCGCACGCCCCCTAGTGGGGGCCTGGCGCACAACCCAGGCATGTGCCCTGACTGGGAATCAACCAGCGACATTCAGTTTACTGAAAGGAACCATGCCCAACCCACTGAGCCACTCTGGTCAGACTCTTTGCTTTTTTAGAAAACGAACATAAGTTTAGGATACTCCGAGGGTCCAAGTAGACATTAGCCCCACTTCACAAATGATGACGCAGAAACTCAGGGCGGCTCCGTGTCCTGCCGAAGGTCACGCAGCCCAAGTTAGAACTTGGTTGTCTGACTCCAAAAGCCCGTGCTCTTTCAACTTCATGAGACAGTTCAGGGGCCTGCTTCCCCAGCCTGCCACCTGAACTCCGTTTCTCCCACAGTTACCATCCCTGACTCTCCCACCAGCGACTGTAGACATGGGGGCCGCCTGACCCAGGAGATGACAGCCTAACCTCCTGGCCTAGTGGCTTCCCCTGGGGGTTTCTGCCCCTTCAGCATCCAGCCCGTGTCCCCTCCTCCCACACTGACTCCAAGACCCTTGTCACACACTGCCCCGCGGGCCAGAGCAGGCTGCCTCGGTATCCAGCAGGTGCTGAATTAATAGATGTTGCCCGTTGTCTTCTTCTTGGTTTTCTTCTCCTATCTTACGCACTTGTATTGTGACCTGGTCTTATGTCTCTGATGTCCCGATGTCCCCAGCGCCCAGCTCTCTGCCAGGCACATAAAATGTGAAGGAATTCACTGAACGAACTAAGGATTCTTAGATGGGTCAGGGAACTCGCCTCGGGACAAGGTGCCAAAGGCGGGCAGCTCACCCCCCCAACCTGAAAGGACGGGTGACTGCGGTGAGCGCATAGGTGCCCAGCAGGTGGCGCCGCAGACCCGAGGCCCCGGGTCCTCCAGGCGAGTTCTCCGACGCGGCGCCCGGTCACGCAGCCCCTCTTCCTTCCGCTGGGAAGGAAGCCGCCGCAACCCGTTCGGCTCTGCGCACAGTGTGCACCGGGACGCGCCTCGGGCTTGGGTCCTGCCCGGTGCGCAAGCTGTACCTCCGCCTTGTGCACCATGACGCTCCCCGGGGCCCGGGCTGGGGCCTGGGCCGCAGCAGCCAAAGTGGCCCAGAGGCGCCGCCGCGCGGAGGGCGCGGGAAGATCGCAGAGTCCTGTGACTCCCAGCCTGCGCGCAGCGCTTTACGTCCACGTGAGTGGGAAGGAGGAGGCTGAGGTTGGGGGCGCGGCCGCGCCAGCGGGAACCTACATAGTGACTCGCCACCTGCCGACTTACCCCGCCTCCCAGGTGAGGCCTCGGATGGGACCCGGTGCCTTGGCAGGGAAATGTCTGGGTCCAGGGACCTGAAGTCTCTCGTGCTCACCAGCTCAGTGACCCTTGACCGTGTGATTTCCCTTCAGAGCTCAGTTTTGTATTATTGAAGTGGGCATAATAATACCCGTCCGACCTGCCTTGGGGGTCGTATGGCTCAGATGACGTAGGCACTGTTGAGAAACCTGGAATGGGAATGGGGATGTGTGGGACTGCACCCTGGAAGTGAACCCAGGACAGCCTGCAGTCACCTCTCCCCCTTCAAACACCCTTTCCCCCAGTGGCCCTACTGCGAGAAGCGCTGCAGTTACTGCAACTTCAATAAGTACATCCCCCGCGGCGTGGAGGAGGCAGCTGTGCGGAGCTGCCTGGTGACTGAGGCTCAGACGCTGCTGCGGCTCAGCGGGGTGCATCGGTGGGTGTGGGGGCCAGAGGCAGGACCTGGAGGGAGCGGATGGGACAGGTGCTGCAGGCATTGCGGAGGGCCCACCCAGCTCTCATCCCCTCCATCTTCTTTACCCAGGGTGGAGTCTGTGTTCTTTGGCGGGGGCACTCCCAGTCTGGCCAGCCCCCACACTGTGGCTGCGGTCCTAGAGGCGGTGGCCCAGGCAACTCACCTGCCTGCAGACTCCGAAGTCACGTTGGAGGCCAACCCCACTTCTGCCCCAGCCTCCAGGCTGGCAGCATTTGGGGCAGCAGGAGTCAACAGGTTGTCCATTGGCCTCCAGGTAACCGATCTTATCCACCCCGTCCCAGGGCACCCGGCCCTTCTGTGCTGTCTCTCCTCTGGTCACATTCATTTATTGAGCTCCTTCTGGGTGCCAGGGCCTAGCAGGTACTGAAAAGTGTCTGGTGACATTCTGTAACTATGTAATTGTCTGCTTCTGTGCTAGACCACAAGCTCTGGGAGGCAGGGATCATGTGTGCCTTTTTGTTCATCACAGAATTCCAAGCACCCACCATAGTGCCTGGCACACAGCACATGCCCAGAAAAGATTTGTTACATGATTGGAGAGACAGGAGGAGGCGAACATGTAGTCAGGCCATTGCAGCATGGTATAGGGGGCTCTACAGAAGGCCTTCCGAGTACAGACTGAAGGGCATCTCAGTCTGATGAAATCACGGAGGCCTTCCTGGGGAGGTGATGCTTGAATGAGGAGGTGAGTTCACCAGGGGAGAGGGTGTGGGAGGAAAAGACACAGGATATGGAAGAGGCTTGCATGTTTTGGGGGAGCTGTGAGTCACTCCTCATGACTAAAGCGGATGGAAATAAGGAAGCCTTCAGCACCCTACTAGGGAGTTTGGGTTTTGCCCAGTGGTGACAGAGGAGCCATTAAAGGTTTTTAAGTAGACAGAAATATATTCCTCTCGGGCTGACCCCTGGTGCTTTCCAGTATTGCTTTCCCCACTGCTAATACACGCGCCGCTCACCATAGAATCTGGGCTCAGAGCCTGGTTCTGATGGGATATTTGGAAAGGGACACACCATTTCTGAGATGGTCCGGCCCCACGTGCATATATTTCTTGAGTCTAGTCATGAGGAAACCTCAGGCCAACCTAACTGCGGAGACTTCTCGTGTGTGTGGTCAGACCAGGCAACAAGACTGATGTAACCTCTTACCGAGTCTTTAGTGTACAGTGTACACGAAACATGTGTTAATTATGAAGACAGTGATGTGTCTAGAAAGCTGCTTTATCTCTAGGATTTCTTCATGAAGAGACATTTTGAAAAACACCTGGCCTTTATTCTTCAAAAACACCAACTTCATGAAAGACAGAGAAAGGCTAAGGATCTAGACTAAAGGAGACTGGAGAGACGATGCAGCTCCATGCAGTGTGTGACCCCCGGTGGGACCCTGGGGTGCGGTGGGAAGAGGAAACCACTACAGTGGACGTTGTGGGACAGCTGACCGGATTTGAATATGACTATGTGTTAGATAATGGCATTGTATCACTGTATCAGTTTCCTCAAGGCTATGATTGGATGGTGGTTATGTAAGAGAATGTCCTTCTTGTTAGGAAGTGCATACTTAAGTATTTAGGGGTGAAAGGGTACAATATTTAAGTTGATTAAATTTAAACAACCAGCCCTGGCTGGTGTGGCTCAGTGGATGAAGTGCTGGCCTGTGAACCAAAGGGTCACCGGTTCGATTCTGAGTCTAGGGCCCATGCCTGGGTTGCCGGCCAGGTCCCCAGTAGGGGGCGTGCGAAAGGCAACCACACACCAGTGTTTCTTTCCATCTATTTCTCCCTCCCATCACCTTTCTAAAAATAAACAAAATCTTTAAAAAAAAATTTTAAACAACCAGTTTGAAATCTGGCCAGTGGCTACCATATTCTATTAAAATGGTCTGTATCTGCACAGTTCACATGCCAGTAAACACTTGGAATGTGATTATTTAAATTTATCTTAAACTTTAAATAGCCACATGTGGTTAATGCCTACTGTATTGGACAGTGCAGGTGTGGGATGCTCCCATCATTGCAGAAAGTGCTGGATTTTGGACAGTGCTGTTCTGCACGACTATTAGTATGATGTATGATTCAGTATTATACATCAATACGTGTGTGTGTTTGTAGAGAGACAAAGCAAATGTAGCAAAATGTTAGTTGGTGAATCTAGATGAAGGTGTTTATTGGAATATTTTTTCACATTTTCCATAGGTTTGAAATATTTCCAAATAAAAAGCAAAATTAAAAAAGACTCTTGGCTTTGGGGCCAGACAGTCCTAAATTTCTGGTCTGCCTTGGCCACGGTCTGCCCTTGGGCAAGTTCCGTAACATCTCTGAAAGTCAATGTTCTCATCTGTGAAATGGAACGACTGTTGGGGGTTATGAGGATGAATTAGGCGTCGCATAGAAATGCTTGGCGCGTAGCCACCCTTTGGTGAATGGTACACCCTTCGTATGGGCTTGACCCTCCGCCTTCCGGCTGCATGCCACGCTCTGCATTTTCACCTGTATCTGTGTCCACAGTTGGCTCAGTCAGGTGTTTTTGTTTCCCCCTGAGCTGCCCTGGGCGCTTACCCCCGGCCCTCTCTCTGCAGTCCCTGGACGACACCGAGCTCCAGCTGCTGGGGCGGACACACTCGGCCAGCGATGCTCTGCGGACACTGGCCGAGGCCCGGGGCCTGTTCCCCGGGCGCGTGTCTGTGGACCTGATGCTGGGGCTGCCGGCGCAGCGGGTGGGGCCGTGGCTCAGGCAGCTGGAGGACCTGCTGCGCCACTGCGACGACCACATCTCCCTCTACCAGCTGTCCGTGGAGCGGGGCACTGCCCTCTTTACCCAGGTGCAGCAGGGCGCTCTTCCTGCCCCAGACCCCGAGCTCGCCGCTGAGATGTACCAGGAGGGGCGGGCCGTTCTTCGGGAGGCTGGCTTCCGCCAGTATGAGGTCTCCAACTTCGCCCGGAATGTAAGTCCTGGGGCCGACGGCTGAAGGTGGGGAGTGGACAGGCTAAGGTGTGAGCTGGGAAAGTGGCCCCGTGGGGAGAAGGGTCTCTGGTGGGTGCTTTAAAGCCTGAGGTGGGGGGGGGGGGCGTTCTAACCAGGAGCTCCTTACCTGAGCAGCAACAGGGCTACCAGCTTTGCCCTGCACTGACTATTCCCTCCCTCCCCACAGGGGGCGCTTAGTACCCACAATTGGACCTACTGGCAGTGTGGCCAGTACATAGGTGTTGGGCCTGGTGAGTACCAGGAAGGGCTGAGTGACTCAGGAGTGGAATGTCATGGCTGTGTGATCTTGAGCCATTTATTAATCTCGCTAAGCCTCTGTTTCCTGATAACTAAAGTGTGGCAAAGAAAAGGAAGGGAGGGAGGGAGGGGAAGAAAGGTGCCTTAGAGCTATTGAGTATGTATTTTGAGGTGCTTAATAATGGCAGGCTGGCACTGTGGTTCTCAGCCTTTAGCACATGTCAGAATTACCTGGAGTGCTTGTCAGAACCCGGATAGTGGGGCCCTGCCTCCAGAATTTCTGATCGTGCAGGGTGGGAGGGGGCCCCAAGAACTCATGTTTCTAGTATATTAGATGCTGTCTGCCCAGGGATCGCCCTTGGGAACCACTGACCTAACACTGACAGGCACGCAGCATTAGCTAATGTTGAAGTGGGTGTGGTCGTTGCTGTTACCAGGGGCCCATGGGCGGTTTATACCCCAGGGGGCCGGGGGCCTTGCTCGGGAGGCACGGATCCAGACCCTGGAGCCTGACAGCTGGATGAAGGAGGTGATGCTGTTCGGTCACGGTACCCGGAAGCGCTCCCCGCTGGGCAACCTGGAGCTGTGAGCGTCTGAGGGCACAGGACCCTTCCCCCGATGTCCCCCCGCACCCCCGGTGTCCCCCTGCACTCCCCAGTGTTCCCCTGCACCCCCAGTGTCCCCTGCACCCCCTGGTGTCCCCTGCACCCCCGGTGTTCCCCACACCCCCCAGTGTTCCCCTGCACCCTCCAGTGTCCCCCTGCCCCCCCCGGCACCCCCTGGTGTCTCCCACATCCCTGGTGTCCCCCACACCCCCTGGTGTCTCCTGTACCCCCAGTGTCCCCCACACCCCCCAGTGTTCCCCCGCACCCCCAGAACCACCTGCACATGCACCTTTTTGTTTCTTGCCTTGCCGTGCCCCATACTGCATGATGCTCGTAAGCCCCCCATTCACACATCCCAGCGTGGGGCTTGAAGCCTGGGAGAAGCACAGGTCTCTTCTCCAAGATCCTGTGATGGTTTTCCTTTCAGGCTGGAGGAAGTTTTGGCAATGGGGCTACGCACAGACGTGGGGATCACTCACCAGGTAAGGGGTCCAGGGGCTCTGGCACACTGCTGCTTCCTAAGCTGTGCATAATCATTTCTCTCTCTCTTTACACACATGCACACACACACACCCTTTCCCTCCTGTTCCTCTGGGGGTGGCAGCTGGAGGGTGGGCTCTAGTCCAACCAAGGCCTGATGGGCAGAATCCACAGGCAGTGTGGTGCAATGGTGAGAATCCTAGCCTGGGGCTGCAGAGACCCAGGGCCTAGTCCCCTTCTCCTGCAACCTGGGGCGCATACCCTTTCACCTCTCTGGGCTTCAGTTTCCTCAGCTACATGGGGGAAGAGACTAGATGAGGGTTTTCAAAGGTTTTTAAGTCACACTGAACGCTCGGCTAGGCGGTACAGTAGATGATCAGTCAAACTTAGAGCTGCTCTGGACGAAGTCAGGGCTGTAAAGCCCTAACCCCACACTGAGCAGGGGGGGTGTCGGTGGGGGAGGAACCAAGGGAGTCCTGGCTTGGCTGGGAGCTGGATTCCGGCCTAAATGTGGAGGAAAGGAGCCCACGTCCCTGCTGCCCCGCCAGCCTGGGCCTGGTGTGAGTGAGAGCCCTGTCCTGGACCCTTCCTCACCCCCACCACACCCCCAGACACATGGCCCAGGGTAGCCCCCCCAGCTGCCTACCCTGCGGTCCCTGCGCCTCTGACCCTTCCGGTCGCCCCAGCACTGGCAGCGGTTTGAGCCCCAGCTGACCCTGTGGGACGTGTTTGGAGCAAGCGAGGAGGTGGACGCGCTGCTGCAGCGGGGCCTGTTGCTGCTGGATCGCAGGTGTGTTGGCGGTGAGGGGGTGGCTAGGAGTCCCGGGGAGCCCTGACTGTACAGATTGCACACCTGGGAGCAGTGAGAAAGACCGGTGAGGAGGGGCCTGCGGGTGGCGCTGGCACTGGTAGACAGTAGGCGTTGAAGTTGGCAAGATGAGGCAGTCACACACGCAGGCCTCGTGGTTTTCCAGGGGTCTCCGGTGTTCCTGGGAAGGCCTGGCTGTGCTGGACTCTCTGCTGCTGACCCTTCTACCTCGACTCCAAGAGGCCTGGCGGCAGAAAACCCCCTCCCCTGTGCCAGGATGACAGGTGTCCTGCATCCCAGGTGGGCTTGGGGCTGGGCTGACACTTCAGACGTCTCCCCTGGCAGGCGCTATCTCAGTTCTGCTCAGTGCTCGGGCCTGGCTTCCTCGGAGCAGGGCGGGGGCGGGGGGGGGGGGGACCACCTACGGTGAGGTGGGTGGGAGGGCCTTTCTGGTCTGGGAACTGGCAGCAGGGGCGCCCTCCACGGCCAGAGGAGGAGTGCTGGTTTCTGCAGGTGCCTCTCACTCGTGGCCTTAAAGCCAGTCCTGGCTGGCGAGAGGCTCGGAGGAATCGTGCTCTCGGGCTTCCAGCCCCCACAGCACAGAAGGGGCTGAGGGATGCCGGCGAGCCGTGTGTGCGTCCAGCACAGTGGCCTGCTGGACTCTGAGCACAGTGGGAGGTCAGAGCAAGCCTTCGGCAACCAGGCTCTGTCTGGGGTGTCAGGAGCCTCGCAGATCCTCCTGGGTCTCCTCCCCCAACACCCTCTCCCTGAGGCCTTTCCCTTGAGAGAGTGAAGGTGGAGGGGGCGGGGCAAGCAGGAAAAGGAGAGGGGAGAAGGATTCTGAAAAGACCCAGAGCCTGGTAATTCTTCCCTGGCCTTTTACTGGCAGCCATGGTCACTGGGTTTTATTTAAGTAGCCTAATAAGATGGTCTGGAGCCTGTCTTAACTACGGTCCTCTCCTTTGCTCGGGCTCCTTCATGGAGTGCGGAACCCTGATTTGGGGGTAAGAGGCTTAATTTAGGCTGAGATGCCTTCTTGTTCCCTGACAATTATCTACTCAATGATTTTAGCATCTATCCGTAACCCTCGTCTGAATCATTGATGGGTTTGAGGGTTGCAAAATGTTAGTTTCTGACCCTTGTCACTCCGACTGCATTCATTAATTGGCATTCATCCACTTCAAAAGGGCCTTCCCTTTTTGAAGGGCCGATACTCTTCACCTAGAAATTGTATGCAGGGTGTGTGTGTATGTGAGAGAGAAAGCCGTTTTCCTATGGGAAGGCTTCATAATTTTTCACATCTAAGGGTACCGTGACACCCAAAGTAATTTAGTGTACCTGCAAATCGGGGCATGCGCAGCTTGGCCTCTGGCTGGGCCACTGCAGCTGGGGTTCCCCCGCCCCTAAGAAGTGAGCACGTGCACTTCCCGTGTGCCTAGTGGGTGTGAATATCAGTCCTCCTGTGACCCAAGGTAACGTAGTAAGTGTTGCTACCTCTCATCTATTCATGAAATATTCAGCAGGCACTGCTGGTGTGCCAGGCACCGTGCTGGGTGCGCACAGGGGAACAAGACCTGCCCCGGCCCTCGAGGAACTCACTGCCGTGCTGACGGATGTGGAAAGAGTTAGATTTCAGGGTTATCGGTAGGGATGAGCGTGCGGACTGTGGAAGGCTGCAGCGCGTCCGGTGCTGAGGGGCTGGGAGCGGAAAGGAGGAGTGCGTTTCTCTTACAACCTCCTCTGGCCCTAGGGCAGCCTGCAGGGTGGCCTGTGCTGCCCAGGGCGGCCTGTCCCCAAGCCTTCCCCTCATCTTGATATTCAAGAAGTGAGCACGGGGCTGGAGCGAGTGCGCCATCAGATAACCTGGGCCCGCTCGGGTTTCTCCCAGTGGCCAGGGCTCATGCCACCCGAGACACCCAGGCTCCCTGCTCACCGGGCCTGGCCGACTGCCTGGCCTGGAGCCAGGGCCAGGTGCGGGTGGCACGGACCCGCTTCTGTGGCTCAGCCTGGCCCCACTCTCTGCAGGTGAGTGAGAATCTCCTGGAGGTGGAGCCCAGGAATTTAATTTTTTAAAGATTTTATCTATTGGCTTTTAGAGAGAGGGGAAGGGAGGGAGAAAAAGAGGGAGAGAATGGTCAATATGAGCAAGAAACATCGATTGGTTGCTTCTCGTATGCACCCCTACTGGGGACCAAACCCACAACCCAGGCATGTGCCCTGACCTGGAATCGAACTGGCGACCTTTCACTTTGTGGGACAATGCCCAACCGACTGAGCCATACTCATCACGCCCCAGGAATCTCATTTTTAAAGGCTTCATAAATGGCTGTGATCATTGTCTGCTTCCCACTGTGATGGGCTGGGGTCAGGGGGGATGAGGGGGACGGAGCTACGCAGCTACTTCCCTCTGCGTCCAGCCCTTCTCCCACAGCTCCTCCTTCAACGGGACCCTCCGTATTGGGATTTCAATTGTCATTTTTCACCTGCCCTACCAAACAACTCAGGAGCACAATTACAAGGGGGGGAATCAAGCTACTCCGGTGATGAGAGGAATTGGGAAAGTGTAATACGCTGAGTGTGCGGTCACAGCTTGAAGGACCAAACCTTCCTTCTGCAAGAGCACTAACAATTTTAGAGCCAAGATTGAGCCCCCCACTCCACCCCCCACCATGTAACGTGCAGTAGGCAGGGCAGCTATTGTCATTTTCATTCTGCATTCACCAGGCTCTAACTTGACTCAAGTTCTGGGCATCCAGAACTTTCTGTTACATCATTATGCTTGCCATGGGTCCAGGTCAACGTGACCTGTCTCCAAAATCAGGCAAAACCCTCGCCTCTCTCTGGCCCCTAGGCCTCAGGCTTGATGCTGCCATTTCGGCCCGGTGCTGGGTAGCTCAGACTCAGTGCCTGTGTCTTCTCCCCTGAAGAGGCTTGAACAACAGGAAGCCACGTGTCCCATCTCTGTGAGACCATCCAGTTCCCGGGACAGAACCGCATTCTGCGAAGAGAAGGACTTAAATGATAACATCGCTGTAGACTGAATGTCTGTGCTCTCCAAAATTCGTACGTGGAAACCTCACCCCCAAGCTGATGTACTGGGAGGTGGAGCTGTGGCTGGTGGTTAGGTCATGAGGATGGAGCCTTCATGAATGGGATTCGTGCCCTTTTTAAAAAGACCTCAGAGAGCTCCCGCACCTCCTGTGAGGACACGGAGAGAAGACACCGAATCTGCCGGCACCTTGCTCTCGGGCTTCCCAGCCCCCAGAACTGTGAGAAATAAACGTTTGTTGTTTAAGCCACCCAGTCGATGGTATTTTTGTTACAGCAGCCCAAACAGACTTAAGACAAGGATGATTTGTGTAATAGATCGTATTCTCATTCAAAATGTTCACCACCCTTCCTGCAGCGCCCCTTCCTAAGGGCCTGTGGGGGACTGTCCATTCCTGCCTGGTTGAATCTGGGAAGGCCAAGAGACTCACTCGAGGGTACCGACTGTAAGAGCCAGTAGGGGGTCCACCGTCTTCTCTCTCCACAGCGGAGACCACGATGTTCAGACAGAGACTGTGTCCTCCAGCCCGGCCCTAGAGTAGAGACGCCAGGCAGGGGAGCCACCGACCAGAGAGCCACGAGCAGGGGAGAGACATTCCCACTCACTGTGGTGAACCGGTAGATCCGAGGTTCTTTGTTACTGCAGCATAACTGAGACTAGACGAACTGATACAATTTGTAATCCCACCATTCAAAGACTAATCACTATTAAGATGCTGGTGTATGAGCAAAAATCCTTACGTGCAAATGAACACATTTGACTATACAGTCTCCCAAAAATGAGGTTAACGTGCATCTTTCTTCGGAGCCTTCTTGTCCTAGCTAATATGTGGCAGGCATCCTTTCGTGTCCAGTTTATATCTACATCCTATTTTTTATTTTTTAAATCTTTTTTTCATTGTAATTTCTTTTGTGCATTACCTTTTAGTTCCCTTCTGCTCCCCTCCCTCCACCTACATACCATTTTTTTAGTGTAGCTTCATAAGGTACCATGGCATGGTTGTGCCAAAATTTATCCATTCCTTTTTGGTGAAATGGAGGGCTTAATTTTTCATTTTTACAAACTCTGTGATGCACATCGCATGTAAATATTTTTATGCAGTGGCTCGAGCACTTCCTTGGGTTTAGGATAAATCCCCCGTGGTGGGGTTGCTGACCGAGGACACACACCCCTTTGGTTGGGTACACAATACCAGCTGCCCTCTGGGAAGCAGCTCACCCTCTTGCTAGCTTGCTAGTGTTCTCATTTTTCTAAAATGTTTGTCAGTAGCAAGCGCCATCCAGTTTTCCAAATGATTCCAACCTGAAGAGCACTCTTAGCTCCATCATGAGCTGACACATCGCCTCCCTAACTTAAGCAATTATTTTGTCCACCGATCACTCAAGTCAGAGAGCAAAGGGGTGTAAGCTCTGCGGCCACCTGGCACAAGGTCAGACTCGCAGTATTTGCTGGTATGTTGCCCCTGAATCTCTCTTACCCAGACCCCCACTCTGGCAGGGTCCCAGCTCTCCCTTCTATTTCTCCCTCCCTGCTCCCCCTTCTTTTCCCTGCGGAGATTCTTAAAGCCAATTTTTTTTTATTACGCAAACAACATTATGGAAACATTAGAATTCAAAAGGAAAAGAAAGTCACCCACGATCAGCGGCCCCTACAAATTAAACTGTTTTTCTTTGCTCGTGTTCCCTTCCAGCCCTCGTCCACATGCCTGCAGGGTCTCTGCCCGTTAGTGCTCCTGGCACCGAGGCCGTTTTGCGTGCCGCCCGCTCCGCCTCTCGCCCTGCCGTAAGCGATTTTCCGTGTCGTTACATGGCCATCATCTTGCTCATTTAAATCGCTGCACAGTGTTCCAATGAGTGAATAATGTAATGATTATTACCCTAATGTGAGTCGCTTAAGTGGGCCCCCATTTTCCTCCATTATAAATAATGCTGCAGCGCCTGCTTTATGGACACAGCGGCTTCCCTCATTGGAGTCATTTCCTCAGATTGGCCCCCAGGAGTGAGATAGCTGGGTCAAAGGGCATGAGTGCTCTAATAATTCTGGCTGTGTCTTGGAATAGTGTTTGACAAAGGGTTTTTCTTTTTTGTATTTTCCTGCTCAAAAATTATAACGTGCTTTTCTGTTTTACTATATATAGAAAAGAGAAAAATTCCCCTACCTGGAAATTACCATCACTAACATTTGGATAACCATCCCTCCAGACACCTCTTGATGCATGAATATACATAGAGATGTAGAAATAAAAATGATTTTTCACAAATGGGATCATACATGTGTTCCACTTTTGCAACCTGGTTGTTTTTTCTTTTTCCTCCATTCAACAACATGCCTTGGGCTTCTCTAATTGGTTCTGCCACCACCGGCACCCACGTGCTGGCATAATGTAGCACAAACAGTCATCGCTGTAAGCCAGGCACGTACCAAGAATGCTATCTGCATTAGCTCATGTAAACTCCACCACAACCCAGTGATGCAAGTTCTATTATTATCATGCCCATTTTGCAGATGACAAAATAGGCTCAGAGAGAATGACTGCTCAAGGTCACATAGCTAGGAGGTGGTGGGGCTGGCACTCACCTTGAGTTCCCCGGGGCTCCCAAACAGAGGCTCCTACAAATAATACCCCAATGCCTTCTTATTGTAAACAGTAGTGAGAATACATGCAGGCAGTACCACCGCATAGGAAGTAAAGCGTGAGAGTTTTGCTTCCTCAGAGGTCTGAGGTATCAATTAAGTTTAGGCTTAACTGCATATGATAAAATCAAAGTAACATTAAGCTTAAGCAAATAAATTTACTCTTGCCCCACACAGAAGTCTGGACAAAGCATTTCAGGTGCTTTGGCAGGGTGGCCCCATGCTCGTTGGTCACGAAGAACCCAGGCTTCCATCTTTATGTTCTGCATCCTTGGTTTACAGCTTCCGTCCCTAAGGCCTCCTTCTGGGCTAATATAGTCCCTGGAGCTCCAGCCATCACATCTGCATTCCAGGCAGTAAGAAGGAGAAAGGCTGGAGGGGCAACAGTGGTAAATCAGCCCCACCTAAAGAGCTTCCTGAAAGTCCCCTGCCCCTTGGCATCAGCTTGCTTCTAATTGGCCACCCTTTTCCATGGGGGAGGCTGGGAAGTGTAGTTTTTAAACTGAGCACGTTGCTGTCTTCCCCCTCGCCGAGCTCCCACAGTAGAAGGGACGGTTCACTAAAAGCGGGGAGAACAGATACTGAGGCAATCAGACGGCTCTGCCACTGTGTGTGTCCTTTCCAGGCCTATCTCTATAAATGTACACACAGGTACATCTATAAAAGTAGAGTTTAGAAAAAGTCTAATGTATAAATGGTACCTTGTTTTAATTTACATTTTGAAGTTTACCAACCAGATTAAGCATTCTCCATTAAATATTTGTTTACTAATAATTGCATTGTGTACACATTTAAGCTCTTTATTTAGCTAATTAAAGCCTTGATGACTTCTTAATTAACTTGAACGACTGGATGGATGGATGGATGGATGGAAAGAGCCTAGTGCAGTCCCTGGCACCAAAAAAACCGCACATTTGACAAATGCGGTGCTTATTACCATTAGTGTTTCCATTGTAATACACAGTGCCCTGGGCACACTAGCTCTAAAGAAGGCAGGTCCCAAGCAGGATTCCTGGTGCCTGACACAACAGAAACTTGCTTCCCTGTGATGCTGAAACTTGGCAGTAGGTAACCCTGGGCTTCTGGAAAATTTCCCCCCTCCCCGGCTCAGTGTAGAACTTGCCACCTCCCAGGTAGCCGGGAGGGTGTGTGCCACGGGGCAGACTGACAGCCTCCAGATAGGGCAACCCCTCGGCAGGGGACGCCTCCCACAGGTTCTCCCCAGTCAGGTCGGACAGGAATGGTCCCATTCCTCAGGCAGCTGACCTCTGCAGGGAGGAACCACCCCCACCTCGCTCCCAGACCCCTGACCCCTGGGACACCCTCCCAGCACACGCCTGTCCTCTGCCCAAACCCCCGGATCAGGTCTCTCCTGCTGCCCACTGCTCCTCATCCTTCCCCAGACCTTACCCCTCCTTACCTCCATTCCCGTTGTCCCTGACCCAGCCTGGGGCTGAACCCTTGCCCTTGAACCTGACCGACTTACACAGGCCTCACTTGCTTTGCTGACCTTTTTTCTAGGGATTCAGACCCCAGCGAGAGGCCAGAACCCCTGAGTGTCTTGGCAGCACCGATGGGGGTGAAGCAAGCAGAGCTTCAGCTGCGGGGGCTGCTTTAGATCACTGAGGAAGTTGCCATGGAAACGTTCCCTCCCCCCCCCCCCCCGCCCCGGGCCCCATACTGACCCTTCGGATTAATTTATAAACACTACAAAATGTGGTATAAAAACTGTCACACAGGCAGTCCTGCTTGAACAGGGTCTGAAGGTCCAGCGACAATTTGAGGACCTGCTCCTGCACCCCAGACCAAGCACCGGAGCTGTGAGTGTGAGTGCTGGTGCTCAGAAGCCAGCCCTGTCTCCTATCAGCTGCCTGATCTCAGGCAAGGTACCTGGCATTTCTATGCCTCGGTTTCCTCATCTGTACAATGGGGGTGCTAACGATATTCTCTACCTCGTGGTGGTTGTGAATATTCACAAAGTTAGCACACATAACTAAAACAACCAGGTAAGAATGTATAAATAGGATTTCATTGACATTCAAAACTTGTGCATCAGAGGACACTGTCAAGAAAGTGAAAGGAAACCCCACAGAATGGGAGAAAATATTTGCAAATGTTGCCTCTGATAAGGGTTTCATATCCACTTTATATTAAAAATGCCTACAAGACAACAACAAAGATAAACAATCCGATTAAATGGGCAAAAGGTGTGAATAGACATTCTTCCAAAGAAGATATACAGAGAGACAATAAGCACATGAAAAACTGCTGACATCATTACAACCATTAAGAAAATGAAAATCAGCCCTGGCTGATGTGGCTCAGTGAATTACGCGCCAGCCTGTGAACCAAGTGGTCACTGGTTCGATTCCCAGTCAGGGCACATGCCTGGGTTGCAGGCCAGGTCCTCTGTGGGGG
This sequence comes from Phyllostomus discolor, assembly GCF_004126475.2. Lineage (NCBI taxonomy): Eukaryota > Metazoa > Chordata > Mammalia > Chiroptera > Phyllostomidae > Phyllostomus > Phyllostomus discolor. The sequence continues at coordinate 101,263,658 of NC_040910.2, read as the reverse complement.
CACGTGAGAGGCAACCACACAATGATGTTTCTCCCCCTCTCTTTCTCCTTCCCTTCTCCTGTCTGTAAAAACAAATAAAATCTGAAAAAGAAAATACAAATCAAAACTACTCCACACCTGCTGGAATACTTGTACTTTTTTCTTTTTTTTTTTTTTTTAAGATTTTATTTGTTTATTTTTAGAGAGGGAAGGGAGAGAGAAAGAGAGAGAGAAACATCAATATGCAGTTGCTGGGGGCCATGGCCTGCAAGCCAGGCATGTACTCTACTGAGAATCGAACCTGTGATGCTTTGGTTCGCAGCCCGTGCTCAATCCACTGAGCTACACCAGCCAGGGCACTTGTACTTTTTTCAAAACAGGAAAATGAGAAATGTCTGTGAGGGTGTGGAGAAACTGGAACCCTAGTGCGTAGCTGGTAGAAACGCAGACTGGTGCAGCTGCTGCGGAAAACAGTCCGGCAGTTTCTCGAAGAGTTGAACGCAGACTTACTGCACGACCCAGCCACCCACTCCTGGGGACACACCTAAGAGAACCAGAAACATGTACACAAGTGTCCCCACCAGCATTACTCATAATAGTCACAAAGTGGGAACAACCCAATAGCCAGCTGATGAATGGCTAAATAAAGTGTGATACAGTAATACAGTGAGATATTATTCAGCAGTAAAAAGAGATGAAGTACAGATACTTGTTATACGGATGCACCTTAAAAGCATTGTGCTAAGCGAAAGAAACCAGACGTGAAAGGCTGCAAATTGTATGACTTCATAGATATGAAGTGCCCAGAATAGGCAGATCCACAGGGATGGGGAGCAGATCATCGTGTGCCGGGGGCAGGGGGAGGAGGGAAGTGGGAAGCGGCTGCTAATGAGAACGAGGCTTCTTTTTGGGGTGATGGGAATGTTCTGAACTAGATAGTGGTGATGGTGGTACAACCTTGTGAATATAGTAAAAACAAACAAACAAACATTGAATTGTACACTTACATGGTAAATTTTATGTTTCATGAATTATATCTCAATCTTTAAAAAGTCAGTACACATAAAGTGCTTAGAGGGTTACCCGGTCAATGATAAGCACACAGTACAGTTAGTTGTCACTTAGTGTGAACTCTACTGGACTTGTGTGTTGGTCCAGATCAGGCAGAAGAAAAAAAGTTTTTTTTTAAGATTTTATTTATTTCTAGAGCAGGAAGGGAAGGAGAAAGAGAGAGAGAAACATCAATGTGTGGTTGCTGGGGGCCGTGGCCTGCAACCCAGGCATGTGCCCTGACTGGGAATCGAACCTGCGATGCTTTGGTTCACAACCCGCACTCAATCCACTGAGCTACACCAGCCAGGGACAGAAAAAAAGTTTTAAAGGCACACTACTGGCCCTGGCTGGGTACCTCAATTGGCTAGAGTGTCGTCCTGATATGACAAGGTTGTGGGTTTGATCCCCAGTCAGGGCACATCCAAGAACCAACCAATGAATGCATAAATAAGTAGAACAACAAACCGATGTTTTCTTTCTCTCTAAAAATCAATAAAAATGAAAGTAAACAAAGGCACATTGCTTTTAGAGATTGGATTCACATATTTAATATATGTTCAAGTATTTCTTTGCATGTAGTTTTTTCATGTATTTTCATACTCAGTTTTGATTTTACAGGCTTTATACATATGTATATACATATGTGACACATGTGTGACATATAAGCATTCGTTTGTGTGTTGTCTTTACATTTTATTTTCACGATCACTTTAGATCTTTTTAAGGTATGTAATGGGTTTTAGAAACTCAAATTGCATTTGTTTTTGAAGCTGCAATTGGGTTGTGAACCCAGGGCTGCCCTGTGACTCAGCTAATCTCAAGGTCATGCCTGTGATGGAGCAGGATGCTCGCTGACCTTGGGGTTTAAAGATCTGAGGTTGATGCTTAGCTTTCTTTTTTTTCTTTTTTTTTTTTTTTTGGCTCATAAGCTATTTGACCTGGAACAAGACTAAGGTTGCTAGATTTGGCAAATAAAAATATAGATCCTTGGGTACATCTGAACTTCAGATAAAACTATGAATAAGTCCCAAATATCACATGGGATATACCTAAACTAAAAATAAATTGTTTGTTTTAGCTGAAATTTAAATTTAACTGGTCATTCTCTATTTTATCTGGCAACCCTAGACACCAGCCTTCATTTCTGGGAAAGGAGTTTTTGAGTGGTGTCATATTTAATTCTCACAACTCCCTCTGTTTCCCATAGAACAGACAGACTCAGTGGGGCAGTAAGATTTAGTCTCAGGTCGCCCAGCTGGGAAATTAGTGAGCTGGGATTTGAACTTGGGTGTGTCAAGGTCGGCATGCCCTACTAAAATCAAACTCACGGCAGATAAGCAGTGATCGACTTCATGATAACGTGGGAGGCCCGAGCTAACCTGGAAAGGACGAACGATTTCATCAGCCGAGAAGGAATGCTGAAAAGGGGAGACGGAGAATCAGATCTGAAACAGTGTTTATACGCCCATCTATGCTCGTTTCCTATTGTTGCCATAACACATTCACACGATCTTCGTGCCTAAAAACAGCCACAACTTCATCATCTTCCATCCTGGAGGCAGGAAGCCTGGAATGGCAGACGTCAAGACGTCAGCAGAGCTGCATTCCTCCTGTGGGCCCTGGGGAAGAATCTGTTCCTTGCCTTCTCCAGCTTCTAGAGGCCGCGGCATGCCTGGGCTCCCAGCCAGATCGCTCTGACCTCTGCTTCCATCCTCTCCTGTTCTGCTCCAGCTCCGATCCTCCCGCCTCCCTCTCAAAAGGCCCCTTGTGATTACGTGGGGCCCGACTGGATAATCCAGGATAATCTCCTCGTCTCCGAACCCTCAGTCACATCTGCAAAAGTCCTTTTTTGCCTTACGGAAAGGAACAAACTCCCGGCTTCCAGCGATGGGGATGTGAATACCTTTGGAGAGCCATTATCCTGCCTCCCGCACTAAGGGAGACATTATCTAGTAGCTTTGAGTGCTCTGGGCTTGAACTATAATCCCTTTCATCTGTACAGTTTTCAGAGTACTACACAACCTTTTTCACTTCTTGCATGGATCCTGGAAAGTCGATGAAGGCAGTGGTATCGAGGCCATTCTGTTAAGGGAAGTAGATGAGACTGGCAGGTGTGGGGGGTGGGAGGGGGCACAGTGCCTGGGTCAGACGGAGAGAGAGAGACTGGGGCCCAGGGCTTTTCATTCAGCATCTTCCCCATCATCCCTGCTGCCCCTCGTTCCAGACCATGTGCTCTTGGTGGTAGAACGTGGCAGTGCCGCAGGCACCCCTGCAGTCTAGAGGAAGAAGCCTCCAAAGCGAACTAGTTCCCTCAGCCCTGACTCTGCCCTCAGCAAGCAGCCTTCTCCCAACCAAGGCAAGGAGGGAGGGACAGAGAGCCTTCCTTTTAGCGGAGAGCCTCAGCACAGCGCCCCTGAACTTGGTGTCCGTCCATCTCAGTGTGATCTCAACAGCAGCCCAGGCAGATGGTCCCGAGGCCTGTGCTGGAACTCCTGAAAGAAGAGGGTACTCTGATTCTTGGAAAAGTCTTGCAGCAAACCTCCCAAGCAGTTCACAGTTTGGCCCTTTGGTGCAGCACACAAGGAGTTGGGCTCTCCCGCTGCACCCCAGGTGTGGGGAGGCAGCTGCTTGAGTCCACTGACACTCCCCCAGGCTTCCCTCCATCCCATCCATTATCCATGGCCTGCGTGTGCCCGGCACTATTCCAGGAACTGGGACGTAGCCGTGAGTCTGACAGGCCAAGCCCCTGCTCTCCCGGACCTTGTGCTTTAGTGGCGGAAGACAGACAAATCATACAGAAATGTGGGGTAAGGGTTCTGGGCATAGCAAAACAGGATGAGCCAGACAGAGGGTGATGGCAACTCTGTGAGTGGGGACTTGGGTGCACTGTCCGTACTCGAAGAGGAGGCCGATGCCCAGGGAGAGGCGGTACTGAGATGCAAACCCACATTTTGCACCAAAGTCCCCCTTGCTCCTAACCCCTGCTCTGTGCAGCCTCCAGAAGGGAATAAGAGCAGCCCGAGCCCTGGGTGGGGGGTGCTCAGAGTCCGTGCACCACCCCGAGGCTGAAGGCAGGCCATCTGGGAGTGGTGTCCTGCAGCAGTCTGACTCCAGGGCCAAGAAGAATGGAAGATTCCCGTCCCGTGTTGGCTGAGCAAGGGTCTAGTAAGGAGGGTAGTGGTGTGATGGGTTGTTTAAGAGACACAGTGGCTAGATTGAGGGGAATGAACCAGCTGTGAAGAGTGAGCCAGGTGTGTGTGGGGGGGGTCATATGTAGGGGGTGGAATGCACACGACACGGCAGAGGGCCAGGTGTGCCAGTGGAGGTGAGACAGAAGCCACAGGATGAACTGGGGAGGGAGCCAGACGTGAAGGGGTGAGCTCGCCGTGAGGGGCTTGAGAACAAGCCCAGCCTCAGGCTTCGGAGGGTGTCTGTCCCTGGAAAGGGATGATGCAGGCAACGCACTTCCTGTTTAAGGAGGCTGTGTCAGCCCCTGCAAAGAGGAGCCCAGGACACGTTCGGCACCTGGCAGGGCGGAAATAAACAGAGACGCGAAGCAATAACGGATGCCGTGTCCTCTGCCTACCCTGCCACCTCCTCCTCCCCGGGCTCGAGGAGGTTGCTCGTTGTTGCTGAGCTGCGAGGAGACTACTAAAGCTATGGTGGCTACAGGAGGCTGTTCCCCAAACTTGAACTTGTGTCTTATCCCCCTCCCCTCCAGCCTTGGCTCCTGCTGTGTGCTCACGTGGAGTGCCTGCTGCCTGACCTGCCTGTTGAACTCTCGTCTTTAGTGGTCTGCCTCCAATGCTCCTTCTCTGAGAAGGCTCCCCTAATACCCATTCTGCCTTTTCCAAGGTGTGATTAATCACTAGCCTCTGAGCACATACATCAGAGCTGAAAACCCAGACAACCCAGCTCTGTGTCTTAGGCACACTGACCTCGGCCCACCCCACCCCAGGAACACACGAATGAACTTCAGAGCATTCCTGGAATTGAATGCAAAATCATGTGCAAAATCAAATGCGCAGATGAATGGATAAACAAAATGTGATATGCAATGAAATATTATTCAGCCATGAAAAGCACTGGGGTACTGCATCCTCCCAAACAGCCCCCAGGTCTCCGTGCTGCCCCAGCCAGGCTCTCCAGGAGCTATGTAACCTCCCAAGGGTAAAAGTCCCTCCCAAAGCTGAGCAAACAGGTTAGTGTTCCATGAGTATTTGTGGGGTTTAAACACGAACTCTCTGTTAATCCTTACGTGGCCCTGAGCAGGAGGCCACCATGACCTCCATTTTATGTAAGAAAACTGTGGCTCAGAGCAGTCAAGGGACTGGCCTAAGAACACACAGCTGGCAAGCAGGCAGAGCTGGGACTGGAACCCAGTTCCATCTGGCTCTACAGCCAGGGTCACTATTATGCATTAGACTTTGGGTTGGGGTGGGGACATGGCACAGGCTTCCCTGCTCCTACAGAGTTTAGGTTCTCACAGCAAGCTTGACTTCAGGCAACCACAAAGACACAGTAATTCCAGAATGCTTTAAGGCTCTGGGGAAAAAAATGAACTGGGTGCAATTATAAAGTTGAGATAACAGAGGGGCTGCTCTACATTGGGGGTCAAGGGCTGAAACCAGCAGTGTGAGAGGAAAGGCCCCACCGCTGGGGTGGGGCGAGGGGAATTTGGCTGCTTTGGGAAGTGATGGACGGCCAAAGGGCTGCAGCGAGAGTGGGCAGGGGAGGTCACCAGGCGCAACTAGGGTATAGGCAGGGGCCGGAAAAAATAAAATCCAAGGGGAGCCCTCCATGGGTTTCCAGCACGGCGGTTGCGGTTGCGCTGAAGGGCTGAGGGAAGGCAGGAGTGGGGGCAGTCCCGGATGCTGCCGGCAGCCACCGCACCCCCTCGCTTAGTGCCTAGAGGGGCGAGGTGGGTCACACCGCCCCTATCCCCACCTCTCCCTGCTCCTGAGGGTCACTCGGCCCCACCTGGCCGATGATGTCACGGCGCTGGCCTCCGCTGCCTGTGACGTCACGATTGGGCCCCGAGGTGTTCTCAGGGTCCGCGCTAGGAAGGAGCCGCTCGCCCTTGGCGGGCGCGAGAGAGCGACCCGATGAAAAAGGTTACTTCCAAGCAGTCTCCGCCCAGGTTGTTCGGTGGGTGCGCGCCCCCGCGCGGGAGGCTGGTTGCTATGGACGCAGCGGCTGCCGCTGCTAGGCGCGCGCGCGGGGTCACGGGGTCGCGGGGTCGCGGGGTGGGGTGGCGCAAGGCCACGTTTTCTCGGATTCCCGCGGAGTGTGGCCACGCTTAAGACCCGGCAACACTATGAAGCCTCTAAAGAGGGAATCCCGCCTCAGAATACTTACAAACAGATTATTGGAGGCCGCAGAAAACATCAAAGGTTGGCTCAGGCTGCCTTGGGAGCCGCAGGAGAACCCCGCAGGGGCAGGGGGTCTTGGATGGGATTCACGACAGGAGGCCTGAAAGATGGGGGTGACACCAGGAGGGAGGTAAATGTCACCAGGGAATGAGGTAGGGGGCAAGGCGTACTCCGTACCCTAAGAGATGATGAACGAGGAGGAGAATCCGATAAGGGAGGGGCACAGGGTACTGGGGCCTTGAGGATGGGGACACAGGAAGTGGGGAACGGACCGAGGCCTCAGGGATCAATTGTTGGGCTAACTTCCGGCCTTGGGCAGGAAGGCACAGGACACCCCTACCTGGAACCACATCTTAGGGTAGAACGCAAAAGGGAGGATCCCCGTTGGGGGTGGGGGTGGGGGGCGGGGAGAAGAGCCAGAAAAGAGTTCAAGAGGAGAAGGGCCAGGACGTGGGGTTCTTGGGAGAAGGAAGTTCAGGAAATAATACAAGAAACATGCTCGGGCGGTGAAACCAACAACCTTGGTGGGACTCTTTGGGGGTGTCACCTAAGAGTCCTACTGGGAAAACCCCAAGAAATGCTAACTGTGCTAGTTCCGATTCTGACTGTCTTTTCCCTCTCCGCGCCCTTTCCAGCTGGGTGACACCTGTCCTGCTTGTTTAATCTGGTGGCAGTCGCTAGACATGACAGCTTCCTGGCCTCTGCAGCTACCCTGTGGCTGCAGGTGGGAGAGCCCCAGGGTGCCTGACAGCAGACTGACCCCGTGGATGCCTTCCCATTTGCAGCTCACCCTCCCTCCCGTCGTTTTTTGCTGTTTCCATTTATTGAGGGCCTGATGTGTGTGGGCGCTCTGCTGGGCAACAAACACATTGGTATTAACCCCAGAGCCCTCAAGAAATTCAGTCTAGCACACTCCCGGAGGAGTGACCAGACAGTATAAATGCTGTGATATAGGCACCTGGTGGCATTAAGGGGGCTCAGGGCACCTGACCTAGGCCTTGGATGGTAGCTTTAGGAGGGACGGTTTTCTGCACATGTTATCTGTGGTCAACAGCAACAACAAAAAGGAGCAGTTTACTTCTCCAGGTCTAGGGAGCAGCATGAGCTGAGGCGTGGCACTGTGAACGCGTGTGACCTTGGTGGCCAGGGCAGAGGTCGTGAGTGCGGAGGAGAGGGAAGGGAGCCAGAAGGGCCTGCGCAGTGGTCAGGGGTCAGCCTGTGAAAGGGCTGCCTGTGCCCTGGCGGGCCCCAGGGAGATCCGGCCACAGTGTCTGTGAAAGCCCAATGTGAAGAGAGAAGCGGCCTGGAGTCCAACTAACAAGAGCTCAGCCGCTGTTCAGTGTGGCTTTCTTTAGTGCTCCGTCCTAGTGGGGAAGTCCGGCTGCGGCTGCAGGATACAGTCTGTGACAGTTAGGAAGAAAAGAAGGAAGTGTAGCCGGTCTCCTTCCGCAAGGGCAGTCAAGGGCTTTCCTAGCCACTGCTGACCTCATTTCTGGAGGTCTGATCAGCTTCAAACAAATCAAGGAAAGATTTCTGCTGAATCTTTTTCATTTTTAATTTTTTAAATTTATGCATTTGAACAAGAGAGAGAAAGGAACATCGATTTGTTTTTCCACTTATTTATGCATTCATTGGTTGCTTTTTGTATATGCATGTCGAGGGGAAGCTCTAACCAACTGAGCTACCCAGCCAGGGCTGCATATTTATTTTTAATAAGGAGAAATTGAGTTTATTAAACAGCCCTGGAGTAAATAACATGCACCGTGGTGAGGAGGGAACAAACCCAAGTGTTTAGTTCCCCCAAATATCTCAGGGGAAGGCTCTAACACTCCCCTCTCCCCCCCTTCCCTATAATATAGCTAATCAACGAAAGTAATCTTATCATTTTGAGCAATGTTTCTCCAAGGTCTCTGAGTTATAAGCAAAAAGGCAAGCAAATGTTATGACTGTAAACCTGTTTAGAGGTTCCAGCCCTTTTGAATCTCAGGTCTTGTTGCTAAGAAACAGGGCCGGCTCCCAGCAGTCCCAGATCCCCCGCCCTCATCAAGTAAAGCTCGGCCCTGGTAGGGACAGTCCCTCCCTGGGTTCCCCAGGGCAACCCTGAGGTCGGAGTTTCCTGAAGACTTTAATCAACACAAAAAGAGTAACATTTCGATAAAACAAGAAGCGGAAAAAGAGAGTCCAGAGAGACTCTCTGAGTCTCCTGCTCCCTCCCTACCCCAGGCTGAACACCTTGCTTGCAGCTGCCTGATCTACTAACTCCGGCAGAAGTGCCGCCTGATTGCCCCACTCAGGGGGGCCGGGGTCAGGATCAGGGGAGAAATGCCAGGTGGGTGACTCACCGGGAGCCCCACTCAGCTTGGGTTTCCAGACCCGAGAGAAGGAAGTAGCTGGGCCTCTTGCACTTTCAGTGGTGAGACACACTTGGGCCCTTCTGAGTCTTGCCCCAGGTCCTAAAGTGACCCCCGCGGGCCTGCCCTTCCTCCCTGTTCTCCTCAACTTGCCTCTGCCCATCTAGTCCAGCTGCTCACCCTCCCCGGATGAATCACTCTGAGCTGCTGCTTTCATTTCATGCTCCCGGATCAGAGCTCCCTCCTGCCGACAGAGGAGGGCCAGAGGCCTCAGCTGTGCTTTACAAAGCCGTCGTGCCCTGTGTTCCTCTCATCCCCAGTATCTCCCCCACCGCCCCAGAGAGCCTCCTGTGTCTCACGAACGAACGCCATGCTCAGCCCCACCTCCACCTTTGCTCCAACTGGGACCCCACCTGAAACGCCTCTGTCTGCTCCTCCCCCCGGGCAAAGCCTGCCTGCCCTTCAGGACCTGCCTTAGCCCCCCCAAGTCCTGCGGCTGCTCTTTTGAACCTCTGGTTAGAGCCCTGAGCTGTGTGGTCCACATCCATCTGTTCTTGCTTTGATACATCACCAAGCCTATTATCTGTGCCGCTAATTTTAGGCCCTTATGTTATGAGTGGTGTGTGTTGGTGCCCGGTGCATTTTCGGCTCCTCAGCAGAAGGAGCCACATGTTAACCTCTTACACCATCTTCTCTAGAGTGTATAACATCTAAAAGGCTTGGTAAATATTCTCCAGGGTGTACTGGAGTTTAAAATGGATGTATGATGTTGAATATTTTATTAACTAAAACACACCATTCCCTAACTGCATATTAGGATAACCTGCTCAGAAAAACCCCAGACCAGAGAGTTTCACTGGCTATTTCAGAAGTCTCTAGCAAGGGTGAAGTTTTATCCATCCAACCATGATAATGATACACCCAGCGGTCCAAAGCACAAAGCTGGAGACGTCCAATCCCTTGGGGAGATGCAGAGCCAACCAAAGGGATGGACAGAAGAAGCAGGCATCCTGGAAAATAGAAATAATACAAAAAATATGTATAAAAGTAGACCTTCAATTGGTACCCATTCTCCCTTGGGCTGCTAGCAGCTTTGGTGACTCTGTAGAAAGGAGAGGGGAAGCAGAAATAGCAAAAAAGCCCTCAGGCTGCGTGTCCACACGTGGTGGCGGATGGGACCAGAGCCACGCGGTTTAGCTGACGAGGCTCCCGAGCTCCCGCTGACCCCGTTGCTGAGGCCTGAACGCTGGCCCACAGGCAGAATTCAGAGTTATGTTTGGAGTGATTCTGGCTTGGGGTTTGTTTTGTTTTGTTTTGGGGTTTTTTTGTTGTTGTTGTTTTGCCACCAATTATGTGGGCATGTCCTAAAAAAAGAGTTTGACTTTCAGAACCCAAACGCCGGCTTTGATGTTGTAAGTCGTATTGCTTCTGAAAACGTGGAGTCGTGTCAGAAGCAGGGGACAAAACCGAGCTCTGCTTCAAAGTCCCAGAAGTCAGGACTCGGGTTTTCTTTTGATTATTTTCTGTAGCGCCTCACATCAAACCGTCCTGAGCCAGAGGGCGGCAGACAGGAGGGTACCAGCCAAAGAAACGAGACGCATTTGAAACTGCTAACCCAGCTCTGTGGAAGGAAGGCAGGGAGCGTGTCCTCATTGGAGAAGGACTCGCTTCTGCCGCTCAGTTCTCATCTCCGTGCCCCGGCAAGGTGGCATGGTGCCCTCGCGAGAGAGAGAGAGATGGGCTCAGATATCTCCACGTCTCTCCCATCCTGTGAGCCACTTGTCATCGCCTGCAGCATCAATATTCTCGTCCTCAGTCTTGTACCCCGAGTCCCTTCCCGAAGACCGAAGTCCTCTCCGTGGCTCACTAAACTCTCGGTGATGTCTCCCACTTCCCTCTCCAGGCACGACCTCCTACCTCCCGCCTCGCTACACTCCAGCTATTTTAGAAATGTATGCTTTGAGTTCCAGGGGTGCGCTCTATTCTCTCCAGCCTCTAGGCCTCTTTTTTTTTCTAGGCCTGCCTCTTGATGCTAGTCCCTTTAGAAGGCCTGTCCCCCAGATCCTTTCCCTTGTCTATGTTCTCTTCATTTTCAGCTCCCAGTTTAAACAGCACCTCCTTAGGAAGCCCTCCCTGACTACCCCCCAAAATTGTGCCGGGACCCCTGGCTGCTCCCCTAGTTCAGCCTGACATCCTTGTCTCCCATGGGTATGTGCTCTTTGAAGCCCGAATCTCTGCCTTATAGTCCCCAGACCCTAGCGTGGTGCCTGGCACATAGAAAATACTTAAACAGTATTTATTAAATGAAAGAGCATGAAATCAATGGCCAGCCGTGCATGTTCTGTTTGCCCCCCGGTGCGTCGATATTTTAACCAGTGTCTTAAGAAGCCTGATGCCTCCACCCAGGAGAAGGGATCAGTACCAGCAGTGGAGGAGGCTGAGAAAGCATCTTCCCCAGTTGTCCCAAACCCCTGTGCATCAGAACCACCTGGGGAGTTTTTTTTTTTTTAATGCAGCTCCCCAGGCCCTGGCTCCAGGCAGGAGCTAGGAGGCTGTATTTGTGAAACTCCTCGGAAGGTTCCGAGGCAGACATCTGACTAATATTTGGGAACCACGGATTTAGTCCAGCCCCCTCTTTTTACAAAAGGGAAGACTGGGGCCACGAGAGGGTAAGTGGGGTATCCAGGGTTGTCCAGTTTATAAGCAGCACAGCCCGGAATGGAACGTGGTTCGATCTCAATTTTGGCTACAGAAGCCTCAGTCTCCATGGCAGGCCAGGGGCAATAGGTAGGGGGGACCTTCAAGAAAGAACTCCCACTGCCCCAGTGAAGTGCTGCCCGGGTCACCCAGGCAGCCTCCGCTGTCCATCCAGCTGTCCATGCCCGCCCCGACCATGGAGTAGAATCTATGTCTGTTTCTCAGCATTTGCAACTTTCTGCTTCTTTTCAGAAAAGAAGCGGGCAAAGGTGCCTGAACAGCTCACACCCCCCATTCAGGAGGAACCTGAGCCTGTCAGCAATATCCTGCAAGGAGATGACATTCTGGCCTTAGCCATCAAGGAGGATGACTTGAAGAAGGTAAGGACAGAGCCCAGGGATCCCTTCCCGCGGGACCCTTCCCCAGGCAGCCTGTGTGGCCTAGAACATCGACCACGCCCACCAGCACTGCCACTTCCCTACGGGGGACGGACGTGATCAGGCATCTTGCTCCCCACGGAGGCAGGAGCCATCGGTCCCCTTTCACAGAAGGGAAAATGAGTTTAAGAAGCAAAGGGACAAGTGTGGACAAAGCTACTAATCCCTAACCCCAAGCTTGACCTGGAGGAGTCAGCCACTTCTCACCTGACTAGTCTGGAGGCATAAAACGTAATTCCCGTTCCCCACTCCAGGACGGTATTAAGTCCCATGTCTGTTGCAAAGGCGTTTCCTCGACAGAACATAAGGACAGAGCTGGAGACGCGGGTCTGTCAGCCTTCAGGAATCCCACAGAGAACTAGGACAGGGTAGACGGGTGGTGTTTTCCCTCCTGCAGATCTCAAGTGGAATTCTCCTCTGTTTTGTTTCCTTTTAGCAACACATTCCTCGATTTATCGAAACAAGAGATAAACCTGTCATTGCTCAGAAATTCATCATCCGTAAACTCAAACCCAAGGATCCTACGAGGAAGGTCTGCCACTTAGTAGCACATCCTGCCACCACAGATGCGGCCACCAAGCCCCTGGACTACTCCGGTATGCCCAGCCTCAGCCCCGGCCCTAGCCCCTCTGGTGTCTGAGTCCACGGGTCAGCCTGGAAGGAAAGCAGGGTTCTCTCTCCTTCAGAGAGTAGCCGTCTTGAGTCGTTGACCTCGGCGAGCTAGCGCTTGTCTTTCCCCTCCCATTCCCCGCCCTCCAGGCCCGGGGGACAGTTTCTATAGCCACGACCAGATCCTGCCCCACCACATCTTGGGGAGTCTCCAGGACTTTCAGAGGATTGCCGTTGCCCAGGGGAACACCCAGGTGCGTGTGTGCAGAGCTGCCTGGACCAGAGACGTTACTGAAGTCATCTCCGTCTCACACCTGGTGGAGTCGAGCAGGCCTGGGGTTAGAAAGTCAGTCCAGTCTCTGGGCCCCGGAGTCTGGAGTGATCAGTGACCCTCCCCCCGAAATAGTGAAGCCAGCTTGAGCCAGTTTCAGCTCAAGTCAAGAAGTCATTTCAAGGTTACAGAGGTGCCTCGAGGAACTCCAAGGTCTGGCTCAGTTAGACTGAACCCAGAAAGGCACCAGGGCTCCAGGCCCGCGCTCCCTGATGGCCTTCTTTCCCCTCCCGCAAAGACTGGCTGCTCGCTCCTCAGTCCCCATGCTGGAGGATGCTGGAGCTCCCCCGGGCCCCGAGAAAAGTCAGCCTGTCTCCCTGACTTTCCCATCATGCACTGCCGCTCTTTGTCTCAGTTCCTTCGCTTCCCTGTTTCCAGGCCAAAAATCTCATTGCTCAGGAGCTAAGAGGCCCGGGGTCGTATAAAAACGGCTCCATCACCCTGCAGGTTTACAATTAACATCAGCTGTAAAACAGACACAGGAAAAGATTCTGAGCACCATCTTAGAACCGAGGTCCCCATTCTGGGGGAGAGGGGACCAGCAGCGGTTTCCAAGCCCCTCAGTGGTTCTGTGATTTGTTGTCTGTCACCCACAACCGTAGGGTCTCGAAGAGGAGGGACCCTCGGCAGGCAGCGTGGGAGGACAGTAGGGGTTTTGGCCTAGAGAATCCCAGCCCCGCTTTAGCGCCTCTCTAACCCTCACCACCCCCCCCCCAACGCCTGCGTTGCACTTTCAGCTGGCTGAGCTGATACACACCCCACCCTCCCTGATGACCCTCATCCCAGCTACCGAAGAGCCAAAGCAGAAAGCCCCCAAAGAAGAGAAGGCATCCCTCTGGGCCCCAGCTCCTCAGCACAACTTCATGAGGAACTGGCAGCGCAACCTGGCCCTGTGGAAGAGGCAGCAGGAGGCCCTCAGCGGTGAGCGGCATGGACGACAGGCTCCCACCCGGCCTTGCCCAGCGCCCAGGTCCCGCTGCCTGCCGTGTTCTCCCCCCAACCTGTCCAGAGATGGCTTCAGGCCATTCGCTCACTCCCCAGTGTTCCCCACCCAGCGGGTCCTGGAATCGACCCAGTGATGGGGCCAACCGGGGCTGAGCGCCGGGCCCAGGGGTTCTGATTTGGTGGAGGGGCCACATTCTTGGCTCTCGCTCTAGAACGCCTGAAGAAGCCCGTCGGCGAGCTGCTGATGCACGTAGGGGAGACCTACAGGCAGATCCAGGAGGAGCGGGAGCTCATTGACCGCGTCCTTCCCACGCAGCACGACGGGAAGGTGAGGACGGTGACCCCAGAGGTGCCGTGAGGAGGAGGTCTGGACACAGGCACGGCTGCCTCAGTTTGCACAGCTGGGGGGCAAAACACATCTCTCCGTTGCCACCTCAAAGGCCGTCACTAAATTATATTGTCGGTCCTGTGATTGGGTGTTTGGGGACTGGCCAGTGAAGTAATTCATCCTTCGGCGGTCACTGGTGGTGAGTTGAGGAGAAGGGTAGCCTAGGCACTGAGTTCTTAGAATAGTCTTAGTGTTCTCTCTTAAGAGCTGAAGCTCCAGCTTTTGGGCAACCAGGGCCTGTTGTGTCTGGTATGTCAGCGCCACCCCCACTGTCTGGGGCCAGGTAAAGGCTGCGGGAGGGCACCCTGAGCGCAAGGAGGTGCACGCTCCTCCCCCGCCCTCCCTGCTGCAGCGAATCCCCCAGGCGAGCATCTGTGGTCCCCTGCGCTCTTGTCTCCCAGGCCCCCGCACCAGCCTCTCTCCCTCCAAGGGGCCCCCCAGCGGTCTGACCTGTCTGCCCTGCCTTGCCAGTGCACTGAGGAGACCAGTGGGTTCTGGAGTCGCCTGGAATACTTGGGAGACGAAGTCACCGGTCTGCTGATGACAAAGACGAAATCCCAGCGTGGTCTCCTGGAGCCAGTCACTCACATCAGGAAGCCGCACTCCATCCAGAAGGAGATGGGTGAGGAGCAGGGCGGTGGGTGACCCGCCTAGCGGTGGGGGACAGCGCGGCCCCGGTCTGAGACCAAGCAGGAGTCAAGTCCTGTCACCCTATGGAGATCCAGTTCCCTCCAGGAAGACAGTGACAGGTAGAACAGGGGGCTGGAGCGAGTGGGAGTGGAGGCCCCTGGGCTGTGCCGTCCAGAGCGGCAGCTGTGGCTGCCATGGTGGGTGAGCACCAGGAATGCGTCTAAATGGAGATGTGCTGTACGTGTAAGCTACACGCTGGTTCGTATGCGAAATGTATCTTATCGATAATTTTTATATTGTTTACCTGTTGAAATGATAATATTTTTGATACATTGGGTTAAATTATTACTAAAAATTAATTCCATTTCTTTTTTTTCTTTAAGATTTTATTTATCTACTTTTAGAGAGAGGGGGAGGGAGGGAAAAAGAGAGGGAGAAAAACATCAGTGTGCAAGAGATACATGGATCTTGCACACCCCCAGCTGGGGACTTAGCCCATAACCCAGGCATGTGCCCTGACTGGGAATTGAACCAGCGACCTTTCAGTTTGCAGACTGGCACTCAATTCACTAAGCCACACAAGCCAGGACTCCGCCATTTCTTTTCTTTTCTTTTCTTTTCTTTTTCTTTCTTTCTTTCTTTCAAGAGAGAGGGGAAGGGAAGGAGAAAGAGAGGGAGAGAAACATCAATGTGTGGTTGCCTCATACATTCCCCCAACTGGGGACCTGGCCTGCAACCCAGGCACGTGCCCTGACTGGGAATTGAACCGGCAACCCCTTGGTTTACAAGCCCGCGCTCAATCCACTGAGCTATACAAGCCAGGGCTCTGCCGTTTCTTTTTACCGTTTTAAACCACCTAGACAATTTTACATGGTGTGCCTCACATTTGTAGGATGCATGCTATTTCTATTGGATAGCACTGCTTTAAAGGCTGCCAGACCGCCTGGGTTCAGAGCAAGTTATTGACCTCTCTGGTCCTCAGTGTCGACATCTGTAAAATACTGAAGGGGCTGTGAAAAAGTTAAATGAAGCATGATATGTATTAAGAGGCTCTGGCTCATTGTTGAGCCCACAATAAAAGGTAGCTGCTATTGTTTTTATTATCATCCGAAGACGTGGAGGTTTGAGAGCTAATTTCCCAGCCGTCCTGAGTAGGACTGCTGAAGCAGAGGGTATAGGGCAGGAGGGCTGGAGCCCAGCGGCACAGGGAAGCCGCCTCTCCCCGTTTTCCAGAAATGGTGCAGGGATGGGGGCGTTCAGAGCCCCTCGAGAGTGAGAGGAGAGGGGCATGGCGGCAGCCTGCACTGAGGGTCCTTGGGCCCTGCGGCAGGACTGCTGGCCCGGAAGGACGCTCCGTACCGCCACACCTGGGATCGGAGCCTGTTTCTGACCCACCGGCGCCAGGAGCTGCAGAGCATCATGGCAGAGCTGGACTTCAACCAGCAGGTTGGCAATGCCCCCGCTCCCCGTCTGAAGCCCCCCAGGGTGGCACCTGTCTTCTTCGGTCAGCTAATCTTTCCTTTCCTGGTCTCTCCGAGGATATTGATGGCCTGGAGGTGGTGGGCAGAGGGCAGCCCTTCTCAGCAGTTACAGCAAAAGACTTCACAGTGTTGAATGAAAGGAGCCAGAGAAGTTCCTCTGAAGACACAGTGACCTTGTGAGTCGTCCCGGGCCCTGGCACCGACCGAGTTAGAGGATGGGCTTCCCTCCCAGAAATGAGGGCGCCTGCATCCCAGCCTCTCCAAGTGACTGCCGCCCCTCCTGTCGCCATCTGTTCCCTCCCAGCCACCAGCTCCTCACGGGGATTTCCCAGACATCCCTTGGCTGGTAGGTGGGTCTGCTCCAGACGCTCCCCGGGCTGCGCGCCCTGAGTGCCTCAGCGAGAAGCTGGGTCTCTGTGTGTCCAAGAACGTCCCACCTCTGGGGACGGGGCAGGACCAGGCTGAGGTCCAGCAGAGCCGATGACACTCCACTGGAGGCCAGGGCAGGGCACCTCTCCCGACCTGCTGGCAGCCCTGTCCGTGGGCCCCGTGTGGCAAGACTATGGCAGCTTCAGGGAAGATGCGTCATTGGTTTTCCTTGCAGAGATCTTTTGACCCATTACCCGGATGTGACCCCCATGCCTGTCCTGGGCCCGTCTCTGCTGTTCTGTGGGAAGCCAGCCTGCTGGATCAGAGGCTGTAACACACAGGACAAGGTGAGCCCGCCCGCACCCTCACCCACCCGCTGGGTGGGCCTCCCCTGGGTGCAGTCTCAAAGTGACTGGCAGTCACAAAGAGCCTGCAGGCTCCCGCTTGCATTTTTATCTGGATCATGCATGCAGCATGTCTGAAGATGGTAACAGCACCAGCTACCTTGAGCCAGAGTAAAATCACAAGGCTGAAAAGAGAGTGTCACAAGCCACCCAGCTCGCACCTCGCCCCCAAGCGCGTAAACAGGCAAAACTGCTCTGACTGCTGTGGCTTTAAGAATGCTCTAAACCATTCTGACGCTAAGGCTCATCAGATATAAAATCTGTATTGTCTTCTCTTCTTGCTGTTGCTGGCACCTCAGGGCCGGCCACTGCTAGGGTGTGACGCCACCCCGAGAGCAGTCAGGCCCTGGAGGGACTTCCTCCGGGAACCCAGGAAAGTCCCTGGAACGAAAGCGGGCTGGGGTGAGCCCGTCACCCCAGGCCGGGCCCTCCCTTGGAGACGCTCCTCATGCCTCCTCCTTCCCCAGAGGCAGGTTGGAATCGCTGTCAGCCTGACCTTCGAAACTCTGGAGGGGCAGAAAACGTCCTCAGAACTGACGGTGGTCAACAACGGCACGGTGGCCCTTTGGTACGACTGGCGGCGGCAGTCCCAGCCGGACTGTTTCCAGGACCTGAAGAAGAACAGGATGCAGCACTTTTACTTCAACAACCGGGAAGGTACCTGGGAGAGGGGGCCCTGCCCACCTTGAGGCCTGGCCAGCGCCCAGCTCTTCCGGTGGAAGCCCCTCTCCCTGGCCTCCTCCCTTCCATGTCTTCTGTGACCCGTGTCATCTCCTGGCTGCTCCCGTTTGTTGGGGGCAGGGGGTGAGCTGCCAGGGAGCAGAAGCATTCTAGGGGTTCAGCCACCTATATGCACAGGCCCGAGGCCAGGACGACCAACGTCGGCCCGTTTGCCGGGGACTCTCCCCCTTTCGGCACTGCAAGTCCCACATCTCAGGAAACCCCTCAGCCCTGGGCAAGGCTGGGGACGGTCGGTCACCCGGCCTGGAGTTCAGTCACAAGTGTCCGATAGGCTTAGGGCTCTGTTAGCTGTGGACCTGCCCGCATGGGGCTTCGCGAGCTCCTCCTGGGTGAAAACCTCTGTCTCCGTCCCTCTCAGGCGTGCTGCTCCCCGGAGAAACGAGAACCTTTACCTTCTTCTTCAAGTCTTTGCATGCTGGGATCTTCAGGGAATGCTGGGAGTTTGGCACTCACCCCACCCTGTTAGGAGGTGCTATCCTGCAGGTCAACCTCCACGCAGTCTCCCTGGCCCAGGACATTTATCGGGAGGAGAGGGAGTTACTGGAGGTAAGGGACCCGGGGGTCTCGGCCCGCCTGCGCATCAGATCAGTGACTCTGGCGTGCTCCTTAGCGCTGCCTGCAGGGACCCGGTTTCTCCCAGTTACTGTTGCCCAACAAACACTTCTCAGGGCTTTGTGAAGTCAGAGAGGGTGGGGAGGCCAGAGGAGGGGCAGCTGTGAGCTCCACCGAGCGTGGCTCCCACGGCCAGAGAGAGAGGAGACTGGGCCCTAAGATGCAGACCGCGGGAAATACTCAAGCGCAAACACAAGGGGCGGCCCTGCGCCCCGGTACCGTGTGTCTTCGCTGCCTTCCGGTACCCTCCAGGGAGGTTGCATTTAACCGGCAAGACTTCAGAACCAGGCACAACCACAGGGAACAATTAAACCAGTGGGGCCAGCACCCAGGAGTGAGTGTACGGTGGGAGCTGGGAGGCTGCTGGGCCCCCCGCAGGTCCGCAGCCTGGCCATCTAGCGAGGTGCTTGGCAGGGTTCCGTGGAAGGCTGCGCACCTTCCTGTTTACAGTGGTCCCCGGCCACTTGGCGAGCCAGCTCCTTCTGCTGGGGCTCAGCCTGTGGCCATCAGAGATCATTTTGACAAACGCAATGTCTGCTTTACTCGCTAGGATAGGCCTGGCATCTCTCTGTCTCTAGACGCCCCTGTTTCCGCCGTACTGACTGCACGGCCAAGTCACATTCTCAGCAAGGCCCAAACCGTGCTGGCCCCAGCCCTGGCCCTTCTTCCTAGTCCAAGGGAAATGCTGACTGCGGCCTCCTGGGCCCACAAGGGAGCAGGAGCTCCCCTGGAACTGGCCTCTCCACAGGATCCTTTCAGCTTCTCAGGGAACAAGGATGTTTGGGAAGACATCCCAAGGGGTTTTGAGTCTGGGAATAGTTGTGTGTGTGTGTGTGTGTGTGTGTGAGAGAGAGAGAGAGAGAGAGGGAGAGAGAAATGATGCAGGAAGGCTCAGAGTTCCCAGGGTCCTGGCTCGGCTCCCCTCCAGGATGCCACGTGGATTTTGCAATCCTGAGCCAGTCTCGTGCCACCTTTTCCTCCCCAGAAAGACCTGGCATCCCACGAGGCGGCCACCATCGTGCAGAGCGTGCTTCGGGAGCTGCTGGAGGGGATCCTGACCCAGGAGCGTGCGCAGACCCCCGAGGACGTGTACCTCACGGAGGAGGACTTGTTCCACCACAGGAATCCTGGGGTACGGGCCTAGCACTGGCCCCTGCCCCTCGTGCGTGCCCTGGTTGGGAGGAATAGCAGGGCCCCCAGTGTGCCAGGACTGGTGCTGAGTGTCTTTCACGAGGAGTAACTCATTGCTCTCTCCTCCCCACAGCCCTGGGAGACGGGCACTATTTACGTCCTCACTGTACGCGGAGGAAACCGTGGCCCGGGGAGGTTCAGTAGTTTGCCCGAGATAACTTAGCTCCTAAGTGGGCACTTGGTGAGAACAGTTTCACAAGCTCCTTCATTTAAACCCCACATTCCTGGGAAGCTCACATAACAAAAAAAAGTGCTTGAGCTTGGAGAGGCTCAGGTCGAGGGGGAAGTGGGGACGCCCTCTGGCCACCGCCACTCCTGCCGACTCTCCCCCGGCCTCCTCCACCAGTGCTCCTGAAGGCGCGGGGGAACCCTGTGCCCAGCCCCCTCGTCACGTGTCTTCCCTTGCCTCTGCCGTAGCTGCACTACCAGCACCAAGTGGTGCAAAACCTGCACCGACTGTGGAACCAGTACATGGTCCTGCCCTCCAAAGCCGAGGAGGCCAGGCCGGGCGAAGAGGAGCGCCGCGGCCCCAGGGCCCGGGGGGCGGTGGCCCAGACAGCCCATTTGGAGAAGGCCCCAGGGAACGTGGACCTTAGGACCCCAGTCTCAGAATCCCAGCTGCCTCGGCAGGACAACGTGGCCCTCAGGGACGCCCAGGATCCCTCCAGGGCCCAGAAGGCCGGCCTGGGGGCCAGGGGTATTCCGCAGAAGAGCACCGTGGAGGAGAGGCCGGTGGAGGACAGCCCCAGGGAGCCGGAGGGCCTCTCCCTGCCTGGGTGGAACCTCTGCCTGGAGGACTTCAGAAAGGTGCCTCCCTGACCCCGGAGGGGAGAGGGCGGGAGAGCAGCTCCGACACAGCGAGGCGGGGGAAGGCCCAGCAGCGCCTCTCGCCCCCATGGACAAAGAAATGAAACCTCCTCAGGGCCTGGAGAAAACAGTCTCTTGGGTCATCTCTTCTTGTCTCAGTTGCCCAGGCCACTGGGGTGCTGGGAGGGTGCCCTCTCTGACCCTGGCAAACCTTGGAGAAGGGGTTCGAGGGTACAGACTTCTGAGGGAGGCCCCCAGCTCTCACAGAAGGCGCCCCAGGCAGGGCAGGTTCTGTGTCTGTATCCCCCCTGCACACCTGTGCTCACAGCAGCACACCCGTCACTAGAGGACACAGAGATGCCTGGTGTCCTGGGCAGAAGGGTTGCTCACGGTACCTCTGACCCCGCCAGGCAGCCATGATGCTCCCTGAGGAGAACCAAAGAGAAGACACCCTCATCGGGCTCAACAGAGAGGCCCTGGAGCTGTGCCAGGAGCAGAGGCCGCTGCAGTCCGACCTCCTGTACCAGATGTGGTAGGTGCCCCACCGGGAGGGCCGGCCCTCGCTCCCCCGCTTTGCGGCATCAGGCCAGGGGCACTGAGCAGGCAGTCCCGAGACACAAGGGGGCTGAGCTCCCTTTGAGCTCAGATTGTGAAAAGATGCTGCTCACACTCCGTGCCTGGCACCTGCCACAGCAGCCACCCGCTGCCCCCCGAGGAGCAGTGACCCCTGGGCCTCTACTTCTCTCCCCTTGCTCCTTCTCAAGAAACAGAGGAGTGAGCAGAGGGGAAGCCAGGGGGCGGTGAGAAGGGGGGCGGTGAGAAGAGGGGCGTATCCCACGAGAAGCATCACTTCTCAGTCGCCAGCCTGCCTGTCACCAGCTTGGATAGGCTTGGGGAGGGGATAGGTGGGTTTTTTTTTTGTTTTTGTTTTTGTTTAGATTTTATTTACTTATTTTTAGAGAGAGGGGAAGGGAAGGAAAAAGAGGGGTAAAGAAATGTTGATGTGCTAGAGAAGCATGGATAGGGGACCTGCCCCGCGACCCTGGTATTTGTCCTGACTGGGGGTCAAACCAGTGACCTTTCTTCGGTTTGCGGGATGATGCTCAACGCACTGGGCCACACCAGTCGGGGAAACGGGGGGTAGGCTTCTGCAAGGCCCTCAGAACATATCCCCATGAGCCTCACGCTGGAAGTCTCAGGCCAGGTCCAGCCACGGTTTCAAGCTGGAGTTAAGACCGACCTCGCCCTGGCCCCAGGCGACACAGTTTCCCGGGCTGAAGCCAGGTCTGTCTGAGAGCACCTGCACAGGTGCCGGCAAGGGTGCCAGATGGACGGGATGCGGCGTTCCCATGGCAGCGCCCAGCACCAGTGTCTTGAAAGGGAAGCATCCAAGCCTCTGCAGGCTTTAGGGCAGATGAAGGGTGATGCCTTCTCCCCAGTGTGTCTTGCCTTCTAGTATGCAGCTGTGGCGGGATGTGATTGACAGCCTGGTGAGCCATTCCCTGTGGCTGAGGGTGCTGCTGGGCCTGCCCGAGAAGGAGACCACCTATTTGGACACGCCCCAAGAGCTAGGTCAGACACTGTGCAGCCACACCTGCATGTGGCCTTTGCCATCCTTCTGCCTTCTGCCTCAGCCTTTCACACACCCACCCCCGTGTGATCCGTGAAGAGGCCCCTGCTACCCTTTCCTCTGTCGCCAAGGTCTAGAGCCCAGAAGTGGCCTAGTATCACCTTAGTTCAGCTCCCTCAGTGTACAGGTGGAGGGAGTCCCAGAAGGGTTGAAGGCTTGCCTGTGCCCGACGTGGGGGAGCGGCAGAACAGGGACTCGAACCAGGCCCCTTGCACCTGCCCCCAGTCCTGTTCCTCGAGGTCGCATGCCTGAACCAGGGGCTGTCTGTGGGAATTCACCCAAAGCGGCCGAGAGCACTTTGCTTTTCCCGACTCCCCCCTGTGGGGTCCGCTGGGTCCCAGGCTGCACTGTCTCTCACTCGCCTCCCTCAGATCGCAAAGTGCCTTCTGCCATGGACATGAAGCCGTCCTCCGTGAAGATCGGGAAGGAGGACCGGAGAGGGGCGGCCCAGGAGAAGAAGCAGTTGGGAACCAGAGACAAAGAAGATAAAAAAGGAGCCAAGCTGCAGGGGAAAGAGGCACGCTCTAGGGCGGGGCCTGGCCTGGGGCGGCATGGGGCTGGGGAGGACGCGCAGGGGTGCAGAAGGTCACAGTTGCCGGCTCCCCCAGTGAGCTGCTCCCGAGAAAGTCCTAGACCTCCCTCAGGAGCGGCTGAGGGCCGTGCATGTCTCATCTCTCCAAGCAGGACCGTTTGAACAGCAAGAAGCAGAAGGCAAAGGATGATAAGAAATCTACGAAACCTTCAAGCAGGGACAAGCTTTACTTGGAAGACCCTGCCCCTGGCAGCACCACCCCTTCCCAGGAACCCATAGATCCCCTGGTCATGGAGAAGTACACCCAGAGGCTGCACACTGAGGTGAGGGCAGAGCCCGGCGCTCAGCACCCCCTACCCCCCGCTCACCCCTGCCCTGGGCACTGGCCTCCGCTTCCTCCTTCACCCCGTTTGTTCTGCACATGGTAAGTGCCTCCTGCGCCCACGATGGGAGCAGAGCTGCCCTCATGAAGGGCATCCCCATGTGCGAGGGACTTCAAGAATAAGTGACGTCAGGTGATGAGCACCCAGGAAGGGAGAGAAACAGACCAGAGCCACGGGGTGAGGAAGGCCCAGGTGGGGCGGGTGGGCCTCCCCGAGAGGGTGACAGTGAACAGAGACTTGAAGGGAGGGGAAGGGTGGCCATACGGACCCGAGAGGAGGAGCGCTCTAGGGCGGAGAAGCTACTCACGTAAGGGGAGGGAGTCGCCGTGAGGACGGAGGGCAGACAGGCCACCGAAAGGGAGCAGGTCATGTGGGGCTTTGTAGGCCACGGAAGGACACAGGGATTTTCTGAGCACAACAAAAAATCAGACAGGGCTTTAAATAGAGGAGCAACATGGTCTGACGTACGCTTTTGGAGGATCAACCGCTCTGGCTGCCATTTGGAAAGTAGACTGGGGGGCACTGAACAGAAACCTCCCCGTCACCCACCTTTCCTTTGCGTTAGAGGGTGTCCTGGCTGGTGTGCTCCTTGGGGCAGCACCCCGGGGAGTGGATTTCCAGCCAGTGGAAGGGTTTTGAAGCACCGAGAGACTTCTTAACGGTGCCTTTTTAAGCAGTAGGTCCCTAGAAGGTCATCCGGGTGCTGCGTGGGGTTCTTAGTCGTCATGGCTGTTTGCTCTGGAGGGAAGGTCGGCCTGACGGCCGGCCGGGCTCTGTCTTCCCCCGGGGCGGACAGCTGCGGAGCTGGGGTCGCCTCGTGTGGCCCCGCTCTGGGTCTCATTTGATCAGAAGCTCCAAGTTGCTACTGGTGACGTCACTGAGATTTCTGAAGGTCAATGAGGTCTAGAAAGTTCTCATAGGTCTCTGAGGACCCACGGGGTGGACTCTCCCTTGGTTTTCTGAAATTAAGAACGAACTTGCCGAGACTCGTGTGGTCCAGCCCCACTGAGGGCATGGTCTCGGAAACATTTCGGTATGAGCTCTGTGGTCCCCAGAAAGCTGGCATCTGTGGGGCCAGGGCAGGGCTGGGCCACCCCAGGGGGCTACGTGGGCACCGCCCGCTGGCCTCCCTGGGGTTGCCCATCTAACGCCACTTGGCTCCAGGGTCCCCACACCTCCGAAGGGCTGGTGCCGGGTTCCCTCCCCAGTCTGGTGTGAAAAAGAAAACTATTTGCAAAAACGAAAGTTCTACAGAACTTCTCACCACTTGGGTTTTATCCCCTCCCTAGCTGTCTCAGTGTGGAGTGAACACACCCACCTCTATAGCACGGTGGGTGGCCTCTTGCTCGGGTGTTTTTCCACCGAGCAAACCTTTGCCTGGTATCTGTCCCGTTCTCCCAGGTCCATGGGCTACTGGACACCCTGGTGACCAACCTGATGGTTCTGGCTGACGAGCTCAGCCCCATAAAGAACATTGAGGAGCCTTTTCGTCTTTGCACTTGACTCGTGTGCCCAAGCGGCCTTGCGGGCATCTGGTTAGCAAGCAAACCAATAAAGAACCTTTAAGTTCCTACCACTTCCATCATGCCTTTGTGTCTTGAACGCTGCCTCTTGAAGAACTCAGCTGACTTCCGGCCCAGGTCCTCCCATGCCCCGCCTGCCCCCAGGTCCCCTGCACCCCACCCTGTCCCAGTTCCCGCAGTCACCCGACAGGCAGGGAGAGAAACACACCCGGGGAGGGTGCGTGTGGGGTGCTGAGCCCAAGAGCAAGCTGACAGCAGGACAAGGAATGAGTCAGATGATAGGACAGATAGCGTCACTCTGCATGGTTCCTGCCTCTGGCTTCCTTGCCCCACGCTTTTGGGGACATGCTTCCTGGAGCCAGGTCTTTTCCAATGTCATCACCGAACATGACAAAGTATGAGACAAGAAAACTAGAACCCGTGGGACCTGGCTCCCCCGGATCCTCCCACTTCAGCTGGGTCCCAGGGCTCCCTCCCAGCACGTGGGGGTCGTGCTCTCCACACTGTGAACCCCTCGGCGCCGGATCCCTTTGTCCTCGGGCCGGAGGTTCCTATCCTGGGTCCCTCTGTGCCATCCCACTCCTCACGCCAGACCCTGTGGCCTCCTTGCGCTACTTCTCTGCCTTAAACCCAGCCTCTGGACTTCATACTCCCCCTCTTGCTCAGAGAAGTGCGAAGTGGGTAAGCGATGGCTCTGGGAGAGAAAGGGGCTGTTAGCTCAGACTCAGCACTGTAACTGTTTTCCAGCTAGACTTCCTGTGTGCGGTGGGTTCCAGGCTCCCAGAGTCTGAAGGGCAACTTTGCTAATGGCGGGCCCGTTGCCCGCGGTGCTGATGGCGCAGAGGTGTGAGTGCAATGCTGAGGGAGCAGCCACAGTCTCCCATCGGCTGCGTGTTGCATTCGGGCTTCCGGTGACCTCATGGGCCTCAAGCATCCTTCAGCTGAGAGGTTGCGATGGGAGGAGGTTCAGAGAGAGCAGAGCACTGTGTGCTGGAGAGGCAGGGAAGGGGCTGGGCCCGGAGTCCTGTCAGGGCTGATGCACCCGTCAGCGTGGCCTAGGGGGCCAGCTGGGAGTCCACAGGAGGCAGTAACTCTACAGAAGGGCCAGCCCCCAGGAAAGCTCCTCCTGGCCCAGAGTGGGAGGGGAAGAGTGGGGTGGGTGTTGGAGGCCCCTGGCCCTGTTTCCTGTTGAGGAAGCAGGAAGGGTTAATACACTGCAGGGGGGACTGGGCCCCCAGCACATGCTCCCAGGCTCCAGAGCTGCACCCCCCCCCCCCAGGGGCTGCCTGCAGGCAAGCCTCCCACCTCTGAAGGTGCCGCCCGCCCGGCCAGCAGGAAGGGGTTAACACGCCCAGCGCTTCCTCCTGTGTCCTGTTACTGCTGAGGCAGACCTGCCCGGCCAGCTGAGCAACTTTCCTCCTGAGTGCTGCCTGCCGGCTGGGCATCCAAGAGACCGGCGGACAAGAGGCAGAGCTGCAGCCCGTTGGGGGGACCCTGCCACGCCCTTCCAAGGGGTCTACGCCTCCTTGGCGAGGGTGGGTCTCCGGGGCGAGAGTCTGCGGTGGATGGCTCTGGGGACGCTCCCGAAGCTGTGCCGCCCCCCTGCCGTGCAGGTCGGAGGGTCGCCGCAGAGGCTGCTCAGGGTCCCAGGGCTGGGGCCAAGGGAGCCTGCACCAGAGGTAAGCGGCCCCTCCCTGGCAGCCGTGGTGCCCCAGTGGAAGCTTCGGGGCTTAGTCTCCCTCCCAGGTTCCAGGGAGAGGGGTGAGGAGCACAGGGTGGTGGAGCGGGCTTACTGTCTCCAGTGGCCCTCCTGCCCGCAGCCCCTCCCTCCCTGCTGCCCCCAGGAAGGAGGACTGGGGGCTCGCTCCCCATCCTGGGCTCCCCATCCTGGAACCCGGCTCTTTGGCAGCATTCCTCACACACTCCTCCTGCTCCTCTCTGCCAGCCCCTCCTCCTCGGCCCCTGATGCACCTTTAGACTCAGGCAGCGCTCGCCCTACGCCAGGGCCCCCAGCACAGAGCTGACTTAAGCTTACAGCCAGAGGGCACTGCCACTCCCCACCACTGTTCCTGCTGGACCCGATGGAGGGCAGAGGCTGGCATCTGCCTTAGCCGAGGATGGGAGGGGGTGCTGGCCGGTGTGGCACGCCCAGACTTTGGACAAACTCACCCACGTGACTCTACACCTGGGTTCCTTCCATCTCCCTGAACCCCACTCTGGAGAAGCCATCTGCTTCCTCAGTTCTGACAGGTCCCCCAGTCCTCTGGGTCCTGGGAGGAGCAGCCCCCTCCCCTCTATAAAGTTCTTCTCGGGACGCTGTTATAGGAGAAAGCTGACACGGGGCCCCCCCAGCTGGTCCCACCCCCTGTTGGCCCTTCTCCCATTCTACACCCCCCCCCCCACCATAGCGGATGCCTCCCTCCTCCTTCCCTGCCCTGCTTCCTCTCCTGCCCTCTCCCCCATCTCCGAACTGGCCTCTCAGGCCCTGCCTTCTCAGTGTCCTTCCCTCCACCTGACAGGGCCTGGCTCAAGGTCACTGCAGTAATTCCATACCCGGCTGCCCAGGCCGCCGCTGCCGCTGCCACTGCCGCCTTATCGGCCGCTGGGTTTCTGTTTCACTCCCTTTTATTTCTGGGCATATTGTGTTCGATAAAACCCTTTGCTTGTAACACCGCTGGCAGGGCTCCCAGCCGCTCCCGCCCGCGTTCCTTCCTCTCCTCCTCCCTCCCTTCCGCACTCCCCGAGCCTCGCCCTGCCCCCTCTTCCTCTCCACCTCGGCCCCTTCAGACTTCAGGTGTTTCCGATCCCTCCCTTCCCCTAGCTCGGGCAGAGGTGTGCAGAGAGGGCCCTGCCATGCCCACCTCCCAGGAGAAAAGTTCAGGCAGGGCTGCAGCGCCCACACCGAGAGCCCCTCCCACTGCCCGGGCGGGCAGGAGGGCCAGGTAGAGCTGCTGCTGGAGTCGGAGTCACGATGCCTGACTGGTTCTGCTGGTTTCAGTGGCCGGCTCCGGAGCGGGTGGCGTGCACTTGGGGCGGGCTTCGGGACACAATCACTTCTCATCTTCACTCCTGCCACCCGCCAGCCCACCGCTCAGAGAGGTAAAGACAGGTCTGAGTCACTAGTGAGGGGGAGGGCAGGAGCTAAACCAGTGTGGGCCAGCGCACCCCCTCAGAAGGCCAGCTGGACAGAAAGGCAGCGGACAGAAGGTAGGCAGCGCTTTCAGCCGCCACTCTCCATCCCTCCGGGCCTCCCGAGGGACGCCGGCGTCGGGGCAGAGCTCGCCCAGGCACCTGGGCCCTGAAGGAAACTGTGAGGCCTGAGGGCCCCTGCGAGAGGAGCCCTGTGCTGGCAGACCCGGGCGGAGGGGCGAGGCGGTAGAACAAACTCCTTGTGACTCCCGCTGAGTCCCAAGGTAGAGCCGAGAGGTGCGGTCTCTGTGGGTGCTGGCATCGGTGGGAGTGCGTTGGCGAAAGTGGGGGCTCTGTGGGTCCAGCCGTGTGTGTGTGTGTATGTGTGTGTGTGTGTGTGTGTGTGTGTGTGCGTGCATGCCCACACCAGAGTAGTGGTGATGGCAGAGGGACTCCCGTGTGGGTTTCTGGTAGGGCTCTGGGAGGACATTTCTCTGACTTGGGCCTGTGTTGACTTTCAGCAGATGGCCCAGTCCTCTGGCTGTGGGGGAGGGCTCCTGGCTGCCCCTAGTCCCCCTGTAGCTGGGGTATCAGAGTTCTGCCATGTGCCCCAGGCCTTGGGTGGGGGGGTTCGGGGAGCCCAGACCAGCCTGGCCCTCAGGGAGCTTACCTTCTGGCTGTAAAGGTGGGGCTCAGACAGTAAAGCAATCAGATGAATTCATTACCAAACTGGTGACACTGACAATAAGTATTGGATTAGTCTTCTGGGGACCTTGGTCCCCGTGCCATGTAACTGTGGGCAGGCCACGGCCCCTCTCTGGCCTCGGTGCCCTCCCGTGTAGGATGGGGTGGGGTGGCTGGATTTCTCTGAGAGGCAGCCCCCCCAGTGCCCCTTCCTCTCTTGCCTGGCCCAGCTCGAGGTGCTCCCTCTGAGCTGCCCCCCCACCCTACTCCCACCTCTCTGGCTCACTCCTCCTCTCCCTCGCCTTCCGATCTCTGGATTCAGCTCAGCCATCACCGCCCCTGGGGCATCCCCACTGATTTTCCTAGCCCGGGTGCTCCCGCGCTCCTCTGCGCTTTCCTGCTGGGCGGTGATTGCCTGTACGCTCCCCTCCCAACCAGACGTGGGTGCACCGGGACTGGTGCCCTGGGCCTGGTTCAGAGACGGCCCCGGGAAATAGGCATTGAGTGAATCAAGCTACACCATCAATACGAGAAGAGAGGAAGGTGAGGACTGAGAAGGTGGAAAGGATAGGCCTTAAGCTAGATCCTGGCAGAAAGGGGAGAGGGCAGCCCAGCAGAAGCTCGGCCGGTCGAGTTCCTGGGGGTCATCGTTGTGTCCCTCACTGAGGGCAAGAACTGTGCTGTGTGTCTGCCTAGGTCCACCCGGAATCCCCACTTACGAGCTCCGTGACCTGGGACAAGCCGATCCTTCTCTAAGCCTCATTTCCCTTCTCTGTGAATGGTGGTAGTAATAACAGGAGCTTCGCAGTGTGATGGTGAAGATAAATGAGCTAGCCATGCCTGCTGAGTAATAAGTAAAATCAGACAAATAGAAAGTGCCCATTGAAGGCCGTTCCTGGCAGTAGGGACACACCGGACAGGCCTTAAGTGGGTGAGTGAGTGGTCAGCTAGGTGGGCCACCGCCCCTGAGCTGCAAACCCTCTCTTCCTCAGACCCATGTGGGACCCAAGGACGAAGCCGCCCTGCTGAGAGCACGGCGGCCCACCCTTGGAAACCGTGACCTCACGACGGTGGCCCTCGGCCCTCCACCTCCGGCTGGGGCGGGGGGCGCCCATCTCCAAGTCCCCAGCCATGACGACCTCCGCGCTGCGGCGCCAGGTGAAGAACATCGTGCACAACTACTCCGAGGCGGAGATCAAGGTGCGCGAGGCCACCAGCAATGACCCCTGGGGCCCGCCCAGCTCGCTCATGTCGGAGATTGCCGACCTGACCTTCAACACGGTGGCTTTTGCTGAGGTCATGGGCATGCTGTGGCGGCGGCTCAATGACAGCGGCAAGAACTGGAGGCACGTGTACAAGGCGCTGACCCTGCTGGACTACCTGCTGAAGACAGGCTCCGAGCGGGTGGCCCACCAGTGCCGGGAGAACCTCTTCACCATCCAGACGCTCAAGGACTTCCAGTACATCGACCGCGATGGCAAAGACCAGGGCGTCAACGTGCGCGAGAAGGTCAAGCAGGTGATGGCCCTGCTCCGAGACGAGGAGCGCCTCCGGCAGGAGCGGACCCATGCCCTCAAGACCAAGGAGCGCATGGCGCTGGAGGGCATGGCCATGGGCAGCGGGCAGCTGGGCTTCAGCCGCCGCCACGGCGAGGACTACGGCCGCTCTCGGGGTTCCCCGTCCTCCTACAACTGTGAGTGAGCCCTGGGTGCATGGCTGGGGACAGAGCGGTGGCCTGGGTTCCGATTCTAGCTCTACGGCCTCAGAGGGAAGTCATGCTGATTCAGTGAGATAAGGAGTGTAAAGCGTGAGGCAAAATGCCCAGCACATAGTAGGTGCTCAACAAGTTAGCGTAAACCATACTGTCAGTGTACATTTGTTGTTATTGTTGATTCGCTGTCTGGCAGCACAGGGTGGTACACGCGCAGGCCCTGGAGTCTGGTGGCATTCCTCGCCCTGCCCCTTCCGGGCCGTGCGGTCTGGACAACCGCCTCCCTGACCCTCAGCTTCCTCTTCCACAAAGCAGAGATAATCTTACCTGCATTGGTTTGATGTGAGAATTAACGAGACCAGGCCCAGGACTGCCCTCAGCCTTGTGCCCAGACACATGACACACGCTGCCCCATCGGTGGCGTTCCCCATAACCGCCCCGACTCGAGGGCACTGTCCTTGGAAATGGGGGGAGCCGTCGAGCGGTTCCTGGTTCTCCTTTCCATCCTGGTGGGGGCTTCCCCGGTCTGAGATTTATTCAGCATGGCCCTCCTTTCATAAAGCCCTTGCCAGTGTGCTGTGGGCTGGGAGAGCAGTGACCTTGGCTGGAGTGTCTCATCTTCCCACCCCGCTTGACCTCAGGCTGCATGGGGCCCAGCTGGAAGGGTCGGGGAACCTGGGTTCAAGTCTTGCTGTAGGACCCTGACCAGGCGTCCTTAGAGCTGTTTGCCAGTCTGTGAAGGAGAGAATAGAATCTTCATGGGGTAGGATGGGAAACATTACAGAAAGCGCCAAGCATGTGGCCTGGCGTCCTGTGGCCCTCGACTGCCCGTTCTTCTCCTCCCCTGTCTCTCTCTCTGAGCCTTGGCCTCCTGGAGGGGATGGGGTGTGGGAGCCCCCGAGTACCCTCGGGGTCACAGGAGCCACGATGGTCATTGCAGCTTCCTCCTCGTCCCCCCGCTATACCTCAGACCTGGAGCAGGCCCGGCCCCAGACGTCGGGAGAAGAGGAGCTGCAGCTGCAGCTGGCCCTGGCCATGAGCCGGGAGGAGGCTGAGAAGGTGAGGCCCCCCCCACCGGGGCAGCTTGGGAGGCCCCAGCACTGGGCTGGGGTTGGCATGGGGAGGGCGCTGGCAGAGGAGGGAGACGTACCTGGATTCGACACACCCTGACTCTCAGGCTCCCCCCACACTGGGCCCCAAAACCGTAGTCTCGCTCCCAAGGACAGCACAGAGCCTGCCTGTGTCCCTGGGATTGTCCCAGCAGGGATCACCTGCCTGCTTCCGGTCCCCTGGCTGGGCTGGAAAGGACAGTGCGTGTGTAGTGGGCTGGGGGTGGATGAGTGTGGTGGGGGCCTGCCGCCGCCTCACAGAGGGGAAGGGGGTACGTACGTATGCTGACAGACACATTCGTAGGGGACGCAGAGACATGCTGCCACCACCCCGACCCCATCATCAGCTACGCTTTTGTAGGACAGGGACAGCCCCTATGCCACCATCCTCTCTGCCGTCACCTCTGTGGATCCAGGCAGACCCGACAGGAAGCAGGGCTTAGGGAGACTCAGGGGACCCAGAGGAAAAGGACTGACCTTCTTGATTTTTAAACTGCATCTCATACCTCGACCGGGAGAAGACCAGGCCCACATTGTTGTTTGGGGTGGGCACTTCTCTCTCAGTCCCACATTCCCTTTTGGCCCAGGAGTGGGAATGCTGGGCCAAGTTCACCCTTCTCTTCCTCCCTCGCAGCCGGTCCCCCCAGCCTCCCCCAGGGACGAGGACCTGCAGCTGCAGCTGGCTCTGCGCCTGAGCCGGCAGGAGCACCAGAAGGTAGTGGGCTTAGGCTCCCGGTGCTGGTGCTGGTGCTGGTGCCGGTGGAGGTGCCGGTGGAGGTGCTAACCGGGCATTAACCAGCCTCCTTCTGCTTCACTTAGTGGGCTTGCTGCGCCTACCCTCTCAGCCACCCCCCACCCTGCACTTTTCTCAACTCAGCTCAGGTCCCCTCAAGTCCACCCCGGGCTGCCCATGCTCTCCTCACCCACTTTGTGCCTTCTGCAGGAGGTGAGGTCCTGGCGGGGAGATGACTCCCCCATGGCCAACGGTGCTGGGGCCGCAGTTCGCCGTCAGCAGGACAGAAAGCCCGAGAGAGAAGAGAGAAAGGAGGAGGACAAGCTGAAAACCAGCCAGGTAGGGAGGGTGCTGGGCTGTGTGAGCTGGCAGAGCCTAGGAGACGAACTGAGTTCATGTTTGTAAAGAGTGCAGAACAGTGCTTGGTATACAGTAAGCACTGCCTACCTGTTTATTCGATGAAAGTGGGGGTGGAGGGGGTGCAGCAGCCCTAGGTTGGGTCCCACACTGCATAGGCTGCTGACGAAGCTGATGGCAAAGTGGGATGTAAAGAATCCTGATCAGAGGACCCTTCGAATTGGGATCTGGATTCGCTGCCACTTTAAGGTTGCGGCACGTGGTCTTGGCCTTCCTTCCCACCTCTGACGTGCTAGGATGGCACGCCGTGCAGGTGAAGATAGGAGGTGGACCCAGGACATGGTGCTAAAAACATCCTGAGCTCCTGTGCACATTCTCCAGAAGGAGTAGGCAGCTGCTGGGAACAAGGCCACCTTCCAAAGCTGTCCACGCTACCCCTGGGGTTCTCTGTCCCTTTTCTGCCAGCTCTGCGTGTTCACTGGGACCGGTTTCTCCTGGACACTGCTTAGGGAGGTAGCCTTGTCATATAACCTGCCTTATCACTGATGGGCTGAAGAGCAAGACGGTTGAGGGCAGGCCTGGGTTCTGGCCTGGCTCAGCCTCTCCCCGGCTATGTGACTCCAGGTGAACTGTTTCCCCTCTCTGGGGCTCATCTGTAAAGTGGGCACACCACCACCTTGCCTACCGACCGCATAGGGCTGTTGGGAATACCAGGCACTAAATGGATGAGGAAACATTTTTTTTAAGATTTTATTTATTTTTGGAGAGGGAAGGGAGGGAGAAAGAGAGAGAGAAACATCAATGTGCAGTTGCTGGGGGTCATGGCCTGCAACCCAGACATGTACCCCAACTGGGAATCGAACCTGCGACACTTTGGTTCAATCAAAGTTCAGCCACACTCAATCCACTAAGCTACTCCAGCCAGGCCTGAGGAAACATTTAATAAACTGAAAAGCACCATGCAGAGGTGAGGGGTCGTTACTAGGTGTTTATGGGATGCATGAAGGAGAGAAGGAGCCAGAGTCAGGTGGACAGGGCAGGGCCTGCCCTCCTCTGAGCCATGACTGCCTCTCCTCTCCGCAGTCCTCCATCCTGGACTTGGTGGACATCTTTGCACCTGCCACAGCCCCGCCCTCCACACACTGCTCTGCTGACCCATGGGACATCCCAGGTGGGTATGCAGGGCTGCAAAAGCCCCCAGGCTGGCCCTAGAGAGCTCCTTCCTTCCTGGCTTCTTGCTGGCACCCCGTTACCCACAGCTGAGAGCCCCTGGGCAGGTCACCTATGTCTCTGAACCTCAGCTTCTCGGTGACATGGTGTCGTAGAAAGGAAGGGGGAGCACACCTGAAGAGCCCAGCTCATGGGAAATGATCTCGGGAAAGTGGTTTTGTTGCCCATCACCCTGGCTTTCCTACCACGGCCAGTCCCTGACTACAAAGGTAGCCTGAGCTGCCCCTGCCCGGGAGTCCAGGCTCCTGGGATAACTTGCTAGCTATGGGCTCCTGCTTCCTGGGTGGTTCCGAACTGGCATCCAGAATCTGTGAAATGGATCCCTTAGCCTTGCAACTTGGTCTGGGTAACTGGGAAGACCCTGGACTGGGGGTAAGGGTCAGACTGGGGTCATGGCTGTGCTGTTCCATTTCAGGTCTCAAGTCCAACATAGAGCCCAGTGGCTCCTCCTGGCCTTCTGCAGACCCCTGGTCTCCAGTCCCCTCAGGAAGCATCCTGTCCCGAAGCCAGCCATGGGACCTGCCCCCTACGCTGTCCTCCTCTGAGCCCTGGGGCCGGACCCCAGTGCTGCCTGCTGGAACCCCCACTACAGATCCCTGGGCGCAGAACTCCTCCCACCACCAACTCCCCAACACTGGGGCTGACCCTTGGGGGGCCTTAGTGGAAACCTCCAACACACCAGGTAAGCAAAGGGCCAGAGGGTGTGAGTAAGGAGCTGAAGGACTTCTGGGTCCCCCTCCCTTTGGGGATAAGGCTGTTAGGAGGGCTGCTTGCTTGGAAAGAGGTCAGTCCAGTGCCTGGTCTTTTTGCCAACCCATCTCATCTCCCTTTTCTTCCTTGGCTAGCTCTAGGTGGCACCTCAACCTTTGACCCATTTGCCAAACTTCCAGTATCCACAGAGACCAAGGAGGGGCTGGAGGGGGCCCAGGCCCCGCCCTCCGGGAAACCCAGCAGTCCTGTGGGTAAGCGGGAGGCAGAGGAGGATGCAGCTCTGGGGAATGGGTGGCCACCCAGGAGAGGGCTCTGTCCTCTTCTTCCTGCCGAGTGACCCATCCCTCTCCATACCCGTTTGTATTTCAGAGCTGGACCTGTTTGGAGACCCCATCCCCAGTTCCAAGCAAAATGGTACCAAGGAGCCAGATGCCTTTGACCTGAGTGTAGTGGGAGAAGCCCTAACCCAGCCTAGCAAAGAAGCCCGAGCTCGCACTCCTGAGTCCTTCCTGGGCCCCTCAGCCTCTTCCTTGGTCAACCTTGACTCCTTAGTCAAGGCACCCCAGGCTGCGAAGACCCGGAACCCCTTCCTGACAGGTAGAACACCCCCTGTTCCGTGGCAGGTCTCAACCCTGTAGACCCCCACCCTTCCTTTCAGAGCCCAGCCCTTGCCCTAGAATCTTCTTCTTCTTCCCTATTTCTAAAACCCCAGATACTGTCCCCCTCCAAGTTAGGGCTATGTCCCTGGCCCACTGCAAACCCCCTACCCACTCTCGTTCTGCAGATTTCAGCGCTCCATCCCCCACCAACCCGTTCGGCGGGGTCGAACTGGGCAGGCCGACCCTGAACCAGATGCGAACCGGGTCGCCGGCGCTGGGCCTGGCTGCCGGCCGGCCGATAGGGACGCCGTTGAGCTCCATGACCTACAGCACCTCCCTGCCCCTCCCACTCAGCAGCGTGCCAGCTGGCGTGAGCCTCCCCGCCTCAGTCAGCGTCTTCCCAAGGGCTGGCGCCTTCACGCCGCCGCCCTCCAGCCTGCCGCCACCGCTGCTGCCCGCATCGGACTCTACTGGGCCTCTCCATCCCAACCCCCAGGCCAGCACCAACCCCTTCCTCTGAGCACCTTCCTGCCGGGGCCGCCCACCTGTGCGCGGGAGGCCCCGCCCCCAACGCTAACGGGGTTGGATTGTGTTCCCCTGTCCTTGGGGAGAGGCGGGGCTACCACCCAGGACCCGCCCCCGGAAGTCGAGACAGGCTCAGACTCCGCCCCGAGGCCACTGGGGACCCTGGTCCAGGCCACCGCAGACCCTTTGCAACTCCTGGAGCTAAAGAGTGATGGCTGCTCGGGGATGAGACCGCGCCCCCGTAATAAAGACTGGAACCCACGGTCTCAGCTCTCACCAAGTGGACTTTCTGCGGGACGTGGCGGCCAGGTCTGGACCACTGCGCAAATCAGCGGCTGCCATGGAAATAACTGCTCCACACTGTGGGGGCCCAAAAAACGCTCCCACTTTCTGCACAGCCCCCTCAGACTGGCACCTTCGCTTCCAGACGCTCCCTAGGCTCCCGTCCATTTGATCATTTTCAGTCATTTATCACACACGGGCGCCAGATTGATCTAATAGCAAGGAACCCGTTTATTGAGCACTTACGTGCTAAGCACTTTAGACAGATCACTTCATTTAATCCTTGCAACAACCCTCTGAGCTAGATAGCATTACTCACATTCAGGACTGGCTACATAATTCGTGGGGCCCAGTGCAAGATGGACGTGTGGGGGCCCCTTGTTAAAAACTGGGTTAAGAATTTAAAAACGGGGGCAGCAGAGCATTAAACCAAGTGCAAAGCCCATTTTATAGGTGAGGAAACTGAGGCTCAGGGAGGTGAAAGCTAGCCTGGGGGAGGGACTGGGATTCAGCGTCGGTTTGGCTTCACTGGCCTGCAGGTCTCGGCCTCACAGCAGGTTTCATTCGCAAATGTTGCCTGACTGCTGAGAACAAAATGCTGAGCTTGCCTGCGGAGGAACAGAGAATTGCTAGGCCCACAGCCTCCAGCAGCTCAGAACTCAGCAGGGCGGGCAAGCCAGGCCCAGGAGCCCCCAGGCCCCTTGGTTCTACTGCGTCACCTGGAATCTGGCTCTGCCCTCCTCTCCTTTCTCAGGGCTGGCAATACACTCAACCTTAGCCATGCAGAGGGAGCCCGAAGGCTTATGTGGGGTCTGAGGAACCAAGGGAGAGGAGGAGGGCCTGATTCTTCATCCAGGTGGGGCACCATTGTCCCCCTCCCTCCTTTTCTCCTCAATGCTCTCAGGTCACTTGAGTGTGTCCTCAGTGCTCAAGGGGCTGGCCCTGCTGCCAGCTGCACCCACTTCGAGGTGCTAGGGGAAAATGGCCTTCCATAGGCCGGAAACACCAAAGCTGGGGGAGACTCGCAATGCTGGTCCCCTTCCTAAGGCTGGGGTGGGGCAAGAGGATGTTTTGTTATTTTGGAGGGAGTCCTACCGTGGCCGTTGAAGGCAGGATGGACAAGAGCACCTACTTAGGAGTCAGACCGACTGAGTTCAAAACTCTGCTCCAAGATTTGCACATAATAATAATAATGATGATGATCACTCAGTAATAAGTGGTTATGCTCCCTGGCCTTGAGTAAATTACTTAACCTCTCTATGACTCTGCCTCCGTTTCCTTGTCAAATGGGAACAAGCGTTCCTTCTTTATGAGGTCGCTGTGTGGCTCCTCCCAGGCCGCTGCCCACTTGGCCCAGGGTTCACCCTCTCCAGAGACTAACCAGGAGGAGTGAACCTGCCATCGCCCCTCATTGCTGATCTGCCGGACAGTGCCCAGGGTCCGGCCCCCGTCTGTCTCCATCTGTGGTCTCTGACCACCCTTCGCGCCTCCCCTGCTTGGGCTTTCCTCTTCTAAACTGGCTGTCACTCGGACACTGCTTCTTTAACCGCCCCCCAAGGGGTGCTGTTTTGATTCCCACAAAGAAGTTGGTACCCTTGCTCCCCATACCTGCTTCCAGACTGTCTTCCTCCCGTAAGACCCCCTCCCCCTCCTTGAAGGCCGGAGCCACGGGGCCGTCCCGCCTCCTCCCCACCTGGGGCTGTGTTCCACCTCATTCCTGCCGTGCTTCGGTCGTGGCTCACAGTCTTTTCCTCACCCAGGTCTTGCTCAATCCCATGTGTCTCTATCGTCAAGAAGGCGGCCTTGCCGCCCCATTATGTCCCAGCCACCCTCACCCATGGTCACACTGGGGGAAAGGTGTCATCATTCCAGATTCCTCCACACTCAGGGCAGGCTTCCTGTCCTCTGATCTTACCGTCACTGCTCCCAGGGAGCAACCATGAGACCCTCCTTTGCCAACCCTTTCGTTACGCCAGCTTCTCAGCCATTTCTCTCCAGATCCTTGGTTGCCTCCTCCCAAGCAAACGCTTCCCCCAGGCATTTGTCATGATTAGCCTCAGCCATCCTGAAAGTTTCTCTCCCCTCACCCCGAGGGTCCATCCGGTCCATGTCCCCTTCTACTCCATTGGCCTCTGCCGTCAGCCTCGCCTCACCGGAACACCGTCTGCCAAGCCCACCGCTGACATCCGTGGTGCTAAAGCCGGTGGATCTTTCTCGGTCCCATCCCATTTGGCTTCTCTGGAGTCTGACCACTCCAACCCTCCCCTCCTTGCAGGCCTCTGTCCCATTGCCTCTGGGGCACCACCCTCCCCTGTTTTTCCTCAGACACTCCAGCCATTTCCTCCGGTCTTTCCTGGATGCACTCCTGAGTTCCTCAAGCCCAGCTCTGAGGCTGCTTTTCCCCTCTCACTGCAGCCTTCCTGGGTGGTCTCTCCCACGCCTGTGCTGTCGCCACACTGAACACCCCGATGCCTCTCGCCCACCAGCCTCTCCTGTACATGCCGGAGCCTTGTCACGTCTGTGTGTACGTCTCAAGGGCACCTCAAACCAACACGTCCAAAACTGACCTTGTGACCCCCCACCTAAGCCTCTCCCTGTACCTCCTCATCAGCAAATGGACCCCCCACCCAGCACAGGCCCCACTCTGCGAATCACTCCTGACACCTCCTTCTCCCTCACCGCCAATGCTGACCATCTTTCCCCCTTTACAGACATCCCCTCCTATCTCCACCTCCACCCGGTGCGGGCCTCGGCCAGCTCCTCCGGGCCTGCTGTGGCCTCCTAACCACTCCTGCTGTCCATCCTGCCCCTTTCTGGTACATTCTCCACTGGGAAGCCAGAGAGAGCTTTCCAAAGTGCAGGGTCGCTCCCCTGGCTGAAGCCCTTCAGCGGCTTCCTTCTGCTCTCATCAATAACAAGAACCCCTCGGGGCTTGGCCCCACCCTCCTCCCCAGCCTTCATCTCATCTGCCGCCTCCCTTCCCCTGGCTCCGCCCTGCTGCCAGGCTGGCCTGCAGTTCCTCCGCCCTGACTCACTGCTCCGCCCCAGAGCCTTTGCACAGCTCTTTCCCAGGTACTCCTCATCCTCCTCATCCTCTTGTTCTTCGACGCCTGCTACACAGACCTGATTTCCTCAGGGAAGTCCCCCCGCACCTTGCCTCTCTCCCCAGACCGGTTTCCTTGTCATTCTTAGTCATTGCCTTGTCACAGTGGGGGGTTGTGCATTCATTTGTATGGCTGTTGCATTAGCTTCGACCTCCCTCAGCAGACTGTGAGCCGTGCAAGGGCAGGGGCCTGGTCTCTCTCTGCCCACTATTGTGCCCATCAGAGCGTCTGATGGCAATAGGCAATAGGCGCTTCATGTTGGCAGAATGTAGCAAAGGAGACAAATGTGTAAAGTGTGTGATGGGACAGAAAGTTGGTTCACGATGATTAGCAAGGGAAGGCTTCCTGGAGTGGGCGGGATTTGAGGTGGACCTTGATATGGAGAGATGCACACAGGCAAAGCTCACTGGCTGGATGGGCCTCAACAAACCCTACCTTCTGCTCTGGCCTCATTTCTCATTTGTAAAACGAGCAAGGGTTGGACAAAATAAGCCAAGGCTCTGGCATTCCACGGCCTTGGCATCCTTCAGAGTCCTCCCCGTGCTCCTCCTGAGGCAGCTGGTGTAAGCCCAGGTGAATCCTCCCACTTTTGTGCACAAACCCGGGTCCTTTCAGGCCCACGTTGTTCTGCCTGTAATCCCACATTCTACCACAGGGCGGCGCTCGGAGACCAGCCACCGGCCCGAAGGGTCAGCGAAGGCCCGCCTGCGGTAGGGTCCTTGCCCAGACCCGTCCCTCGAGGCCTCCCACCCACCCTCCTCCCAAGTCTGCAGCGCCCCGGCCCACTACCTGCAGCAGGCATGCTGGGCCACGGGGACCTGGCTGTGCCGCGGCCTCCTGCTGCCCCACGCCAGGCCTGGCCTCACTCCCAGCAGCAGGTACATGCGGACGAGTGGGCCACTGAGGCGCGCCCTGCGCCTGCTGGGCCCCAGGGACACCTGGGCGCTGGTCTTCAGTGCCTGCTCCGCCAGCCCCTCACGCCTCAAACCGCCCCACCCCCACCCCACCGACCCCCACAAGACCCCTAGGCGGCTCGGGCAACCTGGCCCTAGCAGTAACGCCCTCCTGCCCTCGGGCCCTCTTCCCCTCCCCACTCCCCTCCTCTCTGCCTGCGGGGCTGGTTTTCCTGGGACTCTCTTTTGACCTCAGCTCCGGGAAGCCTTCCTGGAACCTCAGTGCTGGGCCAGAGGTCCCTGTGTGACAACAGCACCCTGGGCTCGCCTGCCACAGTCCTTATTGCTGCGGGGCCCTGGCATTATTCGGGCTGCCCTGCAGCACCACCTTCCCAGGCTGAGCCCCTTGAGATCGCAGCTCGGTTCTGATCCCCCCCCTCCGGGTCCTGGGGGTTTGGCCCAGGACCTGGCCCCACAGAAGTGTCCAGCCAGTCGATGTTGAGTGAGGGAGTCCTCTCTGTTGATTTTCTCTCATTGTCCCTAACATGGTCTAGTCCCAGACTGGACTCTTGGCCCTGTCCAGCCACCAGCAACAGGCAGACTTTTCTGCCCAGATCACACACGGAGGCGTGCCAGGGAGATACCCCCAATGCTACCACTCTGGGGAGGGGGCCCAGGTAGGGGGAGAGAACGGAGCCTGAACCAGCATTCTGTCCATTGTGACTCACCCTGACCTCACACTCATCATCCTTCCCACCGCCAGGTCCAAGAGGTTGGGGGAGACTAGCCTGGCAGGGAGTCCCCAATGAGCCACCTTTCTTCACCCCCCCCAAAACACAAGGGGGAGCACAAAGGCCACAGTCTACCCCGTGGTTCAGAAAGGTGGATTGGGCTGAGAGCGGGGGGGTTCTGGGAGGGGTGCCACAGGGCAGGATGGGGCTGGGCGGGCCCCTGGGATGGTGGGGGGCAGACCCCTTGGCCTGATGCGCCTGCTTGTGCCAGGGGTAGCTCCTCCCGGGACAAGGACCGAAGTGTGACGGTCAGCACTGCAGTGTCCATGCCCGCTGGAGGGAAGGGGAGCCGCACCAACTGCTCCCAGTCCACACCGCAGAAGGCGTCCAACCGCCTGATCAGCGAGAAGTCGCCGTACCTCCTCCAACATGCCTACAACCCTGTGGACTGGTGAGTGCCTTCCCGATGCCCCCCCTGGGGCAGCTGGGCTCTCTACCCCTCCCACACCCCGGGCTGCTGAACAGTGCCTCCCCCTGCCTGGCCCAGGTACCCCTGGGGACAGGAAGCCTTCGACAAGGCCAGGAAAGAGAACAAGCCGATTTTCCTTTCAGGTACTGCAGCTGCCTTCCCTGGGATGGGGAGCGCCGTGGTGGTGGGTAGGGCTAGGGTCTTCCGGGTCTGGGGCCCTCCCAGGAAACCAGGGGTCAGGGCCCCTTCAGTCCAGCTGGGCCCCCTTGGTTGGCACCCCTCTAACCGGTCCCTGGTCCCCATGGTGGCCGCACGGCCCCGTTCCAGTGGGGTACTCCACCTGCCACTGGTGCCACATGATGGAGGAAGAGTCGTTCCAGAATGAGGAGATCGGCCGCCTGCTCAACGAGGACTTCGTCAGTGTGAAGGTGGACCGGGAGGAACGGCCAGACGTGGACAAGGTGTACATGACCTTCGTGCAGGTGAGCCGTCTTCCCGTGGGGGGCGTTGCCCAGGTACAGGGGCTGTTCCCTCACCTTCGCCCTCCCTCCCCCAGGCCACCAGCAGTGGTGGGGGCTGGCCCATGAGCGTGTGGCTGACTCCCAACCTCCAGCCCTTTGTGGGAGGCACCTACTTCCCCCCGGAGGACGGCTTGACCCGAGTCGGCTTCCGCACCGTGCTGCTGAGGATACGGGAGCAGGTGAGTGTTTGTGGAGGGGGGGAGGGTCAAGGGCGAGGGGAAAAGGGCCCCCCACCCCGTGCTGACCCCCAGGTCTGCTCCCGCCTCGCACAGTGGAAACAGAACAAGAATGCCTTGCTTGAAAACAGCCAGCGTGTCACCACAGCCCTGCTGGCGCGGTCGGAGATCTGCACCGGTGACCGCCAGCTGCCGCCCTCGGCCGCCACCATGAACAGCCGCTGCTTCCAGCAGCTGGACGAGGGCTACGACGAGGAGTACGGCGGCTTCGCCGAGGCCCCCAAGTTCCCCACACCGGGTCAGCGCCCACCCCCTGCCCGCCCCAGCCCAGCCCGGCGTGCCGATACCCGTCTGGGTCAATGGCTTGGTCACTAACCTCCTGCTGTCCTTACCCTCATCTTGTCAGTAGCTCTCTGATGGAGACCTGACTTATGATCCCAGCAGTGACCCCGACAGGGACCTGGATCTAGCCTTTCTGTGATATGGGTTGACTTTTGAGCCCCTGACCCCACGCCTGTCAGAGAGACTGCCCGCTATGTGAATCTCTAACCCCAGGCTGGCCGAAGGCCGGCCGCCCACCCAGGTGTGCACCCCTGACCCCCACCCTCTCACCCACGTCTGGTGCCCACAGTGATCCTCAGCTTCCTGTTCTCCTACTGGCTCAGCCATCGGCTCACCCAGGATGGCTCTCGGGCCCAGCAGATGGCCTTGCACACCCTGAAAATGATGGCCAATGGGGGCATCCGAGACCACATAGGGCAGGTGAGTGGGGCTAGGCCCTCCCCGCGGGGGGCGGCAGGGGGCAGTGGGGTCAGGGCAGAGGTGGGGGCTGGCCTCCAGACCCACGCCCCACCTGGTGCAGGGCTTTCACCGCTACTCAACGGACCGCCAGTGGCACGTCCCCCACTTTGAGAAGATGCTCTATGACCAGGGGCAGCTCGTGGTGGCCTACTCACAGGCCTTCCAGGTACCTCCGGGCCCCGGCCTGTCTGTCTACCCCTGGCTGCCCCTCCCAAGGTCTACCTGATGATTTGTGGCTCCCCCTTGACCTCCGCCCTCATCCCCGTCCACAAGCCCAGTACCCAGCTTCCCTCCTCACCTCCCGGGAGAATGTTGGCTGCTGTCCCAGGGACCTGGACCTGGACCTGGACCTAGGCTGCCCCGGGGACCTCTGCTGACAGCCTCCTTCGTCTCCCTCAGATCTCTGGCGACGAGTTCTATTCCGATGTTGCCAAAGGCATCCTGCAGTACGTCACTCGGAACCTGAGCCACCGGGTGTGTGTCCCCTGAGGCAGGGGGGCCTGGCTGCGGGAGGGCTGGGGGGGGGGCTTCACCAGGCGGCAGGCGGGGGCCAGCCAACTCTCCCCTCCCCGCAGTCTGGAGGCTTCTACAGCGCGGAGGACGCAGATTCACCCCCGGAGCGGGGCGCGCGGCCCAAAGAGGGCGCCTTCTACGTGTGGACCGTCCAAGAGGTCCAGCAGCTGCTCCCGGAGCCCGTGTCTGGCGCCACCGAGCCGCTGACCGCGGGCCAGCTCCTCATGAAGCACTACGGGCTCACGGAGGCCGGCAACATCAGCCCCAGTCAGGTGAGGGCTCCCGGGGGCTCGGACGTCCTGGAGCCCGGCGGGCAGTCAGACAAGTGGACGCTCTCGGACAAGGGCTGTTCTCCTCAGGACCCCAAGGGGGAGCTGCAGGGCCAGAACGTGCTGACCGTCCGATATTCCCTGGAGCTGACCGCCGCCCGCTTTGGTCTGGAGGTGGAGGCTGTGCGGACCTTGCTGGACACCGGGCTGGAGAAGCTCTTCCAGGCCCGCAAACATCGGCCGAAGCCGCACCTGGACAGCAAGATGCTGGCCGCCTGGAACGGTGCGGGGGCCGTGTCTGGAGCCCAGCCCCTTTATAAAACCATCCTCCACGGGCCCCCTGTGTGTGTCAGCCAGCTGCCACGTACTCATCTTTCCCTTATCAGTTTTATTATCTCTGAATGGAGGCTCAGAGTTGAGTCACTTGCCTAAGGTCACGACCCAGGGCTGGGAGCCCAAGTCCTACTTGCTCACCAAACTGCTCCAGAGAGGCATCAGGGCTTCTGGGGGAGTTAGGGCAGCGTGGAGGGGACCTACCTGGACGGCGCTGGCCAACTGCTTGTGACCACTGGCGTCTCTTCCCTCTAGGACTGATGGTGTCTGGCTTCGCAGTGGCCGGAGCTGCCCTGGGTATGGAGAGGCTAATCAACCAGGCCACCAACGGTGCCAAGTTCCTGAAGCGACACAT
The DNA here is from genome assembly GCF_004126475.2 of Phyllostomus discolor. NCBI lineage: Eukaryota > Metazoa > Chordata > Mammalia > Chiroptera > Phyllostomidae > Phyllostomus > Phyllostomus discolor. The sequence goes on along the minus strand of NC_040910.2, from coordinate 101,219,958 downwards.
GTTCGACGTGGCCAGCAGCCGCCTGATGCGGACCTGCTACGCAGGCTCTGGGGGCACCGTGGAGCACAGGTTGGGGTCCGGGGAAGGTTTGTCTCCCTGGGCAGCCCAGGCCTGTCGCTGCCCATCTCCTCCCCTCTGGGTAGACTCTAGTGCTGGCTCTGCCCTCTCTCTGCCCGCTGGGAGCTCCTGACCTTCCTGGGCCCACTGTCTCATCCGGGAAGCGGGCTCACGGCACCCCCCTGGAGAGGTAGATCTCTAGTGCTCAGTGAAATAATGCAAGACAAGTGCTTCCCCTGTGAAAGTGCCTCTCTCTCCCCTGCCCTGATGCCTGTCCCCTCAGCAACCCCCCCAGCTGGGGCTTCCTGGAGGACTATGCCTTCGTAGTACGGGGCCTCCTGGACCTCTACGAGGCCTCGCTGGAGAGTGCGTGGCTCGAGTGGGCTCTGCGGCTGCAGGACACGCAAGACAGGCTCTTCTGGGACTCTCGTGGTGGCGGCTACTTCTGCAGTGAGACCGAGCTGGGGGCCGGGCTGCCCCTGCGTCTGAAGGACGGTCAGTCGGGGCGTGCAGAGCCGGTCTGGTTTCCTGGACCCGCCTGGGGCTTGATTTTCCCGGTGGGAGGTGTAAGCTCAGTGCGGTGGTGATGAGCCAGAGTGGGCAGGGGCAGGGTCCTCCTGGGTTCACATCTTCACCACTTATTATTCATCACGTGACCTTGGGCTGGTCTCATATTTCAGAGCCTCAGTATCTTAATATGAGAAATGGAGCTAACACTGGTACTGCCTTTACAGGGTTGATGTAAAGATTAGTTTAACTATTCTGTGAACACACTTAGCCCAGTAACTAACTGATGTGCCTGGATTCATGTACTGAACAAGGCCAACTGGGTCCCTCCCCTCATGAAGCTTTCCATGTAGTAAGGGAGACAACTAATTAATAGTAATGTTTAATGCAAAAATGCATGCACAAATGCATACCGTAGTTAAAACTGTGAGTGCCGTGAAGTATTAGAGGAGGTCTCCGTTCTCAGTAGTGCCTACCGTCCCCGGAAGTGTCCGGTCTGGAGCCACGAGTCCCCAAATGTGAGCTCTTGAGAGCAGGACTTTGTCACCGCTGTATTCCCAGGGCCTAGCACAGGCCTGGCACATAATAGGTGCTCGATAAACATTACCTGAATGAACGAAAGGCAATGAGAGAGAACAACAGTGGGGCCTAACTCAGCTGGAGGGAAGCCAGATAAACCCAGTGATGTGTCATTTAATCAAGAGTCAGAGGACAAGATGGGGGCCCTGAGGTCCCAGAGGGGTTGGGGAGGAATTTCGGACCGAGGGAGCAGCTTGTGAGAGGCCTGGAAAGGGCAGCCTATGCCATGGAGGATGGAAGCAGAGGCCAGCTGGTGAGGGGAGGGTGCCCAGGTGAGCAGCGGGGCTGGCTCCCTGCAGGGTCTCGTGGGCCTGGCGAGGAGTGGAAGGCTCTGAGGAGTTTTAAGTGGACTGCAGCCTGCTCTGGTTAGATCTATGCTGTGCCCTGATCGATGGTGGAGAAGGGGTGGGAGCAGGGGAAACAGGGAGACCAGTTAGGAGGCTGTTTGTTGAGGGCATTCAGCCCAGATAAATGCTGGCAAAGGCCGAGACAGGGGACAAGTGTGAGAGGGGAGAAGCAGAGGATCTGGGTCTATTCTGGCTGCAGACTCAGCGATCTGGGAGGAATTAGAAGTGGGAGGTGAGATAAAGGAAGGGAGGGGCAAGGAGGATGCCACTCTGGCTGGAGCAGCTGGGTGGTTGGATGGAGGTGTCAGCAGTGAGATGGGGGAGCCAGCAGCCAGCAGTTCATCCAGGGGCAAGGGAGTCGAGTGTGCGTGTGGGAGAGCAGAGGAGCAAGAGCTGCGGGTGCCAGCATCCACTCTGACTGGGCCACGGTGGGTGGGCAGGGACGCTGCTCCCTCCCCTCCCCCAGCTGCCCTGGCTGCAGTCCTGGGGCTGGGTCCTGCAACCCAGGGACCCTCCTTTACGGCTCTGACCCCTTGCACCCTGCAGACCAGGACGGCGCAGAGCCCAGTGCCAACTCCGTGTCGGCCCACAACCTGCTTCGGCTGCACGGCTTCACGGGCCACAAGGACTGGATAGACAAGTGTGTGTGCCTGCTGACCGCCTTCTCCGAGCGCATGCGCCGTGTCCCTGTCGCATTGCCTGAGATGGTCCGAGCCCTCTCGGCCCACCAGCAGACCCTCAAGCAGGTGTGGGGTTGAGGGCACTCCGGCAGGAACCCTGGGGGAGGGAAGCTAGAGCCACAGTGGGAGTTTGGGGACATGGGTTGGGGTTCCTGGGGCCGTCCCCCAGAGCACCCATCCGTCCGTGAGTGTGTAGCCATCTAGGAGTACATGCGTGCAGGTGTCTCTGCGGGAACACCTGTAAGGGCTGCTCTGTGCAGGTGGAGGAGTCTGTGGGCGGGGTGGGGGGTGTCTGAGAGGCCTCTGGTGCAGGCAGGCGCCTCCGTGGGTGCCTGTGGCTGGGGGTCTCAGAGCAGGGGTGGGAGCAGGGGCCCCTATGGTTGGGGTGTCCCTGTGGTTGGTGAAGTGTTTCTTTTCATGTATCCATGTACTGGGAAGTTGGGTCTGCTGGTGTGTCTGCAGATACACACTTATCTGCATATACGTTCCTATGTGTGTTTTGCTGTGTGTGCACACCTGGAGGTATGTGACTCCATGTCTGCCTTTCTGAGTGTGTGCTGGTGCGAGTTTTTCCCAGGGGATGTTCGCCTGTCTACATGAGTGTGCCCCGTGTTAAGGTTCGCCTGCTCACCTCCACGTGCTTGCCTGTGCATGTCGCCCTGTGCGTGTCCGTGGTCTGTCCTCCCGTGTGTGGTGTCTGCCTCTGTCCACACATCTGTGATGACTCTGTGTCTCCCCGTGTACGGGTCTCTGTGTGTGTGTGCAGGTGTCTCTGCCCATGCTGCGTCTCCCCGTGACTGTATCTCTGCCTCTGTGCCTGACACCACCACCTTGTGCATTTGCACATGCATGTGTGTGCATGTGTGTGCACGTATGCATGGGTGTGTGTCCCCGCCTACCGAGCAGTGAATCTGAGGTGGCAGCCTCAGATTCTGGGGGATGTTGTGCTGAGTCCCATTCCTTCTTAGGGATGTACAGGGGGTGGAGGAATGATGGGGAGGCCCTGGTAGATCTGGGTCCAGCCACCCTGCACCTGACACTCGAGGGCACCTTGGTGAGAGGGGTGTGGGGCCCCTATGGTTGGTGGTCCCTGAGCTACCTTTCTTTTACGGCCAGATCGTCATCTGCGGAGACCCCCAGGCCCAGGACACCAAGGCCCTGTTGCAGTGTGTCCACTCCATCTACATCCCTAACAAGGTGTGCACTGTGAGCTCGGCCCCGCCCTCTCCCATCGGCCTGGCAGTAGCTCCCTCTCTGAAGGCCTGGGGAGACGGAGCCTTCCGGGGGGCCCTGCCAGTGCCCCAGCGGCCCCAGGTGACTCTTTCTCCTTTGCCACTACCCCAGGTGCTAATTCTGGCCGACGGGGACCCCTCCAGCTTCCTGTCCCGCCAGCTGCCCTTTCTGAATACCCTGCGGAGGCTAGAAGACCGGGCTACCGCCTACGTGTGCGAGAATCAGGCCTGCTCCATGCCCATCACCGAGCCCAGCGAACTGAGAAAACTGCTGCATCAGTGATTGCCTGGCCCCCTGGGCACAGCTCCCCCATCCAACAGAGGCTGGGCTCTGCAGGGCCCTGCGGAACCTGCGGCCATCCCTGGGTACCCTGTCACTAGGTGACCTGCCCATCCTCTTGCCCCACCACGGGCATCCACTCACCTTGAAATAAACCTGATGGTGTCCTGTGGTGACCTCAGGGCCTGGGCCTTGCTTGTGAGAGAGGGTCCTCGGGCTCTAGCCTGGGACCCAGCAAACTAGAGCCCCTTCCTCTGGGAGCCCCTAGTGACCCTTCTGCTTTCTTGAATTCCTCCTCCACTTTCAGAGGTCACCAGGATGACCCTGCCACTGTCATGGTGGCGTGGATATAACTGAGGTCAGGGGACCGGTAATGACTTCCAAGGGTGGAAGTGGGGGTGGGGGTGTGGACTTGACTAGGAGAGAAAAGGCCAGGCTTTGCCCTTGGGTGGGGTCAAGCAAGGAGCCTGCCCTCCTCTTCCTATTGTCTTCTGTTTAAAGCTGGGGAAGGGGCAGGAGGATGCTGTATACGAACTTTTATTTTTCATGATGTGGCCACATTTGCATGCACTCCAGTACACAGCGGGAGCTGCTCTTATCCGGACCGAGGGCGTTTCTTCTGGGGTGTCCATCCAGCCCTCGGCCTCGCCGGGATGGAGCGGAAGCCTTCCTGCAGGAGGCCGTATTGTCCATCCCCTGCTCGCACACAAGCTGGGCCGGGGAAAGAGGTTTCTTTCATTTGGAGCATCTGTCGAGTTGGAAATCCGTCTCCAAACCTGAGCTCTTCCTGCTGTAGGGAAAGCTGGTGCCTTGCTGTGACCTCTTCATGTCCCCTCAGTGTTGGGAGATACAAGTCTCGTTCTTGGCACCCACCTCTTCACAGGCCCCAGAAACCCCATTGCGAGATTCCACTGTGGGAAGAGGACTAGGAGGTGTGCTTTGGGAAGGGCAGAGGTAGGGGGAGGAGGGGATGGCGCTGTCTTCCCCACTCCAGACCTTCAGGGGACTGCTGAGCCTGGGCACCGTATAAACAGTGCAGATACCCAGAAAAAGCTGCGGGACACCGCCTGAATGAGGGTGCTGCTTGTCGGGATGTCAGCAGTGAGAAGGAATAGGGCGAGAAGGAGCTGGGAGGCTGGAACGAGCCACTCCAAGGTCTCCTGAGGACCATGGCCATCCTCTGGACACGGTCACACACAGCCACACATGGTCACTGGGACCAGGGTTTAGCCGGGCCCTTGGTGCAAGCCACCGGCCCATCTGGAGGGGATTAGGGCCCCGGCCAACAAGGTCAGCTGTCCCCTTTCTGGCTGGTGCCTGCTGAGCCTTGCCAGGAAATCTGAGGGCTGGGCAAATGCAGCCCGGTCTGGGGGCAGCGAGGAGGGAGGGTGGAGCGTTGTGAAGCGCAGGTGGCCGTTTTGGCAGTCCCAGCCTTGGCTTTGGAAAAGTCTAGGCAGTTTGCAAAGTCCTGTTGCCTTCAATGTACCATTTATTTTCATGAATGAGGTGACAGGGCAGGTACCTTTGGCCTCATACAGACAAAAATATTCAAGCCCCAGAGAGACTGGCCTGAGAGCGCTCAGCACATCGGTTCTTTCTGTGGCCTTCAGGGTGCAGTCAAGATCCCCCAGGCCTCCTCTCCCCTCCGGGAGGTGCGGGCACAGCTGTGAGGGAGGGTGCATTCGGTGTCGCCTGTCGCTCCTTCCAGAGTTCCTTGTGCTCTGTGTCTCCTCTTTCCCTTCCGCTGGTACCAGACAGGCACCTGACATTGGGATTCTGTAAATGGATTCAGAGGAAGGAGGTGGGGCCTGAAAGGGTTGGTTCTCTGGGGAGCGCTTGCATTTTCTGAAGAGGGCAAGTCTGAACGCAAGTCTTGCTCACATGTGGGATTTTAAGTCTGTAGCTTGTCTTCCTCATGCCCGTCCCTCTTGGCTGTGTGCTCCTTGCTCTGCCCGGCAGCACTGTCCTGGAGGAGCTGGGGGCCAGGGCCCTCGGAGGCAGGGCCTGTGGTATGGGCAGTCACTTAAGCAATGTCACCTCTCAGAGCCTCGGTTTCTTTATGTGAAAAATGGGACAACCACCACCCGACTCCCAAGGCTGCGAGGTGACTAAATGGAACAATGCATCATCGCTGAGCAGAGAGCACCACAGATGGGCAGATTATCTCGGTTCCTGAGGAAGCCAGCCAGGCTGTGAGGGAGGCGGAGAGGAGAGAGGGCTGGAGGGGCTGCTGGCAGTGCCTCTATGGGGGCGCTCCCTCAAACCCAGAAGCCATCTCAGAGAACACTTAGGTCTAACTTCTTGGCTGGGAAACTGGGGCCCAAAGAAAGGAATCTGTTGTCCCTCTCATTCCCTCTCTCTGACTGAGGTTATGCATTCATGCATCTAACATAGTAGGTTTATTAAGCACCTACTATGTGCCGGACACTGGATTAGGCCCGGAGGAGTGCAATGGACATAGCCCCTGCCCTCAGGGAACATGAAACCCAGAGAATGAGATAATCATTGCATTACCACATACGTAACCACGAGGTCCCAGCCTGGGCAAAGTGCTACGAGGTTCCAGGCTCCTGTCTGGCTCAGTGCCGTGTCCTCAGCATCTTGGCACTTGGGCACCGTGAAATTGCTGAAAGAAGGCCACTCTGAGGAGGTGATGTCACAGATGAGGCTTGGAGGGTGGGAGTTAAAGATGGTGTCAAGGATTCCTTTGCCTTTTTTGTGGGTCCTGTCTCCTCTCTCCCCTCCCCCATTCTGACTAAACATCCCTGAAGCAGATGATCAGAGTCCCTTGATGCCATGAACAGAGACCAGGATGCCTTAGGTAGCAGGGCACCCCAGACCCCTAGCCCAGGGAGGTAAATCTGGGTCTCAGTTTGCCCTGATGGTGCCTGTGTCTGCTCCCCTTTCTGCACAGAGTTCAGCCCAGAGTCTGGGGTGGCCTGGATGGTTGATGAAGGTGTTACGCCTGCAGACCACCAGGGCACCTGACCAAGCCTCTCTGGCCTCATTTTCCCCTTGCAAAAAGGGGGTGATTAGAGTCACTACCTTCTCTGGGCCTCTTGACACGGTCGGGGAAGGGCAGGCCGACCTGGCAGACTGCGGACCGGCGGGAGGGAAGAAGGTGTCAGACACACGGAGCCAACCATAAATAGGCCCCTCTCCCAGTAGACCGCTGCGACTTCAAGACTCTGGCTCTGCACACGCAGAATGAGAGCAGAGGCTCCCGCCAGGAGAAAGAAGCACTTAAGGGATCTGCTCATTAGCATGAAATGCAAATGAGCCCGGCCTCATTTGCACAACTCGGTGCCCGGATTCGGCGAAGGGACAACCAGGGAGGGGATGGCACAGCAGCAGCAATGCCCTCCCCATCGCACTTCCCGCAACCCGCCCGGGAGGGAACTGAGACACCCACCCCAGGCGGCGGGAGGCGCAGGGCGCGGGTAGGGTGGGGTAGGGAGCTGCGCTAGTGGCGCAGCCTTGGGGGAGCCCAGAACGCCGGTGAAGAGAGGGAAGGGGAGGGTGCGGGAGGTTATTTAGTTGATTCCTCCGCCTCTCCGCAGTGGCGTACGCGCCCCGAAGTCTTGGGAGGACAAGTTGCTTGGTTCTGCCCTATCTTTTGCACAAGCGGGGAAGTGCTTCCCGACCTCTAATCCTCGATGCCCTCCCCTACCCACCCGCGGCGCTCTGCTTCCTGATACTCAAAGCCTTTTGAGGCGGCAGTAGGCGGGAACTGTGGCTTACTGTGCTCGGGACTCGGGAAGGTGAGGCAGGGCGGGGGCTGGGGGCTGGCCGTGCGTGGACCCGCTCCTTGGTAGGATGGAGGTATACGAGGAAAGCGCCCCGAGAAACTCCTGTCCTGCGGGCAGCCTCCCCAGAAACCATACTGCAACTCGGGAGGGAGAAATTGAAGCACGGAGTGGGAGGTTGGTGAAACTTAGCAGGTTAAGAGTCGGCAAAGCCCGGCTCTGGGCTTCCACCCCCGCCCACACACTTGACACTACCCCAACCCCAGGTCCATTCGCTGGAGCTTATCTCTGCTCTGCAGCTGCTCTTGGGGATCCGGGCTCTGGATCCGGTGTACCCTGCCCGGGGCCACGTGTTCCAGAGCAAAGACCCAGCGTGGGATTCACGCCCTCCATAGGACCCCTGGGAGCAGAGGGAACGAAACTCCGGAGTGGCAATGTGAGGTCAGGGTCAGAGGGTTAGCGTTAGGAAACCAGAGTCAAAGCAGTTGGAGAGGACTGGAAGCGGGATCAACAAGCCCAAGAGGTTGCTGGAGGCCACGCCCAGACCTTGCCCACCCCTGCCTGTCCCAGGCTCCGCCTGTTTCCCCAAGACTAGCTCCCTCCAGCCTGAAGCCCTAGGTCCTGGACATCCTGCCCGGCTCTTTTCCTTCCTTAGTCCCGCTCCCGGGCTCTACTCCAAGGTGGGCGGTTAATCAGCTGGCTACCTAGACTTCGCTCTGGGACCCTGATCACACCCCACATCCCGGGCTGTGTGCCTCCGTTTTTCTCCACGCCCGCCCAGAGCTGAGCCCCGCCTTCCGGCTGTGGTCCAATTCAACGGTCTTGGACAAAGGATGCTGGGGGGCAGTCTGAGCTACCCCAGGACCCCGCGCCGAATACTCTGATTTCCCGGGGCTTCCTCCAGGGGAGTCCCAGAGACCCCAGCGGCCAATAGGAAAGTGGGTTCGGTCTGAGTAGCCGTCTAATTGGCTCCGGCCTGCGGGAAAGGACCCAGGGGCAAGGGGAGGGGAGGGGGGCGGTCCTGAGTTTTGGGGTGGGAACGGGATTCCAGCTGTGGTTCTCTCCCGGGGCGCCCCCTCCCGCACTGCCACGGCGGTCGGCCAATAGGCGTGCAGCTCGGGGTCGACGGCTCGCGGCGATTGGCTGCGATGCTGGCTGGGGAGAGGCGGGGCCGAGGCTTGAAGTTGGAGTGAGGGATCCAGCTGTGGTGTGCGCCGGGCTCCTAAGCCACCGCTTTCGCTAGCTCGCTCCGCGTCTCGGCCGGAGAAGGAAGCAGTGGCGCCGGCGAAAGCTACGGCAGCGGCGGCCACCGCGGTGGCTGCATCCCCGCCTCCACCCCCACCCGGGACTGCCCCCCACGGTCTCCCCGCCCCTCCCGGACCGTGAGCCCGCCGCGGGGCGGAGGAAGGAGCCGGCCCCCACCCCCTCCAAACCCACCCCCAAAGAGATCCCTCCTCCCCTCCCCCCGCCGTCTCTGGCGTGGAGCCGGGACGATGCTGACCCCTTAGATCCTGCTCCAGTTGCGGCGCGGGAAGAGGGGGCGTCCCTCCCCGGACCCCCGCCCTCCGCCCCCCTTCTCTCTTCCCCTCTCGGGGCAGCTTCGCCGAAGGTAGCGCCGAATCGGGCGACCGGAGCCTAGGCGCGAAGCAAAGAAGCCGGAACAAAGTGAGGGGGAGCCGGCCGGCTGGCCCAGGGGGCCCCAGGGGCCCTGGGGGAAGCGGGACTCGCGCCGGGAAGGTGCTTGCCTGAGACCCGGCGCCCCGCGGGCAGCATGCCCCTGCGGGCTGGGGGAGCTGGGCTGAACTGGCCCTCCCGGGGCCTCAGCCTGCGCTCTAGAGCCCCCCAGATGAGCCCCCTCCGGGGCCCCCCGGTTGCGTGAGGACACCTTCTCTGAGGGGCGCCGCTCACCCCTCTCGAGACCGCCCGGGGCCCCGGTTGGCCAGAGGATGGACGAGGAGGAGGATGGAGCGGGCGCCGAGGAGTCAGGACAGCCCCGGAGCTTCATGCGGCTCAACGACCTGTCGGGGGCTGGGGGCCGGCCGGGGCCGGGGTCGGCGGAAAAGGACCCGGGCAGCGCGGACTCCGAGGCAGAGGGGCTGCCGTACCCGGCGCTGGCCCCGGTGGTCTTCTTCTACTTGAGCCAGGACAGCCGCCCGCGGAGCTGGTGTCTCCGCACCGTCTGTAATCCATATCCTCGGGGCACGACGGCCAGTCTAGGGGTCCGCAGGGGGGCGGGCCGCACCGCCGGAGGGGACCCAAAGCCAGGTGAGTCGGAACAGTGAGCCTGGAAGGTGGTCAAACGCGAGGGGGGCTGTTAAGGAGGGGAGGGGGTGTCAGAGCGGGAGCCGAGACGCGAGCAGGTTTGGCAGATACCCCGGCGAACCCCACCTCGGTCCACACACCTCAGTTCTCCTTAGGGGGCTGGGATCCAGGCCAGGAAAAGAGAGGAGACGTGCCCCGTTGGTTTGCAGCTGGATGCTTTCCAGATGTGGGCAGGGGAGGGTCGTCATCCTCCAGATGTGGGTAGCTTCGGGAGCCTGGGATCTCTACTCCGCCCGCCGCTGGTTAGCGAGCTGGGTTTGGTTTCCGAGTTTGGGGGGTGGGGTGGGGAGGAAGCTGCGGGGACGGGGGAGGGGGAACCGCAATCTCCTGGGTTTCCCTTTTGCCCCCGCTCCAAAGTTTGCTGCGGATTCCGGGGTCTGACCCCCCCCCCAACACCCCCACACCTGGTTGTTGGGGCGGAGGATTTTTTTTTACTGACCCAGAAGGAAACGTTGGGGGCGGCGCGGGGACCAGGTCCTAACCCCCCTCCGCCCCCCGCGGGTTGGAGGCACAACAAGGAGATTCCGGCGGCGGCTGATGTCAGGGGCGCAGAATGAGAACAAGATGTGGCGGAGGGGAAGCTGTCTGCCCCCAGAGCCGGAGTAGGGACCCTCTCGGCCGGAGTCGGGTGCCAGAGTGCCTCCCTTCTCCACAATTCATTTAATGCGGGCTGCTTAAGGTTGGGTTGGGAGTTTTGTGCTAGATTTTTTTTTTTTCTTCTCGTGGAGGGAAAGACTGTGGCTAGAGCTTTGGCAAGTGGGGGATGGGATTACGCCGGTTTAAGTTATCCGTTCCCTTTTGCAAATAGTGCTCCAGCTGGATCACAGAGCAGGTATGGGAGACCACAGCCCTTCAAGAAAGTACTGAGCGGGGGCGGGGGGCGTTGAGACAGTAGGCCAGTTCAGTAAGGAGGACTCGGGTCCACCACCCCAGTGTCTACTCCTTGGATGCGTTCGGGGAAGGCAAGCCCTGAATTCCGGGCGATAGATTTAACACTGCCCCCCACCTAGCCTCTGCCCAGTTTGGAGTGGTATGGGAGACCCCAGCCCCCTCATCCCCACGGCCTCTCCTCCTAAGCCACTAGCACAAAGCGGCGCTTGACTAATGCCAGGCTCCTTGCTCCGGGGCGGGGTCCCACCACTGCCGGAAGGAAAGGGGTGAGGGTGCACTGCCATCCCGGGTCTTGACAGCTTCCCCTGGCTCCTTCCTCCCAGCGCAGGGGCTCTTCTAGACCCAGGGTGGGAGACTGTGGGTCTCCCTTGCAACCCCTGAGAGCCCAGCCCGGACTCTGCTTTGGGGAAGTCGGGGGTTGGGGGGAAGCTTGGTGCTGCCCTCACTCTCTGCAGCTCTGCTGCCGCCAGTGCGCAAAGCAGGAATGTGAGCTCGGGTCCCCCAACCCCCATCCTGTACACGCGGTGGGTCTTTAGGAAGCTCCCCTCATCACACCCTCTCTCTGTCCCCTGCCCCTTCTTCCTCTCTCTCGGAGCTGCAGGAAGAGAGAGGTGGGGGCCTCAGAGGTCTAGACCTGCTGAATAGGCTCTTCTTGGCTCTGACTCTTTGCCCGTCTCCACCCCCTGCCCCCAGGCCCCTTTCTCCGTAGCAGAGATGGAGATGGGGAGCAAACGTCTCTGAGAAGGATGGGCCCTGGCATTCCTCCTCTCCACCCTTAACTACCCACCTTCTCCACGAATGAGAAAAAGCACCAGCCCCTCCTCAGGGGTCCAGGGCAGGTGGAGAGATCTCTCCCATTTCCCTCCCCCTCCACAAAAACCTGACCTCTTGGCTAGCATCCCCCCCCACCCCCCTGGCCTAACTCCAGGTGCTAGTGGACGACCTGGGCAGGTTTCCTTCTGGAGGCATTCTCAGAGTGGGCAAGTGGACAGGGCTGGGATGAGAAGGGAGGTAGGAGCCCAGTGCTCACCTTGGGGGAGGGGGAGCAGGCTTTCCTCTGGGGCGGGAATTGGGGTGTGGGGCATGGCATCACTAGGTCTGGACAAGCCCCTTAGGCTAGGCTGGCTGAGGATGGGGTGAGGACAATTTCCTGGCCAGGCGGCTCCCACCCCACCATTGCACCCCGAGTGTTAAGGGAAACCTGTGTTTTTACTGCCAGAGGGGCTCTGAAGTGACTCTGGGCCTCAGTGTTCCCCCTTCTGTCTTTCTGGTTTCTGAAAAGCTTCCCTGATTCCACAAGGTTCCTCTCTGTACCTCTGAGCCTGAGGGACCTAAGGACACCTTCCCCCAACTAACTGAAGCAACTGAAGCTAGTGAGGCTCTTCTTGGCATTCCTTTCAGGTCTCCTCCTCTTTTAGCTTCTTTAAGAGACCAGGTTTCCTAGAGAGGAGATCTAGGCCTAGGTAGAAGGAGGTGTGTGTGTGTGTGTGTGTGTGTGTGTTGGGGAGGGAAGGAGGGCAGCAAAACGAGGAGGGGCTGGGGAGTTCATGTTTTGGTACTGGGGAGACTTCCAGACAGTAAACTTAGAGTCTGAGGGCCCCCCCTGCCCACCAGGTTACGGGGAAGTGTGGTGGACCTTCCCGTCGTCTGTGTTTCTCCAAGTGGGAGGGAGTGCGTCTCCCCTCCCGGGAAGGAGATCCTGAGCTTTCCCTCTCCGGCTGTTGTGTCACATCTGGAAGTTTGTGTAGGAGTTTCTCCAAGCTCGGAGCCCAGCACAGCTTTTTCTCATTTGGAAATCACAGGCTGGCATTTGGGATGCTGAGAGGGGGAGGGAGGGCCAGAGGGAGAGAGGGGAGCCTGCCAGGAGTTGGGGGAGGAGAAGGGGAAGGCCTGAACGGGCAGCAACCCTAATGGCTTCCAGAAGTGAGTGTGCGTGCGTGCGACTGCGTCACTGTGTGTGTCTGAGTGTGTGCGTCTGGAGAGGAGGGGGTACCTGGAATTTCTGGAGCTTTCCTTGCCCCTGTCCCAGTGCCCCAAGTGTGCCTGCTTCTCTTACCTAGGGAGAGACCTCCATTTTGGCCCTCAGAGGAAATAGGAGGGGAGGTGTTCTTTCTGTCTCCGTGCCAATGCCTTCCTCCTGTTTTCGAACCCAGGGTTCCCCGGAGGGGGCTGGGGAAGTGCATAGGACTTGGGGGTGGGGGGCTAGAGCACCCCCTGGCACTCTTTCCATCCCCAGGCCCACCTTCCTTCTGAGCCACACGCTCACGCTACTCCACAGCACTTTTGGGGGACTCCCCGTCACCCATAGTGCCAGTTGGAGTCATTCCTGGGATCACCCCCACCGCACACCCCTCACCCCTTGCCTGCTCCCGCCCCAGCCCTCACCCCACCCTGCCTGCCTCAGCCAGGATGGCGACAGACACAAATGCTCACACACGCAGACATGCACACACACACAGTCACAGACATTTGAATCAGATTTCTGGCCTATTTCCTCTCCAAAGATTCCAGCAGGCCGGCTCTCTTGTGTCTCTGTCTCACGTCTCTGTCTCTGGGTGGGGCCGGCTGCCTTTCTTCAGGCTTCAGTTTGCAGTTCAGCTGGAAACCTCTCTCCCCACACACCCACACGCTGGAGCTGGTGGCAGGAGACCACTGGGAAACAGGCGTGTGGGAGTGGGGGCTCGGCTAGGGAATCCCCCTTTCTGCCTTTCCGGCAGGAGCCTCACTGTTGAGCCCCTAGAGCCCACCCCGGCCCAGGGAATGCTGGGTCGCCTAGACACCAGCCCCTCCACAGCATGGGTGAGAACAGCACCCCGCTTCCCACCAACTACCAGGAGGCCGGGATTCCCGGGTCCAGGCCCGTGTCCTCCTCAGTGCTCCCCCGTTTCAGCTTCGCACATTCCTGGTGAGGAACAGGGCAGCTGCGGGGCCTGTTTCTCTTCTCAGTCTTGCCCTATTTGGTGCCCCCGTGCCTCTGGGGGAGCCCCAGCCCTCCTCCCTCCTCTCCCACCTCCCTCTCCCCTGGCTGCCAGGCTAGGCAAGGGCTCCAGATAAAGCCCCACGGAGAGGACACACTTGTACAGATAACACGCTCTAGTTCTCGCTCCTGGAGGGAGGAGGAGGGGTGCAAGCGGGGTCCCTTGCCCTGCCATTTCCTTTTTCTCTGCTTTTGATGGTGGGTTGTGTGGAAAAGAAAGATCCTCCCTCTCCTACCCACCTCCCCCTTTGGGATCCACTCCAGCCTGGACAGTCACCATAGCAACAGTAGACACGTGACCGCACAGGTCTCTCATAGTCACTATGGCAACCAGTGTCCCCCGTTCCCTTGGTTGCCATGGAGATTTGTCACATGGTTCCCCCCCCAACCTGATAACCTGTGGGTCTCCCTGCTTCTTCCCTGCTTGAGCACTAGACAGCAGCTTGAGTAAGGGGAGTTCATGTGTGAGGGGTCCTTTTAATTACCATGGCAACAAATCCACACCACCTGGTGACACATCCTCCTGTTGTTATGGCAACAGAGGAACATCACACAGTGACATTCAGCTATGTTCCCAAGGAAACAAGCCCTAACCTGAGAAGGGTGAAAGACCCCCACCCCATTAATTATCTCTCCGTTCAGATTGTCCCCAATTTTTCTGTGCCTTGGTGTCTTCACTGTCCGTGTCTGTTGACCTGTAGGGAAAGGAGAGAAGCAGCGAGAGGGCGGATGGAGCCGGGAGTGAGCTGGATTGCCAAAGGGGCCCCTGAGAAGAGACTTCGGTGGTTAAGAGATGGAGGTGGGGTTGTTGGGAGGAGGCTCTGGCCATGAGAGGCCCCAGTGTGAGCACATGGGGCCGGGAGGGACAGCTCCCCTATGGTGTCACTTCTGCACCTCCTCCTCCTTACTCCTGCCTTGGCTATCAACATTAAGGTGAATGAGGCAGGAAAACATAAATGGGGAGTTGCATCTGGCTTCTAGGCAAGGAGATTGATTGATTAATTGATTGACTCATTAATTAATTAATTAGTTAATTAATTCTTCCTATGTGCCAGCACTACTATAACATGGTAGGGGATGTGAGGTGTGTCAGGGTGCCCCTGCCTCAGCAAAGGAGATGAGATGGGCATGCAGAAGGGCCAGGAGGAATTGCCACCCTTAGAGGGGTTCGAACAGGTGTCCCAGGAGAACTCTCTGCCCTCCCCTGTACAGAGACAGCTGCTCGCATGGGTCCCTTCCCTGCAGGGGAGAGGAGGGGGCTAGCTTGGGGAAAGCAGGCCAGTTCTCGAGAGTGGCTGTGTCCTGCCTTTTCCAGATGATGGCCCCAGGGGAGCTCCCTCCCTGGCCCCCTTTTTCCAGGGTGACTCCTGGCTGACCCCCACTCTGGGGAGAGATCCACTGGGCTCCGGCCCCACTCAGAAAAACAGCTCCATGGAAACAGAGCACTCTGGATTTCCCACTCCCATCTGCTTACCCCCCAAACCTGAGACTTTTTTTTTTAACTTTTATTTTTGTGAGGAGGTGGAGGTTAGGGAAATTGCCTTGGGGTGGTTGGGTACCCGATGGTGGGAAGTGACGTGAGTCGGAGGGAAAAGGGCCTGGGCCACAGAGGAGGAGCGGGAGGGCTATGGATGGATCCAGGGAGTCGCGGGCTCCTGGTGGGGGGCCTAGTCTGAGGGTCCAGGCGGAGATGGGGTGTGGCCGGGGTCAGCTGGGAAGAAAGGCGCTGGCTGGGTCCTTGGTCAAAGGCTTCTCCCTCCAGAAGTGGGGCTACAACAGGAAGCTCCCCTCTCCTCTGGGCCCTCTCCACCCCACTGTGTCTGGCATGACGGGTCACCTATGAGCTGCCATGACACCCTCCCTCCCTCCATCCCATCCCTGAGGTCTTCTTTCCCCAGACCCCAGTGTCACTTAGCTCTGAGTCTGGTGCCCAGAACCTTCTAAGGTCCAGAGGCCATTTTGCACATTCTCCTGTTGGTGGGCTGGAAGTGAGCCCCTTGATAAAGTCTGCTATGTGAAAAGACTCAGGGTGTAGAAAGCCCCCTCTGCTGATTGCTGCAGAACAGAGTCTATTTTAGTTGGTCTGGGCTGGGGCTTTATGGGAAGCCACTGGCAGGTGTGAGGGTGGCCTGGTCGGTGTGTGCAGGGTACTGTCCGCTCCACACAGGCTGGGGGCTTGTGTCTAACTACAGGGCGTAGTGTGTGCTGGGTTCTCATTATGCAAACGTGCGACCGTGTCTAGAGCCTGTCTGAGGTCTTTGAGAGGCCAGGGGGCTGGTGGCGGGAGAGGCAGTCGTGGGCTCTGGTGCTGTGGTGGAGCTGTGGACCCTCGTGTCTGCGTGTGCCTGTCTGTCTGGTGCCAGCACGGCCACGGCCGCCCCTGCCCCGCCTGCCTGAGCAGCTGCAGAAGCAGCTCTCCCAGATCAGAGGCTCGGGAACCTGTTTCATTCCGGCTTCTCTTGTGACCTTCAGCACGTGCCTTTGGCGCTCTGAGCCTCAGTCTCCTTGGGTCTGGGGAGAAAACGATCTACCCCAGATCCTTCTCGGGGCGTTGGTGAGCACCAAATGTGGCGCGGTGTGAAAGTGCTTGGTAAACTGTAAGGCAGACACACTCTGACTTCAGTTTTGTGTCGCACGTTCACATACATTATCTCCTTTGCTTCTCACATCTTCCCGGGGAGGTAGGGAGAATAGGATTCATATTCAGCAGCAAACTCTTGGTGTCTGGCATTTCCATAAGTGTGATCGATTCTATTCCCCACATGCCTTGTGTAAATAGTCAGGGTATTTGCGGCTTTTCTTACTTTGCAGATGAGGAAGCTGGGTCCAGAGGGGTGAGAGGGCCAAGGTGGGGTAGGGCAGGGCCTTTCCAGTGCACCTGTCCGATGGGTTTGGGAGGTCAAGAAGCAGGAGGCGCTGGGGGGGGGCGGGGGTCGGGGCGCAGGGGCGAGGGCTCAGGTCCAGCCCCAGCCAGCTGTTTCCTTGACCACCTATTTACCTGGTTTGAGCGGATCAGCATGTTGGTCATCCTTCTCAACTGTGTGACTCTGGGCATGTTCCGGCCATGTGAGGACATCGCCTGTGACTCCCAGCGCTGCCGGATCCTGCAAGTGAGTGTGTGTGTGTGGTGGGGAGAAAGGAGGAAGCTCCTGATCGTAATAACCCTGACCCCCTCTCTGCGAGAGGCCCTGACCCCACTGGTGGGGGTGGGGGTGGGGCACGCTCCCCCGCCCCCTTCCCAGTTTCAGCAGCCTCTCATCCCCACATCAGGCCTTTGATGACTTCATCTTTGCCTTCTTCGCCGTGGAGATGGTGGTGAAGATGGTAGCCTTGGGCATCTTTGGGAAAAAGTGTTACCTGGGAGACACTTGGAACCGGCTGGACTTTTTCATCGTTATTGCAGGGTGAGAGCCTGGGCTGGGTGGGCAAGAAATGAATCAGATCAGTCCCATCCCCAGGGCCAGAGTCCTAGGCCTGAGCCCCGCCCCCAGCCCACCCACAGCACTGCTTTCCATCTGGCTGTCCAGTAAGGGTCCGAGGCGGTCCTGCCTGCTGCAACGCTCCGGCCTGTGCTTCTCTGAATCCACGGCCTGTCCATCCACTCACTCCCTCTGCAGCATCCCTGGGTGGAGGAGGGGGAGGAGTCAGAGGTTGTGCTGCCCCTCTGCAGCAGGATTCCTCATTGACCTCTTTTGACCCCCACCACGGCCTCAGACTCAAAGGGCCTCCCTTTGGGCCCCTCCCTGCAGGATGCTGGAGTACTCGCTGGACCTGCAAAACGTGAGCTTCTCCGCTGTCAGGACAGTCCGTGTGCTGCGGCCGCTCAGGGCCATCAACCGGGTGCCCAGTGAGTGACCCCTCCGCCCTCAGCCCTCAGACCCTGGACGCAGAGTCCCAAGAGGAAATGTGGAAGTCTCAGGCCCCACCCCGACCTCCTGACCACTCACAGGCCTCATCAGGGCCTGGCGATCGCTCCGAGGCTGACCCCATCCAGGAAGGGCTCAGTGGGGACCTGGGTTCCCTGGAGCTCAGTGGAGCCCCTACCCCTGGCCAGAGCACTGTGAGAATTACCTGGAAAGACCCTCTGTCCTCGTTTTAGCCTGACTTGGGGGAAGAGTCTCAGAAATGTCTCAGATGAGCCCTTCTTCAGCTAGATGACCACCTGCTCCCCTGGCACAGAGGTGGGAGGAGCGAGGCAGAGAGGGTGGCAGCCAGGAGTGGGTGCCAGGTGCCGTGGCCTTTTCTAGCCGGAACAGCGCCCCCTGCAATCTGGTTCTCACTGGTGAGACCGCGCTGGCCACACGAAGCATGACTTCTCCGAAGACAAGGCCACTCCATGCCTCACCCTCCCGCCTATATCCCCGTCTTCATTCCCACCCCCTTCCAACCCATTGCAGCAACTGACTGCCTGGACCATTATCTAAATTAGACCGCATTGGTTTCCCGAGCCAATGAAGCTTTGGCAGCTCTAGCTCCCCACACGTCCTGCCCCCCGCCCGTGCTCAGGCCCCCTGTGCAGCTCCCCAACCTACACAACTGCACCTGGTCTCTGCTGCAGTCCCAGGAGTGGGGTGGGGTGGGGGAGCAGGTTCAGGGGTTCTGTGCCTGGTGTAGCAGCAGCCCCCTTTGCGCTGTGTGTGTGTGTGTGTGTGTGTGTGTGTGTGTCAGAGAGATGCAGCTGCCTCTGGGTGGGCAGAGCTGCTCACTGTACCCCCCAGGTGTGGGGTGTGCTGGTGTTAACAGGCTCTCCAGAGGACGCATGCCTTCGCCTCCTCTCGGGCCCCAGGTGATGGCTGGCAGATTTATAGGCTTCTGTCTAACCGCCAGTGTTAATTCCCTTAATGCAAACCCTGAGGAATTGATCTCGGTTGGAGCACCGAGGAGCCGAAGGGGGATGGGGCTGGAGGAGTGGGAAAGGGACTAACTCCAGAGCCCTGGGCTGCAAGGGGCAGGAACAGGGCGGTTGCAGTCACCAAGCCAATTAGCTACCAATTAGCTACCACTTAGAAGCTTTTTCCCTGGAGGAGGCAGGGGGTGGCGAGCAGCACTTTGGGAGTCAAAACCAGCCATTAGAGACCCGTGAGTTTGACAAGGGCTCGGTGGCCTGGGGGCTGGTTCGGACCTGCGGACTGGTTGGTGCTAGACCTGGGGTGGTAAGGGAGGGCAGCTTCTCTAACAGGACAAGTTGGGTGGCTGGGGGCGGGGGGTGGCTTTCCCTGGGGTGAGTGTTGTTCACTGATGGCCACCTGAGAAGAGAGCCTGTGTCCCCTCGGGTCCTGGTGTGGGGGTCTGGACCACACGGAGAGTAGACCCGGGCAGGAGCTGAGAACCACAGTAGTGCATAAGCCATTTTGGCCTTACTAGGGGCCTGGATCTCAAATGAGATGCCTGCCTGCTAAGTCCCTCCTAGAGTTCTCTGCCTCAGTTTCCCCAATGACTGTGGTGGCAGTATCTTAGAAAGGTCAGCTGACTGTGTCTGGTGAGAGCAGGAATAGGATCGGGGGTGTGTGTGAGGTGGGATTTGGGAGCAGAAAGCCTGGTAGCCTACATTTAGCTGCTCTGCGACCCTGGATAAGTCACGTCGGTTCTCTGCGCCTTGGTCCTCATCTGTAAACTGGGGGCGCCCCCTGTGCCATGATGATGCTCAGTGGGGTGCCATGCAGGAGGGTGCTTTGGAAACTGTGACTGCTCTGGTTCGCTCACCCTTGGTGGTGCTGCACGCTGGTTCATGTGGGGGCGCCAAGAGAGATTGCTGGAAGGGTCGGTGGCTGCCAAGGGCTGCCTGCGAGTGAGAGGTGTCGGTTGATCTGCCCTCCAGCGTGAGCCCGGTCGTCTTAGCCTCAGGGGGGCCCTCTCTGGTGGGCCCCTTCCGGGAGCTCTGCCAGGCCCGTGGCGGCCGGCCTAGCCCGGCCAGCCTGGCGCCCCCAGCGTGGCTTCTGCCCCCCGCAGGCATGCGCATCCTTGTCACGCTGCTGCTGGACACGCTGCCCATGCTGGGCAACGTCCTGCTGCTCTGCTTCTTCGTCTTCTTCATCTTCGGCATCGTGGGCGTCCAGCTGTGGGCAGGGCTGCTTCGGAACCGGTGCTTCCTGCCCGAGAACTTCAGCCTGTGAGTGTCGCTGGGGGCGACCTGGGAGGGGTCGTGGGGCTGGGAGCGCCCTCGGTCCCTGCTGGCAGTTGATGTATGTGTTCTCATATGAATGGCATGTCTGGTTCTCAACCTTACACATGGAAGTCACTTGGGGAGCTTAAGAAATTTCTGAGGCCTTGGTCCTATTCCCACACACTCTGATTTCATTGGTCTGGGGGGTCAGCCTGGGTCCGGGGAGCTTTCTGAGCTCCTAGGTGAGCCTGATGTGCAGCCCCACTGGACAACCACTACTCTAGGATGTAACCTTCCAGCGTCCCCACTCTGGAGTCTCCCACTCAGTCCTCACACTCCCCGTCCACACTCACAGATTCCCCGCGCCTGCCGGGAGCTCGGCCTGCATGCCTCCGTGCCCTCACCCAGCCCTTCCTTCCCGGGCCTTCCCCCTGGACAACCCGCCCCCGCCTCATCCTTGTCCCCTCCACAGCCCCCTGAGCGTGGACCTGGAGCGCTACTACCAGACCGAGAATGAGGACGAGAACCCCTTCATCTGCTCCCAGCCTCGGGAGAACGGCATGCGCTCGTGCAGGAGCGTGCCCACCCTGCGCGGGGAAGGGGGCGGCGGCCCGCCCTGCGGCCTGGACTACGAGTCCTACAACAGCTCCAGCAACACCACCTGCGTCAACTGGAACCAGTACTACACCAACTGCTCCGCGGGGGAGCACAACCCCTTCAAGGGCGCCATCAACTTCGACAACATCGGCTATGCCTGGATCGCCATCTTCCAGGTGGGGCGGCCTGGGTGCCGGGAGATTCCCCTGGACAGGGTGGGGTGGGCGCAGGACCCCTGGAGGAGACTGCAGGAGACTTTAGGGGGCCCAGAGTCAGCCTGCGCCTCTGCCGCCTCCCCAGGTCATCACGCTGGAGGGCTGGGTCGACATCATGTACTTTGTGATGGATGCTCATTCCTTCTACAACTTCATCTACTTCATCCTCCTCATCATCGTGAGTGATTCCTCAGGCCCTCGAGGGGATGGGGGACCCTGGGGAAATGGGTCGGGGAAATCCAGAGAGGGGAAAGCTTGCTCAGTGTGACGTTCTAGCTCTCAGGACAAGTCCCATTAAGACACACACCCAGAGAGAGCAGCTGTCAAGGGCAGTCAGGAGGAAATACAAGGTCAAGGCCCAGTGCTATCACTTATCACCACTTACAACCTTGGGCAAGTCATTCCCATGAGACCCCCAGCCCCACCCTGGACCTTAGTTTCTTCATTAGTAAAATGGGTGCTTTTCACCCCAAGAGTGATACCACCTCTGAAAGTGGCCAAGGGTGGTCTTGTTTCATACCGGGACTAGGCAAGCACTATGGGCACTTGGCTGAGGAGCAGGCGGGAGATGGTAAACATCCTGAAACATCCTGCAAGGCGTTGCCCCGCCCCAGGTTCCCATCACTCGGTGTTGGGAAACACTGCGTGATCTCTTGTTCCTTCCAGCTCAGAAGTTCCAGGACTTAATGAGGGCAGAAGGCAGAGGCAGAAGGAGCAACATGTAATAGTTTAAATCACCACCATTCGTAGTGTAACAGTTTAATTGCTACTTCTTATAGCTAATATATATTGAGCACCTACTATGCGCCAGCCCCTGCTCTCAGCGTTTTTTTCTGTGCTGGCGCGTTTACTCCTCACCACGGTCTCGTTATCCTCTCCCCTTCACAGACAAGGAGACCAGCGTTTCCTCCTTTGCCTGACCCCGCGGTGGGCCTTGCCTGGGCGGTGGGGTAATCGTGCTGGGTGGGGCGTTGCTCCTGCTGCGTGCGGTGACAGCTGCTGCCTGCCGAGCCTTCGAGCCTTCGTAGTCCCTGGGGGCCGTGTGCAGGGCTTGGGGCTCCAGCTCCTAAACAAGAACTCCAAACTTCAGAGGGCTTGGTCACTGGGCTAACTAAGTGGCTGGAGCTGAGGACTCAACCTCAGGCTATAGGCGCCAAGCCCAGTCCTTTCCCCACGTCATCAAGAGGCCAATGACCGAGCCAGACAGACAGACAGATACCAGACACTGAGAGAGATTAAGATCTGCTCAGGATTTAGGACAAGCTCCAGAGAGGGGGAGGCGGAATAAGGCAGCTCCCTGGGCGAGTGAGAGGCGGCGGCTGGGCCCTGAGAAAGGACGAGTCCTCCCGGCCACCCCGCCCTGCTCCTGCAGCATCCCTGGTGGCAGAGTGGCCGGGCCAGGGGCCTGCTCCCACCCCACCAACACCTGAGGTGACAACGCCAGTGCTTCTAGGAAGCCTGGTTTTTTCACTCTGCTGCTGGCCTTGGGGGAGGGGGAAGGAAACACTGGGGAGGTGAGGGGCCTGGTTTCCACCTTCCCACACACCCCTAGACGAATCTTTCCAAACAGCTCTCTGGAATCACACTAGCAAAGCTAATTATCATAATTACTAGGACACAATCTAGAAAAAATTGCTTTGTCACCATAAATATTCATTTCCTTCATTCCGGATTATTGTCCAAGAACAGCTCTCCCAGAATCCCGAGGAACCTGGGGCATGGAGATGGGGATGGGGTGGTGTGGGCAAGTCCGAGTGGCCAGTGGCTGGTCTGCCGGGCTCAGGGTCCAGCCCATCAGCCAGTTAGGGGAGGGGAGAGGCGTGGGGAGGAGGGATACAGACATGAGGGTCCTGAGTGAGGCCCCACAGTGAAGGGTTTCTCACTCAAGGTCACACGGTTAGAACTGGGACTGGAAGCAGGAGGCTGGTGAACAAGGCTTTTCGCCAGCATCTCAAAGGGCTCAACCCAATGTGGAAATCCCTTGTCCCCAAGATTGCATCCATTTCCCCAGCCTCCTCTACTCCTACTGGGCGTTCAGAGTCTGTGGGTGGGCGTGTTTAGGGGCAGGGACCCTGGGAGACACTCTTGCAGGGTGGCATTGGGATCCACAGGAATGCCTTGGCACTCCATAGAGCTTGGTTCGAGTCTCAGCTCTGCCGTGCATCAGCTGAATGAACTTGTGCAAGTTCTTCAATCCCTCTGAGCCTCAAGTTCCTCACCTGTTAGATGAAAATAACAGAAGTGTCGTTTCTTAAGGTCATCATGAGAATAAAACAAGACAATGCTTGGACAGTTATGGAGCCCAGCCCCCGGCATAAAGGAAGTGCTTAGCCCCTGGTGGCAGGCGCTGTCATTCCCTTTTCTTCAGGACGTCTCCTCTTGCTGTCCCCACCCCAACAGGTGGGCTCCTTCTTCATGATCAACCTGTGCCTGGTGGTGATCGCCACACAGTTCTCAGAGACCAAGCAGCGGGAGAGCCAGCTGATGCGGGAGCAGCGCGTGCGATTCCTGTCCAACGCCAGCACCCTGGCCAGCTTCTCGGAGCCGGGCAGCTGCTACGAAGAGCTGCTCAAGTACCTGGTGTACATCCTTCGTAAAGCAGCCCGCAGGCTGGCCCAGGTCTCCCGGGCGGTGGGCGTGCGGGCCGGGCTGCTGAGCAGTCCCGCAGCCCTTGGGGCCCAGGAGCCCCAGCCCGGCGGCAGCTGTTCTCGCTCCCACCGCCGCCCGTCCGTCCACCACCTGGTGCACCACCACCACCACCACCACCACCACTACCACCTGGGCAACGGGACGCTGCGGGGCCCCCGGGCCAGCCCGGAGATCCAGGATAGGGATGCCAACGGGTCCCGCCGGCTCATGCTGCCACCACCCTCGACACCCGCCCTCCCCGGGGGCTCTCCAGGGGCTGCCGAGGCTGTGCACAGCTTCTACCATGCTGACTGCCACCTGGAGCCAGTCCGCTGCCAGGCGCCCCCTCCCCGGTCTCCATCTGAGGCATCGGGCAGGACTGTGAGCAGCGGAAAGGTGTACCCCACTGTGCACACCAGCCCTCCACCAGAGATGCTGAAGGAGAAGGCACTCATGGAGGTGGCCCCCACCTCTGGACCCCCCACCCTCACCAGCCTCAACATCCCACCTGAGCGCTACAGCTCCATGCACAAGCTGCTAGAGACACAGAGTACAGGTGAGAACCTGGGAAGGGGCCTGTTTGTGCCTCTCGCCCCAGGGCTGGGTGGCGCCCCAGGAGGGACCGGGGTCTGCATTCAGAAGGACTGGGCTCAGATCCCCGCTCTGCCACTCACAGCCTTGGGACTGTCAGTCCTGTGGCTTCTTTGGGCCCTAATGTTCTCACCCGTTAAAATGGGAATGAGAATTCCCACATTGTAATAATAACGATAACCATCATGTGATAAGCACCTGCTACATGCTCTGCTCCGCGCTGTTTGCAATGATACCTAACAGTTGCTGCCCAGTTGCTATGTGCCTGCCACATGCTTTGCAGGCAGAATCCTTTGGGCCCCTCCAAACAGTTGAGGCGATACATAACCCTTCTTACCGACCCCATTTTTCTGATGAGAAAATGGAGGCTCGGAGAGCTTGCATGACTTGCCCAAGCTCATGCCATTGGCGAGGGTGGACCCAGGACCATCAGGCTCTGAGACCCATGCTCTGTGGAGACCCCGTTGCTGCAAGGCTCGGAGGGGAGATGCTGTGTGACTGTGGCCAGCTCCGTGCCCCACACTGAGCAGGCTCGAGAGCATGAGTTTCCTTCCCCGCCCACAGGGACTTGGGGCCTGGTGCTGCAAGCCCTCAAGGGGCTGGCAGTCGGATGAGTAGAACACCCACTGTCAGAGGAAGTGAGGTGCTCGCTGCCTGTGGGTGTCCCCAGGCAGGCGGGAGGGGGGGCGGGCCCGCTTCTACAGACAGACTCACTGTCGTCACGGCCCAGGGCCTGTGTTTCAGGAAGGATTTGGCACGTGGGAGAAGGTGTATTTGTGGGACGTTACGTGGGAACGTGGGCTGGGACAGGAAGGTGCTATCACAGAACACAGCACGAAGGGCTCCGGTGCCAGCTTTCCCGCTACCCCGCCACGTGACGGGGGCCGGCTGCACACTCACACGCAGGCACGTTTCGGCTCCCTCCTGTGTAAAAGGCAGGGCTGGGACCGTCCCCGTCCGTGGGTTCCTGTGGACGCCCTCCTGTGTGCACTTAGAAGGGGAAACAGAGTTGGGTGCCAGTGGCTGGGCCCCTCAGCTCGGTGCCTTTTTGTACCTGCTTTTCCTGGGTGCTTTCTGAGGCACCTTTCAGCTCTCGTATTGGATGACCGAAGCTGGATTTAAATGGACATTGACATCTGAGGATGGGTCACTATGTGCATGCGAATGCACAGCCTGGGGTGTGTGCATGCCTGCAAGAAGCTGTCCAGTGTGTGTGCACGTGCTTGCATGTGTCTGGTATCCATGTGTGTGCACACAGGAGTGATGCTCTTGTCTGGTGTATACGCATGCCCACGTGTACCCATGCTTGGTACATATGCATTGTGTGATGCCCATGTGTGTCCATGCCTGGTACATGTGCATTCTCTGTGTACATGTATGTTTGGTTGTGCATAATGTGTGGTATGCAAATAATATGCGTAATACACAGTACATGTGCTTATGTACACAAAGTGTCTACCTTGTATACGTGTGTGTGTCTGGTGTATGTGTGTGTGTATGTGTATGTGAGCACGTGTGTGTGTCTTAAAGGTTCTTTGAAAAACGCTACTCAGAGCAGTATCCATTGTGGGCTGGCTTCCCTGGGGTGGAGAGGTGATCTAGGTTCCTTGCTGAAAGTTCCTGGACATCAAAGCTGCCCGGGACCTCAGAGGACACCAAGGTCTGACCCCAGGACAGCAGAGGCTGTCAGTAGGGCGCTCCTGGTGTCGGGGGGCAGTCTGTGCTCAGAACTGCCCATGTTGCAGGGCACTCAGCACCCCTGCCCCACTCAGTGGCCCGCACCCCCACCATTTGGAATCACCCTACGTTCCCCCACTCATTTTACCCACCCTCGGAGGGAAGGGCCGCCCCAGCTAAGAAACACTGGAGCCTCTAACCTCTACCCTCCTGTCCCAGGCACCTGCCAAAGCTCTTGCAAGATCTCCAGCCCTTGCTTGAAGGCAGACAGTGGAGCCTGTGGCCCGGACAGCTGCCCCTACTGTGCCCGGGCTGGGGCAGGGGAGGTGGAGCTCGCCGGCCATGAGATGCCCGACTCAGACAGCGAGGCGGTTTATGAGTTCACACAGGATGCCCAGCACGGTGACCTCCGGGACCCCCACAGTCGACGGCGGCGGAGTCTGGGGCCGGACGTGGAGCCCAACTCTGTGCTGGCCTTCTGGAGGCTGGTCTGTGACACCTTCCGGAAGATTGTGGACAGCAAGTACTTTGGTCGGGGGATCATGATCGCCATCCTGGTCAACACGCTCAGCATGGGCATCGAGTACCACGAGCAGGTAGGGCAAGGGCACGGCCCCCGGGGCTGGGGCCCTCCGCTGCCTCCTCCCGTCCTGCCCCCTGGCTTTGGCTTCCTCTCCACGCTGCGGGCCTGCATGGCAGAGAGGCCAGGAGGGAGACGCGGCAGCGCGTGAGCTCTTTCAGAGGGTGCGACCCAGTGAATGTCATGCATCTCTAAGTGTGGAAGTTGTCCAAGGCAGGGGCAGTGCCTGAGCTGGGCGTGCTCCGCCAGGAAAGGCTCCCTGGAGGAGTCAGGCTTTGAAGGGTGTGAATGAGTGACGTGCATCAGATGTGGGCATGGCCTCTTTGGAGGGACAAGTCCCTGGAAGAGATTTGGGTCTTTGGAGAAGATAAGAGGAGGTGTTGGGAGATCCTTTAGCATGCACCTGACTCCATCATTAGGGTCATGATGGACTGGAGACAGAAGGGGGCTGTGCAGGTAGGGGTGAGGAGTGGAGGGCTGGCTGCTGCGTCAGGGTGGAGCTGAGGCTCTCGGCTCCTGGCCTGGCCTGCGTGCTGCGAACCTTGCTCTGAGCAGGGCGCTGGGTACGTGAGAGCACCCAACATGGCGAGGGGACTTGAAACCACCGCATTTGAGGAATCATTCTAAGAATCAGGATGTTTAGTCGGAAGAAGAGGAGGCTCAGCAGGGACCGGCTGTCTTCAAATATTTGAAGGGCTCTCATGTGGAAGAGGGAGCAGGCTCGTTTTGTGGGGTGATGGCGGCCAGCAGCAGGACCTGGGGCTCAGGAGGGGAGGCTGCCCTCACCCTCAGAGCTGAGCAAAGACAGAAGGGGTGGCCTGGGGGACCCACTGACCCCCACCCCTCGCACTGACTGGGGGTGGGTGCAGGCCCCTTGGGGCTCCACAACCACGTTTAACTGCCTCCTCCATGTTGTTCCTTCTGGAAGGCAGCCTGCCCCCCCAGCGTGGCCCCATGGCCAGGTCACCCCCTTGGCTGATTCTTGGAAAGAGAGGGGGCAGCAGGCAGGTGCTGCCGTCCGTCCACAGGCCCTTCTGTGCCCTTCTCTCCTAGGTGTGCTCACCCTCCTTGGTGGGGCTCAGGGAGGGAGCTGGGTCACGAGAGCCTGACCTTTCCTGGTGTGGCACCAAGGCTGTGTGCTTGCCCGGCTCCCCTGACTGTGGGTAGAGGCACGTAAGGGCCAGAGGAGTGGATGGGACGCCTGCATGGTGGGAAGGGTAGGGCAACTATGAGGCAGGGTCTGGGACTGGCTTGCCGGCACCCACAGGGAGGGAGGAATTGGGGGCCTGGGGTGAGGCTTGGTCCCCACCAAGAGTGAGGCTGGGTTGAGCGTAGGTCCGAACTGCTGGACCTGGGGCCGGGTAGATACTCGATGTTCATTTCTCAGGGGATCGGCAGCCCTCTCCCTCCCCCCACGGACTTCTGCCCACAGTGTTGTGAGCACTCGGCTCTTACCCCAGCTACCCTGTCCGGCTGGTGTGCCCAACCCCCTGCCCCTCCCCATCACCATTACACCATGCTGGCACCCCTTCCTCTCGCCTCAGCGCCCGCCCCGCCCGCCAGCCGTCTCTGCCGGATTCCCTCCCTGTGGAGGTGAGAGGCAGGAAGGTGGGCAGGAAGGATGCCAGCTGCAGCGCCAGCAGGTGGGGAGTATGGCGCTGTGATGGGCGTGTTGCGTCTGGGCGCCTGGGGCGTGGGGGTGTAGACGCTCGCCCGCTCAGCCAGCCTCCGGGGAGAGGTGCTTTGCTATTCCAGGCTGGTGGGGGCAGCGTTTTCTGCTGCCGGGACCCAGAGGGTAGCAACCCCAACCTCCTTTTACCCTGGCTCCCCAAGCCTGAACCTCAGCCTCCTCTTCCTCACGCCAGATCTGGCTGTGGTCAGTGCCCGTCCCCCAGGGGTCACCCACTCAATGTCTCTTATGGGGGCCCAGTGCGCCCATCAATTTCTACCCAGCTGGATGCTCTTGGTGGAGGCTTTGCACTAGAGAGAAGCTGAGTCACAGAAACCGCGGGCAGATGAAGCCGCAGCAAGAGGGCTTTCAGTGAGACATCAGGAAGGACATCCTCTAGGTGGGAAATTAGAACTGATCAGTCGGGGGCACCTCAACATCTCCTTGCCAGAGTTCCTGAGGAAAGCAGGGGATGGCCCCCCGAGCCCTCAGTGGCAGGGAGTCCCCACTCAGTGGTGGCACCGCGTCTGCTCCAGGGAGGAGTTTGTTCCAATACCTGGTTGCTGAGAGCCCCCGCAGGGTTGAGTGGGAGTCCCCCAGCAGGCCAGGCAGATGACTGACTGCTGCCCAGCGGGCCCAGGGGCCGCGGGGGCGGTGAGAAGTCCCAGAAGCAGCCATGGTCCTGCACTTGCAGGCACTGCGGTGTGAACGTCCCGCCATCTGGGCCCTGGAGCCTGCGCAGGCTGCTGGGAGGGGCGGAGGGGGGCAAGCAGGGGAGTGAGGAGACACGGGGGCTGAGGGACAGACACAGAGGGGGAGATGGAGACGTGGAGAGAGACAGAGATTGAGACAGAAAACACGGCAGAGGAGAGAGGGGCCACAGAGGGCAAGCTGGAGCCCCCGAGGGAGAGAGGCAGATGTAACGCCAGGAAGGCAGACACAAGAGGGGCGGTGATAGGAGGGGATGATAGAGACCCGGGGGAGGAGACGGACACGGAGGGAGGCACAGAGACGTGTGACAGAGGCAGAGATGCGGAGCGGGAGCCGAAGACAGAGGCCAAGGCCCAGATACAGGCGGCAGGTGGGGGGGGGAGGTGCGGCAGGCGGGGCGGGCACGGGGAGGCACCCTGAGGTGGAGCCTGCCGACCCGAGGAGGACGGTGGAGCCAGTTGAGGGAGACGGCTGAGAGCGCCAGCAGGGAGAGCGGCAGCAGATGCTGACAGAGGCTCGTGGCTTCCCTGCAGAGCCCTTAATGAGGCAATTGTGTCCATCGATCCCGCTATCTATCGATCAGGCTGGGGGGCGCTGGAGAGGCGGTTACTGGGGCTTCCCTGGGGGAGGGGCCAGCTCTCTTCCCTCCCACGTCTGTCCTCTCCACTGTCACCCACCTCACCCATCGTTCGGTTTTCCTCCTGGGGACGGTGATGCCCCTCCTGCCCCTCTCCACCAACAGCTTGGTGGAGGGAGCAGCCATGTTGTCATACTCCTTCCCCCCAAGAGAGGCCCCGTGCTGTCCACACTGTCCTCCTTTCCCATCCACTCAACCCACCAGCTGATGGGGAACTGGCAGGACTGGTTTGTCCAGAGGGGACTGGTGAGGGTGATAAGGACATAGAACACTGAGGAGGGAGCAAGAATATGATCTGATGGAGGAGGGTGAGCATGTATGTGCCCCATCCACTAGGGGGCAGTACGCGGAGCAAGGAACTTCTGTGAATTTCCCATCCATCCATCCATCCATCCATCCACCCATCCATTGCACACACATTTCCTGTGTGTCAGGGTTGGGCCCAAGCAGTGGCCTCCTGATAAATGGTTAACAACCAGCCCTTAAGAAAGAAAAAGAAAAAGAAATCCTGAGTGGTGTTCATAGCGTTTGCCAATTACCGTGGTGTAAATGCTCCCACCTCGGCTAGTTTTAAGCTCCCACCGTGATGTCACTGAGAGGGGATCTGGGAAGAGGTGTGCGCGACTGGTCCCCTCGAGCTGATGCGAGACAGCTCCGGCACACTGCTGGGCCTGAGGCACCTCCTCCCTCCTCTCAAAGGGTCACCAACAAGTAAACAGTCACATTTGCTTGATTAGTGCGAGCTTGGAGAGGGATGCACGGAGGTGCAACCCGTGACTCAGGCTGGGGAAAGGATTCTGGGAGGGCTCCATGCAGGACATGACCTTGGAGCTGAGTTTGAAGGAAGAGTGAGATGTAGTGGTGAAGGGGGAGGGGAGGGCACAGTGTCGGGGAGGGCCAGGAGCACCAGGCACCGAAACGGAGAGGTTTATAAGGAGTCCGTGGCACTGGGTAAGGGCTGGAATGGGCAAATGGTAAGAGATGAGTCTGGAAAAAACTCAGGGCCAGACCCTGAGAGGCACAGATGGAGTTTGGATGTTATCGTGAAGGTGGTGGGTTTCTAACAGAGGGTTTAAGCAGGTCACCGTTCGTGGAGGTTTGTGTTTGTGGGAGTCACGCGGGGAATGGAAGGGAGGGGCGGGGACAGGAGGCAGGAGGCCAGTGTGAGGGCTGCTGCAGTGGTCCAGGCAGTTGATCCATCTCCGCTCCTGGGATGGAGAGGAGAGGGCCGGGAGACTGGCAGGTGGCTGGATCAACACCTGTGGGGTCCTTAGGGAGAGGAGGCAGCATGAATGGCACCTAGATTTCTGCTTGGGGTGGGTGCCCTGGGGCTTGAGCAGACTTGGGCTGGAGGACGATGCGTACAAGATGCCCACAGGACATCCCGGTACTTATCCAGCAGGTGGCCGGAGCTCAGAAGAGAGGTGTCTCTCAGAACCTGTCTCTGCCTAGGTCTGCACTGGGGCGAGGCCACTCCAGGAGGCTGGGGGATGCCAAGGAAGTCTTGGGGACACAGGAGCTTCCTAATCGTCCCCCTCCTGGCTCTGGATTGCTGAGGGTGGGGGCTAACCTCGTATTCTAGAAGACAGACGAGCGCATGCAGGAGAAGGGGAAGGACATGTGTCTCAGTCGTCTCTCCGCTGTGGAGGAGAGAGAGGGAGCGTCCAGAGCTGGTGGCCTCTCAGGCCGGGAGCGGACGGGGCTGGTGATGACTGTGCTCGTTGCTCCGACTCTGGGCCCGTCCTGTCACTCCACATACGTGCCCAGAGAGGGTTGCTATTTATAATTGAGTGAGGTTGGCTGTTCAAGGCGGAGGACGCTGGGGGTGGAGGTGGGGGCGAGCCCAGATGTGGTGGGGCTTAACTTTTGAGAGGATTCACAGACTCCTTTTGGGTTCTGCTGAAAGCTGGAGACCCTTTCCCCAGAAAACACATGCGTGCATAGACACCCCAACGGTGGCCTTAGCGAATGAGGGTTTCTATGGATGCCTTCCACTCCAAACCCAATCCTCGGACCGCCCAGGAGTCCTTTGCCTCCAGGCAGAGGAGCCCTGGCTGAGGAGCTGGGGCTGGGGTCCAAGTAAGACTTGTGGGGGCTGATCCTTTTACAGCTGCCCAGGCCCCCGGCTTTCAAAGGATCGCCGTAGGTGGGAAGGAGGGTGCTGTTGTGGAGATGGCCAGCTGAAGGGGTGCTCACTTTCCTTCAGGCATCCTCTGGCTCTCGGCTCCCCTAATTCCCCAAACTTGGGAGCA
Organism: Phyllostomus discolor; assembly: GCF_004126475.2. Classification (NCBI taxonomy): domain Eukaryota; kingdom Metazoa; phylum Chordata; class Mammalia; order Chiroptera; family Phyllostomidae; genus Phyllostomus; species Phyllostomus discolor. The sequence goes on along the minus strand of NC_040910.2, from coordinate 101,188,680 downwards.
CCTCCTGTGCACAGCGCCCTAGAGTAGAATAATAGAATGGCAGAGGTGAGGGCAGAGCCAGAAGCACCCCGAAACTTCAGTTCTGGTGGAAAAGTCATTCTGCTTCAGGGACGACGATGCCGAATGCGGTAAGGGAGGCTTCCGGGGACAGAGAGCTGTGCTTGCACCCGGGTCGGGGGCTAGGAAGGGCTTCGTGAAGGAAGCGGCTATTGAGATGGGCCTCGAAAGATAAATGGGGTTGGCAGCAGCTAGGGCTAGGAGCCCAGAGGCCCAGGTGGAAGGGTTAGGGTGAATTCTGGAAGCCCAGCCTGGAAATGCACAGGGGGGTGTAGGATGCTCTGAAAGGACCGTCATGGTGCCTCCCACCCCCACCCTGAGGTGTCTGAGCAGAGTTGAAGGAAGCCTGAGATTCCATTAGGTGCAGGCTGGGGTGGGGGAGGGACCAGAGGCTATTTCTGTCATTCGGATCAGAGACAATGAGGGCCCCAAGTCTGGAGGTGGCCGGGAGAGGGAGGGGCGGGGGAGCGGCCGGCCCACGGGTAGGGTCTGCCACTGGCACTTGCTGCCGGAGGGATGGAGGGCAGGCCGGAATCCTAGATAACTCCCAGGTTCCAGGACAGAATCCTGGAGAGTGAGGGAGCCGCGAAGTCAGGGAAGGACAGGTTTGGGAGGGGAGGGGAGACGGTTTATTTTGGACGTGCTGCTTTGGAGCTGGCCGTGGGCCACCCCGGGAAGGCTCTCAGGCAGGCTGGCTCTCGGGGTGAGGAGCCAAGCCCTGGGGGGAGATTGGTTAGTGTCCTCTACACCCAGTGACAGCTGGGGGTGTGGGAGAGGGGGAGATGGGGGAGCGGGGAGCCCAGGGGAGGGAGCGGGCTCAGGTTCAACTCAGGAATGTTGGCCTGAGAGAAGGGAGCTCAGGACGGCAGCAGGTGGCCACCAGCGCAGGGTCAGGGAAGTCAGAGCAGGCCAGCCACGAGGCGGGAGGGCTGGCAGCTGTTTGGATGCCGCTCTGGCATCCACTGAGGGGAGGGCTGGGAAGAGGGACCTAGAAAAAGCTGCAGAGGTAGGGCCTGGGGTCCAGGGCTTATTGGGCCTGGATTCACATGACAGTTTCTGCTTTGGGGCGGGGCAAGGAGATCGGAGGAGTGCAGGAATCTGGGATAAATGATGGAACGGAATGGGGCCCAGGGGAGCCTGGAGGATGGGAGTGAAATGGAGGTGCAGGTGGAGGAGCGGCTGGCTCCCTTCCAGGAGGGGAAGAGAGGAGTCGGCTGCAGGACCAGAGCCTCATGGGGGAAAGAGGGAGGTGGAAGCCAGGCTGGGCGTGGGGACAGGGGCCGGGGAGAAGGAGAGGCTTGGGGCAGCTCCTGGCGGGGAGAGATGGGCATCCAGCAATAAAGGACGGTCAGTAAAGGTGCACAGCAGCCGTGGGGCCCCAGCAGGGCCTCACCCTGTCCAGTCAGCACAGGTTCGTGACTGGAGCAATGCTCAGCAGTTCACCCACCGCAGCAGAGAGGCTGAGGAGGTGGAGACTTACCAGGGCTAGGACTGGGCAGGACAGAAGCCCTCCAAGGTTTGCGGCATGAGCACAGCCTTTAAATGGTCCACCCTGGGCTCTGGATCGTGAGGTTGTCCCGGCAGGTGAGGGGCATGGGCCACAGCTCCAGAATTTTAGGTCAAAGGGGTGTTGGGTTAGCTGTCTGCACGCTGAGCGAGCACTATAGGTGCTCTGTGCCTGCTTAGCTTGTGTATTCACTTGGGGTAGCTTCGAGGAGCTCATGGGAGATTGTGGGTGAGGGCTAAGGCCTCCCCCACCAGCCCCCCTTGTTAGGAGGTGCTGGGGCACCATGACATTCCAGCCGGCAACATTCCAAGCTGGCGAGCGTCCAGGGGGATGGCCAGCAGCAAGGCCACGATCTATATGATGAAGCCTATGGCGTTTCCTGGAAACCTCCTGCCACACCAATGCCCCCTGACTTCCCATACCCCCTTGAAAGGAGGAGGAAGAGGAAGGAGGCAATCCCAGGGACCCAGTGTGACCCTTACCCATCACTCTGGCCACCTTAGAACAGCCCTCCCGGCTGTGCGGGAGCAGCGGGTGGGACGGTCACAAGCAGAGTGAACTGAAGGGTTGGAGTTGGGGAGCAGAGATTTCAGGGTCAGTGGAGCAGGGGGCTGGGAGCTGGGGGTGGGAGGGGCACTTTGGCAGTACTGGGGTGACTCATGCAAGCCCCCACTCAGCTCTCCCCGGGCTGGTCCACCCCCTCGAGCCTTCCCTGCCATAGGCACCTGACTGTCTGTCGGGCCTGCTCCCGGCCTCCTGCCTGGACCTCTGCAGTATCCCCTAATTGGTCTGTCTCTCCGTCTCTCCAAGCTGTCCATACGCTGCCACCACTGCAGCCAGATTAATCTCCTTAACACACGGCTCTGCACATCTCTGCTCCACCTCCCGCCCCCACCCGCAGAGGCCTCGGTGGCAGCGTGTGGGCAGAGGCGAGCCCAGCCTGAGCCGTGGAGCGGAGTCCTTCCGCCAGGCCCTGCCGACCCTGCAGGCATGTCCCCCACCGGCCCGTCCCCCCTCGGATCCCGGCAGACCACTTGATTCTTGGTCCCCAGTGTGCCCTGCCCATTCCCTCCTCTACACCTTGGCTCACACTGCCCCCAGCGGGGGATGTCCCCCACGGGAGCTCTCCCCTCACCACCTCCTCCCCGCTGGCCCCCTGACCTCCACTGGGTGGGAGCTCCTGGGGCGCTCCTGGTATTTGCCTCCCTGCGTGGTGCCCGGTGGCAGCCTTGCAGGCTCGCTGTCCTGCCATGTGTGAGGCCTGCTTCCACGGTCAGTGCCCACAGGGCCACCTGCGCGCGGCTCTCGGCTGGGTGCGTTCACAGGCTCGAGTTCCCGTGCTCTGCAGAGCAGCCTCAGCACGAGGTGGTGTTGCTCTGTTTAACAGAAGAGGCCACTAGGGATCAGAGAGGGGAAGGGACTTGCCCTAGGTCACGCAGGTGGAAATTCTCAGCGCTGGCAGGCCTCCTGTGTTCAGGTTCAGCCCCACTCACTATTCAGCACCAGTGTCATGCACACCGTGGGTTAGTTGACGGAGGTGCTGGAGGTGCTGCGGGTTTCAGAGGCGTCCTGGTGTGGGAGCCACAGTTGCTCTAAGGTGACGGGCTGAGGGAGGGGGAGGGTTGGGACATGGGCGATGGGAAGTTTACAGGTAGCATCAGCCCGGAGAAGAGCCTGAGGCCTCTGGGTGGGAGACGTTCAGACTGCCTGGCTTTGACTCACCAAAGCCCCCACCGGGCCTTGGCACCTCTGAATAAGAGGGAGGATGCAGCCTAGACCTGAGAAAGGACTTCCTGGCAACCGGTGAGGGTCAGTGGGGGCAGGCTGGCACCCGCCTGATGGGCTGTGTGCGTCTGCACGGGCTCTGTGTGGGGGTGGGGGAGGGGTGGCAGTGTGGAAAGGTGCATCGGAAAGCACAGATGCACCTTTCTAAGTGAGCAGAGGATGTGACCTCTAAATGACCACATCTTCCGGAGCAGGCCGCACCGTCCAGGAGGCAGGGGGGAATGACATTCTGGGAGGAGGGCACTGGCCATGTAGGACCTGTGGAGGATGCTACCTCCCCGCCCTTTTGCAGCTGCCGTGGCCGGGATCTGGTCCCTGGGGCCACCGTGTTGCTAAGATTGCATCTCCGCGCCCTTGTCCTGCATTTGCAGAACATTCCCAGCCTCCAATTTAGTAACTTGTACAGACCTGGATGTCTGGGGGAGGAGGGCTCTTTTCCCAGGGATCACAGGGGATCCCAGGCCCTGGGAGGACAGGGCATTGCCCCTACAGTGTGCCCAGTGAGGGGGTGGAGATGAGAGAGGGCAGGCTGGGGGAGCGTGCCGGCCCTGCTCCCCACCTGCTTCTCCAGTCCCAGAGCTGCCTGGAAGGGTGAGGTGGAGGCTTTGGGCTCCTCTGCCACCCCCTGGAGGGGGACGGGTGCTGCAGGCCTGGGGGAAGTCCCGCACCATCCTCCTGTCGGTGTGTGGTCCCATCCGTGAGCCCTCAGGGGCAGACTGTGTCTGCCTCGGGGGTAACCTTAGGAAATGAGGAGACACCCTCCCTCCCTCTGCCTGGTAGTGTCTGTGCTCTCAGGGCTCACTGACTGAGTAAATACAAGACAACAAAAGTACTTTAAAAACGTTTGGTTCATTTGCATTTGTGAGGTGTCATGTATATGCCACAATGTACATAGTGCATCTCAGTTATGCTTTCAAATCATTTGTTCTTTACTCAGGCATCTGTGTTCACGTGAAACGTGATTTTATATACATGAGAAGGGACAGTGTGTACTCAGTCCATCCACGTGTCTGGGCTCCCAGGCCCGTCGCTGTCACCACGTTGGGTTGGGGTCCTGCCTCGTATTGATCAGGGTTAGAGGGAGGTGGGACCGGCGCCCCTCCCTGGCTCTCCCCGCCCTGTGACATTGAACCCGTCGTTCACAGTCTTGCAGACTTCTTTTGTGCATCTGCAAAATGAGCGTGTGGCGGCCGTTGTGTGGGTGACATGAGGCGAGACACATGGTGAGCCTGGGAACCCTCAAAATACCACATCTGCCCGTGCTTCTTGTCTTTATCCAGTCCAAGGACGGGCAACTGGGTAGGTGGCCGAGGGACGGGGATCCTGGTAGACGGGGCTTGGGAGCCCTGAGTGGGGGACCCGCTTCGTCAGGAGGGGTCTGAGCCCCGGGCTTTATCTGTCCTGACAGCAGCCCCGCCCCACCACCCGCATCGTGCTCACCAGAGGCCCTGTCTCCCTGGGCCCCATTCACTAGGTCAGGTCGTGGTTCCCTCTCCTGCCCCACCGCACAGTCTGGGGAGCGCAGACTTGCTCCAGATCTGCTGGAGCAACGGGCTCCCGGCCGCATCGGCCCCAATGACAGCCACGCACTGCCTGGGCAGCGGGCTCTGAGCAGCCATGTTTGAGGACCCCCAAACAGCCCTCACCTATTAGTCAGAGGGCCTTTCCTCCCCATCCTCCCCACCTGTCCCCCAGGCTGCCCACTCCGATTGGGGCCACCGAGATGCACTTGGTGGCATCTGGGGCCTCCGGGGCCTGGCCCCTTGCTTGGGTGACCAACCTGGGCAGCTGGCTAGAGGAGGCAGCCTGATAAACAGGGTGAGTTGTCAGATGGACTGACAGCTTCCTTTGGTTATTTATTTGTTATTCTTGCATAGCTACCATAGACTTTGGGCTTTTGAATGGTGAACCCCCCCACCAGGCGGGCAGTGGGCTTCGCTGAACCGCTCACCCCCATCCTGAATCTCCAGCCCGCCACACTCCTCCCTGTCTCCCCAAAGGGCTCACTCCTTGTGCTCGAGCCGCGATGCCTCCCCTGCCCTCTGTCCAGGGAGACCCTGCTCACCCTTCGGAGCTCGTTTCACGCGCTGGCTGCTAAGGCTTTCCCGGTGTGCTCTTCCCGCACCTTCTGTCCCTGAACTCCCGGATTCACTGTCTGGATCGTTTATTTTGTCACCGAAGCATCTGAGGCCTCTTGCGGTTATTCAGCTGTTGTGTGTGTACAACTTGCTTCCAGCCAGCTGCTGAACCCCTGGGAGGCAGAGAGCGTGGCTGGCGTGTTTCTGCTGCCCCTTTAATACCTGGTTCGTTTCTAGGCAGGCAGGCAGGGAGCATTTCATTGTCAAAAGAAGAGGGAGGGAGGGAGGTGAGTGGTGAGCTGGCACAGCAGATGAGATAACGCTCGTCATTAGTTCTGATGACCTCTTTAGGATGTGTCCTTGGCTTTCTCTCCAGACCCTGGGTTGGAGCAAAAAGGTAATTTATCTCCAGTGTTTATTTATTTATTTATTTTTAGAGAGGGGGAGAAAGAGAGGGAGAGAGAGAAACACTGATGTATCTTGACCGGTTGCCTCTCGCATGTCCTCAGCTGGGGACCTGCCTGGCAACCCAGGCATGTGCCCGGACTGGGAATCAAACCAGTGACCTTTCGGTTTGCAGGCCGGCACTCATTGCACTGAGCCACACCAGCCAGGGCCACCTCCAGGGGTTTATGTTTGGCAAGAGAGGCTGAGAATCTTGCTGAAGGTCCCGCAGTGCGGTGATAGGATAGGCTGGGGATTAACCCAGGTGTCCTAGTCTCAGGTAGCAGCTCCAGGAGCCTCCTTATCTGTGGCAACCCTCCTCGGGGGCTCCCTTCTGTGCATCAGAATGTTTGTGTGTCCGTGCATGTGTGGGTACGTGCGTGTTTGTGTGCATGTGTGTATGCATGTCTGTGCATGTGTCTGGAAGAAAGTAGGGTAGCCGACAGTTGTCCAAGAGAAGGTAATTGTAGAGCACGGGTGGTTTTGCATGTGGTGGTTGTGTGACTGGTATGTGTAGGAAGCCTTGACGGCCGTCTGGGGACATGGGCCAGCATCGCTGAGCTGCTGGCCTGGGCCCGTTGAGCTGACCTGGCAGCACAGGAGCAGCCGGGTCTCAGAGCGCCCAGGAGGCGGTGGGCAGGACCCACAGGGCAGGCCCCAGGATATGAGATCCAGACCTGGGAGTGGCGGGTTTCCTGTGACAGCTGCCCCTCAGTGCATTCCTCATGAACCCTCTGGGGGAGGGTCCTCCCCATAAGCCTGAGCATCAAGAACCACCCTGGCCTCCTCCCCCCGCTTGCTGTTCCTGCTCCTTCTCTCCCTGTGGTCCTGTGTTTGGGAGGACGGCGATGAGGGGCTCAGGGACCAGCCGTGGCTGCTTCACGCCTGCCCTGCCCTGCCCTCCAGCCCGAGGAGCTTACCAACGCCCTGGAAATCAGCAACATCGTCTTCACCAGCCTCTTTGCCCTGGAGATGCTGCTGAAGCTGCTCGTGTACGGTCCCTTTGGCTACATCAAGAACCCCTACAACATCTTCGATGGAGTCATCGTTGTCATCAGGTGCGTGCGACTGCCCCTCCACTGCCGCGGCCTAAGGGGTGCCCACAGGGTGGCTCAGGGCAAGGAGCCGGCGGCCTGTTGCTCTGCAGTGAAGGGTCTGGAGTCGGGCCCTGCCACTCCCCCAGGTGGGGGGGACCCCGTGCCCGCCATGCTCCGCTCCACCCTGTCCCTCAGCCCCACCCCGCTCAGGATGAACTTGGCCTCACTTCTCCTTTGGCCAAGCCCCTCTGCAGTCTCCTCTCCCCACTTCTACTTCTTGTCCTTGGCCCCACGTAGGTTTGGGGTGGGTGAGGACTGGTGGGCTGGCTTTGGAGAGCAGCCGGAGGAGGTGTGAGGCCCAGCCAGTGATCCTTGCTTGCACAGTGCTTGGAAACCATCTCAGACGCCGGCGGCTTGCTTTTCCAAGACCTTGGGAAAGTGCTCTGTCCCCACAGGCCTAGGGCCAGGAGAGCTGCTTTATTGCTTTTTGGAATTGGCTCTAGATTTCATTAGAAGAGAACAAAGCAAATATTCCATAACTTAATGCTGTTGCATTGGCCGATGGCAGGAGAGGGCAGTGCTCTGCCAGGACGTGTGCTCTCTGGCCCGGCCGGGAGGGTGGAGAGGGCTGGAGCCGTCACCCAGATCTCTGCCGTCTTGGAGGCTCGAGGGCCGGTCTGTGTCCCACTCTCTCAGGCCATGCTGACCAGTCCAGGGCCCAGGTGCTGCTGGCCCCTTGTAAAGGGAGGGGCAGGTGGGGGTGGGCATGCAGCAGGCTCAGGCTCCCCGCCCCCCTTGCAGCGTGTGGGAGATCGTGGGCCAGCAGGGGGGCGGCCTGTCGGTGCTGCGGACCTTCCGCCTGATGCGGGTGCTGAAGCTGGTGCGCTTCCTGCCGGCGCTGCAGCGGCAGCTCGTGGTGCTCATGAAGACCATGGACAACGTGGCCACCTTCTGCATGCTGCTCATGCTCTTCATCTTCATCTTCAGGTGAGGGGGGCGGGGCGCCCACCTGGGGAAGGGCCTGAGGGGCGGGGTGGCTGGGGCCTGAGCCTGGCACGTGACCCCTGTGTCTTCAGCATCCTGGGCATGCATCTCTTCGGCTGCAAGTTTGCATCCGAGCGGGACGGGGACACACTCCCGGACCGGAAGAATTTTGACTCCCTGCTCTGGGCCATTGTCACCGTCTTTCAGGTGCGGGGGACCTAGGGCTGGAGCTAGGACAGGATGGGCAGGGGCGGTAGGGTGGGCCTGGCAGAGGCCCTGACGCGCACGCTCTGCCCACAGATCCTGACCCAGGAGGACTGGAACAAGGTGCTCTACAACGGCATGGCCTCCACGTCATCCTGGGCTGCCCTGTACTTCATCGCCCTCATGACCTTTGGCAACTACGTGCTCTTTAACCTGCTGGTCGCCATTTTGGTGGAGGGCTTCCAGGCGGAGGTAATTCCCCGCCCACAACCGTTCACTTCCAGGAGGAGGTGGCTGCCCGGCTTTAGCTGTGGTGGCCTGGCGGGTCCTGCCTCGGGTGCCCTTCAGATTAGGTGACTAAGGGTGGGACACCCTGGGTCTCAGGAAGCCCCTCGGCACTCGGGGAAACAGGGTGATTGTGGGGGTTCCCAGGTCAGCCACTGAGTGGGCTTCCCCTTCAAAGTCAGCTAAGACCTTTCCGCAGAAAGCCGGACAAGGGTTAGCACTCAGTGCAGATGGATGCCCGAGTACAGGCGCTCCCGGGGACGTCTGGGGGGGACCCATCCGAGCTGGGGTGGGGGGGCTCGTGTGCAAGTCATCTGAGCTCTGGTCGAGATGATGAAGATGCACCAGGGCCCGGGCAGGGCCGAGCTGCCCAGGGTGAGAAATGAACCCAATTAGCTGCAGGCATGGCAGAGATGAGCGTCCTATTTCCAGCCCAGGCTCCGTCACCTTCGTCACAGGCAGCATCATCAATTAATATTGATTTACATTGATCCTGCCCTTGCCGCGCTAGGGCACAGCCTCTGCCAGAAAAGCTGCACGCTCCTCCACTCCCTCAGCTCTGTCCCTCTTCCCACCCAGGCCCAGCCCAGTGCCTTGCACAGGGTAGGTTGACCCAACCTAGAAATGCTCCAGGTTGGACGTGGAGAAGCTCTTGGTCCAGTTCTCTCCGGGTGACCCGGATGGAAACTCCCGCTGCGGCCTGGTCTATAAATACTCGGCACACGGTGGAAAAACAAAAATCTATTTTCCACCTCTTTCCCGGCCTTGTGGGGGGGGCTGTTCCCGGAGGGCCAGGCTGGTGGGGTGTGGGGACGTCTGTCCGGCACTGGCCTCCTCCAGCTTCCATTGTCATTCCACAGTTACCCGTTATCTGGTTTCTCCTGCGGGGTGACAGGGAGGGCAGCTGGTGGGGCCCTGCCTGGGTGACGGCCGGGCCTCTTGCAGTAGGGAGGGACCCTGGTGTCTCCCTGAAACAGGACACTGATTTGGTGGCTCCCTGGGGCCTAAAGGATCAAGAGGTGCCACCGTGCTCCCACAAAAGCCAGGGTCTCTCCCCCACTCCCAGCCACTGCTCCTGGCCTGTGGGAGGAGGAGCAAGTGGGGATGTGGTCCTTCGGCCCCTCCCACACCACAGCTCCTGACAGCTAAGATTCCCTCAGAACAACGCCTGTGGAACCCTGTGGAGGAAAAGGAAGAGCACCCTGGGCCTGTCCCCTTCCCCTCAACTGGCTGATGGCCACGGCGGCAGGCCCCGAGGTGCCCCGGACGGCAGCCCCCTCCCCACCACTGCCTTTCTCAGCGAGCACCTTGTCAAGTGCCACTGAGCCGGCCTGGTTGCTAGGCAGCAGCGAAGTCTGTGTGTAGGAAGAGAGCAGCTGGCCCCAGGGCCTGGCCTGGTCACTTGGGCCCTGCTGGGGGCCTGTGGCCGCCTCAGCCTAAGGGGTCAGTCAGGACCTGGGGCCACAGCCTCCTTGGCCTTCAGAGTGCGAGTGACTGCTGGGGGGGCGCCTCGCTCCAGGCGCGGTGCCTCAGGTCTGGGGAGGGTGGGGAAGGGTTTCGGGGTCCACACCCCTCTGTGGGGTGGCAATGGCACGGCCCCGGAGGGCCCGTGGAGGGGCCGGGCCAGCTACTCCCTGTCCTGCATGCGGTGAGCCAACACCTGGGTTGGGCGTGGTCGCTCAGCGCCAGTGACCTGGGCACCTGCGGAGGCACCTGCCCTCTCCTGTGCCGAGTGTCAAGGGGCTGCACTTGTGGCTCTGAGGGAGCCCCTCGAACGGGCGGGGGAGACTGGTTCCTGCCGTGGTGACGGCACGAAGCCACCCACCTTGGTGGAGGAAGTGGCTGCCTCCGTGTCGTGAGCTGTCCTTGGCCACAGGCCCCCGGGGCGGCCCCGGCCACCCTGCCGAGCGGTAGGAGGAGGCCGGGAGGACGGAGCCGGAGCCGGCTGGCTGCTGATTTCCTGACTTGTAGGGGGCAGCGCCCTGAATCCCTGTGTATTCATCATCCACACACTTAATTAAATGAACAGGCAGCAGGCCCTGTGTGAGGCCATTAATTGATACTAAACAACGTCGAGGCTGTCTGTCATCCCAGTGTCACCTGTCGCTCCCCTCCCAGCGGGGCGGCCGGACTGTTCTGACCGGGCGGGGGCGATGCAGGCGGAGTGGATGGGAGTTAGGGGGCCTGTTCCCCTTCCCGACCTGGTCTCCTCCCCAGGTTCTGATTCCCATCCACGCCCCCTCCCCTCCTCCCTCCCTGCCCATTCCGCAAGCCTGCCGCCTCCCCGTGGGGGAGGGGGAGCTGGAGTCTTGGGTTGGAGGCCCCGATGCACCTCTTACTCTGCCTGTGACGTGCACAGAGTCCTCAACTTCTCCAGACCTCAGGCGCCCCCTCTAAGATCATGCTGGCAGTACCTGCTTCCCACCTTGCAAGGAAGCAAGCTAGTGCTAATGGAGCGGCTCCACGGTGCCTCGCACACCCCGGGGAGCGGTGGCTGTCATCAGGGTTCTGCGGGTGCTTGATCTCCTTTCCTGCCCTTGTCCCCATCTCCATGGCCTCCTTCCTCACCCTTCAGATTCATTCTGGCCCCAGAGCCTGTGGCTGAATCCTGGAAGGCCGTCCTCTCCCCTCCTCCTCCCGCCCCGCGTCTTCTTGTTTCCCTGCTGTCGGGTTTGCATCTCTCCCCTTCATCCTCTTTGGGCACTGCTGCTCTTTGAAAGCCCGAGCGCCTGTGACCAGCGCCCATCCCCTGCCTCCCCCTCTCCCTGTAGGAAATCAGCAAACGGGAAGATGCGAGTGGACAGTTGAGCTGTATTCAGCTGCCTGTCGACTCCCAGGGGGTAGGTACGCTATCCTGAGTCGGCATGCCCCCGCCCCGTGCCCCGTGCCCCCTCCACTCTGCCTCCGTGTCTCTGTGCTCGTGTTCACGCTCGGCTCCTGTGCAACCTGTGGTCGCCGTGGTGGTCGTTGGTGTCGTGAGGCTGGCTTCGATTTTAAGTCCCTTCCCCCCCGAGGACATCGAGGAGAGGAGCCTCCTTGCCTCTGCCCCCATCAACCCGCCAAGGGCACGTTCCGTCCCCAACAGACCGGTGGATGGAGGGAGAAGGAAGGGACTTAGAATCCTCTGTGTGCACGTGGGTGGTACGCCGCGCACACGCGCGTGCCTATGCAGAGGGCCCCCCGGGGGTCCCAGCTGCCAGGCTTCACTGGAGTCCGATCTGTGGCCCAGACCGTGCCCCCCCCCCCGTCTCTCTCCCTTTCCCCTTGCCCCGAGCACCCGTTGGAGACCCCACAAGCTGCCTCAGCTCGGGACAGATCTTCGGAGGATGTGGGTGGGGGTAGGGATGGCTCTTGCCAGAGTGGGCCAGAATTTTCAACCCCCTTCCCAGTGTCTGGCCCCTTGGCCACCCAGGAAGTTAGGCAGATATATGGAGGCACGCGCCTCCCCTGGCCCCCCCACCGGGCCTGGGTGCTGCCGTTCCCTGCACCGGCACCGGAATTCAGGGCGAAGGCGGGATTCCCGCAGGACCCCACGGCGCTGCCCGTCCCCAGCAGCCCCCCGGAGACCCCACTTGGTAATGAAAGGCCTCGTTAGGGACGTAAACTGAGTTAATGGAAATGATCCCCTGAGATGCCAATTACGCAATATTTATGTCCTGATCAAAGGTAGCAATCAAGTATTTTTTAATAACTTCTTAAGGAGAAGTGTGTAATTACTGGGGAACCTACTGACCTGCTAAGAAGGAAGAAAAAAACTGTCCCAGAGACAGGGAGAGAGGGAAAAACGGGGCCGGGGCAGGTGTGGGAGCTTGGGCAGGATGGAGGGAGAGGCCGAGGGCCTGGAGTGGCGCCCTCGGGCTGAGCTGCTCTGTCTGGGGTCTTTCCGCTTCCTTCCGGGGTCCTCAGGGCTGAGGCTCGGGGAGGGCAGCCATGGAGGAAAAGCAAAGGGCACAAGTGGCCTTTGGAACTGAGACTCTAGTGACCACTTCAGTCAGGCCCCCAGCTCCCCCTGGCCTGTGCCACCCACCCACCCAGCTGTCCTCTCTCCCCTCACTGATTCTTGGAGCCAGCCCAGCCAGGCTGGTTGCACTGTGGGCTCTGGGGTTACCAGTGGCCTTCTCTGAGGTGTGGTTGGTGGGAGGCAGGGGTGTTGGGGACCCTGGGGAGCCCTGGGCCCCAAGCCTGGGTGGTCTGGTTTACGCCAGTGCATGTCTCGTGCCGTGGTTGCTGGTTCCTGTGGCCTCTGTGTAGTGTGTGTGTGTGTGTGTGTGTGTGTGTGTGTGTGAAGACAGGGAGACCTCCGTCCAGCCCACCCACCCCTGCCCGGCCAGGCCCCTAACGGCCCCCTGCTCCCCCACCCTAGGGAGATGCCACCAAGTCCGAGTCGGAACCCGATTTCTTCTCGCCCAGCCTGGATGGCGATGAGGACCGGAAGAAGCGCTTGGCCTGTGAGTATCTATCCTGGGAGTGCAGCCCCTGGCCCTGGGGGTGCGGCCTTGAGGGGTCTCAGGGTCCCCCCATCTGTCCCCTGCAGTGGTGTCCCTGGGAGAGCACCCGGAGCTCCGGAGGAGCCTGCTGCCACCTCTCATCATCCACACGGCCGCCACACCCATGTCGCTGCCCAAGAGCTCCAGCACCGGCCTGGCTGAGGCGCTGGGCCCCGCCTCCCGACGCACCAGCAGCAGCGGGTCGGCCGATCCCGGGGCAGCCCACGAGATGAAGTCGCCGGTAGGGGTGCCCAGTGGTGGGAGACGTGAGGATGTCGTGAGGGAAGAGAGGGTGGAGGTGGGCAGGCGGAGCCGTGGGCTGGACGAGCCCTGGGAGACCAGTCAGGCCCCCTAGTGCAGGCGTGTGGAGGAGCCTCGGCCGGGGTCCTGGTCCTGCCACCCCTGCTCCCTGACCCAGGGGGACTCAGCCTCTAAGCCTCCTTGCAAAGTGCTGGGGGCGAGGGTGTCCCTCCCTCCTTACTACTTTATTATAATGATAGCAAACCCCATCTGGTCCATGATTCTGGGCCAGACACCGTCCAGACACTGCTCGTAAGTGTTCTAGACACATTTAATCCTCACGGCAACCCTAGGAGGTGGGTACTGTTACTATCCCCATTTTGGGACCTGCCTCTCAGGTTGCCCAAGTGACTTGTGGGAAGCTCCAAAGCAAGGAGATGACAGAGCCAGCATTTTAATTCAGGAGGCTGGCATCAGGGCCCCTGCTCTGCCCATTATTTTATACTGCCACCAGCTGGTGATAGACCTCTCTCATCCCCAGGTAAATGAGGAATCAGTGCTAGCGTCACATCTGTTTTATAGATGAGGAACTGAGGTACAGAGAGGTTCAATAACTTGGCCAAGGTCACACAGCAGGTCGGGTTAAGCTGGGACCGGAATCTAGGCACCTGGCACCAGGCTCCTGCTTATCATACCTCTGTACCTGGTGTGATGCTGGGGAGGCTCCAGGAGCTGGGGTGCCTGTGGGGGAGGCAGGGCTGTGTGGTCCTGGCTGAGGGCACCCTCTCCTCTGCTCCCCCCGCCCAGCCGAGTGCCCGTAGCTCTCCGCACAGCCCCTGGAGCGCGGCCAGCAGCTGGACCAGCAGGCGCTCCAGCCGGAACAGCCTAGGCCGCGCCCCCAGCCTGAAGCGGAGGAGCCCGAGCGGGGAGCGGAGGTCCCTGCTGTCCGGCGAGGGCCGGGAGAGCCAGGACGAGGAGGAGAGCTCCGAAGAGGAGCGGGCCAGCCCGGCTGGCAGCGACCGTCGCCACCGGGGCTCCCTGGAGCGTGAGGCGAAGAGCTCCTTCGACCTGCCAGACACACTGCAGGTGCCCGGGCTGCACCGCACGGCCAGCGGCCACAGCTCAGCCTCCGAGCACCAGGGCTGCAATGGCAAGTCAGCCTCAGGGCGCCTGGCCCGGGCACCACTGCCTGACGACCCCCCGCTGGATGGGGACGATGGTGATGACGAGGGCAACCTGGTGAGGCCCCTGCGGGCACAGTGACCCCCTCACCCCCAGCCCTGAGTGGGGGCAGCTCTGCCTGGCCTGGTGCAGGGGTGGGCAACCCCTCCGAGCTCGATGGCATTCAGGAAGTCACCGTCGCACCCAGAGGGTATCAGGGGTGCCGGCCCTGGAGGATGAGCTTCAAGCACCCGCTTTCTTCCCTTCATTGGCCCTGCCGAGTCCCAGATCCTCATCTCGCCTGGGGCTGTGGCTCTGAGGCCCTTGGAGGATATGAATGGTTTCGGGCAGATGTGTATGAATCTTTCATGGCCCTCCCCCTGTGACTCAGAAAGACCCATCACTCATCTCTCCAAACTGATGCCCTCTCCTGTCCCCCTCTCTCATCTGGACCTCATCACAGCCTCGACTCCACACCTGTCTTTCCCATTCCCCCAGCCCCAACCGCCAGCTGCCACTTTTAACCCTGGGGTGGGTCACAGGGATCTGGGACCTCCCGGTTAGCGGTTAGCACATGAGGAGGAGGGGCCCATGTCTCCTCATCCCAGGTGCACCCTTCAACAGACAGCTGTGCTGGCTACCACGCTGGATAATTGATGTAGTTCCCAGCCCAGCAGGGAGGGCAGGTGGGGGCTGGGCTGGGCTGGAGATGGGATGAGTGGAGAGCTTGGGTGAGGGGGAAGCGAGTGCAAGGGAGGAGGAGGGAGATGAAGGACTCGAGGGATGCTCAGAGGGCAAGAGGGGGCTTTGAGGGGTGGGGAGGTGGTTTTAGGAACACAGGAAGAGGCAGAGGGTTGGGCGAAGGTAGACAGGGGTGGAGCCCGTGGCGCTGCTGTGAAAGAGTGAGGGGCTGGGGACTCGGAGGCCTGGCCCGGCTCACAGCCCTGGTGATCTGTCTGCAGAGCAAAGGGGAGCGGCTGAGGGCGTGGATCCGAGCCCGGCTGCCCGCCTGCTGCCGGGAGCGAGACTCTTGGTCTGCCTACATCTTCCCTCCTCAGTCACGGTGAGCAGGGGCCTCTGACCTGTCCCCAGGCCTCTCCTCTTCATGGGAAATTATCCCTTGATGCCGTCCCAGCAATGCTAGCAGTGCCCCCAGACATGGGAGTGTGTGAGAGGGGGGCCTTGGGCTGGGGGTGCCCAGGAGGGGCAGGGGCCTCGGGCGATGCCTCTCACCGCTGCCCTGCCCTGCCTCCCGCTCGGCCTTGGCCTCTGTCCTGGAGCAGGTTCCGCCTCCTGTGTCACCGCATCATCACGCACAAGATGTTCGACCACGTGGTCCTCGTCATCATCTTCCTCAACTGCATCACCATCGCCATGGAGCGCCCCAAGATCGACCCACACAGTGCTGTGAGTCCCTGGGACGGCCCGTGGCGGCTGTCCAGTGCCTGTTCGGGGCCGGGCCCCTCCCGGGCTAGTGGGCAGGGTGGACGAGGAGGCCCAGAAAGACACAGCAGGAGGGAGCCGGGGCTCTGCCGCAGGGCCCCCTGATTCCCACCCCTGGAACTGGCACCCCGAGAAGACACCTCCTGTGTCCCTCTCCTGGCTCTGTCTCCCTTCCATGATACACCAGCCCAGCCAGGGGGTGGGTTCTGCTCCTCACCTGGGTGAAGAGTGAGCTCCACCGCACCCCAGCTGTTTGCAGACGGCGTGTTCTCGTGAGCCATTGCCGTGTGACCGTGAGGTCCCTGTGTGAGTCGGCGAGTGTGGGGTGGTGCGAACAGCGAGACTGGCCCTGGCTGGGGGCAGCCGTCTCGCTTTCCCTGCTCCTGCCTGGCAGAGGGTCTCAGGTTCACTCACGACCCCACCTGTGATCGGGGGTGCAGAGCAGGAGAAAGAAGTTGCCTCGGCTCCTCTGGCCCTGCCAGGTCCCAAACCAGTAGGTTTTCGGGGATGTTAGGGGAGACATCCGTCGCTTCTACTTGGCCGTGAACCTGTCAGTCCTTCTCAGAAGCAGAGGCCAGAGTGTCTGGACACAGTCCTGCGGGGCTAGCCTCTTTGGGGTGGGCCCAGCTGCTCTGGGAGCTGTCTCCCCCAGCCTGGCATCATAGCCCCTCCCCCTGGCAATGATTCCGGTCCAAGAACCAGGGGCTTTGTTGCCTCTCATGGCGTCTTGCACCACTTGTTTGGAGGTGGCCCCTCGTGCCCCCGCCTCATGCCTCCACACCATTGTTTGGATTTCAGTGCTGCCGGGGCTTCTGGTTTCCATTAGGGTGGGTTCTAGCCAGGCCAGGGTGGGGGTGGAGGGAGCCCCAAGGGGGGTAGGGGCCAGCCCAGGAAGAGGTGGATGAGGGAGCACAGCACTGGGGACCCCCGCGCTGGGCCTGTGTGGGGTGGAGCAAGGGCAGCTGGTCCGACTGGCCCCGTGCGCCTCCCGCCCCGGGCCTTGCCGCAGAGGTCTCTGCCGCTGTCACCAGGTCTCCGCGCTCAGCCGCTCCATCTCTAGCTGTCATGTGCCTGCTTCTCTCTCCCCGCTCGCTCTCCGGGGCTCACTCTCTGACACTCTGCTCTCGCTGCACCTCTCCAGCTCTCCGCAGCCCTCTCTGGGCCACCCGGCAATGGAATCAGCCCACAGATGTTGCGGGGGGAGGGGGGACTGGGCCACCTCCTCTGCCTTCCTGCCCCAGCCTGTGCCCAGCATAAGTGCTGCCCCTGCGGGTACGCAGCCTGTCCTCAGGCCCCCAGCTTTCTCTGTGGCTCCATTTCTGGGGCACACAGCAGGAGAGCGAGTCTGTGGAGCAGGGAGGAGAGTAGCACGCGGGGGGCGTAAGAGATCAAGTTAAATCGTGCCCCAGTTTTAAGAAAGACGAAATCAGGATAGGGCCCGGGTAAGGGGCTCGCTTGGGTCAAGCGCCGTGGTGGGATGGTTCCCACTCCAGACAACTCTGGGGGAGGCGAGCAGCTCTGTTCAGGGCCTGGGTGCTAGTGAGTCGCGGGCCTGGACTGAGAGAGTGTGTGTGTGTGTGTGTGTGTCTCTGTGGTGCGGGGAGGACACAGTCTGCCTTGTTGGGGAGGGGAGGGGTTGCTGTTCGGAGTCAAACGTTGAAAGCAGCCCCTGCATGCAGAGCGGACCTGGCCCAAGGAGGGGGCCCCAGGTGGCAACACGCGCCTGCTCTCTCTCGCAGGAACGCATCTTCCTGACCCTCTCCAATTACGTCTTCACTGCAGTCTTCCTGGCGGAGATGACCGTGAAGGTGACGGGGGGCAGCTGCCTTGGTCTGGGGCTATCTGGTGTCTGGTGGGGGTGCAGAGGATGGGCCGTGAGCGGAGGGCTGCAGGGAGGCGGCGGTGACAGTGACGGGGCGGGTGTCCCCAGGTGGTGGCGCTGGGCTGGTGCTTCGGGGAGCAGGCGTACCTGCGCAGCAGCTGGAACGTGCTGGACGGGCTGCTGGTGCTCATCTCCATCATCGACATCCTGGTGTCCATGGTCTCCGACAGCGGCACCAAGATCCTCGGCATGCTGAGGGTGCTGCGGCTGCTGCGGACCCTGCGCCCCCTCAGGTGAGCCCCTGCCAGGCGTCCTCCTCGGGGACGTCCCCCACAGCCAGCTCCCCAACAGTGAGGCCAGAGCCCCCCCACCTGCCCCTGCTTCCTGCTTGTGACCCCCACAGGGAGCCCTGCCATTACTTGGCTTCAACTGGGGGCTACGGAGTTTCTGTCCTCGGGCACCCTCCCTCCGTGACACTCCCCATGTGATGTTCTGCTCAGGGCCAAGAGCTGTACTGTGCGGGGCATAGTAGAAGGGGCCCCAGGCAGGGCCTCGCTGCCTTGGGTGGCACCCTCAGGGGTGACTCTATGCCCTCCTTGGTGTAGTGACAGACTCCTAGACTCCTTTCCCTGCTTTCTCTGCCTTCATGCCCCTCCCGGGGGCCACCCTCCAGATCCGGCAGGGGACCCGCCCTCTCAGGAAACCCTCCCCTGTGGGGCAGTTGCCCCCATCCCCTTCCCAGAGTCAGAGCTGCCAGAGGATGGAGACACGGAGGAAGACTCTGGTGCTGCTTCCCTAGCTGTGACAATCCACACCCTTTCCCGCTCTGCCTGCCTCCTACATACTCCCTCCAAGTGTATGTCCCTGTTCTCATGCCACACGGCGTTCCTGGGGAACACCTTTCCGGAGCCGAGTCCCTACCTAGCTCCACCACGTAATCCTTTGACATCCTGGGGGTGGGGGTGGGAGGATGTGCTTCCTATTCGGAGAGACCGTGGGTGGGAACCCTGACAGCAGGGGTCCCAGAAAAAAGAGGACTGCCCTGCACAGGCCTCTGCTCAGCCCAGAACCCCGGCCTCTTCCCTCAGCCAGAGCCCAGGGGACCACTGAGCCAAGACTGGGAAGCGGAGTGGCAGGGCATGGAACAGGGGAGTGTCTGAGCTGCGGGGGACCCCTCTTCTCCTTTCCCTCCCCAGGGTAATCAGTCGGGCACAGGGCCTGAAGCTGGTGGTGGAAACGCTGATGTCTTCGCTAAAGCCCATCGGCAACATCGTGGTCATCTGTTGTGCCTTCTTCATCATTTTCGGCATCCTGGGGGTGCAGGTTTGTAGGAGTCTGGGGGCCGGCTGTCAGCGAAAGCCTGAGGAGTGGCTTTGCTTTTGGTCTTCAGACGGTGACGCCTGATCTGCTGCCACCTTTATTCCAGAAAGGAATACATAGGGACACTTCCCTCGAGGCCTAGGGCTCGGCCTCTGTGCTTCCGGGGCACTTTTCAGAAAGCTGGAAGCCTGGAAGAGGGCCCCTGAGGAGACAAGGGCCTCAGAGAGGCTTCTGACCTGTGACAGCTGCAGGCTGCTGTTCCAGCCCCTCGATGCACTGCGCTCCGGAGCGCAGACGCTGGCACCGGCCCACAGTCTGCTCCGGGATCCCCTCCCTGCCTCCCCTGCTTGAGTGGGGTGGGCTGCAGGCCAGGCCTGAGGATCCAGGGCCCAGACAGCTGGGCCAGGTTAGCGGCGTGCTGGCAGGCCGGCGGGTGCAGACCCCAGACGAGGCAGGAAGTGGGGGCTGCAGGGGAAACTTGGCCTCTGGCCCAGGGAGGGAACTTGGCTTTGGAGGAAAAAGAGCGGGAGCTGCTGCCTGCAGGATTCAGCAGGCGCCTCTGAGAGCCCCTCCACCCCGTCTTCCCACCCTGTCTTCCCCCTGGCTCCAGCTGTTCCAGCTGCAGGGTAGACAGCTGGCTATTGGGGCAGCAGGGGAGCTCCTGGGTGGCTACCCCTGTCCCCCTCCCTTCCTTTGACTTCCTGGGATGTCCTCTCTGTGCTGGGGAGGGGATGGGGGCCGTCCCTGCTTTCCTGGAATTCTCTAGCCCCAGGGGCCCAGCTGGGGTGCAGTTGCCAAGGCTGTGTGGTGTTTCCCTGCACGCCCGGTGCCCCTTCCCTCCCCTCTCTTCCCGGCCTGCTTGCACGAGGAGGGGAAACCATTGTTGAGCCCAGTCCAGGGCTCCCCCAGTGGATGTAGGTGTGTCCGGAGCAGCTGCCCAGGGCCCCTGAGCCTTTGGTTCCTCAAACCCCTCCCCCCGTCACAGTCACGGCCCGGTCTGTGCTGGAGTGAAAGTGAGCTTTTCGGTCACCCAGACCTGAGGCCCAGCCCCTTTCTGCTTTCTATTAATTACACGACCTTAGTGAGTGAATTTATTTCTCTGAGCCTCCGTTTTCCTCATCTGTAGAGTGGGGTAAAAACACTTAGCCCCTTCCCCCCCATTCAACCAGATCACCCAGCCCTTCTCCTAGACTGTCTCATTCAGTGGGTCTGGGGTGGGCCCGATGGTGGTATTTCTAGCACGATCCCAGATGATGCCGATGCTGGTCTGGGAACTCTACCTGGAGAACCAACCGTTCTTTGTACAGAATGAATGACTGTTCCCTTCCATCCACCCTTTGTCAGTCCCCGCCCCGTGACCTTTCATCCCCTCGCTGGGGCTCTGCTCCGAGGAGCCCACAGGAAGGGGTTCCTGCAGGGGAGGTTCCCTAACTTGACTGATCCCAAGGCTGAGCCCCCCACCCTCACCCAGGATGTGCACGGAGCTCTCAGGCCGCAGGCCGGCTGCAGGAAGGTGGGGCTGGGGAGTTCTAGGCTTCCTGTGGTCAGAGCTCACGTCTCCCCGTCTCCGGGTCCATGTGTGTGCAGCTCTTCAAAGGGAAGTTCTTCGTGTGCCAGGGCGAGGACACCAGGAACATCACCAACAAGTCTGACTGCGCCGAAGCCAGCTACCGGTGGGTCCGACACAAGTACAACTTCGACAACCTCGGCCAGGTGAGCCCCAGGCTCCAAGGTGGAGGTGGGAGTTGCACAAGGAGTCTAGAGAGGATACAAGTTGGTGCTTAATGATGCCTGCAGGGCAACTGGCTGGAGCAGGCTTCAGTTGCATCAGCTGGCAAGTGGGTCCTAGTGGTGTCTCCCTAGAGGCTCACAGTAAGGATGCAGTGAGACAACGTGTGTTTGCCCGGCCTGGTGCAGAGTGCAGGCGGATTGTCAAGACCGTCCCTTTGCTCACTCCATGTTTGCAGAGACGGGGGGGGGGGTATACGAAATGAAGCACTTCACTCAGTTTTGCTGGTGTGTTTCCCTGACCCACCCTGCTGGGGGTTCCTGAATTTCAGAGGGTGTGGTCTTTTCCGCCAGCTCCTCCGGTTTCATACCAGCTATGGAGCCCTTGGGGGGCTGGAGTATGACTCCGGCCTGACCTCTGAAAGGCTGGGGTCCTCCGAGCCGATGCTGGGAGGTGCTCTGAGGACAGGTGGGTGGTGGTTTGGCCATCCATGCTGGATTTCAGACGGTCTCCTCTCCCTAGGCCCTGATGTCACTATTCGTGCTGGCCTCCAAGGACGGCTGGGTGGACATCATGTATGACGGGCTGGATGCCGTGGGCGTGGACCAGCAGGTAGGGCTGAAGCGGGGAGGACCCATCTTCGGGCTGAGGTCGCTCAGCATGGGCCACCTCCGGGCATGACAGGTGCAGACGCTGGGCAGAAAGAGGGCAAGGCAGTTTGGGAAAATGCCGTCAAAGAGTCATTAACTCTTACAGCAGGGGCTGTAACTGGTAGTCGGAGGGCCAAATCCAGGCATGTTTTATTGGCTTTGCAAAATGCTTAAATTGTTTGAACTAGTGGTGACCATTTAAAAACTGACGAATTCCCCATGAAAACCCAGACTTGGGCCTGCCTGCTCAGGAGAAATCCAAAGATCTGGGAACACTGGACTTGCCTTCCCTCAGGGCAGGAGTCAGCAGGAACGAAGAAGCAGCTATCCCTTTTAGATAGAGCCACTCTCCACTTTGCCACAGTCCCCACCCATCCCTACTGTATAACACCAAACCCGCATGGCTGTGGGGCAGCACCTGAGATAGTCCCCGTGGTGCTGATGCCTCCTCCTGTCCTTCCTGCCCCCCGCCAGCCCATCATGAACCACAACCCCTGGATGCTGCTGTACTTCATCTCGTTCCTGCTCATTGTGGCCTTCTTTGTCCTGAACATGTTTGTGGGCGTGGTGGTGGAGAACTTCCACAAGTGTCGGCAGCACCAGGAGGAGGAGGAGGCCCGGCGGCGGGAGGAGAAACGTCTGCGGAGACTGGAGAAAAAGAGAAGGAGTAAGGAGAAGCAGATGGCTGGTCGGTAGTCTTTCCACATCTCTCTGAGTCGTGCTTGACCTTGGCCTTGCGACTGACTGTTGGGGGTCAGGGGCTGGGGCTGGGGGCAGGGAGAAGATGCTCCCGCCCCCCTCTTCACCTCCTCCCCCCCAAGAGCATGTCAGCCTTTAGAGACTGCATGAAGCAGACCAGTCTAGCCCCATGGTGGGGGGGAGCTACCCCCACCCTTGGGGCTCCCCGGGTCTCAGCATCATACTCCCCAGAGGAGTTATGCATAGCCTCTCCCAGCTCGACTCTCAGAAGAGCCTCATGGGATGAGAACCATGCTCCATTGTCCGGGGCCAGTGTCCAGAGACGCAGCGACTGGCCCAGGTGCCAGCCCTGCCTGGCCCCGGGCTGGCAAGGAAGCGTCTTGAACCTGAGCCTGCCCAGTGTCTGTAGCTGCTGAGCAAGGTCTCGGCAGAGGCTGCAAATGCGCAGCAGCAAGCGAGGACCCCGGATCCACTCTCCCTCCCTGTCTCCAGCAGAGCTCCCTCACTTCTTGGCTGTCATTTTTTTGGCCAAGCTGTAAAAAAAAAAAAATCTCCCTCTGGCTCAGAGGAGGTCTGAGGTCACGGGGACTCTACGCTCATGGCTCTCTGGCTTTAGAACCCTCAGCCCCCTCACCTGTGATTCCCAACATTTCGCTGGAGGAGGCCCCCCTCCTCACTGCTCCCCACACTCTTCTGCCACGGGTGGGCCGAGACCAAGCGAAAAGACACACAGGTTACAGGAAGGATGGAAGAGACGTGACAGGTGTAGGAGCCCCTTTGTTCCTTGGTGTCTCCAGGTGTGTCTGCACCTGTCTCCCTGTCTTCGGGGCTTCCGCCTGCCTGTCTGGTACTCAGCAATCCTCATGATTCTTTCTTTCTGCCACTGCCCACGTTTCTCTGAGTGTCTTTGTGTGTGGGTTTCTCTAAGCCTTTGTGTGTCTGTCTCTGTTTGCTCTGCGGGTTTCCCTTCCTCTCTCCACCTTTCCACAAACCGTCTTCTTTACGCCGCTAAGATGTATTCAGTGCCCCGAGTTCCCTTGGGTGTGTTGACATGTGAGTACCACCAAATGGGTGAGGGGCTGCCGTGCCCCTCTGCCCCCTGGCTCTAGCTCCTGCTGCCTGTGAGGGCCACCTGGAGTGAGCGGAGAGAATGCGGGGGTGGGGGAGGGTGGGACTGAGCCAGTGCGCCCCAGGAGAGGCAGGGGCTGTTCAAGGCAGGGGTCGTGGGGATACCGCTCTCTGGGCGGCAGCGGTGGTGCAGGTGTCCGTGTCCCACACCCTCGATACCTGTGCCCTGGGGGTAGGGGTCCCTCTCGGCTCCCCCTGTGGACGCCTGAAGCTGCGCAGGTACCTCCCCTGCAGCAGCCCCCATGCTCCCATGCCTGCTCCATCCACCGGCCCGTGCTCGCAGTCTGCTGCCTCTGCAGGGTGTCTGCAGACGGAATTCTTTCGGCAAGAGGCACTCGTGGCCCTGCCTGGCCAGCTGGCTCCCCTTCTGGGGTCTGTAGCCCTCTCAGGTGCTACTGTGGCCAAGGTGCAGGTGGGAGGGGACATGTGTTCTGCTGACAGGCTGCCTGCCCCTCCCTGTGCCTCCGATTCCCTGTCCTCCTGGCCCTGAGGAGTTAGCTAAAACTTCTGCCTCAAGTGCTCTGTGCTCTGAGCTTGGAGCTGGCCACTCAGGCACCTGTGCTCAGCACACCCCATTCATAAACAGAGTGAGGGTCAGAGCCCAGGGGGAGGGCCCTGCCCAGCCCGCCCGGTCCGGCCAGTGACCAATGTCGTGTTTCGTTCTTTTAGATCTAATGCTGGACGATGTAATTGCTTCCGGCAGCTCGGCCAGCGCGGCGCCAGGTACTGCGTCTGGGGTTGTGGGTTCCAGGGCGTGGCCCTGGGGTGGTCAGGCCCTGCATGCCCCCAGGCCCGCCTCCTGCGTGCGGGTGTCCTCTTTGCTCCCTCTCCACAGCTCATTGATTCTCTCCTCTTGCCAAGGGGGTGAGGGTCCCTGGGGAGCCAGGCTATGTGTCACCCCGTAGACCTGTGCTGCGCTGGACGGGAGGTGAGGGTCTCAGCTCCCTCCTCCCTCAGACAGCTCTTAAAGGACCCACCTTCTCGTCCAAGGCTTCCCAAGCCTGAGCTCCCCAGCCCCCTGCTGCCTCTTCCCTCTCCTGCTCCTCCTCCCAGGTCACCCCGTGCGATATTAGAGCTGCAAATCTCTCCCGTCTTCTGTTGTCTGAAGGGGAGACTTTGATCAAGTGAGCAGGATGAGCGGAGCAGAGGGGGGAAGGATTTGTTTTAAAAATGTAACCATGAATAATTGAACAGACTCATTAATAGTCAAGTAACCGCGGTGGCGCGTCATCGCGACGCACAGCAGGCACTGGGACTCGAAGGCCAGAGTTAGCCATAAGCTTCTCCTCAAGACCAGAGATTTGGGAGTGAGTTGGGTCCTTCTCCTCGAGAGCCGTGTCTCTGGGAAGGCCTTTCTGGCCCGCCCTCCCCTGCTCCTCAGGCCCCTGCTCCTCCCAACACGGCCCCCAGACGCCGGTCCTGAGACCCTGAGGCTCTGGGGCAGGGCTGGGGGACCTCGTCACAGCCTCTGATGTCTCCACACCGTGGTTCCCAACCTGTTCATCCCCGAGGGCCCCCCTTATCTGCAACAAACCCCACGTTTTACAAGACTGTCTTTGAAGTCAAGAGCACTTCAATAATAACTTTGTTTCACTGTTTTTGCTAATCAAAGGCACGTGTAATTGCTGATCAGAGTCTGAGCTGCAGAAGGTTTCACACTGAATGATAGCCCCCAAAAAGACGATTTTGCCATTAAATTCGTCTGTGGGATCTGAACACAGGCACATGTACAATTTCTTTTAAGCTTTTAGTTAAATATTGGAAATAACGTAAGAACCCCCATGTGGCTGCCTTCTCAGCTGCCGGGGCCTGGGGCTTCAGACTGGGGACCACTGGGCTGTACCTTTCTTCGCCATTCCACCTGCCCCAGAAGCCAGACTCCGCCTCCCCCAGAAGCCAGACTCCGCCTCCCCCAGAAGCCAGAAGTCCTGTGAACATTGGGCTGTCTGATCTATGGGGGCTCAGGGACCCACCCGGGGGGATCCCCAGAGCCACCATTTGGGCGGTCACCCCTGAGGCCCTAGGCAGATCAATGTCTGCTGTCCCCATGGAGTGAGCTCTGGTGTTTGGCATCGAGAGACCGTGTCTCTGGGGCTCAGGCATCTCCAGCCAGTTTGTGTCTGAACTGCCTGGGTCCCGCGTCTCTGTGCCAGCTAGCACTGCAGACTCCTGATGCGTCAGGGGGCGAGGAGAAGGTGGGAGGAAGTGGCCTGCAGCTCTCCCCTTGTGGGTTCACCTGGCCTGTAGACTGAAGTGTCCACACGTCCACACTCACCGCAAAACACCACCCAGCACAGGGCCAGGCCTCAGAGGCTTTGTGTCTCCTTAGAACTCCTGACACGAGTACTCGGTGCTAAACACTCTTGTCACCCTTGTGCTGTACCCCTCTCCGGGGACATTCTGCCGTGCTGCGGTTGGCACACGCAGGTGTGTGCGCTGATGACACATAGTGTGTACCACCTTGCCAGGGGGCAGTGAGCCTGTGGAGACCCCGAAGAGGGGCTCAGGTCACCAATGCCCTATCCCTCTCTCCCAGGCCTGGCGTCCTTTGTGGTCTCTGCCAGGGTTTCTCAAACTTCTGTGTGCACGAGAATTACCCAGAGAACATGTTCTTACTCGGATTGCTGAGCCCCACCCACACAATCTCATGGCGGGAACCTGGGTAGGAGGGGAGCACCTGCATTTCCGATCGGTCCCCAGGGCTGGCGATGCTGCTGCACTGGCCTGTCCAGTTGGGTCACAGGGATAAAGTCACACCCTCTAGTCTGGGGCTGCAGGGACCAGACACGTCCACCACCTCCCTGCCAGGACCGTGCTGGCCCAGTGCCGTGCGTGCCCGCCCAGTGCCGTGCCCAGTGTTGGGGGCGTTGGGAGGTAGTTGGCCAGACCCCAGGGTGAGGCGGAAGGGAAAAGGCTGTGGCTATCAGGGGAATGCGCCTGTCTGGACACCTGGGTCCAGCCCAAGCAGTCAGATTAGCCCGAGGGACCACATGGCCTTCAGCACCAGCTCCACTCCCACTGCCACCTGTGTGTGACACCTGCCTCCGCTCTCCCTCTCTTTCCCCACTGGGATCCAGGGATCAGGCTCAGCCACAGCAGCGGATGGTGCGGCCTCTGCTGGGCGGGCCTGCGTCCCTGCCTTCCGCCTGTTCCCGGGCACTGTCCCCTGCGAGCGCTCTGTCCATGGCACCTCGGGCTCCCAGTGACCTCTACTAACGCACTGCGCCTGCTGCCCTCACTCACAGCCTCACACCCGGCCTGCGCCTGTCCTGTTCCTTGCCCCTGATGGGGGGCTGGGCAGTCCTGGGGTGCCCTTCTCCCCCTGTCTGCTCTGGGGTTTTCTCTTCCTTAAGCGGTTCAGTGGGAGGGAGGGAGACGGGGCCAGGGCTGCCAACATGCCAGGGACCACTGGTCCAGTCTGCCCAAGACCCCGCCTTTTGGGAGGGGGTGGGGGTGAAGTGGGCAGTGACTTCAAGCTCTGTGAGCCCAGGCGCTGTCGATAAAACCAAGGTCAAGGGGCCAGTGTCCTCCAGAGCCCGACAGCAAGGGTCTTTGGGCAGATGGTTCAAGGGCATCCTCTGGGCCGAAGCCCCAAGGCTCCATATCTAAACCGGCCTGGCGGCTGGTGAGGGACTCGAGCTGGGAGTTAGGTCCTGGCTCTGTCACTGCCTCGCAGCGTACGGATGACTCGCTGCTTGCTGGCCTCGTTCTCGCCCTTGGTGTTTTAAAACAGAGGGGTTGGCCGAGGACTGGGTGCAGATCAGACTGGCCCTGGTGCACTTTAAAACAGAGGGGCTGGCCGGGGCTGGGTGCAGATCAGACTGGCCCTGGTGCACTTGGGACCTGCGCAGTCACGGGGGACTTCCAGCAGCCTGGGCACCTGCTGGTCTGGGGGGCGGGGGGCGAGGTGGGAGGGCATTTGTACAGACCTCAGGGCCTGGGACTGGACCGGTCCCTGTGAGCAGATGCCCTGCCTCAGTCGTCCTGCCCCCACTGTCTCTCTGGGCCACTTGGAGGAGGGGTCCCTGGCCAGAAGCCGGAGGGGTGGCAGAGGCCTGACTGGGCCTGGGGCTGCCTGTACAGCCAGACTGGAGCGAGAGGGGAGAGGGGGCACACTCC
The DNA here is from genome assembly GCF_004126475.2 of Phyllostomus discolor. Lineage (NCBI taxonomy): Eukaryota > Metazoa > Chordata > Mammalia > Chiroptera > Phyllostomidae > Phyllostomus > Phyllostomus discolor. Next base: position 101,161,501 of record NC_040910.2, on the reverse strand, counting down.
CAACCCCTCCCCAGCACCGTCTCGGCTGATAATGGAGCTAATAAGGAGCTGCTTTTTCTAACCTAATTGTATTCAAACATTTTAGTTAATTCTCCATTCATATTTTAGCATAATGGGATCGGGTGCTCTCGGCACTTATGGAGATTAATGCAGAGAGAGTTCCAGCTGCTCAGGCAACACAGGCGACTAGCGCCCTCTGGTTCTTGTGGGTACTGAAGGAAGGAAGGAAGAGGCCCCCTTGCCCGGTGCACCCTCCAGGATCACACTGTGGACGGCCTGTGGCCTCACGTTGTCCCCTGTCCTGGGCCTGTCCCCTCCTACCCTCCCGAGGGTCAGGAGGGCCGCCTGAGCAAACAAAGCCACTGTCGGCTGGCCCACGTCTAAAAGCAAAAAGATGGGCTAACACACCCTGGGGTGCGCCAGAACGTTCTGGACCTGCCACCCCTTGGTCGTCCACACCCGGAGGCTGATGCTGGCGGGTGGCACCGGCGAGGCTGAACGTGCGGCTCTTGGGCACTCTTCTTCCTTCGGCTTTGGTGGGGGCCTGCCCAGGCCGCTCTCTGCCTCAGTTTACTTCTCTGGTCAATAGTCCTCTGCATGGGAAAGGACGATTCCACTGGAGCTGGCCTGGGCCCTAGCTTCCTGCTGCCCCTGAGCCAGCCACCCCGGCACAGGCCTCAGAGGCTGCGGCGTGTGCCGGCTGGCTTTCGCCCTAGACTTCCTGAGGGGGAAGGGCTGTCTGGGACCTGAGGCTGCCCGAGCCTCCCGTGGGGAGCCTCTCTGTTCTCTGTGGCTGCCTGGGAGACCGATCTGTCAACCACCCCTGGGTGGCATGTATCCCCAACTTGTCCTGGCCTTTCCTCAGCACTTGGAGGAGGGGCCCCCCGCCATCTCTCACCCTCAGATGTATTCTCCCCGCTTGGCAGGCCAACTTTCTTTCTGGCACCACGGTTTTTATAACTAAGCGATTCACTGATCGCCAGAGAAACGCTATGCCTCTGCCAGATCTCAGACAGTGCTTTCAGCCCAGCCTGCGGTCTGACACCGCGCTGACACCCAGGAGCAGGCTGGGCGTCGCCTCATTAGAAACTGGGTGAGTCCTTCCAGTGGGGCCCTCCCAGACCTGCCGGGGACAGAGCAGAGCCCTGTGGCCTCCCCTCTGCCCTCCCTCACCTGAGGATGCAGGAGGCGCGGGCTCTGCCCCACCCCCCAGAGGCCCTCACAGGGATCGGTGCAGCCTGCCAAGAGGTCCAATTTCCAATCTCCAGTTTTATCTCCAAATCCCAGCTCTGTGTAATCTCCTCCGCTCCCCCCGGTGAAGGAGCAAGAGCCTTCCCTTCTCTGTTGATGGAGTTGCCTCTGAGCCCGATAAGACCGGCTGTTTTTCATCTTACTGATCTGGCCTGGCTGCGGAACACCGCGTCAAGGGTGTTACGAGGGGCTGATGGATTTTGGAGGCTGCCTCAGGGTGGGGGCTCACCTGGTGTCTAATGTAGGTGGGGAGCTCTGCATGTCCTGACCCCTTCTGCACCCGACTGTAGCCAGTAGAACAGATGCTTGGAGGGGCGATGCCCAGAGAGCTCCCCCAGGCCCCTGGGAAGGAAGTGAATGGGGGCCGAGGGCGCTGGTGACACTGGAATGTTTCAGCTCGGAGTGTTAGCGGCTGGTGGCTGTGAGGGACTGTGGGTGGAGGGGGCGCCAGGGTCAGGGCCCGATGGCTGCTCTGCTCTCCTCCCCACCCCACCAGAGGCCCAGTGCAAACCCTACTACTCGGACTACTCCCGCTTCCGGCTGCTCGTCCACCACTTCTGCACCAGCCACTACCTGGATCTCTTCATTACGGGTGTCATTGGGCTGAACGTGGTCACCATGGCCATGGAGCACTACCAGCAGCCCCAGGTAGGAGCCACGTGGGCCCCGCCTACAGCTGCAGGACCGCAGGGGGTGGGGGCCAGCCCCGCCTGAGCTGGGTGCTGCGGGGGTTCCTCCTGTACCCCTTTCGCTACCCTTGGAGGTAGGTCTCGGTTTCACTGATGAGGACACTGAGCCTCAGATTAGATGACTTGACCCGAGGCACATAGCTGGGAAGCAGAGCACCTGGTTCCTTCACCCGGCATATTATTATCGAGTGTCTGCCCTGGGTTGGGCTCTGGACCTTTGAGGGTAAAGGAGGCAGACTGGGGCTAGCTCTTCTGGAGCGTAGGTTCTTGTGAATGTCCAGCTCCAAAGCTCACCACTGATCTTGCCACTTCTCAAGTCGGCCTCCATTAGCCGCCCCCCAGGCCTCCATGTTCCCATCTGTAAAATAGGGGTGCTGAGCCGGTAACGCACCAGGCCCCTCCCAGCTCTTGCGCTCTGGGCCTGCCGGCACATTTGTCCCGTGGTCTCAGCATCCCTCCAGGACAGACCCGGTAGCACAAAGCTTGCGTGTGAGTGAGGACCGGCTCTCTCCTAGAGCAGTAGCCAGTGGCCGGCCATCAGGGTGAGAACAGAGAGGAAAGGGCCTTTGAGGCTCACCCGTCTCCCAGATCTGGGAGGTAGGATGTGCAGGGCAGGCGTCATCCCTAGCCTTACCCGACATGCCCCAACCCCACCAGATCCTGGACGAGGCTCTGAAGATCTGCAACTACATCTTCACTGTCATCTTCGTCTTGGAGTCAGTTTTCAAACTCGTGGCCTTTGGCTTCCGCCGGTTCTTCCAGGACAGGTACCAGAAGAGGGGTGTGTGGGACCGGGGAAGGATCTAGAGCTGGGGACCTGTCTTGACTCCTGAGTTCCAGCCTCTACTCCAGAACCTACTGGGGGGCAATGGCGGGGTGGGGTGTGTGACATCCAGGGCCTGGGAGGTGGGAGAGAAGGAAGGGAACTTGACAAGACAGGGCCTGGGGACACTGGCAGCTAGAAGGCAGTGTGGCCTAGACTGGGGCTTAAAAGCAAAGAGGTTGGAGCCAGGCTGCCCGAACCAGACTTGAATCCTGGCTCCACCACTTAGAAACTGGTGACCCTGGCTAAGTTACTGAATGTCTCTGTGCCTCAGTTTCCTCATCTGTAAAATGGGAGGTAATAGGATGCATGTCAGAGAGAGTTCCTATTTGTAAAGCCCTTAAAACAGTGCTTGGTACATAGCAAACACCGTGTGAGTGCTAAAAAAAAAAACAACAAATGAATGACAGTGAAAAGCAGAGGCCCTCAGGCCCTTGTAGTAGCCCCGCCTGTGCCACCGACGGGCTAGGTGGACAGGGACAAGTCAAGCCATCCCTGCAGGGCGGGGCGGCTGGACTGGCCGGCCTCCACCCTCCTTTCTGTCGCCTAAACTACCTCCTGCTCCTCAGCGCCCCCGCCCCACACTCAGGGATCTGTGTCCTGGGCTTTGCAGGTGGAACCAGCTGGACCTGGCCATCGTGCTGCTCTCCATCATGGGCATCACGCTGGAGGAGATCGAGGTCAACGCCTCCCTGCCCATCAACCCCACCATCATCCGCATCATGAGGGTGCTGCGCATCGCCCGAGGTCAGTGCTCAGCTGCCTGCCCACCACGCTTGCCTTCCCAGGGTGACTGGCCCCAGGGGAGAGAGCAGGGGTCAGTTCGGTGGCCGGCGGGGGACTGGGTGGCTGTGGGTTTCTATGGGTCTTTCTCTCAGCCTCTGCCAAACAGGCAGTGGACGGGGGGCTGGGCTGAGGGCGGCAGCGGAGCCGTGGATGCCTTGCTGGCTGGGGCTGACCATCCTACCGGCCCAGGCCCCGGCCCTGGCCCCACCAGCTATGTGACCTGAGACCCAGAGGGGCCAGCTCACGACTTTGTCCTTTCTGCAGTGCTAAAGCTGCTGAAGATGGCTGTGGGCATGCGGGCGCTGCTGGACACAGTGATGCAGGCCCTGCCCCAGGTAGCTGGGAGGCGGGGGCGGGAGGGGACCTCTCAGGGAGGGGGTGCTCTCCGAAGGGGCGGGGGCTCAGGGAAGCTGGCCGGGAGGCCCGGCGGTGCCGTTTCCATTCCTTTCCTCTCTTCCAGGTGGGGAACCTGGGACTCCTCTTCATGTTGTTGTTTTTCATCTTTGCAGCTCTGGGCGTGGAGCTCTTTGGAGACCTGGGTGAGTCGAGGAGGGGAGGGCGGAGGAGCCACAGCTGGGGACCTGGGGCCTCCTGGCCTAACTCGGGTCTCTCCCCCCTCCCCTCTTCCAGAGTGTGACGAGACGCACCCCTGCGAGGGCCTGGGCCGGCATGCCACCTTCCGCAACTTCGGCATGGCCTTCCTGACCCTCTTCCGAGTCTCCACAGGTGACAACTGGAATGGCATTATGAAGGTGAGAGCCCCCTGCAGTGGGGCACCCCCAGGGCTGGCTTGGGCTCCAAGGAGATGGCCCTACTCCTTGAGCCAAAATTCCTTGGCAAGAGGTGAATAAAAGCATGTGCCCCTCTACCCCCCCCATATGCCAGAACACGGTGGGCCTCCCTCTCCCCGGACGTGCTCCAGCCCACCCTCCCCAGGGCGATGTCTAATGCTCCCCTGCCCCCAAGACCTTGTAGCCCCCAATGTCCCAATGCTCTGGTGGCCTGATGTTCCATGACAGGTCCGTTCCCTGTCCCCCCAGCCTCACCCCTCTCCCCCACCTCCCCCAGGATACCCTCCGGGACTGCGACCAGGAGTCCACCTGCTACAACACCGTCATCTCCCCCATCTACTTCGTGTCCTTCGTGCTGACGGCCCAGTTTGTGCTGGTCAACGTGGTGATCGCCGTGCTGATGAAGCACCTGGAGGAGAGCAACAAGGAGGCCAAGGAGGAGGCGGAGCTGGAGGCGGAGCTGGAGCTAGAGATGAAGACGCTCAGCCCGCAGCCCCACTCGCCGCTGGGCAGCCCCTTCCTCTGGCCTGGGGTCGAGGGCCCTGAGAGCCCCGACAGCCCGAAGCCTGGGGCCCCGCATGCTAGGACCCACACTGGTGCAGCCTCCGGCTACTCCCTGGAGCACCCCACGGTGAGCACACACCCACACCTGCTGTGAGGGGTGTGGGGAGGGAGACAGGTGGGACGGGTGGCCAGCGGCTCAGTGGGGTGGGGCGCGTACAGGGAGCGGGCAGTCCAACGGACCCCAGGGCTCCTCCTGGGTCTTCCTGCTGCACCTGCCTGGATGTGGTGGGGCTCGCTGTCCCCTGCCCATCCCCAGAGACGGCAGCCCACACCCACCACCCAGAGCCACATATGTGCTGGCTCATCCATCCCGAGCCTCCAGCCCGACCTGGCCTCCCCTTCCTGGCTCTTAGGTTCAAGGCTAAGTTTTCTGTTTCCTTCCTGTTTCTTTCTTACCCTTGCCCAATTACCAAACCCCTTCCCTTCCCACCCTCCCCCTGCCTGATTCCATCTCAATCCTTCTCCCCGATCTTCTCTCCCCTCCTTCCTCTCCCCGTGGGCTCTTACTTCCATTTCCCATCTCTCCTTCCTCCTCCCACCCCTCTCTCTTCCCCACCATCCCCATCCCTCCTCTTCCTGTGTCTGTTGTTGTGTGTGCACGTGTATGTATGTATGTGTGTGTGTGTGTGTGTGTGTTCTCTTTCTCCCTCTGTGTCCCTGGTCAATCCCCTGCCACAACACTTCCCGTCACTGCCCCTCTGCCCCCTGTTCCCTGACTCTCCGGCGCCCCCTACGGGCTGGTCCTTCCCAGGACAGACAGCTGTTTGACACCATATCCCTGCTGATCCAGGGCTCCCTGGAGGGGGAGCTGAAGCTGATGGACGAGCTGGCAGGCCCATGGGGCCAGCCCTCTGCCTTCCCTCCAGCCAGCAGCGCGGGCGGCTCCGACCCACAGGTTACTGTGCCCGTGCTGTGCCCCCTCCCTTGACCCTGCCAAGCTGTGCCATGCTGTGCCTGCTTCTGGGGAGGTGGGGTGTACCCTGCTCACAGGGTATCTGGAGAAAGAGCAGCCTCGGGGCCTCCGTTGAGCTTTGGGCTTGACAGGGGGCACCCAGGTGTCTCGCAGCCTGAGATCGGTCTCGGGGACATGTGGCTGGAAGATGGGGATGCTGAGACTGCACTTCTCAGTGAGAGGGGGGATGGGGACAGGGTTTGCAGAGAGCGCTGGTTATGAAGAAACGGAAAGACAGGAGGAGGGTGGAGCAGAAGACCAGTTGGCATTGTGACCTTAGGGAGTGGAGGAAGTGAGGTGCCAGATCCAGGGCAGAAAGGCCTCTCAGGACAGTGCAGGTGGCAAGGGGACCCACTGAGGGACATGTCTTAGGCCACAGTCCGCTTCTCCAAAACCAGCAACCACCGCCCAGTCCTCTGTGCGGGTGTGGCAGCTGCTGTCGGAGCCAGTGGGCCTGACCTGGTCCTGAGAAGCATTGGACGGCCCCAGCTAGGCGTGGGGCCTGGGGCTTTCGCTGTGACAGACGCCTCAGCTTCCTCCCTTAGCCCGGCCCCTTCCCGCAGTGCCATGTGATTCTCTCCCCCGGCCCCATCTAAACATGGGTCTTCTGCTTTCTGGGGTCCCCTCCTCTCTCCCTGTGACCTATCTGGCTGCCCTTGACCCCCTCCACCTGCTACAGCACCCCACCATCCCTCTCCTAGGTCAGAGGCTGTGGTAGACCTCAAGTATAGGCAAGGAAACAGGTACCAGTGGGAGACAGAGGAGCCTAGAGTTCCACAGGCCCTGCTGGGTGAGGGGGCGGCAGCAGGGAGGTTACAGGCGTCTGATCCTCCCGGGGGAAGGGGCCTCGCCTCCAGGGTTCCTGACGCTGGGTAGGATTCAGTCTCAGACAGGCCGTAGGGACCTGCACCTGGCCATGACCTAGGGCATAGGTGCCAAACACAAGGCCCGTGGGTCAAATCCAGCCCTCCACCTTGTTTTATCCAGCCCGGCACCTTGTTTCTACCCAGTGACAGCGCTGAGTTCTCCCTTAACTGTTAAGGAGTAGTTGCATTTATACAGTCCTATAGTTACTTTGTGCCCTTTGAAGGCAACCGGGAGGCTGATGTGGCCCCTGGTAAAAATGAGTCTGATGACCCTGACCCAGAATGCTATGAGGGAGAGCAAATCCTTCCTGAGGCCTCCCATCCTGAAGGAGGCTCATGGGCAAAGGTGCTGGGGGAGAAGAGGATGTGATGAGAAGTGAACAGAGCAGCCAGCTCACCTGGAAGGGAGGACCCCAGTCTCCCCCGGGGCCCTGTAGGTCCCCCAGGGTCCTGTAGTTCTGCAGACCCCAGGTGAGACAGCCAGATGGTGTGTCGGCCCACTCAGGTGTGTCCAACTCAGGCCGGCTTGAGGAGAGCATCTCCCAGAACCCAAGCTGGAGAGAGTGGGTGCGGTGTGGAGGAGGGCCCGGGAGGGGAGAAGCCAGAATGTGGGGGCAGGCCAAGTCCTGCCAGGCTTTTGGAAGCAGAGAGACGAGGCAGAGAACAGTCATCGGATCGGCGGCTGTGTCCCCAGCACCCCCTACGCCGCTCTGTCTGTGCTGAGAGCAGAGAGGAGCTTTGCTGGCCTTTCTCCTTTCATTTTATGTTTTTCCCTGGTATCTTTATGAGTCGAAAGCCCTCCCCATCCCGCCCCGCCCTGGGTGGTGGTGGTGTGGGAGGGGGCTGTCAGGCTCCTGGGGTATCTTTAGAATACGATTCTGTCTCCTGCTTTGTCAGTGTTTGCTCTGGCTCTTTGGTGCCTGCTGCAGTCTCTCTGATCAGAGCTGGTTTGGAGGGTTTGAAGTGCGGGGAGGGGAGGAGCTCTCAGTTTACTTGGGAAGCGGGTGGGGGGAGAGAGAAGGGAGGCCTTTTCTCCCTGTGCTTTGTGAAAGGGGGGGACGAGGGGCTCTGTGTACGTGTGCGTGTGCGTTGCATGTGTGTGCGTGCCCACGCGAGGGTGCGCGCTGTCCTGGTTTCTTATGCCTGATCATCTCTCTCCCTGTCTAGATCCCTCTAGCTGAGATGGAGGCTCTGTCTCTGACGTCAGAGATTGTGTCTGAACCGTCCTGCTCTCTAGCTCTGACGGATGACTCTTTGCCTGATGACACTCACACACTCTTACTTAGTGCCCCGGAGAGCAATGTACATGCACAGCCCCTCACTGCCCCTCAGCCTCCCCAGGGGCTGGGCTGGCTGCAGGGCTCCAGATCCCCCCCCCTCCTCTCACTCTGCCCCCAGGCCCCCAATGCAGAGGCACAGCCAGCAGGCACCCGGTGCTCCAGGCACTGTTAGGTCTTTCAGGTCCCCCACTGTGGACACAGAAATTAGATGAAATTAAAGTGGGGCCTGCCCGAGAAGAGCCCAGCGGCAGCAGCATGAAAGGGTTAAAGCAGACACCCAGGAGTGGCCCAGCCCCAAACAGAGGCGGCATCAGGCAGCTGACCAAGGGGCCTGCCTATGAGCTTGGAGCCCTGTGCAAGCCAGCCCTCCCCCTCCCTGCACCCCTCCTTCCCACCCGCCCCCACCCTCCACCACCCGCCACCATGTAGTGGGGGAGAGCCACATCTCCGCTGCCACCACCTTGCCCTTCTCTACCTGGGGGGCCGTCTCCGTCTCCTCTGTCCCTGTCCCTGTGTGTCCCTGTGTCCTGGGGGGCTTCTGTGTTTTGACAGCATCTCCACCCTCGCCCGACTCCTAGCCCCGTCTGACTATGAGCAGCCCCCTCCTCCCTCCCTTCTCCTTTCTTGCGGGACTTAAAGAGAAAACTGGGGCCCCCTTCCTCACAGCAGGGCTCTGTGCTGACCACAGGCTGGGGGTCCCTAGGGGTCTTGGGACGGGTGCAGACGTGGAACCTGGGCTGGGGGGCCGGGGAAGCAAAGGATCCAGGCTGTCTCAACACAGCCATTCTCAGGCCTGGCGGGGTGCTCCATTGGCTGGGCCCATGTGGGGACCCTACAGCCTCCCCTAGAATGAGGAACAGATGGAGGGGTGGAGAAATCTCTTGGGAGCAAACCTTGTCTCCCTTTGGCTGGGGTCAAAGGCCGATGACTGCCCTTCTTAGAAATGGATTTTTAAAAAAATCCCTTAACCCCCAGTCTGTCCACGAAGGGAGGGCCTGAGTCCACAGTTCCCAGGCCTCGTCCCCCCACCCCCACCTGTACTAGCCAGCCCTCCCCCATTGTGTAATTAAAAGGCAAGCGGGGAGACAGGTGGGGAAGCCCGCTGTGACATCCCCTAGTGTTCATCTGTCATCCAACCCGTATGAGCTCAGCCCGTGCCCATACTGTGTGCCAGTGCCGCGGCGGCCTTGAAGAATGGGGTGGCTACTTCGCCTCTTCTCGGCAGGCAGTTCCCGGCTGCCAAGTCTCCGGATTGCTGGGAGGGTCCTCCCTCACTCCCCAGTCCCACCCCCCGAGCGGCCCCGGCAGTGGGGGTTAGGGGGATGCTGTTTCCATTCTCATGTGTGGCTCTTCAGCCCCTCTCCGCGGGGCCCTGAGAATGAGCTCTTGAACCACCTGCAGGGCTGGGGGCTGGGGGCTGCTCTCCCTCCCCTGGACACTTCCTCACCCCTCCGCCATCCCCACCCGGAGGCTCCAAGGTTTGCAGTGTGGATGGTTTCCTGGGGCCAGGGCCTCCCCCCACCTCCTTCCTTCCCCACGTGTGGAGGCCTCCTCCGTGTGTCTGCCCCTTCTGCCCCACCACACTCATCCCATCACCACCTTGCCCGAGAAGGGGGTGGGGCCAGGGCCTTGGGCGGTGGCAGAGGGGGGCTGTTGCTTTCTGTTGTCCAGCTCTGCCTCAGTTACCCAATCTAGATGCCCCCTCTTCCTCCCACCTCCCTTCCCTCTTTCTTTTGTAGATGGTGCCCCACCCGGAGGAGGTGCCTGGCACGCTGGGACCAGACCTGCTCACTGTGCGGAAGTCTGGGGTCAGCCGGACGCACTCTCTGCCCAACGACAGCTACATGTGCCGGGACGGAAACGCTGGCGAGGGGTCCCTTGGACACGGGGGCTGGGGGCTCCCCAAAGCTCAGTCAGGTACCGGAACTGTGGCAGGTCAGCGGGGCTCTCACTGGGGACCCCTTCCTTGACCTAGGGGGAAAGTGAGGCAGTAAAATAGATTGTCTCCTACTTCTGAGGAGCACCCCCAGCCCGAAAGGGGGCATCCAGCCCCTGCCTGAGGGAGGCGGCTTTCAAACCAGGGTGAGGGTTCTGTGATAAGGATGGAGGCCCTGGTAGGGGAGGGAGAGGAGGAGGGAGGGGCCTCTGGTGGGAACCAGACTGGTCGACCTTTCACCTTTTCTCCGTCCTCCTTCCCACCCCCACCCCCCACAGGCTCTGTCTTGTCTGTTCACTCCCAACCAGCAGACACCAACTATATCCTGCAGCTTCCCAAAGATGTACCCCATCTGCTCCAGCCCCACAGCACCCCCTCCTGGAGCACCATCCCCAAGCTGCCCCCTCCAGGCCGCTCCCCTTTGGCTCAGAGGCCGCTTAGGCGCCAGGTGAGCAGCTGCGGAGAGGTGGGCGTGGGCCTGGGAGCTGGCCTCTCTGCTACAGATCCTAGCTGCCCCTTTCCATTCTCCCAGCAAACAGTTACTATGAGCCAGTGACGTGCCACCCCAGGTCCCAGGGACACGGTGCCAGGCAAAGCGGAAGTGGGCTGTGCCCTCTTGGAGCTGGCCCCCTCCCTTGTTTCCAGGAGGAGGCCCGGAGGCCAGAGGGGCTGAGTTGGCCCAGGGACACTTGAGAAGTTGGAGATAGAGCCCAGGTCTCTGGCTCCCTTTCCTCGACTCAGAGCCGCCTCCCTATTCTCTGTACGTCCAGGCCTAGCGAAGAGGCTCGAGGCACTGTAGGTGCCTGCGTCCCAGAGCCCACACTCCAGGAGCACAGAGCAGAGGCTCCTGTAGCCAGGGGAGGCTTGTCTGTCCCCCAGCGGCAAGCCCACGGCCCATGCTGTGTGTGCCCTTATGTGTGCACATAGCCACATGCGGATCTGCTCCACCCTACCCTCGTCCATCCTGCAGATACTCCCTGAGCAGCCTGCGTGTGCCAGGCCCTGGGGACACAGACAAACAAGACAGCCCTGCCCTCCAGAACTCAGGGTCTGACCGCAGAGACCCACACCCTTCGGAGCTTTAAAGTCCCAGCGCTGGGATGTTCCTGTGCCTGGGGCGGCAGGGCACAAAGAAGAGGAAGGGGGCCCTTGTATCTGAGGGTAGAGATTGCCGGGTACTACGTCACGCAGGACCGGAGCCCATAAAGCTGAAGGGTGCTTAAGGCCCAAGAGCCTAGGCAGAGGCAGGGAGGCCTGAAGGAGCCAGCTGGGGAGCAGAGCTGGCCCGGCGCTTTCCTGTGTCCCCAGGACTGAAAACTGCAGGCTTGGGGGGCAGTGGGGGAGGCTAAAGGACAGGCTGCACATGGCCCCCATCTCCTAACATGAGCAAATACTGTAGCCTTGTTTGGGGTGGTCCTGCAGCTTCCTGGAGTGGGGGGGAGAGGGCTGTCTGGCTTGAGTGGTGGGACAGTCCATGGGGAAGAGGAACCCTCAGGCTGAGCCTCCCCCCCCACCCTGTACAGGCAGCAATAAGGACCGACTCCCTGGATGCTCAGGGCCTGGGCAGCAGGGAGGACCTGCTGTCAGAGGCGAGCGGGCCCTCCCCACCTCTGGCCCGGACCTCCTCCTTCTGGGGCCGGCTGAGCACCCAGGCGCAGCAGCATTCCCGCAGCCAGAGCAAGATCTCGAAGCACACGCACCCGCCGGTCCCCTGCCCGGGCCCAGAGCCCACCTGGGGCAAAAGCCCACCAGAGGCCAGGAGCAGCTTAGAGCTGGACACGGAGCTGAGCTGGATTTCAGGAGACCTCCTGGCGGTCGGCAGCCAGGAGGAGCCCCCGTCCGCGCGGGACCTGAAGAAGTGCTACAGTGTGGAGGCCCAGAGCTGCCGGCGCCGGCCCGCGTCCTGGCTGGAGGAACAGAGGAGGCACTCCATCGCTGTCAGCTGCCTGGACAGCGGCTCCCAAGCCCACCTGGACCCCGGCCCTTCTAGCCTCGGAGGGCCACCTCTCGGGGGGCCAGGGAGCCGGCCCAAGAAAAAACTCAGCCCACCCAGTATCTCAATAGACCCCCCAGAGAGCCAGGGTGTTCGGCCCCCACCCAGCCCTGGCATCTGCCTCCGGCGGCGGGCTCCGTCCAGCGACTCCAAGGATCTCTCGGCCTCTGGCCCCCCTGACAGCATGGCTGCCTCGCCCTCCCCAAAGAAAGACATGCTGGGTGTCTCCGGTTTACCCTCTGACCCAGCAGACCTGGACCCCTGAGTCCTGCCCCACACTCCCACTCACCTTTCTCCACTGGGTGCCAAATCCTAGCTCCTCCTCCTGGGCTATATTCCTGACAGAAGTCCCACGTGGAGACCGAGGAGGGGCTCCTCCCTGCCTCAGTGGCACTGGGCACTGGCGACAGCAGGATTTCCAGAGGGCTGGAAGCGGCAGCCCTGACCGCCCGGGCTCCCGACAGAAGGAGAGGCCCAGTGTAGCTGAGGTTCCCGACACCAGGAGCTGTTGGGAGAAAGCAATACGTTTGTGCAGAATCTCTATGTATATTCTATTTTATTAAATTAATTGAATCTAGTATATGCGGGATGTACGACATTTTGTGACTGAAGAGACTTGTTTCCTTCTACTTTTATGTGTCTCAGAATATTTTTGAGGCGAAGGCGTCTGTCTCTTGGCTATTTTAACCTAAAACCACCCGTCTAGTTATATTCCCTCTTCTTGCAAAGCACAAGCTGGGACGGCGAGTGCATCGCAGCCCTGACGGTGGCCCGTCCTCCGCGGAGAGCGAGAACCATTTTGGAAACTGCAATGTAACTTATTTTCTCCTTGAACCTCGTCATCATTTTCTGTAGGAAAAAAAAAGAGAAAAAAAAATAAGATTTTACAAATGAAATGGAACCTTTTTATATATACATACATACATATCTATATCTATATAATAAAGTAATTTTCCAAAATAAAAAGTTAATCACGGCGCAGAGTAAAAGCACAAGGAACAGTTAGGCATTTCCAGACGGCACTGGAGCGGGGCTCCTGGAGGAGGGGTGTGGGCGGTGGGGAGGGGAGCGGTCCCAGCTGCCTCTGCACGTAGGTGTGTGTTTGTGAGTGTGGATGTGTGAGTCTGTAGATGAATGGATGTGTATGGATGTGTGTGTGTAAATGCATGTGTGTATATGAGTGAGTGTATGAGTGTATGGATGTGTGTGTATAAATGGGTATATGTGTGTGAGTGTATGTATCAGTGCATGAATGAGTGTGCATATGATTGTATATGTATGCACATATGAGTGAGTATGTAAGTGTGTGTGTGTCCATGTCTGAGGGTGAGAGAAGCCATGTGCCTCTCCCCAGGGCTGCTGCAACCTTTCAGTCCCCCCACCCCCCATCCACCCCCGCCCTGGAGCCGGGGAGGAGGGGAGAAGCCCCCGTGCGAGGGGAAGCCTGGGCAGATAGGATCTGCTCCGGCTTCTGTCAGAGCTTTATTGCCTCCTCTGAGCCAGGCAGCTCTGTTAATGTAATTCCAGATTAACTCTTATTTCTGCTGACAGCTATCAGCCACGCATTGAAAGCTGGAAATCGGCATAATGAAGCTGTTCTAGTTAATGGGCCAACTGAGTCTGAGCCTGGGCTGCTGAAATCAGAGCCGTGGGCTGGTGTGCTTCTGGGTTTTCTTTTCTTGGGCTTCAGCGGGCATGACCTGAGTGGTCCGGCCTCCAGCCTCCCACTTTGGGGGCAGGGAGTGCGGCGCTGGCCAGCACTGCCGGCACTGGCCTGTGAGGGCAGGCAATGGGATTAAGCTGTATAAACAGCAGGCTCTTGTGCGCATCCCCCCCACCACCCCTGTGGAACTGGTAGGGTCAGGAAGCCAGGCTGCCGAATAGGGAGTCGGGCCCCTGGGGGTGATGAATAAGTACCTGAAAGGTGTTTACAGGGCCTGCTGCTCCTGCGCCATGGGAACCAGCCCGGAGGTGGGAGGGAAAGGAAGAAGGGGAGAGGTGGAGGGGCTGGTGCCGTGGCCCAGAACCTCCTTTCTGGTGCTACCATGGGCTATATTCTCTGAAACCCTGGTGCCAAAAGGCAGCGCCACAGGCACCAACCACGGGCTCAACCAGCCTGTTCCCTGCCAGCACCCCACAAACACCCACCCCATACCCACTCCCCTGGACATGCCCAGCACCTTCAAACCCCGGGATGCTTGAAACCTCAACAGTGGCTGGCAGCCCTCCCTCACAGCCGCTGCTGTCTTAACCTGGGACAGCAGGGGTGCGGGTGAGACTTGGGGGGGGGGGGGTGGCGTGCCAGACTGCTAGGTGTTGAAGCCAGAGGCTTTTTTCAACCTCATGTTTCCGACCTCGTGGTTCCTAACCTGGACAGGAATGACACCAGACCTTACAGCCAACACCTAGTTTGAGCCTCCTGGGCTTTGACCCAAACACCTGTAGTAACATCAGATTCTTTCTTCTCTGTCCCCCCTGGGCGGGGAGAGGGGACGGTGCTTGTATGTAAAAGCAGCCCCCCCCCCTTTTTAAAGCAAAACTATAAAATTCCTAGTTTTGTCACCCAGGCAGGCAGATTAAGCTTTTATATTTTTACAGAATTCTGTAGCTGTCTATTCCTTAGTAAGGCTGGGGAATTTGGGGAAGGGGTTCTGGACCTCTTTTTTCCTCTAATGGTTGGAGGATTCGGGGCCAAGATAAAGCCAGACAGCTGGGCTGCCGCCCTGTCCCCTCCATTCTAGCCCAAGACCCCTCCCCCCAGAGTCCAAGTGAATGTCTGGTGGGGGAGGGGCTGTGGCATCTCCCCAAAGAATGTAAAGACTTTCTGGATGATGGAAACTGCTGTGTCCCATTAAAAGGGTTTTGAAATGGAAATGTGACTCTGCTGGATCTTATTAACGGTAGTAATAATAACAGCGATGCTACCCTCCCGATGCTTGTCTGGGTGGTTTTTTGATTCTGCGCCGGGGCACTGGGGGCAGGGAGTAGAGGGGTCCGAGGAGGCTGGGGGCGGGGAAGGGTTCCTGGAGGCGGCAGGTCTTAGGTTAGGGCCCCCAAGGGGATAGAACTGGAACCTGCCAGGAGCTTCAGGGACGTGGGGCTTTTGGAGGTAAGAGCATCTACCCTGGCACTTCTGCACTCTCAGCCTCCTGCCTGGGGGTTCCGAGGAAGGTATGTCAACAGCTGCAGGCTCCCACCTCAGGCTTGGCTGCGTATGCTTCCGCTGCCCCCAGACTCCAGGAAAAGGTCTGTCTAGCTGTAAGGGGACTGGGAAGAGGAGTGAGCTGGGTTAGCGCTAAACCAAGTCTGAGGCTCAGCTGCAGTCTCTCACCCACTCCTCACAACACCCCAGCCAGCGATGTACCGTTGCTCTCATTTTCCCGTGAGGCTTTGGATTCAGAGACGTTAGCCTAAGGTCACATGGTCAGGAAATGGCAGAGCTGGGATTTTTTTTTTTGTTTAATTCTCACCCAAGGATATGTTTATTGATTTTGGAGAGAGAGAGACATTGATGTGAGAAACAGATTTGTTGCTTCCCACATGCACCCTGACTGGGGATTGAACCTGCAACCTAGGTATGTTCCCTGACTGGGAAGAGAGGAGAGAGGGGAGAAACAGGGGAAGAGAACAGAACATTGATCTGTTGCCTCTCACACGCCACCAACTGGGGACCTGGCCCACAACCCAGGCGTGTGCCCTGACTGGGAATTGAACCGGTGATATTTTGGCTGGTGCTCAATCTGTTGAGCCACACCAGCCAGGGCACAAAAACACTTGTGTTCACAGAAATGCACACATGAACTCCCAGCTTTGCACGCTCAGGGACTCAGAGAAGCCCACAGCCATCCACCTGGCATGGAGAGAGAGGCTAAGCCACAAAAAAAGGTGTCTGTCAGCAGAGGTGTTTGTCCCAGGGCTGGCCAAAGCAGGCTCTGTGACCGCCCTGTTTTCCAGGAACCACCTTTCCCCAACATCATGCCACCCTTGAACCTCAGGGCACCTCTTTCTCCTCCACCCCTTTGTTTCCCTTGCCCCACCCAGACCTCTCCCACTTTCTAAGCATTTTTTCCTCCATTGTCACTCTGAGCCCCTCCCATCACAGCCTGGTGCCCACGGCCTCCTGTCTGCTCTCCTGGGCCAGCTGAGTGGCCCCACCTGTGGAGCTGGCGATGGCAGTGGAGGGAGGGCATCAGGCACCAGAAGCAGAACACGTAAGTCACCTTCACCTGGTGCCAGTGCACCCAGTGCTCCCTCTGCAGAGGGGCCGAGCCAAGAAGAGGACCCCAGCACCGATGGACACCTTCCATGGAGAGGTGCTCTGCATACCATGCCCCCCAAAAGCAGAAACAGGCTCACAGGGCCCATTGAAGGACTTGTCTGTGTGTGGAGAAGCCCAGCTATCCTAGTGCTTAACTGTGGTGCCCAGGGATCCCTGTCTAAGTCCAGGGGACCAGGACAGTGGTTGCCAGGAGGGGAATTAACTCAAAAGTGAGTTTAGGCCTTGGCTGGTGTAGCTCAGTGGATTGAGCACTGGCCTGCGAACCACAGCATCACTGGTTCGATTCCCAGGCAAGGCACATGCCTAGGTTGCAGGCCAGGTCTCTAGTAGGGGGCATGCAAGAGGCAATCACACACTGATGTTTCTCTCCCTCTCCTTCTCCCTCCCTTCCCCTCTGTCTAAAAATAAATTCATAAAATCTTTAGGAAAAATGTACCATTAACAACAACAACAACAACAAAGTGAGTTTAGATGTTGGCCGCTGCCCTGCTCCGAGGGCACAGCAAGGCAGACCAAGGAGGTGACACACTCAGGTGGAAATTCTGCAAGGGAACTTTGAAACTGTGTGTCCTAGCCTTGGTCCAGGTATGGGAACTTCTGACTGTGGCCTGTGGAGCTAATGAATTCTTCTTGCCTTGGAAATTCCCGAGACGGGCACAGCAGCCAGTGCTCACACGTATGTCAGCTCGGACCGAGTGCAGGCTGGGGGCTGAGAGGCAGCCTTGCTGAGGCTGAGTGGGATCCGTGCGGCCCCCACCAGCCTGGGGTCTGGAGGAAATAGGAGGGAAGGAGGAGGCTGGAGTTTGGGAACTGAAAACTGGTTTTGGGGTGCTCCAGGCCTTCAAGTAGACACTAGGGGTTAAAAGGAATCAGGCAATGATTGGAGGGGAGAGCTAGCAACGTGCCTTGGCCATCCCCCTTCCCTCCCGCTTGGTAGTTCCCACCTGCCTCTCCTTTGTAGCATTTCCTCTCCCTGGGTCTCCCTGTCCCTGCCTTGCTCTGCTTTCTCCTCTTTGCTGTCATTCCTGCTCAGAGCTATACCTTACAATCATTTATCTCTCCATCTCCCTGCCAGGAAATCCCCAGTGCTGGGTTCCCCTGGGAGGCTCTCGGGCAGGGGAGGCACAGCAACACGCTCTGTCTGTTCTGCCTGGAGCTGCAGGCAGCCGGGGAGGGGGAAGGGCAGCTGGGGCACATCAGCCGGGGCAGGTCCTCTCCCTCTTTCTGCTGCAGCCCAACCCACAAGGTCTCTATTGCCTCCTTCAGTGTCTCCAGCTGGGAACATCTTGGTTCTGAAAACTCAAAAGCAGAGTGGGCAGTGCCCACCCCTGGGACTGTGCCTAATGCCACAGCAGTGTCACAGCGGTGACTCACCTATGTCTCACCTATGACTTCTTCTTAGGGTATGAGATACTTATGTTAATGGTGAACAGCACCAGACATTAGACCTTGGTCCTTGGGTTTGGTTAAGAACTCAGGGCCAAGACTCAAATACAAGAGAAAGTTCACTGAGAAAGTCACAGAGGTGGAAGAAGTGAGCCAGCGGGGTCGCATGGGCTCAGAAAACAAGTTCCAGCGGCGAAAGAAGGGCGCTTGGAGTTTAGAGGAAGGAAAGGCAAAGAAAATGCTCCTGGGAGGAGCAGACAGGGAAAGGCTTGGGTGTACTCCAGAGAGAGAAGGAGCTGGGTTACTGTCTTTTTTTTTCTTTAATCCTCACCCCAGGGCATATTTACTGACTTTATTTATTTTTTTTAAAGATTTTATTTATTTGCCCTGGCTGGTATGGCTCAGTGGATTGCATGCTGGCGTGGAAACCAAAAGGTTGTTGGTTTGATTCCCAGTCAGGGCACATGCCTGGGTTACAGGCCAGGTCCCCAGTAGGGTGCATGCGAGACACAACCACACATTGGTGTTTCTCTCCCTTTCTTTCTCCCTCCCTCTGTCTCTCTCTAAAAATAAATAAATCTATTAAAGATTTTATTTATTTGTTTTTAGAGAGAGGGAAGAAGAGGAAGAAAGAGAGGGAGTGAAACATCGATCGATTCCCTCCCACAGGAGCCCCAACTGGGGATGGAACCCGAAATCCAGGCTTGTACCCTGAATGGGAATCAAACGTTGACCTTTCTCTTTGTGAGACAATGCCCAACCAACTCGACCCACCAGCCAGGGCTGGGTCCTTGTCTTAAGGACTTTTATCTGGAGGTCTCAGGGGAGGTTCTCAACAGAGGATTCATTAACTTCCCAGGGGTGTCTCCACAGGGTCTTGGCCTCCGCTGATTGGCTGGAGCCAGGGCAGGGGGATCGTTCATTAGCCTTCACAGCTGGTCCAGGTGCCAGCCCTGGCTTTGCTGCTTTTCTGGGGCTGGAGGTTACCTCCAGTTTCACCGAAACTCTGTCTCTGAGGTCAACAGCCCCCAGGCCTTGTTTCTAAGATTATCTGTTGCCGGGCAGAACCTCACCGACTTGTGCGCTTAATGCCTAAGGGAGTGGTCGTGCAGGGGCTTGTATGGCAGTCTTCTGAGGCTATTCCCCCGCGTCCTTGTTCCTCCTCTCAGGGAGTCTGCTGCGTGAGGGGGGGACACGCCAGGGGAGGAAAGCTCAGGGGAGGGTCTGAAGTGCACAGCCAGTGATATGCTGGGGGAGGAAAGGTCACCTTGGGGGCAAGGTCCTAAAATACTTGTTTTCCCAGTTTTGCCTGCTGCTAGGTACCCAGGGCTTTCTGACCCTTTCTACCTGGCCTGACCTATCATTTCTATTCTGCTCATATCTGTCTAATCACCTACTATATCACTGTTTAGTCAGTCAACAAACATTTCCCGAGGACGGACTTTGCCCAGCCTTGTGCTGGGTGCTGATACGGTGATAAACAAGACTTGGCTCTTATCCTTAAGCTGGCCACCATCTCTGGAAGAGGTAAGCGAGACAATCTACGAATACTACACTGGGAGGAAGGGCTGTGCAGAGGAAGGGTCCCTTAGCCCAGGATTGGGGTGAGGGAGGTTTAAGGAAGGCTTTGGGGGACAGGGCTTGAGTGAAATCTTCAAGGATGAATAGAGTTTTCGAGGTGCACAAAGGGAGGTGAGGCCTAGGGGGCAGCGTAGCCCAAGTAAGCCCGAAGGCGGGCTGGGGGCATGAGCGCCAGGGCTACGGACACAGGAAGTGCATCCTGCCAAGGGGACTGCGTGCAAGGAGCCGGCACTCAGGAGATGTGGAGCGCACCTGGCCTCTGGCACTACCAGATGTCTCGAGGCCTCCATTTTCTTGCTCTAGTGAGAACAACCCAAACCATGATGTCCTAGGAATATTGTGGTTATTATTCAAGGGCTGTGTGGCAGGAACCACATGTCGTGAGGGGCCAGGAAGGGCAAACCCTCAATGCCTCAAGGGAGTTGGGAGAAGGCGAGGATGGCCCAGGGCTCCCCCCATGATCTCGGAGGTTAGCAGCTGGAGAAGGGCTCTCCAACGGCAACACAAGAAGGCTGGGGCCAAAGGAGATGGTGCTGCAGCCTCAAGGCTGAAGACAGAACCCAATGGCCTGGCCCCACACCACAGCTCTAACCAGTGGCTAGCCTGGCCAGCTCTGGTGCTAGTTAATTGAGTGGCAGCCTGGGCCGATCCTGTGTTCCCCATTTCAGGAAGGAGGACGGCTTGGGGAACTCACCTTTTGAATGACCCTGAGCCCCCAGCCAGCCTTATGGTTCCTCTGGTGCTTTGGAGAAGAAACAGGAGAGGAGAGAGAGAGGCAGGGGAGGCTGATGGGTAGACCAAGATGAAAACACAAGGGTAGGAGGTGCTGGTGAAGCCAAGATCAGGGTGAGGGGAAGGGTTGAAGGTTGACTGCTAGTTGCTCAGACCATAGAAGCCTGGATCACTTGAGCTAGCAGAGACCTTAGGTGGTATCTGGTTCAACTTGCGGAAGAAACTGAATCCCAGAAGCATCAAGGGATTTGTTGAGGTCACATGGCATGCAAAAGGCACTGCCCAAGGCATAGAGGGGGATTGTGGGTAACTCAGTCCATCCCTGCCCTTGGGTGCTTCTCAGACTGGCAGGGAAGACAGGCTCTTCACAACTAATGTAATCCAAGGCACAGCAGGACAAGAGTGTGAAACCCCTGTGAAGTTTCTGATTCAGAGCAAGGGGTGTGATGGGATGACTGGAAAGGAGAAGAGGGCGGACAAGGAGCTGAGAAGACTTGCCCAGCAGAGGGAAGAGGCCCCCATCCCACTGGCTGAGAAGGGGGAGCTTTGTCCACCCTGCCAGCATGCCCCAGCTCAGATCTCTGTTCTGATAGCCCACGGCCTCAGACACTCCTTTCTGGTGACTTCCTGCCTGTCCAGAAGAACAAGTAGTGGCTGGCTGCTGCTGCGATATCTTGCTGATCACGCCAAGGAAGAAAATATTTTCTCCTGAGAACAAGTGCCACCCTGGCTGGTGTGACTCAGTGGAAGGAGCGCCGGCCCGCAAACGAAAGGGTCACCAGTTTGATTCCCAGTGAGGACACATGCCTGGGTTGCAGGCTAGGTTAGGGGGCACATGAGAGGCAACCACACATTGGTGTTTCTCTCCCTCTTTCCCTCTCTTCCCCTTGCTCTAAAAATAAAATAAATAAAATCTTAAAAAAAAAGAACAGGTGCCAAGGAAGGAATCACCAGGGGTGAACCTGGGCAGACACCATGCACAGGAACAAGGTTGGGGAGGTGAGGGCGGGGGAGAGAGGGACCTGGAGAAAGAGCTGTGGAGAGGAGGCAGCGATTCCTTCGCAGCCCTGAGAAGGGATGATGAATTGGCTTTCTGGGATCCTGTTAGGAAAGAGAGGGTGACTGGGGGGAATGAGGAATGAAGGGAGGGAGGGACCCCAGCATGGCCAAGCTGGGGCAAGCAGAAGGAGGCTGCTGACCCCAAACCCATTTTCCGGATGGGAACGTGAAGACTCATCCTTAGGAGGAGGGTGCCAGTGTGCCAGCGTGGTCTCTTCCTGAGGCCTCGCCTGCCCATCCTCCACCCTGACCAGGCCGAAGTGGAGGAAATTAACCCATGCTGGGTGCCTACTAAGCGTACCTGCAATGTGCTTGATGTTTTATGTACCTTTCCTGTTTAATCG
Organism: Phyllostomus discolor; assembly: GCF_004126475.2. Lineage (NCBI taxonomy): Eukaryota > Metazoa > Chordata > Mammalia > Chiroptera > Phyllostomidae > Phyllostomus > Phyllostomus discolor. Next base: position 101,140,189 of record NC_040910.2, on the reverse strand, counting down.
TCAAAGTAACCCTAGGAGGTAGGTCCTCTGATTGTCCCTGTTTTTCAGAAGTGAACATGGAGGCACAGAGTGATGCTAAAGCCATACACACAAGATCAGGGAGCCACAGGACCGCAGGAAAGCAACAATTTAAGGGACTCAGAAAGCCACCACCTGGATGATGCCAGAACCCTGCCTGTCCCCTTCCCCTCAGGTACATGTGCACACACGCGCACGCTATGCCGGGGTGTCTGCTGGCTCTCCAGAAACCTGTGCAGAGAGGACTGTCCGGGAACACAAGTCTTCCCATTTTACAGATAAGGAGACTGAGCTCCGGAGATGCACGTGACCTTTCCAAGGATCTATTCCCAGAGAGTCTTGCTAGGTCCCTCTCAGGTCTCAGTGACTCATCAGCCCCCACAGAGCTGTGCATGGTGGGAGTGGGTGTGAGCCCCTTGAAAACAGACCCTGTTCCGGTCCTATCCATCTCAGTACTTGGAGCGGCATCTCTCCCATGTGGCTCAGTGGCCACTCCGGGACACAGTGGGCACAGTGGCCACTGTGTCAATGACCTTTCCCCACCCACCTCGTCTAAAGTGCCTCCCAGAGCTGCAGGTTCAGCGGGAGCTCTGTAGCAATTGCTGGGACCGGAGAATTAGACCCAAGGGCCTGAGGGTAGGGCTTGGCGGGGCGGGGATAAGGGGAGGGGGCGGAGTGAGGGGCGGGGGAAACTTCTGGCCCGCCCACTGCATCCCAGGATGCCCTGCGATTGACTGCTTCGGTCTTCTTCGCCGCCGCAGCAGAGCATTGGGCGGATGGACTCCTTGTGCGGCTCCGGGGAGCTCGGCTCCAAGTTCTGGGTAAGGAGGAGTCCCAGGACCGAGGTCACGCACCAGTGAGCCCCTGAAAAGGCACCGGGGAGGGGGCCATGCGATACCGGGAGGGGGTCATCTCGCGCCCAGAGCCGGGTGGCTAGAGGCAGGCGGGAACCGACCTGCCCTGCCCTTCCTCCGTAGCGTGAAGGAGCTGGGAAAAGACTCCCTAGGTCCTCCCGACACAGCCAGTGGCGTCCCAGGAATCGGAAGATGCTCCCGCTTGCTGCCTGGCCCCGGCCCCTCTCTGGGGCTGACCGCAGGGTGCAGAAGGGGCGTTCCCCATTAACTGCAGGCTCAGTTAAGCACTCCTACAGCTCCCCTGTGGTCCAGGGCACCCGGAGTTGTTCAGCCAGGTACTCTTGGAGGTTTGTTCCGCTGGACTCTGCTGTCTTTTGAAAGGGTCCCTGCCACCTTCTTTTCTGGGAACAAAGGCAACAGGAGAGCAGGTGGCCCTCACTGCCCTGGCCTTAGGAGGGAGAGGCAGACCTCACTCTGGAGGCAGGCCCCTACGGGTACAAGGATCCCAGAATTCCCTGGCGTGGAAGAAGAGGGGCCACATATTGACCTGACAAGCTTAGGGGAGGCGTGCAAGGCAGCCTTACAAACTCTGAGACTTAAAGTGACCACAATGGATGGTCTAAAATGAAAACTTATTAACTAAAAGCAGTTCATGGCGGATAGTCATGGTCCTGGACCGGTATTTTTTCCTAACAAAGGTCAACCTTTAACTAAGCCTGTCTGTTGTCTTTTCACATCTATGGTAACATAGCTTTGGAATGTTAGGGTAACTTCCCTCTTTCCCCCCAAACCCCTTGGGCACAAGCTGAGACCACAAATCCCCCTCATTGTTATTGTTATGTTAATTGTTGATTGTTAACTATCCTTTACCCACCTATGTAAAAGAAGTATGTGTGCATCATTTTACCTTTTATCCAATCCCAGAGGTCCCCCCCCCACCTTTGCTTTCTCCCACCTCCCTAATCTGTCACCAGTGGACTTCATGTAACCCCCTTGTGGCTTCTCTTTTGATTCTAATGTATAAAGTAAGTTGCTAAACTGCCATTCCGCGGAGCATTTCTCAGTCCGTTGAGATGTTGCTTCCTGGCGATTGTTGTCAGTTTGGTTCAAATAAACTCACCAAAAAAATTCTCTGCAGGTTTGAATGTTTCTTACGGACTGATACACCCAACCCCCTTTCTCAGACATCAGGGTGCTTTCCAGGTTGCCCACTGCAGCCCCCGGCGCAGCTCAGGTGCACTGGCTGTGGGCAGCCCCAGAGCCTTCCTGCAGTTTTCAGAACCTCCTCCCAGCAGCTGCCTTGATTCCATGGCAGCCCGGGGAGGCAAGTGGTAGTGTCTCCATTTCACAGATAGGCTCAGACTTAAAAGGCTTGTCTGTGGTCCTCCCGCATAGGCTGGTCCCGAATCCAGGGCCTCGAGTATTTGTACATATGTGCTTAGCGTGTGTGTGCCCATGATGTGTTACCCACGGGTGTGTACATGTGTGTATGCACACCAGTGTTTCAGCAGTCAGAAACCCCGCTCATGGGCTGTGTTTGGAATGGGCCGTGAGGGTTACATGGATTTTTGAAACCCGGGGTAATGGAGCACCTGTAAAAAAGTATCTTTGGGAAATTTCTCTTTTTCTCTGGGTGACTAAAGGGTTAATCAGATTGTGTAAAGTTTTTGAAGCTTCCCTCTTGCCCAGCCCCGAGTCAACACCATCCATCATCCATCCTGGACTGGTTACTGGTCACCAGAATCTGGAGGTTGCACCTTTTGCTCATGAGTATACAGTTGACCCGTGAACAATGCGGGGGTCAGTGGTATCCACCGCCCATGCGGTTGAAAATCTGTGCATAACTTAAGTCATCTTCCAAATACATGAATTTCCAACTGCCAGGTGATCCTCAGACAATGTGGGTTTGAACTGCACCATTCAATTGAATTGAGTGGGTCAAGTGAAAATAATCTATCAGTGGACCCATGAAGTTCAAACCCACATTATTCAAGGGTCAACTGTATTTTCTTTCACTGTCCACTTGAGCCTGGCTGGTGTGTGGCTGTGGCATGGCCATGATATCTGGGAGACCAAACAGAGGGCTTGTGCATCAAGGGGGCAGATGTGTCCAAGTGCAAGGGCCCTCTCTTCCTGGGTGGACAGTTGACCCTGAGCGCTTAGGACTGTACAGAGACAGGCTTCGAGGAACTTGGAGTTGGGATACTCAGGGTCCCCTTCTTGTTCCAAGCTGAGATTTCTTTTGGCTCCACCCTTCATGATATTGGAGAAGTCAAGAATGTCAGAGCGTGGGAGCTTGGAGGAGTTCGCCCAACCCCTCATGGTGGACCTGGGGAAACCAAGGGCCGGGGAGGGAATGGGCTTGTCAAGGTCGCACAACAATCAGTTGCAGGGTGCTGGGCTGGAAAGCGGGATGCCCGAGATGTGGTTCCAACTTTGCCATTGCCTGACTGCACCATCGGGCTTCTGGGCACCCTTGTCCCTGAACTTCGTGTGGCTCGTGAGCTGCTACCTCCTCTGAGGACCTCAGGGTCCGTGGGAGTCGACGCATCTATATTAGGTCTCAGCGATGTAGTCCATGTGGGGTGTCTGCTTGGATAACTCAAGGGGCCAGGAAGGTTCCTCTTCCTCTCCCCTGTCTCTACACACCCTCCATCTTCCGATTATCTTCTTGGCTCTTGAAAGTTGTTCCAGGCTGCACCCAGTGTGGCCCGTAACTCGGGGTGGGGTAGTTAGAAAGCAGGAAGGTTCCCAGCTCATCCCGGGAGGTTTGCACAGCTGAGACGAGGGAGGAGCTGGGGCCGGCAGGCTGGAGCTAGAGCCTCAGTTCTAGCTCAGTTCCCCAAAAGGCCTGGAACTTGGGGCTACTCTTTCAGTGGTGTGCTAGTTTGCATTTCATTTGCATTGTATGTGATTCAGGTATACCTGCCCCTGAATCTTTTATCTTAGGAGCCTGTGGTTGACCTACCTTGTGGGAAGTAGTTTAGGGCAGCCAGGAAGTTCCTGAGCCTGGAGTGAAAAAGTGGGATGGGGTGAAGGGGGGTGGGGGGGGAGGCGTGGTTTAGGCCCCTCTGAGCCACTTGGCTACCAAGTCTTTTCATGAACTTAGTCTTACAGCCACAGTTTCTCCACCTGGGAAATGGGGGAATAAGCCATTTCCCAGCCGCCTCACAAGATTCTTGCGGAGATCAAAGGAGACAGAGAATGTGAAACGATACTGACAGCTGAAAAATTATGGCTGACGGGTCAGGCTGTTCCTGGGAAGAGAAGTGAAGAGAAAGAGAAATGAGGTTAGAAAGGGGTGTCAAATCTGGCAAGACCTATGAGAAAGGGGCTGGCTGGGCCGTTGGGTCAGGGGCTCCCTTTCCAGCTACTTGGTGGGGATTTTGTAACTTCAACCCCCGATGAACCTGAGGGTAGCAGGCTTGAGGGGACCCGTGACCCCTGGACATGTGTACACACACACTGTGTACCAGATGAATGATTTAGCTAATTTTTTTTTTAATCTTTCTCTCATCTCTACCTGGTCTGGGTCAGATTACCAACATCTTTGAGCCAGACTTGGGAGTAGAAATAAATTCCAAAAGAATAAACTATGACCAAACTGCCCAGGGCCCATAAAGCTAGGGATACCTCTAGAACCAAGGAGATGGGGTGTTCCTTTACTGCACCCTGTTGTCCCTTGCCTGGAGGGTTGCTCTCTGTTCTGAGCAGCACCCAGGCGGTGAAGACAGGGTATAGAGAAGGGCCCAGGGCTGCTACCGTCAGGACGTCCTGACCTGTTGCAGAATCAGCCTTGATCTGAGGGCCCCAGGAAGCTCCCGGGAGGCTGGTGATGGCTCAGAAATCGGAAGGTCCTGCCCAGGAGAGCCGTTTAGAAATGGCAGTGATTGCCTGATGAGTAGTGAGCTCCCCCATCACTGGGGGTATGCAAGCACATGGTTAGTGACCACTTGGTAGGGATGGTGGAGAGATGATTCAAATCAAGGAAGGAGTTGGGGGTCCCACTCTGAAGTTCTGTGGCCACCTAGGGAGAGGGAAGATGTGGCCAGTGGGAAGTTGGCTGGGCCCTCCTCTGATTTTCCAGACCTCCCTTCCCCTGGTGCTCTCCTCACTTTAGACTTGGAATTTACCTAGTGGCAGCTCTTAGTAGAAGCCTGTGGATCTCTCACTGCTCAGGTGCCAGCACCTCCACTGCTCCCTGGACTGCTTACTCACCCTGGGTTGGGGCCGAGCCCTAGTCCCTCAGAGGCTCAGCTCCCCGAGTCTCCTGCTCTGCTCTGACCTGCCCTGTTCTGTCACTCACTAGCCGTGTGACGGAGCAAATCTGTCTCTGGGCTCCAGCTGAATTTAGGTGGGCTCTGGGACCCTGTTCAGGTCTAGTTGCCCCGTTTGGGAGTCTGGGCCTCAGGCTTGGGGAGGGGGGCTGGCAAAGCCGGGACCAGGGCCTTCTGAACTCTCTGGCTCCTGGGTATCACCGCCTTCCCAGGCTCTTCCTCCTGGCTTGCTTCCTAGCTTGAGTAGGTGACCACTGGAAACTTATGAGTAATGGATAAGACTCTGATGTTGAAACCGGAAAAGACACCACCTGTCATGTGCCAAACCCCATAGGCAGAGACAGGGATTGAATATGGGCCCTTTATTCTCAGATGGCCGGCGATGTGAGAAGATGGTCGGTTCATACCCGAATGCAGGGGTGTCAAACTCATTTTCACTGGGGGCCATATCAGCCTGGCAGTTGCCTGCAAAGGGCCACATGTAATTTCACAACTGTATACATGTAACTGCTCCTTAACAGCTGAGCAAGAGTTCAGCGCTGCCCCTGAGTAGAAACAGGGTGGGCCCTCGGGCCTTGTGTTTTGCACCTGTGCTCTAATGGACCCATCTTACGTTTTCTTTCTAAGCCAGCGTTTTTATGACAGGAACAAAGTGTGGTGAGGGGTTTTGAAATTCAGGGACAATTAGATTAAAAACTGCAGTATGGTTGCCCTGGGCAGTTAACTGTTCCCAGGGGTGGGTGGTCCTCTCTCGCTCCCTGGAACACAAAGGCCCAGATGCCCCCACTTGTCCCCAGGCGGCAATCTTTAGCGGTGCCCCAGGAGGTCGGCTGTTTTCCCAGGAGCCAGGAGGGGCGGGCCTTATCTGTAGTTTCTGAAACAAAAGCTTTAACAAATGCATTCCTTACTAGACTTATAACTATTTACCTTAAACTCTGATTTCCCAACTCTTGAGTCCCCTATCAATTGCAACGCACGTTGGTTCTCGAATAAACACGGCGACACCCGAAGCTATGGGAAGCTGGCAGTGGCAGGCCCCTGAGGTAGCCAGTGGGCACCCAGGCTCCTCCATCAGGAACCAGTCCTTCCTGCCAGGCCAGGGCCCTTAGAGCCTCCTTCCTCTGGCCCATCTGGGGACAGCGAAGTTGGTGCTGGATGCCTTTAACCTCTGAGCTCCTGGCTCCTGGCGGGAGGATCTGGCCCCTGTCCTCCTGGGCTGGCTCCTTCCCACCCTGCTGCTCTCGCGTCTCACAGAAGGAAGTGAGGGGACTTTGCCAAGCCCACCTGCTGGCTCCCAGTGGGGACTGCCGGCTCACCCACCCAGGAGGCAGGGTCGCAGTGCCTGGGCTGTACCCACCCTGCCCTGCTGGGACTGTCCCAGAAGCAACAGGCAGAGTCAGATCCCTGGAAAGGGCTGAGACCTGGGTGTGCCGCTGCTGGGTGGCAGGGCCTCTCCCTCTTTGACTCTTTGACTGGGGCTCATTCCCACAGGGCTTGGTGCTGGGGGAGGGGACTGATGGGAGCTTACTCCTCAGTTGGATTTCTCCTCCTAAGTGATTAGTCCAAGGGTTCCCAGAACCTCAGCCACTGTTACTCTGGGGCGGCATGGCAGCCCCTTTGCCTCAGCTCTCTGAGAAGAGCCTAAGCAAGGAGGCGCTTGTGGGCGGGTGGGCTGCAAGGCTGAAAGGAGATTTTTCATGTTTCTTGTGACCTGGACACGTATGTCCCATCCCCAAGGTGGGGTGTCCTGCTAGAGCCCTGCAGGGTATAGAGAAAAGAACTCTGTGGTTTGGGGTGGGCACTCTGGAGCCAGACTGCCCAGGTTCGAGTCCTCACATCAGCCCACTCGTGGGCTGGGGCTGGTCACTTTCCAGCCATGAGTCTCAGCTGTCATGAACATTAAGTGATAATACTGGGCCCTGGCCGGGTGGCTCAGCTGGGCAGAGCATCGTTGCGAGCGCCAAAAGTTTGGGGGTTTGACCCCTGGTCAGGGCACACGGCTAGGCTGCATGTTTGATCCCCCAGTCAGGGTGCGCATGGGAGCAACCAATCAATGTTTCTCTCACGTCCGTGTTTCCCTCTCCCTTCCTCTCCCTCTAAAAATCAATCCTCAGGTGAAGGGGAAAAAAAAAGATAATCCTGGAACAATGCGGTGCTGAAATAACCGAAGTTGTGGGCTGGCCTGTGTGCTCCAGGCTGGCCCCCACCCCCACCCCTGGCCCCCAGGCCCTTCCTTCCAAAGGCCGCTGTTTCAGCCCCCTTCTTGGGGAGGTCAGTGTAGGTCAGTGAGTGGGAGCTGGGCCTTGCCCCTTCTGCACCTCCATTTCCGCTGAAATAAACGAGCATGTCATGAGCGTGTCCCTTCTCCCCTTCTCCCCACCCTGAAGAATTGAGGAAGTCATTACTCTTATGTCAACAAGTCTGGGGTGGCTGGGAAGCTGCGAGGTCACTGACAGAGCCGAGGCCTCGCTGGGGCAAAGGGACCTCGGGCCCTCACTCCCACCTGCCTTTGCGTGGGTCTGCAGGGATTTTAGCCTTCATGCCGTGAGGTCCTTTGCGGGCACCAGAACTTACCGGATCCATCCAGCTGTTTAATCCCATTACTCAGGAAGCTGTTGTTGCTGTGGGAGCTGTGCAGGTGACAGCTGTGGGAACTGTGCGGGTGAGGGAGAAGACTGGGGGAAATGAGGTCAGAGAGGTGCGGGGAGGCAGGTAATGAGGGTGTCACGGGCCACGTGGGGACTTCGGCTTTCACTGAATGAGCTTTGAACTGGTGCAGGAACAAGGGAGCGTGGTCTGGCTTAGATTTCATTAAGATCTGCCTCTCGCCTCTGCGCTGGGAAAAGATTGCCAGGGCAAGTGGCAGGCGTGGCAGCAGGAAGACCGGGGCAGGGAAGTACAGGTGGGAGAACAGGGCACGGAGAAGTGGTAGGATGCTGTGTCCATCAAGGAGAACGAGCTGAGGTTGCCTTTTTGTAGATAAGAACGGTTGAAAGTAGCACTCTCGTCTAGCTCCGCCTGATCATGTGAAGGCAGAGGGATCGGGGTTGGAAGGAGGGTTGGATGTGGCGTGTGAGAGACAGAGAAGAATTAAGGATGACTCCAAGGATTCTGGCCTGGGAGAGGGAGAGAGTTGCCATCCATCAAGGCGGGCAGGCTGGAGAGGAGAGGAGGGGGTGGGTGGGCGTTCTGTGCTGGGCCTGCCGTGCAGGTCCTGTCCCGTGGGCATCCTAGCTCTAGAATAAGTAGTCTAGGGACGTGGGCATGGCTGGTGCCCGCTGCCTCCCGCAGAGGGCTCGGCCCAGTGGAGACGTGCGTGTCTGAAGGAAAGAAGCCAGGGCTGGACTTCCCAGCAGGTCAAAGCGGCCACCCGAGTCCTCACACCCCCGTCTCTTAATTTTTTTTAAAGATTTTATTTATTTCTGTTTAGAGAGGAGAAGGGAGGAAGAGAAACATTGATCAGTTGGCTCTCAGTTGTTTATATTTTCCGAGCTTTCTATAAAGAACATCTAATTCTTTGCAAAAAAAAGGGAAGAAAGATTAGTTGATTGCGGGTCTTGGAGGCAACAATCTTAGTAAAATATGTGTTTGAATGTATTCCCCCATCTTTTCCAAAAAAGTTCTTAGGTAGAGTTATAGTCAAAGACAAGGGAGGGGTGGCTTGTCTGGACTCACGGGGTCCCCAGGACGCCAGGCTTTTGGTGCAGGACCAGGACAGCTGCACACAGACTGAGGCAGCTGGCGCCCGAGGCTCGGCGACTTACAAAGCTCTCCCCATCCTGTTGTGCCTCGGAGCTTACACCCCCGGTGAGGTGGGTGGGGTGAGGGATGACCTGCCCCGTTTTCAAACAGAGGCATGAAATCTCAGGGAGGCTTTCTGTCCCTTCCTGGAAGAGGCGTAGAGAGGAAGTGGCCTCTTCACCCATGTGCACATATTGTTTTGATAAAATAAAAAATTACTTTACACAAAAAAGAGTAGGAAACTAGAATGACAGAAAGCAGACCAGTGGCTGCCCAGGCAGGACGGGCTGTGCAGGGCACGGGGAGCTCCGGGAATGATGGACACACTCGGCCCCTTTCCGTGCCCGTGGTTTTGCAGGCGTGTGCAACCGTCACCCCATTGGATCGTGCGCTTTAAGTGGGTGCAGTTTGTTGTGCTTAAATCACACTGCAGTTGAGAGAGAGAGAGAGAATATAGGGAGACGGGGATAGCCATGTCCTCCGAGGAGAGCTCACACCTGGAACCACACCTGCTCGTTTGCCCACTTACCCTCTGACCCCGTGGCGCGTGGAGCGTCTCTCCGGCCTAGCCACTTCCCTTGAGGGAGAGCCCGGTTCTGCAGCAGGCGGCCACAGCACTGATTTGTGCCCTCTGTCCCCAGGACTCCAATCTGTCGGTGTACACAGACAACCCAGACCTCACTCCATGCTTCCAGAACTCCGTGCTGGCCTGGACCCCCTGCATCTACCTGTGGGCCACCCTGCCCTGCTACCTGCTCTACCTTCGGAGCCGCCACCGAGGCTACATCGTCCTCTCCCACCTCTCCAGGCTCAAGACGGTCAGGGGCCCAGGGCTTACCTTGGGGTGGGGCTGGGACTGAAAGGTGGGGGTGGGGTGGGGGTGCTTTTCTTAATGAGTCCCTTCCCCCACCCTCAGCAGCTGGACAAGGTTCCTTAGCCTCACCAGCAGGCCCTGGGGCCATGGCAGCTTGCCAGCTGGGTTTGCAGCCAACTGAAGCATTCCCTTCTTGGGGAGGTGCAAGCAAATTTTCCATCAAGGTTCTCCCACCCTTGAGAAGCTTCTCGCCAGCGCCCAGCCCAGCTCTCAGGGCCAGGCTTGGGCAGGTCTGGCAGCCTCAGGAGCAGGAAGGGACTGTCCCTTCCTCTGGGGACAGACCCTCTAACATGCACCTTGTCTGTAGGCCGTGGGCGTCCTGCTGTGGTGCGTCTCCTGGGCCGACCTCTTCTACTCCCTGCATGGCCTGGCCCACGGCCGGGCCCCTGCCCCCATCTACTTCGTCACCCCCTTGGTGGTGGGGGTCACCATGGTCAGTGTGGGACCCGGGAAGCTGAGTGGGGGAGGGTCTCCCATGGGTGTGGGATGGTGATGGGGGACCCATGGGCTCGGAGGAGAAGACTGGGCACCTCAGCGATGGGAAGGAGATGGGGGTGACCCCACAGACATCCGGCCGCATGGGATGGGGAGGAACGGGGGCACGGCCAGAGGTGCGTGCGCTGGCCCAGCTTCCCCCGCCCTCCCTGCACAGCTGCTGGCCACCCTGCTGGTCCAGTGTGAGCGGCTGAAGGGGGTGCAGTCCTCGGGGATCCTCATCATCTTCTGGTTCCTGTGCGTGCTCTGTGCCATCATCCCCTTCCGCTCCAAGATCCTTTCGGCTATGGCAACGGTAAGGGGGAAGGGGCACCTGCCTAGTCCAGCCCCATGCACGGGGTAACCTCAGGGCTCGAGGTCACTGCTGGGTCCCAGGCTCCTCCCCTCTGCCCCTCCCAAGGTTCAGTTGTGGTGTTCTCTCCTGGCTGTATCTCTGCCGGGAAGCAGAGTGGGGCGGGGGTGGGGGGAGTGCTCAGGCTGAGCACCAGTGTAGTTCCGGAGAATGGGGCCATTGTTGGATGTTTGCAGGAGTGCAGGGGGCTTTCCATAGCCACCCCCAACTGCAGGGTCTGACGGGGTTGCCCAAGGTCTGTAGTGAACATGTGTTTGCAGACATGCATGGGTAGGTCTGGCTCACCTGGACTTTCCATGATGTCATTTTGCCCGCCCTTCTCACCTTCCTCGGTTCCCAGCCTTCCTTTTGATCTGTGGTGAGGCTGATAGTGGGTGGTGGGAACACTGGGGGTCAGTCCAGCGTCTCCCCATTTCTCCATCTCAAGGGGAGGTAGTCAGATAGACTCATGAGAGCCGAGGCTTGGGATAGTCCACTTATTCTGTGTGATCCTGGGCAAATTCCTTAGTGTTTTGGAGCCTCATGTCCTCAGGTGCAAACTGGGCGTCAGAGATTTCCTACCTCGCAGGGGTGACAAGGAGGGTCAGACCAGGCAATGAAGGCAAGCCCTCAGCACAGTGCCCGATGCAGGGCAAGTCCCCCCGGGACAGTGGCCTCCTTATGGCCCACCCCGCTCCAAGGAGCCTGAGGTTCTGACACTTTTCCCCGTGGTCCCTGCAGGGTGAGATTGCGGACCCCTTCCGATTCACCACCTTCTACGTCTACTCCGCCCTGGTGCTCCTTGCCTTCGTCCTGTCCTGCTTCAGGGAGAGGCCGCCGCTATTCTCCCCGAAGAACTCGGACTCGGTGAGTTTCCCACGGAGGCCGCTGGGAATGGAGGCTCCACGCCCACCCCTCGGCTGGCCCTCACCTGCATTCCCAGGTCATCTCCACAGCGTGCCCCCTGGAGCTCGCAGCTGGAAGGCAAGAGGGCCTCCTCCCTCTGCTCTGCCTTGAGAGGGGGTGGGCATTCCCGATTTCTCCCTTTCCACTCTCACCTTCTAGAACCCCTGCCCAGAGGCTGACGCTGGCTTCTTCTCCCGCCTGACCTTCTGGTGGTTCACAAAGTGAGTTGGCTCTTCCTCCAGCCTGGGCCAGAGGGAGGGGTCCGGGAGATGGGGGTAAGGGGAGGAGGGGGAGCAGGCTGGAAGTTTGGGGGCCTGAGGAGCTGGGCCTGGCTGGCCCCTCTGCTGCAAACCCCAGCCCCAGTGGCCATGGGGCGAGAGAGGATGGAGAAACTTAGGCTGGAGGCTGAGTGCAAGGGCCGGGCAAGGCCCAGCCCTGACCCCAGGCCAGCCCTGTGTCTAGCAGGTGGTGCGCAGAGGCCCAGGGGCTAGAAGAAACCCGTAATTAGTTCTACACTCTTCTGTCACCTCCTTGGCCACCTGTCAGAGAGGCTTGGGCAGGATAATTGTGTGTCTGACCTGGGTGACAGCTCAGTAACTGTGCTGCACATACTGAAGAGGGCCCCAGCCCGTGTGAATTTCATTGCTAGGGCCCAGGGGTCAGTGGGGCATCAGGGGAAGAGGGAAAGAAGGGGCCTGAGATGGGAACTTGGGGTGGGAGGCAGTGGCCTTCAGCCTGTTCTCACATGGCAAATAAAGGAGACCTCTCCCTTGGCCGCAGCACCCTAGGGAGACCTTCCTTTCTGGAGACCTTTGTTCCAGCTCCAGGCCACTAAACTCTGACTCCCATTTGGGGCCATCTGCCTGCCTCAGGTTGGCCATTCTCGGCTACCGGCGTCCTCTGGAAGAGCGAGACCTCTGGTCCCTGAACAAGGAGGACTCCTCCGAGGTGGTGGTGCAGAGGCTGCTGGAGACCTGGAAGAAGCAGCAAAAGCAGGCAGCACGGTGAGGGTCCCCCGGTGCCCACGCCTCTCTACCCAGCCCCTTCATGCACCTAGGTCTCCTGCAGAGGAGGCTGCTGACTGAGGAGGGCTCCAGGGCTGGGGGTAGGGAGAAGAGCAGGTGCAGGGGGTCCTGAGGTGGGAGGCTCAGGCCTGGGTGAGGCCAGCTCTCTCCAGCTGCCCTGAGGCCGGAGGACGGCTGCTGCTTTTGCAGCGCTTACTCCACCCGAGGCGTGGCCCTGAGCACGGAGTGAACTCGGTCTCCAACCCCCTACAGTGTATACCCTGCTGTCCCCTTGTTGTAGAAGGGGACATAGACATTCAGTGTGTACCCAAAGTCCCCCAGTTGGGGGTGGCACAGCTGGAATTCACACCCAGTTGTCTGGCTCCCCTGCTCTTACCCTGCACCACCTTGCCCAGCGTGGAGGTAGATTCCAGGGACGCCCCTTGGCGGGGGGCAGGGTCTCTAGTCCTGCCTCGTCCTGTTTGAAGGCAGCGGCTGGAGCAGACAACCCTCCAGCCGAGGGGCCTTCCCCCGGGCAGCCCCCCATCAGGGACCCCATCTCCGGCTCACTGCCAGCCATGAGAGACAGGGCTCTGAGTCCTCCTCTCCTCCACCTCCGACCCTGGGGCTGAGCCCCCCACCAACCCAGGGCCCGGGACTCCGGTGCTTTTTCAGTCAGGAGTCCCTGACACCAGCCGGCTTTCAGAGGAGCCTGGCACTTGGGTTTGGTCAACAGCGCCTTCGCTTCCATAACGTGGAGCCTCTGGGAAGCCCCGTAGCTCCCCAGTCTGCCTGGGCACCCCTTCTCTGGCCCTCCACATCGCCTCTACCCCCTCCCTGCACAGCTCCCCGTGACGAGGCTGCTAGCCTTCCCTGCCCGTGTGTCCCTTCCCTCTCCACATCCTCCCTGGGCAGGCCAGGGCAAGCCAGTGGTGGGGCATTGCTGGGTTATAGTCCTCAGATGTCAGTTAGACACGGCTTACATACCCTCTGGCACCTGAGGACAGTATCTCTTGCGGCATTCACCTGGAAAGTCATGTTGTCCATCCCCCCGGCCCCGGCCCCCAGTCCTGAGAGCCCAGAAAGCAGCGCCCCTCTCCTCCCCACCCATCCCAGGCACTTGGCTGCACGGGGCCCATTACCTACTGCTCCTTCCTCCCCGACCAGACACAGGGTCGCAGGGGCATCCGGGAAGACAGTCTCCGGTGAGGATGAGGGGCTGCTGGGGAGCCGGCCCAGGCCCCGGGAGCCGTCCTTCCTGAAGGCCCTGCTGGTCACCTTCGGCCCGGGTTTCCTCATCAGCACGTGCTTCATGCTGGTCCAGGACCTGCTGTCCTTCGTCAATCCCCAGCTGCTCAGGTCTCCGCACGCTCCCTCTCGCTGCAGCCCTTCCCTGGGCGGGCGGTGGCTGGCTGTCCCTGAGGGCTGAGCCCAGAGGAGGGGATGACGAGTAGTGAAGAGAGCCCCGGACCAGGAACCGAAGGGACTCTCTCCACTCTCTGTGTGCCCTCGGGCAGTGGCAATGGCTCTGCACCTCAGCTTCCCCAGTCACATCCAACTTGTCTTTACCATGCTGTGTGCCAGGCTTCCTTGTGGATGTGTTAAACAAACATTTTTTCTTTTTTTTTAATTAATTAATTTATTTTTAGAGAGAGGGGAGATAAGGGAGATGGAGAGGGAGAGAAACATCAATGGGTGGTTTCCTCTTGCGTGCCCTCCACTGGGGACCTAGCCCGAAACCCAGGCATATGCCCTGACTGGGAATCGAACTAGTGACCTATTGGTTCACAGGCCCACGCTCAATCCACTGAGCTATACCAGCCAGAGCACAAACATTCTTTCTTTAAATCCCACAGAGAAGTGTCCCTACTCCCATTTTACAAACAAGGAAGCAGAAAAACTAAATTAAAAAATAAAAATAAAAACAAGCGAGGAAGCAGCAACTCAGAAAGGTGAAGTGACTTGTGGGGGAAACCAATGAGTCAGTCCATCAGGGTGCAGTGCAGGTGGAGGTGCACTCAGGTGTCTGGACCCCAGGAGGGGCACAGAAGCCAGTGTGGGAAAGAGCAGGTATGTTTGCCAGCCAGGGAGGGTATAAAAATTGGGAGCACAAGCAGGGGTTAGTTAACCAGGGGAGGAAGGAGGGAAAGGTGCAGCCGAGCCAGAGTCACAAAGGCCTGAGGCAGCAGGATCCGGGCGATCCAGGCATTCCCGATGGCGGCCGCGATGCTGGAGGGAAGCATGGTCAGAGGGAAGGGCAGAAAGACAAAGGGAGAGGGGGAGAGCGAAGGAAATCCTTGAGAGATTTGCAGCCAGATGGGGCAGCTGGTCTGTATCTTGGAAGGATCCCCTGGCAGTAGTAGGTCAGGGGACAATAGAATAGGTGGCCAGATGAAAGTGGGCCGACCGGGGCAGATGGGAGCCCAGGCCAGGAGTGAGATAGGATTCAGAAGCTACTCTGGAGATGAGGGGTGTGCCAGGAGAGGGAGGGGTCCAGGGTGACTGGAGGACGAAGGATCTTTTGCTGCGATGATGAACTCAGTGGGAGGAGGGGGCTGGGTAACAGACAAGGTAGTGAGTTGAGTCGTGGCCACATGGTTGTATAGCTCAGCTGGGCCCCCCAAGGTGAGACTGCCAGCCAGCTGAAGGTCACATTTCAGAGCCATCGGTGGAAGCCCAGGGTCTCACCCTGTGGCTCAGCTTTGCCATGCAGAGGCTCCAGACAGAGCCCTGGGGAATTCTGATGGGTAGGGGGTAAGCGGAAGCCTGGCGGGGAGCAGCAGAGATGGAGGAGCAGAGCGCTTGCAAGGCGGCCAGTAAAATGGAGCCCGAGCAAGGCCACGTGGGGTTGGTTGGTGACTTTGCCAAGAACAGAGACTGGGACCGAGGGAAAGGCCCTGAGAGCAGGGGGTCTACAGGGGAGACAGGGGCCGTGGAGGTCTAGAAACTTCCTGTACAGAAAGATGCATTCATTTCCTGTGGCTGCGGCAACAAATTACCATACAATGGGTGGCCTGAAACAACAGCAGTTTATTCTCTCCAGCTGTGGAGGCCAGAAGGCTGAAATCAAGGTGTCGGTGGGGTCGGTTCCTTCTAGAAGTTCTGAGTGAGAATCTGTCCCTTGCCCCCTAGCTTCTGGGGGTTGCTGGCACTCCTTGGTGTTCCTCAGTCTGTAGACGCAGCACTCCTGTCTCTGCCTCTTCCTCCTCCTCCTCCTCACAGCCCTTTCATGAGTGTATCTGTGTTTCTGTGCAAGCCTCTCCTTACAAGGACAGCAGCCATCGGATTAGGGCCCACCCTCGTGATCTCATCTTAACTTGATTCTGTCTGCACAGACCTTCTTTCCAAATAAGATCACATTCACAGGTACCAGGGCTTAGGACTTGAATATATGGTTTTGGGAGACACGTCCAGCCCTCAGAAGGAGAGGCCTGGCTGTGGCTATGGAGGTAGATCCCCATGGTCAAGGGGAGGTGTGTCCCATCGTGGAAGAGAATTAATTGGTCACGTCAAAGGGAAAGGTACAGGGCTGCCAGCAGAGATGAAGGTATTGAAGACCAGGAGAAAGGGGGGCGATGATGGAGCATGTTCCCGAGGAGGTGGATGGGATGCAGAGCTTAGCGGGGCAGGGGCAGGCTGGGGGAGCTGCTCCCTCTCTCCTGAGGCAGCAGAGAGGGAAGAAGGCAAGTGTTGGAAGGAAAGTGTGTGGTCGGTGGGGGGTTTGTAACAGGTGAGTTAAGTGGGAGGACTCAGTGGGCAGCCGCTCAGAAGGTAAGAGAAGAGAGGTGAAGCGGGTGGTGGAAGAGGAGGTGACGTAGGGCCCGGGGGCAGGTCACCAGTTAGCACTGGCGCCGGCTGATGTTGGAGAGGATGGGTTTGAGGGGTGAGAGCCTGTGTGGTCAGGCAGGACACTCAGCCCTCAGCAGCCTGGGAGAAGGCACAGGAAGTTCTAACCAAGAAACATGTAGCATCACTTCCTGCCGTGTGGTCTAAGCAGGCAAGAAAGGCAGGCAGATGAGGCTGGTGGTGAGAGAGCCAGAAGGGAGGTGTAGCCGGGGGCGTGGCAGACAGAAAAGGAGGTGAAGGCAGAAGGGAGCCAGGAGGGAGGGTCAGGGTCTTGAGGCAACAGTGGGCTGGGTCCCCCTGGGTGGGGGCCGGGAGGAGGGTTAGCAGCTGCCACCCGCCCCCTGAGAGGTTTCAGGGGAGGGGGCAGAGTGGAGGCCGAGGGTGAAAGGGGAGGGAAGCAGGAGAGGGAGCAGCCTGAGGAGCCCCCCCTCACACCTTCATGCCTCTCTCCTGCCCTTGCAGCGTCCTGATCAAATTTATTTCAAACCCCATGGCCCCCAACTGGTGGGGCTTCCTGGTGGCCGGGCTGATGTTCACGTGCTCCATGATGCAGACGCTATTCTTGCACCAGGCTAACCGTTACATCTTTGTGATGGGGTTGAGGCTTCGTACGGGGATCATAGGTGTCATCTACAGGAAGGTCAGCTGGAGCAGGGCTTGGCGGGGCCAGGGAGGCTGGCCCTGGGGAGCTTTGGAGAGTGTCACTGGCCCAGTTCGTCACCCACTGTCTACCTGCAGGCTCTGGTCATCAGCAATTCAGTCAGGCGTGAGTCCACCGTGGGGGAAATTGTCAACCTCATGTCAGTGGATGCCCAGCACTTCATGGACCTCACCCCCTTCCTCAACCTGCTGTGGTCAGGGCCATTGCAGATCATCCTGGCCATCTACTTCCTCTGGCAGGTGATTCTCCGGCCCCTTCCTCTGACCTTGACCTTGCTGAGGAAGGGCAAGAGAGGGTTACTACTGGTCAGCAGAGGTGCGGCATCATGGACACAAGAGCTTCCCTAGATGCTGGGGTGGGAGTCAGGACTGCAGGGGTGCTGATGCTGGTGTGTGCAACCGGGTTGTCCCAGCCTGGGGGACTGCCCTTCGCCGAGGTCCCAGGGGAGGAAAGGGGGACTAAGAGGCAGGTGTGTGTGACTGCCCGTCACTGTGTCTGTATTTGCCCTCCTGTGTGTCTGGACACCCCTCCTCGCCTGCCTGTTTGTGCCTGTTTGTGCCTGTTTGCCGTCACTGTCAGATGGCTGGTGGCCTCTGCAGATGTTTTGGTCATTTTGGCTTTCTCTATGTGTCTCCTTTTCGCTGCCTATCTGGCTGATCATTATCGATTGCTTCCTGTCCATCTCCGTGTTTAAGATCGATAAGCCTCTGTCTGTGGGGTTCCATCGATATACACACTGGTTTAATGTGTCCTTTCTGACCACCTGTGCCTCCTCAGAACCTGGGTCCCTCCATCCTGGCAGGAGTCGCTTTCCTGGTCTTGCAGATCCCACTCAATGCAGTTGTGGCCATGAAGATGCGTGCTTTCCAGGTGGGTGCTGTCACAGGTGCACTGTGTCTGCCTGGAGCACCTGGCCAGGTGCCTGGGAAGGGCATTCACTACCCTGGGGCCCCTCGGTTATTTTGTTTACTAACGATGGGTGGCTACAAGCCACTTTCACAAACACTAGCTCACTCTATCCTCACAACAAGGCTGAGAGTGGTTCTTATTTTGCACCTGAGGAACCAATGCCCAGAGAGAGGCATGGCAGTCCAGAATCAGGCAGACTTGGGACTGGAACCTGCATCTTCTGGTCTCTTATGAGTTTCTTCTGCCACACCATGCTGAGTGTGAATAGCCAATCACCTGGTCCCTTTTTTTTTTTGCAAACATTTATTGTCTTCAGTAGCTTCCCACTGTATGCAGAATGAATGACAACGTCCCTAGGTCCATACACCAGGCCCCTGCTTACCTTGTAAGCCCTTACCCCCTGCGGTGTGGCCAAATTTCAGCTGGTCTGGCCTTCTTACTTTTCTGCAAAGTGCTGAGCTCTGCCTACCTCTGGGCCACCACCCACACTGTTCCATGGAATGTTCTTCCCTTCCTTGCGTGCCCAACTCCTTCCCTTGTCCCACCTCCCAACATAAACTCTGATTTCCTAGACTCACAGAATCCTATGGTTTCCCTCAGGATACACACGCTGATTTATTAAGTATTTATTTAAGTAATCGCTCACTTCCTACCTGCCTACCCATCAGACTAGATGCTAGGTGGCATCAAGGTGCTGAATGATGACCGGAGCCTTGTTTGAGTTGGTCACGGCTATCTGCCCCACGCCTGGCATGTGGCCTGGCACACAGTAGGCACTCCATAAGTGGGTTGAATGAATAAATTCATTTGGCGTGCTGCATCATGGATTAGGGTCAGGAAGCTGTCAGTCTAACTGGGGAAGCACATTGTGCCTTAGAGACCCAGGGAAGGGGGCAGGGGATGCTGCCTGGGAGGGACCATGACCCTGGTGCTGAGGTTGAAGCTAGATTTTTGGGGACAAGGGGAGGCTGAGCTGGGCCTTCCAGGCGGAGGTGCGGCACAGGCCCAGAGGGGAGGAGTGGTGAGCAGCCCCGGTGGCTGCAGTGTGTGCCCGTGTGGAAGGTACCAGCCCCCGAGGGTGGCAGTCTGAGGAGGAGAGTGGAGCGTGCCACTGCCACTCTCTCTGCAGGCAAAACAAATGAAGTTCAGGGACTCGCGCGTCAAGCTGATGAGTGAGATCCTGGGTGGCATCAAGGTGCTGAAGCTGTATGCCTGGGAGCCCAGCCTCCTGCAGCAGGTGGAGGGCATCCGGCAGAGTGAGCTCCGGCTGATGCGCCGGGCTGCCTACCTCCACGCCATATCCATCCTCATCTGGAACTGCACCCCCTTCCTGGTGAGGCTCTCCTGCCGGGGCTGGCCTCCCACCTCCCGCCCCCTGCCTCCCACCTGGGCAGCCCGGGTCTCTGGGCCCAGCATACTCCACCCTGACACTCCCACCGCTACGCAGGTGACCCTCATCACCCTCGGGGTGTACGTGTTCGTGGACCCAAACAACGTGCTGGATGCCGAGAAGGCCTTTGTGTCTGTGTCCCTGTTCAATATCTTAAAGAACCCCCTCTGCTCACTGCCCAGTTTAATCAGCAGTCTGACCCAGGTAACCGCAGGTGGGGCTGGGGGTTCTGCTGGAGGAGGGCAGGTGGCTGGGGTTGCTCAGGGTCAGGAGATAATCAAGGAGAGTTACTGGAACCAGGAGAGGGTCACCTGGCATTAAGAAGAATTGTTCAAAGTTGAATAAAGTCATTAGAATCAGGGGTCATTTGGGGTCAGAGGAGGTCAGGTGGGGGTCCCTGAAAACCTGAGTTCTGGAGGCAACCTCCTCTTATCAACCTGGACTCTGTCTTTGGCCATGGATCCAGGAAAGACAGTCCTACAAGGGGCCCCCAAACCAGTGTCTGGGCCTTCAGGAGGCTCCGCCACACCCAGGAAGTTGGGGGCCATCAAGTGTAAGAGGGAACGGAGGGGGATAGAGCATGCACGGCTTCCAGGGCTGACTCATACCCTCCTGCAGACCAGCGTGTCCCTGAAACGGATCCAGCATTTCCTGAGCCAAGATGAACTTGACTCCCAGTGTGTAGAAAGAAAGACCATCACCCCAGGTCCAGACACCGCTACCTGGGCTGCTCTTGCAGCGGCCCCTGCTCCAGAAAATCCTTGTTCCAAGCTTTTAACTTTCCTCTTGTGACCCCTTTTGTTCTTCCTCTTTCATACCTTTAATTCTGTGCCTGCCTTTGTCCTCTCTGGCTCTCTGCTCCCCGCTCCTTCATCCCTCCACCGCTCTCCTTCCTTCCCTCGGCCTCCCCACGCCCCTGTCCCAGGCCTTCCCGCCCCTTTTCCTGGTGCGCCAAGCTTCCCTGCCTTCTCCCCTTGACCCCTTCCCAAGCTTCCCGCCCCTCTCCCTCCTAACCTCCCCCAGGGATCCTGGCCCCCCTGACCCTGTATACCCTGACCCTTCCAGACCATGCTGTCATCATAGAGAATGGCACCTTCACCTGGGCCCAGGACCTGCCCCCAGCCCTGCACAGGTACCAGCTTCCCCTGTGCCTTCCTAGCTGCCTAAAGTGGGTCAAAGTTCAGATCAATAGCAAAACCTGCCCCTAACCCTTACTCCCAAGTCTCTGGCCTGGAAAGCAGGAAGAGACAGCCTCAATTGCCAGGGTGGTATCTGGCAGGGAAAAGGGCTTGGGTCTCCGGGTGGGAGGTTGGGAATCAAAAACCTGACCTGTGTCTTTGACTGGGCTCCTGGTCTCCCAGCTTAGACATCCAGGTGCCGAAGGGGGCACTGGTGGCTGTGGTGGGGCCCGTGGGCTGTGGAAAGTCCTCCCTGGTGTCTGCCCTTCTGGGAGAGATGGAGAAGCTGGAAGGCAAGGTGTATGTGAAGGTGAGAAGGGTAGGGACTCCTGGGAAGGGAAGCTTGGCGAACCCCAAGGTAACTCTGGGCTTCTCCTATGGCCAGGGCTCCGTGGCCTATGTGCCCCAGCAGGCCTGGATCCAGAACTGCACTCTTCAGGAAAATGTGCTATTTGGCAGAACCCTGGACCCCAATCGCTACCAACGGGCCCTGGAGGCCTGTGCGCTGCTGGCCGACCTGGAGGTGCTGCCTGGAAGGGACAAGACAGAGATTGGAGAGAAGGTACATGGTCCCCTCCCATCCTCTGGGGAGTCAGCATACACAGCTGCCCACCGTAACCCAGCCCGGGTTCCTATATGCACTCATTCACACATTCATGTAATACCATGCCCAGCTCTGCGCTAGGCCCTGGGGAAACGGGTCTGTTGCCGGGGGTGGGGGTGCTAAGCCGTGAGCAGGTAGATGCTGAAAAATGTCTGCAGATCAGGCTGAAGGCCTGTGCAGGGACAGGGAGGGCAGTGTAGGCAGGGGAAGTCTACATACGGAAAAGCGTCACTTTGGAGCTACATTGTAACAGCCGAGGAAGAAGGGCTCGTCATTCATCCATTCATTCATTCCTCAGATTTTACTACACACCCACATCCCAGACAATGCTATACAGTAGTGAGTACACGAGTCTTAAAATCTCTGCCTTTTTCTCTCCCTGTCTTTCTCCCTTCCTTTTCCTGTCTCTGAAAGTAATAAATAAAATCTTAAAAAGAAAATGCCCTGACCAGCCTGGCTCAGTTGGTTGAGCATCGCTCCACAAAGGGAAAGGTGTTCGGTGCAATGTCCGGGCAGGGCACTTGCCTGGGTTGTGGGTGTGGTCCCTGGGTAGGGCACTTAGGAGAGACGACCAATTGCTGTTTCTCACATCAGTGTTTCTCCTTCTCTCTTTCTTCCTTCTTTCCTCTCCTCTTAAAAACAACACGTAAATAAAATCTTTAAAATCTCTGCCTTCAGATAGCTTACATTCTAGTGGGGGGGGGATGATAAGCAAGATAAATACATGTGTAGTATATATGAGATAAATGCTAAGGGGGAAAGAATGGAACAGAGAAGGGACATAGGACTGTGCTTAGGGCTGTATTCTGTATTGTTCGGGTGCCTTGGGAAAGCCTCACCGAAGGTTGCAAAGGAGGCAGCGGGCCACTTCTGGGGACACGGAGCCTTGCCTGGGAGAAAGGCCCCATGAGGCAGAGAGAGCAGTAAGTGCAAAGCCCCCGAGGCAGAAGTGTGATTGAGGCATTTAAGGACCAGCTGGGAGGCCAGTATGGCTGGGGCGCAGTGAGCTGGAGGAAGGGGAAGAGCTGAGGCCAGCGAGGTGTCCAGGCAGCCATTTCCCATGCTGCCTTGCAGGCCACTGGAAGAACTGGCTTTACCAAGAAGGATGGAAAGTCTTTGAAGGTGTGAGCTGAGGATGGTGGGTAGACTAGTTAGGAAGGGGCCGGAGGGTACAGGGCAAGGCAGAGCCTGGAAGACCTTGGTTAAGGTTTTGGCATGTACCCTAAAAACCATGAGATATCAGTGGAAGTTTTTGTTTTTTAGTTTACTTATTTGTTTTTAATTGTTGTGACATGTGCACAACAGAATTTACAGTCGTCACCATTTTTAAGCGTGCAGGTCAGGGTGTTGAATACACTCGCGTTGCTGTGCATACAGCCCTCCATAACTCTGCTCAGCTTGCAGAGCTAAACCCGTGTGCCTCTTCAGCAGTAGCTTCCCATCCTCCTCCCTCCCCAGCTCTTGGCAACCACCTTTCTACTTCCTGTCTCTGCGCACTTGACTCCTCCAGGCGCGTCATATAAATGGAATCACATATTGTAGTATCTTTTTTTGGTGACTGGCTTATTTCGCTTAATATAATATCCTCCAGGTTCATTCATGTCATAGCATGAGTCAAAAGTTCTTTCCTTCTTCAGGTTAAATAACGTTCCATTGTGTGTGTAGACCACGCTTTGTTTATCCCCTCGTCAGTGGGCACTTGGGCTGCTTCCACCTTTGAGCTGCTGTGAAGAGGGCAGCTGTGGAGATGGGTGTGCAAACACCTCTTCAAGACCCTGCCTTCAGTTCTTCTGGGCGCATGCCCGGAAGTGGAATTGCTAGATAATACGGTGGTGCTGGGTTTATTTGTTTTCTTTTTTATTTTCTGAGGAACTGCTGTCCTGTTTTCTGCAATGGCTGCACCATTTAAATGCCCACCAGCAGTGCACAAGGGTTCCAACTTCTACACACCCTGGCCAGCACTTGTGGGGGTTTTTTGGGAGTGGGACAGTGTTCATGTTTCTGACAGCAGCCATACTGATGGGTGTGAGGTGGCACCTCATTGAGGTTTGGGTTTGCATTTCCCTGGTGATCAGAGGTCGGGCATCTTTTCATGCGCTTATTGTCCATTGGTGTGGACAATATCCTCAGATAAAGGTCCATTGAGTCCTCTGCCCATTTTGTGGTGGAGTTCAGCATTTTCCTTGTTGAGTTGGAGGAGTTCTTTATATATATACAGCAGGTCCCCAAATAACGTCATTTCATTCAGTGTCAGTGCATTATAATGTGGTGACATGCTGTAGGAACTTAACTCTTATTTATATCAGTTATATCCATTGGTTCCGTTATCCATCATTTAGCTTGAGTCACAATGACTTGCAGTAAGCGAGGACTTACTGCGCTGGACTTGAACCCCTTATCAGACATATGCATTGCAAACATTTTCACCCAGTCTGTAGGTTGCCTTTTTTTTTTTCACTCTGTTGTGCCCTTTGATGCACAGAGGTTTTAAATTTTATGTGATCCCACTTATCTATTTTTACCTTTGTTGCCTGTGCTTTTGGTGTCATTGCCAAATCCAGGGTCATGAAACTTTTCCTCTCTGCTTTCTTCTAGGAGTTTTAGCACTTTTGTTTTCCATACTGAAGACTTCGGTGTACATTCCCTCAAAACAATGACATCCTCTTACATAACCACAGATGAATTGTCAAAATCCAGAAACTGAACGTTGGTACAATATTACTATCTAAGTCACAGTCTGTGCTCAAATGTCATCATTTGTTTCAGCAATGTCTTTTTTTAGCTATTTTCTTTCCTGGGCTAGGATCTAATCCAGGATCATGAGTTGCGTTTACTTGTCATATCCCTTTACTCTCTGTCAATCTGAATGATTCCTCAATCTTTGTCTTTTAGGACCTTGGTGACACTTTCGAAAAGTACTTTGTAGAATGTCTCTCATTTTGAACATAGTTAGATGCAGATTATGGTTTTGGGGGGGGAATACCAATGAAGTAATGTTGTGTCCTCCTTGGTGCACGCTCTCTGGAGGCAGGTGAGGTCACTTTGTGCCTTGTTAACACTGTGAACTTTGACCACTTGATTGAGGTGGTATCTTTCATTGATCATTTTATGTCATGACTTTCATTGATGAGTCTCGCCTGAGTCAGTGTCTGCTATGATGTTTGCCAAGTGGTAATTTTCTGCCTCCGTTCATCCCATAGTTATTAGCTGGCATTTTACTCTAAGAAAGAGCTTTCTCCTCCTTCCCCTTTTTTACTGATTCATTAATTTCTTTATGTCACATGGGCTCATGGATTCTTATTTGATCCAGTGTGTTATAATCCTGTACCATCATTATTTATCTTGATGTTCAATCTGTCAGTGCTGAGCAGGGGCAGCTGTAGAGCTGCTCTGGCTACAGTGTTGGGGAGTCCCAAAGGCACAGGCCCCCAGTGAGGAGGCTCTCGTGGTGGTTTGGGGGATGATGGCGGCCTGAGCAGAGGGCATGAGGGGAGTAGGAGTCCAAGGTTGTAGGAACCCCGGGAAGACCTCCCCATGTATGACATGACTTCTCTCTCGGATGCATGCTGACCTCACACACAAACCCAATGAAGTGCCCAGCACACAGTAGGCACTCAGGGGAGATGGGTTGGTTGAATACAGGCATGCCCACATGCCTCAGTCACTACACCTGATTCTTGCCAGCAGCTCCCACTCCATCCCACGTTTGCCCTCCCCAGGGGTCAGCCTCTCAGGGCACCCCAAAGAGTGGGCTGTGTTCCTGAGGAATGAAGAAAGCTGGTGGGAGGAGGGCAGGCTACACCTCTGGCCTCTGCCCTCTGGGCCAGCCCTGCTGCTATGTGCATCAGTTTCCCCGTCATGGGTTTAAGGAGAGATCTCCCCTCCCCTCTGATGCCTGAACGATCTCAGAGTTGATAAATTCAGGGGTTGATGCTGGGGTTCTGTCTTCACTTTGGACCTTCGTAGTTCAGGACCATGGACAAAGTCATCAACATCTTGGGCTTTAGTTTTGTGATCTAGAAAGTGGGGCTAATGGTACCTCTCTGGGAGGACGGACGTGAGGACCAAATGGGGTAATTGCTGGGAACATCATCTGCAAACCGTGCGGGTGATGGACGATTCAAAGGTCAGTTAAGGACCTCCTTTATCCTCCCAGAGGATGAAGGTGGCAGGCAGGGGGGCCAGTTGGGCCGGGCGATGGAGCAAAGGGAGCGGGATGTCCTCACGTGTCCCAGGCGGACTCCGAGAGCCACCACCCATTCTCCATGGCCTTACAGCTTCACAGAGACAGGGCCAGGCACATGAAATGTGAATTCAGAGGCCTGTCGTGCTGAATGATGGTGGACAGGGCCTTTACCCCCCTTGAGCCTGTCTGACCCCCTTCTACCCAGTACCTACTTCCCACTTCTCTCCTCCGTCCAGGGCATTAACTTGTCTGGGGGCCAGCGGCAGCGAGTCAGTCTGGCCCGAGCTGTTTACAGTGACGCCGACGTTTTCTTGCTGGATGACCCACTGTCAGCTGTGGACTCCCACGTGGCCAAGCATATCTTTGACCAAGTCATTGGACCAGAAGGTGTGCTGGCAAGAAAGGTGAGGCCTCCAGGAGGCTAAGGGGCTAAAGCGAGATCTAGGGCCCCGGGAGAGAACTGGTGGGAGGCCAAGGGGTTTGGGTGAGACCCGGAGGTGTGGGAATCTGAGAAGAGGAAGGAGAGGATGGGTGGCTAGGGAAACCCATGCAGAAGTCACAGCCCAAATGCACTGAGCCAGCTGCGGAGAGCATGGGGCGCGTCCCTGATGTGCCCATCCATGCAGCCTGGCACACAGGCTCCTCCCACTTGCCCCGTGGCCCTGTGCCTGTTACAGGGGTGTGTGCTGAGGGCGGTGGGGGTGACAGTGTGCTGCCTTCTCCCCAGACACGGATGCTAGTGACGCACAGCATCAGCTTCCTGCCCCAGATGGACTTCATCATAGTGCTGGCTGACGGACAGGTGTCCGAGGTGGGCACCTACTCAGCCCTCCTGCAGCGCAGTGGCTCCTTTGCCAACTTCATCCACAACTACGCACCCGATGCAGGCGAGGAACCCCCAGAGGAGGACGGCAGGACGGGTATCCCTGGCTTTCCGTATTCCTGTGTCCCCTGTCTTGGCTGGGGAAGGCATCTCTGAGTATCTGTGGACAGGCCCAGTGTTGTACAGGGGAGGTTCTGGGGGTCCCGGACCCTCTGTGGATGGTCAAACAACACCAGGAGGGAAAGGGCAGGGGGTGTAGCCAAGTCCCTCCCTCTTCCTCCTCCTCCTCCTCCTCTTCCCTAACTGCCACCTTGGAGCAGCAGCTCCTTTCTTAGAGCCTCAGTTTTCCCATTTGTCAAAAGGGCATAGGGCCCAGGCCCAGCTTGTACAGCCAGGCTGTTTCATAGACGAATTCTTGGGCGTATATGTAAGCCCTTAGAGAGGTCATTGATTTATCAACAAATATTTATCAAGCAATGGCTGTGGCCAGGCACTATTCTAAACACTGAGAGAAGAGCGGACAAACAGACAAATCCCTGTCCTCGCTGAACATGTGGAAGTCCTCGGGCTTAGGAGACACCCCTGCCCCGCCCGCGGCTTGCCGTCCGGTCCCTGCTCCCCAACCCCAAGCCCTGGGCTGGCTCACTGACCTGCTTCCCGGGTTTCTTACCTGCTGCTCTGTGTGCGGCCTGCACGTCTGCAGCGTCTCCTCAGGGCCCTGTGCCTTGCCGAGCACTTGACACACGTCCGTTTCTGTAATGCTCACAGTGGCATGATGAAGTGGCACTATTATTATCCCCATTTTACATGCCTGCCTCACGTCGCGCCGTGAGGCAGCAGGATTGAAGCTCAGCCAGTCTGGCGTCAGGGCCCAGGCTCCTGACCCTCATACTGGAGTCCCCTGCGCCATTGCTCCTGATGGGAAGTTTTCCTTCTTTTCTAACCTCAGCCTTTCTGGCTGCCCTTTTCTTGTGCCGACACAGAGTTGGTCACTGATCTTTGTCATTATGGTCCTTGCTGCCCCTTCAGCCCTTGTCATCTGACTTATCTCATGCTTGTCCACTCGGGCTCCTTCACTAGAGTGGGCACGGGGGCTCGCAGGGAGCCAGCTGACCTTGCCTCCTTCCTCCCGCCCCGCAGCAGCTTTGGACAATCCGGAGGGTGAGGAGGTGCCGCTGATTGAAGACACGGTCAGCAACCACACAGACCTGATGGATAATGAGCCAGTCACGAACGAGGCCCAGAAACTGCTGAACAGGTAGGCTCCTGAGAGCTCTCAGCTTCCCTCGAGGCTGTGTCAGGGCTCCCTACGCCCTGCCAGCTGGGGTATTCCCCCTGACACTCGTACCCCGGGCCTCCGCTGCAGCCTGCGCCCTCCCCCTGGGCCCTGTCTTGTGAGTGCACCGGAGGCCTCCGCTCCAGGCCTGACCAGCTGCCTCCACAGGCAGCTGAGTGCCATGTCCTCGGATGGGGAGGGCCAAGGTCAGTCTGTGCCCCTGAAGCACCTTGGCCCAGCAGCAAAGGTAGTGCAGGCAGCCAAAGGGAAGGCAAATGGGACGCTGATTGAGGAAGAGAAGGTGGAGGTGGGCAAGGTGAGTAAGGTGGACTGGGTGGGCTGGATAGGGTGGGCAGGTCCCCAGCAGTCCTGGGGCTCACGGGAGTCCTCTGCCCCTGACCACCATGGCCATGCAGGTGAAGGTGAACGTGTTCTGGGATTATGCCAAGGCTCTGGGCCTTTCCATCACCCTGGCCATCTGTCTGCTGTACGCGGGTCAAAGTGCAGCTGCCATCGGAGCCAGCATATGGCTCAGTGACTGGACCAACGAGGCTATGGTGGATGGTGGACAGAACAACACCTCCCATAGGCTGGGTGTCTATGCCGCCTTGGGAATTCTGCAAGGTGAGGCTGCAAAAATACCTGGAAGGGGTTCCAGCGGTCCCCTTTCTCACCTCTGAATTGCTGAGTCCCCCAAACCATGCCCTTCTCCCCACCATCGCAGCTATTGCCCCACCTCGAAGCCTCCCTAGCCCACAGTAGCGGCCCCCCTGCCTCTGAGCCTGCCCCTGAGTGCCTGCCACCTGGGCCAGATGAGCGAGCACCCCCGCCTCCTCCGACAGGGATCCTGGTGGTGCTGTCATCCATCATGATGGCAGTGGGCAGCATTCGGGCCGCGCGCTTGCTCCACCAGGCGCTGCTGCACAACAACATGCGCTCGCCACAGTCCTTCTTCGACACGACGCCCTCGGGCCGTATCCTCAACCGCTTCTCCAAGGACGTCCAAGTCATCGACATGCTTCTGGGCCCCGCCATCATCCTGCTGCTGAGCTCCTTCAGCACCTGCATCTCCACACTTGTGATCATTGTGATCAGCACGCCGCTCTTCACGGTGGTCATCCTGCCTCTGGCTGCCTTCTACATCTTCGTGCAGGTGCTCAGGGGGCGGGTGGGCGTGGCTCTCTGGAGGGGGAGGGCCGGAGCTCCTGTGAGCAGGACCAGGGGTGGGATGCAGGGAGGGCAGACTCAGGGGCTTCGCAGCTGGGCTTGGTTAGGGACAGTGGTCCGTTACTGTCCCTCTTGGAAACTTATTTTCCTCACCTGTAGAGTAGGGAGAATCATAAGGCTGTCAGTAGGATGAAATGAAGTCCTCGTGAATCGTGGCTGGACCCAGAACTCCTTCCTACGGGCTATTTTTTTAATACAATATTGTTCACAGTCTGAGACACATTATCTTTTCCTTCACTTTATACATTTCTAAACACATATGTGTATGTACGTTTTAAAGATGGGCTGACAACTTTCAGTATAGCCAGCGATAAAAGGCGGTTGTGTTGCCAGGCCCCCGTCCTGCCATGAATCAATCAGTAGATGAAGGTACGCACAAGGTGGCCAGAAGCCCCGCTGTGCAGAGACTGTGACGTGGGCTGCGCTGCGTGCTGGGACAGGGGACTCTCAGATGCACGTCGTGCACCGCTCTGGCCATCTCGGGTCCTCAGGGCAGAGGAGGGGAGCTGGAGGCAGAGCCATGGTTTTGTGGTGCTGAAGCTTGAACGGCTGGATTGGGGCATGGGAGGAGGAAGAGGCTCTTTAAGAAAGAGTTACAGAATTATCTTATTTTTGCAAATTTTGCAAAAACATTCGACCGTGTGAGCACACCGCTAAAGCCCCTTAGTGAAACTAGGCATATTCACGGACTTAGAAGGCCAAGCAAGGTCTGTGCTGTAATCTGGGCCCCTCAGTGAGTGAGCGGGGTCAGGAGCTCAGAGGGAATCCGGAAAGGATTTGTGGACGAAGCGGCCTTTTGGGCACCTCCTGGGCAGTGCCGAGCAGGGGGAGGGGGTGGAACAAGTTCAAGCAGCCACATTAGGCCCCTGCGTCTTAGATGCTTCCAGGCAGGGGGAGGCAGCAAGGTCTTGTGGGGGAGTGGGGAAGGGTGGGAGGAGCCCGGAGGGGTTCAGAGGGTATGCAGGACTGAGCTGGCGTTCCACAGTCCTGACCCCAGGCTTCTCCTCCACCCTCCGTCAGCGCTTCTATGTGGCCACATCACGGCAACTGAAGCGGCTGGAATCTGTCAGCCGCTCGCCCGTTTACTCCCACTTTTCGGAGACGGTGACCGGCTCCAGTGTCATCCGGGCCTATGGCCGCATCCAGGACTTCGAGGCCATCAGTGATGCTAAGGTGGACAACAACCTGAAGAACGCCTACCCCAACTACTTCTCCAACAGGTCAGAAGGCTCCTCCCCACCCCAGGCTCCTCCAGGAGCTCCCATTAAGGTCTCTGCAGGAGAGACCTTGGTGTTCTGGGTCCGAGCCCCTCCTTCCCCCGAAGCCCCCTTCCTGCACCTGCCCCAGTTCCTCCTTGTCTGATCCCTGCAGGTGGCTGGGAGTCCGAGTGGAGTTCGTGGGGAACTGTGTTGTGCTCTTCGCTGCACTCTTTGCTGTGATTGGGAGAAGCAGCCTGAGTCCAGGGATGGCGGGCCTTTCTGTGTCCTACGCCCTACAGGTATGCAGGCGTCTGGACCCCAGGGCAGGGCCACCACTGGGGCAGAGGCCACACAGGTGTCACGAGCACCTCCCGAGCACCTTGCTCTGCTCACTGTGGGACCAGCCACAGGTTCCGCTCTCCAGCATCGAGAGCTCACAGTCAAGCATGGAGAGACACTCCCACCAACAGGGGATTGTGATGCCGGGTGAGCAGGTCTTGTGGAGGGAGGAGCAAAATGCAGTTAGACCCGGAGGAGATTCTCCACTTTGGGCAGTTAGAGAAGTTATCTTGGAGCTTGGCCCTAACACACAAGCAGGACTTGTCCTTTCTGTGCACAAGGTCCAGAAGGTCCACCCTGACAGTTCCTGGGGCAGGGAAGTGTAGGGCTGGAGTACGCTGCATTTCAGGTGCCTGCAGAGCAAGTACCTGAGCTAGAGGGTGGGCAGGTCAGTGGCCGCAACTGGAATTTTGTGAGGCAAATCGCATTTTCAGCACCTTGGGAGGCTCAGGTCTTGAGAGCTTTGGCAAACGAAGGAGAGCCCAGGCAGATCAGCCTTCTCAGCCTGCCAGGTGCACATGGACCACCTGGAGGTCTGGTTACAGTGTGGATTCTGGGGCAGGAGGCCCAGGGTGGGGCTCAGGGTCCTGCGTGTCTGTCGAGGCTCCTTGCTGCATGAAGTGTGGTCTAGGGACCCACTGTGTCAGCATCGTCTGGGAGCTTGTCAGAAATGCAGGATCTCAGGCTCCGCCATAGACATGCTGAGTCAGAAGTGAGGTTCTCTGGGAAATCTTATATACATTAATGTTTGGGAGACTCTGGCCTAGGGGACCCTTGGTTGAGTCTGCATTGTCCCTGCCTGAGGTGCAGTTGTGACCAGAGCCCCAGGTGGCACCGCTGTCAGCTTGCCCAGGCCCGCGTGGCTCATCGGTGTGATAGGAGCATAACCAAGGGGCCACTGGGGGAGAGGAGCGATCCCCCCACTTACAACCCAGTCCCTTTGGTCCCTTTGGCCAGGTGACATTTTCTCTGAACCTGATGGTACGAATGCTCTCAGAGGTGGAATCTAACATTGTGGCTGTGGAGAGAGTCAAGGAGTACTCCAGGACGGAGACTGAGGTGGGTACTGGGATGGGCCTGCGGTTGGGGGAGTCTGCCATAGCTGGGGAAGGGGGCTCAGTAGCCCACTGTCCCGATACCCCAAAGCCGTCTACGCAGGGGGCTCTTTATTCATTCATTCATCCATTCAGCCCTAACTGAGCATCAACCAGAGGTCTATGGTGAAGTGTAGAGGTTTCCCAGTTCGGCAAGACAGGGTCTGCCCTCCTGCAGATTCTGATGGAGTGGCAGAGGTGAGGCACACGGCAGGGTGCTGGGGTGGAAGGCCAGAGCTCGGGTGATGCACCCAAAGGGGATCATTCAGTTGGGGTGATCAGGGAGGTGAGCATCCAGCCAAAGACGTCAGCCTGGTCAAAGGAGCAGCGGTAGGACAGCCTGCCCTTTGCTGGGGAGACAGAGTTGTCCTCTGCGGGGAGATTTCTCCATTCACACCCTCCCGTGGTCGGGCTCAATCCATTGAGCCACACCAGCCAGGGCTCTACTTTTTGAGGAACCTCCCTACAGATTTCCATAGTGGCTGTACCAGTTTACGTTCCCACCAGCAGTGAATGAGAATTCCTTTCTCTCGCCAACCTCTCCAGCCCTGGTTATTACTTGTGTTGTTGATAACAGCCACTCTGACAGGTGGGAGGTGGCATCTCATTGTAGTTTTGAGTTGCCTTTCCCTAATACTGGTGACGTTGAGCCTCTTTTCATAGGTCTGTTGACCATTTGTGTGTCTTGTTGGGAGAAGTGTCTGTTCAGGTCCTTCCAGTTTATTTTAACACCCTTCCACCTAGTCCTTCTGTTTCCACTCCCCCCTCTTCCTTCACCTGGTAGCAGCCAAAGGGGTCCTTTAAAAGCATCAAATCATGTCATTCCTCTGTGCATGGTCCTCTAATGGCTCTGCATCTTAGAGTAAAAGATCTTAGTCTTTAAAATGGCCTTCAAAGCCTTACATTACGGGGCCACCCAATACCTGTCCCTTCCCTCTCACCTTTGTCACTGTGCTCCAGAACACACCTGGAGGCATTTGCATTTGCCACTCCCTTTGCCTGATGTGCCCTACCCCCCAGATACTTACTTGGCTTGTTCCTTCACTTCCTTCAGGTCTTTATTTATACATCACCTCCTCCAGGAAGGCTTCCCTGACTACTCTGTACAGAACAGCAACACCAAGCACTTCTCAGCACTCACTCATCACCTTCTTACATTATGCAGCTTTTCCTGTTTGCCGATCATATGCCCCTGTACCAGAATTGAATCCTCAGGGGAGCAAGGACTCTGTCTTGTTCACCACTGTGACTCCAGCACCTGTCACGGAGCACACAGTCAATAATAATGAATGGCGATGGGGGGGGGGCTAGGGCAGGGAAGGAGGGACAGCTCGGAAGTGGGGAAAACAAGGAGAGAATAGGAGAGGGTGGGAGTGGAGGGTTTGGAGCAGCATGCGGAGAGTGGAGGCAGAGGGTAAAAGATTCACTGAACCACCGAGTGGGCCGCAGAGGCACCGGTGACTCTCCCCCCAGCGACTGTGGCGGGTGAGGACGGAGGGAGCCTTAGGAAACAGGGAGGCTGAAAGTGGGAGGGGCCAGGCTGGTGAAGAGGTGCCACCCTAATGCAGAACCCATCTTCCCCCCACGCCAGGCCCCCTGGGTGATAGAGGGCAGCCGTCCTCCTGCAGGCTGGCCCACCCAGGGCGAGGTGGAGTTCAGGAATTACTCTGTGCGCTACCGGCCGGGCCTGGATCTGGTGCTGAAGAGCCTGAGTCTGCACATGAGCGGTGGCGAGAAGGTGCGCATGGGCTGGGCTCGTGCCTGGGACATGGCTGTACCCCTCGTGGGGAGTGTGGGCCTTTGGGAGAGCAGATGCTCCATCCTAGTCGTCTGCTTGGCCTCTCTGGGGGAGTCCAGCAGATGTCCCCAGCAGATGTCCCCACCGACCCCTATGCCTGCCCCTGACTGCCCTTCCCCACCCCTCCAGGTGGGAATCGTGGGCCGCACTGGGGCTGGCAAATCATCCATGACCCTCTGCCTCTTCCGCATCCTGGAGGCCTCAGAAGGTGAAATCCGCATCGATGGCCTCAACATAGCAGACATAGGACTCCATGACCTGCGTTCCAAGCTGACCATCATTCCCCAGGTATGACCCTGACACGGACTGGACACTCTGGCCAGTGACCCTGGGGGTCTTGGCCAGTGACCCTGGGTGGCAGACCCTACCCCTGTTCTGCTGCTTGAGGTCCCAGACTGGCTGGAGAGCCAGACCATAGGAGCAGAGCCGCAGATCAGCCACCTGTTATGGATCTGGAAGGGTCAGGCGTGCCTTGGCCCTGTCAGACCCTGCCCTGCAAGCCCCTGGGCCAGCAGACAGAGCCAGGACCATAGGACCCCAGCAGCACCCCACTCCAGAGTCATTCCGTCCTGGCCTCCTTGTTCCTCAGCTCCGAATTACATTTCACTTTTTCTGGCTCCTCTGGGGGTTTCTTTTTTCTGCTGACTGGACACTTTGGAGTCAGATTAGCGTTCAGGCCTCTGCTTTAAGCGGAGGACATTGTGATTGGCAAAGCTGAGGTTTATCATTTCCCCACAGACATAGTCTGTCTCCTTGGCCATTGCCTCCCTCCTGGAAGGCTGGGGACAGAGTAGGAACGCGTCCACCCCAAATCCCGTTATTTTTCCCTGCCTCTGGGGCCCGTGGCTCCTCATGGGGACCAGGCTGCCTCCCTCTAAGGCCTTGTTGTATTCCCAGGAACCCATCCTGTTCTCGGGGACCCTGCGTAAGAACCTAGACCCCTTTGGCAGTTACTCCGAGGAAGACCTGTGGCATGCCTTGAAGCTGTCCCATCTGCACACGTTTGTGAGCTCCCAGCCAGCAGGCCTGGACTTCGAGTGCTCTGAGGGAGGGGAGAATCTCAGGTAACTGCTGGGAGTGGGCGGGTCAGAAACAATACCCCGTGGAGCCAGGGGAGCTGGCACCAAAGGACCCGGAGTCCAGACCGGCTGTCTCTCGTCCTCCCCACCCCGACCTGAGCCCGGGTGCCCTTAGGGGGTGTCATCTGTCTCGAACAGACTCTGTGTGCCTCTGTGTGCCAAGTGCAGAGCACCATCTCACTGACTCCTCCCACAAGCTCCAGAGATGGTCCATCGTCCTGCTTGGAAAATGAGGAAACTGAGGCAGGCCCAAAGTCATGTCCCTGGGAGAAGGCATGCCTGGGATTTGAACCAGGTCTGGGAGATTCCAAAGCCCTATTCAGAGTCTTATCCTGTTGGCTTTCAACGCCACTCTGGCCTGGGGCTTGTGGGAGCGTGGGCTGCACCTGCAGAGCAGGTGAAAGGAAACCGCCAGTGCTTTCGGCAGAGCATAGGTACTTTCCAAGATGGATGCGGTCTCATCTGTAGTTGAGGAATGGGCGAGGGGCGCTCTCTAGGCTCTTCTTTGCCTTCTTACCGCCATAGACTCTATGTGCCCAGCCTCTGGGCTGTGCATCAAGGAGAGCCAGGAGTCTCTGCTTACTGAGTCTTGAGGCTTCAGAGTCCCACAGCAGTGCTGGCTGTGTGATTTTGGGCAAGTTGCTTAGCCTCTCTGTGCCTCCTGTTCTCTCACTTTAAAATGGGAATAATAACAGTCCTATACATCTTGGCACCATGCTGCCCAGTACAAGTTTAATGGGAGCCATGTCATGTGTAATTAAAATATTTTCTAGTAGTCACATTTAAAAAAAAAGGAAAAAGAAACAAGGTGAAATAAATCTTAATAGTGTTTTTTATTTAGCCCAATATATCCAAAATATTATCTTTTCAACATGTAATTGATGTAAACGTTATCAGGGCAGTTTACAGTTTTTCTCACTATGTTTAAAACGCCGTGTGCATTTTTCGATGGACAACATGCCCGAGTTCAGAGGGCACGCCCGAGCACTCCACAGCCACAGTGACCAGGGACCGGTCACATGCTCTGTCACATGGGGCCAGAGCAGTCTTAGGGTCGTTGTGACTGATAGAAGGGACTTAGCCAATATATACTCCTGAGAAATCCAGCTGTTCTTCTTTACTCATATTCTTCTACTTGGTTCATACCCATGGACTCTCTCCAGACCTCAAAGACGAAAACAAAAACCTTTACGTTCGCTCAGGACTTTAGTAGTGCTTGAAACGCTTTGGCCCCCACTATCTTGTTTAATCTTGACTGCAGTCCTGCAGTCCTGTGGGCCAGGAATGAGGCTCCAAAGCGTGCAGTTATTTGCCCAAAGCTGCTCAGCGAGCAAGGGGAGGGGCAGGAACTCAGGCACGTGGGGTGTTTTGCCCAGATCTTTCTCTGCTGCACTATAGCCACCCGTGGGATGCCCCTGCCTTGTGAGACTGAATGTGCATTTTAATAGGATGTTACTCCCACAACTGTGTGGAGGATAGCTGGCAGACAGGCCTAAGCATCTAGATCCTGTGCCCCAGAGTTGTTTGGGGGCCCATTTTCCTGGGCCTGCTCGCCATCAGCAGCACCCCCAGAGCACCCCTCCATCCCATGCACACCAGGCTCTGAGACAGAAATGGGCTCCCCTCCTCCCTCCCTGAGCTTGTTGCCTCTTTAAGTATAACCTGTATCCTGCACCAGTCCCACCATAAATCAGCCCTGAATTCTATCTGGCGGCTCATTCTGCTGCCAAAACCTTCATTAGTTGCGGGAATGGGCCGGGGAGGGAGCCTGGCCTTCACTCCGGCTGTGGTGACTCACCCCTTTGGGAAGGGCCGAGGTATTTGTCCTTGGGTGTGGGGGTGCTGCCGCCTCTGTGGCTGGGAACACAGCCTGGCTTTGTTCACCCGCTCTGGCTCCCAAGGTGAGAGGTTGAAGGTATGCATCCTGCCTCTCCTCCACCTCCCTAGCGACCTGACCAGACCGGACTCAGGGAGTCCCCCTGGGTCTTTCCCTGCCCTGTCTCTTCTTCCCATGGCCCTGGCCTGGATTTCCCAGGGGGGCCGGAGAAGACTCTGAATTGTGTGGTGTGAGCCTCAGCAAGACGGCATAATGTGTGCAAATACCCGGGAAGGGCTGTTCAAGCGTGTTCTCGCTAAGGTGTAAATGACAGAGTGGAGCAGCAACGTCCCGGTGCTAGTTGAGGAGTGAGGAGTGAGGAGTGAGGAGGGGGATGCAAGCAGGAGAAGGGAGAGAAGGGGAAGCTGGCGTGCCAGAGGCAGACGGAGATTTTACTGTTGCCGAGCACTGGCTCTGCCCTCGAGGCCCCTCGTTCAGCCTGCGGTGTCCAGACCCCCACTCGACCCCCGTTCCAGCAGGACAGGGCTGAGGGGCCGTGAAAGAGCTGAGACGGAGAGCCGGTCCTGGGCCACGGGGAAGGAGTAGAGACAGAGACAGTTGGGAGGGTGAGGGCCGGGGGCAGGTTGGGGGTCCCGGTTGGAGATGTCTGCCTTCTCCGTTCTCAGTGTGGGTCAGCGGCAGCTCGTGTGCCTGGCCCGAGCCCTCCTCCGCAAGAGCCGAATCCTGATTTTGGACGAGGCCACAGCTGCCGTTGACCTGGAGACAGATGACCTCATCCAGGCTACCATCCGCACCGAGTTCGAGACCTGCACGGTGCTGACCATCGCACACCGGCTCAACACCATCATGGACTACACCAGGTGGGGCACTGGGACCCAGGCGGGAAGGGACCTGGGGGGGGGTCCCCTGGGCCACTGGGGAGAGGCAGGCAGGTGAAGGTCATCTGGGCACGGGACAGATGCGTGTCCTTGGGCAATGCGATACACCTTTCTGAACCTCTGACTCTCAGGGTTACAGTAAACTGAGTCGATGAAATGAGATCCTGGGAAATGCCAGCTTCCTCCCCAGCTCCTTACCATAATCCTCCCTATACCGGTTTTCTCAGAGGATCAGGGAAGGGGCCTCGCCCTCGGGACCTTGAGGCTTCTTTGGGGAGACAGTGCACTCAGCCACAAGGAAAGACTGTGACCTATTCCCTCATTGTGCCCAATGTCAGAGGGTGGTGTTGGGGAGCGAGGGGAGGGGCCGGGTGACTCAGAAGCCTCGAGGAAGCGAGCTGGCGTGGGCCCAGCAGGCCGGCCCCCTTGGGGACATGGAGCTCAGAGTGAGAACGAGGAGGCAGGACACGGCCACAAATCCACGCTGAAGCAGGGCGGCGAGAACGCACGGACAGGCCTTCATTCACAAGATAAATGCCCACAGGGCATGCGGACGCAGGGCCAGGGCCGTGGGTGTGGCAGTGTGCAGCCCTCGGTCCTCTCTCTGCAGTGTCCCCACACAGCTCCCCGCGGCTTGGGCAGCAAGCTGAGGATGCCCTGTGCTGTGATCTGTCGGTTCCACCTGCCCCACTCCCCACTCCCCATTCCCCACTCCCACCCAGGACCCCACTGGGGGAAGAGAAGGGAGGGTGGGCAGGAAGGGCTTGGCTCTGGGTCCAGATAAAGGACGGGGTTGGGCTGAGAGGGTCGGTTTTCAGGCCCAACTGGAAATGGCTTTCACCAGCAGCCCTGAGGGGAGAAAGCTCAACCTACCAATGGGGTGGGGCAGTATTTATTCTAGTGGGGCTGACAGACATTAATCAAATAATCACGCAACCCAGTGTGTAATGAAAGCCCACAGGAAGGAAGCGGGTCTGTGGGAAGGGGGCAGGGCGAGAAAGCCAGTTTACCCAGGGCAGCCAGGACACCTCCTCTCCTGAGGAGGGGAAGCCCAGCCAGGCCCTCAGGAGTGAGTAGGAGTTGGGAAGTGGCGGGGGGGGGGGGGGGGGGGGGGGGTGGACACGGGACGGGGTAGGGAGGGAGCTGGAAATGTCAGGCAAAGGACACGGCCCATGCAAAGCCCTGAGGTAGGAAGGCACGTCAGGCTGGAGTGCAGGGGTGAAGAGGGCAGCAGAACCAAGGGGAAGGGGAGAGAGGGGTGGGCCCAATTACGCTGTACTTCGAGGACCAGGGTAGAGCACCCCATACCCCACATGCAGTGAGGGGCCCCTGAGAGGAGGGCGCAGTCTCCTGGGCTCCAGTGTGGGAGGTGTTCAGGCAGTGATGTCCACAGACACGCTCCTTCCCGGGACATGCTTCGGGCACCCCATAGACGGGGAAATGGTGTGGTGTGCACCCTCCTGGCCGGGACATCTGCCCAGGCTTGGGAGAGCCCTTTGCACTCCTGCCTCACCCTGGCGGCCAGCCTGTTGGCCTCGTACCAGGTGCACCCTGTGATTAGTCAGTCGGTGGGATCGGCAAATGCCAGGCCTACGCTACGTGTGTGGGTGGGGGAAGATCGACCCATCAGCAGCAGCCAGGTTTGCAGCCAAAGCCCCAGATTCCAGTGTCGCGTTTACTGCAGCCCGGTCTCCTGCTGGGTGCCTTTGTGAGTCGGCACAAAGCAGATGGAAGCACACAGGG
Source organism: Phyllostomus discolor (assembly GCF_004126475.2). Lineage (NCBI taxonomy): Eukaryota > Metazoa > Chordata > Mammalia > Chiroptera > Phyllostomidae > Phyllostomus > Phyllostomus discolor. The sequence continues at coordinate 101,101,622 of NC_040910.2, read as the reverse complement.
CCCAGCGCACAGACCGTGGCTCCCCACGCACAGTCCTGTGACCCCGGCTAGGGGAAAGGCTCATTAGGGAAGGTTTTCGGATCCCTGACTTGCAGAGATGAATAGGAACCTTGCGTTTGATCCCAGAAACCGCCTCATCTGCCAGGAGAGCAAATGGAGCGGCTAAAATAACCAGGCTTGCAAGTGTGCACATGTGGCGTAGCGGCCGTGTTGGGTGGGTTGGCTGAAGTGGGAGGGTTGGCATGGCACTGCGGGGCCCGAGAAGTACCCAGAAGGGCAGGGTTGGGCTATGATGCCAGGGCTGGACCGACAGAGACCTGACCACTCCTTTTCTTTGGCTAGGGTCCTGGTCCTGGACAAAGGGACAGTGGCTGAATTCGATTCTCCGGCCAGCCTTATTGCAGCCAGAGGCATCTTCTACGGGATGGCGAGGGACGCTGGACTTGCCTGAAACGTATTCCTGGGATTTCCTGTTCTTCTTCAGAAAGGGAAAGGACACCAAATATGTCTGCAGAGTGGACTTGACAGCAACTGCCAGGAGCATTTGCTAGATTTTTGCCCTTGGAAGCACTTCTCAGGATAACTGTGCTACATGCTTTAGAAAAGGAAGGGAGGCCCAGGAGGTGCCTGGCATGCCCAAGGTCACAGACGGTTTGAGGCAGAGCCCGGACTAGTCCTGGGTCTCCAGATTCCGAATCTCGTGTTTTCCCACTACAGTGCTTGCAGACATGTCATGGAATGACCTCCGTATCCCTGTATGATTCATCGTATTTTCTAATCTGAAGGGGGTTTTTTTGTTTTTTGTTTTTAAATTAAGCTTTTCCCTCCTGGAACAGAAGATTGCCAGGTCAGACTGTCCCCAGGAACCGAGTCCGGTACTCTGGAGTGCTGGCCTGAATCCATTAAAAATGGAGCACTGGTGAAATGAAGGTGGCTCGTGACATACCTCGATGCAGGCTCTCTCTGCCTGGCCACAGGTGCCAGGACCAGGGCCTTTGGGACCGGCGGGGAGGAGGGGAGCGAGGAGGAAATGGACTTTCATACACATCTGCGTGGCTGGAATTTCTGAAGACTTCAGACCCAAGAGCTTTGGGCTGGAAATACTGTCTTTACAGCCAAAATGCAGTGGGTTGTTGCCAGCAGTTCCTGTTCTGCTGTGCAGATACTATAAAAAGGTGAGAAATAAAGCCCCTGCAATCTGACCCGGGGCCTCTTGGGAGCACTGCCGTGAACACCTCCACGCTTATGTCATCCCTCAGACCTCTAAGCTTGCCTCCCCAGGGGCTGAAAAGTGCACGGTGCTGTATTTCCTTGCTCCCGTAGCCGTCTGTTCCAGACAGGTCCCCGTAACCCGTGAGGCCTCCGAGTCATTCATTGTCCTCAGTCCGGTGAAGCTGAGTGCGGGAGGGGCACGGAGCAGCCCCAGAGGCCACCCTGCAGGGACAGCCCCAGGCTGGTAAAGGGGATGGGGGTGAATTCAGTTTGCTCTCTTGAGCAAGCCAGCTGTGTATCTCCTGCCGGCCTGTCTACCTGCACAAGACCTTGTATTTGGATCGGATCTCTTCTCTTTGTTACCTTCCGGAGTGTTCTGGTCTCCTCTCTCATTTCTCCAGTCTTTATTCTGGGCGTGATGGGACCAGCCGTGAGGGCCGGTTTTTCCTTCCCCCACCCAAAATGGTTTGCCGTAGGGGTGGAGATGGCTCCTTTGATCCGGTTTGCCGAGTGCAGAGGGTCAGCCTATGCTGCGGGACCATTTGTTAAAGGTTAATCACATTTTTTTTTGGCAGGCTCTTTTGGCTCAGGGTGTTTTATGAGTGTATGGAAGAAGACTTCCATCCCTGTGATAAAACAAGTATGAAAGCACAGATGCCCAAATTATTCTTCCTCTGCTTGGTGCTAAGAAAAGGTCTCTGCTATATGCTCCCTGATTTATTAGATCAATTTGGCATGACACCTGCTCTGAGAGGCTCTAGCTGCCCTCACCCAACAGAAACGCAGATTCACTCAGCAGCATTTTCGGCTGAGGATCCGAGGGTGGAAAGCTGTTATTTCCTCCCCGATCTTGGGAGTTTGCCTCTGAGCTCACTGAGGCCCTGACAGGTGCTGACAGCCCTAAGGAGAGGCTCAGTTGTGTAGAGGAAATAGGATAATCAAAAACTGTGGTTGATAGAGGATGACCTCCGTCTAGCTGGCTCAGCGACTCCGGGGAGAGGAAGCTGACAGCTGTGAAACCGGGGGGAAAGGCACCGCACAGGTATCTGTCGCCGCTGCCACTGACGGGGCCTGAGCCCCAAAGCTGCAGCAGGATGGAGGTGGCTCGGATGGGGGACGGGTAGGGGACGGTCCCTTTCATCCTTCCTCCAGAGCATCTTGCCCCTGCGACTGTCCGGTGGCTTGTGCCCCCTGTGATAGAGATGCAGTGCTGTTTGGGAGGCCGGCCACAATGAAAGACTATGGGCTGGGTCAGTTAATATTTAATTTTAATAATACTTATTATATTTGAACAGTCAGCGATGCACAAAGAAAATTATCTTCAGTGAATGTTTACGCACAGTGTGAACACATGCTTTAAATATGCAGTGGAGGGGGAGGGGTGAATTCACAGTTAACAAAGCTAAAAAAAATCTTTGTTATAAATTACACAAAGCATATAAAAATATTTCTCTGAATGCATAGATTTAGACTTTAAACTCACCCACAAGCAACTGCGCAGTCGCATCCTACTGCCACATATAGGAGCCACTGGACTAGAGAGGACTTGGTGCAGGAGAAGAGAGACCAGTGTGGGGTCCGTCTCTCACCTGAGATGCCACGCGCCTGGCTCCCAGGGTTTCTGAAGCCCCCGAAATGCCCTGGGTGAGTCCTCCGTAGGCCGCCTCTCAGCCGGGGGCCCCCACTGCTTCTCATCGCTAACTGATCTGGACGGCTGCAAGGGTGTTAACCCCAGTGATTAGACATGAATTAATACTAAATTGATTTCCTTCAAGATAGAATGAATCTTAATTTTATCATTTAAACTAACTTTTTTTTTCAAAGGTAAGGGGATAAAAAGGTTAGTAAGTCTGGATAAGCTAGCTTCTGATTGGTTGGAACACAGGGGAGGTCTCTTTAAAGGACTTCAGAGAAAGGGAGCAGGGAGTCACCTTCACTCCGCCATGTAGACACTGTACAAGGGTAAGTCGCCACCAGGAATTGCTGGGACACACATTAAATCACTGAACAGAGCGACTCCGTGAAGCTGGCCTTGAAAACACCTCGACCTCAGCTCGACATCTGGGCAGCAGCGGGAGGCCGGCATCTTAGCGCCACATTCTCTTCCCCTGACATCTTCTGCACATTCTCTCTCAAGTCGTGTTCCAATAAAATTAACACCGGAGGTTGAGTTTCTTTGGAAACTATAGGCACTATGGGAAAAATCTTCTTAAGACAGCAGGGGTGCCCTGCAACAGCTGGCTTCAAAGCCCTGCTCTCCTGTCTGCCTGTGTGCTCGTCCTTCTTTCTAAAGTTAAACTGTTTATTTCAACAAGACAGTGGCTTTCCTTTTCACATTAATGACACTGAAGGGAAGGAGAGGAATCCTTGAAAGCATTCTTTTCAAAAATTCTTACACCATGTTCAAGAGTTTAATCAGGTGTGTATTTGTTTTTTCCAGGACAAGCCCGGCAGACTCACAATTGACTTTGTCGGGGATGGTAGTAGATTGGCGGGGATCGTGGGGGAGTCCTAAGATCAAACAATTTGTTTACAAAAGCAACAGATTTCAGAGTTGTAAAAATCCTAATAATTTCAAAATAACCTTTATCTTTGATACAAAAATAAGTGTGTTAACTCCTTTAGCTCAGTTTCCCACAATAACCTCTAAAACAGCAACAGGTTCAGTCTCAAAAACTGCTTTTCATTTCTAGTGGAAAACGAAAGTGCAGAACACGGACAGGCAATGTTTGTGCTCTTCTCATACAAGTAAACCCGGGGGTGGCAGGAATCACTTCAGTGGAAAAAAAAAAAAAAAGTGGTTGCTCTTTTGGAAGGCATCGGAGAGCCCTCTAGTGGCCACAAAGGGAAGTTATGCAGAGGTGACCGTCTAGGCGATGGCTGGCTGGAGACAACGGAGAAGCAGTCATGAGTGTTTACAAAGGGAAAAGTGAGGGAGGGCAATCTCTTTTGGTTAACAGCCTATTTACAATTAGGTAATTGTATTCTTAAATACTTTGAACCTGAGTAACATTTATAAATATGTTATATGAAACCTCACAGCCACAAGTCACACTGAAACCCACTTGTCCAGTACCTGTGTTTCGCAGTTTTCCTCCGGAACCAGTTCCCAGTTCGGGAGAGTTGTGAGCATGCGACACGAAAAAAGCGCACCCGGCCCTTCAGGTGCACTGTCAACAGGGTGACTAGAAACAGGCTCGCCCTCTCTCCGCTCCTGCTCAGACAACTCCCTCACGTGCTGCGTGTAAAACACTACGTACAGAACCGTCAGCTTCTGCCTCTCCAGACCACTTTGCTGTCACAGCTTCGAGCAATAAGTTTATTGTGCACCAAGAGGCGTGGGAGAATGGCACCACTGCTTGGGGGTCAGGGGCTTCCTACCTTGGCAGAACAATGTTAGTGTGTACTACTCGGTGGCACTGGGGGCCTGCAGGGCGCCCAAGGCGTGTAGATTGATGGCTTGTCCTTGGCCCAGAGGGGACGCGCACTGTCACAACACTCGGTGGTGAGAGTCCCTGCTGCATCAGTAAGTCAGTTTGGAAGCTCTCCTGTTGTAGCAAGGCCTTTCAGGCAGTGTGGACGCAGCACTTCTGAACAGAAAAGTATTTTCACTTATCGTGAGAACCAGTTCCAGCTCTTGGAAATCTTGGAGTCGAGCAACGTCTTTGTCCTGAAACAGAAATAGGCTAATCAGATTAAGAGAAGCCACTCGTCTCTATATATTTGATATGCTGTGTTGAGTTGATATCAGTGTCTTGGCTCATTTTAAAACCTAAGCAAAAAAAAAAAAAATCCCCATGGCAGGCTGTCTGTGGTAGTACAGGGAAGTCCCCAGGGGCGCGAGGCCCGTCCCAGCAGCTGCTCTGCGATCTGCAGACCTTGAAGGGAGAGGCAATGCAGGTCAGTTTCCCTCGGCTGCTCTGAGAAGCCTGTTCAGAGAGTCCCCTCTGCTGTCCTTCAACTTTCAAAAATGCGATGTCTACAGACCCAGTAGAGGGAAAGAAAGCTCAATGATTACATTTGGAAAACCACCCTTTCCTCCTTTTCTATTATCTATTCATTTCTTCAACTATGGCTCATATGACCAAGAAGGAAACGGGGTATTTTCCAAATGCAAAAAGCAACCAACCACGCACGCTTAACTGACCTTTCCTTACCTTTCTTACCAGAGTATTGGGCAACTTTCTGATCTTCTCCACCTGATCCGGGTTAATGCCCAGCTCACAGCAACTCACTCTGAGCAATTCTTGGTAGGTGAGCTCCTGTCGGTCCAGCTCAATTTCAATGAAATCGTTTTCCCGAAGAGATGGGTTTTGAATCCGTACCTTGAGGACCAGCTCTAGAAAAAAAGAGGGAGACATATTAATGAATGGTACTGGCATAATCAGTTTATGTAACGGAAGATCTTTTCCAGAAGATGGTTATACTTAGTCATGTCTGTGCCACCCAGTGAGCAAGACTAAGCGCCATCGGTAAGATTTCCTCATGCCCAATTCTGGCTTTGCTGCCACAGCCTCCTGCATTGTCTTCTCCACACCTAAGACTGTGTGTGGTCCACAAAGTAAAAAGGGGGTGGCGGTGGGTTGGGGAAGGGACAGCAATCCCAACTATATAGAGGATAATTTCTGCTGCTAAAATTAAGAAGGTAAAGGCTTAAGTATGGGTTTGGCAGTTTAACTACATATAAGCAGGAGGAGGAGGAGAGAGATAAAAGATATGGTATATGGATTACTCTAAAAAGACTTAGCAATTGTGGATCTCAAGATATTTATGAAATACAAAATTCTTTGCATTAAACACTTAGTAAAGGGCAAAAAGCCATTAATAAAAATTAAAGTCTAATTATAATTTGAATACAGGACACCTTCATGAGGAAGGAGTTTTGGTTTGGGGAGTAAACATCTTGCTGGACAAGAAAGTAAGGTAGTGCTTGCCCTGGCCAAGTAGCTCGGTCGGTTAGAGCGTCGACCTGATGTGCCAAGGTTGCGGGTTCGATCCCAGTCAGGACACATACAAGAATCAACCAATGAATGCACAAGGAAGTGGAACAACAAACTGATGTTTGTTTCTCTCTCTCAAAATCAATTTAAACACAAAAAAGGTAGTAAGGCCAAGAGTGATGGGACACGCCCAAGGGACACAAGAACTGGCTTGAAGAAGCTCCCTCTGGGCAAGCGCGGCATAATTTGAACATCAAAATAACAGTAATGAACTATAACCCAATAAATAGGAATCTGCGTTTACACTGATATAAATGGAGTGGGGAGAGCCCTTCTTTACAGTAGAATACCAACTAATAAAGAATGGCAGGAAATCATATTCCACAAAATAGTTGCCCTAAACTCCTTAAAAATATTGAGGTCCAAAATGATAAAGGCTGGGGAAATTTCCTAGATCAAAGGGGACTAAAACAACATGGGAACTAAAAGTTGTCAGTGATTTGGGGCAAGGGGCAGCGGTGGGGCCAGTGAAAACAGACACGAAGGACATCGTTGGGACAACTGACAATTTAAATAAGGACTAGGGATTAGAGAGCAGCGTTATATGTCAAGGTCACCTTGCCTAAATCTGATCATTGTACCGCAGGTAATTATGTTAGAGACGCTCCTTGCTCTGAGGAAACACGCACACTGTTCAGGGTGAAAGGGCAAAGGTTTTAATAAATAATGTGTGAATCTGAGTAAAGAGAGCTCCTTATTACTGGTCTCGCAACTTTTCTGTAAATCTGTAATTACTCAAAATGAATCAGTAAATCCCGCACCTCCCCCAAACCAGGAAGTAACGCGCTAGGCCGCTGGGTATTGTCTGCGCATGTGCAGAGGCTGTTTGGGGCGAGGGGTTACCTTGCATATTAAATGGAAATGCTCCGGTGAAGAAAAATGGCTGGAACGCTGGCGCCGGTCCTGTATATGTCCCATTTTGAGGCTCCATCGACACAGGTGGCTTGGACGGGACAGAAGAGAACAGAGACCGACTCTGACTCACTGGGGGCTGACGGACAGGACCTGGTTTTGTGCTTTCTGGTGTTCTGAGGATGGCAGAGGGGGCAGACACATCCCCATTCTGAACCAGCGCCAAAGAGGGGTGGTCCCGGGGAAAAGCCCCTAGCAGGGGCGGCTCCTCAGGGGGGAGCAGCGGAGGAGAGCCATCTGCAGGGGGTGAGGCAGGAGGCAGGGACGGGCCCCCATTCTGCAGCAGGGCCGAATCTTCCGCCGCAGGGGTGTAGATGAAAGGGAAGGCCGGGTTGGCCAAGTAGTTGGGAACGAAGGGCAGTTCTGACTCCTTCGTCTGGGGGAGGTTGTCGCCATCATCCTCATCTTCCACTTTAAAAAGAAGAAAACACAGAACCTTCACATAGCCCTTTAAAAATTACCAAGAAAAGGGTGTCTTGGGAAAGCTACTGTCCTTTGGTATGTAAGTCCTTTGGTCAGTGTTTAGTGCCTTTTCAAGCCAGAAGAAAAGGAGTATTTTATCAGGTTTATGACTACCATTTTTATCATCTTAAATTTTACAGATTATAAAAATGAAACCTTACAATGCCTACCTTTCCAGCAACAACACAGAATTACTATCTTGGCACAATAATTCAGTCTTTGCTTTTAGAAACAGACTGCTTGTCTGGCTCCGAGAATGCAGCCAACACCTCAAGCCTCAAATCAGCGTGACAACACCCAAAGCTGCCCCCAGACCCTGACTCACCTCCCATGATCTTTCTGATGTCTCTCCTGGACGTCAGCTGGGCTGGCATTTCTCCTTTCGTGGTGAGAATCTCCTTGTCCGCTCCAGATTTTAACAGGTAAGAGACCACCTGGCCATGATTGCGTTTACATGCCCAGTGTAAACAGGTCCTGTCCCAAAGAAAAGGGGCGAGAAGGAGGGATTTATAAAGAGGAGAGGTGACTTGGGATTTAAAATTCTACAGGTTAGTAAATAAATATATGTGAAAGTTCAGCTAGAATCGGGAAACCAAGCTGGTAACCTCAACTTTTTTCTTTTCAGAAAGTAGATGATCAAAATATTTAGCATGCTTAAAATTTATTTTTGAATTTCATTTCTGGCCCTTGGGAGAAACTAATTTGTCCTGAGAGCCGGGATTTCAATGGCCTCCAGGAGGCTGACAGGCTGGCTGGCTGGATAACTCTAATGGTACTGCTGAGTGTTACTCTAGCAGTTATTGCTCATTAGATTGTCCCAATCTCTTCACAATATTTCTTCATAGTGCCACACTCCTTTTTTAGACACTGTTGATGCTTGCTTCGTGTGCACCAGTTCCTTGAAGACTCAACATTATCAGGCAAATACCCATCTCTTATCCACAAGTTGCTCTGACACTAAAATTATTGTTACTACAGAAGATATTACTATCTAAATCTCAGTAGCTTACTCCTTTCTCCTCTTTTTTGTTCCTTTACACTCACAAAAAAAAAACGGTTTCCACATTTCCATTTTCAAAAAAGTTGGCTTCTCGTTCTCTCCAGAAGGCTACAAACATACCTTCATCTGCTTAGACGCAGGGCGCTGCACAGGCCTTAATTTCTAAGGTGTTTTAAAAATGTACATCAACGACCGAAATTTCAAGAACTCTTCTACCATACCAGACTCATTCAAGTAAAACTGGTTATTTAAGAGTGTACACATAGGGGCTATGCATGCACCGAAGGACAATTATTTTAACACCGGCTAGAAATATAATTAGTGCGCCAGCAAAAACTCCGTTTTAATAACTGAAAGGAATCAGAGCTACTAAATTCATCCCCAGTTGCCAGAGGTGAATGACATTATGGACGGAAAATCTTTATCCCAACTCTGTTTTGAAACGTCCTCATTCATCAACTCTAAGTGAACTGAGATAAGTATCTTCAGAGCTTCTAGACAAATGCAGATATGGCAAAGACTAGAACATGTGTTCCATAGTGAGGAGGAGGCCATTCACCTGGGAAATGTAATATCTAGAAAGGTCATTTGGTTTCAGGAAAAAGCTGATTTCACCCTGGGTACCCTAAAATTTATGACTTACAGAAAGCTAGCTTATCTGGCTGGCTGGCTGGCTGGGAGCAGTCCCACTGATGTTTCAGAGTGACATTCCACCAAATTATTCATTAGAATCAGACTATTCAGGTGTCTTTACGGTGCACTCTATGACAAAACGACTGCCCATTTGGGAAAAATAAGGGAAGAGTCTTGATCGAGACTTCTACAGCATAAGCTCCATGAAGATAAGGAAGTATCTGCCTGGACAAACAAGTGCTTAATTAATACTCGCTGAATGGATGAACCAAGAACAGGTTGGATGTCGCTAGGAGTAGAAAGATCCAAGACATACTTGATTCTAGGCCAGCTGCAACCAAGAGTGTGTTTGTGTGTGGATGTCTGTAGCATAGGCTTGAAAAATAAATAATTGTAATAAGCCGGGAGGTATTTCGCACCAGAGGCCCTGGGCATCACTTGTCAGTGCTGAAATTGTGGTTACTGAGCAGCTAAGAACTGAAAGTGATAATCCTCCTGCTTTTCTATGCTAGAGAGTAAGTTTTTCAAGGGTAATCTTCCTACCCTATCAGCCAGCACACTGCTTATAAAATAAACAGATATAATGCTTTCCATGCTGGACATTGGTCTCAAAGCAATACATATATTAACTTATTTAATCCTCTAAACAACCCATGAGCTAAGTACTGTTATCAGTGCTCCCTCCATCTCACGAGCGGAGAAACTGAGGCAGTCAGCAAACAAAGAGGCAAAACAAACCGTGTGCTTGGTGGTTATGAAGTGTTGTCAAGTGTTCCAGGCACAATACAGCAAGGAAAGGAATTAGGGGATGCCAGAAGCAGAGAAGGACATGGTGTAACTTATTTTATTTTATTTGCTTGTGCTGTCTCTCCCCCCACCCCAGCTTTGAGATACAGTGGTGCAATTTTAAATTGAGCTCCAAGGAGAGGCTCAGCCAGGTGACATCTAAGCTAAGACTTGAAGGAGGCGAGAGAGCAAAAGCATTTTAGATTGAAGGAAGAGAAACCACATAGAGCTTGAATGAGTTGTGCCTGATGTTTCAGGAAGAGCAAGGAGGCCAAGGGAGCAGAATGGAGAAAGCAAGGGGGTAAATCCAGAGAGGCACAGAGGTCAAGAGAGAGGATCAGGGGACAGGAGTGGAAACTGTAGCGTCCTGTGGGCTTTTATTGTGTGAGATGGAGCCACTAAAGGGTTCTGAGCAGAGCAAAGGGATCCCTCTGGCTGCTGTGTTGAACAAAGACTATCGGGCACAAGGGTGGAAGCAAGGAGACCAGTCAGGAAGCTACTGCTCCGACCCAGGTGACAGACTGATGGCGGCTCTGCCCCAGAGGTGGAGCAGTGGAGCCAGTGAGCAGCAGGCAGATTCTGACAGTAGCTGAAGGAAGACCTGGCAGAATTAGCTGAGTGGCTGGGGGTGGGGTGCAAGGATGGCCCGAGCATGGGTTCTGGCTGGGGCGCCTCAGATGCTGCAATGAGGAGGACACCCAGGAGCAGGCTTGGGGCAGTTAGGGGGTGGAAGGAGACCAGGAATTCAACCTTTGACACGTTGAATGCATGGTGCCTACTGGATATCTGTCCCACTTAACCTGTGAGAAGCCTCTTCAGGTTAACTGAGCACTGTTAAAAAAAACAAATTCAACAGAGTAAACCTGAAGGTCTAATTGGCTTCATTAATTTATGAATCACACACCATCCCATCTAGCAAACAGAAGGGAGCTCTGAGAAGTTGCACAGAATGGAAGGTTTTTGTAGGCAGAAACTGGCCAGGACAAGGAAGTTATTAGCATAAGGCAAGAAAGGTTTTTTTTTCAAGCAGTGAACTTTTCTTTGGGTGCAGCAGGAGTCTTATTAGGTAGAGAACCTCACTAGTGTTGATCAGGAAACTCCTGCTCTGATTGGTTTAAGGCCACATTTCTGGGAGAGGCTGAAAGTGCAATAAAGTCTTGGTCTGCTGTACTTGGGGCCTTGGGCTGGCAGTTCCTTTTTTTTTTAACAGCACCTATTATGTGGCAGCACTGCAGTTCGGGAAGGGGCCTGGGGTCCAATGTTGGGTTCACGCCCCAGCTGCTCTAGTTATTATAATTTACAATAACGTACTTAATCTTTCTGGGGAAATCACTTGATCTTTCTGGGTCTCGGTTTCCCCATCTCTAAAACGGACAGAATAATAAAAGCTATGTCTCTGAGTAGTGAATAATACATGTAAAGTGCTTGGAACCTCATTTGTGCTACTGAACAAGCTCAGTAAATGTTAGCTATTTATATTATGCTTCATCTCATTAAGTGCTCACAACACTTTTCTGAAATAACTGGAAAATAAAGTGACTCCAAGGAAGTTCCACTTAGGCAGGAATGGAGAAGAACCTGCGAGAAAAGACCAGGCTCATTCATCTACCCAATACTGCCTCCCAGTGCCACAACAGTGGTTCACAGCTCGTGAACCACCCAACAAGGCTCAAAAAAGAAACACGCTGAACTGCAAATTTGTTTGCAAACATTTTTAAGCAAAACAGCAGTATCTCCTGTTTCCTGGCTTTCTCAAGTGCTACTCAGGCTTTTTTCTTTTAGAGTAAGGAGAGGAGAGAATTGTGAAGAGTCAGAAAATCACGGTTCTGGTCCTGGCTATCATATTAATAGCTGTGTGACCTAGGGCAAGGTATTCTCTGGAGTTGAAACCATCTGCAATGTCCCTTTCAGTTCCAAAGGTATGATTCCACTTAAAAAAAAAAAATAAAACACTTGCAAACTCACTTTAAGTCTAAGCTAGCAAAATTAATGTAAGTGGAAGAGGGCGGAATAATACTGCATTCGGTAACTTAACACTAAAATTTTGACCACCAACACATCTTAAAATGAGACTCCTTAATTTAATTGGGGAGGACTCAATTGCAGGTAGGCATCTAAAGCCTTGGCTCAAATCCTCTATTGAAACTGTAACAGGAAAACAAAGCAAAACTCTCTATAGCATCAACGAATGCATCTTCCCTCAACAGGCTGCTGTAGGCAGCAGCAACCACTGCTGCAGAGACAACAGAAGCAGAATAGTGATGCAAGTGATTTCTTTTTTCAGATCTTGAGAAAAGAAATCGTGCTAGTTTGTAAGAGTCACCTTTGCTCAGTTGCATATGATTTTTGCTCTACAGATATGTTGTTCTTCAGAAGCACCTATAGCAAAATAACTCAACACTTGAACTGTGGTGAGCTCCAAAATAGCGTGAGAACCACTGCCAGCACCATTCAGGCCAAGTTAGCCAGGGGATGCAGAGGCGGCGGGGACGCCAGGGGTCAGGTGGGCGCTGCCAGGGGAAGCCCACGTGGGCCAGGATTTCGGCATTTCGGCAGGTCGCGTGCCTGACTACACCAGGCGGGGGCCTGGACTAGCCTCAAGAGCGCACAACCTTGGAGGCCCCAGGCGCCAGGCCACGCCTTAGCTGGCGTCGCCGAGGTCACGGGCGACCGCCCCACGCTCGGGCCGGCTGCTCTGACCCTGGTCTTCCCCCGCTCCCCACTTACCAGCCGTTGACCTCATTTTGGGAGTTCACATCCACCCCGCTCTCCACCAGTTTCTGCACCTCCCGAATGTCCCCCAAGGCCGCAGCCTCCCGCAGCCTCTCTTGCTGCTCCTTCTGCTGTAGGAGAGCGCTCATCTTCCCCTCGGCCCCAGTCCCCGCCCGCGCCGCCCCGGGCCTGTCAGCGCCGCCGACGCCGCGGCCCGCTCCGGGCCATGGGGGTAGAGCGCCGGGCTCGGCCGCCCTGCTCACGCCGCCGCCCGCGCCTGGCCCGGGGCTTCGGCTCCCTCCCGCCGGCCGCCCGCCGCTCCCCTGTTGCTGCCGGCCCGCAGGCCCAAGCCTCCTCCCTGACCGCGCCTCCCGCCGGCCGGCTCCGGGGGACCCTATTCAGAGTGACAACCCTGACCCAGATATTTTCCGTTCCTACCCTCGGTCCGGGCGCCCGGGCCGGCTGTTTATGTAACTGCTGCACAATACGATCTGCCGTGATTCATGGACTATTTTTAGATCTCCCCATCCCACAGCTTCAAGGGAGGACAGACACATGGAAAGAAAAGAAAGCATATCGGAGAGCCAGAAAAGCCTCTGGCGCAGGCTGTTTACCAGGCATCAAAAATAATTATGGGGTGTTTTCTTTTTTCCTTCCAGTTCGTTTGCCTTTTTTTCCTTATCGGAGCCAGGCTTTGCCCAGCAGGATGGGGAACTGAGCTGAAAACCATCCTATTATTATATGCCCATTATTGCAGAGATAGATTACACTGTCCTTTTTCTTTTGACAGGGCTTGGACCATTCAGTTCGAATACTTATTTCCATGGCTGTTGCTTTACATCTCATTTCTTCTAACAGGGATTTCTTATAACTTGGCTTTCAGGGGAAATATTATTATCGTGCCTAGAGTCTTTAAACTGTTTTATTGATGCTTATAAATCAGAATGAATGACTCTTCATGAAGGTCATGTAAAGAAAAAAGAAAGAACCCCAAAGAGGCTTCTTGGAGCTGTCCCAGTCCTGATGGCAGGATCTCCAGGGGGAGCTATGGTGTGGATATACACAGCATTTCGCCTCTTTGCCTAGTCAGTCTAGTGAGGTTCAGAGTCTGGTTGGCACTGAAAAAAAAAAAAAAAAAGAAAATACTGTTTTGCTGAGCTCAGGTGCCTCTGAGAGGTTTTCCAATGTGGCACGGAATGGAACTTGCAGATGGGGTCAGGAGGATTAAGGAAATAACCCTGCAGTGAAAAGGAGGAAGGCCTGAACAAAGAGAGGAGATGAAATAGGAAGGGACAAATCTAGGCCTGGAGTTTTCGTTTCCCTCTCTTGGGGCTGCCCAGGTCCTGCACAGCAAGCATTTTTCTTGCTACTGTTTAAAAAAGCCAACACATCTCTGTTTATTATGATGGAGTAATCCACATAGTACACAGGGCACACCAGGTGGTGCTGAATATAAACTAACTGCAAACTTAAATTGACCCCCAGGGCAAATGGGAACTCTGAGCTTACATTTTTATTTTCCGTCAATTTAAATATTAGTTCTCAGACCCAGCATGGTAATTCATGTGCATGAGACTGCAATTGGGTCCCTTAACACAATTTGAATGATGTGGAAGTAGGTAGTAGCCTCTTAAAAAAAAAAAAAAAAAGCAGTGTTAAAAAATTGGTCCTGGTTGCACTCGAAAGCCTGTGAGTTCTTGTTATAAGAATTTGTTTGTCAAATTTCCCTTCCTTAAAAGGATTATAGAATGTGCCCTCCGATAACTGTTGAACCAGTGAATATTAATATCTTCTTAAGCTCATCCTCTACTTAGCTCTGACTCCATTTTTTTTTGCTTGTTATTCCCACATATAAAAATAAAAACAAAAGCAAAGACGTTCTCTACAAACAAAATCTCTACTCTTGGCCATAACTGAATGCAAGCCAATGGCTATTCTATTGCTTCCATTTATTCATACTTTGTCTTATCTCTAGGGAATTATCCGATTCACTGGGTGCATTAATCAGGCACCTTTTGCTGGGCACTGATTTAGTCACTGGAGATGCTGCTGGAAACAAATCAGGGTCCCCGACTTCAAAGAACACACAATCTGGCAGCGGGGAGGACGCAAACAACAGAATGCGATGAATATTACAATAGAAACAGTATGGCATATGGCATAGTGGTTTCGAGCAAGGAGATTTAAACCAGATTGCCTTTGTTTGTATCCCAGTTTTCCCTTTCATATAATCTTGGATGAGTTACTTAATCTTTCTGTGTCTCAAATTCTGTATCTGCAAAATAGGGATGGTAACAATAACACCTATTTTGCAGGACTGTTCTATGGGTCGAATGAATGAATATGTGTGAAGCTTCATTACTACTATTATCAACACATTGTTAGGCACTATGCTCAGTGCTATACATGAATTATCTATGAATTATCTTATTTAGTACCCACAACAATCCCATAAGTATCACTATCATTATTATCTGAAGCACAGAGAGGTAAGTAATTTGCCCAATGCCATGCAGCTTAGTGAGGGAGAAAAACTTAAAAAAAAATTAATTTAATTTAATTTTTATTGATTGATTTGAGAAAGAGAGAGAAGCATCGATTTGTCATTCAACTTATTTATCCATTCATTGGTTGCTTCTTGTATGTGCCCTGACTGCAGATCAAGCCTGCAACCTTGGCATATCAGGACTATACTCTAACCAACTAAGCTATCCAGTCAGGGCAGGAAGCAAGGCTTTGAACTCAAGCAGTTAGACTCCAGAGCCTGTGCTTTCTTTTCTGATTTTCATTTAAGTGGAGATGCCGAGTAAACAGCTGTATGTATGAGTGTGACCTTTAAGAAGGAGTTCTGGGCTGGTGAGTTGGATTTGGCTGTCATCAGCAAAAGGTGCTAGCTGAAGTCATGGGAATGGAAGAGGTGGCCCCAAGACAGTGTGTTGAGTGCTGAGAGAAGACAGCCAAAAATAGAACCCCAGAGAATACCCAACATTTTAATGATGGACAGAAAAGGAGAAATCCTCAAATGAGACTGAAGAGGAGCAGTTGGAATAGGAGGAAAAGCAAAGAAGTGGGAAGGCTTGGAGAAAAGAGGGGGATCCACAGGGTCAAATGCTGCAGCAAAGACAACAAAGAAAGGACTAAAAAGTATAGAATGGGCTTATCCACAGGGAAATTGCTGGTGGGCTTGGAAAGGAAATTTACAATGGAGTAGTAGGGATGGCAGCCAGAAAGTCAATAGGGTTAGGAATGAACTGGAGCTACCTCCTACATGTTTTATACTATGTGGGAATCTGGGTATACAAGGATGAATGAGAAATGATACCTGACCTAAAGAAACTTTTGCCTAGTTCTGTAGGCTGAGAGTCCAAGATCAAGATGTCAGCAGGTTGGGTTTCTCCTGAGCCCTCTCTCCTTGGTTTGCATATAAGTTACCTCCTTGCCACATCCTCACACAGTCTTTTCTCTTTGTTACTTATCCCTGGTTTCTCTCTGTGGGTCCAAATTTCCCCTAAAGACACCAGTTAGATTGGATTGGGGCCCACTCTAAAGGCCTCATTTTAACTTAACTGCCTCTCAAAAGGCCCTGTCTCAAAATAGAGTCACATTCTGAAGTACTGGGGATGAGGCCTGGAATTCTTTTCTCTCCACTTTCTTGGCTGGAGCCTTGTCATCTTTTAGGTCTTAAGTCATTTCCACAGAGAAGCCTCTCATTTACTCTTTGACAGAGCCCTGCTTTTCCTCTTCATCATAATAGCTGATGATCAAATGGACTCAAAATGTGTTGGGCCTGTTCTTCACACCTTACATTGTATCAATTCATTTAATATTCACAATAACTTTGTGTGTGTGTAGGGGACATTATTATTATAAACCCCATTTTGCTGTTGGAGAAAGAAAGAATGGCAGAACTGGGATTACTAACCCAGGGGATCTGGGTGCAGCATCCATACCCTTACCACGATTTATATTGACATATTTGATATTATTTCCTTAGTGACTGTCTCCCTCACTAATCCTCAAGGTCTGTGAGAACAAGTACTGTGTCTGAAAAGTTCACAGCTTAGCATCAAGCTTCAGGAGCTTACCTGGCACATGTTAAGTACTCAGGTAATTGTTGAATAAATGAATTAATACATATATATTTTTAAGACTTTATACATTTATTTTTAGAGAGGGAAGGGAGGGAGAGAGAGAGAGAAACATCAATGTGTCATGGGGGTCATGGCCTGCAACCCAGGCATGCACCCTGACTGGGAATCGAACCTGCAACACTTTGGTTCGCAGCCTGCACTCAATCCACTGAGCTACGCCAGCCAGGGCCAATACATATATTTTTAATTTGAGACTGGGAGGCATAAGGTACAGGACTGAATCCTCATACTTTGCATGACTGTAGAAACTGCCTTATGGTAGCCTTGATTTCCCACCCCGTGAATCACAGGAATCTGGGTGGGAGGACCAAGCCAGGTAGAAGATGCTCTAGAGCAGTCTAGTAAAACGGGGTCTGGCCCCAGCCCTGTAGTCCAATTGGTTAAAGCATGCCTCAGTATGCCAAGGTTGCGGGTTGGGTCCCAGTTAGGGCACGTACAGGAATCAACCAATGAATACATATAAGTGGAACAACAAATGGGTTTCTCTCCCTCTATCTAAAATCAATTTTTAAAAAATGGACTCTGTATATGGAATGAGTTTCTTCCACTGGAAGATGGCACTAAGTGAATTGCGTGGGACAAAGGGATACACCACTCCTTCCTCCATTTTGGAGCGGTGTCAAAGCTTCAGGACCTAGTCTCCTCTGACTCCCTGTGAAAGAGCTCACGAAGACCCTTCCGTGCTCAGGTGGACTGAGTCAGCACGCTGCTTAACCTCTGGTTCCGCTAGGCGCGGAGTAGGGCGGTGCCACTAGACAGGGGCGGAGCGAGGCCCAGCCGGCAGGCTCCGCCCCTGGGCCGGCGGAAATGGGCTTGACCTCGCCTTCCAGACTTGGGCGTGCCCCGTGGGCGCACGCGCGTGCACGGCATGCTGGGAAAGCGCCCGCGCAGCGGCCATTTTGTCTTATCGGCTCCTTTTTAGAGGAGGCTTTTTCGGCCCGCGAGCCGGCCGAAGAGGTTGGCGACGGTGTCGCCGGTGTTTTCTTCGGCGGGTGCCAGGGCTGGTGGGAGTAGCCGCCCGAGAGAAGCACCATGATTTCGGCCGCGCAGTTGTTGGATGAGTTAATGGGCCGGGACCGAAACCTCGCCCCGGATGAGAAGCGCAGCAACGTGCGGTGGGACCACGAGAGCGTAAGTCCCGCGGGCCTTGGGCCTGTGCCCGGGCGCCGTGGGGGAGGGGAGCGGCGCGGGCTTGGGCCCGCCGTGCCCGCTGCGCGACTTGGTGCCAGGGCCAGGATCGGGACACTGTGGAGTGTTTGATCCCCGTGGCCGGCGGGACTCGGGAGCATGGCCGGGGAGGGAGGAGTCCACCGTATCCTGGAATAAGGGATGATTTGTTTTTGTTGTTTTAGTATCGAGGAAGCCTAGAGGGCCCTTAGATTTGAAAAGAACCTTAATGAGGCAGGCAGGGAAACGCGAGAAAGAAAGGAGTGTTTTATTATGTCAAAGGCTCCAGAGTTTCCATCTTATAATGAAGTAGGGAAAAGGACACATTTTTCCGTTATTTGGGTTGAGCGTCGTATTCAGACCGAAAATTCTGGTTGGAATTAGTGGTAAAAGTCACGGCAGTATATTATTTCAATAACGGGCCAGTTTCTGAATGGACGCTTATATGGGGAAATAAATCTTTATAAAGAGTTTATAACTTGGTAGATTTTATACGTCGTGATTTACAGATATTGTTTGATAGGAGTACGTTCTAGTAAGCCCTTCGTGTAGATGGTTGTCAGGACTTTTTCACAGAAACTTACTTGGTTCTCTTAACCCTGCGAGTAAGGGTAAATATTACAATCCCAGTTTTACAGATGAGACAACAGAGGCTCACCCAAGCAAGATCTGTGGGCAAGTGGCGAAACTAAATCTTTGTGATCCTGTTCACTTTCAACAACTCTATGCAATTGCTTCTCTGAAAATACCGTAACGTATTTCAGGTGTTTTGAACCTGCACCGTAACGTTTATTTTAGGTCTTAACCTTACTTGGCTTGCGGTTATAATCAAACAACATGGTAATTTAAAGGCAGTTGTTAATCAAAACATGGAGGAATAAACAAATATACATTTTATAAAAAGTTAGTTGCTTCCTCTTTAAACATAGGCTTTGGTCAGAGTAAAATCTTTTTTGCAATACATGAAAACAAGATAGTCCTGCACGAGTCCTTTCAGCGCCTTGAAAGATAAGTGTTGTTTTTAAAGTATTGGGATGCTACCTGATTCCAAAGTAGTATGAAGAGTTAGGGTAGAATTCATTGAGCGGGGTCAGATTCACATATTTGGCATTGACCTCAAGGGAGGTGAAGCTTTGAAAAAGTTTGCAGGTTTTTAATATTTCAGATTCCCCTCCCCCCATTTGTCTAAATTGAAAACGGTAATTGTGTTGCTTGTCTTGACTCTCTTTTCTGTAGGCATTTCTTTGTCACAGTGAACTTTTTTTTTAACATTTAGCTCAGTAATCTTTTCACCTAAGGTTTGTCAAAAAAGAACATTATGATTTAATTGATGTGCAAATAGGACATTTGCCAATTTTGAATTGGCAAAGAGAAAATTGCTTTTGATTGCCTCATCAACTGGAGCAGCCTATGCCTGTGCCTCCTTGGTTTTTTGAACGTGTGTTGTGGAGAGACTTTGTTTTCCTGGTGGTATTTATGGCCACATTGCATTATGTGTTATGGGTTTATAACATTAGCAGTGAGGTGCTCAGAATAGCAGTTAGGTTTTATGTCATCTCAGCTGTAATAAATCTGCTTTCCTTTCCGTTTTAGTGCTGCTCCCTGATTTAAACTTCCAGTGCTTGTCACCAAAATATTTTATACCTTTAATGACAGATTGCACTTCATTGTAGATTCAGGGATTTAAAAAGTCAATTACCGGTATTTCAGATTCAGGGCTGCAGGGGAAGGGTTGGCATTGACTAGGAAAAAAGCACATGGTCTCTTTTAAATAAATCCTACAAAATTCCTGTTGCCTATTTAGATGGGTAACAAGCTACTAATAAATTACTGTGGGATATAAAAAGCTGGGGAAGTTTATGGAATCACTTCCGGGTCATTTCTGTATTTTATGCTGTTGGCAGTTGGTGCTGAAATCTTGGGTAATGGACAGCCCGTGTATATATTGTGACCTGATACTTCAAAATATTTTTGTATTCCAATTGCATCTGAAATTTTTTCTATGCCAGACTTACAGTAGTTAGGAAAAGCAATTTCAGCGGGGTGGGGTTCTTTTGTTTAACAGTTGAAATGGAAACTTTAGTGTTCAATGTAGTTCCAGGACATCTGTATCTGAGTTGTGGAGTTTGTTTTAAAATGCAGATTGTGCATTCTAATTCAGTAAGGCTGGGGGAAGGCCCCAGAAATCTGCACGTTTTAAAATGGACCCTTAACTTGTTCTACTGCTTCCTGACACACCTCTTAGTCCTAGGTTCTTAATTTTGAGTAGCACTTGGAAAGCTCATTTTTAAGTGAAGGATGTATTTGTGATACAAAGTACCCCAGACTGGGGTACTTGGGAAAGGCCTCTTAAAGTGACCCTTAAATACTGGGACCTAAAGGATTAGTAGGAAGTAGACTGAGGGAATGGTAGAGAAGAGGGATTTACTAGAGGCTAGAGAAAATCAGGCCTTTCACTTGTTTGTAAGGATATATATATGAACCACTGTCAAAGTTGAATCTTGGAAAGTACCTTTCTGAGGTTAGTATTAACAGGCGTTTCCAACCTTTTTGCAGATTGCTCTGGATCTGAAAGTGGTTTTCAGCTGAAGTGAAATATTCCAAGGGTTCATTGGCACACCTTCCTGCCTCCTTTGTTAATATTTTACTCTTTGAGATTATTAGTATTTTGCATTAAGCAGCTTGTTTTGCTTTATTAAGTTCTAACGAACCACAGCAATGACAAAAGCATATGATTTTAACTGCCTAGTGTGAGCACCTTTCAGTTAGTGTCCACATAAGAAAATTGCAGCGTTTGCCAGATGCTAGAAGCTTGTTACCCACCTAAGTAGGTAACAGGAATTTTGTACTTCAAATTGAGGATTTTACATTGTAGATCTCAACCCATACGTGAAATTATATAACGATTGGCTTAACTCTAATTCTAATAATACCTAAAATGAGATTTCTTTCATCATTTATCAAATTCAAGTATGCTTTCTGTTCACTGGAAGTTTAATGATTTATGAAGGGAATTGAATTAAACGTTCTTTTCTAAAATCCTCAGAATATTACCAAATATTGTCACCGACACTGGAAGTTATTTAGAGAAGAAAAAAAATCTGTCGCTTCTCATCCTTTTGGCTAAGATCAAGTGTAGAAAAGAAACAGTTAAGGTTTCTGTCCACATTTTCATTTTTGAACTTTTAAGTATTTTACTATTTTAATTCAGTCCCAAAAATGTTCTTTCTGTTGGAAATGTAGGTATTTCCTGCCCTGTCCTATAATACATAGTGAGTGTTAGGCTTCTCAGAAGTTCTAGCAGTCAGTGTTAATATGTATATTTAACTACTGTTGCTTTCTCTCCCCAAAACAAACAAAAAGTAGGTGAATGGTGTAATGAACTTTCCATGTACTCATACCCAATGCAACCTTATCAACACATGGCCAATGTTATTTTTTCTATATTCCCTGCTCCTTCCATTATTTTGAAGAATTCTGTCACTTAGACCTTAAGTGGCATCATTACCCCCAAGTACTCCCTTAATATTTGATTGCTTTAGCAGAAGAGTGTGTGTACTTAATTATCTTTAGACTTGATTTCTTTACAAGGGAAAAAAGTAGCTTAAGTTAGTAATACAGTGCTTTTATTTTGCGAAATGTTTACTTTTTTTATTTGTTAGGTGTAAGTTGGGGAAATTCCTGTATTCATTTATTCAACAAGCATGTTTCACTCTGAAGCTATAGTAGTATAGCTTAGTGTGGATGATGGCACTTGGCCTGAGAGCGCCACCAGTGTGGTGGCAGATATGAAGGAGTAAATGTGCTTTTATAGCATGATGTGGTGGTAAGTGCCACAGTGGGAAAAGGGTGTATGAGAGGTGCACCTGACCCAGACTGGGGCACTTGGGAAAGGCCTCTTAAAGTGATCCTTAAAACTGGGACCTAAAGGATTGGTAGGAATTAGACTGAAGGAATGGTAAAGAAGATGGATTTACTAGAGGCTGGAGAAAATCATAGGCCTGATTAATGTGGTGTTATAGCTGGGGCCCTTGTGTGTTTTCATTGAAGGAGGGGGGATGTGGCTAGATGGGCAGGAATATGGTTTTGAATGTTTTTTTAAGTTTTACTAAAAGTTGTGGCTCAGTTACATTGGGAAACAATTGAAGGTTTCTAAGCAGCAGAGAGATTTTTACTTTCTGACTACTATGGGAAATTGATTAAAATTTTACCAAAAGTTTGTGGAGGCAAGAAAAAGACTGAGCTGCGATTGCAGGGGTGTGTGTGATAGAAGGCACGGAAATGCGTGGCGGTGGAACGAGCGGTCCTGGCCGTAGCTGAGACAGGAGACTGGGGGGTGGTTACTGAGGACTGAGTACTTTTGTTATGAATTCTTACAGTACGGTCTTTCTCTTTTGTATTTTATCTTTTTTTAATCAACTCTTTTAGCTAAGAAGAAACATTTGTTTCTAGCCTGTTGTAGTCAGTGAAATCAGCACTTTCAATTTTTTTTATCTCATGGCACACATAAACTAATTGCTAACTCTGTGGCACACCCAAAAACATATTTTTTGCTGCTATGACCAGACAGCCTGTTGGTTATTGTCATTTTTATTTGACAGTCTAAGGGAAAAGCTATCAGTCCCTGACTAAATAGTCCGGTATTAATTATATTTTAAAAAATTCTTGCGTCACAGTGGTTGAAAGTCGCTGAGTTAAACTATTAATGGTGCAAGTAACTATAAAGGTTACAGAATGAAAGGTAATCCTCCTTTTCCATTAGTAAAATTTCCGGGTATTCCTGGATTTTAAATGAAAAAATGTATGTGACAGTTTAAGTCCCTGTCATCAAATACTAGGTTGACTGTTGCCAACATGGTAGGTTTGTTTGTTTTACTTAATTTTATAGGCACCCTCGCTGATCTTAGGGGGACGTGGAGGGGGGGGAGAAATATGGATATGAGAGAGAAACACGGAGTGGTTGCCTCTCTTGTGCACCCCAACCTGGGATTGAACTGCAACCTCTAGTATGTTCCCCCACTGGGGGACTGGGGGTGGAGCCTGCAGCCTGGTTTACAGGCCCATCCTCCACATACTGAGCCACCTAGCCAGGGCCCACCATGATACATTTAAAATGGGGGTAGATTACCAAAAACAGAAATTGAATAATAAGTTATCTTTATATTGTTTATAAAATGGAATTTGGTACCTGGTGAAACCAATTACTTAAGGTTATTAATAACTTAAAATACTAAAAGAAGCTCTTTAAGTTATCCACAGGGTTTTAGCTAGGAACCTGTGTTTGTAGGTGTTTGTAAAGACATCCATATGTGTTTTAATGATTTGAGGGCTTTACTATTTGTAAACAATATATAGCCAACCTGACCATTGGGGTGAGAAACTAGGCATTCAACTGGTTTGGGGAAAGCAGTTTAGTAAAATAATGCAGACAGCATTGAAAATACTTGGTTAGCTCAGGGAGAAATATGCTGCTTACTGTTGGAAGCAAGTAGGAATAGGAAGACAGAAATATTCGTAGCGTACTTTTGTGATTGAAGTGATCTAAATTGATGTCCAGAATTGATAGTGCCTTGAAGAGGTAGATACCAAAATATAGGATGTTTTTGTGAAGGTGCAGGTTTTAGCTAACATTCTCTTATTAATATATTTGGAATTGCTTTTACTATTTTGTTTTCCTTCTGAGTTTAGAACCATTAAAATTATTTATGAAAGTAAACATGCTTGCTTGCTATAAAAGATTAAAATTGAACATAGAAGTAAATAGTGAAAGTCATCCTGGCCTCCCATCCCCACAGCCAAACCCTTGAAAAAAAGTAAAAATTGGTATGTTTTCTAATCTTTTCTAATAATTTACAGACACATATACCTATAAGTGAAAGTTGTCATAGGTACACTAATATATTTAAGAGCTTTGACTTATTCTGTGGAATCTTTTGGTTGGTATAGAAATCGACCTTAATTTAATTAGCTCTTCGTTTCCTGGTGGATATGGAGATTATGTCTAACCCTATTGCCAATACCAACCAAGCTGCAGTGAGTATTCTGGTACATACAGCTGAGTCACTTGGGGGATAGGTTCCTAGAAAGATAATTACTAAGTTAAATGCACATTTCATGCTTTGGCGGTTGCTCCCAAATTGTCCCACAGCCCTCTATTATTGTGTGGAATGTCATTTTTCCCAACGCTATCTAATGTCAGATACGTTTTAATTTTTTATTTAACTTTGTTTGTATGAGGAAAATTTACAATTAAATTTTTCTAGTCAGAGTTCCAAGATTGACTGTATTTCTGCATTCTGTTAACTGGTAGTGAATTCACTAAAGTATGCTATTGGGATTGACCTCCTCTGTCACTGGTGTTGCCTTAAATTTATCAAGAGGATAGGTCACAGAATTCTCCCCAACACACCTTTGGGTGTCAGATTGTAAAGTCTTGCAGAATAAAAGATTGTGTTAATATTTTTAGTTAAATATCCTCAATCCCTGGGAAGGGTGAAAGGAAGCAGTCTTAAGTAGCCACAGTTTATTGGATAGAAGTTTATAAATATTTTGATGTACCATTACATTATAGTAGTATTGTAAGGAGAGTTGGAGTGGAAATAGCACACACAACTGTGTTAAGAAAATGGGTTCTAATTTAGATTCTGTAAGTAGCTAGATTCTTTCAGGACAGGTCATGTGATTTGGTCTCAGTTTTCTTGTCTCAAACCGGGTGATTAGATTAAATTATAGGTAACACCTGCTTAGCCCACAGGCTGGTCTACATAGTGCCTAAAAACTTTTTTTTTTAAGTGTTGGGTCGTATTTTAAAAATCAGAATAACTTGCCTGTTTCTACAAATTTAACATACATAGTTTATTTTTTTCTAAAGATTTTATTCATTTCTTTTTTTAATATTTTATTTATTTATTTTTAGAGAGGGAAGGGAGGGAGATAGAGAGAAACATCAATGTGTGGTTGCTGCGGGTCATGGCCTGCAACCCAAGCATGTGCCCTGACTGGGAATCGAAGATTTTATTTATTTCTAGACAGGGGGTAGGGAGAAAGAGAGGGAGAGAAACATCAATGTGTGGCTGCCACTCATGCACCCTCTACCGGGGACATGGTCTGCAACTCAGGCATGTGCCCTGACTGGGAATCGAACTGGTGACCTTTCAGTTCTTAGGCTGGTACTCAATCCACTGATCGACACCAGCCAGGGCTAATTGTTCTTTATGACCTTAGTTTTTCTGGAGACAGCTTATGGAACCACATTGCTTCAAACGGATATAAAACAACTGGCCTTTGAGACAGAATGCAATATTTCATGATTAACATCTATTTCTAAGTAGAAAGAACTCTCAATCATAAATTTAACATACCTTTTCTTTTTATATGTCATGGTTGTACACCGATAATTCATCCAGGAATAATGAAGTTATTAGACGAAGGGAGTTATTTTTTATTTTTCTTACCAGGTTTTGGTTTTCAGAGTACAGAATTAAATACAGGGTAGTATTAGAATACATCTGAAGGAGTTACAAAAGCACCACTGGGAGAGAATTAAAAGTTGGTTTCATGTTAAGTTCCTATATCATAGGAGCCCATCAAGAGTCATTCAGTAGTGTCCTGGCTGGTGTGGCTCAGTGGGCTGAGCACTGGCTGGCAACTTGGTTCCAGGTCAGGGCACATGCCTGGGTTGCGGGCCAAGTCCCCAGTTGGGGGCATATGAGCGGCAACTGGTTGATGTTTCTCTTGCGCATTGATGTTCCTCTCTCTTTCTTTCTCCATCCCTTCCCCTCTCTCTAAAAAAAATAAATTTTAAAGAATCATTCACTAGTCCTGGCTGTTGTGGCTCGGCTGGAGCATCTTTCCCAAAAGTGGAAAGGTTGCGGGTTTGGTTCCTGGTGAGGGCACATACCTAGGTTGCAGGTTCAATCCACTAGTTCAGGCTCCTATGGGAGGCAACCAATCAGTGCTTTCCTCTTATATCTTCTTACCCTTCCTCTCTCCCTAAATGCAATGAGAAAATGTCCTTGGGTGAGGATTTTTTTTTTAAGTCAGTAAAGTGCTGGTATATATGAAAATAACCAATACATTTTAGGGCAGGTTACAGGATCTCTCAAGTGAAAATACTGAACCAGATTGCTTTAAATGAGTATTACTTGTAATTTAGACAGTGGTTCCCAAATCCTAATCTATAAATTGGTTCTGGTCTTTAACATAATGTTAGAATGCTAAGAACAGTGTTAATTTTTTTAAAGTAAAAAATCAAGATTCCATCTTTTTCTTCCCATATTTGCTGTCGCTATTGAGGGTATGGTTAGTGATTTTAAAAGCTGGTAACTCTTTGTCAGTCTTACCTATCTTTTACTGAAATGCAGGAGTCTGAGAGGCACTGGTTGACCTAATGCGGTCTAACACGTGAAATTGTGCTGACTCGTACTTGGTTGAAAGATGAAGATCCAGAAATGAGAACTTAGTTATTTGGCACCTTTCCCAATATAGTTTTAAAACTGAACAATTTTAAAAGTTTAAGTACCTCTGTTTTTCTTTACTAGGTTTGTAAATATTATCTGTGTGGTTTTTGTCCTGCGGAATTGTTCACAAACACTCGTTCAGATCTTGGTAAGTGAATTTTCTGTGTAATTTATCAAATTTGTGGCTTTAAAAACTGGTACTTTATAATTCTGAAAAGCTTTCTCTTAAAAGATTTGTGGACTAATTAGTTTCTTTCCTGGCTTAGAATTTTGAATGTATTAAGTAAATGTCAGTTTAGTTAAATATACAGTACATGTCCATTTACATTCCCTCCTAAATCCCCTCCACTAAAATGAAAATTTAAAAACAAACCAAAAAAAAGGTGTAATGGAAGAGGAGATAACATTAGAGATATCAACAAATTTTTGGAAGATGACAAGTGGATGGAAGAGTAGCAGCAGACTCAACAGAGCAGAGCAACCTGTACCCTAAAAGCCTACAGAATGGGATGTTAAACAGAAGCAAGTGTTTTTGATCAGCAGAACCCTGGACAGGCTCAAGATTTGGAGGCATCAAGGTACCATAGAAGGCAGTTGAATCATGGGACAAAATGACAGATTAGTTAAGGGTTTCTTAACCTTGACATTGTGAGCTGGGTAATTTTCTTGTTTTAGGGGTCTGTCCTGTGTTCTGTAGGATGTTTAGCAGCATCCCTCTATCCACTAGATGCCAGTAGTCCTCCCCCCACCCCAGTTGTGATCGTGATAGCCAGAACTGCCTCGAGGCATTGCCACGTGCCCGGGGAAGGAGGGTGTGCATGATTCCTCTCTGTCAAGGACCTCCAGTTTAGGCGACCAGACTCTTAAACCTGTGTGTGTGGTGATTCTGTCTCTCTCACCCTTGTACCCCAGGAAACTAGAGGGTTCCTTTCTGGAGAAATTAGACTAAAGAGACTCTAGGTCAACTGAACCACAGAATGTAAAAAAATAATTGAGAGACTGTGCTCCCAAAGGTGGTACATAACTAGTATTATTTTAGAATCATAAAAGAGAAGTCAATTCATTAAGCACAATGCTTGTCCTAGAGCATTAGGAACTCGGTAGGGCATTAGGGCTGGAGGAGTCTAGATATTGGGATTCAAGATATAGCACAGGGCAGTAAAGAGTAAAAATGAGACTGTAAGAGATTAATTGAGTCTATATTCTTAATAGTGGGGTTTTCCCATTCCCTCCTCTGCCCTGTTCCTAGAAGGATACAGCCAGATGTTTTTCCCCAGGCAGAAGAGAAGAGGATTCTTTAGAGAAAGTGAACAGTTCCAGAGAAGTGATCTACAGGTACTGACCCTTGGGGAGTCTCCTAAAAGAAAGTCTTGCTGCCTCATTTTCCAATAGTAAAGCTCATAGTAGTTGACAAACTCTGCACATCAGCTTCCAGTCAGATTGTGGAGTGTTTTGCCAGCCAAGGACACCAATCAGACATTTGAAGAAAACCTTCAACATGAAAGATTAACCAAAACCAACAGTTAAAAAAAAAAATTAGTGGAGTTAGAGATAATGGGATAAGCAGAAGAAAAGTTTTAACTAAATTTAGTATCAGAGAAATAAGAGAAGATATCAGGAAGAATAGGATGTTACATAAAAATGGAACTTTTGAAAAACCAAAAAGAGCTCTTGAAATTAGAACTGGAGAAATCTGAAATGAAATCAGTGGAAAGGTTTGAGAATAAAATCAAGGAAATTTGCTGGACTGTTGGGTAATCAGACAAAAAAGATTAAAATATCAGCCTAGTATTCTTGATAGCTGAATAAGAGTCTAGATAGAGAAAACAAAAGGGGGAGAAATTTTTAATATGCAGTACTGTTAGTCTCTAGATTGACGTGTTCTTCAAGTACTCAGCGCAGTGAGTGAACAAGATCCACACCACGATACACCATTGTGAAATTTCAGAACACCCGGGGTGGGGGGCGGAGCACACAGGACTGAATCAGACTGGCCTCAGATTTGTCAGTAAACACTGGAAGCTGGAAGACTTTGGAGAAACTCCCTGAGGATTCTGAGTGGAAAATATTTTACCTAGGTTGGCTATATCGCCAAACATGAAAGTGGGTGTGAAAGACAGACTTTCAGACATGCAAGGTCTCAACAAATTTATCTCCCATGAACCTTTCCTCTGGAAACTTCACCAACACATGGGCATAAACCAAGAAGGAGAAAAACAAGAGATCCAGTAAACTATATTCAATGCAGACCAGAAAAGGAATTTCTCAGGATGACAACTCTTAGTGAGCTTAGAAAATAAGCAGCCCAAATTGAAGGTGTCAGAAAGCTCATGGAAGAAAATGAAGCTGATTTTCTGATGTGTGTTGAATCTTTTTTTTTTTTTTTAATTTACTTATTTGTAGAGAATGGAAGGGAGGGAGAGAAACATCAATGTGTGGTTGCCTCTCACACATACCCTACCAGGGACCTGGCCTGCAACCCAGGCACGTGCCCTAACGAGGAATCGAACTGGCAGCCCTTCCATTTGCAGGCTGATGCTCAATCCACTGAGCCACACCAGCCAGGGCTGTGTGTTGAATCTTGAGAGAATTTAATATTCAGATAGCTTCTGTAACTGAATTAAAGGGTTTGCAAAGAATTTGGAAGTAAATAGAAAACTAAATAAATGAAAAATTTCAACAAAGTATGAAGTGTTTTCAGTGTCATCATAATGTACCTTTTGTTAGCTTGGCAGTTGATAGTACTTGCATAGTCAAAATATAAACATTGGATATTATATTTAACCTAAAATTGTGATGCCCAGTATAAACCAAGAGAAAGCAAAATAAGTATAGAATTTATAAATATGGAGAACTTATAAATATCCAGAAGAATAGCTGAAAGGGTTAAAATTGGTAGCCTTTTAGAGGTGGGAGGGATGAGACTAGGGTGCTGGTCTTGTACTGTGTGACTTCGTGTGCAGATATTCAAAACTAGTACCATGCAGTAGTGGTTCAGACCAGTGTTTTTTTGTCAGTTTTTTTTTTTTTTTCTTGGGTGGCAGTAAGGAAAAATTTTCTCTTTCCTCCCACACCCTCTTCCCTTAACATACATTTGCTCTCCATTATACTGATCTAGAAGACTAATTTCGTGTGCTTACTCGGGCCCGTTGCTCCATGATTTCGGTAGGCACAGTGCAGGTGTCTACATACAACCTACTCAGATGAGATGATACAATGGATCTTGTTTCTTTTTTCTTTCTTTTTTTTTTTTTTCTTTAAGAAAGTTTCCTTTTTGGCAAAAATTGAAAAGTTGTTAAGGTCACCAGTACTTCATATACATTCATATTTTGCATTTTTTTTTTCCTTCAGGTCCATGTGAAAAAATTCATGATGAAAATCTACGAAAACAGTAAGTTGTGGGGTTTTTTTGGGAGGGGTGTTTTTTTTTCTCCCTACCCCCACCCTTTTCCTCTTGATCATTGTTTGGTTTAAAGGGGACAAGGATTGAAGAAATAATTTGGAATTGATGTAAAATGAATGCCCGATAGAGGTCCTGTTTATTAGCTGTGGTGGTAGAAAGTCATATAGTAGCTTCAGCAATGCTACGTCATGGTTGCTTATTTCACAGCCCCGATTTTATAAATGAGACTTGTCCAGGGTCACAGACCTAGTGTAGTGGTAGAGCTGGTGTGGGAGCACCTGCACTTCCTGATCATAAAAGCTATGCTCTTAACCAAATGTAATGCTGAATGCTACCTTTCCTGTACCAGGTGCAGGGACAGCTAGAAATTCCCTTCTTAAACATCTCCTTTACCCTTTAGCCTTAATGTAACTGCCCATGAGACAACTAGCTAAGATGGAATATGTGAGTTATAATGGGTGAAGATTTGGAAAAATGTAATGCTTGTTTATTTTCACTTTTATCAGGTATGAGAAGAGTTCTCGTTTCATGAAAGTTGGCTACGAGAGAGATTTTCTGAGATACTTGCAGAGCTTACTTGCAGAAGTGGAACGTAGAATTAGACGAGGCCATGCTCGTCTGGCATTATCTCAAAACCAGCAGTCCTCTGGGGTGAGTATGAAATTAATTTACAGTCTTTGTAAAGTGTCCTTGATCTCTAGAGACCTGTCTGGTATTGAAACTTGTGTTTAACTTCATTCATTATGTGTTCTTTCAGAATGACATAAGACTTTAAAAGGCATTTTTTTATCTGTACTTGTAAATGTAATACTGATTTTGCCAATTATAAGATTTTTGTCTTTAATATCAGTAACTGACAATATGCAATCAACTAACAGAAATTGAAGATAACTAAGTTATTATCCTTCTGATTTGACATTTTAATTATTAAATACAAATATTATGTACAGTTTGTGAGAGTTTGAATATTTTGGGGTTTTTTTTGCTTTTTGATAATACATTTTATTGTTTTCAATAGGCAGCTGGCCCAACAGGCAAAAATGAAGAAAAAATTCAGGTTCTAACAGATAAAATTGATGTACTCCTGCAACAGGTAAGAATTGTATGCATTACTGTCAGAAAATACTTGGAATAAACATTTAACCAAAGAAGAAATAAAGATGGCAAATAAATATATGTAAAGGTGCTCAGTGTCCTTCAGGAAATACAAATGAAAACCACAGGCTTGTACACCTATCCAGAATAGCTCAAATTAAAAGACCGGCCATACCAAGTCTTGATGAAGATGTGGGCAAACTGGAACTGTCGTACACTGCTGGGGGGATGTAAAATGGCGTGACCACTTTGGAGAAGAGGTTTTTTTGTGTCTCAGAAAGCTAAAAGATATACCATGAGCCAGCCATTCCACTCCTAGATATTTACCCAAGAAGAATGAAAACGTGTTTACACAAAGAGTTGTATAAATGTGTATAGCAGCTTTATTTATAGTAGACAGAAACCCTAAATACTGGGAACAAATCAAATGTTTATCAACAGGTGAATGGGTAAACAAAGTGTGATGTATCCTTGCAATGGGATATTACCCAGTGGTACAAAGAATTAACTACATGTAACATAATGGGTGAATTTTAAGATAATTAGGCTGAGTGAAAGAAGCCAGGCCACCCCCTTCCCCCAAAAGTGCATAGTTCCATTTATATAAAATATTAGAAAATGCAAAATAATCTATAGTGAAAATAAGTAGTAGATCAATGGTTACTTGGGAAGAAGTAGTACAGAGGCATGGGGAAACTTTTGGGGGTGATGGATGTTTTTATTATTTAGATGAAGGTATTAGTTTCATGGGTGTCAAAACTTACCAATGTTGTGCACCTTAAAATGAGCAACTTACTGCCTGTCAAGTACACTCTCTTAATGCTGTAAAAAATCAAAAGGGTAAATTAAACACACAGAGGCTTCAGCGAACAAAACCAAACAAAAAGACCCCAAATAACCACACTAATGAAGCATGGTGGAGAGGGGGAGATATCTGGCTAGTCTGGTTAGAGAAGGAGTCCCGACTGTTGTGGGGTTTTTTTTGTTAGTTTGTTTGTTTGTTGTTGTTGTTTTAACCTCTCCTAGATTGAAGAATTAGGATCTGAAGGAAAAGTAGAAGAAGCCCAGGGAATGATGAAATTAGTTGAACAGTTAAAAGAAGAGAGAGAATTGCTTAGGTCCACAACATCGGTGAGTAGCATCCTCATTTTGATTTACCCAGGCTGTTTGCTATGAATTACTATGACCTATTCCTATTTGAGAACTTCTGTAAACAATTTTCTAGTGCCTCGAGTAAAGAGTCAACAAACTTTTACTTTTTTTATTCTTAGAGAGAGGGGAGGAGAGGGAGAAAGAAAGGGAGAGAAACATTGCTGTGTGAGAGAGATACCCACTGACTGCCTCTTGCACACCCCCACGTGTGGGACGTGGCCTGCAGCCCAGGCATGTACCCTGATCAGGAAGGAATTGAACCAGTGACCTTTGGGTTCACAGGTTGGCACTCAGTCCACTGAGCCATACCAGTTGGGGCCAAAATAAATATTTTAGATGTATAAGTCACGCTATTCTAGGGCAGCTACCTAGCTCTGCTTTTATATTATGAAAGCGCTTTAGACAATACATAAACAAATGGTTGTGGCTTTGTATCCAATAAAACTTTATTTACAAAAACAGGCATCTAGCTGCTGGTTTGCCAACTGGTGCATCATGAGTATTCGTTTGGACCTTGTATGCACCAGTCAGAATAGCTAAAATTAAAAGACTGACCGTACCAAGTGTTAGTGAGGATGTGGGCAAACTGGAACTAATGATTTTTATCTTTTTGTTACAATAAGCTACTCAGTACATATTAATCTTCAGTATTGGTATACTCTTAAAATACTTTTCTAAAAAACCTTTTAATTAGAGAATATCTACGGATATTGATGGTAGAATATAATTGGTCATTGTTTTCCAACTATTGAATAGGATATGTTCAGACTATCCTCAATTAGTTCCATTAATGATTTTGAAAAACATTTTTAGTATGGAGGTGATACCTTAGCCTGTTCAACCTAAGCAAGAAGTGAATTTAGAGTAAAATAGGTAGCTTTCTAAAAAACAGTTTAACTTTTTCAAGGTGGTGCAGGTAGCTCAGCGGTTACAGTTGTGTGGCAGGGACTTGGCACTCCTGGAGGAGACGAAAAGTTGGTTACTGTTGTCCTTGCCTCTCCAGAGTCGGCCAGGTGCTGCTCGGGATTGTGGCTGGGGGGAGTGGAGGGAAGCAGTTCACAAAATTGGAAATCTGTTCTACATGTTAAATACTCCTGGGATTTGTTTTTTTTCTCTTCCTCAGACGTTCTTATAACTGATTTATCATTTTAGACCATTGAAAGTTTTGCTGCCCAAGAAAAACAAATGGAAGTTTGTGAAGTGTGTGGAGCTTTTTTGATAGTAGGAGATGCCCAGTCCCGGGTAGATGACCATTTAATGGGAAAACAGCACATGGGCTATGCCAAAATTAAAGCTACTGTAGAAGAATTAAAAGTAAGTTTCTTTTAAACATGTATTTTAGCTATAGCTAATACTTTATTTTATTATGTTTAAGAATTAATTGCATAGCTATAAACCTCTTACTAATATTTGGCTGGTTTGCATTCTTTGAAGCAGTGATAATCCCTATAAAACTTTGAAAGTGAGGTAGACTACCAAAGCACTTTATTACCTTCACTCTTTAGTGCCAGGAATTTGGGAGCATTCCTGAGCATTTAGTCAAGTAGTGATATCTCGTGTACGTATGTGGTGTTGGTATTTCCTTTTAGGCACAGGTGGGAAACACAAGCCCGAGGGCCAGCCAGCCCTCCACCTTGTTTCATCCGGCCCGGCACCTTGTTTCTGCCTGGCGGCAGTGCCGAGCTCTCGCTTAACTGTTAAGGAGTAGTTACATTTATACAGTCCTAAAATTACATTTGACCCTTTGAAGGCAACCATGAGGCTGATGTGGCCCCCAGTGAAAATGAGTTTGACACCCATTTTTGGGCATAAAATATTGTAAATTAGTCTACAAATGCTTCACAGTAGGGAACCATTGTTTGATGTTGTATTTAAAGGTCATAAACATAGCTCAATAAAAATTGAACTTGATTTCCTTAGGAAAAATTAAGAAAAAGAACTGAAGAACCTGATCGTGACGAGCGTTTAAAGAAGGAGAAGCAAGAACGGGAAGAAAGAGAAAAAGAGCGGGAGAGAGAAAGGGAAGAAAGAGAAAGGAAAAGACGAAGAGAGGAGGAAGAAAGAGAAAAGGAAAGGGCTCGCGACAGGGAGAGAAGAAAGAGAAGTCGTTCACGAAGTCGACACTCAAGCCGGACTTCTGACCGAAGATGCAGCAGGTCTCGGGACCACAAAAGATCACGAAGTAGAGAAAGAAGGCGAAGCAGGTACGTAGGACATGTGAGACCGTGCTTGGTACACAGTGAGTGTGCAGTAAACTGGAGTAATTGCTGGTGTTATTCCTCGCTACTTGAGATGGTCTCAACAGTCATTAAGCACTGGGGTGGGTTGTGAAAGTTGAATCAGTGAACTAGTCCCTCTTCAAGGCAAATTCTTTGCTGTTTTCCACCAGTCTGGCGAGGTTTGATGCAGTCTTGCTAGGGACTGAGTGTACCAAATGGTCTTTTAAGTGCTTCTTTTCTCATTGGTCCTAAGAAGACGTTCAGATCATGAGTTACTGTAGTTAAGGTTACCTACTTTTGCTTTGAACAACATCAGTCATAATTAAGAACTAAAACATCATGTAACTAATTCTTTAAAAACACAACATGAAATTAACTGTTTATTTAATTAGAGTCGTTCAGAAAGGGGGTCCTCAAGAACATAATAACTGTCTTTTTATTGAAGTTACAAAGATTTTTAGTTCTTAAAATTTCTAACATAAATGTGTTTTAGTAGTAGATTGTGTTCATTTGCCTTTTAAGGGTTTTAGTTTAATCTTGTTTATTCAGTGGTATATAATTCTTGATTTTTCTTATTGTAATATCAGCTGAAATTGCTTTCCTTTTATTTTAAATTATTAAGAAGTAGAGATCGCCGAAGAAGCAGAAGCCATGATAGATCAGAAAGAAAGCATAGATCTCGTAGTCGGGATCGAAGAAGATCAAAAAGCCGGGATCGAAAGTCATATAAGCACAGGAGCAAAAGTCGGGACAGAGAACAAGATAGAAAATCCAAGGAGAAAGGTTAGTTTATATGAGAAATTTCATTTATTAAGAGACTATTTCATACTCTTCTCACTCTTCTTTGTACATAAGCAGAGTTTCATTTCAAGTTATACTCCTTTTCACTTAATAGTGAGCACAGTTCAGCGGGAGACGGGCATTATTTTCTCCTGCTCTGATTTGTGAGAATGACATTTGACCTGGTATTTTCATAGAACACATTCAATGAATAACTGGAAGTTTTATCATCTGGATTCTTCCAAGTATTACATTACTTTTCAGGGCTTTCAGGCTGTAGAATATGTTAACTTGGTTATTGCTGTAGTGTTCCACAATAACATATTGCAGCATAAATGTACATTGTTGCATTGGTTCTCATGTATAACATTCATTTTACTCAGTAATTAACTTCTAAGTTCACAAAAATTGAGTATCTTAAGTGTGTCTTCACCATGTTTTCTACTGAAACATCATGCTGTTTCCCCTCTGCCTTTTTTCTTTGGTTTTCTGTGCACAGTAGCTGGTTTACTGTGCACTATTACTGGACTTTCTCATTTTGTCTTTGGCATGTTTTCACAAGGGCATTCCCACCCTTCAACTTAGCCTTTACTGAAAGATCATTCTTTTAATCATCAGTGTCTTCTTCCTGCGTTTCCTTCAGATTCTTTGAGCATCTTTCATTTTTGTGTTAACTGGGCTGTTCTGCTTTGCATGAATTTTAGGAATGAGAGAAAGGGCCTGTTCCTAATTTTCTTGGCTCTGTTTCTTCCATCCTGTTTACCTGTCTGTCCATGTGTGATCACCAGCCTAATATGTGTGCTGCTGTTTGAGTTTATTGTACTGGACTTTCATGTGATGCTCATTTATTATTTTCTTTTGTGGAATTACCCTGTGGTGATTTGGGGGTTATTGTGGGGGCACAGGCTCAGGTTTTTGATAGGTTGAGTAAGAGAACTAGCAGCACAATTTTTTGTCTTCTGCTTTTATTTTTCCTTAAATAAGTGCACTTTTTAAAAATGTTTTTCTGCAACATGGAGCAAATGTTAAAAAGTAGGAAATGGATAGTTTTTTAAAACTTACTCTCACAAGCTGTTTTATTTGCCATTAAAGTTTAGAAATTACTTCTGAATTGATTCAAAAGGCTATAAAGGATTAACCGATTTTCATTAGTTTTAAGAAAGTTTCACCCAACATTTATTGTTATTTTTCATTGTTGACACTATTACAGATATTCCCCATTTCACCCAACACTTTTGCAAGGCTTTCTGAATAATGTGTTTTTGAGGTGAGGGGTCAACACTTAAGAGGCAGATATTGATGTCAGAGATCAAATTACTTATTCTTTGAGAACTAAAGCTGTTTAAAATAGTTAAATTGGTTCTCAGGGACAAAAAGTTGGCTGCTTTCATAGCTACCTGCCAACAGAGCTGAGCAGTGAATGCCACTGGCCTGACTGAAAAAACAAAAAACAGCGGTGTTTGTGTAATTTCTGGAGAGAGGAAGGGAAAAAAAAAAAGACGTCTTGAATTACTTAGCTGTAATTCTAATTGTAATAACTACATCATGGAATGTTAATGACACTTAGGTAAAATAAGATGCAGTGTGTTTAGTTCATGGACAAACAGGGATTTTCCTGTTGAGATAAGGAAGGAGAGAAGACTTGATTCAGAGAAAACTCGGCATCATGTCCATCTTGAAAGGCTGGGTATACTGTTACAGATTTATCTTAAACTTTGGGCTGCCTTTTAGAAGTGATGTTATGATTTATTGGCTTTTGGAAATGCCATGTAGCCACTCAGGCTCTCCCTGGTGTATAAATGACCAAAGGCCTGAACTTGGAGGCCGTGTATGAGCAGTAGCAAACATTTGGTAATGGCGATGATGCGAGGGGGTTCACTACTGCAGGTGCTGTGACGGAAGCACTTGCGTCTGACTCTGCAAGTGAAAAGTGGTTTCTCACACAGACCTATTTTTTTCTTACCACCAACCAGTTTAGGGTGCTCTCTTAGTCAAGAGAGTTTCCTTTTTTAATCCGTAGCCCTAAAATCCACCACAC
This sequence comes from Phyllostomus discolor, assembly GCF_004126475.2. Classification (NCBI taxonomy): domain Eukaryota; kingdom Metazoa; phylum Chordata; class Mammalia; order Chiroptera; family Phyllostomidae; genus Phyllostomus; species Phyllostomus discolor. The sequence continues at coordinate 101,064,441 of NC_040910.2, read as the reverse complement.
ATGTGGATGTCCTTAGGACTATTAAGATCTACCATATTTACATAGGGCAGAAGATAAGATTATTGGACTGACTACTAGTCCTCTACGGGGCAACAAGACGACTCCTCCTCATTGAAGCCACCTGTGCACCGGAGACGCCCATAAGGCACAAAGGGAGGCCTTTCCCACCAGGTCAGTTAGAGCACACTGTACTGGCCCGGTTCTTATGAGTGGACAGACAGACGTGAAGCAAGTCCTGCAGTCAGCCACTCGGGCGTTGCTTTGTGCATTCTGCAAGTGTTATGAGCTGAAGATGCTCCGTCACATGAGATCTTCAGTTCTTTGAACGAGTGCTCCTGGACAGTGTTTTGTTTTCATTACCAGTCCTCTCCCAGTTATTAATGTTATGTCTTAACACCTTTATCCAGATTCTGGAGAGGATTCTGCTTCTCTTAAAATGTCTGTCTTATGAACTGCTCTGCTAGACCAGCTATTTTTAATTTAGTTGTAAGGAGAAAAAGGTAATTTTTCCAGAAAGTGTAGTTTAACATTTTCTGTGGAAATCTTTTGTTAGCAATACTTGGAACTAGAAAGGCTAGCGTATACTTGTTCTGTGTACCACTTTTTTATCTCTAGTCTGAGGCTTCAGCATTCCAGAGAACACAGTAAAAGAAAAACGTCAAGCTTCACTTTTTTTCGTTCTGTATTTGTAGCTGAGTTGAACTTTAATTTCTCCTTTTGGAAAAACAACTCTGAAATGGCCTATATATTACTTAGTGAAGCATAAAAGTTCAGTACTCGGATTGGGATTTAAGGTCTACTTTCTTTCATCGGGCTGGTCCCTCTTGGGCATTCAAATATATAGATACATAAGTAATCTTTTGCATTTAAAAAGATAGTTGGAGAAACATGCCTATTAAAGGGTCAACTTTTTTTCACCTTTTGCGGTAACTATTTTTATCTTTTTAACTTAATAAATTTACTTCATGTGAACACAGCTTCTGTGTACTGTCTTTCATATCTTTCCCATTGCTTTTGGATTTTTTTTTTTACCCCAAATAAAATTTACTTAAAATTTTAGATTCTGCAGTGATTTGGAGTTGCCTGTACTTCAGTTTCTTACTGGTTTGAGAGAATTTGCCCACTCTTTTACCTTTTGCTTTCTCTGATTCCCCACTCCTCCATAATTAGAGATTTGTACTTCTTTAATAGATTAACCAAACTGTTACTTGCAGTCTGTGGGAAATGATTGTCTTTTTCTCTCTTCATTATTTCACTTTTCAAAGTATTATGCATGTTTTGTATTTTACTTTAAAATCCATGATCAATGTCTTCTTTTATGGCAGAAAAGAAGGGATCTGATGATAAAAAAAGTAGTGTGAAGTCCAGTAGTCGAGAAAAACAGAGTGAAGACACAAACACTGAATCAAAGGAAAGTGATACTAAGAATGAGGTCAATGGGACCAGTGAAGACATTAAATCTGAAGGTGACACTCAGTCCAATTAAAACTGATCTGATAAGACCTCAGATCAGACAGAGGTAAGTGTATTGTTTCTCACTTTGATTAGGGCTTTTTGTTACTGTTTGACAGTGCAGCGTAAGTATGCACAGATGAAGATGGAACTAAGCCGAGTAAGAAGACATACATCTTCTGAAGGAAAAGACAGTGTAGTCCTGCAAAACATTTTGAGGTACATTGTTTTGTCTCAGCTATTTTGTAGCAGACTCGTGCCCCATTAGTGTGCCTCTTTGGAAATTATCGCCCACATTTGTAATATAGTCGCCATTGAAAAGTTAATTATCCTTTTTTTTTTTAGGGATTTTGCTGTCATTTCTTTTTCTTTTTTTTTTTTTTTAATAAAAAGGTTGAACTGTTTTTTTTTTTCTTTTTGGTATTAAGTCCATCTTGTGTTGGTACATTGGCAGAGACATATGCTTTAAAAACTTAAATATTTCTGAGGCACATGTTGGACTACTTTGTTTTAATTAAACTGCTAGTTATTTCTTTGTCAAGGATGTTTCTAGTTTTTTGCTTTATTGCCTTGCATTCTAATGCAGTTTGTTCTGTAACTCGAGAGCCAGTAGCATTGGATTGATGGAAGTGTAGGGTTTATGAATTATTGCAGCTGACTACCATACCTCACACAGCGTTGGTGTTGTGAGCGGCCCATGAAAAGCCAAATTAAAAATCAAGGATTCAGTCAAACTAAGCAGGTACTCATGCCAGGTACTCCTTTCTCTACCCACATCCATGTTTGAATGCTATTGCCTGTGATCTTTACGCTTAACTGTTGTGTATCTTTTTTGTTCTTTACAAGAAGCACAGAGGGGTTTTTTGTGTATTGCGTGAAATTTATAAATCAAATGTTAACAGAATGGAATTTTTTTTCAACTGTGTGTAGGGATGCAGTGGTGCCCAGAATTAGATTTCTTTAAAGAATTTTAAATACAATAAGCACTTCATATTATTCGCCTTGTTACACTCAATGCAATTCTCAAGTCTTTAAGAGGTATGTGCTTAATATTTCCTACTGTGTAGGAGAACTTTTCAGTCAGCCCTAGGAATACAGGAATAGTCACTGGCTGATGCATTTAAAGCAGCCGTGAATAGCAAGAATAGACTTCAATGTGTGAAATAAACAAAGGACTGATGAACCATATAGAATGAATTTGGGTTTTTTAAGAACTATTAAAAGTCAGGTTTTATAAGAGTTCTTAAAACCTGTAAACCGTTCATCCTTTGGGCTAGTGGCGTGGGATAGAATATTCCTGATGAAAGGAAGTACCAATTAGTTGGTTTGTCGATGGCATTCCTTTTTGAGGGCAGCCACGTAAGGTGATGTCTGTGTGCACATTCCCATGTAGGCACGCACTCACAGGCACACGCGTTAAGACCACGTTGATGCCTCGACAATGAAAAAGGATGCAAAAAGCACTCCATGTACATATTATTAGCAGTTAGTGACTGGGCCAACACTTAGTCATAAAAGTTTGCCTTTTACATGTTGTCTAATTATCATTTTTCCCCAAATTTTGCATTATAGGACTACTGTTCGAAGATTTTTGGAAGAAAACTGAAAACTGCATAAAGCGAAGACCGACATTAAAATGAGGTGAAAGAAAACTATAGTGGCATAGAAAAAGCTCAGTTAGTTGTTTGTTTGTTTTTTTATTAAAAATTAATTCAGGACTGATGTGACCTACCAGATTTCAGAACATGTGTTAATATCGTATATATGCCACTGAAAACTTAGGTCATGTATCATATTTTTTTCTTTGAGACTTTTTAAGAAATATTACCTAAACATGTGGCTTGCTCAGTGTTTAATTGCAAGTTTTCATTCTTGGACTTTGAAAACGGGATTAAACGTTAGTATTTGTGTGAATCAGACTAAGTGGGGTTCCATTTTTACATCTGCTATACCTAGCCTTTGGATTTAGAAGTGAAAATAAAGTATCTCTGACTTTCTGTTACAAATTTGATTGTCTCTGTCATTGAAAAGTTTTAGTATTAATCCTTTTCTAATAAAGGTATTGACTCTGAACTAGTCCCTTGTTTTAAATATAAGAGGTACACCGTTGCTAGAGGTGTTGGTGTACAGTTTTACCTGGTTCTGTTTTCACAGAATTTCCAGTTTAAGTGTTTTTAATAATGGTGCTTCAATTTGGGGTAGTTAATGAATAAATTTGAATTTTGCTTTTAAATAGCAAAGATGTACAGTGAATTAGAATATATTTTTACATCCCTGAAAGATATCTTTAGTAGAAAACTCAAAACATCCTTCTGGTGAACGCTGTGATCCTCTAGCGGGGACACAATGATGCAGAAGAGCATTCGAGAACTTTTAACTCGTTTTTGGTCTTTAAATCCTGTACCAAGATTTCTTTTCCCTGATCTTGTCAGGTTACAAATGTATGTATTTCTGTGGGATGTGTAATATGTATAACAAGGGTTTTTTAAAAGTAAACTAATGGTTAAGCAGATGGTTTCCCCCCTTTTGTCACATATGGCAGATGTGGTAGCAAGTTTCTGCTGAGAGCCTCCTTTGTCAAACATTGTGTAAAACTGTTATCTCCAGCTACATATATCATAGCAGTACTTTGTGATTTATAACTTTCAAATATTGCCATTAGTTTATAAATCAAGAAATTGAGTAAGCAGGTTAAATGACTTACCCCAGGCCGTCCGGCTCCATGTTGGAGCCAGCACAGGGAATCGAGGCCTCGCTGTTACGCCACCGCATGCATTCAGTAGGCACAGTGAGCTGCTCCAGGGTTTACTAAAATGCTGTCCACCAAACGGTGGAAAACAACGAAGCTGCTGGTTCAGAGGCTCTGTGAGGTGCTCCTCAGAGGGCAGTGCTTGTAGTTGAAGCTGAAGATGCAGCGAGGGGGCTGTCTTCGAGTCTGTCAGGGTGGCCCGTGCGTCGAGGCAGAGAAGGTGGGGAACCAGTCCCACACGCTCAGCCACCTCCCAAGCACTGCTTTGTGCAGTGTGACAGGATCTCGGCTGTAGGGATAAAGAATTTAAAGTGACAACTTACCCTATTCTATTACTAATTTTTAAGAAAAACAGAAGTTTACTGAAGTATTAAGGTACCAAATTATTAAGGTATTAAAACACCAGATTTATTCTGTTTTGCCTCATCTGGAATTAACTAGCTAACTTATTTGAACGATGTTCACAGTTGATCAGTTCATGAAAAGTCTTCATCTCTACAAACACTTGGATCAATATTGACGTTATGTGGGACTCGAGGGGGAGGCCTGGCTCCTTAAAGTGTCCATAGTTAATGTCTGGCCTTAGCTGTGGCGGTCTAGAAGTTGGGTCGTCCCCAACACCCAGAGTTTACCAGGCTCAAGAGTAAATGATTCTTCGTAATCGAATTCACGAGAATCCCATATAGGGAGGTTCTGTATAAAAAATGCACATTTCTGCCTTGCAGACCTGAACGTTGTTAGTTGGTTAATTTGCATTTCCTTTCTTAAAAGCCTTTAAGGGGAGCCAGTTTTTATTAATCAGAAGACTACTTGATAAGATTGGAATCAAAACAGTTGGTTTCTTTTTATTTTGGGAAATTTAAGACATACACATAGTAGAACCAGGATCATTAACTTCTAGTAAAACTCATCGCCAGTAAGACGCAGTGGTCAGTCTTACATCGGTAGTGTTTATCCCCTGCCCCTATTATTTTCAGGTTTCAGACATACCATTTAATCTGTAAATATTTCAGCATGTATCTCTGAAAGATAACTGACTTTTAACAGTTCACTGATTAAAGGAAATGGGGTGAACTTTCAAGTGTCCAGTCACGAGCTGGAGTCTGGTTTGGTAACTTGCTTCCTCTCGCTGTGCCTCTCGAGAGGGCCCAGTCACTGAGTCCCCTGCTCTGGCATTCTCCCCGCCTCACCGCGGGGTCTCTTCCACATTGTGTCCTGCCCCCTTGGTTAAGACTTTTTTCTTAAATCACAGTGCAGTCATCTTGTCGGTCTGAATTAAAACTCATTTCTTACCTTCTTAGGCTTATAACCAGCTAGTCACATCACCCAGTTTTAGGTATTTGTGTCCTCTCCGTACACCGCCACTCACCAGCAGGAGGTCTCTCTGGTTCCCTCTGTGTGAGTAGTGCCAGGGCAGCCGACCCACAGCCGCGGTCCCAGGGCACTTGGGCCACGTGCTCGTTGAAGTCAGCCATCTTCTGATTAAGTTTCCAGAGATGTTAAAATTAATCTAGGATAGAAGTTTTGGGGCTTGTGTCCATTCTATGCGTTTAAAAATGCACTGTAGATGAACTGTGTGATTGTTTTCAAACATTTTTTTCTAAAATGCATGAAACGGAAAATATACTTGAGAATATATTGTGTACATTTTCTGTGGAATGGAAATCATTCAGGTTTTCAAGTTTCAGTTCAGACTGATTTTTAGTTTATGAAAGAACCCCAGTTGACTACTTTTTAAAAATCTTGTATTACTATGCTTGTACATGGTTAAAAAAACAGTAGAAAAATAAAAATTTTTTTAAAATTCTAAAAAAGAATAATACATCACTGAAAGTGTTTAGTGATCCATGTCTTCCTTCTCCTGTCCCTTTCTGCTCCCTCTCCAGGGGCCGCGACTGTTAACTATTGCTCTTTCAAGCGGGTGTTCTGTGGGGAGGCGGGCCCTGGGGGCTGTGAGCACGTGTGTATGGCGTAGACTTGGAAAGTCTGTGATGGCGCACCACATGTGCTGAGTACTGCTGTTTCACCCGTATTTTGAAACATAGCAAAGTACATTTCAAGTAAACCAGCACCGAGAAGTAAACGTGCTTTTCATTGTTGTCAGATTTTTAATTTTTATTTTTGAAATGAAGTTTGAGAGTTTCATAGTTGATCTTTTTCTTCCTCCTCACGCACCCCGAGTGAATCGGTTGTCAACAGGGATGAGGATGTTGGGGACGGTGGGACACTGTCTGATGGAAGTGGCTGTGCCGTCTCTTCATTCGTGGCTCTTCGTCCCCAGTACTTGGGAGGAGCTCCAGGGGCGGGACACGCGTGTGTGCCAGGAGGTGGGTGTAACGTGCTGTAACGGCAGTGTTTGTCATGGGAAGAACAGAAAAAAGCAAAAAAACTGGAAAGACCCCAAATGCTCATCAGTAGGCCACTGGGTCAACACTGGGATGTGCTCCTGCAGGGGACTACTCCACGGAAGTCAGGCTCAGCGACAGCCACACGTGGGAATGCGGATGAAACCTCTGGTCAGAAGAGCACATTACAGAAGAACACATCCACTAGGGTTCCATTTCCGTGAAGGTCAAAACCAGGCTGTGTTTACATGGTCCATGGAAGAAACACATGGCAATGATGAACAAGTTCATTGTCATCCTTGGCGCTGCAGGGGGCCAAGCCCAGGAGCAGCCTGCAGAAGAACTGGTGGCGGTCGGTGCTCTGCGGCTGCTGCTGTACTCTGTCTGCTTTTGTTTGTATGCTCGCTCTTAATAAAATTTCAAGTTAAAGGGACAGGTTTTGGTGAAGGTAGTGCCTAATAAAATGTTATACACAATATATTTCATGGAATGAACCCTCTTTTAATGTGTGAGACTGGTTTAAATTCTTGTTTTCTAAGTGCAAAATTTAGGGTCTTAACTGTAGTTCTTTTAAAGCTAGAAACGGCCTTTCACCTTGATAGAATTTTCACTTGGGTGCCAGGGAAGGAGCCCGGCGCTCTTGTTCAGCTGTTGGAGCAGCTTCCCAGGAAGCTTCCCTTTCAGGTTTGTGCTGGGCCCGGGAGGGGAGAGCCGCTGGGCAGTGAAGAGCTGTGCCCCAGCCACTGGTCGGCCCCGCCTTCCCTGTGTTCCCTACATGGTCACCTGGGCGCCTGCTCCTTTTTGGCCTGTTCTAGTAGGGGTACCATGAAGTGTGAGATGTGCATCATTTGGCAGTGGCCCTCTGACCCCAAATGGGTCCCATCTGTGAGCCCAGGTTGTAGCTATCAGCTTGTGCAAACATCCCTGACTGCTGTGACTCGGGCGCCCGTTCCTTAGGGACCTCAGCTCTGAGTGACAGATGTGATGTGAGCAGTCCCCAGTCACTCCACTGCAAGTTAACGGTGGGAAAGACCAAGAATTCTAGATAGTTTCACGTTTTATTTTAACCTAAGTATGTGTTAACAAAACTGCAGGGGTGTCCAACCTGTGTCCAGGATGGCTATAATTGTGGCCCAACACAAAATTGTGTTTGCTTAAAATGTTAAGATTTTTTTGTGATTACATACATGTTGCGATGTATTTTGTGTGGCCCAAGACAATTCTGCCGGTGTGGCCCAGAGACACCAAAAGGTCAGACAGCCTTGCAAGAGAGTATTCTGATATTTGATTCATGACAGTGTTTTAAAAATCTTAAAATGTCCCTGGCTGAGGTGGCTCCATGGATTGAGTGTGGGCCTGCAAAGCAAATGGTCACCAGTTTGATTCCCACTCAGGGCACATTTCTGGGTTGCAGGCCAGGTACCCTGTATGGGTTGCGTGAGAGGCAGCCACACATTGATGCTTCTCGCCCTTTCTCCCTCTGTTCCCCTCCTAAAATAACAAATCTTTTTAAAAAAAATCATAACAAACTCCCAGTGGAATTGCCCTTACTCAGATTAGTTTTCATAGTCTGGGTGAAGTGAAAACTAGAGTTACTACTATTGAAGCACCTCACATTTTCATTAATCTGCAGCCTTAAGACTTCATATTTATTACAGAAAATTAAGTACTTTGAGGCTGTGTATAACAACTTGGAATTGGTTTTGAATTAGCTGATCCTTGCATTGATTGTATTGCTGCCCTTGCTGATCTTACTGTAATTAAGCGCTAAGCAAAACCTGTGTAATGTTCTGCTAGACCTAAGCTTGGCTCCCAAAAGCAGTCTTCCAAATTCTGACATAACCTAAAACCTCCCTTTTGCACAACGATGATTTCAGGCCAATAATGTTACCAACCCTGAGCCCCTGCCTAACTTTACACATTGAGAATATCTCCCGAAAGGGGCACTTGGGAGTTAACCCTTGTCCTTCCGCATCACAGTTCTCCGTACCACTGAGCGTTGTGTGGAATTGGCTGGTGTCGGGCCCCACTGTCCTTTTGAAAAGGTACCTTTGTGTGACGGTACACTTAGTGCAGAAGTGCGCCAACTCTCAGAGGCCTGTGGAGGCTTCACCCATTGTGCCCTCCGCCCGAGCAGGTGGTTGAGTGGAGAACTTGCCTTTGGGTTTACTTCCCAAATCATCTCGCCAGGGCGACGGTTGAAAAACGTACTGACTTTGAAGGAGGCTAGGCAATGCAGTTAAGAGCGTCAGCCTGTTTTGCCAAGGTGTGGGTTTGATCCCTGGTTCAGGTACATACCCAGAGTCAACCAATGTATCAATAACTGGGCAATAAATGTTTTTCCTTCCCCCCTAAAATCAATTTTTTTTGAGGACCTTACACATACTGCAAATTGCAGATTCAGGTCTCAGGTTCACTCATTCCATTCCATGGAGTGGTACGCTCTGCACCCACAGTATTTATTTAGAACTATCCACTCTGGCTCTGACCGGCATGGCTCAGTGGTCTCAGCATTGTCCCGCAAATGGAGAGGAGTCTGGCTCGATTCCTGGTCAGGGCTCATGCCTGGGTTGCAGGTTCAGTCTGGGGTTGGGGCACGTGTGAGAAGCAGCGATCCATGTTTCCCTCTCTCCTTTCACCTCTCTCTAAAAGTAATAAAAATAAAACTTCCACTCATTGGACGGTTGGGTGAGACAAGTGTTCATGTGATGCCTTTGTGCCCTTCCCCCAACCTTAAATCTGAACTATCCAGAATTTGGGAATGAGGGACGACCTGTTTCTTGAGCTGCGGGAGACCTGAAGGCATCGTGCCTGCCCAGAATTCCCCCGACTACAGGAATAAGGGGTGTGGCCAGAAGACAGCGTGCCATGTTGTTGAAGTGGGAGTTGTTTGCACTTGGGTTTCGGGAAGCTCCAACGAAACCCAACGAAACGTGTAGCTCTGGATCCTTGAGAAGCCACTGTGCCGAGCTGCACTTCACTCCCACGTGGCTCCTCCCACACCCCCCAGGGCTCAAAGGTGAGAGGCAGGCCCTGGGAAATGGATGCTACTATGGTGTTTGGGGGCAGTGGCGTGGAGTCTTCAAACTTACTGTCCTAAGAAGGAGTGATACTGAATGAAGGTGGAGAAAGCCATTGCTGAGTTGGGGTTTGCAGTCTGGGGAGGGGCTGGAGACCTCACCTACACAGGTGTCGTCAGGTTTGGTATCGCCCGGATCAGTTGGCAGCTGTGGACTGGACCTTCCTGTAGGTTCACCTGAAAAGGTGCTAGCACAGGAAGGAGCTGAGCATTCGGCTCCCTGCCAGATGCGCCAGTGAAACCGGGACAGTGATCTCCACCGCCTGCCCTGCAGCTCCTCCTCAGGGGAAAAGCAGTAATTACTTTCCAGCTTGAGGAGTAATTTTCCTTAATCACAGCCCAAATCATCAACAGGAGCTGAGACAGTATTTTTAAGTGGCACGTAACATCGGGGAGAAATATTTGTAATCTGTTGTGCTTAGATTGCTACTTAAATATTTTCAGCTCTGAGTGCTTTCTGTCCTCGCTTCTTTAGCAGTTACACAGGAGAGTTCCTTTATAAGGAGAAATTTCTGGAGGGGAGGGGAAGGGAGGAACACGACAGAGTACTCACAGTCTCCATCCCCCAGTAGGTTGAAAGCCTACTCTGCACAAGGCCACGTGCTAAACCCGGGAAATGACTCACACGACAAAACCCAGGTGGTCTCCATCCTGGAGTGTACAAGCTAACGAGAGACGTACCTATCAAGTGGCCCAAAGTACATGTGGAACTACAATTGTGTGGTGTGGGCAAGACACACAATGTGGTGAAAGCATGGGAGGGTGTCCAGAAAGGAATCTGCAGTCTGGGGATTTGAACTGGCAACACAAGGATGAATGAGCTTAACTCGATCCAGAAAGAAGAGAGATAAGAGCTTTCCAGGATCCAGGCAGGACCCCAAGTCAGGAATGACGGGACCCCACGTCAGGAGAGGCAGTGGCACTTTTGATGAAAGGAAGGCTCCAGCGTGGCTCTAGGGACAGTGTCAAGACGCAGGCAGCAGCCGGACGGTGGGAGAGCTGACCTGTGCTGTCCCAAGAGATGAGATACACTCGAGGTGTAAAATACACACTGGGTTTTGGTGTTTGGGTCAAGCAGATATGAAATTAACCTGTTTTTACTTTTTTAAAAAATATGTTTATTTTTAGAGAGGGAGGAAGGAGGGAGGGAAAAGAGAGGGTGAGAAACTTGGATGAGAAAAATGTCAGTCAGCTGCCTCCCACACGCCCACCCCCAACCAGGGACTGAGCCTACAACCCAGGCCTGTGACCTGACCAGGAATCAAAGCGGTGACCTTTTGGTGTTCAAGATGATGCCCAGCCGATGGAGCCACACTGGTCAGGGCTGCTTTTACTTTTTTTTTTAGATTTTATTTATTTAGGACTTCCGGCCAAGATGGAGGCGTAGGTAGACACACAGCACCTCCTCGCACAACCAAAATAAGGGCAACAACAATTTAGACATAAAAAACCAGTACTGACAGAAAACTGAACTGTATGGAAGTCTGACAACCAAGAAGTTAAAGAAGAAACACTCACCCAGACCTGTAAGAAGGGCAGAGACGGGTGGCCGGGCAGAGAGGACTCTGGGCAAGGTGGCAGCTGGCAGACCTGGCGAGGCGGCGGACTGGGGAGGCACGCGGTGCACAAGGCGGCTGGCAGACTGGGTGGTCCCATACTCTTGTGCAGATAAATCAGGAGAAACTGGGGAGCGAGACAGACCACACAACCCAGGGTCCCAGCACCGGGAAATAAAGCCTCAACACACTCACTGAAAACAGCTGCAGGGGTTGAGGTGCCGGGAGAGACTCCCAGCCTCACAGGAGAGTTCGTTGGAGAGACCCACAGGGTCCCAGGACGTACACAAACCCACCCACATGGGAATCAGCACCAGAAGGACCCAGTTTGCTTGTGGGAAGCGGCGGAAGTGCCTGAATCCAGCAGAGAGCAGAGCAAGCACCATTGTTCCCTCTCAGACCCCGCCCCCTCATATAACGTCACAAACCAGAGATGTGGGTTGCCCCGCCCTGGCAAATACCTAAAGCTCCGCCCCTCATACGTAACAGGTGTGTCAAGACCAAAAAAATGGTCCAAATGGAAGAACAGATCAAAGCTCCAGAAATAATACAACTAAGTGATGAAGAGATAGCCGACCTATCAGATGCACAGTTCAAAGCATGGTGATCAGGATGCTGACAGAATTGGTTGAATTTGGCTGCAAATTAGATGAAAAAATGAAGGCAATGCTAAGTGAAATAAAGGAAAATGCACAGGGAACCAATAGTGATGGAAAGGAAACTGGGACTCAAATCAATGGAGTGGAGCAGAAGGAAGAAAGAAACAATCAAACAGAAAAAAGGAAGAAACAAGAATTCAAAAAAATGAGGAGAGGCTTAGGAACCTCCAGGACACCTTTAAACGTTCCAACATCCGAATCATAGGGGTACCAGAAGGGGAAGAGGAAGAACAACAAGTGGAAAAGATATTTGAACAAGTAATAAAGAAGAACTTCCCCATTCTGGCAAAGGAACTAGACTTCCAGGAAGATCAGGAAACTCAGAGAGTCCCAAAGAAATGGGACCCAAGGAGGAACACACCAAGGCACATCATAATTACATTACCCAAGATTAAAATGAAGGAGAGAATCCTAGAAGCAGCAAGAGAAAAGGAGACAATTAGCTACAAAGGAGTTCCCATCAGACTGTCAGCTGATTTCTCAGAAGAGACCTTGCAGGCAAGAAGGGGCTGGAAAGAAGTATTCCAAGTCATGAAAGACAAGGACCTACATCCCAGATTGCTCTATCCAGCAAAGCTTTCATTTAGAATGGGAGGGCAGATAAAGTGCCTCCCAGATAAGGTCAAGTTAAAAGAGTTCATCACCACCAAGCCCTTATTATATGAAATGTTAAAGGGACTTATCTAAGAAAAAGAAGATAAAATGATAACAAACTCACAATTGTTAACAACCACACCTAAAACAAAAAGAAAAACTAAGCAAACAACTAGAACAGGAACAGAACTATAGATCACATGGAGGGTTAGCAACAGGGAGGTGGGAGGAGGAGAGAGGGGGAAAAGGTACAGAGAATAAGTAGCATAGATGGTAGGTAGAAAATAGACAGGGGGAGGGTAAGAATAGTATGGGAAATGTAGAAGCTAAAGAACTTTTAAGTATGACCCATGGACATGAACTAAAGTGGGCTAATGTGTGTGGGAGAGGGTGTGCAGGGTAAAGGGGAGTGAAAGGGGGGAAATGGGACAACTGCAATAACATAATCAATAAACTGTATCAAAAAATTATTTATTTATTTTTAGAGAGCGGAGGGAGGGAAAGAGAACCCAGGGATCTGGCCTGCAACCCAGGCACGTGCCCTGAACTGGGAATCAACCAGCAGCCTTTTGATTCGCAGGCCAGTGCTCAGTCCACTGAGCCACACCAGCCAGGGCTGCTTTTACTGTTTTAATGTGACTGCTAGAAACGTTTGACTTACACATGTGCCTTACACTGTGTGTTTGTTGGAGAGCCTTGGTCTAGGGGAAAGGCTTGTGTCTTTATTCTAGAGCAGCCCCAGGCTGTTAGGCAGGTTACAGCAAGGTGGCCGTGATGATCAGACTTACATTTTGGGATTTTCTTTGGGGTATGTGTGTGTGTGTGTGTGTTTAACAAACAGAAACCTCGCTGTCTTCAAAAAAACAGCTGTGGGATGCACACATTCCGATTTTCTGACCATGAACTGGAGGCCCAGAGGTAGAGTGACCGGTGAAGCCTGCTCTGTTAGTAAATGGCAGGACCTGGGTGTGACCGTGGTTGGCTACACAGTCAGTGCGGCCCGGCACACAAGGAACATGCAAAGTGGCTTTTTACAAGCCACCCCGCTCAACCCAGGCCGATGGCTGACCCCGAAGGCACTGCAGCCTCCCCCAGGTGAACAGGCTGGCCCCTGGCGGGGGCGGGGAGGTGAGAAGCCCCCACCTTCCTGTGCCCAGGTGCCTCAGACCGTGTCCTGCCTTTCCTGCCTTGACTGCTCAACTCACTGCTCTTGTGCAGGCTCTGCACCAGGGACCGAAGGTGACAGTGGAGTGAGGGATGCTGGTGGAGGTCACAGCAGTCGTGGGGTGGGGAAGGGACAATGGGCCGGGCAGGGTCCACACACATGACTTTACTCACAGAGCAAACTTAAGGATAAAATTGTTAAAAATGTTAAGACCTTGACCACAGAGCACCCAGTCCCAAGTGCCAACGGTGGGGCCTGTTTGAATGTGGTGCCTATACCAGTGATATTCAACCTGGGCGCCGCAAGAATTTTTAAAACATGCAATACCCGACTGTTTGGTCAGGGGTACTGACCCCTTTGTCAAATAAAAAAATGGATTGTCAAATAAAAAAATGACAACAGCTGTCTGGTGTGAATGAATCAAAATTATGCCTATTTTTTGGGGTCAGATCAGCTGACCAAATATATGTATTTGTGATGTGCCGTGGAATTTTAGTCGTGTGTGTCTGTCATGAGATGAAATGGTTGAAAACCGCTGCCCTGCATGTTGCTCTGATCGTGGGCCCATGACACTGGTCCTGCTTCCGGCCCAACGCACGCCTTTCCCTTTCCCACGCTGCTGAGTGCCTCCCCGGAAATGAGACGCTCCTGCCCCACTTAGCGCCCCAGGACGCAGGATCCTCAGTCTGGTCGTTGCCCTTCCGTCTGGGCCATGGAGGGGGCTCAGCCCTGTGGCCCCTGCAGCAGCTGGGCCTCAGCCCCCCTGGAGACCCGGCACAACTGCCCCGCCCTGCTGCTGCCCCTCTGACACAGCCTCCCGCAGGCCTGGCCCACCTCATTGAAGAGCATTTTACTCTCCCATCAAGCTGTCAGATGAGGCTACCCTGTGGATGGATGGGGTCTCACAGAGGTCAGGAAACATGCCCTCTGACCAAGCAGATTTGGGTCTGAATTTTTTTGCCTGCCACTTAGAAGCAGGGACGACTCAGACAAGTTACTTAACCTGTCTGAGCCTTGGTTTTCTTTTCTTTTAAGATTGTATTTGTCTATTTTAGAGGAAGGGAGGGAGAAAGAGAAGGAGAGAAACATCAGTGTGTGGTTGCCTCTTGCACACCCCTTACTGGAGACCTGGCCAGCAACCCAGGCATGTGCACTGACTGGGAATCAAACCAGTGCCCATTGGTTCGCAAGCTGGCACTCAATCCACTGAGCCACACCAGCCATGGCTGGAACCTCAGTTTTCTGATCTGGAAATGGGATTAATAATCTCTACATCTCAATAAAATGGAACAATGATAACAAATGCTGTAATAAGAGTTATGTGACTGGGGCATGAGTAAGTGAAATAAGGGCTACCTGCGCACAAGCACTGAGACTCCTGGGCAGGTGGGTCTGACAGCCACGTCAGCTGAGTGAGTGACTGTGGGTGGGGGCGGGGAGCATGCGCGGTGTGGGTGTGCTGGACACAGAGGGCGGCTCCTGTCGGGCAGGGCCAAATGGCCTGGTGGGAGATTCTATCACACTCCTCAGAACTCGCAGTTTGAAACTTACGAATTGTTTATTTCTGGAATTTTCCATTTCATACCTTGCAACACTGGTTGCCCAAATGTAACTGAAACCGAGGAAAGCAAAACAGTGGAGCCAGAGGGAACTACTGTAGTTCCAGAAACGCTCGTTTGAAAGAAAAACAGGCTCACCACATTTGTACACATGTGCATTTTTGATTCTTCCTAGTCCTTGTGTACATACACCACACACATGTATGCAAAACATTGACATGTTGTACATAAAACATTAACATGTTATATATAAATATAAATTTATGTTTATATTTAGAGCCATGTCTTTTGACCCTTCCAGCCCTTCTTTGCTCTCCTCTGTCCTCTGTAGGGAACTCATCTCCTAAGTTTCTGACTTATCCTTTCAATGTTTCTTTTTGCAAAATTAAACAGCGAGATGTATATTTTCTTATTATTCCTGACTTACAGAAAAGGTAATGCATCTTCATACCCCACAGCTGTGTGAGCATTCTGTAGGGTTTGGAGAAACTGCCTACATTCAGGTACTCAGCATGCTTCTAATAGGTTGCAACTACAAACGATGCTGCAGTGAGTAATCTCGTGCCTGTGTATGTGTTTAATTGTGGGAGGTGTATATTCTGGGTGAATTCCTAGAAGCTGGACTGAGGGGTCGAAAGGCAAACACACTGATAGTCTCTTGTGCCACATTTCTCCCCGTTACTGTGCAGCCCTTTAGTGTTCCCAGAAGCCACGGACGAGAGCACGTGCTTCCCCACAGCCTCCCCCAGAGGGTATGTCGTCAGCCTTTGTGATTTTTGCCCATCAGATAGTAAGAGGTGGCGTGTTAAAAGGCAGGATTTATTATTATTAAGGCACGGTGAGGCCAGCTGATCAGGAGACAGCTGACACTGGCAAGACAGTCTGTTGCTCACAGTTCCCGGGAGCAGGGGGATGTGGCAGGCCACCTCACGGGGACCACAGCGGGGAGGGGGCACCAGGGGCGGTCAGGAGGCAGAGGCAGTGAGGGGACATGCAGACCAGAGCCCGTATTTCACGGGGAGAGTGGATGAGACTGCGTGATGGGCTAAGCAGGTCTGGCGTGGGCTGGTTTGAATGGCATCCCTGGACTCCGGGTCACGGGGGCTGCCCCTCGCGGTCTGGCACTGGCCCTGGGGTTGATCCGGGCAGGCTGCTAGCGGCCCCGAGGGTGAGAGCTTTGTAGCCTGCCCTGTTTGCATTCTTTTATCATTTTACCCTTATCATTTACAATGCCTTTTTTAGGTGTCGGGAGAAAATTCTTTACAGGTCTCTTGGGGCTTGGGGCAGAGTCACAGGTCGTCTTTGGACTGTTTTTTTCTTCTGGAATGTTTGTGTGGTGAAGGACCTGGGAAGTTAGAGACCGGGTCTCTCTCCAGAGCAAAGGGCAGTGTGATGAAGGTAATCTCTCTCTCTGGGGCAAAGGTCAGGCAGGCCTGCTGCCAGTTATAAAAGATTCTGGTGTCCTAAGCTTGAGGTTCCTCCTCTGTAAGCTGTTGTATTAGTATTCCTTTGTGCAAGTATTTGCACATATTACTTTGAAAGAAAGATAAAATACTTGTAATGGCTGAGGAAGGTAAGTGGTCCAGAAGGCAGCCCCAGGGATGTCCCCACCGCGGCCCCACATACATCTGTGGGGTGTGGAGAAGGCAGCTGAGAGCCCCTGGCGCCCCAGAAGGCCAGGGTGTTGAGCCCACCCAGGCCTGAGGTTGCCGTGAAGAGTGGGACTGAGACCCACCCTGTCTCCTGTCCCTGTGGCGAGCGTAAACGCAGGGGGCAGGCCAAAACGGCGTGGCGGCTTGCTCCAGCAAACGCTTGCTCCTGGGAGGTAGGACCGTGAACCCGCACAATTGCGCTCGGTCCTTAGCTGGCCCTCCTGAGCACGTGGGCTGGATCAACGAAGAGAAATCCACGCTGGCCTCTAGGACTGGAGGTCCAGCTACAAATCCAGTGTGGCTCCGTAATAAAAAAGAGGGCAACTCTGGGAGAGGGCGGGGGTCGGAGGAAGAGTCCTGCTCTGGTAGGTGTAAGCGTGGGGCCGTTGGCAGTTTGCTGAACTTCTCCCTGAGCCCCGGTTTCTTCATCTGTACCAGGGGTGATGATAATGACACCACCTACTCTACTTCTAGGGACGATTCAAGGATGGAATATACAAAACAGCGCTCTGTGAAGTAAAGCTCTGTACCTGTCGGCTACTGTCCTTGCTCGCTAGAATCCTGGTGGCCTTGGAGCAGGCAATTCCGAAGAGGACCTCGGGCGACCACTAGGGGGCGGGAGAGGACAGGGGCTTCCGTTTCTTCAGGGACAAGTCTCTTACCAAAGTGCTTTCACGTGCTTGCCTCTCCCTCCCTCACCTGTTTTTTGTTTGCTTCTGGCCTCGGAGGGAGTTGGGTGAGGCAGGGTGGGGTGCTCTTGTAGCCATATAATTTTTTTGTTTGGTTTTGGACTCAGCACAGACATGCTGACTGTTGACCACATTATGGTGCTTGAACTACAAGGGTGGGCGGAAGAGCAGCCCCGGGTGGTTGCATACATTGGGGATTTAAACTGAGGATGAAGGGAGCAAAGGCAAGTTCAAGAGCTTAAGCTGGGCTGGCAGATGAGCTGTGTGTCGCAGAGCCACGCCCCTACAAAATTTAAGCAGGAAAGAATACCATCCACTTGGCTCCTCCCGATGTCACTGCAGCTGGTTTTGTTGCTCCGGGGTTGGGAGAATCTTCCTCACCCAGGAGATTCAGGCAGGCAGGCAGCTGGGAAGAGCCCTTTGCTGAGTCCCATCACCTGCCCTTTGAACTCTGCTGCTTTGAACTCTGCTTCTTCCTGCCCTGCCTCCTTTCTTCCCATCTGTATCTATGAGCTTGTTGGTGTGATGGTATTTGTTGTTTTTTATTTATAAAGTAATGTAATGTTACTTTTTTAAAAAAAGTCAAATCCTCAAAAGCCTGAAAAATAGAAAATGAAGTTCTCACCTTGTTTGGTGTGGCTCGGTGGGTTGAGTGCCAGCCAGCAAACCTGCAAAGGGTCACCAGCTTGATTCCCAGCCAGGGCGCATGCCTGGGTTGCAGGTCAGGTCCCCAGTTAGGGGGGCACGTGACAGGCAACTGATAGATGTATCTCTTGCACATTGATGTTTCCCTCCCTCTCTTTCTCCCTCCCTTCCCCCCTCTCTAAATAAATAAAGAAAAGAAAAGAAAAGAAAAGGAGAAAATGCAGTTCTCCCAGTCCCCTCCCAGGAGTCCCCGGAGTACTCACAGTGGCAGAGGCCTCTTCTGCCCGTTCCCTGCTGTGTGCCCAGCACTAGAACAGAGTAACACCTGGCACCACCGGTGCCCAATGTTTGCTGAATGGATGAAAGAATCATGTGTGAATGAGCAGTTCTGTATGACTTTTCTGATACCTTTTAAAATGTGTTTGTGTGTTCGCCAGCATAAATATATTCAGAAAAAAGTATGGCACCATGGTGTAAATGTGGTTCTGAACTTCCTTTTTAATAGGGGGGCTCCATGTTAGTTTGCACCAGGATTTCTCAACTTTGGCACGATTGCTATTCGGGGCCTTTGCTATTCGAGGGTGTTGAGCAGCATCCCTGATCTCTACCCACCAGATGCCAGGTGCATCCCCATCATACAACAATAAAAATGTCTCCAGGTGTTGTCAAATGTCCCTCTCGCATGCCCCCAACTGGGGACCCCCAACCCAGGCATGTGCCCTGACTGGGAATCAAACCGATGACCCTTTGGTTTGCAGGCTGGCGCTCAATCCACTGAGCCACACCAGCCAGAGCAATAACAGCTTTATTAAAATGTAATTCAGTGCATAAAGCTTACCAGTTTTAAAGTGTACAATTCAGTGGTTTTTAGCATACTCACACTATTGTGCAACCGAGACCACTATCTCACAGCAGAACATCTGCATCACTCCAAAAAGACACCCTGTCCTCGCCAGCCATCACCCCTCACCCTCCCTTCCAGGCCCTGGCAACCACTAATCTACTTTCTGCCTCTATGGATTTGCTTACTCTGGACATTTCTTATCAATGGAATCATGCAACGTGTGGCTTTTGTGTCTGGCTCCTTTCACTCAGCATAATGTTTTCAGGGTTTATCCAAACCCTGTAGCATGTATCAAACTTCTTTGCCTTTAATTCCCGAATAACTCCATCTCGAGGATATGCCACATTTTATTTATGCATTCATCAGTAGTGGATATTTGGGTTGTTTCCACTTCAGGGTTGTTATGAATTATGCTGCTATGAACAAGTACAAGCCTCTTATCCTTGAACAAGTGTTTGTGTGGATACGTGTGTTCTCATTTCTCTTGAGTGTACATGTGGGAGTAGAATGCCCAGGCCATAGGGTGACTGTGTATAATATTTTGAGGACTCTCCAAACTTCTCCAAGGTGGCTGCGGCATTTTATAATCTTACTAACAATGAATAAGGGTTCCAGTGTATTCATAGCCTCCCCCATATTTGTTAGTGCCTGTATTCTTAAAAAGATTTTATTTATTTTTAGAGAGAGGGGAAGGGAAGGAAAAGAGAGGGAGAGAACCATCAATGTCTGGTTGCCTCTCGCACGCCCCCTGATGGGGACCTGGCCTGAAATCCACGCATGTGCCCTGACTGGGAATGGAACTGGCAGCCCCTTGGTTAGCGGGCCTGAGCTCAGTCCACTGAGCCACACCAGCCAGGGCAGTACCTGTCTTTTTCATTTGAGTCATCCTAGTGGGTGTAGAGTGGTCTCTCACTGTGGCTCTGAATTTCCCCAATGACTAATAATACTGAACATATTTTCATGTACTGATAGGATTTGTACATCTTCTTTGGAGAAATGTCAACTCAAATCCTTTGTCCATTTTAAAATTGGGTTATTTGTCTTTTTATTGTTGATTTGGAAGAGATTGTTTTTACATATTGTGATGCAAGTCCCTGATCAGGTAGGTGACTTGCAAATATTTTCTTCCATTCTATGTGTTGCCTTTTTACTTGCTTGTTTACTTGCTTGTTTTTATATTATTTGGTGCACATTTTGTCTTTTGAGGTTTTGAAGAAGATTAAAAGATGTCCTGGTAATTAAGAGTTTTGAGACCTTCTCTGTCCCACATAATTTTTCCTGAGTTGAATTCAACTTTTTTTTTTATCTTTAATTCAGCTTTGATCTTCAGGTCATGACCTCAGTTTTCTTTTGGTTTCCATGTGCCTGTGTATCTTTGCCCATTTTTAACTATATACCATTGTTTCCCGTATGTCTCTCCTAAGCATTTGGCCACCGCTCACTGAGGGTCCATTTCCTTCCTTCTGTCTCTCCTGATGGAACGCTCCTTCCCAGAAAGGACCCTGCTGGAGCAGTCTCTGCTGTCCTGGGGCTGAGCTGCCAGTTGGGACGACGCACCACACGTGGCCCCTCCCATCGCAGCGCACCTCTGAGTTTTGCATTTTTCCATCTGGGGCCCTTGGCGAAGCTGAGCAGAGCCCCTGAGCTGCCATTCTCTTCATGTCCACCAGGGGCCGCCTCGCCCCTTCCTGAGTTACCGCCAGAACCTGCACTTCAGTTAATCTCCTTGGAGAAACCTCCCTTCCCTCCCAACACCACCTTCGGGTTTAAAGCCCCAGAGCAGTGTTCCGGTTTACCCAAGGAGCCCGTCTTTGCAGTCACCGCCAGTTGAGCTGTGGGACATCAGCTCAGGGCATCCTGGCGCCCCTATTCAATACCTCTGTGTCTCAGTTTCCTCGTCTGCAGAATGGACATGATTTTCCATCTAGTTCAGGAGCAATATAATTAGTATTTGGCATGGTGCCTGGCACACAAGCAAGGCTTTAGCACGGCTCCAAAGTCCTGTAGTATCTCACTCCACAACTCTCCCCAAAGCTGTCCAGGCCCCAAGAAGACTTGTCTCCCCTCTGTTCTTTTGGGCAACAATGGTGGCAGGGTTCCTTGGGCTGGGAGTCTTTTGCAGCAGGTACAAATTTCGCAGGCAACAGAGGCAGATGTGTGGACATTTGCCATAACTGACTTTCATCCCCATCTGAATCTGCCCTGTTGCATGGTGCGGGGACATGCTCTTACAGAACTCAGGGTTTCCTTGGTTGGGGCTCGCTTTGCCCGCCTTTCTCCCCGGGCTTCCAGCTAGTGCTGTCCGTAGGGAGAGGGCTCCTGCTCGTGGTCATGCTCACATTCTCTGCTGGCTCCTGTGCTGATGGTCTCTGGCCTCACTGGCTGTTATCTGCTGGCGTCTGTCCGTGCCAGAGTCCACCCCACTGTGCCCACACCTGCCAGCACTCACCCAGGGGGCCTCTCGGCCTTCCCGCCTCCTTTTTTGCATCATCCCTACTGTCCTCCCCCTCTTCTCGCCCTAGAGCCCTCTCCCAGATACTTTTTTATTTTTCTAAAGATTTTATTTATTTATTTTAGAGAGAGGAGAAGGGAGGGAGAAAGACAGGGAGAGTTCGAGAAACATTGATGGTTGCCTCTCACACACCCCCAACTGGGGACTGGGCCCGCAACCCAGGCACATATCCTGACGGGGAATTGAACCAGCGACCCTTTGGTTTACAGGCAGGTGCTCAATCCACTCAGCCTCACCAGCCAGGGCTCTCAGATAGTTCTCTAGGAAACTTGGGGGAGGGGCTGTCTCAGGCCCTCTCTGGCCAGATGAGCCATGCTACCACCTCTGATTTACATGTAAACACATGGAGGGTATTCCGAGAGGGTGACCCTACACACCCTCACCCAGGAAGCAGCTCCTCTGAGCTTTCTGGTGCCCCCTCTCCAGCCCAGAGAATGGGATGGGAGGAGGCAAGAGAATGCTGTTGCACGCTTCCTGCTTTCACTGAGGCAAAGACCTCAACTTGGAGCTCAGTGTTGCAGACCTAGCTCCTCTTGCTTCTCTCCATTTCTCCTGGAACATCTCTGCGTGCTCCTGGGCACGTCTTTGACGCCATCCGTGTCGGGGTAGAGAGGGATGACGGCGTTCTAGGAAGGAACCCAGTGATGTTTCCAGATCTCAGCCGGCCACACCTTTTCCCCTGCTCTGAGTGCAGGCTGACTCACAGCCGTGGTCCCACCCCAGGGAAGCTCTGGGCTCTCGCTAATGTGTGGGGTGGGGCCGAGGGTGCCAGCAGAGGTTTTCTAAGGGCTGGGGCTCAGCCCCGTGGGAGGGTAGACGAGTCAGAGTTCCTGGTTACAAACAACAGAAAACAACTCAAGTTAACTGCTGCCTGAAAGGAATTTTCTGGAAGGATAGGTGGCCCACAGAATCACAGGGTAAGCTTCGTGAGACAGACTCATCAACTGGGCGAGAACCCTGAAAGCTGGGAGTCAGGACCGCAGGCGGGGATGGGTGAGGCTGGGCTTGCTGACTTCACTGCCACAGCTGCCCCTTGGTGGTACCTGCTGGGCCCCTGACACCAGAGGAGTGACATCTCACAGTCCCAGCTTCTCTGTGACCCTCCCTCAGTGTCAAAGCCCCGGGCAGAATGGGCCCAGGTTGAGTGTGCAGCTCTCTGCAGGGCTCCGGGAGAGGGAGTCAGGCTGGGTAGGTCGGAAACGGCCTCTCACCATCTAGGGATTCAGCCCCTCCCGTGGGTGTTTGGATGCTAAGCAACTGAAAACAACAAACGTCTCTCTCACATTTTCCTGAACATGCATGTGCCGGAGGCGGTTTCAAACCTGCCTCATCGAGGCGGTCTGGTACCTGGAGTGCTGCTTATGTATTTCACTGGAAGAGCTTGCAAAACCCAGTGAAGTCATGTAAGCAGACTAAGTGCTTCTAGGTACTTCTCGCACCAGCCTTCTTTCCGTGGCTGGCATCTGATCACGCGGTGTGCCAGGTGCTGAGCTCAATGCTTCACGTCAGCGATCTCGTCGGGTCACGCCCTTGAAGTGACCGGCATTTTTCTGAGGAGGAAACTGAGGCTGGACGGCTCGGTCGCTTTCCCAGTTCATTGGAGGGCAGACTTGAACTCAGGCAGCCTGTCCTGGGAGCTTGGCCAGAAAGGGGCCTGCTCTCTGGTAACCCAGTGGGGACAGACATTCAGCCCTGGCGGTAGACACGGGACGGTCCGTTGTTGCAGTGAGCACTGGAGAGGGAAGGGGGGGGGCAGTAAGAGAAGGTGCAACAGCGCAACAGAGAAAACCGTCTAAGGGGCGAGGGGAGCGAGGGTCCCAGGAAGGCCCCTTTGGGTTCTTCTCCTGGTGTGAAGGGAGGGTGCAGACAGAGGGGTGAGACCACTCAGGTTGTATTTTCGAAAGGCCACCTGGAGGGGAAGCGGAGAGCCGCGTTAGGAGGTCGCTGCAGTCGGAGGAGAGAGTTGGTGGTAGCGGTGGGGGCGTGGGAGGCGGTCGGTCAGGAAGTACCGTGGGGGTGCACTGGGGGGCAAGGCGGCAGGAGTGGAGGGTGGCTGGCGCGTTGGCGTGAACAAGCAGACGAACAGAACTGCTATTTGCTTAGGTGGGAGCATCCGTCGGGGGCTCGGTTTCAGACCAAGTCCTCCGGGAGGAGAGGGTCTCTGCAACCCAGGGGAGCTGGGGAGGCTTGAGGGGCCCCACCTTCCACCACGTGGGGGGAGCAAGAGGCTGTCAGAGTGTCGCTCGCCACTTCATTCATTCATTCACTCACTCATTCATTCATTCATTCATTCAGCTACGTGTGAGTGTCAAGGATAAGCCAGACATGTTTCTGGATGCTGGAGAAACAGCCAGAGAAGAGAGACAATGTCGCCCTCTGACTTGGTACCTTACCTTCTAGAGCGGGAGACAGGTGACAAATAAGCAACCACATGTCAGAGACGAGACCATTTCGGCGAAGGATGTGTTACAAGGAGGCAGTGGGGAGTGGTGGGGAGTGACAGGGGGTGGTCACGACTGGGTAGGATGGTCACCAGGCAGCCCCAAGGACCAAACCCAGGCTCCCCAGAAGGACCCCAGCCTGGTTTGGTTTCTTTTTGTCCCCCAAAGTGGCCGTGGTGTCATCAGGAGGGGTGGGAGGAGGAGTGGGCCCACAGTGACCTTCAGGGGTCTCCGGGAAGGGCTTTGCCTCGCACAAGTCTCTGGAGGCAGGCTGCCTCTGTGAGATGGCCCGGTTCTCAGGCTCGGGGACCCAGGGGTCTCCCACAGACGTGACAGGTGGAAACGGAGAGAAGGGGGCAGGGCAACACGGATCTGCCCACAGCAACATTCCTCTCCGAGGGCGTAGAAAGGGGCTTCCCTTGTGCTGGCCTGAGAGCTCTGCTATGCAAAGAATGTTCTTTGTGCTTCCTGGAGCTTTTATCCTGCAAAGAATGGGGGAGTGGAACACAGCTCCTAAACCAGAGTTTCCACCTCGATTCTGATTCTCCCATTGCGTAGGGGGCTGACCTCAGGAGATGCCAGCAAGTGGTTCGTTATAGGCAAGCAACTGAGGCCGACTGGGTTTTGAAGAAGCTGCCTCAGTTGTGTGTGGGCTTCAGGGGTTAGGAGGCTAATACAAGAGCTGGCAGGGTACAGGGAAGTGCGGGTGGGGGATCTTCAAGACCCTAAGTGCAAACACACTTACAAAGCATTGGCTATGGAGCAGAGGGAATGGGACGGTCACGGGCCATCCTGGGGTTTCTAGTTTGCGAGCTTGAGAGAATGATGAACAAATACGTGAACCATGAACCACAGACAGAGAAGCAGGTTGGAAGGAACAGGGAACAGGGCTGAGTTCTGTGTGTAGACATGAAGTGTAAGAAGTCCAGCACGTTGTTAGAAATATGGATCTGGCGTTTAGGGAAGAAATCGGACCCATGCGTGCTGAGACAGAAGTCGCCAGGGCCTGTCTGTGGCAGACTTTCTGTAAAGGGCCCGAGAGCAGCCGGCCTGTGTGAGCCAGCCATCCCCACTGTCACCGAGCCAGCCTCTCGTGGCAGCAGGAGGGCAGCCGGAGCACCGCGTCCCACGAGGCTGTGTCTGCAACACCAGGCCAGGCCCTGCTCTGCTCCCTGCTCCCCGCTGCCTGGGTGCTGACACCCTGGCCGCCCTCCGAGGCTGTGCACTGAAAATGGCGCAGCCTCGACCCATCTGTCCCTGAAGGACTGCAACAAACAGAGTCCCTAATCCCTCGTGCCCACCTCCCATCCTGCCTTTCTTCACAAGGAAAAAAAAAACAAACTTCCAGTGTGTTTAGTAGACAAAATTTGGGAGTTTGTTTCTTTTACATGCCAGTTGCTTTAACTAAGACAGACATTGGTATGAAAAGGGGAACGTTACCGTAATGAAAATCTAAAATGTATGGTCTGGTCCTGGCCAGTGTGGCTCCGTTGGTTGGAGCTTGGTCCTGTAGATTGACGGGTTACAGGTTCGAGTCCCAGTCAGCGCACATGCCTAGGTTGCAGGTTTGATCCCCAATCGGGGTGCATGTAAGAGGCAACCAGTCGATGTTTCTCTCTCACAAAATATTCCTGTGGAGTATTATTACCCCATTTTACAGAAGAGGAAACTGAGGTACAGAGACATTAAGGTTATATTTTATATAGGAAAGACAGGCTGTGTAGAAAAAAATGACAAGAAAAGTCTTTTGTTTTATATAGAGTGGCCAGACAATACCCACAGAAAATCTCTTACAAGAGAAGCCGGAAAGGGGTCTCCTTAATTGTTCTTGGGACCTCTGTCTGATGAGTCAGATCACCAGGGCGCTGTGGAGTCCCTGAGCTTGTTAACGGTCTTCAGCTTTTCTCGTTAGCACAAAGTAAGCGCACTGTTTTAGTAACCACAGTCCTTCTTTTTGGGGCCAAGGGAATTCATGGTCTGCTGTTCCCTCCTAAAGAAGACAAAACAAAAGAGATTTCTATCATTGTCATTCTGCACTTCTCATCTCAGGAGGAAGACTCACACTTTCTGATTTCACAGCTTTCGGGGACCAAGTGGGGAGGTGGCCCATCAGACAAAGATCGTTGTACTGGGATTGGGGGGACCCACCTTGGAGGTGTCAATACCCAGTTCAGTGTGGGAGGTGCCCAGGCGGACGTGGCAGGCCCCAGAGGCCTACATTTGGGAAACACCGGCCTCAGGCCCGGCCGGCTCAGAGGCGCTGCTGCCCCAGCCTGTGACTCCTCCCACCGAGGCCACGGTGGGCAGCACCCAGATAGGTTCTCCAGGCTGCCATGTTCTCCCTGCAGCGTCCCACTGGCTACACATGACATGAGGGGGCGCCCCACAGCCAAGGGCGGATCGCCGGTGCCGAGCTGTCTGAGGAGTCCCTGGAAAGGTGTCCTGCGTCCCTGAGCCCCAGGTCTCGGCAAGGTGGCATGTGCCCGGATCGCCTGCTCTGCGAAGACAAGCTCCACGCAGTTCGTCCAGAAATTCAAAGTTCAGCGAAATGTCCGGGATCCCACAGTGCCGTTACGTGGAGGCGGCGGTGGCCTGGGCAAAGCTGGAGCCCCCCATTTTCTGCACGTCAGAGAGCTCCCGGCCTTGTGGTGGCAGAGGGCTGGTGCCACCACTGTGGGGGTTCTTTGGTCTGAAAGGGACAGACATCCAATAGGAAGTAGCTTAGGCAGAAGGAAGAATTTTCCGGAATCAACCACCCAACTGCAGGAAAAAAGCCTTGCTCTCAGGCACGGGGGCGGTGGCGGTGGCAGCGTCTGAGACCCGAGTCCCTGTGGGATTCTCTTCTCTCAGACGTTTCTCTCTCCCCACGTGGCTTGTCCGCTCCCTGCAGACTCAGTTCCCCCGCCCTGGGGGGAAGCACCGAGAGCTGCGGAGCCCTGTCTCAGCTAGGACTCTGGGGTGGCTCTGGGGTGGCACGGCGGCCCCCTTGGACCGCAGGGCTACAGGAAGGGAGGAGCAGTCCCCTGGAGAAGGCGGACCAGCAGGTGGGTGTGCACTTCCCTAAGGAGCCTGGGCTCCCGGGCCCCATCTCCCTTCACATTGGACTGGGGTCAAGCCCTGCTTGGCTTGGCAGAGAAGCTCAAGGACGAGGGGCAGCACTGACTGCCCCACTCAGGGGTGATGGAGGCAGGGTCTGCCCCGTGTTGGGCCCCCAATTCCAGCTGGGAAGAGCTGAAAGCAGAAAACCACCCAGAGGTCCGCCCGCTGGTGAGTGGATAGATCGAATGCAGTGCGTACAGACAATACCACATTATCCAGCCATAGAAAGGAATAGTGTGCCGATACACGCTATGACATTGATGAGCCTTGGAAACAGTACGCTAAGTGAAAGAAGCCAGACGAATGAGGCTGAAATATGTGATTCCTTTGAGAGGAAATATCCAGAATAATAGGCGAGCCCATGGAGATAAAAAGCAGGTTAGCAGTTGCCAGGGGCCAGGGGAGGGGGATACACAGATAGACCGGAACTAGGTAATGATGTGAGTTGCACAACATTATGAATGTGGTTGATGCCTCCGATTTGTACATTTTTAAACGGCTGGAATGGTAAAATGTATGTTGTGTATATTTCATCACAGTAAGAAGAGGAAGAAGATAGGCCTCCTTCAGACAAACACCGTGGAGCCCCTTGAGTTGGAGGGTGTCAAGTAGGGAAGGTGAGGCATCCACGACCCAGGGGGCCTATCGCAGGGTGAATGCGGGGCGGGGTTGCTGGCGTGCCATTTGGCCGGGCCTTAGTATTTCCAGAAGGCCTTGCAAGGAGGTTCCGGTTGCTCCCCCTGAGCAAGGTCATCCAGGCGGCAGAGCAGAGAGGTGCCGGCAGGCCAGGGAGGCTCTCGCACGGCCTCGCACTGACGCTTGGTCCCTAGACCATGGCACCTGCACGAACGAATCACGTGCGCAGGTCCTGGAATGACCTGAGGGCGGCGCTGTCCCAGTCTGGGACAGTCAGAAAGATTCAAGTCTATAGACTAACAGTGTGTGGAAGGCTGGATAACAGTTCCCGGGGAAATCAGGCCCTACACCTCGGACCTGTAAGTGTTATCTCACACGGCACAAAAAGTGATTCAGACTTGGAGATGGAAAGATTACCCTGGATTGCCAGGATGGGCTCTGGATGCTACCACGCGTGGAAGGAGGCCCGGGAGTTGCTACCGCGGAGGAGGAGAAGGCCGTGTGGCCAGTGGGGCGGGGCCTGGAACGATGGGGCCTGGCAGCCCGGAGCCCAGAGAAGCTGGAAGAGGCGAGGAATGGATTCTCCCCTAGAGCCTTGCCCAGAAAAACTGATTTCACACTTCCAGCCTCTGGAGTGTGAGAGAATAAATCTCTGTCGTTTCAAAGCCACCAGGCTGGGCATGACGTGTTGCTGCAGCTGTGGGAAGCCATTACCCAGTGGCACAGTCGCCCGCCGTTAAACTGTAATTAGTAGAATACACTGTCTCGTCGCAAATGCAAAACTAATGTAATTTCGCTGCAAAAGTTCCGACATCTTGCATCACTCAAAGCCACATCGATTTTTTTAATGCATTTACGGGCAGAGAAATAAAATATCATTGCCTGTGTGTGTGTGCATCAAAAGTACTACTTTAATAAATGTCACATTTAAAATATGCCACAGTTTTAGAAACCCCGTTTTATAGGTTTTGGAAAACAAAACAAAATAACCAACGGACTGGGAGCCTCAAGGAAGGATGCGGCCTTGGCCTGGGCCTGGGAGAGGCCCTGGTTAGTCAATACCTTGTGCCCCCACCCCTGGGAGACCCATTTGAAACTGGCGCACTGATGACTGTCGCCTAGTGTCCTGTGCACTGCGAGGGACCACCCCCCAGGGCCTGGCTGGGCTCCTCCTGCCACAGCTGCACGGCCAGCCCATGAGGACCCTTCCCGGGCTTTTTGCAGCTGCACAGGTCAGCAGCCCTCTTGCTCTCTGTCACTTGCTCCCCTCCTCTGTCACACGTGCCCGATTCTCCAGCTTCAAAGGTTCTGTTTATTGCCTGGGGGTGAACAGGGATCTGCAGAGCTGCTGGAAGAACCTCTCGCACACTCAAGAACGAGAACCTCCGCCTTGGGTGTTGGAGGAGGAAGATGCCTAGACTTTGCGGACTCCAGCGGATTCTCACGCCCAGAGAGGCTGTTGGGTGAGCAGCGCTGTGGAACCGGCCGGGAGGGGCCCTTCCTGGATGGGGGCACCCACTGCTGTCTCGGATTAGGGTGCTGAGACTCAACAACGTTCTTTCCATTCACTGGATCCCTTTTCTCAGCCAAGGGAACTTGGCAGGTTCCTCGGGGCCAAAGTCCGCACGTGGGGGTGAGGGGAGGACGGGGGCTCATGTCTCTCCAGGAGCTCAGTGAGTCTGGGGCGGAGCTGCAGTCTGGGCTGTGGGAGAAGAGGGAAGATCCGAGCCTGCAGGGCAATGAGGCCGAGTGCCAGGCTCCGGTAGGACAAACAGGGATTGAGAACCCGGGAAGGTGAGGCAAGCCTGATGGTTCCGAACAGAGACTGTGAAATGCCAGGCTGTTGGGAGGCCTGCTTACGAGTCGTGCTTGCCGTGTGGTCCACCAGCAGCGTTAGCGCTTTCAAAGGAAGGGCTCAGACTGCCCTGCTCTGCCTCTCAGTCCTCCAGGCTCGGGGGTGAGATGGAGGAATTCTCACTCCAGGGGTGCTCCAGGGGGTTCTAGTGTCTGTGCCTGAAGAGGTGTGTGTGTGTGTGTGTGTGTCTGTCTGTTAAAGCACATATGCATACATGTCTGTGTGTGCAGTTTGTGTGTGGATGTGCCTGTGTGTGCCTGTGTGCATGCACCCATGTGCTAATATGCGTGCATGTGTTTGTGTGTGTGCTTGTTGAAGTGAATATGTATGCATGCATGTGCATGCTACTTATGTGTAGACATGCCTGTATGTGTGTGCTTGTGTGCATGTATGTTTGTGCGTATGTGTTTGTGTGTGTGTGTGCTCCTAGGTGGAACTGGGGGAGCCGTGGCTGGCTGGCTGGTGGAGAGGGAAGAGGACAGTCAGGATGTCTGATGGGTGTTACCTGGGCACTTGGGGACTACAGAAGGTTCCAGGGGACTGACTGACCTGCACTGCACGCGACACCACACAGCTAAGCAAACGTGCCGCTGTAGTGGTTGCACAAAGTAACCAGGGGCCGCTTGGGTCTAAACTCCAAACCCTTTTACCAAAAGGGCCATTGCAGCCCAGCGGAGGCACCTGAGGGGATGCCCCTCCAGGCCCCGCTTTTGGGGCCAGCCCCCTGGGGGCTCCTCTCTGCTTTGTCCCTGCACCACCCCTAGCCGGAGGAGGAGCTGTGTGCACCACCCTGACTTATGGCAGGAAGAGAACAACTTTCCAGTCCAGGGGCAACTAAAACAGTCTCCCCATTGCGCGGGGAGCCACCAGCTCCAACTTAGTCCTCCGCCCCGCCCGCTCCCTGCAGCAGCAGCCCCAGCTCACCCGCTTCACACCCGGTGTGTACCCCTGGCACCTGCTTTCTGGGGGGCTTCCCTGTGGCTCCCCCTGCAGGAGTCCGACAAGAGAAGGGGGACTCTGAGGGCAAAACCAGCGTGGGGTGGGGGCTTTTGCTGGCAGCGAGGGACAGCAGCTGCCGCCTGGATGCACAGAGCCACAGGGATCCGAAGGCCACGGCCGAGAGCAACAGAGCGGAGAGCAGAAGCCACCAGCAGAGCAGTGAATCAGTGAGCCCAGCCTGGGAGACAAGCCCGGAAGCCTGGAAGGAAGGCAGGCCCCAGGCTGCTAAGGGCAGCAGCCCTCCGATGCCGGAGAACATGGGTTCAGTGTTTGTCTTCTCTGTCCCTCCTGGCCGGCTCCCCTTGCTCCCCGGATGGGCTCTGCCATGTGAACTTCCCCTCAATTCAAAACTTTTTTTTTTCAAGAAGAACCTGTGGAGTGTTGACTGTGTTCCATGTACTGTTAAAAGTCCCGGGGACGTACTGATGAGGAAGATACACAAGATGCCAACCCCTCAGAGCATAAGATCTAGTGGAACGTGGGGACTGGACTAATACAGTGGTGCCGTAGAATGTGTCACAGAAGAGGTGATCAATAACTCTTTGTTATTAAATACAATGCAAATGGACACAGGAGCTCATAGGAGGTTTACGTAACCCAGTTTGAGAATCATGGTAGGCTTCCTGGAAGAAGTGGCATCTAAACCAGTAAGAGTTAGCCAGGCAGGACTGTAAGAGCTGCAACCACCCTGGGGTGAGTGAGAGTGAGGAAGTTTCCAGGAGCTGAGAGATGTCCAGTGTGGCTTGGAACTGATGCTGGAGCAGGGGTGGGGTACAAAATAAGGCTTGGGAAGTAGGCAGGAGCCAGCTGGAAAGCCTCTGGATTATACTAACATTTGTTTGCATAGGTATTCCTTCTGCCAACAGCACCCTAAGTTTCCTTTAGGGAGTTAATTCCTCCCCCATCCTTAGCCATGTAGTAGAATAATCAGGAAGTGTCGACCAAGACTTGAGTATTTATTACCTTTAGGTGAATAACATTCACTATAGATAGATGATGATGATGATAGATGATGATAGAGACAGCTGATGAGACAGCTGATTGTTAAACATGTACCAGCACACCACTGCCTACAGAGATAAAAAGGTATGCCTCAAACCTGACATACAAGGGGGGACCTCAAAAAAAACCCTGGAATTATCTTCTGGAAGGTAGGCCCCTTGTAGTACAGGCTTCCCCTGCTAGGTGAGTGTTCTAGGAACCCATCTGTATCCGTGTACAACTGGCGTTGTTGTGACAGGCCGCGTTCATCTTCAGTGAATTTTTTTTTTGAAGGCTCTTTCAACACATTTGCTTATTTCGCGATGGGTGATTTACGAGTGCACCTGCCTACACCGAGCCGAGTGTTGAGTGGTTTTCGAGGGAAAACGGCATGACCTTGTGCCCTACTCTTCCTGTTCACCCAATCTAGTGCCCCTAGCAACTTTCTTTTGTTTCCCCGGATGAAAAAAGTCCTCAAAAGGGAAACGTTTTGCCAATGTGGAAGAGGCAGAACAAAAAACAGCAGAAGCCTAAAAGCCATCAAAATTGACGAGTTCAAAAACTGTTTTCAGCAGTAGGAAAAAAGTCTCAAAAGGTGTATTGCATCAAATGGAGAGCACTTTGAAGGTGACTGAAGTTTAAACATGGAAGGATAAATACACAATTTTTTATAAATAAATTCTGGATTTTGGTGGGGGGTCCCCTCTCATAAAGACCTGCTTTGCACATCTTTCTGGATTCCCTGGGTATCCCTTCTCAGCCAACACCGAAGTTTCTGTTGAACCAGGAGAAGTTCCATCCCTCCCTCCCACCGTCAGGGGCTCAGAGTCGGGGGTCTGTCGGGCATGGAAGGGGGCAGTCCCTCTCTCCCTCGTGTCAGGGGGCACTGAAGGGCCTGCACTCTGGGGGTCAGGCTAAGGGGAAGTCAAGTCAAGAATGCACTCAGTTTAGGAAAGTGTGTAATTGTGGTTCCCGGCCCCAGCCGTCAGATGGGCTTCAGGAACATTCCTATTGCTCCCGGAAAGTGCAGGTCACTGTGGGTGGGACTGTTCAGTGCCTGGGCCTTGCGTGCCCAGAGCCCCTGCATTCTCCCTTCGTCACTCAGATTGTTTCTTCCAGCCTCCCAGGAGAGGCAGGAGGCCTCCCTGCCCACCAAAAGATGCTGCGGGATTGGGGAGCCCCCTGTAGGTTTTGTCTGCAGCATCCACTGGTGCCCACTTGGGGTTTCCCCTCCCCAGCAGGAGGTGCGGGGGCAGCCTGGTTCCAGGAAGCTGTCTCCTACCTGTGCATTTTCTTGCTCCGATGTTTTTTTCCTCGGTTCACTCCCCAATATTTGAGTGATGGAAACTTTGCCCTTGGGGAGTGCTGGACTGTCTGCAATGCTGGTCTGTACCCGGCGGGCGTGTGGACAGACAAGTTCCCCGTCCCGGTGGGATAAGGACAAGTCTCACCAGCCCTCCAGGTGATTCTCCCGTGTGCCGGGCTCGGGATGCTCTACAAGACCTTCCTGCGAGTTCACGCCCAGAGAAGAAGCATGTGGTTCCTGCAGACGGTGTAGGTCTGCCTTCCAGCTGCAGCTTCTAGGCTGAGAGCGCGTAACCCCTCTCTACGAGTCCATTCAGGAGAACCAACCAGAGTGGCGGCCTTTTCTGTGAGCTACGCCTACACAATTTCTTTCTCTCATTCGTTCGTTCATTCAACAACTTTACCCTATGCCAAGCACCATGCTAGGCATGGGAGATACAGTGGTGACTGAGACATGGCTCCTGCCTTCAGAGGCCCTGAAGTCCGGCCGGGGAGGCAGTGGAGTCCAGCGTGATGAAGGAGACTGGTAGGGCGCACAGGGCAGTCTCCCAGGTTGGAGAAGCAGGAAGGAAGCGGGGACTTTTTTTTTTTTTTTTTTTGAGAAGCAGAGAACTAAACCAAAGCATTGTAACTTGGTCATAGGCATTTTAGCATTCCAGATTTTATTTTCCTTCACGAGGCAAGGAATAAAAATAATAAACTTGTTTCTGGAAACGCTGTGAAGGTCTTTCTTAGGCCAGAGAGAAAATGCCGTCCTTAGCTCACCTATTTCAGAAATGCATAGGCAGGCCCCGACATGCAGCAAAAAGGAAGAGCTGTTAGAACAAGCACGTTAGATTCTGGAACGGCTCCTGCGAAAGCCGAGAGGAAAGGCTGCGTCAGCTTCCAGTGTGACGTGACATCTGACTCGCGGCCTCTGGGGAAGCCGAGGTGTTTCTGGATGTCTCCGAGTCTGCAGAGGAGACTCTGAGAGCTACTGGTGCATGCAGGCTTGGGAGAGAGGTCGCCCAGGGCCGTGGCTTGAAACCCTGGCTGTACCGTCAGAATCACCTGGGATCTTTTAA
This sequence comes from Phyllostomus discolor, assembly GCF_004126475.2. NCBI lineage: Eukaryota > Metazoa > Chordata > Mammalia > Chiroptera > Phyllostomidae > Phyllostomus > Phyllostomus discolor. Next base: position 101,030,561 of record NC_040910.2, on the reverse strand, counting down.
AGCTGCCACATCTGGCCCCACTCTGTTGACTCTGATTTAATGAGGGGAGCGCCCAGGTGCTGGCACGTTTTAAAAGCTCCCCAGCTGATCCTAATGTGCAGCCAGCGTTGAAAGCCCCTGGCCGTGAGGGGGAGGGGTCACAGCTGCAGCCTTGACATCCCCCTGTGGACAATGTCTGGGGAAAGGAGAGGGGAGGAGCTACCAGGGATGTGGGTGGAAGCCAGGAAAGGAGCGTTTTATAGAAGCAGCGGCCAACATGTCACGTGCTGCGCAGAGATGGAGAAAACCAGGACTGGATGTGTCATTTAGGGCCATGCCCACCCCTGGTGGCTTTAGCAGCAGGCGTGCTTGCAAAGGGAGGTGTGGGAAGCTGGGTCAGAGCGTGAAGAACAGTGAGGTCTGAGTTGCACTTGGGAGATGAGGGCATGGACACAGAGAATGCAGGCCGCCTTTGAAGGCGAGGAGAGAGGAGGGGTAGTTAGTGGAAGGGACCGTGCCATCGAGAGAATGATTTTGTTATTTGTTTAGTATGGGAGAGACTTGAATGTGTCCAAACACTAATGAAGATGATCCAGCTGAGAGGAGGAGGGGTGTGTTGCAGAGAGAGGAGGCATATCTGATGGGATCGGGTCCCTAAGAAGGTGGAAGGGGAGGGAAGTGTGGGCACCCAACACACCGGGGGCGGCACTGACTACCAACCAGAGACACGGCCTCAGGTGTAACGGGATGGAAGATGGAGAGGATGGGGCAGGAGCGAAAGGGCGGCTCATCTTACTGCGTGGGTTCCACGAACATTCACTCATCCCTAGTTCACTCACGGATGGGGTAACTTTTCTTGACACACGCCCTCTCTCCATTTCCTCTCTCCCTTGAAAGCAGTCCAGCCCTTTCTCTTTCTTCTCTTCTCTTCTCTTCTCAAGGCATCCAGGTCTGGGGCCATGGACCCAGGCATGGATGAGCTGGTGGGGGTCTGGCTGTCCTCTCTTCCTGGTTATCTTCTCCACCTGGGCGTTGGGCTAGTCAACCTGCGTTGACCCCACGGCTTGGGCCCTGCAGAGGAAGCTGGGAGGTAAAGCCTGCCCTGAGGCTTGTGGCCTGAGCTCCCTTCTGCATCAAGGTCTGCCTTCCTGGAAGTCTCTGCAGTGGGGAGGCGCTCAGATACTGCGATCGATATCGACGAGAGCTGTACTGTGCTAGATCCTGTTGGCCCGAGTCTTTTGTGTGTGCCCTCCCTCTTTGGGAAAACCCAAGGGGAGGAGGATTAGGCACTGAACCCCTTCACCCCAACACTGTAATGCCCTCTAACCTCAGGGGTGGGGTCTTTGCCTCCCCTGACCCTTGCAAACCTGAGGCCACACTGAGCAGGTGGGGTGATACAAGGTCACTGCCTGTGGGTTGAAACCTGAAGGTGTGGAGGGCTGACTCCCTTGAACAGGTGTCTCCTGCTTGCCTTTTACCTTCCAGCTCAGCTCACTCCCACTTGCCTGCTGCCGAGACCGAGTTGGGAGGAAGCCCCTCCCGTGCCCTCCGCACCACCAGTTGAGCTCAGCGTTAAGGAGGCACCTTCCCCCCAGCCCCTTCCTTCCTCATTGGCAGGAAGTCCTCCTGGTGGCTCCTGACAAACGGGCACGGCCCATTTTCTAGCCCAGTTCTTTGTCCAGCAGTGTCCCCAACCGTCTCACCATGAAGGGGCACTAGCTTTCTACCACGTACCTGAGAGGCCCGAATACTGACACAGTGGTTGGGTCTTATGTTTTTGCTGGATGCAAGCCAGAACAGTGCCTCACCAAGAGATCTCCTGTGTCTCCTCTTCCCTTAGCTGTATATTGGGTTTGTTTGTTTGGTTGGTTGGTTTTCTCAAATCTCTACCCTAACACTTGCTGAAAAGCAGAACCCACAGTGCAAAGGAAACATGTTTTTAAACGGAAGGTAAAATGAAGGCCTCCTCCCTGGGGCTGGTGTAGGCCTGGGTCAGGGATTCTCTGTGAGTGGAGTTGCACTTGGACTTGTGTGGACTTGCTCCTCTTCAGTCACCCTGGCCGTCTTCCGGTTCCTCGAGTGCTCTGTGACACCTCCCACCTCACGGCTTCTGCTTGCGCTCTTCCCTCTTTGCCTGGCTACTTCTAATCCGCCCTTCAGGGCTTAGTGTCGACATCTCTGCCTCTAGAAGTCTTTCCCTGACCCCTGCTTGATGCTGGGAACAGGGCTCTAACCCCAGACACGCTTCCCCGGAATCCCAGCCACCCAGGTGTTCCGAGTCTCCTCCAGCTAACTTCCGGTCCTTCGCAGGTGCAGGAAATGGGCCGGGGCAGGAGGGCGGCCTGGCAGTGTTGCCTGGTGTCAGGCACCCTCTCTGTTTCCTTTGGGCGCCCTCCAAACCCTGTCATTTATATTCATTTTTGTGTTTGGCCAGTATCTGTAACCTGCACCAAAATTGCAAGTCCATGGCAGTGGAGGTCACAACTGTCTTATTTTCCACCAACTCCCCAGCTCTAAGTATAGAACAGGACACACAATAGCTCCTGAAAAATGCTTGCTGAGTAAGTCCGTGCGTCATCAATTGCCCTCAGGTTTGGGATGTTAGATCCGTTGGTGGTGCTTTCATCCGAGCCCGCCCTCCGGGTCCCTCTAACGACCTTGCCGCAGGCACAGACCGGAAAGTCCCCCGCTGCTCCGTCTCACCGTCTGAAGGCAACTTGGCCGCATCCCTGTTTCCGCTTCCGATTATCATTAGCTGAGCGGCTGAAACAGGCCCCCACACCGTCCCTACTTGCCTCTTCCATTTACACGTTGCTCGGTAACAAAATCTCCAAAAGTGAGTGACATCACACATTTTAGTTGCTCGTGATTCCCTGGCTCAGGAGTTTGGGAAGGGCTCAGCCAGCATTTCCTTCCGCTCGGCGTGGCGTCGCCTGGGATACTCGCTCCGCCCATTCAGCGGGTGGCCACTCCGGAAGCCCCAGAACAGGCACGCACACTTCCGGTACCACGCTGCCCCTCCAGGTGTCCCCCCTCCCGCTCTCTCCAAGTGGCTATGTCTGTTTCACTTCCAACTCCAGTTGTCCATTCATGGGATGAAGAAAAGTGATTGGCTTTTGTATATTAACCTTGTATCCTGCCACCTTAGTCTTCTGATGGAGACAACAGAGGCCCCCCAGTCCCTGACCCTTTGTGGTTCCCAGCCTTCCCGAGTGATCGCCACCTTTTGGACTTCTGAAGACAGCACCGCATGGAGAAAGGGGAACTACTACTTTGTAAAATTTTTGTGTCAGTTATGCCTTTGAATATGTGTATGGAATCACAGTGAAAAATATATTTCTTACAATGAGTTGTTGTCAAAACATTTGAGAGCTCCTACCACAGAGGGGTTTCTTTCCTCAAGAATCACCAATTAAAGGTGGGCTTAGCTCAGCTCAGACCCTCCTGCAGCACCTGCCTCCTAAAACTCGGTCACACACCAGCAGCTGTGCTGCCCTGGGCGGCCGAGCCAGGCTTCCAGCTGCTGAGTTCAGTTCTCCACTGCCCCGGCCTCCCGAGCCCTGCTGGGCGTCTTTCCTTCAAGACCATCTTGACCATCAGTTTCTGTTCAACAGTAAAACAGCGAAGGGAACACGCTCTGGGGAAGCAATTAACTGAGTAGTTTGGGAGGACCTTGAAGGGGTAGGTCGTGGCGGTTGTGCTAATTAAGCACTGACCCCTGGCCTTCAGGATTAGGTGGAATGAGTCCACAGGGCTGTACAGGGTTGATAAGCCCCCCTGTCCACTGGGCAGAAAAGTCTTTGCTGAGGTTGGGCAAGGAGGGCCTGGCCTCTGAGTCACTCAAAACCCGTGGTCCTTTCTCCGCCTCAGCTGCTGGGAGGGCATGGTGATGAAACCCAACAGTCAGTTTTGATTCTCCTAAGCAAGTGCTGCCCTACATGGAAAATTTCTCTTTTTCACTTTCTGGGGCAGCCGTCTATCCCTTCTCACCCTCTTGCTTCTCCTCCTTCCCCTCCCCTCCCCTCCGTATGTACTGTAATTTTCATTAAGGGAAACGAAGTGGAGGGCAGTCACTAGCCTGCCAGTCAAGGCTTCTAGCCATTTCTCTGCCAGCCTGCAGTCACTTCAGGACACAGGCAAGGCCTCCGTGTCCTCTGTTCTCCGTTGCCCTCTCCAGCCTCAGCCCACGAGCAGAGGGGCCTGCCCCCCCCCCCCCACATATGACAGGAACCCAGCGCCGACCCGAGCGTGCTCTGCTCCAGGCACAGTGGCCTCAAAAGAGGCTTCCTGACCTCCTACCCCTTGATGCTTTCTGTGTCTGATACTTATCAACTTTCAGAGGCTTAGTAGCAAAGTCCAGCCTTAAAATTAAGTCAAAACTCACCATAGTGTATGAGCCCAGCAGGGTCTGGCCTCTGCCTACCTTAGCCACCTTAGCCACTGGCTACTTCTCCCTCTTTCAGCACCTCAGGCACATCAGCCTTGCCTTTGCCCTGGCTAAGACTCTCGTCACCTCAGTTAGACCCTGTTTCCCCTGCTCGGCTCACTCTTCCCTCCCTGTATGCCCTGGCTTCCTGGCTTTCTTCCTAGCATGCATCAGGTTCAACTGGATCCCTGTGTATACAATGAGCTGTTCTGTACCTTGCCATCCACCTAGACTGTAGACCTTCTGAGGGTAAAGACTATAGCTCAGAAAATTTCCACCCTTTTCAGCTCATGGCACACATAAACTAATTACTAAAATCCTGCAGGACACCAAAAATGCATATTTTGCCAACCTGACAAAAAAATAGGTATAATTTTGATTCATTCATACTAGATGCCTATTGTTGTGTTGGCGGTTGTCAATATTTTATTTGACAATCTAAGGGAAAAGAGGTCAGTGCCCCTGACTTGTCATGTATTGCATGTTTTAAAAGTTCTTATGGCACCCTGGTTGAAAATCACTGCCATAGCTGGTGATTTGTATCACCAGTGCCTCGTACAATGTTTGGCATAGAACAGGTATGAAATAAATTTTTATTGAGTGAATAATGATTGAATGACAACTCTCTCTCCCTGGGGCTGACCCAGCCTCCCCTAAAATTGTCTCAGTGTTTGGTATGCTATGAACTGTACAGTGATTTACCTTCCCACCTAAACATTCTTTCCAACACTTGCCTCAGGATCTGGGCTTCAGTCTTGACCCAGACTTGGGGCTGTAGACTTGAATTCATCCCCAAAGCTCCGGCCTCACTTGACACTAGCCTCCCTTCTTTCTGTTGGCAGTGAAAACAGCACCAGCTGTTGGACCGGTGGAGTCAGACTGGACCTTGGTTCAGCAACCTCGGTACTTGAGTTCTGGCTAAGAAAGATTTCAGAGCTAAGACTCGAACTATATGAGAAAGTTTACTTAGAAAGTTGCAGAGGTAGAGGAAATGAACTGTAGAAGAAATGAGGTCAGGAAACAAGTTACAGAAGGAAAGAAAGGGCCTTGGAGCCTAGGAGAGAGAAACATAAAGCACCTGGGGGAAGAAAAGGAGGAGGGGAAAGGCTCAGGCTTGCTCCCAAGAGGGAGAGCCCCACTGGATCCTCTGTCTGGAGGGTTTTTATTTGGAGGCCCAGGGGAGGATCCCAGTAGAATATTCATCAGCTTTCCAGGTGTGCCCTTTGAGGGTCATGGTCTCCACTGATTGGTCAGCACCAGGGCTTATTAGTCAATGCAGCTGGTCCCCATGTCAGCCATGGGGTCGATTGTCTGGTTTTGTTGCTTTTCTGGGTCTGGAACTGAAACACAACTGAGGCCTAGACATATTTGAGGCTGGTCAGAACCTCATTGTCCTGGGGACTTAATGCTTAAGGGCTATTTTCCAGCCCCCTCATTTGTTCCCTGTCTAAGGGAGTCCAACCCATGTGGGTTGACTGGCATGACTGGCGACATGCCAGGAGAGCAAAGGTCAGGGCGTCTAAACTGCACACATGACCAGCAATGTGCCAGGGGAGAAAGGGTTACCCTGGGGAACAAGGTCCTTGTTTTCCAGTTTTGCCTGTTGCTAGACATCCGGGGCTTTGTGCCCTGGTGACCTTTTGTACCTGGTCTATTGCCCTTGTTGTGTTCATGTCTGTCTAACTGCCTGCCACACTTCCTTAGTGCAGGGTTCAGTTTGTGAGATGTTCACTCTCAATTTAGGAGAGTTAAAGATCTCTTCCCAGGTACTTCTTTTGTCCAGCATCTCACCTGGGATTGCAGTCATCATCAAGCTCTGTTTCACGAAGCTGATAATGTCCTCTATTGTGTAGAGCACCCTACCAATTTCTTTCGGGGGCTGATGGGGCTGGCTCAGTCCAGGTTTATTGTAGCTTACTGCTATCTCACAGAACCACAGAGATCTCTGAGACTCCTCATCCATCTTTACCTAGCATTATGTTGTCCTACCCATGATTTGAATCTGATTCTAGAAGCAGAAACCAGTTCACAGTGCAGAGAAGACAGGGGCTGCAAAAATGAGATACCATCCTAGCCAATGGGTCCTAGGGAAAAGTCGCTGTGGCAGATGCCGTGAATTGCCCACCCACAAGCCAAACACAACTCTTTTCTTCCCTGTTGTCAAGTTACAGCCATCCCCTTTTCAGACTCCCTTGCAGCTAGAGTCATGTGACACAGTCTGGGCCAGTACATTATGGCTGGGAGGCTCTCAGGAGGTCTCCCCTCCCTGAATAAATAGACATGGTTCCAGGGGCTTTGGTACCTCCCCCTGATCTGGATCGGGAAGGAAGAAGTAGTCTCTAGGGGGGCAGCCATCATCAGTATTAAGGACAAAAGCCACATGCTAAAGGTGACAGAAGAGAAAAGATAGGAGTCAGGCCCCTAAGGAATTAGCCAATTGTTTTTGTTCTGTGAGAAAAGTAAACTCCTAATTATTTAAGCCACAGCTGCTCAGGGTTTCTGTTACATGCTGCTGAATGCACTCCTAATTGTCAGCTATTTTGACTGCTTATTTCTAACCCTCAGGATCACTGGACTCCTCCTGCCAACACACCTGTGCCCATGCCATCCCCTTATCTAGAGACCATGGTAGTGACCCCCAACTACAGCCATCCCCTCTGGACCACTGTCTCAGTTCACTTGCTCCAATGCCAACTGCAGCGCTTACCTTGCAGCTTAGAGCCACACTCCAGCCGCCAACTCATCCTGGGCCTTTGTCGCCCTTCACTGCTGCTGGTGCCCGAGGCTCTGTTGCTGGCTGACTCTGGGTCCCTGGCAAAGAGGCTTGGGTTTCCTGAGGTGTAGATGGCTCACCTCTGGCATCTGGACTGCCCTGCCAGCACCTTTTCTGGTCTGGTCCTGCAGTGGAGTTTCATGGACACTGTGGGCAGAGAGAATAGCCTGAACAAAAGTATGGGGTGACCCACTGTGCTGGTTTGCCCAGGACTAAGGAGTTTCCTGGGATGCAGGAGCTTCAGAGTTAAACCCAGGATGTCCCAGGCAACCCAGGACAGCTGGCCACCTTACTGGTATGTTCAGAGAACATCAGAAATTCTGTGCTGCTCGAGCACGCAGGGTGAGTGAGCAGTGAGGCTGGAGAGGTGGCAGAAGCAGGTCTCAGAGGGCTCTGTGGGCCATTTGATCCTGACCAGGAAGGGCCACTGAGGAGTTTTAGGCAAGTGTATTAGTTTCCTGGGGCTGCTGGAACAAATGATCACAAACTTGGTGTCTTAAAACAATAGAAATTTATTCTCTCACATTTCTGGAAGCCAGGAGCCTGAAATCAAGGAGTCAGCTTGGCTGTGCTCTGTCCAAAGGCTCAAGGGGAGAATCCCTGTGTTGCCTCTTCCAGCTCCTGGTGGCACAGCCACTCCTGGGCTCATGGCCCTATCACTCCGTTCTCTGCGTCCATCTCCACATGGCCCCCTCTTCCGTGTCTCAGATACACCTCTGCCTTTCTCATAAAGACACTCGTCACTGCAATTAGGGCCCTCTTGGATCATCCAGGGCGATCTCTTTTCAAGATCCTTACTTCCACCTGCAAAGACCCTTTTCCCAAATCAGGTCACATTCACAGGTTCTGGGGGTTAGGACATGGACGTATCTTTTGGGGGCCACCACTCAACTCACCGCAGCAGGGAAGCAACCTGCTTGGAGTTTGGAAAGATTCCTCTGGAAGCAGAGAGGAGCGGAGCTGAGGAGGGCATCTTCGGCGGCCAAGGCATCACGGGAGGGCTGGGGAGAAGCCAGGGACGCATACATGGAGAGCAGCATCGTGGCAGAGGTGGTAGATCCCCCTGGGGCACCTTCCTTCCACCTCCAAGGCTGCCCATGGGATGCCCTAGCTTCTCCAACTGCCACAGTCCAGGCCTCGCAGACTCCAGGCTCCTTCTGGCTCCGTCAGACCCAGGGATGGGCGTACCACCATTGCCTGCCTAACGCTGGGCTGCAGAGTTCTGGTTCCCTGTCCCAGGACGAACTGGTGTCTCTCACGTACAGCTGATACCACGAGTGTTCACCCCAGCCCTCTGGGGCACCGTCTCCTTGACGGAATCATCCGTTCATTCGCCGTGCACCGGCGGAGTGCGTGTCCTCTGCTGGAGCCGGGGACCAGACACAGCCCGTGCCACCGGAGCCCACAGGCCGCTCTGGGCGATAGATGAGGCATAAGTCCCTTCAACACCACGTGAAGGACACCCGGTGTGCCACCAGCAGTCCCACCAGGGCTGTCGGGCCGCCCTGTGCCCGCTAAGGGCCTCAGATGTGGATTTCTTACATTATTCCCTCCCCTGCCGGTTTGTACCCGTCGGCACAGAGATGGGTCCTGACATCACGGTGCTGAGGGTTTAAGCCTTGCCACAGGTGGGTAACCCAGTTTCGGCCTCTTGTTTTGTTTTGCTTTTTCATTTTATTTATTTATCTTTTAAATTTAATTTAATTTTGATTTTAGAGAGAGGGGAAGGGAGGGAGAGAAACATCGATTGGTTGCCCCAGCCTGGGACTGAACCCTCAGCCCAGCCGTGTGCCCCGACCACGAACAGCACTGGCGGCCTTTCGGTTTGTGGGGCGATGCCCAAGCAACTGAGCTGCACCGGCTGGGGCGTCACTTTAAAAACTATACCTAGAATCCCCCCGTGAGAAGTGGCCTGGGACTTCCTCAGCCTCTGAGGACAGCAAGGCCTCCTAACAGACGCAGCTTCTACAACGGGCCGGGAAGTCGCCGGTCAGGAGAAGACAGGCCTGGCCCGAGGCACGGAGTGTCGGCGGCAGAGGGCCACGTCTGCCAGGGGCTGCCGGGGAGAGAGTGTGCAGCGAGACTGAAGATCAAAAGGGCAACGTGGTGGCTCCCAGAGCACAAGAGAGGGAGGAACAAAAGATAAGGCTGGAGAAGTAAACTGAGGCAGAAGTTTGTGGTGGTCCAGGTCAAATGCTCCAGCCTTCATCTCGAAGGTGTGGGGAAGCTGTCTTTTTTTCTTTTTTTTTTTTAGAGAGAGAGGGGGGAAGGGAAGGAGAAAGAGGGAGAGAAACATCAATGTCTGGTTGTCTGCCATTCTGTCATGCGCCCCCTACTGGGGACCTGGCCCACAACCCAGGCATGTGCCCTGACTGGGATTTGAACCAGCGACCCCTTGGTTTACAGGCCGGTGCTCAATCCACTGAGCCACACCAGCCAGGGCAGGGAAGCCATCTTTAAGCCAGCAGACAGACTGGAAATACATGTCAGTCAAGAAAAGGCCTGTTTCTCATCTCCCTCCCCTGCCACCGTTGTACATTTTGAACTGTAGACATGGGTATTCGGGGTGCATTTGTTTTTAGAGAACATGTACCCCTCTGCTCAGCAGCACTCGAGGAAGCAGGGGGACCCAGGAGTCTGAGACCTGCTCATTCCTCTCTCATCTGAGGGGCGAGAGCAGTGAGGCAGAGAGGGCGGGAGCTCCCGTGTGGAGAGCTGAGCAGCTAGGGGAGGCGTCCAGCGTAGGGGAGGCCGAGCGGGAGGGAGGCCGGGCCCCGATCTGTGGTAGTCCCGCTGAACTCCCAGGCCTAGGAAAAGTGGGAACAGGGCCCTGGTCTGCCCCGCCCCCTGCAGAGTGGAGCTGAGGACCTGACATCGGCCGCACCCCCACAGCCTTGTAACTTCCTCCCTCCCGTGTTTGTCTTGGCTCAGAGCTGCTTGGGGCTGTGGGAAGCAGACTCCATCAAGGCAAAGCTGGAAGAATCGGGACATGGAGTCGCAGAGGAGGGGGCCGAAAGGGGCCTCGGAGGGGGATGCAGCAGTGGTCGTACCACGGGTTGATGGCAGACCGTGATGAGAACCCGGGAGTCCTGACTCCTGGCACACGGTGCCCAACCCAAGCCCCACGGAGCTTCCCAAGTGGGTGGGGGGCTGACATGGGGCTGAAATCCACCTTGATACCCACCTTGCCAGGAAGGCTTCTGGGGACTGGAGGTGTCCAGAATTGTGCTGAACCAGGAGGCATGTCTCCAGCACTCGCTTCCTAACACATGGATCTGTTCGGACGCTGCGCTCCAGCTTCAGCCACAGGCCCCACCAGCAGCCCTGCTCCGCTGGCTCAAGCAGGCGTCTGCAGGAGGCCCTGGGGCCCACGGCCCTGGGCCATGCCCCACCACGGCCAACCCCAGGACTCTCAGATCTCGATTCAGTGCTGCCTCCCCCGGGGCTCAGCGTGGACCCTCCCGTGTCCTGCTCTGCACAGATGCCGGCGGGTCACGTGTCCCACAGCTGAAGGCCTCCCCCGTCCGTCCGCCTCCACCATCTGCTGAGGCCCCATAATTATTCCAAGGCCTGGTGCCGTCTCACTCCGAGGGGAGAGTTCACACAGCCCTGTAATGTAACCCAGGCCCGCGGCTGCTCTGGCAGGGGGTCCCCAGCTGGGTAATGAGCAGCCAACTTTATTGAATTCCCTGGCTTGGGTCTGACTAATCACTGCCCTTAGCTGAGGCAGCCCAGGCCTTCTGAGAACCCTTCTGGGCACCCTCACGAAGGACTTCTCCCCAGAACCTCAGCCCCTGCTTCTTAAACCCTTCCTCCGCCCCAAATACGTTTAAATGACAGGGTTGGAGCAGGGAGACTCCCAGGGCCTCTCCCACCCATTTAGGAGACAGCATGACCGCCTCGGGTCTGGGGGCCCCCACAGGGTGGACAGGAACGGGCTGCCCCACGCAGAAGCGAGGCCTGCAGCTCCCCCCCTCCCGTCTCCCCTTCCCCATCTCCTAAACCTGCTGACTCCTCCCTCTCACCTCTCCTTTCTGGAGGCCTGGGCCCCAAGGAGGCAGGGCCTTGGCTGTGTGCTGTGGGCCAGGCCTTTCCAAGGAGACGTGCAGGAAACCACCCTCTCTGCTCTGTCTTCTAGACCCCTCCTAGAGCCAAGACCCCCCAGGCCATGGCCTCGAAACAGGAGCCCGGGCCTCGCTCCCTCCTCGTGCTGCCAGCGTGTGATGGCGTGTATCCTGCGTCACGCTCTTGCATGCTGGCTCTGTGGCCAAGACCACGCCTTCTCTGTGAACAAGGACTGCATCTATCTCTATGTACCCAGAGCTCAGCACATAGTAGGTGCTTTCAGAAACATCAAGTAGGAAAAGAGGGAGGAGATGCTTCACAGAGGTGAGAGGTTTGGACCGCGCACCAGTGACACGACAGGTGAAATGCGGGCATGGCATCTCCGCGGGTCCCTGGGCGTCCCCACCCCGTGTGTGGCTGAGGTCTCCGGAGCAGAGGGGCCTGGACAGTTTGGGGAATGGTGTCAGCTTCATCGTCCTGTCGAGGCCCTAGTGGCTCAGGCATTGTTACATTAAGAGTGAACCTAAGGTCGAGGGTCACCCAGAGTTCACTGTCCAGGGTGACTTCCTGCCTGCTGCACCTGGACTGGGCCTTGAAACCACCCCGGAGGGTGTGAAGGGTCTGTGGTCCCTCCACTTCTCCACAGTGGCGTGGGCTGGAGGCTCTTCTGAGATGAAGTCGGAGCCCAGCCCCCTTTCTGGCCGAGCTGTGCCCAATGTCCTTGAGGAGGATGAAAAGCAAGGACACCCCCAAGGTCAGGCCCACCCAGCCCAGGCTCCACTCCCCCGAGACCAGCTGGTGGACCGTGAGAGTGGGCACCTGGGTCCCAGAGGGTTGGTGAGGGTTCGGTCCGCACCGCCCACCAGAGAACAGTTTGAGGGAGACAGAATCAGACGGAGCCCAGTCCAGGGGACTGCGGGAGAGACGGGCCCAGGAGGGGGAGACTTCAAAGCGCCTCCAGAACAGCTTATAAACAGGCAGGGCTGGCAGGGGGCCAGCGGGGGCCTTTCTGGAGGGGCTGGAAGCTTGCTCAGGCTGTGGAAAGAGCCCAGGACGGGGGTCTGCGAGAGGAGGCCGCCAGCCCGGGGGGTCCCGGCAGGCCCAGCTAACCTCGCTGTGACTCGGTTTCTTCTGGTACGCCGGAGCTCACAGCAACCGCTCAGGAGCTCCCCCCGCCCCGGGGCTGGCGGGAGGGTCAGTGGCGATGACGTTGGCGAAAACGCTGTGTGGGCTCCAAGCCCTGATCAGATGTTATTTATTATTCTGAGCTGTGTTTCGGTGGGAGGCTTGGAAGGGCTGAGAGGGAGAGCTGCGGAGTTCTGGGGCTCCCTCTGCCCCCGCGCCATTTCGAGAGTCCTCAAAGCAGAATGGCCAGGGGTGGTGCTCTGGGACAGGCGGCTGTGGCCCTCGACCGGGCTGAGCAGGGCGAGGGCTCCTCATCCTTGGAGCAGGGGGCCAGGGGGACCACCGCTGGCCCTGCTCTGCTGCCTGCCCCCTCCCTCCCACCTCCACTCTGGGTCCCTCCTTCTTCCCTCCACTCCTCCCCACCAAGCTCTCAGGGGCCTCGCCAGAAATCAGCCTCTTCTCCCTGGAGACTCGTCCCCACGGAATGGGGCTGCGACAGTTTTCCCAAGTCCTGCTTGGACACGTGTCGCCGTCCATGTCCCTCTGTGATGTCGAAGAGGCTGCACGAAGCGCGTCCACCCGGCGTGTGCGGAGGCCCCCCTCGGGGCAGCTGGAACGTGGGTTTATGAAATTACAGGGGATTCAAAGCAGCCGGCGCCGCCCGCTGTCTGGCCTCCTCACTGGGACCGGCCTCGGAGGGCAGTTCGTTCCAGTGATTGAGAGGATTAGGGCCTGACACCTTTCATTAGCTCTTCCACGTCAGTGGGAAAGACAGGTCTCGCAGAGCGACCCACGTGAGGGGAAGGAGTTGGCTCGGGTGTGGAGAAAGCAGCACACCACCCGGGGGGGAAGGGAAAGGGTCTGCAGGGCAGAAAGAAGTGTCCTGCCGCCTTTTCATCGCCGAACTGGGCCAACGGCAGCCCCGCCGGGGGCAGCGGCCTGGAGCAGTGCACGGCCCGGGCTCAGGACTCGGCTTCCCCATCTGTGAGACGAGCTGCTGGGGGGCCTTCCGGGTCCCCTGGCTTCAACCTGTGCTGTGCCCACCCCAGCCCCCATCCTGAGACACAACAGCTCAGACACGGCCCTCCAAATCCTTTCCTGTTTGACCTTGAAAACGTGCCTCTCTCTTCTGGGGATCTGCCTCCACATCCCTCATCCCCTGGGGATCAAGTGACCCAGGCAGAAACACTCAGCCTGTCCCCTTTACGGTGGCACTTTAGATCGGAGCTGTTTCCTGCCAAGCAGGGGAAATGCCGCCTCTACCCCCAGCAGCTTCTGGCTCGTCTCCCAGCCCCCTCCACAGATGCAGCCCCTGCAGCTTCACAAATGGCTCCTCCAGCCTGTAAGAAGCAGAGTTGGGGGCGTGCCTTGACAGCAGTTCTGACCATGGGGGTCGAGAGGTGTGGTTTCCAGAGGTCCCTCCCCACACCCCACCCCAACCCCGCAAGCTGGGGTCCCCATTTCCCGTATTCAGGGTGGAGGCACTCAGCTGTGTGACCCTGGTGAGCTGTTTAGCTTCTCTGTGCGCCCTTTCCTCAACTCGAAAATGAAGGGACAGCGTGTGGTGAGGACTAAGTGAGAGGCCACGTGCGGAGAGCCCAGTGAATGCTAGTAGTTAGTGCCGCTGTCACTGCCTACTGCGGGTGACCTTGGGCAAGTCCCTCGCTCTCTCCAGCCCCCAGCCTTCTCCCTTGTCAAGCAGGGGGAAACGAGAAAACTGGAAAGTGCCTGGCGCCCCCAGGAGCTCCCTGAACGCAGCCATGGAGCTGCAGCCCCGGCAGCTGGGCTGCCCAGCGCCCTCCCGAGACACGCGTAGGGTTTCTTGGAGCCACGAGCGTGTCCGTGGAGGAGCGAGGAATGTGATCCGTCCCGGCAGCCGGGAAGCCGGAGCGTATCTGGTATGTGCGTCTGGAATGATTTGGGGGAAATGCACCGAAGTTGGAACTTGAGACAGGAGCTGCCCGGGACCGAGGGATAGGGAGCTGCTGGTGCACACCGCTCCCCGCCCCGCCACCCACTGAGGGACCCGGTGCTGGGGTGGGAGTCGGCTTACACCGCACGGCGGCCGCTGCTCAGGCCCGCCCTGCCATGGCCGTGAACTTGTTGTTTTTCCACGTCATTTGCTCTCCCATGCACTATCGGGCCTGGCGATGCTAACCCTGCGGCAGCAGGTCCCTCCTCGTAACAAGCGAGTGTGTGTTCTTCAGAGGTGGCCGAGGGGAGGAGGGGACCAGCGGGGGAGGTTGGGGAAAGGGAAACAAACCGCTGCCTTACAGTGAGCCTGCGTGTCCCGGAGCCAGCTCCCCCAAAGCACATGCCATTTCTGGCCCTTGAAGGGGTTAAAGGCCTCCTGGAGTCAAAAACAAGCAGGTGTCCCACCGTGCCAGATACGCCGCCTAAACTGCTTCCAGCTTTTTTTTTTTCCCCTTCTGCAACAAGTCTGTGATCGGCCACGGGACAGAGGAGCCAGCAGCCTGCCTGTGACAGGCATCAGGTTAGCTCGCTCCCACTCGGGTGGTGCCCAGGGTACAAATCCAGGCCGGGCCCCTGCTGGGGCTCCTCTCCCCGCACACTCAGGAGAGGGGATCTCCCTGCAAAACCGTTCTTTTATCTGAAGCCGCACGGCCCAGCGGGCTCCACTGACTCGGTGGAGGCGGCCGCGGCCCTACCAGCAGCAAGGAGGCCCGCCAGCGGGGCGGTGAGGGCAGGTGTCCGCACCCCCGGAGGAGGAGAAGGCCCTTGTGGGCCCCAGCCCCTGGCAGCGCTGCAGGGGAGATCTCTGGCCGCTGCAGACTGCACCATGTGGGCCCGGGGGTGCCACCCGTTCCGGTCCCGTTGGGGGCAGGTGGCAGTGCTGCTGCTGCTGCTCAAGGTGCCCCTGAGAGGCCTGGCACTGCCGCCCGTCCGCTATTCCCACGCTGGCATCTGCCCCAACGACATGAACCCCAACCTCTGGGTGGATGCCCAGAGCACCTGCAAGCGGGAGTGTGAGACGGACCAGGTGAGTGGGGAGCTAGAAGCTGGAGATGGATCGCACGAGTGTGTGAGCGAGGGAGAGTGGGATCGGGGGGTGGGCACAGGGCGCAGGACCGTGAAGTCACTCAGGCCCCAGGCCACACGCAGGTAAACAGGGTGTCATGTCTGTCTAACGCCGAGGCCCGGAGGAAGAGATGGGGTGCTCAGGTTCCTCAGGGATGGAGAAGCCCTGCATGCCCAGTCTCCTGTGCGCTTCGGGCTGCGCTGGGCCAGCCCGCGGACAGGTGAGAGGAGGCCTTCAGGGCGGTGCAGCGAGCAGCTTGAGGCCCCACGGCCAGGGCCGGGCTAGGAACCCACGTCGGGCTGCCAACAAAGCTGCGGCTGCCGCCAGCCTCCAGGCCACCCCCCAGGCCACCCCCCAAGGCGCCCAGACCCTGACACTGGGAGCAGGCCAGGCTGACGTGAGGGTGGGCAGGAACGGCTCTGTGCAGGCTCTGCGGTGTCCCTGGCAGGGGAGCAGACGGGGCTTCGACCTGCCAGAGTTCTCCATGCCCCTTCCACGCTCATCAGAACAGCAAACAGGGCAGGCCAGCCCCGTGGTGATTCCCTCCCGGTGCCTGGGTCCAGGGGCCATTCCTGCCACTTTCTCCGGCAGTCGAGAGCCTGCCTGGGCAGAGGCACTGCCTGCCAGCCTGGACAGCTCCTGGGGCTCCGGGCGGGGCATCACGGGGGAACCAGAGAGACTCTGGTGCTCCCTCTGCCGAACTCACAGAACCTGCAGGAGAGCGTGGGGCCCCCCTGGAGAGAGTGGCCTCTGCCTCCCAGTGCCCGGGGACAGTCCTCAGGCTGCCAGGGAGCAGTGATGGGCGGGGTGGGGGTGCACAGGACGAGAAGGAGTGGGGAGGGGCGGCAGAGCGTCCCCATCTCTCTCGCTGAGGCTGCGCAGTCAGTCGACTTCATTGCTCATTTGCGGGGAAGCCTGTTTCACCTGACGGGTCAGGTGGGGCCTGGGGGCCGAGAGTGAGACTCCAGCCGAGCCTGTGAGCCTTGGGAGGAGGACACCTGTGTGGGGCCGGAGACCCAGACAGCCTGTGGGCACGTTCTGGGCCCCCACGGAAAACTGTTTTAAGGATCCCCTCGAGGGTTTCTGGTGCCCAAAATACCCTCCCGATGGTCCCTGAAGACCCAGAGGACCCAGACTGTCATGGGCCTCTGAGTCCCGAGAGCTTCCAGGGCCACAGTCTCCTAGGGCCTGCATGGCCCTCTGGCAGGGGAGCAGGCTCTCCCATCTGCTCCCTGGTCCCCCGCTGCGCTCAGTCCCTCATCCGGGCTTCCTCCCTCAGACCCCAGCTCTGGGATCTGCCCACCCCTGTGCAAAGCCTCCCCTGGCGAGGCCTACAAGCCGATGCCAAGCGAGGGCTGCAAAACAAAGTCCCCATTCTGAGCCGAGAGCGGAAAACAGTAAACAAGTCGGGAGGGCCCGCTCGCTCCGCAGGGCCGGGTGGGGGCTGTCTCCCCCTCTCAGCTGATGTGGAATGTCGGAGGCTGAAAGGAACATGGGGCCTGCAAGAGGCCAGCCCTAGTGGGGAGCGACTTGCAGAGCCCCCACCAGGGGGATTAGGAGCGGTGCCCGCCAGCCCAGTGGGTGCGGGGGTTGTCATAGAGAACACCACGTGAAAGTCCTGTTTGTGTCGGCCCCAAGCACGCTGCTCATTTCGAGGAATTAAACTAATGCCTGACGTGGCTCGCCGGAGAATCCGAGGGAATTATAGCCTTGTAAGTCCTCTGACGGCCTTGCTGAACTTTTGCCACCCCAGGGGATTTTTTCCCTTGTTGACTTCCCTGTGAAATGCCCCCCCCCCGCCCCCCCCGAGCTGGAACTGGGCGCCAGGATCTGGCGCAGCCCCTGGTGTCAGGCCTGGCACCGTGGGCCTGTGGCACCTGCCCTTCCTCTCAGCCTTGACCGGATGTGGGCCCTCACCAGAGCGGCTGCTTCCAAAGTATCCGGGGACAACCTCAAACGTCTGTCCCCGCGGTGCCCCACTTTCCTTCTCAGCGTTTGCCGTGGCCTCTTCAGTTCAGCCAGGGCATCCTCACCCTGACGGGGAAAACACAAAAAGGCATTTGTTCCTACATGGACCTCATCTCTGGGCACTACGTGACCTGTGTGACGTAGAAGAAAAAACCCTCCTTTTAGACTTGCATCCACCCGGAGCTGGAAACCCTTTTAGACCACGTCCCAGCCCCAGGCACCTGGCGTCAGCTCTCCGAGGCTCTGCGTTCTCAGCTGTAATATTGTAGCAAGAACAGTCCCCCTCTGGGAGGGATGTGGCTGGCCTCTCCCCACACCACCAGCTGTGTGACCCTGAGCAAGTTACCTAACCTCTCTGTGCCTCAGTTACCATCATCTGGGAAGTGAGGATGATGGTGGATCCACCTCAGAGGCCTGTGATGAGCATTAAATAAGTTGACCAATGTAAACGTTCTTAGGAGAGGGCCTGGCAGATAAATCGTAAGTGCTCTGTACACGTTAGCTGTTATTATCGAAACAGTTTGCTCACGATAGATGAGCACGTATCAGTTCCCTTCCACATAAACTATGCGGTAGGGTGGGGGAAGCTGGTGTTCTCTTCTTTCCTTTGCTCAGGCCTCTCGATTTGGCTCTCTGCAGGAGTGTGAGACCTACGAGAAGTGCTGCCCCAACGTGTGTGGGACCAGGAGCTGTGTGGCAGCCCGCTACATGGACGTGAAAGGAAAGAAGGGCCCGGTGGGCATGCCCAAGGAGGCCACGTGCGACCACTTCATGTGCCTGCAGCAGGGCTCCGAGTGCGACATCTGGGACGGCCAGCCCGTGTGTAAGTGCAAGGATCGCTGTGAGAAGGAGCCCAGCTTTACCTGCGCCTCCGACGGCCTCACCTACTACAACCGCTGCTACATGGATGCCGAGGCCTGCTCCAAGGGCATCACGCTGGTCGTGGTCACCTGCCGCTACCACTTCACCTGGCCCAACACCAGCCCCTCGCCGCCGGAGACCACCGTGCATCCCACCACGGTTTCCCCGGAGACCCCCGGGCTGGACATGGCGGCCCCGGCTCTGCTCACCCACCCCGTGCACCAGTCGGTTAGGGTGGGGGAGACAGTGAGTTTCCTCTGTGAGGTGGTGGGCCGGCCCCGGCCCGACATCACCTGGGAGAAGCAGCTGGAGGACCGAGAGAACGTGGTCATGAAACCCAACCACGTGCGCGGCAACGTGGTGGTCACCAACATCGCCCAGCTGGTCATTTACAACGCCCAGCTCCAGGACGCTGGCATCTACACCTGCACGGCCCGGAATGCTGCCGGCGTCCTGCGCGCCGACTTCCCGCTGTCGGTGGTCAGGGGCGGGCAGGCTGCGGCCACCGCGGACAGCGGCCCCAACAGCACGGCCTTCCCCGCCGCCGAGTGCCTGAAGCCGCCCGACAGCGAGGACTGCGGCGAGGAGCAGACCCGCTGGCACTTCGACGCCCAAGCCAACAACTGCCTCACCTTCACCTTTGGCCATTGCCACCGCAACCGCAACCACTTCGAGACCTACGAGGCCTGCATGCTGGCCTGCATGAGCGGGCCGCTGGCCGTGTGCAGCCTGCCCGCCCTGCAGGGGCCCTGCAAGGCCTACGCGCCGCGCTGGGCCTACAACATCCAGGCGGGCCAGTGCCAGTCCTTCGTCTACGGCGGCTGCGAGGGCAACGGGAACAACTTTGAGAGCCGGGAGGCCTGCGAGGAGTCCTGCCCCTTCCCCTGGGGGAGCCAGCGCTGCCAGGCCTGCAAGCCGAGGCAGAAGCTCGTGACCAGCTTCTGTCGCAGCGACTTTGTCATCTTGGGCCGAGTCTCGGAGCTGACGGAGGAGCCCGACTCGGGCCGCGCCCTGGTGACCGTGGACGAGGTCCTGAAGGATGAGAAGATGGGCCTCAAGTTCCTGGGCCGGGAGCCGCTGGAGGTCACTCTGCTCCACGTGGACTGGACCTGCCCCTGCCCCAACGTGACGGTGGGCGAGACGCCACTCATCATCATGGGGGAGGTCGACGGCGGCATGGCCATGCTGCGGCCTGAGAGCTTCGTGGGGGCGTCCAGCACCAGGCGGGTCAGGAAGCTGCGTGAGGTCATGCACAAGAAGACCTGCGAGGTCCTCAAGGAGTTCCTGGGCTCACACTGAAGCCCCCCCTCTCCTGACCCCTCCCTGGCCCTCTCCCACCCACCCACCCTGACGCCTCTCCGAGAACTGGGCAAGGTCACATTCGATGGTCTTAGGCCAGCAGAGGAATATCTATCAAAGGGTCTTAGATCAACGTCTGTTCTTTGGGCTCAGTAAGGGGTTCATCTCTTCTTTAGCTGAGGGCGACAAAAGAGGTCAGTAAACACTTGTCAGTTATCCCTGATGACCAAGCCGCTTGGGCGCTGCTATCCTCTCCTTGCTGGCCACCCCTGCCCCTGGCTCTCCCAGCCGCCCTACCACCAGCCAGCCTCCCACTGCAGGAGGGACGCTGCTCCTGCTCATAGTGTATATGGAAGGGATCTAGAGACGGGGCTGCATGGTGGTCACAGGAGCCATGGAATGAACTGGTTTGCAAAAGGCGTGGTGGGCAGAGAAAGGAGGGCCCAGGGACTCAGGGGGTGAATTCCCCACAGCCCCCTAGACGGCCCTGAGCAGGGACCACTTTGTGTGGGGAGTCATGGGAAGGGGGCAGCAGGGGGCGTGGTCAGCCCGGCACCCAAGTGGCGCTGAGTGGGGGCGTCTGGGCAGGTGCCCTTGGGTGGCGGGTGGTCAGGCTGAGCTTCAATCATCAAGTTGCCCTGCGGCCTCTGAGGCCACCAGCAGGATACACATTTCTCATGTCTCCTTGGCTTCGTGGATCGGCTTGTTGCTTGTGGATTTGTTAATTCAGTTCTGTTCGGTCCAACTCAACAGACACGTTCTGGACATTTACTGGGGGCCAGGTGCGGGGCCCACAGGGCGCTGTCAGCCACTGCCCAGCTCCCAGTCCAGACCAGGGGCCCCCGGCAGCAGACCCCGGGTGTCCCTCCCAGCCATCACATGGTCCCATTCAACAGTCCATATGCTTCCATCTGTCACTGGCTTCCTCGGACACGAAGCAGATAGAAGCCCCAGGATCTGTTTTGGTAGGAAGAGAAAGAAAGGAAGAGGGAAAGCAGGCCGGGAGGGGGCTGGGGCTGGAATGAGAAAGGAGGGAGGAGGGGAGGCCGGCTGGGGAGGGGAAGGGAAGGGAAGGAACGCTGCTCGATGCTCCCATCTGGTGGCGGCCTCGGGCCTGGGATGGCAGGTTTGGGGATGTGGCAGCCAGTGGCTGACTTTTCTTCTCGGACTTCCGGTGCAGCTCCAGCCACCCACCACTAGACAGAGGATTGGGGGAAACCCACTGTCGGCTCTGCCGCTGCCCTCTAGTCCCTCCTCAGCCCTTCTTCATTCTGCCCGTGCCCCTCCCAAACTGAAGGTCACTGTGGGGCGTCCTTGTTTCCTCCTCAGACGTAGGGAGGAAGATACCAATTAAAAGCTAATAGTATCAACAGGCCTTCTTGTGTGATTCATTTGAGCTAATGTGTATGTGTGTGTGTGGGGAGGGGGGGAGTGGGTGGTGTCGTAGGCTTTGGTGACGGTGCAGGAGGGAAGTCTGGGTGACAGGACCACATCTGGGTCATGGAGGGACACTGCTCCTGCTCAGCCCGCTGTGCAGCTCTGGGGCTCCTTCGCCGCGGGGCTCTGTGACTTAGGCACTGGGGCCAGGTGACGTTCTGAAGATCACAGAGGCAGGGAAGTGTGGGCCTCAGGCCTTGTACCACAGTTCTTCACCCCATCATGACGGCCTGGTAGACAGGAGGCAGGTGGAGGGAACACAAGTGGGGCAGGCTGCCCGGCTGTGACACCCCAGGGGACCTCTGGGGGAAGCCTGGTCCCAAAGCCCTGATGTGGTTCGGCTTCTAGGATGGGGGATAGCAGCACCTTCGGCCTCAGCTGCTTGTGGCTACTCCCTCGCCCTGGAGGTGTGTTCAGGAGCCTGCACAGCCACAGCCTGCCACACAGCTTGTCTGTCCCTGAGGCTGAGAACCAGCTAAGCACAGGAGACTCCTGTCCCCCGTCCACATCCCTGGGTCTCCCGGGCCACAGCTGTGCAGAGGACTCCAGCCCTAGTCCAGCCCAGCCCGGCCCTCGTTAGAATAATTCCCTGCAATGAGGAAGGGCCATGGGAGAGAAGGGAAGCTGCTTCCTGAGAGAGAAGGGAGCCCAGAGGAACGGGAACTTATCATTGCCTTTGGGAAAATGCTGAGCATAAAGCTTAGGTACTGAGGACGAGGGAGGGGAGGACCCAAGTCCTCGCTCACCCTCAAAGGCTTGGAGACATTCTGTTGCTCATGCTTCTAGGCCGAGGTGCCCCGATAAGTAGCACATCGTTTAGAGCCTCAGACGGTAAATGTCATCATGCCAGCACCTGTCACCTCCACTCTTCTCCACACTTGCACAGCTGTGGGGTCTGAGCCTGCGGCTCCCCAGGGCAGAAGTGGGGTTCAGGGGAGTCCAATCTCAGGGCTCCCTGTCACCAGTTCACTGTCCACCAACAGCCCCACACCTGGGGTCCCCGCCACACTCCAAGCCCAGCTGGGCAGAGTGAGAAAGCCCAGCCTGTGGAGCTAGACCCCCCTGGTCTAAATCTTGCTCTAATACTTATTCTCTGCCTCCCTGAGCCTCAGTTTCCTCATCCACAAAACAGAGGGTAGTAAGAGCTCTTTATAGAGACTTGCAGAGCTCAACTGATCCCTTTAACCTTGTCCAATGGGAAAGCCTAGGACACAGAGCCTGCCCAGATGGCTGCCCCTGGGCCCTCTGCAGCTTCTGGCCAAGAGCAGACCCCCAGGATCTAGAACATCCCCTCCTTGTCCTTCTGGGCCTCAGTTCCTCCGGTTCAGTGGCCACACAGCTTCAGCTGTCTTACTTGGTTGCTCACAGAGCACACCCAGACTGAGCACCCCACACAGGCTGATTTGGGGTTCAGAAAATATGGGCTTTTAGGGAATGAGTGCTTTAGACTCTATTACTACTTTGGACCCACTACGTGGCACTGATTTTTCTGTTCCTGACACTAAGCCTGAGTTTCTGTCCTCTGCTGGTGAGGCCTGACATGATGACTGGCATCTAGCAGGTGCTTGGTAAAACAGCTTTGGGGGGGCTCTGCCCACAGACCCCCCGCCCCACCGGCTGCCACAGATGAGAATAGGTCTACCAAGACATGATCTGCGTGGGGAGGAAAGGTGGCCGATCTCTCACAGGAGAAGGGCCAAGAGCCTTTTCCTCAATGGGCTTTTATTGGGTTCATTTGCAGAGGAACACAGGTAAAGCTCATCAGTCATTGTCAGGCAGTAGGGATCAAACAATAGATAACATACAAAGAACTCTGAAGGCCTATGCTGAATCAGGGTCTGTTAGCTAAAGGGCTACAAAAATTTGAGGAACGAACTCACTTCTTGCTTGGGCCCTTATCATTTAATTGAGAGCATTCTAAACAAAGCAGTTTTCACAGGATTTTATGTATTCTTTCTTAGGCCCGATCACTCAGGGGAACCCACCCTTTCCAGCACAGGGTCGCACCCACCACCGACATTGTTTCAGGTTTAAGTCAGGCAGGGGAAGCAAGGCAGCCAAGAGATTAGGAAACTTCTTGCAAACAGAATGAGGACTCAGGCTATGTCAAAGCCGAAAGGTGAGGGTCCATCACCCCCTTTTGCTATAGACCCCTAAGTCCTTCCCTGAGGCCTCCCTGTGATCATGCCTATCTTAGATCATTCCCCCCTTTGGGAATCTTACCCGTCATTGGCTAACTGATCAAGCATTGGGGGCCAGGCAGGGTGAAGTAAAGGGAGCAGAAGCAGTACCCCTGCCAGGAAGATAAGCTTTGTCTCCTTAGTGGCTTATGGTCCAAGGTTGCTCACTCAGCCTTAGCCATAGGGGGGTTATAGCTTCTGAAACCAGGCAGGGTGGTTCCCAACACTGAGCTGGATTCCCAGGGCCTGGTTGTCAGGCACCCTGGGGAGGCCCTCCCACCAGTCTGGGAGATTTGCCCCAGCCTGGACCCCAGGACCCGTGGGGACTGAGCCCTCCTTCAGGTCCAAGGCCATACTCACCTGCTTTCTTTCCTGTCTACACTGGGCACCTACTTCCCCCTTCCTTGCATCTGATGTCCTCCCACCCACATCCGCCACCGCCCCGTCCCAGTCCCTCTCTGTTTGCCTCTTCAACAGCCTGGTCTGGCGCCGCTGTCTCCAGACCAGCCCCAAAGCCCCTGGGCAGGACGGCTTGGCTTTTTCCACCCTCTGCCTCTCCGGCCTCCTAGGACACTTTGCTCCATTGTCTGGCCAGCTGCTCCATAGTGTGATGTCACCCCCCTGGACAGTGGGGCCAGAGAGCAGGGACCAGGGGCGGAAACTATGAGGGAAGGGACAGAATAAATACAGAGCCACGTGGTGATTTCCTTAGGCTGGGAGAACGCCGTGTCCAACTGTCCCGTTACAACATCAACACTGAGGGGCACTGACTATGTGACGGGCACTGGACATCGTGTCTCGTCATCGGCAGCACGGGTGGATGAGACAGGGTGCTATTTTGTAGGTGGGGGAACTGAGGCCAGGGGATAAGACCCTTGCCCACAATCGCCCAGCTGCTGAATGGCAGAGCTGAGATTTGAACCTCGGGAGTCTGACTTCAGACTTCTTAATGCTCCCGTTACACTCTTCTCCCAGCGTGTGTGTGTGTGTGTGTGTGTCTCTCTCTCACACACACATACACACACACACGCACACACTGGGCTGGGCAGCGCAGAATCCCATCAGGACCCCAAAGTCCTCCAACGTGCCTGCCTCCTACTAGCCACACACACAGCGCCCCAGGGCTGTCTGACGACCTTGCCATGTGACATGGTGTTTCTATCACACACAGAAGCAGTCATGGCCTAGATTCCTGGGCGAGACATCAGCCTTATGCTTACTCATCCTTCAAGACTCAGCTCCTCGGGGAAGCTGCCCCTGTTGCCGAGGCTCTACAGATACCCTTCTACAAGTCCTGGCCTCCCTCTGCGTCTGCGCGGACCTCCAGCCAGCACCGCTGCTTAGGGGCTCCAAGAGGTGTGTGGGCTCTGAGGCTCACAGAGCTCCTGGCGGCTTTGCTGAAGGGTCCTGGGCCAAGGGCCCGCTGCCCGGCCACAAGGCTGGGCAGGGGCTTCTCTGGGGTCTTCCCTGCTGTTCCCTAGCTCCATTTCCTGGTTGCAGCTCCTCCTTCTCCTCCCACCTCCCCAAGGAGTCTGAAGCCTTCCTCCTGCTCGAGGAATGTGTGATTAATATAGGCAGGATAGGTGACAGGGCTCCTGGGCCCTATTTTTGGCGGTGGCCTCATTCTGGAATGTGCCCTGAGGTCAAGTGACACTCCTGTCAGGCTGTGTCAGGAGGGAGAAAGAGTAACTCTCCAGCCAGCTGTCCCCTGCGGGAGCCAGATGGGCGGGCAGGTAGACAGGGCGACCAGCCCTCTCCTTCCTGCCTCTTCGGTCCCTGAGCCCCGCAGCACTTCAATGTCAGCGTCAGGCCGGAGTCTCTGTGTCCCCATCCCAAATCACTGCGGGACACAGCACTGTGCATCGGGTTGCCAGCCGCTCCCTGACCACCCTCCACCCACTCCGCTGAGGAGAGAACAGGACCCAGCCCCGACGGACCTGCCCGGAGCATGTCTGTTGGGGTGAGGTGGGGTGCTTGGGTGCCTTTTGCCCTTTTCAAGTCTTGAGGATTCCACCAGAGGCCGGACAGGGTGACGAGGGGTCCGTCTTGATCACACGTTTTCTGTCTTGGCGTGAGGGATGAGTTTAGTTCTGTCAAAGGGTGGTGACTGTTTTGTCTTCTGTGTGCACGGCCAGGAAGCAGTGGGGGGGGGGCCTGGTAAGGACCCTCGGCAGGAGAGAAGCACAGTGTCGGAAGAGCGAGAGTGCCCTGGCTGGTGTGCCTCAGTGGACTGCGTGCTGCTCTGTGAAGCAAAGGGCTGCCGGTTCAATTCCCAGGCAGGGTGCATGCCTGGGTTTCGGGCCAGGTCCCCAGGAGGGGGTGTGCAAGTGGCAACCACATGCTGATGTTTAAGGCCTAAGAATTATTTTATGGTCATTGCTGCCATCACTGAATTGTATAAGCATTTAAAAAGAGGCACCAGATATTTTAAGCTGTAGGGCTTCCAGATCCCCTTGGTTCCCAGGGTAGGGGGCAATGAGGAAGGGTCAGGGATGGGAAAGAGCATGGGCCCTTGCATTAGGCTACCAGGGCTCGGACTCAAATACTAGCTCTCTGCGTGACTTTGGGTGAGCTAACCCCTCTGTGCCTCAGTGTCTTCATCTGTAAAGCAGAATAATAACAGTACCATAGTCCTGGGCCTGGTCACTCTGGTTTCTTGGGGATGATGAATATTGTGTGCTCCTGTGCATGGTTAGAATAAGAACCAGGAGACAAAAAGGGGACCCTCTCTCCAAAGATGGCCTCGGCCAGCAAATGAGAACAGATGCGATCTCCTTCGCTGACGAAGGAGGAGTCCTGGATGAGGTTACCTGGAGGGGAGAGGGAGAGGGGAGCCAGGGAGAGCACAGTTGGCGACCAGCAGGCAGAGACAAAGGGTAGCCACGGGGTGGAGATGGGCGACCCCTGGGACCCCCACGGAGACCGTCAGAACATTCCTCCACCTTTCGTTCTGGCTCCAGTACCTCAGGGCCCGGAGCTCAGCTCCCAGTGGCCCCTTATTTCAAGCACCACTCCTCAGGTCCATGCACCTCAGGGGGAGCAGCCTCAGGGTTCCAGTGTGGCCGATAGTTCAGACTCATCGCAACCAACAGTTTCCCCCGGGACGCTGCTGAGAGGAGAAGCTGAATGCAAATTCGGGGAGACCTGCACAGATGAGGACCCGCCCCCCACCTCGGGCCTCCTGGAAGGCGGGTGCCCTTTACCCATGAGGTGCCCAGGTGGCAGGGTTAATCACGTGCATTACTAATAGCTGGCAGCACCAATAGGTGTTCATTAAATCCTGACAATCCTGTGAGGTGTGTGTGATGCACCTCCATTTGATATTCTCTCCACTTTAGAGATAACGACACAGGCTCAGAGAGATTGAAAAATTTGCCCAAGTCCCTGGTGGAGCAGGAAACCCAGCCCAGGCCCCTGTCTCGGGCTCTCAAGCCCACGTGTTGAACCACAGGTACACTACCCGCAGGTATGCTACCTGCAGGTATGCTCCCCGCCACCGCAGAGTGGAGAGCTGCGAAGTACGGCTTTCTCTCACTTCTTCTTCCTCCCTTCTCCTGGGCAAGTGTTACCGCCCAGGATTCTCATGAAAGGACATGTTTTGGGCTGGCCGGCCTTCCCTAAGCATGCCGAGGTCATGTCCTTCCGTCTAAGCCGCAGGCAGAGGTAGAGAGATAGGCAGAGACAGAGGCAGAATCCAGGGCCCCTCTCAGAAGTGTAGAGAGAGTTCCAGCTATCGCACAGAGGCAAGAGGACTGTGCTCAGTGCTTTATCTGTCTTCTATAGTCCTCGCGCTATCCAGGACAAGTAGGGTTTTTCGGAGGCTAAAAGGCTTTAACGGGGCATCCCCATTCAAGGGTGAGCTTGGGATGCAATTCAAAGTCTGACCCCCAATCCCCTATTCTTCCTTCTACAGGGTTACTGCATATCATTTTATCTGGAGGCTTGATGAAGCCCCTGTACTATGACAGAGCACTCTTACTTCGTCCTTAGCAGTTCCCAAGGAGTCTCTAGAGGGGATTGCGGAGCCTAGACACCTTCCCTGCGGGTGAAGTTGAGGTGAGACATGGATCAGATGCTGGTGTTTTCATTTTCAAAGCAAGACCTGTGCATCGTGCAGAGCGGTGGTGTCCTCTGAACGGTCCCAGGTCCTGTGAAGGGGCTTGGCCAGCTTGTGGCCGGATTTCCAGTGGGTGACATCATGCTCGGCCACAAAGGAAACTTAGGGGAGCCCAGGGAAGGCCCAAGGGAAGTGTCCCAGGGGAAGAGTTATTTTGGGGCTATTAATTTCTGGCTTAGAGTTCCCTCCAAAGCCTCACTTTTTGATTTCTGCTCAAAATGGAAAGACATTTTCAGCATCCAAAACACCAAACTGGAAAACGGAACAGTTGAATCTGAAACGACTTGTTCGCTTGGCCAAGAATAGAGTGTGGGGGGACGGGGTGGTAGGGACAGGTGAGAGTGAGCTGGGGGTGTCTCGGTGTGTGCTGTGAACACACACATCCCACCAACACCAGCTTCTGAAAGGGTGCTACCTGCTGCGAACCCTGATAATTAAAAAGAGAAAAAGTTGTATGTCTAAAGGCAGGGAAGCAAATGAGATGACCCCTAGAGGGAGCTTCTAGCCTGAGGAGGTCTCTAGGATAAGCATTCACTGAAACTCCGTCTTGAAAGATGGAATTAGAGCGTGTCTCTCTGTCACTACCACCTTGGCCTTCTCACCTGACCTCTCCATCCAACCCTTGGCTTAGATACATGAAAAATTTCTAAACCACCTCTCTCATCACGTGTCTGTATGAATCTTGGAACAATGGGGGCGGGGAGAAGGCCAAAGGCAAAGGCAGCTTCTCCTGGGAGTGACAGGCCAGCAGCAGAGCTTCTCATTCTGATTTCTCTGCCTTCCCGCCCCCCTCCCCGGGGTGAGCAGCCTCCCCTCTGCCTTTCCCCCGGGGGTGAGCAGCCCGCACCCTCCCCACTGTGCCAGTGGCAGATAAAGAAAAAGAAGGAGGACCAAGTTTCTCCTCCACTGGGGCTGGGGATTTGAGGGGCTGTGCTTCCCCCCGGTGACCCACTTTTCATGACTTGATAACTCCCCCCCCCAATCTAGATCCCCTCAGAAGGGCCTGATCACCTCGCTTTCCACTCACACCTCCTCCTTCTCTTGTGTATGGTTGCTGGGGCCTGTGTGTTATCTTCTGCTAGAATGTAAGCTCCTTGAAAGACCCCAAAGGTTTATGTGTATCACCGCCAGTTCCTAACCCAGTAGTTGCTTGCTAAACTCATTGAGTGAATGAATATAGGGCTTGTTTTTTTGTTTTAAGATTTTATTTATTTATTTTTAGAGGGGAAGTGGGGAGGGGAAGGGAGGGAGAAAGGAGAGAAACATCAATGTGTGGTTGCCTCTCTCGCATCCCCTACTGGAGACCTGGCCCACAATCCAGGCATGTGCCCTTGACTGGGAATCAAATCGGAGACCCTTTGGTTCGCAGGCTGGCGCTTGATCCACTGAGCCACACCAGCCAGGGCCACAGCTTGTTTTAAATGGTATCTCACCAGGGACCTGCATAGAATCTGACCCCAGAGCAGCTGCGAGTCAACATCGCTCTTGCTGAGAGTTCAGGTACGTGAAGTTCTTGTCAAAGAACCTGAGTGCCCAGGCAGCAGCAATGATGTGGGTAAATAAAACAAGCACGTGGCCCTCAAGCTCTTATATCCTATTCTACCCTGTTTTTGCAACAAATGTCTCTTCCCTACTTGTGCCTGATATTAAAATGAGTTTGGGTTTGTTGAGTGAATAACTGTTTACAGGACCATGCTGGGTATTCAGGGGAGAGAAAGTTGGCACAAAATGCATTTTACATAACTTCTCCTAAACAATCAAGTGTGGCTCTTCTTTTTTTTTAAATAAAGATTTTACTTATTTATTTTTATTTTTAAAAAGATTTTATTTATTTATTTTTAGAGAGGGAAGGGAGGGAGAAAGAGAGAGAGAAACATCAATGTGCAGTTGCTGGGGGTCATGGCCTGCAACCCAGGCATGTACCCTGACTGGGATTCGAACCTGCGACATTTTGGTTTGCAGCCCGCACTCAATCCACTGAGCTACACCAGCCAGGGATTCTTATTTATTTTTAGACAGAGGGGAAGGGAGGGAGAAAGAGAGGGAGAGAAACAGCTATGTGTGAGAGATATATCGATTGGTTGTCTCTCCCTTACATGCCCCCAAATGGGGACCTGGCCTGCCACCCAGGCATGTGCCCTGATGGGAATTGAACCGGCAGCCTTTCGATTCGAAGGCCTACACTCAGTCCTCTGAGCTACACCAGCCAGGGCAGGTGTGGTTCTTTTATAAAGCCTTCCTACTGAGGTCACCCAAAGGAGCAGGCTATGAATGGTTAAGGACATGGACTTTGGAAACAGAATCCCACAGTTCCAACCCTGGCTCTGTTGGCTGTAACTCTGTCAGGAGCTCTCTGCATCCATTTCTTTATCTGTAAGTGAGAAAAAATAGCACAACCTCAGAAGGTCCTTAGGAAATTTAAGTGAGTTAAAATATGTGTTTGGAACAATATCTGGCACATAGTAAATACTATGTAAGTATTATTATTGTGCTTCAGAGGTTGGTTATGGCTTCTAGATTCCCTAAGACTTTGTGATAATATAAAAATCATGGTCATGCAAACAGGCTGCACGCAAGGCCCGGGAGCAGCTCCCTGCCTGCCTTCAAAGTCCGGAAGAAAACACGCAGTCATCAGAAAAGTGTGGCGTGCCTGGAGCAGGGGGACTTGTCCCAGGTCTCAGCGTTTCTGCCAAGCCTCCACCAAGGGGAACTGATCCCCAGAACAAGCCCCCCAGGGCAGTGTATACAGAGGCCCCCTCCTTTACTGTTCCTTTCCCCGACCGCAGAGGAAGGGCAGAGGGAGGAGACACACCCCAGCCCCTTTTCCACCTGCGGTCCGACCCCTGTCCTCCGGCAGCGGCTCTGAGGGAGAGGAGGTCTGGCCTGCCTCCCTGGACCCCTTGTACACAGAACCGAAACAGTTCTTTTACCTTGTGTGGTCCAGATGATGAACAAGAGCCTCCTTCCAAAAAACATTTCTTCCTAAATTGCAAAGAAAATGTTTCCTTCCTTTCCTACAATCTTATGTAAAATTCAGAAAGGTGAAACTTCCCCAGGTGAAACCATGTAGAGCCCGTGTGATACCTGGGCTGCTCCCCCAGTCTTTAGGTAAAGGGCCTCTGGTGACGCCTGCGTGGCTAGAAAGGCTTCCCGGGGCTTGCAGCTATCTGAGGCATTGGGTCGGCATGGTTTGGCAATCCCATGGGTTTCCTGGCAGTAGAGTGGGCAGAGAGTAGGTGACCCGGGCTCTACCGAACTTTAGAAAGCCAGGCAGTTTATAAAACAAGGGGAGTTCTTTTGGGGGAAGAGCTCGGAGGGTGGTAGGGAGATCCAGATAACCAGAGGACCGACACGCTCATTACAAAACAAACCAAGTCCAACTTTCATCCTTCCTAGAAATGACTTCATGGGTGGGGGAGGGGTGGCAAAGAAAAGCCCTCTGAAAGGAGTGCCTCCGTTTAGTTCAAAACAGAAAAAGGCACCCCTAGCTGGTGTAGCTCAGTGGATTGAGCGCGGGCTGCGAACCAAAGTGTCGCAGGTTTGATTCCCAGTCAGGGCACATGCCTGGGTTGCAGGCCCTGGCCCCCAGCAACAGCACATTGATCTTTCTCTCTCTCTGTCTCTCTCCCTCCCTCCCTCCTTTCCCTCTCTAAAAATAAATAAATAAAATCTTTAAAAAACAAAACAAAACAAAAACAGAAAAGGCCTGTGCCTAGAACCACCCAGCCTATGGCATCGGCCACCTGGACACCGGACTAAAATGGGCAATGTTTGGAGGGTCCGATGACTCCATTTCTTAAACCACGCTGATGGGAGTATTGGGTGTTCCCTTCAGGTATCCAGAAGTCATCAACTTGTGCCCGTTTGCTGGGAACCAAGCCAGACTGACGTCAAGCCTGTGCCTGTCACATGCCTTTCTAGCTGAAAGGAATAAAGAATTGTTTTAAATCTGAATCTGCTTTAGGGGCACAGCCTTCACGCTCCGCAGGGGGCCGAGCCGCATAACCCCGCGGCCCCCCGAGGCACCATGGGAGCAAGAGGCAGGAACTCAAGGGTTGTAGAAGGGCATGCAGGGAACCAGCATGTAAAAATAGCTGCGACCTGATGGCTGGGAAGGAAGCTTATGTTTGACTTTAACATTCAGTACAAAAACAACAACAACAACATAAAAGCAATATCTAACTTGTTTTATAAATGTGGTTTTTCCACAATGATTTTTGAAACACTGGTGAAGTGTATAGAGAGGAGGAATGCAACCTACAATATACGCCAAGGTTTGTCTAAAAATATTTCACACCTGTTCTCCGTTCTGTACACTGGTCATGTTTTATCAGTGAAGTAAAGCACTCACAGTGCCAGACGAAATGTGTTTTTCCTCCCAAGTCCTCAATGTTTTCCCTTCTCTAAAGCAAACCTTCTCTTCTCTTCTACCTGCACGAAAATAAAGCTAGCACCATCATCCGCGTGACATATCTCCCACCGCAGCTGCATTTTAACCACTCCTATTCTTGAGCCAGCTTTATTTAAATAGGAATCACCATTTCAATACTTTTCACAACAGTAGAGGCGTTTTCAGCAAACATTTTTGGCTGCTCCCAAAAGGAGCATCGACTTGGACACGGGGTTTAAATAAATGTGATTGTCTGAAAAAGAATGCTGAAACACAGGTTTCCCTACCAGTGCCTCCAAACTAGAATTCCAAACTCAGCAGTATTCCCGAAACGCAAACAGAATAGCTTTTAGGATACTGCTGTAGAATTTTTACTGAATTCTGTTATAGACTGGACAACAAAATGTTGACATGATACAGTTACAGTCATCATTGGCTTTTCTGAATTCACTGGGCAGCAAACATGGGCAGAATTCTGGACTTCCTGCCTTCTGAATGCTGTAAGCCCTGAAATAGGGTCCATTAATTCAGGGACAACTCTGTAGAGCAAGGTGATGAGTCCCTGAAGAAGTACATTGGCATCACTGTACCCACTTGCAGACCAACAGACTGAGCCATCTCAGCTGAATGACTTAACAGGCATAAGGAAGAAAGTAGACCCATAATTTCAAATAGCCTCTGGGTGTGAGCTGCCTCCTGGTTAAAAGTTTTCTTCTAAGGTTTGCCCGATAGTGAGGTGATCTCAAAGCTCCACTCACAGATTATGTATAAAGCAAGTCTTCTAAAATAAAAATCTTTTTTTTTAAGATTTTTATTTATTTATTTTTAGAGAAGGAAGGGAGGGAGATAGAGAGAGAGAGAAACATCAATGTGCGGTTGCTGGGGGTCATGGCCTGCAACCCAGGCATGTACCCTGGCTGGTAATCGAACCTGGGACACTCTGGTTCCCAGCCTGCGCTCAATCCACTGAGCTACGTCAGTCAGGGCTTTAAAATAAAAATCTTTAAAAAAAAGAAATACAAGATAAATCTTAAAACTCAAATATTGAGAAATGGTTAGCAGCAGTTTATTATTTACAAGTCAAATACCATTAATGAGAAGATTTTTAGCCCAATCTAAACCTCCAAAAGCCCAACTAAGGGTTCATTAATATTTGGTCCAATTAAATGCTAACTAACCCAAAATCTAAATAGTAGGCATTTAATATAACTAGATTTAATCCATAAACTCCAGAAATTCTTCTGAACAATTTTTAAAATGGGCTTTTCTAGTTACTGTACAGTTTAAATGTGTTCAAAATTAATAGCAACTTTAAAGGGAATGTAAGTTCATCCCTGATGGCTTGTGCTTCTAAAATGTGACAGTTTTTATTTTAAACTAAAATATACTGTGATTTCTTCAAGAAAGGCTTTCAGAACCAGTTTAAAATAAGAGGTCATTTGATTTTCTTAATGTTTTAAAATAAAAGCAAGGAGACCATTTAACACATCTATACATATAGAAATCATATATTACAAAGGTATGCCTTAATATAGCTTTTTATTTATTTATTTATTTATTTTGAGAGAGGGAAGGTAGGGAGATAGAGAGAGAGAGAAACATCAATGTGCGGTTGCTGGGGGTTATGGCCTGCAACCCAGGAACGTACCCTGGCTGGGAATCGAACCTGGGACACTTTGGTTCCCAGCCTGCACTCAATCCACTGAGCTATGCCAGCCAGGGCTCAATATAGCTTTTTAAAGTAACTTGAACCAGACTTCCGGCCAAGACGGAGGCACAGATAGACACGCTGTGCCTCCTCGCACAACCAAAAGAAGGACAACAACAATTTAAAACCAAAAAACTGAACTGTATGGAAGTCTGACAACCAAGGAGTTCAAGAAGAAACATTCATCCAGATCGGTAGGACATGGGCAGCTGGGCAGAGAGGACTGGAGGCAAGAGGACTGGGGCGGGCAAGGCAGCAGCGGGCTGACCAGGTGAGGCGGCGGATTGCGTACTGGGCTGTCTCACATTCCTGTGCAGATAAACTGGGAGGAACAACTGGGGAGCAGGACGGACTACACAACCCAAGGCCTCAGGTCCAGGAAATAAAGCCTCAAACCACTGATTGAAAACACCTGTGGGGCTTTAGGTGCTGGGAGAGACTCCCAGCCTCACAGGAGAGTTCGTTGGAGAGACCCACAGGGTCCCAGGACATACACAAACCCACCCACACAGGAATCAGCACCAGAAGGTCCCAGTTTACTTATGGGAAGCAGGGGAAGTGACTGAAATCCGGCAGAGAGTGGAGGAAGCGCCATTGTTCCCTTTTGGACCCCTGCCCCACATATAGGGTCACAACCCAGCCACGTAGGTTGCCCTGCCTTGGTGAGTACCTAAGGCTCCGCCCCTCATACTTAACAGGTGTGTCAAGACAAGAAAAACCTGGCCCAAATGAAAGAACAGATCAAAGCTCCAGAAATAATACAACTAAGCCATGAAGAGGTAGCCAACCTATCAGATGCACAGTTCAAAGCACTGGTGATCAGGATGCTCACAGAATTGGTTGAATTTGGCTGCAAATTAGATGAAAAAATGAAAGCAATGCTAAGTAAAATGAAGGAAAATGTACAGGGAACCAATAGTGATGGGAAGGAAACTGGGACTCAAATCAACAGTGTGGACCAGAAGGAAGAAAGAAACATCCAACCAGAAAAGAATGAAGAAACAAGAATTCAAAAAAATGAGGAGGGCCTTAGG
The DNA here is from genome assembly GCF_004126475.2 of Phyllostomus discolor. NCBI lineage: Eukaryota > Metazoa > Chordata > Mammalia > Chiroptera > Phyllostomidae > Phyllostomus > Phyllostomus discolor. Next base: position 100,996,159 of record NC_040910.2, on the reverse strand, counting down.
AACCTCCAGGGCATCTTTAAACATTCCAGCATCTGAATTATAGGGGTACCAGAAGAAGAGGAAGAGCAACAAGTGGAAAAGTTATTTGAACAAATAATTAAGGAGAAGTTCCCAAATCTGGCAAAGGAAATAGACTTCCAGGAAATCCAGGAAACTCAGAGAGTCCCAAAGAAGTGGGGCCCAAGGAGGAACACACCAAGGCACATCATAATTACATTAGACAAGATTAAAATTAACAAGAGAATCCTAGAAGCAGCAAGAGAAAAGAAGATAGTTACCTATAAAGGAGTTCCCATAAGGCTGTCAGCTGATTTCTCAAGAGACCTTACAGGCATGAAGGGGCTGGAAAGAAGTATTCCAAGTCATGAAAGGCAAGGGCCTACATCCAAGATTGCTCTATCCAGCAAAGCTTTCATTCAGAATGGGAGGGCAGAGAAAGTGCTTCTCAGGTAAGGTCAAGTTAAGCCCTTAACTTAAGCCCTTATCAGCAAGCCCTTATTATATGAAATGTTAAAAGGACTTATCTAACAAAAAGATAAAAAAATGAACAGTAAAAGGACAGCAAACTCACAATTATTAACAACCACACCTAAAACAAAAAGAAAAGCAAACTAAGCAAACAACTAGAACAGGAACAGAACCAAAGGAGATCACATGGAAGGTTAGCAACAGGAGAGTGGGAGGGGGAGAGGGGGAAAAATTACAGAGAATAAGTAGCATAGATGGTAGGTAGAAAATAGACAGGGGGAGGTTAAGAATAGTATAGGAAATGTAAAAGCCAAAGAGCTTATATGTACAACCCATGGACATGAACTAAAGGAGGGGAATGTAGGTGGAAGGGGGTGTGCTGGGCAAAGGGGAGTGAAGGGGAGAAAGTGGGACAACTATAACATAATCAATAAAATATACTTAAAAAAATAAAGTAACTTAAACCAGCCTTGGCTGGTGTAGCTCAGTGGATGGAGCATAGGCTGGGAACCAAAGGGTTGCCAGTTCGATTCCCAGTCAGGGCACATGCCTGGGTTGCCAGCCAGGTCCCCATTAGGGGGCGTGTGAGAGGCAACCACACATTGATGTTTCTCTCCCTCTCTTTTTCCTTCCCTTGCCCTCTAAAAATAAAACCTAAAAAAAAAAAGTCAAATGTTTATAATTTTACTTGGAAGTGACAGAGCCACTAAATTTACAGTCCTTAGTCTGAGGGAGTCATCCTGTGGTTATGAGAGATGTAATTTATACAATTAAAAAAATCAACAAAATTAGAGCATTGTTAATGATCTGCAAAAATACTTCCAGACAGTCTGTGATTATAGCTGATGGCCTCACCAGAGATATAAAGTATCTCTCTCAAATTACCATGACTTCTGAGCATGGCTAAGCGCCTTCTGCTGGACTCTTCCCATTAACTCTCTGGTGAAGATTCTGCAAGTCATGTGGCTACTACAACAAAAATGATTTTATGGCACTGACTTCAAACCAGAACAGGAACTAATCTGAGGGAACAAAGCATTGAGCTTAAGAGCATGACTCTGGAGCCAGACTCTGTGAATCTGAGTTCCAAGTCTACCACTTACTGGCCATGCGAGCGTGGGTGCATCCAAGCTGGGTCTCAGCTCTGCTTCTGCAAACTGGGTTAGGAAGGTGCATGGCACGTAGTAAGTGCTACACGAGTATTTGGTAACTGAATGTTTTAAATAAAAAAAATAAACATAAAAAGGACTTCAACACAGGTGCTGTACTAAGTTTCCGAATGTATGTAAAGGCATTGATCCTCGGTTCTTTAAACACGAGTATCTTCTTAACATAACACAAAAACTGAACAACTCGGATTTCAAGTGACCTCCTGGGCCAAATTGATTAAGCATTAACTGATTGGTGTACTAAGCAATATAAACGTGTTTTATTCAGTCATGGCAATTTTACACACTTGTCTCCTAATAAGGCTGTTTTCTGATCTGATCTTGCTCTAGGGTTGTGATCCTGTGTCTGACAAAAAGCATGCATTCTAGCCAAGGAAGGATATATGTTTGATGTGCCACACTCATGCTGTTTTCTGTTTGTGTAGGGAAAGGTTGTGGAGGAAGCTCTCCAGATAGCATTGTACTTCGTTAGCTTAAGTATGTCCAGATACTTTTTCCTATGTGTTAGTGATATTTTCAAATCACCTAAGTCCTGAAGATTTGCTAGATCAATGCTCTCAGTTAAAATGCCAGTACCTAAGACATCTATATGAGAATGAAATGAACACCAACACACATTAGAAAAACATCTTAAACTCAGGGCACCTTTAGTTTCACCTTTGAAAGCTAAGAGGCATAGTAAATACTGTCAGTATCTTTAATGGGCATTTTGACTGAAGGCCTACATTTGCCATCTCATAGAGGTTAGAGGTATTTAAAGGGGATTTAACAATACACGTGATTTTATTTTTTAAAGATTTTATTTAGCTTTAGAGAGAGGGGAAGGGAAGGAGAAAGAGCGGGACAGAAACATCAATATGTGGTTGCCTCTTGCACACCCCCACTGGGGACCTGGCCTGCAACCCAGGCATGTTCCCTGACTGGGAATCAAACCAGTGACCCTTTGGTTCACGGGCTGGCACTCAACCACTGAGCCACATGAGTCAAGGCAATGCATGTGATTTTAGAAAAGATGGGCGGTAAAGGAATATTGTAAATCCTGAACTACTTTTTAGCATCATCTTCTTCACCCATTGATGAGCCACTCAATCTACAAGGCAGCACTTTGGACACCAGGGTAAGGCCATTCCAAGGCTGCTACAGTATCCATAGTTGCAGAGGTCAAAAAGATAGGAAAGACCTATTAAGATGTAACTCCTCAAACTCTCAACCAAGTCTCCACACAGAGAATCAAGTGTGATGGCACGAGGGGAGAAAAAGATTTGGGACTAAGATGTTGGCTTTTCTAAGCTGTGCTAGACAAAGTACCTTTAAAAATTTTTCCATTCCTAATGAGCAACAAGGAGAAGAAAACACAGCCCTTGTTCATTCTTTAAAACAAAGCAAAAAAAGTCCTCAAGGATAGCAAGCTCAAATCAAATCATTTGTTTTCTTGAAACCAATCAAGATAAAATTTAGTTGGTTCAAGTGCCAGATGGACATATTGGGTTGGCCAAAAAGTCTGTTTTGTTTTTTCTGTAAAATAAAAGACACATTTTTCATTTTCACCAATAACTCGATTGATTTGGGTATTTTGAGTATGTTGGCTATCTCCCGTTATTGGCTTCCAGTGGGTAGAGGTCAGGGGTGCTGCTGAACAGCTTCCAGTGCATAAGACAGCCCCACAGCAAAGAATTATCTGGCCAAAGTGTCGATAGTACCAAGCAACTTCGCAAACCACTTTTGACACATTCGATCCATCACAGCACTTTCTCCATACACAGCATGAATCTTTTTTGTGTGTTCCAGTTGCATTCTTACCTTTCTTGAAGTAATAAAGCATAATACACTGAAAATGTTTTGTATTTTCTTCCATCTTCAACATTAAATGGCTGCATAAAAATTCACCAATTTTGATGTCTTTTTAAAACACGATGCTGATGTGACAGCTGTCACAATACAATCCAACAAAATTGTTTCAAATGAAGTTGAAGACAACCAGGCACTACTAGAGCCACTGTACAAAAAAAAAAAAAAAGACTTTTGGCCAACCCAGTATGTACCAATGTGAAATTTCCCTAATATTTTGGCAATACATAATTCCCAAGATCTGATATTCTTAGATAAAATTCTATTATTTAAAAGCTAAATATATATAGTGTTCCAGAGAATTTGACTGTTTCAAATTCTAGTGCATATCTACTGACCAGCTGCCTTATTCTGATTTTCAGGGGGAAAAAATGTTAATTTCAGCCTCTCTTCATTTATAAAAAGGCAGTTTTCTTCCCAGTTAAGCTTATGGTAACCTCAACCAAAAGTCTCTACCAGGAAACTGTGCTGAAAGCCATTATCCTGCTTGTTCTTTTATAGTTACTCAAACTTTGTGATCACAAAAGCACATAATTGATAGTGTGGGCTGACCAGATCTCTGCCAGTCCTGCTCCCCATCCCAATACTTCTTTCACAGCCTCCTTCTGTCCGCTGCAGGACAAAGGCCTCGCCATGGAGCTGACAGAACAGCTTAGCTGTTATTGTCAGTGCTTGTTTCCTTGAAACTTTTTATTGCTCTACACTGCATGGGTAACAGACAAAAGGGTTTTGTAGACTGGTGTCCAAAAAACTCATTTGACCAAATTTATTTCACTAGTAACCCAGACAATGTTGGTTTCTTACTATAAAAGCACAGAAAACGTTATTTTCTTCCCATTCAAGACAATTGTGTCAACACTGTATCAATAGACAAACACTGAAATGACTCATCATTTTAGTGTCTCTCCCAATTCATCAGTTTTAAAAAACTCCATCCTTAACAAACCACTACAATTTGACACATTATACATGGCTAACCTTTAACCCCCACCCTTCCCAAACCAGAAGGTTGGCTATCCAATTTGCAATAACAAAAATTTGCAAACTTTTTTGCAGGATAAATGCACACAAATGCTAACATTTAGCAACCTAGTCTTGAATAAATTTTGATCATAAATTCTCCAGCTACATACAATGACTAAACTTCAAGTAAAAGGATTAGTAAACAGACCTAAGTCTTCTTTTTGAAGAGACATCAGCTGCTTTGTCCAAACAAGTCTTATGAGCTGTTCATCGCCTATACAGAAACAGAAAACTGATCCAATGGTCTGTCTCCACAGACATTTCAAAAAAGTCCTCTTCGATTACATGAGAGAATTTCATTTTATCACCTGACTCTCCTAGATGTCAGCATAACACCACTGTTTAAAACTTGCTATAAAATCAGGGTGACTAGCCTTCACACACCATCCCTATCATGGGGAGAGGGATATGCACTGGAGAGAGTTGCTGAAAAATAAAGCTGTCCCAAGCACTGGTCGTTGGGCTAAGGAGTTTCGATAGGACACCTTTTTAGGGAGCAAACCACTATCTGGGGCACTTGCTTTCCACTATTCCTTTGTGATCCAATCAGTCGGACCTTTCTGCGTCATCAGCACTGACAGTGTCATAACTCCAGACACAGATCTTTGGCAAAGCTTAAAAGACCACAAAAAGCTCTTTTAATTTTAAAGAATTTTAATACAAACTTAATATAAACTATTTCAGTCCCTCTTAACATGTAAGACACTGACTCAAAATACTTTTATACCATTTTTTCAAGTATTGCACAATATAGGTACAAAATTAATATTTACGATTACATCTTCCTCCATAATATATAGCAAAAATTTTAAACCTTTAACAGAAAATACATTTTTTGAAAAAGCAAATATTCGTACATTTTAATTCCACCACTAAAGGAATATCCTGTACACAATTTTTAGAATAGTTGATGTCTTTAAGATGGATACTTTACAATTTCAGTAAAAAAAATACAACATGAAGCTGCTGCTGTCACAGATCACTGTAGTAAAAAGATATAAATGCCATACCATGTCGTAGAAACAATATATATATCCTCTGATATTTTACAAACTTTGTACTAAATTAAATTATACAATTAGAAAAGACCAATAAACCCACTTATTAGTGCCAATTTTTTATATAAAAAAAAAATCAGCCATGTCCTTGCTATATCTTAAATACTGTAAGAGGCCATATCTGAGAGTATACTTTAAAATATACAGTCAGTATAAAATAACTTTGTGCTTGGTTGGCAAATGAAAAATGATGCATGTTTTATTTCTGTAACCAAGCTTGAATGTATCCTTACTATAAGCTTAAAAAAAAAAAATCTCAAGGAGGTGAAAAAAAGTCCTCCTTGGGCCCGAGCATTTTAACTTGTACTTTTAACTTGTATGATAATTTTTTTTTCCTTTTTTTAGTTAGCCATAACAGGCTGGAATTGCTGGTTAGAATACTGCATGTTATTTAAACTAAAATTCAAGCCATCTACAAAAGACTTCTCGTTGAGGCCTCCATAGGCTGCAAACACATCAAAGGCATTACTGTACTGAAGAGGACTGAGGTTAAGGGGGCTGTCACCTGGGAACATTCCATTGGTACTACTACCTTGACCCTGCATGTTAGGAAAAATAAATTCCTTGGCATTAGGAGAAAGAGCAGAGGTTTTCTGCTGTTGCTGCGGCTGTGGTGGTGGCGGTGGCGGCTGGGATGGCTGCTGCTGTTGCTGCGGCGGCTGCTGCTGGCTACCCAGGCCGAGCCCATACAGAGAGTGCATTGAGGAAGAGATGGCTTTCTGCTTCAAGAGGTCATTCACATTCAGGCCAAGGTTGATAGGAGAAGTACGTGCAACCTTGTTGCTGCGGCCACTATTCTTCATTTTGGTAGAGCCAAACTTGGTGGCAGCAAAAGTGGCAGTGGTAAAGGTTAAAGGCTGAGTGGACCGGGGCATGAAAGTAGGGCTTACAGCAGCAGAGTGACCAAAGGGAGGCGATGGAGAGCTGGACACTGATGAGGCTGGGTCACTTATGGGCATAAAAACCTGGGCCTCTGGGTTAAAGCTGTTTTTGATCTCTTTATCCAACTCACATCCATTTTCATTATTATCATCCACATAAAGCACCTTCACTGGTCCCTTTTCACCAATTTGGTAGGAAACCTCAAAAGGGTCGATCCAAACGCTAAGATCCTGCGGCAGATTGCCGCGAACATCATCAATGTCCAAACCACTCTCTTTGGATGCTTGTTCAATCACGGGGTCCACTTTCTCCCCTACGTGTATACATCTAAACCCTGATCCTTTGTATGGCTTTTCAGGATACCAGTGCCCTTCATATTTCTTCTTAAGAAGTCTTTCAAGCTCTTCACCAAAAATGTTGACGCGTCTCCTGGGAAGCTTATTGTACAAATATGAAATGATAAAATTTAGTGCTACTTGGATTTCAAGCTGCATAGCTGCTATGCCACAAAATTAGATTTGTGTTTCAACTTCCCCACACACACACCAAAAAAAAAAAAAAAAAAGTGTTCAGTTTGTGGCAGAGAAACAACTTTTCATTCAAAGTGCTGGTGGTATTAGTAGATTATCCTTCACCTTGAGTGGTCTTGTACCTTAAAGAAAACAAAACAAAAGCAAACATATACAAATAAGAAATATGTTAAGTCCCACAGCCTGTTTTTACCCCCAGAATAGTTTCACTTTTTATAAAGTCTAACGGGCTACAAAGTCTGAAAAATATAATCAGCAAAAAACAAAGGAATATACAATAGAAAATTATTTATTAAAGTTCCAGGGAAAACAAAATTTACAGTTAAAACAATACTTTTAATCCTATAATTTTGTTTCTGAATAGAGTTCTAAGAATAAAAATATCTCCAGAATATGTAGTGTATTCCTGCTTTTTCTTCCTTAATTCCCACAAGAATGTCTACTGAAAACTATACTCAGCACACCCATCCACCTACCTCCATTAACACAGCTAATGCCACTTTTAGAAGTGGGTGGTATTTCTATTCATCATTTGAGAAGTGAATTCTGTTATTTCAGTTCATTTTGGATATATGCTGTACTGCTTAAATCTCCTTTATTGTTAAATATTCAGACGTTTGAGAAGTTGGAGTATTTTAATTTCCAAAGTACATTATCCCAAAATTAAAGGTACTAAATACTAAATTAATTGCCATTCTAGTGAATGATAATTGGGAACCGCATTATCCTATACAGTTGAGTCTTACATATATTAAGGGCTCACAAGCTTCTTTGTGCTTTTTCTTTACAATGGATATTTTTCTAAACATGGAAATACCTCTTCAGCAGCAAGTATAACAAAAGCAACAATTCATTTCAAAACTCTGTTTATTAATCTGTTTAACGGGCAGGGTTTCTGAGTTTTATTCTGATTTTCAAAACCACCTCCCTCCCTCACCGTAAGAGAACAGCCGGTGAGTCCTGTACGATAAGGTCGACCTTTAAACGTTTGCTGGATCAGCACTGGGTGGGGATAAGAAAAGATCAAGGGCAAACAGAAGATATTTGCAAAGGAAATCTATTTGTACACTGAAGTTGATTTAAAAGGACATTTAAAAATCAAGCTGGTAGCCAAACATCTGTTCCATTTTTCATATTCGTGGTGACAAAGGGAAAAAGACTCCCCGGCTGTCCCCAAACTACAAACACTTTCCATGCCAAAAGCCTGAGTGCCGGGGGAGGCAGCTGATTAAGCCAAATTGCTTGAAGGTGCAGGCTAGCAAAATACAGGCTGGGTGGAAGGTAGTTTTAAAGGAACGCCTTAAGACAGGAGTGTGAAGAATTACATAAACAGCCAGTTGGGTCTCATTAGATTTCTGCTCACAGCCCTCGGAACCCGAGCGCTACAGCAGCAGCAGAGGCAAGAGGAGGATGGGGAGGAGGAAGAGAGTACAAGTCTCGGAGGAGGAGGAAGGGTGGGGAGAGAAGGAGGGCGACGAGAAATGGAAAAGCAACCACTTGGGGCTGGGCACCAGAGCAGGTCGGGGCGCCGGCCGCCCCGGGTCAGCTGCTCCCCTCCCCCCACCGTAACCGGACCCGCTGCTCCCCGCCCCAGGCTCCTGGTACCCAGCCAGCGCCCGGGGAGCACGGGTTCCTCGGCACCATTTCGGCCCCGGCAGCCACGGGTCCGCGGACCCCAGCGTTACCCTCGAGCTCGCCGCTCCTTCCGGGCGCCCCAACCCCCGATTGCCGTCAGCTCTCCTCCGGCCGCCCTTCCCCGGTCACCCGGGTCGAGCCCAACGCGCCCGCCGGCCCTGCTTTCGGCTCCCCGGCGAGCTAGGGTCCCTTGAAGCCGCCTCCGGCCCGGCGTCTGGAGCCGCTCCCCTCTGCTCCGGGGGCCAAGACGCCGCCGTCACCGAGCCCCCAGAAGGCCCGGTGCACGATGCCACTGCAGCCCCTCCTCCTCCTGACCCCGCCCGCCGCCCCCAGATACTTACGAGCTACTTCGAGGCTGCTTCCACCACAGACCTAGCTGCTGGGCGGGGGAGAAGGGGCGTCAGGGCGGGGGCACGGCAGGCTCGACAGCGGCGAGCTGGTTGAGTGCACAAAGATGTGGCCGGGCGGAGAGCTCGGAGCACTGTGGCCTCGGTGCTGGCCTCAGGAGGTCACCCCTCTGACTCCGGGTGGCGAGGACGGGGTCAAGCGATCGCGCTCACTTCTCAACACAGCCCGGTGCCCGGCCCAGCAACCCCGGAGTGCACCCACACTGCGCCGGGCCAGAGCTTCGCTCTTTCTGCCGCGGCGCGCGCCCCGCCTCTCATTTTATATCCTCTTCCCCGCCCCCCCCCCCCCCCCCATCTTCTCCCGTAGAGGTGCGCGCGCGCCCTTACGCGTCACACAGCTCTGGGTGGTGTAACCAATCCTCGCCTTCCCACCCTCTCGTCGGGCCCTCGCAGGCTGGCCCCGCCCCTTCCCGGCCCCCCAACTCCATTGGCCAAGCCCCTCCTGCCCGGGTTCTGACAGTCAGTGTAGGACCAGGGTGAATAAGGCCACACCCCCCAGGTTCCAGAGTGACCAATGACAAGACGATCTTGTATCTCTGTGGGCGGGATTAACAAAAAAGTTGGAAAGGGATTGGGGAAGAGACATGCCAGTGGGGGTGACAGGTGGGGTGGGGCAGCTGACACTCGGTTTAGGGGGAGAGCACAGGGGAGAAGGGGGAGGGGAGAGAAGCAGGTGGCGGAGCGGCGGGGGAGAACTGGGAGGAGAGTCCAAGGCCCCAAGAGGGAGGGGAGAGTTTACAGAAAGTGTTCTACCCGAGTGGGACTGTGGCCGAGGAAAATCCCAGTCATGGACAAGCTAGCAAGTCGGCCTCCAGTGCACCCAGGAGAGCCTAGAGAAAGAAGGCGAACTGTGACAGGGACTCGTGCACACGATTAATTGAATATTAATCACCTCAGGGGCCTAAGCCAACTGCCATCCAGACAGTGACAACTACAGAACCCAAAGCTGCCGTGTCAGGCTGGGGGTGGGGAAGGGAGACCAGCAGGCCACACCTCCTGCCCAGGTGACAGTTTAACTGCCTCTGTACCCTACATCAGACCTCCCAGTGCGACCCAGCGGCAACTGGGACGTAGGAGTGGTGTGAGACTGTAAGAAGAATCGCATTTTATTCCAAATGTCCCAATCCAGGTCTCCGTGCCAAATCGCGAACGTATCTAAGTACATGTATATGCATCTATTTCAAATGCCTACTATAACACAAACACACTTAATAGACACGGTGCCTTCCTTTAATGTGCGTTTCAAATTATTTTCGGTTGAAATATGTCTGGGTAAATAGGGAGCGAAGAGAGAGAGAGTCAAGGGGGGAGGGGGAGCGCCTTTTTTTCACAACCTGCAGCAGAGAAATACACGAAGTTGACGTTGGGAGTGGAACCGAGAGTCCCTCTGGGCTAAAAATATTACAGGTAGCAACCACGCCTGATTGGCCACACGTCTCCCTTAGCAACCAGGCGATTGGCTGTCTGGTGTCCTGGAGACCGACGTCAAACTCGTGCATCAAAAAGAAGAAAGTCTAAGGGGAGGGAAGGGTGAGAGGAGGAGAGAAGCAATGAATGAAACGCCCATAGCCTAGCCTTCCCCTCTCCCCTCTCCTCTGCGCTCAAAGAGGGATTCCAGGAAAAACACAGTTGGGGAACCGCCTTCCCCTCAAACTGTGGGGCCTGCATTCTCAACCTGCTTTAGCAAGTTAAACTGAAACTCAGCGAGGAGTGGGGTGTCGGTGGAGCTGGCTGTGTAGACCAGCTGGGATAGAAACCCTCTTTACGTGTTAGGCCTCGAGTCCTTGCGCTTCGTGCACGCAAAATCTGGATGTGGCCTTTTTCTCCGCCCTGACTCTCGTGCCCTTCTGCCATCTCTCCTCCCCTTTTAGAAGGAACCGAAATGCAAATGGATATTTCTGAAGTCTCCATGTGTGTGAGCGGGGGAAGGAAGATGGGTGTGTGCAATGAGATGAGGGTGGGGGTGGTCAGGTGACCGATTTAATGTTTGTTGTACAGATTCCTAAAACTCAGGCAGCGTTTTATAAGGACACAGAAGTTTAACTGGATGACTCTTTACATTCTGATTTTTTAGTGTTTGGACTTGTGTTTAGTTGTAAACAAGGAAGGTGGGATTTGATTGTGAGCGTAAGGAAGCATTTTTAAATTAAAACGTCCCTTCCTCTGCATCAAAGAATTTTATAATATTGCCCTGGCCGGCATAGCTCACCCTGGCTGGCGTAGCTCAGTGGATCGAGCGTGGGCTGTGAATCAAAGTGTCCCAGGTTCTATTCCCAGTCAGGGCACACACCTGGGTTGCAGGCCACCGTCCCCAGCAACTGCACATTAATGTTTCTCTCTCTCTCTCTTTCTCCCTCCCTTCCCTCTCTAAGAAATAAGTGAATAAAATCTTTAAAAAAAAGAATTTTATAATATATTAGTTGTTCATTGTTTTCTTATTTGGCCCATTTATATTTTCTGATGTTATCTATAATGAACATTAATTCCATTTGGCATAAAAACTGAAGTACTTTTAATGTTATAATCAGTTGAACATAGAAATGGCAAGAAACTAGGTAGGACATCTTGGGAACAGCTTACCAAGAGAAACCCTTGATTTTTCATGTGCTTCAGAGCATCATTTCTCTTACCATTAAGTAAATATTTCTGTACCAAACATCCAGAATTCCAGGACCGTGTGTTGGGCCATGTGTCTTACTTTGTAATTTGGAAAATATATCACTATAATTAGAGGAGCATATTAGGCTCCGCTGAGATGAAAATGTCTAACTGAAGATAGGTGAATTGTAATTTTGTCAAAGTTATCTATAATTTTCAAGACTGCTCTAAAGAGGAGGCAAAAATTCTCTTTTCTGAATGCCCCCTGGGATCTATAATCCCAGGTTTAACATTTAAGAGCAGCCATCTGATGGGTACTGATTAAATATGAATGGCAGTCATTAGAATTTTTAAATCAGAAATTCAGATGTCAGAAATGTATGAGTTATTGCTGCTCAGCCCCAGGATATGAGAGAGTTTCAAACCAAAGAAAATATAAACCCGCACGCACACCCCGAGACCCCACAGTCTACCGGAGAAAGTACTCAAGAGCAGGTCTTGGGACATCTGAATGTCACCTGTTTTCTATCATTTTCAGTTCTCTCATCTATAAAAAGTGTTGGAATAAATCATCTCTTTCAATGAAGAAATCCACATGTAAAACTCAATGTTCCTAAAGTAGGTAATATAGTTCTTTCTCAAATAGAGATTACAAATAAAAGGGAAACCGGATGCACAGCCTTCTAACATTGCCCATCACAAGTATAAAATTCCCTTTATCCAAGTTTTGCAGTTTAAAGGAGCCCCCCCCCCCACCCCACATATGGCTTATTACTATTTAACATTTACTTTGGAATGGCGTGGGGCTGCTAAATGGTTATTTAGATTTTTGGAGAAAAAAAATTTGATATCAGCCCCCAGGTGGTATCATAATCAACAGATATCTCTCTCTCTGGGCAAATGGTAGTCTCTGGAAACCTCAGCCCTTGCCTCTCACACCCTTGTACTCCACCCAATTCCTAGAGCAGCGTCTTACACGGAAGGTAATGATTGTTTGGTAAAGGAATAAATTCCAGTACCATTGGAAATTACAGTTCCTTAAATTGCCCCCAGTGATTACCTCATTCACATATACCAACACACCCCACCTTGATTTCTGAGAGATAAGTCCTAAACTTGCTAGTTCTCATGCTGTTTTCCTTATAAACTGAAGCAGGCTTACAGGAAGAGTCACCATCCCATAATGTGTACTTACTAATGCTCATTTCTTTTTGAGGGAATTAACCTTTTACCTTTATCTGAAAATTAGGCAACATCTAAATATAATGCTGTTCTTGTCACTCTTGTTATCGATTTCTTGTAGACATGAACCCTAGCATGCACATTTTAAACACTGTTCATAAGGAACACTTGCAAACTAATCACTGAGTTATCAAAATCCAAGTAAACCAATTCTTTCCTAAACATTTCTCAAAGGAAAGTGCACACTTATGGCTGAGCAAACCTCAGTGTGGTTTCCTGTGGCTTCTCCTACGGGTTAGTAAAGGACGGCCATATAGTCTCCAAAAAAAACAGGAACACAGACTTCGCAATTAAAAGGTAACTAAATATAGTCAACAAACCCATTTATCTTTGGGACAGGCAACTGGACTTGGTCTGATAGAAAACCTGGTTATAACTTGGTCAACCCTTATTATCCTGATGAACAAAAATCCAAAGCAAATCTTGAAATTTCTTTTCATTAGCCAAGGATGAGGATTTTGATTTCAGCTGGAGATTCCAGTTGCAGATTCTAGGCATGATAGAGTTCACAATATCCTAAGTCCAAAGAATATTAAAGTCTCTGCGAGTGGTGTTATTAGAGTACTTTAAATACATGAGTTCTGGATTCCATCTATTGTGCACTATGCTAAGGAAAATGGAAAGTGTTCTGTTGTAATGATACATAAATTTAAAGCATAGAGTGCAGACCTTATTATGCAGCTCTTCTGGCTAAAATAGAATTGTTTATAAAATTTCTCCTTTATAAAATAGACACATGGTCCTGCAATTCTGAAGATTTTATATTTATATATATATATATATATATATATATAGAGAGAGAGAGAGAGAGAGAGAGATATTTGGAGATATATATATATAGAGAGAGAGAATACATGTAGGTAGATACACAGAGATACAGATATAAAGATATGGATATATGCTGATTGCAGCAGACACTGTTGCTAGCCCGCCTGTTTCCCATGCCCCGTTTCCTTCCCCTTGTCTTCATGACTGAAGAGCCTATAAAAGCTAAATCATATCTTCCCAGTTTTCATTGCAGTAGGGGTGGCGTTGTGACACCATTCTGCCAACAAGACATAAACAGAAGTCAGATCCGGTGGTTTCTGAGAAAGCTTTGCTTTCCATATCAGGTGCGTTTGTTCCAGGTGCTGTAAGCTGTACAACAGACTATCCAAAACTTAGTGGCATAAAACACCAACAGGGGGATGGGTGGCTTGTCTCTGCTCCACAGTGTCTAGAGCTAGAGCCGGGAAGACTCGAACACTGAAGGACCCTCCGGAGCAGATCTGTCTGGGAGAAAGTCCTGCAGTGATGAACACATGCTGTCTCCGTGCTGTCCAGTATGAGCGCCACTGGCCACATGTGGCTATGAGCACTTGACGTGTGGCCAGTGTGACTGTGGAACTGAAGTGTTTATTTTATCAAGTTTTGATTAAACGCGAATTTAAATAACTCCATGTGGCCAGCGGCTCCTGAATTGGGCAGCAGGGATCCGGAGGCCTCTTCACTGACCTGTCTGGCACCTGGGCTGGGGTGACCCGAAGGCTGGGCTCAGTTGGCAATGTCAGCTGGGGCATCTACACGTGGTCTCTGGACTCTCCCTGTGGCCTGGGCTTCTGGAGGCCCAGCAGCTGGTTCTGAGAAGAGGCATCCCAAGAGGTGTTTCTGGAGAGTGAACATTCTAAGAGAACCCGGGATAAGCAGCCGCCAAATTCTACTGGCCGGACTAATCATAAAACTGCCTAGATTTAAGAGGAAAGCACATAGACCCCCTCCCCACCCCTACCTCCCAAGGGGGCAATGTCGAAGAATTTGGGATCATTTCTTTAAATCACCACTGAAACACCTCTTCTACCTCTGTCCTGCCTTAACATGGATCTTAGGGCGGCAGCAGCCTTCTTTACAACCATAAGAAAAGGCAAGGCAATCACAGAGATGAGGGCTCTAACCCAAAGCAGTAGCTGTCCAGGTCTAGTCTTTTTAAACCACATTAAGTACTGCGTGACTTACAGCTGAATGCATTCACAACAGACACACAATGTACATCTTTTAAGGAAACCTGAACTTGACTCTTAAGAAAGCAAAATACATTATTTTTCTGATCTCAAATATCGTTCTTATTCATTATAAAACCTGGAGCTGCTCATTGCAGAAAATTTGGAAAACAGACATAAAGAAGGAACTAGCAGTGATCTTCAGTCTCACCGGGCAGGGATAACCGCTGTCAGCAGCTGCTCCATTTCTTTCTGAGCGAGTTTCTAGGAGATGTGCAGTTCTGTGCCCTGCAGTTCATTTAGCATCACGTTACCTTCATTTTCACTCGACACTAAGCACTATCATAATCGTCATGTTTAATGACTGCGCTCTATGATTTAGAATAATTTCTTAAATCATTGCTTGGGATGTAGGTGGTTGAGAATCTTTCTGCATTAAAAACAATAGTATTTAACAGACATTTTCATTTATGTCTTTAACTCTATCTGCGCTGAAATCACGCGGTCAAAAGAAGGGTTTCTGTTTTTGTTTAAAGCTCTTAATATGTAATGATGGTCCACTTTCCGGGAAGACTGTGCTACTGTATAGTCCCAGTGCGTAACCCTGACCGCCTCGCTGCCGCCCAGCCACACGCTGTCCATCCACTGAGATATTTGTTCTATTCTTGGCTAATTTGATAAGTAAAATGGCATCTTTTGTTGTTTTAACTTGCATGTCTTTGATTATACGTAGAATGAGCATGTTTTCACATATTTATCAGCTCTTACTCTGTCAATGAATTTTCTATCCGCACCTTTCTCCACATCCCTATCAGAGGTCTCTGTGTTTCTCTCTTTAATTCATGTGAGCATCTTACAGATTGTGAGCCCGATGTGGCCGAACATGACTCTCATCTAAACTTCCACTCTAGAATGTGTTCAACTGTTTGAAACAGGTGGTTCTGATACCTAGAACCTTGATTTTCAATCTATTTAACTTTTAACGTTCAGCCTGACTAAAAGTTATCAACCCATGCTTCCTGGTAATTGCTGGCCACATGTGGGTATTCAACTTTACATTTAATTAACACTCAATAAAATAAAAATAGGCTAAACAAATAGTTGTAATGATCTTTATTCAGGCCTCTTTCTCCTTGATCTTTCTGCTCACATTTCACACTGTTTGCTGGTAACTACTAGAAACATTCCCTTTTGGCTTTGCAAATTTTTGGGTTGACAAAGAATGTACCCGGTGTGGCTCCCACGATCTCAGCTGTGGTTGAGCCTAGAAAAAGTATAAACTTGAAATTAGAGGATTTGCATTTGAGTCCTGCTGGGTTTGCTGCATTACGTCTCAGCACCCATGTAATGTACAGACGCACTAATTACCCTCTGAGCTGTGTGAGAAGCAAATGAGATGATGCCTGTGAAATGCTTTGTGAACTGTAAAACCTACATAGATGTTAATGTTTTCTTCATTCGTATCCCCTCCTCCTCCTCTTCTCTCCTCTCCCTGCTTTTCCCCTCCCCTTCACCTCCTTTGCTTCTCATATCTGATGGAAATTTCATTTAACTCAAATAATAAAATATGTGAAATTGCTTTAAACCATAAACAACTATTGTTAACATTCTTCTCTCATATTGTGTCCCCTACCCTGTCATTCTCATCTTCAAAATGTCTTTCAGGCCCTGGCTGATGTGGCTCAGTGGATTGAGCACCAGTCTGTGAACCAAAAGGTGGCCGGTTTGATTCCCAGTCAGAGCATGCACCTGGGTTGCAGGCCAGGTCCCCAGCTGGGGGTATACAACCGATCAATGTATCTTTGGCAAGTTGCTGTTTCTCTCCCTCTCTGCCTGCCTCCCTTCCCCTCTCTAAAAGTAAAGAAATAAAATAAAATCTGATCAAGATTTAAAATAAAAAGTCTCTCAAAATCTCATGCCTCAGTATTTTAGATTGTTATCTAATTCTTAGGTTATCTAACTCTCCATGTGTTTATATTCTGTGTCCTGTGTTGGACTGAGAATGCAGCTAACCCAGCCGAAACATGGGGGAAACAGCATCCTGCCCCGCCTCTACCTGGGCTTTTTGGCTGCAGAACGTCTAAGCTTCAGTCCCTAAAGGAGCAGAGCCTGAGCAAGGGGCTCTGTGCTATCACTATAATGGTGAGTGAAATCCCAGGAATCACAAGCAAGGGATGAAGGGAATAAAACAGCAAAGCGGGGAGAATCAATCCAATTTTGCATTACTGAGCCAGCTGCTACAAAGAATAATTGTTTGATCCCATGGACCAGTTCTCCAAGAAGCCCCTTAAATTGCATCCCAGGAGAATCCAACGGTTCCTGTCTCCCACTGGTCCAAGGATTCATATTATGAGATGCTCACTCTCCCACATGTTTGGGTTTTGGGTATTGGAAGACACGTAGGGTCCTGCACCTCGGTGTCGACTGGGGAGTCCCAAGGCAGGAGGCAAGTGACACAGTGTGAGGTGAGGAGCTGCATAGTCGTGTCCATGTGAAGCTAGCTGGAGCCTGCACAGATCTGGTCCCAGCAGTGGCAGCTGGAAAAAGAGGAGGTGAGGCCAGAGAACTTGAACTAGTGCCTAACAGGTATCAGATACTCAAGAGCTAATAATAAGTTCCTTTTTGGCTCAAGCCAGTTGGGACTAGGTTTCTACACAGGCAGTCCTGCGTCCGCAAACCCCATCTCCCCACTCCCTGAATTGCTGTAGCACTCGCTGTCTGTCCAAGCCGTTCATTTCGGCATGGAAGTATATGCTGCCGTTTGAGTTATTTAACTACACGGCACTGATGTGTGTCCTGTCTCCCCAAGAGGTCTGTGTAAGCAGGGCAGCAGCTCCTGCTCTGTGCCTCCTGGAACGTTCACGTCTCTCATACAAAGTAACATAGTATTTCCATATATCTTATGCCCCTCCTCCTGTACAGTTTAAAAAAGGCTCTGGATTATTTCTAACACTTAATACAATATAAACAGTTATACTATATTATTTAGGGAATAATGACAAGAAAAAAGTCTGTACATGTTTGGTCCAGACAACCATGATAGGCCTAACGATACAGTTAACATCAGGGACAACATAACTTTATTTTTGAGATATTTTTGACCTGCTATTGGTTAAATCTGTGAATGCAAAACCTGCTGATACGGAGGGCCGGCTGCATTTGGCTGAGCTGATTTTTCAAGCTTCGTAAAACCCAGCATTTTGCTATTTGATCATTTCCATCCCAATGTGTTTTTACCCAGTATATGCTGGGTTTTCTTCAACCTGTTCAATCTGATCATTTGGGCCCTGGCTGGTGTGGCTCACTTGGTTGGGTTTCACTCTGAAAACTGAAAGGGGGTGGCTCTTCGGTCAGGGTGCACACCTGGGGGTCCCCGGCTGGGGCACCTGTGGGCGGCGTGTTTCTCTCTCACATCGATGTTTCCCTCCCTCTCCCTCTCTCCCTTCTTTTCTCTTTAAAATCAATAAGCATGTCCTTGGGTGAGGATAAAAATAACTCAGAGTTTTTTTTTAAATGTATCATTTGGGCAGTAGTTACACAATCAATCACCAGATAATTTCACATGCTCAGTGGCATTCAGATTCTAAAGTTAAATCGTTGTTCTTCTACTCTCAATATGGCTCATATACAAAATGTTAAGTGACATGTAGAATAGCTCCAGGAGATTTGATAGTGACCCAGATAGGAACTCCAAAAGTCCAGAATGGAGGAGAGAACAAGCAGAAGGAAATAATTAAATTGTGGAAAAGGTAATACATTAATGAGATGAAAAGTAAAGATTGGATAATAGGTTTGCTGGAATAGGTATCTGTGTTCTCACAGGACTTTCCCAGGATAGATAAAGGTTCTTTTCAAATGTCCACAGAGTAGTTTAAAATGGCCTATGTAATGTATCACAGTGAAAATTTACATAAATTCCCCAAAGTAGAGGTCTTATGATCCAAAGTGTCCAAAGAACATTGACACCAGAATTTAACAACAAATATAGCCAAAAAAAAAAGCAAAACTAAAACTCCCCCACATAACTATTTGCTTTCAATTTTAAAGTACTTTTTGAAGTAGCTCTTATTTTAAAGAGGAAATCAAAACTGAAATGTGACATAATTTGTAGTTAAATAGGAAATCAAACCTGAAACAAAAGGTTAATTTAGAGTAATAATAATGTGGACACTATATACCAAATCCTTATAGAATGAAGATAAAGTGATAATTGGAGACATATTGATGACCTTAAACACATTTATTAGAAAATAAGAAAAACTGAAGCTAAGTTATCTAAGTATTCACCTCAGGATGCAACAAGAAGAGAAGCAAAGAAGACCCAAGCAAAGCAGAGTACAGAAATTAATAAAGATAAAATGGAAATGGATGAAACGACACACATCAGACATCTAAAATCAAAAGCTGATGATTGACCAATACAATAGATAAAGTATTTAGAAGTCTGATTAAGGAAAAAGGATTTAAGTTGATAATTTTAGCAATAAGAAGGGTACATGCTTATAGAGAAAGTGGTTATTAAAGAATTAATACAACTGGATTAAGTCTAGATTAAATGGATAATTCTCAGGGAAAGTAGAAATTATCTCAATTGACTTAAAAGATGTAGTAACAGACCTAAATAGACAACCAACACTAGAAAAAAAACTAGTTTGAGCTCCAGTCACAGAAAAGAAGGCATGCCAGGGTGGTTTCATGGTGAGATAGTACAGATTCATTCCACAAGGCGGGCATAATGCTGACAGCAATGTGGAGAAACTTCGAACAACACCAAAACAAATACAAAACAAAATGAAATCCAAAGGCTAACTTTGTTTATAAACACAGATGTTTAAAATCCTAAATGAAACATTTGCCCATTGAATCAATATATTAAAAGTAATGCAAGGATGATTCAACATTAGAATATTTGTTAATAGAATTCACTACACTAACAGACCAAAGAGGTGGAAAATAATCACTTCAATTGATCTTTCTCTCCTTGGAAAAAAAAAAACAAAAAGCATTTGAGAAAAACCAATGCCTTTGAATGACTGGAAAAAAAAACCTTTTTAAGTGAAGTCAAGAAGAAAATCTTAGGACTTCTGGCCAAGATGGAGGCATAGATAGATACACTGTGCCTCTTCGCACAACCAAAATAAGGACAACAATAATTTAGAAACAAAAAACAACCAGTACTGACAAAAAATTGAAATGTATGGAAGTCCAACAACCAAGGAGTTAAAGTAGACACATTTATCCAGACCAGTAGGAGGGGCAGAGTAGGGCAGCAGGGCAGGGAGGGGTTGCAAGCGATGGCTGGTGGACCCTGGGTTCACAAGGTGGACCCAGTGAGGCACTGGATTGTGGAGGGGTGCAGCATGCAAGTTGGCTGGTGGACAGAGTGGTCCCACATTCATACACAGATAAACCAGGCAAAACTGTTATGCAAGACAGACCTCGCAACCTAGGGTCCCAGCGCTGGGAAATAAAGCTTCAACACACTGACTGAAAACACCTGTAGGGGTTGAGGTGCCAGGAGAGACTCCCAGCCTCACAGGAAAGTTCACTGGAGAGACCCACAAGGTCCTAGAATGTACACAAGCCCACCCACCAGGGAATCAGCACCAGAAGGGCCCAATTTGCTTGTGGGAAGTGGGGGAAGTGATTGAAATACGGCAGAGAGCAGGGCAAGGGCCATTGTTCCCTCTTGGACCCCTGTCCCACATACAGCATCACAACCCAGCCATGTGGGTTGCCCTGCCCTGGTGAGTACCTAAGGCTTCACCTCTCACTACATAATAGGCACGTCCAGACCCCCCCCCCCCCCAAAAAATGCTCCAAATGAAAGAACAGATCAAAACTCCAGAAATAATACAATTAAGCCATGGAGAGGTAGCCAACCTATCAGATGCACAGTTCTAAACACTGGAGATCAGTATGCTCACAGAATTGGTTGAATTTGGTAGCAAATTAGATGAACAAATGAAGGCTACGCTAAGTGAAATGAAAGAAAATGTACAGGGAATCAATAGTGATGGGAAGGAAACTGGGACTCAAATCAATGGAGTGGACCAGAAGGAAGAAACAAACATCCAACCAGAACAGAATGAAGAAACAAGACTTCAAAAAAAATGAGGAGAGACTTAGGAACCTCCAGGACATCTTTAAACATCCAAATTATAGGGGTACCAGAAGGAGAACAGGAAGAGCAACAAGTGGAAAAGTTATTTGAACAAATAATAAAGGAGAACTTCCCCATTATGGCAAAGGAAATAGACTTCCAGGAAGTCCAGGAAGTTCAGAGAGTCCCAAAGAAATGGAACCCAAGGAGGAACACACCCAGGAACCTCACAATTACATTAGCCAAGATGAAAGATAAGGAGAGAATCTTAAAGGCAGCCAGAGAAAAGGAGACAGTTGTCTACAAAGGAGTTCCCATAAGGCTGTCAGCTGATTTCTCAGAAGAGACCTTACAGGCAAGAAGGGGCTGGAAAGAAGTATTCCAAGTCATGAAAGACAAGGACCTATATCCCAGATTACTCTATCCAGCAAAGCTTTCATTTAGAATGGAAGGGCAGATAAAGTGCTTCTCAGATAAGGTCAAGTTAAAGGAGTTCATCATCACCAAGCCCTTATTTTATGAAATGTTAAAGGGACTTATCTAAGAAAAGCAGATAAAGAAAAAACATGTATAGTAAAAGGATAGCAAACTCACAATTATTAACAACCACACCTAAAGCAAAACCAAAAGAAACTAAGCAAACAACTAAAACAGGAACAGAACCACAGAAATGGAGATCACATGGAGGGTTAGCAACAGGGGAGTGGGAGGAGGAGAGAGGGGGAAAAGGTACAGAGAATAAGTAGCATAGATAGTAGGTAGAAAATAGACAGGGGGAGGGTAAGAATAGTATGAGAAATGTAGAAGCTAAAGAACTTATATGTATGACACATGGACATGAACTAAAGCGGGGGAATGTGGGTGGGAGAGGGTGTACAGGGTGGAGGGGAGTGAAGGGGGAAATGGGACAACTGTAATAGCATAATCAATAAAATATATTTTAAAAAACTAAAAAAAATAAGAGAGGTGAAAAAAATAAATGAAACCTTAACTTGGTAAAATTTCCATCAGAAACCTATACAATATGTTATACTTAATAAGGAAGTAAAGCATTTTCTTCAAAATTAAGAATTGAGACTATTTGAGTTGATACCATTGTTAGTATTAAATGAGCCTGCAGTACCCAGCCATTGTAATAACTGGAGAAAAGGAAATAAAAGGAGTCATCAATAAGAAAAGACACAAAGTATAGATGACATGATTATCCATACAGAACATACAAGAGCACTCCCTTAAAAATGATGGCAGCTTATGAAAGAGTTTAACAAGGTGGTATATTAGAAAATAAACATACAAAAAAAATCAACAGCTTTCCTATACAACAGCAATAATAAATTAGGAAATGTAAGGAAAAAGTATAATTTACATTAATAATAAAAACTATAAGGTATTTAGGAATAAATATTAAAATATATAAACAGAAGTTATAAATAAGACTATGAAACTTTATTGAAGGACATGCACATATAGACTATATGGAGAAGTAGCTTATATTGTTGATGAAAAAAACCAGCATTAAAAAGATGCTCATTCTGCCCTAGCTGGCGTAGCTCAGTGGATTGAGCATGGGCTTGTGAACCAAAGGGTTGCTGGTTCAATTTTCAGTCAGGGCACATGCCTGGGTTGTGGACAGGTCCCCAGTGGGGGATGTGAGAGAGGCAACCACACACTAATGTTTCGCTCCCTCTCTTTCTCTCTCCCTTACCCTCTGTCTGAAAATAAATAAATAAATAATCTTTTTAAAAAAGATTGTCTTTAAAAAAAGATATTCATTCTCTTCCCTTCCAGCAAGACTTTTAATGGATTTGCTGATTCTAAAATTCACCTGGAAGAGTAAATATACAAGAATAGCCAAGAACATTTTGAAAGAATACTGAGAGGAACACCTCCTTTTGTATGTCAAGACATACAACAAAAATATCGAAGATGTAATAACAAAAACCATCGTATTGCTGTAAGAATAACTCAGCGGGTAAGGAAATGGAACACAGTCCTGAAATATATCCTGAATAAATAGGACCTTAGTTTATAATAATAACAGCAAGTACAGTTTGTGCGGGGAAATGGTGTTGGGACAACCGGCTATCAGATTTAGGGGGAAGAAATTATATTGTAACTGGAAAAGACACCAGCGTTTGGGCTGCCTGTCACTACCAAATCCAATAAGCAATGACAGCGATTGAATCTTTTATGGCCCCTTTATTCAGATGGCTGGTGATCTAAGAAGATTCCTGGCCAGATCTTTTATAAGGGGGTGGGGGGCAAACAGGGTGCGGTGAGGGCTTTGAGATTCAGAAGCTGCAACATTCCTGTCCTGGGCAGTTAGCTGGTCCCAAGGGGGAAGGGTGGTCATCTGCTCTCCCTGGAACAAAGGTTTGGATTTCCCCAGGCGGTAATCTTCTATCAGTGCCCCAGGAGGTCGGTTGTTTTTCCCAAGAGCCAGGATGGGCCTTATCTGTAGTTTCTGAAACAAAAGCTTTAACATACACATTACTTGCTAGACTCATAACTTTTTACCTTAAGCTACAATTTTCCAAGTCTTGAGTCCCCTATCAGTATCACCACATACACAAAAATTCCTGGTGACTTACAGGTCAAGACATTTTTAAAGCCTATAAATCAATCAGAGATAAATATAAAAATAATTTTTTAAATTTTGAATTGGGCAATCCCTAATAGGAAAGGCCTCAATCCCAAAAGCCATAAGCAAAAGATGAACAGAAGGACTACAGATAAACTGATTTATCTGGTAACAGATGACCAGATGAACACTTCTTTGTACAACTAAAGAAACCATAAACACACTAAAAGACACAGGGCCAGCTGAGAGAGATTGTTTGAACAAAAGGCTAATATTCATAATATTATCAAAAACTTGTACAAATCAACAACTGAAATATATATAAACCCAATGGAAATTGACCAATAGTAAAATGGGGTCCATTTACTGAAGAAAAGAAGTACAACTTCGTAATAAACACACAAAATGATAATCTCGCTAATAACATGGGAAACCAAAACGAAAACAATGAGGTATTTTATATTGTCCACTGATTTGAGAGAACTTCCTAAAAACTGCTAGTTGTCAGTGTTGAGCAAAGGGTGAGGGAAAGGGGCTCGCTAACAGAATTTCCAGTTTGTTAAGTACGGGTGGAGGTGAAAATCAATGCCATTTTGTAGTGAGAGCAGAAATGCTCATGGGTGTGCAGAAAGATCTATATTCAAAGATATTTTAAAGACTTGCAGTTTAGAATTACAAAGGAAATGGTAGCAGCTTAAATACCCATCAATAAAGGAAAGTCAAAGGATTTTAATACATCTTGTGCTTTGACATTGTTGACGCGATGGAGTCACACTGATGAGGGAAGAGTACCTGTACCAGAGGCAGTTCTCCACGCTTTACATCTATTTAATCCTCACAGAAACCCTATGAGGAAGATACCGTAATTTCAGCTATTTCGCAGATGAGGGAACTGAGGCACAGTGGGCTATGTCATCCATCTGGGACCCTCCAGCTGCTAAGTGGCAGAGCTGGGATTTGAACACCAATTGGCTGCCTCCCTAGTCTGTGGCCTGACCATGACCCTAAAGCATGCTTTCTCATATGAGTATGATATACTGAGAAGAAAAGCAAACCACAGAAAAATATTGAACAATCTCGTCTTTATTAAAAGTGTTTTGGCGCACAGGAAAAGCGATTTCATTTGGTGAGGGGTAGCTTCGAGGGCAGGCGAAAAGACATTTCGACTTCGTTCTTTATATATTGCTTGAATTTTTTACAGTGAGAAGTTACTTTTGCAATTAAAGGTAATATATTAAGCCCTGGCTGGTGTGGCTTAGTTGGTTGAGCATCTTCCTGCAAAGTGAAAGGTTGCTGGTTTGATTCTAGGTCAGGGCACGTGCGTGAGTTGTGGGTTCGGTACCCCATTGGGGCGGGTAGGAGAGGCAGCTGGTCAGTGTCTCTCACATGGATGTCTCGCCCTCTCTTTCTCCCTCCTTTCCCCTCTCTCTAAAAATAAATAAATAAAATCTTTAAAAAAATAATAATATATTGAATATATTTTAATATTTACTATATAACATATAATTTACATATTTAAGTTATCTTTCTATTTGGGGTCTACTTCTTTGTTTATATAGTGTTTGTTTCCAGAAGCTTCTTCTAGTGCAAGCTTCTATCTGGCAATACTGAGAAAAGAATGCTCACACCCCATCTATTTTGCCTGCATTCCAAAAGCATTTATTAATCCCTCTGGAAGAGGTCTGACGTTTGTGCATTTTGAAATGCCTATTTGTTACAGGAATTCTGTAGATGGTCCCGCTGAATGGCTTTAAGTCAACACCTAACAGACTCCCTGATAGAGTTTGCCCTTTGGTTCCCAGCATCTGGATTTCCCTTTCACAAGCCCTGTGTAAGATGCTGTGCTGGGTGCAGAGGGTTATAAGACTGTTAAGCCCCAACCCTGGCTGGCGTAGCTCAGTGGATTGAGTGCGGGCGGCGAACCAAAGTGTTGCAGGTTCGATTCCCAGTCAGGGTACATGCCTGGGTTGCAGGCCGTGACCCCCAGCAACCGCACATTGATGTTTCTCTCTCTCTCTCTTTCTCCCTCCCTTCCCTCTCTAAAAATAAATAAATAAATAAAATCTTAAAAAAAAAAGACTATTAAGCCTCAGGCTAGTCGGAGCAACAGACACTTCCCAAGCCAGCAACAGGGGAGCCATCTTGGATACCCCCTCTTGCTCACTTATCTCCAGCCTGCCACTGAGTCCATCAGTCTGATCTCCTACCTGTTGATTGAGCCCATCCACTGTGGTCCAGGCCATGGGCACCTCTCCCCTGGACCGCTGCACCAGCCTTCGGCTAGCTTTTCTGCTTTCACTTCTGTCCCCACTGTTAACCCACTCTTTGTAAAACCTCACAACTGAGGGATGAATCTTTATAAGAAGCAAATCAGATGTATCCCTATGATCCTGTCCTACCAGGGTAAACCCATCAGTGTCTCCCGTTTCTCTTAGAAGGGAGACCAAACCCCCACCGCTGTCTGCCAGGCTCCACAGGCCCGGGTTCCTGCTTGCCTGTCCTGCCACCGCAACCAACCGGAGCTTACACAACTTCCTCACCCTCTTTTACTTCCTCAAATTTGCCAGGCTGCCTCCCGCTTTGCCTGGGGCCTCTCACCCCACCCTTTCAACCTTATTACCCTCTACTACCTTTCAGCTGTTATTTCACTTTTCTGGGGAAAGCTGCCCAGACCCCCACTGGCAGAGTGAACCCCTGTTCTTTATCCCCAGGACTCCAATGTGGGTATTAACTCACTGGCAGTCTGGAAGGCTGTCTGGGAGGTCCAAATGGGAAAGAACTGTGTTTATTATGTTTCCCACAGCTATTCCTGGAATCGAGCACAGAATCTGGCTCATTCGGGTGCTCAGTGAGCACTTGTTGAATGAATGGATGAATGAATGAATGATCCTACTGTATTACCAGACTGATTAGATAAGGCAGCTGGGGGCATGATGGGGCATGTGGAGGCATGATGGGGCTGTCCTCGCCTGGGAGGTGGGGAAAGCATCGCAGAGCAGAAGCAGGCCTCGAAGGCGGCAGGGGAAAAGGACATTCCAGCCTCAGAGCCTGCGGAAGCCTGGTGGTTGTGGAGTGAGACACAGAGAGGCAGAGATAAGACTACAGCTGTGGGCGAGCCCAGCTGGGAAAAGCTCTACACACCAAAAAAGGACTTGAACTTTACTCTGTAGGTAAGGGGGTATCTGGGAAAGTTGTTAGGCAATCTTCCTCCACTCCCTTTCTTTTTCCCTCTGGGCTTCCCTGCTTTCCTTCCTTCTGGAGACTGGGAGCAAAGTCTCTAAGTCTCCAGACAACATGCTTTTGGTTGGAAAGGAAGTGAGGAGGGATTTGGAAGGGACCAGTGCTCCGTGGACCCCTTTTCCTGGCCCTGGCCCCAGAGGTGCAAAGCCAGGCCAGAGTAGTAGAAAAAGGGAGAGACACACCCCACGGCCACCACATGACCCAATATTTTGTCATCTTTGGAATCCCTGTTTATTTTTCCCTCTAGCACTCTCTTGGAGTTCGGGGTTGTTTTTGTTTAGCCACAGAACGAGGTTGGATGTGCCTCAGAGGCTCTTCAAAATCTCGTCTGTGTTGTCGACCAGCTGGGCTCCTCTGAGTAAGATCTGTCCTGCACCCTCCTCATCTGGGAGAGGCAGGCTTCAAACAGGTGAGCTGGAAGCTAAGGAAGGAAGCAGCCACGATGTGGCTTCTGGAGAGCGGGCAGGAGGGTCCCTGGCCATAAGGATGTCCTTGATAAGGGCCTGCAATCCCACTGTTAGAACTTGATTCCTCTGAAGGTACGTGAGCCCCTGGGAGGAATAACATCTGAGGTAAACCCTGACCACTCGCCAACTCTGGCAGCTAGCTCCCAGGGTCCTCCATATTCTCGAGAGCCCGAGGTTGTCTCAGTCAGCTGTTGCTGTGTAACAATAGGGCAGATGACTTACTGCTTCTCACTGTGCTGTGGGTTGGCTCTGTGGGTGGTTCTTTTGTTCCCACCTGCGATCGTTCACGCAGCTGCAGTCATCTGGTTTGGGCTGGAAGGTCCTACATGACCTCACCCCCACGTCTGGCCGTTGGTGCTGGTTTTCAGTTTTCCAAGCGACCTCTCCTCCCCCATAGACTCACTGAATTTCATCCAGAAATGATTCTCTCAAGGTTATGGAGGTTCATGGTAGAAGCTGGAAGACTCCTTTAGGCATAAACTCCAGAATTTGCACAATGGTATTTCTGCAACATCCTATTGGTTAATGAAAAGAATTTTTTTTTCATGAGGCCAGTCCAGAGTCAAGGAGATGGCAAAACAGACTTGACCTCTCTCAAGAGAGGAGGAGCAACGTCACATTGCAAAGGGGTGTGGACGCAACGAACGGTGATTCACTGGGGCCATTACCCTAACGATCTTCCAGAGGTCTGAACACGTATGAAGTGTTTGCTTCAGGGCAGCAGGCTAGAGGAGCTGGAAGTCCCTATTCTTTGCCAGCATCTATTTCCATGCTCTTGCCCAGGATTCTGTTATCTTTTGCCAGAAAGGCCACAGCCTACAAATCCAGGCTGCTTGCCTCCACAGGGCCCATTGAACTATGTAGTGCTACTTGGCTGAATGTCTTGAGTCGTTAAAGCTGTGTCCTTCCCCAGGCCCAGTGACGTGCTGGTAAACTGGATGGGTGGGGGGCGGGGGCGATCCGCAGCACTTGCCAGTGTCTGTGGTATAAATACTCCTACTTTGGCCAATTTCAAGCCGCCAATGTAATGTCACTGAATGAGGAGTTGGGAATAGAGAGATACATACACATTTTTCAAGATTTTATTTATTTATATTGAGAGAGAAAGAGAGGGAGGAAAAAAGAGGTGGAGAGAAACATTGATGGGAAAGAGAAACATCAGTCTATTGCTTCTCATATGCGCCCTGACCGGAGTTGAACCGGCGACCTTTGGCTTTGTAGGGTGTTGCCCTACCAATGAAGCCGTGCGGGTCAGGGCTGGAGATACAGAATTCATCCCTGGCCCTGTACAAGCTAGCTCCCCACTTTTTCCTTATTTCTGGAATTTTCTAGAAAAAGTAAATACATTAAAAAAAATAAAAGCAAAATCTTGGTGCCAAAAGAATAAAATGCAGTAAGAAGATAGAGTCTTGTCTTCGGAGACAGGGAATTCCACAGCTGTGATGCAGGCCACGGCAGCTGTAGAAATGGGGTGGACTCTAACACACCCAGTGACGTCTTCGTGTGGGCACCCACAGTATGTGGGAGGGTGTTCACCTAAACCATAGCGATTATTCCTGGAGGTGATGGTGGATGAAGGCGACAGACCAGTCCTGGTATATTTCTGTACCATCTTCATAGATATACAGTGAACATGCGTTTGATGTGTAGTTAAATAATTCAGACGAAATAAGCACTCACCGTCTCACTGAACTTTGCAGACTCTCTGACTCAGGGACACAGAATCCCAGAGAAGTTAGGACATTTGCACAGGTAGGGGCACCACCAAGACTAGAACCCAGGTCTGCTGACTTCTGATTCAGAATTCCTCCCTGTGACCTTCCGGCGGCCCCACCTCCATACAGTTACCCATCAGGAAGACGGTGACCACCCTACCACCGAAAGCCTGTGGCAATTTGCAGGGACTGCCCCTGGGAGACTGCACACGGGTCGGGAGGCAGGCCCCTGGGAGGAGCTTCCAAAAGACAACAGCACAGAACCGCTTGGGGATGAACCCCATGACCTCCACAGAAAGTCTGAATGCCCCCCACCCCCCAACTTCTGTCAGTTAGCAGTGAAGAAAAGCGAGTTATGGAAGAACGATCCTCCTATCCAAGGAACTCTTCTTGGAAGCTTCATCGCTGGTACTAAATCGGTTGGTTGAAAATTCTTTTTTTTTTTTTTTTGAGAATTTAATGTGTGTTTGAGTTGTTTTTCCCTTTTTCTTGTGCCTGTTGCTTAAACAACCTTCGGGCTTCAACCAAGTAAGTGCAAGGCCAATAAAATGCAATACAAAAGCAAGCCTCAATAAATTAATGAAAATAACACACAGAGGGCACCCTTATCTTGCAATGGGAGGAGGAGACGTTGTTTTTCAGCAAAGGTCTCGCCTTGTTTGGGATGACTGTGGGAGGGAGGTCAGGGAGACGGAGCACCCGCTGACCAAGACAAATGGGAGACGGAAGGAGAAACACCCTCTCTGAAAACAGAGCGCGGTGGCGGCGAGGCCCACTGTCCTTCGGCTCAGAGCTGCGTTCAAGGATGAGCGGGACATGTCGAGGAGCCAGGCTAACCTGCAGGGGCCAAACCATCCGGGGCCTTGGAGGTGAAACGGGTTCAGCCCAGCCTTCAGGCTTTGCTGGAAACGTTCTATATCTTCTACCTCATTTCTAGTTCCGCGGGTGCGCCCTCCTCCCTGTCATGCAGAGGGCTGCTTGAGGGCAGCATCCGGACCTCGCCTGTCTTAGTGTCTCTCGAAGTGCCTGTCACAGTAGCACCTTCTTGGCAAGTGGGCAGTGAATGTGTGTTGAGCGAAGGAATCACATTTAAGGCAAGAAATACACTGTGCAGGGACTTTATTAGTTGGTTTTTGAGGAGGGGTGGGGAATTGGAGATGGGTAGGAAGTAAAGGACCCAGTAAAAGATCATCAGCCTGTGTCCCTGACTCACAGAGCTTACAGACAAGTCCAAGACACACTGTGGAGTTTCTTACCCATTTAGCTCCTTGCCCCGGGGCCTGTTCTTTTCTATGGGCTGTGGACAAACTCAAGACTCAGTCTTCTTCTGTCCCTCACCCCCACGGGGCCGGCCAGGCCAACCGCAGGAGAACAGGAGCCCACGGGTGGGAAAAGCACCGGGCCCACAGTGCAGTGGCTGGTGTAGGCTCCTACACTCCAGTCAGGTCCTCAGGAATCGAGGACAAGGGCCAAGGCTGAGGTCCAGGGGTGGAGATGGGGCAAGGCGCCCACAGGATGAGCAGAAGCAGGAAGAGCAGAAGGCAGATTTCAGCCAAGGCCCTTAAAGAGCGCAAAAGGTCAACCTGAAGGAAGCAAGTTCAGGTGTCAAGTCCAAAGGGCAAGAGGAGGACTGTAAGTGGGAGAGGACCCAGGTGGCTCTGGAATGGAGTGGGAGCAGGCTGGGCCAGAAATGAGTGGCCCGGAGTGTCAGCACGGGACACCAGAGGTGCCAGCTGTGAAGGTGTGGACGGCTTAGGTTAGCACAAAAGCTCTGGGCCAGGGCAGGCAGACACGTTGCACGTGACCATACAGCCCTTGTCACGATGCTCAAAACAAAGCGCCGCAAGGTAGCTCCGACCCCAGGAAGGGGAGCGCCGAGTGTGAATGCCTCCTAAACCCTTCCCTGCCCAGCAGCCCTGCTCCAGGACACGCTTCCCCCCACCCGCTGCACACGGAGAAATAGATCTATCCTCAGATTTATGTCTGCCTCCCTTTTGGTGATAAAATGGCTTGTCTTTTATGAAATCACGGTGATGGTAGTGATGAGCTTTGTGGTTGTGTGAATGGCCTCACTTGGCTAAATTAAAACGTTGGCAATATTGGTCCGAAGATTTATGGGGGAGGGGGAGTGGGAAATAAAGCATCATTAAATCCCAGTCTGGTTATTTCTGCTCTCAGAACTGAAATCCTGTCCCCAAACCCCAGACTCCGGCTGCCAAAATGACATCACCATCACCAACAATAACAACAACGCAGCACTTGTACGGCACGCACTTCTCCTCCCCTTGTTCTGATGGCCTGCCCACCCAGATGAAGCCAATATCTGGATCCAGCCCTTCCTGCACTGACCTGGCCCACTGTCAACTGAACCCCAGTTCTTTTTCTGTTATCCTCACCAGAGGACATGCTTATTGATTTAAGAGGGGAAGGGGTGGGAGAGAAACAGGGAGAGAAAGAGGGAGAGAAACGTCGTTCAGTTGCCTCTCCCATGTGCCCAACCGGGGAACGAACCTGCAGCCTAGGTACGTGCCCTGACCGGGAATCAAACCCACAACCTTTTGGTTTATGGGATGCCGCTCCAACCAACTGAGTCACACCAGCCAGGGCTGACCTCCTGTTCTGATGGCTCTCCTGCTTCCCGTTTCATGTCTTCACTGACTCCAGCCACTTAGAAAGTAAAATTCTGCCTCAAAATTTCTAGCCAGTGGCTGTGACTCCATGTGCTGGCGCCCAGTCTTCCTCCCCAGACCCTTTCACGACTGCCCGGTTGAGCCTCCTACCAGCTCCTCTGAACACCGAGCACCAGCCCCGGAAGGAGAGCCACCTGCCACCTAACTGCTGGCCCCCAAGCTAACAGCCTGGCCGGCTGTTTCTGACCCTCCTTGGCCCTCAGCCCACCCTCCCATTAATCTGACTCTCCTGCTTGCTTCCTGCTAAAATCTTCCCCGAACAAACACTCCCCCGCTGTTTCTGGTTTCTGGGAATAGCCCTCCTCATGCCTCCTCTAAATAAAGCAAACCTGGAACCAAATACTGTACTTCCAGGCCTAGGCTCACTGCTTTCGCAACCCTTTACTTGCATAACCCTGTGCACTTCGCCATCACCTTATGAGGCAGCTACTGTTGTTATCTCCATTTTCCAGATGAGCAAACCCAAGCCCAGAGAGGTCAAGTTATTTGCCCAAGGTCACACAGCTAGGAAGTGGCAGGAATGAACTCTGAACCCAGGTTCTAGAGGCCTGTCCCTTAACTACCACATTCCCTGGCTTCTCTCTAAAGTCGAAGAAGCCCTGCCCTGGGAAGTTTGGGATCAGATGAGTCTCTTTGGCTTGCGAGCTCCGTGACTGTGGAAAGTTGCTGGTTCTCCGAGTCTCCGCTCCTGCATCTTCCACGGTTCTGGAAGGCTCAACACTCGGCGTGCGGTGGACACAGTCATGGACCCCGCCCTTTCCTCCGTTAAAACCCCAGCCAAGCACAGACACATCATGAGTGGGGCCTAGGTATTTCATGCAGTCCTCTGGAAATGTCAGGCGCAAACGAGAAGAATAAGGTCTATGTGTAAAGCGTTCTGCGGCTGAAGGAGGAGGAGAATGTGGTGGTCTGAAGCGTGGGGTCCCGGGTCTGGCTGCCCGGGTTTAAGTCTAGGCTCCGACCTGTTTGTGATTTGGGGCAAGTTTCTTAACTTCCCCATGTCGTGGTAACCTCATCTTTAAGGAGGATGACAAGCATAATAACGTGTATGTTACGTAGGGTTTCTGCTAATTACAGAGTTTATATATATATATATGTATGTAAAGCCCTTAGAACATTGGCAGGCACATAGTTAGTCTCTGGGAATATGGCCACTGGTTGTCACTACCATTTTGCAGTCAAGAAAACTAAGATTCCAGTGGGTTGAATGATGTTCCGCATAACTCGGCTTTAGCAGAGTGGAACCGGAACTGAAATCCAGAGCCTCTGGTGACAGACCTGGCAGCTCCTCCATCTCTTCCAGGACTTTCTTATTTCCATTTCTGGTGTGACTGCTGTTGGCTGTGACTCCCAGGCCAGCAGTGTCTAACCTCATTAACCCACTCCTGCAAGAGGCAGGCTCCTCCTCCAGGCTTTGTTCGCAGGCCTGCGCCCATTCAGCAGCCGTCCACCTCCACCTCCACGCAGGAGCGCTGCAGAAAACTGCCGTCAGTGGGGAGGGCATCTACCTCCATCAGGTGCCTAATTATGCAAATCCCGAGCACAGGAAAGAAGGGGAGACTGCGGCCTGCCAAGGATGATTGATGAGGCTGGCTGCTTCCATCTCCCCTGTTGTACAGGCCGGAGGCATTACCGTGAGAGGAGCTCAGCCAACCTATCTCACAGTTGCTTTGTTGCAGAGGCTGGGGCGAGGAAGGCTGCACTGGGTTAATATAATTCTCCGGTGACTCATCCGAGGAGAGGGCCTGTGATGGATCATTAAGCTGTCTTAGAACTTATTTCAAGCCCACGCCCCCAGGATGAACACTCTCAGTTTGTTTATCGGGTCTCCAACAATAGGCCACTATTGTCCTTCCCCACAACTTGGTTACACAATCTTTCCCCTTGTGCCTTGCAGCCACCTACTGAAAATCTGTCTGCACACTGAGTGCGCGCTCCCGTCCCTTTGCCGAGCGCTC
This sequence comes from Phyllostomus discolor, assembly GCF_004126475.2. Taxonomy (NCBI): domain Eukaryota; kingdom Metazoa; phylum Chordata; class Mammalia; order Chiroptera; family Phyllostomidae; genus Phyllostomus; species Phyllostomus discolor. The sequence continues at coordinate 100,962,569 of NC_040910.2, read as the reverse complement.
GGCTGGCGTGTCATCTCATCTTTGGGGGAGCGCTTACTGCTTTCTTGACGAGCTCCGCTCTGCTCACCAGGATCTCCCTAAAACGGAGGCACTTAGTCTCCAGTCCTGAGGCCCGCCCCCAGGGCAGATTCTCCCTCCACCCCCCGCCCCACCCCACTGCCAAATCTCCTCACCCGTGCTGACCCCACATGGGGTCTGGACCTCTGAATTACCCGCCTCCTCGTGCCTGATGGTTGTCCTGGGTCTTCTGATTCCCCTCTGATCCCCTTTGATCCGGTTCTCCTTCCGATTCTTGGGCTGATTTCTTCTCATGGTTTAATTCTTTTAAAAAATATATAAATAACTCATGTTTATTGTAGAAACAAGACTACAAATCACCCATAATCCTGCCACCTAGAAATAATCTCTACAAACATTTGGGGGTCCCTACTCTTGGACCTGCTTCCTCACATTCCGAAGTTTATACCTCTGTGCCCTTTCTGGCTTGTGTGTGGATCTCGGCTGTGGAGTCGCCTTCCTCGTGGCTTCAGTGTAGCTCCCACATGTCTTCCTGGCATTTGTGGAATAGCCCCCTCCTGGCCTCCTGGCCTCTTGCCTACTCTCCACATGGCCTCCCGAGGGAGCAGACCAAGACACTAAGGCCACCAGGTCATTCCTCTGTTTGCAACCTTCCGCGGCGCACCTTAGGGAGAAAATCAAGATGCTCCAGCCTCGCACCCATCGCTCTTCGTGACGTGAGCCTGGCCTGCTCTCCCTGTCTCTTCACTCGCCTCCCCGCTGAGGGTGTTCACTCTCTGCCCGGCCAGGATTTGCTCCCCCTAGAGTGGGACTGCTCTCGGCACCCCAGGATTTTTGCACCTGCTGCTTCCGCTGCCTGGCATGAGTGTCCTTCCCCCCTCCTTTGTCTGGATAATTTCTACTCTTCCTTTAAGACTTAGTCCAGCATCACCTCTTCCAGAAGCCTTCCTTAACCACCTCACCTCCAATCTTGTCCCACCTCAGTTCAGCGCTTCCTCTCGGGGAGGACCTGACATGTCGCCTATAGTACCTGACGCAACTAAACACCTGCTGTCTTGTCTCTCTCTCTCCCTCGCTAGGCTGTGGACTCTATGAGGGCAAGTACTGGGTTGGTTTGTTTAATTCTGTTTTTCTAGCCACTGACCAAATGTCCAGCCCACAGTCTACATTCAGTTTAGAACTTTTTTTGCTCGGCCCTGGCCGGTGTGGCTCTGTTGGCTGGAGCACTGTGCTGTAGCTGAGAGGCTGTGGGTTTGATTTCCGGTCAGGGCACATACCTAGGTTGCAGGGTTGATCCCCGGTCCAGGGGCATAGGGGAGGCAACCGACTGATGTTTTTTTCTCTCACATTGATGTCTCTCTTTCTCTTCCTTCCTCCCTTTCTCTCTCTCTCTAGAAGCAATGAAAAAAATGTCCTCAGGTGAGATTAAATACCATTTTTTTTTTGCTGGCTAGAATGTAAGAACTATACCTGTAGCAACCCCATAGTATTCTTGCTCAGGAAGTGAGCATCTTTATTAGATCTAGGTGTGCCTCACATTTCAAAATTAAATCCGACTCTAAGATTGTACACACCCAGGATCACAATGCTTTACGTTATGTAAATCACCCCACTTAATATCATTTCAACTTTATAGCATCCGCGTGAGATAGGAATTATTTTCATTTTATAGATCGGTCAGGTTCAGGGACAGAGCAGCATCTTCAAAACAGTAAACAGCAAGATCAGAATTTGAACCAAGTTCAAAATCAAGATCATTCTCTAAAACAAGGATAGGGATTCAATCGTCTTTAAAGTTTTTGGACGCAGAAGTTTGCCTGCCCATCTGATCCTTGTAATCTAACAGTCAGATAGTCATGGGTTCACGTCCTCCTCAAAGGTAACCGGGAACTTTATGAATAAATTGTGGCTCCATGGGTAAATCTCTTTCCTGCTGACGCTCAGCACCACCGTTGTCACCACGTGGCTCAGGTCCTGTCCTTTCTGGTCCCTCATCTCACAAGGGTGATAAACTTTCTCCAGTCACCTTTCCTTAACCAAACACTCTCTGCCCAATCTGAAGAAATGTTGAATTGCAGCCCACAAATAAGGCACCACCAATCCTGGGGACATAGAGGATACCTTGACTTGCCTTTAATATCTTAACAGAAGGACTCTGATACTGAAAGTTCTTTATGGGTGGAAAAGTGTCTTGTTAGACTCCATAGGCTCGCATTCACTCATTCATTCAAAGAATGTTTATGGAGGGTCTAATCGTCAGAGTTAATAATAGTAGCTAACACTTATCGAGAACCTTACTATGTGAGAGGCACAGCTCCACACGCTTTAGAAGTAGTAACTCATTAAATCCTCATGGTTGAGGATTCCCCCAGGCAGGAACTATTATTATGACAGTTTTATGAATGAGTAACCTGAGAGACAGAGAGGGTAAGGAACTTGTCCACGGCCACACAGCCTATGGTACACTGCCTCCCTGCCATGCATCATGCGTAAGGCTCTCGGCCAGCTTTCCGTATATAAAAGTAGGACACAGGCCCTGCCCCTAAGGAGCTTATTGCTCATGCAAAAGACACAAAAATTGCAATCACTCTGTGATCGTCCATGGTGCTGGAGACACGTGCAAGATGAAAAGACACACAAGGACATGATGTTTGATGGCTAGTTGATGCCGTCATGGAGGAGGTGACATTTCAGCTGGGTTTTAAAGGCCGAGTATGAATTCAGTAGATTGGAAAGGGTGGGTTTCTAGGGGCGAATAACTTTGGCAGAGAGGAGTGAAGATGCAAAACACAGAGGCAGAAAAAGAACTTGCTTGAAGAACAGTGAGACGTTCCTAGGGATTGGCTCGCAGGGTCCACAGGGAAATGCAGCAAGAAATAAGCTGGAATAGTAGGTTGGGCCAAATTGTGGAGGGTCTAAGGGAATTGTACTTTATGTTGTAAGAAGTGGAGAGTTGTTGAACATATTTTAACAAAGGAGTGGCGTGATTAGATGCGTGTCGTGCCTGTGAGCAATGAGGAAGATGGACAGACAGATGGAGAGAGAGTCAAACTGGGAAAGCCAGGAAATCAGTCAACCCACTCCTGTTTGGAACGAACCAGGCAGAAATAAACGGTCCCCCTAAGAAGCCGTTGGTTGGAGAAATATTTTAAGAAGTAGAGTCAAGCCCTGGTTGGCGTAGCTCAGTGGATTGAGTGCAGGCTGCGAACCAAAGTGTTGCAGGTTCGATTCCCAGTCAGGGTACATGCCTGGGTTGCAGGCCATGACCCCCAGCAACCACACATTGATGTTTCTCTCTCTCTCTCTTCCTCCCTTCCCTCTCTAAAAATAAATAAATAAAATCTTTAAAAAAGAGAGAGAAACCTCATCTTTAAAAAAAAAAAGAAGTCGACAGAACTCATGGACCCTAAAGCTTCTCACTCAGGCCTGTGTAAGTGGACTGGCACCAGCCCAGCAGTGCGCATCCAGCCCCCGGTCAGACACGGGCCTGCCCTTGCAGAGCCCACGGCCCAGTGGGTGAGGCAGACGAGGAAACAGACAAGACACTTACAAGACAAAGGCATGCGTGGGCCACCCACAGAGCCCAGGCCTTGGCACCTGATGGTGATGTCAGAGCAGAAGCAGCACTCGTCTCCCCTCCACCCCTTGGACGGTCACCTACCTCCCCTCCCCTCAGGTTGTCCGGTTGTCCCTCCCCCAGGGCAGAGGCCAAGCGTCTGGTGTGCCTATTTGGGGCTGGCAGGGCTGGGGCCAGGGCACAGCTCCTATTAAAACATGCAGAAACTGGGCGTCCCAGGGTTTTAGCCCTGTCCGTGTCTGTCCAGGAAACGCCACTAGGACAGAGTAGAAACCCCTGGTCCAAAGGGCCAGGGCTAGGGAGGCAGGGCCGAGAGTTTGGAGGTGGGAGGATAGGGGGCCAGGACAAGCCAGAACATGCAGGACGATTGCTGCAAACCCGGGTGGGGGTGGGGGGCCTGCTGTTTCCCCTAATGGGCTGGCGTACACATGCTGCCTGGGCTCTGGGGGCTGGCAAAAAGGGTCAGGGGTGCCGTGCCCACACACTGCAGAGAAGTGGCTGGCCTCCCACGCAAGCCACACCCGTTCACCTAGGTGTGCGGTGGATTGGCAGGAATGGAGGGTTATTCTTCCTGATTGTTTCAGCAGGAGGCAAGTTGCAGGAGACAGAGGGAGGCAGCGAGAGAGGAGCCCAAAGCACCGACAGCAGGGCCGGGGAGGAGAGGGCTGCCCGCCGCTCTCCCTCTCCAGTTGCTTCTCTCTTTACAAAGACAAAGGAATGAACCGGGTCAGCAAAGCTGGAGGCTGTGTTTAAGCTGCTCGTGCTGCTGAGCAAAGCAGGCAGTGCCTGCTGGATCAGTTGGGACACCCACAGAATGCAGGGCCCCTCTCAGGACAGGGCATGCACACTAGGTCAGCCGCAGGGGCAAGGAGCTGGGCAGAGAAGAAGATCATGGGAAGTGGGAGGCCCGGCGAATAGGAAAGACAAAGGAGACTGGGGGAGAAGGATGGAAGGCAGGGCTCCGTTTTCTGTCTGTGCTCCCTGCAGCTCTGCTCGCAGCAGCCTCAGGCCACACAACGGCTCCTTGGAAAGGCCGAGGGGGAGGGCAGGAAGGCTGCACGGTGCACGCTCCCCACCACCACCTGGGGAGTGTGTGGCCTGACCTTCCCCGATGGGAGATGAGGGTCCCTGAGCTGTGGAGCAAAGGGAGGTGCCCTGGGAAGGGAGGGGCCTCGGGAAGAGAGCTGGCAGCTGTGGCCGGGGGTCCTCACCTCTCGGCAGCTTTGCATCGATCATTCGTTGCTGTCTCTTCATTGTATTAACTTTACTTCGTAACTGGGTTGATCAGCAATTGTTCTTCCTGGAGGGTGCAATTAGGATTATAAATCAAGCCAAGTGGAGAGTCTGGGTGACCAAACTGTGCCTTCTGTGCTGTAATGAGCCCAGGGCCCCGCCCCCACCCCTCCAGAGCACCCTCCCTGGAGAACCCATTTTCTAGAAATAGTCTTGCTGCTTCCTGGGCTCAGACGAAAAGCTGAGGTCTCAGAGAATCCTCACACTTCATTGTTTGGAAGGAATCAAGCTTGTAAACCTTGACCTTCTAGGGGCCAGTTAGCTTTGGGTATTAACGGTAGGAACATTTAAAAAACAGGTTTTTTAAAAATTGATTTTAGAGAGAGATTAAGGGAGACAGAGAGAAATATTGATTTGTTGTTCCACCCACTCATGCACTCATTGGTTGAACCTCTCTTGCACGTGCCCTGACCAGGAATCAAACCCACCCCCGTGGAATATCAGGACGATGCTCCCACCAGCTGAGCCACCCAGCCAGGACCACGGGAGCCTCTTAAATTTAGAGCCCACAGCGCTGTGTCCATCCTAGAAGTCACTGCTTCTACGTGAAACCTCCCTGGGCAGAGCGTAAGTTCCTTCCCACGTGTCCCACTCGGGCTGAATCCCCTCGCTGTCCACCCTCACACGACCACCTTTGCTTGGTCTAGTATTTGTCCTCTGCTGTCTTAAATCATGTGCATCATTGTGCCATTCTGGAATCGCAGATCATTTGGGGCAGGAATCACATCTTTGAGGGGGTTTTTAAGGGCCATCTAAGGGCCATCTGCAGAGCATACACTACTAGGTGGTGGAGGTGCTGCGGCACACCTGGCTGCGTGTTCACACCGGCGCTGCCCAGCGGAGCCCTCTGCGATGTGGGAAACGTCCCGTGTCGGTGCTGTCCTCCGTGGCAGCTGCCGACCCACAAGTGGCTATGGAGCCCGTCAAATGTGACTGGTGCAAGCAAGGAGTGAAAATCTTGCGTTTATTTCATTTTCACTTATTTCTTTTATATTTAAATAGCCACATGTGTTGACCAGGCTGGTGTGGCTCAGTGGATTGAATACCAGCCTGCAAACCAAAAGTCACTGGTTCAATTCCCAGTCAGGGCACATGCCTGGATTGTGGGCCAGGTTCCCCGGTGCAGGGTGTGCAAGAGGCAACCACACACTGATGTTATTCTCCCTCTCTTTCTCCCTCCCTTCCCCTCTGTCTAAAAGTAAATAAATAAAATCTTTTAAAAAATATTTTATTTATTTATATTTTAGAGATGGTAAGGGAGGGAGAAGGAGAGAGAGAAACATCAATGTGTGGCTGCCTCTCATGTGGCCCCCACTGGGGACCTGGCCTGCAACCCAGGCATGTGCCCTGACTGGGAATCGAACCTGCGATGCTTTGGTTCGAAGCAGGCGCTAAATCCACTGAGCTATGCCAGCCAGGGCAATAAAATCTTAAGTTAATAAATAGCCACATGTGGCCAGTGGACACCATACTGGACAGCACAGGTTTGGAGTAAGGCAATTTAGAATCAAAGCTAACCTAAAGAGACACCTTCCTGTACCAAATTCAGCACTTCACAGCTATAGTGCAATTTTTGAATACAATGAATGCTAATGGGAATAACAAGAAGGGGTTAAGTGCTATTTGGATAGCTTAAACTGGAGCGATAGCACAGGTTCATCATCCCAGTCGAGGCCACGTTACCTGTGGACTCACTTAAAATGCGTGGGCATCGGCAGGACCGTGACAAGAAATGCTTTCTGAGCATGTGAAATCAGTGAGTGAGCTGTCCCCCGGGCTGGGGAGCGGTGTTTTCCCAAGCGGGGGAGGATAGTTTCTTAGGTGTCCTGCTATCTGAGAGCAATGACAGCCCAAGAATCTTACAATGAAGATGACTGAATTGATCCCGAAGGAGGCAGGGGTTGGTCCCGCCCCCCAAACTTCAGAACGGGGCGGGGACTAGGGTAGGACCCCCTCTGCAGATGTGCCAGGCCCCTGGGTTGTTTTAAACTCTTGTTTCAGTGAAAGATCCTTCTCCATGTACTTTTCCACCTCTGGGCAGTTAGCAAGCTATCTCAACACAAAAAGAAAGCTTCGTCCTTTCTCTCTGGGCGGCAGCACCCTTTGGAGTTTTCCGGGGGGCCGGGCACTGTGTAACGACTGGTGGCAGAGTGGGAGCATGCGGCGGGGAACTGGGAGCTGGGAGCTGGGAGCTGGGAGCTGGGCTGGGACCCTGGCAGCAAAACGGCACAGCTCCGTGGCTGCCCACACCGCCTGCTCCGGTGTCGGCCTGCACTGGCGAGGAGGAAGGACTTGGAACAGAAGCGGCCACGGCCCAAGGCCCAGCCGGTTTTACCCAGGGCTGGGCAGGGGGATGGGTGCAGAGGGTAGGGGAGGGGGAGGCAGGGTGAGACTCCGGAGCAGCAGTAGCTCTGTTTAAAGACACTCTCACAGGATGGTAAGAACGAGAAAAGGGAAAATAATTACAGTGTTTTAGCCAGCGATGCATCTGCTTAAACTCAGGTATAAATAGATCCTTAAGCTCTGCTCTACCCAGCACAGCCACTCTAATCTCAACCAGGAGCAGCCACTGGGGGGTGGGGCGTGGGGGTGGGGGTGGGGGGGTGCAGGAAGAAGAGTTCTCTGAGGAGGCCTCATTCTCTCCGAAGCGCCAAACCGCCTTGCCAAACCTGCTCAGTCCCTGGGGAGGAGAAAAGGCCCAGACATAGGACAGGAAGGGCTGCATTCACAATTCCTTCCTGCCCCTACATTGTAAAACGGTGCAACCATTTTGGGAAACCATTCTTAAAGGGTGAAACATACGCTTATCATACAGCCCAGCGGGCTCACTCCGGGTGCTGAGGCGGGAGAAATGAGGCCATCCCCGCACGCAAAGACACACCCCCGTGTCCGCAGCGGCTTTTTCACAGGAGCCGCAGACCGGACACAGCCCGATGCCCAAACACAGGGGACGGGCGGACCGTCTGCGGCCTCCCCCATGCACTGGGCAGCACAAAGGAGCAGGCGGCCGGGAGACGTGATGACAGGGGTGGAACCTGAGATTCACACGCTGTGTGCAGAAAGTCAGATGCAAGAGTACAAACTCGTACGGTAACACACGAAACAGATAAATCTAATCTCTAGGGACAGAAAGTGGATCTGTGGACGCCTGTTGGAGGGAAGGGGGGGTACTGGCTGAGAAGGGGGCCCCAGGGAGCCTTTGGGGGTGATGGAAATGTTCTATGTCTTGATTATTGTGGTAGATACATCAGCATTTATAACTCACTGAACAGTTCACTTCAAATGGGTACATGTCGCTGTATGTAAATAAAGACCTCGACAAAGTTGATTTTAAAAAATAATTTATTCCCAAGGGCCTGGTTGGGGGCACCGGAGCCTCCGTCTGGTCAGAAGCGGCCATGGGACAACCAGCAAAGCACCCCCTGGGGCCCACCACCTTTCCGGAAAGCCAGTCAAAGATCAGGGAAGCCTCCACAAGGCCCGGCGATACTGCCAAGCTGGAAAAACGGCTCCCCGGCAGCCTGGAAAAGGCCCCCCCTCTCTGGCCCTCGATCCTGAAAAGGCTGGAATTTCTGGCTGAACAGGAAGGCCTGGGCGCAGTCTCTGGGCAGCCTTCCTCAGCTCCGGGCAGGGTGCCCAGCCGTCCCTCCCCTCTCTCCTGTCGGTGCGGGCTTGCTGCCCCAGCACAGGACCCAAGGGCTGGGGACAGCCCCCCTGGGGGCAGGGGAGGGAAGCGGACGGTGGCTTCTGCCCACAGAGGGAGTTTGCAGGGGAGGGAAGCAACACTCCAGCACCCACCCAGCTTCCCAAACAAGCTCTGGGTCAAGTTACCCGGAGACTCCCCGAGACCTTGACTGAGCCTGGGGATGGTTTAACAGCCCCAGAGAGAGCCAGGGAGTCCGTGACAGGACAGGGCGTGGGCTTTGAACCGGACCTTGGACTCTTAGCCCAGTGCCCTTTCCCCCATACCAGCCTAGGTTCCCAGTCTCTTGCTGGGGGAGGCATTTTTTGTGGGGTTGGTTCCAAGCAAGAGCTCTCCAGGGCAGGGCCTATGATACAAAGGGACTGTCTGTCACTGTGGCTGGTGGCCCACAGAGAGGCTGCTGCTGCTGCTGGTAGTTTGTCCAAGGGCAACCCTGACCCCCAGGTGCGCACCTCGCCTTTGCCCAGTGCCTGAGGCCAGAGCAGCTGAGACCAAGGTGTTCCCTTCAGACCCTTCCGATCTGCAGTCCAGGGCCCCTGGGGACTCAGCCAACCCCTGGTGGGATACAGAGAGGGTAGGCCCGAGACCACATCTGGCCTTTCGGACCACACGGGATCCTCCAGGGTCTCAGGAGCCCCACCTCCTCCACCCTGTCTGGTTCTACCTCTGTCTCTGCCTCTCTGTCTCTCTCTGTCTTTGTCTCCCCTCCCCCATCCCTGTTGTCACCTGCACCTGTTTTTCTGCCTCGCTCAATCTCTCTAATCCACAGGCTGTTAATTCCCAGGGGTCCCCTTCCCTTATCTCCTAGGCAGCTGCTGGCCCTGGCCTGGAGGGACAGAATTAGTTAGCGCTTTCCCTCCTCCCACCTGCTGCACTCCCAGCAAACTGTGGGCAGCAGAGCGCCAAGGAGAGCTCAGGGTGATGGCTCAGGAAGGGGGGCGCCCGGCCCTCCCCACCTCGGGACCCCCACCACATGAGGTGGCCCCATGATGGGACCCGCAGGTGGGCAGTCACCCCTGCCCCTCCGTTTTCTCCTTCGCAAAATGAGAGCGTCTGAACCGTGTAGTGTCTCGGCTCACGCAAACAAACACACAAGCGCACAGAGGCCATGTTTTCAAAGTTGAGGGCTATCAAGTTACATTTATTCAGTAATGATTAATTCAGAAGCTGACTTTGCAGGGAACAAAACCAACCAGGGCTTCTGAGCAGCGTGCCATGGTTTTGTTCCACAGAAAACAGGTTTCTGAATTAGTGGTGACCAAATAATTGTACATCCAGCATGTTCCCCGCTATAGTTCCAGCAAAGAAACCTGACATTTTAGTTAAGCCCCTGTAGCCTTCACTCAGATAGGTGTTCTATTTCTGCGAGGCTTTTGGAAAGATAAAGTCAACTCCAGGTCCCTTCTGTCTTGCTCCTGTCTGGCCTGGGGTAGAGAGCAGAGAGCCAGGGACTGGCGGTCCTTCAGATCCCTCCTATTGCTGGGTTTGTGGGCTTGGGCGTGTTCTGTTGGCCAGCACTCAGTCACTCACGGGGCACGCTGGCTCCGCCTACCAAGGCCTGGCCTCCGGTCTGATAACAGAGGAGATGGCCAGCAGGACAGGGCCTGTGCCCCCAGACTCACAGCCCGCCCCCCACCCCTGCTTCCCCCGCACAGACCCTTCTGCTGCTTACCCGCCAGACGGACCCACAGTTAACACCAGAACTCAGAGCTCGTGCTGGTGGAAGCAAGAAGGGGCCATGACGGAGACACTCAGGACTTTCCCAAGGGAAAGAGTCCAGGTGCCTTGGCAAGGAGACTGCACTTGGGCACCGACGCTGCTCCTCAGGCCATCTTAGGGGTTTAAACCAAGTGCAAGGAGACCCCCTCTCACCCCACAGAGTTCCAGGGGTGTCCCCTCCCTGCCATTCCCTTTGTCTCTCTCTCTGCTCCCCACCCCTGCACCCCAGGTTCCCGTGAAGCAGGTCAAAGACCCCGAGCTGGGTGAGATTCCCTAGCGTTCAAGTCTGGGCCCTATCTTGTGACATCCAGATCTGTCACCCCTGCTCCCAACTCCATTCCCTACAGGACACTCCACCTGGACGTCTTAGGGGAGCCTTGAATTCAGCCTGCTTGTGCAGACTCACTGCTCCCCATCAGGGGCGGCTGCCCCTCGGGCTGGGTTCTCCAGCTGCAGGTGTAGCCACCCGTCTCCCAGGCTCTGAGTTCTGACCCAGGGAATCATCACCCCTGACCCCTCCCTCCTCTTGGTCCCCAGATTGCCAGGTGAGGGATCCAGGTGTGAAGGGTTGTCTCCTCCTCCCACAGCCTGCCCTTCCTTCTCCTCATCCCTTCTGGGCCAAGGTGGTGGCCATCCCATCCTCCCATCCCCCCGCTCTTCCCTACACTGAAGCCAGAGGGGTTTTTCACTTTGCTTGTCATCGGTCCCTCCCAGCCTTAACCAAAACCTTCAGTGCGTGCCATACAGAGACTCAGCCTGTGCAGAGGGAGAAAGGGGAGAACTGAAGGGGATAACTGAAGCTTCTGGAGGGAGGACGAGGAACCAGCCAGTCATCAGACTCAGAAACAGGAAGTGGCTGGCTCAGGGTTCGCCCAGCAAGGCACCGGAGGAATGGCTTGCTCAGGGGACAGAAACTCTGTCCCTCACCAGGCAAGCTGACCGCTCCCTCAGGCCCTCGTTGGACACTGTGCTCAAGCCACCCAGAGCTTCCCTGTGCCTTGACTTACACGGCCTTTGTTTCCTTCCTTCCTCTCTTCCCCCACCTCCACAGTCAGACACCTGCCCAAGCCCAGCGCAAATGCTGCCTCCTCCAGGAAGCCTTCCCTGAATGCTTGCTCTGACACACCTCTCTCACGTCACTCAGCTCTCTCGGACCTGGGTTAGAATTATTCCTGCGCACGTCCTGGAGGAGCGGCAGGACTCATCTGACATACCTTTATGTCTCCAAGAACACCCTGCGCAGTGCCGGGCCTGTCACACATGCTCGACAGGTATTTCTGGAAGGAATTATCCTTGTACTTATTGTCATCATGAATGGTTGGCACTGACAGAGCCCTCATTTGAGTCAGCCACTGGGCAGAGCGAGCAAGTCAGAGCACATGCGTCTTCACGGCAGCCGCAGCGACCAGCCCCGCTTCTCGGATGGGGAAACTGGGTCTCAGAGGGAATAAGTAGCTTGCCCGGGGTCTCACTGCCGAAAGGTGGCAGAGGTGAACTCGGTCCCAAGTGTAGCTGATTCTAAAGCCTAGACCCAGCCTTGTGACCCTTGGCTTGGGCCAGCCGAGAAGGACTGCAAGGGCCCCAGGTGGCCCTCTACCCTCGTGACCCCTGTGGCCCCGGGGCCGGAGGACAGAGGCCCCTCCAGGTGTCACAACAGGCTCTGCTCAGACCGGCTCTGCCCACGACCCTGGTGGTTTAGGTCCTGCCCTGGGATCCCCACCTGGCCAGGTGACAAGCGCTCCCCTCTGGCCCCCTGCCACAGAACACCAAGTACCTTTGCTCACAACCTCTCTCGTCCCCTGCGGGTGATGACGGCAAAAGGGCGGGCCCAGGGCAGCACGGTAAGATGGCAGAAGTTTGTCTTGGACGGAGTTTGCAGGCTCTCTGTTCTGTTTCCTTTCCACTTGGGGTTTCCTGCTGGCTGACCCTCAGGCCCCGGGCTAGACACTGGGGTTTAACCCTTTCCCAACCAAGAGTGGCTGAAAAGGGCTGCAGAGGGGACTTCAGGCGTTTGGGGGAGAGTTGGAATGAGGGTCGGGGTTCTCCTCACTCGTGAAACCTGGACTGACCTCCATACAGCTTGTCCCCACAAGAGCCCGTGACGTTTGCACCCTTTGGGTGTCCCCAGTCACAAAGCTCTCTGGACAATGTGCTGTCTCCCATATGTCCCTGAATCCCTGTGCCCCCCGTGCCTGCTGCCACTCCGATGCCCCCCTGGGAAGGGGCCTGTCCATACTCACCCCCACCCCGGGCCTTCGCAGAGACCAGCTCACTGGCCCAGCTCAAGCACCCTGAACTGTCCTACCCACTTGGTGGGCGAAGGCACCGAGGCTTAGGCACGTCCCCGATGCCCAGGGTCAGAGGGGGAGTGCAGGAGTCGCTGGGATTTACACTTTGGTCCACGTGGCTGCAGCTGCCTTGAACCCTTTCCACCCGCTGCGGCCTGGGACCATGCTCTGTCCCCTGTGCAGGCACAGAGCCCGCCGCGTCCACTGCCCTCGGCTGCCCCGCTCTGGCTGTCCCTGGGGAGCAGGGAGAGAGCGAGCTGGGCTGGCGCGGAGACCAGCCAGGGACGGGGACAATGGGGTTGGCCACAGGGTCGGGGCCACGCTGCCCAGGTGGGCTCCTTCCTGCCTCTGTGACTGAGGGCCGCATAATCACCCTGAGCTTCAGGTTTCTCTTTTGTGGACTCGGAGCTGAAAACACCCGTTTCTGGGGATTCTTGCGAGGATTACAAGAGAGAATGGAGCCCAGTGTTTTGGATAGCAGCACAGGGTAGGCGCCCCACAAAACCTTGCCATCCGCCTGCGACCTGGGCGAGGGCAGGGTGGGGCGGCCACAGTGATGAAACGGCCCAGAAACCCACAGGAAACTTCGACACGGAGACTGACAGCTCAGGCGAGGGAAGTAACACAACCAGCAGAAAAAACTTTTAAATTTTGGCTGAGTAAAGGCAACAGTATAATTACCATCATTTATAAAAACTGCTTCCCATTAATGCCTAATTCCCATGAAGCGCAACAATGATTATCTCATTAACTATGTGTCAGATTAACTTTGTTGCAGGTTTTATTTGATTAAAACAGTGAACTCTCAAGACGGAGGCTCATTCTTCATCGTCTGCGGTTTCTGGAGCACAGTTCTCTGTTGACAACTCTTCTAGATGAGAAGGCACATTTCCAGGGAGGCGTCTGATAACATGCAGTTATTTTGATTCCTGAACGCAAGGTGGACTGGGGCGAGGGGGCACCTCAGAGCATCTTTGGAGCGCCCCTCTTTGGATTCGCCAAAGCCAGCGATGAAGGGTGAAGCGTGCCAATCTTTTTAAAGCTCCGGGGGCTTTTGTATTATCTGAGTATTTTACTACGTGCATTTGTATTATTTAGCAGTAGCGGAGGGTGCTGGGTGTTTTCCCCCCAAACACTGACAACTCCGAAGTCATTACATCCAGGATTCCATTTCCCCCATGGCGAGAAAAGGTTGCTATCTGTCACACACACTTAAGCGCCTGGCATTTTTCTCATTTTCTGATAGGCGCTGCGTGCCCCCCCCCCTCCCCCTATTCCCCACCCCTACCTAACAGAGAAAAGCTGCTGGCTGACAGCTCCCAGCTGCACGGAGAGATAGCTGAGAATTTCCAATAGGGAAGTGTCACGCTTTGCCAGCTCGGGGGAAGACAGAATAATTGGCTGGAATCACAGACCTGCGTGATGGTGGGAGAGAAGTCAGAGCTGGCGGGGGGTCCTCCAGGGGTGGCCTGGACATCTCCCACAATGCCAGACTAGAGGCTTGCTGGGTCCAGAGAGCCTCAGGCCCTTCAGCGGCCCCTCTCACCCCAGGAGCCCCATGGTGTGCCTGCTGCCCTGTGGGAGTCTCTGCAGTGCACCCCGGACCACCAAACCCTTCTCCCCAAGGTCAAGTGGTTGGGTTGGGGGGTGTTCAGGAGGAAGAGCCCATCCCTGGCACTCAATTCCGACGTGGAGGGAAGGGTGGGTGGGCCAGAAAAGACCCCCTGTCATCCTCACTGAAAAGGGAGCCCGGAGACCTGGGGGAGGACGCTCACCCTATCCTGACTCCCCAGCTCTGCGCAGGCCTCGGGGAGAATGGAAATGCCAGGTGGAGACAGTCTACTCTGACTCAGACTTGGCTCTCAAGGACAGAGACAAGGGCAAGCTTGGATCTTGGAGGACCAGGGGGGAGGATCTCAGAGAGGAGCCCCTGACAATGAGGCATGGTGGGGGGGGAAGGGGCCTTGCTTGTTTCATCCCTCCTGATCACTGCCAGCACCCACACACGGCTCTGAAAGGAGCCCCCAGCTCAGGGCCCCTGGGGCCCATCCTTCTCCTCCAGCCCCAGGTCCAGCTGCTCTGCTTCTGGCTGCTGGTCATAAGACGTCGGGCAATGCTGTCCAACAGAAACATAGTTGCCAGCACACACATAATTCGGATTTTTCCAGTAGTCAACATTTTTTTTAATCCTCACCTGAGGATGTTTATTGACTTTAGAGAGAGAGGAAGAGAGAGGGAGAGAAACAGTGAGGTGAAAAACATCAATTAGTCACCTCCAGTACATGCCCCAGCTGGGGATCAAATCCACAACCCAGGTATGTGCCCTGACCGGGGATCGAACCCACAACCTTTTGGAGTACGATGCTCCAACCAGCTGAACCACTTGGCCAGGGCTAGTGGTCACATTTTAAAAAGTGAAAAAGAAACAGGTAAAATTCAACTTAGGCAGATGTTTTGCTTAACCCGGCCCATCCAGAATATTATCATTTCAACATGTAATCAATACAAAAACTAATGAGATCTTGTACCGTCTCTTTTGTACTAAATCTTCAAAACCCCTTGTCGAGGTCACTCTGTCCACCCCTCAGTTTGGAGGAGCCCCGTTCCTGGTGCTCAGCAGCCGCCCGCCCTGGCCCAGAGTTGCGTACTGGGCCCACAGCGCGAGGCTTCCCCTGCGCCCTGCTGCTCCCCGCTCCCCAAGGGGGCGGCCGTTTGACTTCCCGGGAGGCTCCAGTTCCAGACCCCTTGGCCTTTCCCAGACCCAGGAGCAGACTGGCCCCCGGGGCCGGGTGCCCAGCCCTCTTTCCCTTGTTTACCGAGGGAGGCCTGTGGGGCTTCAGAGAGCCCTGGGCCGGGCAACAGAAGGCTCTGCCACTCAGCCTGCTTGCTGTGTGACCTGGAGCAAGTCCCCGCCCCTCTCTGGGCCCTAGTCTCATTCTCTGTCAGGGGACAGGTTCCCGTTTCTGACTTCCAAACAGGGAGAGGTGATTATCGAAAGAAGCCTCAGACAGAAGCGCCTGGTATACATTAGAGGAGGGAGTTCCTGCTCCGTTTGAAGAGGGTGAGCGGCCTGGGCCCCGCCTCCTCCCGCGCCCTCCCCCGCAGCTCCGGAGAGCTCGGTGGAAAACCCCGCCCCCAGCGTCGGTGCCCAGCCCACGGAGTCACACATCCTCGTAGGACCACGGAAAACTGCACTGGAAGTTGCTTATGGATCCCTATATATAAGAGTATAAAAATACATATGTGTTAAAGCAGTAGCTTCAAGTTAGTAGCCTCCTCTGAAAGGGGAGGAAGGAGACGGGTTAGGTGTGGAATTTTTGGTTCCCTTACTGACATTTAACTTTTTGACCGAAGGAGACCTAAAGAAAATATAGCAAAATGCTAACATTTGTTCAAGCTTAGTGGTGGGCATGTAGCTCCCTGAGATATTACTCCGGACTTCTCTGTATGTTTGAGCTATTTTTTAAGCTTTATTTATTTTTTTTTTCAGAGAGAGGGGGAGGGAGGAAGAAAGAGAGGAAGAGAAACATCAGTAGTTGCTCCCCAACCAGGGATGAACCCCGAAACCCAGGCTTGTGTCCTGTCAGAGTCGAACTGGTGACCTTTCCGTTTGCAGGACAACACAATGCCCAGCCAACTGAGCCGCACTAGCCAGGGCTGTTTGCACTATTCTATAACTTACATTTATTTGAAACTAAGCCCTGGCTGGCGTAGCTCAGTGGATTGAGCTCGGGCTGTGAACCAAAGTGTCGCAGGTTCGATTCCCAGCCAGGGCACATGCCTGGGTTGCAGGCCACGGCCCCCAGCAACTGCACATTGATGTTTCTCTCTCTCTCTCTTTCTCCCTCCCTTCCCTCTCTAAAAATAAATAAATAAAATCTTAAAAAGAAAAGCTTAAGAATTCATAGTCTTCTTTCTAAAATTTTTTTATTTAAAACTTTAAGAAGGGTAAAAGTATATCATCTGATGTCACTTTAGACATAGAATTGTTAGGGGGGAGTAAAATAAAACGTAAGCTCCTCTCTCCGCCCTCCCCCATCCGCCCCATAATCCGGAAGACCCTTCCCACTCTGCTAGTCCAGGAGTCCGAGTGCTGACCTGACCAGGGGTGGAGGGTCCTGGGGAGAAGGAGCAGAGCCAGCCAGGTATCCAATAAGTGTTCAGTAGCATCGATTGTGCCTATGGAGTATCAGATGTGGGGGCCCTGAGGGGAGGACTCCAGAGGGGAGACCTCACCTTGGTGCTGGCGGTGGGGGGGGCCGAGGCCGGAGACTGGGAACTGCCCCCTCCCTGGTTCCCCTGTCCCCCCAGTCTGTAGACTTTGGGGATCCTCCCTTCAGTTCTTACCAGAGCTCCCAGCCCAGCCTGCCTCTCCTGTGCCCTGCGGGTGGCCCTGAACTGTCTGGCCAAGCCTGGGGGGCACTGCTTACTCACCCCTTAGAATGCGTGTTTCCACCCAAAGGCCCCATCGCTGGCCACTCCCCCCTTGTCCATTCATGACCCCCAAGCTTGGAAAGGTTAGAGGGCTTGCCAAGGTCACCGTGCTGGGCTGGGCATGGCGGCAGGTGGAGGGCTGTGGAAGGGCAGCCGCAGACCAGGTGCAGTGGGGCCACTTCCAGTGGCAAACAGGCCCTGCTGGTTTGCCGCTTGTGCAGTTTGCCCCTGTTTCCCACGGGCTGGCTCCCTGGGAACTTGCCTTTGGCCGTGTGTGAAAAGTGACAGGGAAGGGGCCACCAGCTCAGGCGACCAGCCGGTGTGAGACTCCGCTGGCTTGGGGTGCCGGACTGTGAGGGAAGCTTCTTTCTTTTTTATTCTGTCTTTTTGTTTCCCCCTGCATCTCTCCCTTTCTGACAGCTTCTAGGCAGATGAGTAAGGGCGAGGGGGTGGAGATGGTAATAACAGAGTTTCACAGCCATCAAGGGCCTTTCATTGGGATGTTGCTTAACCGAAAGCCTCTGCACCCATTTTACAGGACAAGCCACGGAGGCCAAGAGGAGTGCGACCTCCCTGTGAGTCACTGGCCTTCCTGGCCTAACACAGGCCTGGCTCCATGTGACTGAGCCAGAAAGGCAGAGCAGGCCGGGCGGGGGGGCGGGGGGCACGGGGAGGCTTCGCCTCCCGATCTCTGGTATTTCCAGCCGAGTCAGGCGTCCTTGTCAGCCTTCGACCCGCTCCGTGGTGTGCTCGGGGGTGGGGGCCCCTCTCCTCCCTGCGTTCAGCACTTTGCCCCGTGACAGAGCTGGGCACGTGGGGTCTCATCTGCCCCCCACAACAGCCTTCTTTGTAAGCAGGGCCAGTTTCACAGACGAGGCAACTGAGTCAGCGAGATCAGGCCCTCATTGAAAGTGTCGCAGGTCAGCCCGAGGGAGGCCAGGCCTCTGGACGCCGGCCCAGACGCAGGCTCGTCTGAGGCTTCCGAGCTTGCGACAGACCTGCTCAAACGTCCTGGGAGGGGACCTCGGGAGGCCGTGGTTCTGGGCTGAGCGCAGGACTGCTGAGGGCTGAGGACCCACAGGGGTTTGTCTTGGAGTGGACAGGCGCCTGGAGAGGGAGGACCCAGGACCCCTCAGCGGAGAGCATGGTGTCCTCACCCTCAGCAGCTGGCTCCTGCTCCACCAGGGCCACTGGACGCCCTGCCGGAGCCAGAGGTGCTCGAAGGAGGAATTTGCACCGTCAGTGGGCGGCCGGAGCCAGGGTCACGGGGAGAGAGGGCCAAGGACAGCAGCCCTTGGCAGCCTGCAGCTGGGGCGCTCCCCACCCTGAGGCTGACTTCTTTTTTTGCAAAACCATCGTGGAAACCGGTGCCCGGGAAAGGTGAGCATGCTCAAGCCAGAGCCAAGAACTGAGCCCCCAGAGTGTTGAAAGGCCTGGGCCAGCTGGGGCGATCCTTCAGCCAGCTCTGGGAGCCTCATGAAGACGGAGTAGGTGGCCAGTGAGCTCTGCTCTGCCCCAGGGTGTTCTGGGAAAGGGACGCTAGGCCTCAGGCCCTGACACTGGGGTCCTCCCTCCTGTGGGGAGGAGCCCAAAGGAAAGGCCATCACCCCGTGAGGAAGGAGAGGTCCTCCTGCCCGGTGCTCCCAACCTTTGACCGATTCCTCCCTCCCTGAGGGACAGCCAGACTGGGAAAGCTGTCCCAGGGTCCCAAGTCCCACCACTACCCTCGGACAGGCTCAGGCAACTGCCGAAGAAACTGGGGTGCTCTCCTGCGGGAGAGGGTGTGTCTTGGGTGGGCACCACGCTCTGCTCCGGGGGCCTTGGGCTTCTGCCTCAGAAGGGGTGTTCCTTCTCCCCATACCTGCCAGCCCTCCTCGTCCCACAGGCCTGCCTCCTCAAGGGCACCCTGGTGGGTGACTCCGCCACCCCCAGGACCCGGGACTGCAGCTACTCTCACAGAACCGGTTTGCAGACAAACAGTGGTGGGTTGCAGTCCAACTGAACAGAAGGCTATGGCCTGGTGAACACAAGTCAGTTCAAGGCCACTGAGGGCGAAGTGTCTGTGGGGAACCCCGGGCTGGCCAGGGCTTGTATGAGGTAAGCTCCTCCCCCTCCTCCCCGGGGGCTGCAGGGACGGAGGGGCCTCGCACAGGAACTCAGAGAGTTTCCTTTTCTTCCTGAGCTCCTAGCAAGGCTGCTGGGCAGCACAGCCCTCCCCTGCCCAGGAGCAGGCCCCGGCCCTCCCCCATCCCCAGAGGAGGAGGGGGAGGAGAGACAGAAGAGGGGCTGCAGCCTCCCCAACGTGAGGGCAGGGCGGCACACTGAGGTCCGAATGGCTGTCTAGAACTTACAGGAGCCTCCTGAGAGGTTGACGTGGGACCCAGTCATGGTGGGGAGCCTGCCCTCCCCCAAAGGGAGCGGAGGGCCCTCAGAGGTCTCCTGGGCTAGAGGGAGGCCTGGGTGTGAGGATCTGGGTGAAAGCTGAGCGCAGTCTGGCGGAACGGGGGCCAGAGCGTAGGCTGGGCCCCTGTGGGTAGAAGAGGCACTAGCAGTTCCTTCGGAGGTCGGGGAACTCCAACAGGCTGGAGGGGGAAGAGCTGAGTGGGTGGAGAGATGTGCTGGATGGGCAGCCAGCTCTGAGGGGCCTGAGTCCTCTTAGAATTGCCCTTGGCCATGGCTGAGGCCTGGGGAGGCCCGCAGCATGTTTGCTGGGGTGGGCTGGGGACACTGCTGGAGACCAGAACAAGCCCCTTAGCCGGAGCCGAAGGAAATGGCTGAGGGAACCTTCTGTACATGCCGCGCCGCCCCCTGAGAAGAGCCTCCAGGAAGGAGGCAGCAAAGAGGAAGCTGGCGTGGTCTTTCTCAGCCGCCTCCCCCCACCCCCGCAACCCAGCACACCTGGGTGGACTCCAGCCTAAGCTCCACTGATCTCAGAAGGCCGCACCCTCTCCCACCTTGTGCTTCCGATGGTTAGCACCCTGCAGCAGTTAGAGTGACTCCCACTGTGTGAAGGACAGAGGTGGCTCCACCCCAGGGCTCCCCACTGGCCATAGGGGACCCTTGTCAACATCCCAGCTCCGTCGTCGTAACGCAGGATATGACTGGGCCAGTCGCACCGGCTCCCTGGGCCCCCGAATCCTCATCAGCAAACCCAGGGCATGAAGCCAGAGCCCCCCTGAGCCACTACCGGGGCCCTACAGTTGCCCCCATTCTGCAATCCTCCTCACCGGGTGGCGTCGCCTCACTCTGCCCTCACCCAGGGGGGCAGATGGACAACTGTGCCCTCTCCTCCCCAATTCCCAGCTCCTCTCCTGGATCCCACACCAAGGGGTCCCGGCAGTCAGGGGGCTCCCCTGGAAGCAACCTGAAGTTGTCACTCACCTTTGGAATGGGTCTTTACAATTTACCTTGCACTTGCCTACATCTGTGACTTTGTTTCACCCTCTCTGCAAGGCAAGTATCGTTAGCTCTACTTTATAGACGAACAGTCTCAGGCCCCATTGCTTGCTTAAAGCCACCTGGCGAGTCAGGGGCAGGGCTGGGTTTTGAACCCCGATTTGCATGGGGCTTGTGACTGGGGGAGGCCACCCTGGGCATCAAGCAGAGCCCCTGGGTCACCCTCCTCCTGAGGCTGCAGCGGGAACACCCAGGCACCTCCATTCAGGGCTTGGCTCTGCAGAGCCCCAGCCTAGTGATGTCAGCATTGCCATGGAAACCCCTTCCCAGCGTAGGCAGGACCAGCCTCCCCTTGCAGTTTCCCTTTGTGTGGACTTTGCAATGTGTTGCCAAGGCAGTGGGGCCTGCTGGGCGGGTTGGCAAGGGGTGGGGAAGGCAGACCAAAGCCCACACCGCATCCCAGCAACCAGCAGCTCACAACAAGGCCCTGGCGTGCTCTGGGGAGGGAGGGGCCCGGGCCAGGTCTCCTGAGCTGGAGGCCAAGGAAGGCCTTGAGGTTGGGGAGGCCCTGCACTCCTGCTCAGCACCCCTGCCTGAAAACAACCCTTTAACCTTCTCAGTTCTGTGTTGGGGTTCTACCACCTCTAAAACATCTGGGTCTTGTAAAAAGGCAAATGTAGGCCCATCCCAGACCTGCCTGGAAGGGGCTGAGGGAGAGCTGTGGCTTAGCCACGTCTCCAGGGCAGCTCAGGTGTGCAGTCAATTCTAGGAACCATCCTGGGG
The DNA here is from genome assembly GCF_004126475.2 of Phyllostomus discolor. Classification (NCBI taxonomy): domain Eukaryota; kingdom Metazoa; phylum Chordata; class Mammalia; order Chiroptera; family Phyllostomidae; genus Phyllostomus; species Phyllostomus discolor. The sequence goes on along the minus strand of NC_040910.2, from coordinate 100,941,358 downwards.
GTGGCAGCGGGGGCGGGGGGCATGAGGTTTATTGAACACCTAGAGATGTCAGGCCCCTCTGCCTAATTTATCTTGCGACCCCGAGCGGGGATGGTGAGCAGAGGAAACCTGTTTGGGTTTGTTGTTTTATCCCCATTTCACGGTGGAAGACACGAAAACTCGGCGAGGCTAAATCTGTGCTTGTTCGCAGTCAGCCAGGTGGACGTGGCAGTCTGGATCCAAACCCAGGGTCCGGGGCCCTTCCCTGGGGCCTCCTATTGGCGGTGGCCGGCGGCACTGGCCGGCAGCCTGGCCTCACCGGCTTCCTCCTCCTGCTGGTTTTCCGGGAAGAATCCTGAAGCACCTTTGTGGAGTGGGCCGGCTCTGTCCGAAGCCCCCCACTAGCTCCCGGATCTCAGGGGAGGGAGCCAAGGCAGACCCACAGGCCAGGCCCCTCCCACAGGCAGGGTGAGCCCTGCCTAGTGAGGAAAACCATGCCCTTCCCCCACTGGGCCCTCCTGCCCACCCTCCCCTGTGCACTGCCTGCCCCCGCCTCCATGCGCTCTTGAAGGGTTCCTGATGTCCCTGGTCCCTCCCCCTGCCAGGGTGGGGTGGCTGCTGACCCACTCCACAGAGATGTCCTCCATCTCCTCGGAAGCCTCCAGGAAGAGAAACTCCGTGACCTTTGCTGGCGTCTCAGAGCCTCTGTTCTTCCAGCTGACAGCTTCCCGGTGTCCAACCTCCACCCCTCCTGCTGCCTTTGAAGACTGGTTCCTTCAGCTCCAGCCCCTCTGCAACCTCTGGGCGTGCTCAAGGTGGGGAGCTCCCCCGCTTTCATCTGGGGTTCTGTTCTGCCTGGAGCTCCAGGAGGAGACTGAGAGCCCAGCGGGCACCACAGTCCCAGGGGCTGAAGCTCGACTTCTGCACCTGCATCGCCTGCCTATTCAAAGTCAAGGTCAACAAACACCAGTGACGTCGGATATGAGCTGAACGCACGCCAGGGATTCCAGGAACTGGACAGCGAATGGCGACGGGACTTCTCAGTCCCCGGCTGCATGCGCCTGAAGCCAGCCAGGGCTCCAGCCCCAACCATTCCTGGGCTCTGCCTGCCATTCTTTCATGGAACAAGTATTTCCTGAAGTCTGTGCTACACACTGGAAAAGATTAAAGAAAAAAAAGCTCTCCAAACAAGCCAAAAAAGATGGAGAGGGATAAAAAAAGAACACAAGCTACCTGAGAGAAGAATAAAATCTAGGTGTAATTCGCATCCAACATCACTTTGCGAGACTAAGAAAGTACACCCCCCCTAACTAACAGTGGTCCTCGCTAGCTGGTGGCATCGTGGGTGACTTTTAAATACCTTTGCCGTATTTTCGGTACCTTCTCCTCTGTGAGATACAGTTTTGTAAGCAGGGGAGTCCCAATAAACATGCGTGTTTCTTGGGAGCTTCTTAAGAGGCACCCCATGGAGAGGCGCTGGGCCTGGAGGACGGCCAGTCCAGTCCACTCGTCTGTCCCTTCTCCCGCCTGGGGCATGCCCAGACAAGTCCACCCAGGCCTCCAGCCCCACCTCTGTCGCCGAGTGACACTCTGGGCTCAGAGCCCTGGCCAAGGGGCCCTTGGGGACTTTGACCCCAGCCCCAGAGTGCAAAACAGCCCAGGCACCAGAGGGCAATGAGTGGGCAACTCCCACCACAGGCCGCCAACCTCCTCCCTGGCCCGGCCAGCCCTGGGGGAGCAGAGGGGAGACATGGGGGTACAGCTTCCCTAAAGAGGAGGAGCACTGCTGTGACCTGGCCCCTCCCAGCCTCAGTTTAGTCACCTGTCAATGGGGACAATAACACTGCTTGCACGGGCTGTCGGGGGGAATTGAGACGACGGGTCCCTGGACCCCTAGAGGGCACCTGGCACAAAGCAGCTACTCAGCAAACACTGCTGAGCCCGTGGGTGAAGGCACAAGCTGGCTCCTCTCCCTTTGGGGGTTGGAAACGCTCCCCACTCTGACTTTGGAGGTGTAAAACGTCCTCATCTTTATGAGCTGGGTGAGACGCTTCCTCTGGTCCCTAGATTCTCCAGCGCAGGCTGCAGCGGGAAGCCCAGGGCCGGAGCCAGCACTGCCCGGCTGTCTGCAGCTCCTCCCCGCACCCTGGGGCCCCGGCAGCCCCTGCCGAGGCTGCCACGTCCACTCCCACCACGTCCACTCCCACCACACCCTGAACAGTAGCCACAGGAATGAAGAGGATTATGGATGGCTGTTCTGTGGGAAGTTCAAACATTTCAAAAGCCCTGGGAAGGCCGAGACGATCTGTGGGCTCTCACATATGTTCTAAATCTTAGTGTTGATCTGACTAAAATAACACCTTTGCATTTTATCAGGCCTCTTCTGGAAACGGTTTCCTACACAAGGGAAGACCTCAGTGGGGAGAGTCTCGGGCCACTGGGTTGCCCCTGGGTTGCACCAGCGTGTCCTGCTCGGACTGCACTTTTCAGGCACCCGTGAATTCGAGACTTTGGCAACAGTAAGGCACTGAGTTTGTGCCAGCAAATAAGGTGAGGCCTCTCTGGAAGCAGGAGGCGTCAGCTGTGCCCCGAGTGGCAGAGAGAGGGTCCGCCGGGGCTGTGGGCTGGGGATTCTGGGTGGGGTGCCAGAAACACCCTCTTCCCAGTCTAAGTGGATTAGGATTTCCATCCGCTCGTCCCGTCAGCAGCCCCTGCATTTCATTCTCTCACCAACCGCGAACCAGGTCAGGCAGAGCCGGCTGTGATTGCCGTTGCAAGCGGAGAAGCTGAGGCCCAGAGAGGCTTATCGGCGGTGGCGCGGGACTGAATGCCCGTCCTAAGAGGTGGGACTGAGTTGCAGCAGATTCCCTGGGGGCCAGGTCTTATCACACCTCCCCCAGGAGACTTTGTGGCTACCGTGGCTAGTGGGATTACTTTCCCACTTGGTAAATTTTATTTTGTAATCATTACACAAACCCCACGTTCATCCCCAAGGCAAGAACTCCGAAAGCCCCGAGTACAGCCTGTAACCCACAAGTACACTCTGTTGTATTTCTTCATGATTCCTCCCAGTCGTTGTTCACAGGAAAATTCTATGTCGTTGCCTCTGAGGCGAGTACACATTTTTCACATTCCTAAAATGCAATCCATTTTGCCCTGGCTGGTGTGGCTCAGCTGGTTGGAGCATGGAAACGTCATCTCACAGCTAAGAGGGTGTGGGTTCGATTCCCGGTCAGGACATATACCTAGGCTTCAGGTTCGATCCCTGGGCTGGGCGCATATGGGAGGCAACCAACCGATGTTTCTCTCTGTTCCTTCCTCTCTTTCTCGAAAGCAATGAGAGAATGTCCTGGGGTTAGGATTTAAAAAATAAATACAATACAATACAATACAATACAATAAAATACATTTTATAATTGATGTATGCCCATAATGTGCCTGTATTTTTTTGCTTACCACCCTCCCCCCCCAAAAAAATAAACTCTTGGTAAGTCTCTTGTGTCATAGAATCAAGGAAATAGAACAGGTCGTTTTGCAGAGCTGTAATAAAACCATCCACGTGATTTGCCTCCCACTCCATACACTCCCCTTTAGATGCCTCAGCAGAGGTTTTAAAGGAAGGACAACCGGACCTGACTGGATGAGACCCAGCATTTCATAATCCCTGGCCAGCTGGCCGCCCCCACGCAGGGCACTTGGGCTATGCAACTCATTTCAATACAAATCAAAACAGCAGGAGGACATATGTAAGCCACTGCTCTATAAATTCCAGAGGAAAAAGGGAAGGGAAGAAGCTTCCGCTTAGTGAACACCTACTGGGTGCCAGCCTTGCACTTAGTGAACACCTACTGGGTGCCAGCCTTGCGCTGGGGAACGAGGAGGGCTTCAGGCCCCTGATGGTAAAGAAGGGGTTGTTGAGCAAGTCCTCGGTTGGACTGGGGATGGTTTCTGATTGAATAAGAGAGCGGAGCCCAACCTGTAGCGTTCCCTGAACCTGGAAGATTAATCAACCAGAGTAAGATTTTTTTTTTTTCAAAAATTGTCTTGAGAGAAAATATGTCTTGTTAAGCTGGTTGTTTTCAGATGTGTCAAATTACTGACGAGCACCACCTGTGCCTCACAACGCCTTGGTCTGAAATGATGAGCCTCCAAAGTTTATCCAGAATGAGAATCGCCCGGAGGGTTGGTCGAACCACAGATTGCTGGGTTCCCGCCTCCCCCCCCTCCCCCTCCCGAGGTGCTGATTCAGCTGGTCAAGGGTGGTGCCTGAGATTTGCATTTCTAACGAGCTACCCCAGGTGTGGACGCTGCTGGTGCCAGTGAGGATTACCCGAGGAGCTTTTTTAAATGCTGGTGCTCGGGCCCTCCCCCAGGATTTCATCCCCCAGGTTACAGCCCGGTTACCAGGATTGTCAAAGCTCCCAGGGGGGCTCGAGGGTCCTGCCCACACCGAGAGCCACTGGCGTTCATGGGAAGAGCCCACAGACACGATGACGGCTCCTGGGGTCAGACGGGTTCCTTGGGTTTCACGGACCACCTCCTCAGGCTCCCCAGACAGGGGCCTGCAGGCAGTGGGTCTCTGAGGGTCGGAGGGAACCTGCCCTGTGCAAGCCGTTCCTCCACGCCTGCATCTTTGAAGCCGAGCAAACTGTTTGCTGATGTTGATGTTTCTTGGATCTGAACCCAGCTGGGTCCCTAGACTTCTGTGCTCTCCTCCTCGCCTTTTCTCGTGGCCCACCTGTTGGGACACATTCCAGGAACTTTGAGCAAGGCTCCTCGGGCCTTTGCCACACTTGGCTGCCACCCCCCGCCCCACCCAGCCAATTGGAGCAGTGGAGCCAGCCTCCAGGGCCCACACCACCTCCCTCACTGCCTCATCCAACCTCAGGGACTGAGTGAGGACCTGGCACACACGCATGCATCCATGCATGCACGCATGCATTCATTCGTCTGACACATTTCACGGAGTATCTGTGGTTACCGCACCTCCTCCCCAGGTTTTAGATTAAACATCGAATGAGCTGCTGGACGTCTCCACACGGACCTGCCACAATGTGCAGGAAGGCCAAATCATACCCACTCGTTCTCCAAGGCTCTCTGAGCTGCTGCCACCACCTCCCTGCCACCCCCGATAGACACTGGGGCTGCTCCTGACATTCCAAGCCAGGCACCCGGGCCTGACCACTTATTTCCTAAATGTTTCTCACATCTCAGCCCTCCCATCCTTTTTTGAGATCCCCCTACTTTTCCTTCCCAGGTTTCTGCATCCTCCCTGATCTGTCTGGCTCCCTTCTCCCCCTCCTCTTCCCCCTCCTCCCGGCTGCTGTCCCTGGAGGCTCCACTGCCCGCCTCCACCTTCAGTGGCTCCCAGTTGCTCTCCTGTCCTTCAAGCCTCCGTGAACAGGGGTCTCTGTCACCTGCCCAGCCTCATCTCCTTCCCTCTGTCTCCTGCTTCCAAAGGAGACCCCTGGATGACATCATTCTGTTTCTCACCTCTGGGGCTTACTGGCACTACTCTTCTGCCAGGACCACCTTTCCTCCACACCTCGTCTCTTACCTGGGCAGCCCTTACTCACCTTCCAAAGCCAGTTCAATGTCACCTCCTCCAGGAAATCTTTTCAGACCCCACCCAGACCAGATTACAGACTCCAGCTCTGCTCCTACATTACGGGGGCATGACTCCAAGGTTGTGCTTACCACATTATATTATAATTATCTGCTTGTGTGTCCAGCTTCGCCATTAAGTTGTTAGTTTATTGGGGGCAGAGACCGTGCTTATTCATCATTCTGCTCCTCCGTGTGTGATGCCTGGCTCAGACTAACCCCTTTTTCAGACACGATTGCTTCCTAACAAATCACCCTGCAATTTAGAGGCTTAAACTTGCTATTCTATTTTGCTCATGGTTTTGTGGGTCTGGACTTTGCGAAGGCCCCGGGCAGGGAGGGGTCTGCCAGGGGCAGGGCTGCAGTCCTCTGACAGCTGTCTGAGCTGTGTCCACGCGGTGGCCCATGGACGTGGCTGCCGTGGGTGCTGGCGCTTGGCTGGAGGCCTGCCTGGTCTTCTGAGTCAAGTGCTACACGTTGGCCTCTCCAGCTGGGCAGCTTCAGGGTGGTCAGACTCCTTCCGCAGCCTGGCTTCCCCCGCAGCAAGCGCCCAAACGGAGCCAGAAGAAAGTTGCCCAGCCTTTTCTGACCCAGCCTTGGAAGTCAGGCAGCGACACTTCCACCGCGTGCCACGGGTCACGGCTGTGTCCTTCAAGGGCAGGGGACAGAGGCCCCACTCTTCAGCGGGAAGAATGTTGAAGAATTTGCAGACACGCGTTAAATCCACCACAGCCCTCAACACGTTTGTGGGATGGACGGATGCCAAATTGCCCCCCACCTACTCTGCCCCACGAGTAGCTGGCTCTTTCCTTCCCGCCCCTCTCTCCTGCGCCACTGTGATGCCACCAGCGCAACCGAGAACTGGTGGGCCCAGCGGCCTGGTGGTGAAAGAACCACAGGCTACCCACCCACACAGCTCCTGCCCCCGCTGCCTGCTGCCAGCTGGTATGGAAGTTTGGGGCCCATGTCTCTCTGGTCCTGGGCTTCAGTGCCCCACTCAGGTAACAAGGTGTTGGGACACAGATGCTTTAAGACCCTCCCTGCTGCAACCTTGGGCCTGCCCCTCTCGAACTGGCTTTCCCCGCAGGCTGCTAGAGGCGGGGTCCAGCCTCCACCTCCGAGTCTGCCCCCAGCCTCCACCTCCGAGTCTGCCCACAGCCTCCCTGCCTCTGCGGTTTGTTTCCTAATGACACAAGTACCTTCTGGTGTGAGAAGCTCAAATGGAGCAGGAGTGTACGGAGCAGATGTGAGTTTCCCTGGACCTTCCTTTGCTCTCTGCCTCCCTCCAAAGGGGACCGTCCCCATGTGGCAGTGACCGCCCGTGGCTCCTTTAAAAGCATCTACTACTATTGCCTACATTACAGATGCGGAAAGAGAGAGCCTGGCTGGGCATCTGTGGTTTGTTTTTACTTTTAACATAAATGAGGCTACACTCTTCGTGTTGTTCTGTATCTTGCCCTTTTCACTTAATTCTGTGTCCGGGTTATCTTTTCACGTCTGAACGGAGGGCTCACCCCATTCGGCCGGCCCTGCCGCCGAATATCTCCGAGCACGCGCTGCGTCCTTCCCCTGCCCCTTCTCCTCCAAGTCAAACACTCTGGCGGTCGCCGGCTTTGCGGTGTGCCGCACCATCCCGCAAAGGCCATCCGGGCTGTGTTCGATGCTCCCCAGGCCTACAGGGCTGCGGCATACGCCCGATCTGCTCAATGGCATGGACAGACAGCCTCTTTCCGCTCAAACCGAGTTCAAATCCTGAGTGCAAGTTCTGAGCTGAGTGGCCTGCGACGGCTGGAGCTTGGGTGCTCAGCAAGCTAACAATAGCGCCCCCCGACCCCCGGGGAGGCTGGTGTGGGGCAGGGAGGGGGGGTCCGCCCACAGCCCCGCAGGCGGCGCAAAGGCAGAGGCCTGGATCCGCTCGCTGCGCCCCGGACGGGAGTCGGTTATGTAACTGGGCCGCTAATGCAGCTTTCCTCGTCGATGGAACCCAAATTAAAAGAGGAAATTATTCTCCTGATGCTCAACTCGCCTAATCCCCATCTGTCTCTTCCTCGGTCCCCCGCGCTCGCATCCAAAGGTCTTGAACGCGCTCCAGAGTTCTAATTTAGTTTGCTTATGCAACCAAAAATATTATGGCCGCGGCGACTGGAGGTGATTAAGTCTATATTCAGGGCTCCAGGCACAAGAAATAAAAACGGCAGCGCCAGGGTCTCGCGCCTTTTTTTATTTATTTAATTTCTTTTCTGTTTTCTTTCTTCTTCTTCTTCTTTTTTTTTTTTTAGTTCCCCGGGAGCGGGGACAGCTCTGCAGCCACTCCGCCGGGCTGCACGCAGGTGGGAGGGGCCGGGTCCCACCGCCCTGAGCCCCGACTGCCAACAGCGCCCCCAGGAGCAGGAACGCAGCGCCACAGACGCAGGCGATGCTGTGGAGGCAGCCGCAGGGGTCCTCCCAGAACCTCAGCCTCCTCCCTGGTCTTGATTCTCACGCTCTGATTCCTGTGTGCCAGGCGCAGGAGCCCATCTTTCCGCCGGTGCCCCCACCCACAGATACGGGGGAAGGTGTCTGTGGCACCACTAAGATTTTTCTGGGATGGCGAGAAACGGGAAACAGCACATCGACCAGTGGGGAGTTGTCAAACACAGGAGGGGAACCTTGACGCTCCAGGATATTGTGTAGCTGATAAAAGAAGTAATGGGGCAGACGAAGTTGTATCGATGCAGATCCAAGTCAATTAAATCTTAAAGAAAGCAGGTCACAGAAAAATACAGAGTATGGTTCTACGTGTGTTTTTAAAAATCCACCAGCGAGAGAATGGGCAGGTGCATTGAACTGTTAACATGGCTGCCTCTGGCATGGAGAGAAAGAGGCTTCTGGGTTTTCCTCCACTTCCATAGTGTGACTGGTACAAACGGTTGCAGAATTTTAAATATTTGCTTTCAACGTTGCCAGAAGCCTCCCTGACATGAATTCTCTGGAGGCAATCAGAAATGAGACTAGCTGGAAGGCAACTTCTGCTCTCCCTCCCCGCTACCCCACGCTCTCCACCCTGCCCCCCAGGCTTCAAGGTGCCCGACCACTGTGCTTAGATGGTCAGGCGCCTTGGGGCGAAGGAAGGGATGGGCTCCTGACCCGGCAGGGAGAAGGCCGAGGGGCTTCTCCTCTCCTCCCAGAGGGTCAGCTCCAGAGGCTGAGTCTCCCTTACACCCACCCCTGGCTCCCTCCGCCCCGAGGGCCAGGCCAGGGCCGGGTGGACGGAGGTGGCGCATTCCGGCCACGAGCTCCGGCAAGGCCTCAGCCACTCCTGCAGAAGTGTCCCCTGCAGGCAAGGCCAAGGCTCCCAGGAAGTGTTTCCGAGCCCGGTACCCACTCCTCCAGCAGGCCCAGGCTGTGTCCACACAGCGCCCACCAACCGGACACGTGGAAGTGTCCCCACGGTGGCCGGAGAAGAGGCAAGGAGGCTGCGCGCACACGGAGCGGCGAGGGCACTGCACGCCGCACGTGTCCCCAGGTGCGCACTGGCTCGGGGCCTGATTCAAATCAGCCTCCAGATGAGCCCAGGAAACCTCGGGTGGAACCGACCTGATCAGGCTCTGCACGTGGGGGATGCTCCAGGCCTTTACTACGCTCAGGTGCGCAGGGATTCTCCGCTCGGGAATACTGAACGTGGCTTTTACCAAAAATGCATGGCTCAGGGGCTCTCTCCAGCCAGGGCCTCCCTCAGGCCCGGGGACTCCACACCGATGCACCAGGGAGGGTGGGAGACAGGCACGGGGGCGGGGCGGTGCAGGGCTGTCCCAGGCAGTTTTGGGAAACTGAGGAGGAGGAGGAGAGTTAAGTAGAAGGAAGTATGAGAAAAGCAGGGTGACCTCGTCTGTGAGATGAAAAACCATCCTGCTCCTGAGGTGCGTGTGCCAGCGCACCTGGACACAACCAACGCCGATCTCTTTTCCCAGAGCCTGAGCCCTGGGCACGTGCACATATGTGCACACACCAAGGACACACACACAAGCTCACATCCGTGAGTACTCATGCAGAATGCACACCTGTGCACCTGTCCAAGCAGCCCCACAGCTCCTCACACGAGCACATCCGCTCACATGCACTCACACCAACCAACTCACATTCAAGTGGCTCACACGCACAAGAGCGCATGTCCATGCACACATCCTTGCACACGTCCAGGCACACGTCCGGGCACACAGCCACTCAAACCCATGTGCCCGGGCAATGCCACAGGGCTCGTCCACAAAAAGGCAAATACACGAAAGACACCAAAACACCAACAGAGGTGCACATGTGCACACACATTCACACTCACACAAGAGCACAGCATCCCCACACCAACATTCACTTGTGTATACACACGGGGGTATGAGTGCTGGTGAGTACAGATGCTGGCCGCTGCAACACACACAGGCATGCCACAGAGAACACGCCTGCACCCACACTCTCGTGCCCTCACACACTCAGTGGGGTGTGAGGCGATCAGAGGTTCCCGCTTCTTCCTGTGAGTGGGGCCGTGAGGGGGGCGTGCAGCGAGCATGCGGCTGAGAGGGACGCGGAAGGGCTCCCGAAGCACATTGTCAGCAAACGGTTCGCAGGAGGCCTGTGTCCTTCGAGTATTTTTATCTTTAGCACTCACATGTCTAGCAGAGTCTGGGTGGCTCTGAGTTGCTCCCAGAAAGGAGGAATGACAAGTGGCTGGATTTTAAAACAGATGGCCTCTGGGTGCAGAGGAAGGATGCCTCTTACTCCGCGCCCCCCACCCCAACACACACCACAGTGTCCCCTCTTCCAACAGACTGGGTTCCCCAGAAGCCTGGCCCAGCTGCCCCCTTCCCACCAGGAAAGTTGCCCAGCAGGACAGCTTCCCCAGCCCCCACCCTGTTGCTGGATAAGGGTCTGACTGCCCTGACCCAAGTCTATCCCCCCAGTGAGGAGCTCAGGTCCCCAGAGCACTTCCAGCCCTGACCCCCAGCCTGGGGTCTGGCTGTGGTCCCCCCAAACGTGTGCTGGGGTGGTGTTTTCCACTCTGCCTGAGCTGGCAGAAGGTCTGGACAAGGGCCCCCGCCCTCCGGCTGGTGGCAAACAAGCTGGTGGATTTCAAAAGCTATTTAATCCCTAGGTTCTGACGCACCCAGTTCACCAGCAAGCAGGATCCAGTGCCCGCAGATCTGATGTCAGAGGGCGGGCCTGGCATGGTGCCATCCTTCCTGCCCACGTGGCATGTGGCACAGCCGACGGAGACAGAGCCTTCACCTCTGGAGTCCCAACCGTTTGGTTCACGCTGGGCCCACAGACATCGGCACCTTCTTAAAAATGATGTCGTCAGAGAATCACGACATGGAAAAACAATTGGGAGGTCTCAGATGAAGATAGCAAATAGGTGAAACGGTATACGCCTTGTGTTTATTTTTAAAAATATCATAAATGCATTCAGGCGGAGGAGAAAAACGGGACAAACTAACAATGACTCTCTTTACACATGTATCATTCAACAAGTATTTATTGGGCGCCTACTGTTTGTCGGACCATTCCAGGCGCTGGAGGGGTACAGTGAAGAGGCAAGCTTTGCGCAGCGGCAGTATTGTAGCCAATGAGGCTCATCCCGAGGCGCAATTGCCGCCAATTGAAACAGTAAAGAGGCAACACCCTTGGGGTGGGGGGGGGGGGGGTCTCCCGTGCTGGCACAGTGCCAAGTTCAATGCAGAGTGTGCTGAACGGTGAGAAGCACAATGGAAAAAGGATTATGGGGGGCTGGAGGGGTTGTGATTTTTAGTAGGTTTTTTTGGAGCAGTCTTAGATTTACAGAAAAAAAGAAGATAATAGAGTTTCCCCTAACACAGTTTCTCCTGTTACTGACACCCTGTATTATAATGGCACATTTTTATGATTGATAAACCAATATTGATACATTGTTATTAACTAAAGCCTGTAGTTTGTTCAGATTCCCTTCGTTTACCCAATTTCTATTTTCTGTTCCAGAGTCCCGTCCTGGACACCACGGCCTGCTTAGCTCTTGTCTTCTCGGGCTCCGGCCTGCGACGGTTTCTCAGACTTGCTTTCGATGCCCTTGGCAGCCCTGAGGAGCCCTGGTCAGGTGCCGGGCACTGGAATGTGCCACATGGTGTTCTCATGATCAGACAGGGGCCATGGGCTTCCGGGAGCAAAATCACATTTGCATCATGTATCATATGTCAAGGGTACATACCATCGCCATGATGCATGCCTGCCTGTCGGTGTTGGCCTCCGTCACCTGGGTGCATTAGTGTCCGCCAGGTGTCCCCGCGGTAAAGTCAGTCCCTCCTGCCCCCTCTGCGCACTGCCCTCTCGGGGAGGAAGTCCCGGGGCAGCCCACACTTGAAGGGTGCGAGCTATGCCCCCCTGCCCTCTATCTAGGATGAAGTGTCTACACACATTATTTGGAATTCTTCTGCACAAAACAGTTGTCTCGCCCTGACTGGTGTGGCTCAGTGGGTTGGGTGTCATCCGGCAAGCCAAGGGGTCACCGGTTGGATGCCCCGTGGGGTACACATCTAGGTGGCAGGCCGGTCCTGGTTGGGGGCGTGTGAGGGGCGGCGATGGATCGATGTTTCTCTCTCCCATGTCCACATTCCTCCCCACTTTCTCCCTCCCTGCCCCCTCTCTGAAAATAAATAACAGCTTAACAAAAAACAAAAAGACTTGTCTTCTCCCCGTTTACTGATTTAGCCAATCACTGTTTTATCACAGATTCCTGGATCTTAATTTTACATTTGGGTTATAATCCAATGATACTTTGTTCCGTTGCTCAAATTGTTTCAGCTTTGGCTGTTGCGGGCTCTTTCGCTCGGCTCCAGGGCCCCTTTGACAAGCCCCACCCTCCAGGTTTTTTGTCCAATGAGTGAATGACCGTCTTTCGCCTCCGAGAGTCCCCCAGGACTGGCTCAGACCTTCTCAGGTCCGGCCGACTTGGCTCTCAGAAGTTTTTAGACCTGCGCGGGTGCTGCTGAAGATGGAAAGGAAACCCATCAGCACCCCACAGAACGGATCACAGCTTCCCCCAAACCTGCAGCTTCCCTCCGTGAGGCTGACCCTCATGTCTCCCGGAAGCCTCCTGCTCCCCATGCCCCAGAGCCGGCCAGGAGCAGCTCCCTCCAGGACACCTACGCATCTCCTCAGTCCCCCTTCTCCCATCCCACTGCCCCCTTCTTATCAGCGCAAGGTCCCCAAGATCTCTGGTCTTCACCCTTGTCTCCCCAGGAGCCGGTTTGCTCAGGGATCCAGAGGCCTTGCTGACAAGTACACCTGACCTCTTCTCCGCTTAACCCCTGTCTGTGGTCCTCAGGCCACAGCCCAAAGTCCAGACGGGCCCTGCTCCACCCCAGCAGCACCTCCCAGGTTTCCTTCCTCTGTGAGCTGCTCTCAGGGCAGCCCCAACACCCGCCCCTCCCATCTCTGGCTGCCCTCGGCACGATTACAGCTAATGGCACTGCTGCCATCCTGACCTCCCCTTCTGGGTCCCTGGGGTGTGGCCCGGCTGGCGGGAGGCCGAGGCCTCGGTCTTCAGTCCTGGGTACACGGCAAGGCTGCCGGGCTGTTTGGAGTTTATGAGAGTGGTTGCTGTGGGCGAGGGGTTGCCAAGGGAGGTCACAAAGGGTGCCCAGGCCCCTGGGTCTCTCCCCTGGCACTACTACCACTGCTGACTGGGCCCCACAACCTGGAAAGACTCCCTGACGGAGGACCCGGGTGTGGGTCCAGGGTCTGACGGGGAAGGGGCTCTCAGGACATGCCCGCTGACCCTTTGGTTGACTGGGTGACTCTAGGTGGTAACCCTGAGTGATTTTTTTTCTTTCTGTATTTTCCAATTCTTAAAAATATTGCACAGCCCTCATTTTTTTTTTAGAATGAAAAACAAAACTTCCCTTGCAAAATCATTCTTATTCAAATGTTGATTACAGAGAAATACTTCCTGGATCTTCCGAAGCTGACCAGACGTGCACCCCTGGCCGGCCAGCAGGAATGGGTCCCTATATTCACCGCGGACAGGAACCAGAACCTCCACGGTGGCGCCACGCAGGATGGCCAGGACCTGGAACCTTCCTCGGCGTCTGTCCACACTGGCATGTGGAAAGCGTTACGACAGAGCCACACGATGGCGAGCTACCAGCCATGAGGACAGCCGGCCCCTGTGCGAGTGACTCTCTCGAACATAATATTGAGCAAAAGAAAGCAGACACGCAGAAGAGCACACGGGGTGTGGCTGGAAGCAGCCGGCGGCAGGGGAGGGGCAGCCTACGAGGTCAGGGGTCAGGGGAGAGGTTAGCTCCGCGGTCCGAAGGGGAGGTGTCCACGGGCTCTCCGGGTGCCCGAGAGGGGCCCCGTTTCGACCTGGGTGCTGGCTCCGCGGGCCTGCCCCGCCTGTGCCAATCCATCCAGCTGCACTCTTTGATTTACACAGTTTTCTGTGTGCATATTTGACTCCAATAAAATAGTTAAGAGGGGGGAAAAAGCAAAATGGAGCAGGTCAAATCCACCTCTTTCTAACGCCCAAAGGAAGGTGGAACGCAGGTGTCTGGGGTGCCCAGCTACATCCCAAGCTGCTCAGCCTCTCAGTCCCCTGAGAGGGGGAGGGGATGGAAGGTGGGGCTGTCCGTACCTCATCTCCCCACCCCCACAGTAGGCAGGGGACGGGGGCACCTGCTTCTCCTCCACTGGCTGCAAGGGAAGCCCAGGGGCCTCCTCTGACCTTGCACCTCACCCCCAGAGGTCATGGCGCTGGGGCTCCAGGGGTTCAGGTTGCAGCAGAGCGGGACTGGGAGGGCAGTAATCCATCCTACCCTGGCCACTGAGGGGCGCGGCCCCAGCGCTGCCCTCCGCCTGCCGGCCCCAGCACAGCGAGGTTATTTATAACCCCGGGTCGCCTTACCTCCTGACCTTCAGCTGGGGCCCAGCGATCCGCTGCGATTAGCATCTCGCCACCCACAGCGAACAAACAGCTCTCTGTGTGCCCGCCCCGCTGGGCCCACTGTAGGGCCCTGCAGGAAGCAGGATGTTGACCCAGAGGCAGCACCCTGTGGCTCCCTCCGGTGGACCCGGCCACGTGTGAGTTGGGGCAGGTGGGTGCGGTTTGGGGGAAGGTGTGAGATCCACTCTTGTTCTGTTGCCTCCCAGGTTGAAAACATTGGTCTTTTGTGGCAGGAAGTTATGTTTACAATGCAGGGCTCCCCAGCCTGGGTCTGCCCACACAGGTGTCCTCTTCAGAGCCAGCAGGGAGGGGACAGTGCTGGAGACTGGACGCCCTCACCCTCAGGCATGGTCCCGGGAATCACACGGGACACACTGCATTCTCCCCAGCTCAGCCCCTCCTTCCTGGATGGCAGCTGAAGCTCAGAGGGGCAGTGACTGGTCCAAGGTCACACAGCCGCCTATGGCGGGTTCCTAGCTCCCGTCGGATGGGAAACAACCGGATGTCAGGATTCCTGGTCATGGCCCAGAGGAGCCATTGTGAAAGGAGGCTGGCGAGGGGGACGAGCCCATTCACTCATCCAACATGTTTTGCTGAGCACCTACTGGGTGCCAGGCACCCTTCCAGGCAGAAATCCTTACCTTTGTGAACTGACAGCTTCGGGGACAGAGTCAGTCCCAGGAGCCTGGGGTCCCTGGATGGAACCACATTCCAGGCAGTGGCCCAGGGTCTTGAGTCCTAGGAGGCAGACCGAGGTAGGGAGCAAGGCGCTGGCTGAGGGCGTGTCTCAGGACTCCAGTGGGCAGCTGAGACCCCCTGAGGGTTACCATCCCAAGCCCATGAAGACTTTTGTCCCAACGGTGGGAGCCTGCCCCTGCAGCTTCCAACCACCTTGCACCAGGGCAGACTGTGAAAGGCTCACGCAGCACCCAATCTTGGCAGCCATCCTGGAGGAAGCCCTGTGCCTGGGACCGGCTGAGGGCCGGTTCTGCCCGGTGCAGGGCGGAGCAGAGTTGGGTGGTTGGAAGAGGGCAGCGGCGAGGGAGGGAGGGGCCTGGACGCTTCCTCCCTTTTCTGCCAAGCTCTCGGACACTTTGAATGCAGTGCCTGGGAGAACTTCCGCTGGGTGATGGGACCATCCCCCTGCCCTCTCTGGGCCATGGTTTCTGCCTATAGGAATGAAGGGGTTGGCTGGGGTGATCTCAGCTCTGGGACGCTGGTCTGGGGACTCGGAGACCTGCCCACACTCCAAATCTGTCTCAGGGACACAGGCGGGGGGTGGGTCAGGAGTGGCTGAAGCTGAGCGTGCATGGCTCGCTGGTGGGGGCCAGCAGCGCATGCCCATGGGTGAGGAAGCGCTGGGTACACGTCTGCTTGCGCAGGGGCACAGGACGTGCTTGCAGCCACATACGGGGAGCAGCGTGCCCTTGCGGGGAGGTGGGTGGATAAAGCATCACGTACCCAGGAGGGAGTGTGTCCCTCGGTGTGTGTATCTCGGTGTGTGCGTAGGACTGTTTATGTTGTGGGGAAAGGAGGTAGTGTGCGTGCAAGTGTGGACTGTGTGTGTGGGGGGGAGCCATACATTTATAGGTCCAGGTGTGCATACAGAGGGGGGTGTGTTAGAGGAGGGGCTTCAGAAAGCCTGAAGTTTCGCTCTGCAAACCCCCTCTGACCACATGGTCAGCGTGTGGCCGGCAGGCCCTGACCAGTCAATGAACTCTGGCTCTGGAAGAGTCAGCGGCTTTTCCAACCTCTTTGCCAAACGGCATGTCAGCACGGGGCCTGGGAGGGGGGCCGGCTGGGGAAGGTGGCAATGACTTCATGACAGTTGGCTGCTGAGCAGCTGGGGGCAGTGAGGAGGGAGCCGGGGCCTGGCCGGGGCAGCGAAACCTTCCCCATTGGCCCCTGCTGGGGGCGAGGCCTGGGGATCCATGCTGGGGGGGGAAGCATCGCAGCCCCAGGCTCGCATTTCCTGGGGTCCCCTTGGTTTGGGGGGAACTGAGCACTCTCCAGGAGCTTTTACAAGCAGTCCCACAGGAGCTTACAGCGACCCCGTGAGGTAAGACTCTTCTCCCTATTTCGCAGATGAGTAAACTGAGGCTCAAAGAGGCAGAGGGACGTGTCTGCAGCCGCACAGCTACAGCAAGTGTGGACCCGGCCTGCAAACGTGGGCCGTGTGTTTCCCGCTCCGCCCCTCAGCGACAGTGGACGCGTGGCGAGTAGTTCTTAAAAATCGCTCCCCTGGATGCCTTGAAGTGGAGGCACTGGACTTTGTCTGGATCCTTAGACCTGATTCTCCTCGTCCCACCAACAAGGGCCTCCTTTTTGGGGTGGGGGGGCCTTCCACGCACCTCTCTACAACGTGGGGGGAGGTGGACATCAATGACGCTGCCACAAGGAGCCTTGCCCAATGTCAGACCCTTTCTCCAAACACAAGCCATTGACTGGGCCCCATCTGGGGCAGAATGCCCTGGTGCAGGCCCGGCCGCCCTGAACCGGGGATCAGGTTCACTTCACCCCTTGTGTACGTGGAGAGGCCCCAAGGTCACAGACCTGGGGTAACAGTGAGCACTGTCCACACCCAGAAGCTGAGATCAGCTTTTGGGGTGCCCTTTCTTCAGCCATTTACTAGTTTCCTATAATAATGGTAATAATAACTACCCCAGCCTAAGCTTTCTAGTTCACAAAGTACTTTCACAAACCTTCTCCTGTCTAATCCTCCCCCTAGCCCTTTGATGAGGAGCCAACATGCCCATTTTATAGAACCAGACACTGCAGCTTGGGGAAGGGGGGAGTGCTGGGGTGGCCTCAGATCGCAGGGCCCGGAAGTGGTCCCGGGTCCCCAGCCCCTGTCCGGACGCCCCTCCCCAGCATCGGCCCTTCTCAGAGGAGCGTAGGGGGCCCGGGACTTCTCTGGGCCAGGCCCCCACCCGTGGGTCAGTGGTGTGACCAGGCTCCCTGCCTTGTCACCCAGGAGCAGTGAGAAGACTGCTCCCCACCCTCCCCTCCTGCAGACAGTGCAGGTGGGGTGGCTGGGAAGAGGTAAGGAGGCAGAAGTGGCTGCTGCACGGGCACACTGGACAGAAAGGGCTGGGGAGAGGGCCCCTGCTGGCTGCCCTTGGCCTTGGGCCCAGCAGAGAAGTGGAAGGGACCGGCAGTTCCTGGAACACGAGCCCATTGATGGGGCACCCAGGGCCAGCTGTTGCCGTGTTCTCATCTGCTTGTGGCAAAAACACAAACCAGCAAACAACACAGGGAGGTTTTCATGAAGCTAGAACTGTGCCCCCATGTGTGTTTTCAACCATGCGTGCACGTGCACACATGTGTGTTTAAAAGGGCCTTTCCTTGGACACTTCCTTTCAAGGTCCTTAACTCAGCAACATGAAAAACTGGTGACCACGTCAGATCCTAAGTCGTTTTTGTAAAAATAGCAGTGATCTAGCCCTAGCTGGCATAGCTCAGTGGATTGAGCATGGGCTGTGAACCAAAGTGTCACAGGTTCAATTCCCAGTCAGGGTACATGCCTGGGTTGCAGGCCATGACCCCCAGCAACCGCACATTGATGTTTCTCTCTCTCTATCTACCTCCCTTCCCTCTCTAAAAATAAATAAATAAAATCTTAAAAAAAAAATAGCAGTGACCTGAGAAAGTGAAAGACTGGGAACTGCAGAGCCCGCTCCTAGCTCCTAGTCCTCCAGGGGCGCCTGGCAGGGAAGGGTTGTTTTTAGCTGAGGGGTGATATCCGAGTAGCTGGAAAAACCCTGGGGGGGGGGGCGGGGAGAAGGGGTGAGGTTCCCGCCCCCCAGCCCCGGAGCCCAGGCATCCCCAGGAAACCTGAGCAGAAGGAACTCGGAGGAACCTTCCTGGGGATTTGGAGACAGGCCTCAGGGCCCAGTCTCTGAACCGCACACCCTCAGCCTCTTCTCTGGCATGGGGCCAGGAGGAAATGTTCCCTCACACCTCCCTCTGCCTTCCCCAGAGCCCTCAAGGCTGGTTCCAAAATAGCCAGGGCCCTAGAGGAGACGTCATAGGTCAGGCTGCTGCCCGCCCCTCAGTTAGAACACGTTGGTGCTGCCAACGCCAAATATAGAGGGCCACGGGACACGAGGGGGAACCGGCCTGCGGTGCCCCACTGGCTTCTAGGTGCCTAACCCCTCCCCCACCCCTTCTGACCACCGCCTGAACCCGGAGGCTGGGAGGCCAGCGCCTCCTGACCTGGCCGCAGCCCTGTCCCAGCCAACAGGCCGTGATGGAGCTGGATGCCGGCCGGTGGGAGCCTGGCGACACCCCGTCCTTCTGGAGGTCTCAGAGCACTTTTATCGGCGTCCGTTTCCTCGGGATGCTCCAGAGATCGGGAGCAGAAGGCGCCTCCCAGGTGGAACCACTCTGGCCCTCTGTTCTTCCCAGCAAGACCCAGGCCCTAAACCTGGCGTGTGGGAGGCGGCGAGGAGGGCAGGCGGCCAGGCCTAACCCCAATAACTGCTGGTTGAATCGAATTGCAAATAATGAGTCCTGATTGCCAAGGTCGCCTCCACCCTCCACTCCCAGGAATTAAAAGTCAAAGGGCAGAGCTGCTGACGCAAATGTCAGGGGAGACGCGCGGCTTTGGAACGGCTGGGATCTTTTCCCCCAGGCTCTGCCAGCCACTGGAGGTCGCCGGCCTCCAGTGGCCTGGACACGGAGGTGCCCCCCAGGCTGGTCCCCAACACACACTCGGGAAGGGGGGCTCCACTCCCTCTCCCTCCTCCCGGTTCCCAGGTCAACAGAAACCTATTTGAAATGGCGTTGCCCGTACCTGGGGGCGGGGATCAGCCGCTCAGCGGGTGGTGAGACCTCCTTTCTCCCTTCCCCAAAAAAGGGAGTTAGAAACCTCTGCCCGCCCCGCCAGCGGGTAGCTTGGCTGTGTACAACCCGCTGTGTCCCCCTAGGTCTACCCCACGGCAGGCACTCTCGGGGCAGCCGCACCGAGGTCTGTGCACCAGTGGTGCCCCCCAGCGGCCAGTGGGGGACTTGAACTTGGGCCGGGGCACTGGCTGCTGCGGATCCAATCCTGTGGCCTCGCCTCCCAGGGCCAGGTTTGGGGAATTGATTTTGGTAAGATGGTTGTTGGCAGCTGGAGGTACTTTTTTATGTGCTGCATTTTCCTAATTGAAGTGGATCCTGGCCTCCATGTCCCACTAGTAGCAAATCAACTTCAACAGGTCTAAGAATGCACTCGTCATCTTCTCGCCCCAAACCTGCTCCGCCCCTAGACTTCCCCATTTCTATTAATAGCGCCCCCCTCCCAACCCCTCTGCTCCAAGCCTGTGAGTCATCAACTCCTGCCCACACTGTTGTGGGTGCCTGGTCCTGCTCCTTCTTGCTCTGCAGGTCACCCTTCCGCCGCTTTCCTTGGTACTCACTGCCACTGCCCCAGTCAGCCGGCTTCTCACCTGAGCTACTGCCGTCCTCAGCAGTGCCTCTGGGTCAGACCTGGGTGCTTGAAGGGCCCCCTCCACTTACTGGCTGTGTGACCTTGGGCAAGTTAATTAACTTCTCTGAGCTCAGCTTCCTCAGCTGTAAAATGAGGATCATAGTTACAGCCCCTGTCTCACAGAGCATTGCATGAACTAAATGGATGTAAAAGCCGTGTCACACAGGACTCCGTGCCTGTGGATTATTAGAAATCCTCCCGCCCATGCCCTCCATTCCACGGACTGGGGACGAGGCCCGGAGAGCTAGCATGAGAGCTCACAGCTGGCACCAGGTTCCAGGTGTCTTGACAACGTGCTCCAGAGCGGGGGAGGCGGAAGTTCCTGGAGCTGAAGCTCCTCCCCCACTGCCCCATCATCACGTTCTAGAACCCAGAACCGGAGGCCGCCTCCCAGTTCACCGGGCCCATCCCCCTGCCTCCTGCGGCGGGTATGTCAGGGTGAACGTAGAGGTCGCTCAGCCACTGGACACATCTGGGAGGAGACAACTGCCGGTCACGTCCAGTGGCTGTGAGTCAGGGCGACCCACCTGCAAGGTGATGACGGAAGAAGTTCAGCACGTGGGCCGGGCACTGCCGCCCGCCTCAGGGCTGCTGAGCACGCAGGGGCGGGGCCACACATCAGATGTTCAAAAAGGGCAGGCTCCTCCTCTCGCAACAGCCCCACCCTCATTCACATCCCTCTGCCAGAGCGCCGGACCCACCTCCAGGCCCCCCTGGCCTTGCGTGGTGGGGGGGGGGGGGTCAGGGGGCTGAGGGCCATCGACTCAGCGGCTTTCCTCCCGGGCCTGTGCTCGCTGTAAGCAATGTTCTCAACAGTGACTCCGTGAATGGCCACCTGGTGTCCAGTGGCAGGTGGGAGGCTTGCTCTAGGAGGAGATTTTCAAAGGGGACATTTGCCAACAAGAGGCAGCAAGAAAAGCCGATAATCCAGGTCCTTGGACACCTGTTTTCTAAGACAGCCATTCTCAAATAGGGACAGTTTGATCCCAAGGACATCATGGCACCTGGAGGCATTTTTGGTTGTTAAAACTGGGGCGAGGGGTATGGGTGTCCTATTGGCATTTAGTGGGGGGGCGGGTCTGAGGATGTCGCTCAATATTCTCCACGCACAGCACAGGCTACACGGAACCTGGCAATCCCGAGGTGGAGGAACCCAGTCTGGGAGCCATGGGCCCAGGGGAACCCCCGCCTCACAGCTGCCTGAAGGATCGAGGGCAGCGGTGCCCGTGGAGAACTCTGGACTGGGTCTAGCTCGTGCTCCAGCTGGCAAGGGACCTTTCTCTCCCGGGCCTCCTCTTGGCCCGACACACCTCGTTGGTGGGCTGGTGGGCTGGTGGGCTGGTGGGCAGAGGTAGAGTAGGCCCTTACTGTGACCACCATGTGAGACTTTTCTGAGATGATCTTGGTGTTTCTGCCCCACCCAGCCTGGGGCAGTTTCCCGGAATGGTCGGCTGCTCGCTCATCAACCCTTTCAACAAAGGAGAAGCAGGCCCTGCAGGGAGAAGAACACCCCCCTGGGAGGTGCTTTCTGTGGGGAGCTGGGAGCTCCCTGTATGGGCTCCAGGAGGCCTCCCCGCCACTCAGCTGCCCTTCACCCCTTCCACTGCATCTGTGGGGCAGGGACACTGAGGACTGGAGACAAGCTCAAGGTCTCCGCACAGAAGGCTGCAGCTGGCAGGCGGGTTTGTCTGGCAGCAGCCCTGCCCAGAGGTGGGAGACAGCCGGCCAAGACCACCTCTGGGGGTGGTGGGGGGGCTGGCAACAAGCCCTCCCAGCCGCTCAGCTCAGCGGCACCTGGTGCTCCTTCAGCCTCAACAACTGTGGGCTCAAGTGTCTTCTCTCTGAAAATCGTCCCAAGCAAGTCACCGCCTTCCCCTGGGACGGGGGAGATCAGAATCCCCACCCCCTGCCCCTGCCCCAGCTCTGCTTGGCCGGCTCACCCAACTCACTTGTAATTATAGATCATTGGATTATGGTCGTGGGCAGGTGCAAGGGTCAGGCCAGTGGACGAGGTGGGACCTCAGAGCCCCGTGTTGGCGCGGCGTGTGGGGGTCTGGGGGATTACAGTCACGCCTCCCTCGGTGGGTCTGTTTCAGGCACCTGTTTAATGGGGAACACCACCACCTCCCAGAGCTCAGCGATGGGGTCAGACTAGGGTGGGGGCAGGGCTTCTGTCTGTGTCTGGAAACCCAGTCTGGACAAGCCCAGACATGCAGCTGCTTCTGGAAAAAGGCAGCAGCAGTGGGGGAAGGGCCGAGGGCTGACAGTGCAATCTGAAGGACCCAGTGAAAGGCCTGCACCAGACTCGGAGAGATGCAGAACAGACTGACGGCTGCCAGGTGGGAGGGGGTCCAGGACTCCGTGGAAAGGTGAGGGGATTCAGTACGAATTGGTGCCCTGGCTGGTGTGGCTCAGTGGATTGAGTGCTGGCCTGTAAACTAAAAAGTCACAGGTTCAATTCCCAGTCAGGGCACGTGCCTGGATTGTGGGCCAGGTGCCCAGGTGGGGACGTATGTGAGGCAACCCGATGTTTCTCTCTGCCTTCCCCTCTCTAAAAGTCAGTAAAATCTGTGATTAAAAAGAACAAATTGGTAAATAGTCACAGGGAGGTGAGGACAGCACAGAGAATATAGCCAGGAACACTGTAACAGCTGTATGATGTCAGGTGGGCACTGGACTCACGGGGGGGGGGTCACTTTGTAGGCTACGTAATGTCCAACCGCCATGCTGTACACCTGAAACTAATGTGAGGTAATATTAAATATAAAGTGTAAAGTCATTTTAATTAAAACACACCAAAATAATAATAAGAGGGACTGAGTGTCCAGATAGGGCTGCCCCCTTCTGTGAGAGCCTCTTCGTAGGAGAAACATGTCTGTCTGTCTTGATCGGAAGTTTCTTCCAGACAGGAGACGCGAGATTGTACCTTTTCTTCTCTAGCGTAGCTCTGTTGCGGGGGCTGAGGGCACTGAGCCCACACCCCTCCCTCTGGGCCTCCCGGCTCCCCCTCTTCCCCCCTCCCCAGGGATGCTCAGGGGCTGGGCCATCCATCCCGCCTCCACCGCCTTCTCCTGCGGGGGGCGGGGCTCACCTGCTCAGGGAGCCAGTGGCGCAGGGGCCTGGTGGGCTTCCCATCCTGGGCGTGACCCCATCAGCTCTCCCAGCCTTAATACAGGGCGTGCTAGACCGCTGCCTGGCGTCCTGTCGCCCTCACCGTAACACAGGGGAGCGCTCACATCCGCCCGTTTTCTTCTTCCAGTGGCCCGGGCCCAGGGAAGGGAAGCGCTCTGTGGCTTGAAGGCCATCCCGGGGACTCCGGCGGGAGGACGTCGGGAAGCTCGCTGGTGCTGGTGCTGGTGCTGGTGCTGGTGCTGGTGCGGAGGGCCGCCCGGCAGTGTGGTGGGTGCACTGTCGTTCGTCCCGACGCTCGACAGGCGTTCGTTCGCCGCTTTCTGGGCCAGGCCTCGTGCTCTGCGCTTTGATACCAGAGAAACTAGGTATCCGCAACTTCCAACAGCCCTGTGGCGCATTCGGGAAAGGGAGACGGGGGAGTGAAGACACGCAAAAATAACGTGCCAGGCCCATCATGGCCTTAGAGGAACTCAGTTCTCACTTTATAATTTGAAATAATGACACAGCACTAAACGTGTCCGAGCCTGAGATCATTTGTTCGAGTTGCCATTCCGAGTAACACCCTTGCTGGGTCCCCAGCCTGGTCTCCCAGGGCTCTTCTGGTGTCCGGATCAACGAGGGGAAGAACGAACCTGGACTCCAGACAGACCCTCCTTAAACGGCACTGCCAGGGGCTGCACAGAACCCGAGCCGGTGCCAACACGGTTTGTGGCATTCCTTCGGCACACTCAGCTCCTGCCGTCATCACCACGCGGTGCCGTGAGCTCTTGAAAACATTCAGCACGTATTTAGTGAGACCAGCACACCTAAGTGTCATGAAGAGTGTGTGTGTATATATATATATCTCCATGTAATGAACAGTTTTAAACTGAGGTATCACCAAATCTGAAATCTTAACACTCAGCAGATCTAGTATTAGGTAGTTTAAAGGGGTAAAACCATCAATCTGAAACATTGCCAAGAAACAAATCCCATCACGTGACCCCCACGTGCCATGAAAGCGGGGCCCAGGTGTATGTGTCACTCACCGTAACCGATGGAGTGCCAGATCTGGCAGGAGTTCGGTGAATATCTGTGAATGGGATGAATGAGAGAAGGGAGACTTGGGTGGGGAGAAGCTTCTATAAGGAGCGGTCTTGAACTTGGAAAAAAAAACAGACTTTGTGTTGGCTACGAGGGTACCTTCACTTTGAAAAAACCCACTGAGCTTTTGCCGCCCCCGGGGACTTCCATGTGACCCCATGTGACTTCCAGTTCACCTGTTTAAAATTCTTTCTGTTCATTTTATTTCAAGGCACCAAAATTCTCTTCCGAGCATCTCAGGAGAACTACTTCTGACAAAGGTTTAGCCGGTGCTGCCATTCATTAGGTTTAGAGTTCCTGTCTAAGGATTCGGCAAGATCAGCATGGGTGAGCTCACACAGTGTTTCACAGCAGATGAATTACTTCTGACCTGTCCAGTGTGGCTACGTCGGTTGGGGGTCATCCCCAAAAGCAAAGGGTTGCCAGTGAGATTCCTGGTCAGGGCACATGCCTAGGTTGCGGGTTAGGTCCCCCTGGTTGGGGCGTGTACGAGGCAACCGATCAATGTTTCTCTCCCTCTTTCTCTCTGAAAATAAAACCTTAAAAACAAATTCCAAGTGTTACACTGAAGCGGCATCTCCTAACTGAATCTGCAGCTATTTTGTGCACCCAAGGCGTGACCCCATCATCGGAAGTCCGGGCCCAGGCCCTGAGAGAGGCCAGACAGCAGGACCGCCGTCCCTTGCCATCCCTCCGGCTCCCATGCAGCTTTCCTGTCATCTTCTGATGCCACAAACCTTCTGATGTCCCCACCCCCACACCAAGCTTCTCTTCCAGGCCCTCCCCTCCCTCCACAGCTTCACACTGGCACTCCCAGCTGGAGGGGCGGGGCCTGTAGCTTTTTGCACAGGAAGCTGGGCAGGGATGAACCTGTGAATGGTGTGTGGGTGGTGGGGCGTCTCCCTGTGCCCACGGAATGAGGGGCAGGAGCTGTGTGCAGGGCCTGTCGGCCGGAGTTGGAGAAGCTACATCCACCCGAGGGCCCAGGAACAGTCCTGAGCCCTCCTGGGCCCTGAGCTCCCCAGGCTGGAGGACGGCAAATGCTGCCGTGTGCCGCCCTCTTCTCCAGGCCCGCGTGTGTGTTTGCAGGCGGGGACCTCTGTGCGCTGACCGCAGGCCCCCCTGCCCCCCCCCCCCCCCCCCGTCTACGGCACCTGAAGGCCAGGGCAAGGCAGCAAGGATTCCTAGCTCTGTGGTCTGCTGGGCTCCCTGCCCACCCAGTTGGCCTCAACACTGCCCCACCCCCAACAAGTTGGCCAGCCTCATCTCCCTCCTTGGGACCCTCACTGGGCCCAGTAACGTGTTAACATCTCACCTGCTCCCTTACCCATCAAGAGAATCCAGCAGCTTCTTGCAAGGAACTCTGGTGACGAGGGTGGGCTAACAAGCTGTCATCACCACTCTTTGCTTCTAATGTTTAGAGTCACGGGGTGGAGAAGCATCCTGGAACTCAGCTAATCCAACTTGCCATTTTACAGAACAGAAAACTGAGGGCCAGAGAGATGACAACCTAAAGCTCGTGGCTCCTTGGAGCAGCTTGGGACAGGGGTCTGAGTGTCCTGGCCGGAGGCCAGGTGTCTGGACGCCCCGGGGCTCAGCAGCCCCTCCAGGACGAGCTGCGGCGGCAGTGCGTGGGCGAGGAGACTGGAGGGTGGACTTGGACTTGGAGATTTATTCCAGTCACATCGACTCTCTCCCTCTAATCCTCACCCCCTCCTTTCTCCTTTTCAGCAGCAGTTATAAAAGCCAGGAAATAAACGTGGACTGATGGCCTATAAAGGGCTTAGTTAGTGCTGTGACCTGCTGAGTTATGTAACTCCTGTATTATCGGACCTGGAGACCAAGTTTCCATTGAAGCAACTCACTGAGCTGATCTGCGACACTTCCTTTCGCCTCGTTCAGAGGTGGGCGGCGAAGGAGTTCCTCTGCAGCTTCAAAGACCAGAAACAGGGGTGGAGACGCTTTCAGAAGTTCCCTCCTTCTTTAATCCCTGGGGCTGGTGTTCCTCTCACTCCCATCAACCCCCGCTTCCCGTGCAGCCTCCGGACCACCCGCCTTCCTCCCGGGTCCCTGGGCTACAGGCCGCCTTGCTGAGGCCGCCGAAGAAAGTCGCCTTCCCTGCTCCTGGTGAGTGAAGGAGTGAGGACTCAGGTCTGCGAGGTGGCCTGGTAGAAAAACCACTGATCCAAGAGTCAGGAGTTCTAGTCCACCCTCAGCTGCTGAACAGCTGCTCTGGGCCTCCATGTGCTTGTCAGTCAAGTGTACTAGTTCACCCTCTCTGTGCAGGGAGACCAACGATAGGCACCCTGCTTGATCTGGTCTGGCCGGCCCTTGAGCGGGGTGTCGG
This sequence comes from Phyllostomus discolor, assembly GCF_004126475.2. Lineage (NCBI taxonomy): Eukaryota > Metazoa > Chordata > Mammalia > Chiroptera > Phyllostomidae > Phyllostomus > Phyllostomus discolor. Next base: position 100,914,796 of record NC_040910.2, on the reverse strand, counting down.
CGCAGGGAGGATGTAGGGGAGGCCCGAGGGGCTGGCAGGAGGGGCCGGCCGACTTCTGGCATTAATACTGACATGTCGCCACCTTGTGTTCAAAAGGGAACAGAGCCCAGCTTCTCCTGAGCAAGGTTGCTTTCCAAGCAAACTCCCTTCCTGGTCCCCCTCCTCTGTTCTGCTCTGGGAAGAGGTGGTCTTGGGAGGCTGAGGATCTCCCTGATTGTCACCTCTCAGCCTTTCTCCTTTCCCCAAGTGACAACACAAGGGACCTGTGGAGACGCTCTCTCAAGGCCCAGCCGACTCCCTAAAGCTGCCTTTTGGTGACTTTTTCCCAGGTTCAGGATCGAAAAGGACACCCAAGGGAACTGTGGAACCAAAGAACTCAGTCCCTCCTCCTAGCTAAGACGTGTTCCTCCCATTCACGGCAGGGGAGGACCGGATGCCTCAGGGGCAAACCTGAGCTTCAGACGAAGCAGCTGGTTTGTGCCACGTGGTTCAAGCTACATATACTCCCTCCACTAAGGGTCTGGCTGGGCTACTAGTTCCTACAAACCAAACTGCAGGGACACAGCTAAGCCACCCTCAAAGAAGAGACTTGGGTTTTGAGATGTTGACTTTAGGCTCTCGTCACAGGCTCTTTGGAAGAAGGGCTGTCGGCTCGAGGCCTCAGAAACACAGCCTCAACAGGGGCTCGGTAAGCGCTCAGCGGGGCAGATCCCAGGACTGGCCCGGCCTCTGCATCGGCCAAGGCTGCCTGGGAGCGTCTGCACGACTTCCGCTCGTCGCCAGCCCGGCTCCTCCAGGACGGGCAAATGCTTGCAATGCCGCTAAGCATCAATATTGGAGTCTTTTCTGGTAAGACACACGCCCAACTTTTGCTCCTTGTTCCTTCCTTACTGCTCCAGGTAAGCTCTCCAAAATAGAGACATAAGTTGCCTGCAAAAGCCTGTTTCCATAGAAGTGTAATAGGCTAAAATGCAGCGAAAAGGACAATAGGAAAATAAATCGGCCCTGGCTGGTGTGGCTCAGTGGAGTGAGTGCCAGCCTGCAAACCAAAGGGTCGCCAGTTCGATCCCAGTCAGGGCACTTGTCTGGGTTGCGGGCCAGTTCCCCAGTAGGGGGTGTGTGTGAGTCAACACACCGATGTTTCTCTCCCAGTCTTTTCCCCTGCCGTCCCCTCTCTAAAAATAAGTAAATAAAATAAAAAAAAAAAAAAAGAGAAATTAAGCCCTCATGGTGGGGGGGGGTGCAAATATTTGTTTACTGTTGAGTAGTGCATTATATAGTTTAATCTTTCCAATAATCCTGCAAATGTCCCCATTATCACAATACTCCCAAGGAAGAAATGCCAAGTTTTTGAAAAACTGCTCCACTCTCTCTGGGAGTCTTTGCACCTGGGATGTCCTGTGTCAACCTTAACAGACAGGGGTTTGTATTCTCGCTCGGGCAGAGTAATGCCGAGCTTTTTAATCACATAGGAAGCAAATAACCCTCCTTGCCGCCACTCCTCACCCTGCTGTGCACCTGTTAATGTTTTATTTAGTTCTGTATGTCTGTTCTCTACTCGTTCATTTAATACACAGTGACTGGGAGGTTAATTGTCATAAAGCATTATGGGAAACAGGTACTGAATTAATGTGTTTTGGTGGCATCTGAAATTGCCCAGCGTACTATTTACATGCTTCACTGTGCCCCCCAGGGCGCCTGTGCACGAGTCCGATGAGCTCTTGGATGCAAAAGAGAATGTGGGTTTCCTCCCGTGTTTAATGTTCACGGACACTCCTTTTTCTTCAGTTGGAGTGGGCTGGGCAACAGAGAAAGGTATTCCTAGAAAGGTTGCATAGAACCAAGGTACCTCTGTTTCCTAGCACAGTCTGGACATAAGAATATGCTGTATTAAATAATCACGGACGGTTTTTCTGTTTTCTCCGCCCCCCCCCCCCATTACAAAATATCCAAAGCGGACACCTTCCCAGTACCACGAGGCCAACCACTGCTTACATGGCACCGCCCAGCACTCGATCACTACTCACCCCTGGTGTGTCTCCCTCCTCATCCCCTCGAGGGGGTCTCACTCACGCCCAGGCACCTGACACCTGGGAACCTCCAGAGCTTGCTGCCGAGCGCCTGCTAGGGGTCCGGCGGTGTGCTGGGTGCTGTCACATAATTACTTCACTCAGCCACCCCAAGAACGCTGGGAGGCGGGGGGAGCCACTCTCTTTGTATAGTGAGGAAACAGTAATTTAAGTGACTAGTGCAGGGCCACAAAATTAGGTAACAGTAGACCCCAGATTCAAACCCAGGTTTCCCATGTGAGATCTGAAAGTATCCAATGTGTCCGTAGTAGCCTCTAGTGTTGAGGTGATCTGGCTATTCCCCACCCGCTCCAGTGAGGACCCTGGGCCTTTACTGTCTCGGCTGGACCTGTTTACAGGGGTCGGGCCGCCTCCTACGACCCGGCCACTAGATCCCCTGCGGATGGTAACACACTCCAAAGGGCTGCTCTGCCGACTGCCTTTGAATGTATGCAGTAAACACCTTGAGAAACTGTGAGATGGCACGTAAGTGCAAACTTGTCATGGTAACAAGTAAAGGGTTACAGCTTTTGTAGCTTAAGGGGGGGCAGGCTGGCTTCCTCACCCAGGTGTCCGGGAGGCTAAGGGAAGCGGTGTTCCCACAGCCTTGGAGGGGCCTGATAACCAGTGTTCTCACGGCCTTGAGGCTGGGTCCGATAAACCGTTCCCATAACATGAAGTGGGCTCGCACGCGCAGAATTATGTTATGTAACGGTCTGGCAGTCTTCCGGCTTTGTTCCCCTCTAGTACTTAAACAGGGAGGGACTGCCTGCTGGGGGCGACGACGATGGGAGACACGCAAGGGGACAGGTGCCACGATGGGTGCCACGCTGGGGAGCAGGGGCCACGACACGAGACATGCAGATACACACGCAGCTCGCAGCACGTGTGGCTTGTCCACTGGGAACAAAGGCATGCCACACATCCCAACGGCTCCGTGAGTATTTTTCCATCTGCACGAATACCGTGAGCCCGTCTGGCCCCGAAGGGTGGCAACGCAGCTTTCTTCTATGAAAAAACCACCTTACCAAGTGAGTGGGAGACAAAATATTCTCTTTAAGCTTTTACTGTAGCAGCAGGCTCAAAGTGCCCTAAGCTTCAATTACTCGTGAATCAAAAAGGAAAGAGCACCGCCTGGGCCTGGGGTGAGCCTGCGGACAGGTCCCCATGTGCTGGCGCCGACGAGCTGAGAATGAACGAAGCTTTGTGCTCCCGAAAAACCAGACGTCTGTGAATCCAGCTGCGGGGCTCTCCACTCCCAGTGTAAGACTCAGAGCCACCGGGGCAACCGTTTTCCAGGTACACAACGGACAGCCCTTAGACAGAGGGAGAAGGAAGAAAGTTTGTTCTGGGAACTAGCTCCGGGGTGCTTCTGGCCACACTCCCCTCTCCTGGCCAAGCTGAGAACGGTGGCTTTTCCATAAAGTTGCTGGCCCCCCTGAGCTGGGGCTGGTTGGTGCACCTCTCCTTTGAGGCCTCACATCAAATCATATTTAACTTTTTTTCCTGTGGATGGGAGCCAGAGTTCTGCTTGGACATAAAAGCAAGGAGCTAAACGATCTGGCTCCTTTTCTTACTGTGTCATTCTGACAAGCTGGAATTCTAAGTAATCACACCCCACCCGCCAGATACCCGGGCCTCCTGGGGGACTGGGCTCCCCTGGGTCTGCAAGCAAGTGTGGGTGGGTCCACACATACAACACACTCATGCAAACTAGAGCCAGGATCACAGGACCAGAGGGGGTCAGAGTGAAGATTTTTCTTAGATCACCTGGATAAGCCACTACCTTTGAGACATGAGAAGACTAAGGTCCAAAGATGTTAAGGAGCATTCTTCAACCTTAGCCACATATCATGGCATGGGACACTTTACAGATGCCTGGGTTCAGACCCCACGAGAGAATCCAACTCAGTAGGTAGGTCTGGGGTGGAGCCTGACGCCTGTCTGGGTGATTCAGGGGGCCATGACCCTGTCTAGGGTCACTGCAGGGGCAGAGCCCGTGTGGATCTACAGCCTTCTTTGCCACACCACCACCAGTGTGTCTATAAAGGAACTGACTTTAAAACTGAATGGCCACGACTGGATATGTAAGGCACTCTGTCAAGTTCCCTAACTATAAAACCTCTTCTAACGAATTGGCCACTGAGGAAGATGAAGTTCATGCCTTCTGTGATGGCCAGGGCTCCCAAGCCTACACTGCCCAGGAGGGTGCTGGGGGGCGGGTGAGGAAGGGCTGGGGTCGAGGACTTCGGCTGTATCTCTCCCTAAGGTGTGGAAGATTCACCACAGGGTGGGACTGCAGGCAGCTGCAGTGACAAGACAGCATCTGTCCTGTTCCCCCAACAGAATTAAAACGGGCATTTCCTGTTCTGTGCTGCTGCTCCAGGTCTCACTGGAGACGGGGCGGATCAGGAAGATGACTGAATGGGGTTGGAAAGAATTAATCAGCCTCCAAAACAATGGCTTGGCAGGCCCCAGAGACTTAAGGGGCAGTTAGGCAAGGTCAGGAATGAGCCTGGCTATTACTGCATTCTAGAGCATCCAACCTCACTAGATAGATGGCTGTGCCTTTGTCTAGCAAACTGTCCTATTAACATGCCAATCAGAGTGACTTTTACTGTCACGTCAGAAACCCACATCTCTCATAAACAAAACACGCCGGTTTAGTCTAAGCACCACCGTGATGAATGTGGACTCACGTTGTGCCACCACACGATTCGTTGTATAATCGCCCTTCCTTCCACAGGCTCTCCCGAGCACACGGACCTCAAACGGGCGCACCGTCTCGTTCGCATCTGCACTGCAGCCCGACTCTCGTCACCAGCGAGCTGGCAAGGGGCGTGCCCCGCCACCACGCGTGGGTTCCCCCTCAGCACACGCACACTGCTGGAGAGCCCTGCTGCCTATCATTCATGTCTTATGTGAACGCGTGAACCGAGCAGACATGTTCTTCGTGTGTTCTCACCGGCTCACGCGCAGCTAGTGCCCAACGGGGGCCCCTCTGAAATGACATGTGCGATCGAAGATGATTGACTTTCAAATAAAAACCAGGTTCAGACTCCTGGGAAAGGCAAAAACAACAAACAAAATACACCAGACCTCATACATGTTTCATATACATATTTATATATATTTCATGTACAAAGTTACATTCCGAACCCCGGGGATTCCATAATAGAAATAAATACTGAAGTAGCTACATCGCTAGACGAGCCTCCTGCTCACGGAAGCGAAGCCTCGGCCTCTAAAGGACAGCAAGGAGGGCACTCGAACCCATGTTTCAGGTTACAGAGGCAAGTAAAATTCTGGATAAAATATCTATGACAAAAAAACAAGTTCAGAACATAAAATGGTTAAAATATAGTCAAATATTGAGAAATGTACGACATTAATAATAAAAACTTAATTTTTTAAAGAGAAAGAAATAAAAACATGTTTTGTGTTCTAAAACAGCATAGCCCGGACCCCGGCCGCTGGGGCTCAGTTGGCTGGAGCATCACCCCATAACCAAGGGGTTTCGGGTTCGACCCCTGGCCCGGGCGTACACGGGAGGCAACCAATCGATGCTTCTCTCTCTCTGTTCCTCTCTCTCTAAAAGCAATGAAAAAATGTCCTTGGGTGAGAGGATTTAAAAAAAATAGCATAACCCTGTTAGAAAAGCATTTACGATTTCCACCTTTAATTCTCTCTACTCTTCCCATGTTACAAACTGGGACCAATGAGTCCCTCTCTCAACATGATCGACTCGGAAGAGCCCTAAACCTGGCTGAGTCCTTTGGTAACGGTCATAATACTCACAAGGAAATAAATATTCAGTTCCACAGCATTTGCAAGACACACGCTCTTTAGGACAGTTAATATCATAAGACAATTGTTTTGCTTTGTTTTGTTTCTAAGGCAGCCATTGTTAAAGGGTCTATTCTCTGATATAGGAAGATCTTTACAAGAAATGAACGCAACAACAACTGAATGTATTTTAACCTTTTCTATGCACACACACAGTTTGGAAAAGTTATGTGCTGCATATTTTGTGCTCAAAACCTTTTATACTCTCAATAAGCTGCAGCTATTAAGGTATTAATTTCTACTTAAAAAATTTAGATCTACAAGAATTAGAGGAAAACACTCAAAACTGGGTTTCTAGAGAACGTCTTCCCTTTGCCTCACAGGCAGTTGGACCTGCACTTAACCTGTCAGGCCACCGTGCGCAGCCCTGCCATTCGGTGAGGGTCGACCGTAGGCATTCCCGCCCGCGGCCCAACCTCAGACGGGGCCGTGCGTAACTGAAGGAGAACCCTCGGGAGGCCCTCGTTTCTTCCACAGAGTGCACTTCCTTTCTTTTCTGCCCTTGACGTGCAAGCTCCAGGCAGTTTACACAACCACTGTTCTGCTCGCAAGACGCTTACATTTTGGCATTTTATTCCGTGGGTTACCACCTTGAACAAAGGGAACGTTGCAAGAATATAAACCTCTTATTGGGGGGAAGGGGGAAATAAAGCAATCCGTAGAAAATATTTAACTGAAATGACAAACATGAGGACAAGCCCTGAAAACACACTGTACAGGCGTTTTTGTACTCTCTCTGGTTCCTGGAGTTAATTAACAGGGCCAGATAATCTGACAGTTTTATAGATAAAATATCTACACACTCATATGCCTTAAATTGAAGCCACTAAATTTAAAAGAACAATTATAATCATTGTAACATGTTTGTTTGCATTTCTCATCTTTAAATCCTGATTTCCTAACTTACATTCGGTCACACAAACTGTAAAAGACTCAACAGCAAGTGGGTGTGGCTCTAGGGTCCACGTTCCCCAACGCTTCGCTCTCTTCTTCGTGAATTTCCACAACGTTCCCCAAACATGCTCAAGGATGTGGGTTTTTAAAGGTACTGCCGAAATAACAGACTGAAGCTGAAATACAAACACAGCCTAAATGGGATGGAAAAGTGGCCTAAGATTTGGTGCCCTGCCTGAAGAAAAGTACGCACCTCGAGCAAAAGAATCACCCTTTCAACGCCACTTTCCCCCGCAGCTGCTTCTTCCAGCCTCTGACCTGGCCGCACTTCTACTGCGCACACGACGTGCTTGCAGACACACGTGCCCAGCGGATCCAAAGGCCTCCTCCGGCTCTTTAAATCTCATGTATTTCATAATCTAGCAGAATTACGTATATGCTCAGGAGACACCGGTGCACTTCCACAGACACCCTCACGGCAGTTCAGGGAAGTCCCTGGAACTTCAGAGCGCCTAGACAGGCGGGCCGCGGGCCTGCTTTCTTTACTTTCACGTAGTCCTTCTGATGAGGGGTCTTATCCAATAGGTTTACATTTTTTAAAAAAGCACTTAAATTTGTACTTAGCTTTGCTTAAAGTAATGAAAAAAACATGGTAAATCACACATTTTCAAGAAGCGTGAGAGGGAAAAAACGGCAGCATGATGGTTCCTTAAGAACTCGCTGCACAAGGGGGCGACAGACCCAGGCTGCAGCTCTGAACGGGCACCGGGAGGGAAGGGATGTCGCGGCGACGGCTACTCCACGGAGTCTCGGCTTTGTCGTCTTGCCCTTCAGAGTCCTCCTCTTCAAAGACGGCATGTTCATCTTGCAGGGGCATAAAAGCTCAAGGGTGTCATTTACATACAAAATACCGAGTGCAGGCTGTCCTGCAGTTGTACACAGAACGAGGGGAAACACCGTCTCTAACCAAGTCCCTCGCCCCCTTCACTGGCCGCGCCCCCCCCCCCACTACAGCTTCACTGCTACGAACCGGCAACGGCAGTCCAAGAGCAATGAGTAAACAGGTCAATTTTTTACATGAAAAAACGCATCCAACCACTACCATCTGCTAGTGCAACAAATCCAAAACACAATTTCCTTTTTAAAAATCCTCCCACTGCTGATGCCTGTCTTCTAAGCCTCGTAAGTATGAACCTTTCAGACGTATTAGTATGAAAATGAGTGAAACTAACTAGTCTCAAAAAAAAAAATCTCAGAATATTCAGAGAAGCAAGCCTCATAAACTTTAGAGCTCTATTAAGTCAGAAATAGGAAACATTTATTTAAATAGTGTAGTCTTCATTTCTTTAATATAAAACCCCCCAAATCTGATGAAAACAAAGTTTTTATATACCATATAAACAAGATTTGTCAGGTTTGAAAGTGAAAGTTAAAGCAATTTACAGTTAGCGTTTAGCCCTCTCGGGACACTTAGATAAATCCCGATAATCCACCCAATATTAGTTTGTGTCAATTTTATAGTACATTGGGGGGAACTTGACTATTGTACTTAATGGTACAGTTTCATTTACCAAGTATTTCCATTAATTCCATTATTAGTGATAGCTAAAAAGTGACCCCGTCAAATGAAGTGAGTGACATTAGTTGTGGCAGAATAAACCACATCCGGATTGCTTTTTGTAAGTCACCAGTTTGCAGACAGTAAACATTCTTTGATTTGTTCATAATATACTGAAATTGCCAATAACACTGGTGCAGTAAAACAGCTAGTCCTGGTATTGTTACAGTAAGACAGATTCTGTACAGTTAACAGGGAAAAAATGCTCATGTTATGTGGTGAAACTCCTTTCACGAAGAGAGCATTAAATGAAGAGGACGAGGGGGAGAAACCATGCAGAAGAGGCGGCCTCCTGGCTCCGCCTGGGTCCACGGGCTCACTCACTGCCATACATCACTTGCCACACTATCAAGTGACTCCTTTCCGCTCTGGCAACAGAAGGTTCAAGCGGAAGATCCTCTCCCAGAAGTTCTGATTCTCCGCCTTCGTCACCTGGGGGATGATGATAAGGAGACTGAAGTTAGGGTGAGCAGGCAATATGCAGGCTGACGCACGTCAGGCGTGATGCTCGGTGGGTGCATGGACCCGCGCACCCAGCCTGCCTGACTCCCCTCGCAGACAGCACGTGAAGAGAGGTGCCATGACCAAACTCTTCACTGCCTGACTTCTGAGAAGGCTAATTCACTTTTCAGACGACACCTGAAACAGTGAGTTCACTATACTATGCTGGAGACTCATCCCAACATGCCTGCATACTGAAGATCAAAGAAATGGGAGCTGCCCTGGCTGGAGTGACTCAATGGATTGAGTGCCGGCCTGTGAACCACAGGGTCGCCGGTTAGATTCCCAGGCTATGGCACATGCCTGGGTGGTGGGCCAGGTCCCCAGCAGGGGGCGCATGAGAAGCAACCGCACACTGATGTTTCTCTTCCTCTCTTTCTTCCTCCCTTCCCCTCTTTAAAAATAAATAAGTAAAACCTTAAAAATAAAAACAAAAACAAAAAGAAACGGGAGCTAAGAAGGCGAAGCTGTCCAATTCTGTCTTTATCCAAAATGGACAGTCTACTCTTGTCTATTGCCAACTAAGAACTGCGACTAGATAGCATTATAAATGTGAAAGCGTGGGACAGACCCCCCACACTAGCTAAACCTGAACAATCCCTGCTTGCTGTCAGTGACACTGAAGTTCCCCAGTCCAAGAGAACCGACACAAGCCCAGGGACACTCATTACCTCCCCGCAGCACTAGGAGATGGCAGATTCATCACATAACATACTGCTTTTCCCATGCTTTTCAAGTTCAGGATGGGCAATAAACTAACAGCGTATGGTGGGGATGAAGAGATGAGGCCGAGGTACAAACAGGCTAGGGTTCCTTCCAGGAGTAGCTGAGTGAATTGGCAAATGAGGCCCCGATCAAAGGCGCGGCAAGGCCCACGCCAGCATGCCAGACTTCTTGCTACAAGGGCGCATCAGTCAGTTTTGCTGCTGCAGAACTGGGTTATTCTAACACAACCCAGTGACAACTCATCTAGTGGGACAGATTCTTCAGCAGAGTATCTACCAACTTGTGTAACAAAGGGCAAAGCTATAACACTGATGGAGAAGAATTCTGTAATGTGTCTCACCTGAATTTCAGCTGAGCAAACAAGAAAACACTGATACTGTCAACTAGAAACAGTGAAAAAGATGAGCATTTCTTTCTGCAGGCCAAACCCTCCCTTACCCACCCCCCTAGTGGCTTTTCCGGAGCGACACCACACTGTGGAGAGGAGCACGCTGTAAAGGCTCAAGGAAAAATCTGGTTTCTGAACTGAAATATAATCAGGTAGTTAGAATGTAAAAAATTAAGTTTGCTTTTTCAATTTTTTAAAACTACAATGATAATGACGTTAATTGGCTGAGACAAAAGATTTTTGGCATTTGTTTTTGAGTTGTTTTTATCCTGAAGGTTGTTTTTAAAATTACTGTTTCAAGCAGATAGTTCCAATTATGATGGATGCAAAGAGGCCCAGTCTAAGACACATCATTATTAAAAAGCCAAATGTTAAAGATAAAGAGAGACTCTTAAAAGCAAAAGAAAAGAAATTAGTTACCAGATGGTTGCCAGATGGGAGGGGGAGGGGGAGAACCGGTGAAGAGGTGAGGGGACTGAGTACCAATAGGTAGTCACTGAATAGCCACAGGGATGTCAAGTACAGTGGATGTCGGAAATGGAGCAGCCCAAGAACTTATATTCATGACGCACGGACATGAACAATGGTGGGGGGACTGCCTGAGGGAGTGGGGGGTGCTGGGTGGAGGGGGGCAAAGGGGGGAAAAATTAGGACAAATGGAATAGCACAATCAATAACATATAATTTAAAAAAGAAAAAGAAAAAGAAATAAAATTACCATATTTCCTAAGGCCTCTACATCCTTAATTAATTCATTAAATATATGGAACTGTTGCCCTAACCAGTGTGGCTCAGTTGGTTGGGCATCACTCTGCAAAGCAAAAGGTCGCCAGATCGATTCCCAGTCAGGGCACATGCCTGAGCTATAGGTTCGGTGCCCAGCTGGGGCGCATATGAGAGGCAACAGATTGATGTTTCTCTTTCACATTGATGTTTCTCTCCCTCTCTTCCTCCCTCCTTACTCCTCTATCTGCAAATAAGTAAATAAAAATCTTAAAAAAAAAAAAGAAAGAAAGAAAAAAAAGAATTGGCCCTGGCTGGTGTGGCTCAGTGGATTGAGCATGGGCCGAGAACCAAAGGGTCACCAGTTCGCTTCCCAGTCAGGGCACACGCCTGGGTTATGGGCCAGGTCCCCAGTGGGGGCCACATGAGAGGCAACCACACACTGATGTTTCTCTCCCTCTCTCTTTCCCTCCCTTTCCCTCTCTAAAACTAAATAAATATTTTAAAAAAGAAGATATCTTTTAAAAAATATTAGATTGTTGGGATATGTTTCTCATTGGTAATATATTATGGGAAATGAAAAAAGGAAAAGAAACCAAAAAGATCAAATTGAAATTTAAAAAATATACTACTGAAATTTACTTAAGCTCAGACAAATCTGTTTTTCAGGCTGGATTATGTAGAGACACTGACAAACCTGGTAAATAATTTTTATGATATTTCCAGAATCCACAATGTTAAAAGATTTTCGTGGAACTGGAAGAACTACAAAGATATTTTATTCACCTAAAGTACTTTGTATGGTCCCCACTGCCACGCCACAGCTCACAGAGAGCTCCAGGAGCCGCCCCCGCTGAATGAAGTCCCTCTTTAAAGAGGAACTCCGCACCGATTGCCAATTACTTAAAACACGTTTCTCGGAGCGTGCGGTGGGTGAGGGGCCGTGACGGCGCTGACCCTTCCCCACTCCTGCCCCTTTGTACACTTCACCCAGCCACACACTCCCCTCGTTTCCCTAGTCTTGTCTCTCCAATCCGCCTGCCACACACATCCAATCACACTGCTCTTTTGTTAAGGCTTCCAATAGTTTTCCTTTGCTTTAAAGATAAAAATACAAACTACTTAATGAGGTATATAAAGGCCTCCTATAATGCAGCCACCCTCCTGTCTGGATTTGTCTTCGGTCAAATCTGCACTTGCTTCTACTCCAAACTCTAGTCATGTTAAACGTTTTTCTTTAATTAAGGTGGCTTCACATTTCCAAACTTTTGGTCAAGCTATTTTCTTACCTTAGAATGCCAATCTCCCCAGGACCCCCATTCCGTTCCCAATTCTTTCTTTTTTTCTTTTTAAATCCTCACCAGGGATATTTTTTCATTGCTTTTTAGAGACCGAGTAAGGGAGAAACATCGATGTTAGAAGGAAGCATCAATTGCTTGCCTCCTGTATGCACCCAGACAGGGGACGGAACCCACAGCCTAGGCATGTGCCCTGACTGGGAACTGAACCTACAACCTCTTTGCCGCGGGAGGATATTCCAAACAATTGAGCCACACTGACCAGGGCGCTAACGCAGTTCTTTAGACCAACATTATTCGGCGTTGAGTCACCTCGAGCATCACTTCTGACTTCCTTCCTCCCCTGTCCTCCTCCGTCAGAGCACCTCTACCCCTGCCGCTTGCCAACACTATCTCCGCACTGTCCTCCAACCACCGGAGGGAGACTTCGGTCTCAAGATTAAGGCTGACAGGCACATAATTAATGTTGATTAAGGTGAAAAAATGAACAAATGAAATCAATTTTGATGCAAACAACACTTTATAAAGTATTTTTATTTCTCTGTTTGCAGGTGAGAAAACTGAGGTTCTGGGAGGTAGAATGCCCAAGATCTTCTGACCTCATCACATGCAATGCAATATATGACCAAACCCTGACATTTTCTAAAGCTGCTTCAAGCAAAACAAATACATCTTAGTATAAAAACACTAAATAAACAAAGAAAAAAGAAAAGGAGGAAAAAAGATATATCGAGTCCTTTTCCAAGTAAGGAATTTAAAGAGGAAACCTCTTAGAAATCACTTATTAAAGAGGTTTCTTGTTTCCTCTGGGTGACAACCCGAGTCGCAGAGCGCGGCGGAGCCCGAGCCCCCAGAACCGCCGGCTTACCCATTCGGAAGTCGATGTAGCCCTCGCCTCCACTGATGACAAGCATAGACTTCAAGGGCGTCTGGCTGCCAGGCTCCTGTGCAGATGGCCCTGCTTTGTCACCTGTCAGATCTGTGCCACTAGGGCCACTCTGTGGGCTGACAACTTGACCTATTTATACAGGAACAAATCAATATTACTTATCACTGACTGGGGAGGGGAGACTCATTTTTTTCTGAATATTTTCAGAAAGTTGAACCAGAAGGCAAGCATATCCTCATACAACCAAAGTACTGGGCATGCTAGACGCCTCTGCACGATCAGAAAACATCTACAAAGGCCGTAAGAGCCCCATTTGAAAATCTAGATGAAACCATTTTATACCAAAGCAGACACGGGTCCAAAATCCAGCACGGAATCCGTGTTCGGCCAGGCTGGTCTCAGCTGTCTGCTTCAGACTGTTACAGTCCGTATCGTCTGAGCTGAGGGACAATGGAAAGGTCTCTCCCTGGCCGGCTACTTGTGCATTTGTGTAAAAGACTAAGAAAAGTCTTCACCTTGAGCCTTATGGGTTTGGGTATTCCTAATTGATATTATTTTTCAAATCCATGGTTTTCCTCTCATATGGAAGAAAAGTATGCCTTATTTTTATTTTTAATTTAGATTATACAAATAAAATTACCAGTAAATGTGTCATTTGTTTAAGTTCTAAGGTAGAATCCTGGAGCGTGACATGGCGGGAGAGAAACCTTCAAATACCATTCACACTATAATCTCTAAAACATCCCTCTTAGAAAGCTTTGACTGCAGGGTATTTACTTGTCTTTTCTTGCCAGAATCTACTGTCCTTTGGTCAAACTGCACAGACCATGCTTCTAGGACACACAGAACACAGCCCTATGACGTGACACACTTTTAAAAATTAATTTACGCTCAAACTGGGTAGGACGGTTTGATGTATTCCCGGAGTGTCTCATTCGTGCATTACTCAATTATACTCCGGAGGAAATCAGGCCTGCCAGAGAAAACTGTTAGCAGGCTAGCCAGCTCTGCCACAGAAGCAAGAACACGGAAGTATGACAGTAAGGCCAGCCTGCACGGTTTAATCCTTAGGGCCAACTGGTCAACAATGTTGCCAAATCTACTTCTAGATTTATACCCAACAGGAAAGTCCTCCCCATGTCTACAGGAAGGTCTGCTGCAGTATTATTTTTAATATGGGAGGGGGGTGTCCGAGAGGTCCATCAATAGAAGAATGGAACCCACTTATTCAGATATTGGAACACAGTTCATTGAATGTACTAGATTTTTATGTATAAACTTAACAAATCTCAAAAATGAGAAGGAAGTTGCAAAAGAATACACGTACCACAACATTTAAATTAAATTCAAAAGCACAAAAATACTATACACTGTTTATAGAGACTATGTCAAATGTAGGAAAAGTAGAAAAACATGGGCAGGATAATGGTTCCAGATGGAGAAGGCAAGGCAGTGAAACTGGAGGGATATAAAGGAGACTCAGAGGGGACTCCATGACACATTTTTTCTTTCTTTAAGAAAGCAAGAAAACACTATTACCAGCAGTTCCGTATTTGGGACTTTATCCTAAGGAAATAACTATACAAAATATACAAGATCTGTGCTTCGGGAAGCTCACTACCCCGCTGCTAAGAATACGGAGTGGCCAGGTACCACGTGCCAGCCCTGCACTATGTACACTAATCACCTCATCTTTGGGACACCCTTGGGAAAATAAGTGTGATGGCTAATTTTATGTGTCAATTTGGCTATGCTATGGTGCCAAGATATTTGGTCAAATTCCAGTCGAGATATTGCCATGAAGGTATGATTAACATTTAAATCAGCGGGCTTTGAGTCAAGCGGATTACTCTCCAAACAGTGAGCAGGTCTCATCCAATCAGCTGTTGATCTTAAGAGGAAAAAATAGCCCAACCAAGGAAGAGGGAGCTGTGCCTCCAGACTGCTTTTGCACTCGAGCTGCAATATTAACACTTTCCTGGGTCTCCAGTATGCCCGCCTGCCCTGCAGATTTTTAAATAAGCCAGCCTTCACAGTCACACAAGCCAACTCCTTAAAATAAATAAATAAAAGCATCTCCCCTTGCTCCTCCCTCTCCTCTGTCCCTCTCCCTCCTCTCTGTCACCTCCCCCAACCATTGGTTCTGTTTCTCTGAAAAACCCTAACTAATACACTGAGAAACTACTATTTCCAATATTACACAGTTGGTTGGTGTGGCAACTAACTTGCCTCTTATGGGGGAAAAATTCAAAACAGGTCCTGATTACAGATCAGGTGAAGTAACATCATTTTAGTGTTCTCAACGGAGAGAACATTTTCATCAGACATCACCACGACTGCCTTTCATCTCTAGATGGTACTTTATAGTCCCCAAAGTACTCTCATTAGTGTTCACAACAAATGAGGTTGGCAGAGAGCAGATACCACGTCCACTTAAGGAACCGAGGAAATGAGTCTCAGAGGTTAAGTGACTTGTTCAAAGTAACAGGCAGGCAGGCAGTGCAGCGGAGGGCCGGAGCACATTCTCCGAGCCTCCCTGCACAAAGCTTTGGTGACAGGGGCTTCCTTCTCCCTTATTAAGCGTAGACCATTTTGGGTATTCTCTGGTGACAAAATAATAGCATTGCTTTTCAAAAGTAAGCAGATTTCTTAAATAAAAAAAAATCAAGAAGTTTGTTTTGGGGGGTGGAGGAGATTCCAAAACAATTTCATTCAGGTAACCCTACAGCGCTTTATTCCTACCTCTCTTATAGAACTCTTTGTATTTTATAGTGAAATCATCTGCAATTCCAGCACTTTGCATCTGAGTGGAACCAAGGGACAAAAGACAAAGACACACAACTTCCGAATCGCACTCACCTGGGACTGCTACAAAGAATTTCACAGCATCCCGATGCCCGTGGAAGCAGAGCTGTGCATGTGCCATTGAACAATAGGGTATAAATGTCCCTGGGGTCACTTTATCACTGTTTTCATCACCATACACCCGAATCACGCTTCCAGGACGATTTCCTGGTGCTCCTGAGGTTTTATTTGCTGCAATGGAAAAACCAAATACCAAATATTTTCTCTAGAAAATAGTGATGATGCAAGAGGTTACTGGTTAATCCTTATGATATTATCTAAAAGCTACAGCCAGTTGAGGTAAAACGAAGGCAGCAATGCCAAATCAAGACAAAGCTGGAAAAAAAAGATACATAGCATGCTAGTTGCTTTTAAGTACTTCAGTAAATGGAGTAGGGGATTTTGCCAGTCTAGCAATAACTAAGCTTACTTTTAAACACATCTATTAATTTTTGAAAATCATTTTAGTTAACAAAAGAAGACATTTGAATCTTAGGCGTGTGTTTTGTTTTTTAATCCTCATTTTAGAAAGCTAGCCAGTTACATAGTATAAAGGAAATGGGTATATTTTTAAATAAAAATTTTATACTTTATCTTCTGGTTTGTCTCCCCTGTGGTAAGAATATCCCTTGCAGGGAGTGGTAAAGAATTGTGCTTAAAAGGACCCAGCCACTACGACAGGGTGGCCTTGATTCACAGCAGACCAACGATTTGCTGGATTGTTTTAGAATGACCAGACTCACAAAGCATCCCCATTCCATGGGCCAGTAAGTGGATGGAAGAAACGTGATTGGTAACAAGAGTAAACAATGTAGATTAATGACAGTTTTAAGAGATGTTTTGTGTTTTTATTGGCAGGAAAAAAAGTCTGAAAGAAAGGTCAGCTGCAACAAAAGATGATAAATAGACTAAGCTGCTGCGCAGTGGTTTGGTGGCCATGTAACAGACATCAGAAACAACAAAAAACGCCTGCTGCGAGGCAGTGGCTGCGAGTGGATGACATTTAGGAACATTCAGAGGGATCTAGAGACGTGGGAACAGCCTCACAGTGGCTACCAGAAGCCAGGAGGAAGAGCCGGTTCAGCATCTGCACTTACCCCTCAGCCCCAGTAAACGTCCCTGGTGGAGGATTACAGCTACAGCGAGAGAGGAGGAGAGGGGACATGGAGAGGTGCACGACAGGGGGAGAAGAATTACTATGGGCCACCACTCTCAGCGTCTTCCATCTGGCAGCTGGGTGCCCAAAGCTCCTAGCCAAATGCAACTTGGTATAATACCAAGTAATACTCAAAAGTTCTTACCAAAGCCTCTCTCTAGAATTTCACTGCTCAAAAAGTACAATTTTTAATTAGCTGGTTTTGTTTTGCTTAATCAAAAAGCAACTTCAGTGCTTCATAATTTAACGAGAACTTAATTAATGGAGAGCGTTTCCTAAGTGCTAACATCCCCCTCCCCACCTCCCATCTAAAGAAAATCCTGTTCAGGGCTGGCTTTAGCTCGAGTGGTTGCTTCATCATGACAGACACTGAAAGAAATCCTGTTTAAAGTAACAATGCTAAAATGGAACTCTCTGTTATAGAGAGCTGAAGTGAACTCTGGGGATATCCTAGGGTCTCTCAGGATGTAAGTGGTCTAAACACGTAGACTTATACTGTTTAAGAAGTTAGGTTCCCTAAAGGCTCCAAACACACCGCCTTCCACTCCCCCTTCCTTTCCTCTGAAAAACGGTAAGACGATTCTGAGGTGCCTATTAACTCATTTTATGGACTCAGGGCACTTGTTTTCAAACCACTGCATGCCCACGAATCTTGCAACACGAAAACATTTATTTAATGAATGGTCAATGTAATGGAACATAACATGAGAAACACACAATGCATATTTTGTTCACAAAAATAATAATAATGGGACATAATATAAAGAACGTACAATGTACGTTTTGTTCACATTATTTTCAAATACAGGCTGGATGACCTGTCTCCCGCATAAGGAGGGCTTGCTGACCTCCTGAGAAACTTCTCCCATGACGTTTTCTAAACCGTGAGTAAGCCAAATGGGATATCCTAAGCTCCCTGCCAGGGAGAATGTGAAAAACCAGGATGAATGCCAGTAGGGTCGCTGAATGCTGCTGTAATAAAGCGGAGCGGAAACAGCACTGTTACTCCTGAGCTGAAATAAAGCTTCTCAGAAAGAAAAGCTTTTTGTTATAAGTACTGGTCCCGACATATGGGAACTGTCATTTGTTACAGTTTGTAAGTTCCACGGGAAGAGTGAAGGAACAGCGGTCAGACGTTTGCCACCAGCTTGGTGTTCTGAGCTACCCGAGTTGCCGATACCAAGACAACGCCTTATGCCTGGACCCCGGACGTGAGCACTCCCTCCACTCGCCCGCCTGTACTGTGACCGTCAGGAGAAAAACATACTTACTTTCTGTCAGTGGGATGGAGATAATGACACCGTTTCCTGTCCCCACCCACAAACGATTGCAAGACACCATGAGGGCTGTGATCCTCACAAAAGAGAAGCCCAGTTTTCCAGTACCTGTACAGCAGGGGGAGACATTTCATTGAGAAACTGGAGCAGATGACATTTTCGATTACCACTCCCTCCAAGCAGTGAGCTAATGTAACAGGGAAAATGTGACCAGAACCACTTGAATGTTCCCTGAAGGGACATGTCAAAGCAAATTCTCATTTGGCTTTATCACCTATGGGTAATGGGGGAAAAAATCTAAACGTGGCTGGCATTACATGATCATTAGAAGTAAAATACTGTGGCTCAGGTAATATGACACAGGATTTAATTACGGAACTGCAAAACACAAAACACAAAAACAAAAACAAAACCCTCAATAAAAAGTGTTTACTAAAACAGGAAGTCAAATGTCCTTCCAATTTATAAGCTGAAAAAGTTCTGGCTTGCCTTAAATTTCTTTGCATAGGTAAAAACAATCTTTGCTAACAAAATCAACATTCTTTCCTTGTTCATATATTTAGGTTTGACAGCAGTTTAGCAATTTTAGGAAACCGTAGACATAATTTAGGGAGAATCAACGCACTTTTATATTTCAAGGGAATTTTTATAAATTATCTTATTTCTAGGATTTAAGAAGCCAAATCATTAAACAGATAAATACACTTAAGACAAACAGCATTTAGCCCTGGCTGGTGTGGCGTGGTGGGTTGAGTGCCGGCCTATCCCCCAAGGGGTCACCAGTTCAGTTCTGGTCAGGGCACATGCCTGGGTTGCGGGCCGTGTCTCTGGTTGGGAGTGTGCCAGAAGCAACCACACACTGATGTTTCTCCCCCTCTCTTTCTCCCTCCCTCCCCTTCTCCCTAAAAGGAAATAAATAAAATCTTAAAAAAAAAAAGACAAACAGCATTTAGTCACTCAAGTTCTACTTTTACAAACTCAGGGTATGATCATAGAATCACAGTATTAGAAGAAGTCTTAACTCTATTCAGTTTATACCTATGGTCAAAGTTTATCCTTGAAATTAGTCTGTATCTGTGTGTACATATGTCTGATTCCAGGGAGAGCACACAGGTTAAAAACCACTGATGCTGCTCAGCCTCTCTTCATAAAGGAATCATTAACGATATCCCTAAAAGTCATATAACCCTGCATTAGGAGCTAAGGAACAGGCCCAAAATGGTTACTGCCCTTCATGGGGTTTGTGGTCTGTGGGACAGGGAGATAGGAAACAAGAATCACATAAAACCAGTGTAAACTCAATGACAAGCCCACAAAGAAACAGCGTAAGAGCCCTGACCAGTATGGCTCAGTGGATTAAGTGCCAGCCTGCGAACCAAAGGGTTGCTGGTTCAATTCCCAGTCAGGGCACATGCCTGGGTTGCAGGCCAGGTCCCCAGTCGGGGGGTGTGTGAGAGGCAGCCACACCATGGATGTTTCTCTCCCTTTCTCCCCCCTGCTCTCTAAAAACAAACAAACAAATAAATTTAAAAAAACCTCTTTAAGTGAAATAAAATAAAACAATGGAAGGAAGGAAGGAAGGAAGGAAGGAAGGAAGGAAGGAAGGAAGGAAGGAAGGAAAGTGGTTCTTAATCAAACTGGGAGATAAGAAAAGGTCCCCTCTGGCTGTCATATGTAAGCTATGGTCTGAAAGCCAAGTAAACAGGGACCAAGAACTTCTCGGGCAGAGGATACAGTACATGTGAGGGCCCTGAAATAGGAAGGAACTTGCTGAGTTTGGATCAGTGAGAGTGTGGGCCTGTACGGGTAGTACAGAGTGAGGAGAGTGGTCCGGGCCACTTAAATTCCTTTGTCACGCCACAAATGTCACCTCAGGTAAAGACAGTAGTATTCCAAAACTGGCTGGATTTATGTAAGTGGAAGTATATAAGTGGTGATGGTGCACATGGCTTACTACACAGAGAACAGGCCGGAGTGGAAACGGGAGATTCGTGGTTATCCAGGCAGGAAAGGATGGTGGCCTGGTACGGGGACGGTAGAGATAAACAAGTAACTGATTTAAGATAATTCTGGAGGCAGAGTTGACAGTTCCCCACAGGGCAGGTGAAGGATCTGTCTGACACTTTTAGTGATTTAAGAGCTCACTATTCCTCAGGCAACTGATTCATTGGTTCCACCCAGCATTTGAGAACATTTAAAAATAAAACATTTTCTTTAATTGACAAAAATAAGATGATCTGGAAGCTTACCTAACATTTTGCTTACATAAGGCTCAATGTCCACATCCTGCAGGTGTTGATAAGTGTGTGCATGATAGAGACGGAGTGTGGAATCCAGGCGGATGGAGACCCACACGCCGTCACCCACCCATGCGAGCTGCCGCACCTGGCTCTCCTTCCTGGGATGTGCATCAAATGATTTCTAGAGAAGATTGTTCAACCACAACATTACTTTCATTAGGTACGAGTTTGTGTTTAAAAACAGTGCTAATCTGCACAAAAATTTGGCAGAATGTGTATTAAAAGAGAAGTTTAACTAGTGTTCACTAAATACGATCATTCCTCTGTACACAATAGCTTCTATCCCAGATTGCAAAACAAAATGAAGTACAAAGAACTAAAGGATGCTCAATTTTAACTGTACAGGCCACTGACTTATGGAAGCAATACCGGCACACCCATGCTGTGTGTCAGCATTCAACAAAAAGACTAAATTTGATCTCAAGTTTCTGGGGGATGCAGAGTAATACATGAAGTAAGATCCTGTTTGTAATTAAACAAAAAGGAGCCTGCATCGCTGCATGTGTGTGTATGTATTAATCTGAATGCAAGAAACAGATCTGAAAAATAAACACCAAATGGTTAACTTTGGGCTTTTTGGGTAAGAGGATGAGATTTGGGATGAAAGGAAGAGGCCTTTCACCTTGAAATTTTCCTGCTTTAAGTTTTCTTTAAAAAAAAAAAGTAGAATTGTTGCAAAGCTTTTTTAAAAGAAAGCAATACGAAGAAGCTTTTGTTTTTGCAACAAACACTTATTGCGATCTTACTTCTCAGTCTTTCACACACATGCAGGTTGGCATAAATATGTGTGGGATAGCAGAGACTTGGGGATTCTCCTTCGCCACAACCCATAATTAAACAAGTCAAGAACCACATACTCAAACAATACATGTATGCATCTATGGATATTGAGACATTATGGATATTTAAACATTTGTGTTAATCCTCTTCTTTAAAAAAAATGCTTCCTATCCTCAAAGTCAAAAGTAGCAAGATGTCATCAACGTATCACTGAAGTACTCTAAAATATACAGATTCAAAAATAGTTTCGAAAGAAGCTGAAAATAATTAGTCTTAGGATCTTCAGGAAAAACAAATTCATTAAGCAGAGAAAACATGGGTTAACTTGCCTCTATTTTCATGGCCTTCGGCTGAACCACATAGATTTTGTTCCGGTAACCACACCAGACTTTGTCATGCACCACGGTCATGCAGCGAATGGAGTGGTGAGGCCGTCCAAGGTCGAGCAGGTGATAGTTTGACAAATCCCACTGCCCATCTTTAAAGTAAGAAATAGATTATTAGTTACTGCATACCACCTTTTACTGAACTTTAACACAAGAAAGATTCTATCAGGGTGTATAATTAAATTTATTCATGAAGCACCCCCAAATACTATGTACTCAGTTTATCTTTTATTTGTAGAAATTGAGTTTCTCTCATTCTATAAACTGCAAAGCTGGAAGAGACCTCAAAGGTCATCCAATCTAACCTGCCACCCAGTACCTGGGCCCACATACTCTCAACAGCAGTGACGTGCTAAACCAGTTACAAGTTATTTATAATAACATTTTAAGAATTAGAAGGGATTAAAATTATTTGGGGGATACTCTGTCTTACTCACTTGCATTTTGATGTACTTTCTGGGGCAGAAGTCAAGGGCGACTTCAGGAACTGTGTGTGCTATCATTTGGTGTTGACAGAGCACAAATGAGAGCCAACCACTGGAAGCTGGCTCTGCCCAAACGGTTTCGGGGAGAGAAAACATCCTGCCTACAAAGCAGCTGCTGCACTTTGAGAGAGCTGGAAGCGCCAGAAAAGCACCCCCTCCCCTGTCTGAAGTCTGCCTCCCCATGTATAACCGCTGACCTATTAGTCTAAAGTTTTGCCCAGTGGAAACGGAATAAATGCAGCCCAACTTCTTTATTACTGCCCCATCTTCTTTCTAAGCAAGCATTCTTGGCACATGTTAATGGACCCTTCATCCTAACTCTTCTTTGCCCACATCTATTTAACACTGACTATCGACAGAGTGGAGCCCTGCTCTGGACACTCATTTCTATGAGGCTGAAGATGCTAAGTACCTCACACTGAGTTTGTAGCCAGCCTTTGAGTAAGTCTTACTTTTCAGTCTCCTCCATCTTACTTTTCTGAGCCCACACGCAGAACTTAGCATTTTTTAAAATTAAATGTACTTTACTTGTCTTGCCATCAATATAATTTTGGATTCAGTTTATCAAAACATTTACTATTCCATTTTTCCCAAGCTCTTCCATTTACTAGCTGAGGGACTAAGACACTCTGCCTCAGCCCCCTCATCTACACAGGGAGGAGGAGAGCAGAAGGCCCGCCCGAGGTCTGTGAGGGTTGTGACCCGAGCCCGTGAAGGGCCTGAACAGAGGCCGTGCGCTCTTTCTGCCGCGCAGCCACTACCCAGAAACCTCTAGTTCCCAGTCAGTCGGTCATAAAGCTGCTGAAGCACTCCTGTCCACCTCACATTTTTCCAAGCCCAAAGGGACATGAGACTTGGGAAAAGCCTTGCTAAAAGCTGAATTTAGTATATCTACATTTTTCTATTTCCCTGATCTAGTCATCTAGCAGGTAGGAAATGAAGTATCATTTTGGGTTGATACATGTGCCAAAGAGTTATGAAGTGCTACAAGCTCAATTCCCTTAATTCATTCAAGGTAGGTTTTCTGACCCCAACACCCCTCCGCCTGTAGACGTAGAAACACTGGTTCTAAAGGGAAAGAAGTAACAGCCCTGACCGATGTGGCTCAGTTGTTTGGGCGTCCTTCTGCAAAACAAAGGGTCACCAGTTCCATTCCAGGGCAAGGCACATGCCTGGGCTGCAGGTTCAGCCCCCAGTTGGGGCACGTGTGAGCGGCAACCGGTCAATGTTTCTCTTACACTGACATTTCTCTCCCTCTCTTTCTCCCTCCCTTCCCCTCTCTCTCCAGAAATAAATACATAAAATCTTTTAAAAAATAATCTGGGGCAGGGAAGAATATAAACAACATGATATAAAAATGATTAAACCTTAACCCAATTAAAAGTTATTTTTAAATACTTAACCAAATGCAAGTGGATGCAAATTATTTTTTCAATACTGGAAAAAAGAAAACATATCCTCTCACTAAATTTCTTCCAACTGAGTAGGTGTATGAGTGGAAAGCCAGCACCTCTACACCGCATTACACAAGAGGACCGTGAAATGATCAACTGCTTGCTCGTTATGGTACACTTATCTTCACTGCGGTCTACTACTAATGGTTACACCTCTAGGCAGGCACTCACTCGTTTACTGCTGTCACACAGTGTTAGCATCAGGTTAAACCTTTATTTTCTCTCCCCTTCAGCATCATTTCTTTAAAACATAAGAAACCAGCCCTGGCTGTGTGGCTCAGTGGACTGAATGCTAGTCTGCGAATGGAAAGGGCTGGTTCGATTCCCACCCAGGGCACAAGCCTGGGTCGCAGGCCAGCTGGGGGTTTGCACTGATGTTTCTCTACTTTTCTTTCTCTTCTCCCCCCACCCAAAAGTAAATAAATAAAAAAAATTAAATCTGCTTTTTAAAAATAAAAATGAAACATAGACTAATCTGCTTGAAAGTGCTTTCACGAAACAACAAGCTAGTGCAGGCTGTATACTGATCACGACTCACCGACTCCTCTGTGAAAGATGGCGAGGGTGCCGTCAGCCAGGGCCACTAACACAATTCCTTTCACGTGTCTGCAGACAGGAAAGAGGGCGTCAGAGTCCTCCATTCGGGAGTACAGGAGGGACCGCGTGATACTGAACTAGTTCGGGGCCCTCAGAGGGCTGCTACGTGACAGACGAGGAGCGCAAGTCAGAACCTAAATGAATACACTCTTTTCTTCACCGAGCAAGCCGTGCCACAAAAACGCCAGCTGAACCAATAAACGGCACGTGTGGAGAGTTGGGTGCTCACTTGCTGGCACAAACCCCTCCTCTCGTCACAGGCTGTCGGCACAGGGTCCACAGACCAGACACGCGCACCCTGAGTGGAGCTAACAGAGGCAGCTCTGCGACTTAAGAGGCAAACTGGTTTTTGATAGAGAAAAAGGACTAGTGAATGCCTTAATCATCATATTCACAGAGTATAAAGGATACTCCAAAACAAATATATATTAACAGGTATTAATTGGTTTTTCTCCCCCAGAATGCTAAAGAACTCACAGCATGGTGAGCTATTGACCTGGCAAGTTTTCCCTTTAGCTTTCTAGTCAGAGTTTCAATCTTACTCAACTTCTCTAACTCTGTAAAGGTAAAAACAAAAAAACAAAAACAAAACAAAACAAAACAAAAAACACAAACCTGGATACTTATTTAGTCATGAAGTACATGTTAGCTTTAATAGTCTTAAAATCTAGTTTATATCAAAACACATTTTTTTAAAGAAAGAATTTCTAAAGTAAAACTTACACAATACTGAGAATCGAATCTTTAAGTTTAATAGAATGGAGACATTTCCTCCACTGGGCCACAGATGAGTGGACATACAAACTGCAAGAACAAAATCAAGACTGGTAAGGCATAGAGGACATCAAGTCATTGCTTACATCTCGTAACGACCACCAAGTTCCTTTAGAAGGAAAGAGGCGCAACAAACATTTTAGGAAAAGAAAACAGTGCGAGTCCAGGTAGGTCTAAGGCAGAGAAACAAGCTGCTTAAGCAAACGGAAACATACAAAGAACAAAAAGCCAGAACTAGAATAATGCAGGGTCAGTTAGTTTCAGGTTACCCACACTTCAGAATCCTTGGCTAAAATCCTTCTTAAAAATTATCTTACTTTTCTACCAGACTGAATTACGCCTTTGTGACAACAAGTTGTGTACATCAGGCGGAGGAAAACTGTGGCCTGCAGGACACATGCAGCCCGCCACTATCTTAGTCCAGTCTGCAAGCTAAAAAGCATGGTTTGTACGTGGTTGGAAAAAATCAGAGTATTTCATGACATATGAGATCTGTATGGACAGAGACCCCTATCTGTGCCCATAAATGAAGTTTTATGGGAGCTCAGCCCCACTAACCTGCTACATACTGTCACGCAGTGGCTGCTTCTGCACCACAACAGCACAGCTGGGAGGTTGCTCGAGATCACATGACACTTCTTATCGGATCTTTCATGGAAAACACCGGCCCACCCGTCACTTTATAGTGACCCTAGGCCCCTAGGGGTATAGTCACCATAGACCCCTATGGAAAAGATACCCTGGGGACCCTGCTTACCTTTTGGAAACGTACAATTTTATAAGATTCCCCATTGCTAGAAAGTGAACAAACCATGTCATAATGTTCATTATTACCTCCTAAGCTTTCACACTGATCTGTTCTTTTCCTAGTAACTCTAGAAAAAGTTAATGTTTGGATTTGGGTCTTCCTGCAGTCAAATACATAATCCTTGGTATTTCCTGAACACGCTCTAGCCTGTATATATGCATCAATAATTCTCTGTCTCTATGCAATCTTCTATTTCTGGATCACCCAGATTTTAAAATTTTATTAACCTCTTCTTCCAAGACTATTCTATAAAGGGAACACTGTGACAGAGAAACACAGGGCTTACCTTCAGAACCAAAGCAAGTCCAGTTTATAAGGTAACTGCAATATAACCTTAGCTCGTATGTATATAGAATTCTTCGCTTTCATGTAAACTTTTTGTTCATATTTACATGCACACCACATTCTACTTATCTTCTGATTTCAAAAGCAAAGGTAAAAAGACTAATGATACTCTAATGTGAAAAGAGTTGGCACCTACCAGCCATTCTGAGCCCCAAGCCACATGGTGGGTAGAAGGCTACTCATTTTCTGGGCTTCTTCTCTCGCCAGGTCTTGTTCGTTTGGCAACGCTGATATCTGGTCTTTATACGCGTCTGAGTCATTACTGGGAAAGGCAGGACGATAGGAAAAAGAATCAGAGTACGCTCATTCTTCAGGAATTGGTCACTTCTACATTTTAGTTTACAGTTTAAGAAAAAAGATCAAACATGAAAATTTCAGAAAAGCCGAAGTTAAATGCTTACATTAAATATTTCAACAATTGTACCAGAGGAACATTAACACACTAGGAGGGCCAAGCTGTGGCTAAGGGAGTTAAGAAACAGAAATGAAATGCAGCAGTTAATATATCTAGATTAAATTATGGCTCTCTCTCACAGTCCTCTGGAATTTTATGAACTTCATCTTAAAGGAGAAAAGAAGGAATGGTTTGTTTTAAAACCACACACATACACAAAGGAGGGTAAAATGTAAAAAATTTACTAAAATACATTAAAAAGCTGAAACATACATGAATTTACCTCCAAGCCTTTTCTTTTAGATACAATAAAGAAATACAACTGGGTTACCAAATCCAACACAGACAAGTAAATGTACTAATTTTAAAAAGATGACTTTACTCTTATATTAACAATTAAATATCAAGACACTACGTTGTTCTATACAGTAAGAGGAAAAACAATAAATTTTAAAAAGAACCCAGTTTCACCCTGACTGGTGTGGCTCAGTTGGCCAGGCGCTGTCCTGCAAAGCAAAAGGTTGCCACTTTGACTTGGGGTCAGGGCACATGCCAGAGTTGCAGGTTCGCTCCCTGGCCAGGGTAGATGCAGGAAGCAACTGATAGATGTTTCTCTCCCTCTCTTCCTCCCTCCCTTCCCCTTTCTAAAAATAAATACATAAAATCTTTAAAAATATATCCAATTTTAGACATACCCTTATCAGCTTTCTATTAAGACCTACAGTAAGCAAAAAAGAAAATTAAAGAATTCAATAAATGGGCCTACATTAGACAACCTTTTAAAGCAAGAGCCTGAAACAAACGGTTTTCTAATAAAATGTTTGCTAGAAAACTAAATTCAAAAGGTCATTCAAGCCCACGTGGGAAACTGAAACAATGGCCAATTTCACTGACAACTAGAGCAGGAGTGAGAGTAGGGGTGGAGATGAAAACATCAAGGGTTACTCACAGAATGGGAGGCATTGAGTACAACAATCAAAAAAGAAAAAGTCATAGTAGAGGAGAAAAGGACCGGGGGGATTTTAACCAATATATTTTATAGACAAGACTTTTTCTTAAGCTGGAAGGAAAAGAGGGCCACTGGGAAAAAAAATATCCAGAAAGGATGGAGGAGGAGGACCCATGAAGGCAGAGCAGGAATAAGTAATACCATCTGTGTCTGCCACAACGGCGATGCCCATCAGTGGGAATATTTTCACTGTTTGAGGTTATTTTGGCTCCTTTTGTGTGCACCCTTATCCAGTTCTTGAAGGTGCCGGCCCACTTGCATACCTTGACTGATACACTGGTGAGAGGTCTTCTGGGATCTGAACTCCCAAAGGATCCGTGAAGACGTGCTCTGTGTACACGCCGCTTTGGGAGGTGTCCGCGCTGTCTTCAGCTGACCCCGCATTGCCTTCTGTGGCTTCTGTTGCTTCTTCTGCTGTTGGAACATTTTCATCAATCTCACTACTTTCTGCTTCCTTTTCTAAAAATTAAATAAATAAAACATGCTCACTATTCTGAGTTTGAACTTTTCTCCCCATAGTTTCCTCACACAAATCCTCGCTACAGAATTCCACTACACCTGCCCCCACCCCTCCTCTGCAGTATATCATGAAATTGAGAATTCATGACTTCATTTAATAGACATTACAGCATCTTCCTTAGGTTAATTCATTCTTGTTACTTTCAGACCTAAGTGAAGTCCATAGTGAGGCATCTGGAGTAGGCTCAGACTCTAGTAGAAAGGTGGGATGCAGGGAGGAGAGCTGTACCTGGTGGTTTTTCTGTCACTGGAGAAGCACCGTTGGTACTAGGGGAAGTGGCAGCTGCTGTCACACCTTCCGTAGAACAACCAACCACTGTGATGCCTCCCAACAGGCTGTCTGTCTCTGTGGAGCTATTGCTTGTCATGCTTCCACAGAGAGATGCTTTGTCTACCTGTCCAGATTCTGAAAGCTCTTCTCCTGCGGGGTAGTCTGTTTCCCGTGCTCCTGAAAAAAATTAAATGAATAAATAAACCTTCTTTTAATGCTAAGTAAACTCATATAAATAGCATTTTCTCCATAAAAGCAACTACAGGTTTGAAATAAGACTCTTATTTCAAGTGGCAACTTCTCGCTTTGCGGGAAGACACCCAAGGTCTTCCTCAACTAGAACATAAACTCCGAGAGAGAGAACATACTCTGCGTGCAGGAGTGTGTAACTGTGCCTCCAGTGACCAGATGAGGTCCTGCAGGGGAGGTGCTGACGGTGGGGAGAGAGGGGCACGGCTCACCCTCACCTGGTACACTTGCGATACACAGAACATGCGAGTTGCAGACAGTGAAACTGTCTAGGATGTTGCCTGGCTGGACAGCATCGATGATGATAACTTTTGTAGCTGAGTGAGTGCTCGTGCAGATCCAGACTAGACTAGACAATTCTTCTTGATTTTTTAATTCCTTCTGCTGCTCCTGCATAGGCAAAGAAAACAAAATGTTTACAATGAACTATGTGCCAAATAGTCATAAAGCTGTGCTATTACAGTCAAGAGCAATACTAAGTTTATTTCCAGATTATGTGGAAGGCCAAAAATTAATTAGCAGTCTAATAAAAACTAGCACTTAAAGCATATCAGTGATAAAAATGATCTCTATCTTGACCGTGGCATATATTAGTCAACACTCTTTTAACTGTACACATTTCAAGTATAAAATTTATTTTATGCAAAATGTACCTCAATAAAACTGATTTTCAAAAGAGAGAAAGGGTGAGGAGTAAGCAAGGGCATAGTAATCCCAATAAGAAGTTGGACCCAGAAGTCAGTTTTAGACCGAAGAGCTAAACCAACAGCCTCAGATACCAGGAGGGCAAGTGTTCTTGGGCACACACACACTGACCTTCAGCTCCTGATCGAGCTTGTCTAAGCTACTCTGAGATGCACTCCGCTGTTTACTGCCTTCTGTATCCAAACCAGCAACATCCTTGTAAAACACGCTTGCTCCTACAACAGAACCGCCGTCTCTGGTCTTCCCACCAGATAAATTGACTCCGACAGCACACCACAGCTTTTAGGGGTAAGAAGAAATGTGTTATATTACTTTCTAAAAATATTTAGAATTTTTCATTTTCAATAGTCTAATGATTATAAATGCAGGTATTTAATATTTAACATATCCAGTCTAAAACTACAAAATAAATAATCTGATCCACAGAAGTAGAATTTACCATTTTTGGTTTACAAAAAAGTCCACCCAGATTTTAGGAAGTAACTCCTTTATCTTCAAAATGAATTTACCTTCATTGATGTATCTTTTTCATCTAGAGGTCTGAGATAGACAGGCACAGGTAAATTTTTCATTTTATTTTCCCCTTGACCATTGGTGACCTAACAATCGGAGAGGGGAGAGAAAGACACACGGGTCAGCCTCGCACGGAGTGAACGGGGCAGAACCGCTGAGATGTGGGCAAGCACTGCGGCTGCAGATTTTCTCTTTGAAATCAAGTTCAAGTTAATTTTGTCATTCTTCCTTGAAAAATGAGAAAATCAAGAAGCAATTAGAGAAAAGAAACACGATGCTGTGGGATCGCAGAGACATTCACACATGTGGGAGTAGGAGTGGGAGGGTGTATGCGTGTTGTGGGCCGGGGGGGAGAGGGAGGGAGAAACAGAATTAATGGATGTGCTGCTGAGTCTTTTGGTAACAGAAAACGTGGAATAAACGGGTAAAGTTCCTGAAGACCTAAACTGAGTATTAAGTCAACAGTTTTGAAGGTTCCATGCCAATGGCCTCTTAAAACTTTTAAACAGATGCTTTTCATTTTCCAAAAAATGAAATCTTCAAATATTAAAACAGAGCTGGATACTTCAAGTTCCATGCACTTGGCCACCTCCTGTTGACCCCTCCAGACTCAGGAATTTCTTTTGGGCTCTAGAGCTGTGGAAAATAGCCTGAAACCCACTTCCATCCACACTTCCCTAAATGGATGCCAGTTCCATTTAGCTTGAAATGAGTGGGTGCAGGGTGTGATTTTTTCTCTTTTTTTAAGATTTATTTATTTATTTATTTTAGAGAGATGGGGAAGGGAGGGAGAAAGAGAGGGAATGAAACATCAATGTGTGGTTGCCTCTAGCACCACCCATACTGGGGATATGGCCTGCAACCCAGGCATGGACCCTGACTGGGAATCAAACCGGCGATGCTTTGGTTCACAGGCCTGCGCCGGGGTGTGATTTTCGATTCCTTCATGCCCAGCCATACTCCTGTCCCCCTGCATTTCCCACTAGACGCCCTGACCGTGCTCACACATTACCTGTTTGTACTTTTGAGGCAGGCTCCAGCCAAAAGCCTGCACTCTACCGTCTTCCTTCTGAACATGTGCCTTTACCTGGCGATACTGTTCTCTCTTCTGTTCTCTGCGTGACGCTAAACTAGCTTCAGTTCTAAAAGGGAAAGAGATTTCCTTTTTACATCAAGTGAATAAATATAAGGACAGCTCTCCCCCTAAAACAGCAAAAGTAACAACACAAAAATTACATGATTTCAGGTTAGTTGACTTCAGACTGAGATTCCCCCTTAAGGTGTTATACCGAAGTTGTGCAGTGAATGTAGTATCCGACTTTTGACAGGTTAGTAAGCAGCCTATTATATTGAGTCAGCCATCAAACTTCTATCAGGTTTCAGATTCTGGCTATACGAAAGGGAAGAATTCTTAAATATTTTTGCTTCTTCCTTTTTATTTTCTTTTTTCAGTCATTAAAAACATATATATTTAGAATTTTCTAATGCCAGGAAATGTGCTAGAAGTACTAAAGACCACTAAATAAGACCAATAAATCAGTGTCTTCCTAGGAAGGTAATACACATTAACCCTTGGATCCCATTAACTTGTTTCAGAAGACAAATATGCAAATTGACTTGGTAAGCTGTAGAATTATGAAGTAAAATACTGTGAAAATAATTTATCTTTCTCTGGGCCATTAACATTTTTATGATGTGACTTGCTATGTTTCTGACAGTTGACAATCCACCTCTGTGTCAGACACTTTACAGATACTCTGTAACTGAACCCTAACACCTCTGAGGCAGGTTATTACACTCCTTCCACTGGCAGGAAAACTGGGGCTCTGAGAGGCTCAGGTACCAAGTTCATGTACCTGATGAGAAGCAGAGTCAGGATGAAAAAACAAGTCCTTCTGACACCAAAGGAAACGTTCAAAGATTTAGGATAAAGGTTTATATAAGCCTTTAATATTTCCATTAATATTTATCTATGTTGTCATAGCAGCAAAAAGGACACATTAAAAAACATTCCTTCTCTTCATGAAAACTGAAATACAATTTTCCTAAAAGGTACTGACTATAAATAATTTACTTAAGATAGCCAAGTTACAGAAATAGTTTATGTACAGATCAACACTTATAGCTGACCTGATAAGTGACAAGAACATTCTGAACTGTTAACTTACTGAGGGCATAACCACCAGTCTGGAAAATACTTACTCTTCGCTAAGGAAGTCAAAGGCTTTGGACTTATCCCCGGGGAGCTGAGATAAGGTGCTGCTTCTTTTCTTGACCGAAGGAGTAACATGAGAGGTGGGTGCATTATACTTCAGATTAACAGGTGGTTCAGGTTTCTTAGTAGTGTTACTTGAGGAGCTGAAAAGTCGGCTAAAACTAAAAAAAAAAAAAAAAAAAAAAAAAAAGTGAGTGTGTGTATGTCTGTGCATGCATTACATGTGCTGTAAAGAACAGTCCATAATTTCCCACAAATTCCAGAGTGCTTTTTACAAGGCAATTGAGTTAGACACTGGCAAAAAATTTTTTTTTGTAATCACACAGTGCAGCCTTAGCAGTAACTCACAGCCAAATGCAGCCAAAAGCAGACATTCAGGAAAGAGAAACCACTGCTTAGCACAGGCTCCCTGTTCTTTAATGAGCAGTTCCCATAATGAAAGGAAGAAGCTCTAAAGTACCGGGAACATCTTGTAATGAAGAAATAAATGAAGATGGGTCCTTTAGCTAGCTCCTACTTGGTGTCATATTAAGAGTAGTGTTAAATAGCAAGGTTTTGGCTGCATGGTTTGATCAGAAGCATAGTACACCAGTTCTAAAAATAGTTACAATAAAGTACAAGAACACACATTACCATTTTAAGACACATCTTACACATTTTCTTATTAAAATAAATTTAAATAATTATTTTCACACTCACTCAAAAAAATCAATACTTCTATTAAATGGTAGATTCACCAAAAAGGGGTGTAAGTATTCACACTAAACACACATACTTCTGGCATGAACACAGCTCAAGTTCAAAACGGACGTACACACACGACTCAAGCCCCACAACCACTGCATCTCTAATCTTTGCTTTGTAAAGTTCCTTGCAATCACACAACCAGTGAATGAGTCCTTAGTAACAGGGATCCAGGTGATTATCAACTCTATGAATAATTCCCCATTATTTTATTTATCAGAGGATTCCATCAAATGCATAACCAAAAGGATGCAGCTTACGACAGCATTATTTCTGTCCTCAAGAACAGCCTTACCGAGCCGGCACACTACATACCGAAAAGGAAAAGGTTCAGTTTAGCTCTATATCCCAAACTTAAGAAGGGAGGGAGGGAGGGAGGGAACTGAGGAAGGCAGGGGGCATCAAATCATTCTTGAAAATAAACTTTGACTGTAAGTCAAAGCTAAAAGTGCCATCTAATGTCTTCATGTGCTTCATGATACTTACAACTGCCAGATGCTTGACCTTTTTTTTTCCTGCATGGCTGGATTTTCTCTTGATGCTCTACATTAAAAAAAGAAAGAAAAAGAAAAAGATGTCTTATTGATGAGGCATTCTAGCTTTCTAAGAAGCAAGAACGAAAGTTCATGGGATACAAGCAGCATCAACCATTAAATCACTAAGTTGTTACTCTGACCCGTCATGTCAGTATGCTAAGGCTACAACTGAAACACCACCTTTCCCTCAAAGAGCTCAATCTGATAGATAAGATGGTTACCTGTGCTGGGCAGATAGCCCACATGCCTGAATGTTAATTTTCTTTTTAAAGATTTTATCTATTTATGTTTAGAGAGAGGCAAAGGGAGGAAGACAGGGAGAGAAACATTGATGGTCAAGAGATACATCAATTGGTTGCCTTTCACATGTCCCCTGCTGCGGACCTGGCCAGCAACCCAAGCATATGCCCTGACTGGGAATCGAACCAGGGACCTTTTGCTTCACAGGCCCACACTGAGCCACACCAGCCAGGGCTGAATGTTAATATATTTTTTAAAGATTTTATTTATTTATTTTTAGAGAGGGAAGGGAGAGACAAAGAGGGAGAGAGAAACATCAATGTGCGGTTGCTGGGGGCCGTGGCCTGCAACCCAGGCATGTGCCCTGACTGGGAATCGAACCTGCGACACTTTGGTTCGCAGCCCACGCTCTGAATGTTAGTATTTAAAACTTCTTATCCCTATCTTTGCACAAAGGTCTGTATCATGTGTATTCCCAGCTCTCACAAAGTAGCTTGTAATTTTACTGTTCAGGTTGTTTTTCACGGGACTAAAACTTTTCCATCACTGAAAGATGACCAGAGAATGGGATAAACTAGATTGAGAGGTAATTCAACAAAATTTCAGAAAATAAGGCATTCCAAACTAACTCGGTAGGATGATAAGGATTCTGCCACCACTATGAGAGCCCACCTTTCACTTTTTTAAAAAAGACTAAATTACAACATCTTTTAATTCAATGGAAAAGGTTAAAAGTAAGCTACCATCTGTTTTCACTCATTGACTGCCACTTGGCTGCTAGAATTAAAAATAACAATAAATGTGAACTTACCTATACGCCTCAATTTTTAAACTATTTATTCATTATTTATTCACTATCCATTAAATGCTGGAGTTATTAAGAACACATTTCTAGGCCCTGGCTGGAGTAGCTCAGTGGATTGAGCGCGGGCTGCGAACCAAAGTGTTGCAGGTTTGATTCCCAGCCAGGGTACATGCCTGGGTTTGGGCTGCAGGCCATAACCCCCAGCAACCACACATTGATGTTTCTCTCTCTCTCTCCCTCCCTTTCCTCTAAAAAAAAAAAAAAAAAAAAAAAAGAACACATTTCTTAGGACATTAGTTTTTTTTGTACAATAAATAAAGATTAGAATACTAATCTCCTTCCCTCTTGGTAGCTATACACAACTACAA
The DNA here is from genome assembly GCF_004126475.2 of Phyllostomus discolor. Lineage (NCBI taxonomy): Eukaryota > Metazoa > Chordata > Mammalia > Chiroptera > Phyllostomidae > Phyllostomus > Phyllostomus discolor. The sequence continues at coordinate 100,880,070 of NC_040910.2, read as the reverse complement.
TTTTAGCAAACTGTACATATTCATATTCTACAGAATTCTAGTATAACCTTGGTAAAGGATATATACACTGCTAAACCATTGTGATCACAAGGAAGAAATCGTTGGAGTTGGAAGACATGCTCATAAACTGTAAGAGAATCTGCATGTGTGTACTATTGCTGGTCAATCTGAAGGGACAGACCAAACTCAAAAACATGGACAGATGAGGGGTTCATTAGTCTCCAAATTTTTCATGAGCTCTTCCTAAATTAAAGGCACACTGTTACCGAGACTCTGACCCTCAGATGGCAGTGTTGGAGGTGGGACTTAAGACCTAACTGACAAAGATCTCAACGGAAGTGGGATTCTGTGTGAGTAGTCAGAAAGGGAGGGGAAATGCAGCAAGAGCATTTTACAGGAAGACACTGAGTAAAAATGATTGTCTCCTATGTGACATATGAAATTGTTATATTTTCCAGATATTATTGCAAAAGTAGTATCAATTTTCTTCTGAAAAACGAACCTCATTCCTGAGTAGTAATGAGAGTGTTTAGAGGCTGTGGGAACATTCTCCAAGAGCCCTTTACTGGCCCCAAAGGCACCTGCTTTGATCACAGCTCTGTTACTAATTCCCAGTGTTACTTTACAAAGTCTCTCTGAGGAAACAGAGCAAGGGGCTTGCATCCCCAAAGGCAGGACTCTCAGTCTGAATGAAAAAAATACCGAAAACTAGGAGACAACATTAGAAAAACACCAGAGGTGCTCCTCATACAAACCGAATCATCTCTGTCCATCGAACGGCTTCCTGAAGCTCCATCAGCCTCTCTTTGTACTGGTTTCTCTCCATCAGAACGCGGGCCATTTCCACGCGAGTAAACCGCTTCCTCTGCGCTGTGGGAATATCACTCTACAACGAAAAGAAGACGGCGGATCACTCTGGGAGCCTGTATCTGTTTTGGTGTTATCTCAGACTTAAAGCAAAATTTTTAAGGCTTTAAACATCCCTTAAGTTTTAATCTACTGGATCACTTAAAAATGACCTTATAAAAATAAAATCGATAGAGGTTTAAATAATTACTTATGACCAAAAGAAGGCAGACAATTTAATTTCCGAATATAACTACAGATATTTGAACATAAAGAGAAATACAAAGACCAGTGCAGATTTTGAACTAAAACCAAAAGTTAATTGTCTCCTATGTACATTTAATATGCTCACCTGGAAATGTTGCTCTAACAATATTATTTTAAATTCATGTTCTCTAACAACTGCTAGTCATTCAGAAATTAGTTACGAGTTAGTTTCAAAAGGGGTTCATTTATCTCAAACCATCAATCCATTTGCTCCAAGGCCAGTGTAAAGCATAAATTTACTGACCAGTTACCAAGGTACCCAACTCTAAGAATCACTAAAACACCAACAGAAATACAAGATGAAGACCATGGCAGTAAAGATTTCTTGTTAGGAAGAATAAGTGATGAGAGTACGGTAAGACCCCAAAAAGGCACGCTCAGGTCAACCTCCTTCTACTGCTGATTTCTAAAGGAAGACGGTTAGACTAACGGGAAAGCTCCTGTTTTGCCGGGTGAAGTATGCACACTTTGGATCAAAGCTGAAAGGCTTGGGACAGTAAGAAAGAGGCTCAGAGCAGTCTCATCCTTTGTCCTGACACAGAGTTTGGCCTCTCCTTTAAATAAAAGTCAAACAACAAATAATTAAAGGAGTTTGCAATACAGAAATCCCAGTACTAGGTAATACCCTGGAAAACCCAGGAGCCTTGTATTGCAATGTTCATATAGACAGCGCTGTGTGTGGAAGCAAAAAGCTGAAAACAACCTAAACGTTCACTAACAGGAAAAGGTACACACACTGTAGTATATTCATATAATGGGATATATTATAAAGCAGTGAACATGAATGACCCGTACTAAATACAACACAGGTGAATATCAAAAACATAATACTGAGTAAAAGACACAAGTCTTCCAGACTAAATACAGTATAAAAAGCAAAAACAATGAAAACTAAACCATACTTTGTATGCATACATATATATGGTATGACAAAATTATTTTTAGTTAAGGTGAGAAAATGATGAATACAGGACAGCAGATTCCTCTGGCAGGGAGAAGCACAAGGTAGCTTCAATGTTTGAAAATGTTCTATTTCTCAGGTTGGGTAGTGGATTTATAATGCTAATTCATTATGTTGCTATTCATAACTTAGTTATATTACATATTTATTTTTATATATCAAATACCATATTAAAAAACAAATAAGAGATCGAAGGGGGTACCAATTAATCATTCTGTCCAGTACATCCATATACCTCAAGACTGATGCTTAAGTAGCAAACACCTGTTACAGGAAAGATAACATAGCTACCAAAAGAAGAGCTAGTATGCTAATAATATTGGCAATTAGCTCATAGAGTCATACTCTGGCAACTATCAGCTTCAGAACTCATCAAACCCGGTACTCAAAGCATTTTGCTAGGAAAGAAAGTTTTAGCACTCGGCGCTTGCCGGGGACTCATGGCACTTGCTAGAAGTTCTATGAGCCACAACGCCGCCCCGCAAGAGAGAGTGCTTCACTGTTCGGCACTCGTCACAAGTTCTGAATGAATTAATGGCGAGTTCTGAGGTGCCACTGTATTTATTCTTTTGTATTTAAATATGTTGACAACATTATGTGCTAGTGGCCTAGTTTTACTTGCTAGACTTCATCGTTTTATATTTAATGTTGTTAAACAATTTGTATTATTTAGCTTTTGTATTTCTAAGTCAAAATATGAAGCCAAACAAAAATTAAAAAAAAAACCCTGAAAAAATGTCCCAGTTGGTCCACGTGCTTGAACGCGCACAGAGCAGAGCCCCGGGGAAAACACGCACATCACAGGAGATGCCCTGAGAGCTTCTCTGCATTCAGATACCCCGTGGGAGCACGAGCCATGCTATCCCTGCCCACAAACGTGCCTTGTGACTTCTTAAAAAAATCTTTATAACACTTTATCCAAAGCTTAATTAGCAAGACTTCCGCCCCAAAATCAAAATATCATAAGGCAAGAAAATGAGTCCAAAACCGTAAACCTACATCATCATCATCTTTTGCTTTTTGCCTTGCATCTTCAGCTTCTGCACGAGCTCTAGCGGGGAGAAAAAACAGAACATGTTATATGAGTTGAGTTCATCTTTTCAAAGAATGAAGAGTAGGTAAAAAAATTTAACCACCACTAAATGATTATTTTCCTGTTTCCAAACAGAGCCTTTACTTAGCTGCCTTGATTTAGAGGAACGCGTTAGGAAAATCACAGCACTGTACCAGGAAAAAACAAAACAAAACAAAACGGGTATTAAAGATGGCTGGGGCCTTCTCCTTTGAGAGATCCACCACCTTTCCTCCCCAAGCAGGGGAGGAAAAAAAGATGGCTGGGTGAAAGAAAATAATAAATGTTTCTAATTTCCTTTAGCAAATTTGAACAGTTCTTCTTACTTTTTTCGCATCATGACAAACACACAAAAATGCTGATATTCAGTAAATGGAGAGGCGTGATCACAGCAGGGGCACTCAGATGGGCACTTTGGCCCACCCCAGGCAGCTCTTGGCCCTTCTTGGTTTGCAAGAGGGCCGACAGCAGCAGTCTCTGGGTTATCCTTGTACCCCTGGAGGCCCACCGGCAAAGACAGGTTTAGAGTAGCAAAGTGAAAACTTACTTCCTCAGCTCCTCCTCCAGTTCTTTGTTCTTTTCCTCTAGCTTCAGTTTGGCTTGCTTCACAGCCTCCAGCTCCCCTTGCAGCACATCTTTCTCACAGGTCAGTTCATCCACTTTTGCTATCAAATCATTCTTCACTACATTCAAAGCATTTCTAAGAAACACATATTTCAAGCGCGTCATTACAAATGAATATTCTTTCCATCTTTCAGCTTGTTCTCTTGTAGACTAAATACACAATCATAAAGGTGAATAACTGAATACTTCAAAGGCATTCTACCTGATGTTACTTGTAGATAAAGTTAAAAAGAAACAAGTCAATGGTCTGATAACAACCATAGAGTTCTATTATTAATAAGTTCTGAAGATATTACCTAATCAATAATGTAAAATGAATCCTTATATTTAATTTTAATAATGAATGAGAAAATGTCTAAACTAGAAAAAAAATCTAAGATCTAATTTCTTTTGGGTGCAGTGGGCATATGACCTCATTATAGACATATTGTTTTGGATGTACACAAATGTTCCAAAGTTGCTCTGACACAACGAGTTAACAGCGGGCCCTGATGTTTTCCAGATGACAGAACCTCCCCCCACTAAACAAGACTCCACTGTGTCTGAGGACCTGAGACCACACTAATTGTACCTGGGAACCTACAACTATGTTGGGGAACTCTGAAGAGGTGGGCTGGGGATAGAGCAAGACATTTATGCAGAAATAAAAGAAACTCCAGGAAAAGAGGCAAGAAGACAGACATCCTCAGGAAAGAGCAAAACACACATAGGACACATCCAGAACATGAATGCTTATAAAGTGGGGAGAATATCTGCACACAACTGAGCAACGAAAACTGCTCATCTGCGAAATTAGGTCCTGTGACCTGTGTGTCTGCCCGTGAATGTGTGCGGACGTGCACGAGCCCACACACAGAGAAAGGGGAAGGGGCGGGGTAGCGAGGCTGCATTAGCACTGTGTTGAACTGAAGATGTGTCAATGACTTGGACAAGAAGAAAATTCAGTATGTTTTCTTCATTATTAAAATTTTATATATACTTACTTGGTTTCCAACAGTTGTGTATTTTCTAATATAAGATTCTCAACTTCACGACCCATACCTAGCAAAAGAAAAAAAGATAAAAACTTTGAAAATAAACTTATCAAAAATTATCTAAGTTTATAAGCTATAGTTGTAAATTTGATTTTATATTGTATCTCCTTTAGTAATCTCATTTTGTCTATAATTCCATTTGATATAACTACTTAAGTGGATTACAAAACTATAGTTTTCCACCACAAAACAAAGCTAAAGATTTTGTTAGCCAATGCCTTATAACCCTTAGTCTCTATGTTCTCAGAATATTTCAAAAGGATCAAGACTTTTCTGCCAAATATTCTAAAATGTAGCAGCATGGGGGGAGGGGGAAGGAACAGCATTAATATGGATCAGAAATCATTTCCAAATCACAGGCTGGTATTTTAGGTTTTTCCCTAAAAAGCAAGCCTTATTCATAGAGAATTGGCAGAAACAGGGCCAGAGAAAGACGAAACCCCAATGCAGATGAAACCTTACCAAAGAAATTATGGTCTTAAAGCCCATGCATTCCATGTAAAGCAAAAACAAAGAACAAGAAATGTTTTATGTAAGAAACAGCATGAAAATAGATCATTAATCTGTAAAGTTTTATGCATGATATGAAAAACATCTGGAATCACAACGTTACATGACCTAGTGCATAATGATGTAAGACAGATACTACAACGATTTCCTTCATTCATAAGGAGGCTCTGATAGCTTACACCTAAAAAATGCTTTACCAATCCTTTGCATAATAAATTGAATGTAATGAGATTGAAAACCCCAGATCAATAAGTTTCCTTCAAAGTGTAACATCTGAAATGATAATGTTCAGTTGTCACTTTACAGAATTGTGTTTAGCAATTTAATGAGCACTATAAGGTAGGCAGGTAGAGCATTCAATGCAAGATCAAGAGTAGTGATCTTTAGGGAAAAGAAAGATATTTAACTTATTTCTCATAAGAAACAGAAGAAATAAAGAACACACTAGGAAATACATCTCAAAAAGTCTCAAAAACAAAGAAAGCAAAGAAAAACAAAACCAAGACCATAGTAAGTTTAGCTCACTTAACCCTAAGTTAATGTTAGAAAATCACATACAATGGAGTAAGTAATATTCATAACCAGCTAAACAGGAGAAAATATTTCTAAAGAAGACTATGTAAAGGAATTAACATATCCCCTTATTTAAAAAAAAGGTAATATTTAAAATATTTCAAATAGAAATGCTAAAAATTCAGTTCTCACATATGGACTCATATTTTGTCCGTATTATAATTATCCGAAATATTCTCAAAGATCAAGATACTTATACCATAAAGAATTTAATATTAGAAATAGTGCTTATTTAATTATCTCTCTAGATTCTCCAAAACCAAAGATATAGAAAAAGCAAAAAAGTTTTAATATTCCAATCCCAAAATAAAATTTGGCAAGATATGCTGAAATACTTGCTTTAAACACTAATGTTAACTTTTCAATAAAGCTACAGAATCAGAAGAAATAAAGTTTAGATTTGCTTTTAAAAGTTTATACAATGACTATGTTTGCTATAAACTCTCAAGTATACAGGGAGATAAGCATAAAAGCTGAAAATATATGCAAGACACAAAAAAATAGCTAAGCAGAAAAAAAAATGACGAGAAAGCATTAAATGAGAACAGCAGCCAAGAACACCTAGCTTAGAAAGCAGCATATTAAAGTATTTAAAAGCATACACACCAGAATATTCTCCTGGGTAAGCAGCCCAAGAGAAAAATGAAAGATAATCTCAATTAGATCGTTTTCAGAAAGTAAGATCTACACTCATTTATTTCAAAATGAGAGAGAGAAGACAATAAAATTGAAAAGATGTGCATTAACTAAACACAATAAAAGGTAAATGTTTTAAATATAAAAAATTGAGATATATGGGAATCATATCCTATAATGTAGTTTCTAAAGTTTTCACACTTCCAATGAAAATTCTCTTAAAAATCTAGTTCATAAATTTAACATATCAAAAGAATTGTTTGTCCAAAAGTTTCACTTTAAAATATTCAATAAACACTAATTTGTAACCAAAAGAAAAACATAACTTGAAGTAGCCCCATTTCTATTCAAGACTTCAACCAAGCATAAACTTAGGTCTAACATATCTGGAAACTTTACTATTAAAACAAGTAAAAAAACTGCCTGACAGTTTTCTCAGGTATCTCATTTGGATTTTAGCTTTGAGTCTCATGTTAGTCCATAGGTGGGCTTCCGAATTATCTGTTAATCTCCTGAGGAAGTACACACAATCTTATCTAGTTCTATATGGGCATTTTCCCAAAAGTATACTGATGCCTCACAAATTCTCCAGTAAAGGAGTTTTAACTCCAACAGGAGAAAAATCACAGATTTAGAGGTGAAACAAAATTGGTAGAACTATGTAGGAATCCATCCACTTAGTTGCTGTGCAATGTACTGAAGACTCAATAGTCAGCAAAAGACACAGTTGTCTTGGTCACATATAGTCTATTCAAGGAGGCAGGCACACAAAAAATTACAGTAAAGTAACTTCCAGCCAAGATGGAGGCGTAGGTAAACACACTATGCCTCCTCGCACAACTAAAATAAGGACAACAGTAATTTTAAAACAAAATAACAACAGGAACTGACAAAATTGAACTCTATGAAGTCCGACAAGCAAGAGGTTAAAATAAACACATTCATCCAGACCGGTAGGAGGGGCCGAGTCGGAGGTCAGGAGGAGAGGGGTCATGGCAAAAAAAAGCAGTGGCTTGTGGACCCCAGGCACGCAAGGCAGCAGCTGACAGACTTGGGCAAGCAAGACTGCATTAGGTGAATCTTGGGGGCGCAGCCGGCTGAGAGACCCCAGGTGCGGGGTGGCAGTGGGCAGACCGAGTGAGGCTGCGATTGTGGAGTGGGGTGCAATACACAAGGCGGCTGACCGGGCAGTCCCACATTCTCGTGCTGATAAACCAAGTGAAACTGGGGAGCAAGACAGACCGCGCAACCCAAGGTCCCAGCGCTGGGAAATAAAGCCTCAAAACACTGAGTGAAAACACCTGTGGGGGTTGAAGTGCCGGGACCTACTCCCAGTCTCACAGGAGAGTTTGTTGGAGGGACCCACAGGGTCCTAAAACAAACACAAGTCCACCCACACAGGAATCAGCACCAGAAGGGCCCAGTTTGCTTGTGGGAAGTGGTGGAAAGAACTGAAATCCCACGGAGAGTGGAGCAATTGCCACTGTTCCGTCTCGGACTTCTGCCCCACATAATGCATCACAACCCACTGACTGGGTTGCCCCCACCCCGGTGAACACCTAAGGCTCCACCCCTCACCACGTAACAGGTACATCAAGACCAAAAAAAAAAAAAAAAAAAAAAAATCCCAAACAGAAGATCAGATCCAAGCTCCAGAAAAAGTAAAACTAAGTGATGAAGAGATAGCCAACCTATCAGATGCAAAGTTCAAAGCACTGCATATCAGGATGCTCATAGAATTGGTTGAATTTGGTTGCAAATTAGATGAACAAATGAAGGCTACAATAAGTGAAATGAAGAAAAATGCACAGGGAACCAATAGTGATGGGAAGGAAACTGGGACTCAGATCAATGGAGTGGACCAGAATGAAGGAAGAAACAACCAAACAGAAAAGAAGGAAGAAACAAGAATTCAAAAATATGAGGAGAGCCTTAGGAACCTCCAGGACATCTTTAAACATTCCAACATCCGAATTATAGGGGTACCAGAAGGGGAAGAGGAAGAGCAACAAGTGGAAAAGTTATCTGAACAAATAATAAAGGAGAACTTCCCCAATCTGGCAATGGAAATAGACTTCCAGGAAATCCAGGAAGCTCAGAGAGTCCCAAAGAAGTGGGACCCAAGAAGGAACACACCAAGGCACATCATAATTACATTAGCCAAGATTAAAATGAAGGAGAGAATCCTAGAAGCAGCAAAAGGAGACAGTCACCTACAAAGGAGTTCCCATCAGAATGTCAGCTAATTTCTCAAAAGAGACCTTGCAGGCAAGAAGGGGCTGGAAAGAAGTATTCCAAGTCATGAAAGACAAGGACCTATATCCCAGATTACTCTATCCAGCAAAGCTTTCACTTAGAATGGAAGGACAGATAAAGTGCTTCTCAGATAAGGTCAAGTTAAAGGAGCTTACCATCACCAAGCCCGTATTTTATGAAATGTTAAAGGGACTTATCTAAGAAAAAGAAGATAAAAAACACGTATAGTAAAATGATAGCAAGCTCACAATTATTAACGACCACACCTAAAACAAAATGAAACTAAGCAAACAACTAGAACAGGAACAGAACCACAGAAATGGAGATCACATGGAAGGTCAGCAACAGGGGAGTGGGAGGAGAAGAGAGGGGGAAAAGGTACAGAGAATAAGTAGCATAGACAGCAGGTAGAAAATAGACAGGGGGCGGGCAAGAATAGTATGGGAAATGTAGAAGCTAAAGAACTTATGACACACGGACATGAACTAAAGGGGGTGAATGTGGGTAGGAGAGGGTGTGCAGGGTGGAAGGGAATGAAGCAGGGAAATGGGACAACTGTAATAGCATAATCAATAAAATATATTTTAAAAAATTACAGTAAAGTATGAAGAGTGGCATAATAAATAAAATGCAGTGCTATGGAAATACATTTCAGGGACAACTAAACCTTAAGTAGGGGATCAAGACAGAATTCCCAGAGGAGGATGGGCTATTTAAGCAGAGGCAAGATGGAGGCAGATATATGTATTTCTTTTTTTAAAAGAAAGGGGGCAAACAGTTCTTTGTGATTGGTTATTAGGAAAAAAGGAGAGATTTAGAAGGAAGAACTGAGTGGATGGTGAGGTCATTCACTCACCGAGTTACTACAAGTTGGTACAGGAAGAACCTTAGGGGACAGAATTTTAGACATATCAAATATAAAGCTCTAGCAATCATCTTAAGAGCTGCCTATGGGCTGTTTGAAAGTGATGGTCTGGGGCTCTAGAAAAAGATCTTGGATGGAAATTACACCTTTGGAACAATTAGACGTGAAAGCCAAGAAACAAGAGCACATAAATGTCCCAAAGAAGCAGCCTGGGGCAGGAACATCGACATTTGAAAGATGGGCAGAGAGAGGAGCCTGCAAAGCCCCCTAAAGAGGAACAGTCAGAGGCAGAAAAGAACGCAGGAAAGTCTGATATCACAAAAACCAGCAAAGACAGTTTTAAAGGCAAATGCTATTTGAGAAGTCACGTGAAAGAACTGGGAAGGAACCGCTGGATACAGCACACAAGAAGGCTGTTCCAGGCACGGCGAGTGTAGCGTAGAGCGCTCACTCAGACTGCACTTGGCCAAGGTGCAAGTGGGACTTGCGAGACCCTGCCATTTAAAAGTAGCCACACTTCTAAGAAGCCTTTTCTTTTTTTTTTTTAAAGAAGTTGTCAATACTGCTTTTTAAAGAGATTTTATTTATTTACTTTTAGAGACAGGTAGGGGAGAAAGAAAGAGAGGGAGGGAAACATCAATGTGTGAGAGATACATCGATTGGCTGCCTCTCACATGCCTGCAACCAGGGACCTGGGTTCCCCGTAACCTAGGCGTGTGCCCTGACTGGGAATGGAACCAGGGACCTTTTGGTTCGTCGGCTGGGGCTCAATCCACTCGCCACACCAGCCAGGGCGTTTTGTTCACTGATGTATCACAGCATCTAGAGTTCTACCAAGCACATAACAGACACCTCACTGGTATTGCTGCATACAAGTGGGACAAGAAATGGGAGAAGAGTGAGTGATAGGGTTGTGTCTACTGAAGCTAGAGGAGGGCAGTGTTGTTTTTATTTTTTAAAAATTATTTATTTATTTATTTTTGAGGCAGAGAGGAAGAAACATCAATTGGTTGCCTGTCACACGCCCCCAACTGGGGACCTGGCCCACAACCCAGACATGTGCCCTGACTGGGAATCAACTGGTGACCTTTCGGTTTGCAGGATGATGCCCAACCCACTAAGCTACACCAGTCAGGGCAGTATTTTTATTTGTAAGTGGTAAAGACCTGAATATGTTTAAATGATAATAGAAGAAGTTAACAAAGATGGAGAAGTACAAAATAAAGAAATAATCAAGAGAAAGAAAATCCCAACATAAGGGTGCATGAAAGTATGATTTCTAAGTTCTAGAACGTGACCATGAGGAATAAGTGACTAGAGTGAATGGAAGAAGGGGTAAACAAAAATGAGAAAGTCAGGGGATGAGACACCAATCAAGATAAAGGTCAAATTGTGAGGGGTCACGTCTTTTAAATTATTAAAATCAGGAAAAAAGTCATATAAGCACTGAGTACATGAATAACAGCACAAAAATTTTATATCCTTAAACAAGAAAAGAGTTTTATAATAATACAATTAGAAAAATGAATAATGAGTTATAGAAATTTTATGTATTTACTTTTAGAGAGGGGGGTAGGGGACCCCTACACCTACTTATTTATCAACCCAAGTCCAATTACTGCAACTCGGGACACAATTTTGTGAGTTTAGCTATGTTCCACTTAGTGAGCGCTAGACCTCAGGTGCTGGCACTGAACTGCACGGGAGGGCAGCCATGAACAAACAATCGCCTTGGAAATTCCGTTTACCAGCTCTGACCAAAAGGGTTCATGTAGGCATAAGCTGCTACACTTATGGTAATACTTTAAAATCTTCTGATTTGAAACATTCTAGAAATAAATATATCAATATCTGCAAAAGAAAAAAGATAGTAGTTTATGGTCTATTCCTTATTTTCAAAGTGGAAAGGAAAGCACAGTGTTATAATTTTGCTTTTAACCTATTTGCTATGCTTACATTTTTGTCTTAAAGATGAAAGCTTTCAGAAAATATCTGATTTTAAAAGACCACAATTATTTCTAAGTACTATGTGACTTTTTAACTTTTTATAAAAAAAAAGTTTGGGCTAACATATTCAAAAATTAGATTACTCAATATTGGACAGTGAGACAGCAGAGTGTACAAACTACATTAAAAATTACTTCATTCCAGTTAATTCAATGGGGCAGCATGAAGGACATTTTTGGGGTGATGTATATGATTCTGGTGGTGGCTATACAACTCTATGCATTGGCAAAACTCAAAATACTCACCAAAGAATGAATTTTACTATGTAGAAATTTGAATCTAAATTTAAACATTTAAAAATTCTCCTTTCTAGCATTTTTTACATCTGCCCCTCAATTTTGCCAGGGAGTCAGTTTCTTAAACCAATCAAATCTTAAAGGAACTTTTCATGCATAATTTAATATTAAATAAAGTTAAAGCATAAATTTAAACATAAAAATTGAGTATTTTGTTTTTATTGTTGTTCAAGTACAGTTTTCTGCCTTTTCCCCCACCCTAGCCCAACATCCCTGCCCTCCCCACTTCCCTCCCCTACCCCCCCCCCGGCCCCGTTATTGCCCATGTGTCCTTTATACTTGTTCCTGCAAACCCTTCACCCTTTTCCCCTGAAATTCCCTGCCCTCTCCCCTTTGGTCACTGTCAGCCTGTTCTCAATTTCAGTGTCTTCAGTTATATTTTGCTTGTTTGTAAAAACTGAGTATTATTTATGAATTAACCCTTTGGCCCTTCTTGAGAAATGCAAACTCACTCAGTTCCCATGTTTTACCTCTCTTAGACTTCAACAACGGGAGTCCATGTCTAACACAAAATACTTTTATTTATATACTTTCAATCTCTTACTAGATAGATTAGAAGCTCTGTTTATATAGAACATATGTTTCCTTCAGAAGAATACTTCAAATTGTCAAGGACATAACTGGTAATCAGTAATTAACATGGAGGCATAGACATTTTAAAATGCTATAAGGTTTTCAATTTCTGTAAAGTCTTACGTTGTAAGAACAGGCGCACCAAAGCTATTTGACATGAGTCAGAGTCATGTACTACTGTCGAAAGGGCCCTTACAGAGATGACCTAGAATAGGAGTTAGCAAACTCTCTCTCTACAAGGTCAGATGGTGAAGATTTTAGGCCTTTGAAGCCATATGATCTCTGCTGCAGATTGCTTGAGTCTTCTGTTGCAGTGCAAAAGCAACTACAGACAATAAACAAATGAGTGTGACATTGTTCCAATAAAACTTTATTCACACACACGGGAGGTAAGCTGGATTTGGCCCATGAGCTGCAGTTTGCCCAACCCCTGAAACAGAGTCCAACCCCTTCCTTTTACACACAAAGGAACCAAGACCCAGAGAGGTTAAGTTATCTGGCAAAGGTCACCAGATAAATAGAAGAGCCACTGCACTATTCTTTTCAAACCAGGTGTTCTTCAACAACACACATGCTAAATTATTACATTTCCCATAAAGCTAAAACAGAAAATCAGTGCAATCTGAGAAAAACCAAGTATTTAATTTCACATTTAATTAAGGTCAACATAATTTATTTTATTTTAGAGAGAAAGGAAAGGGAGGGGGCGGGGGAAGGGGAGAGAGATGCAGGGGGTGGGATGGGAAGAGAGACAGAGAGAGACAGAGACAGACAGACATCGGCTGCCTCCTGCAAGTGCCCCTACCAGGTGCCAAACCCACAGCCTAGGCATGTGCCCTGACTGGGAATCAAACCCGCAACCCTTCGGTTTATGGGACAATGTTCCAAACAACTGAGTCACACCGGCCAGGGCAAGGCTAACAAAATTTAATGAAACCTAGTTGAGTCAGGAACTAACTATCCATAAATCTATACATCTACACACACATCACTGTGTTCCTTCTGTGTAACACTGTCTCAAAAAACAGCAAACATTCTATACATTGTGTTCTGTGGATCCGAAATACAAATTTAAGTGCAACTCAATTTGAGGCATATCCATATACAAAGATGCTTTCATTTAAAACCTTCATGTTCTCAAAGAATATATTCCCTTTAATTAGCTAAAGGTACAATAACTGCACTACTAAGCAGTTATAGACATTGTAAAGGAATTTTCAATTAAATCATTTAAAAATCTATTTTTAAAACAGTATGATACTTTTTCAGATAAGCTATCATACCTAGTAAGTCTGCTCCTTCATCCACATCTCCAATTAGGCCTGTGCCAGCTGAAGACAGTTCTTCAAACAGGGATTCTGTGTTGCGATCAAAAGCTTTGTTCTCTATGCCTTTGGTGGGGGTGCTGTGCAACAAAAATAACAAAACCAAATCAATAAATACTACAAAGACTTTTAAGTGCTAATGAATACAATAGGCTAAGTTTCCCAAAGTTTTTTTACCTATAACTTACAAGTAATACAAAATGTGATTTTAAAAGATTTCTCAAAGGTTTCCTAAGGAACTCCCATTAAATTTCACAGAGATAATAACTAGTAAAGAAACAATGCTTTTGCAGTGAGATCCCAGCAAACAGGATGGCAGCTAAGAGCACTACTCTTTTCTGACCCAGGCAATCTCTAAGCGCTTTACACATATTACTTTGGTGAAGTCTCACACCTATTCTACAAAATAGGTGCTGCTATTATACTGGTTTTACAGAAGAGGAAACTGAAGAGGTTAAGAAATTTTCCAAAATCATCTAGCAAATGAATGAAAGAGGCAGGATTCAAACAGGCAGTCTTGCTTCAGAATCCATGACCTTAACTACTATGTTCTATGTTGCCTGGTTATAAATGGGCATGGCTGTTTTAGTTTTCTTTTAAATGCAAATACCCACGCCCACCAAGCCTAGAATTCAATGTCAAGAAAATATCCTATAAAAACCATGTCACAAGAGGGGTAGTCACAGCAGCATTTTTATAGTTGCAACACTATAAAACTATAACTATAGTTATAACTATAGCAACCTGAGTTAGGAGGAGGCCCAGGCCTAGGGCATAGATGAAATAAGTTATGGATATATATAAAGTTAAAACCATTAAAATAAAGTTTTATAAAGTAAAGAAATCCACTATATAAAGCTATTTTTTTAAAAAATAGGAAAACTATGTCTAATGTAATCCTTTTTTGTATGAGTTTGTAGGAGGGAAATGGGAAGATGCATGCGTGTTTGCACATTAATGTTACAGTATTCGCAAAGAATCTATGCAAGCTTTCCAATTAAACATGGTGAACCAAATACAGTCACTTATCACCTATTAACTCAAAATTGAACTGAAGTCACAGTAAAGGAATTAAAAAGGACCCACAGGACGGGGGAATAGAAAAAGAAATTAGAGCAGATGAAATGAGAACAAAATTCTGTAAGATGGAAAACAGATGGGCAGAGGGTAGAAAGTGATTTAACAGACAAGCGAAAACGGACACCCAAGCCAGTCGAGTTTAGGGAGGATGTCAGTAAACTGCCAAAATCGCCACAAGGCCCAGGAGTGAGGGAACCGGCAGTCTGCAGACAGGAGCATGCGGGGGGGGGGGGGGGGGGGGGGTGCACACAATGCGGAAGGACGGGATGAAAGCGACAGAAGAACAGAAGAAGCAGGAGGAGGCCCCAGTCCAATCCTCTGGAAGACTCAGACCTCCCTCCTCGCAGCACAGCTCCCTGAATAACGGAAGCCAAGTTTAAATGTTACAGGCAGGAAATGAAGAACAAGTTGTTAAGTGTGAACAAAACAGACACAGAGCATCAGACAATGAATTATGTAAAATAATGATGTTGATAATACTAGCTAACATTTACTGAACTGGGCACTTTGCCGGTGATTTAACATACACTGATTCATTCACTTCTCACAACTATCTGAGGTATTACTATCAATTCCTTTGATGAATGAGAAAACTTACAAATCAGATTCAAATCCAACGCAGGATTTGAACCCACACAGTCTTACCCCAGGCTCATGCTTTCAACCACTACTGCATACTGCACAATATCTAGCAGTGATCAATAAAGAACATGCATTTTTAATGGTTACTATTAATTAATTAAAGGATGAAATTTATAAAAGAAATTAAAAGGCACTAGCCCCTGTTTGACATCCGTGAACATCAGTCTATTTCAGATGACCGTGATTAAGATGATATATAACCATTTTCTTCCCACCATGAAACATCCTCCCCACGTAATCTGAGATAAATTTCTCCCAGTAATGAGACCATTATACTTCTGAAAGGAGTACATTCTCTTCGTCCTGATCTGGAGAGGGGACAAAGTTTGCTCAAATTGTTAACTCCCCACTCCTGCTTCTATGTTTCCTGAAGTTCCACAATGTATGGGATATCCTTTGGCTGCCTTTTTCCCCTGTTCTTCAGCACGCTCCTAATACCTGAGTCTGCAAAGGCAACATCTTATAAAACATTTAAGCCATGTGCAAGTCCAGTTTCAAAAATAGAAATACCAACATTCTTCAGCAAGACATTTATTTAAACGCATTGTGTCCGGTCAGAGACCAGAGAACAACAGTATACTTCTACAAGAGGGAAAAGAAGAATACAATGTCTTAATCTGACATTTACAGCACCTTGAGCCTTTATAGCCACTGAGATCTTTGTCCATGTCCAGCTCAGGAGTGGATTCAATGATTGCTTGAACTTCTGACTTCTCTTCATTTTCTGCAGAGCCTAATGAAAGGACAAGATGACATAAATAACAAGTATATTATATACTATCCCTAATATGAAAATTCTGTTGTTTCTGTGGTTGCAAATACACAGTTTGATCATAAAATATTTTTTTTCAAGAGTGGATTCTAGGAAGTATAGTGTAAGACAGTATGTTATACATTCAATTAACAGTTAACATGAGAAACTAAAAAATAATCAAAGTTTTTATTGTATTTCTTGGGACGGAGTGCAGCGTATCCTAGGCCAGGACTCCCTGTGCTCATTCCTGTTCCAGGGGTGCAATGCAGAGAGACTACAGACAAAGACGAACGCTCTCAGGCGGGGGCAGAAAGCAGTATCCTCCTACCACCTTTCAGGCCCTCCACCCTTCCAACCGCCAACAGTTTTCTCTCCAGAACTGTATTCAATCATCACCTCTTTAAGCTTATTTACAATTGAGCAGCATGAATTATTTATTTATTTTATAGGTCAAAAGCACCAACAACCCAATGATGAGTTTTCTCATACCCACATCATCTGGATTTATTGAATACTTTGCTAATAAGTAAAGAACCAGGGTTACGTACCTGTTGATACATTTCTAGTTTCCTGGGCTACTTGTACTTCAATATGCTTGCTTATCTCTGACTTATTTGGTGTATCTGCAGCCTTCGCAAATCCTTCAGTGTCTTCCTTTAAGGGAGTATCAGTAGGAAGTGCTGCCACATCCGAAGCAGCTGTTGATGCTGGGGTGGTAGCTTTAGATCCTCCTTGGCTAACATCAGAAAGTTCATCCTACGAATAAAAATAATTACAGAAAAATTTTTAAATAAGTAATTTATTTTAAACCATTTTTAAAATGGCCAAATAAACCTGCTGAGAGAAAATTCTATTAAATACAGTAATAAAGGGTAACTGTGTGGGGGATGGGGTAGAAAAGGCCTGATATATGGTGACGGAAGATGGTTTAACTTCAGGGTGGTGGGCAGACAATGCCATATATAGATTTTGTATCATTAAAATGTACACATAAAAATGTAAGTGTCAATGAATTTAATACAAGTTTTTAAAAAAGAGTCACTGATAAAATGTCTTAGAAAAAGACATACTGTAGTTGGCATCGCTATTGTGTGCTATGATGGACAGCAAACACAGGAACGGGACCACACCTGGAAGACTTAACTTCACCGCCCAAACTCTCAGTTTTATAAATATTAAAATGTTTCCATCTCTATTATCTTCTCAATATTAATTTACTATCATTCATTTCGATGTAGCACAGATCCCACCACCAAGATGGGCTGAACAAATATAAAATCAATTGCCACATGAGAACATAGGTGATGCAAAGGGAATGATATTTACTGTGCAAACAGAGAGCTCTTTATCCCCCCTCTTCAAGTCTCAGAGCCACAGTTCCACTCCCAGGTTTTGGGGGGATGTGGGAGGGTGGGGGGGGGGTGTTTTTGTTTTTAAACAATGATAAATGTAGACAATCGCTGAATGTGAACGTTGCACCCAGCATGGAGTTATCATTAAGGGTCTTGAATACCTCAGTTCTCCTGGTGGGCTGGAGCTTTTACACACGGATAAAACCAAACTCAAGTATTTGCTGCAGACCTCCATCCTATTAAGTCATTGCTACTCTCAGTATTTGACAGTTTCTATTGTTCTTGGACTTGAATAGCAGTTGGTTAGCTACTGGTTATTTTGTTGTTGCTCATGATCTTTTTAAGAAACATATATCCATGTCAGATATTGATCCATTTACCAAAACCAAATCTGAGTCTGAATCCATCAAAAGAAAAATAAACTGATTTATCTACATTAGCATATAATACTTACTTAAAATGAATTTTCAGTGACACAGGAAGATGCTTATACGTTAAACTGGAAAAAATGTGTATTTAAAAAAATAACCAGGGATGCTCTTCTGACCAAGATGGAGGCATAGTAGATACACTGTGCCTCCTTGCACGACTAAAACTAAGGACGACAAAAATTCAGAAACAAAACCCAACCAGAACAGAGAGAAATGAACTGTACGGAAATCTGACAACCATTCATCCAGATCGGTAAGAGGGACAGAGTCAGAGGCCTACGGAGAGGGGTCAAGGGGTCCTGGCAGGAAAAAGCAGTGGCTGGCAGATGGGGGCTCAGAGAGTACTGGCAGCAGTTGGGGACCACAGATGCGCAGGGGCAGCTGACGGACCTGGTGGCAGACCCCAGGCACGGGAGGCAACGAGCAGACCCAGTGAGGTGCATAAGGCAGCTGGCTGTCCACAGTCACACATTTGCGTGCAGATAAACTAGGCCAACACGGGCAGCAACACAGACTGTGCAACCCAGGGACCCAGCGCCGGGAAATAAAGCCTAAAAACACCGATTAAAAACACTTGTGGGGGTTGAGGTGCCCGGAGAACCTCCCAGCCTCACAGGAGAGCTCCTTGGGGGGACCCACAGGGTCCTAGAAAGTACACAAGGCCACCTGCCAGGGAGCCAGCACCAGAAGGGCCCAATCTGCTTGTGGGAAGCAGCAGAGGGGACTGAAGTCCTAGAAAGAGCTGAGCAGGCGCCATTGTTCCCTCTCAGACCCCGCCCCAACATACAGCATCACAACCCAGCGACTAGGGTGCCCTGCCCTGTTGAACACCTAAGCCTCCGCCGCTCATACATAACAGGTGCAACCAGACTAAAGGGAAAAAAAAGATGGCTCAAACAGAATTGAAAGCCCCGCAGGCACTACTTGTAAGCAACTGAGAGATAGCCAACAGATCAGATGCACAGTTCAAAGCACTGGTGATCAGGATGCTCACAGAATTGGTTGACTTTGGTTGCAAATTAGATGAACAAATGAAGGCTACAATAAGTGAAATGAAGAAAAATGCACAGGGAACCAATAGTGATGGGAAGGAAACTGGGTTTCAAATCAATGGAATGGACCAGAAAAAAGAAAGAAACAACCAAACAGAAAAGAAGGAAGAAACAAGAATTCAAAAATATGAGGAGAGGCTTAGGAACCTCCAGGACATCTTTAAACATTCCAACATCCAAATTATAGGGGTACCAGAAGGGGAAGAGGAAGAGCAACAAGTGGAAAAGTTATTTGAACAAATAATAAAGGAGAACTTCCCCAATCTGGCAAAGGAAATAGACTTCCAGGAAGCTCAGAGAGTCCCAAAGAGGTTGGACCCAAGGAGGAACATTCCAAGGCACATCATACTATCATTACCCAAGGTAAAAATGAAGGAGAGAATTCTAGAAGCAGCAAGAGATAAGGGGACAGTCACATACAAAGGAGTTCCCATCAGAATGTCAGCTGATTTCTCAAAAGAGACCTTGCAGGCAAGAAGGGGCTGGAAAGAAGTATTCCAAGTCATGAAAGACAAGGACCTATATCCCAGATTACTCTATCCAGCAAAGCTTTCATTTAGAATGGAAGGGCAGATAAAGTGCTTCTCAGAGAAGGTCAAGTTAAAGGAGTTCATCATCACCAAGCCCTTATTATATGAAATGTTAAAGGGATTTATCTAAGAAAAAGAAGATAAAAAACATGTATAGTAAAATGACAGCAAGCTCACAATTATTAA
The DNA here is from genome assembly GCF_004126475.2 of Phyllostomus discolor. Taxonomy (NCBI): domain Eukaryota; kingdom Metazoa; phylum Chordata; class Mammalia; order Chiroptera; family Phyllostomidae; genus Phyllostomus; species Phyllostomus discolor. Next base: position 100,860,198 of record NC_040910.2, on the reverse strand, counting down.
TGACCACACCTAAAACAAAAAGAAACTAAGCAAACAACCTGAACAGGAACAGAACCACAGAAATGGAGATCAATGGAGGGTTAGCAACAGGGGAGTGGGAGGAGGAGAGAGGGGGTAAAGGTACAGAGAATAAGTAGCATAGATGGTAGGTAGAAAATAGACAGGGGGCGGGCAAGAATAGTATGGGAAATGTAGAAGCTAAAGAACTTATGACACATGGACATGAACTAAAGGGGGTGAATGTGGGTGGGAGGGGGTGGGCAGGGTGGAGGGGAGTGAAGAGGGAAAATGGGACAACTGTAATAGCATAATCAATAAAACATATTTTAAAAAATAACCAGGGATGCGTGCATGCTGTCATTTGTAACAGCAAAGACAAACAAAAAAACCCCCAAACTGGGAAACCATTTAAATGCTCCAAAATAGGGAATTAAGGAAATTACAGTACACCAACACAACAGAAATACAGCGCACCAATTAAAAACTGTGGTTCAGCTGATTGGGCATCATCACGCAAAGCAAACGTCGCTAGTTTGATTTCTGATCAGGGCACATGCCTGGGTTGCTGGTTCAGTCCCCAGCGCAGGTACGTATAAGAGGCAATAACCAGTGGATTTTTTTTCCCCTCTCTTTCTCTTTCCCTCTGTCTAAAAATAAATAAGTAAATTCTTTTTTTAAAAATAAATTCTTAAAAAAAACTGCATTGCAGAAGAATATTGCTGAAGTGGGAAATACTCAAAATATTTTACAAAGAGATGGGGGATTAAAAGGTTTGTACAGTATCATCAATTAAAAAATAGATGGCTAGAAAAAATTCTGTTAGCACATAACTGACAATTTTAATAGTGCCACTGGGTAGAAAGATAAGTGATTTTTGCTTTTCCTTTGCCCTTGTTAGCATTTATATATTTTTCAAATAGAAAAAGTTATCAAAATTGGAATATAAATCTTTATATAATAGGGTCTCAAAAAATTTTAAGTATATAAAGTGATTAGACAGTAAAAATTCTTTACTGCTTATAATACTTTTCTGTTTCCAAATTTTTTAATATGCATGTGTTACTTTTATAAGGAAATAGTAAATAGGTTCTAAATAAACTTGAATGAGTATGGCTAGATGAAATTAACTTTTACCTTGAAGTTCTGAGAAAAAGAAAACCATTCATACTATTTATGAAGGAAAAGCTATCCATTCATTATTGCCCGTGCTGAAGATAACTTCATTTATTTGTCTAAAGTACAATATTAACCATATGCTAATTATGTTAGCCGAATTGTACAGCCAACTATTTTCTTTTGTGTATGTCCAATACTGAGCTGATGTCCAATGGGAACAGAAGACAAACCAAAGAAATAAGTAGTTCAATTCTCTATCACCTCCTCCCCTCTTAAAATTGCAAGACAAAATTGCTATTTCCTTGACCTGGTGACTAGTACCTAATGTAGCATCTGATAAAAATTTACTGATCAAGCACATTAGCTTGTTTGGAGTTGTGTCAGAAAAAATGACAGTAATATTTCTGGAGCCAAAGAGGCCTATATACAGTAAGACAACTAGAAGCCACCCTGAGTATTGCTCTCTTGGTCTTTGCTTGAATGTGTACTCCATTAAAAAAGTAAAGTGGTATTATGTTGGTTAATCTAACAGCATGGTTAATTCATATTCATGTTATCAAACACACGATTCCCACTCTTTGAAAGCTTAAAATATAAAATACAGCCCTGACTAGTGTGGCTCAGTTGGTTGGAGCACTGTCCTATAGACAAAAAGGTTGGGGGTTCGAATCCTAGTCAGGGCACATGCCTGGTTTATAGTTTCAGTCCCTGCTCAGAGCACATACGAGAGAAAAACTGATTGATGTTTCTCTTTCACATAGATGTTTCTCTCCCTTTCTCCAAAATCAATACACACAGCCTCAGGTAAGGATTAAAATATATACATAAACATCTGAAAGTTAATGTAAAATAAACAGTCCACACTCTTGATGAAGAATGTTAATGAACAACAATTAAACCCATCTGGACTGTGTATTCAGGAAGTCCTAGAAAGTATGAAGTTTGTCTACACTGAGAAAATAATACGGGTTTAAAGCTATTTGAAAAATAATTAATTTAAGGAAATTAGTTCCTTTTCTTCCTTATCACTTCCACGCCAAGGTCTAGTTATTTTTACCATTAAAAAAAATGACTTAGCACCCTAGCTGGTGTGGCTCAGTGGACTGAATGCAGGCCTGCAAAGCAAGGGGTCATTGGTTCAATTCCCAGTCAGGGCACATGCCTGGGTTGTGGGCTGAGTCCCCAGTAGGGGGCATGTGAGGGGCAACCACGCACTGATGATTCTCTCCCTGTCTCCTCGTCTTCCCCTTTCTTTAAAATTAAATAAATAAGATCTTTTTAAAAAGTGACTTAGCAATTAGAGTTCACAATATAACAGTGTGGCAAAACCCTGCTCCCCAGGTCTTTTTGAGGATCTGGAAGTATGAAATTAACCAGGACAGAGCCAAACCTAAAACTGAAAAAGGACTGTGGCTGTGAATCTAGAACAGGAAAAAAATCTCAAGGTTTAGGGTCACAAGGAAGTGGTAAATTAGGATATGTTTAGAAGAATACGATGTTTTATATTTGTCCTGTGCTATCCAAATAACATGAAATTTATTTATCTGAAGCTTGCTTCCCTTTTATACTTTGTTCACATAAAAATGTTTTCACTCATTAAAATAGCTCATTGTGTGGGCTCTACTCCTGACAAGTGGATACCAGGGATAGAGCATAATAGCTACAGAGGGAAAAACTCAGAGTTTTAGGAGACAGTTTTCAAAAGATCTATTTCTCTGCGGTCTGCCAAGCGGGTGACATAAAGCCTCTACACTCAGAAGGATAGCACTGAGACAGGAATCTCTGCTACAGTGCTCGGCCAGGGGTGCAATATTCTTACATTGTATCTCCTGTGGAAGGAATTATGAAATTCAGTATCCAACTAAAAACAGAACGGACAAAGACAAGCCTAAATATTAACCTGTTAAAAGATTAAATATATATGTCACTTTCAGTCAACAGTAAGCTCATGTGCAAAATGAGGGAAAATTCCTACTAGGACCTAAGTGGAAACTAGAAGTATTTATGTGAATTTTTCAATATAAAGTTATAGGGCAGTTGCATGCTATAATTTTACATTTAATCAGTAACTCCTAGAAACCCCCAATTCCGATTTTATGCCACTCATATGCCAGGTTGTATTGTTTTGGATAATAGTCTTGACTACAAATGCCATTTAACTTTTCTGAAGGCCACTGGCCTATCAATTCCAACTGCCTGATGTCATTAAGATATCCTCTTCAAGTGCACATGTGGGTGTCAAACATGGATATTTGCAGGGATGTCAGATCTCTGATAAATGTACTTATTTTATAACCCCTTTCCCTTCTGCAGTCTTTAAGTAACTCTCATATTGTAGGCTGTGCATGTTACTGGAGAATGTCCAAAAAAAAAGCAGGGACCTGATTTGGAATTCCAATGTTTAACTACAAAGGAATGGCAACCCTATGCATGTTTAAGGCATACATTAAAAAAATAGGCATGAGCCCTGGAGGTTGTGGTTCATTGAATCGAATGCCAGCCTGCGAACCAAAGGGTTGCCAGTTCCATTCCCAGTCAGGGCACATGCCTGGGTTGTGGGCCAGGTCCCCAGTGTGGGGTACTTGAGAGGCAACTGCACACCGATTTTCTCTCCCTCTCTTTACCCCTCCCTTCCCCTTTCTCTAAAAAATAAAAAAAAAATCTTAAAAATAAAAAAATAGGTGTCATTCAAAGATTATATACACAAAGGCAACAAGTGTACAAAAAAATGCTCAATGTCACTAATTATCAGAAAAATGTAAATCAAAACCACAATGAGATATCACCACACCTGTGTTCACAGCAGCACTATTCACAATTGCTAAAAGGTAGAAGCAAACCAAGTATCCAGTGACAGATGAATGAACAAACAAAATGTGTTATATACACACAATGGAATATTATTCAACCTTAAAAAGGAGAAAAAACTGGGGAGCATTTGAGATCTTAAGTCCCAGCATTGTCACTGTCACAGACCTGCCTGCTAAAGGGCTTTAGTGGACCTGGATTAACCCTGACCAAGTGGGTAGGAGATATCTTACTTGTCTTTCTATCCCAAGCGCCCAGCACCCCAAACCTGTGATGAAGTAGGCCCCCACAGGTGTTTGCTGTATGAAGCTGAAGGTGCTCTGACTGGGGTTCAAGAAATCTGTTCAAGCAGGAAGGCAGCCCATGGCAAAATGACACTGCGCTGTCTCCAGGACACACATAAAGTATGTTACACGCTGTCCTGAGGAAGATACTTGTGCAAAGCATACTGGTTTTCTTACCTAAACCTGTATAAATGGAAGCAGGCTGCCCTTCCACATGATTTCCTATATTTTCTCTCCCTTATTTGAAAAAGCTGACTTCAGAGGAGTAAATTATGGATTACAGTAGAGAGCCCTGGCTACCACTGTAGAGGAAGTAACTTTCTTTTGTATTTCTGAATACAACTGAACACTTGATGCCTTGAGATACCAAATGACGAGCAGACAATGGTCAATCACTTTCACATACTTTTTGCAAAATGTTTTGAAATACCATTCTCACTTCCTGTTCTCCAGCTTCAGAGATTCAAGACTACTCCTGATCTCGTGAGTTAAAGATTATAAGAGAAAAATACCATGTATTTTCTAAATGTTAGCATATATCCAAGTATCTTTGGCTTACACTACCTCGGGATGACAAGATCCATCTATCTATTATCTACTACTATGTTAAAATGAGGGGTTGGGTTAGTTTTTTTCTTTTTATTTTGACTTAAAATCACTTTCTTTAAGACTCTAGTTTGAGCAATATCATGGTTCAGAAGTCATCATATGAATCACATCTTACCTTATATTTTATCAATACGCACATCATCACCTAACCCTTCTTTCTATTCAGACAACTCTATGACATCTTCCTGAAATTTATTCTAATCATCTTAATTATTTAACATACTAAATATTCTAGTTTAGTGCTCACTTCAGCAGCATATAATATATATGTATAATAGCATATAATATACAAAATATTCCAGTTTGTATGTGGAAATGTTTTATTGCACCCTCCTTTCCTCCTCACATCATTTCACAAGATTCAAATTCTTTTTTACAAAACATCTATTTATGTATATTCTTTATTTCTATCTGTATACTCGCCCTTTATGATACCAAAGAGCTTCAAGTTTTAAATATCCCTGGTCTGGAAATTTATCAAAGTCTTGCTGAAAGCCTAAAATACAGCTGCTAGCTCTCTGATAATTCTATCTCTATATATATAGAGATTAGCAAGACATTACTTACTTTATAGAGACTGGATTGCCTCTCCCTTACTGTTTGTTTACATGACCTTTGATTTTGGATTCTCATTGTTTTTAATCATTCTCAGCTATTCATTTAATCAAAAGTTAGGATAAAAAAATGGGTGACTCTCTATAAAAATGAAAACATTATGAACCTACATTTTTATGTGAAAAACAAAAAGCAAGCTACAGAAAAATGCTTAGAGAATAAACCCACTTATCTTTCAAAGACATTATTAATATGTATAATCTTTGTGCATACGTAAAGAGAAGGGTCTCAAAGATACACCAATGATTGGGGAGAGTGTAGTTTAGGGCTGGGAAAACTTACAGTTTTACTTTAGATCCTTCCATACTATTTAAAATTGTGAAATTATATTAATATAACTTTTAAAAAATTCTTAAGCCTGTCTTATAAAATATTTGGACCATGATTACCTTAACAGCATTTCTAGTATCTGGCATTGTGCCTGACACAGGGGGTATCAACAAATATTTTTTAATGCAAAAATCAAGGTAATTTTTCTTCAACAAGAAATATTCAAAGCTATTTTTCCTATTCTAAAAGCTTGTTTAAACATTAAATGTCAATAAGCTTATGTGCCAATTACTCCAAAAGAAGTCACATCAATATATAAGCTTTAAACACCATCATATGCAAATAGTGTTGCTTAGGTTTACCAATTTTCATTCTCAACATATAATAGAATCTTTGTCAACATACAACCCAATAAATATGCCAAAGAGAAAAACTCAATTATAAACACCCACTAAGAAAGAACTAATTCCATCCCCGCTTCTCCAAGCAAGGTCTTAAAGGGGAAGAAAGTACATATCATTTTATTTGTCATTATAGCTCAATAAAATGGAATGAATGAATGAATGAATAGGGAAAAATTACAAAAAGATTAAAGGAGTAAATATTCACCCCTTTTTTCCTTCAAACTCCAACAGTCAGCTGTGTTTGGTTTCTGAAGTTATCAAATAAAGATAAATATGAACAAAAAAATTTATAAATAAAAATTGATTTTACAGAAGAAAATTCCTTATCCTGTCAAAAGCAAAAGCAACATGAAATATTACAACATATTATACATTTACCTTAAAATTTGATTTCTATTTTACCCTACTGTAGACACTAATAGCAAAATGCAAAAGGAGGTACTGTATAATATAAACAAATGAGAAAACACTACTAAAGCATCAAAGAAAGGGCCTAGAAGTCATCACATTCCAAACAACATGCACATCTGGCGCCTAGATCTTGAACCCACATATCACCCTCCACTAAAAAGAACGAGGGCTGTTTTGAGAAGAAGCTGATTGTGAGGCTGGGGCAGGGAAAATAGGTAACAGCGTGGAGCATCTTAGGAAGGAAGGAGGGAACAAAGGAAAGAAGGGGAGGCTGGGGAGGGGAGGGAGTTCTCAATAATAAAGGATGGGGCATGTCAAAAGGGTATAGGAGTCAACCTGAAAGGGCTCCCAATGTCCAAAGCTGGAACAATTTCAGCAACAAAATAAATGACAAAATTAGATAAGCTACATAATAAAATAAATGTCCATGAGTACAAACAGGAAGGCAGGGAGGTGTGTTTGGTTTCTGAAGTTATCAAATAAAGATAAATGTGAGCAAAAAATGTGAGGGAGGGAAGGAGGGAAAGCGAAAGGACAATTTTCCCTTATAGAAGAATTTTAGTTAATAAATGTAGAGGATTACGAAAAGAGAAAATAAGCATTGCAATACCACAATAATAACTGTAGATAAGATCCACTGATGGATACTAAAATCAGTGGATGAAAGTTTGAAAACAGGATTATTTGCACAGTCCTAAAGTATATCTACTATGAATATATATTAATTATAAAGGGAAAAATAGTAACTTGACAATGGAGAATCCAACATGCTCCAGCTAAACTAAGTGATCAAGGTTACCATCACCCCTACAGCATACTGCATTTTGCAGTATTCTTGCCAAAAATCTATAACCTCAATTAATCATAAGAAATCAGAAAAGCCCAAATTGAAAGATTCTGCAATATAACTCACAGTACCCTGCAAGCCTTAAGGTCATGAAAGGCTGAAGAAATGTTACGTATTAGAAGAGACTAAGGAAACCATGCAAAGCAGTTTTCTTAAAATTTTATTTTAAAGGATGGCCAGATGGACTAAAAAAAAAAAAGGGTGTGGGGGATGGGGCATGTCAAAAGGGTCCAGGAGTCACCCTGAAAAGAGCTCCCAATGTCCAAAGCTGGAATAATTTAAGCAACAAATGTTGGTTCCTGGGACATACAAAGGACAGCAGTGGGAAAACTCACAAAACCCAAATCCGAGCCTGTGGTTTAACTAATGGCATCGTGCCAACATTAATTTCTTAGTTTGGATAACTGTACAATGGTTAGTTAACACTGGTGGCTACTAGGTGATAGATAGATGGGAACTGCACTATTTCTACAATTTTTCCGTAAGTCTAAAATATTCAAAACAAAACATTTTTTAAAAACTGGGAGCTTTCACTGTTTGAGAATTTAAAATTATACATGCATTTTATAAGAGAAATAATCACAAAAGATACAGGAGTAAGGTTCAACTATTGTAGAGATTCAACTTTGGGAAAAGTAAAAAACAGGAACAATTTAAGAACTGAGCCACAAATGGAGGAGGAGGAAAATTCTTCCGAACAAGAATGCTGCGCTGGCTCTGTTCAGGCAGTTCCTGTTCTGCATGCAAAGCACATGCCCTGAAGAACGCAGCACCCAGTGACTACCGGCTTTATATACTAGGCCCTGCTAACCAGAGTTTCTCGCGTAGTTCTACTAAAGTATTTCAAGTCAGACTTTTAAAAGAACTCTTTAAAAATTTTCACAAGTAGGTACCAATTCATGTCTTTTTAGTTAAAATTGTTTTTCTCAGTTCTAAAAGTTACATTCTACTAACAACCCGGGAAACTCTTTTGGAGCATATATACACATGCATACACTCACACATGTCTTCAGGCATGTGTGGGAACATATGTGCGCACAGATATACATACACACATGTGTACGTAAAACTGGATGAAGCCTGTGAAATCACTGCCAAATTGATACCAACCAAGGTCTAGAAAAAGTAGAAACATTTTATATGTAAGATATGTGTCAAAATATTTTATCTCTTTTTCCATATTTGGGCATGAAGGGGGGGATATGTGAACTCTAAACTTATAAAGCAATAAAGAATTTATACAGCACTGCCAGTGAAAGTGCAATTGCTTTGGCAGGTGATTTGGCAATATCTATCAAAATCTGAAATGCATGTTTTTACCCAGTCATCTCACCTATGGGAATTATAAATGCAAGTATGGAATTATGTACACAATTATCTACTGCAGCATTGGGGGTTACAGTGAAAGGCCAGGAAAAACTGAGGTGTTCCATCAGTACAGCAGATTTAAATGCAGTTGGGATATGTGATCCCCTTCCCCTGCCCTTCCTCTACTATTTATTCTGATGTATCACCTTCCTTCACACCCTTGTTTTAAATTTCTCTGCTGGATTCTTCTTCTAAGCCTACAAACAACCCAGTCTCTCCCATTCTCAGAGTACTTTTCCCTCCACCGTGCCAACTCAAGTTATCCTTTTTCTCTCCCGCCACTATAGCACCTTCCTTCAGTAATCTATACTTTCTATTTCCTTCTTTCATAATTCACATCCACTCGTTATTGACCCTGCAATCCAAACCCACACCTACAGATTCAGTCCTTATCCCACTTGACTTCACATAGCTGACTCTGTTAATAACCCCTTACGTTCTAAAACTCTATTGTCCCTTGACTTTCAGGGGTGCTGTCCCTGTGGCTTCACCTCACCGTCATTACAAACCCACTGAACCTGCCAATGCCCTTCTCTCCCCCTATACATTTTCTGCCCCCTCTCCATTCTAGGCTGCCCCCACCCATACCCCAGGGTGCCGGGTAAGGAAGCTTCAGGCTTCCTCAGCTGCTCAGACTGACACCCTGTGCCTAGGGCCCTTCTGCGGGGAGATCCTCATCACTGCGTTCAGGATCTGACACCCCTCCAAGCCAGGCTGTCCCTCTGCAGGGATGTCCCTCCTACCACCGGGACCTGATCTCCACAGCAGGCTATCCCCACATAGGTACCCTCCTAACCTTGCTCGGGTTTCGACACTTACCGCGCCGTCCCCCCCACCCCATGAACACTTAACTTGCTTTGCCCCTCCTAGTATCATTACGACTGAAATGTGCAGAAATAACAGAGGAAGGGCAGCTAATCCAATACTACACCATCTTAGCAATTACAGCTTTATAGTACATCATGATGACTAGGGGGCCAAGCTCCTACTCTTCTTCAGGACTGTCGTGGTTGTTCTTGGCCTTTTGTTCTCTCATTCCTTTTTTATTTTTAGCTTGTTCATGAATATTAATTCAATTGAATGAGCAACCCCACCTTAACATTTTTGCCCATCCCTAGCCTTAACTTTTATAATGCATTTTTAACAGTACAGTTTTGGTCATTTAATGTAAGAAGCTGCTTTTTACCAATTTCACTAGAAGCCCCCAGCAAAAAATTTCTGTTAATGATGCAGTCAAGACCTCCTCTGCTTTTTCCCTTGAGCTGACCTCTAAACTAGGCTTGAAGATCATCAACGGGGTATCAGGCGAGGCTTCATGTAAGCTGTGGCATTTAGAATGGCCTTGAAAGAGGGTTATTTCTTTACTGGTGACAACCTAAGCAGGATACAAATATGTACGTGGGAAAGCTATAAAGAAAAGCAATTGGATGCCGAGGTCTGGAATTCAGGGAAAGGGGCCGTGGTTGGAGATTCAAATTTGTAAACATCGGATCTGTAGATGGCATCTACAGATATGGAACTTGAGTGACCCACATTAAGTGGAGAGGAAGGTTGAGCTTTAAGGCCTGAGAACTCCAACATTAAGAAGTCCAACATTAAGAGGTTAAATGGAGATGGAGCAGCCAAGCAAATGAGTGAGTGCGAAAGAGTTGTGTCCTAGGAGCAAAGAAAAGAAAAAGCATTTCGCCCTGGCTGGTGTGGCTCAGTGGATTGAGCGCCAGAATGTGAACCAAAGGGTTGCAGGTTCGATTCCCAGTCAGGGCACATGCCTGCTCTGCAGGTCAGGTCCCCAGCATGGGGTGTACAAGAGGCAACCACACACTGATGTTTCTCTCCCTCTATTTCTCCTTCCCTTCCTCTCTCTGTACAAATAAAATCTTTTTTTTTTTTTTTAAAGAAAAAGCATTTCAAGAAGCAGAGAGTATTCAAATGTGTCAAATGCTGCTACAGTTTAGGGTAAGGTCTGATAATTTTCCATTAGATTTGTCAAGACTGATGTTCTGGGGAACCCTGAAAAAAGGGATATCGGTACAACAGGTAGGACTGAGAGTCTCAGGAGTGGGGTGAAGATAAAAAAACTGTTCCTCAGACATGCTAGTCTGTCCCCACCTCAGAGCCATTACAGGTGCTATCTGATCGCCCCGAAACACTCCTTCCTCCAGACCTTTCACGGGTGCGCACATTCCTCACCACCCTAAAATAAGCACCCCTCTCTACTAATTACTCTCTATCCCCTTATCTCGCTTTCTTTTAATAGTGCGTAACAATACTTGAAATTGTGTTATTTCATTTATTTACTTATTTGTTGACCTCCCTCACAAGAATATGATAAATAAAGGAATAGTAAGCAGAAGTACTTCTTTTTAAGGACAACATGGACATTTTTCTAGGTGCATTGTTCCTGGCAGGTTTTCCAGTGCCTGAAGATACAACTTTACTGACTACCAATCTCTTATGATGAGAACTTTACGATACAGCAACAGAGAAGGTCCATGACTTCACCATCACTGGCAAATCCCCGTGACTGCTGTTCTCCCACCACAAAGTTTCCTACTTTCCTTGGTTACAACCCATCATGAGGTTTTCTCACAGAACATTTTCATCTTAACCTGAATTCATAGAAAAATTGTCCTAGTAAAGTTAATATTAATTATAATTCTCACTTTCAACTTTTTTCATAATGAAGGCAAAGCATGCTCTAAATATAGCCAATCATCCCTAAAGTTCTCCAATAAAAGTTGTAAACTCCTTTAAATTAGAGACAGTCTGGTCCAGTTCCTGTCGTGCACAGAAACTGAGACCAGGGGGCACATGTGATGCAGTCCACAAGTACCTCCAAATGGACTCCCAGCCTTTCATCCAGTTACACAAAGACATCTGGTTAATAGCAAGGCCTTGGGTAAATAATATAACATGTCCTGATGATTAGACCTACTTTACAAACTAGACTTTTGACATTTTATAATGTCAAACTCTGTTCCTGGAAATCCTATCGGTTGAGCCTTTATCTTTATCTCATTTACTGGCTCCATATTCAGAGTAGAGTGAGACAGGATTTTATTTTAAAAACTCTCCAGGGAGGACATGCCTTAGTATCTCTGGGAGGACACACACAAAAAACAACCATGATTAAGTCCACATTAATAGTCTGTTAATCAGTTTATAAATTGCCAGTAAAGTTCTGTCACATCCTGTCACTGGATTAAATAACAAAAGAATTACAACACTCTTCTCTTAAGGTGCCTTTTGTATAGTAATTAAAATACTGTTAGCCCTGGCTGGGGTGGCTCAGTGGATTGAGCACCGGCCTGCAAACCAAAGAGGCACTGGTTCGATTCCAGGTCAGGGCACATGCCTGGGTTGTGGGCCAGGTCCCTAGTAGTGGGGGCAAGTGAGAGGCGACCACACATTAATGTTTCTCTCCCTCTCTTTCTCCCTCCCTCCCCCTCTCTCTGGAAATGAATAAAATCTTTTTAAAAATATATAAATAAATAAAAATAAAATATAATAGTGTTATCATATGGTATATATTTTTGATGTGCTAAAAGTATCCCTCCTACTTAATTTTGTTTAGGGAAAGGGACACAGCAAGTAGGCGACAGGGATGGTGTTTTAGAAGATCTGTTAAACCTACAGACAAGCTAAAAAAGCCAGTGTGGCTGTAGCAGAACAGAAAGAGAGAATTTCCTGGTGGCATCACTGTGGACTGATACTGAGCAGCTCTAGTAAAATGAGCAACAGCAAAAGAGAAGGGGAAAAAAGGAGAGGTCAGTCCCACAGTCAAAAATAGTCTTCAGGAGAGGGAAAGCTACCGAGTATTGACTGACTGCTTAGTGCTCTGAGCGCACTTCAGAGGTCAACAGAATGACCCTAAGTACCTCCACCTCCTAGAGCTAGGAAACAGACCATTTATATCCTCCTGGAAAAGTCTTCCTGACATCTAAAATGAATCATTCATTCAATAAACGTATTCTGAGTGGCCACTGTGGGCTAATACAACAGTAAACAAACTGCATGGATTGCATGTTCTTGGTGGAGAGAAACAAAGTCAGTAAGTAAATAACTTAGCATTTTAGAAGTATCCTAAAAGCTACCTTCAAATACTTAGACTATGATAAGTACTTTGGAGAGAAAAAGAGAGCAGAGAAAGGAATTAAGATGTAAATAACTCATTTGTATTCACTGTAGGCGGCCTGTTTGCTTTCTGACAGAGTAGATTTTATAATGTAACAAGGTTCTTTTATAATTAACATTCCTTTCCTAAGTATATAAGTATTCTATTATAAGATATAGAATACAACTTTAATATTTTTTAAAAAACTAATTAGTATATCTCCATTCTTAGAGTACTTTATATATTCCACTATGACATACATTCTACATATATATCGTATTTATAACTTATTTGATGACAAGCTCTTGGTCAAAAATACACTCCATGATGAATTAACACCAGGATTTTTTTTAATTTTTATTTATTTATTTTTAGAGAGAGGGGAAAGAGAAAGAGAGGGAGATGAACATCAGTGTGTGGCTGCCTCTCACGTGCCCCCTACTGGGGACCTGGACTGCAACCCAGACATGTGCCCTAGACTGGGAATCGAACTAGCAACGCTTTGGTTCACAGGTACGTGCTCAATCCACTGAGCTACACCAGCCAGGGCAACACCAGGACTTTTTAGTGAAACACAATGAAATTCTGAATATTGCTTTATGAAAGGTTCTGAGGAAGGAACCAATTATTTAAAAGTGAAGCTTTACTGAATTGTGAAGCCTCTGACAGAGAACCAGGGATTTTAGGTGGCAGTAATTTTCAATTCTAAAAAACATAATTAGGTTCACTGGTTACCCCACCCTAAATTCATATACGTAGCCTAAATCAAATAGAAATTTTGGTCATTAGTATCGTTACCTTGCAAAAGAATAGTAAAAACTGAAACTCTTCAGGAAGAGCTCATTAAAAAGAAAAGACAGTTTACCAACTAAAATGTACCCAAACTATTTTGTTTTTATTATGTTTTGATTGTCTAGTACTTCAATTTGGATTAAAAAGCCTTATAAAATATAAATAGAATATTTCAGCAGAAAGAAGTTTACCTTCAGGCTGGTATGAGACCGTGGTTGACTTAACTCCTGAAATTTCCACTGCTCTGATCCAGGGGTCTCTCCACCCTTCTTTGCGTCAGGAGTAAGCAATCCATCTCCAACAGGTAATGGGAAAATCCCTAATGATATAGGGCGTTCTTTTCTATATGGAAAGGGGAGAGAAAACAATTAAGCACTTTTTCATTTTTAATTCTTCATTCATTATGACTATAAGTAATAAACCTGGGCTGTTAAGACTTTAGAATCATTATTTTTAAATAATACTGTCTGCCTATCTGAAGCAGTAGACTTACCAAAGAGAAAGTACAGGTTCTTAAAGTTTAAATCAGCCAGAAGAAATCAACTAAGAAAAGTAGTAAGAAATGATTAAGAAATTTTATAAATTATTGATGAGTTCCTTGCCCAGAAAGCAGTCTGTGGTTTGCTTTCACAGAGAGAATAACTGCTCAATTTTCATTCAGGCTTCAGTCAGCCCTAGGATAACCTGCACCCTCCTCCCCTCCCGTGGAAAGTGACCCGACCTCTGCTTCTAGATTTCCCTCGTCCTCACACTGAGTCCTAAATGTCTGCCCAACCTTCTTCAGGGTATGCCTTTTCTGCCTAAAGGAAATGAACATATGATCTAAAGCAGGGTAACTGATTAAACAGTAAAAAGAGCTCAAAAGGCTATCATCCCCTAAAGCAAGAACCCATGTACAAGTTCCTTTTAATCACAGTACATATGAAAAAACCACTGTCAGTTTTTCCAAACAAGGAGGCCAAAAATTCTATGAAAGGCTCTAGTTTCCATTGCTTTGTGGGAGATTTCAATGAACAAGAGTTACAATTTTAATAATAATAGAATTGCAACAAGAAACTCGACCTTTGCTGATGCATAGAAATTTCCAAATCTAAGGGATCTTAGAGTATGGAAGCAAGCCTACCACAAGGTCATCCTAGGTCATTAACTCAAAAGTGTGGAAACTGGCAAGGCAGGGGACACTAAAAGTTTAGGGCAGTAAACTCAACCTTTACTGGTAGTAATTTAAGTTTGAATAGAAACACTGAGGTTATAATAAAAGTTGCAAAGTATTCATTTTTGCTAAGTATGTATTTTATTCTGTAAACTCATTTTTATATCAAGAAACTTAAGCCACTTTTGAAATGTGCCCTCACTTAACACAAAGGGTTTGCCCCTCCATTACTAATGACAATCAGAAAGGGTTGTAAAACCACCAGAACACTTTCTTAAGATTAGGTGAAGCAAAGGGTCAAGAGACTGCATTTTATTAAGGTGGTATGCACAAGAAAATGAAACAGGACTTGATCAGTTAGAGTTAATTATTCATCATTTCCTCACACTTGGGTTGCTTTTCCCACTTGATTTGGGAGGAAAATTCGAATGCAGGTAGGCAGCACAATAAAAGGCTAGATTTTAATACCAAATCCAAGTCTGTGATGATGAGCTGCCAAAACAACCAAATGACAAAAATTAAAGTAACTCATCGGCTATCCTGTTTATACTGGTTATTCCCAAATGCTGGTTCAGCAACAAAGTTTTCATAATTTCATGGCAAAGAGATGCATTATGTATTGTATCATTATTGGAAAATATAGTACACATTTTACACATACATTTCCACATATCATGGACCCTGTTCTTTCTTGAGAATGACCCTTTTCTACATCTTCTCTGCTTCTTTGACTTTAAAATGCTCTTTCTTTCATCAAATTATAATGACAGCAATTAGAAAGTGTTTTGTTTTCCATACTTGGCAAAATAAAAAGTTGTTGACCTGATGCTTATCCCTTAAGTTTGGGGGAACATATTGTGGGAACTGAAAATCTTAATGATATAAACAAAGGAGTGACTGGGAATTTAATAGATGGATTTGATGGAAAGCTCTCTAACCCAAAATACAAAGACAACCAAGAATACACACTAAAGACTTCACGTGAATCCATCACACTGCTAACAAAATCAAAATAGAGGCCAGTCATGAGAATTATCTTCTTATATGGCTGATAACCATTCATTTTCACACGTGTCAAACACTGAAAAAGTGTCTACTGTAGATCCAAGTTTTACTTTCCTACTACTGGTTAATTACAAGAGTTGTTCACACCTCTTTATTTTGCTTTTATTAATCATTTAGATACTGCTCTATACAGAGGGAATTTTCTTCAGCCACTGGCAGCTATCTATCACTGAAACTCGGGCTTACATTGTTCCAACTCTTAAAAAATCATCTTACTACATACATTTCTTCTCTCCTCCTTTTACTGATAAATTACATAAGAGTTAGGGGGAGGGAGAAGGACATGTAATTATGCAAGCCAGTTGGAATCCTACTTTGGAAAGAAACCCAAAATATGACCATTAGTTTTACACTATGTTGGTATGCATGTTTAGTACTCTATGTGTTAACTGCTTCAGTAAAATTCACAGAAGAAACCAAAGAGTGGGATTAATGGAAAAATATGAAGTGGCAGATTTAAACCTCAGATGTTTCAGTGCTATCACTGTCTAGAAACAAAACTATAAACTATCAGAATCCTTGTTGTATTCTTTTAAAAATGGCCTTAGTTTCATACATCCATTTTTTAGTTGTTCATTGAAATGTTACCTTACATGCATAAATAATTTCACAAATATGTTTTGGCTTTATTAACATTTAAAGTAAACAATCATATATATGGCAGTAAAAAAAATTACACATGTTCAGTACTGTGTGGCAAGCACTGAAATGGATGACTTATATATACGATCTCATTCATCTCCATAAGGAAATAGGGATTTGTGTCTCAGTCTTCAGATTAGGAAAAGTGACACTCAGAGACTAGACACTGGTAACTGGCAGATAGGGTTCAAAGTCAGACCTGTTTGACTCCAAGGCCCATGCATTTTCCTTGGAGCTACCCACTTCTTGACAGTTCAATTTTAATTTTGAAGACTTTGATATCTTTGTTCAGATTAACAGCAACTTTTGTGTCAAGGAACTTACTGAATTTAATCATAAGCTATTTGATCAGTAAAATAGCTGGAGCTAAAACAGTTATGCCAAAAAGGGGGTACACATAAGTAACTATGGAAACTATCTACTTGTTTAGTGTACTATATACCTTATAACTGGTTAAGTATAAAATGATCATGTCACTTGATTTTTAAAACCACCCAATGGGGTGAGAACCTCAGAGGAGGAAAATCAAACACAGAGGAGCAAGCAATTTGCTACAGGCCCATGGCTAACCCATCTGTGGCGGAGCATGTGTACCCAGGCAGCCCAGCCATGGAGCCTCTCACCCGCTTCGAATTAGCCTTATTTTAATATTCTACATATTCTTAAGTTAAGGTATATTTAATTTCCTAAAAGTGTACACACACACACACACACACACACACACACCTTTCATGTACTGCAATATACACAAGTAATAAGATCTCTCCTTGTTTTTATAAAACCACGAAAGGAAATGACCAAGGTATTTAGTTCTAGACCATAAAATTTAATTTCTGGGCCTTAAACTAATGTTGAATATGAACTGGCCTGTGAATTAAAAAGAACAGATTGAAGAAATGTACTACTACTTTAATTCCTCTCAATTTATCTAAACCCACAATTAGAAGTATTTTAAAGTAAACATTTAAATAATAAAATCTGTACACTATGAACCTTCATTTAAAACCATGTGCAAGCAGAATGCTGAACAAATCAGAGTTTAGTTTGATGAGTTAGAAACAAAAGAAAGCCAAACCTTAAACCTCTAAAATGTAGGAGATGGTTCCTACAGGGTACAAGTAGAGTGAACAGCAGAAAAGCTAGAGATTAATGACTACCCCCACAAGCAGGCATGAATGTTTGTCACCCAAGTCTACAAAGAAAGGGCAACATCTGACTAAACAATAGTGAATAGGCTTTGTAAAGCTTTCACAACTTTGATGTGTAAATAATGGAGGAAAATGCATTCCTGGCCCTAAAAGGTTTAAATTCTTTCACTTTAAAATATAATTTGTTTTAAGAGAAAAATTAGTTCCCATGAGCTGCTATCAAAAATTGCAAAAATAACGACTGAACCGCTAACAGTCAAAGGATAATTGGAACAAAATAAACACCTCCAGCCTTTGTCTAATCAACTCTGTGTCCCAGCATAAAAGATATCTGCCCCTAAAAGCTCCTATGCTAAACTAGAGGTTGTATGAACTTGGACCTGGCACTCTACTTCTGCTCGCCCCTCACTCTTTCAACACTCTGCTTAAAACAAGACCACACTGACCTTGTACTTGTAGGTAAGTACAATATGAAAACCCTTTTCTGAAGTCCTCGGTATCCAAACATAAAACAGCATCCCTACATGCCGGTCTACAAATGAATACAAATAAAAATAGAAACCCTAGCTTCAGGCCATTTTCCATTGTTTCAATCTGCAACAGAAATGGTTACAAAGCAGATGCCTGAAGCTTGAGAAAAACCAACTAAACGGGCTGCTAAGAGAGACTGAGTACCTGAGTATCCTTGGTAGGTTCTGCGTCAGAGCCGGCACACCGGTAGAGATAGAAAAGTGCACAAGCAGCAATACAGAGAGAGACACTAAGATAGCAGAATTAATGACCACCGCCCCGCCAACGAAGCCAAACACAAACAGCAGCATGCATCCAGGACTCATGGCGCTGTGCTGGCATGGTGAACCGCCCGAACCAGGAGGCCTACACGGGGGCCAAAGGGGTATCTTTGTAGTAAGGATCTGTCATTCAGCTGCTGCCACGAAAACAATGCCATCAGCAGCAGCTTCCCACTCCGTCCTGCAGCAGCTCCGAAGCGGTGACGTCACCCCGCTCTCCCCACCTCATAACCATAGAGCTGCTGCCCCTAGCATTTATGCAGCAATCCTGAGCGACAGGCAGCCTATTAACCGTGTTCCTCTCCACTAAGAGTCCTGGCTTCGCTCATTGGCTACAATGCTTGGAGATCTACATAATTTATTCAAACTCCTACATCGAACAGAAGTCTCGCTAACCCTTTCAAACATGCCTCTCAGTAACAAAAAGGACTTTAACCAGGAGGACTGAAAATGTCCCGCGTTCCTAAACACCAGAAAAATTTAAACCTACTGTAATCTCCATTAATAGAAAACAATAAAATACAACAATATGCTGCTTATATGGCATGGCTCACAATTTACCTTTGAAATGGTGAAGGTTGTTTCTATTTTTCTATGCTATTCTTTCCTATAGCATTCCAACCACAGTAGGGAGCTTTTGAACCAGCCTAGCTATTGTTCCAGGATTAAAGAACAGAGAGAAACAGAAATAGACAGATCATTCATTTCTCTTTTTTCTCAAGGCAAACATATAACACAGCTTACCTAATTCTACTATGTGCAGTAGACTCTAGTTGATCACTCCCTGAGAGCTGATGAAGTTTTGTCCTTTCTAAGTGTTCCATATAATTATGGATCATCTGTTATGAAGAAAAAAAATACACAAAAAATTTAAGACTAATACCTGGAATAAAAAACATGAAGTTTTAACAAGGAAAACATTTTTGTATAAATTTCTTATTTATCAGATCACCAACAGCCCCATTTAAAGGATTATTAGGCCCCGGCTGGGTAACTCAGTTGGTTAGAGTATCATCTCAATACACCAAGGCTGCAGGTTCGATCCTCAGTCAGGACGCATATAAGAATCAACCAATGAATGCATTAAGTGGAACAACAAATCAATGTCTGTCTCTGTCTCTCCCTCCCTCTCTCTCTCCTCTCACTCTAAAAAATGATAAATCAATTTTTAAAATTATTTTTTTTAAGAATGTCAGAATGAAAACATTTTGGAGGGGAGGGTTGGGGGAGGTAGAAGAGGGCAAAGGAGGGATAAATGGGGACAGAAAGAGACTTTACTTTAGGTGATGGATGCACAATGCAGTGTGCAGATGTTTTGTTGAACTGTACACTTGAAATCTGTATGGTTTTATTAATCAATGCCACCCTAATAAACTCAATTAAAAATAATTTTAGTGGCAAAGAAATGTGCAAATGCTTACATTTAAGGATGCTGTATTCATAAAAGTAGGCAACATGCTGCTTAGCATGGCAAAAAAAAACCTTTTTTACATTGTGATACTATTAAATGATATAATTTTGACACAATACAAATTAGAACACAGATAATTGGGAAGTGATCAGAGAATTGGTTAAAATAATAGAGGGCATCTGAGAAGTTCCTTCAGTGAAATGGGAAACAGTAGAAATTAACATGAAACTTGAGAAGAAAATGACAAGGAGAAAAATCTAAGATGTCCTCAGAAGAGCTTCCAGCTGTAAAAGTTTTTTTTTTTTTTTGATCTACATTTTTATTGGAAAACATAAAGAATTTTTATTTTATTTTTTTTAATTTTAATCATTGTTCAAGTACAGTTTTCTCCCCCCTAAAAGTTTTTTGTGTA
Source organism: Phyllostomus discolor (assembly GCF_004126475.2). Lineage (NCBI taxonomy): Eukaryota > Metazoa > Chordata > Mammalia > Chiroptera > Phyllostomidae > Phyllostomus > Phyllostomus discolor. The sequence goes on along the minus strand of NC_040910.2, from coordinate 100,839,938 downwards.
ACAAAACCATACCTTTATGTGGTGATCTCTTCTATTTTACAAAGGATGTGCAGGGTAAAGATCATTTTCAAGTTAATTAATTTAATTAAAATCCAAGATGTTTACATATTATTTCTATATATTTAGTTGAAAGAATGCTAGTATAGTTTCTCCTTTGCTAAATTACTGGTATCATTACTTAATCTAATTATTTATATAGCAGCACATTAAAACAAATAAAAAATCAGAGCACTGTGATTGTGTGTCTTAGATGGACAAGTTGAATATGGAAGTGAAAATTTCAAGCATATTAAATATATAAACTGCCAAGAAATTCTACAGTCCTATTGAGATTCTCAATAATCTGTAGTTCCACTTTTAAGAAACTTAAATCTGACATTAAAATATGTAAAATGCAGTAAGTTTCTATTATAAAATTTAAAAGCCTTTGCTAGATACTAACATGATATGAATAATAAAAATAAAAAAAGAACAACAAAAGTAGGCAGGGGGGCAAGGGAGAAAAGAGGGGGAAGGGTCTAATCAATAAGCAGGTACAAATGACCCATGGGCATGGATGACAGGGTGGGGGACTGACTTTGGGGGGAGGAGCAATGGGGAAAACTGGGACAACTGTAATATAACAATTTTTAAAAAATAACAAAAGGTATGTTATCAATATAAGAAATGTAAATATTAAGAGTAGGCAAACAGAAAAGTCAGTATCTTTTTTGGGAATATTCCCTGAATTCTTAAAACTGTAGCATATCTTTGAAATTTCTGAACTTTAGCTGTATGAAGGTGGGTTTCAATATTAATAATTTAAATATGCATTGTAGCATTTTAAAAAGATAACTGTTGAAAGAGAAAATATTTAAAAATTTAAAAATAATTTTAAAGTACTCTTTTGTTGTGAATATTTTACTTGGCATTCATGTACAATCATGAAATATCTAACCCAATTTGAAAATTATTAACAAATAAACATAATGCTGAACTCTGATGCATGAATTAAGATGAGTAATTCTACCAAATCACACACTTTTAAAAAATATTTTTATTTTTTTAAAGAGAGGGAAAGATAGGGAGAAGGAACTTGGCCCATAACCCAGGCATGCACCCCAACTGAGAATCGAACTGGTAACTCCTTAGTTCACAAGCCAGCACTCATTCCACTGAGCCACACCAGCCAGGGCTCACATTTTAAAATAAATAATTAATCAGGTTTGTTCCCACTTAAGACTAGTCCAAATAAGAAATGTACAAGACAAAGAAAAATGAATACAGAATCACATGAATATGGTATGTGAAAATATTTTTTAGCCTTTAAATTTATATATACACTTATTTTAAATTTACAGATTTTCTCTTTAATAACAGTTTTGTAAAAATACAGTTTGTCTTTGTGGCAGCAAGCCAGAAATAATAAGCTGTTTTCTTCTTGTGTCAGGAAGAACTCTAAGGAAAAATAGTTATTTTTTAGAAATGTATTTATTTTTAGAGGGGAAGAGAGGGAGAAAGACAGGGAGAGAAACATCAATGCGTGGTTGCCTTGCACCTGCCCCCCACTGGGGACCTGGCCAGCAACCCAGGCATGTGTCCTGACTGGGAATCGGGAATATAACCAGCGACCCTTTGGTTCCCAGGCTGGTGCTCAATCCACTGAGCCATACCTGCCAGGGCTAAGGAAAAATATTTAAATGAGACTAATGTAACAAAATGATATTTGGGCCAAATATCAATTTATATCTTCAAAAGGTTTTAGAAAACCTAAGTTGAATTCTTTTATACTGGATGGTAATCATATAAAGTTGGTTAGTTCCAATGGAAGAACCTCAATTTCATTAAGCAATTCAGATGAACAGAAACCTCCCCTAGATTGCTTTTATAGTAATCTATTTATTTAATATAGAATAAAAAGAATTCTAAATAAAATACAAAGAATCAGTTTTACCCCAAAATAGTCTAGCTACAGGTTGATTCTTGTCTTAAATGATTAAATTAAAAATGTTTTTAATTTAGAAAATGTTGAATTCTAAACCTTCAAATGACTGATCCCAATTCAGATACAGTATTCTACCATTCCAAAATGCATTGCCTAGGTAATGAGACTGGTTTCAACCCAACTGCACTGGAATAGGAGAGAGTAGTAACAAAGTAGCAGCTTACACTTACTGAACACCAACTACAAGTCAACTAGTGCATTTACAGCCAGCCATTGCTTCATTTAAACCTCACAACAGTATTAGAATTTTAGGGGACTCCAGTTTAAGGAGAGCAAAATAACTTGTCCTATCTGACTAGCCAGTTAATCATCAACTATGTTCTGTCATTAGCTGGTTGGCTTTGGGGCCACAGCTCAGGTCCCTCTGACTCAGTCAACTGAGCAGGTAAGCCTCATAGGACCCATGGTGTAATGTGACCTTTTAGTCAGTTCTCTAGGCAGACAATAAGCTCATTGTCTTTTCTTCCTCACACCCACAAGAAAACCCCACACCCTTAAGCATTTCCTGACGTCTGAAATAAAATATGCACTAACTCTATAAATGCACACAAGAGTAGAAAATATAAATTGTACCAAAAATAAATTTTAATCACAGGGCTTCACAATGTAGCTCTGGTCTTTGAAAATCACAAGTGGGAGGGCAGGATCAGTACTGCCAGACAGAGGAGAAAGAGAAGAGAGTAAAATGGAAGATGTTTTAGATAACCTACAGTTGGGTCCACCAGCCTCATCCCCTCAATCTCAGAGCTGCAGTTCTTAAATTTCTCAGGTATGCACATCTATTCATACATAGTCAGGTATCAAGTCAGCAACCAACAGCTACAGTCATAAAAAAGGATTGCAAGCACACTGTCTGAAAAGTCCCAACTCCCCTCCCTCCCGGAGAAATGTTCACAATTGAGGTTGACTGTCAGCTTGGAATAAAACTAACAAGAAAGGCAGTAGTGAGGTTCTGAAGACAGTAGCATGGATCCCTGTAATTGTGTTGAACTTAAATCCTTCCATATTCAGCCCAACAATCAAATGTCTACATCCACAGAGCCACTCTTCTTAAAGCTGCTGAGATGCCGTAAAGCAAAAGGGCACAGAAAAATTTCCAGTACATTTAACACCCATGTATTCCACAACCCCAAAGTGTTACTGAAAACAGACAATGGATTCAGACAGACCTAGATTCAAATCCAGTCACATACTAGCATGGGATTTGGGACAAATCACTTCATACTGTTTTGAAACTTCAATATGTAAAGTGGGTTTGATCAGAGGATAAAATGAGAATGCACTGAAATATTCCCTGATGTAAGACCAGGGTTCAAGTTTTTGGGAATTAATGTTAAGAGTATGTACACATCTGGTCGAGTGCCTCACAATTACTTGATGTTTATTATTTCCTCAACTTCCCTCTTCTTTAAGTATGTTTTCTTTTAAGCAATTTCAGTGATGTGTATAAAATTTTGGATTTGATTAGAGAACAGTTATTCACGTGACAAAAATAGCCATAGATTTTCCCTAAGCAGCAAACAATGTGTTGGAAAGTGCTATTGAAACATTCTTGTGCCTATTTTAAAAGCTTACTTTAGTTTGTAATAATAGTGAAAAAATGAAGGTTAAGTCCTTCAGACTTCCTTTCCCTAAAGGTTTCCAGAATTTACCTTTCAAGGACACCTGGGTCATTAGCACTGGATAGCTATTTATAATTGCTAATTGAATGACATTTCTTGGGCAGATGTATAAATACAGAAAAATGTGGCCTCCAGTGAACAAACCCACATATCAAAGCAGCTATTTCGGTGTTACATGAACCTTCCTTGAGGCAGGGCAAAATAAAGGGAGCCGGTCGGGGTCGAGAGTAGGAGCTGCTAGGACTGAGGGAGAGGACCTGATGAAAAGAGGTGCCCTGCTACACGCCGAATCAGCCTTGGTAACTGCACAGGCCTAGGTCTTGAATTGGAGAATTTAAGAGTTCTCCTGGGATCTTTTTTCTTCCTGGAACTATCCTTCTGTGAAGGAGTAGAACAAAAAAAATTACTATATCTTTTTATTTCAAGGTGTCAGGTTGCTTTTCTATAGCAACATCACTTTTATTAAATAAATACGTGGCCCTGGCTGGTGTGGCTTAGTGAAATGAGCCCCAGCTTGCAAACTGAAAGGTCACTGGTTCAATTCCCAGTCAGGGCACATGCCTGGGTTGTAGGCTAGGTCTCCAGTTGAGGGCATGTGAAAGGCAACCCATTCAAGAATCTCTTGCACACAGTGGTTTCTCCCTCCCATCCCATTTCTCTAAAAATAAATAAATAAAATAAAAAGTAAAATAAGTATGTGAGAAAAATGATGAAATTTCCCTTTATGGTGATTTTTCAAGAATGCATGTATTTTATGCACACTTCAGTTTAACACATCATACTTTAATAATCCTCAATTATTACAAAGGTTAGAATTTCAATGAAAAAAAAAGGATTATTCATCACTATCACTTATTTCTGGTATATACACATATTCCCCCAAACATACTTATAGCATCGATAAGCACTACTAGTAAACACCATGTACAAGGCATTGTTCAGCTACTGAAATGAATGGTGTAAAAAGAACCAACAATAAGCCTTTACCAATCGTTGTTTTAACAGTCTTGATCTCCACCAGGTGTCATCTCACTAAAGTGCAGGTATTTTCTATATCCTGAAAGGCTTCTGTGAAGCTGTTCCTGTCTTCCCAGAGCTCTATGGTTCCAGCCCTCTGTGGCCAACCTTTTCCCTCTGCCACTGAATTTCAATTCTGTGACACTTCATGCTTTGTGTGTGCGGCTATGTAAGCTAAGATAGTGATATCAAACCTTTATGTCAGAAGGAAATTCAAACCCCTCTCCAAGAACGTTTTAAGCACATTATTCCAAAGCCAATAAAACCGAGTGCAGTGGGTTTTATCTCCCTGAAAAGCAACAATACATAGGTCTCCACCAGAAGCAGGATAAGAGATCACACAAACTAGTAAAAGAAAAAAGGGGAGCTAAAGACTGGAACCGTCTGTATCATGGGAGAGACTGGACTAGAAAGGGGAAAATAGAGGAATTCTTACTTTGTTCTTGTAACAGATAGTGCATGCATCTATGGAAGCTCTATATATTTAAATATGTGACCCCCAAGGTGATCATGATACAACAGAAACAATTTTCACGTTAAGGAGATATAAACAAAAGCAACAAATGAAAGGCTGACAGAGAATCATAACATGTTAAAAAAAAAAAACCCAAGTACATTTTCTAACTTACTAATAGATTATGTACTGGGGTTATTAAATTAAAATACTGAAAAATATCAAAATTTTGGCTTTGTGACTTTACATATGTAAGTGCTATGATATAGTAGGAGGCGCTGTCCTATTAAAACACTGAAATTTCATGCAGAAAACCCGTTTTAGAGTCATTTTGATTTAACACATTATAATTTGTGTTTATATTATTTGTTGTAAGCTTAAGGCAAATAAGTCCTTTATCTGAATTATAAATGTCAAGAATCCTACACACAATTGGCCAATCCATCATCTATCAACTGTTAACAAGATAAACTAAGCCAATTCTCTCACGTTAGCATCGTGTACCCCTTTGATTACGCACACCTAAGTTTTCACTCGACCAGCCCCAGGAACAACTACCGGAGGCACGCTCATTCATCAAGTGAAAAGTCAATTCCAAATAAAAAACATTAAAAACCGACATTTGGTAATTAGGCAAATGTTACATGAAATTTAATGTTTTCTGAAAATTATCCCGAAGAATCATACTAGCTGGTTTTCACAAAAAATTTAAGACATAATTCGAAGGTTTTTTGTACTCAATATCAGCATGGTAAGAATGACCCAAAAACCCACCTCAGTGTGTCTTTGATGTAATGCATTATATTCTTTCTTCAGTTCTGCTTCTCTTTCTTCAAGTCTGCTAACTGAAATTAAGATACATACACTTAATCAAAACAAAATATAAAAAATTTACTTGAAAATTCCATCTTAAAATCTTGGAATGAGTTAGCCATGATCCTTAGCAACTTTAGGACTCAGTGCTGCATATGAAATTCTTCACAGAGCTAGCAACCTCATTTTATCATCCCTAATAAATAAAACTTTCAGAGGGGAGATAAACTGGATTTAAAAAAAATTAAACAGCAGAATGCTTCTCCTAACACACATAGGTTTAAAGTTTATCAGGTCATCCCCCTAAATAGGTTTTTTAAATGGTATAAAATTAACTCTTTCAAAAGCACTTTGCAAATCACCTCATAGAAGTTTTAACCTGGGATTAGGGCCCAAATCTTTGATTTCTAACATTATTCAAGCTCTTTTTTCCCTACAGAGCTGTGTGTGAAAATGCCACTGTTTTTAAGCATTGGAATACTTCTGCTTTGAGTCTTAATTGCAGAGATTCATCATCTTTTATTTAGCTCCCTCTGCTGATGGAGTTTGTGAGGGGCACTGATTTGGGGAAGTGCTCACAGAGCACTACTTTATGATAGCAAACAAAAGTTTTAGACTAGAAAAAAAGCCTTTAAAAAATCTAAAAAGTTTTAGATTGCTCGGACAGGATTTCACAGGAAAGAATATAACAGAGAGGACTGACTCTGAGAGAAGGTGGAGTTCAAGTAGGACCACGAAGAAACTGTAGCACTCAAAATAGATGATGATAATAGGAGTGTCCCAGGCACTGTTACCACAGAGATGGGAACAGAAATCCATGCTGCTGGTAAGGCAGAGAAGGGGGACTGGCCAGCCTGGAGGAGCCCACACTGGCTGCGAAGTAGGAGGAGGCAGTCTGCTGGGGAGAAATACAGCTGGTGCTAGAGGAGCCTGTCAGATACTCATTTAGATCTGTCTGAATGCCTGACATTAGTTAGAAACTCTCCTGGTACAAGGGTCAGCTACCTGCGAATACACAAGGAAGTTTGTAAGTGATAATCCTGTGACTGTGTGAACACAGCAGATATGAAACAACACAGTGTGTGCTACTTGATAAACTCATAATGGTTTGCGCAGCTTTTTTTGCCACCTTCGTTTGAGTATCTTGAAGATATGTTACTAATTAGGCAAACTGTAGCTCTGACTTCCGATTTGTTTCTAATCAAATCTCTAATTTGGCTCATTAAATTTACACCAGTGAGTAAACACACATTACAGTCCCCATGATGCACACATTGTTGTACCAAGCAAGGGTTTAATATAGGTGCTACTCATCCTGCGGCTGAGAACAAGAGAAAACAAACTTGTAATGCGGATGTGTTGTGATAACACAATAGATATCGAAACCGTAATTTTTAGTGCTACTTCTCTGCTTTTTACATGAAAAGAGTAAATCTAAGCAAGTTGAGACATTTAGTAACAATTTCTACTACTTGTCAATCTGGTCTAAAAGCTTAATCCTAAAACTGCTGGGTAAACCTTATCTATTTTTAATTGCACAACTTCAAGATTTTCTCGGTATTATGCAACCAAGAAAACAAAAACTGGAGGCTAAGGCTAAAATAAACCACAACTATTATCTATAACCTTCAATTTCAAATTTGTGTCCCACACTAAACCCTTGTTATTCTTGTCAGCTAATTTGGTGTGAATCCTTCAAATAAATTTATATTACCATCACTACCACTACTAACAGCTAACATTATTAGTACTTATTATGTACCATGAACTGTCTGACATATGTTACATAAACTAACTTATTTGAGCCAGACACCAATCTTATGATGAAAGTCTTATTATATTCATTTTAGAAACAAGGTAACCAAAGCAAAAAAGGAGTCTAGTAACTTACTTGCCCACAGTCACAGAGCTAATAAATGAGAAAACCAGGGTTCCTGATGGAGGAACCTGGGTCCAGAATCTGTTTTGAATTACCATGCTATAATGCTGCCTCTCAAGAAATGCTCTTTATATAATACTCTGTTTTATATATGGGAGCCTACTTTAAAATTTTACTCATAAAAAAAAGTAGAATACTTATGAAAAGAACCTAGTCACAGACAGGTACTTCAACTCAAAGGTATAAAAATGCTAAGTAAAATACATGCCCAACTTTATTAATCATGGAAATGCATTTTAAAACCAAATGCAAGACCACTGCATACCTGTCAGAATAGCACAAATGAAAAACACAATGCATCCAGTGCCGGTGAAGCAATAGGAACTCACATACAGTGCTGATGGGAGTATGAACTGGTATGTCCAATTTGAAAACTGGCAAGATTTAATAAAGTTGAATATTTGACAATCCTATGACAACTTAATTGCTAAGAAGTATATAAGTGTGTCCATCAAAGGGCAGTTAAAACAGTGCTCAGAGTAGTACTATTGTAATAATCCAAACCTGGAAACAAACTATCAACAGCAATATGTTTAAAAATTCATGTAGTAGAATACTACACAACAATGAGATGAACAAATTATTGCTAGACACATCATGGACTAATCTCACAAACAGGATATTGAGGGAAAGCAGCAGAAGCAAAAGAATACAAAGTTCATTCTGGCTAGTGAGGCTCAGTTGGTTGGAGCGTCCTCCTGTAGATGGAAAGGTTGAGGGTTCCATTCCTGGTCAGGGCACAAGTGGTGGGTTAGATTCCTGGTCAGAACGTGACCAAGAAGGCAACCAATCGATGTTTCTCTCTCTCTCTCTCCTTGCCCACCTCTATCTAAAAGAAATGAAAAAAAAAAAAAAAAAAAAAAAAAAAAGGCAAGCCCTGGCTGGTGTGGCTCACTGGATTGAGTGCTGTGAACTGAAGGGTCACTGGTTCGATTCCCCGTTAGAGCACATGCCTAGGTTATGGGCCAGGTCGCTCGTAAGGGGTGTGTGAGTGACAATCACACATTAACGTTTCTCTCCTTCTTTTTCTCCCTCCCTTCCTCTCTCTCTAAAAATAAGTAAATAAAGTCTTTTAAAAAAATGTCCTTGGGTGAGGATAAAAAAAAGTGTAAACACATATGGAACTAATCAAATGTATTACAAGCCAGGATACTGGTTACCTTTGGGGAGGAGTTAGCAATCTGACGAATACAACCTCACGCCATCCCGGTCCAAACACAGTATATTTCCATTCACATAGAAACTTCCCTTGGCTTCAATACTTGTTATTGTTTATGTTCTCCAGCAACTGCTATAAATCCAACAGGATTTAATCAGACTATTCAGAACCATTACAAACAAGGTGTGCTTATTCATCATTAAAATGTATAGGCAGTCCTGGTTGGTGTGCTCAGTGGATTGAGTACCAGCCTACAAACGGAAAGGTTGACAGTTCAATTCCCTGCCAGGGCACATGCCTGGGTTGTGGGCTGGGTCCCCAGTTGGGAGCGTGCAAGAGGCAACTGATTGATGTTTCTCTTGCATGCTGATGTTTTTCTCCCTTTCTTTTTCTCTCACTTTCCCTCTCTGAAAATAAATCTTAAAAAAAAACCCCAACAATATAAGTAGATGAGCAAAAATGTTACCAGATTAAAGAATTATAAAAAGAACAAAGACAGGCATCCTGGGAAGATAAATTGGAATTATTCTTTTGAAGGTCACGTTGGTGATATCTGTTAAAATAAGCAATGTGTGTATCTTTTGACCTAGTATTACCATTCTTATTTAAAACACACCAATGTCCAAAGATACGAAAATGGATGTTCTATGCAACATATAGTAACTCCCAAAGTGGAACTACCCCCCAGATCTGTCATTAGTTGGTTGGTGAAGTGAATTACGATGTAGTTGTGGCTTCGCTAGTTCCAAGTTATGTTGTCTTAGGTATGTTAACCTCTCTGGGCCTCAGTTTACTTATTTGTAACTGACAAATAATGACAGCACATCAGAGCTGAGGTTAGCCTTGAGTGAGTTAATATTTGTAAAGGGTGCAAAGTACTGCCTGAGCACACATTTTTCAAATACAACAACAAAAGGAAATGTTGAAAGCAATGCAGTATATCTATATGTACTGACATGGATGGTGCCTGGAACTGAAGGGGAGGATGTTGAATATTGCTATATCTGAGAATAAAAAATACAAAACAACTTCCAATATGCCATTACCATGTCAACAAAGCCAAAACCGAACTGATTGTCTCTCCCAAACCTCTTTGCTCTTTTCCATAATCTTCTTTGGCAAAAATCTTCAGTTATTCTTTAGTTCTTCTCTTTCCCTCACATCACATATCCAATCTATCAGCAAACTGTTTTACCTTCATAATAAACCTCAATTCTGACCACTTTTTACCATCTCCATCACACTCACCTTGATCTAAGACATCACCTCTTGCCTGAATTACCACAAGTATCTCCTGACCAGTGTTCTCTGCTGTAGCCTTTGCTCCCTGGTAGTCTCAAAACAGTAGTGTGGGTGAAGTCAGACAGTGACCGACTGAGCAAAACCCTGTCCCATTGTTGTTTTTTTTTAATCCTGACAATACGACATACATGTACACACATATACATTTACTGAAACTACATGTGCCGCTCCTGGGGCTGGCCCAATAAAAACGTCCCACACATAAGGCTCCACTTCCTTTCCCCTCTCCTCTGACTTAACATACGTGACTGGTGGACTTGCAGCTGAAAGCTGAAAAGAGCCCGTGTTGTCAAAGGAGCCACCCTTCCATGGGGAACATCCACTTTAAACTTCACAGGAACAACAAATAACATACAACATTTGAGTCAATGCGTATGTATTTTGTGGCATAGTTTGTGTCTTCGTTATTCTGGATGATTTTCTGCATGTTTTTCTGGTGATTATTCATTCCAACCTAACACCTGACAAAAAACTAGCTACGAATTAACATATTTCATGTTTTCTTTACCTGTGCTGTGATTCTAAAGATTAGTATTATCTTTTTTAAGTATATGAATTAACCACAGATCATATAATACAAATTGATAACCTCTCACTCTTTTCTGAAAATACTTACAATAATATTCAGTATGACCACGTAGTCAAAGGACTCTGTTTTCTTAAGGCCTAACTCCCATGAGATATAGTATTTAACTGAGAAGTACTTTTAAATGCTGGGAAGAGCCCCTCTTCGAAGACCTGAATGCCAACAAGTGATTGTTAGTAAGGGGCAAAGCAAAAGGGAAGGAGAAGGAAAGGGAAAGTGGGAAAGACATGCCCGCCTGAGCGAGAACGGTACACACCCCTGAAAACCCTAAGTGCTGTAAAATTAACCTGTGCTTAAGTCGTTGCAGTTTATCTGAAGTGGACTAAAAGATCGTTTCTTGTTTAATAATAGTTCCCATGTGAACCCAAACCTCAAAATGATCTCAGGAAAAAATCCTAAAACCTTATCATTTTACTCATCACAATAGCCACAGCATGAGATTAACTGGAAATAATATTCTCTTCATCCTTCCTATTCCAAAACAACAGATAGCTAATCAGCCATTTTTTAAAACTGCAAATATTCTAGGGAGAAAACAAAACAAAACGAAGAACCTTAGAAGGGGAGAAGGGCAAAGAAAAAAAAAGAATCAAAATACTAATCCAAAATTTCCCCCTTATGATAGTCAATGGAGATACTTCAGCTTGTTTTACATTCTCTTTCTCTCTACCCCTCTTTCCAACGAGCAAGGAGATATGATTAAGACAGGAAGAGCCACCTGCTCTCCCTGCTCGAAATCAGAGCTTACCTCCTTAGAATGATGGCCTTTGCCAAGTTTGGAACACCTTCCATCTCTGTTGTCTTCTGCCCCATCAGACTGCTGATAGGCCTACGGGGGGGAGAAAGAGAAACAGACCTGCTAGAGCGCCACATCCAACTCATCGTTTGCCTTCTCAGAAGGGATTTTCGGTCCTCACTATCCAGGGAAGGCAGACAATCCAAGTGTTACTGGCCTCAGCAGACTGACTGACATTGGTCTTTCAGAAGCTTTTCCTTCAAGAATTTACCATTAAAAGTCTCAACAGGTAAGAATCCAATGCTACTTAACACTAAACAAATCCCAGACAACCACATCAAAACAATAATAAAAACCTCTCCTCTACCAACTAAGCCTTCACCGTATCTCTAAATTTCAAAGGATTTGCAGACAGATATTATGTTATTAATCAATGATACATTGTGAAATTCTAAAGCATTCTCATGAATTGATATGATCACACCCTTAAAAGAGAGCAGGATAACTTCAAAGATTCCCAGTGGCAGGGGCGGTAGCAATCTGATCCAGTCCCTGACTCGAGGGTGCTGCCGTGCCATACACGACAAACGGGTGACTACTCTCCTCCTCCCAAAAGCCTCTGTGGGGAAAGAGAGCCCACGCTTTCCCTGAGCACACATTCCTGTGTTCCCCTCCATGGTCAAGAAATACTTCCTTGTGATCAACCTGATGAGCAACCACAACCAACCATTGTCTCTGTTTCAATCTGCCCAACAACAGAAGAACTACTTGGTTATCTTCCTTAGCCATACCTTCACCTGTCTGACGGAGCAGTCAGTCATTTCTATTCTGTTTTCTAAGGTAAATCACCGTAAATCCTTTAAGCTTTACTCATAAAATTAATTTTCTATGAAAGCTTTAGTTTTAGATATTAATTATAAACTACAACCTTAAGGTTCTCAATAGCTAACACTGGACTACAGAAATGAAAAGAGTCCAAATACAAATAATAAAACAGAAAACACATCTGAAGATCACATGGGATGTTACCTACTAAAGCAGAACTAATGACATGTTAAGTGTTTTGCATAAATTATCTTGCACCTAATTTTCTGCTTTCCTTCTCATAGACAAGCTCTAAAAAAAGAAACACCCTTAAGCAAAGTATACTAAATGTATATTCTTAATATTGCAGAGAACTAGATTTAACTTAAATCAACTAAAATTTCTATACAACAAATTTTATTTTTGTCATTTTTTAAAATCAGAAGATGTAAACTCCTAAATCTGCCTTATTTAAAGCTGCCTTTCAATGAAAGTATGTCATCAGCTATCTACTTTAATCATCTGCAAATAATGTAGATAGAATTGCCTATTCACAAGATAAAATTAAAAGTGGGAAAAGTGACCAATTATAGTATTATTCAAATTCTGAGAATATTAACATTCATTGTCAATTACAAAGCACAATAAAGAGGCTGATAAAAGCTTTTACTGGCCTGAAAGCTTTTTTCCCTTTTTTAGTGATTTGAAAAATACTGACAGAAAATATTTAGGTGTTCTTAACTATTAACTGCGGTATAAACTATACTTAAAAATGAATTTTCTTCTGTGTTGTGGAAATTCTCACTATATCAGTCATATCATTAATAGATAGATTTTGCTTGTAAATAATGCCCAAATGTGGTCTGTTTTAAGCCATTTATTCCTTTAAAACAAAAATTATGTTAACGATTATACAACTTCCCTATACCTTTCATCTACTGGTATGTAAATTCTTTTTATTAAAGACTTTATTTATTTTTACAGAGAGGGAAAGGGAGAGAGAAAGAGAGGGAGAGAAATATCAATCAGTTGCCCTTCGCAAGCCCCCAAGTGGGACCTGGGCATAACCCAGGCATGTGCGCTGACCAGGAATCGGGAACAGAACCAGTGCCCCTTTGGTTCACAGGCTGACGCTCAATCCACTGAACCACACCAGCCAGGGTTAGTCGTGTGTAAATTCTTATGACCAAGAAATATGAAGTGTCTTCTGTACAATAATATTTCATGGTAAAGGCTTGAAGCTTTCTTTCTTCTTTATTTTAAGATTTTATTTATTTATTTTTAGAGAGATGGGAGAGAGGAAGAAAGAGGGGGGAACATCAATGTGTGGTTGCCTCTTGTACGCCCCCTACTGGGGACCTGGCCCGCAACCCAGGCATGTGCCCTAACTGGGAATCAAACTAGCAACCCTTTGGTTAGTAGGCCAGCATTCAATCCACTGAGCCACACCAGCCAGGGCTAAAGTTTTCTTATCAGACTAAGATCTAATACCAAATTTAAAGAGGAAATGAATGTTATATAGGAAACATAAAGGGTAGAAAGATCAGAGTACAAGGCTCTACCCCAAATGTCTTCAGTTGTCAAAAACATTTTTCTATTTAATATTTAAAAATGGCATTTTCATTCCAAGGAAGAATGAGCAGAATCTGAAAAGAATCTTCAAATAGCTTAAAATCACTGCCATCTAAATCCTGCCTCCTTCTCCCACAATTCAAGAGAAAAGACATCCAATATAAACTCAAGAAGCTTGAGGGAAACAAATTTTTCCCAAAAGAATGAATAGTAAATGGTTTTATATCAGCTATGGGTGCTAATATGTTATATGAAATTATTCAAATTCATAAGTTATTATAAACAAAATAAAATACGCAACTAAATCTTACTTCTCTAATTCTGTTCACATTAAAAATGACCAAACACTATTATATATCAAGAACCACTTTTCATAATTCTTTGACCTACTTCCTTAAATATATTCTAAGGAAATTATAAAGAGAGGAAAACCTATAGGTGTAAAAAATATTCACTGCAGTATGATTCACTACACTGGAAAAAATGTCGAACCACCAACAAAAGTTTTTTTGTGTTTTTTCTTTTAAATTTGCCAGTATTTATTTTTACTTGGATTCATTCTTTCATTCCACAAAAAACTTGAGATAGCTTACAAGAACATACCATAATTCATTATATATGTATAAAATGAGGATGAAAGGAAAACAATTTAAATATGCTACCCAGGTAAGATCCAAACCAGTCATTATGGCTGTACTAAGTTTGGTCTGAATTTATGAGTAGACAATATAAAATAAAACAAAGTGACCACTAAATGACTCTCATTAGAGGAAAGAATAGAACATAATTCCTCAGGGAAAAAAGAATGCTTAACAGATGGCATAGCTTCTGGATGATAGGTACAGGCAGACATTTTTAAAAATTAATTACTGACTACATATAGTCAATAATATTGTAATAACTATGTATGGCGTCAGATGGGTATTAGACTTAATGGTGATCACTTCATAAGTTACATAGATGTCTACTCACTATGTCGTACCCCTATAACTAATATAACCTTGTTTGCCAACTAAGTGAAAAGTAAATTTTTTAAAAAATAATAAAGATTATACAACACAGAAAATATGATAATGTTAAGGAAAAGATACAAAATTATATATATACTCCAACTGCAGTGATATAAAAACTACATATGGAAAAAAGACTAGAAGGTCATATATATAACCTTTTCCCACCACGCAAAACAACTCTGATTCCTTTGGCTGCAATGATCATATAACAGTCTTCTGTATCACAGCCATAGACCTAGACTAAACATCAGGCATACAATAGTAGTTTAATATTTTTAACTGTATTAAAATGTCTGTATTTACTTGCTTCATTTAAGGTATTGGACTTACGAGAGAGATACTCAATATACAACAGAACTAATGAATAGAAAGTATCTTCTGATGAAGAACCCATTACTGCCACACCATGAATAGCAAGGCTGGTTAACTGCAGACCGCTTAAATGGTTGAAAAGCACCAAAAGGTCTTTCTCAATCCACTACTTCCTTATTCCACTCCAAATATACTTCAGATTCTTCCTCAAGGCTCACAAGATGTTGACTACCAAGAAGTATTATTGTTACTCCCAAATAATAATAATACACAACATTTTTGAAAAAGAAATATTTCTTATGTAGTTCAAATTCTGGAGAAAGAGCAACCAGAAATCTCCAAACTCAAACATGACCACAAAATGTTATGGACTCAACTTCTCAATACTGTGAAATCATATGACAACCTGATAGATTCTACACTATCACAGGCTGTAAACTGTGTCCTTTAATTCAGTTCCCATTTCTTGATATTTTCTTGCTTCTCAAATAG
The DNA here is from genome assembly GCF_004126475.2 of Phyllostomus discolor. Taxonomy (NCBI): domain Eukaryota; kingdom Metazoa; phylum Chordata; class Mammalia; order Chiroptera; family Phyllostomidae; genus Phyllostomus; species Phyllostomus discolor. Next base: position 100,824,133 of record NC_040910.2, on the reverse strand, counting down.
CAAGTAACTGCAACCAAAATTTCCCCTTTTAACATAGGAAGCAGTCTTCAAAGCAGAACTTTGAAGCTGGACTTTTACTGTGGCTACTTTTTAAAAGGGACATGTGCCCTAAAATATTTATAAGTCAGAATTGACAGTCTTTTAAAATTAAAGACTGTTACACTGCCAGAACATGTATAAGCACAGAAATTAGACAAGATACTATTATCATACAGCACTCAAAAAACGGCACTAACCAGAAAATCCATCCTTCCTCTACTGTAGGCATCCTCATCAGTAATTTCTGTGGCCTTATTTAAAACTACATTATTAGGAACACTTAAAAATACATTTAAAATATTTTAAAAGTTAAAATATAGGTTGGGTTACAGTAATTTTAACAAAAAGCACTACATATGCTTCAAAAAACAAAATAGAATCTTAAATAGTCCAGACACACTTTTGTTTCCTATTACACAAAAAAGAATCAATATACTATGACATACACCCATTTAAATGTTTTCATCCTTCAAAAAAAACATATTCGCTGTCCTGGTTTTCCAATAGGAGAAGGGACTGATGATACTTAAAGATGACCTCCAGCCACCACCTTTTTGAAAAATAAGGGGCTTTGACACATAATTGGAGATTTGGGGGAAGAAAGCTAAAGTATAATGAAAAAATATGCAAACTATTTTCCCTCTGAAATATTTCTCAGATGTTTAAATGTGGTAAAGATTAGAAAGAAAAAATTAAGATATAATAAGATTTCACATCATATCCAGTGAAGGCTGAGAGAAAAATAGAAGAGGAAAACAATCAGATGGAAAAGAAAGTAAAACTCCAAGGTATAGAAGGGAGTAAGTCCCAAAGCATTCATAAAAGAAGGCTCCTTACAGCCTCAGCTCATGGACTAAGAGATTTAGTGTTAATTAGTTTTGGGCATCTGAATGGTCTCAGGGGAGGGTGGCTTATTCCTCCCCGACCCCCCGTAAGATTTTATTTGTTTGTTTGTTTAAAGATTTTATTTACTTTTAAAGAAAGGGGAAAAGAGGGAGAAAGGGAAAGAAACATTGGTTTCCTTTCCCATGCTCCCTTCCAGGGACCTGACCTGCAACCCAGACGTGTGCCCTCACTGGGAATCAAATGCGGACACTATTGGTTTGCAGGACGATGAACGAGCTATTTATTTATTTATTTATTTATTTATTTATTGAGGGAAGAGAAGGGAGGAAGAAAGAGAGGGAAAGAAACATTGATGAACGAGAAACATTCATCGGTTGCCCCTCGTACACTCCCCACAACCAGGGACCGAACAAACAACCCAGGTATGTGCCCAGACTGAGAATCAAACCAAAAACCTTTTACTTTGCAGCAAGATGCCCAACCAACTGAGCCACCCCAGTCAGGGCTGAATGGTCCGTTATGATTAACCATAGCTGTAACTTCTTTAATTATAATTTAGACACCAAAATTTGTCTCAAAATGAGATATGAGACTCTCAGAGGGAGATATTAATAACAAAAATAATGTTTTCAGAACAAATGTAGTTCAAGATCATATCCTATACTTGGTTACTTGATGAAGAATTTCCTCATCACTTCCCTAGAGAATTACCAGGATCAATTATTTTAAAAAGGTACCTTAAAATGAAAAGATACCTCATTTTTTTTAGATTTTATTTATTTTTTTTTTAGAGAGGGGAAGGGAGGGAGAAACAGAGAGAAACATCAATGTGCGGTTGCCTCTCATGTGATCCCCACTGGGGACTTGGCCTGCAATCCAGGCACGTGCCCTGACTGGGAATTGAACCTGCGACCCTTTGGTTCGCAGCCTGCGCTTAATCCACTGAGCCACACCAGCCAGGGCAAGATACCTTATTTTTAAAACTCACTTTGAATTAAAATAGAAAACAGTAATCAGTACTTTTGAGAGAGATTAGAGACCACAGAACAAGACAATTCCAGAAAAGGTAGATGATTCACTGAACTGGTTAACAAATCTTAATGAAGAGACAACTATATGTTATTTATATTAACTAGAAAGGAACTGGAAGTAGGTTTTTAAATTTTTAGTAATAGAAAAGATACAGTGTATTTTAAAAAATTAGTAATTCATTCCTTTTGGTTAGTTTTGTGGGAAAAAAAACAAAAAAGAAAAACAGCAGTATCTCCTTTGAATTTAAAAGAGATGTTTTAACAGACTTTAATATCAATAATGCAATTTAAAGTACAAGGTAATTCTTTTTTTAATAAATCCCTTATCATAGAATCAGATTAATTAATGCATAAAAGAATTCTAAGCAAGGAGTGTCTTTATACTGGGTAATTTTAAAAAGTTCTTTATCTCGAACTTGGTACTCCTTTCAGAAATCAAGAGGAAAATTTAATAAATAAAATCATGAGAGGCTGGCTCTGTTAACTGTGCCATTAGTGTTTGGTTCTAAAATACTAAATAATACCTGATATGAAAACACAATCAAGTTAGGATTAAAATATCTCCAATGACTAATTTTTCTTCTTTAAATAGAAAATACTCAAGCTTTGGTTTGTTTGGTAAACATACCAAAAGCTTAACTGCCACTAGATTTGAGTGGTACCCACAGTAATGTGACTCCAGGAATGTATCTGTCAGCGTATGAAGCTCTCTAAGACCTCACATTTCTATAGTAAAATGATAGAAGTCATTTGGTGTATTCCGTGTTAACAAAGAAAGGGTACAGCAGTCTAGGTATCTATAAGCTTAAAAATACAACAATATGACACATGGCTTATTCTGTATCACTCTAGGTGTCTTCTGTTACCAAACATCCATCAGTTCCCTTCTATGACATCTGCTTAACAGCCAGCTGCCTGAGTTCTCTCTGAATTCTGGAATGCCTGAACTCCAGATTCACAGTGATTCTAGGCTCTTCCATTGTCCTGGAGGGAGCGGTCAGCTATCACACACACTGCATGCAAGCCTGGTAGTGAAGGTTATCCACCCTGCATGCCAGTCCCTCACCAGCAGGCCCGTATGTACACTTGGTGGGTGATGTGGGAAAGGGTAACTGGTGGCCATCTGTGGCTCCCTAAGATTCTGAAAGTTTACAGTGCTGAGATGAAAAACTGGAGAGCACTCTGCCCACTTGCATCAAACCTGAAAATAGGCCCCCAAGTTTCTTCCCTAAGGTGTGGGTTTCGGGGGAGGGAGGTATGGGGAACATCTGTAATTGGGTCAACAATAAATAAAAAAACAACTCTCCCTGATTTCTTTTTTCTAATTTTGACTTAATTAGGACCACTTTCATTAGTCCAAAAGGGGAAACCATTCTTGGGGTTTGAAATAGTAATTTTTTTATTTTTTATTTTTTAAATATTTTATTTATTCCTGGAAAGAGAAGGGAGGGAGAAAGAGTAATCAACGTGCGAGAGAAACAGCGATAGACTGCCTCTCCCAGCCTGCAACCCAGGCATGTGCCCTGACCAGGAATCGAACCAAGAACCTCTCAGTTCATAGACTGGCACTCAATCCACTGAGCCACACAGGCCAGGGCCAGTAATTGTTTTTAAACCAAGAAAAATATATAAAATTACACTAAAATAAAATGATTCTGAAAAATGATCATCTAAATGCCCTCAGTTTTCCACTACAAAGGAACAAATACAGAAACCAATGAAACTTTGTGTACTTGATCAAAATTAGAAGAAATGGGTTTGGCTGGGCAGCTCAGGTGGTTAGTGTTGTCCCAACGCACCAGGGCTGTGGGTCTGATCCCCAGTCAGGGCATATACAAGATTCAACCAATAAATGCATCAGTAAGTGGAACAACAAATGTTTCTCATTCTCTCTCTAAAATCAGTCAATTAAAAAAAAAATCTGCATGCATATGCCCCAGCATCCTGCATAGTGGATACAGCATAATGTTAACTACAAACAAAGGCTGAGAGCAAAATTGAAGAAAGTCTTACAGGTTATTTTTGATTTAGTTGTTTCTGCAGGCCAGGGTGCCACGTGAAAACAGGAACAAAAAAGAACAGAACCTAGCTCCCAGGTCTCACTCTTGAGACTGGGATGACAATTCCAAGCATATATTTGGAACCCTAGTCAAATGTCAGGATGAGTCATTGCACTATTACAGCCCACTCTTTAATGTGTACTTATGAAGAGAGGTATTTTTACTTACTCTGGTCAGCATAGTTTTTTGCTTTCAGTTCAAGTTGTCTTGTTTGAGATTCTAAAGATTCCACTCGGGTCTGTAAATCCTTTTTTTCCTGTTCTTGAGAGTCTTCAAATTCAATGAATTTCTAATAAAAGAAATATTTATTATTCTCATCAGCAAAACGAAAATTTTTTAACATCAAATCCTGTATTTCTTGGTATCACAATTTAGCATTAACTACTCAAAAAGATATCAAAATCATAAATTTAGGTTGATTTTTTGTTTCTCTATAAAAATTAAGTTTTAAACCCTCCAAATAGAGAAGGAAAAGCTGACAAAATAATCTGTTTATAAGTGTTTTCACTTCATATAATAGGCATACAAAAGCAAATACATATTTGTATATCCTACCCTCAAAATAGAAATCCATTTACTAGTATACCTGCATACCCATCTGTATTCAAGTTACAAATTTTTACATATTTTATACTTAACATGTACAACAAAGAGAGAACCAAAGGATGATGAAATAGCAATAAATACTTGTTAAATGGTTATTTGATTAATGGATAATCTTCTAGAGTACCTGAACCATAGAATTTAAATTCCTAAGAAAAAGCCCTGGCTGGTGTGGCTCAGTAGATTGAGTGCTGGCCTGCAAACCAAAGCGTCACTGGTTCAATTCCCAGTCAGGGCACCTGTCTGGGTTGCGGGTCAGGTCCCCAGTAGGGGGTGTGCAAGAGGCAACCACACATTGATGTTTCTCTCCCTCTCCTTCTCCCTCCCTTCTCCTCTATCTAAAAATAAATAAATAAAATCCTTTACAAATAAATCCCTAAGAAAAAGAACATGTGCTAGAAATATCCCTACCAAATTTAATTTACTAAAACTGTTTTCATCAAGGAGATTATCATTGAATATAATTATCAAATCTCAATCTTCATCTTAATCGGCATCATTTGACAACTGATCACTCACTCCTTAAAATGTTTTTATTTTTTTATTTTTTGCATTGGTTGGTGTGGCTCAGTGGAATGAGTGCTGGTCTGTGAACCAAAGGGTCGCTGGTTTGATTCCCCTACCTGGGTTGAGGGCCAGGTCCCCTAGGGGGCATATAAGAGGCAACCACACATTGATGTTTCTCTCCCTCTTTTTCTCCCTCCCTCCCCCTCTCTCTAAAATAAATAAAATCTTAAAAACAAATGCCTTTCTCTTAAATTTTTCTTTTTAAATCTGGCTTCCAGGTCTTTTCCTTCTTTTCCATTATTTTACCGCTGCTCATTCTTGGTTTTCTTCACTGATTCTTCCTCTTCTCCCTGAACTTCTTAATATCGACAAGCTCAGTTCTTGGACAACTTTTCCTCTTCGTTGTTTACTCTTATTTCCTTGTGACCTCATCTAGGTTCATGGCTTTAAATACTAACTACATGCTGACAACCTCCAAATTTCTAGGCCAATCTCTGGCCCAATAATGAATTCCAGATTGGTATGTCCAAGTGTCTACTGAACTGCATTTGAATATCTCATATGCATCTTAAACATGCCATATCAACACTCATTTCTCCTGGTCTTACCTAGCTCATTAAATTACTGTGGTCATTTGCTCAGGCCCAAAACTTTAGAGTCGGCTTTGATTTTTCTCTTCCTCTAACATCTCATGTCCAGTCCATCAGCAAATCTACCTTCAGATCCAACCACTTTTCCTCACCTCCACCTGTAGCCTGGTCTGTGCCCACTCATTATTTACTTCCTAGATTAATTCAATAGTAATAGCCTCCTAACTGGTTTCGTTCTACTCTTGCCCCTCTACAATGCATTCTCAATACAATAGTTAGAGTGACCCTTTAAAAAGTAACACAGATCAAATGAACAACAGCAAAAAGTATAGCAGATCAGTTTACACCTCTGCTCAAAATCAGATGATTGCTGGCATTCTCTCGAAGTCCTCATCATAGCCTTCAGGGAAGAACCAACACAAACTACCATCCCCTCACCTCTTTGAGGTCATCCTCGAGTACTCTTCCTCCTCCTCTTCCCCACTCCTTCACATACTGATACAACCCTACCTGCAGTTCCTCAGATACTCCAAGCCTTTGCACTGGCTTCCTCTTCCTCCTGCCTGGAATTCTCTTCCTCCAGATACCTAAATGGCTCACCCCCTCCTCACCTCAACATCTTTGTTCAAATCCCAGCCTTTTACAAAGACTTTCCTTGTCCACTGTATTTTAAACTGCATGACCACTCCCTACTTCCCTGTTTTTTTTTCATCTATAGCACTTATCCTTATCAGAAACACTGTATATTTTAGTAATTTATCGTATTTATTATCGACCTTGTCTCACTAAAATATAGGCTCCATAAGGGCAGGGATTTTCGGTTTTGTTTGCTGTTGTAGACCCAGTACAAAGAATGATGGTGGCTCATAGCAGGTGCTCAAATATTTGTTAAACAACAACAAAAAACTCAGAATAAAACACTGAAACCCACATAGAAAAATGTAGAGTTCACAAAAAACCTTATATGTCACTAAATATACCTTATTTTTAATATGAAAATTTTTTGTCCATCTGTCCTAAAACTTTTCAATCACTGCACAAGTTGATTTTTGTCTATACACAATGTCTCCTTAGAGGAACTTCTCCTGTTTTGCCCTAGTTCTATTCAGTTCATAAAACTGGATTGGTGAGGCTCCATCTTCTTATGGGTGGGCACAAGGCTTGAACACACTGGTCAGAGTCCTCCCTGGGACACCTGTCTGATATTTGGGAAAATACCACATATCCCCTCTGGAATCACAAACTCTAAGAACCTAGCAGGCTTAAGCTGTAGACAGCCATCTTTTCTAACATATGGAAACAGCACGTCTGAGAATAAACCCAATATAAAGGAAAACAAAGAGCAAGGGGGAATAAAACCTTGTATAAAGATACCATTTGAGATTCAGCAGTTCCTGGACCCAGCATTTCCAGTCCTTTTTGTTTTGGGTTTTTTCCCCCCTGAGTTACATAAACCAGTAAATTCCTACTTTATTTAAGCTTGTTTGAATAGGTTTCAAGAAACTGAAAGCATTCTAATATAGTCATCTACTTTTTCTCAAGAAATATTTGACTTCCTCATACCACTAACCAACGTTTTTCTTATCCTTGAAGTTTGAAACCAACCACCTCTGAAGCATTGGTTCCTTTTTTTAATTAAATTTATTGGGGTATACTCGTTAATAACATTATATAGATTTCAGATATACAACTTTATAGTATGTCTGCATATCCTATTGTGTACTCACCACCCAAAGTCTAGTCTCCTCCTGCCACCATGTATTTGTCCTTTATCCTCTTCATCTGCCCTTCATCCCTCTTCCCTCGGGTAACCACCATTCTACTGCCTGTATCTGCGAGCTTGGGGGAGAAGGGAGTTTGTTTTGTTTGTTCATGTGCTGCTTCTGTTTTATAGCCCACATATGAATGAAATCATATAGTTCTTGTCCTCTTCCATCTGACTTATTTCACTCAGAGCGATACTGTCAAGATCCATACATGTTGCAAATGGCAGTATTTCATCTTTTCATGGCTAAGCAGCATTCCGCTGTGAGTGTGTACGTGTATATAACACATCTTCTTTATTCCACTATCCACTGAAGGACACCTGAGTTGAAACACTGGTTCTCAGTCACTTGGGGGTCCACAGGCCCATTTGGGAACTTGATACATCCATGAACCATGTTTCCCTGAGGAAAAGGCCCTCATCCACCCCAAATTATGCCTATTTTTCTCAGGGGCTCAGAGATCCCTCAAGCCCTTCTACAAACACCTGATTTAGTAGCCCTGCCCTACACTTTACTATTAAAATATTCCATATTTGTGAGGCTTCTTCTTAGAAGCCTCAAACAACCATTGTTTATTTCTCCGGAATACGAATCTAAAGACGACTATACGCAGAAGGAGCAGTGGTTACAGTGAATACAAGAAAAGAGACAAACCTGACGAAGCTTTCAAACAAGTCATTCATTCATTCATTCATTCATTCATTCAAGAAATGTCTACTTCCCACAGGCCAGGCGAGCAGAACATGACTGTGAGTACTGCACCATCCCTGCCCTCTGAGGGTGTGATTCACTGGCTACAAACTGAATGCAGCAGGTGATGCAAAGGTTACAATGAACAGAAAAGTAGCAACTACATGTTGCTAATGAAGTTTGAGTAAGTTATTTCAACATTTTTAGGTGGTCATATAAGCAAAGACTTAGTATTAATAAGAAAATGTAATTATTTTTTGGCCTGCTTTAAAAATGACGCTCCCTTGGCTAACTGATCTGTTTATCTGGGTAAGTAATTAGAAAGTCTTATTTCAGCCTTTTGTGCTATGAATAAAATGTTGTATTAAAGAATATGGAGCAGATGTTTACAAGTAACAATTAAAATGCCGTGCCACTGAACTCCTAACAAAAACTTTACCACTGAGGGTATGGAGAGGGGGTAGGGGAAGTGGACGAACGTCAAAGGGCACAAATTTTCAGCTAGAAGGTGAGTAAGTTGGGGATGAAATGCAGAGCAGCACAAAGACCACAGTTTTTGTGGTACTACTCTACTGCACATGTGAAAGTTGCTAAGAAAATTCACACAAAAGTTATCACCACAAAAAAATATTTGTAACTATGGGAAGTGATGAATGTGTTAACCCACATTACTGTGTTAATTGTTTACATATATGTGTGTGTGTGTGTGTGTATAAATTATTACATTGTATACTGTATACCTTAAATTCACACAACACTGTATGTCAATTATTTCTCAATAAAGCTGGGGGGTAAAAAACAATTGTACCACTATTCTGTCTATTCAGAACACTTTTCTGACAGAGAGAAGAAACACCACACGGACACAAGACTTTGTGTCTACTTTGTTTCTTGGTGGCCCAGTTTGGCTACAGAAGGGCATAAATAATCCATAACTGTTCAGCAGTCACTACTATATGCTTACTCTACAAGCATTACCTAGACCTACGTAGATGATTCAGTCTTCAAAATGCTTCACATTTTTTTGCAACTACTAAGACTTTGTAGCTATATCAATAATCTTAAGTAAATATGACAAAAGGAAAAGATCTTTTTTTCCCCCAAAGTTGTGTGACAGTTCTTGGATGGGCCAAGCTATTTATCACCAAATGGAAATCTTTTGGTTATGTAATCTCCCTTCACGGGAAAGGACTGGCAATAATGAAAATAGTCTATGCAAATGCATAATCTCAGGCCTCTCCTTCTAGCAAATTAAAACAGAGAGACTACAAAACGAATTGCCATTTCTCATCATGGTATGGCTTTTTTTCTTTTTTTAATCTAAATGTTGAATTTTAAACTTTCTGGCATCATGAATTCCTTTGGGAATCTTAGGAAAATAGATTCCTTCCCCACGAAGGTAAATATATAAAACACAAAACAACGCACTTTTGTCCTGGCTGGTGTGGCTCAGTGGACTGAGTGCTGGCCTGCAAACCAAAGGGTCACCGGTTTGATTCCCAGTCAGGACACATGCCTAGGTTGCAGGTCAGGGTCCCCGGTGGGAATGTATAAGAGGCAACCACACATTGCTGTTTCTCTCCCCCTCTCTCTCTCCCTTCTGCTCTCTCTAAAAATAAATAAAATCTTAAAAATAATAAAGGAAAGGGGAGTATACAATCTATAGGCCTATACCTCTTTACTAGTGGCCTAAGAGCTACATGTGAACCTTAATCACTTGCTTTTCACCTTAGAAAAGCTTGACATATCAAGCATTAAAATAATCATTATTATTACATCAAAAATTATGAGTATTTTTCTTTTTTATTATCAAGCAGTGTTTATTCTTTTTTTTTTTTTTTTAGATTTTCTTTCTTCATTTTTAGGGACAGGGGAAGGAAGGAGGAGAAAGGGAAGGAGAGAAACATCAATGTGTGGTTGCCTTTCATGCACCCCTTATTGGGGACCTGGCCTGCTGCAACCCAGGCATGTGCCCCGACCAGGAACTGAACCAGCAACCCTTTGGTTTTCAGGCTGGCACTCAATCCACTGAACCATACCAGACAGGGCTCTTTTTTTTTTTTTTTTTAAGTTTATTGCTTTTAGACAGAGAGAGAGGAAGGGAGGAGAGACACAGAAAAAAAAAGGGGGGGGGGGGGGGGAAGGGGGAGGGGGGAGAGAGAGAGAGACATCAATCTGTTGTTCCACCCACTTGTATTCGTTGGTTGTTTCCTGTGTGTGTCCTGACTGGGGAATCAAACCCACAACCTTGGTATATCCAAACAATGCTGTAACCACATGAGCTACTTGGCCAGGGCCAAACAATACTTAATCTTCACTGTGCAGATTATAAGTATTTTTCTAACTGTAGTTAACCAAATTCAAACTCTGAAATGGGATACTGAGGGAAAAGAAAATCATGTGAAGGAATAATTCCTTTAAAAAAGTTTTTTAATGTATTGATTTTAGAGACGGGGGGTGGGGAGTGAGAGAAACATCAATTTGTCATTCCACTTATTTATACACTTAATGATTGCTTCTTGTCTGTGCCCTGACTGGAGATCGAACCTGCAACCTTGGCCTATTGGATGACACCCTAACCAACTAAACTACCTGGTCAGGGCTGGGATAACTCCATTTTAATTATACACAATTCATGCTGTACACCATGACATTAGATGTATTTAAGTTAAAGCTATAACACAAGAGTTATGTATTCAGGACTACGATACAGAAGTGTGAATCCATCCAAAAAGCCTATGTGGCAGGCTGTACAAATAGGTTCATTGTATAGACTTCGTTTTTTTCCTATATTTTAAAGGTATGTATTTACAACAGAGTTTCCAAACAATGTGGTTTTCTTCTGTTACCATAACTTGCATATAACACAGTATTTTTAGGCAAAATGAATAGGATTTTGGAGGCTTTGCCCTAGCCAGACACATTTTGAAGAAGGAAAAAAGTAAATTAGTGGTTGTAAGAAGCCTATGGGTATTCATAATTGATGTAATGTGATTTAACTTCTTGCCTGTGTGGCTCAAGTGTATAAAGTTGGACACCCTGAAATTACACTTGGCAGGCGGGAAAGTGGCAATTTTTCAAATTATAAAACCACCCTTCCCCTGGAAACTTCTGGTTACTCCCCTCCGACACAGGAGAGTCTGTCAGATTCCTCAGGCATGTTGGTGTAGGGCACGCATCTCCCTCCAACTCCCACCTCCCACACCCCTGTCTTTAGTCTCTCCCTCACACACATACTTTTTAAAATAGTATTGGGCAGGGGGTAAGAGCCCATCAGCAGGCTTTTTAGCATGTATGATAAACACATCTTAACCAGATACCCTTTTCCCTCTCAACTAATCGGCCAGCAACAACACTGACGTAACTTCAGACAGAACTCTCCTGGGAGCAACCGGACACTGTTAAAAGAAGGCAGCAGACAATACAGACTTATGTCAGGGTCTAAGAGAACAAGCTCTGTGATGAAGCAAATGGCTTCGAGTCCAGATGGCCTATAGGGGCTGTTTGCCCCACTGTTCCAGAGAAAAACAAATGAATACTTTGAAAGGCAAGCTCCTGGAGTTTAAAAGAAAATCCCTAGAGGTTGTTGCTTATTGGAGTAAAGATGCAAAGGACAAAAAAGAAGGGAAAAAGACCTTTAAAGTAGTAGCTTTAAATACAGTAGTTGTCTAAAAAATAATACCACCAAATAAAGAGCTGATTTTATTGCAAAGTATCCACCAAGATATTATCCTCTTCATTTACTCTGAAGAGTTGGGGGAGGAAAATATTTCTATTATGTTAAACAAGTATTATTCTATTTAGTTAAGTTCAGTGAACTATAATTGTTTTTCAGTGCAGCATCTTTTAAGAGATTAGAGGATAGACCATAATAATAATAATGCCAGAGAGATATGGTTCCCTCAGCCTCCGTATATCTAAAATGTGGACAATTTTCTCTAAAAAATTTTAGAAAGGGGAGGAGTACTATTACACAGTAAGAGAAACTTAAGAGACATATTAGACCAAATGTAAACATGCGGACTATCTTGGTTCAGTCCTGATTGAAACAACCAACTACAAAACCACATTAATGAGACAATTGGGGAAATGTGAATACTGATTAAATGTTATTAAGAAATAATCATCTATAAATTTTAGATGGGATTTTTAAAACTATCTTTCAGAGATATACTAATGCATAGTTTTCTGATTTGCTTTGAAATTATGGTGCAACTTCTGGTCAGGACGGAGGCATAGGTAAACATGTTTCACCTTCTCTCACAACCACAGAAAGAACTACAACTAGACTTCAAAGCAAGTAACATCCAGAACCGTCAGAAAACAGAGCTGCATGGAAGTCCGACAACCAAGGATTTAAAGAAGCCAGATGGGTAGGAGGCGCAGATACAGGCAGAGAGGCGGTGGCAGTGGAAGGGGCGGCACCACGTTCACGTGTGGTAGATAAAAATCAGGAGGGATACCTTGGGAGCGAGTGACCCCAGATCCAGGTCAGACCACACAGCCCAGGGTTCCAGCACCAGAAAGATAAATCCACATAACTTCTGGCTGTAAAACCCAGTGGGGGTTGTGGTGGTGGAAGAAATTGCCAGATTTTCAGGAGACTCAGCTTACAGGGCCCACCTGACTTAATTCTTACTCAGACCCACTCCCTCTGGGTTTCACCACCAGGGTAACAGCGGGAAGGCCACCAGACGCACAGGACAACTGCCAGGCAAACCTCCAGAAACCAGACAGCAGCAACGTCCCCCCTCAGAGCCCATCCCTCACACAATGCCACAAAGCAGGTTGCCCCACCCTGGCGATTACCCAAGACTCTGCTCCACACAACTTACAGATTCCTTTTCTACAACAGGCTACGTACGCTACTAAGACAGAGAGTCAAAGCAGCTCTATCCAATAATACACAGAAACAAACACAGGGAAGCAACCTGACAAATTGAAGAGCCAAAGAAATATGCCCCCCCTCCAAAAAACCAGAACAAAACCCCAGAAAAAGAACTAAACAAAATGGAGATAACCAACCTATTAGATGCAGAGTTCAAAACCCTAGTGATCAGGATGCTCCAAGAACTCCTTGAGTACGGCAACAAAATTAAAAAGACCCAGGAAGAAATGAAGGTTACACTAAGTGAAATAAAGAAAAATCTACAGGGAACCAACAGTGGAGGGGATGAAGCCAGGATTCAAATCAATAGTTTGGAACATAAGGAAGAAATAAGTATTCAACCAGAATAACAGGAAGAAAAAAGAACTCAAAACAAGCGAGAACAGTATACGGACCCTCTGGGACATCTCCAAATGTACCAACATCTGACTCATAAGGATGCCAGGAGAAGAAGAGGAAGAGCAAGAAACTGAAAATTTATTTGGAAAAAAATTTAAAAACCCCTCCCTAATCTGATAAAGAAAATAGACAAGTCCAGGAAGCACAGGGTCCCAAACAAGTTGGACCCAAAGAGGACTACACCTCTTTAATCATAATTAAAATGTCAAAAGTAAAAGATAAAGAGAGAATCTTAAAAGCAGCAAGAAAATAGAGAGTTATCTACAAAGGAGTTCCCATAAGACAATCAACCAATTTCTCAAAAGAAACTTTGCAGGCAAGACACTAGCAAGAAGTATTCAAAGTAATGAAAAGCAAGGACCTACAAGCCAGATTACTCTATCCAGCAAAGCTATCATTTATACAAAGGGCAGATAAAGTGCTCCCAGACAAGGTAAAGCTAAAGGAGTTCATCATCACCAAGCCATTATTACATGAAATGTTAAAGGAACTTATTTATGAAAAAGAATTTCAAAACTATGAACATTAAAATGGCATCAAATGCACAACTATCAACAACTGAATCTAAACAAACAAACTAAGCAAACAGCCAGAACAGGAACAGAATCACAGATATGGAGATAATTTGGAGTATATAAACTGGGAGGGGGAAGGGGAAGAAAGGGGGAAATGGTGCAGGGATTAAGAAACATAATTGGTAGATACAAAATATACAGGGGGATGTGAAGAATAGTACAGGAATTGGAGAAGTCAAAGAACTTACATGCACAACCATGGACATGAACTAAGGGGGAGAGGATTGCTGGAGGGAAAATGGGTATTGGGCAGAGGGGGACAAAGGAGGAAAAGTTGTGATAACTGTAATAGCAAAATCGATGATATTTTAAAATTATGGTGCAAATGCTGAGAAGGACAAACAGATGAAATAATATTGGCTTGACCCTGACTGGTATAGTTCAGTGGGTTGCGTGTTTTTCCGCAAACCAAAGGGTCACAGGTTCAATTCCTGATTGGGCACATGCCTGGTGAACAGGTTCAGTCCCTGTTTGGGTCACATACAAGAGGCAACCAATGGATGTCTCTCTCACACATTGATGTTTCTCTTCCTCTCTCTCTCCCTCTCCTCCCCTTTCTCTAAATAAATAAAATCTTTTAAAAGATGCTGGCCTTGATGTTGTTAACTCCTAAAGTTGAGCAATGGGTACATGGGAGTTCATTATACTATTCTTTCTACTTTAATGCTTGGGTATTTCCATAATTAAAAGCTAACAAATTAGCTGAAGTAGAATTATTAGTGGTATTTAAAATATGACAAAATTTAATAATAGGTTTCCTATCATTAAAAATCAACTGTAGCCCTGGCTGGTGTAGCTCAGTGGACTGAGCACAGGCCTGTGAATCACATGGTCACTGGTTCGATTCCCAGTCAGGGCACATGCCTGGGTTGCAGGCCAGGTACCCAGTGGGGTGCACGTGAGAGGCAACCACACATTGATGTTTCTCTCTCTCTCATTTCCTTCCCCTCTCTCTAAAAATAAATAAATAAAATATTTTTTAAAAATCAACTGTATATGCACAAAGGAGTCTGTATAAGGATATTCATTGGATGGCAATTTATAATAGTTTTAAACTGGAAGATAATTTAAATGTCCATCAATAGATACTGGATAAGGCCCTGGCGAAATAACTCAGTTGGTGAGAGCATGATTCCAATACACCAAAGTTGTGGGTTCGATCCCTAGTCAGGGCATAGACAAGAATCCACCAATGAGTAGAAAAATAAGTGAAACAACAACTTGATATTTCTCTCTCCCTCTCTTCCCAAGATTAAATTTTTAAAATATTTTTTTAAAATAGTGGATAAATAAATATGATAGATCCATATAATGAAAACTATGTAATTAGGGAATTGAGGCGAGGGTGGGACTGAAAATGGGGGAAGAGTATAAGTCTAAAAGCACTAGTTAGTAATATCCCTAGTAGGTCCCCAGAGCCATTCCAGAGCAGCCAGGTGGCCTTCCTTGCCTACCCATACAGAAGAGAGGAAATTTGTTTCCTGAAGAAACTCAGTAAGAGCAACTCCATACTAGTGGAGACCAGGCACAGCCAAAAGAAGAGAAAGGAATGAAGTGAAAAATCTATACGCCAAAGAGGAAACTGACAAGCCCCCTTTCTCTTCCTGCCCGAACCCAGGTTCCCGTGATGGCTAGGCTTATCTAGCACTCCACTGCCCCCACCTCCAAAGAGATTATCTTCTCTGGAAAAACTCAAATGTCTCTGAGAAAAGACCATGGGGTACTGAAATCTGGGTTCCCAAAGGCAACACACTGCATCCAGCCACACAAGCTTCTGGCTCTCCTTTTTTAGTGCCTCACTCTTAAAACATAAAGGGATAATTAAGGGTTATCAAGCAACTGAGACTCCAACCTGAAGAGAGACACCAAAACTATTAAAAAAGCCGGGGGTACTCTGAGTAAACAGGCAAAGCAGGAAAAAATGAAAACTATAATTAATATACTCAGAGACCAAAGAAAAGTGATTGTATCCATGCTAGCATTAAAAATGGGGTTTGAGGGGAAAATAAGAACAAGGAAGAGCTCTTGGAATTTATGAAGTACAAAAATTGAGGAATCTAGCACTTTGTTTCTCTTGTACAAACTATACTTTGGGGTAAACCAAACAGTTGATGAGGGGAAAGTTCTGCTTTATAAGAAAATTTAGCTAATACATGCTGAAGGACTGAGTCAGAACAGTGCCATTCTCCACTCCTTAATGAGATAGTGGGGAATATCCGGTCTCTGCTCAGATTTTCCTGGTTGTCTCGTAAATGCTTGTATGGGCAGGCCCCAAAGTCCGTAAGTTGCATTTGGGTGTTACATGTCTCAGATCCCTTTTATTTTATTTTTAAAAATTTTTATTTATTGATTTTAGAGAGAAAAAGAAATATCAATTTATTGTTCCACTTATTTATGCATTCAATGGTCAGTTCTTATAATGTGCATGAGCAGGGATTGAACCAGCAACCTTGGCATATCAGGATGATGCTCTAACTAACTGAGCTACCCTACCAGGGCCTCAGGCCTCTTTTAAACTACAGATTCCTGCCCTGGCTGGTGTGGCTCAGTGCACTGAGCACCTACCTGCAAAGTGAAAGGTCACTAATTTGATTCTGAGTCAGGGCACATGTCTGGGTCGCAGGCCAGGCCCTCAGTAGGGGGCGCGCAAGAGGCAAGCACACATGGATGCTCCTCTCCCTCTTTCTCCCTCCCTTCCTCTCTCTCTCAAAACAAATAAATTAAATATTTTCTAAAAATAAACTACAGATTCCGATTTCTGCCCTGGCTAGGTGGCTCAGTTGGCTGGAACATCTTCCCGTACATCAAAACGTTGCAGCATCAATCCCGGGTTGGATTCCCAGCTGGGGCGCGTACAGGACACAGCTGATCGATGTTTTTCTCTCTCTCCCCCTACCTTTCTCTCTAAAGTCAATAAACATATCCTCAGGTGAGGATTTAAAAAAATAAACTACAGATTCCCAAGTCCTTTTCATGCAGTGGTCTTAGCAGCCACTGATGACTATCAGGGAGTCCTATAAAGCCACTATAAAAGTATAATTTAGATACAGCCAGGCATAGACTGCTACTGGTAATGACTAAATGAAACAGGCAATTCACAGAAAAGGAAAAGTAGAATCATCAAGAAAATACGCTCAACCATACCAGTGATCTGAGAAAGGAAATTAAACAAGAGGTCATTTCAACACACATCAGACTGGCAATAGAAATCAAAATGTCTGATAGTGCCGAGTGTTGGCAAATACATAGAAATAACTCTTATACACTACTGGTGTACACACATGTCTCTTTTAAGGATTAATTTTATACTACTCAAACTTAACTTGAGTTATAAAGTTACTTCTGTCTTATCAAAAGTAAATCTTCCCAGATGTTAAAAACACAACTACCTAGAAATGTATTTGAACAGTACTTCTGAACAGGCTTATCTGAATAGTTACAGAAAAAGCTTCTGACAAATAAAGAGCATCTACAAAAACCCTGCACCTAACATCATACTTAATAGTCAAAGACTGAATACTTTCCCCCTAAGTTCAGGAAAATGACAAAATTTTCACTCTTGCCATGCCTATTCAATATTGTATTGGAGGTTCTAGTCAGTGCATTAGCCAAGAAAATGAAATAAAGGCGTTTAGATTAGAAAGGAAGAAGTAAAACTACCTCTACTTGTAGATGACATAATATCGTATATTTAGAAATCCTGCCCTGGCTGGTGTGGCTCAGTGGACTGAGTGCTGGCCTGCAAACCGAAAGGTTGCCAGTTCAGTTCCCAGTCAGGGCACATGCCTGGGTTGCGGGCCAGGTCCCCACTAGGTGGTGTACGACAGGCAACCACACATTGATATCACTCTCTTTCTCCCTCCCTTCCCTTCTCTAAAAATAAATAAACAAACTCTTTTAAAAAATTAAAAACTCTTGTGCTTTAAAGGACATCATCAAGAAAGTAAAAAGGCAACCTACAGAAGAGGAGAAAAACTATCCTATGATATATATGATAAGAAACTTATATAGACTATATATAATGGAATATTATCCAGCCTTAACAGGAATGAAATTATGATGCAGTCTACAAAATGGATTAGCCCTGAAAACATGCTAAGCGAGATAAGTAAGACACAAAGGGCAAATATTGTATGATTCCACTTACGAGATACCAAGAAGTCAAACTCATAGGGGCAGAACACAGAATGGTGGTTTCCAGGTGTTAGGAGAACAGAGAGTGGAGCTACTGCTTCATGGGTAAGGAGTTTTGGTTTGTGATGATTAAAAAAGTTCTGGAGATTAAGGGTGATGATGGTTGCAAAAAAATGTGGGTGTACTTAGTACACTTAAAAATAGTTAAAATGGTAAGCTTTATGTATATTTTACGTCAATAACTATTTTTAAGGAAGAAATATGGTGGCAACTATATAAAGTGAAATTTTCACAGGAAGAAAAAATATAGTCTATTTTTCTAAAAGGCAGTCTCTTTTTTGTGGAATGAAAATTTTCAAAGTCAACAATATTAGCACTGTTAGTTAACCAGTATCACTAAGAACCATAACAATGCTTTTCATACTTTCATAAGCATACTTTTAAGAAAAACTAAAGCACCAAAACATTTTATCATATCTATTTTATTAAAAAATGTTTCTAGAATTTCATATATATAGCTATATCCTCAAAATGAAGCACATTAAAAAAATACCATTTGGTGGTAAGAATCATCATTCTGAATCACTGTGAATCATGATTAAAAACCACAGTGCAGCCCTGGCCAGGTGGCTCAGTGGTTAGAGCATCATCCCATACACCAAAGGTATCGGATTCGATTCCTGGTCAGGGCACATACCTAGGCTGCAGGTTGGATCTCCAGCTGGGGCCTTCAGAGGAGGCAACTGGTCAGTCTTTCTCACATCAATGCTTCTCTCTCTCTCTCTCTCTCTCTCTCTCTCTCTCTCTTCCCCCTTCTCTCTAAAAATCAATAAACATATCTTCAAGGTGAGGATTTAATGAAAAATAACCATACTACATTATCATGTGTGACACCTTCAAGATAAGAATCCTAATTTGACAACACTGTCCTTCACTTTCTGACCCCTGATCTATTCAACCTCAATTCTTGCCACTCTCCTATGTGGCAGGAGTATTGGTATATATATTAAATAATACAGCGTTACCTCAGCACTTGTTAATTTGTTCTGGAACTCATGGTAAGTGCAGAAACTGATGAGTACAGGACAACGAGGCATCTTCTCTTGGAGGGCGGTGTCCTGACTCATACAAGTTCTAGCAAGTGCGACAAATCCCAAGCAAGCACCAAATGCTTAAACATTTTTTCTCATCAAAATGTGATAAATACAGGGTTTGCTGAGTTCTGAAACATGAATACCGAGGCATGTCTATATATGGAAAACGAATAAATACTACACAAACATATATAAAAAGTCATATTTTTGTCGCTGTTTGAATATAGCACGCGGATTTCGGCTTTAGGACATATAACCCAGTTATCACGCCATGCTGTCTTTGCAAAGCCGTCCCTCAGCCTGAGTTAGGCTTTTGGCACCTTATACATACAGTGCTTGTTTAGAATGCTTACCTAGGGCTGCCCTATTTACATCAGCCCCCACCACGAGACTCGGAGATCCTCAAGGACAGAACCCTGGCCTAGTCCTTCTTGTACCCTACTCCGAGTCCCATGCGTTTAATTTACAGCTATTTTATAAGTGAATAAATAAGATGAACGAACAGGTAGATAGAAGTCAGACACATAGATAACATTTAGTATGTATTAACCAAATGCCTTGAGCTTTGAAGGTTCATTTTTCTTATATAATCCTCGTACCAATCCTATGAGATTGTTACTGTTCTTACCCCTATTTACATTTAAGAAATTGAGGGCTGGCTCTAAGAAATCTGCCGGTGATCTCTCGACTGGGAAGTAACAGAGCCAGGATCTGAATTAAGAAAATCTCACCCTATGGCCCTTGCCCTTGGCCACTGTACGCTATTGTTTTTTTGTCATTTTGAGAATCCTTCTTAAGAGATACTTATGATGTGATAAGTATTTATCTCAAATTAAAATACCCTCTTAATTTGCTGTTTATAACCTGTTGAGGGCTAAGAAACTATTTTACTTAAGTGTGAAGCATCTTCCCATACACCCAGAAGTTTTCAGGTTCGATCCCTGGTTAAGGGCACATACAGGAGGCAACTGATAGATGTTTCTCTTTCCCTGTCTTCTTCTCTCCCTTCCTCTCTCTCTAACAACAACAACAACAACAATAACAACAATAAACATATCCTCCAGTGAAGATTAGTATATGTGCCGCCAAAGCGAGCACTCTCCAGTCAGGATTAAAATAATAATAATAATAATAATAATAATAACGGTACATAAGTACTTTGTCTTTTTTTAAAATTTTTTAAAGATGTTATTTATTTATTTTTAGAGAGGGAAGGGAGAGAGAGAGAGAGAGAGAGAGAGAGAGAAACATCAATGTGTGGTTGCTGGGGGTCACGGCCTGCAACCCAGGCATGTACCCTGACTGGGAATCAAACCTGCGACACTTTGGTTCGCAGCCCAAGCTCAATCCACTGAGCTACGCCAGCCAGGGATAGTACTTTGTCTTTAAATGTTTCTTCAATAGGCGAAGATCATGAACTCCACTGCAGTCTGAGACATTCATTTTAGCTATTTAAAAACCTTTTGTTTACCACTTGTCCCTCAGCTATACTAGAGGTTAAAATTGAGTAAATGACTGTCCGAATTCCTATTCCAGCACAAAAGTATTCTTTAAAGAGAACTAAACAGAGAGACAAATGACTAATTTCTATCAAATGCTTCCCAAGTGACATCAAACATGTCTAAGTTCACTATTTTCATAATAGAACCATAGAGAAACAATAGCCTTTTTTAAGTTACTCTTCTGGCTTTACAAAAGCCTGTTTATTTGATTCCACACTTCTGACAAACTATTTAATTTTTTAAAAGGTATTTGTTTTTGAATAGGTAGCAGGAAACTCCCTCCCCCCGCCAAAAAAAAAAAAAAAAAAAAATGGGGCTAAGACGATGGGTAACTGAAATTAAATTCAAATTGAGGATTTGTTCATTAAAATTAGAACTTTTATTTAAACCATAATAGCTTAGCAGAGGCTTTTAACCAATATAGATTTCAGTGCCCAAGATTAAATTTTTCTTCTTCAGATTAATTTTTTCTTTAAATGTAAATGCTGTTTTGCTAACCATTTTACTTGTTACTTACTATAGGGTACTACTTCTGTATCCAATTACAAATGTCTATCAAAAGATTCTAAGCAAATAGTTAAATTTAAGTTTTGGCACTTAACCTTCATTTGCATGGAAAATTTATTCAGACAGACCAACTTATTTTTTAGCCATTAACTTAGAAGCAAATATCTGTGGTTAAAATAAGTAAGAATACAACAGAAAACCACTATTAAGTTTAAAGTAATTCAAGAATCATGGTGCTAACATGACTTTAAGATCACCTAGCCCAACCTTTGCAAATGAGAAGTAACCCCTACAATACTTTTGGCAGTAGTTCCAGTGATCTTAGTATTTCACTTTTTAAGTGCACAAATATTTCTACAACATCTACTATGCACAGGACAATGTAGGTGAAGTGTCTGCAATATCTATACTCAGAAGTCATGGTTTTTCTGTATACGTAAAAGTCAAAGGACTTATTGAAGAACTTTTTGGAAGTTTTTGCATAACTTGGCATCAACAGTAAGGATAACACCTTGAATGCACAAAAGAGAACTTTAAATAGTTAGGCTTTGCCATTTGACCTTTAGTATATTCATCCATCCATCATGCATCCATCCATCCATCTATCCATCCAACAAACCAACAAACAGTATCTAGTAAATAGCTACCAGACCCCAGCCATGTATTAAGAGAGTTAAAGCAATAGGTTAGTTTGCTATAACATTGGAAGTGATGCCCTGGCAGTGGATTGAGCACAGCCCTGAGAACCAAAGGGTTGCCGGTTCGATTCCCAGTCAGGGCACATGCCTGGGTTGCGGGTCCCAGGAAGGGGCATGTGAGAGGCAACCATACACTGATGTTTCTCTCCCTCTCTTTCTCCTTTCCTTTCCCACTCTCTAAAAATAAATAAATAAAATCTTTAAAAAAATTTAAGTGCTTATGAGAGGGGAAGAAAGGTATGCTATGGAAAGATGTAAGACGAACACAATCCATACTTGCTGTTCATAAAAGGCATGCTAGCCCTGGCTGGTGTGGCTCAGTGGACTGAGTGCTGGCCTGCGAACCAAAAGGTCGCTGGTTCCATTCCCAGTCAGGGTACATGAGTAGGTTGTAAGCCAGGTCCCAAGTAGGGGCCTCACAAGAGGCAACCACACATTGATGTTTCTCTCCATCTCTTTCTCCCTCCCTTCCCCTCTCTCTATAAATAAATTTAAAAAAAATTTTTTTAGGCATCCTAGAATTGAAATCTACTGGATGAATAGTTAGGTAGTCAACAGAAGAGAAAGAGAGCTCCCAGCCTACAAGCAGCTTTTAAAGAGGCCTGGAAACAATATGTTCCACAAAACAAACTCAAAGAATTCAGTATGGCTCAAAAAGGAAAAGATATGGCTGGTAAGAAAAGGAGCACCCAGATTACAAGGTCTTGTACGTAAGGTACCTCAGTCATTTAAGAACTGTAGACAGAGCCCTGACCAGTGTGGCTCAGTTGGTTGGACGTCGTCACACAGCAAAAGGCTGCGGGTTCAATCCCAGGTCAAGGCACATGCTTGGGTTGCGGGTCGGTCAGTTAGGGTGTGTATGAATCTTTTGATGCCTCTCACATCAACATTGTCTCCTTGTCTTTCTTCCTCCCTACCCCTCTCTCTAAAAATAAATAAATAGGGGACAAGGGTAATGGAAAAAGTTACAATAAAAAACAAGCTTAAAAAACTATGAGAGACTTTAACCTGGACATAAAAACATAAAAATAAATAAATGAAATATTTTTTAAAAACTGTAGACAAAGCCACTAAAGGCTTTTCAGTGTGGAAATTATGTGGTCAAATTTCCATTTTGGAGAAATGTGGGTACTGTGTGATGGGCAGTTTACAGGATGGCAAATACTGGAAGCAGATAGATCAGTTATGAGACAGTTTTAGTTGTTCATTCATTTACTGAGAAATAGTCATCGATTACTTCCTACATGCCAGACACTAGTGTACAGTCAGAATGACACAAAGTTCCAACTCTACAGGATTTGGATTCAGCATGTGAGAGATGTGTGTATCCTGAAACAGAGTACTAGAAATGGGTTTGAAAAGAAAGAGATTCCAGAAATACTTAAAATTTGGAAACAAAAGAAAGTAGCAATCAATAAGAATGAAGCAAAGAGAAGAGTTCAGTATCATTCAGGAGACATTCATGTCCAATAAACAACAATAATATGGATGCAAAACTCCAAAAAGAGATCTGACCTCGAAGTCTTAAGCTGTCAGCTCCATGAGGAAAGAATCTTGTGTGTTTTACCCACCACTATAACCCCAACGGACACAGTCCCAGGAGCACAGCTGACAATAAATACCTGTTAAGTGAATGAATAAGATAATACATTTTGGAGCAGTCCAAAAATGGGAACTGAACTCATCGGAATGAATAATATCAGCTTGCAGTGTGCAAAGTGAGAACTAAAGTGGACCTTAGAAAGAATGCCAAGGAACACCAACACCAGTATGATTAGGAGGAAAACTAAGACATGTCCAAGTCACAGAACCAAAATTTAATGTTTCTTAAAGAAGCAGTGACCAAGAAGAGTTAAACATTGTTGAGAAATCAAGTATGAGAAGATGTGTGAGACAGAAAAAAGAAGAAATGCATTCAATTAGAGAGCTACTTACTCTTCAGAATTTTCAAAAATAACAAGTAGGACAAACAACTACATACTCCTGAAGTTTCAAATCTAAACAATTCCTCTAATGAGGTTAATTATTTCCTTTGTAGGCAGCTCACCCTTTTACAAACATGTTTGTAAACAAGAGGCAGGTGCTTTGACGCCTCTTTTTATCACATCATCTTTTTTGTATGCATGGCATCTATCATCATCTGTAATTAACTGGTTCATTTATCCTTTATTGCAATACAAATTCCAAGAAAGCATGGGCTACCTTCCTTATCTGTTTTGTCTGTGGTTACATTGCCAAAGCCTAAAACAGTGCCTGGCTCAAAAAATATTTGTTCTTTCTGATTATCTATATGTCTATTTCTCTTTCTATTTACCTATAGTAATGGGATAGGATAGAACTAGAAGATCATGAAGTTTCTTCCCAGCCCTTAAAAAATAACTGCAGGAAGAACGAGTGAAAACACACTTTAAAGGACAATAATAGAATCCAGAATCACAAAAATTCTAGACCTATCCCTTGCAGGGAATCCAATCAATAGGACTTCAAATTACAAGTAAAAAATTATTCTCAGGCTCTGTAACCCTAGTGGAGCAGGTAAGCAGTCAGAAATCCTGGAAAATATATTAAGACTAAAAAAATGTTACTAAAGAGAACATTAAACATAGGGTCAGTTTCTGAATTCCTGTATATCAGTTTCAAAGGGAAAATGATTCATGATATTTTTATACAATAATTTTAAATTGAAATTTTTAGCCAAGTTTAAATTGTTTTATAGATCTCAGATTTAAATAGCTTTTCTTTTTAAAGAAGATTATTTATTTATTTATGTTTTGAGAGAGGGGAAGGAAGGAAGAAAGAGAGGAAGAGAAATATCAAATGTGTGGTTGTCTCTCACATGCCCTCTACTAGGTACCTGGCCACAACCCAAGCATGTACCCTGACTGGGAGTCAAACCAGTGACCCTTTGGTTCGCAGGCTGGCACTCAATCCACTGAGCCACACCAGCCAGGGCAGATTTAAATTTCTTATAGAAAAGTAGTGCAATTATTGCAATTATGTGGTAGAATGCTCTCCTTTTTTTATAAGATCAGTACATTAAGCACTGGAAGGTAAAGTGTCATAACATCTGCAATTTACTTTGAAGTAGTTTAGCAATTTAAAAATATGTATATGTAGCCCTGGCTGGTGTAGCTCAGTGGATTGAGTGCCAGCTTGTGAACCCAAGAGTTGCTGGTTTGGTTCCCAGTCATGGCACATGCCTGGGTTGCAGGCCAGATCTCCAGGAAGGGGTGCACAGGAGGCAACCACACACTGATGTTTCTCTCTCTTCCTCCCTTCCTCTCTCTATAAAAATAAATTTTAAAAAATGTTTTTAAAGAACAATATTTTAAAGTTCCTAATAATAATTTCATATCCTAAACTTGCAACTTCTCTTGCAGTAATATATAAATTCTTCCAATGGTTCGGTTCAAACATTTTGGGGGGCACCTATTAGACCAAATTACTAGACACTAGAATTCCTAAGTGAATAAAACACAGGCTTGCATTCAAACTAATAACTAAATAACACTGACCAGCCTTTGAAAATGTTTAGAATTTACACACATATTTCTAAACAACAGCTTTCTGAATAGACACATTACATATAGTATTAAACTGGGCCTATGTTGATACATCTTTTTTAATCTCAACCTAATTATTTAGGTAACAGCTGTATTCATTATGAGTGCTGAGCACAGCCAAAAAGGTGTTTTTCAAATAACTCAGCCATTAGTCAACAGAACAAAAAAACACACACTTGGCCAGATTCTAGTACAAGCTCGCCTGAGAACCTATGTTTCCATATGATTAAAGTAGGCAGCATGTAGTTAAAGGTAAGCTAAGAAGTCCAAGTAACAGAAACCAAACCAAGCTGAGGCACAGAATTGGATCTGTGACCTATGACACATACGAAAGTAATCTAATAAGCAGTCCTTACTCTACTAATTCATCCTCTGATGAGAAGTATCTAATCCATCTAGATACTTTACCCATTTTGCTTTTTGTGTGTGTGTAATTTTAACTAAGTAAAAATGTAAATATTGCTATAGCAAGGGCATATCATCGTATCTCAGTTACACACCTGGATTCAGAAAACTGAAGAAAAAGAAAGGATAAGATCTATCTTAAGGGCTAAATAATGATTAACTTAGCACCACTCCGAGAAGCCCCGCCACCTCTGCTGCCACTGCCACCACCACCACCTACACAGACGCCCTCAGAGAACAAACAGATCGCTCATTTCAGAAAGTGTCTGGAATTAGGAACTGACTAGGGGCAAGGGCATAGCCGCTCTGGGCAGGGGCAGTGTGCAGCTTGTTCAAATGCCTCAGCAAAAAAAAGAAAAAACAATGGTAATTTTTAAAATATGAAAATGTTTTTCAAAAAGTGTGTTTTTAAATTTATTAGTATTTTTAGGTAATACAGAGATCAACCAAGCACTAAAATGTAGTCTGAACAGTCTAAAACTTAAGTCTGAACGAATAAATTAAGACAACACTCTGAAAAGCTGCTGACCCTTGCACTAACTAAACCAACAGAGAAAATTAAGCAAGCACCTGAGTCAATTCTTGAACTACAAATCTTTTCAGTTCACTGAAGATACCACAAGATACTGGTTTCAAAAACACTTAACAGGAACCACAGAGAGGGACTTCACTTTTAAAAGGCGTCTGAAAACTTTAATAACATGCATACCCAAACATGTAAGATGTCAAATGTTAACTACCATTCACGGACCAGCAATCTGTCAGGTGCTGACGGATCACCTCTGCACTCACTAAACGACCCTTCTTCCCCTGCTGCTCCGCTTCAGTGCAAGAAAACCTACTACAGCAACATTCCATTCTTAGGACACTAGAGTTGATAAAATTAAGGCTAAAAATCTAAAGAACTGATAGAATCACTAACTTAAATAACAACTATGCTGAAGGCAAAAAATAATGTTGAAGTAAAAGTAAAATTTCAGCGTCTTAACTTCCTAAGTCCTCAATAACCACCAGCAAATTGAAGCCGTAAGCATGGAAAACGACTCTTTACTCCTGCTACTTGATAGTGGCAAAACAGAAAGATTCAAATTTTCCTTTTTAAGTGTTTGTTAAAGAGATGAACTTAACAGTCATTGTAAATCAGTTTGCAAACAAATCAAAAATAACTTCAAGTTTTAGTTACAGTATTTTCATGAATGAATGAGAACTGCAACGTCAATAGAAAGAACACTGACTCTCAACGCCTGTTTCTCTGCCCGCGAATCTTATCATTCCCAAGTTCACACACTTCCAAAGAAAACCATTTGATTGCAGTCTTCACATAAAGCATTGATTTTGCTAGTGCTTTAAGTGCTGACTCATTGGGGAAAAGTTAATTAGAAAACTCTCAATAGTCTATTTCACCTCTGCATTTAATCACCCCAATTTTTTTTAGGCAAAGAGTCAGAGAATAACAGTCACAAAATCACCATTTTCTTTCCAGCAAAGTTCTCTCTCCAGCCCAATCTCTTCATCTATGCTTCTATCAGTCAAGGAAGGAGGGAAGGGAGATGAAGTGGGTGCATCTTCATTTTATGTGCCATCTTCATCCAATCACACTAAATAAACTCTCACTTTTACCCTGGCTGGTGCGGCTCAGTGGACTGAGTGCCAGCAGCGAATGAAAGAGCTGCTGGTTCGATTCCCAACCAGGGCACATGTCTGGGTTGCCCGCCAGGACCCCAGCTGGGGGTGTACGGAAGCAACAGATCAATGTATCACACGTTGATGTTTCTCTCCCTCTCTTCCTCCCTCCCCTCCCCTCTCTCTAAAAGTAAATAAATAAAATCTTAAACACACACACACACACACACACACATGGCCAGAGCAGGGAGTCCAAAGGGGCAAGTGATGATCAATAAGATAAGTTTCTTTAAAAAAAACAACCCATAACCATGTATTTATTTATTTGAAATATTTTTATTTGTATAGAGAGGAGAAGGGAGGGAGAAAGAGAGGGAGAGAAACATGGATGTGCCAGCAGCTGGTTATGCAACTCTCACAAACCTACCACATGCCCCCAACCACGGACCTGGCCAACAACCCAGGCATTTACCCTGACCAGGAATCCAAACAGTGACCGTTAGGTCTGCTGGACGAAATTCATCCTCCTGAGCCACACCAGTCAGGGCAAGATAGGTTTCTTGATTTGCACTTGAAACTGGTCACACAAAAAATCAGCACTCCTGTAGGCTGACTCACAAAACAGCAGCACAGGGTGGGGATGGGGGGCTGTACAAGGGGACTAAATGGTAATGGGGAAAAATACAATACAAATTAAATAAATAAAAAAACAGCACCTAACTCTACACACACCCACACACAAAAATGCCAATAATAGAAAAAGACAGAAGGTAGTTAATTCAAGTAATATCACTATCATAAAGAGTAAATTTCTAATTCCTTGCTGAGAATTCCTGCAAGCAAGAGATTATTATAGCACTTCATACCTCCTAAAACATTCTCACATTTACATACCCTCTCAACTTTCCACAAAGGTGCTCAGAATTTACTTAGCACTTTCTGGTGATAGGCAGTTTCCAGACTTTCAAATGCTTTTGCTGTAACAACAGACTCAGTTTCCATATTAAGGCCACACTCAAAACACTCACAGAAAAACACAAAATTCACTTCTGCATATTGGCCTAAGAGACTGAAACTTCTGGGTACCAATAATACTTTAATACTTGAATTATGATCTTACGTGAAAACTGATAACAAGGTGCTTTATGTTTGTGGTCTGAGAGTTGGCTCATCTACATTTCACCAATGTTCTCTAGTCTCAGGTCATGGCCCTTTGCCCAAAGGTCTCATAGAGCATTTATAGATGTGTCTGAAAAATTATAAATTACAAGAGTCATTGGATAACCTCTTTTTTAAGTCATTTACTTAAAAAATTAATACACAACCCAGACTCTAGCAGTTAGTTTTGTTTTCTGAGTCTGCAACCTGTGGCAGATGGTTTTCTTGGCCTATGTGACCCTGGCATTTTGCCACTGACTGACAGGAATTGAAGGGTGGATAGAGTATTTCTTTCACTCAAGGTTACAGGCCATGCTGGGACTGCTCCTCACCTGTGTGTGTGAGGGAATTCCCCAGTCTCTCTCTCCCCAGGTATTCCACACATAGGCAATGGCCTGTCTGAGCACATGGCACGCCATCTCAGAAGTGTACTGATCTCTGTTCTATAAACAGTGCTAATAAACTAGTGGAAATTATTATCCCTCCCTCAGATTTTTTGCAGCTCCTCCTTCCCCGTAAGCTCCTAAAATAAAGTCAATTTTGTTGGGCAAATTCAATGGCATTCCTTTGAGGCAAATGGATCACAAAAATCAGAACTAAGCATCATCACTATAGTCAAGCTTAAAAAAGAAAAAGAACTATCTGACCTGGTACAAAGAGGGGTAGCAGCGACAAAAGTTTAAATAGTGGTACTTCTTAGTGAGGAAATGAGCGACTAAAGAAATCTCAGATCCTAAAAACTTTTCAAGTATCTTTGAAAGGTAACATGCCATTCCTTCCATGACCATGTATTTAGCTAGGTGTTGCTAGATGCTCAGAGAACAAAGATGAATAGGACACTTCGCCTAAATTAGGCAGTTTCAGGCCAAGACAGCCTGAAAGGTAAAAATCCTGGACTGTCTCAAAAAGTCAAAGACTTTATCACTTGCACTCCAAAAGGTTCACGGACCTTGGTGAGGGTACTGAGGTCACTGCTGAGGTGTTAGCCTTACTAGCGGGCCAAGTACACCTGGAAATTGCAGTCTGAAAAGGCTTGCCAATAGTCACCTACCATCTCCTCAACCCCGCCCCCGCAAGTCCTCTTCATAAACAAACAGAGGGTTTTTAAAGGGAACTGTCCAAGGTTACCACCTGATACGAAGGAATGCTTTGGTGTGGGACACCAATAAAATAAAATTGTATACTCTCTATGCTTCCAGAGTATTGCTATACAACACCCAAGTGTTAACAAAGTGTCAACCAAAGCAAGTAAAATATAAAATGAAACCTATTTCTCAACAGGGTTAAAACGTCAAGAAGAAACTGACCGAAAGAGGGAGGTCTCTAACTTCCCAAAGCAGTAACCCTCGGAAAGGCAATGAAACCAAAAGAAAGTTACATATCCAGCACAGAAGTGTTTAAAAGCACAACCCCCCATGGTAAAAGTCTGAACGGCCATCTGACTGTCCTAAGGTGGTCGGAAACTTCCCTAAACTACAAAAGGCAACCAGACATTCTAAAATCTCCTACCTCAGCCAAACCCCTGTACCCTCAGGCCAGACTGCGGCTTCCTCCCCGGGCCTTGCCTTCCTAATCTCACTCCCTTTTCCTGGACACTCACTAGCCTCCCTCGGCTTCCAACACCGGGGCCCGGGGTCCCGGAGACCTCACGCCGCCAGGCTGGGCTCTGGAGCCTCGGCCTCAGACCCGCCCCCACGAGGCCGGACGCCGACGCGCCCACCCTCCCGGCGGGCCGCGACCCCTGGCCGCCCTAGGACCCGGCCCCGCCCTCACCACCGGCCGGCCGGCCCTCACCTCCTCGGCGTGCTTGCGCAGCGCCTTCTCCCGCTCGTACTGGGTGATGAGCTGCTCGTTATCGTCCCGCAGAAGCTCCAGCTCCACCTGGTGCTCCTGGTCCTGTGCGAACACCGAGTCCAGGTTCTCCAGCACGGCCACCACCAGTGGCATCAGCTCCTTGACCACCTCCTCGTCGTAGCGCCCGATCAGTCGTTCGAACTCGCGGTAGATGGATCCGGCCAGGCCAGACACCCGCTCCGACATCACGGCCCCGGAGCCGCCGGGCTCCTCCTGGTACACCACACCGTCCTCCAGCTCCATGGTGGCGGGCGGGCGGCCGGGGGCGTCTCCGACTGAGGGGGCAGCACGGGCCCGCACACCGGCCCGGCCGGGGCTGGGGCTGGGGTTGGGGTTGGGGCTGGGCCCGACGGGGTGGGGGCTCGGGCCAGAGGAGGGGAGGGGTGGGGTGAGCGCACTCAGCCCAACCGCCGCTGCACCAACTGCTTGGCGGCGGGGCCGCGCGCACCACACGTCACCCGCGGGGCGGTACCCGCACCGCGTCGGCCCGGGGGGCGGGGCCTGCGGGAGACCAGGCGCGGCCAGAGGCGGAGCCTACTGGTCGCCGGGCCTCCGCGGAGGCGCGGCCAGGTGTCGCAGACTGAGGGGTCAGGGTGGCCCCGCAAGGGATCGGTGGGGCTGGGGCTGGGGTTGGGGCTGGGCCCAGCGGACTGGGAGCCCCGGCAGGAGCAGGAGAGGAGTTGGGGAAGCGCACTCATTCCAACTGCCGCTGCACCAACTGCCTGGGCGGCGGGAACACCCGCACCCTACGTCACACGTGGGGCGGGGCCCGCGCCGCGCCGGCCCGAAAGGCGGGGCCCCACGGGAGGCCCTGGGCGGCTAGGGGCGGGGCCTCTGCGTCCTCGTGCGCCGGCGGAGGCGGAACCAGGCGTCAACACCCGGCGCCGCGCGGACAGTGCGTTCGCCAATGGGGCAGACCGAGAGAGAGGAGGAGGGGGAGGCCTGTCAGCACTAGGCGGGATTTGCTGGGCGGGTCCCAAAGGAAAGGGAGGGGTTCTGGAAGGGTAACCAGCCGGCCAGAATTAATGTAGCTAACATTTCTCTTGTTTTTTACAGCTCACAAAGGACTTTCTCATTTGTTCCTCACAGCAGGCATCGTGAGTTAGACGTTTGGCCGCCGTTTTACAGACAAGCAAAGTAGGCCCAGAAAAGTTGTGCTTCCCTCAAGGTCACTCATCTAGAACGGGAAGGCGGCTGATCGGAGGCTCAAACCAGTTCTGATGGAAAATTGCAGGCTCAGAGAAAAGTGGAAAACAGAGGGACAGAGAAAGCAGCAGTAACTAAGACAAGATCTGAGTGATAAGGCGGCCTCGAATAGGATAGATCAATAGATCCCATATGGGGATAATGAGAGTAAGGATAGCCTAAAACAGGAAGTGCAAAGCATTCTGGAGAAGGATAATGTAACGCCAGATCTTGGCACTTTGCCAATCACTGAGTTTCTGGGCTTTCCCCGGCCAACTTGGGAGAGTGGCATTTCCTGGTTCCCGCCTCTCTCGGTTCCTAAGGTCTTGGGAAGGAGGCGGAGCGGGGAAGTGCGGGGTTGAGAACTAGAGAAGAAAGGGGGTAGTGTAACTGGGATGAAAAGCCCCGTGATAAGCGAGGTCTTCGCCGCCTAGGAGAGCATCACGTGTGGGGAATGACACAGCACCCAAGCCTTAGGCCGGCCTGAGTCAAGAGTCCCTTCCTGGCATTGGCATTCTCATCTAGCTTCTGCGGATGGAACGGAAGTCACTCCCAAAAGCCCCTTCTCTCCGCAGCAGGTGACTCAGGAGTTCTGAGGCTGGCTGGGGGCAGGGCTTGGATAAGCAAGTGTTTAGTGGGGGAAGCAGCCACCTCCCAGAATCACAGATATCCCCAACTTGGCCTTTACAAGTTCAAGTTCTTCCTACCAAGCAGGAACTAAGTCTCCCAATCTGGACACATCTGGAGACCCACGAAAACGTGTGGAGGTTGAGCAAGGGCCAACCTATAAACACAGAAAGACAAAAATGAAAATACTAAGCTATATAAAGTCAGATGGGGCTGAATTTGTGGTCTGTACTGTCCCCCTTTCTCACCCTTCCCCCCACACCATCCTTATATTGTTTGTATATATGGCTGGATCTTAGCAAGGCCAATTACCTTGTTGGGTGTGAGCCCCAAATGATGCCTTTTTTCTTGTAAACCTCACATTTGAAACCAGGAAAAAAGAGTCTTGCTTTGGATCTTTTATTCTTTTTTAAAAATATATGATCTTTAACCCTGGCTGGTATAGCTCAGTGGATTGAGCACAGGCCTGTGAAGCAAAGGGTCACTTGTTCAAGTCCCAGTTGGGATACATGTCTGGGTTGCGGACAAGTCCCCAGTAGGGGGCGTGTGAGAGGCAACCACACATTGATGTTTCTCTCCCCTCTCTCCCTTGCTCTCTAAAAATAAATAAATAAATAAATACAATCTAAAAAAAAGAACACTATTAAAAAATAAAATGTATAATCTTTTAATTTTTTCCCATTACCATTTAGTCCCCTTATACCCCACAGCCCCTGGATCTTTGTTTTGTCTTCTTTCTTTCTCTTCCAGAGGGCTGTCACACAAACTACATAGACTTTCTTTCCTAGGAGTCAAATGAGCAGAAAAACTTTGGGCAAGATTTTACTTTGTCTTTCCACAATATTATCATACCCATCAGAAAACTTAGAGAAAAGAAAATGTTGATTTTCAGGTATGACATAATAAAATCATACTGAGTATGCTTTTTTTAGTATAAATTCAACATAAAATGATATGAGATAAATATTTATGTCTAGATTTGAAGTTCCTACTGGCTATCAGAGATCATATTTGTTTAAAATAAAATTCAGCCAAATAATCCATCAGCTGTTGAATAGATAAAATACCATGTATACATATAATGTAATATTTATTATTCAGCAATAAAAAAAATGAAGTAGCCCAGTGGGTGTGGCTCAGTTGGTTGGGGGGTCATCCCATGCACCAAAATGTCACGGGTTTTAATTCCCAGTCAGGGCACATGCCTAAGTTGTGGGTTTGGCCCCTGGCTGGAGCTCATGCAGGAGGCAACCAATCCATGTTTCCCTCCCTCTCCTCTCTAGAATCAATAAATATACTTTTTTAATTTTTAAAAAATGAAAATCTATGTAAAAAATGAAATCCAGGCTATAATACATGTTTACCTTGAAAATATTATGCTAAGTAACAGAACCAGTCACAAAGAACCACATATGAAAGTAGTGGTTGCCTAGGGCAAATGGGGGAATGAGGGAAAATAAGATTGTTAATGTGTATGGGCTTTGTTTTGGGGGTAATGAAAATGTCCTAAAATTGATTGTGGTGATGGACACATGGCTCTAAATAAACTAAAAGCACTGAGTCGTGCACTTTAAAAAGGTGAACTGTATGGTATGTAAATTATATCTCAATAAAGCTGTTAAATTTATGGCTATAATGACTTTATAGTAAACCAAATGGAAGTACATAACTCAGTGGGATAGAGTGGAAAGGAAACAGTTTTTAAATTGCGAACCTCATATTCCAAATAGACTGGCCGTTCTGAACAACGTAGGTCAGAAATAATAAAGGAATAGTTGCTGAATATTGTACCTACTGGGTGCCAGCCACTGCAATAAGGGACTGTGACCCTTAGCTTTTTCATCTGCGTAATGAAGAGGTGTGTTACAGAATCTGTAAAGATTTCTTGCAATTCTGTAATCCTATGATTCTCTTTTGTTGTTGGAAGTGAAAGACAGGAGAGAGGGCCTTGAGAAACATTCCCCTTAGTCAGCTCCTGATTATGTAGGCAGTAATATTAACTTCTGTATTCAAAAGTGTGGATAAATTCCCAGCACTCACCTGCAATCCCAAAGACTGAGATTATTGCTCAAGACTAAGAGTTAACCCTGGCTGGGTAGCTCAGTTGGTTGGAGCGTCATCCTAATATGCCAAGGTGCTAAGGCTGGGATCCCCAGGGAGGCCACAGTACAAGAATCAACCAATGAATGCATGAATAAGTGAAACAGCAAATCTCTCTCTCTTTCAAATCAATAAATAACTTTTAAAAGACTCATAGTCATTCAAGGAAAAAAGGGCATGTTCCAGACTTCAGAGTAAATGTTTACATTTGATTCCTAAAAGGAAGGAAGTTCCATTTTAAGAGAGTCTTTGGCCTTGCAAAAATAGCGAGAACAGTAATGGACCAGGGGAGGGGAGGAGTTATTGAGGGCAGGAAGGGAGGAGTTTCTTCCTAAACACAACAACTATAATCACTGTCCGACTAAAATTACTAGTCCTGTTGTTTGTCTAGCCTTCTGGAACTTTTACAGTGACTGTATTTCTATGTGAATCAATTTTTCTGGCTTCACAAACTACATTTTCCCGCATGGCAATAAAGGGTCTCTCACCACTGGAAGAGGAAGAGAAAAAGGTTCCCAAGGCCCTCCACTTAAGGCAGTGTGAAATGGCAATTGATTCATCACCCCTCCAAATTAGGCTGCCTTTGGCGACAAGGAGAAGCAGAGTTTGCCACTCCCAAATGTACCTATTTGGGATAATGATTATTTTAAGCTGATTATTTTTAAGTAACAAAAGACTCAAAATCTTTGACCTTACCCCTTCCTGCCACTCCAGGAAGGGAGCTATCATTCCAGATAACTGTAGTTTAATTTTTAGTTTGTGGTACACAAGGAGGGACCTAGCTGTGCCCTTTTGATCCAAGTCCTGTCTGTGTGCCATTGTCAAAGATGGCCCGACAAACATTAATTTACCAAGTATTTATTTTTCCATTTCCATGTAAATTGCCTTCCTGCCCTTTATAATCCCAAACCACAACTCCACCTTCCCCTTAGTTCAAGATGGTTCAAAACGGCATGCAAGCTTTAGCTTCCCAACTAGTCCTCAGGTCCCACCTCCTTCTGACTTACATTGAGTGGAAGAAGAGGAGGCCCATCACCCGCCTCTCAGTATCCTTGATACACATAAGGCTGAAATGCACTCTGGGGAGGAAAGACATATTTTCAAAACAGTGGGTTGGTTGGGTCCCCCCATTCACTATACAAGAAATACATACTCACTATAGGAAATCTGGTAAAGACAGAAAAACACAGAGATCATTAAAATCTCAATATAATCCCATCTCCCAGATATCACATGGTTATCACTTAACAATCTGTAAGGTGATCCAGGAAGTCTTCATTGTCCCTAAGGGAGTGGAGTCGAGTGCAAGAGGACTTGCTTTTTCTGGGGCAAGTAGGCATCCAGTGAGACTCCCCAGCAAAAAAACTGAATCTTGTCTCTCCACCCCACTGTCTCACTTGAGTCGCCTAATTAAGTAGATGAAAAAAGATATAGGTTAGAATTTTAGGAAACATCAGACAACCTGGATCCCATTTCAAAAAAAAAAGTCCCTAAATAGATTTCATTGTGGATGACATTGGAAATCCATTCAGTTTAGAAATTAATTTTAGCACACTTATTAACAGTTATGCCCCAGCTGGTGTGGCTCAGTGGACTGAGTGTCAGCCCGTGAACCAAAGGGTAACTGGTTCAATTCCCGGTCGGGGCACGTGCCTAGGTTGTGGACCAGGTCCTCATTTGGGGGAGTGGGAGAAGCAACCATACATCGATGTTTCTCTCCCTCTCTTTCTCCCTTCCTTCCCCTCTCTCTTAAATAAGTAAATAAAATCTTTTTTAAAAAAAAAACAGTCATGCTGGGAAAGGAAAGGAGATGAGACTAAGTTAATTTTCCTAAACGCCAATTAGTTTGTGTATATGATTTTGAAGGAATGTCTCAATGACCAAAAGCATCACTTCAGAAATCCACCATCTTTAAGAATTCAGTGTAGCCCTGGCTGGCGTAGCTCAGTGGATTGAGCTAGGGCTGTGAACCAGGTGTCACAGGTTCGATCCCCAGTCAGGGCACATGCCTAGGTTGCAGGCCATGGCCCCCGGCAACCGCACATTGATGTTTTTCTCTCTCTCTCTTTCTCCCTCCCTTCCCTCTCTAAAAATAAATAAATAAAATTTAAAAAAAAAGAATTCAGTGTAACTCAGCCAATGCTTGTTTTTTTTAAAATTTTTTTTATTTACTTTTAGAGAAAGGGGAAGGGAGGGAGAGGGAGAGAAACATCAGTGTGAAAGAGCTACATCGATCAGTTGCCTCTTGCACCGGTTGCCTCTTGCACACCCTCAACTGGGGTCCTGGCCCGCATCCCAGGCATGTGCTCTGACTGGGAATTGAACCAGCAACCTTTATATTTGCAGGCCAGCGCTCAATCCACTGAGCCACACCAGCCAGGGCTTTTTAAATCCTTTTTAAAAGGTCTTTATGTATTTATTTTTAGAGAGAGGGGAAGGGAGAGAGAAAGAGGGGGAGAGAAACATCGATGTAAGAAACAAATATTGATCACTTGCCTCTCATGTGTGTCCCAACCTGGGACCAAACCCACTACCCAGGTATGGGCCCTGACCGGGAATTGAATGAGCAACTTTTGCTTTGCAGAACAATGCCCAACAATCTCAACCACACCAGTCAGGGCAACACTTCTAAGTGCTGGGTCCTGTGCTAGATTCAAGATGAAGGTGCTAGACCTCGGGTTAGCACATTCAGGGACGATACTTGCCCTCAAGACAAGCAGTCTAGTCGGGGAGACAGACCCGGGAAGCATACGTTGTTTGGAAATGCAACCATTTCACATACGAAGTGCAATGATGATAAAGAGGAAAGAATGATTAACTCTGTGGAGGTCATTTAGGTGATGGCCTCCTGGAGGATGTAGCCAAGGGGAAAGTAATCTAGGCAGAGGCTTGGCTTAGAGGTTAACTGACATATTCAGAAAAACACAGAAATTTGATTTGTTTTGTCTAAACCTAATCTGGCCTGCTTCCCAAGATCTTAGTCACAGAGCAGAACCTAATCAGAGGAAAGCTTGGACTAAAGGGGATATTGAAACCGTCCCTCTAGGTCACCGGCAGTCCCTCTAGAATGCTGAGTGTTTGAGCTAAATTCTCCCTCTCCTGCCCCTCCCTTAAGAGTGTTCAGCATATGGGGGAGAAGAGTGTCCTCTGCCATTTGACGGAGGTAGATAAGGTGAATGTGGTGTTTGGACCTGTGCAGTGAGCTTTGCTCTCTGTCTTCTGGTCCCTGTGCGATGTTCCCTGCTTGCCTAGTCTCTGTATATCCAGCTGGTGTTCAAAGATGAAATTTTGAGCTACTAGAACTCAAGGTCCATTCTTTTGGTATCTCTCCCTTCTAACTTGTCCTGCTCGAACTCTGATGTTGCGTGAGACATCTATGAAGCCTGGCTGCAATGGTAGTGTTCCCTGCAGCCCTCACTCAGAATTACCTGCTGCCTACCATCCACCCCCACCTTCAGTTCCCAGGCTAAGTTCACGTTCCCTGACTGAAGGGATCTGTTTGCCTGTGCACATCAAAGCTTAATAAGACACAAATAGAAGTATACAAATCTCTTAAAGGGGTAGACCCAAAGCTCCGGAGACGCATGCACTTTGCCAAGAAACACAAGAAGGGCCTGAAGAAGATGCAGGCCAACAGTGCCAAGGACAGAAGTGCACGTGCTAAGCTATCAAGGCCCTCGTAAAGCCCAAGGAGGTCAATCCCAAGATCCCAAAGGGAGGCAGCAGCAAGTTGAATCAATTGGCCTGCATGGCTCACCCCAAGCTTGGGAAACATACCCGTGCATATCGCCAAGGGTCTCAGGCTCTGCCAGTCAAAGTCCAAGGCTCAAACCAAGCCCTAGGCTGCAGCTGCAGCTGTGTCTCAGGCTCCCACAGGTGCCCAGACCCCCACAAAGGTTCCACAGTCAAGGCCTCTGTGTGCCAACATGAGGACAGAAGAACTGGTGTCACCCCTGGGCTGCTGTCTGTATGGGGCTGGTGTCCTACTGTGCTATTTGTACAAATAAACCTGAGGCAGAATCTGTCACAAAAACCTCCCCACAAAACCTCAACTTCTATTCTTCAGAAAAGTACAAAAAAACCAGCACTGAGGACAAGTCCAATCCACAGCAGAGAACAGGATATAAACAAACTAAAACACATAACATACTATTGAATATGTTTTCTTTTCTTTTTAATTATGTTTTCTATTTCAGGTATACAGCTTATCTAAATAAAACAGAAAAAGAGGGGCTGGCTGAGAACAAGGTGTGGCGTCTGCTCAGAAGGGAAACAATCCACAGAGCCTCGGTGACCTTTGTCACTTCTTCCCTCCACATACTCATGTATGAAAATGACTCAGCCCTAATACTAGTGGCTTATTTTTAGTAGGGGCAGCAGAGCCAGTAGAAAACTTAAGCACAGCAACTATTGCCAGTGGACAGCCTCACCCATCAGGAGCAGGGAACAGACACATATTTTTTCATGTCAGTTTGATACGTGTGACTCCAGGGGCGACAGAGAGCCTGCCTCTTTCAGGATATGTGTTTGCTCTTTCCTTCCGCCGCGGTGCTGGAAACTCCTGGGTGGAGAGTCTCTCCTTCGGACATGAGATTTCAACATTAGCAGTTTCCTTAGCCAGCGTGAAATGGGGTCCAATGCCACATTTTAGAACTGAGGAGTCACCCACACTTTTGTGTAAAGTTATGGCTGTTTGGAACAAGTATCTAGAGCTCCGAACTCTCTGCTCAGCATCCCATTCGGGCTCCCTTTTTTTCAAATTCCTAAGTGAAAAGCCAAATAACACGTTTGACATAAAACCACAGGTCGGGAAGAAGACATATCCTGGGCTGATGTCGCATTCTAATGTAACGTAAATGTTGCATATAGAGGAAAATAACATTCTGCTGCCCACTATCAAATTACCAGAAATCAAGATTCAGAAGGATGTAGTCGCTACTGTTTTGTAAAAC
Organism: Phyllostomus discolor; assembly: GCF_004126475.2. Lineage (NCBI taxonomy): Eukaryota > Metazoa > Chordata > Mammalia > Chiroptera > Phyllostomidae > Phyllostomus > Phyllostomus discolor. Next base: position 100,784,737 of record NC_040910.2, on the reverse strand, counting down.
TCTTAAAATTCAAAATCGCTGCCAAGCAAGAAGCAATACATAACAGCTAAACAGTACAAGGGGTCTGTAGTCAGCTGCTGGAGTCTGGACTGTGCTTCTGCCACTTACTAGCTGTGGCGTCTTGAGCAAGTTACTCTCTGTACCTCAGTGCCCTCATCTGCACAATAAGGTTGAAAATAAAAGTAGACATTTCAGTCCTGGCTGGTGTAGCTCAGTGGACTGAGTGCTGGCCTATGAACCAAAGGGTTACTGGTTCAGTTCCTGGCCGGGGCATGTACCATGGATTGTGGGCCAGGTTCCCTGGTGTGTGAGGCATGCAAGAGGCAACCAAACATTGATGTTTCATTCCCTCTCTTTCTCCCTCGCTTCCCCTCTCTCTAAAAATAAATAAATAAAATCTTAAAAAAAAGGATTTATTTACTTTTAGAGAGTAGGGAAGGGAGGGAGAAAAAGAGGGAGAGAGACATCAAGGTGTGAGAAATACATCAATCTGTTGCCTCTTGCACACCCTCAACTGGGGACGTAGCCCACAACCCAGGCATGTGCCCTGACTGGGAATCGAACTGGAGACCTTTTGGTTCGCAGTTTGGCGCTCAATCCACTGAGCCACATCAGCCAGGGCTGTCATATTTTTCCTAGTCACCTTCTTCTAATTTGCTGCCCCTGCCCAGAAACCCCAAACCCTTTTCCTTTGTTTAGCCTGTGATGGTATATAAGGCCAAATTCTAAAGCCACTCCTCTGGCTTGCTCATCACTGGTGCTTCCAAGTGTATATGTGGCATGCACATTTTAATAAACTTCCATTTGTTTTCCTTTTTTTTAAGAATATATTTATTTTTAAAAGATTTTATTTATTTATTTTTAGAGGGGAAGGGAGGAGGAAAGAAAGGGAAAGATCAAAATGTGTGGTTGCTCTTGTGCACCCCCTGCTGGGGACCTGGCCCACAACCCAGGCATGTGCCCTGAGTGGGAATCAAATTGGTAACCCTTTGCTTTGCAGTCTGGTTCTCAGTCCACTGAGCCACACCAACCAGGGCCCATTTGTTTTTCTTAATCTGTCTTTGGCTAGTTTAATTTATAGAGTCCCAGCTACAGAACCCAGATGGGTAAAGAAAAATTTTTTTTCATCCCCTACGACTGGAAAGAAGTATGCAAATAACAATAATTTTAGGCTGATAGTATGAATTTTTCTTATTTTTAAGTTTCCTTAAATATTGCTCTTTTATTTATTTTTTATTTTTTTAAAGATTTTTACTTATTCATGTTTTAGAGAGGGGGGAAGAGAGGGAGAGAAACATTAGTGTGTGGTTGCCTCTTGAGCACCCTGTACTAGGGACCTGGGCTGCATCCCAGGCAGGTGCCCTGACTGGGAATCAAACTGGCGACCCTTTGGTTCAGAGCCTGCACTCAATCTATTGAGCTACACCAGTCAGGGCCTTAAATACTGCTCTTGTAGTGTGTTTAATAAAGAACAAAAACATGACACTAATTCTCACTCTGATCAGAATGTGAATGAACTATGGCAGAGGAATACCCAATTCTACCAGACGGCTTTGGCGACCTTTTCAAGAGGTCTTTTTATCTGACCTATATTAAACTGTCCTAGGGAGATAGTGATGGGGTAACTTAAGAGTGAATTTTTTTTAGCTTTAGTTCCAGCTAATAGGTTTAATCATTAATGCATGTAGAAAGCTGTTGTTCCAGGAACTGGAATGCATGACCAGGCCTACCCTGACTCCAGGAGGCCTGCAAGCAATTCAACTTTTGTGCCCCATGAGGACTGCAAGTAATCAAGATGATAGTTGAGCCCTGGCTGGTGTGACTCAGTGGATTGAGTGCTGGACTGTAAACTGAAAGGTTGCCAGTTCAATTCCCAGTCAGGGCACACGCCTGGGTTGTGGGCCATGTCCCCAGGAGGGGCACATGAGAGGCATCTACACATTGATGTTTCTCTCTTCTCCTTTTTCCCTTTCTCTAAAAATAAATAAATAAAATCTCTTTTTTTTAAAGGATCACCAGTCAGCAGAAGAATGGATGCTAGGAAAACTGTTAACCTCAGCTTTTATATAATTAACTCTTTTCCCTGAATTTCAAACCCCTTACTAACCCTTTTCTTTTCCTTGTAAAAAGGTTGGCTTGAGATGAGATGTTAAGGTGGGTTTTTTAGGTACATAACCCACCATCTTCTCAGATCACTAGCATCTGAATAAAGCTCCCATAAAAGCTCAGTCATTGCCTCTACTCACTGGGTTTGGTAGTGACAGACAGCATGAATACCAATGTTTCCCATTTTGATAGTGGATCAGCGGTGGCTCCTGGAACTGGCTTCCAGATAATTTGTTCAACCTGCCTTTATTCCTTCAGTATTTCCCCTGTCTCCATTTTTTCATCTCACTCAAGAGAAGGAGTGTTCTTACTCTTGTGGATGAAAAGGGGCCACATACAAAACCCGATAAGCTCAGGGGAGGCCTGTATGGTAGACTTACACACTCAGAGACCTAAAATAACCACATGGTATGGTTTTAAATGAAAACTTTTAAACTGAAAGCAGGTCATGGTGGGTAGTCATATCCTAGGCTATAATCTTCCCTGACAAAGGTCAGTCTTTACCTTAATTGAGCCCGTCTGTTGTCTTTTTGCATCTAGGATAACATACCTTTTGAATGTCAAATTTCTTTTTCCCCCATGCCTTAAAGCACAAGCACCCTACCAGAGCAGAGACCATAAATCCCCTCATTGTTATTGTTATCCTGTTAATTGTTCACTGTTAACTATCCTGGACCCACCTGTGTAAAAGAAGTATGTGTATATCATTTTACTTTTTATCCAATCCCAAAGGTTCCCCTCCTTGGCTTTCTCCCTTCTCCCTAATCTATCACCAATGGATTTTATGTAATCCTCTTAAGCCTTCTTTCTTGATTGAAATGTATAAAATAAGGTGCAAGTATTGACTCCTGTGGCTCAGTTTGCAGGGCTTCATCCTGCAAAGCAAAAGGTCACCCACAGGTTGGATTCCCAGTCAGGGCACATGCCTGGGTTGCAGGTTCCATCCCTTGTTGGATGCATGTAAGAGGCAACCAACCAATGTTTCTCTCCCTCATCAATGTTTCTCTCCCTCTCTTTCTTCCTCTCTTCTCTTCTCTCTAAAAATAAATAAATAAAATCTTTAAAAAATAAATACTAAAAATAAACTAAGGTGCAAAACTGACATTTTTTGGAGCATTTTCTCGATCCATTGAGGTTTTGCTTCCTGGCAATTATTGTCAGTTTGGCTCAAATAAACTCATAAAAATTTGTACAGTTTTGGATATTTCTTCTGTTGATACTTTTATTAACCCCAACTTTATTTATTTTCACCCTCCCCCAAGGGCATTTTTTTTTCATTGCTTTCAGAGAGAGAGAGGAAGGGAAAGAGAGAGAAAGAGAGAAACATTGATTACTTGCCTTTTCATATGTGCCCTGACCAGGGATCAAACCTGCAACCTGGGTATGTGCCCTGACTGGGAATTGAACCCATGACTTTTTGGTCAATGGGATGATGCTCCAACTAACTGAGCTACACTGGCCAGGGCAATACCTCCAATTTTAACTACAGAAAGTTTAGGGAGTCTTTGTAGACCACTCTGAGCTGGGTAGCCCCTGGAAAATAACTAGGTACAAAACTAAGCATGGGGCTGGGGAAAAAACATTCCAACTGTGTGACAGGGCAGAGGCAGGGTCATCTGACAGGAGATAGAACACTCCAAAGAACAAGGATCAGATTAAACTATAATTTGTGGATTGGAGGTAGAAGGTTAAAGTCCAGGGTAAAAGTGGATGGGCTGTGACTAGACTGGGAAAGGAAGATTACAGGGTAGCATACATTAATGAGCAGAAGGCAAAGAAATTTCCTGTTCACAGAATGCTACCTATTCCTCCCTATTTCCTAGGAACCTTAGATTTACAAGGCCATTTTACTGGAAAGAGCACCTCCATGCCAAACCTACTATTTAAGAGCTGTGTGACCCTCCAGTTCTCTCTGCCCTGTTGTGGTACACATAGGTATTGTATGGAGTGGGAAAGAGCTAGGCTTCCAGAGTTGGTGCAGGGTGGGGAACTAGCTAGAGACGCTGGTCCTGCAGTAGATTTTGGGTTCAGTCCAGTGAAATGGACTGAATATTTATGTCTCCATTCCCCACATTTATATGTTGAAATCTTAACTCCCCACATGATGGTGTCAGGAAGGAGGGCTTTTGGTAGATGATTAATAGTCACTAGGGTGGGGTGGAGCTCTTATGAATGGAATTGTGTCCTGCTAAAAAAAAGACCTAGGAAGTTCTGGTGAGAAGATTGCTGTGCATGAGGAAGGGGATTTTCACCAGACACCAACTCTGTTGGCACCATGATCTCTGACTTTCCAGTGTCCAGAGCTGTGAGAAATCAATGTTTGTTGTTTATGTGGACAAAAAAGGGGGTTCTATGGAAAGTAACCTCCCAGAGGGACTTGATCATAAATTACTAACCGGGCGGGGGCAGGTCATGGTGGGTGGTCACACTCCAGGCCTGAAGCTTCTTTAGTGAAAAGTTTTATGCAAGCCCTATCCATTGTTTTGTGCATCTAGGTTCATACGCCTTTGAAATGCCAGAACGAACACCCCTCAAAGGCACGATCACCCTCAAGAGAGCATATAATCTTGACTATTCTACAATCCAATCCCTGCCTTGCTTTCTCTCACCTTCGTATAATCTTCCTTAAATTTTCTTTTTTTAAAGTTTCTTTTTTTAAAAATTATTTTTTAGCTCTGACTGGTGTGGCTCATTGGAATGGGGTGTTGTCCTGAGATCCAAACAGTTGCTGGTTCGATTCCCAGTCAGGGTCAGGGTACATACCTGGGTTCTGGGCCAGGTCCCTGGTTAGGGGTGTGTGAGAGGCAACTGTGTGACCACTGTGCTGGAGGCAACATATTGATGTTTCCCTCCCCTTCTTTCTCCTTCCTTTCTCCTCTCTCTAAAAATGAATAAACTATTTTTTAAAATTGATTTTAGAGAGAGAGAGGAAGGGGGAGAGAGAGCAAGTGAGAGAGAAACGCTGATTTATTGTTCCATTTATTTATGCATTCCTTGGTTGATTCTTGTATCTGCCCTGACCTGGGAATGAACCCGCAACCTTGCAGTATTGGGACTGGAACAATGCTTTAACCAAGTTACCTGGCCAGGGCAAATTCCCTCCTTATTTTCAGATGAGATTGGGCACATTCAGGGTGGTATGGCCATAGACAGCCCTCCTTATTTTCAAATGCATAAAAGAAACTACAATACTGTTGCTCTCCAAAGCATTTGAGATCTTGCTTCTTGACAATTGTAAAAATTCTCTTGATTTGGATGTTCTTAATGTCAGCTGATGTAAGGGTGTTCTTTGTTTGTTTTTAGTCTACAGTAGTTTTGTTACAGCAACCTGAATGGATTAAGACATTAAAGCCACTGAAGCTTGGAGATTGATTTTTTTTTTTTCTGCAGCACAACCTAGCCTATCCTAACTAATAGGAAAGGCACTGTAATCATAGTATTACATAAATTACAGATTATGTGACATTCAGCCCCAATTTGGAGAGGCTGAAGAGAGGAAGGAGAAACTTGCTAAACCAATCTAGTATCATAATCATTATCAGAAAAGACAAAAGATACCAGGCTCTTGTCAAAGACTCCCAGTAGTGGTCCTGGAGAGTCAAGCTATGTGATAGCAAGAGGGAGATTAATGCTAAATCCTGCTCTCAACATTGAGCCTCTTCAGTCACATAATCCTTCCCCCTTGAGAGTTTTAACTTGAAAGACTAGACTAGGGTCAAAGCAACTGAAGAGACTGCTACAGGCAAAGAGCCCATGTTTTTGCTAAATGCTTTATTACAGCTAAGCTTAGAAACTGGAAACAAGAGGAGGCTTATAAGAGAAAGTAAAAATAAATGGGACTGAGGAGTTTAAGGAGAAAAGATCAATGCTATTAGTGTCATTGTTCATAGGCAAGAAAACGTAGGGGTGTCACAGGAAGGCAACATAATTGAATAGGAAGAAAAAAGGTTAGTGATTTAATTTGGGTTGGATTGTGACTTTTAAGGTTTCATTGGGCCAAGGAAATCTACGATTTCTGAGAACATCATAGTATATGGTATGTAGTATGCATGTAAGCATACAGTTAAACATGCAGTTAAGCATGTAAGCTTACAGCAATAGTCAGATGGATTCACAGCCAGGCTCTGCCCCTTACTAGTTCTGTGGCCTTAGCTAAGTTACTTAACTTTTCTGTGTCTAGGTTTTCCCACCTGTAAAATAGGAATTGGAACAGTGCCCACATCATATGGTTGTTGCACCAGACTATGTGAAGAGTGTCTCAGGACTTCCTTCCTCAATCAGCAAATAATACAGGTTTCCCAAAAACTCTCTTCCTCCTTCCCTCCCTCCCTTCCTCCCTCCCTCCCTCAGGGATCAGAGCCTCACTCAGAAGACTGAGGAGATAGTTCCCCATGTATAGTCTAGAATGAGAAGCAGACAGATGAGCTGTGTGTAGTTTTTGTGAAACAGAGGCAATTACCCTCACCGAAAGATCCTGCTGTTTGATTTGTTGTTTGACTCTGTAGTCCAAGGCAGGAGGGTTCATACTTCATTCTTGATTACGGGCCATAACAATTCCTTGGGGGCTCATTACCAATTACTGTTATGAATGTTCTTTCTTTGCCCTGCATCCCAAGATGCTTTTCACTTTCTCACATGTAGGTTTATTGCATTAGTTGCTCTGATTCCTTAAATCATTAATAACAGGACAGTCATGACCTGAATCAATTCTATTCTTCAGCTCTACGCTTTGCACAGTATTAGAGCTAGCTGTCTTGTTGGCAGCAAATGCTGGCCTTGAATGATCATTTCTTTGCACCCCACTGTGATGCTCTCGTGGAAGGGGGGCCTAGACATAAGCTCTGTGCACAGTCAAGCAGCACACACATGGGGCTCAGAGCTCAGGCTCTGGCATCGCAGGGGCTGGCTTTAAATTCTGGTTCTACTTCTTCCAAGTGTCTGAGCTTCAGCAAGTCACTGACCCTGAATGAGCCTCAGTTTCCCCACCGAAAATGTGTATTATCGTAGTATTTACCTCATTAAGTGGTTGTGTAGATTAAAAATAAGTTACTATAATAAAGCACTCTTTGTCTGGAACAAACCAATCTTTCAATAAGCATTAGCTATTATTAATTTCTGTGTAACAAAGGAATGGTAATTATTGTTCCCTTTAAAATACTTTTTAGCTCTGACTGGTGTGGCTCAGTGGATTGTTTGTCATTCTGCAAACCAAAAGTTGCCTGTTTGATCCTGGGTCAGGGCACATGCCTGGGTTGCAGGCCGGGTCTGGCTGTTGTAGGTGTGTGGGAGTCATGTTTCTCTCACACATGGGTGTTTCTCTCCCTCTCTTCTCCCTCCCTTCCCCTCTCTCTAACAATAAAGAAATAAATGAAATCTAAAACAAAAATGCTTTCTAGATCCACAGATCACGTTCATGCAGATAATCCCTACATATCCCTGTATAGGCCTAGCGTCTCTCCCGAACCCTAGATAAATATCTTCAATTGATTACTACACATTTTCTCTCTTGTATCCCCTTCATCAGATTAAACATTGTACCGAACTCATCTTCTTCTAGCTGGCACCCTCTGATCTTCCTTATTTCTGTTAATAACATTATTGTTCAAGTTTCTTAGATATAAAATTTGGTAGCCCATAGCTATTAGGAAAAGAAAACCCCAAACAGCTGATATTTATTATTTACTATGTGCCAGACACTGTGCTAATTTTTATTGGATTACTTTATATAATCCTATAATATAGTGACTATTATTACTCCCATTTAGCAAATATGGAAACTGAGGCTTAGCGATGTCGAGGAACTTGTCCAAGGCCACATGAGTGCCTGAGGCGAGAATCACTCCCATCCTGTGAAACAGAGCACTGCCATTGCTACGATATAGTTCTTCTCTATCCCTTGTTCATTGTATCTAATCAACTCCCAGCTCCTGTCAGTTCATCCTGGGAATTCTATCATAAACATTCCTTTGACCACTTTAATGCACTAGAGCTTCTATCCTCCTACCTTGATTATTGATGATGCGTCCTAATGGGCCTCTGCTTCCAGCCTCTCCCCGTGCCATCTGCCCTCCAGATTAGAACTTGTATCTTCACAGTCTAACAGGGGTGTCCAACCTTTTGGTGTCTCTGAGCCACACTGGAAGAAGAGTTGTTGTCTTGGTGTCACAGGTGGGCACGGACAACCAGGTTCTTGGTGATTTCAGACAGAGAATTGAACCGAAAGCACAGAGTTTATAGCAGAAAGACAGAAAGCAGATTTATTAAGCGACAGTACACTCCATAGAACATGGGAGTGGGCCAACTCTGAGCAGAGATTGACCTCAGGGGCTGGAGGGATTCTATTCTTACAGGGCAGATATTTCCTGGCTAGTTTTGGTGGGCTTTTATCACACGTGTACATGTAGTTATATGACTTTAAAGCTACTGTGCATATGGTCTCCCATGATTTTCCTTGACTGGCCACCAGAGAAGGAGGTCCCACAATGTTAATTTATTATAATGTTGCTGCAATGAAGCAGGGGTCACGTAGCATCTTCTTTGCAGGTGCATTCATGATTCACCATGATTCATCGCTTTTCCAGAAAGCAGGAGCAACAGGGTTTAGAACAGGATCTCTGTCCTGTATTGATGTGCTTTATCTTAGCCCTGGGGCACCTTTGGAGTTTCCTCCTTCCTATCTTCTGCCTCATTGGGTCACACATTAAATACATTTCAAAATGTAATCACAAAAAAATCTCGAAATGTTTTAAGTAAATTTACGATTTTGTGTTGGGCCACGTTCACAGACATCCTGGGCTGCATGCAGCCTGAGGGCCGCAGGTTGGATGCCCCTCTATAAAACAGAGCTCTCGCCCTGGCTGGTGTAGGTCGGTGGATTGAGCATGGGCTGTGAACCAAAGAGTCGCAGGTTCAATTCCCAGTCAGGGCACACGCCCTGGTTGTGGGTCGAGTCCCTAGTGAGGGACACGTGAGAGGTAACCACACATTGATGTTTCTCTCCCTCTTCTTCTCTCTCCCTTCCTCTCTCTCTAAAAATAAATATATAAAATATTAAAAAAACCCCACCCAAACTCCAGAGCTCTCCCCACTATACCAGTATAATCTTGAATAAATCAGGTCCTCTCATTTGGTCTGTTTGTATCTCTGTGAAGTGAGTGAATTAGATGGCCTAGAGGCAGGGTAGACAGAAGTCAGGGAAACTCCTGACAAGTGGAATGAGGAAGCAGGAGCCCACATCCTCTCACAAGAGTCCCCCCCTCAGGGCATGATCAAAGAGAAAACAGTTCATGGCAGGAAACTCCGGCTGTGGTCATGGAAGTCACAGCAACAAGGCCTCCTCCTAACCAGAAAGCAGAGTCGGAATTTGGTGCCACAAAACTTGGAGACAATCTCCTTACCCTTGGAAACACATAAAATCCGAAGAACTAACTGACCTGGCACACAACTCACTCTTGAGGTGGCCCCATCGGATGTGAACATTTGCTTTTTCCACAATGGTGCCTGGGCCCTGGCCTCTTTCTTTTTCTCTACCTGAGCAAAACTTGCTTTGTTCTCACTCTGATTTGTCCTTGGAATTTTTCCTGGGTGAGTCAAGGACCTGGTGGTCGCCTCACACTGGAAAGGTCCCAGACCTCAGACCGTGATGGGGCAGCGCCAGCTCCTGGCGCAGAAGTGGTTAGGTGACAGCCTCAACAGCTTTTGGGAGTTACCGAATTTTAAGGTGTTTCTCAAGTCACTGTCCTGTCCTCCTCACTTCTATGACTTCCCATTAACCACAGCCCAGGGTCTCAACTTTTTTAGACTAGCTATTCAAAGCTTGTCACTAATCTGGAGATTTTTATCTCCCATGGGTAAATAGTTTCTCTTTTCCCTGTTCGCTTTTCATCCTTTGTTCTTGGCTATTTTTCTGGTCTTCTGATAACTACAGACTTACCTATTTACCATCTTCTTTTTATACATGGAAATCCTAGCTCCTGTACAAAATTTCCCTCCCACTCTATCCAGGCAGCCTGGTGACCACTCTTCCTCTCTCTAAAACAGTTGCTATCTTAGAGCAGTTCACTCAATATTACTCATTATTATTTTGGGGGATGCATACATTTGATTAGCAGTTTGTTCTAGCAAGGGATGGGGGCAAGGCCAGTGATCTGATGTTTGAGGGAATGAATGCCCATTCTTAGAGATTTCAAGCAGAAGCGGAAACCCCTTTCTAGGATTTCTGGAGAGGAGATTAGTCTGTATGCCCCATTGAGATTACTTTTAGTTCTAATTTCTTTTGTTTTCTAATGTTCTAAATTATTAATTTTTTTTTTGTTTAGTTTGCAGAAACATTTACCTGTGGAAGCCTAGAGCGCTGTGCGTGGGGTTGGGAAAGGAAGGTTAGGGTGGAGTCCGGTAATCAGGATGGCTTCCAGGAAGAGGTGAGACCTTCCTGTCTTCTATCGCCCATTCCCCTTCTCCGGCATCTGCCTGGGCAAGCCCTTCCTCGCCTAAGGCTTACATCAGCCACGTAAAAGAATCTGGCTCTAGGACCTGGTCTCGTAGCATTTCTCAATCAACGGCATTGAAGTCATCAAACTGCCAGGCTCCATTCCAGACCTGCTGAATCAGAATCTGCGTTTTAACGAATCTCCATGTGATTTGTTTGTACATAGAGGTTTTAAATAACTTTTAAAAAATCCTTGCCAAAGGATATGTTTACTGATTTTTAGAGAGAGAGTGGAAGGGGGAGAGAGAAACGTTGATATGAGAAACCTTGATCGTTGCCTCCCGTATGCACCCCAACCAGGGATTGAACCTGTAACCTTGGTACATGCCCTGACCAGGAATCTAACCTGTAGTCTTGTGGTGTATGGGATGTGGCTCCAAATGTGCCACACCAGATGGTGTGGCTCGGTTGGCTGGATGTAACCAAAATGTTGCAGGTTTGATTCTCTGTCAGGGCACATGCCTAGGTTTCCGGTTACATTCGTGGTCCGGGTGCATGTGGGAGGCAACTGATGGGTGTTTTTCTCTCTCTAAAAGCGATGAAAAAATGTCCTTGAGTGAGGAGGAGAAGGAGGAGGAGGAGGATACTAAGAATAATAATGAAAACTGCTAGTACAGTGGATCCCAACCACTAAAAGGAAGCTTTGTAAATAACCCTATTGAACTGATATTTAATGTACTCCCTCCAAAAAAGAGAAAATACTGGGAATCAGCATCTAGTTTTTTCTTCTCTCATCCCACCCATCAAAACCTATAGACTCAATGTTTTGTTGTTGTTGTTGTTTTAATTGAATTATAATTGATATATAAGGGCTATGGGTATTCAGCAGGAGGTGTGACTCAATGATATGCAGATTACTTTGGGTTAAAGTCAACTTTAACTGCTGGTTCAAGAGAAATTTCTGCCCCTCCCTCTACCTGGAATGTGAATTAGGAAACTTGCCTGTAATAAGCTATTCTCAATGATAACTTTTTTGACCTATCTATTAGGGCAGGGCAAACTTCAATCTACTAAGCCTTTGTTCTTATCATTTTGCAATGACCCTTTGAAACTCCCAAGGTGCATTACTTATCCCTAACTCAGGATGCCTTATGCAACTCCACCCCCCCCCCCCCCTTTCTGTCTCTGAACCTCTCTTGCATGTGGGGTCTCTGACTCTCTCATGTATGCAGGTTTCATACACACACACACACACACACACACACTATATATATATATATATAAATTATATATATTTATAATCAAATGCCAGATAATTTATATATATATATATCTAGTTTATTTTCTCTAGCTAATCTGTCTCATGTCTATTTGATTATTAGGCCAGCCAGAAGAATCTTGAGAGTAGAGAAAAGTTTGTTCCTCCCCACAAGGCTCAACCTCAAATACATATCCTATACCTAAGCCACTTTTCTCCCTCTCCTTTGTCATCACTTATTACAAACCACCATCACCTCCTCCTTGAACTACTACTGTAGTCTCAACCAGTTTTCTCATTGTTTAAATTTAAAAAAATTTTTTGAAAGAATTATAAATTCATGGGAAGTTAAAAAAATATGTACAAGAAAGTCCTACATGCCCTTCACCCCATGCCATCTACTGGTAACGTCTTGCATGATTATAGTATAATAGTAAAACCAGAAAATTGACATTGGTATAATCTACAGAATTTATTCAGATATAATCAGTTTTACATGCACTCATTCGTGTGTGTACAGTTCTGTGCAATTCTGTCACATGTGTAGACTGTGTAACTGCCACCACAATCTAGACACAGAACAATTCTTTTATCACAAGACTCCCTTGTGCTCCTAAGCCTTTAGGAACACACCCCTGCCCTCTTTTCCACCCCTAACTCCTAGCAACCACCAATCTGTTCTTTATCTCTATAATGTGGTTTTTCAAGAATATTTTATAAATGCAGTAATATAGTGTGTAATTTTGTCAATTGGCTTTTTTTTCATTCAACATAATTTCCTTGAGATCTATCCAAGTTGTGTATATTAGTAATTTCTTAAAATTGTGTTTCAAGGTATGGATGAACCATAGTTTGTTTAAGCATTTACTTGATGGACATTTGGGTTATTTCCAGTTTTGGTAATTACAAATAAGGTTGCTATAAATATTTATGTATAGGTTTTTGTGTGAACAGATCATATCTTTTTTTATGTATGTATGTATTTATTTTTTAATTTTATTTTAATCATTGTTCAAGTACAGTTTTCTCCCTTTTACTCCCATTCCAGCCCACCCACCCAACCCTCCCCACTTCCCTCCCATTACCCCCCACCCCCTAGTTTTTGTCCATGTGTCCTTAAAATTTGTTCCTGTAAACCCTTCCCATTCTCCCCTGAAATTCCCTCTTCTCTCCCCTCTGGTCACTGTCAGTCTGTCCCCTATTTCAGTGTCTTTGGTTATATTTTGCTTGTTTCTTTGTTTTGTTGTTTAGGTTCCTGTTAAAGGTGAGAACAGATCATATCTTAATACTCTGGGATAAACAACCAGGAGCGAATTGCTCAGTCATACGTTAAATGCATGTTTAGTTTCACAGGAAACTGCCAAGCTTTTCCAGAGCGGCTCTCTCATTTTGCATTACCGCGAGCAATGTATGAGTGGGTCCAGTTTCTCCACCTCCTCGACAGCATTTGGTATTGTCACTATTTTTTACTTTTAGCTATTATGATACCTCATTGTGGTTTTAATTTGCATTTCCTTAATGGCCAATGATGATGTTAAACATCTTTTTTTTTTTTAGAGAGGGAAGGGAGGGAGGAGGGAAGGAGGGGGGGGAGAGAGAGAGAGAGAGAAAGAGAGAGAGAGAGAGAGAAACATCAATGTGCGGTTGCTGGGGGTTATGGCCTGCAACCCAGGAATGTACCCTGGCTGGGAATCGAACCTGGGACACTTTGGTTCCCAGGCCGCGCTCAATCCACTGAGCTACGCCAGCCAGGGCAAGATGTTAAACATCTTTTAATTGCCTATCTATTCACCAGCTGTATAACCTCTTCAGTGAAATGTTCATTCTTACCATTTGCTCATTTTCTAATTTGATTTTTTATACTGTTGAGTTGAGAATTCTTTATGTATTTCAGATCCAAGGACTATGTTGGATATGTAGGTTGTTCATATTTTCTCCCACCCTGTAGCTTGGTTTTTCATCCTCTTCTCAGAGCCTTTCGAAGAACAAAAGTTTTAAATTTCAATAGGACCCAATTTATCAACTTTTTTCTCTTATGGGTTGTCCCTTTGGTGGTAAGTCTAAAAAATCTTTGCCTAGCCCTTGGTCTTTAGACTTTTTAGATTTTTTTCCTAAACTCTTTAGAGTTTTACATTTGACATCTAAATCTATGATCCATTTTGGGTGACTTTTTGCTTAAGGTAGGAGGTTTAGGTAGAGTTTTTTTTCTCTATAGATGTCCAGTTGCTCAGCGCCATTTGTTGAAACCGCTCCTCATTCCACTTTGCATCTTACCCGCCCCACCCCTATGCATTCCTTCTACGGCAGTCAGAATTTTTGAAAAATGTTTACGGATGATGCCATGTCCTGATCAAAATGCTCCTATGGCTTCTCAGCGTAGCATAATCTGGCGCTTCTCCAACTGCATTTTCAGCCACTGGACGCCCACTATTATACTCTGCTCTCGGATAATCACCGGACTTGCTCTCTTATTTCATGCGTCGCCTCCTCAGAGAGAGATTTCCTCAACCGACTTTTAAAATACTTTACTCCAGCCCTGACTGGTGTGGCTCAGGGGGTTGGGCGTCTCCCGCAGACAGGAAGGTTGCCAGCTGGATTCTCGGTCCCGGCGCAATCCCGGGTTGCCGGCCAGGTCTCCGGTTGGGGGGTGCGCGTGCGCAGGAGGCGCGGTGGGGCCGGCAACTGATCCAGCGTTTCCCTCGCACATCGATATTTCCCTCCCTCGTTTTCTCCCTCCCTTCCCCTCTCCCTAAAAATAAATAAAATCTGAAAAAAAAAGTTTACTCCTTCGATCTTCCCTGCCTCCCCTCCCCCTCCGACTTTCTAACGGCACTTACATAATGCGATATACATCTGTTTATGTTTGCTGCATTCCCAACCCCACCAGAAGTACCAAGAGAGTTTACTGCTATACCACCAGGTCCTAGGACAGTGGCAGGCACATAGTAGGTACTCGATAAAGAATTTATTGTTTGACAGACTGGAAAGAACGAGGAAATGTAAAGCCAGACGACGTGTCTATACCTCTGAGTCAGGAGCGCGTTCAGACTTCAGGCAAAGTACGAGCGCCACCTCCTGGCAAGCCAATTTGCTCCAGGAGGGAGAAAAAAAAAGATGGCCGCAGCCTGCCGGAAGAGCAGCACCGGAAGTTAAATATCTAAAAGTGCTCCCTAAAATGATGCCCGACTCACAAGAGGAAGCGTGAGCGAGTGGTGCTCTGCAAAAAGGGCTTTAGGGTAACCGATCTGAGCAGAAGGGTTCCGCCCGTGCGGGTGCTGGGAACCACGTGGGGCCGGGGCGGGTTTCCGGTGCCGGCGACAGGAGGCGGAGTGGAAGTGCCAGCAGCTGGAGGGGTGAGAAGGGTTCAGGGTCCTGAGAGGAAAGAGAGAGCAGTGGGGTCGGGGGCGCGGGGAGGTGAAGGAGTCGTGTGAGTTCCGCTCCGAGAGGTGGAGAGAGGGTTTGAATGGGAGGGAAGGGTAGGAGAGCGTCTTTCAGCAGGTGCATACCTGTCAGCACACGTCCACGTGGATTCGCCTTTGTCCGAGGCTCGTGGCTGCCTTTCCCTTAACGCCGCGACTGCAGGGGTTGTGCCTTACTTGTTTTTGTCGAGCGCAGTCGTGAGCACGGAGTTAGCGCTCAGTATATCATTGCAGAACGAATGACAAGTGTATGTCAGGGTGGGCGTGGAGGGACATTTATAGCGCCTATTTCTGGCTTTTAAGCCACATTTTCTCTTGGCGAATCCATGCTTGTCTCGAACATCCATCGGAGGCTCTTCTCCAGTCTTTGGACTTTGTCTCTTTCTTGGAAGGACAGGGCGATTATCACTTAGAACCTTTTTTTTTTTTTGCATTTGTTTAGTGCGAGGCCCTGTGGCTAGGTGTCTGCCCAGGGACAGACAACAGATCACTGGGGAAGACAGACACACAAACATAAAATTCAAATGCCTTGTTAAGGTGCTATAATAGGTTAACTAAAGTATGGGGAGATAGAGCCAGGAGATGCTGCTGCTATCCATTTGAGAAATTGCCTTTCAAGGTGAGAGGCCTCCTTTCTCGTCCTGTGGAGGCAGAGCAGATCTTGAGCGCAGCTTTCTCTGTAAAAGGAATGATCTGGAATAGATGCTTTCTAGGCTTCCATCCAGCGTGGTGTCCTGTATCAGATATTACTAATGGCTGCAGTTCCCCGCGCCCCAATCCAGTGTTTATTGGTTAGTCAGATCATTCATTACATCTTATCACGTAGCATAAATTGCATAGGGTTGGGAAATCTGGGTTTTGGCCTGCATTCTGGTGCCATAGATCTGTTTCCTCATTTGTGAAATGAAGGAGATTGTAATGAAATAATCTCTGAAACTCTTTCCAGTTCTACTACCATGATGTAGTAGGTGAAACCATGTTTCACACTGCCTGGGATCAGAGGTCCCTTTCATATTAGTGTAGTTTTTCTCTTTGGGGTGATTAAGGTATATATATCTTAACAGGGGATGTAAAAAAAAATATATATATATACACACACACACACACACATACATACATATATATATATATATTTTACATCCCCTATTTTAGTTCTGCCACAGTGTTGGGTACACAGTAGATATTTAATATAAGTGTATTAAATAAAATAGAATATGCTCTGGCTGGTGTGGTTCAGTGGGTTGTGCACCGACCTGTGAACCAAAAGGTCTCTGGTTTGATTCCTGGTCAGGGCACATGCCTGGGTTACTGGCCAGGTCCCTGAAGGGGGCGTGTGAGGGGCAACTAATCGATGTTTCCCTTGCACACTGATGTTTCCCTCTCTTTCTCCCTCCCTTCCCCTCTCTTTAAAAAAAAAATAAAATCTTAAAAATAAATAAAATAAGATAGAAATTATAGCTTCTGCCTTTGGACTCTTTTCCATTCTGGAATATTAGTTTATCCATGAGAGGACTGAGGAGGAATTGGGTTTTTACTAGAGAGACTTGGAGTTGACATGAAAAATTAAATCAGATTTATGGGGTAATCCGCTTGGGAAGGATAATGATGTAGGCAGGATATTTACTGCTGTTTCGCTGATGAGTGCTGTCCCACCTGTCGATCCCCAGGACCATGGCCAACAGTGAGCGCACCTTCATCGCCATCAAGCCTGATGGGGTCCAGCGCCAGCTTGTGGGGGAGATCATCAAGCGTTTTGAGCAGAAGGGGTTCCGCCTCGTTGCAATGAAATTCATACAGGTAAGTGGACTTTACTCTTCCTATTCCTATTCTTTTGTAGGACAAGGGATTGTTGTAGGTTAACTTTTCGGTGACCTAGAGCATAGCTGAGTCTTGAAACAAACCAAGATCTTTGGGACTTTAAAAAATAGCCTCCCCTTTCCCTTAGCAATGCAGAGTTGTATATTTACTACAGGACTGTGATTTCTTTCCTTCTTTTTCTTTTTTTAAAGATTTATTTATGTATTTATTTTGAGAGAGAGGGGAAGGGAGGGAGAAAGAGAGGAGGAGGAACATCAGTGTGTGGTTGCCTCTCACATACCCCCTACTGGGGGCCTGGCCTGCAACCCAGGCATATGCCTTGACTGGGGATTGAACCAGCAACCCTTGGTTCACAGGTTGGTGCTCAGCCACGCCAGTCAGGACAGGACTGTGATTTCTGACTCAAAGCTTTGGTCATGGTTGAGCTTTGCCTTTGAGCTTCCTGAGCAGATAATTTTAGACATTTTTTCCTCCTCCAAAGGAAATCTTTCCATCATCATTTACCACCCACTTACTGTCTAGCATATATGAGGCACCATCAAGGCGTGTGGGGGAAAAGTTTGGTTTTGCCCCCTAGGAGGCCCATCTGAAACAGCAGGGAGCAGACACTTTTGCAAAACACCTGAAAAGCAGTATTTCAAAAAATGCACCGGTTGATTGGCCAAGGACCCTTCTTCAAACAAACCTGGGAAAGGAGAATTCACATTCTCAAAGAAAATACATTGGGGGACAGTCTTTTTTTCTATTAAAAGAGTCAACTTTGGACTCTTCTAGTGCATCTTAAATTTAGTTTGATTTACAGCTGATTTCCTATGTGATGTCTAGAAAAACTGCTGTAATTCTCAAGGGAGTAAACTGACGTTAATGCTGAGGGGAGAGCATGATGGAATGGTTAGAGCCGGGTGCTGGACAAGCAGTGCCTTTCAGAAGGTTTGCATTTTGTGTTAGGTTTGAAGGCAAAATGAAATCAAGTGTAGTTGATCAGACACTTACCATGTGCTGGGCACGTGTGTTTTCTCATCTAGCCCTCATGGTAACCCTGAGAGGTGCTTATTCCTGTTCCTGTGGTTCTTAGTGACAGGAAGCTGAGACTTGGAGGTTAAGTCACGTGCCTGAAAGCACATAGTCAGTGATGCAGCTGGGGTTTTAACTCAAGTGTCTGAGCCCCAGGCTTGG
Source organism: Phyllostomus discolor (assembly GCF_004126475.2). Taxonomy (NCBI): domain Eukaryota; kingdom Metazoa; phylum Chordata; class Mammalia; order Chiroptera; family Phyllostomidae; genus Phyllostomus; species Phyllostomus discolor. Next base: position 100,766,532 of record NC_040910.2, on the reverse strand, counting down.
TGAAGAGTGGGAGGAGGGGTAGCTGCCATGAGTCTGCAGGGTTATTTGAACCTGATGTGGAGGACGGAGTTGAGGGAAAACTTGAGGTCCTCCCCTGCCCCCCAGAAGCCTGCTCTGTTTTGCAGACTAGAGAAAAGAAAAGCCAGTTACTAGCAGTAAGAGAGTGTTCTGGTAAGGGAAAGTCAAGGCAGTGTGTGTGAGGAGACAACCTTTAATCCTCGATTCAGATGGAAAGGGACAGTGAGGATGACCTGCTAACGTGGAATGAACACATGGCTGTGTGGGTTTACTTTGGCAGTGACCTTGTCAATGGGGGCGGGGCCTGAGGATGTCCTGGACGTGCTTTTGCACAGCAGATCTCCACATGTGGGTGCGCGTTACTGAAATGTGCAATATGCTTCACACAGTGCAGTACCGTGAAACTGAAAAAACTGGAGGAACTTGTTAGCCCCCTGACAAGTCCATATGCAGTGGCAGAGAGAGAACACGGTTGAGTTGAGTTGGAATTGCTCAGCAGATGGCCTTTACTTTAGTTAAATTGATTTTTTTCTCACATATCAGCCTTGTAATGTGAGAGGTCTAACTCATTCTTCAGAATTATTTATTGCTAGATGTCGTGAACTTTCGGGTGGTTTGCAAATGGCTGTGAGAATTGCGTGATCACGACCCCAGCCCTTCGTCCCCTGAGTCAGCGTGAAGCGTCCCTGGCTCAGTTTGCCTCTGATCAAATGTAAAAACCACCTTCCTCACTCCCCTCTAACATTTTAGCTGAGACTTCCTCTGGGAATGGAAATGCATTGCATTGTTAGAGTTCCTGTCTAAAGCAAGATGACTGAATATGAATGTAATATTCTGTGTCTTTATCTGATCAGTCAGGGTCAATGGGGCAAAATTGGTACAAAGCTGAAGCGGCTTTGGTCCTAGTAGTTTTTTCTTTCTCTTTTTTAAAGATTTTATTTATTTACTTTTAGAGGGAGCGGAGAGGAGGGAGAAAGAGAGCAAGAGAAACATCACTGTGGGAGAGATGCATCATCTGGTTGACTCTTGCACACCCCCAACTGGGGACCCTGGCCCTCAACCCAGGCATGTGCCCTGACTGGGAATTGAACTGCCAACCTTTTAGCTCACAGGCCGGCGCTCAATCCATTGAGCCACACCAGCGGGGGCAGTCATGGTAGTCTTGAGAATGAATTGGGTTATAACAGAATCAAGTAAGCTGGGAGCTCACATTTTAAACAGCAGGACGGGTGAGGGGGAAATAAGCACTGGTTCCTGGTTCTGGGGGCCAATTCTCATTGTCTGTCTTGTGCAATAGGCTTCTGAAGACCTTCTCAAGGAACACTACATCGACCTGAAGGACCGCCCATTCTTTACCGGCCTGGTGAAATACATGCACTCAGGGCCAGTGGTTGCCATGGTGAGTGTGCATGTGTGGGGTGTTGATATGAATGACTCAGTTGAGGGTGAAGAGTGAGTGTTGTGATTCATGCTTCTGCTGCCAGATTCTCACTGATGCAGAGGCAGCTGGGGCTGGGAGGGGTGGACAGTTAAGATATGAGTCAGGTCTCTGGCCTACTAAACACTACATCACATTTGCTCGCTGAACTGAAGACTCGTAGCTGGGAGCGATCAGGATGGGTCTGCCTGATTATAAGCCTCCGGAGGGCAGGACTCAACATAGTAACTCTTCAAATACGTATTGGTTGTCATCATTTTGCCACGCTCTTTTCTATAGAAGACACTGGGGATGCAGTCATGAATGAAACAAAGTAGGGACTTGTTTTCACAGCTTTCCTCGTCTACACATCTCGAAAGGGAGGATGGGCAGATAATGGATTTGTTCAATGAATGAATGTTGTTGTAAGGGGTTTTTTTACTTTTCTTTTTTGAATTAGTAGTCTTCAGGTTTTCTGCTGAGATTGGTTTTCTTCCTTGACCCTACCTTCTTTTGTCCTTGGAGGTCTGGGAGGGGCTGAATGTTGTGAAGACAGGCCGGGTGATGCTTGGAGAGACCAACCCAGCGGATTCCAAACCTGGGACCATCCGAGGGGACTTTTGTATCCAAGTTGGCAGGTGGGAATTGGTACTTTTTACCCTTTTCCAAAATCTGAGATGCAATAAGAATTTGGGTTCCTACAGCTGGGGAGGGCCATGATACCTTATGCAGATCAATTTTAAGTCAGTTCATTGTTTTTCTCTCCCTTAAGCTGGTGTTTGGCTTTGTAGGCTGTCTGCCTTTGGTCGCCAGCACCGCTGTAGTTGAGAAGATGTCCTCCTCTTTGGGGAGGACAGAGCCTGGGGTAACACACCTTGCTGGCCGGAGTCCTTCCTGAAGCCCCTCGCTGTTTGCCTCAGTGGTGCTAGGAAGGCAGGGTGCGGGGAGGGCATTCTTCATCCTACGTTAAAGGTAGTCGTGGGTTTTCTCCTTTTATTTTTCTTTTTTAAAAACAAATTTGCTATTTTTTTTAAAGATTTATGTACTTTTAGAGGGGAAGCGAGGGAGAAAGAAAGAGAAACATCAATGTGTGAGAGATACATTGATCAGTTGCCTGCCACATGCCCCCCAACTGGGGACCTGGCCTGGAACCCAGACATGTGCCCCGACTGGGAACCAAACCAGTGACTTGGTCTGCAGGCCAGCGTGCAATCCACCCCAGCCAGGGCGGTTTTTTTCCTTTTAATGTGAACTGAGGGCACAGGGTTTTTTCTGCTGTGGGTGTCTATGGGCTTTCTGGCAATGGGAGTGAGGGGGGTCCCCAGGGCAGTCTAGCCCCTGTGGTCTCAGTAACGTGTCCTCGTTCCCCACCCAGGAACATTATCCACGGCAGTGACTCTGTGGAGAGCGCGGAGAAGGAGATTGCCTTGTGGTTTCGGCCCGAGGAGCTGGTAGATTACAAGAGCTGCGCTCAGACCTGGATCTATGAGTGACGTGGAAGCGGCTGACAGTGCTGCTCTCACTCCACTCCCTCTCCCTCCCACGGCAGGGGACCAGACCGGAGCCGACCTACTTATTTCTGAGAGCTTCCTGGTTATCCGGAGGGACGCTCTTGGAGCTGTGAGTGCTCCCTGTGCAGTGTTACATGCTACCGTTCGATTAAAATGTTTCACCCCAACTGGGATTCATCGAGTTCCCTATTACGTGTTGCTGTATTGCTTTGTATTCTTTTTTCTTCCCATGTACTCTCTCCAGCTAACCTGAGTGAACAGAGAATATAAACACTAAAGGAACTATTTACAATGGCCTGAGAGATCACACATCTACACTCAAATCTCTGCCTGTCCCTGTTCCCCCTGCATCCCACGCATTCTGTCACCGAGCCCGTCAACGGGCATCTATTTACCAAGGTTCTGTTAGGTTGTGTGGGGGAGGAAGAAACTTTCCTCCATCCTCAAGGTTCTTTCTGGCTGCTCTCATAATCAAATAGACATGAGACAGTGTAACAAAAGAAGACAACCAAGTGTAAGTTCATGTGTATGCGAACACTGCATGCACGACAGGGTCAGAGACCCCCGTGCACAAGAGGTTCAAGGGCAGAAAGGAAAATGGATCTATATGACCTTCTGAGCTAGGCGATAAGAGAAGGCACCTGGGGACTTCAGAAGGTCACTGCAGGGAGAACACGTGTTCAGGAGTTAGTAGTTCACCCTGCTACATAGGTAGGTCAAACGAGGTTATCTCTGATAATCTCTTATTATGGGCAAGGGCCTTAATTCAGTTCCCAGTAGTTAAGAGAGAGGCAAAAATTTCTCTTGAGGCCTCGGCTAAAATTGCCTTTAGCTTAAAACAACACATACCACAGAAGCACATCTTGGGGCAGCTCAGTCTGAACCCCCACAGTTGCCAGGACTGTCCTGGGCATGGAGGAGTCATTGGAAACAAAAGGTATCCTTCCTGCTCTCAAGAAGTGCTCAGGGCCTCAGCGAATGGGGGAGTTGGGGGTGTAACTACACCAAAATGGAACGGCTATGTGCATTGTGGGCCTGGGTCCCTGGGATGGCCTCAAAAGAAGTGGAATAAATCTGGTAAATGCTTCGATTTGTTAGGACATTGATTTGGATGCTTTAACAGAGGCAAACGGAAAGTTACTTTTATTTAAATGTCCAAGCTGGAGATCTAATGCACGGTGCCCTGACTATAGCTAACAGTACCGTATAATGTAGTGTTTACTTGAATTTTGCTAAATCAAAAATTAAAACTAATAAACAACACACAAAACACATATGCACAAGTAAATTTGCTAAGAGGGATCTTACATGTTCTTACTACACCCCCCCAATAAAGAAACTGATAACTATGTTAAGTGATATTTATGTTGATCATGTAACACACACAGGGGTTTGCAAAAGTGGGTTTGCAGTTGTGAGCATGCAAAGCAGTCTATTGTCATGATCATAACCTGGGTCTTTTTCCATAAGAACAGCTGTAAACCTATTTTTGCCCACCCCTGTATGTGTATCAGAACATCGAATTATACTCAACTATGTCTTAAATATATAAAACTTTTATTTGTCAAATATGCCTCAGTAAAGCTGGAAAAAAAATTCAAGTGGGTAAGTAGGGCTGGTGATGAGCTAGGGGACTTGGTTCCAGTAAGAAAGAAGCGGTAAAAGGCAGAGGTTGGCACCAACCACCAAGGGGTGGGGATTGCGTGCAAATGGATGGTAGGCCTGATTTCTACAACAGTCTAGAATTTTGTCAAGGGTGTGTCTCAGGCTGAAGTGGATGACTTGACCACAGTTACGCTGGGTGGGAACAGAGCAGCTACTTGGGGCTGGAAACGTGGGGGTGGGGTGGAGGGAGACAGGCAGGAGGGAGCAGGGCATACCGTGGTTAACTACGGGGTATTTTGCTAAGGGGTTGGAATACCATCTTCCAGACGGGGGCGGGAGGAGGGCGGTGAGGGAGGCGAGGGCTGGAACCCGACAGAGCGAACGAAGGGGAAGACTGGGATTCACGGGGAGGAAGGGTAGGGACTGGTGAGTGCATGAGAGGGAGGAAAGAAATCTCAATTTTGGGTGTTCGGGTGGATGGTGAAAGCAGATGGTGTTGACCTGGATAAGAACTCAAGACCAGGAGCAGATTTGTGTGTGTGTGTGGGGGGGGGGGGTGGGGGGAGGAAGAGAGGAATTGGATTTAGACCTGCCTAGTTTTCACTTGTGGGACTTCTACGTGGAGAAGAAATCACTTCCTGCCCCAAAACCCAGACTCGCAAACCCGGGGCGTGGACAGAGGCCTCCCGCAGCGTCCGGTCGCCGGGTTGGGTGGCGGGGCCCTCAGGGGTGTGGCCGCCAAGCGCCCCTCCTTCGCGGGCGACTCTCAGCTCCGGTGGTCCGTACCCGTCTCCGCTCCGGCTCAGCAGCACAGCGCAGCTGCCGCCCGCCCGCCCGCTTCTCGGTAAGGCGATGGGGACGCTTCTCCCCCCCTGTTCCCCCTGTCTCCTCACCAGCTGGTGTCGTGTAGGGCGGATCCGGGTCTTCAGGCGCCCCTTGTCCGCGCAGGCCTCTGGGCCGGGTCCCAGCGGGAACTCAGGCTCCTACGGCCCCCGGGACCCTGGTGGGGCCCTCCACGGGCCTCAGGGGATTGCAGGGGGGCAGCGGGCCGGGGCAGGGGTAGAGCAGAGGCGCCCGGGCAGCCACGTGTCACGCAGTGGCGGCAGGGGGAGGGGAGGGGGGACGGGAGCGCCCACGTGGGCCCCTGGGTCCGGAGCGGGGCGCAGAGGCCCGGCGCGGCCTGTGCCGGCTACCCAGGACCCTTACCGGACCTTTCATCGGCAGGACCATGGCCAACACGGAGCGCACCTTCATCGCCATCAAGCCAGACGGCGTGCAGCGCGGCCTGGTGGGCGAAATCATCAAGCGCTTCGAGCAGAAGGGGTTCCGCCTCGTGGCCATGAAGTTCCTAAGGGTACGCGTCCCCCCCTCTCCCGCCCCCAGTAGCTCCGTTGCAGAGGTATTTGCATACCGGCAGCGTCTTGCCAGCCTCTCGCAGGATCGGAGTCCGCATGGCTGCTTTCACCCCCGCAGGAATCTCTTTGCCCCCTCCCCTGGCCCTCTGCCCGCAGACCCTTTCCGGAGGCCCGGGAGCAGGGACGCCCTTGGAAAGGTTAAGCGTAGGTAACGTGACTCCCGCTTTGGACAGGCTTCCTTCTTGCGGCTGCGTGGGACTGAGGCCTGCCCATCTGTCACTGGGGGGCAGCAGAGAGTAGAGAGTGAAGAAAGCCAGCGCCCCAGGCCCCTTCCCATGGCCCATGTGGGTCTACCTGTGCTTGGAAGGGGACCTTGGGATCCTTTTGTGTTTTAGCTTGCAACACTGAGATGAAGTTTTAGGTGGGGTGTGCCTTCCTCTGCCCTTTCTCTGCAGGCTTTGTTGTAATTGTCTTTTCCACATTAAGTTTGCGGCACACAGATCCGTACCTTAAGGGATAGGTATCTAAGTACTGAAATTTTAACCAAGCCCATCAGTGAAGAGAATGTTCTCACTTAACATCTAAAATGTGCAAGCGGGCGTTGTGATGGTCCAGAGGAGCCTACAGGACCTGCATCTGGCACATTTCCCTCAGTTGCACCAACACTTACCCCCCTAAGTCTGGATCCTCAAACCATCTACTTTAAGGATAACAGCCATAACGTCATTGATACTATGAAGCTGTCGTCATGAGCAGAGCAGTCTTTTGGTAAAATAGGGTCAGTTTCATTGTGGGATTAAAAAATATGCTTACTGATTTTAGAGGAGGGAGAGGAGAGAAACAGTGGTATGAGGGTGAAACCTCCATCGGTTGTCTCCTAGACGCGCCAGACCCAGACTGAACCCACAACATAGTTACGTGCTCTGTCGGGGAATCATACCCTCAACCTTTCAGTGTGTGGGCCAAGGCTTCAACCAACTGTGCCACACTGAAGGGCTGGATGATGGTTTTTTTTTTTTTAACACCTTATAAATGTGGGCCAAAATACTGAATTGGACTTTAAGAGATGCTGCCATGTTAGTGGGAATCTGAGAAGCTGATGGAGCCATATTCGAGCCTTTCCAGGGTAGTTGCTAATCGGTACCTCCTCTTCATTGCCAGGCCTCCAATGAACTGCTGAAGGAGCACTACATTGACCTGAAAGACCGCCCGTTCTACCCCGGGCTGGTGAAGTACATGAACTCAGGGCCTGTGGTGGCCATGGTAAGTGCATACTGGTGAGGAAGGGAAGCCCAGGAAACCGAGGGCTGAAAGTAACTGGCCTTGGTCAATGACTGTGTCATATTCCTTTTTTTAGATTATCTATTTACTTTCAGAGAGAGGGGAAGGGAGTGAGAAAGAGAGGGAGAAAAACATGCCAGAGATACATCAATAGGTTGCCTCTCGCCTGCCCCCAACTGGGGACCTGGCCTGCAACCCAGGCATGTGCCCTGACTGGGGTATTGAGCTGGTGGACTTTTTGGCTCACAGACTGGCACTCAGTCCACTGAGCCACACCAGCCAGGGCGGGATTCTTTAGTGTTGTTTATCTTCACCTCACTGGAAAGTTGCCAAGTTGGGTAGACTTTTTATACTAGCAATATGTCTGGGATGGAGTATGGAGTATTTACACAGCCACCTGCTATCTACTGGGGTTAGCTGATACTCATGTCACTGATTGGTTTGATTGATGGGTGCTGTTAGGTAGGGGTAAACGTTTGTTCCTAATGTCCTGAGTGGCAGACCTGATGCAATTCCCTTTCCCTACCGTCAAGGTCTGGGAGGGGCTGAACGTGGTGAAGACAGGGAGGATGATGCTCGGGGAGACCAATCCAGCAGATTCTAAGCCAGGCACCATTCGAGGGGACTTCTGCATTCAAGTTGGCAGGTAAGTCCTGAGGGGTGCTTATGACTTCCTCAAAGCCATTTTAAATGGGGTATGAAACATTTTTTTTGGCATATCCCCATTTTAGAAGAATTTGAAGTTCTAAAGTAGGTAGTAATTATCATCAGATGCAAATGTTTTTAAATACCTACTTCCCTAGGCTGCTTGTGCTACTTCATATTTTAGGCAAGACGTCATCACACGAGGGAGCTGCGTGCGATAGCAGAACAAGTGTGAGGAAAGCGTGCTAGCCTCGGCTTTGCTATTTGTGGCACTACGTCCGTGGGTCTGTCACTTAACCTTGTGGCCCCTCACCTATGCAAAAATCTATACAAAAACTTTACAATTAAGAGATTCCAATGGAATAAAGGGATTGTCAAATGAGCGTGAATGTCGTGGTTGGGCCTTGTAAATTAGTGTTAAGAAAATTCAACCGAAAATGCCCTTGATAATGAATGCATCATGTCAAGTTCAGGTTTTGGTCTGGGTGGGTTTGACTCTCCCTGTATTTTTCAAAATTGGAGAAGGAATGTTTTGTGACACAGCATTCTTGGGGTACAAGTACTATTTTGAAGGGTTTGGGGAAACCCGGAAGCATAATAAAGTAGAACCAAGGAATGTTTTTAACTAAGTACTTTTATGATTGTGGTTAAGAGGAGATACTTTGGGGGAAGGTTTATGCTTCCAGTGACAACCTGGCTGGAAGGTCTGCAGTGTCGTCCTTTGCTTTATCTGTCAGACAGACATTTGCACTTTGCAGCGTGTTAACTAGTATTTGTTCTTTCTCAGGAACATCATTCACGGCAGTGATTCAGTAAAAAGTGCCGAGAGAGAAATCAGCCTGTGGTTTAAGCCTGACGAACTGGTCGACTACAAGCCTTGTGCTTTTGACTGGATCTATGAATAAAGGGGTGGACAAAGTGTCAGTCCCTTTGGGCTCCACTTGGATGTGTTTCCCTGGACACAGCTATCCATTCCACTGACTTGGAAGCCATAGGATCGATTTTTGTTTTCTAAAGTATACTTACCAATAAAGCCTTTTGGAAAAGTGGGTGCAGCCTTCTGTACTTCCTTGGTACGCCGGAAGAAGTGACTTGGTTCTCTGGCTAGAGTAGCATTATCCAGAACTAATTAGCCCTGCTTATTATGGAAGAGTGATCTGATCCTCCTTAGCACCTCTGTACACCTCAAGACTCTAGGTGGGAAAGTAGCAAGGTTGGCAAGGACCACGCTGAGGACTCTTATCTAAGGAAGCAACCTAATGCCCCAACCTCTTTAGCTGATGTAGAAATGTGTACTTATTACTGTACAAGTCATTTATTTAAACTTGACAGTGAAACGTTCTGTCATCCAGATGTGCATTTCTGCTGACTGCAAATGGGCAAGTTACGTCTAAGGAAACGGGGGCCTAAAGACATCTGTAAAATGAGATCACTGCAGCACAGGCTTAAATAATGGATGTAAAGGAGGTAACCTAGTGCCCGGCCTACTGCTGGTACATGAATACGCTGCGCAGCCCTCCTGCTTTCTCTCTGGGGGGAAATGGTCCTGCCTGTTTCCTGGGCCAGAGCAGTGAGTGGTTACAAAGTTTACCTTCTCTGCTTTTAAGATGAATTTTGCTGGGTTGGCACCGATCACTGGGAGTTTGGCTTAAAAATTGGAGATGAATGAAACAGGTGGGTGTCTATGAATACCTATTATCTGTTAGGAAACAGGTGTAAGCTAAATGTCACTTCCACGTGAAAGATGTTTTTATTTCAGTATTAGATTTTTAATGCATACTGCTACACATGAGGGATAAGTACACTAAGCTTGATATAATCTCAAGTCAATTAGGGTTAACGTTTTCTAAATTATTTTTCAATTTAAAATTTAGCCAACTTGGCCTGGCTCAGTGTGCTGGGCACTGTCCTGTGAACTGGAAGGTCACAGGTTGAACTCCAGGTTAGGGCATATGCCTGGGTTGTGGGCCAGGTCTCCAGTTAGGGGTGTGTGAGAGGCAACCACTTAATTGATCAGTGTTTATCTCCCTTTCTTCTTCCCTTCCCCTCTTTCTAAAAATAAAATCTTGAAAAGGAAGGGGAAGGGATTAAAGAACATGTATGAATGACCCATGGACAGACAATGGAGCGGGGACTGAGGGAGTGAGGGGTGGGCTGAGCGGAGGGGGGCAAACAACTGGGACAATTAAAATAGACTAAATAAAAAAGTAAAACCTTACAAAATTTTGATCTCATGTTCATGGTGTATGCTTTCACCGCAATTTAGCAGTACAGTTTGATGACTAAAATTCAGGTTCTGGGGCCAGCCTGGGGATCTGCATTCTAGTATGTCCTCCCCTGTGACCCTCACCCACCCCGGCCCTGCCTGCCAGGGATGAAAATAAGTCTACCAACCAAGACATGATCTGCTTGGGGAGGAAAGGTGGCCCATCTCTCCAGGAAGGGCCAGGAGCCTGTTCCTCAGTGGGCTTTCATTGGGCTCAACTTGTACAGGAATACAGGTAAAGTTCATCAATCACTGTCAGGCAGTAATGATCAAACAATAGATAATATTCAAAGAATTGTGAGGGCTTATTCTGAGTCAGGGTCAGTTAGCTGAAGGGTCATAAAACTTTGGGAAACAAACTCATTCTATGCTTGGACCCTTAGCATCTACATCAAGGGTATTGGCAAAGCAGGTTTCCCAGGATTTTATGCATTCTTTCTTAGGCCTGATTGCCCTGGGGGAACCAACCCACCCTTTCCAGCACAGGGCTGCACCCACATCCTGCGTTGTTTCAGGCTTAAGTCAGCAGGGGAAGTGAGGCAGCCAAGAGATTAGGAGACTTCTTGCAGACAGAATGAGGACTCAGGCTATGTCAAACCCAAGGGGCAAGGGTCCATCACTCCCTTTTTCTATAGCCCCCTAAGTCCTTCCCCGAGGGCCCCTTTTCAACTGTGCCTGTCTTAGGTCATCCCTCCCTTGAGGATCTTACCCGTCACTGGCTAACCAGTCATCTGCCTGGGGGCCAAGCAGGGTGAGGTGAAAGGGGCAGAGGCAGTGTCCCTACCAGGAAGCTAAGCTTTGTCTCCTCAGTGGCTTATGGTCCTAAGGTCTCCTTACTCAGCCTTAGCCGTGGGGGGTTACAGCTTCTGAAACCAGGCAGGGCGGTTCCCAACACTTGAGGGAACAGAAACAAGTGAACATGTCAGTCTCCAATCCGAGCAGCTGGCTTCAGACTCCATGCTTTTGGCTACCGTGCTTGACTGCCATTATAGAGTTTTATAGAGTTACCCAAGTGACATGCCCAAGTCCTGAGTTCTCAGGGTTAAAGTCAAATTTGGAATGGTGGGAGCCGAGAGGAAGGATGGATGTTAGGACTTAATTTGGTAGAAGTAGAAGAAAGAGTCGAGTACGGTGCGACTGCAAGCACTGCCTCTGAGGAGGGAGAGTCAATGCTGTGATAGCGTGTGTGGTGCCAGGTGCTGGGTACATCGGGCTTCGTCAAGGATACACTTGTCTAACCGGGATACTGCACACCTGACACTAATACAGAATACTGAATGTAAACCGTAATTGAAAAATAAAGAAGTACTGCTTCTGGAGGGAGACTGGGTTTTGGACCTCATTTCACGTACCAGCTAGGCGTGTGAAGTGGACAACTCATGCAGAACCATTCGTGCTTTCAGTAAAGCTTTTGTTTTACACAGTACATGGATGGTAAGTGGGCAAAATCAGGTTTACAGTTTGTCATATGGAAAATAATAATGAATAAAACAAGAATCAACTGTTTCACGTGTTCACAACAGTAAACCTACTCTCGCCGACTCCGGTATTTAAAATACATTCCTCGTTTACACGATTACCTATTTGTTGGCAGAAGGCAAGCCCCAGGTTGGCCTGCTTGAGGGGCTTGGCACTAACTGGTCAGCAGGGCTACCCTAACGGTCTGTACAAAAGGAATAGTTTCACTGTTCCCCCAGTCTCAGGAGGCTGGGTAAACAGCAGAGTGCTAAAAAGTTACTTGTTTGGGGGAACACTTGTTCCTCTTAAAATTCTGGGCACAAAGTACGTTAGGAAAACAATTCCATAAGAGGCATGTAATGGTTTAAAGAAAAAAACATAGATCAAAACTTAAAAGAATATATGCATCAAAGCTTGTGGGTCAGGAATGAGAGCCATCCTGGGAGTCCCAGCTCACCAGGGCAGCGGTTCAAGCCGGACAGAGTGGGTGACAGGGCCGAAATTAGGGTCTGCACCTGTTTTTCTTGGAATGCATTGTTTTTTCCCTCAAATACAATGGAATCAACCCCTGACAAGACCCAATTCATCTCCTTATTATCTCACAATCATAACATTCTCTACAAACTGCTTTTGCAGAAGTTTACATTTTCCAAAGAATCAGTCATTGGTAGAGGAGTCATCTTGGTATTCTTCCTTAGTAACCAGCACCAGCTGGCTGGGACGATTTATTTACATTCTGTGAACTTTGCTTGAGAGATGAACAGAGCTTGGAAGAAAATAAAAGTCCTCTAGCAAGCAAGACACCTTGAAACACGTTGTTTTAGTTAAGGTGATGTAACCCCCCTTAGCCTCTTGGGCAGTAAGTACCTGGGGAAGTGGAGTGATAATGCAAGGAAGGAGCTCTCGCCGCTCGGTAGCCACGCCTCACAAACTTGAGGAAATCAAGGACTTCCAGGGCACAGAGAGATGAAAGGATGCCAGGTCTGTCAAGATCTAGAAAGGTAATAAGGACAATGTGAAGTTTCAAGTCTGATGCGGCAGCAGACACCTCTGTATCTTGGTCATCACCGGTAAAGCAAAGGTAGAGAAAGCAAAGCAGTTCCTGCCCCCAGGTTTGGCAGGGAAGGAGAGGAAATGAACCAGGCCCACCAATTACTTTACAATGTTAAAAATTAGAAATGAAAACAAATCCCCCGTAAGTGGTCCACACTTAACCTCTGCTCCTGTTGTGTTTTGGGCCTTCTTTCTTTGTCCGTGAAACCCCCTCTTCAAAGTGACCATGTCCACGTACCCGCCCATATTCTCTTCCCTGTCAGCAAGTAGTAAATTCTCACTCATGGCCTCACTTTTACCTTGTTAGACTGTGGGTTCTGTGAGGAAGAAGCTGATTTGACTTTCACAGGGGCCTCTGCTTATAGAAGGCATTTGATATATTTTTTAAAGATTTTATTTATTTATTTTTAGAGAGGGAAGGGAGGGAGAGAGAGAGAGAGAGAGAGAGAGAGAGAGACAGACAGACAGACAGACAGACATCAATGTGTGGTTGCTGGGGGTCATGGCCTGCAACCCAGGCATGTACCCTGACTGGGAATCGAACCTGAGACACTTTGGTTCGCAGCCTGCGCTCAATCGGCATTTGATATTTTTAATAAAAAAGGAAACCTCTCAAAAACAAAAGTTATTAAAAAATTGCTCAAACACAACTTAACTTTAATATTTTATTTTGTGTAAAAAAGGGCAAATTTAGTGAATTATTTTCATCTTGTACACAAAGTTATAATTTTAATGCTTTTACATCCATGCTGAAAATTTGCAATTTGGTAAAAATGAAAGGAACATAAATTTCTCCAAAGAATTTTTCACGCCATTATATACACTTCCTGAGAAAGTTTCAAATACTTTCTCAATGATCACAAGTTACCAAGAAAATAAAAGATTAAATTTGTACAGATATTGGTCTATATATCAAATACATACAGAAATGATGTAAAAACCTTATGCAGTTTATTTTGACCTCTGTCCTCAAAAGATTTGCCCAGGGACAGATGCTTTTCTTTCATATAAATGACTGTGGCTTTATATTTAAAATATGAAAATCAAAGGAAGAAACCCAGTTTAATCACAGTATTTTTAAAATCCCTTCCCAAATAGTAAAGGATCATTACCAAATATATAGCACCATAATACAAATATTGATGGGAGAGGGTATTCACATCACGCAAAATTAATAATAATAAAAACAAACAAACACTGAAAACCCGTGTTAGTATCCGTAGAATAAGAAGTTGATAACAGCTTTAGCTTTCCTCATACACAGCAAAAAAAAGGTTAAAGAGTTTAAACTACCAAAAGCCCCAAATAATCCTACCAGGAAAAAACAAAAACAAAAACAAACCCAAGGTCAGCAGTACATCTTGAACCGTAAAAGAGAACGGGGCTATTGAGCTGTACTATTGGGGTTATGGCTAATTCATAAACCTCCTCCGCGTGAACTCATCTCCGGTCGTCGGCAGGAGGAGTCGAGTCTGCACAACGAAGAGGGCTGCAGATGTGTTTACACTGTAGGAAGTCCTTGCCAACCTTTAACTGTTGGCCATGGGATCAAGAGGAGGAACACCATGAGCAGGCGGGAAATTCAGGAACTCCCAGAGCCTGGTTTCGCTCTAGAACCGGAAGCTTATGAACAAATGAGCATTTCACAGATCTAATTACCAGGCTCCAAATCAAATCTCTCCTGACTTATTCAGTTCCCTGTAGAGCCCTTAAGCCCAAGGTACTGCAGAGCACGCCATACAACTGGCTTCTTGTGCACACATCGTGCAGTCAGAGTCCTGGATTGAATTCACTGAGTCTGAGAATAAAGATGGTTGTAACTCTTGCTTTGGAAGTCTTCTAGGCTTTAAGTTTATGGGAAGATCCTTACAAGTTAAAGATTTGGAAAGTGTGAGGATGTCACATTTACAGTAGGTCCCTCTTGGTAATAATGTTTAAGATAAATATCCAGTAATTTAAAAGCTGAATTCACATATATTTGACACATGAGAATCAACTTGGCATTGATATGATCTACATTTATGCCCCTAAAGAATCAGTATTAAGAAATGTCGACATGCGATTCCATAAATTCTTACACTATAAAGTAACAAATTTTACTTCCAGTAGCAACTACAAAACCTTATGTTATTAACCCCTCTTGCATAGAATGAGGTAAACCTGTGCGTATTACCAATGCTATTATTCCCAAAAGTAGAGCATTATTTTAGAAAATAAATTGCTGGTTTTTAACGTTCTATGAATTTTAAAATTCAAACAAAAATCTTACTTAAAATGGTCTCCTGGGACTTTCCACTAACATTTTTAAAGCATTCCATAGGTTGAAGGACTGTAGAGTTTAATCATTTTGATTAATTTCTAATTAGCCCTACCTATATTCCAGAGGAGATGGTCAGTGTTACCACTCTGAAGAGGCCAGGCTAAGACCCAGAAGCACTTCTACAACAGATGCAGTAATTCCTGAGAGTTTAGTTTATGAACCCCACTGGTAAACGCTAGAGCTCTCTCATTCAGTCACAACTCAGAAAGTCAGAACATGCGGAGAGCAAACCCTTCACCAATTTACCCTTCGATCCTTTTTTCTGAAAGGAAGCCACGTGAACTTTAAAACAGGGAATGTTCAAAATGGTCCAAATCAGTAATTATTGTTAAAACTAATTCTGAACACAAATAAAGACAATTCATACTGTATAGATAGATAGATATATATATGGAATTTCAAGAAAATTAAATTCTCTTTCAAATTAATTTCTAACAAATCCAGGATAGTTAAAAGCACGGCTGGAATGATTTTGAAATCTTAAACTTTTTTTTGGCTTTAAACAACTTAGAATTTGATTCTCCCGATACAGAACATCTGTTTTGGGGTATGGTTATTCCAAGTACTATCTCACAAATGGAGGGAGGTGGCAGAGAACTCATCAAACTCCCTTTTGTAGCATACTTTTTAGTATGCTACATTTTCAGGAAAATGAAAGAAACTTAGGATAATATTGCATTTTCCCCAACCCCCCAAAATGTAGACTGACATCCTGTATATCTATCTGGTCAACCATTCCAGTTAACACTTTAGTGTTAGGATAATTTTAATCATTTTTAAATTAAAGAACATATAAAAGTATCCAGAGTTCTTCCAGTTTCATATAGAACTCCAAATAAATGTTCACAGAATGAAGAACACTTCTGTACAAATGTTTAAAATGGGCTGCAATGAAACGCCAACAAGCAGAGCCAACTACCCCTTCCGTGATCTGTGTGGTGCCGAACCGGCCCTCCAGGACTCCAGGAGGGGGTTCGGTTGCATATTTCTGCAGCAAAGGAAGCTGGAGATGTGACTGGCCTAACTTCGGAAATCCCCAAATCTCCCGACAGGTACCAAAAAGGTTCATTTGTGTGGACAGTTCACTTGCATTTTACAACTATATCCTTCTTAAATCATTTCCTTCAATCCTGCTACCTAAACTTTTAATCTTACCAAAAAGTTAGAATTTCAGTTCTTGTTAACAATGCACATAAATCCAAATGTGTAAAATATTACAAAATTCTTTCAAAATCTTCAAATACAACACAAAAATTGTCCATCTTTATAAATTGAAAAATTTCCCCCCATGACTAAAATAGTTTCCCCACCCACCTGAAAAATCTGGAACTGAAATTTTCTATGTTTAGCAAAATGTCCCAGTAGAATAGCCCCGCTGTACAGCTGGACTGACTACAAAGCAGTCCCGTGTAAAAGTCTTCCCCGCCCACCCTCAGTGTCTGAGCCACTCAGGGCTCTTGCTTGATGTAGAAGTTGGCAGAGCCGTTGCTTTCCTGATCAGACGCTCCTTGGAGGAAGCTGTAGTCCTCTCCGTCTATCAACTCCTCCTTCAGCTGCAATGTAGTCACTGCATGAAAGAGATACACGCACAGGATGTCATTAAGCCTTTCTGGAGTATTCAGATTCCTTTTAATCTTCATATTCCACTAGCTTGACATTTCGGTAGAAACACTGAACTAATTTTAATTTTCAAAGTGGACTGACGCTTAGGGAAAATTTCAATACAGAACAATAACGCATACTGGACACTGCACGACAGACACCTTCAACAATATATTCAAGATAATAAGGATCCCTAATTTAAATAGAAAAATTAGAATTTTTTTTATGGGTAAGTATTCACTTTTATGTCAATGTCTATACAAACAATGATGCATTAGGTTACATGGTCCTGAAATATATCTAATAAGTAACAACACACAAGACATGACTTTAACATAATCCTACTGACTCCATGGAGTATACCTTTATTAAAGACTCCTTGAAGAACAGAGATACAAATCACCTGAGTTCTTATCTGATGACCCGGTTTTTAATGAACACAAATGAACAGTATAGGCAGTCCTCAATTTACAGAAATGTCATGTTCTAATTGGTCTTTTTTTATGGACAATTAATTTTCAGTTTCTAATATTTTCAGTGGGGTTTAGATTTCTGGGCAGCAGCCCAAGCCATGCTGGTGGGGCTCTTTCTAATGCATGGACAAGGAGGAAGACAAAACAATTTTTTCTTTGCTGGGCCCAGCACTGATCTTATGTAAAAAATTTAGGCTGTTTAATTCTGAGATTTTGCTAACTGTTCTTATAAATCCCTCTGAACTTAAATCACTGTCCCTGGACACAATTAATTACCCAGTAACTCCAGACTGCCCTAATTCCTTTTTCTGAGATCTACCCCCTACTTCCTACAGATTTCCTCCCTTCCAAAAAATTATTTCCCCAATTGCTGAATAAAAACAATCTCAGCTAGGTGTGGAAAACAAGTCTTAATAACAACAAACCTCTAAGAGATGTGTTCAGGTTTCTTAAAAAGTTAATGCTTCACCACAACTGAGTTGGTAAAGTTTCACACAATTTAAAGAGCAGGCAACCTTGTACGCTAACATGCTCACTGGAACCCAATCCCATGGTGAGCAGCGCTGAGTTTCTTCTCACATCTATGCAACCGAGGTAACAAACTGTGCTTTCCCCATCTTACCTGTGCCCCATGGTTCTTTTAAATTTGACCAAATATTCTGAAACAAAGAGCTTTCACATAAAACCCTGACAACTCGAGAATAGCCGTCTTGAAGGGCTACGAGCAGTGGGAGCCGACTGGCTGTTACCAGCCGACTATGAAGCTGCGGCTGCGGCAGCACAGTGCTCCCACACACACGCAGCTCAGTGAGTGCCTGACGTAAGCTGCTCGCTTCCCGCAGGCACGGGCTCCAGAGATAAGGAGAAAGTATTCTGTGCTCTCCACTATGGATCTTTCTATTACATGTATGAGGGGATGCACATACATGGAACGTAAATTGGGAACTGCTTATACAGAGTAATGGTAGTTTACGGGGAGAACTGGGACTCAGTATCAGAGGAGCAGTAAGCCAACTAAGTTTTCAGAAAGCAGCGCCTCGGCAGTGTCACCACGTAGAACAATATTCAAACGGTACACTTTTCAAGGCCAGACAGTGCAGCCATAGAGAATGATCATGCCTTGATTTCAGTTACAAAAGATTAGTTTAAAAAATAATGGTCTTTGACATTGTATTTAATAATTAAAAGAATTGTCTTTTCAGAGATACTAATTCATTTTATTTTACTTTTTTACTTGTTTTGGTAATGACGTTAAAAAACGCAATAGTCCAAAGACAGGAAAGTGAATACACTCTACACCTGCAGCAGCAGCAAAACAAGCATCAATCAGGTAAAAGCAAACAGGGCAAGAGAAAGCAAACAGCGCTGTGTGGTTCTTCCTTTCTTTGAAAAATTATTTTGTAAAAATGCTTTTATGAAGACTATCAAGGACGTAATAGTTATTCTTCAAATCTAACCAACATACGTTAATTGTTAAGGACATCAAAACAATACCATGAAAATAAACACATATAAAGGAAAAAAAAAAACAAACCCCAAGTTTCATTAAAGGTGCAGTACCCACAATAAAAGGTTGATTAAAACAATATCTTGTTAAATGATGATAAGATGGCTAAATGAATGATAAAAGAATTATCGTGCTTCAAGACCAAACACGTGCCATTCAAACAGATGTGTTTTTTTTTTTAAATGCAAGAAAGGTAAACTGAGATTCTAAAGCACATCCTGAAACTATTTGCATTTGCTGTTAGCAACAAATTTCTGGATTATGCTTTTCCTCATGTTAACATATGGAAACAGTGTGCTTAAAAAAAAGTAACTCAAGATAAAGGTGAAACATTCACTCAGATGTGGGGTGTTTTAATGCAGTTTTTGTTTCAATGGAAACTAAAAGAAAGCTTGTCTGGTCTCTTCACACTAATCACTTCCCCTTTCCAGGTCTTACTGTCAAAGAAGGATGGATAACTGAAATAGATCCTGTAGCTACATTTCACTTTCTACACACTATTTTTTAACTCTAGTTTTAAAAAGAAGTCACTTTACTGACTCTAATCACTAACATTTGAGATGAATGGAAACCGCATTTTCCTGGCAAGAAGTCCATAAACACAGTAAGCACAACAGCTAACGAGCAGCAGCTCTGACATGGTTAAGGCATCACAGTCCTTACAGTTTCACCAGAGTGATGTCAAACCGGTGCCATACGGGGGCCCCCAGCTCAGGGGACACTACAGACACTGGCAGGACGACGGTCGGAGGCCTTGGGTTCCTGTCCTAGTCACCTGCTCTATGCGCTCAGGCTGGGCCAGTCCTAGCTCCACTGTACACAGATCAGTGACCTCTCTCAAAGTGGGACTCTGGTCTTCAAAACCAGTCTAATGCTTGAAGACAATACATCGAAAATCCAATACAAACTCAAATATATCCAGAGCTCACAATATCTTTAAGTACTTAGGTTGAAGAAGACTACTTTGTAAGTAACCAGTACAAAAAAGAAAAAATTAAAGACAAACAAGAAAACTGTAATGTTCTTTAGATAGACTTTGAAGGTTTTTCCATTAAAGAGCAGATAAACTTGGATTTGCAGCCCTTATTTTATATATACATATATATAACATATATATGTACACACACATACATAAAATATATATGCATACATATGTAGAAGGTATAAGGATATTAGAGAAAACAAACTAGGAAGGCTCAAGATGACCTATTAATACTGTTAGGGAGGCGAAAGCTGAAAAACATCTTAAAATGGCAAGAAAAATAAAAAGGCTGATACCTTGAGGTGCAAAAATATAACCAACCAACCAACAAAATAAATTAGCAGACAGAAATGAGAAGAAAACTGGCACTAAGTCCCACCTGGGTGTTGAATGTACAAAAGACATTTTAAACAAAATGATATGGTTTAAAAGCAACCATTAGGATGCAGATACAACTTTGGTTTTCCATCTGATATGTCCTCACATCTGCTGAAGCTCATCACATGCAAGTGAAGTCTTTCTGATATTCTATAACAACATGTTTATTCTTAGCAATTACAAAGGACAAAACCTTTTGTAGTTTCCCATACAAACTACCAGCTTGGCCTAATCAATTAAACTCAAATATAATTTAATTAACCACTGTACATAAATAAATGTGAAATTAGGGAAGTAAATTTCACTCAAATTTAACACCAAAACCATACAGGTACTGTACTTCCAAGTCCATGCCATCCAACTTAAGATTGTGGTAAATGTTACTACCAGAATCAAATTACACTGAAACACAAAACACATCCTTTCTAACGATCGAGATGCTGTGGAATGCTATGATCGAAGCCTCATCTTTGGATGTGATTAATCAGATCGATCCCTAATGGCATTTCTTTCCCAGGACAAGGCACGTAGAATTCTGCAATGCAAATGTTCAACTATTTTAATGAAATCACGAACTAGTCCAAGTTGTCTTTATAAATCCATAAACTAAAATTACAGCTTTACCCTAATCTGAAGTTCAGAAATGGTTAACAAAAATAAAAAAAATTTCCCTTCCTGATGATTCATCTTAGTGAAAATGAAATTTTTAGTTGAAAGTAAAGAAAAACTTAATGAGTCAGCACCTGTCATGCCAGACCATGCTTTGTCTCCCACCACCCTGCCCAGACTTGACCCTGTATAGTACCTGCGGTGCTGATGCCACTGATTACCTGTTTTGAGGCTGGGACTGAACTCTCGGCTAGTGCTGGGAGGTGGGAAGGCCTCCAGGGCTGTCTGTGCTGGAAGGGTTCGATATGGAGGAGGAGTCAACTCTTCGTCACCAGAGAAGCTCCTCCGCACCCCACCTGTCATGGGCAGGCTCGACAAACTGACAGGCTTCTTCCCAACTGGCATCTTCCTCTCTAAATATCAAGTCAAACTAAAGTAAGCTTCTACTTCCACGCCTGGCAAGAAAAGTGCATTATATAACTAGGAAAACTCGTGTTGCACAGAAGACTCTGAAAGGAGAACCAATGAAGCAAAGTTTGTATTTCTAAAAACAAGGAGAGGATGTGTGTGCGTTGGGCACAGATTGGAAGGGGGGGGGTGCATTTTTCTAGTGACTGAGAGTCTAGTAATCCTGGTTCCCGACTCTCAAACAAATTGAAAACATAATCAAGCAAAATGACCCACAGAAAGCATTTCACATTTGGCTTATTTTCTTCACAAAAATTTGAGCTTGAGGGGAGCTGAGAATTCTGTGCAATAGAGTGAAGTTTTTAAGACCCTATTTGGGGAGCAGCATTTCACTGCCCATGTAGGCGCCACCACTGACCTTCAGGGAGAAACCACACAGTTTAATGTATTGTCCAGGCTGGCAGGGTTTTACCAATATAAAGTGTGCTTCCCTAACTTTTGGTTTATAACCTGCTAGTTTAGAAAACCCGTAATTCTTATTCTGAAGAACAATTCTAAAATTTAAAGCTTGTTGCCCACAAGTTCTTAAGCAGTCTAATTTCTTTTGAAATACCTTTTGGTTATAGTTTCTTAAACAAACATGAGCCTTCAAAAATTTATACAATGCTTTCACTAACAAAAGAGATATTCTAAAATTTGCAAACCCTGAACAACCAAGCATACTGTATTAGGTTGAAAGCTGAGGAATACTTACATATATTTGTGACTATAAACTGTATTTGTTTTCTTCCAGAGTATTCAAATGACCCAGCCAAGGGCAATTAGAAATTATGCTTTACCAAATCAGGACTAAAATATAAATAAATCTGCCAGATATTATAACTATGTAAAATGATCTGGAAACTCAGGTACTAGTGAGTACACATTCACCTCCACTGCCAACCTAAATCACACACAGCAATCATTTAGACTTTTTCTAACGTACTACACACCTAGAGATAAAAATGCAAGAGACTCTCCAATTCTCTGCTACTTCTAACGGGCCCTGAAGATGGTATAGAAATCAGTGCTGGTCTTCTGACCTCGGAATGACCAAACCTCGAGGAAAAAAAGGCTTTTGGATTGGACAGATCACACGCACACAAGTCTATACGACCCTCTCGGCAGAGTATGACTTGTTTTTCCAAAACATCAGTAAAGAGTTACCCTTTAGAGCATCAACGCAGCTCCTTACAAAACAAACTAGAATAATGAAACCGATCAACTGTCTATTTCTGTAAAAAATAAGCACTACCAACGAATACACTGATGATTTAGGTACCGAAAGACCGAAGAGCTGTAAGAAGAAAACAGAGCCAGAATACAATAATCTGCAGGCAAAGTTCAAACAGAGGAAAGGTTTTGTGGCCTATCTACTATTGATTAAATCTGAATACAATGAATGACTTAGGCGTCTGAACCCCCAATTCTTTATTATTTGGGTAGGTTTTGTGGGAAAAATTTCTAACAAATGATTTGTTGAGTGATATAAAAAATAAATAAAAGGAGCAAACAATTTCCTTATAATGAAGACTGTTTTTCATTCAGCTGGCACTATAGTTCCTTATCCTCAATTCCAAAATTCAAATTTTTAAATAAAACTTTGGTAACAAAACCAGACCTGACTGGGTGATACTATTTATAATCTTTATTGGTCCACTCAATGTAAATATTTATATATATTTTGCTTCATAAAAATGCTCCAGAGTCTGTAAGGAGTATTACATTAATATATGTCACACATATTGTACTTTTCTAAAATCTAAAAAATTCTTAATTCCAAAATACATCTGGCCCCAAGGGTATACAAATAAGAGATTCTGAGTTCATCGTTCTCTTCCTTCCTATGTCCAAAGGACAATTTGAAGACATTAGAGGTGACATCATAATGTGAGCTATTAAAATGTTAGAGAACACATATTATTTATAGCTAAATTATTTTTTCTAGATAATTTAGATTTAGATTTGACATCACCAGAAACCTGATGATGTCAAATCTGATCATGTTAAATGGGTACATTTTGTTAAATGTAGTCTCTTGGTTAATTCTGTAATTCCTCCCCTGTTCCCAGCCCATTGATTCAAAACCACCGGGCTCCGTAAACCAGACACAAACCCTGCAAGAGTCACACCAGAGGGAGGCATGTGAATTGTGTCGACAATGCTCAGAAATTAGCTCTAAGAAGTATTTTCATTAACCACAAAGCAGTAAAAAACATTCTTAATTCAACATCTTGGAAAGAAAACTCTGACGATCAGAGTTTTGGTTGTATGGTTCAGTGAACAGGGAAGAACGCACAGCTAGAGCGGCCCGTGCTGTTCTCACCGACCCTGCACAGAGACCAGTGATCCTGCGCCGCGGTCAGTCCACCAACAAAGCCCCACGTGACTGTGTCCTAACCATTTCCAGACACGTGGGGAATCACTTTGACCTGCCTGGCACAGTGCTCTTGGAAGCATTTTTAGGTGAATATCAAACACGGCAAGCAAGTTTCGGGCAAAATAATTCTGGGACTGCGGGAGGCCTGTGCCCGTAACACAAAGGAGAGGGTAAGAGGCCTGCAAGTTATCACTGATGGGAGGCTGGTCCGAGTTTCCTGCTGCAAGGAAACTAAAGCGCCACTGCACTGGCTGGTAGAAGTTTCTAAGTTCCCCACTGAAAGATTTATAAACTAACAACTATAATCTAAAGGGTAAGGATTTATTGCTTTTTTTATGCTTCTCAGTCTCTTGGTTGTTGAGACAGATTAGCACTTATTTGAACTTATGGCAAGTCAGCTGGAACAAAAAAGCTTTCAGTTTTAATCCTCAAATCTACTTTTTAGTTTTAAAAATAACTTTAGATGAAAATAATCTTATGTAAGAATGAAATATTCCATGACCATCTTCATGAAGAGAATCTACAGCTTTCTCTGGTGGGGAAGAAAGATTTTAAAAGACTCAGGTAGAGCTATCAATATATTTTATACTATTTTGGCTATTAATTCCAATGAACACTCATTGTAAGGTAAAATATAACACAGAAAGTATATTTAGCCCTGGCCAATTAGCTCAGCTGGGTAGACTGTTGTCCTGATATACCAATATTGAGGGTTTGATCACTGGCCAGGGCACATACAAGAACCAACCAATGAACCCTGGCCTGTGTGGCTCAGTAGGTTGGAGAGTCATCCTGCAAACAAAAAAGCTGCACGTTCGGTTCCTAGTTGGTTGCATGCAAGAGGCAACCAACTGGTGTTTCTGCCTGTCCCCTCCCTTCCCTCTCCTCTCTCTAAAATCAGTAAAAAAATAAATAAATAAATAAAAGAAGCAGCCAGTGAATGTGTAATAGGAACAACTCAGTGTTTCTCTCCCCGCTTCTGAAGTCAATCAATTAAAAAAAAAAAAGAAATTGGACTAGAAAAATCTTCTTAAGTCTAACTTTGTTAGCCATCAACTTGAATTTCTTTTAAGTACTGATCTAGAGTGTTTTGGTTTGAAGAGTTTTGGGTTTATTAGGTTCCCGGTCTATTATAAGCATCAAACATCTGCTTAAAATTTTTTTAATAAAAAGGTTTTAAAAAATTAATTTCTAGTAGGTTTACATATTATTTCAAAAATCATTTGTAGACTCTATTCTTTAACATGTTACAAATATCATGGTAATCATTTTTCCTGTCAATTAAAATATGCATTCCTCATTATTGAAAATGTTTGCCTTTTATAGCATACTGCACCTTTAAGCATAATACACAATGTACAGTCGTCAGCTCTCACAAGGGATATGATTTTCTGTGCAGAAACACCATGGCCCCAACTGGTTAAGAATTTAGGAAATGTATGTAAACACCATGTGATGACCCACTTTTCTTATGTCCTTTGTATTGCTGGGACTTAGCCTTTTTCTTCTGTTTTGACGAACCTGATTGGCTTTCTCTTGACGCTGAAAAATAAAAAGGGAAAATTGGTACCAGCTAATTGATTACAACTAACTAAAGGCACAACTTAGATGAACTATCTTTACCAAGACCATTATGCTTATAAAAGTATATACTGCTGTGAAAATAAGGGTGCTTGTTCAGATAAACCATGAACCTTGACACCATACAGATTCCACTATTTACTCAGTAAATTCTTATAATACACCAGTAAATCTTATGCCTATAATTTAAAACTCATTAAAATAAGTCTAGCATAATTTGGTGAGTGCTCCTACTGTTGTGTTTCTATAGTCATCATGTAACTGACTATTGAGTTCACACAGCCATGGTAAACATGGTCTGATTCTGTGATATTGTTGTTGAGTCTTAAGATCTTACCTGGCAACCAATCAGACATAGGTCTATTCTTGTCCTGTGAGCTCACAAGATGATTTATGTGAGATAGTCCTCTGAAGAATTGCTGATTTTTTACAAAAGGACACCTTTTCTGTATAGCAACTTACACTGTGATGCTGGAGGCTGTAGTTGATATCCAGTTAACTGACACCACCCTACAGGATAGAGGTCAGGGGACTCACAGTCTACCCACTGATCATACTCTTCTTCCCATCCATCAAAATGTATCCTCAAGAGACGATGAATAATTCGAGTTACTGTGGCTACACATATTAAACGTGGCTCCATGAGATCTACTGCTTCTAATTTCATTCCTACACGAAATCCGTGATTTGGAACATCCTGACATGGAGAAGCAAAACATTAACACCGGTGAAAAGGAGAGTGCATGACTCCACTATCACTACACAGGAAAACAAGAAAGCAACGTAACCAAATAACGTAATTTAAACCAAAAAAAAAAAAATCCTAAATAGTTCTTTAGTTATTGAAACATAAAAAGACAAGGCATTTAAGAACTAGTTAGGCAAAGTATTCATTTCCATTTTACTCAGATTAAAAAATAAAACAAAGTCTGGAAACAAACTTTACTTCTTCAGTAAAAAATGAGTTTATATTGTTTTATTACTCTATTTTTAAAAATACAAATCTCCACTAAGAAATTCTAATATATTTTGATCAAATAATGGTTTGCATGTGTGTAAAATCCCACATAATTATTACGCCATCTTCCACATTTACCTTATTAAACAGTTTTACTGGTGCTGCAACGGAGCCCGTTTCCCTGAGGTAGTCAAACCATTTAAAAGGAAGTTTAGTGTAACCTGAAAGACACACCTGGTTTAAGTAGCAGTTCATTTAAAAGTACATAATACAAAAAGCAGGTAAAAAAAGTAACTCTATATGCTCAGGTATTAGGTTATATGACAAATTTTTAATTCATGCTCTAATACTACCGAGTGTAATAATTACTCCATGTCATGAGGATATTCCTTCTTTTCTGAGCAGACACTGGCGTACCCCGCCCCCCCGCCCCATCCCAGGGACTCTTCTTTCCTCTACTCGAAGAACTGTGGACTTTCGCTTCTTCAATTCTGCACTTACAGTAGTCGAACATTTACAACTTCCCAGTCACATTTTTCGTTCTTTGAAAGAAAGAAAACTAGCTGGACAAATACTATTTTTATAGACCTCTGGTTTTGGCTTTCCCTCCTTCTTAAGAGCAAAACATAGGCTCAGATATTGAAATTAGGAAAGTTGATGGGTTAGGCCACAAGAGCTACTTAAGGGCGTATCTTTTAAAAAGCCACATGGGAACCTAAAAATGAAAACCTGCCCCCCTGAACAAAAGAATCTATTTAAAAAAAAGTTAATGGATGTAGTAACCTACTGAGCCTACATCACCATCTCAACAGGGCTTGAGAATAGTAATTCATACTCTAAGGTGTACAGGTGCTCAGAAAAAATTGTACACTAACAAAATTTATTAAAGCTAGCTAGAATCAGTGCTTTGTTTTTAGACCATCCCACAGTTCTTTTACGTGTGCATATGTTTACATATGCAATATATACACATATTAAGTATTCATACAGCAAGAAATCTAGGGCTGTGTTACATGTTGTAAACAGATACCACGTACAATGAAAGCAAGAAGGGAAACCTAAGTGTGTGCATAAGCATGAAGTACCTCTAGGTGGAGTAAGTTCAATCATGTTAATTTCACAGAAACCAACAGGGAAAATAGAAGGGGAGGTTGCGTGATAACAGAACCAGTCAGATCCATCTGCTGCTTCTGAGCCATCGATCCCAATCATCAGGAATCCGTCAGCTAGCACCTTTTAAATTAAAAGAATTCCAAATATTTGAAATTAGACACCATTATTTACAAAAATAATTCTTTAAATTTAAGTGGCACACTAAAAGAAAGGAAAATCTATTACATAAAGGTCTCTTAAAAGTTAAAAAATGTTTCATTTATGGTAAAGAGCTAAGGTGATAATGGAAAAGTCTATGTAAATTCCAGTGAGTACCAGAAACGAAAGCACCGTCACAAAGAAGTGATTTCAGAGGTCTGGGAAAAACAGTGCCTTTGCCAAAGCCTAAGGCAGCCTGGTGCCAGGAAACCACGAAATCAGGCTGAATGCTCTTTCACAATTAATTTAACCAACTAATTATGGTTAGGTTCTAAATCGTACTCAGAAATAACTATACTTCTTTTCTTTGGATTTATCACATAAGAAGAGGTTTTCCAACTGCTTCCATCTTCAAGCTCCTTTATCTCTCTTATCCCACAGATAACCATGTTTCTCTACAATAGAATCTGAGGCCAGTTATGCAGGGTCTTCCCTTCCCCTTCTTTCACACCTCAAATTATTGCAAATAGCCCTTTTCCGTCCCAAACAAACCTTTCCATCTTGTCCTACTATCACCACTGGTACCTTTGTCAAAACACAAGGCTCATATACTCTGAATCTAATGTCCCCCAACTTCTATTACATAAAAAATATTTTACGTGGAACAAAAAGCAAAAATACTTTATTCTGCAACAGTTCACTGTATAATGAACTCCTATACTGTTTTCACCTAGAGACCCAATTCAAGTCTTACACACACACACACACACACACACACACAAATTTCTTGCAGTCTGACTTCTGTCCTTACCCTACTAAACTGCTAAGTTTACTAATGACCTCAGTTTGTCAAATCCAGTGCCTTTTCCCAACACTCATCCTCCTTAAACTTCAGCCTCCCTGCAGTTTCCAATATCCATTGGCTACTCTTAACTTTTTGAAACGTTTTCTCCCAGACTCTCATTACAGTGCAGTCACTGGTCAATATCATTCCTTCTACATTTTAGTGGCGGCTGCCCTTTCACCTCCAGCCCTTCGGTTTCTGATGTTAGCCCTGTTCTCTTTTAGTGTCCCCATCCACACCCAACACTTCAATGACAGATTTCTATGCCAACAACCCCTCAAATTTATTGTGAGTTTGTCTCTATTCTAGTTTCTCAGTTCTGCACTTTACCTGCAGGCTGAATGTAGTGTCTGAAAGTTAACATAGGGCATCAGACTAACAACTCAAAGGTTATCAATTCCAGGCCCGGCAACTCTCTATGAACACTCGATCCTTTCATCCTTGCCACTGACTCTCTTCTCCACTATCCTGTTTGACAGCATTGTTTTCAGTCTTCCCCTATGGACAGTTCCCTTTCACAAGGCAAACTTTCCTTTGGTATGACCTCTGTTTATGCCAGAATGCTTCGCCAACCCACCCTGTCATTAAAGTAAGCTCAGAAGGGTCTGACCAAGCATTCTGAGTCTGCACTACTGGGTTACACATTATCTCTCAGTCTCTGCTCCCAAGTTCCTTCCTTCTGGTGTTTTCGTCTAAATTGGGTATGTACAGGGTAGGGCAAAAGTAGGTTTACAGTTCTGAGTACACGAAACAGAGTTTATTCTTGTATCATTACTTATTAATGATTGCATTATTTATATAATAACTGTAAACCTATTTTTGTGCCACCCTGCATAGAATAACTTTCTCTTCAAGTGTCAACAGCTTTGTCCAAGACCCCTGGAAAGCACTACCCTCATCACATGGGATTCCTTTCTCCCTTTCTTAATGCAACTGACTAAACTAGGGGCTAGTCTCTAACCTTCAGGGGACCAAGCCAAAGGCTGAGTTCAGCTAGATTCTCTCTCAGTAACTAGACTTAACACACAAAGACTATTTGTCAAGCCACACGTCAGAACTGGGACTGAAAGGCTGTGACACAGAGCAGGACTGCGGCAACATGTGCTGACTGTGTGGGCACAACGTCCATCAAAGGAAAGTGGCACAGACTCAGAATAGAACAGAGGGGGACACACAGGCCCATGCCTTTCCAGTTCTCATTCCTTTGCTTCCATGTCTGGGAGATTGCCCATTGTGTCCTTGGAGTAATGTTCCTAGAGCTAACTTGGATGGGTTTCTATTTCTTTTTTTTTAATCCTTTATTTATTTTTAGAGGGGGAGGGAAAAAGAAAGAGAGGGAAAGAAATATCAACGTGTGGTTTGCCTCTCATGTGGCCCCCCACTGCAGACCTGGCCCATACCACAGGCATCTGCCCTGACTGGGAATTGTACTGGTGACCCTTTGGTTTGCAGCCCACACTCAATCCATTGAACTATACCAGCTGGAGCTTTTTAAAGATTTTTTAAAATTTATTTCTAAAGAGGGGAAGGGAGGGAGAAAGAGAGGGAAACATTAGTATGTGGTTGCCTCTTGAGCCCCCCTACTGCAGACCTGGCCTGCAACCCAGGCATGTGCCCTGTCTGGGAATTGAACCGGTGACCCTTTGGTTCACAGGCCCAAAGCCACTGAGCCACACCAGCCAGGGCTGGTTTCTGTTTCCTATAAAGAAAAAGCCTTGCCCAGAATACTCAGTGCAACTTGTCTGACGTGCACTGTGTGTGAACCACTGGTCATTTCCTAAACACGGTCTGTACTTTCCTTCCTGGATGCTTTTGTGCGCATTCTCTTCCTATGGCAGCTTCCTCCTGTATCTCTGCTGGGCCCACTTTTACCATCCTTCAAGATTAAGTTTTCAAATGTCCTCCCTTCTACAAAGCTTTCCCTGATTCCTCTGAGCCAACGTCCTCTCTCTTCTGTCTGAATCCCGACAGTATTTTGTACCTTTCTGAAGCCACAGTCAGTCTTGTATTAAACTTATTTTTGTCATCTTACTTTGTTCCGTAAGACGGTAAGCTTTTTAGCATCTCCTAGCACAGACGGCATTAGCTCACTATTTCCTGAGGGTAGCCTGACATTGTACTAACTGGACACTTCTTTGGACAAGCGCATGGGATAATGGCACTGGGTCCCAAACCCGGAGAGTCACAGTCACCTAGAGAACTCCGTGCTTTCTTCCTTTTAAAAACAAATACAGATTTCTGGGTAATATTTCTCGTGATTCTGATTGAGCAGGTCTGGAGCAGGTCATGGAAACATGTGTTTTAAATTATAGCAGGTGACTCTGATCACTAGTCAGAAAACGAGGAAGAACAGGGTTTGGAGCCAGTCTTTTCTAGCTGTGTGGCTTTGAACAGGTGCTTGAGACACAGCAGCCATCATCACTGTTTTTAATTCTTTTAGCTTTAGGTTTTAAACTGGGTCGAAATGCACATCACAATTTAAGTTATACCTTTATGTAAGTATACTCATGATCAGTGGTTCTTAGGTGTGGCTGTGCTTATGGATTACCTGGGGATTTGAAAAGAAACCAATACGCCAATTCTGGGGCCTCAAACCACACTGATTAAATCAGACAGGGGAACAAGAGGCCTGATTACCTATTTTTATAAGTTTCCCAGCGGATTCTGATGCCTAACTGAAAAGTGAGAACCACTCTTCTAGATCTTTTCCTAAAGGAGTGTCAGAAAAGAGGAAAAACTGAAAATAAAGAAAAAAAGAGGACTAATTAAGAAAAGAAAAAGAAAAGAAAAGCACTACCAAAAGGAAGGAAAAGGCACAAAAAGTTAATACAGGAAACTGAAGATAGTATTGGCCTTGTTAGAATTCTGTGTTGGACTAGCTCTGACCAGGAAGTAATTTAATTAAATATTCTTCCTCTACTTAGGATACACTTCAACAAAAAAAGGTGGGAGACTCAAGATCACAATCTTGACAATGAGCTATACAAAAAGAGAACCTCTGATAAGAGAATTCAAATTCATTTTGAAATTACTAGCAACTGACTTCCCAGTGAAGATCCAGACACACATATTTCATGTCAAAATGAATTGCGTTAGGGCTTCCTTCTCCTATTACCTTAAACACAGTTCCTATAACTGCGTTTCTGTAGTTTAGCGCCCATTCTCTTACCTTTCTAATGGTTGCGACGCATATTGTGGAAAGATTTAATGGGTCTATAGCTTCCAATTTCATTCCTTCCTTGAACCATTCCCCACTCTGGTCTACTTCTTTTACCTAAAAAATTACATGAAAGCACATCTACTGTTACAACTGTTATAATTTTAATAATTACAATGTTACCAATTAGAAAAGGTTTACCACATGGAAATACCAAATGCCTTCTCCTACCTACCTAATATTGTAACTCAAACTTCCATTAGGGAACAGAGAGAATTCAGGTAAACCGACAGAATTTAAGGGTAATTATAATCAATAGTTGTGACACCTATGAATTACAAGGTCTCAATCCTTTTCAGTGAACATATGTAATTGTGATTTCCATAATTTAGGAAAAACCCACAACCCTCTTTCAAACATAATTTACAAATGAGGGTTCTTATAAAAACTTCTTACCTTAGCAAATAAATGTGGTGGTGTATCAAAATGTCCATCCTGTTTCTTTGTAATATCTACAAGGAAAAGTTACATACTAATCTGTCAGCATTTGTGAGAAGATCAAAAACCACGTTTCTTTGAAGGTTTCAAACTCACAAGGTATGTATACTCTAAAACATGGCAAAAATACATGCCTTCTACATTTACAATGAATAACCTTTAATAATTTCTCTTGTCAGGATACATGTGCCATTAAATACAGTCAGCCAATTAGAATGCTGGCTATTTCCTTAATTAGGGAATTACAACTTTAGAAACATGTTTTAATGTGTTCAGTATTAAGTCTAACCACATGTAATCCTGCTATTTTGATTAAAATTGAATGGAACGGGAAAGGGTATCTTTAGATCAAATGGGCTGGATGAGAAAAGTGTAGAAAAACCAAATGTAGTGGTGACCAAAAGTGCATTATTTAAAAACTGGGAACAAGTGGAAGAAATATAAAGGAATTAGGACACAAATATTCCAGTGTGAAGCTTCCCTAATGAAGGTAGAACAAGCAGCCCAGATAACTCAACTGCTATTTCTGACCTGCGCTATTCTGGAGAGGAAAATAATCAAGCAGTGCACTTCAGCCTCAGTGACACTGTTAACAGGAGTTCTTGTGACAGGTGCTTACCAGATCTTTTGAATCGATGGCCTATGCTTCGAGACCAACCGATATGATGGATTAACGGGCTGTGCATGTGGCACCAGAAGTCATCTGTCCTGTCTTCACTGTCTTCATACACCAATCTTAATCTTCCTCCAATGACACTCTCCACCACCGCTACTCGTGTTCGACACAAATGCCTCTTGTCGACCACTTCTACTCTCATGCAAGGTTTGAAAGGGTACTGCATGCTCTCTGAAACCTTGAAACCAAAGCAGATGAAAACTCTTTGGAATTCAAGACAGAGGTCTACAAGTCATTTTACTATTGTGCTATTAAAACGATTGATATTTAATATGGCTCTGGCTCACTAAATTAAAACAACTCCTTAACAAAACTCGGAAGTTACTCCTTTTTACAGAGCTCTCATTTGACACTCCAGTCCTTTCTAAGTCTTTACCTTTTGTGAGAAATCGGGAGGAAGTGTTTTGGCACCAGTAAGTCGTTTCACTAGAAAAGCTTTCCAGTTAGCATACTTATGCTGAATAGCTAGAACAGAAGAAATAACCAGTTACACTTTAGCGACGAGTATAATTGCTTCATAAAGTATTTGTTAGGGAAAAATAAATTTCCTTGCAATATTCTATATTAACCAAGGTCCTGAAGAAGGGCAACAAAAATATAGAAGACAAGTATGTCTTGCTGGCAAATATGTTACATGAAACCCAAAAATATAATTTTAATTTCTGTATCATCTTAATGTTACTACGAGTGAAACTGCATTAAGCTATGTATATTTAAATTACAGTAAGGATAAACAGACTACTTACTTCTAGGAGGGACAAGAGGTTTTCCACTGGCTGCACACCAACCAACTGGATGGATATCAGAACCACACACATTGCACCAGAAGTCTAGAGCAGAGTCATTTTCAAATCCTTCATATCTTAAGAGGGCATTGTAACCTGAAATCAATAAAGCAATCACCACATAAGGAGAAAGAGAATGAAACAGAACAGGATCTAGCGCTGGTAATGGCTGGGAATGTCAGCGTGCATCCACACCAGAAACACCCACAGGACTCGTGTGCAGACAGACGGCGAGGCCCCACCCCGGAGGTTTTGATTTGTATCTCGGGTGAGTCTGAGGATCTGCATTTCTGACTAGTCCCTAGTGATGCTGCTGCCACTGGTGCAGGGACTGGACTTCGATAAGCACTCGGTGCACGGACAACACTCCAACCGAGAACCATTTATATAATGCAGCTAGTTTAGCGGTTTTCAGAGCATGGCTTCCTCCTTTGAATGTATTTCAATTTCACTAATAGTTTTTTAAATTCTGAAAAATAAATCTGCAATGAAAACACAGTTGGGAAAGTTCTAGAATGTGTAGTTTTAAAAATAAAAGGATGATTGTGTGTTTAATAAAACCTTTTTAAGTCATAGAAATCCAGTTAAAGTATATTTCAGAGAAATT
This sequence comes from Phyllostomus discolor, assembly GCF_004126475.2. Lineage (NCBI taxonomy): Eukaryota > Metazoa > Chordata > Mammalia > Chiroptera > Phyllostomidae > Phyllostomus > Phyllostomus discolor. The sequence continues at coordinate 100,732,868 of NC_040910.2, read as the reverse complement.
ACTTTATCCAGCTGATAATTTGGATTTAGCTACTTCCAAAGTCTAAAATGTTCAACCTATTTATTTGGAAATAAGACTAGAAAAATGTTAGGTAAAGAAACTCAATAAATACAAACAATAGTATGTGAAATCATTTAAAAACTGTATCTACTAAGCAAATAGGAAACTGTATTTCATAGAAAGAATAGTAAGGTTATATAACCTGTTTGTAATTTAATAAACCTTATGTTGAAATAGATCAAGGTTTAACTTAAGGCCTTTAGTGGAATAAAAGAGGACCAATAACTTATATTTCAGGCCAGGAGGTAAGTTCTGTCAGCATTTTCATGAGTTAATATCCAAGATAAAAATTTATAGCAAAAAACCTTTAGCCTTAATAATTCACAGAAAAACTCATGAGTCTGTTAACTGCTCTAGTTCATAATTATCATATTATATTAAGCTCTAGTTCATAATTACCATCAGGCTCACTTCTTAAACATCATTAAAGTGGCTAGGATAAGATATATGAGGCAATTAGATAAAACAGAAAAGTAAAATCAGACGGCAGATAATAATTCTTAGATATCCAATGCAAATCAGAAGGCAGATAATAATTCTTAGATATTCAATGCCACTGACTTAAACACTGAGGACAGAAACAATATATTGCTGTTTTAAATTATGGTGTAGAGAATACAATCATTTAGAAATGCTTATATAGCTGGGGAAATATCTGAAGGAAAAGGTGGGAATTGAATTGGGTTATATGTTAAGTACAAAGCATGAAATAGACTTTCCAGTCAGGATGGTGGCATAGGCAGATATGGCTCACCTCTTTGCACAACCACATCAAAATTTTAACTGAAATATATAATAACCATCAGAAATTAAGTTGAATGGAAGTCTGGCAACTACAGAATTAAAGAAACCATATCCACCCAGAACAGTAGGAGGGGTGCATGGGCAGAAAAGGGTGGTCCCTCACGAGTGGTGGCTAAAACTTCTGGGGGGGATATCTCGGGAGCAAGTAGTCCCAGCCCCACACTAGGCCACCAAGCCCAGGGTTCCAGTGCCAGGAAGATAAGTCCCCACAACTTATGGCTGCAAAACCCAGTGGGGACTCAGTCCATGAGTCCCAAGAAGCTCCTCTTGTACAGCCTACACACAGACTCACCTACTCAGACTCACTCCCTCTGAGCTCCAGCACTGGGGCAGCAGCTTGAAAGGTACAAAGGGCATAAAGGGAGGAACTGAAGTGTCGGGCATCAAGGTAAGCAGAGGCCACTGTCCCCTTTCTAAAGCCTCCCCTGAAAGAGCCTGCAAGCTAGTGTCATAGCTGAGACCCTATCAACCTGGCTAACACTTGACCCACCTTGGCGATCCCCAGAGACATAGCCCCACCCAACTTATGGACCCTCTTGAGCTACTTTTCCATACGAATGGCTGGTCTTGGCTCATGCTTCACAAGGGCCTAAATCCTCTCAAACAAGCGAATGGTGGCCTCAGTGAGCCCCCAGCTCCGCACTAGCAGCAACCAGCCTAGGTTCATAGCCTGGCTTTACCTAGGACTCTCCAAACTTGGTATAAGCACCAGCCATCTCAGATTACTTTGCAACTAGGCAGGGTGGCCCCAGGCAAAACACAGGTGGGGGCTGATCTTGGCCTGCCCCACCTGGGAAACCGCAGGGCCAGCACACACAGTGGACAGCTACAGACCACATCCAAGCACCACCACCCTGCTACTGCACAACTGATCCTCCACAGAGGGCAGAGGTTGGTGGTCAGTGGTCACAGCCAGTCCTTGCAGCTGACTGGCCTGGGTACATCCCTCTCATTAATCTGCCAAGAGCAACCAAAGCTCAACTACAAGGGGAGGGTGTACTCAGCCTACACAAAGGGTGCACCTCGAGCCCAGCTTGGGTGATAGGGGAGGCTGTGCCACTAGACCCTGCAGGGCACCCACTACATTAGGCCAGACTACCAAGACACGGAGTCAAAGCAGCTAATACATAGAAATAAACATAGGGAGGCTGCCAAAATGAGGAGACAAAGAAATATGGCCCAATTGAAAGAACAGAGCAAAAGTCCAAAAAAGAGCTAAATGAAATGGAGATAAGCAATCTATCAGATGCAGAGTTCAAAACACTGTTTATAAGGATGCTCAAGGAACTTAGCGAGGACTTGAACAGCATAAAAAAGATCCAGTCAGAAATGAACGATACACTAATTGAAATAAAGAACATTTTATAGGGAAATAATAGTAGAGTGGATGAAGCCAAGAATCAGATCAATGATTTGGAACCTAAGGAAGCAGAAAACAACCAATCAGAACAACAACAAGAAAAAAGAATCCAAAAAACTGAGGACAGCATAAGTAGCCTCTGGGACAACTTCAAGCATTCCAACACTCACATCATAGGGATGCCAAGAGAACAGAAAGAGAAAAGAACTGGAAATCTATTTGAAGAATAATGAAAGAAACTTGCCTAATTTGGTGAAGGAAACAGACACACAGCTTCAAGTCCAGGAAGCAAAGAGTCTCAAATAAGAAGGATGTGAAGAGGCCCACTCCAATACACATCAAAATTAAAACGCCAAAGGTTAAAGATAAAGAGAGCATCTTAAGAGCAGCAAGAAAAAAAAAAGCAGTTAGTTACCTACAGGGGAGCTCCCATAAGACTGTCAGCTGATTTCTCAAAAGAAACTTTGCAGGCTAGGAGGAACTGGCACAAAACATTCAAAGTCATGAAAAGCAGGGACCTACACCAAGAATGCTCTACTCAGCAAAGCTATCATTTAGAATCACAAGACAGATAAAGAGCTTCCCAGATTAAAAAAAAAACAAACAAAAAACCCCAAAACAAACAAAAAACCCCCCAACACAAACAAACAAAAACATAAGGTGTTCATTATCACCAAATCATCATTGTATGAAATGTTAAAGGAGCTTATTTAAGAAAAAGAAGATCAGCCCTGGCTGGTTTGGGTCAGTGGACTGAGTGCCGACCTATGAACCAAAGGTCGCTGGTTCGATTCCTGGCAGAGCACATGCCTAGGTTGTGGGCCGGGTCCCCAGTTGGGGGTGTGAGAGAGGCCACCCATTGTTTTTCTCACACATTTATGTTTCTCTCCCTCTCTTTCTCCCTCCCTTTCCCCCTTTCTAAATATAAATAAAATCTTTTAAAAAAAGATCAAAACTATGAACAATAAAATGGCAATAAATACTTATCTATCGCCAACTGAATCTAAAAAACAAGCTAAGCAAACAAGAACAACAGAGACAGAATCATGGATACAGAGAACATTTTGATGGCTGCCAGATGGGAGGGAGGTATGGGGGAAAGGGTGAAGAGGTGAGGGGATTGAGCAGTACAAATAGGTAGTCACAGAGTAGCCATGGGGATGTAAAGTACAGTGTAAGAAAGGGAGCAGCCAAGAACTTACACACACATGACCCGTGGACATGAACAATGGTGGGGGGATTGCCCGAAGGAGTGGGGGTGCTGGGTGGAGGGGGACTAAAGACGGAAAAATCAGGACAACTGTATTAGCATAATCAATAAAATATAATTATTTGTATTAAATTAAAAAAAGAAAAGCATGGCACATTGCTATGGGAGTAAGCAGAGGCACAGAGGTGACAGAGAATAGGTTATATGAGGGAGGAGGAAGACTGATCCCATCAGAAAAGATCACTTATGTTGGGGAGCAACAAAAATCTGGGCACTGGCATATGGTGCAACTCAACTAGCTGTAAATGCTGACCACATCTGTCCTTTAACGACAAAGAAAACATTAAAGACATCTGAGCGGACCCTGGCCAGGTAGCTCGGTCAGAGCACCATCTGGGTACGCCAAGGCTCTGGGCTCAAACCCCGTTCAGGGCACACAGAAGAACCAACCAATGAATGCATGAATAAGTGGAAAAATAAATTTGTTTCTCTCTAAAAATCAATAATTAAAAAAAAAAGACATTTGAGTAGAAAAATGGAATTAGGATCATTTTTAGGTAAATTAAATTTATCAGAACACAGTGACCAGTATGCAGGGTGTTTGGGGGAGAATTTCTGGACAGGGCTAAAAAGAGTAGGTTGAATAAGACACCTCTTCCAGTCATCTAAGGACAACTTTTCTTAGTTGAGTGACTGTCCCTCCTCCAAAGTACTCCAGTGCCCTACTCTACCACCACTCACTGGGCATAATCATATCCAACACTGGCAGATGTAAGGCTGCTGAAAAAAACAAATCTTACACTTCTGTACATCACTTGCTTACAGTGTCTAATGTCATAAATACCTAATGCATTTATTTCATGAGCAATTAAGAAGGGCTAACGTATATAAAGGGAGTGAGGATGAGAAAAAAGGAAGAATCCAAGACACACAAAATTATCGACCCTAGTTTATTTTTGGCATTATAAATCTTATCACTTTTTTCAGTACCTCAACTGTGTGTTACTTTTCCAAGTATTTCCCTATTCCAGGGGTTGGCAAACTATCATTGGCCCATAGATCTGGCCTGATGTTTTTTATATTCTGCCATCTAAGAATGGTGTTTACATTTTAATGGAAAACAAACAAACAAACCTAGAAAACAAAGGAAGAATAATACTTCATGATACATGACATTTATATAAAATTCAAATTTCAGTGCTTATAAGTTTTACTAAATCACAGCCATGCCTATTCATTTATGCACCACTACGGCTGTTTTCATGCTACGATGGCCGAGTTGAGTAGTTATGACAGACTGTATTGTCCAAGAAGCTGAAAACATTGACTGTTTTGCTTTTTACAGAAAAAGTTTGCCAATCCCTGCCCTATCACCATATTAATTTATTTGGCAACATTTGCAAAATTCACAAATATGCTTCCTTATAAGTTACAAACACATTTGGCGTTTTCTAATATATGAAGCGTGCTCTTCACCTGCTAGTTTTACAATCCCAGCAATCCAGAAGACTTTGGTAGGCAGGCTGCAGTCTGTATTGGGAACTTCTACTCTCACATTCTCTGAGATATCACCCCAGCAGGTCCCCATAGGTGCCTGTCATATAAAAATTATTAAATTATCATTTTATTAACATAAAGCCTAAAACAGTCCATCCAAAATTAAGCATTGCTACCAATAATAAAATACTGAACTAAAAATGCCATTCAAATTATTCACTTTTCTTTAGAAATGTAATTATTTCTTTTTTCACAGAATTCTATTTGGAGAAAGCCAGTGACAGCGTCAAGCTCAAGAGGAAGAGGATTCACATACATTAGAATAGATCCATGTTGACTTCCAAACTCAATACTGTCCTAATACAAGACTTGAGCAGTAATTTTTGTAAAAGCTGAATCAAAACTTGGTAGATTTCACAGGACAAAATTGACTTAAGAAACTCATTATTTTTAACATGTACTGAATGAATGACTGCACTTTAATCCCTAATTTTAAAAGATCTTGCCAAAGAGCCCAAAGAAAAATAATCCCATCAGCAATGTGGTTTCTAATAACAAAGGGGAAACAAAACTTAGTTCTTTATATTTCAACTTAGTTAAAATTCATAGAACAGAAATATAGCCTGTTCAAACAGACACGTGGCAAAAGTACTGAGTAAAGTTATTTAAAAGTTGGAGTTTACACATACCATAGCTAAATAATGCTGTTTCTAAATTTTTCATGCAGGAGTTACTATAAACAAAGAAAAAACTTCCAATGTTAGAGCTGGAAATCACTAGCCTTTATACCAAATGGTTAAGATGGGGATCCAGAAAACCAATCAAATGGCTATCATGAAGGGATTTTCAAAAAGTTCACATACATTTCCAAATTACAATTTCCATTCCATTTTAATCCTTAAAGCGTGAGGCCATTGCCCTGACTGGTGTGGCTCAGTTGGCTGGAGCGTCCTCCTGTAAACTGAAAGGTCGTGGGTTTGATTCCCAGTCAGGTCACATGCCTGGGTGGCAGGCTCGGTCCCGGCTGGGGTGCATACGAGGGGCAACCAGTTGACCTACCACAGATGGTTCTCTCCCCACCATGGATGTTTCTCTCCTTCCCCCTCTCTCTTTAAAATCAAAGGGCATGTCCTTGGGGGAGGATTAAAAAACAAACAAAACCTTGAGGCCATTTACAAGTATTTGGCATGTGTGCAATGGCTGATTAAATCAAATAAGCAAATTCAGGAATATAAATGCTGATAATACTGAACTGTCTCTGTGGCCCTTAGCTCCAGTGCCTCATTAAGTGTAAGTTACCACCTTGACCACAGAGAAAAGGATTCGGTGAGGTTGTAAAAGACCTGATAATGCGAACAAGTCAGGAAAAGACAAAATAGCTTTCAAGCTTGAAGACGAGTAAACAAAGACATCTAGGAGTTACACAAACCAGCCACTCTGAACATTCTGCGATGTTTTTCATGCACGGACTCCCGCACTTTGGCAAACTACTAACCCAACAGGAAGGTTAGCCTAACACAGTATTCAAAACCCCTATCCTCTCAATAGTTTACATAGAATTTCTGAAGGAGAGGAAGAAAATGTCAAATACTGAACTAGGGTAAGTCTGGAACCAAACACGGAATCAATTTGTAGCTATTGCTTGAAGGAGCAACAGTGAATCTGCCTCAGTAACTTGCGGACGGTGCCCTATCTCAACAATTTCTGATCCTGGAAGAGGACACATCACTACCTCCTTGAGCTGTACAAAAAAAAATAATACATCCACCATGACTACCTCTTTCTGCTTTTTTTTAAAATTGAAATATTGGACTCTTCAGGTTCTGCTATCTCCCCCTATATCACTCTAGACTAGGGCCATCCCTATTGCCAGCAGATATGATTAGAAAAGGAGGCTGGAAGGAAGATAGGTAACACAGATTAAGCTAAAATAAATTAACACCAAGAACATGCATTCAATTCTGTGAGGAAGAACCAATCAGAGCAGACAGATGTAGTTAAATATATGTATTGGATTAAGGTAGTGTTTTCATCCTTCTTTATTTGGCTGCCAAATCTTACCGAATGCGTTTATTTTTCATTGAGAAGAAAGAGGCATGGAATTGCTGACCAGTTGGGGTTTATGCTGGGACACTGCTAAGTGAATTTGGCATACAAGATTCCCTTTTGAATTATGTATGACCATGTCATGCTGAGTTTTTTTAAAAAGCCTTAATAATTGTTTGGAGAAAATAACTTTTAGTTACATTTTATTAAAGAAAACAAAGTGTCAATACGATCACTGAAAAAATAAAGTTCATGTTGACTTTAGTGGGGGATATTACGGTTTTGGCCCTTACAGTCTGGATTGGTATAGGAGAAAGTAGCAGAAAGTGACATTTGTTCTTGCCTGTAAGTTTGTGGTTCTGCTAGGCCCTCTTAAACCAATCCATATGGTTTACTCTGAGAAAGAAAAAAGAGGAAACGAAAACAACAACATAAAAGAGCACCACAGTCATTGCACGGTATGTGCTCGATGTGTTGAAATAGCAAGGTAATTACATAGATGTATCTGCCCTTTTGTTTAAATGAATATTCTTAAGTGTGGAAGACTAAATGACCCAGGGCTTGACAGCCATCTTCATCCAAGTCATCTGTCTTCTCTTGCTGGCAGGAGGGATACCTCTGAAAGTCTGGATTGGCATAGCATGAACTAGCAGAACCATAATTTACAGGTAACAACAAATTTACCTTCCAGACTCAGGACGAGAGGTCCACCTCAGGCTCCTCCCAAACCAGGAAGATCTGCTTCACCACTTCCTGCTCCAGGGCCACTCGTGAGGGCTATCTGGGAGCGACTCTCCTTCCCTGCAAGGTAAGCTATCATCAGGTCCTGCAGGACATGGCCAAATCCAAATGCTGAGGGCTCCCCAGCACAAATGTAAAACCTCCACCTGACTGTCTGAAAGAAAATAATTCGGTGGGAAGTCTCATTTTCTGCACTTCAAGAACATTCCCAGATAGTCCAATAGCCCAGATGGCTAGTACTTAGAACCTAAGAGAGCTGATACACTGCACACACGAGGCTTCATGGCAGAAATACAGGTTTCCTTCCACAGAGCTGCCAACCGATAACTCTTGATAACCACACACAATCGTCAATATTAACAGAGTTTAAGTGGGTAGAGGGTTAGCCCTGAAAGTTGTACTAGGTAACCAAAAGGACTCAATCCCAATGATAATATGGCAAATGCAGAAAAAGCCACCACTGAAATATTTTAAGATTAACAGGCATATGATTACTAAAGTGCATCAAGTAGAAAAAGATGAACCCTGGCTGGTATGGCTTCCGGGACTGAGCGCTGAATGGCGAACCAAAGGGGTGCAGGTTCGATTCCCATCAGGGCACATGCCTGGGTTGTGGGCCAGGTCCCCAGTGGGGGATGCACAAAAGGCAACCACACATTGATGTTTCTCTCTCTCTCCCTCCCTTCCCCTCTCTCTAAAAGTAAATAAATAAAATCTTAAAAAAAAGAGAGAAAGATGAAATATTTGGCTAAAATGATGGAGAAAAAAATTACCGGAAACAAACTAAAAACTACTCCTAAATACTACTTGCTAGAATTAACAGGAAAAAAACAACTGTTCCCTTTTTCTCCAGAAAGCCCATTCACCTTTCAATACTAGAATGTACTTTTTGGGGTGGCAGGAACAGGGAGATGGGGAATGCAAGGACACTATAAAAAATATGGGATGCTTGGGGCGGAAGTAAGATTACAAATGAGACAATGCCATGTGCACAACATAAAAAGAGACAGAAAATAGTGGTCACTAGGTTTTAAAGGCATAAAACAGCACATAATTAAAAAAAAAAACACATATTAAACCAATATTGTTTAAGAACTGGGAGACTGCAATAGAACAAACACTTTAGAAACCACACCAAAATTAAGAAAGTAATCTAGCCCTGGCTGGTGTGGCTCAGTGGACTGAGCACTGTCTTGTGAACCAAAAGGTCACCACTTCGATTCCCAATCACGGCACGTGCCTGGGTTGTGAACCAGGTCCTTAGTAGGTGGCATGCGAGAGGCAACACATATTGAGGTTTCTCTCCCTCTCTTCCCCCCTCCCTTCCCCTCTCTAAAAATAAATAAAATCTGTAACTATAAAAGGAAAAGAAAGTAATCTAGATTATTTAGGTTTTCTTTAACACTGGTGAGTTTTGCTATATCACAGTTCACTGCTTTCTTACAGAGAATCTTTTGTGGTAACACAATAGCTAACTCAGATGGAGCAACCAAATGCCAGAACTAATTTAAGTTTTCTTTCCATTAGAAAAAAAATTCTGATATTTAGGATGACAATCTAGTGAAGATTCTAACAGTTAAAATGGGTGAAGTCATATTTATCTTCAACTTTCAGTGGAGTCATGTGAAAGTGCGTGCATGTGGTCAAGGATAGGGAAGACTTTTTTTTAAAACTTGGAAGAGATTATTTTACTGATAAGCACATACCTCACAAGTAGATAAGTTTTGCCATAAACTATTGTTACTGTATATATACAAATAAAAGGGCTTTTCTTTTGCTCTTAAAATTGAAATTATACTTGTGACACAGGTGGCAAAGAAATATGGGTAACCTTATTCCCTCGGAATAGCTGGTGTACAGGTCAGGCACCAAAGAGAGGGCTAGAAAATATCAGGTAAGAAACACCAGGTGGTATTTGTGGAGGTGGGATGCAAACGTACAGCAAACTAAGCTTTACTAAAGGTACAGCATACATGTACCAGCATACATGTACAAAGGACTTTAAAAAAATATACAAAACTGTAACTATTTTCAAGGGCAAAAAAAGCAGGATGCTGACATTTCTGGCTTTAGCAATGACAATACTGCAAGACAGTATAATATACCATCCAGGTACCAAACAAAAGAAATGTGAAACCTGTAAATACATAACTGAAGGAATACGATTTTAGCTTTTGTATGATCCATGTACATTTGGTATTAGCACATTTTGCCCTGCACTGTAATACCTAGGAAAGAAATGTTTTGCTTGATTTTATAAAGCAAATAACGGGAAATAGGAGTGCTTCAACTTAAGACTACAGTCTTTAAAAAAAAATTAACAGCGCTTTATAGCTAATGTTCTGCATGTACACAGAGTAACTAGAGGCTCCCTTGGGTGCAAAAATAAATTCCCACTAGAGGAAAATAACCTGTGAATTTCATTAATTTATATATTGTACCTAACTGGCATGTGGTTCTATAGTAGTATTTTGGAAATTTTTTGCAGTTAGGACAGAAACGGACACTGCTTTTTGGGGCTGTGAAATAGGAAAAAAACAAAAACAAAAACCATACTGGTCTCTTACCCGGTTCCTGGCAGAGAGCTCTTAAAACCTTCCTAATTTCCTAAGTAATAAGAGCATTAGAAGCATCTTTTGCTCTAATATTTGGCCTTTGGCCCTGGTTCCTGACACAGAGCCCCTAAATCCTTCAGAATTTCTTGGGTGAAAGAGTGTTTTGGTGCCAATGTGCAACTCTCTGTGGGCTTCTGGGCAGCATCAGGAGGGGAGCTGGTCACCAGGAACAATAAGCTGTAATTGTCAGCTTGGAACTTTCAGCCCCATCCCTCACCTTCTGGGAAAGTGAGAGGGGATGGGAAGGGAGAGCATGCTTACGCGAGGAAGCCCCCATAACAATCCCTATGTATGGGGTTTGGAGGGCTTCCGGGCTGGTGGCCCAGCGGAGGTGCTAGGAGAGTGGCACGTCTGGAGACCTCATGAAAGCTCTGTGTCCCTTTCCACATACTATGCCCTATGCATCTCTTCATTTATACCCTTTATTATATCCTTAATAATGAATCAGTAAATGTGTTTCCCCAGTTCTGTGAACCATTTTAGCAAATTAACAAACTCAAGGAGTCACAGAAACTCTAATTTATAGCTGGTCTATCAGAAGTACAGGTGACAACCTGGGACTTTTGACTGGTGTCTGAAATGGGGGCAGTCTTGTGGGACTGAGCCTTTATCTTGTGGGATTTGATGCTCACTCACTCCAGGTAGACAGTGTCAGAACTGAACTAAATTACAGGATACTTGGCTGGTGTCAAAGACTTGCTTAATGTGTGAAGAAAAACCTCTAAATCCAGTGTTAGGACTATTGTGTGGTACTAGTATGTGAATAAAGGAGAAACACAGAAGTGTTTTTTTTATACAGGCTTAATTCAAGTCAATGTTAAAAACAATCAAATAAAAAAAGTTTGCATTATTAAATACAGGTTAAAGCCCAAAACTGAAAATTACAATCTAGCTACTAAAAAGAGTAGTAAGTCTCTTCATTTACAATAAGAGATGGATCAAATGAACTAGATGTTTTTTAAGATGACTTACAGCTTTGTGACCATATGATTTAGGATTAATTGAAAGTGGTTATTATTTAACACAGTGGTTTCCAACCTCAGAGGCTGCCAAGAAGGGGGAGCCAAGGGCCAGGGTCAAGGCTCTGGCCATCCCACCCCACCTCTTCCAGACCAATCAGAGTAGCTTCCTCTTATCCTGGCTATGTTTATTAGGGAAAAGGGGAATTCTGATGCTTCAGATAAAAAGTCTAAAAACTACCACCTAGAGAAACTGAAAGACCTATCAGGTATTTGGCAATCATAACATACAGATTTCTAAGTGGATATATTTAATGACAACTGGGCTTGATTTCCATTAGTAAATTATAAAAAAAAGAAACGAACATTGTTGTGATTATAAACCACTATGCATAATTACAGCAATTACCAAAGAGAATATAACCCTATAATATGCTTAACAGAAATTTTATTGTCAGAAGATAGACCATAGAAAGAGGAATTCTACTCTTAAGGCTCTGACACTGCCCTCACCATAAATTGATCTTTCAATCAGAACAACTCGGCTTCCAGGTTACACACTGGGTGTTTTTTTTTTTTTTTTTTTAAATTACGTTTGAATGTAGAATCGGTAGGATCGGGGAAAGGCTCCCAACCTGTGTTCAAGCTGAAGACAAGGCACACGCAGAGTCTGGAGGAAGTGGGCCCTACTGATGAACCAGTGTTAGGGCACATGTCAAATCTTAAAAGACTAGAAGATAGATAACATAAGGCAGGATCTTGTGTTCCCAGCTGCTTCTGACAATGGGTTTTCTACAGCAAAAGCTACTCACTCTCTCTGGATAGACCTAGAAAACTATCTCAGGGGGAGAACCATGAGGAGTCAACTCTAAAAAACAAAATCAAGTGCAGCATGAGGTGTGATGTCCTAAATCAAATGGCTTCACATGAAAGATGCTGGTCAAGGCAACAAAGCAAATGCATTTGTACTAAAATATACTAAGAAATCACTAACGTAAAATTTTTTCTATTTGATAAGGACAAGGCAGTAAAGAAAGATGAGTGGAACAGAAAGGCAATGGGAGACAGATGCCTCACTTCTGAATGCAAAAGAGGAGGCTCCACATTATTCATTATTAGGAATATGACTAAGGCTAGATGCTACATTCTATATGATAGAATACGTCAATAATCTTAAAAGAGCAAAATCAAAAGCAAAGTTAATTTCATTATTATGACATTTTCTTGCAAAGAATTTTAATATAGTTTACTATTCAAAGATATGGACATGAAGTAAAACATGCTACTGGGACTTTGAAATGCTATTATAAAAAGTATTCTGACTGCTTAAATAAAATAGCTCGGCACGGTTTATTACATTAAAGCATAAAAAACATTAAAATAAAGGCAGTAAAGACATAAAGGCTATTCAGGAGACAGTAGACAGATGTTCCAGGTATCTAGGATGAAAGAGTTATTATATCTGAGAATTTAATCTAATTTTGAGTTTCTTAGTACCAGAAAAAACTATCCTAAGAGAGGAAAGTTAAAGACTTGTTTAGTAGTTCTTTTTAAAACTGCTGTCGCCATATATTTAATATATTTCACAAATGTGACACCATTTATCAACATTATAGTAAAATAAGTCACCTACTTCACACTGAGATGAAGAATGTAAGATTTCATGTAAGTTGGTTCAGTCTGCATACCACAAGGGCTAAGAGCTCAACACTTGTACTTTCAAGAAAGAAAACTAGCAGATGAATGAACAAATTTTAATTTATATTTCTACCACTAAATTTATATGCTTGGATTTGATCAAGATCCTGTACTGGCCATAAATGAATGAAGATTCATTTGGATTTCCATTCAGTTGTGTTTACATGCTGTTATTTAAAAGTAGAGCACTAAGTTAGCATTAAGTATACACAAAACCTCATTAATTTTCTAAGTTCACTTTTCTTCTTATACATTGTCAGTAGCAGATAAAACATTTAAATATAAATTATAGTCAGGTTAAAAAAAGCATTGCATATTATTCATCAGAGATAAGTCAAAAAGGAATAGAATCAGAAGGAAAGAATGCATCAGATATATTTTAAACATGATTCTGAATTCTTTCCAAGGCTCTGTAACAATCTAATTGCTAAAAAACAGAAAACCTTACAAACGGTTTTTGCATATTTATCATACATATCAGCCCACAATACTATATTACTAACAAAATAAACGTGGAACAAAGATCCTTTCCTTCCTGAATCATCAGGTCAAATCACAAAGATTTAGGTTCCATACATGATACATGGTTTCTATTAGGCTGAACTATATGACATTGCCAATGTACAACTATTTTTGATTACAAAACCAGCAACTTCACTGAAAATTTGAATAGTATTGTCCCTGTTTAAAATAATTTTGGACTGCAATGTCTTTATAGAAAGCCTTTACTTAAAAATGTATAGAATTTATTTTTCAGCTATTGATAAATATAATAGAAAAAATATTTCCATTATAAGGTATAAAATAAAGATGTAAGAAGATGCTTAGGTGTTATTGCACCTTCAGATTTAAGCCATGAATAAGCATTTCAGTATGAGGTGAGAAATTCCATACTCACATGTTTAAAGCAGGTAACTGGAGCTGCTATAAAGCTATTGCTATTGATGTAGTTGCCCCAGCTGAAACCTTCCATGGAGACTACTGTTGAAATAAAATAAATTTAGATATATTACAATTCTCAATTCTTAAAATGTAAAATTGTGTAAAATTAATTTATCACGTTTGAAGTTTTTTTTTTTCTGTAAAAGGTTAAAGAACAAGCCCAGCTGACGTAGCTCAGTGGATTGAGCATGGGCTGAGAACCAAAGTGTCACAGGTTCAATTCCCAGTCAGGGTACATGCCTGGGTTGCAGGCCATGACCCCCAGCAACCACACATTGATGTTTCTCTCTCTCTATCTCCCCTCCTTTCCCTCTCTAAAAATAAATAAATAAAATCTTAAAAAAAAAAAAAGGTTAAAGAACTTCTCCAAATGAATGTGAACTTTGGCATAAATCGTATCTGCAAACAGCCAGCAGTTTAAGTCTTTTACATACAACACAGTTCCTCAAAAGCGAAGAGCTCTCCAGCTATGAGAAGCTGAGAACAGACGTGTTCATGATAACAAATGTGGATATGCTGCTTTTGTTTTTACTCCCATGCAGCTCTTGCGGTGAGCCTTAGGGAGAAGTCTATCTCATATCTACCACCTAATACTAGGGGTTTTCATTACTTCACTCCCTACTTACTTCCCTGTCTTTGTGCTTCTGTTAAGAATCTCCTAATAGAAAGGGTCCTTTCCTCTTACAACACTCTTCTCGCCACTCCCTTGGAAGCCTGCTAAATGTCTTATTTCTTTGCCAACTATCCCCACGATGCTCCCTACCCTCCAAAGCAAAGAGAGAATCAGTACTTAAAAAATAAATACTAGCCCTGGCTGGCGTAGCTCAGTGGACTGAGCTCGGGCTGGGAACCAAGGTGTCCCAGGTTCGATTCCCAGCCAGGGTACATTCCTGGGTTGCAGGCCATAACCCCCAGCAACCGCACATTGATGTTTCTCTCTCTCTCTCTCTCTCCCTCCCTCCCCTCCCTAAAAATAAATAAATAAAATCTTTAAAAAAAAATAAATACTAAACCAGATAAAAAAGCACTAATATCAAGGAGACTGTCACAAACACTGAACCTTGTGAATGCAAACATCCTCTTCTAGACTAATTGACTGAAACCAAAATGTCAGGGAGCCCAGTGTCATGTGCTAACAGGGAACAGACCTAGCTTAGCTAACCAGAATTGAACATCAAAATGTCAGTGATTAAAACCAGATGAATCAGTATCAAATATTTCACATCTATTAACATTCAAGTCATATTACCTGCTTTAGTCTTTGCTTGATTTTGCAAGGTAGCTTGATACTGAGCATATGCGGCTAGTTTAGCAACTAAAGGTTGTTTCTGAAGAACTTTAGCTTTCTTTGTTGGAGGCTTACCCTAAAACAAGAAGAGTTAAGTAAATAGGATTCTTTTCACCACCCCCACCAACACCAAAAACTAACTTGATTGCACACTACTACTTATTCTGCTTAAATAAACACCGAGGGTTTAGAAAATTATTAAAGCAGAGGGAACATACAAGGAATTTTAACAAGAGAAGTGTTTTCTGGAGTTCTGCCACAATGTAGATATCTAATATGGATAGCAGGGCTGGCATAGACAAAAATAGCAATATGCAATTAATATGTTAATAAAAAATTACATCCCATAAGATGTTAAAATATAGGCTGTGATGAATACTTGATTCTTTCTTTTACTAGATAAAACCAGTGGTTATTCACTCATGCAGGTTGCCAAGCATTGCTATTTTATGTGGTAAGAAAAGATAATCGAACGTTTAAAGAGCAAGTGACTGAGGTTTATACCTTTAGTGCTAACGCAAAAGATCAATGACAAAATGATCATGGGCCAAATTCAGTGTGACAAACTGCCATCCATTTGGGCACAGACCAATGCTCAGGATCTTTAGGCACTGTCTTTCTGAAATATAGAAATACATCTAAGTGATGTATTTCCTTAATTTGGAGGACTTAACCCTTTCAGTGCTATGTAATGATCACAATAAGTTAAAGGAGAATAAGAAAAAATGTGATCATCAAAGTAAACTAATTACAAGAATCAGGTATGTAATGCCTTTACAAAGTTGTTTACATGCTACAACAGAAACAACTTAGATACATGATCAATTCTCCAGTCATTTTGTACGTCCTGATGTACATCTAGAGAAAGATGACTTTCCTCCTATATTATGAACATTTTCAAAAAGGTTAGTTGGATTAACCAAATACATTTGGTCAAGGTATCAAATGGGTTGTTATCAAAAGTACAAAGCAAAGATGATGGGAAAATAAACCAAAGGGTAAATCATATCCTTACAAACACTGAAAGATCTACCTTGATGTAACTTAAAAGAAAACGAGGGGGGGGGACAAACGGCTTCAATTACTGAAAAGGGGAATGTATTTATGATTATTTAGGAAAAGGGTATTTTTAATCCACTTACACAACTCAGTTTATTCTGGATACTATGCCTTGTCTACTTATAATAGCTGTCAATTTTATAGACTGAACACACACTGGAGCTCACCTACATCCTAAAAATGTGGGGTATAAAATGATAATTGACCAATGGGACAGAGGGGGAGTGCAGTGAATCACAATCAAATGACAAGTAAACGGTGAAAGCCACAGAAATAATAGATATAAAGAATAAGGTTTCTGTACCGTTACCTGAAGTCTGGCCAAAATGCTTGCCTTCTTGGAATTTGACGAATAACTTCTTGAACATGAAACGCTGCAGAAACGCTTTGTTTTAGAGTAAAAAGCATCTCGCACACCAACCATCCCACACATTTCGCAGGTAGCTAATTAACAAAATAAAAATATTGGTGTTATGATCATACAATAAAATCAATTTTAATCTAACAGTTTAATAACTTCTCCAACTATTTCAAAGTTTTAATTTAAAAATTTTTGCCCTGGCTGGTGTGGTTCAATGGATTGAGTGCTGGCCTGCGAACCAAAGGGTCACCAGTTCGATTCCCAATCAGGACACAGGCCTGGGTTGCAGGCCAGGTCTCCGGTAGGGGTGCGTGAAAGGCAACCACTCATTGATGTTTCTCTCCCTCTCTCTAAAAACAAATAAATAAAATCTTAAATTTTTTTTCCCTTCTAACAGAAAATTTCTATCTGTCATACAAATGGTAGAAAACCCTAGATGAAAGTAGAGAAAAGACTGGTTATGATGCCTTCCTTGGCTAGGAGTTCCAGAAGATCTGTCAGGCTTAAAAAAGGGTCAAGAGACAAACATTTAAGTTGGATTGCACCAACATTTCCTTAGTGCTTACCAGGTGCTAGGAATTTTCATATACATTATGAGCTGTTTGAAAGGATTAGAAACAAGAGTTGAAAAGTAGGACACAACTGAGGACTAACATGAACTGTTGCGTAAGCCTTTAAAATACTGCAGTGGTGGGAGCCTGTCGAGCCTCTTTTGTACATTAGTAACGGACCATAATCTCAACGGCAGAATGGAGGAACTAAGGTCACAAGAACTGAAGCTCAAAAGAGATGAACAGATATATGCTCAGGAGTAGGACTGCTGAATTATATGGTCCTTGTGTTTTTCATTTTTTGAGGAATAGCGATACTGTTTTTCATAGTGACCGTACCAATTTACATTCCCACCAACAGTGCACCAGGGTTTTCTCTTCTGTGTGCCCAACCTTTTGGCAACTCTGGGCCACACAGTAAATATACAAACACTGATGAAAACAAAAAAAATCTCGTAACCTTTTAAGTAAATTTAGGATTTTCAGTTGGGCTGCATTTGCAGCCATCTGGGCCGCATGGAGCCCACAGGCTGGAGCCCCCTGCATCTAGATCCATGTCAATGCCTGTTATCTCTTGTAGTCTTTTTAGTAACAGGCCCCCTGATGGGTGTGGGGTGTTATCTCATCATGGCTTTGAGCTGTACTTCCCTCATGATTAGTGACGTTGAGCACCTTCTTATGTACCTAGCTGCCATTTTATATCTTCTTTGGAAAGATGTCTATTCAGGTCCTTTGCCATTTTTTAATTGGAATTTTTGCTTTTCTGCTACTGAGTTACATGAATTCTTTATATATTTTGGATATCAACTCTTTATCAGATATACAGTTATCTCATGTTCTCCCATTCTGTGTTGCCTTTTTAATTTACTGGTTTCTTTGGTGTAAGAATCTCTTTAGTTTGATGTAGTCCCACTGTCTCTTTTAGCTTTTGTTTATGCTTTTGGTGTCTCATCCAAAAAATCATTGCCAAGAGCAACATCAAGAGCTTTTTCCCTGGTTCCTCTAGGAGTTTCATGGTTTTAGGTCTTACATTTTAAGTCTTTCAGGGGTGTCCAACCCGTGGTCCGAGGGCTGCATGTGGTCTAGCAATGGCCATGAATGTGGCCCAACACAAAACTGTAAATTTACTTGAAACCTTCCCACCCCATCAGTTTCCATTAGTGTTCGTGTGTTCAATGTGTGGCCCAAGACAACTCATCTTCCACTGTAGCCCAGAGATGACAAAAGGCTGGACACCCCAATATCAAGTTAATTTTTGTGAGCGGTGTAAGAGTGGGGTCCAGTTTCATTCTTTTGCATGTGGATATCCAATTTCCCCAGCACTATTTTTAAAGAGACTACCCTTTCCCCACTGTGTGTTCTTTGTGCCATTCTCAATAGTTGGCTATAAATTAGTATCGCAAAGAGGTATCTGCCCTCCAGTGTTCATTGCCATGCTATTCATAATAACCAAGATATGGAAACGTTCAATGCCCTTTGACAGATGAAGAAAATGTGATATACATATATATCATCTATAGCAAATGGAATATTATTCATTTAATGAAATATGCAGCCATTAAAAAAAAAAAAAAAAGAAGAAAATCCTGTCATTCTGACAACGTGGGATATGAAGCTACCGGGCCTTATGCTAAAGGGAGTAAGCCAGACAGAGAAAGACAAATACTGTGTGGTATCATTTATATGGGGAATCTTAAAAATAAAAACAAAAAAACCCCACTTCATGGAATGGTGGTTGCCAGAGGTTGGGGAGAGGGGGAAATAGGGAGATGCAGGCCAGAGGGTTTCCAATTTTCCGTTATAAAAAGGATAAGCTGTGGGGATCTAACAATAGGGGTGACTACTGTTAATCATACACTATTATATACTTGAAAGTTGGTAAGAGTAGAATTTAAGTGTTCACACCACACACGCACACGAAGTTTACTACATGAGGTAATGGTTGAGTTATAATAAGCTTGATCTTGGTAATCATTCCACAATATACATACATCATCACACTGTACACTTTAAATATATACATCTGTCAATCATTCCTCAATAAAATTGGAGGAAAAAAAGATGAACAGAAATAAAATTGGAAAAAAATTTAAGTGCCTGAGTAGGATCAAATCTCTACCCAAACAGTTAAAACTTGAGGGCCTCGTAGTCTAACGGGTGTTTATAAGTCTATGAAAATTATGGGAAAAGGGTAAGGTTCTAGAAGATGACAGATGAATAAATGATGTCTAAGAGGAGAAAAAAATGGTTTTAGGTTGTAAAAAGTGTAGAACTGATTATTATAAAGGCTAGTGATGTAGGTAAAAAAATTGTGATCCCAAGGGGACTGTATATCTTTGCCAAGAATTAAACATGCCAAACTAGAATTCCCATGACTAGAAAGTAATCTCCACAGTTCTTAAAACAAGAGTCTGCCACACACAAAGCTTTGATAAACCTCATATCCTTTTGTGATGAGATTATCAGACTAGTATGTTGTAACCAAATCATGGCACATTTGTAAAATCTGTCATGTAGCTTTGTCATTAAGGACTGAGAGATTTAAACTGAAGTGGGAGACACCTTGGTAGATGTTAACTGGTTGGATGACCACACCTAATGGGTTCTGATAAAGGAAGTGACATTTTTTGATATGGTCTGCAGGACTCTGTGTGAGGCTGTGTGCTGCTCAACTTTTAAATCAAAAGATTAGAACAGGACTTACCAGGCATTATTATTAAATCTGCAAGTGACATGAAACAGAAAGATTAGACCTGGCTGGTGTGGCTCAGTGGACTGAGCACTGGCCTGGGAGCCAAAAGTTCACATGTTTGATTCCCAGTCAAGGCACATGCCTGGGTTGCAGGCCAGGTTCTCCAGTTGGGGGTGTGCAAGAGGCAACCACACCTTGATATTTCTCTCCCTCTCTTTCCTTCTAAGAAGTAAATAAATAAAATCTTTTTAAAATATCCATTAAAAAAACAAACCCTGAAAGATTATACAACACAGCACTTAACAGTATATGACAGAAATAGGAATAAAATATTTTTAAGACAGCCAAATTGAGTAAGTAAAAGGTTATCTGAAGAGCTTCAAAGCCTTATGGTCTTGTTTTAAAAATAATCAACAGCAAAAGCACAAGGCTGGTTTAATTGGTTTATTAGTTCATATGATAAAAATCAAAGGGTTTTGGTTTGAAAAATCAAACCAGACACTGATGTTTCCCTCTCTTTCTCCCTCCTTTTCCCTCTCTAAACATAAATAAAAATCTTTTAAAAAAAATTTTTAGAGACAGGGGAAGAGAGAGAGAGAGAAGGAGGGACAGAAACAGCGATGTCTGTGAAAAACATCAATTGGTTGCCTCTCGCACTCCCCCACCCCAACCGGGAACCTGGACCTCAATCTAGGCATGTGCCCTGACTGGGAATCGAACAGGTAACCTTTTGGTTTGCAGGTTTGCCCAACCCACTGGATGATACCAGTCAAGGCCAATCACACAGGGTTTTATTATCTAATTACAAAATTCAAGTCTACATTAAGTTTCTCAATAGCCTTCTGTTTTCATTTTGTTCTACTTGCTTTCCAACAGGAAATGGTAGGTAGACAAAATAGAGCTCAAACACAAACACAGTGATCTACTGTGGAACTGTAAGTTTTTTTCAAATTGCATTATAAAGATGTCCTCTGTTATAAAAATTCTAAGGAAGGGGAACGACAGAAGAAATGCAATAAAAACATACCCTTACACAAAGCTGTAAACAGGTGAAGGCTGTCCACCTGAAGGCTGAGCTCTGGATACTCACCCATGCCAGATTTCCCATCTGGATATGTGTAGACTTGTCCATTGTTTTTAATAATTGGGAGATTAGAAGGTAAAGGAGCAACTTCTTCTTCACTCTCCTCAGAGCTGGAGCTGCTACTTGTGTCCTCACTGCAGCTATCATAGCCGTCAAACATCCCGAACCAGTCTCTTCTTTTCCTCTCGGACTGTGAAGAATGTTCAATCTTAAAAGAAGAAGAAATGAATAATACATGACACAGACCTAATACATACCCCCTAAAAGACCTGAGTTCAGATTTTGGTAAATGAGATTTGAAAAATGAAAATCTAGTCCTATGAAGTGATACTTTTATTTTATAATGGAAAGCTAAATGTTTGTGTCAAAATGGAGTCCTCCACTTCTGAGGCTTAAATTCATTAGCTATGATGTTAGCTAGTAAGAACAACGATAATGATGGTAAGAACATTGACTGAAGCAGATCATCCTGTAATTCAAGTTTTGCCATAAACCAGGCGTGGCACTTCTCTATAAGAGATTAGACCAGATGATTAAAAAACTACTGAAATACACGTAACAGATGATTTCTTAATCTGCCTTTCATCTCTAAAACTGCAAATACCTCACCAACAATTTTCAACTAGTATGCCATGGAATTTTTAAAACATGTAATACCTGTTTCATTGGGGCACTGACTTCTTTTCCCTTCAACTGTTCAACAACAACAACAAAAAATGACAACAGCCACCACAACAATGGCTGTCCAGTGTGAATGCCCTAACTTGAACCAAAAATGTATAGGTCATATGACAGAGTTGCATCCTATTGGTCACGGTGTATAATAAGGTTGTGTCTGACTGGTTAACTCTTGGTACCAGAAATCCTTATACACGAGTGCAGGCACTTGATTTTTAAAAGTAATTTTGGAACAAAAAGGGTAGGTAGTTACTTTTCTTGGGTGGGGGAGAGTAAATCAACAAAAATTATATTTTGTCAGATCAGCAAAAAATATAATGTACTTTTTGGTGTGCTGCAGAATTTTAGTAATTAATTTATGTGTGCCATGAGATGTGTTGAAAGTTGCTGATCTAGACTATAATACTTTAGAACATCCAGGAAATATATAAATGCTTTAAAAAAAAAGTATTTCTAAGAGTTCTGAAAGGATTGAGACTTTTAAGTATCAGGGACAATTTTTAGATAGTAGCCATTTCAAAAATTAGACAAGATAACATTTCTACACATAAAATCCTATTTCATTTTTTAAAATAAACAATGGTTTATAAAAACCCAATTATCTCAAGCAAAATATATTTCCTTTTCAAAGGAAAAGCATGAAGACACTATCTTCTGCAGTGAATGCTACTCATATGTTCCTCCAAAAAATCCTTCACTTGGGCCACAAAAATAGCCCCCAAAATGAATACACCACTATCGAAACCTTTCGTGAAATAAATTCTAAACCTTTAAGTTTAGCAAGAAGAAAATCAAAATACAACCGAAAAAATATTTGAAATAAAAAAATAAAATCAAACCATCATTAAACATGTAGTGAGTTATAAGTCAAGAAAGTATTATCAACTGAAGGATCTTTAGAGTTGGCACCTATTTTTATTCTTTTGCTTTTTTTTACACTTAAAAAAATTTTAATTGTTGTTCAAGTAGTTTTCTGCCTCCTCCTCAATCCCAGCCCACCCACCCCAGCACTCCTCACCTCCCTCCCATTTTCACCCCCCACCCCTTGTTACTGTCCATGTGTCCTTTATAAACTTGTTCCTGCAAACCCTTCCCCTTTTCCCCTGAAATTCCCTTCCCTTCTCCCCTCCTTCACTGTCAGCCTGTTCTCAATTTCAGTGTCTTTGGTTATATTTTGCTTGTTTGTTCGTTTCGTTGATTAGGTTCCTGTTAAAGGTGAGATCATATGGTATTTGTCTTTCACCACGTGGCTTATTTCGCTTAGCATAATGCTTTCCAGTTCCATCCATGCTGTCACAAAGGGTAGGAGCTCCTTCTTTCTTTCTGCTGCATAGAATTCCATTGTGTAAATGTACCATAGTTTTTTGATCCACTCATTTACTGATGGGCACCTAGGTTGCTTCCAGCACTTGGCTATTGTAAATTGTGCTGCTCTGAACACTGGGGTGCATAGGTCTTTTGGATTGGTGTTTCAGGGTTCTTAGGATATAATTGCAGCATTGGAATTGCTGGGTCAAAAGGCAGATCCATTTTTAGTTTTCTGAGGAAATTCCACATTGTTTTCCATAGTAGTTGCACCAGTCTGCAATCCCACCAACAGTGCACTAGGGTTCCCTTTTCTCCACAACCTCTCAAACTATTCTTTTGCTTTAATATTTTTTATATCACCTTATATTTCTTGCACAATTTCTTTTCTGGCTAGCTTAAGTTAACAAGACCAGTAACAAAGCTGAAATCTGTTGTCCAGACCCTGACAATATAAAGCCATCCACTTTTATTGAATACACTGTCATCTTCAAGTATTTAGCATTAAACATCTGCAATGAATGGGAAACTGATTTTCACTCATTTAACTATGAAAGCGACAAAACCAGTTTCTCAATCTGCACAATGGAAATATTTTATATCCAAGCGAACACTGTCTTTTATGAAGTTCCTTGGGAGTCTCTACACATTTTTTTTTTATTCTTCTTCTTCTAGAAGTCTCATTTAGTCCCCATTAAAACAAAAGCAAACAATAAAAAAAATCCCATTTTTTGTGGTCACTTAGGTAATTATTTCATCTCCAACAGTTTTCCCTAGCTTGATTACCCATCTTATTTAGCAGATTTGGTTCTGAGTAACTTTTCAAGTATTTCTATAAATTAAATCTATCTTCAGAGAATCAATATCTACTACCACTAAGATTTCAAAAAGAATAAAGAAGGCAATTCCATAAGAAAAGCCTAACAAGATGGCAGAGAATGGGACAGTCCTTGTTTAGGTAAAGAGTGATGCTAAGAACACAGAATTCTGAAAGGCCTAGAGGTGATACTTATTTTTTCCATTCACTAGCTGTGAACTTGGGCACGTTACGAGATTATTCCTTATTCATGCAACATTCAACAACTATTTATCAAGTATTTGTGTGTCTCATAGTGACAGGCTAAAGACAGCAGACAAGATCCGTGGTTCTCACAAAGGCGACAGCCTACTGGCGGAAGAAATCTAAGCAAGGCCATTTGATGACAGAGTAACTAAGGCAGGGGTAGACAACTGAGATGTAGTGGTGAGAAAAGACCATTAGGACAAAAAGGGCAGTCATTTAAGTATCTGCTGCTGCAATGTTCTAGGCAAAGGAAAGAACAAGACAAAAGGCTTTTTCAGAGTGGAACATATTTGGCCCAGGGAACGTCTAGTGTGGTTGGGGCGCAGTGTGAAGAGGTGTGGGAGATGAGGCGGGAGGAGGATAGAGCGGCCACATGAAAGGAGCCCTTGAAAGCCACTAAGAAATATTTATCACGGTGACTGAAATGCACACTTAATAAACACTGGCTAGAATTCTAATTTCTAATAAATTCGTACAGTCTACCAGCATGCAGAGATGATTTCTAGTATCTGTTGTTTTCATACAGGCTTGTCTGCTTTACAGAGAGCTTGGCTGGCAGCTAATACATATTTATTGACCATTAAATGCCAGCACATCTATTTTGACTCTACTTCTCAGAGAATATAAGCCTGAAATTTCAGGGAGTCAATGATTACGATTTTGTCTCAATAATTACAGATTATAAACATTTTAAAAAGTACTGTGGTTAAATGCATTTTGGAAATTTTCCTTAGCTCAAGCCTTCTTTAAGCCTTTAGTATGCCTATGAACATTATGATAAAGAGAGATACATAGTGTGCAGTCCTTCCCAAAGAATCTTCAAGGACTAACGTTCTAGAGAAGTGCTCTCTGACCTTTTCAAGGTCCCAGTACACACACAGAAAATGATTATCTACGCAACATAAGGAGAACATGCCCCTGCATGCACCCAGGCTGAGGTCTCTGATTATCCCAAATACTGCAGGAATGAATATCCTGACATACACAAAATCCAGGACACACTAGTTGAGAAGCTGTATTCCAGCTGGGGAATGTTGCTCACTCACTATTTTTTCTTAGGATAGAATACTAGCTAATTATATAAACTGTAATCAATTTATCCCACATAAAACTTACCATTTACTTGCTGTCGGGGAGCTTAACAGGAAACTCCAGCATCAAATCAAAACCCCCAAGGGGGCTGGAACTTCAATGAAGGTGAGTAGGGAAAAAAATCTGCATGCAAAGGGGACCTAAAGGGAGTCTTTTCGGCCTATGCTCTGGGGAGAGTGGATTCTCTGAGATTATGTAATAATTATAGCCTGCCCTCCTGATTATGTCTGAGGTCATAATTTACCATCCGCTACAGTCACGAAATCAAACTAGTTCCAGGATACTAGTACCCCCTGACACCCAGCAGAAGCAATCCTAAATCACCTCAGAAAATAATCACCTGTAACTCAGGCCTTTTACCACTCCCACAGATTTAGTGCACATTCAATATCAACCACATGATATGCAATCTACCACAAGCACGTGTCAGCAAAAAGAGATCAGGAATCGTGAAGTTAGGCACTGAAACTGCCAGAGACAGAATATAAAATAACCATAGAAAAACTTATTAAGAAGTAATAAAAACATTACTGAAAAATTAGCAAAGGAATAAAAAGCAATCCGGCATATTTAAAAAGAACCAAATGTAACTTCTGTAAATAAAAAATATAACCATTATATTTTAAAATACCAAAACACGTCAATAGATGGGATAAACAGGAGATTTCAGCGATTAGACATAGCTGTAAAAAAATAGGGAAATAGAAGGTGAACATTAAGAAAATACCCAAAACACTGCCAAGAAAAGCAGGACAAGGAACACAAGAGGTTGAAAGAGCATAGAATATAATGACCTAATAAGTACCTGATAAGGCCCTCGTTGTTGTGGCTCAGTGGACTGAGTACCGGCCTGAGAACCAAAGGGTCGCTGGGTCAATTCCCAGTCAGGGCACATGCCTGGGTTGCAGGCCAGATCCTGAGTAGGGGGTGCATGTGACTCAACCACACATTGATGTTTCTCTCCCTCCCTTTCCCTCTGTCTAAAAATAAATAAAATCTTTTAAAAAATGTCTAATAAGTACTCTCAAAGGAGGGACTTCTGGTCAAGATGGAGGTGGACTTGCGGAAACAGGCAGAGAGAAGGGTGCAGTATGGTGCAGAGGCAGGAGAACACACGATCCCACATTCACTTATGGTGGATAAAAATCAGGAGGGATACCTTGGGAATGAGTGATACCAGACCCAGGCCAGACTGCACAGCCCAGGGTTCTGGCGCAGGGCAGATAAATCCCCATAACTACTGACTGTAAAAACCAGTGGGGTTTGGGGTGGTGGAAAAAACTCTGGATTTTCAAGAGACTCAGTTTAAAGGCCCCGCACAGACTTAGAGCGTATGCAAACTCACCCTCTCTGGGATTCACCACAAAGGCAACAGCTGGAACGGCTCCAGTTGCATGCGGGAAGTGGGTAAAGTGACTGGAAACAGGCGACTGCCAGGAAACCTCCAGAAGCCAGGCAGCAGCACTGTCCCCTCTCTGAGCCCTCCCCCAATACAGACACAGTGCTGTGAAGCTGACTGCCCTGCCCAGGTGATTACCTAAGGCTCCACCCCACACGGTTTATAGGTGCCTTTTCTGTAACAGGCCATGCTACTAAAGCAGGGAGTCAAAGCAGCTCTAGTACGCAGAAACAAACACAGGGAGGCTGCCAAATTGAAAAGACAAAGAAACATGGCCCAAATGAAAACGGGATAAAACCCCAGAAAAAGAACTAACTGAAACAGAGATAACCAACCTATCAGATGCAGAGTTCAAAACACTGGTGATCAGGATGTTCAAAAAACTTGTTGAGCACAACAAAATTAAAAAGGCCCAGGAAGAAATGAAGGTTACACTAAGTGAAATAAAGGACAATCTACAGGGAACCATCACTCATGGGCATGAAGCTGGGATTCAAATAAACAATTTGGAACATAAGAAAGAAATAAGCATTCGACCAGAACAGCAGGAAGACAAAAGGACTAGGAAAAAAATGAGGATAGTATAAGGACCCTCCGGGACATCTCCAAATGTACCAACAACTGATTCATAAGGATGCCAGAAGGAGAAGAGAAAGAGCAAGAAATTGATAACTTACTTAAAAACATAGTGAAAAAACAAAACAAAACAAAACAAAACAAAAACTCCCTAATCTGGTGAAGG
Organism: Phyllostomus discolor; assembly: GCF_004126475.2. Taxonomy (NCBI): domain Eukaryota; kingdom Metazoa; phylum Chordata; class Mammalia; order Chiroptera; family Phyllostomidae; genus Phyllostomus; species Phyllostomus discolor. The sequence goes on along the minus strand of NC_040910.2, from coordinate 100,705,622 downwards.
AAGCAGATATACAAATGCAGGAAGCAGAGTTCCAAATAATTTGGACCCAAAGAGGACCACACCAAGACACATAATTAAAATTCCAAAGGTTAAAGATAAAGAGAGAATCTTAAACACAGCAAGAGAAAAGCAGATCATTATCTAGAAAGAAGTTCCCATAAGATTGGCAGCTGATTTCTCGAAAGAAACTTTGCAAGTAAGAAGGGACTAGCAAGAAGTATTCAAAGTGATGAAAAGCAAGGACCTACATCCAAGATTACTCTATCCAGCAAAGCTATCATTTAGAATGGAAGGTCAGATAAAGGGCTTCCCAGACAAGTTAAAGCTAAAGGAGTTCGTCATCACCAAGCCATTATTACATGAAATGTTAAAGGGACCTATTTAAGAAAATGAAGATCAAAACTATGAAAATAAAAATGGCAACAAATTCACAACTATCAACAACTGAATATAAAAAAACAAACTAAGCAAACAGGCAGAACAGGAACAAAATCATAGATATGGAGATGATTTGGAGGGTTATCAGCTGGGAGGGGGAAGGGGGAGAGTGTGGGGAAAGGTGCAGAGATTAAGAAGCATAATTGGTAGGCACAAAATAGGGGGATGTTAACAAAAGGAAATGGAGAAGCCAAAGAACTTTTATGCATAACCCATGGACATGAGCTAAGGGGGCAAGGATTGCTGGAGGGAAGGTGGTATCAAGAGGAGGGGGTCAAAAGGGGAAAAACTGGGACAACTGTAATAGCATAATCAATAAAATATATTTTTAAAAGAATTCTCAAAGGAGAGCATAAGGAGAATAGAGAAAGGGAAGGTGAATGAGAAACTGGCTGAAAATTTTGCAGAAATAGTGAAAGTAGAATTCACAGATAAAACTACAATATATATGAAGCACAATGAAAAGATATCCACATCTAAAGAGATCATACTAAAATTGCAGAAACCAGAGATTTAAAAAGTAACCTATCACCACAGTGAATCTCACTAGTCAACATGCCCAACTCAGGCTCATGCAGTCCATACAGCTCCTTAGTAACTAACCTTAAATAAGAACAAACAGGCAAGGACCACCAATCATTTGAGAAAGGCCTCTAACAATGTTGAGAGACCAAAATAAATCTTCAGGAAAAAAAGAAATCTAAAGGATTCTGTTTTGCTGGGAGCGAAACTTCAAAAAATGAAATTAATTCATCAGAAATGTGAGAATAGGTGATACCATCAGTGATCAGTGAACAAAACAGATCTTGCAACTTAAAAATAGAGGCAAAATAATATATTCAATAAATTGATAGTAAAATCAAGAAAAAATTGTTCAAAAAGTGAGTATGTGTGTATACATGACGAAAAGCTACATAATAGAAAAGATAGAATTAAATTCAGAAGATCCAAAATCCAAAGAATAAAGATACTGAAGAAAGACAAAGCAAATGGTGGCAAAGTTATTTAAAGGAACAACAACAAAAATATCCAAGATCAAGACAGAGTTTCTGTATTGAGACTATGCAAACCCGGTTTAATGACTTAAAATCTACACCACGGTACATCATAATAATCACAGAACTCTGATACTAAAGATACTAAAAAGTTTCAAGAAGAACACTATGCCACATCAAAAGAGAAAGGACCTGGGAAATCACTGGGCTTCTCAATGGTGAGACTAATAAAAGTAGTGTCTTTAAACTTCTAAAGGAAAAAAAAAATCTTAACAGAAAATTTATATTCAAAGCTCCAAGTGAAAATCAATGAAATAAAAAAAAAGAAATGAAAGCAAACACTGGTTCTTTAAGAAGACAAGATTGATAAATCTCAAATCAGAGATTAAAAGAGACACAAATTTTCCATTATCATGAATGAGTGGTGACATCCCTAGGTCCTACAGGTATTAAAAAGTTAAGAATATTAGTAACCACCTTATGCTAATAAATCTGACAACTGAGATGAAATGGCAAATTTCGTGAAAGACACAAAACCAAACCTCACACATAAAAGAACAGATTACTTGAATAGGAAAATAACCGTAATAATCTGAATAGGCAAAGAAACCATATTTGTAGTTAAAACCTTACACAAATTATTTGGAATACTTCCACACAGCTTTCCTCTTCTTTCCTAAAACAAAATTTCATTATGTATTCGAGGCTTTCACATGATTAGATTCAGGCCGTACATCCCCAGTTGAAATACTATACAACTGGTGCTCTTCCTCAGGTAGCAATACTAGATTACATGATGTTTATCTGCATCATATTGGTGATGTTAAGTTTAAAGACTTGGTCTAGGTGTGGTCTGGCTCTCCTTTCTATTTCCCCTCTTTTTAATAACGAATCTATGGGGAGACATTTAAAGACTACGCAAATATTTGGATCAAAAATTCTACCCCAGTGTTTTGCATATGTAGATTCTTGCCCAAATCTTTATGATTTTCCAACACCAGAATTCCTCCCATATTCATCAACTGGCACCCTTGTGTAAGAAATATACTTCTTTTTCATATGTGGATACCAATTCACTGATTCCAGTGGTTCAGTGGCTTATAATTCATCATTGCCCTGAATTACTTGAGGGCTCAAACTGTCCCAAATTTGGCCAGCGGGAGCCCCATCAAGCTGACTCCTGTGTCAGTCTGACATGTTCCTGTCATTTAAAAAAAAAAAAAACAACAACAATTTCTTACTTTCTGATATAACACGATAGTCCAGGCTTATCTTACACTCATGTTCCTATTCCAGCCCTGGAATCAACCATTTCTCCCAAGACACTTGGATTTTTTTTAGTGGGGAATGGTATTAGAAATGAAGATTTAGCCCTGGCTAGATAGCTCAATTGGCTAAAACATCCTCGATATGCCAAGGTTGTGGGGTTTGATTCCTGGTCGGGGCACATACAAGAATCAACCAATGAATGCATAAATAAAAGGAAAAACAAACTGATGTTTCTCCCCTCCCCCTTCTCCCCTCAAAAGGACCTAGCTGCTGTGTGTGTCCAATTTATTCACAGAGAAATGTGCAAAATAGCTGCATATGACTTTTTTCAATTTCCTCTGCATTGTTATTTTCCCCTTGCCATTTCTTATTTTGTATATTTTTTTCTCTTTTCTCCCTTGATTAAAGTAGCCAGTGATATAGTTTGTGAAATGTTCCCCACTGCATCGTTTTGATAGTTTTCCTGTTCTTTAACTCATTAATCTTACTCCCTTTGTGTTTTCCCTTCTTAGTAGGAACTTACTTTCATTTTTATTATGTTAAAGTAACCAGATTTGGTTCAAGATGAAGTTGCTCATGATAAACCACACATCAGCAAACCCAAACTTTGTAATCAAGTTTCTACATTCCAGTCTCTCAGAAAGGGCAGACCAAGGTCAACCTATCAGCACTTACCTGCTCAGCACAAGTTACCTGACCCAGCTCTAAGATTTATTTCCCTTTGCTCTATTAAGGGACGTAATAACCTGCTTTAACCAATCAGCAAATGCCCAATTTAACTTCCTTGTTCCTGGCTCACTTTGGTCTATAAAAATCTATCTTTGGAGCTCTTTTCTTGAGAGACTGGAAGCTAAGCAATTTATTAATTGCTGAGTAAAGCCAGTAAGATCTTTAAAAATTACTCAGTTAAATTTTGTTTAAAATTAAACAGGTGTTTGACTATAAATTTCCCACTGCTCACTGCTTTTTATGTATTCCACAGGTATGGAAACAGTATTTCATTACCATTTTTGAGAAACCCTGGAATTTGCTAGTATTCTCCTTTAACTCCAAAGTTAAGCTTTTCTTTTTTAAAATTAAGGCATCACTTTAAATACATTGTCAAGACGCAGAGCTTTTCTGTCACTTGATAAAAGCTACCTCATGACCTTTCCCAGTCTATATATCCCTCTCCTCTCCCTAGAAGCATTCTAGCACCATGGGTTAAATTTTGTACATGTTTTGTTAATATTTAAGGTTTTACACATATGGGGTAAAATTGTATTGACATTTTTATAGGTGATTTTACTCAGCATAGTTTTTAAGATTTATCCATGTTACTGCATGTGTAAACAGTTTATTAGTTTTAATTGTAATATTGTACTTTATCAATATATTTATCCACTCTCCATTTGGATTTGACTACAATAGAGTTGCTAACATTTTGGTATATACGTGCTCATTTAATGTTGTTGATAGGTTTTTGGAAACTGGGGCTTTAAGTGAAACTATGTATAACAAAACCAACGTTACCACAGGCTAATTGATATAAACAAGATTTAAATTCCTGTGGCTTATTTCTGTTCACAAAAACACCACCAAACTTCTGAAGTCCCAAAACAATTCTAATATTAAACAGTGAAATAAATGTGAGCTACACATATATTGAGAATAATTAATTTCCAACCCACTATTCTAGTTCCGGGTGGAGGGTGTCTGCAGTGTCCTGGCAGCTGCAGCACACAGGGCGGGAACCAAGTCCAGACAGGACACCCTTTCACTGCAGGGCACACCCACATTCACTCTGGCTATTTAGACACGCCAATCCACCTGGCGTGATGTGCAAACTCAGCAGGGAATCCGTGTTTTTCCTCATTAATGTTACAATGTTGAACAAAACGATGTCATTCTAGGACCTGCTGTACAAGGGTTTCTAAATTATAAAAGGGTTTCTAAATTTCAAGGTCTAAGTGCCCTTTTGCTTTTGTTTTCTGTATGGGACCTACTGATGTTTTCCTAATACGTGAACAATTTTTGAGAATACTGTTTGAAAGCATTTTCTGTTATTATAGGGTAGTGATGGATATACTTGAACATCTGCCTTCTTAAATTTAGATCTTGTACCCCAATTTTTTGTCCATTACACCTATGTTGTGCTGTTCAAGTCTTCTATTTTTAGTGTTTCCTTTTACTACTTACATCTTTTAGTTCCTGCTTTATACAAGATTGTTGCTGATTCATTTGGTGTATATTTATAACTATTACCTTCGTTGTGAAGTGTGGTTTTTAGCATTACAAACTGTCCTCCTTTGTCTTGTACAATGCTTTTGGGTTTTACTTGTACTTTCGGTTATCACCATTACCACTGCTGCTTCCTTACTAGTTTACTTGCCTGTTATAAATTTGTCCATCTCTCTTTGTTTTAAGGGCCTTTATACATAATCAAGTTGAGTTTTGATTTTTGAGCCCTTTTGAAAAATTTTTTAATTGGTGAGACAATCCTCATTAACATGACCACTATGTTCGATTTCAATTCTGTCCTATTATTTAGTTGTAATTTGGTTGCAGACCAACACAGTAACACAAATACTGCAAAGAAGGGAGTCACATAAATTTTTTGGTTTCCCAGTATATGTAGGTTTCATTTTAACTATACTGTAGTCTATTAAGGGTATAATAGCATTACATCTAAAACACAATGTACATACCTTAATTAAAGATACTTTATTGCTAAACAAAGTTAACCATCATCTGAACCGTCAGTGAGTGGTAATCTTTTAGCTGGCGGAAGGTCTTGTCTCCACGTTGATGGCTGTTGAGAGATCAGGGGTGGTTGCTGAAGGCAGTGGTGGCCGTGGCAATTTCTTCATTTTTTAAAAATTACATTTTATTGATTATGCTATTACAGTTGTCTTGATTTCGTCCCCCTTGCTCCCCTCCGCCCAGCACCTCCCAATTCAGGTAACCTCCCCACCCTTGTTCATGTTCAAGGTCCTGAGTGTAAGTTCTTTCGCCCCTCCCTTTCCTCTGCTGTACTTTACATCCCCAAGGCTATTCAGTAACTACCTATTCGTACTTCTCAGTCCCCTGGCCTCTTCCCCCATTCCCCCACAGCAACCCCCCTCCCCATCTCTTTATCTTTATCCTTTGGCATTGTACTATGATGTGTCTTGGTGTGGGCCTCTTTGCGTCCATTTTGTTTGGAATTCTGTGCTTCCTGGACTTGCATGTATATTTCCTTCACCAAATTAGGGAAGTTTTTTTCATCACTTTAGCAAATAGATTTCCAATTTCTTGCTCTTCTTCCGGCATCCCTATGAAGTAAATTGCTAAATTGAAGTTGGATTGTTTAAAGTTGTCCCACATCCTGCTTACACAATCCTTGTTTGTTTGGATTCTCTTTTCTTGTTCTGATTGGTTGTTTTTTGCATTCTTATGTTCCAAATCATTGATTTCATTCTTGGCTTCATCCATTCTTTGTTTCTCTGTAAAATGTTCTTTATTTCAATTAGTGTATCCTTCATTTCTGGCTGGATATTTTTTATGCTGCTGAGCTCCTAAGTTCCTTGAACATCCTTATAAAATGTTTTGAACTCTGCATCTGATAGATTGCTTATCTCCCTTTCAATTAGCTCTTTCTGTGGACTTTTGATCTGTTCTTTCATTTGGGCCATGTTTTTTTGTCTCTCTTCATTTTGGCAGCCTCCCTGGGTTCATTTCTATGTATTAGGTAGAGCTGCTTTGACTCCATGTCTTGGTAGTATGGCCTAATGTAGTGGGTGTCCTGTAAGGTCCAGCGGCACAGTCCCCTATCATTCAAGCTGGGAAGTCGAGGTGTGCCTTTTGTATGGACTGAGTTCACCCTCCCCTTGTAGCTGAGCTTTGGTTGCTCTTGGCAGGTCAATGGGAGGGACTTAGCCAGGTCATTCAGCTGTAAGGACTGGCTGTGACCACTGACTGCCAACCTCTGCCCTCCGTGGAGGATCAGTTGTGCAGTAGCAGGGTGGTGGTGCTTCGATGTGGTCTGTAGTTGTCCAATGGGTGCACTGGCCCTGGGGTTTCCCCAGGTAGGGCAGGCCAAGATCAGCCCCCACCTATGTTTTGTGGGGCCACCCTGCCTGAGTTACAAAGCAATCTGAGATGGCTGGTACTTGTGCTGGGCTTGGAGATGTCTAGGTGAAGCCAAGCTGTGAATCTAGGCCGGCTGCTGCTCACTGAGGCCACCTGTTGCTTGTTTGTTCATACGGAAGAGCAGCTTGGGTGGGCCTGTAAATTGGGTGGGGCAGGGCTTCTGGGGAACTCCAAGGCAGGTCAAACTGTTGGCCAGATTGATGGAATCTTAAATACTGCACCAGTCTGCTGGCTCTGTGGGATAAGGACCAGAAAACATACAATGGCTCTGCTTGCCTTGATAACAAACACCTCAGCCTCCCTCTGAACACCACTGGTACCCCTCAAGCCTCCTGCCTGGCTCCGGATCCCAGAGGGAGTGAGTCTGAATAGGTCAGTCTGTGTGTGGGTTCTTTAAGAGGAACTGCTTGGGGCTCTAGCAGTTTCTTCCATCAACTCAATCCCTGCTGGTGTTTGCAGCTAGAAGTTGTAGGGACTTATATTCCTGGCAATGGAGCCCTGAGATGCAGGGCCTGATTTGGGGCTGGGACCCCTCACTCCTGAGATATCCCCCCTGAAGTTTTATCCACCATACATGGATGTGGGACCAGTCCATTCTGCATCGGTGCCCCTCCTACCAGTCTGGATGGATGTGGTTTCTTCAATTCCATAGTTGTCAGGCTTCCATTCAACTCGATTTCTGACAGTTCTGAGTGATAGTTGTTCTACAATTTAATTGTAATTCTATGGTGGTGCAAAGAGGAGAGTCGTATCTGCCTATGCTGCCATCTTGATTGGAATCTTTGTGGCAATTTCTTAAAATAAGACAACGATGAAGTTGCCACATCCATTGACTCTTACCTTCATGGACATTCTCTGCAGTGTGCGATGCTGTCTGATAGCATTTACCCACAGAATGTCTTTGAAAATTGGAGTCAGTCTTCTCAAACCTTACTGCTTTTCATTACGTTCGTACAATATTCCAAATCCTTTAGTCATTTCAACATTAAAGTTGTTATTCTATTACAACTGCCCCACTCCCCGCCCGGCCCAGCAGGTGCTCCCAGTCAATCCCCACACTGCTGTCGTGTCCATGGGTCATTCATGTTTTAACTAGTCCTTTCCCCTTCTTTCCACCATTACCCCGACCCCTCCCCTCTGACCTCTGTCAGTCTGTTCCATGTTTCCATGTCTCTGCTTGTATTTTGCTTGCTAGTTTATTTTGTTCATTAGACCCCTCTTGTAAGTAAGACCATATGGTATGTTTTTTCAGCAACTGACTTATTTCACTTAGCACAATAGTCTCCACTTTCATCCATGCTGTCACAAAAGGTAGGCATTTCCTTTGTGCTGCATAGTATTCCATTGTGTAAATGTACCCCAGTTTTTTGATCCACTCATTTACTGATGGCACTTAGCCTATTTCCAGCACTTGGCTATTGTAAATAGTGCTGTTATGAACATTGGGGTGGGTAAATTCTTTTGAATCAGTGTTTCAGGATTCTTATGGTATATTTCTCAGCAGTGGAATCAATGGGTCAAAAGGCAGTTCCATTTTTAATATTTTTTCAGGAGATTCCATACTGTTTTCCACAGTGGCCGCACCAGTCTGCAATCCCACCAGCAGTATACGAGGGCTCCCTTTTCTCCACATCCTCACCGGCACTTGTTTATTGATTTATTAATGATGGCCATTCTGACAGGTGTGAGGTGGTATCTCACTGTGGTTTTAACTTGCATCTCTCTGACAGCTAGTGATTGTTGGGCATTTTTTTGTATGTCTATGGGCCCTCTGTATGTCTTCCTTGGAGAAGTGTCTATTCAAGTCCCAACCTATGGCAACTATAGCCTTATAAAATGTATTTTTAAATAGTAAGACTTGAAAATTATTCCTTGATCTATGGGCTACAGAATGGATGGTGTATTAGGCATGGAAACATTAACCTTGTTTTGTACATTTCCAACAGAGCTCTTGGGTAACCAGGTGCACTGTCAACGAGCAGTAACGTTTTGGAAGGAATCTTTTTTTTTCCTGAGCAGTAAGTCTCAACAGGTTTAAAATACTCAGTAAGCCATGTTGTTAACAGATGTGGTGTCATCCACGCTTTGTTGTTCCATTTATAGAGCACAGATTGAATAGATTTAGCATAATTCTAAGGGGCCTATGACTTAGAAAATGGTAAATGAGAACTGGCTTCAACCTAAAGTCTCCAGCTGCATTAGTCTCCAACGAGAGAGTCAGCCTGTCCTAACTAAAGAATTGAAGTTAGGCATTGACTTCAATTAGGTTTGCTGTCTTGTATGGGCATGGTTCCTGGTACCCCAAAACAATGGTAATTGTTTTGATAATAATAATGTCGAAGATAACTGATCAAAGATTATCACAACAAATAATGAAAAAATTTGAAATACTGAGAGAATTACCAAAATGTGACAGGCACACAAAATGAGCAAATGCTGTTGGAAAAATGGTGCCAATCAGCCTGTTCAGTGCAGGGTTGCTACAAACCTTCAACTCGTAAAAACAATGCAGTTATTTGCGAAGCACAACAAAGCAAAGTGCAATAAAACAAGGTATGCCTGTACCTTTTAGAGTACACTGGGTATATTTTTGTTACCTAACTTGTTCTGTCTTTCAGTTTCAGATGGTATCTCCTGCATCATTCCTAATAGCTAACCTATACTCATTAATCTTATTCTAGTTTTTCCTCTTTCTTCTCTTTCCCCTCAGCTCATTTTTTAGTTGCGTTCTTTGTCAAAAACGTGTAACATATAGGTACTATTCTACTTATGTCCTTACTCTTGATTTCAACCTTAGCTCAAAAAGATAAATGAAGTTTTTTTTTTGTTTTTGCTGTATCTACTATGAGAATGAAGACCATTCTCAGCAGACTGTTGACATTCCAGAAAATGTCAACAGTACTCTGAAGGGATGCAGAGTTATTGCGAAGGGCCCCAGAGGCAGCCTGTGGAGGGACTTCAATCACATTGATGTAGAACTCAGTCTCCTTGGGGGAAAAAAAAGGAGAGGCTCTGGGTTGACGAATGGTGGGAAATAGAAAGGAACCGGCTCCCTTCCACACTCTCTGCGGCCATGTACCCAACACGATCAAGGGTGCCACAGTAGTCTTCAGTTGCAAGCTGAAGTCTATGTACGCTCACTTCCCCATCAACACAGATACTCAGAATGGTTCTCTTGTTGAAATTCAAAATTTCTTGGGCAAAAAAAATACATCTGCAGAGTTCCCATGAGGTCTGGTGTTGTTTGGTTAGTACCTCAAGCCCAGAAAGATGAGGTAATCCTTGAAGGAAATGACACTGAACTTATATAAAATTTAGCTGCTTTGATTCAAAAAGTCAAAACAATTAAAAACAAGGATATCAGAAAATTTGGGGAAGGTATCCATTTCTGAAAAAGGACTAGTCCAGCAGGCCGATGAGTAAGATCCAAGTCATCCAGCTACCGAAACGGCGTGGTGCCATATGATTCCTCACACTTTTTTGAAAAATAAATAAATAAATGAAATATTCTCATTTCGTTTGAGATGAAATGAGGAAATATCGCAGTCTTCTTGCAGAAAATTTCCTAAACATCTATACCTGTTCAAGCTTAGCCCTTGTTATTTCCTCAGGAAGGGCTAGTGAGTACAATATTCTGAGTTCGGGGCACACTGAAGATTGTTTTCCAGTCTTGACAGCTGACTGAACATGAAATCATTGGTTAGCATCTTTCCTCATGCTGCTCTGCTGTTGCCTTGCTTTGTATGTTGTTTTTGAAAAACCTGGCAGCAGTCTAAATGCCCTTGTAAACCACCTCATCTTTTTTGCCTGGAATCCCTGGGAATTTGTATCTTTAAATATTTATCAGAAAATATCCTAGATTCTGGTATGAACTTTCAATGTACAGATTTAGATCTTTTATTGCCAGTTTTCTTGGATGATAGTTTTAAATATTGTAATTTCCCCCCCCTTGAGGTACAGTAATTACACACATTAGACTTTTTGGGACCACCTTCCATTTAAACTGCCATGTTAAAAAAATAAATTTTGCCCTTGCTGGTGTGGCTCAGTAGGTTGAGCGCCGACCTGTGAACCAAAGGGTTGCTGGTTGATTCCCAGGGCACATGACTGAGTTGCGGGCTGGGTCCCTGGTTGGGGGTGCACAAGAGGCAGCCATATAGATTTTTCTCTCCTTCTTTTTCCTTCCCATTCTCTAAAAATAAATAAAATCTTAAAAAAAGAAGAATTAAAAAAATCTCATTTTCTGGATTTTTCCTGCTTTCCTTTAATGTTTATTGTATTCATACCTGAATCTATTATTCAGTGGGAACCTTATAATTTACTCTTCATTCCTGGTATCACTTTGTCTTATCTTTCTTTTTTTCTCTAACTTTATTTCTTCCTGTTTTTTTTTGTTCCTTTCCATACTATTTTTACATTTCTGATTCAAGGTTCTTTTTCCCCCCTCCATCAGTTGAAATGCTTTGATTCACACTGTTTTTTTCCTCTCTTAACTGTTCTCTATGGACATGGTCCATTCTTTTCTCTTTCAACTCATTTCATGGTTAGAGTTCCTAGTTCACCAATACATATTAGAGTTTGCTTCCTCCTCCTTTTCCTGAAGCACTGTTAATTTTTTCCCTCTTCTTTCTCTTCACTGCCATTTCTGCAAGCCTCCATGTTTTCACCCCTTCCCTATGAAATGCTGCTTGTAATTTAAGGCTACCAATTCTGGTAGTTTACTTTTAAGCTCTTCTCTGTGGTTAGAGAAAAGAGCTGAGAACTATCAACTTTCAAATCTGTATTCAGTATTTTGGAACTTAGTGTTGGAATTCTCTCTTCTGGAAGTGGTCTTTTGTTCTTCATCTAAGTCTTCCATGCCCCTACACTCTTCCAATGAACCTGTTAAGCCTTCCTTCGCCCGTCCTTCATACCCACAGGAATGAGCAAAAGGAGCTCTTAGAATATGATTTATTTCTCTTAGAGGTTATTTGAAGGTTATGATAATCTGTTTCTGAATAATGCTGAAGGCATGGGTAGTGTGTGATTTATATGTGCCTTTTGTTGGTTTTATAGATTTATAGAAAGGTGGGTGGGAAAACTGAATCAGGCCAGACCTGGAAGTCTACACACGCGTATTTAAACAGTATATTAGAATATGTTATCTTAGAAACATTGCTTTTGTTAATTTCTGAAACACTTCACCTGTCATTAGATTCACTTTTTGTATCATCTATACAGTTTTCCAGAGTAAGTCATCTTCATTTACATTTAATCTGGTTCAGAAACATGGTTTGCTCTATACGAGTTTATTTGTAAATTCTATAATAACCTCTGTTAGGCAGAGTCTAAGCACTTAATGTGTAATAAATATTATTACTCCCACTTTACAGATGAGGAAGCGGAGGCTCCAAGAGGCTAAGCAACTTGCCCAAGGTCATATGGCTAAAATGAACACTAGCAATATGAGTCAAAGGAATAATCTTAAATATGGGTTAAATTTTAACTGCTTTTTTCTTTTTCTCTTAAGTATGGTTCTGTTAGCTAACTTCTGAAAGCTTTGAAAACAAGTATCAGATACAATTGTTTCAGGTAATATGCCTGTCTGTACACTTTGCTCTTCAAAATAAAGCTGAAAAATCATGTTAGTGATTGATCTTGACTATAAGGTGATGAAATGACTGAGGTGGGGGGGGAACCTCCCCTAATACTTGGGCACATATGGATACTCTTCATCCATCGCAGAGAAAGTCAAAAGAGAGACTCTAAAATTCATACACCGAGTAATATAAAGCTAACATTTAGAGTACTGGAGACAGACACTAGACAAAAAAGCTAAAAGAACTGAAAGTGTAATAGCTGTCTCATGAGAATGCAAGTCGAAGAAGGACTGCCGCAAGGGATACTTCTGTTGGCGTACTTTTATCCTTGTTTAACACTGGACTAACAAATGCATGCCTTTTACAAAGTAAAAGTTAATTTTTATGAGGCATACACTACTTTTTAAAAATTCATCGAACTCATAAAAATGGAGAGATTGACGCTATCTGGCATTGGCAAACTGGTGTAGGAAGCCAAATTCATGGCATCTTTTTCGAACACAATTTGACATTACTTATGAAACCTTAAAAAAACATGTCTTTTGACCATGCAATTCCACTTTTAGGAATCTGTCCTTCAGACATACTCATAAAACACAAGAATCTATGTGGCACCCTGACTGGTGTGGCTCAGTCGACTGGGTGCCAGCCAATCTGCAAACCCAAAGGTCGTTGATTTGATTCCCGGTCAGGGCACATGCCTGGGTTGCAGGCTGGGTCCCCAGTGGGGCGTGTAAGAGGCAACCAACTGATGTAACTCTCCCCTTCTTCCTCCCCTACTCTCTAAAAATAAATAAATAAAATCTTAAAAAAAAAAAAAAGAATCTACATAGAAGAATTTCTTGCAGCAGTAATGTAAAAGCGAAAAACTGGAGGCAATCTAACCATAAGCAGGAGAATGATTAGTAACAGGTAAAATAGTGAGTGAAAATATAAACTGTGCCCTGGCTGGTGTGGCTCAGTGGACTGAGCGGCAGTGTGAGAACCAAAGGGTTACCAGTTTGATTCCCAGTCAGGGCACATGCCTGGGTTGAGGGAGTAGGTCCCCGGTGGGGGGTGCGCAGGAGGCAACCACACATTGATGTTTCTCTTCTTCTTTCTCATTCTCTTCTCCTCTTTAAAAATAAAGTCTTTGAAAAAATGTAAATTGTGAAGTATGTATAGTGTGACTCATTTTTTATTAAAAAAATATATATGCTGGTTTATGCACAGATTAATATACCTATGTTTGTTTACATATGCAGTTAGAAAGATCCTAGAAGAAACAGCTAAAACTCTGAACAGGGTGAGGATGGGATAGTAGAATCATTTAAACCTTTTTTCATTTTTCATTTTTAAAAAATAACAAATACGTAAACCTTCTGTAATAAGAAGTAGAACAACAAAAAAGAGGTTTTTATAGTGGCAAAATGTAAGGAGTCACAAATCAGGAGAATTTCATTTTTATCTCTGTGACACCCTGATGAACCTTCCTCCCTATAAAATCTAGAAAATAATTAGAATGTACAGCTATTAACTTCTAGTATAATCAACCAAAAGATCCAATAAAAGTATAAACTTTGCCTTGGCTAGTATGGTTCAGTTGGTTGGTGAAGTCCCATAAACTGAAAGGTGGAGGTTTTGATTCCTGGTCAGGGCACATGGGTAGGTTCCAGGTTCGATCCCCAGTCCAGGTGTGTATGAGAGACAACCAATTCATGTCTTCTCCCTCTCCCCCTTTCCCTTCCCCTCTCTCTAAATCAGTAAGCATGTCCTTAACAGACACTTCTCTAAGGAGGACATACAGATGGCCCACAGACATATGCAAACATGCTCAACATCACTAGCCATCAGAGAGATGCAAGTTAAAACCACAATGAGGTACCACTTCACACCTATCAGAACGGCCATCATTAACAAATCAACAAACAACAAATGCTGGGGAGGATGTGGAGAAAAGGGAACCCTAGTGCACTACTGGTGGGAATGCAGACTGGCACAGCCACTGTGGAAAACAGTGTGGAATCTCCTCAAAAAATTAAAAATGGATCTGCCTTTTGACTCAACGATTCCATTGCTGGGAATATACCCTAAGAATCCTGAAACACTGATTCAAAAGAACTTATGCACCCCAATGTTCATAGTAGTATTATTTACAATAGCCCAGATTGGAAACAGCCTAATTCCCCTTCAGTAGATGAAAGGATAAAAACCCTGTGGTACATTTACACAATGGAATACTATGTAGCAATAAAAAGGAAAGAATTCTTACCTTTTATGACTGTGTAGATGGAAGTGGAGACTATTATGCTAAGTGAAATAAGCCAGGTGGAAAAAGACAAACACCACATGAGCTTACTTTACTTGTAGGTGGAATCTAAAGAACAAAATATACTAACGAGCAAAACAGAACCAGAGGCATGGAACAGACTGACAGCTGCAAGAGGGGAAGAGGAAGGCAGGGACTGGTTGAGAGAAGGTTAAGGATTAGTTTCCTTCACCAATATTGATAAACAACTGGAGAGTGTCTGTGGGAGTTGGGGGAGAGCTGAGTGGAAGGGGGCAAAGAGGAAAAAATTTGGACAACTGTAATAGCATAAACAATAAAATATTTTTTAAAAACAGCATACCCTTGGGTGAGGATTAAAAAATAATGATAATATGCCCTGACTGGAATGGTTCAGTGGACTGAGTGCTGGCTTGTGAACCAAAGGGTCACCAGTTCAAATCCTAGTCAGGAAACATGCTTGGTTTGGGGGCCATGTGCCCAGCGGGGGGTGCATGGAAGGCAACCATACACTAATGTTTCTCTCACTCTTTCTCCCTCCTTTACCTTTTCTCTATAGAGACAAATAAAATCTTTAAAATAAACAAATAAATGTAAACACATATAAATATGCAATCAAGTAATAACAGCATACTTTTGATATGAATAAACTTATCAAAAGGTAACAATTCTCCATTACCCAAACCCATAGGGTAATGCACATTATTTTAAAAGTTTTATATCTAGTTGTGAAATATATGTTTTCTACACCCTTAAATTTCAAAGTTGTATGTGTGATCTTACAAAGTTCAAAATAAAAATTAAGATACACTCTGAGGTATGGACTCAGGAGGAGCTGAAGAGCTACTTGGCTCTTACTGGTTTCTTCCTCATTGCACCATAGGATGGAAAACACAGTCTAGCACAGTGATACAATTCGCTGGCCTAAACAGATATGCCTTCATTCTTTCTAAGCTTGCTCTTGGGAGGAAAATAAATGGTGAAGATTTGGGATTACTAGTGTTTTGTTTCCCATGAGTTCAATGTGAAAGAAAGAACAAACTCAGGTCAATGATACAATCATAAGGAAATGGAAAACAGTAATATCCTGAATAACCTACCTAGAGAGACTGAAAAGTACCCGGGGAATGATAAGGGAGGTCAATATATTATACAACTATATTGTAAGATTTAAAGTAACAGTGAGCAAAAGGAAGTTATCCTTTAATCTATAAGAAAGACCAATTTCTATCTCTTTGGGTTCTGGTTCTATTACTTATATGACTTTGGATATAACAATTACTTGGGTCTCAGTTTCCCTCTCTTCTAAATAAGGAAAACACCACTTACCACACAGGAAGGATGTATGATAAAATAAATAATTCACATGAATGGGCTTTCAGTTCTTCAGAAGAAAACTATGAATCCTTAAGTATGAACCTGAAAAGCTATTAAAAATAAGACGATCATGTCAAAATTAAGTCTGAAATACAACAGCCCAGATTCTACCCAAGTAACAGAATTCATACTACAGCTGTAATGCAAATGTAGTTTGACCGACCAAACAGCATCACTTTAATTAACATTAATATAGCAAAGTAAGTTAAACAGGTAATTTGGCATTATATTAATGTAAAATGATGGTATTTCTCTTGGTGTTAACCATTTAAGAATGTATTTGGGGGATAGTTGATCAAAAGGTATATAGTCACTGAATAGTAATAACTATGGGGTATTAACAATGACAACTGAAATAGGCTTAAACACCTATGTGTACACAGGAGGTTATTTCTATGGTATATAAAATAAAGTTTTGAAGCCTGCTGAAATTAAAGTAACAGGTGGTATTACCTAATCCTTAGTGAACAATATATACAAGTCTTTATACTAAGCATCAGAAATACAAAAAAGTGTTAGGTTTAAAATACCCTAGACTACAAACTATGGCCAAATAGTGGAGAGGACAAGAAGTTACTACTATATATTAATTAAGGACTAATGGATACACTCAGTTCTATAAGAATGAAGTAGGGATTGGATGATATAACGAAAGGGAAAAAGAAAAGGAATCCCGGGAGATCACTTTAAATTAGAATTTATAGCAGCTTACATTTTCTTATACAGTGGCCACCACATCTGATTGGAGGTTTATGGAAACCTTGGGAGGCAGGGAGGAAGGGCTGATACTCCAAAGAGATTAGACAGCAGGCCTAAGATCACAGGTCAGGAGGTGGCAGAGTTAGAGCCAAGCCAGTGTGCCAACTCTGTCCAGAGCTCACTCTACTACGTTAAATGATCAATACTACAGTGAGAACTAGAAAGGAGCTCAGAAATCTTCTAATGCAGTGTGTTTCCTTAGCCAATGTGATAAAAACTTTTCTGGGACATGCATTAAAAACAGAGATTCTCAGACCCCACTACAGACCTACTGAATGATAACCTCCAGGAGAGAGGTTTTGTATTTTCACAAGAACTCTTAAGAGGTGACTCTAGAGACTAGCTGCGCTTGGAAAATGCTGTTGCATACCTCTGTGTCCAACATGGTAGACGTGTGGCTATTTAAATTGACATTGACCACATCAATAAAATAGAAAATTTGGTTCTTCAGTTGCATAACTATCTTCTAAGTTCTCAATAGCTGCACGTGGCTATCAATTACCATACAGGGCACCACATACACAGGACATTTCCATTACTGCAGAGAGTCCTACTTGACAATGCTGATTCTAGACCAACCCTTCAACTGTGAGGCTAAGAAAACCCAGGCACAGAACTTCTCCAGGAAGCGCTGGTCAGTGGTCTAACTGAAACTGAAACCTACTCTGCCAATGCCCCTTCTATTATATCATTCCACCCCACCTCTAATTCAGAGTGTATTCAAATAGAATAATTTTCTTTCCACCCTTTCTCATGGATTCCAGCAAAGCAAGGAGAGAAATTCTAAATTTATGGGGAAAAAGTAATTCTTAAAAAAAAAAAAAGTTCATTAAAAAAATCAGGATGAAATCTAAACCAAATGGCAATCTTCGTGTAAAACTAAAAGTAATTTTGGACAGTTAAAATATGTCCTAATGTTACAGGGCGTATTCTAGCTTGTTTTAACCATTTTAAGTCCTTCCTCTTCTACTGTCCTGGTGGTTTTTATCTTTGTTGGATTTGAAATCCTGAAACTAATGATACATTTCAATGATAATTGTATCAACTATAATTGCCTTAAAATTATAAATGTGAAACGGTCAAATCTTATCTAGCAAACATTTCAGAGATGAAAAATTGAGAAATAAGGAGCAACGAGAAGAACAGTGACTTGTCTAATTTTAGAATGTGGTCACTTAAACCACTGAGCACTCGTGGTTTATAGTATTATACCTTAATACATTGTTTTCACTTCTAAGCTATACTTTTACATTTGACTACTACATCATGTTTTAAAACAACTTAAATTTGATTTTAACTTCCAATGTAACTGAGGGACTAGAAGCACCTGAACATCTACTAAGGTTCAGGCACTAATTAGGTTAACATATAGCCAGCCATAAAAAAGATAGCAATGTCTTTAAAATAAAACCAGTTGTTCCTGTCTAGTGTGTTTAGAATGCAAATGGCTCCAAAGCCAGTCAACTCAAGTCAGGACAGTTCACATTTGAAGCAAGCAGGAAATAACTTGGAGCTCTGTATTACAGTATTTAAAACTTGAAAGACAGAATTACACAGCTCTCTTAACTCTTTTTAGTATCTAGTATCCATTTCCATGTTAAATTCTAGTGACTAAATTTAGAAGAAATTCTGAATGTCCAAGTTTGTATAAAATTAAGAATTAAATAGTTAAAAAACATGCCCCAAATAAGATACTTATAAACTGATACTTATTTAAGACATTTTTGCCATAATTTGCAAGGCATCCAGAAGAAGCCTGAGATGGGGTCCTACATAAATAGAAGCAATTTGTTATTCAGAGGAGGTGGTGCAAAAAGACTGCTATTTTCTTTCTAAACACTCTTTGGTATTGGGGTAAACAAACTAAAAAACATACAGTCTGAGCACACTAGAGCAGAGCAAAAGGGGGAGAGAAAAAATGTCTGTGCTCTAACATTTTAAACAGGGGACTAAGAGTATAAAATGAAATTTATTCTCTGGCTTTCAGAGCAGATTTATTACTTCTACATTTGATCTGTTATGTCTTTACTCCCACTTTACCATATTAGGATAAGGAAATCATGTGCCTTCAAGATTCTTAAGCCAACAAAACTACTTTTGGTGGCAGTATAGCTCACCAAATGAAGAACATGAGAAAAATGCTAAGTGACAGACAATAGCAGAAACTGAACTCTCAACTATCAAAGTGCTCAATACTGGAGCATGCTAATGTAAAGAGCATTAAAAATAACACAAACTCTAAGCAAATACCAAAGTGTGGCAAAAGTTTCTAATCTCATAAAAAACTTGGGAAAAAAAGCACAAAAAAAGGAAAACATTGTGTAGGAGGGACCCTGGGAAGGAAGAGCAGCTTGAAAGGAACACCCGGGTCAAAAGGAGGGGAGGAAAGGGGTCTTTTAGTCACCCCTCTACCGGGAGATGCTTCTAACAGCTTCAGTACTATTCCCAAGAGGCAATTTTAAGCATCCTTAGGTGATTTAGGCAACAAGCTTTCAGACAGGAGAACTAGAGAGATGATGCTAAAATTTCTAACTTCAAAAAGATGCCCCGGTGAGAGAAAACAGCCACGAAATCCCCAGACTGCAACTCCCAGCCTTCCTGAAGAAAAAGAACCATTCTCAGGCAGATAAACCAGCGCCTCTGAAACTGACCCAGCCGAATTTTCTCAGCTGGCCCTCACTATCTCTCAAACCCTCCTCCCTCCACTTCCCTGCTGTTCTTTCCTGGCACACAAAATATAGGCCAATGAGCGGTGGGTGGGTGAGGAGGATGTGAGAGAAAATTTGAGAAGTAAAAAAAGGGAGCAACTTAACAAGGACATGAATGAGACTACAGGGTCTATTAAGGGCAGGCAACAATCAGAACTGCTAACAACCGGAACGGGCTTTCCTGGGCAGCAGCGAACGCTCCGAGTTTGTAGGGGTTTAAGCAGAGAGACCAGACTACCTACCACTTGTCAGAGAGGCTGCGGAGGGGACGGCTGCTTTGGGTGACCTCTAACGTCTCTTCCGACTCTGAAAGGTTAGGATTCTCATTTCACAAAAGAGAACGCAAAGGTCAGAGGAGCCCACCGACTAGAACCCTTTGAAACGAAAGCAGTCTCAGCGGCTGCTTCCCAAACACCACTCCCACCTCTCCGTCCCACACGTGCCCACCCCGCCCCCTTTCAATATTTCCACCTCCACGTGCGAAATGCCTCGCGGCACTCGCCCCAAAGGGCAGAGGCGCCCTGCCCAGCACACTACCTCAGCTGTGCCCCCCTGGGGCAAGAGAGGACTCCTCTCGCACCCTAGGCGGCCGAAAAAGTGAAAGTCTCAAATGCAGCCTCACCCTCACACCCCCCAGCCAGAGCTGAAGGGGGAGGGGGCGGGACAGAAGAAAACTTTCTTCTACATTTTTTCTTTCAGAAAGTGTATATAGAGTGTAGAGAGAACCCCGAAGAGTCCGGGGCTGAGGGGGAGGGGGGAGGGGAACCCCCGGAATCGTTTAACGGCCGGTAGGGGGAGGGGAGCTCCGGAGGTTGAGGGGGCGTGGGATGGAGAAGCAGGCCTGGGAGCCGGGTCAAGTAGCTGAAGGGGCTCCTGGGGTCGGGGAGCTGCAGGCGTCCCCCCCACCTGGCACACAAAGCGACTGCCGCGCTCGGCTCTCACCAGATCCTTTGTGCTTTCCATCAGGGCCTCATGGGTAGGGGTTGTCCGTGCTCCCCGGGCCCGCGGCGCCCCCTCCCCGAGCTGGGGGCAGGCGCCTCTCCCCGGGGCTACGGCGACTACAGGGGTGCCCAGGCTGGGCCCACACCGGTGGCGGCTGCGGCAGCCCCCGGATTTCCCCCCCTTTAACTAGGGTGGCCCCAGGATATCAACAACATTAGCATAGCCCTCCCTCCCAGCGCGCCTGCGCCGTGACCCGCGCCCCGATTGGCCCACTTCCCTACATACCCTCCTCGCTCTCTTCCAGCGTGGGACCCTCTGCAGGCTCCGTACTCCAAGGGCCGTACCAAAACGAAGGGGTGGAAAATGCAATAGGGGCTCGAGTTGAGTAGAGTGGTTAAAAAGTCATGAGGAAGAGTAAAAGTTTCATTCAGCCATCTCAGTTTATACCGCGGCTTTGTCGTACTCCTTTCAATCAGTTGCAACTGCTGAGTTGTGTTGGAAAAAATTTTCCACTCCAGTCACGCCGCCTCCCCCTCCACCCGGAAGATTGGTCCTCCCGGAGGAACTCCCCTACGGGGAGGGGTTGGTGCGGGGGAGTGGGCGTTACGTAGGGCAGGAGTGTTGGTCACGTGCTAGTAGGCTGCGCAGACTCCTTCCAACCCGCCCCCCCCCCCCCGCCTCAGCGGCTGCCGAGAACGCTGTGACTCGGCGCACGCGCATTGAGGGTCCACGTGAGCGCCTGCGTTTCCTAAAGCCAACGATGCCGCCAGAACGAAGGAGCCGAACACGATCGGATCGGGGAACCGGAGCAAGGCCAAATCGGAAGACCGGAGTGAAGCCGGGCAGGACAGTCCGAGCGGGGCCGGGCGGACCGCCCGGAAAGGCTGCTTATTCATCCCAGCGGAAACTGCGGGCCCGGCCGAGAGCAGCGGCCGCTGCGATCGCAGTCGCAGCAGAGGAGGAGAGACGGCTCAGGCAGCGGAACCGTCTGGCGCTGGAGGAGGACAAGCCGGCAGTGGAGCGGTGCCTGGAGGAGCTGGTGTTCGGCGACGTCGAGAACAACGAGGATGCGCTCCTGCGGCGTTTGCGAGGCCCGCGGGTGAGGGAGGCCGTGGCGCCGGGATCGAGCGCGCTTGGCTGGGCGTGGGGTGGGCGGTGATCTGGAGGCGGAGCCTGGGCGACCTGAGGCGCCGGCGAGCACCCAGGTGGGAGGGAGCGGGAGAACCCGGGCGCCGAGAGGGCCACGCGATCTGGAGAGGGCGGAGACCGCGCCTTTCCCCGCCCTGTTGGGAGCGGCTGTGCTTAGTGTCCGGCAGGCGCTTAGCATGTTCTGTCGAGTGAACTGTAGTCAGGAGCATCTTTGATTGTAGTTAGCAGTGCTCAGCCCCTCTATCCTCAGACTCAGTGGTTCTCTCGTGGTCGTTCGATTCTTTGCCTTAATACGTCGTGGTGATTCAGGAATTCCGCTTCGTTTGTGGAATCAGAATTCGTGAGCCCGGGCCTGGGAGTCTGCGTTTTAACATCTCTCCAAGTGAATGACTCTCCAGCTTTGAGAATGACCACACATTCGTTTATTGAACAAATATTTGTGAGCCTGTTGGGTGCCAGATGTTTTTCTTGGGAATGGAACCGTGCATGATTATAGTTGCAGCACACTTTTTAAAAATCGTCCCTTTTATTACATACCTGCTTCTCCCCCCTAAGATTGGGAGCCCCAGGCATTGTTCTAGGCACTGGAGGAGCAACAGCATTGGGGAAAAAAAAACGGACAAAAACCCCTTGCCCTTTTGGAGCTTGTATACAAGTGGCAGAGGCAGAAGGTAGAGGAGATAAACGCTACTGTAAAATTCACAATGAGTGCTGAAGAGAAAAATAAAAGCGTTTGGATGGGAAGATAAGTATATGTAGAGAAGACCTGTGAAATTTTAAGTAAGGTGGCCGAGCAAAGCCTCACAGATAAATCGCGATTTGATAAGCAAACATGGACCTAGCAAGTTATCAGCTAATTGCCAGAAACTCATATGGTTGCTTATAGGAGAAGCTGCAGAAAGCTGGTAGGTGTATGGAGAACAACTACTGGAAAAATGTCGAACCGGATGACTGTTTCCTGGTCGGGAAGAGAAAGAGTCTCCGTTAGTGAGATTTACTGGACTTTGAAGGATCCCAGGCTGGTGACAGCCAGTAGAAATCCTTCGTTCATCTCTATCAGTGTGGTTTGGCGAAAACACGAGCTCACTTCAGGAGATACTGTGTGGTCGAGACTTAGATTTGATAGCGCAGTATAACATTTTCTTTTCCTTTTTTAAATTGTATGGTTGACAGTTGTCCCCATTTCAGTATGACATTTACGAAGCTAGGGGGTCAGGAATGACAGAAATGGAGAAGGAGGTATGTCTAAGGATTTGAAATGCACATTAACTGACACTAAGTCATTTGACTTTATCTTTGATGCTACGCTCCTTCTGGTCCTGTGACTTCTGTAGTTCTGGGATTTTTCCTGCTTCTTTCTCCATCTGTCAGTTTATTTCTTGTTGTCCTTGTCTCACTTGGTCTTTTCCCTTCATCATATTGAAGTTCTCTCCTTGTCTGTTCCATCTTACCTCACGTGTCTAGTGTAGTACCATTCCCTTACATCCTCACTTTATTCTTTCTCTGGCATTGGCTGTGGTAGCGTTCCATCCTGTTGTTTCATCAGAGGGCCTGCAAGGCCAAGCCTTCCACAAGCCATCTCACTTCATGTGCTGGGAGCCTCCCTGGGGTATGAAGAACTCAGGGCATTTTGTCTTCTCTAGGTTCCAGTGCAGGGGGACTCCGGTGACTCGGAAGTGGAGAATGAGGCCAAAGGTAATTTGCCACCTCGGAAGAAGCCAGTTTGGGTGGATGAAGAAGATGAAGATGAGGAAATGTAAGTTGCCAAATTTTTCTTCCAGAATCCGTCTGGATACTTTAAAAGTTATGTACGGGTTTGGAAAAAAGTTCTCTTTATGAAATGTGATTGTGAGAAGATTTGAGAAATGCTGGCAAGTACAGGGAGGAAAAGGTCGTTCCTAATCCTGCTGCAGAGGTAGGATCACCATCAACATGTTCGCATACTACCCTCCCTTTCTCTTCTGTGATGTCTGGGCCTGAGTTTGCCTTCTAATTTGGCCATTTCCTAACTGACCGTGGGCAAGCTTGGGACTGCCTTTCCTCGTTTGTAAAATGGAGATGATGACAGTAACTGTTGGGTTGGCCAAAAAGTCCATATGGTTTTTTTAGTAAAATAAAAGACACATTTTTCATTTTTACCAATAACTTTATTGATTTAAATATCTTGAGTGTGTTGACTGTCTCCCGTGGGTATAGTGTTGATTGTTCTCAATACCTCGATTTGATCACTGTCAACTTTGATTGGTTTACCTGACCTTGGAGAATCGTCCAGTGAGAAATCTCCAGCACAAAACTTCACAAGCCACTTGTAACACATTGGATCAGTCATTGTACCTTCTTCACACATTGCACAAATCTTTGGCATTTCAGTTGTGTTTTTACCTTTCTTGAAATAATAAAGCATAATATGCTGAAAATGTCACTTATGTTCTTCCATTTTCAGTATTAAAGTGGCTACACAAAAATTCAGCAGTTTTGCTGTTTATTTTTTAATACATGCTGAAATGACAGCTGTCACAATACAGTCTAACAGAATCGTTTGAAATGATGTTAAAGACAACTGCTATTAGAACCACCTTAGGAAAAATAACAAATGAAGTTTTGGTCAACCCACTATATCAGAAGGCTTTTGAGATAAAATGAAATAGTGTATGTAGAACTCTTAGCACAATGCCTGAAACTGAGAAAAGGCTGGAAAAAAGCACACAATATGCGCTTCAGTAGATGAGAATGACTGTACTGCAAGCATATCTCCTCACTTCAAAAAAGAACGTCTTCATAAACATTTTTTAAGGGGTGTATTATGTAGTCCATTGTATGAGTTGACCATAATTTCCACAGCTATTATTGGATGGGTAGGTTTTTTTAAATTTTTTCCCTTTAACAAGTTAATGTTGAGATACATATCTCTGTGTAAACATTGTCTCACTTTTCTAATTACTTCTTTAAGAAAGATTCTCTGAGGTAGAACTACTTATTCAAGAAGCACAGACATTTTGAAGGTCCTTGATAGATACTGCCAGACTGAGCATGAGGTTCTACCAACTTACTGTCCTGTTGAGAAGTGCCCATCGCATTCCATTTGTGTATAAAGTGATTTATCTTTTTTCAGACTCTGTCAGTTTAACGGATGGGAAATACTACTTGTGTTGAGACAGCATTTTTGTTGTTAGTCACCAGTATTTCTTAAAAATATTCTCCCATTATGTCTTTGTTTATTTGTTTACTGGAGACTTTATTTTGTTTTTTAGTAAGAACTGTATATATTTAAGGTGTATGACGTGATGTTTTGATACACATAGTAAAATGATTACAAATCAAGCTAATGAACGTATCTGCCTTCTCACACAGTTCCCCCCCTTTTTTGTTTTTGTGGTGAGAGCACCTGAAATCTCCTGTCAGTGAATTTCGAGTGTACAGTGCAGTGTCACTAAGTGTAGTCGGCGTAATGTACAGTAGCTCTCTGGACCGACTCGTCCTGCATAGTTGGAGTTTTGACCAACTTCTCCCCATTTCCCTTACACCACCATTCTTCTCTGCTTCTCTGTGTTCTCCTCTGTTTAGATTCCACATATGAGGAGACTGTTCAGTATTTTTTTCCTATTTGTCTTATTTTGCTTAGCACAATGTCCCCCAGCTTCATTCACATTGTCACAAATGGGAGGATGAGACTGTTCCTTAATGATATTGCTGTATTAGCTCCTTACATATTGAGAACTTCAAACCTATATATGTCACATTTCTGTAGGTTTTTCTTTGAGTTTTCTGTTTGCCTTTTGTTTGTAGTGTTGTTTGACAGAATATCTGATTTTTTAAAAAGATTTTATTTTTTTTAGAGAGGGAAGGGAGGGAGACAGAGAGAGAGAAACATCAATGTGCGGTTGCTGGGGCCTGTGGCCTGTAACCCAGGCATGTGCCCTGACTGGGAATCTAACCTGCAATGCTTTGGTTCGCAGCCCGCACTCAGTCCACTGAGCTAAGCCACCCAGGGCTAGAATATCTAAATTTTTATAGTCAAATCTATTAATCTTTTTCTTAGTTTTTTTGTTTTTAAAAAGTCCATCAGAGAGAGACAAATGTTTGCCTATATTTTTCCTTCATAGTATTGTTTTCAGGTTTGTTTTTTTATATGTTTGATTATTTTGTTTTCCCTGGAATTTATTTAGGTGAATGGCATAAGCTGTGTCTAAGTCTTTATGAATTTGAACTATTAGTTCTTATGGGGTAAATTGGATGATCTGAAATATTGGACACTCCTTTATGTGTTGGGAAGAGTGGAGAGTGTGTATCTGAGATGTTCCACATTTTACAAATCGTAACCTATATTTTTCCATTAAATTAGTTTTCTGAAACTACTAGAGGCAACAACTATTTATGTTGAGTCTTTAAAATTGGTTAAAGCATGTTCTGTGTTTTATAGGGTTGACATGGCGAATAATCGTTTTCGGAAAGATATGATGAAAAATGCCAATGAAATTAAACTTACAAAAGATGAGCTTCAAAAGAGACTTAAGGAAGAGTAAGTATCCTTTTTCATATGATTTTAACCAGGAGGGATTATTTTTTTTTCCTTTTACAGATTTTATTTATTACTAATTTTAGAGAGGAAGGGAGGGAGAAAGAGAGGGAGAGAAGCATCAACGTGTGGTTGCCTCTCACACGAGCCCAACTGGGAACTGGACCTGGCCCACAACCCAGGAATGTGCCCTGACTGGGAATTGAACAGGCGACCCTTTGGTTTGCAGGGTGGTGCTCAATCCACTGATCCACACCAGCCAGGGCTAAGCAGGAGGTATTTATAACCTTATAATGAGTAGTTTGTTTTGACTTGCTCTGTCTTCAGTTGTAATAGCTTTTTGGGTAGTATGGTTTCCATTTTGAAACAGTATGAGCATTGCTCTTAGAAGAAATGGGGGAAGAGGGAATACAAATACAAAAAAAAATTTGGGAAAAGCTTGTAATCCCACCATCCAAATAAAATCAGTGATAATATTGCTTCCTTGCTTGTTCTTTTGTATGTGGTAAACCATCTCTTTTTCACAACTTCTAGCCTCTTTTAGTTAAACATTGCTAGGAAATATGTGTCTTTTAAAACAATGATTTCATAATGATTCTCCCAATTCAGACTTGCAGACCTTTAAAAATATTTTTAAAGTATTGTATTTTTGTTTACATTGACCTTAATAAAATTTGTAGAGGTTTATTGCATTATCACTTTTTTTAGAAAGTAGGTTTATTGAAGTATATTTACAGTGGAATTCAAGTATAATTATCAGTGAAAAGATACTCCTTTTCAAGTATCTTTATGAATTTTGTTAAACACGTGGTCACGTAAGCACCATAGTAATTAAGGTATGGAGTCAAACTGTAGAACATTGCCATCACCCTGAAAAGTTCTGTTCTACCCCTTTGTAGTCTACCCTCTCCTCAGCCTCTTGTGCCTCTAGCCCCTGACAACCACTGGTGCTTCCTGTCCATACAGACTTGTGTCCCCCCCCCCCCCCCCGTGTTACAATGAAGCCTGTAGTCTTTTGAATCTGTTATACTCATTTAGTGAACCTATTATTTCAGGTGTTACTTTCAGCTTTAGATCTTTTTAGCCTGAGATCTCATTTTGTTTAGTTTCCATTTTTCCTTCTGTTAGGTTAAATTCCCTTTAAATACTTGAAAATATTTTTATATTAGCTATTTCAGAGTCCTTGGGTGCTACTTCTCTTAGGTCTGTCATTTTTGTCTGTGTTTCTATTGACTAATTTTTCTTCTGGTTATGTATTATATTTTTCTGCTTCTATGCAGGTCTAGTAGTTTTGATTGGATTCTGAAGAATGTGTTGTTACAGTATTGATTTTTTTTTTTTTT
This sequence comes from Phyllostomus discolor, assembly GCF_004126475.2. Classification (NCBI taxonomy): domain Eukaryota; kingdom Metazoa; phylum Chordata; class Mammalia; order Chiroptera; family Phyllostomidae; genus Phyllostomus; species Phyllostomus discolor. The sequence continues at coordinate 100,678,171 of NC_040910.2, read as the reverse complement.
TCTGTTAATGAGCCTTGAACGTGGTGTTGGCAGGCCACTAATTGGCTTGGAGATCAGTTTGATCCTTTCAAGATTTATTTTTAGTTTTGTTCTAGAGCAGCACATTATACACTAGGCTGGTTTGGCTTTGTTACTAAGGTACACCATTTCTGGGATCTGTGCTGAATGCCTGGGTGTTCAGTAAGGACCTTCTCTACAACTGGGTGGAACTTGGGTGAGCTTTGGTATTGTGCAACTTACCACTCCTTAGTCTTTGCTTGACCACATGGAGTTTTCATCCTCTGAGTGTGCAGCTTAGTGTTCAGCAAAAGTGCCTGTTGGTGGACGCCCGTGCAGATTTCTGGAACTCCTTCTCTTCTGCAGTCCACTGCCCTTCCAGTTCCATGTGTCTCAGCCTCTTTCAAGTCTGATCTTTTTCTCCTCCCTGCCACGGTCTGTTTAAAATGCCTTCAGGGGAAAGTCCTGGTGGCGATGACTCAGCTTGTTACTTCCTTTCTCAGGGACCACAGTCCTGCGTTGCCTGTTGTCCAGTTCCTGAAAACAGTTTCATGAATTTTGTCTAGTTTTCTAGTTTTTATGGCTGGTGGGCTTAGTTCGGTGAACTTGCCTATATTTCTGTATAATACAATTGAAATGGCTCTTTGTGCGCTTCTGGATACCAGCCTTTCAGAATATATCATGCTTCTCCTAATGCTTATTTTTTCCAGGGTGGAACTCCCATTTTAGTCAAAGGATATATGATGGAGGTTTTGTATTAGCAGTCTGGTCATTCTCTTCCAGACGTATTCTGTCATGTGCTGTGTGCTATAGCATTGGTTTATATGCACAGAGACTTGTTTACTTAGTCCCAAGGTCCCAGGTCTGTTGAAATGAACGAATAAGACAACCGTGTAACTGAATGTAAAAAAAGAACAACTAGGTACCCAGGTGTCCTGTATCCAGGACTTATTTAGGTGGTTATAGATTTATGAAAGTATCCAAAGGAAGCATGTTGGAATTATTTTGGGTGAGTGGACCTTCTGTCCTTAAAGACAATAACTTTGGAAGAGAATGTGTACATGTTCTCAAGGATGAGTGAACCTGTATTCTTTAAATGTATCGAGCTCTATGGACATACCGTGGTTACCATACAAATGACTCCTGTTTTTGCTTAGATTCCAGCATGCTATGGGGGGAGTTCCTGCCTGGGTAGAGAATAGTAAGCGGAAAACATCTTCAGATGGTGAGTATTGATACCTCTGTTTAAGTTAGTGAATAAGTTCTATTCCTGTTCTGTTGTTATTTGAGATTTTTCATGAGTCTTACTAAACCTGGGGTTTCAAATGTCTTTTTTTTTTAATGTCTGGTTTTGAAGTCTACCATTTCTCTGAGAGAATCCCTTTTACAATAGTGCAGGCCTTACTTAACAACATGTTCTCCACTGCAAGGACAATAATGGATGGGCTTTATGATTTTCTTTTTCTCAACAGAACTTTGTTGCATTATGGCATGGGATTAAGGGTAAATGAGTAGCACTGTTACCTTTTGATTCAGATCTCCCCCCACCCCCCCACTAAAGATATTGGCAGCTGCCCTAGGAAATGGGTCAACTTACTAAGGAGCACAGGTCAGGTGGGGTCCAGATGATTGGTCACTTTATTAAAAACTCATTTTTCAACTCCAGGTTTTAAGTTTGGCTTGCATGATAACTATTTTCTGCTTTTTATTTTTCTGATTATTTTTCCTCATTCGAGGATATGTTTTATTGATTTGACAGACAGACAGACAGAAAGAGAGAGAGAGAGAGAGAGAGAGAGAGAAACATTGATGTGAGAGGAAAATACTGATTGGTTGCCTCCTGTAGGCCCCCAGAACAGGGAATGGACCCACAGCCTTTGGTGCATGGGACGATGCTCCAGTCAGCTGAGCCGCCTGGGCACTGTTTTCTGCTTTTTAGATCCTTGAGTTGAGATACAACCGTGAATGGCTTAGCCAAGATCTGATTTATGTTCTTGGAATCAGAAATTTTAGGCTTGGAATTGACCTTTGATCTTTAGGGAGTCCAGAATATGTCCTCCCCCTAATTCAGGAATTCCTTCCTTGGCATCCTTAATATCTGATGAATTCGTTTGATTACCACCACCATCTCCCCCTCTGTTCATCCCATCGCTGTCCATCCTCATGGTATTCATGTACAGGGATCCCATTCATTAGAGCTAGTTGTTTTATATACAGCTATTGGAAAACTCAATCTGTTATTAAGTAGTTTACCTTCTGGTTTCCAGCCAGGTAACTTACAGGGTTTGAAGGGATGTTAGTGTTATAGCCTGACTTTATCTACTGAAAGAACTTTTTCTACAACATCTATTAGGTGATAATTTAGCCTCTGCTTAAATATATCATATACTGTTGTACTCTTTCTTCCCATTTTCTTTTTTTTTAAATGACTTTATTGATTATGCTATTACACTTGTCCTGATTTTTCCCCCTTTGCTCTCTACACCTGGTACCCGCTTCCCTCCAGCAGTCCGTCCACCGCCTTAGTTCATGACCGTGGGTGGTACATATAAGTGTTTTTGGTTTCTCCACTTCATATATACTATTCTTAACATCCCCCTGTCTATTTTGTACCTACCAATTATGCTGCTTATTCCCTGCACCTTTTCCCCCATTCTCTCCCTTCCCCGTCCCAGCTGATAATCCTCCAAATCATCTCCATATCTGATTCTGTTCCTATTCTGCTTCTTTGCTTAGCTTTTTTTTTTTTTTAAGAGTCAGTTGTAGATAGTTGTGAATTTGTTGCCCTTTTAATCTTCGTAAGATTTTATCTTCTTTTTCTTAAATTAGTCCCTTTAACATTTCATGTAATAATGGCTTGGTGATGATGAACTCTGTTAGCTTTAACTTGTCTGGGAAGCCCTTTATCTGCCCTTCCATTCTAGATGATACCTTTGCTGGATAGAATAATCTAGGTTGTAGGTCCTTGGTTTTCATCACTTTGAATACTTCTTGCTAGTCCCTTCTTACTTGCAAAGTTTCTATTGAGAAATCAGTTGCCAGTTTTATGGGAACTCCTTTGTAGATAACAATCTGCTTTTCTCTTGCTGTTTTTAAGATTCTGTCTTTCTCCTTAACCGTTGGCACTTTAATTATGATGTGTCTTGGTGTGGTCCTCTTTGGGCCCAACTTCTTTGGGACGCTGTGCTTCCTGGACTTGTATGTCTATTTGCTTTTCTTTCATTTTTTTTTAAGATTTTATTTATTTATTTTTAGAGAGGGAAGGGAGAGGGGAGAGAGAGAGAGAGAAAGAGAAAGAGAAAGAGAAATATCAATGTGCGGTTGTTGGGGGCTGTGGCCTGCAACCTAGGCATGTGCCCTGACTGGGAATCGAACTTGCGACACTTCTTTCATTTTTTTTTCAAACAAGTTTTCAATTTCTTGTTCTTCCTCTTCTCCTTCTGGCACCCTTATGATTCGGATGTAGGTATGTTTGGAGATGTCCCAGAGGGTCCTTATAGTGTCCTGTTTTTTTTTTTAATATTTTTCTTCTGCTGTTCCAGTTGAATGCTTATTTCTTCCTTATGTTCCAAATTGTTGATTTGAATCCTGCTTCGTCCTCATCGGTGATGGTTCCCTATAGATTTTTCTTTATATCACTTAGTGTAACGTTCATTTCTTTTATGTCGTTGCTATAACTCGAGTTCTTTGAGCATCCTTATTACCAGTGCTTTGAACTCCACATTTGGTAAGTTGGTTATCTCTGTTTCATTTAGTTCTTTTTCTGGGGTTTTGTTCTGTTCTTTCATTCTGGCCACATTTCTTTGTCTCCTCAATTTGGCAGCCTCCCTGTGTTTGTTTCTGTGTATTAGAGTTGCTTTGACTCCCTGCTTTAGTAGCATGGCCTGTTGTAGAAAAGTTACATGTCAGTTGTGTGGGGCAGAGCCTTAGGTAATCACCAGGGCAGGGCAGTCAGCTTCACAGCACAGTGTCTGTGTGTTGGGGGAGGGCTGGGGGGGGGGCAGTGCTGCTTTCTGGCCTCTGGAGGTTTGCCAGGCACTTGCCCTGTTTCCAGTCATTTCACCCACTTCCTCTATGTAACTGGAGCCCTTTTGGTGGTGATTCCCCAATGGGCAGGTTTGCATATATTCTAACTTCATGTGGGCTGTTTAAGCAAACTCTTGAAAATTGGGCAATTTCTTCTGCCCCGACTCCCACTGGTTTTTATAGCCAGAAGGTATGGGGGTTTACCTACTTGGGGCTTTAATCTTGGGCTGTGTAGTCTGGCCTGGGGGTGGGATTGCTTGTTCCCAAAGTATCCCTCCTGCTTTTTATCCACTGCATGTGAACGTAGGACTAGGACTCTCAGGCTTCCTCTGCTACTCCACCCCTCCTGCCCATCTGGATGAACATGGCTTAAGTCCTTGGTGGACTTCCACACAGCTCGATTTTTTGATGGTTCTGGTTGTTACTTGTTTTGAGAAATAGTTATTCTCTCTGGTTGTGCAAGGAGGCAAAGTGCGTCTACCTATGCCTCCATCATCCCCTTCTTTCTTTAAGAACAAGTTGTTACAATGTTTTTATTTTGAAATTTACCTCTTTACATTCTATAGTCCTGCCTTTTGGAAATATGTAATCCTACCTCTCATATAAAATTTTTTTTATTTGATAAATCTCTTGTTTGTTTTTTCTTTAATATGTTAAATATACTTTGTCATTTAACCTTTTTTTTTTACATGACATCATTCCTATACCCTTGGTAACCAGTTTGCCCTTGTGGGTGAAATATAATTTTATTATCAATTTTAGAATTTTGCACTCGTAGAATCACAGCATTTTAGATCCCTGTAATTATAGATAGTTACACTAGCCATTGACACAGAAAACCTCCCTGGTCCTAGTGGCTTAATTCAGAAGTTGGTTTTTTTTCTTTCCCTGGTAAAATTGGGGTGGTGAAAAGGTGATTATCTGCTTCAGGGACCCAAGTTCATAGAGGTTCTGTCACCTTCAGGCTATGGCTTTCATAGTTGCCCAAGATACTGGCATCCAGGTGGCCTATAGGGAGAGAGAGAGAGAGAAGGGGGTCTTGCCCAAGGGAGGTTTTTATTGGCCCATGCTGAGAGTGGTGTCAATACATGATGTTTTCACCTACATTTTATTGGCCAGAGCTCAGTCATGAGGCCATACTAAGTGCATGGGATGCAAGGAAATGTAGTTTGACTTTGTGCCCAGGATAAAAAAGAAATGGATTAGGTCAACAACTAGCCACTCTGCTACCCTCTGGGGTATCCTAGTCTCATTCCTTCATTTCACAGATGAGAAGAGCCTAGTTAGAAAAGATAAAATTAATTTCCTCTTGTAGTGACTAGAGCCCAGTTTCACAGTTATTTCTAACGTTTTATGTTTATCTGTAAATACTTCATCGGATGTCTTTAAATGAGAGTACTCCCCCCTTTAAACATAATGACAATGCTGCCATCCTGTATCTCAAAAATTAACTGTGATTCCTTAATACTGTGGATTGTTTTATTGTTGCTGCTTTACTCTATCCCTCCCCACCTCCTTGCCCAGTCTTTTTAGCTTGTTTTATATTCTGCTTGGTCTTCATGGTGCTTTTGAATCTGGCTTGATATCTTTTTAAAGTTTTGGAAATTCTTAATTATTGTCTCTTCAAATGCTTATGTTCTAGTATACTAATTACATGTATGTTAAATGTTTTTATTTTTAACATAGTCTGTGTTCCTTTATTTTTAATCTTTTTTGCTTTCTGTACTTTAGTCTGGGTATTTTTCTCTCATCTGTTTTCCACACCACTAATTCTCAAACTAATTTTTATGTACTGTTTAAAAAATCCTTTGGGATATTAGTTAATTTCTGTGGCTCAATTCCGAATCTTGTCTTTCATTATTCTGCATATATTAAACACTACATCTGGTAATTCCATTATCTAGATCTCCTATGAGGATTGTGTGTTTTTCCTCAGGTTTTAGTCATGTTACCTTGTCTTGACCTGGTTCCGGACATTGTTTATGAAAAACAGTATTGATTAGAGGCCTAAGACAATGGCATCTTTGTTCAGTGAATTTGTATACAGTTGACCCTCAAAACACAGGTTTAAACTGCTTGGGTCCACTTGTACGTGTGTTTTTTTTTTTTTTTTTTTTTCAGTTGACCTGTGCAGTTTAGTTGACCTGCACTGTTCAAATGGGCATTGTTCAAGGGCCCACCGTATTTTTTGCTAGGTGGCTGGGCAAGGGGCACTAGCAGTCTCAGAGCTGCTTATTCCAGTGAGAAGTGATGATGACTCAAAGCTGGGTTTCATGAAGCTCCTGTAAGGTTTTCTTACAATTCTTTGGTTTCACCCTCATCCTAGGTGTTGCCTTTGTGTCCCCAACCCGAAGCCTGGTGGTTTACCAGAGCTCCCCTTGAGAACCTCGTAGGGCTTTTAGTGCAGTTCCTTCCCCACCCCTTGGCCCCGGGAATGTTTTTAAAACTCCGCTCAGCTTCTCAGCTTTCGGGGAAAAGCAGCCCTGTTGGCTCTCTTTGAAGTTCTGATACACAGCTTGCTGACGTTGGTATTTCAGTCAGCCCAAAGTTCTGGTTCTTTTTCATGTGAGAGGTTAAGCTGGATCTGCTGTTCACCCTGTTACCAAAGAACTTAGTTATGAGTTCTTCTTAAATTAAATGCTGACTTTATTTCAACTTCTTTTCATCTTGTTTTAGTTACTGTCCGTAAGTGCGTCTTTCACTCCAGAGCCAGGCTTTCATTTTAACTATGTATATTGAGCTCTGTGCCACCTTTTTCCTTTATTCCAAAATTGTTTCACTGCTCTGCTTTTACCAGTTGCAACTTAAATAAATTAGTTGAGGCTGGGAGGCTGGGAAGGGAGTTGAAGTTTTGACTCTAGACCTTTGAAGTAGGTGATGGTCATCGCATTGATTCTAAAGCTCAGCCTTGTGGGTTTGTTTGACGTAGATGAAAGCGAAGAGGATGAAGACGATTTGTTGCAGAGGACTGGGAATTTCATATCCACATCAGCTTCTCTTCCAAAAGGAGTTTTAAAGGTGAGAGTCAGTGAAGTTGCACTGGTGCAGCTAATTACCTCCGTAATTCAATGTGCTTCCCAGTTACTAATGTATGGATTCCTTTCATCCGTGGGATTAAGTGTGTCTGCTGTCATTTTTGCCTTGGTAAATACTTATGCTGGTTTTTCATCCTTTACAAAAATTATCTAGAAAATTAAATTAAATTACGTCCCCAGGAATCTTTAGGAACCCTATTTAATTTCTCCTTTTGCATTTCTCTTTATTTCTTTTGGCACCAGCCTAGTTCATACTGCTGTCATCTGTCACGCTGTTCACTGCGGCAGCTTTGTGACTGGTCTCCCCACTGGCACTGGACTTCCTCCTAAACTGTTCTCCATCTAGTGGCCAAAGGGATGTTTTAAAAATAAAGCATCAGGTCATGCCAGCGCTCAGTGCCTTTTGAAAAATTCTGAATTTCTTACAGCCCAGCTGTCCTTCATGATGTGGCTTCTGCCTCCATCTGAAACTCCGTCTTAGACCTTTCCCTCCATACTTCCTTCCCACGTCATGTGGACCTTTCTGTGTCTCCAGCGAGCTGAGTTGTTTCTCGCCTCAGAACCTTTGCTCTTATTCTTCTTGCTGCCTGCCTGTTCTTTCAGCACTACTAATGGCCAACTCATCATTATCTTTCTGCTCAAATGACACCTTTGAAAGGTCCCTCCTGTCCATCCTGTGTGACATGGCCAACACCAATTACTTTCTCACTCGTCACTGTGTCTGGCTTGTTCACCGCAGTAACTAAGTGCCCACCCAGCACAGCGCTTCAGTTCAAGATCGTCCAGTGAGCAGATCTCTCTGTTTCTGACGTGGGTGCTTTTCCCCAGTATAAAGTGGTGGCAGGTGTACTTAGGTGGGGAGGGGACCGTGTTATGATAGATGACTAGCAGACAGAGTGGTTCTGTCTCCCCCTGCCTGGAGAAGACAGTTCATTGAGCACTTCACAGGGCGAATCCACCTTCATTTAAAATGTAGTCACCATAGAAATTTAACTTCAGTGGTTGCAAAGAAGGTGTATATAAAATACTTGGTTTTTTATATAATTGAATTTTTAAAAAGATTTTGTATATTTATTTTTAGAGAGGGAAGGGAGGGAGGGAGGGAGAGAGGGAGGGAGGGGGAGAGGGGGAGAGAGAGACAGACAGACAGACAGACAGACAGAGACATCAATGTGCGGTTGCTGAGGGTTCTGGCCTGCAACCCAGGAATGTACCCTGGCTGGGAATCGAACCTAGGACACTTATATAATTGAATTTTTAATGCAGAGGGGAAAACCATATAAAAACAAAGAAATAACAGGAAATAGTTCGAATGATGCACGAGATTGTCATTACTTTAAACCAACAACCATGTGCCCCTGAGAACGTAAGAAATTTGTACTAATCGTAGAACCACGGGGGCGGCCACAAAGTGCTTCTTACTTTGTGCCCTGAATGTAGAGATGCCAGAGTAGGAGTTTTAAGTAAAATTTCCTTGGAAGTCAAAGTCTCCTAACCCAAATAGGGTGTTTTTGGGGGGAAATGACTGTATCCTGGGGCTTTGAGACCTTAATTATTCAATTCTCGCACTGGAAAGATGGTACAAGTGGATTATCGTGTAGTAAAACGACTTGCTAGTAGGTAGCAGTACTATTTCAGTGGGTTTTCTTCTGTAAATAAACCACTTTATAAAGTTTTTCCTTCATGTGCTAAAGAAAATAAGGTTAACCCACCTGAACTGATATAATTCTAGCTGTATTTGTCCACAGATGAAGCACTGCCAGCATGCGAATGCCAAGCGTCCTGCTGACGCCCGGGTCTCGTCCGTGCAGTTCCATCCTTGCGCGCAGGTGGTGATGGTCGCGGCGCTCGATAACTCCGTGTCCCTCTTCCAGGTACACGTTTACATGAGGACTCGTGGGGAGTGTTCGCTCCTGGGATACAGGGTCTGTGGAGATAACCAAAAGGAATGTTTTGTATTTCCTTACAGGTTGATGGAAAAACAAATCCTAAAATTCAGAGCATCTACTTGGAAAAGTTTCCGATCTTTAAGGCCTGTTTTAGTGCTAATGGAGAAGAGGTTTTAGCCACAAGTACCCATAGCAAGGTGCTCTATGTCTATGACATGTTGGCTGGAAGGTTAATTCCTGTGCATCAAGTGAGAGGTAAGGTTCTGTTGAACACACAGCTGCTCAGCCCCCACTCCCCAGCCTGAGTTTATTTAACATTATTTATAGCCACTTATTTTCCTCCCCATAGAATTTTTTTAAAGAGAATTTTCATAAGGGTTTATTTGTGCCAAACTGACAACATATGCCTGGGAGCGCGATCTCAAATGCTCTTGCAGATTCTGATCAGTAGGTCTGGGGTGGGGACCGACTCTGCATCTTTAACACGCTCTCAGGTGATGCTGATGCTGATGCTGCTGGTCCATGGGACTTACTCTGAGTTGAAAACCCTTAAGACCATCTCCCCATATTGAAATAGAAAAGACTGTATAGTGGCTACTATTTTTCTATATTGCACTAATCAGAAGCGGTGGGCTTTGGTTCTTCCTTGTATCCTCTTGGGAAAAGCAAACCGGGGGTTGGCCAAGGTATAGTTAGTGCAGGTATGCAGGGTTATGTCTGCAGTCATTGGCTTCTAAGACACATCATTTCTCTTTCCTCTCAATATTTTTCCTTTATTTTCCTCAGTAAGCATAGCTTGGTAATAATGATGATAGTAATAGTAGTAATGATAAATGTATTTTCGTGGTGTTACGCTGTTGAACACTATTTTGAGTTTCTCATCATTATAAAACACTGTAAGTAACACTAGTCAATTAAGGACACTAGAATAAGGGGGGAAATTGCTGACTAGTTAGTATATCTAAGCCTTATATGTTCACAGATTTGGAAAATGAAGACTATAGAACTGATGCGAATGGTACATTTGTTCATTAATTGTTGGGTTTCTTAACCTGGGATTCACACTGGGGCATCCGTGGACTCTCAGAATTCTCTGGATAGAATTAAGGGGCCTGTGGAGTTGGATGGGAAAATATTACATCTGTGTTTTCACTAATTGCTACTGAAATTTAGCATTTCCTTCAGTTATGAATGGTTTGAACAACTGGCACTTTGAGAAGGGAACCACGTGCTTCACCAGACTGCCCCAGGGTGAATGGCGTAAACAAGGTTAAGAGCCCCAGGTTATGAGTTCAAACTCTAGAATTTGACCATTTGGGAATAAAATTAGTTGGCTGGGTAGCCACCATTTTGATTGCAGACATTATGGTAAGGTAATTTCTGAGCCGTACTTTTCTCTTTTTGTAAACTCACAGGGCAATACATATTAAAAGAGAATTTTTTAAAGCTCCTAACTTGGCACTTGCCACACGGTAAATGCTCAGTGAATGTTAACTGTGGCCACCGTTGATGGTAACATGTAGTATGTTGGTGATAACATGTAGTGTGTGTATTGATTGATCACAGTCTGTTGATGGCGAGAACGGCATCAGGTTTTAGACCAGTGGAGTCAGACGGACCTTGGTCAGCAACCTTGGTACTTGAGTTCTGGCTAAAAAAGAATTCAGAGCCAAGACTCAAACTATAAGAGAAAGCTTATTCAGAAAGATGCAGGGGCAGAAGAAGTGGGCTGTACAAGGAATGGGCCCAGGAAACAAGTCACAGGTAAAAGAAAAGGCCTTGGTGCCTAGGAGTGAGAAAGGTAAAGGTGACGAATGCGCTTGGGGTGGGAAAGGCTTGGCAAGCTTCGTGGGAGAGAGGGCCCCACTGGGTCCTCCATAGGGAGGGTATTTATTTGGAGGCCTCAGGGGAGGATCTTGATAGAATAGTCATCAGATTTCTAGACGTGCCTTTTCAGGGTCAGGTCTCCACTGATTGGTCAGCACCAGGGGCATTAGTCAGTGAAGCTGGTCCTGATGTCAGCCATGGGGTCGATTGTCTGGTTTTTGCTGCTTCTCTGCCCCTAGAGCTGAAATGAAACTGAAGCCTAGATGTTATCTCTGGGGGTTAGTGCCTCAGGGTGTGGTTGTGCCAGGGCCCACAGGGGAGTTGAATGAGGCCATTCTTCGGCCCCTTGTTCCTTCTCTAAGGGGGTGTGCTGCTTGACTGGTGCCCTGCCAGGAGAGGAAAGGTCAGGGGAGGGTCTGAGCCGTGGGACTAGCAATATGAAATGTCGGAGTCTAAACAGCAGGACCACCTGTAGGATACGGGAGGAGGAAAGGTTACCTAGGAGCAGGGTCCCTGTTTTCCTAGTTCTGTCCGTTGCTAGGTACGTGGGGCTTTCTGCCGTGGGGACTTTCGGTACCTGGCCTATCGTCCTCCGCCTGTCCCCATCTGTCTTAACTGCCTACCACAAATCTACTTACTGTACTGTGGAATTTGGCTCTAAGTACATTTGCCATTCCTTTTCTTATGAATTGTCAGCAGTTGACCTAAGAATCTTACATATTTTTAAAAAGATTTATATCTGACATCTTTAAAGCATTGTATCTTTCCAGGCCACATTATAAATTTTATTTGACATATTTTGAAAGGTCCAGCATTTGTAAAGAGCAATAATAATACCAGCACTAACATTTATTATCACTATTTTTTATGAGGTTAAAAGCAAAATGATATATATGTACATGTAACTATTATAATACAGTGTAAGCTTTGGATGAAAATATGCTTACCTTTTTTATTTTTCCAGTTAATTGCTAAAGCAGCTACCTGTTCTTATTTGTTGGAGTTCTGTTTCCTCCTCGAAGATAGCCCCTCTACTGAACTGCCCCTAGATAACAGGCTTAGTCAGGCCAAAAGCACAAGTCTTCCAGCCACCTGCAGGCGGAGAAAGCGGTGGGCCGCCTGGGTTGGGAATCCTCTGGCACTTTGCCTCTGTTGCTGCCACGCTGGGTCTGTGTTCACCGTGGTCCTGCACGGTATGAGGGAACTTCATTCACTGTCCTGTGCTGGTACCCATGTGTAGTACGTATCCCTCCAAGGCCACAGCGGTGCCCAGCTGCAGGCTTCAAGGTGGACCCTTTTTCATCTTCGCTCCCGTTCCTATTACCTGAGACTGTGCCATTAGGATTAGGTCTGCAGGTGTGTCCAGCTGTAGCCTCACACGGTGCTACCAGTAGCCTCCCTGCCCTGCTTCATCATGTCACGATAGTCTCCGTATATTTGGAGCTGTTTCTGTGTGCTGCAGTCAGTGTAGTTTGCCTAGAATCTGGACGTTCTTAAGAAAATTACTTCATAGGAATAGAGTTGTCTTGAAGGAGACTCGTCATCAGCAGAAGTTACCCCAGTGATTACAAATAAATGATGCTCCTGGATTGACTCCAGTTAAGGAACCTCGGGTGTCAGCTGTGGGGATGGGACTGGGATGGGAGTCCCAGTTGGTAGCAGTGGGAGCCATCCTAACAGGGACAAAGCCTGTTCATAGGATGGAGATGGTCTGTAGGAGGCTTGCCCAGCATTTTCCTGTATGGGGGATACGGGTTCTTCACTAGATTCTTCTTAATCCCTTCTCTCTGATCACTATTTTAACTTAATGACTTAAAATTTTTTTTAATATTTTTTTATTTGACTAAGCAGTCTGTTCACATGGTACAAAAATCCAATACTTAGAAATGGGTGAACAATGAGAAGTCTTTTCTGCTTCATTTCTCTGGCTACCTATTTTCTTCTCTGGAGGTAGCCAGGTATCCCCTTTCTTTCTGTGTCCTTTCTGTTAGACAACTTTTTAATGAGTAACTTGGCTTTCTAAGGCATCCGGTATCAGGAGTCTCTTGTATAGTCAGTATGAACCTTTTAGGATGGAAAAGGGACATGGCCCTTTGTATATAAGTAGAGCGACTCTGGTTTATACACCCAGCTCATTTGACTTGGTTACATGAGTCATATCTTGAGAAGCTAATCTACTCTTGAATATCCTGACAGCTTGTATTTTTTTTTTTCTTTTCTTTTTGTATCTGCAAGTGTTAAAGATTAGACTCTCCAATCATGGGAGTTCATCCCGGTTCATCATGGCGTGTTTAGTAGGTGGCCAGCAACTGGTTTCTGTGTGTTGCTACGTTTTCAGCTGTCTCTAATGTTAGTGTATTTTCCTCCTGGTAGTGAAATTTGTGACAACAGTATCATTTATCCTTTTAGTTTATTATGGGTATTATGGCTTACATTTGAAAAATTGGTTGATAGGTTTACTGTTTAGAAAGCGGAGTCTGTGGCCTGGGCTTAAAATGGTGAATGTAACCAAGGCAAAGAAGAAGAAAAGTTTGCTGAGCATTGTAGTGACCTTATACTTGGGTCACACTCAATGCATGGGGTAAGACTTACTCAGTATCTTAGCCTAGGTTTTGTTTAATTTGAGGCACTTAGATATTTTCAAAGGTCAGAAACTTTCAATGAAAAATAGCATTATTGAACATCATATTAATCTTTATTTGATTCATTTTCCTTAGGTTTGAAAGAGAAGATAGTAAGGAGCTTCGAAGTCTCCCCAGATGGGTCCTTCTTGCTCATAAATGGCATTGCTGGATATTTTCATTTGCTGTCAATGAAGGTGAAGCATTATTAGTTGTTGCTTATTCTTGTAGGACACAGGTGGCAAACACAAGGCCCGTGGGCTGAATGTGGCCCTCCACTTTGTTGTATCCAGCCTGGTGCCGTGTTTCTACCCGGTGGCAGCACCGGGCTCTCACTTAACAGTTAAGGAGTATTTACATTTATACAGTCCTAAAGTTACATTCGGCCCTTTGAAGGCAACCGTGAGGCTGATGTGGCCCCTGGTGAAAATGAGATTGACACCCCTGTATAGGATGAGACGTTAGTGCAGGGTGGTCTTGAACCATAAGTCGTGGTATCCTTAAATCTGCATCTCAGGTAGCGGAGCACAGTGGCACTTGGGTAGAAGCTGTGGGTACTTGGGGGAAACCTCGGAGTCTGGGGAAAACAATGTGGAGTGGGGGCTATACAATGGAGAACTAGGTTGTTTCTGTCCTACACAGTGTGATTCTTCTGTTACCCCCCTAAAACAATTTGATAGGTAATATTTATTATTCTTTTAGACTAAAGAATTGATTAGCAGCATGAAAATCAATGGAAGGATCGCAGCATCGACATTCTCTTCAGATAGTAAGAAAGTATATGCCTCTTCTGGTAAGTTAAGCTACTGACATGATGATCAGAAGCTCCTTTGGAGCTTTAAATGTGTTCACATTTCAAATTTAATAAAATGTGTGATTTTTAGACGTTTTAGTAAGCAAATCAGTTTTATTTTTAGCATGCATTTATTTTGTTGTTGGCATTGGTCTTCTCATTTACCATTTAACATACATTGCTAACATGTTTGAGGACAAGATGGAAAGTAAATGCTTATTTAAAAGATGAGTTATTCTAAAACTGCCTTTCTTTCCGAAAGTTACATAGAATCATTGCCCCTTTTAGCTCCTTCTGACTTGGATAATGTTTGGAATTTTCTTTATTGTTGACCAAAAGCAATTCAGATCTCATCTTCCCTGATATTTCTGCAGTATTTTTTTTTCCTTTAAACTGTAAGAGAACGTTCATTTAGAAAGTTACAGAAGCAGAGTGAGGTGCAGGAGAAGGAAACAAGGTGCAGAGGCAAAAGAAAGGCCCTTGGAGTTCGGGAGAGAAGGGCACCGGCGAGGACCCTGGGGGGCGGCGGCCCCGGAGGGAGAGCGCCTGCCTTTACCAGTGTTGGCCAGCGCTCCGTGATCCCTGGCGGTCTCTCATCTTGTGCTTTCCTGCTCTTCCGCCCCTTTGATTTCCCAGTGTCATCTTTAACTCTTGCTCCCTTTCCGAGAGGATGCTCAGGGCTCTCACAGTCTCAGTGTAGTTCGCGTGGTTTGGTGTAGTGCGGGGCGTTAGAGAGGTTCTGCCAGTGAGTGCTATCTTGCAGTCTTACCTCAGCAAGGAGCTTTTGATAATATACCATGCATTTTTGAAAAAAAAGTTTTAAATGAGGATTAGCTTTTTAAGAAAGGATTAACTTGAACGTTAGTTTTAATTTTTGTTCTAGTTTTGGCTTGCAGTCAAACTTTCATAAAGGTGAGTTATTTACATTTGTATTTTTTACCCAATTAATACAAGAAGGTTAGCAGTATCTGTATTCCCTATAATATGCTAGGTCTTCTGAGAGGCAAGCAATAAATACTGGTTCAGAGTAATAATCCTAATAAGATGGTCCTTGGACCCTGGGAGAGTCAGAGTTGGGGAGAAGAAGGAGAGGATCAGCAGGAGTAGTGAAATGTGGTATATGAATTGGAGGTAGATGTGAAATACTTACAAATTAGGTCACTGTGGGGAAGGTCACATGTACTGTAAGAAAGGTCCTAAAAGCGAGGGAGGAGTGATCAAGAGTCAAACCTTGGTAATTAAGGGTTGCTTATATTTTGCCTGTTTTTCTTCCCCCATCCTCTTTTTGTCTTCCTTTTCTTTTTCTGAAAGGAGTAGTTGATGTGATTGGCCCATCATTCATATTGTTCCATATAAAGGATGTTTTGAGATAGAAGGAGAGTTGCAAAAAATTTATTTCCCTTTTATCTTTTCCACTTTACCAGTTTTTTCTTTCTTCTCATGGATTCATCGTTACCTCTTTTGCCCTAAGTCATCACCCACTTACGACCATTAAGTGGACTTGGCTTGTAGATGTCCTTCCTGCCCTTGACCCCTTCTCTTCCCATTTTCGTCTATTGCTAGCTAATCTTTAAACACCTTCCTTTATTGTACCATTACCCTGCAGACAAACATCAAGTTTTTGAAAAATGACCCTATTAAATTTTTCCAATTATGTTTCATTGCTACCTAATCTGAACCCATATGCCAGCCTGGGAAATTTCACTTGTTAAGGAAATAGTTGAAACAGTAAGATTTGTTGAATTCCCATAGGGAGGATAAGAGTATATAGGACAGGGAACTTGAGAGCAATATCCACAGAAAAGGCAGAGCTGAAATAGGTGCGGGAGGAGCCACCTTTGAGACGCACGTAGGGTCATCACAGACGTAAAGCTGTGACGGGTGAAGAGAAGAGCACGGTCGTCAGTAGTGAGTGCCACCGGAGTGAGGAAAAAATGAAGGACTGCTCTTGGTGATTAGGCGGCCATTTCTGTTATGAAAATATTTGTGATCTCTTGGATTTAATGTTCTTTCTTGTACAAATTCTGCCTTCTCAAAACTGTGCTTATTCACATTTAGCATTTCTTACTATTTATATTGTTAGTTGATAAATTGTGCATAGTGTCTTAATGAAATTGTAAATTCCTTGTGGTCTGGACCAGTTGATTCTTTATTTCCTCTCCTCCATCATCAGTTTGATATCTAAGCCACTTAGCCATTCATATTAAGTGCTCTAACACCTGTTGGTACATGTTGAAAGACCAGTCCCAGTGGGTACTTTGTTTTGTTTGCTTTTTCCAATTTGCTCTAGTAATCCAAGGGAAATGTAGAAGCTTTTTCTGAAAGCTCAACTCAAGCCAAGAGTTTGTGACTTTCACTCTAAGATACTATTTATTAATAACTAATTGAGGATGCCGTTTTCTATAAATGGGAATGTAGGCAAGAAATATTTGTAGGCCAGTTTTGTAGATCTAGGATATTTATAGTAAGTCTTTATTTGTAGTCTCTTGTCCTGTTCACGGGGGACCAAGAATGGTCAGTCCACTTGACTTTCAGGTTTAAAGCAAAATTAACCAAACCTTTTTTGTCTCTCTGATTCAGCGGATGGAGAAGTTTACGTCTGGGATGTGAACTCTAGGAAGTGCCTGAACAGGTTTGTCGATGAAGGTAGCTTATATGGACTGAGCATTGCTACCTCTAGGAATGGACAGTATGTGGCTTGTGGGTAAGTAGAGGTTCTTGTGACTCTTAATCACATTGTACTAATGAGAAAATACTAATGAATTGATATACAAGATGGTGCTTAAGTATCAGTAGTTCTGTTTATAAACTGTTCAGTAACAGGAAATTGGTAAACCTGGGTCCTTTACATTTTGTCATCTTAATACAATGTCTAATATTATTGGTGGCTTATCAGTTCTTTAGCAAAGGAAATATTGGACTGCCTTACATACATCATTGTATTTTTTCTTATATTTGCAATACCCATATGATCACATCAAGTTTTCCTATTACTATTTTAGTTACTTGCCATTGATTAGGAAGTAGAATAAGGTGAACTCTGGCTTATTCTACTTTAAGTCTTAAAGATACTTAAAAGCACTGTTGCCTTCATCTAGCTAGGTGGTATAAACCAAACACACGTTCCTTGTAAATACTGTTTGTTAGTGTTGTAGAAATTTTGAAAATTTTATCTAGGACATGTTATTGGGTGATCACAGAAAAAAATGGCTGTTACTCAGGAGGAAAGATGGTTTCATTCCCCTGCTTGATTCTAAAGATGCATGGTGGGAGGAGGAGGCATTAGATACTTACCTGTAATTCTACCTACCAAACCACTGATCAGCACCCGTGATTTTAGAACTTTCAGAAGTGGATTTTTATGACTTTGTCTTAGACTAAACACAGTGGATCTGTAGAGATTTCAGTCACATCTTCCCTGTGTTGGGGGGACAAGTAGGTCTTGCTCTCCAGAAGCATAGCATACTTACCAGTTTTTCTTCACTATACTCCTTCCTTTGGGATGGACATTGGGGAAACATCCCTGCCACGCTGGGAAGTTGTAGAGCGTGGAGGGCCGGGCAGCATCTGTGATCTGCCACAGGCTGTAGGGTGGGCGGTAGCTGGTAACTTGGTGTGGGAGTGGCCTGGTTAAGGCCCACCCTTTCCTTTGTGTTACCTGTAGTCACCACACTTATGCCAAACCTGGAGGGAGGGACTTGTCAGCTTGAGCCCAGTGTCGGCCAGAGGTGTGTACACTGAGGCAGCGATTCACAATTAGGAGGACTTCCTGGGAAGAAAGCTCCTTTCAGATGAAGACTGGTGTTTAAACTAATTGTAGCTACTTTTAAGCAGAACTGCTTTGGCCTTTATGTGGGGAAAGAATAACTACACAAAATGACCTTTACTCAAATTTGTGAAATTAGTCTGTTTCTGATCCTTGCCTCTCTATTTTGTATTACTTTTATTAATCCTCTTTGAAGGGCCCAAGTAGGAAAGACTCTGATGGTAGTAGTTTAAATTCACTTGATTTTAACTGCCTTGAGTATAATTAAATTCGGATGTGTTTAGTTAAAGAGCATTGTGAGATTTTTTGTTAAACCTGTAAAGAAAGGCCTTAACACTTGGTAAAGGAATTTCTGGCGTTATCAGGGAGGTGGAAACAGTCACTGGTGGTGGAGGAGCCAGAGGCCTGACCGAACCCACCTGGCCGGCTGGGTGTTGGCTCTCTCGTCCCTCTCCTCCTCTCCCTCCCCGTCCCGCAAACACAGTCTCTCTCCCTCCCTCCCTCTGCTGGTGCTGGTGTGAGACCGCTGTGTCTTGTCCGCTGCTGCTGGGAATTAACTCCTCCTCTGGTTTCGGAACTCTGTTAGCACCTGTTAACTCTTCTCAGTCAGGGTTGTGGCATAAGGTGGATGCTTTCTGTTCGCAGTTTTGCTCCAATGGGGAAATGGGGAAACTAGGGATGTTGTAAATAGAGAACACTGTCGTCTTTCATGGCCTTAGTTAACATAGGTTTGCTAGTTCTGTCACACTCACACTTGAAAACACTGACAGAGTGGGGTCTTGAGTGGAGTCTTACTTTTTCAGGTCAGTGCCCTTCTCACTCCACTGGGTGGAATCAGTAGCAATGTTGTACTTTTGCTGCATCTTCTGTGAATGAGGTAGTGTGTTTTGTTTTGTGACTCCCTATGTGGCTGACAGATCAGTCAGGGGGAAAAAGAAACAGTTGAGTGATCACTACGTAAGAGCACTGCATGTTGAAGAACGGGTGAGCTGTTGGAGACATAGCAGCGCAGCTTCTCCTCGCCCTTGCCTGTGACAGCCCTTCGTGTGCATGGCCCCCATGACCTCAGAACGTGTGTCACCAAGTAAGATGGCCCCAGAATGTGACTTGGAGAATCCCTGTATTTTGTTGCTATTGCCTTATTTTCTACGATTACCCTGAAGTTAGGAATGTCTCATCTTGCAGCCATGAGACAGGTCAGTACAGTGTAGTGGCCTGTATGATGGTCACTACATCTTACCGAGTAGTTTGGGCTCTTGCCTTTACTGGGGATGTGCAAGCTGCAAACCACTTTGCGGGGGGGCATCTTTCCATTTTGAGAATTGTGGGTTAATGCCAAATTATTTTTAGATACATATGTATGTATTTAATATTACAAATCAAAGTTCTATGCAGTGATTAGAGATATGTTGACTTTAGCCTTCATCAGCATGTGCCAAGGACTGTTCTTTTAAGTTCATTAATTAATTGAATTTTAAAAGATTTTATTTATTTATTTTTAGAGAGTAGGGAAGGCAGGGAGAAAGAGAGGGAGAGAAATGTCCATGTGGGAGAGAAACATCAATCAGTTGTCTCTTGTGTGCGCCCAGACTGGGGATTGAACATGCGGCATCGGCCGGTGCCCTGACCAGGAATTGAACTGGTGACCTTTTGCTTTGTGGGACAATGCTCAACTGACTGATCCACTCTGGTCAGGGCTTTTTCATATATGGCCATATATGTATGTGTGTACATTTATAATATATATTATATAATATAGGAGGTCTGTCCGGAAAAAAATTCAGCCATTGTCACTACTGCGAGAATGGTTTGCATGTCACTGTAACCTGGCAGCCAAGGAGAGGGGACTGGAATGTGCGTGCATGAACAGTTACAACTTCACTGTCCTAATCAGTGGGAGTGGTGGACGGCGTTGAGGGAGTGTGTGTACTGTGTGGTTGTCACATTCAAAATGACTGAGCAAGTAAAGTGACACATCTGCATCAAATTTTGCGTTAAGCTTGAACATTCCTGTGCAGAAACTATTCAGATGATTCAGAAGGCCGCAGCTGTGGGCAACTGGTGATTGGCAGATTCATCAGAACAATGTGCTTGCACATGCATCACATCTTGTACGGAGTTTTTTAGTAAAACATCAAATCACCTGGGTGACTCAGCCCCCCTACAGCCCAGATCTGGCACCCTGAGACTTCTGGCTTTTCCCAAAACTTAAAATCACCTTTGAAAGGGAAGAGATTTCAGACCACTGGTGAGATTCAGGAAAATACGATGGGGCAGCTGATGGCAATTAGGAGAACTGTGTGAGGTCCCAAGGTGCCTACTTGGAAGGGGACTAAGGCATTATTGTCTTATAATATATAATGTTTCTTGTATCTTTTATTTTTTTCAATAAATGTCTATTTTTCATATTACGTGGCTGGATACCTTCTGGACAGACCTCGCATATTAACTCTACGTGTATATCTGTGTGTATATATATTTATATACATAAACTAATTTCATTCTCAGTTCCTACTGCATAGTATAGGTATTATTATTTTCACTTTACAGGTGGGGAAGCTGAGGCACTGTGAGTTAAGTAATTTGGTTCAGGTCATCCAGAGTGTAAGTGGTAAAGCCAAGAACACAACCCCAAGTAGTCTGGCTCCAAAGCCCAGGCTCTTGACCACCCTGCTACATTTTTTAAGGTACACCTCTGAGTGTTCGCGTGTTCAAGTACATAAGTGGTATAGTTAGTAGGAGTTTTGTAAATTAAGTTTTATAAGAAGTAGAGAAAATACAGAGTCCAGTATGTCTCGAGTATGACTTTTTTTTGTGCCGTCTCTATAACCCCTTGGAAAATCAACTTCAGTCATTCTGTGCTTCAGCTTTTATGTAGCTTTGTCTTTTATCTTCTTAAATCTCTAAAAGTTCCTAAGATTTCCATTTTTCTTACTTAAATCTGGGTTTTAAATTCTTAACGTAAGGCTGCTTCAGGAATTTTGTGATTTCAGCAACCTAACTGCATTTGGAGCATGGAAGCAGGTCTTCTGTAACTGGAAGCTACCAAAAAGTTTCTCTTTCACCCTCGCACTCGAGGGTATTTTCAGTATTTATTCTCATCATGGTTGTCCTTTCCCTATCATTGCTCCATTTGTTTGTATATCTGTTTTTAGTTTCTGGATGGTGTTACAGCTTAATCCTGAATGTCCATCACCATAGCCACTGGCCACATGTGGCTGTTTAAATTTGAATTAATTATAATAACAAATTTAGTTTCTTAGTGATACTAGTCACTTATTTTTAGTTTTACTCGAGATTTTCTTGTTTGTTCCAGTGTATTGTTTTTTTAATTTTTATTCAATTACAGTTGACACTAGTCACATTTTAAGTGTTCAGCAGCTACCTGTGTCTAGTGGCTTCCATATAGGGCAGCGTGACAGACTTTTCCTTAATTCAGTCATTGTATTGCTAAGGAAACAGAGGTCAGTTGGGTGAAATTTCAGTTTTGTTTGTTGGTTGTTGCTCATTAACTGGTCATTGGCAGAGCTGGATCTGGAGCACGGGTCGTCTGGCCCCCAGTTCTGTCTTCTCTCCATACTACCCACCCCCCAAATATTTTGATTTTATTTCAAAAGAACACTGGATAATTCGGGGCTATAGCAAAATGTGAAATTTATTTTGATTTAGGACCTAGAATTAATTAATAGTCCTTTAATTTTAGTACTCCCAAACATAAAAAGTGAGTTTTTGCTTCATCTGCAGAATCTTTAGGGCAGGTATGTTTCAAAATGCAAGAAAAACCTGTTTTATTCAGTGATGTGTTTTGCTTTGGTTTTCTTATTCATAAAAACATTTATTGAGCATTGTACTAGGGATTCATCGCCTTGTAGTTCACTGTCCCGTGGTGAGGACAGGCACACACGTGTCTCCATTTACAGGGCAACTCGTCATGGGCTGCAGTTTATTTCAGGCAGTGCTTTTTCAGGTCTAAGGAACGGGGAAGGCTGTTACAAATGCACACCTGGGAAAGGTTTTCTTGGAGATCTTGGCACTTGAGCTGGGCGTTTTGACAGTCAGGTTAGGATTCAGAAAAGCGAATGAAAGTTCCAAGCTGTTAGACAAGTACAGTCTTCATTATAGAAAGAACTATGGATTCATAGCATGATCTACAAGACTTCAGATTTATAAACAAGTGGGGTTATTTCGTTTAGTGGATGCTGAACATAGTGGGGAAAGTTGTTCTTTCAGTGGACCTAGAGGGACCTCATGTGAAGAACTGCTTTGTTTGAATGAACAGTCCATATCTGGTGAGCCAGTCATTTGCAGCTTGCTGAGCAGGACTGTCGTCTGGAAACGTTTTATAAAATGCCGGTGCCTGACTTTTACTTCCTTTGCTCCAGATCACTGTATTTCCAACATCAAGTTCCTCATCATAATCCACTTCTCCAGTTTCGCTTATGCCCTTCTTTAACTGCTGTTGAGTCTCCACAAAAGGGCACAGCTTTCTGGGCCTCTTTAGGGGTCAGTGAAAACAATGGACTAAGATCCCGGCCTCAGAAAACCCTTTCCAAGGGGCAGGGGGCCAAACTGGAAACTGAGGCCGCACGTGGACACACTGTGTAGCTCCGAAATGAAGCCCATGAGGAGTGGTGCAGGGAGGCCCACCCGGAGAGCCACGCCTGTGGGCCAGGCCACCCCTAGGCTCCCAGTCCTTTCTCCAGATCCAGTGCAGGCTGGCCTCTGGTGGGTGCGGGGATCATTGGACATAGGGTCACCAGCAGCGCTGCCTTGGGGGCCCTCCTTGAGGAACTCGGGATGCGGCAGGCACTGTGAGCCCGGTCTGCTCCCCAAGGGTAGTGGGGTAGTGGCAGAGTCGGTCACAGGGACTCCGGGTCCCTGCAGAGTCTCACTGCCTCCCCAGCCCCTGGAGGAAGAGCGAGCAGCAGCTGCAGGCATGGCTGCTTAGGCTGACAAGCAGTGAGCTGGTGGGGCGAGATGTTCAGATAGGCTTGTTTTTAATCCATGGTATTCTCTTTTCTCTTTGCAGTTCTAATTGTGGAGTGGTGAACATATACAGTCAAGATTCTTGTCTCCAGGAAACAAACCCAAAGCCGATAAAGGCTATAATGAACTTGGTTACAGGTGTTTCTTCTCTGGCCTTCAATCCTACCACAGAAATCTTGGCAATTGCTTCAGAGAAAATGAAGGAAGCAGTCAGATTGGTAATATGTCTTTACCCTTCCTTTTATCATTGGTAACATGAAAATTTAAGTTGAAGACATGGAAAGATAACAGGGAAGGAAGAATGTTGGATTATTTTTAAAAGTAGCTTCTTTTGACTAGTAGAAATTACTAGTATTGTAGCTTTTGGGTGTTGTATGAAAGGTGCACAATAGCCACCAAATTTGTATTATGTCAGTTTTTTGGGGAAAGCTGTGCTGTTAAATTAACATTTCTTAAGTGGCTGTTCTTCATTTCAGAGGTTTCTTTCAGTATATTAGTAAGCAATATGTTTAAGGCAAGTACTTCTTTCCTCTACAGTTTTTTTCCTAGAGGAAAAGACCTTTTTTAAGGCCTGTTGTCTTAAAAGGAGGCAAAATCTAGGAGGCAAGTCCTAGATTTTGAAAATAAATTGTTTAAAAAGATTGCAATTTAAATAGCTAGAATAGTACTTGTGAATATATCTCTGTGCCAGGAGTCCCCAGGACCCTTCCCAAATTGGGGTGATTGTGTAGGAGGATTCCCAGGACTCAGTGTATGGTCGTACTTGTGGTTAAGGGTTATTTCGGGGAAAGAATACGATGCAAAATCAGCATGGGGCAAAGTCCCCTCCTAGTGGAGTCACAGGACGTGGGTAATTCCTCCAATGAGATGTGACCACATGTGCTAAGGAAGCTCATTCGGGACTTGGTGCCAGCATTTTATTGGGGGGTGATCATATAGGTGCCCTCTGCCCAGCATGCACCAAAAATCCAGGCTCCTGGAAGTACACGCAGGTGTTCAGGGTAGACCACCTTGTACAGATGGTTTAGGCACAGTGAGCCGTCCTTGTCATTTAGAGGAAGTTTCAGATCGGTGTAGGGGGCTGTTGACCATTCAAGTTCCCAGACACCATCCAAGGGCCACCCTTGTCAGTAGGCCTTTCTAAGGATTAGCAGCCTCAGGCCCATGTTAACTCTTCTGCCCAGTTTCAGCTCAGTTTAGATGTCACTGCATCTCTGTGAAGTTCTTTCCCTTTGGGCAGAATCAGTTTCTTCATTCATTTAACAGTTATTTGCTCTTGGCACCAGTTTTATAAGAAGGTGTAGAACTTGGAGTAGCAGTATTGCATTGTGCTGCTGTTGCGTGTATACCACCGGGTGGTAAGCACTTTACAGGAACAGTTGTTTTTTCTTTCAGCCAGCAAAGAGTCTTGCATACTTTATCAACTTTGTTTAATAGTGTATAGTTTACAAAAATTTACAAACAAAAAACTTTGAGTCAAATAACAGTTGTCAGATCATTAACTTACCCCACATTAGTAACTAATAAAGGGCAGAACTGTGCTTCTAGATTCTATATTTCTTCTAGCACTTCAGTTGTGTTTCTCTTGAATTCCTCAAAGCCCTAGAACGTGCACAGGACTTGAGATGGCAAGTAGGTCGAGGAGGAGGCTGAGCCCCACCTGTATCATCACATAGAGCAGCATCGCTGCCGCCGGATATGTATTGGCATGCTGCCTAACATCTTCTCTGAGAGGGGAAAGGATCCTGCTAGAATCAAGTGTTTGAAAAGTACGGCATTGTTTTATTGCCTCTCTGTCGAATGACTCATTTAATAAACAGGAAGGTTCTAATTCAAGTCAGGTTTAAAATCTCCATTCTAATGGGAGTGGCAGACTAGTACATATTAGTCTTTTATCATTTTCATGGTAGTAAATTGTTTTATAAAACCATGGGATCTGCCTCACGTTGGCATAATATATTCTGCAAGACGCCTAGTAGTTCTGCCTAGTTTGCTTCAGTAATCGTGGCAGCATTAATGGTTTTTTATAGTGGCAAAATCACACAAGGAATTCATTAGTAACAGCTGAATCCCGTTTTTTAGATGTTAGTTAGCCATAGGGTCTCATGGAAGGAGCCAGGCACAGCAGCTTCAGAATATCGCAGTGAAACAGCGTTAGCACCATTAAATGCAGCCTCTTACAATGGTCCAAACAGTGCTGTTGTCCCAGCACAGTGCAGTGGACAGAAATCTAAGCCATGGCACCAGTAGGAGACCCAGAAGCTAAACTTATTACATCTGTAACCTTGGATGTATTAGAAAGTTGTAGAACTTCTTACCCATTACGTTAAGGATGAGTGCGCTTTTACTTGTTGAATTTTGGTACCTGGGCCCTTAAACATAATGACAGAAATGTGGTTCAAGGTAAAGGGAGCTTTCCAAGGTAAAGATGTTTGGGCTTTTGGGGCCTTTTTCTTAATTGTTCAGTTACAGCTTTTAATCCAACGGCTGTGAAGAGAGGTTTTAGCACAGTCCCCTTCTAATGAGGTGGGGTTGTGGTTTGCAGGGAGATGTGCTAATGCAGCGAGAGATCACACTGGGGACTCGGCACATACAGACACAGTTGAGTCACGGGGGAGGACACTGTAAACAGGGTTTTTTTGGCCCCCAATAGCCAAGTCAGTAGAGGAGATAAAGTAGGAAAGTGGGTTCTCAATAAATTAGTGTTCATTCTCCATTAGGAAGAACACTGGGAAAGCCTGGCCACTTTGTACGGGTGTGAGGGTGTTTTTTGCATGAAGGCACATCCGAGGGGGCACGGTTTACACTGTAAACTTCGTAAGTGTGTGTATTTACCACAGTCTTTCTGGTATTCTGTTTATCCAGCTACAAAAAACACAGCTACCTTCTGTTAAAAATAGGCTTTAAAAAAGTGCTGTGTGTCTTATGCCCAATTTTTGTCCTGTAGGGCACTTCCTGTTTATAATAAATAACTGACTTAAGCATAAAGTTACATGAGTCCAAATTAGGAGGCTGTCTTTTTTCCAATTTCAGAAAATAAAAAGGGTGGTATAATATTATCTTTGAGGAGTCATTCAAGTAGAAAGGTTGGTTCTGGTATATTTTGTTTTGGAAGAGTCAGAAAAACAGCTCCTAAACTTCCAAGTCATGTTGATAGAACGTTACTGAGCAAATGTGTGGGCACAGTCAGGTTACATGTGAGGTGGAAGCAGAGGGCAGGCGCGGGGCCGTTCTGCTCTCGGCACTTGCAGCAATGGGCATTTCCTGATGGTCTGCTCCCAGGGTGCCTTGCATCACCTGTTCAGAGTTGGTGCGTGCTTGGAGGACGCAGACGTCTAATAACTTAAGCAAAGCAGGAAGCCACACCACTTGTCAGAAACTCCTGCTTTCTGCATTCCCAAACTAAGTGTAAATACATTTTGCAATATCCTTATTGTGGTTTCTCTCCTAAAATGCTAGTCTGCTTTATACTTAAATTTTTCAAAGAACCTGTTCAGAGTGGTGTTTTAAGAAGTTTAAAAGTTAAGATGAAATTGGGTAATTCTAGCTTCCTAGCGTTAATGGGTGAAGACCATTTCTTGTCATCGCTAACGCCTTTGCATTGATGCCATGCTGTGCTGTCAGAACCTGTCTGCTGGAGAAGCTGAGAATAACTGGAAATGGCATGGGGATTCACTCTAGACTTTATCCTTTCTTCACACAGTGGTCAATAAATACATCAGGGAGTAGGACCTACTAAGTGATTGCCTGTGAAACCTGTTTGATAGACAAGTACATATATTATGGTATTTGTCTGTGAGAATCATCTTGATTGGATGGTTTAAAGTCTCATCTAAAATATGGAGGAGGGCAGATTACTAAGCTAAAGAACTGAATGATAATGCTGTATTTGAACGTGAGGGTGCTGTATTTCTTGAAAGAGCTAGAGAATATTTGAAAATGGGAGTTACTAAAATCCTCCCCCCCCCCCCCAAGGTCACAGGTTCTGTGCTTGGGTTTATCTGTCTGCAAACTGGGTGAGCACTGGCCTCACCTGGCCTTGGACTTGGACTCGTTTTCCCCAGAAGCAGGCTTCCTTGGAGAGGAAGACTGTGTCCCTCTGTGCTTCGGCCTGGCCTTGAGGTGAGCTTTTGGCTCTAAATCAGAACACAGTTTCACTTGAAAAACTAGGTTTTCATGATTCAGTCCTCATTAAGAGGTTGCAAAAGACAAAGAATGTGTCACATAGTTGAAAAATAAAGTGGGAAAAGGAAATTATAGGCCTTTGGAATACTTGGTATGACTCTGCCTAGGCTTCAGTTGCATAAAATCAGACCCTTCATAATGGGTAAAATATCTGTTCCCTGTGACAAATTCTAGTATTCTTTACTGTGGTCATTAACTCAGAGCCTTAATGGGTATTGCTGTTGACTTTTCACTTTCGTTCATTCATTCAGCAGACACTTGAATCCCCCAGGCTTCATATTAGATGCTGCATTAAAAACATCAAGAAAAGACTTTTTTCTCCTCCTTTCCTCTCAGTTAATAGCACATTGAAAAATCAAATGTTAATTTGGAATATTTTGCTACATGAACGTGTACTATAATCAAAATATACTTTTTGTTCCAGCTAAAAGATAGAATGAAGATTGAAATTTAAGAAAGTTGAGTTCCCAGTTGTTACAATTTAAAGCTTTTATTATTGGTTGCAGGTTCACCTTCCTTCCTGTACAGTATTTTCAAACTTCCCAGTCATTAAAAAGAAGACTATTTCTCTTGTTCATACCATGGATTTTTCTCCAAGAAGCGGATATTTTGCTTTGGGGAATGAAAAGGGCAAAGCCCTGCTGTATAGGTAGGTATTGTTTATGCTTAAAAGTCAGAAATACCTGTAATCTTCTTTTGGAAATGTGAAGAGGTGCGGTTGTTACATTTCCCGATTTTCCAGTTACGTACTGTTTGTTACCTTGATTACAGTGAATGGATTACAATGATAAGTTATTAAATAAATTGTAGAGTGTAGGCCTGACATTTCATCGAACAAAATGTGCATTTTTCTACCATAAAATGTCACTAATGGAAAATTCACCTGGGGAATTTTTTTTTTTAGAGCTGTATTTTGGGAATATCAAATTGAGGAAAAGTAGCCACTTTAATAATATTGCCACTTTCTTGGTGTCTTATGTTTAGGTTAACCTTTGTTGATTTGGCGATTCTCTATTTACTCCATTAGATTTAAGAGAAAATATTTCTTTCCCTGCAGCTGTAAGCTGTAACTGAAGATGTTAACCACAAAGATATCCAGAAGTTATGCTCTGCCCGGCTCTTTTCTGCACTCAATATCCTTAGCTGTAAAGCAAGGAACAAGTGAAATCTAATTGCATTGTTGCCAGGAGATAGAGGTGACAGGTGGCTCTGAGGGAGAACTGAAGAGCCAGAACCCTGGGACTTAAATCACAGCCCCCTCTCCCCGCTCCCTAGTGTAGGTAGTGAACGCTGCACGGCAGCCGTGGTTATGTTTGTATGCTTCGGGAAGGCCGCTTTCAAATAAAATGAAATCTGGAGTGAAGAAAGAGCATGTAAATTGAGTGTTGAGGATATAGTTGTAAAAAGAGAATATAGCAAACAATAATATGGTTTCAAGTTCTATTTACTTGGAAAGGAAAATTGGTTATATACCTGGAATATTATATATATGCCATCATTTTTATTTCAGATCATTTTGGTGATTCTTTCAGTTTGGAGATTATACAGAATGCAGTCTTATTACACTTTGAAAGTCTCTTCCAAAGCTCTGGTTTATTATAACTGAATTTTTCTTTGCGTTATGTAAGCCAAAGGACATTGGAATCTTCACCAGAGTATTGATCTCTAGTGAGAGTTTCTAACAAGTAGATTGGACTGACATTTCTATTGGGTATGGCTGACCACGTGTGTCATGGACCCCAGTTTGAGGCTTTGGGGCAAGCTTAACGCCTTTACCTAAAATCTGAGGTATTGGCATTAGGATCCTTCAGAATGTCAGATTGAGCAGTCTTACCCTAGCATGCCTGGGGAGAATGATTGTGATTACGCCCCCCCACCCCAAGTACAGAATTCCAAGTACCATTCTGTGATCTTGACTGACAGTACTCGGGTAATTGGAAACTTGTTTGGATTATTTATTATTTGTCTTTTACTTTTTCAGGTTGCACCATACTCAGACTTCTGAAGAGATTATCTGAAGTAAGAAAATCCCTTTTAAATGCTTCCCCGGTTTTACAGTCACACCCATTGCTGTCGGTGGTGGAGAAGGGACTGCGTTAGCCGGTCTTGGTCTCAGCAGAGTGGATGGGAGTAGATCAGCAAGAGCCTGGTTGGACTTGAGTCTTCCTTGGGAATTTCTTTTTATTTAAAAGAATTTTTTAAATTTATTTATTTATTTTTAGAGAGAGAGGAAGGGAGAGAAGGAGAGAAACATTGACTGGTTGCCTCTCACACGCCCCCAGCTGGGGACCTGGCCTGCAACCCAGGCATGTGCCCTGAGTGGGAATTGAATCAGGACCTTTCGGCTCACAGACCAGCACTCAGCTGTGACTCCACTGAGCCACACCAGCCAGGGCTTCCTTGGGAATTCCTTACTCCAAATCACAACAATCTGGCTCTTTTCTTCTGAATTCCACTCTTTAATATTGTAATTACTGGTCATTTAATCCACAAAGGACCATAGACTGAACAGTGAGAAAGTATCTTCATACATAATTAAAGCTTTCATGAGCTCAGAGCCTCTTATTTTGTATATGTTTTCTTGAGAGTCTATAAGTGGCTTGCCCTGTAGCTAGTTAACAGTGGCTTGTCACAGACCTAGTCAACGTCTGATCATTAGTTTTAGAGCAGTAGCTCATGCTCCTTCTCCCGTGGCTTGGTCTTCGAGCTGAGTGATAGCTGGTGATAGTTCGGAGGTTGAGCTTTGCAGCTGCCCCCTGTTTATCACAGCTGACTGATTTGATCTTTGAGATTCATAATGTTGAAGACAGACTCTGGGAGTGCATATAGATTTAAATAGAAAATTTTTTCAAAGTAGAAGAATGTTAAAGCGTGAGCGGAGGGGGATGCAGTCTAGCCATCCCGCCTTCCAGAATTACGTTGCTAGTGCGTGTTCGTGGTCAGCAGCTACAGATCAAGTGTATAATTTCTCCTCTTCTCTCCTCAGGTTCAGTCAAGTCACAGGAGAAGCCCGTCCTGATAGACCTTCGCAGAAACTTTCCAGAACGTGTGATATGTGGATAATGAGCTTTGAGCCAGCTGTGCATATTTAAGTTAATAGAAATGTTTTAATAAACACATAGCAACTTTTGTTTGAATATAAATGTATGTGGTTCTTCCTTCCCCACCTACACTCAGACACACTGACTTGGATGCATTTCTTTTAACACCAAGCATGAGAAATTGGAAACACCTGTGTGTCGCCAGCATATCATGGGCAGATGTTGCCATATTCACAGTTAACCCTGATGGTGTTTCCCCCTTTCCCATAGATAGAGCCTCCCTGTTTCAGGGTAACAACTAACAGAGGCTCTGATTGGCTGGACATGAAAGTGATGAGATCTCCGAGAATGAATTTGAACTTCCAAGATTTCCTGGGAAAGTGATTGTGGACTATTCTGGTCTTGGTACTTCAAATGGTTGGTGATTGATTGTGGGAGAGGAGGCACACGAAAACCTGTTGCACTTGTCCTACTGATTATTAGCCACTCCCCCTCCTGGAAATACTCCTTACTGCAACTTAAATGTTTCCTTTAAGTTCCAGTGTCGACAGTCGATTCCAGAGTTTTTTTAATTGTCCAATAACCTTGCTGTGGACTAGTCCCTACATTTCATGGGAAAAACTGACCCCTGTACATGTATTTATGAAGCATTTGTATGAGAAGTATCAAATTGGTCTAGCTCTTAACCCCACCACCTTGCTAAAACATGGGAAAGTCACGTGAGAGCAGGAAGTTTTTCAGTGACAAAAAATGGCTCTGCCCAGAGAAGGAATACACCCCACTTCCCACTTCACTGTATTCAAACAGCCGGTCAGGGGAGGCTTCAGTGTCCGTGAGGCCCTTCCGGGTCTGTCGGCAATGACCTAGAGCAGCCCTGTGCTCGTGGAGTGTGTTAATGTGCCCCAGCATCCTTCTGAAAGGACATTTTCTATTAAGATGGGCTACTGTGCGATTCTGGAGACCATTCCTCGGCCCCCTCCTCTCGTACCAACATCTTCCAAATGAAGAACGCTAGTGCTAAACGTTTCAGTTCTCCACTCCGGTGGACTCGTCTTATTTCTCTCGGGTTGCTAGAGGGCAGCATTGGATCGTGAGAGTAATTGAAGGAAGAAAGCTTTTTGTAGTTTTTGTGTGTTCTTAGCACCTTGCCTTGAGCTTCCGCTAGACCATTGTTTCAGAAAGGACACCAAGCCTTGTATGTGCTTGTTTTGCATATCGTCTTCAGGGGCGGAAAGATTTATAGGCAGTTACCATTCTAGAGAAAATGATGGGAGCAGAGTTTAAGTTTTAACTCTAATGACCCTTCTAGGGGCAGAGTAAAGAATTCCCGCTTCTAATCCCCAAATAGGTAAATGTGCTGTTTGTTCTCCAGATGCTACCAATCCTGCTTCTCTGTGTTCTTTTTATCCTCAGTGGAAGTTGGGAATTGGAGTCAGGTTCTTGCTGCCACTGTCTGTAACCATTGCCAAGTTACCTCTTCGAAGAGACGACAGCCGCAATCGTGAACAACTTCGCACAATTCTCAGCTGGCTAAGTCAGCATGACTGTAGCTCGTGTCTGCGTTTTGAGGGAAGGGGGTATCTTGAGCTGCGAGGAGACAGGTTGCTGTCCAGAGGCCCACAGGATGTACTTGAGTTTACCTGGAGGGATGAATTGACAAGTTGAAGTCCAGTGTATCCCACTCATCTCCTCTCATTCCCACTCATTAAACAGGCGTCTATGGGACTTTCTTCCAATTGAACAAATTGCAGGCGGGAAGTCTCGCCTTACTGCCTATGTGTTTCCTAGAGGTTCTGGAACCCTTGCTAGGCCTGCACAGAACGAGGTGGCCGGCTGCAGTGTTCCTAACTGGCATGTTTACACTTGAGCTTGGGAATGGGGCGGAGGCAGGCAGATGCCTGTGAAAATGAAGTGCTTGCTTACACCTGCAGTCAGCTCCTCATTTCCTTGGGATCTCACTTCAATCCGTCTCCAAATTCATTACGCCAAAGACAAAAAGTGGTGTCCGTTCTGTTACCCGGAGGAGATGGGGGCTGGCACCAGAGGCGTGGGGAGAAGGTGGGGTCAGAGCAGCGTTTCTGAGCCCCTGGTGCCCTCCTTGTGCTGACATCAGGGTAAACATGTCTTCTCAAGACATTCTCATTGTTCTCTGTAAGAGAAAGGAGTATTTTCTTCTTGTAGGGGAGTAAGTTGAGGTTCCGAGAGGTTGGACATCTGATCTTAAAGCCCTCATCCCTACTCAGATGAGTGGTCTTCAAAGGAGGGTGTGCATACTCTCTTCAATTTTGTTTCTCAATTACAGTTTACATTATTACTCTGTATCAGTTCCAGATGCACAGCAGAGTGGTTAGATAATCATATACTTTACAGAGTGTTTCCTCCAATATTCCTGGTACCCACCTGGCCCCGTACATATTTATTTCAATATTATTGGCTATATTTCCTATGCTGTAATTTACATCCCTGTGACTATTTTATAAACTACCTATGTGTACTCTTTAAATTTTTGTTTATAATACATTTTTAAATTGAGTTTATTGGGTGACATTGGTTAATAAAGTTATGTAGGTTTCAGGTGTACAATTCTGTAACATTATCTGTATATTGTATTGTGTTCAACCACCCCAAGTCAAGTCTCCCTCCATCACCACCAGTTTGTGCTTCTTAATCCCCTTACTTTTTTCACTCCGTCCCCCCTCCTCTGACAATCTGTTTGTGAGTCTGTTTCAATTTTGTTTGTTCATTCAGTTCTGTAGATTCCACATGGAGGTGAAATCCTATGGTACTTGTCTTTCTCTGACTGACTTAATTCACTTAGCATAATACCCTCTAGGTCCACCACACTGTCAGCAAATAGTAAAATGTTACTCTTTTTTATAGTCAAGGAATATTCCATTGTAGGCATGTACCACAGCATTTTTATTCATTCATCTGTTGATGGGCACTTGGGTTGCTTCCATATGTTGGCTATTACAAGTAACACGGGCAGTGCATACTCGTAACAATGGATTGCAGCCCATTAGATTGTGGAGAGGAAACAGAACTTGCATGCTATGCAGAAGTACTTGTTTTATAATGCACTTCTATCGTAGGTCATATATATATTTTATGAACAGATATGTTTATATTGGGGGCATACACTCAAGGGTTTTGCATGAAAGGGATGATTGAGAGGCCCACGCCACTGCCGTACCAAACGTGGCACCTCCTATGCTGTTTCCCAATCCTTCCCTCTGCTGTCCCCGTCTCGTTTCTGCATTCCCTACAATGTTGACAGCTCCTCCGTTGACCTAGTTACCTACCCTCCATACCTAAGACTGACTTTAAACCTGAGGTTTTTCTTGACCCCTAACCCCCGCCAACCAAGACTAGTTACCAAGCGGTGGGTTTTTTTTCCTCTTTCAACAAATCCTTTTTTTTCCTCCTGCCCTACCATTCCCCGGTTTTCAACAGCTCTCACCTGTTAATCCCCTAACTGGTCTCATTATTTTGTAGTTCACATTTTGCATGGAAACGTCCTGTTTGCAGCCAGGGGTTTCTTAAAACATGTATGTGGAAAACGTAGACATACAGAAAGAAGAGAGGCTGCTGTAATAAACCTCGGCTGCCTCGCCAGCTTCAGCAATCAATGTCCAGCTCCTGGGAGGCTCCGTCCGTGTCCCTGCCTGCAAACTCCGGTTATTTTGAACTCAGGCCAAGACGTATCTCATTTGATGGTAAATGTTTTGAGTATGTATAGAGATGTGTTTTAAAAATTCAAGTCTCGGTATGATATCTTGCTTAAAATCCTTCCACAGTTCATCTCTCCCAAACTCTTCAGTTCTGCCATGTATGGAAAGAGCATAAAAATAGACCTGCCTTGTAGGACTAGTTATTAGGTTCAGAACAGCACCTGGCCCAGAGCAAGCTCTCAGTGGATGTTAGTCGCTGGCATGATCATTATCATGGCCACGGTCAGGTACGAAATGATATTCAGGCTCCTGCGCTTGGCAGAGAGGGCCCATTATTTCTGCCTCTTCGCATCTCTTCACCTGTCTCACTCACCTTATGTTCAGAAATAGTGAGCTATTTGAAATTTCCCTGAATAAGCCAGCTATTTTTTACCCCCATGCCCTTGTTTTTGCTGATGCTTCTTCCTTCTCGCCTTTTCTTTTTGTGCCTTTCGAACTCTGCACATCTAGCAAGACGGAGGTGGATTTCTGTTACAGATTTATACCCTTTGTTGCATTTCTTTGTTTATATAGTCTTTCTGTGCAAGGTTTGAAGCGGCTTTCCAAAACACACAGTAAAAAGGGAAAAAGTACGTGAACCAGGGTCTGGGGAAATACAGGGCAAACTAGAACCCAAAACATGTAGGCCATGCATGGTTCCTAAAATTGAGCTGTATTCCTTGCTCCCACCCCCACCCCCACCCAGTCTTTGACCTCAGCAGTACTCAAATATATTTTTTTTGAAAAAACATTTTTTTAAAAAGTGAGTCTTTTCCCTCCCTTCCTATGGGAACCTCATTTAACAGTTTGATATATATCTTGCTAGTAGGTTTTTGTTGTTGAATCCATTATGTGTTTAGATGCAAGAAACAGAACCTTAAAAATAATGGCTTAAATCATAAGGACATTTATTGTTTAAGAAGTCTAGAAGTGTCTCTCTGGCTCCAGAATCCATTTGGTGGCTCAGCAATACCCATCTCTGGTCAGTGTGTCTGTCGCTCCCTTTGCCGCTGTCTCGTGGCTACAAAATGGCTGCTGTACCTTGAGTTCTACATCTTCACCCAACATGAGAGCGTTCCAAGCTGGAAGGAAGGGGCTGGGGAGAAAGCAGCTTCCTGCCTGGCAAGGCTTTACCTTTAGATCAAAGGAGAGAGTGGTCCTAGCAGTCACCTTGCAGACTTCCCCTCATGTTTTTCAGCAAAGAGAACTGGTTTTTCATAAAACCAGCCACGCTTCATCCCAGGGGCCTGCTGGCCCTGAGCGCGTAGCTATCTGGCTTTTTGCTTGAGAAAAAACTGGCCATTCAGTTTGTAAGGAGGAAGGGGGAGGGGAGGTAGGGAGTGCCTGTTGGGAAAAAAACAACTTTGCTCATTACAGGTACATGCACGCATTAAAATTTTTTTTTGTCTTATTTTTTAACAGCAATGGATTGAAATTGTAATACTTTCCAACTCAGTATTTTCACTTAATTTCAGTTATCCAGCAGATACGGCAGTACATAAGGATTTATTTCATTCTCTGTAACTATTGCATAGTATTTCTGACTGAGGAACATTGGGATAGCTCCCCATCTTTGACTATTATAAAGAATGCTGCCATTAACTTACTTACTCAGGCCTCTTTGCACACATGTGTATTTCTCCAGGGGAGATACCTGGAAGTAGAATGACTACATAAACACATTAAAAGTTTGGTAAAAATTGTTCTCCAAAGGGGTCATGATAGCTAAGCAGTGACAAAATTTCACCACTAGATATTACTGTTTATGATTTAATGAGTGAAAAATGCTATTATTTTTTAGTTGGCTATGCTCTGGTTTTTATTCCTTCCATTGAAAAGAGGGCAACAAAAATTACACGAGTCCCATTTTCTTTTTTTAAAATTTTTTTTAAGATTCTATTTATTTATTTTTAGGGAGGGAAGGGAGGGAGAGAGAGAGAGAGAGAGAGAGAGAGAAACATCAATGTGCGGTTGCTGGGGGTTATGGCTTGCAACCCAGGAATGTACCCTGGCTAGGAATCGAACCTGGGACACTTTGGTTCCCAGCCCGAGCTCAATCCACTGAGCCACACCAGCCAGGGCTGAGTCCCATTTCCTTTTCTTTTTTTTTTTTTTTAAGATTTTATTTATTTATTTTTAGAGAGGGAAGGGAGGGAGATAGAGAGAGAGAGAGAAACATCAATGTGCGGTTGCTGGAGGTCATGGCCTGCAATCCAGGCATGTACCCTGGCTGGGAATCGAACCTGCGACACTTTGGTTCGCAGCCCGCGCTCAATCCACTGGGCTACGCCAGCCAGGGCTCTGAGTCCCATTTTCCATAAGAGAAGTTAGTGCTCGTTCCCCTGGGAAAGCAGTCTCCCCATCACCGCCTGCACCCCGACTTCCCACTCTTGACAGTATTTGCTAACATATTCTTCTCTTGCTGGTATTTTATTCATCTTTGTATCTCCAGCATCTAGTTTAATGCTTGTTCCATGTGTGAGATACATTATTTTATGAGTTTAAAGACATCTGGCTTGATAACAGAAAACAAAGGGTAAACAAGGCGTAGCAATGACTCAGCACATTTTCTGAATCCCACATCAAGGCACATGGGTTGACTAAGGACTTTTGTGACTGTTAGTGGTGTGAGAAACTGTCTTGGAGGTACGATATGAATGCATAAATGCCAGGCTTCTGCTCTGACTGGTGTGGCTCAGTGGGTTGAGCATGGTTCTGCA
This sequence comes from Phyllostomus discolor, assembly GCF_004126475.2. NCBI lineage: Eukaryota > Metazoa > Chordata > Mammalia > Chiroptera > Phyllostomidae > Phyllostomus > Phyllostomus discolor. The sequence continues at coordinate 100,641,575 of NC_040910.2, read as the reverse complement.
AACTGAAAGGTCACAGGTTTGATTCCCAGTCAAGGCACACGGGGTTGCAGGTTTGGTCCCCGGTTGTGGGTGTGCAAGAGGCAACTGATCGATGTTTCTCTCACACATCACTGTTTCTCTCCCTCTCTTTCTCCCTCCTGTCCCCTCTGTCCAAAAATAAATAAATAAAATGTTTTTTTAAAAAAGGAATGACAGACTTTTGAGGTATTCTGATGATTTATGCAGACAGTAGGTGAGCATATTTGGAACTGGGACTATTTTGGAGGTTAATTGTGAAGAGGAGCTTAAGAGGGGATGCTGAGGTGTCAGGAAAGATGAACTGTGGGTAGCCAGAGGCAAAACCCAAGTGAGTAGTTTTTAAAATAGATGATGAGTTGAAAATAAACTGTGAAACTTTGAGTTAGCCAGCAAATGCATTTTCTCATTGACATCTAAGTGGTGATACCATTTCCTCCTCTTAGGCCCTGATTTCCCTTCAGAAAGCATATATGGCCTTTGCATGGTAAAATGAAATAAAATTCCAAGAAATTCCAGTGAGATGATATGCTATTTTTATATGATTCTGTTCTCTCTCAAACTCTTGCTTTCTTCCTTAAATGCAACATCCTCCTCCCGTTGCCCTCATCTGGGTTTTCGAATCACCCACTCACCCACCCATTCCATCGCCCACCCAGCCTATGACTATCAGCTGAATGTCTGTGTGTGTCAGATACCACGTGGTTCACGCTGGATTCCCAGCACTCAGGAGGGATACAGTCCCTCCCCTCACGGAGGCAAAGTCACACATTCCACAGTTCGACACGCGTGACTGAGGGAAAGGGCAGAGTGCTTTGGGAACATGGAGCAGGGAAACTTGACCTGGTCCAAAGTGTCCTGGAAGGCTCCCTGAGGAAGCCATGGTGAAGTTGAGTTCAGAAGACTGAGCAGGAGTTAGCCAGGAGAAGGATTTCATCCTAGGCCCTCCTGCCACCTCTCCGCTGTTCTCCCGAGGCCTGTCCTCCATCCCGCTGTGTGGAAGTCCACAACCCACTGTGAAAACTCCCTGTGCATCTCTGGCTGCTTCTCTTTATGTGGAATCCCAGGTCCTCTGTGGAGCTCTGGGTGTCCAGGGGACCTCTCTCTTCTCTTCAATGGCTCTGACCCACCCCTCCCCTGCTCCCTCTCAGTCTGGTGTAAGAAAAGGATTCAGTGACTTTTTCTTCTTAGGCAGTCCTCTAATGTGACTTTGAAAGAGCTTTTTGTCTTGTTTCCAAGTTTTGGGTAACTCTTCTCATCCTAATATTATAAGGCATGTTAGCACTGGGCCCAGCCCACACTAAGCTCTTGATAATGTTATGTTACTGCTAGTATCATTTTTAAAAGACTCTGACAGTACATTGCACATAATAGGCACTCCGTAAGAGCCGAGTCCCTTCCACTGTCCCTGTGGAGGAGGTAGAGCCGTAGGAATCATGTTTGGGAGGAAACTTGGAGGTTGTCTGGTCTGGACAGTGGAGTGATTTGTCCAAGGCCTTACAACTTATCTAATGTTAGCGCTGGACTTGAAACCAGGTCTTGGCACTTGAACCCAAGTGTCCTGACTTGCGCTTTAATGCCCCTTTGACTCCAGCACTGCATGCTCTCTGCTCACTGTGGGGACCCTCAGGGTGGCTCACCGTCTCCAATCACCAGAAGGGTGACAAAGGACCTTGAGGCTGTGCCCTCAGCTCCTCTTATCTCCTCTACAAGAGGTGGATTGTCCTCTAAAACCCTGGAAACTCCCAGGGACTCCCCCTATCCGGAGCAGATGGAGCATCTGTGACTGTCTCTCGGGCCAGGGAGAGAGGATGCAGTGCCCTCTCCTGCTAGTTACCAGTCTGTCCCCTCTTGAGGGTTTGGAGGATATATATCCCCGAGCCTCCCTGCATCCTTCAGTCTCTGCTTGGAGATGTCCTTGAAGCATCCCTTCTGCTTTGCTTGTGGAGATGTTGCTTTGTAGGTGCCAAGTGGTACCCGCTGTGAATCTTCTGTTGTACAGTTTTAAAGACACGAAGTTCTTTTAGAGTCATGCTTCAAGAGGCAGTACAGCATCGTAGTTAGGAGGAGCACAGAACCCAGAGTCGATCAGCTTGCTTTTAAATGCCAGCCCTAATTTGGACGAGTTATGTATGCTCTCCAAGTCCTGGTTTCTTCACCTGTAAAAGAGGGACAGAGGCTACTCCAGAGGGCTGATGGAGCATTAAGAGGCACTACAGCATGTAGAGCACATGGCCTACTCCTGGCACAGGGCAAGCATCCAGTAGATGCCAGTTGTTATTTTTCATCGGATCCTGCGGCGGCCTTGGGAAGTAGGCAGGGCAGGTCTTATTAGCCCTTTTATACTCCTGGGAAGGCTGAGTTCAGAAATGTTAAATGACTTGACCTGAGGTCACAAATCCAGTAAATGGCAGTCAAAACTCCAAGTGTCCTGACTCTGAGTCCAGTGCTCCTTCCATGCTCAGGGCGGCCTCTGGATGAGCGGTATTTCCCCTGGGAATCTATCTGCCTGGTCGACTTTCACGTGTGTGAATTCTCTCCTTCCTGCTGCTCCTCCTGCTGCCAGAATTCTGCCTGGTGCTCGTCTCCAGAAGCCCCCAGGCCAGACCTCGCCCTGGGGCTCAGAGGTACATCCTGCGTCTCAGAGGACGCAGGCCTGTCTCAGGAGGGAGCAGGAAGGGCACTCAGTGGCTGCAAGGTTCACCCACACAGTGGGTGCCCCGAGCCTTCAGCTGGGGGTCTTTGAGTGGGATCCAATCTGAAATAAGACCTATCATAAGTTCATGCATTTGAAAATTGCAGAATCGCTTAATTCTTATAACAGGTATTGTAATACACATATATAACATCAGTGAAAAGGTACTAATGAGTTTTTACACCATTGTACTTTCTACAAAGGATAATTTCTCATGCAAGAAATTGTCTTAGGTATGACTAGAGGTAAGTCTTAGGTATGACCATAGGAGGGACATAATGTCTGGCGGTTTTTCTTTTTGTGGGGCTGCAAAATGTAATTTATTTTTCATTTATTAGTTGGAATGCTCTTATAAAGAGATACCCTCATTTATCATTTGGCTACCCAGTGGTACAGGCAAAGGCAGGAGGAAGGCTGGGTTATTTCCCTTTACTTACCAGTTTCCGAGGCGACAAGTGGGATTCCTATCATCCTCTGAGGGTGACCAATCTTTTTTTTAAAATATCATTACAAACCTATGGATTTATATTTATTTGATGGGTTTTATTCTATTGCAATTATTATCCCTGAAGCTCAAGCTGTCCCATCTTTGGTGGGTGGAAGCTTCTTCAGCTTGGGTCCTGAGTCCTTCTGACGTGACACTAGTGATGTTTTTTTTTGTAGCTTCCTCACTATTTGGTAGGACGAAATGTTTCAGGCTCATCTTGCATGCTTCCAGAACCAGACACGCCACCAGCCACTTCTCTGGGGATTCCTGGATTCTTTGGGTGAGAAATCGTATTTCAAGACCACATTCTCTGACTGTTAGTGATGCTTATAGCTACTGAGGTTATTGTTTCTAGACCTTTTCAGGAGACAGAACTGGAAGTGGGGTGGGGACTCTATTGCATGTGGGTAACAATCGTCTGTGCCTTGTTGGAGGACGTCATTGGGAGGATGTGACCACTGGTCGACCTGTGAGCTGGACGCAGGCAATCAGAGGCTCCCCATCCCTCTCCTGTGTTTGGGAGGTGCCTTCCACTCGCCTTCTCTGCACTAGAAGCCGCTCCAAAGACGCAGCCTTGAGAGACAAGGTGTTGCTGATAACATCTAAGGTGAATATGTGACTGAACCCAGGTAAAGCCTCTTTTAAAGTTTGAAGGTTCTGGTGGGCAGATGTGGTGACTGACCCATCCTATGGTGCCCAAGACAAGCCTCATTGGTAAGTTCCGTTGCCTATGAAACCAGCCACCCCCACCCTGGAACTATTTCTCCTTGTCCTCTGTGTACAGGGGGCTGGTTTCAAATGCCACCCGGGAAACTCCCAAGTTTTTGAGCCAACACTTTTTACACTGGAAGGTCAGTTTTACTACATATGAAATCTTCGGCTCATACCTTCTTTTCTTGAGCATCTTACATATGTTACTCCATTTCCTTTTGGTGTAAAGTGTTGCTGTTAAAAAGTCTGATGACAATTTGAATTTCTTTCCCTTATTAAGTCATATGCTTTTATTCCAGACAGTTAAAGGCTTTTGTCTTTTTCTTTAAATGTCCACTATTTACTAGAATTTCTTGGTGCTGGTCATTCTGGGTCAATCTTCTCAGGTATAAGTTCTGCTCTTTCAATATGAAGTTTCAAATCCCCTTTTATTTCAGGAAGTATTCTTGAATTGTAGTTTTTTAGTATCTGTTCTTTTGCCTTGTTTTGGTTCTCTGCTTTAGGGATTCTGTTATCTGTATATATAACCTTTTTTGCTTATTTTCAATATTTGCCATTTTCTCTTGAATATTTTTCATCTTTCTTCATTTCTTTGAGTTTTATTTTTTCCCTGTTTTCCCCCTTTTATTTCCCTCAAGAAACAAGTTGCCATGATTTGATCTTGTGCTCCTTCTAGTCTGTTCTTTATTTCCAAAATTATTTTTCTTTCATTTTCCATTCTTTCCTGAGTTTTGTCATCTGCCTTCTAAATTTTCCTAATTCTAATTTATGATGTTCTTTTGTGTCTTGTAGTTTTAAAAATGTGTTTGATCTTGGTTTGAAATAGTCGTAGGTTGGTTTTGTTCCATGGACACGTGTTTCTGGTGCGCGTCTTATCCTGGGCACAGGGCCTGATCCTGGAAGTGAACCCTTGGTGTTTACCCAGACGCCTGCCAGCCGCCCAGTACTGGAGAGGACCACACTCTTCCCCGTTTCAGCTGCTGTTTCAGATGGACCCTCCGTGTTATCTAGGGAACACCCGTAGGCTCTTTCTGAGAGGTGAGTCAGAGTCACAAGCCACTAAGTGGCAGAGATTTGGACACTGACTCCTCACTCTAAGGGTGCATCGCCTTTGGGGCATCTCAGCTCTTTCTGCGATGCCTGTTCAACTTTGGAGTCTTGGCCAGTGGAAATAGGCTTCCTTGGGTATTCTCAAGATCTGATATAAAGCATTTGATATGGGTGAATGTCTGATCCCATTTCTCAAGAAGCAATAGACACTGTTTAAAATAACTTCTGGGTATTTTCAGTCGGGAAGAATCCTTTTTTGGGTGATGCCTGGGCTCCATTACTCATTTTTCTTTGCATGGTGGGCAGAGATGCCTCTCCACCCCCCTCCAGCCTGTGGGACGTGCTGAGCTTGGCGGAGGAGGCTTGATGTGTGGTTCTTGTGATCAGTGTCTGTGGTCATTGCAAACCTTGGGGAGTCTGAGGCAGGGGGAGGAGTAGGTGGCAGTCCTGCTAAGAAAGATGAGCTGCACTCACGTAATTGCCGCTGACATTTGCCTCTGCTGTAAATCCTCTCAAAGAGACCCCCCATCTCTAATAGGATGCTTTCCCAGGGAGATGGCATCCAGCTTGATGCATCAATTGTGGCTTCCTTAATTTCTCCCTGATATTTAGTATTAGCTGATACCTGGCCCTCCAGGGACCAGCTCAGGCACCGATGACATCAAGAGGTCAAGGGTCAGCCTGGGAGGGTTCAAGTCAAGGGAGGGGGCTGGTTTTCTCTTCATCAAGAGCACATCTATTCTCAGGCTTCATTATTGAGTTGGTTGTATGTGGGAAGATTAAATACAAAGAAAGGGAGATCAAAAAAAACCCAGATAGAAAAACAGAAAATAGGGGAACAAATGAGAACTGGAATGTACACAGCAGTCAAATCCCTCCTGAGCTAAACCCATTCTGGATTCTTCTGGAACGTCTGTCCCTATACATCACTTCATTTGACTCTCACCAAGACCTTCTGATTATCTTCATTTTGGAGAGGAAAAATGGGGACCTGGGAAGGTTAAGGATCTTGCCTGGCTTCCCCGGGTGAAAGGAAAAGTGTATGTTCTTTGCATGGCTCTAACAGAGCCCAGGTCAGTCAAAACCAGAGAAGGACAATGCTGGCTGGCTGGCTAGCTCCGCCCTGCTGCCTGTTTCTGGCAGGCTGCAATCAAAGAAGTGTTTTTACATGTTTAAATGGCTTAAGGAAAATCAAAGCATACTGTTTCGTAACACAAAAAGCAGTTACATAAAATTCAAATTTTGGTGTCCATAAATAAAGTTTTGTCACAACACAGACCTGCTCACCATCCACGGCTGCTTTTGTGCTGCTGTGACAGCAGTCGTGATGAAGACAGTGTGGCCAGCAGAACCTAAAGTATTTACTCTCTGGACTGTCATGGAAAAGGTTTGCCAACCTTGTTCAGACAGATTTCCGGACACCCAGAATGACAGAGAAAAAGATGAACTGAGTTCAGACATGGGTGCATACTTTATTGATAACTGATATTGTTAAACATAATTAAGCACTCCCAACTTCAGAAACAAGAAACACGGTTTCATCTCCAGCCAGGAATGGTCCCGTAAGGGTTTTAGGGTTTATCAGCATCCTTAAATATTGCAGTCAAGGTTGTTCAGCCACGTCAGTGATTTGCCTCGAAGGTATTAGATATTTTCAAGTAAATGCCAGGGGTGGGGTTGTGAATGTAACTTGAAGAGTTTGCTAATTTCTTTGTCTCTTGATTATTGCATGGTGTGTGATTATTACAAAAAATATTTGCTTTCTCCAAAGTCATTCGCTTAGCTCAGGGTTTGTGGCTGATTTATCATTGTAGGTGGGGTAGATCATGTTTGTCTATTTCAGGTAAAAAGGAAATAAAAGACAACCCGTTGGAGGCTCTTACCAGGTCACCAGTTTTATCACAACCTGCTTGGAAACGAACATGCATGGGCGAGTTGTCTCCCTCTCCAGCCCCAGAGTGTTTGATTCTTCCCAGGCGACAAGTTCTCCGACCTGGCAGAGAGGAGCCCAGAGAGGAGCCAAAGGGAAGGACGCGCTCTCTTTCTGTTTTCCGGTGTGGTTCCTCTTCACTCAAGCCCTCCCGTCCTTGCCATCTTTGTGTGGCTCACAATCCCCACGAAGACCACGGGTTGACTGCCTTTGCCCCATGTCCTCCTCAAGCTCCATTGCTTCTCTGAACCTCTTGGACTCCTGGTTAAATCTACCCGACCCCCATGGCCCCCCGTTGCCATTCTCTCTTAAGCACCCTTCGTGTGTTACCCCAGGATACTTGTCTGTTACCTTAGCTATTCCCACCCCCCACCCTCCACGAGCTTGTCACGGAATGCTGTCTTTTTTTTTTAACTTTTGTAGCCCCAGCACCCAAACCTTGGTCACCACAAAATTGATCTTGATTAAATATTTATTGAATGAAAAAATGAATGAATGAATGAATGGACAGGATTGAAGGGGGTCTTGCCAGGGAGTGTGCCCACTGGGCTGAGATTCTGGGACTGGAATCCCAGAATCTTCCTTGGGATAAGAGAGAAGAGACGGTATCCACTGGGCCTCCGGGGAGTCACCTGCTGACCACCGCACCCTCTGAACAGACAGCAGAGGAGACGTGTTGGAGAAGGCAGATGTGAGGATAAAGGCTTCACGATGAGCCTGCAGACCTGCTGGCAGTCCTAAGACCCACAGTGTACAGTGCCTGGCGGTCACCTTGACCCCATGTGGACCTTCGTAATGATCCTGTGGGATGGGTGGTCTTTTCTACTTTAGAGGAGAAAGAACCCAAATTCAGAAAGACTAACCTCTCTGACATCACTTACTTAAACCAGCTAAGTGGCAACTGCAGCTTGGTTTCTTCTCCACAACTTGGTAAATATGTCTTCGTGAGAAAATTGACCTTTTTAGTGGTGACTTCACAGAAAAATCTAAACACTTTCATTCTTGCTTTCTGGTAACCCTGAATCACGTAGGTAATGCTCACCCTCTCACCCATTTAATGTTCTCTCCCCCAAACAAAACAGCCCAAAAGGGATGCACTCATGCTCCTCATCACTGGGCTTTTAGTTGCTCTCTAAGTTGTAGTTAAAGAGCCCGACTTGTAGGGATGATGGAGAGAGCTGGAGGGGGAGCAGAGTTCTGACCTCAGGGCGCACCAGGACTAGCAGCTGCAGAGCCAGATCCGGTCACCAGGTGCAGGCCCTAGATAAGCGGCTGCGATGGGAGCCGTGGGCCATGCATGAGAGGCTGCTGGAAGGTGGGCTGGAAGGGATGCTGGGAGCCAGGTCACAGTCCAGCCGAAGGGCCTGAGACAGCGGATGCAAGTGGGGCTGTGGGTGGGCATGGGAGGGAAGGTCCACCTTCTCGCAGTGCATGAGCCCTGCCTGTTTGTTTACCGCGGAATCTAGAATGGGGCCTGGCATTTTCTGGGACAGAGAGGGTGCACTGTGGCCAGGGTTGGGAGCCCAGTCAGGAGCCGCTTCAGCATTCATAGGGACCTACAGCTTGGGTGGGGTTTGTAGGAGATTATGGAACTGGGCCCTCGTCTGGCAGGGACACAGGAAATCTGGAGACCAGCGCTGTCATGGTGTTGGGCACTGTGCTGGGCACATGGTAGGTGGGGAGTTCAATGAATGGCAGCACCAGCCAGCCAGTTCCCTAGATCCAAAGCCGAGAGCCAATCCTGGCACCTCTTTGTTTTGCCCTCTGGTCGGTCCCATTGCTGTAATAGCTCGTGAATCTGTTCATTGGTCTCCACCGTGTGCCCACCACCGTAGTCCAGGTAATATTGCCTTTTCCCTGGAGTTCTGTGATAGCCTTCTGCCTGCTCACCCCTTATTCTCTGGAGAGTGTAGCTTCTCCTCCTGCCGCTGCTTCCATCCTGCTCTCTGTACGGTATCCAGGGGTCTTCTCGAAATGCAAATGAAACTGTCCCAGAGCCCCCACTCCGACCCCATCTTTAGCTCTCATATCAAACATCATTTCTTCATCCAGGTCAAGCCCTTGTGTTATTTGATCTTCAAGTATCATGTACTGTTCTTTATCAGGATTTTTAGTTAAATATATATTTTTTATATGATTTTTTTTTCCCTCCACTAGACTTTGAATTGTACAAGGACAAGGACAGGGTCTATTTTTTGCTCATCCATGACCAGGTTTCCCAAGCAATCAACACAGTCTGTGACTTGGTGATTGTTAAATAAATAACCAAATAACAAATACATTTTAGCGAATGAGGGGATCAACGAATGAATGGATGGCGGATGTGACAGGGAGCCATGACTCAAGGCAGCCGGCTGCGCGCATATCAAAGGGAAAATGGACCGGGACCCAGCACTCGGCTCAGACCTCTTGCCTCCTGCAAGAAGAGGAAGACACATTCTGAAACACTTACTCAGAAACATGTTTCATCATTGTAAAGACGCTTCCCTAAATAGATGGAGAGAATTGAACCTGGGAATTACATAATGTAATTGGACAAAAATGAAAGCAAATTGGTTCCTGTCTAGGCAAAAATAAACAGGCTAGAAATTGTAATACATCGTCTGTGGATCTTTGAGAACGGAGAGCAGGGAGAGTGGAGCAGGAAAGGCAGGTGTGTGAGACGAGCTTGCGCAGTCGAAAGCGAACTCCTGTGGCCACGTAGTGCTCAGTGATTTTGGCTTTGGACCAGAGGCGCTTGCCTCACTGTGCTGCTTTCTCGCAAAATAGCCTCTCTCCCGACTTGTGCACCTCTGCCCAGGGTTAGTCGCCTTCAAGGACGGTTGGCTGAGTTGATCACACTGTACAGATAGGACCACTGAAGATAACTAATAAAGTGACACACAGTGACTAAGCCAGAGGCAACAAAGACAGGCTTTTTCCTTAGCCCCAGCCCCTTTTTCATCCAGTGTGTATGGGCCGCTCCATAAGTGAAAAGCATTTTTAGCTGCAGCCGGGATAATTTCTCACCACCGGTGATGGAGACAGACACTCACCCTTCCCAGCCCACTTCTGTGTGTTGGCCCAAATGACCAGTCTAGCTCCTGTCCCTGTTTCTTATCTCCCTGGAGTCAGTGTGTCAGGAGCCCGGTGGCTGAAACTGGAGGAGAGCAGAGAGTTGGGGGTACGGGGAGCGAGGGCCAGAGTGTGTCAGCGAGTATTGGCGGTGTGGTGCAAAGATCCCAGGAGTCGGACACAGCTAGCTTCAGATCACCTCTGATATCGCAGCAATTGTTCATTCCCATTCTCGTCTGTGAAGTGAGCGTAATAAGATCTGACTTGCAGTGTGGCTGTAAGCATCGAATGGGTAACGCGGCCAGCACAGACGCTGTGCCTGCATTTGGGGCCCATGAGGGTTCCCTTTCTTCCCCTTTCCTTTGTCTCTCCTTTAGAAAGCAGCATGGTGCCGAGGATGAGCGTGAGCTTTGCAGCAAAGGCGAGATCCCGGCTGGGCCATGGTAGTGCTGTGTGGTCCTGCACAGGTGGCTTAACCTCTCAGAACCTCCCTTTCTTCCTCTGTAAACAGGGGAAGTCAGGTCGGGGGGGCCTAGCTCTCAGGCTGAGCCTCACACAAGCTGGTGTACCTGGTGCAGAGTTGGGGGCAGTGAATTCATTACATGCTAATTCCCTCTTCCACATTCTTTTGTGAATTGATGAAGTGATTTGTGGCTATTTGTCCATCGAGGGGTGATGGAGTCTTCACACACACACACACACACACACACACACACGGACACAGGAGCCCGGGAGTAGCCCGGCAGAATACTAACTGAGATGTCTGCTTCCACAGTTTGTCAGCACAACGGGCTGTTTGTGGAGCCTGCTGGCGTCGGTGAGCCGACCGTGCAGCGACATTGTGCCTTGTGCAGGGCACAACCTGTGCCATGGAAGCTCCAGGCGCTGTCTGAGCCACGAGGCTTCCAAGACGTCCTGGGTATAAAATCCTCTCTATGTCATCTCGGGAAGTGTAGCCCCTTTTGTTTATTTATAAAAATGGCCATTAGAAGGAAACCTAAAACCCCTATCCTAGGCTACCTCCAAGGGTGTTTTTCTACATTTGTCCATGGGTGAGGCAAAATGTTCCTTTCTTTTTTTTTCTATTTGCAAGTATCCTTCTTTTTTAAAGGTTTTATTTATTTATTTTTAGAGAGGGAAGGGAGGGAGAAGGAGAGAGAGAAGAGAAACATCAATGTGCGGTTGCTGGGGGCCGTGGCCTGCAACCCAGGCATGTGCCCTGACTGGGAATCGAACCTGCGATGTTTTGGTTAGCAGCCCGCGCTCAATCCACTGAGCTACACCAGCCAGGGATCAAAATGTTCCTTTTCTAGAGGTGTTCTTAGCATCAAGTTTTCCAGGAACATGGGAAAGGCTGACTGTTTCCCGTGCTGAAGAGACAGAGCTCTCCCTTTAGCTTTGCCAGTTTTCTGGAAGCTCTCAAAACATCCATTTTTCATCACCTTTATGTGAAAGGCAGAGAGAGGCAAAAGGATTGCCACCAAACTTCTGTTTACCCACCTTGAGCAGATGCCTTATCTTTGCGAACCTCAGTTTCCTCATCTGTGGAATGGGGGAGGGAGAAGACTTACTAACAGGGGACTCAAGAGTAGGAAAATTTTAGTTTAAGGTAAAAAGTTATAAGCCAAGCAAGTAATGTATATGTTAAAGCTTTTGTTTCAGAAACTATAGATAAGGCCCATCCTGGCTCCTGGGAAAACAGCCGACCTCCCAGGTCACTGGCTAGAGATTACCGCCGGACGGCAAGTGGGGGCATTCGGGCCTTTGTGTTCCAGGGGGAGACAGAAGACCACCCCTCTGGAAACAGCTAACTGCTTAGGACAAGAATGCTGCAGTCTTTTTCACTTAATTCTCCCTGAATTTTAAAATCCCTCACCACACCTTGTTTATTCCCTGCTGTGAAAACCTTGGCCTGGAAAGAGAAGGGAAGATGGTCTGTTAGGGTGTGAACCCGCCATCTTCTCGGATCACTGCGCATCTGAATAAAGCGCCCATAAAAGATTCAATCGCTGTCATTGCTTATTGGGTCTGGTAGTGACAGGCAGCCTGAATGCCGGCGTCTTTCCCGGTTTCATCACCACCTCCCAGGTTGTTAGGAGGGTTCAGTGCTATAATGTAGGCTCAGCAGCACCCAGCATGGGACAGCGTAGCCACGTGGCAATGCTCCTCCCTCCTGCCCCCCATTTTCTTTAGAGCCTGTTGGGAAGGGTGATAATTAGGGGGAGGAAGGCTAAGCTCCCTCACACAGGAAAGGATTCTGGATGGTCACCGAGCCCAAGCACAGCAGATCTTTGAGCCACTCCTAGGCAGCCCTTACGGGGCCTCAGGACCCACTGGGCCAGGCAGAGCAAGGCGTGTGGGAAAGTCATCATTGCCTACGTTAGACACCGGTCCCAGGGCGCACCTGTCACATGCTCACTAGGCCATGCCTTTCCACCCCTCCTTTCTCACCTTAGTCACTTTGCTGTTGTGGCCTCGGGGAGTGAGGCTTCCCTCTTTCCTGAGGCGCTGGTGCCTCCAGGTGTGGAGCTGCTGTTGGCTGATGGGCTGAGGTTCATGCCGTGCATGACCATCAGCGAGTGATGGTGTCTTCAGGCTGGTTCATGTCTACTGTCCAGGCTCAGCACTTTCGCATGTGACTTCAGAGAATTATTTTAACTTCCCGAGCTGCAGAATAGTTGGCCTATCTCAGCGTTTTCCAAAATGTCTTCTATGGAATCCCAGTTTGGAGGGACACTATCTGTGTCACATGCACAAAGAGCGGTGATCTGTTGAGTGTGGGCAACACAGGGTCAGGTGAAGATAAGGACTTCTTTATTAGAGGACCCCTCTCCATGCCCTGGGATTCTTCAAGAGGGGGTATATTTGCCAATATTTCCAAGTTTATTTTACTAAGTTTTTCTCAGAAGCAGAATGCCCCATTAGTGAGGAAAGATGACGAGGCACAGTGGGTCCAGACCAACTTGGGAGCCACATCGCCTGAGTACAGCCCCACCTCCGTCACTTACTAGTTGTATTAGTTACTTATGGCTGCATAACAAGTGATCACAAACCTAGTAGCTGAGGACAACACACATTTGTTATGTCACCGTTCCTGTGGGTCAGGAGCCCGGGATTGCTTAGCTGGGTCACTGCTTCCATGTCTCCCGGGGCTGCAGTTAAAGTGTCAGCGAGGGTCCGGTGCTCAGCTGAAGTCCCTGCTGCAGAAGGATGTACTTCCAAGCCCACGAGGTTGTTGGCAGGACTGAGCTCCCTGTGGGCTGCTGGCTGAAGGCGGCCCTCGGTTTCCTGCCGTGCGGGCCTTTCCAACGTGGCAGCCCGCATCCTCAAATCCAGCAAGGGAGCACGTCTGCCTGCAAGCTGGAAACCACAATCTTGCATAGCCTGGTCACAGAAGTCACAGCCTGTCGCCTTTGCCATGTTCCCTTGGTAAGAAGCAGTCACTGGGCCAGCCCACACTTGAGGGAGAGACCATGCAGGGGCTAGAATATCAGGAGGCAGGAGACATCAGGACCACCAGAGGGTCGGCCTGGCCCACGAGTTGTGATTTTGGGTGACGACTTACACTGTGCCTTCGTCTCCTCCTCTGTGCAGTTGGAATGACAATGATAATATCTTTCTTATAAAGTTGTGATAAAATGAATTAACAGAGAGAAAAAAGTCTCTGGCAAATGGCAGGCACTATGTAAGCATTTGCTTTTATTATTCCCAAGACCAGTGTCTGGCAAAGAGAAAACACAGTGATCATTGGTTGAATGAATGAATCAAGAAACGGGCTTGCGTTGCATGGGATATGCTTTGGGACAGGCGGCCCTCCTCAGGAATGCTGCAAGGATGAGAGGAAAGGGTCTATGTGAAGCACGTGACATGTGTGGGTCCCCAGTCAACGTGAGTTCCCTTTTCCACTTCCAGGTTTGTACGTCCAGCCTGAGATGTAAAGCCCCAGAGAGGTCAAGGCTGAATTTCCCCGTCGGTTCACTTCCTCCTCCTCTTCCTCGGTCTCTTTCTCTCTCTCTCTCGCTCTCTCTCCCTCTCTCTCTCCCCACCCCTCCTACACCAATAATAAGTAATTTTTTGGTACAGTGGCTGGTACGGTGCCATGCGCAGTTAATTGCCTCACAGGGGCTGTGGACGAGGATGGCCATGACGATTAATGGTACCTGAGGGGCCTGAGAAGCAATGGAAATGAAGTAAATGGGAGGAGAAGACAATAAAGGTCTAACGAACGGGGGGGGGGGGGGGAAGACCCAGAAAGGACCACTTGGAATAGCAATGCTATTTTTTCTCAATGTCCCTAAGAGTTTGAGGCATTTTAATATTCCCTCTTAAAATCTTAAAACTACTGCTTTAGTTTTTTTTCCACCTTAGCTGCTCTTCATCACTAATTCAAAGCAGGTCTTCCTTCTCAGTCTCCTCCCCTGTGAAAGTCTGCAATGGCAACTACTTTCAGTGAATGGAAATTGATTCACTTTGCAGGTTGCACGATTCTTCTTGAGTTAATAAAAACAACCAACATCTGCCCGGTGCTCTGCATTTGCAAAGTGCTTCCATAAACATTATCCCGTCCAAACTTCGAAACAACCCAGTGAGTGGGTACTGCTATTGTCCTCATTTATGGTGGAGGGAAAACCAGGGCCCAGGGAGGTGGAGCGACCTTGAGCAGGTATTAGCGTGGGAGAATGTACCACGGCATCCAGCTGCAAGCCAAGGCATTCGTCTGCAGTGGAAGCGAACAGAAGGTTATTCATACATTGTGGGAAAAAGACCCAGGTCCCCTAAATATAGCAACATCACCTGTTGGTTGCCACTGGAGGAACAATGAGGAAGAGTTCTTAAGGTCTTTCTAGTGGTGCCTCTGAGTCTTACAAGGCACCTTTCCAAGTCACCTTCCTTCAGACAGCAAAGGAATGATGGGGAGCCGGCAGGGGAAGTGGGGAAGCTGCCTAGAAGCCTAGAATGGTTTCCTTGGCTTGTCAGAAGGCTCCCGGATGTCTGCCGGCTTCTGTCCCCCATGTTGGCCATCCTCTGCAGAGCAGGCATATCGCTGTGACATCCGCCACTGGGCAGCATGTGCAGGGACTCAGGCCACTCCTGCCCGCCCAGTACCCAGAAAGGGAAGACAGTAACAGCTTCTGAATACATTCCCCTTTGCTCTCTGGGAGAGGCTAGTCTTGAGCAGTTTTCTCTTGGAGACATACTGGGTCCAGGGGCCTGGGGGGGCCCTCTCCTCCACGCCCATTTTGCCTTAGTCCAGTGGTTCTCAACCAGGAGTCATTTTGCTCCACTTTCTACCCACTGAGGACTATTGGCAATGTCTGGAGATGGTTTGGGTTGTCACAGCCTAATGGAGGGGAGGGGTTGGGACTTGCATCTAGTGGGTAGAGGTCAGGGATGCTGCTAAACACCCTACAGGGCTGCCCCCACGACAAATGACCCAACCCGCAGTGTCAGTAGTGCCGATGCTGAGGACCACTGGTTAGCACTATTCTTTTAGGAGGTTCAGTGGGACTGGGGTGAAAGAAGAGGGTGCCTGGGTGGGTGTCACCACCTTCCTGGTGTTCTCTTTAAGGATGGGCTCAGACTGCTAGGTAGGTACATGTCCAAGGCACCCCATCATGCCACACCGCCTCCTCTTAGCTAGCCTTCCCTTGTCTGTTTTAATTGTTTGCAACCAGTACTGTCTGACAGGGCAAAACCACCTTCCCTGTGGCTGGCCTGCTTTTGGCCATGGCCTTGATGGCTCTGGTTGGAAATTCATGTGTTACTGTTTGGAAAGAGTCATATTTTTGTACAGCGACACAAGCCATTTTACCTTCAGAGTAATTGTTTTGGAATAAGAAGTAATCATCCAGGACTGACCAACTTGCTTTACTAAGCACTCTTTTTCTCACTCCAGGCAAATTGCTTTGAGAATTGAACAAAGCCCGGCTCAATCATGCAGGATATCCATTCCAAAGGATGCCGGGGAAGTAAATCTCTGTTAAGCCAGCCCCGGTCATGCTTCCTCCTCCTTCCTCCCAGGGATCAAACCATGAGCGTGTGCTTCATTCTGCATGCCCTTCGTCCTGGGAATGGGAACCTTAAGCCTGGGGCTTGACCAGGGCCCTCGCGGTGCCCACGGGACTGCACAGGGAACTTGTAGCAATGGACTGTTCTGTTAAAGAGCGTTTGGTCCTTGCGGGCTGATGTCGGAGTCGGCACCTCCCATGTGGCTGTTGGAATTAATTTATGACCGTCCTTCCCTGATGTAGGTTCTGGGGAATATTAAACAGGTGCTGCATGTAAAAGTGGTCAGGTGAGTTTGGAGAACCCAGGTTCTTTACTGCGTGACCCCTCAAGGCCTTTCAATGGTTAAAAAGCTGTGTGAATTGTGAAGGTTAAGAGATGATCCAGCACGTGGTGTTCCTCAGATTTATTTGTTCTCAGAGCTCTATTTTTTAATGGAGTATCTCTTATGATTAGTGATCTGCAGAATAGGATTTTGGAATACTGGAAAGGGGAAGGATTAAATCTCCCCTCTTATTTTTCCCTTCCCTGCCTTCCTCCCTCCTCCTCTCTCCTTTCCCTGTTCCTTCTCCTATTCCTCCTTCTCTCTCTGTCTCTCTGTCTCCACACACACACACACACTCACTCACTCACTCACTCAGTTGGAGGAGGGAATATACTACCAGGAAACGTAATGAGTTCCTTTCTTGTCTTGAGTTCCTTTAGACGGCTGTGACTCAAGATCATTGTTCTGGAGAAGTTCTCTTTCCACTCATGCAAATGGAGTTTTGCAAGGCAAATGGCAACACCACAGGCCCTCTCACCTTAAGACTGGGGGGGGGGCGCTCTTTCTTCTCCAGATAGGGAGTGAGCCCTGGGGTAACTCCTGCTGACTCATCTTTCAGGGCTCAGCTTCAAACCACCTCCTTGCAAAAGCTTTTTCCTACCCTCCACTCAGGGGGGATCTAGGACCACATCCTTCGGGCTCAGCTACTTCTGAGCTGCATGAACTCCTCAGTCCAGTTGTCAACATAAGATTGAGCTGTGTTCCTGATCTTGATCTTAGTAATCATTTTTCAACGTATGTGTCTATGAAACCATCCTTATTTACATTTTAGATACATACAATTATATTGGTCAAATATTTACTCCTCGATAAAGTTTGGAAAAAGTAAAGAAAGATCAAGCAATAGCTTACACATATTATTTCTGTGTGTGCTTGCATTTGCCGTTGAACTCCAAAAGTGGATGGTGATGGTTCGGTGCTTATAGGCTAGGAGTGGCTGATAAACCCAGTTCCTACGCAGAGACCTTACTGCCGCCTGCACCAGGGTCCTCGCAGGAGCCCTGTGCTGTGTGTCGCTTTGCCCGCACAGCAGCCCCGCTCCTGCCCCCCTGGTGGGGGGGAAGAGCCCTGGAGCAGGAGTCAGGAGCCCAGGGTTCCAGGCTAAATTTCCAATACCTTTTGAGCCCTGAGGTCTGTGGTTACAAAAGCGATTGAGCTGTATAACACACTGATCCCCTGAGTGACTTATTTCCATGTCTGTGATCTCCCCGTAAACACTATTGTAGAGATGGCTGCTGCCTTGGCTGTTAATTATGCCACTGGGAGTCAAAACGAATGGGCATGGCACGAGCTCACATCCCTGCGGACTGTAAGGCTTGGGAACGAAGTCTCAGAGCAGGCTGGGAGCCTGTTGTCTCAGGATGGTGCCGGAACCACTGCCCTTCTATTCATGCTCTTACTCCTTCAACAGACATTGCAACTGACCCTGAGCTAGGCTCCACCATGCTGGTGTGGGGGATTGGGAAATGAGTGGGACGGGCTCCTTACCCCAAGGGCACATCCTCTGTTCCTCCAAACCAGAAACTTCAGCCCCTCCCCCACTGCAGCTCCAGTCTATATCCAGGTACGTCAACCCCCTTGAAGCATTTCACTTCCCATGGCTGCCGCTGTCACTCGAGTTCATGCACATCACCTCCTGCCTCCGTGGTCCAGCCCCTTCCTTTATGGGTGGAGACAATTGGGGGGCTCTTTCTCTGACTTTCCGCAGGCTCCGACCTTGGCCTGTAGAGGAGGGAACTTTTGCTGTTGCACCTCGCTGCTCAAGGAAGTGCTACATTGTAAACTTGGGTCCTCTCTGGCCTCTGATTTGCTTCTCTTCCTCCAAATCAGAGGATTGGTTTAGGTCACGCTTTGCAGGTGAGCAGGGTTCCGGGGGTCTCCCCTCTGTCTTCGCTCGAGGACTCAAAGAGCTCTGTTCTCACCCCATGCCTGACTGGGGCGGGGGGGCAGCCTCATGGTCCTGCGGTTCTAGGTCTGAATTTGGGGAGGGGGCAGGAGGCTTCCACCTTGGCCTGGGTCCAATTGTATTTGCTTTTCCATATTTGTCAGAGGGCTCTTCTTATGGGGGCAATTGGGTGCAAAGGTGACCACTAATGAATCCAGGACTCCTGATTTCTCCTGTGTGTCCTCGGTGGCTGGTCGGGCTGGAGAGGAAGAAAGTTGGCATCAGTGTTCTGGCTTCAGCTCTACCCCATAACCTTAAACTTAGAGAAAGGAGGGTAAGGAGCTCTTGCAAGGTCATGGGGGGTTTCTTGGCAGATGTGGGACTCTTGGCAAATGTGGGGCTTGAACTCTGGTCTTCTGACTCCTGGCCCAGTGCTCCTTCCTCCACATCTCTCTCTCTCCTTAAATAAGCAGAGCTCACCAGGAGCACTCTGTTGTTGAAAGGGAACACAGCCGTGTAGACACAATGACAAAAAATGGGCTTCTGGACCAAAGAGGACTGGCTGTCTGAATTTCTAATCTCCCCCTACGTCTCAGTTCCCTCATCCCTCTTGGAATAGGGATAATAATGATACCTTCCTCGTGACGTTACGATGGGCACAAGATGAGACAATCCACTTAAAAGTGCATAGTAGGCGCCAGGCACAGAGTAGTTGCTCAATAAATATTACCTATCTTTATTTAATACCAAAGGAAAGCATAAAGAGAATTTCAAGACACAAAAAATCTTGCCCCAAGAAAAGGAAAACAGAACCCAGCTGCGGAGGGGGGTTTCCTGCACAACAGCGGGTGTATCAGCTAAGCTTTTGAGGAATCGGGAACTCACTTGGGTGCGGTAATTGCTCCCCACTGGCCGTGGCAGCCCGGGCTGAATGCTCTCAGGGTATACATCTAGAACATACACAGGCACTGATATCTATAAATAAAGAGGAAGCCACAAATGAGAGTCATTAAGCTCTTACTGAGTGCTGAGAAGTAAATTAGAAAAAGTAAACAGAGCTGAACGTTTGTGTACACCTCAATCTTTTTGATGTTTTTCAATTAGCAGAGCCATTTTTCATGTGAAAAATTAATGGCTCTCATGTGCCACCTGGCTAGAGAATCAAGTGACAAATTTGTTTTAATGACCACTGGCATATCTCTGGATTTAGCTCCCCATGACGAGCTACGGGCCATCTGGGGGGGGGGGGAGGAGGCAGAAGGGAGGGCGCTGGCCTTTAGGGAGCACTCTGCAAAGCGCCAGACACTGCAGTAGGCCCAGGGTGCACTTGAATTTCCTCCATGCCTCAGGGAAGTTGCTATTATTCTCATTTTATAGAAAAGGTTCAGAGAGGTTAAGGAACTTGCCTAAGGTCACACAGTAGATGTGCAGGGCAGCTGCTTCTATTACTCCGTGTCTAAGCCCCACTCGGCAGAGGCAGAGACTTGGCAGGAAGGGGTCTGGTAATCTCAGGCAGGCAGCCTGAAGCAGGGACAGGGCTGTAGTGAAGTGAATGGGGTTGAAAGGGGTGGAGTCCAATGGCAATATCCCGCAGAGCGTCTGTCACTGAACAGGGGCTCCTGTCTCTGGGAGAGGGACCCCAAGAGCTAGGCAGGGGCCAGGCAGGATGCCTGTGTGAGGAGGGACCTGAGCTAGTGGTGCTCAGTAAACATTTAGCAAGACCACTGAGTAATTTAAAACAAGGCACTAAGGGTGCACACCAGGGTCAAGGTCCACCTCTGATGCTGGGGCCACCCCACAAAGGTGGGATAGCAGGAAGGAAGGGTTGGTGCTAAACCCGCCTTCTCAATCTGGGATTGCCTTCCAGGGGAGTGAAGGAGGCACAGAGCCCGGGCAGGGCTGAAACTGGGGTGTGAGGCAGGGGCACAGAGCCAGCACCCAGGCAGGACCCCACGTCCATGACGACAGCTTTCATTGATTGTGGGGCCTCCCTGCTATCCCTACTCAAAACAGACGATGACTTCCTCTGCCCGTTCCTCCCCCCGCTGCCTGCATGTGCAGAAATGGCGGCTGCCGTGGCTCTGACCTCCTGGGCGTTCTCACCCGGGCTGCAGAGAACCTCTCGGCTGTATGGACAAATCTGGTGACTCAGGCACACCCGTGGAGCTCCTAGACCGAGGGTGGGGCCACTGGACCTGACAGTAGCAGCTTAGCCTCCCTTTTGGTTGTGTGTCAGTGAACAAGAAAAGAAGGGACTTGCCCAAGTGATCCTTGAATTTAAAGAGTATTTCTCCACGGCTCGGGGATGGGCCCACGGGATCCCCGCTGAGGTGAACCTCTGCTGCAGGGAAGGTGAGGCAGAAGGACTTGGTGACTTCAGCAGGATTTCTTGTAGCCGCAGGCTCTTCTCAGGAGTTTTACTGATTGGTTTGAACTTGACTTTGAACCTGGTGGTAGGTAGAGGTGTACAGATTTTTCATTTCTCTTTCCTCTTATCTTTCTACTTACTGAGGCTCATAATGATTCTGTTTTCACTTCTGTAGTT
Source organism: Phyllostomus discolor (assembly GCF_004126475.2). NCBI lineage: Eukaryota > Metazoa > Chordata > Mammalia > Chiroptera > Phyllostomidae > Phyllostomus > Phyllostomus discolor. The sequence continues at coordinate 100,620,872 of NC_040910.2, read as the reverse complement.
ACATGTGCTTTTTTTCTCTCTTCTTAGTCTTCCTCACTCACTCCCTCCCTCTTTCTTTTTTCCTTCTATTTTTTCTGTCTTTCTCTTTCTTCTTCTTCATTGTTTTGCTTCCTTCCTCTTTCTTTTTTTTCCTTCTTTCTTCTTTTCTTTTTCTTTCTTTCTTTCTTTCTTTCTTTCTTTCTTTTCTTTCTTTCTTTCTTTCTTCCTTTCTTCCTTTCTTCCTTCCTTCCTTCCTTCCTTCCTTCTTCCTTCCTTCCTTCCTTCCTTCCTTCTTCCTTCCTTCCTTCCTTCCTTCCTTCCTTCCTTCCTTCCTTCCTTCCTTTCTTTCTTTCTTTCTCTCTTTCTTCTGTTGCTGTTTCTTTCGGCAATTTTCCACATACACCTCCCGAACGCTACACTCTTCTTCCTGGCATTTGGAGACAGATAGTGTGTGTCCCATGCAACTCTGGCCCTGCTGGCTGACTGTTAAAAGCTGATTCTCTCTGTCTCTGTCCCTCTCCTTACAGTATTATCTGCCTACTGATTTCATCCACTGCTGATGAGCCGTTCACCTAACTACCCACCCTCTCCTCCATGCATGCCGTGGCTCTGAATTAGCGGAGATAAAGATGCTTAGTGAGGATGACCCTCGTGCACCACGCCTGCTTCCCCATCGTCACAGAAAGCAAAGCGAGTTCAAAGAAAGAGGGGAAATTTAGTTAGTCTCAAACCTGGTCTGAATTTATGGCTCCTCTTTTCTTCCTCTGAAATGTGGTCTTTTTGTCTGCATGGGAGATGGAGAAGAAGGGAAATCAGAGTTGTGTTAACTGGGGTCTTAGGCGCCACATCGAGGGGCAGGTTTGTAGGGATGAAGAAGGAGAGCAGCCACCCAGGGATCCTGAAATGAGATGGTCGAGGGTAAGAGCAGCTCCAATGCTACTTCCCGTGGCTCCTTTCCACTGCCCTCCAGGCAGGCCTCTGGGTCTTGCACCCCAAACCCCAAGGAAGGGGTTGGGAACCATTGCTCATTCTCCATCAGCCCGTCCCAGGCTTTCATACACTCCTGACACTGGGAGAAGCGCTTGGGAATGAGAAGGGCCTGAGATGTTCTTCAGGGCCCTGGGAGAAGTGGGCAGGACCAGCACCGGTGCCCTAGGGGCTCTGTGGAAGTGGGCAAAGGGGAGGAGAAATGGGGACATCTGTAACAGTGCCAACAAAAAATGCTTTTCCCAGATTAATTGAGATGCAACTTTATAACAATTGACACAGAATGTTTTGTAAGTTGAAGGTGTACGATGTGCTGTTGCTACACATCTAGCACACTGCGACCAGCACTGTGACCTTGCCTAACACCTCCACCACGCTGTGTAATAACCTTTTTTATTCAAATGGTGAGAACAGTTAAGATCTCTCTTAGCCACTTTCAGGTATATATTGGGTTGGCCAAAACGTTTGTTTGTTTTTTTCCATAAGATGGCTCTAGTAGCACCTAGTTATCTTGGACTTCATTTGAAACAATTTTGCTAGATTGTATTGTGACAGCTGTCATAACAGCGTGCATTTAAAAAAAATGACCAAATTGGTGGATTTTTGTGTAGCCATTTTAATACTGAAGATGGAAGAAAACACGCAACATTTTTGGCATATTAGGCTGTATTATTTCAGGAAAGGTAAAAACACAACTGAAATGCAAAATAAGATTTGTGCAGTGTATGGAGAAGGTGATCAAATGTGTTGAAAGTGGTTTGCGGAGTTTCGTGCTGAAGATTTCCTGCTGGACAATGCTCCACGGTCAGGTAGACCAGTCGAAGTTGAGAGCGACCACATTGAGACAATAATTGAGAGCAATCAATGTCATACCACGGGGGAGATAGCTGACATACTCAGAATATCCCAATTAATAAAGTCAGTGGTGAAAATGAAAAATGTGTCTTTTATTTTACAGGAAAAACCCCACACAAACTTTTTGGCTAACCCAATAATAAAATAGTATTAAATATAATCATCATGCTATACATTGGAGCCTCAGAACTTATCCTAAAAGCAGAAGTTTGGGCCCTTTGACCTGCATTTTCCCATCTTCAGCCCCTGCTGCTGGTGACTGCCATTCCAGTCTCTGTCTCCGTGAGTTGAAGTTCTTAGAGTCCTTATACAAAATGAGATCAGTTTTTGTCTTTCTCTCTCTGACTTATCTCCCTCAGCACAATGCCCTTGAGGTCCCTCCCTGCAGGTGCAAATGGCAGGATTTCCTTCTGCTGAATGATATTTCACTGAGTGTGTGTATGTGTATAAAATCACATTTTCTTACCCATTCACCCACTGACAGGCACTCAGGTTGCCCGCATAGCTTGGCTTTTGTGAATAATGCTGGAATGAATGTGGGGTGCAGGTAGGGAACCAGTATTTGAGTCCCATTCCTCCCAAGGCCTTGTGATTCTTCCCTCTCTCTCAGAGCAACACTTCGCTTTTCATATTCAAATAGCCCTGCCCTGGCGGCTCTTTTCTCTTTTGCCTGGTCCAATTGGCATTGCCCAAAGTTCCTTTTAAGATTTTATGACTTTTTAGAAATTCTTTTGCAAGTGCGACCAGGACCAGCTCTCTTCGACCTGCCTTTGTGTTTTTCTTCGGAGGGTCTGGGAAGGAGGGGGCGGCCGCTCACGGTGAAGGCTTCCCTCTGGGCAGCTGACAGTTGTCACTGTCGCCGCCGTCTCTGCAGAGGCAGGGTTGGGTTTCGATCACGTCCCTCTGGGTGGAGAGCTGCTGTCTGCCTGCTCCTGACACAAAGACTTTGAGTTTCTTTATGGATCAATCACCCTGAGAGGAACTTCCCTGCTGCTTCACGGTGGACCCTGAGCTCCTTGAAGGAGTGGGCAGCTGTGATGCTGTCCTGCCTGACCGCTGAGAAGGGACTAGAAGGTCAGAAATCAGGGTGCAGGAGATGGGAGCCCGCCTTTACCGATACCTCCTGTTTGCAGGAATTCTCACTTGTGAGGGTCCTAATCCTTGAATCTCACTTGCATGTGTTTCTCCAGGCTGCCGTAACAAAGCACCAAAGTGGGGTGGGGAGTGGGGGCTTAAAATGACAGAAATCAAGGTGTTGTGGGGCCACAGTCCCTCTGAAACCTGCAGGGGAGAGCCCTGCCTTGCCTCTCTCCCCCGTTTAGTGGTGCGTGGCAATCCTCGGTGCTCTCTGGCGCACAGCTGCATCCCTCCAATCTCTGCTTTGTTTGCCACCTGGCGTTCTCCCCTCCTGTGTTTTCTCTTGGAAGGACACCGGTCATATTGGATTAAGGGCCCATCCTATTCCAGGAGGGCCTCATTTTTAGCTAATTGCATCTGAAATGACCCTATTACCAAATAAGGTCAACATTTTCTGGTACTGGGGGGTTTGGACTTCAATGTATTTTTTTTTCGGGGGGGCACAATTTTAATGCAAAACATTACCATACATGAGAGCCTGATTTTTATAGATGAGAAAACAAGCTCAGAGAAGCTTGTGATTCTTGTAAATTCATGTGTACAATGAGTGGCAGCTTCAGAATTTGGGGTGAAACCTAGCTGGTTAAAAGCATCATCCTGATACGTCAAGGTTGCAGGTTTGATCCCCGGTCAGGGCACATATAAGAATCAACGAATGAATGCATAAATACGCAGAACAACAACAGGTCAATGTTTCAATGTCTGTCTGTCTCTCCCTTCCTCCTTATCTCTAAAATCAATAAATAAAAAATTAAAAAAAAGAATGAACACACTTGGGCCTAGGGAATCTGCATTTCCAGTGCGCTCCCAGATGCCTCTGAGGCACGCTAACACTTGGGAGCGCCCGCACTACCTGTTGGTCCTGTCTTGGGCTGAGGGAGGTGGTGACTGGATAGCTGAGCTGCTGGCTGTTCAGATGAAAACGGCAGTAAAAGGCAAAGTCGAAAACTGGTGGTTCTCAAACTGTACTGTGAACATATACCATCCAGGGATCTTGTTAAAATGCAGATTCAGTCCCAAAAGGTCTGGGGTGGGAGCTGCGTTCCTGCATTCTAACAAGCTGCCGGGGGGATGCTCGTGCCCAGGTTCCATGGACCACACTTTGAGTAGCTGGGATCTCAGAGCTCGTCCTAGATGAGACGTGGTGGGTGATAATCGAGTATGGATTCTCCATCCTGGCTGCACATTCGGACCCCTGGTGCATTTTCGACAAGCCAATCATCACGTCCCATCCCCAGAGAGTACCGGTATTTTGTAAAAGCTCCTCAGCTTTTACATGTGTGGCCCCCTTGGGGGTGATGCTCAGCTGGTTCCAAAGAACCAGCCTTTTAAAGAAAGGCGAGGGGCATAAGAATGCACGTCTTTCTTCCTTTGGAAGGTCTTCATCTCACACCACTGATTGTTGCTGCTGGTCTCCAGGTGGAATTCAGAGCCAGGAACAAGGTCTGGGTCACCCAGCCAGAGGAGATGGGGCCAGAGGCTGTCCCTACGCCCTGTAGGCGTTTACGCCAGACTTTCAGGTGCTGAGCTGAAGGACTCAGAGTTTTCCCAGGGGCTTGGAACTCTGAATGCTGTAATTTCTAGCTGGAGTTCAGATCCTCCATTTCCTCTTTTATAGTATCTCCTGCCTTGTCCACTAATACCCTCTGCTCTCGCACTCACCATCTCCCTTCCCCTACTCTCGCCTTCGGAAGGCTTTTCTGCTGAGTGCCTGTCTCCCTCCTGCGCCCCCAGCCCCCCAAGCAGCTCACACTGGGTCGGTAGAGTCTGCTCCAGGGTGCTGTATATAGATTGCGCTTATTTAACCTCCTTTCCTAACGCCCCCACCCCTACCCTTTCACCTGGATTTGACCCCAGAGTCTCTGATCTTAGCCTTTGTATTGTGCTAAAACCATATGCTGATCCCGGTAGTGGGAAGCAGTCTAGTGCAGCAGTAACAAACTTTGGCCTCAGGCCAACCTGCCCAGTTCTGCCTCTTCCTAGCACACGGTCTCAGGGGAGATTTAAAGGGAGAGTTTAAACCCCTGTCTCAGTTCTCTCACCTGTAAAATGGGGCCAGCGGTAGTAGGGATCTCACAGGGATCATGGGAATCGAATGGGGTGATTTTTGGAAAGCACTAGGACGGCGCCTGCCCATGTAAACATGTACCCTCAAGGCGTGAGTCTGTCGGAACCAGGGTGAGACGGACCTTAGGCCGTGGGCTGCCCAGGGCTCAGGACACCGCTTTTCTGCCTCTGCACCCCCAAAAGGGCAGACTGGGCAGGTATTGCAAAGGGGTGTTTGGGTCAACCCATTCCTCAGAAGGTCTGTTTCTTTCTACCCTTCTTTTCCCTTCTTGGCTTTTAATTTGTTTTTTTTTTTTTTTTTAAACCACACTTCTGGAGTAAATTAAACTGTCATTTGATGGGACCATATGGTGTCATAGTTAGGAACATGGATTGTATGGCCTTGCCATTTGGAAGCTGTGTCATCTCAGGCAGATTCCTAACCTCTCTGTGTCTCAGCTCCCTCGTCTGTGAAACAGGGATAATAATAGTATAATAATAATAATAATAATAGTAATAATAATAGTCTCGTCTCCCAAGACTGTTGGGACAGTGCTGATAAAGAGCCTAGGACAGAGCCAGTCTCTAGTTGCTGTTACTATGGACGGCAGACCCCGTGGCAGCCCTGTGTTACCAGGTTGCCCATCTCCTTTAACCCCACAAGCACCCTGTGAGCTAGCGGGTGTTACCTCAATTATAGATGGGGAAACAAAGGCTCGGGGATTTGGGAACTGGCTCAAGGTGGAGCCAAGATTTGAACTTGGAGGCTTCCCCCCCCCCCCTCCAGGAGTTCTTAATCTGGGGCCCAAGAATACCTAGTGGATTATTTGCAGGTTTCATTGGGTTTGAGAACCCTCTGGAATTGTTCCAAAGTTGGGTGTTTGTGGTTTCAGGGAACAGGTCCATTGCTTTCTTTAGATCCACAAGATGAACCATTGCATGATGCTGACTTTCTTATGAGATAGACAAATTGTTTAATTAACTCCAAATATTTAAAACTGCCATTACCTAGATCATGCAAGTAATCAGGCTCTAATGCAGCTGGAATCCTGGGATTAATAATTTCCATGTTCACGCTCGGTGCTCATCCCCCAAGTGCCACTAACGCCGTTCTGGCCCCTGTGGTTCTGGGAAGTCTGGGTGGAAGGACAGGATGACCCAGAAAGCCTGCAGTGACGCCCTGTGGGTGGTCCTGGGCTTCACTCCCAGCTCTGCCTCCGCCTCCCACGGCTTTATCTCTCTTGCCTGTGGCCCAAATGGTCTCCACGTCTCCCCTGACCTTCTGTGGGGGACTTTGTGCATACCGTTCTTGTATGAGATGAAGACGAAGATTAGGAATCGCCTTCCTTAGCCGAAGTGCAGGCACATTTTGGGTAGAGTAAGTGGAAACACAGCCAGTCAGTCCTTCATTTACTATATCCGGGGATGAGCTAAGCTGAACAGAAGCCTCATGAATAGCTAACTCCTCTCCTTTTCCCTGCTGGGACCCCTGGGGACTCTGGAGCTAGAGCTGGAAGAGGTCGTGGCGGTAGCTCTTAGTTCAGCCTCTCATGCTTCTGAGCAAACTGAGGCCCAGAGATGGGGAGTGTCTTACATAAGGTCCCATGGTTGGTAAGGGGCTGCATTGGGACTTGAACCTAGGTTTCCTGACTCCAAATCCTGTTTCCAATGTCTGTTTACAAAGCAAAGCTGTTACATCAAGAGATCTAGGTTTGCTCTGATGATTGCCCAAATGTGTCAAATCTGTGGACACATTCCTGGAATGCTTCCTCCCCCATGCAGTGCCTCATCATGGGTATGGCCTTCCACTGATTGGAGGAGGGGAGGTAGGTATGGAAGAAGATTATTGGCCCTAGGGTATGTGCCCCTGTCCTGGCAAGAGGGAATGTCCTTCCCTTGGCCAGCCATTGTGGAGAGCGTGTTCCCAACCTGTCAACCTCCTTTTTCCTAGACCAATGGGACCCCCCGAGGGGAATGGGACATAGCTTTGCTTGCCTCATTCCCAGGTAGCAGTTCCCGAGATAAGAGGGAAAGGACCCCTAGGAGCTTTTCTTCCATCCCTGTGACTGTTCTCAGGGCTTTTTCTTCCTGCGTTGCAAGTTCTGGGTACATATTTTGAGTTAGAGATGGGACGATGGGGAGCTGGAAAGCCCGCTGGCCCCACTGGACAGCCCTGCACCACCTGGCCTGGCCCCCTTGCCCACAGCTCAGAGTGAGAACAGGTCCAACCACTGGACGGTGGGATCTGCGGCAGTCAGAGCCAGGGCACGTTCCACTCGGGCTGGGAGGACACCCAAGTCGCAGCAAGCACTGGGCAGTGGCTGAGGGTGCTGAGGATGTTCGGTGCCAAGATGCCTGCCATGGGCAGGGATGACCCTGGGTTTCTTTCGTGCTCCTCAGTGGCTTTGAAAGCCCGGAACAGAGTCATGTGTGGACACAGAGAGGCTTGCTTCTAGACTAGAGCGTTATCCCTTGAAGGTTCATCTCATGCCACTGGGTATTCTCTGTCTCTCCCAAACACACACCAAACATTGGGTGAGCACCCGCTGGGTGCCCCTGAGGGAGAGCCCGCCAGCGCCCGTGGTTTCAGCTGATCACAAAGGAGGGAGTGGCTAATTTTCTCTGAGGGTGTCAGAGAGAGCTTTCTAGGGATAATGGTTTTGTTTTCTTTTTTAATGAGCTTTGGTGTTTCTCAAGGAATTCTTGATGTGAAAAAGGGAACAGGACTTCCGGGTAGAGGGGACAGCCTGAATAAAGGCATGAGTGTATTCAGAGGAGGGGCCGTGTATGTCCCTTGTTAGTGATAGGGACCAGAACCGTGAAAAATAAATTCCTGTTGTTTGTAAGCCACTCAGCCCATGGTGCTTTTCTACAGCAGCCTGCATGGACTGGGACAGTGGCTGTGTTGGCAGTGGGTTGTAGAGAAAGACCGGAGGGGGATCACTCCTGCAACCATTGTTTTCTTGGGTGATCTGCGATAAGTAACTTTTCATATGACCCTTTGAAGAAGTTATAGTGACCTCTTTGAAATGAACCAACAACCAAGCCACCACCCCAATTTCACAGGATTCTAGGTGGCCCAGATTTCACCTGGGCTGGTTCAAAGATTTGAGGATTAAAACACAAATTTCCAATGGTCTCTGGGATTCCTTGGCTAGACTGAATGTGGGTTGTGGTCCCAGATATAGAAACTTTCTGGGGTTTTCTTTGGAAATGACAGGCAAATGCATTGATTATTACTTTCCCTTTGCTAGAAAAACAGGATCATGGGAAGAGCTGTGGGGTCAGATGCTGTGGGTCATGAATTTAAGTCCTGGCTCAGCTACTGACTACTGACTAAGCGCTTCCAGGTTAGTATCTTTGTCTTTCTCACTCTCAGCTTACCTAACTGCAAAATGGGGAAAGTAACATTTAACCCAGAGGATGAAGTGACAGGTGTGTGCCAGGCACTTACCACCGTCCTTGGTGGGAGCTCTGCATCCATGGACCACCACGTCTGTTGGTGGGAAGCAGGGATTCTGCCCGAGTGACTTCTCAGGGTGGGGCATCTCCTGGCAGTGGCTCTTTAGGCCTGGACTTCCAGGCCCATCTGCCGGTCACTTGTTCCTCCCATACATGTGACAGAGCATCCGTGACAAGCTAGGTGCAGGGAGAAGGGCTGGGGTAACGCAGTGTCTGGGAGAGCCAGCATCCGTCCTCAGGGAACTCACGGCTTTGTGCCGGCAGCAGGATGTGCTTTCTCTCCCAATTCGGCTTCTCCCCGGCTGGTTGTTAGCGCTCCTTGTTCCTCCCGAGTGGGAACCGCTTAAGCAGGAGCGGCTGCTGTTGGGGCAGCGTCCCGGGGGCATGCTGGCAGCAGGGGGCTGAGCACCAGTGGAATCACCTGAGGACCGAGGAGGATTTAGCAGCTCAGTTCCTAGTCTTTCCAATTACAGATTTGTGATCCCATTTCTTTCCATGACCCATACGTTTTTTAAAAAGTTGAAGTATTATCGGCATATAACATTATATTAGCTTCAGGCTTACAACACAATGATTCGATATTTATAGACATTGTGAAATGATCACAACGATAAGTCCAGTTGATATCTACACTAGCATGTTTACAAATGTTTCTCACTTGTGTGTGTGTGATGAGAACTTTAAGATCTATTCTGGGCAACTTTCAAACATGAAGTACCGTATTAACTACAGTCACTATGCTGTACATGATATTCCCATGACTTGCTTATTTTATGGCTGGAAGCATATACCTGTTGAGCCCCTTTCTCCCATTTCTACCCCCAGCCCCCAAACCATAGACCTGTATTTTCTGTATCGATGAGCTTGGTTTGTTTTAGGTTCCACATATAAGTGAGGTCACACAGTATTTGTTTTTTTTTTGTTTGACTCATTTCGCTTTAGCATAATGCCTTCAAGGTCCATCCATGTTGTACAAAAGGAAAGATTTTCCTTCTTTGATGGCCGAATAATATTGCATTGTATGTATATAATGCATACTACATTTTCTTTATCCATTTTCTTTGTCTGTCGATGGACACATAGGATGTTTCCATATTTTGGCTATCTCCATTTTCTTTGGGTGAATACCCAAAAGTGGAATTCCAGGATCCTATGGTAGTTCTGTTTTTTATGTAAAAAATACGCATAGTTAACAATCTTTCACCTAAAAAATGCATCTTGCTATTTGCCTGTTCATCCGTCCATCATAATCATGGCTGACTGTGAAGGTTTCCCCTGAGCCAGGCACTGTGCCGAGTATTTCAGAGAGGAGTCCACACGGCGACACTGTGAGGGAGATGCCACTCTTCTCCCCGTTTATAAGACGAGCAAAGGAAATACACGGAGGTTTAGTAACTTCCCCTGGAAGAGGCAGAGCCAGCCGGGACCCCTGCAGCCTGGTGCCCAAGCCCAAGCCCTGCGTGGCTGGGAGCCACACCGCTTCGCTGCTCACAGGTGGCCTGGGAGACGCCGCAGTGACTTGTCTCCGTGCCAACACTGGTTATTCCGAGTTGTGAATTCGGGGTCATCTGTGACTGTCTTCATTAAAGTCTTCAGTAGTGTTTTAATTTTTTAAAAAGATTTTATTTTATTTATTTTTAGAGAGGGAAGGGAGGGAGATAGAGAGAGAGAGAGAAATATCAACGTGCGGTTGCTGGGGGTCATGGCCTGCAACCCAGGAATGTACCCTGACTGGGAATCAAACCTGCAACACTTTGGTTCACCGCCCTCGCTGAATCCACTGAATTACGCCAGCCGGGGTGTTTTAATTTTTAAATGATGTGCACCCATCATTTTCATGATAATGAAATAAAGGAGCTAAATGCAGGCAATCCCCAAAGCACATGGTTCGCAGGAGGTGAAACAGGAAGCAGGGTTTTTTTTTTTTTTGGTTGTTTGTTTTTGTTTTTGTTTTGCCGGGCAAAAGAAAGGGCTTTGAGACGGAGTGGGAGGAAACAACTTTGAGCGTGACCATCATCCCCTGGTGCTTTTTGGAGGCTGTTCTATAGGTCCTCTTGGGGCCTATCAGGGACGCGTCCCGGCCTCCTCTCTTTCTGCCACTAGATGGCAGACACAGCACAGTGATGGAGCCGCCTGCTGCCTCCCAGAAAGAACATTTGAGTGAGCTTCCCAACTGCGGAGACGCTTCCCCATGAGCCGGGGGAGGAAGGGGCTTTGAGAAAACGACCTCAAAACAACATCCCCTGAGAACCCAAACCCCAGGCAGCTGGACAGTCATATTCAGATGCTTCCATTCACAGTAGCCCAGAGCTCTCCCCCAAAGGGCTGCGTTATCCATTTTGCTTTCTTATGAAAGAGACAGAGACAAAATGACACAGAGGTTTCCTGGCATGGGCTGAGGGTCAGTGAGCCTGGAAAATGGATTCTTTGTAGTCTGTGCGGTTATTTATCCTGTGATTCGAGTAGATTCTATTTGCTCCAATGGAAGGAACCGGAGCTTGGCCATCCAGGGGCAGGGGCTACAAGGCAGGTCCCACCCAGGACAGGAAGCTGGCAGCATTCACCGGAGCCCGTCCAAGTGCGTGGCTGGGGAGGACAGCCTCAACTGAGGCCCAGCTTTTAGGCGAGGGAGGAAGACTGCCAAAACCAAGACTGGATTCTGGTCCTGGTGGTGACACTGAGGAAGTGCACAGGTGACTGGGGAGGGAAACCTGGAGAGGGGAGATGCCCAACAGGGACTGGATTCAGGTATGGGAAGTGGGGGCAGGATGAGCTGTTATGGCCAATGTAACGTCACATCTCAGTGGCTTAATGTTCAAAATGGGTGATCCTGACCAGCAAGCAGGCAGCTCTTCCTCAAGTGGTGGTTCGGGGACCCAGGCCCCTTCTACTTGTGGCTCTGCCAATACGTGGCTTCTAAGGACTCTCAGAAGAAGGGAAACGTTCCTCGAAGAGCATACTTGGGAGGTTTTATGGGCCAGGCCAGGCATGTGAGACATTATTCCCACCTGCATTCCATTGGCCGGAAATGAGTCACATGGTCACACCTAACTGCAGATGAGGCTGGGAGATGAAGAACAGTAAGTGCCCAGGACAGGAAAATGGTCCTGTGTGTAACTAGCCAGTCTCTGCCCCAAGACTTACTATCGGAGTAGTGGGACCATAGTTTATCCCAAAGACACAATCAGATTTGCACACACAGATATTCACACATGAAGGCGTTCCTTGCTCCGTTTCGTAAAAGTAACTATTTAGGATCAACTTAAATATTTGGCAATAAGGGGTTAAAGAGTCTGTGGTCTATTCACACAAAGGCACTCACGTGGCCACTGAAAGCTGTGCCATAGAGGGACGAGTTCCGGCCCCAACGTTGCCACGCCACTTTATTAAGTAGAAGCCCCAGGAGGCCCCCGGTCTCCTGTGAGTCGGGCTAAAATACGATCCAGGCTATTTTTATTTCCCTGTTCTGCCACTAGAGTCATACCCAAAACACTTAAAAAATAAATTTTAAAAATATTCTTTCTGCATTTTTTCAGGAACGTGTTCCCTCAAAAGCAAAATCTCCAACTGAATTACACCGCAGACGTTGCAGGAGACGACTCCATTAACTCCCCAGCTCCGTGTCTGACCCCTGCCCTGAACCGCGAGCCTCGCGGAGCAGAGGTCACGCCAGCTTGTTTGCCGCACCACACGCGGTGCAGGGCGGACAGCGGGCTTTCGGTAACTGTTTACTGACTGCAGCTGAATTAATTGAATGGGATGATGGCAAATGAAGAAAAAAACAACCCGAGTGAACAAAAAAGCCAGAAAACCCCTTGAATATTCGATGCGATGCCAGCTATGTAGAGAGAAGTCGAGAGGCATATGAAAAGACCACAAGAGAACATATCAGCCCAGCAGCATTGTGCCGTGTTCTTTCATTATGAATTTTCTCTATTTTCCTTCTTTTTGGTACAGAGGCTCATTTGTATAATCATTTACATCTACCATTTGCATAGTCGAGATGAAAAGAAATAGTTGTTCATAAAAATGGCTGCTGAACGGACCAGAACTGCAGCTCAGCACAACACCTCCTGGTGGTGAGGGGTGAGGTGCGGGAGCGACTAAAATCATCTACATCCGGACCCTCAGGGTGGGGGCTGGGATGGAGCCCAGCCGGGGTGTGAGGCGGGCGCTGGGGAGCACGGGGGCAGGGGACTGCGGGGAAGCTGACACTTCTCTCTCGGGTGCCCATCCTGAGGCCTGCCTGGCACTGCTTTGGAAGGGTGAGCATGCCCCTTAGCTGTCTAAGACCAGCGTGCGTTTATCCTCTGGGAGAGATGTGTAGGGTGGGGGGGACATGCCCCCTAGGCTGGGCCGTTGGTCATATATCCCTTCTGGGAGCTTCCCCACCTTCCTAGGGATGTCAGGTAAAATACAGAATTCCAGTTAAGTTTGAATTTCAAATAAACAATGAATCATTTTTTTGGTATAAGTATGTCCCCAGTAGTGCACCTGTCACGTTATTCTACCAAGCGCAGGAGTCTTGCTTTGGTGATAAGGCCAGTTCTGCAAGAGGTGAGGGAGTGGCCGAGCCCCCATCACAGTTGGATCGAAAACCCCGTAAAATTAGTCTCCTGATTCCCTCCGACCTCCCTTCCCTCTTCTCAGCCCCTGCCTTCCTTCCCAGCCAGCAGCCAAGTCCAAACCCGGGGTGGAGTTGCCAGCTTCAGGCGGTGTAACTTCAGGGTGTTTTGCCCTGAAGAGCCCTCCTGGGGAGCACCTGACCCTGAAGACTTTCAAGGTGGCTTTCCGGGGCTCGCCCCCTGCAGCAGCCCCCGTCCTCTGGTGACTCTGCCCCTTCCTGGGTGGCCCTCTGGCCCGTCTCTGTTTCCCCAGGTCCTCCACGAAGTGCGAGGCTCCCAGCTTCCTCGGGAAAGCAGTACGCTGCCTTTTCAAGCTTTTCTCAAGGCTGCCCACATATTTAGCAGAACAGAACTGGGTAACAATGCCAAGCATTTTCATTGTAATACATTTACATGTCCTAGATGGTTAAAAACATTCTCAAAAGCTGTCCAGAGGTGTGCAGGCACTGAGTGGGGCAGAGCAAGGGGGCGAGGGAGGGGAGCGGGTCCGTGGAGGGAGAAAGAACCCGGGAAAGTCATGTCCAGTCTGAGAACTCAGGTTGGGCCGCTCCCAAGTCCTGGATGCCTTCAGGAAGGAAGCAGAGGAGGTGCCGGATCCATGACGATGAGACGGAAGCCGGAACAGGGTAACCTCACCAACTAATGAGACCAGTGGGTTCAGAACTGATCACGGGAGCCTCTGACTTGGTTCCAGCAGATGACGCGTTCGAAGGGGCCAGCTGGGAGCCCTCCCACCAGACCTGCCCGGGACCGGGGCCGCCAGGTCCGGGGTACGATGGTGCCCAAGGCCCATCTCTCCCAGGCCCCTAACACCTGTCACAGAAAAACCAAACCATTCCTTTGGGCTGCTTGTTGGCTTTGAAGAACAAATCTTCAGAGGGGAGTTGTGAATAAATCATCCATGATTATGGGATTTACAGTTTTTCAAAACATCGGGTCGAACCAAGTGAAGTTGCCAACACTTCTCTTCTTGGGACCTACAAAGGCAGCAAGGTAGCTCCTGCGACCATCAGATTGGACCGTCGCTATCAGACCATCACTACGTATCGCACAGACACACTCGCATGTAAACCCGGACTGTTGGGTACAGACAGACTTCAACTACTAGGGGTTGGCAGAGGGGCTCAGAAATCCCCCCTCCCCCACCCCCGCCGCCACAGACAACTGCTGTGGCTGATGTCGCTGACAGACTATCCCTTGGTCCCTTGGAGTTTTTCTCGGGTTTGTAAATTGAACAGATTTGTACAATCCCTTCTACTTATTTGGTGCTTTCTTTGGAGAAACTGCTTTGCTTGTGATTTCTCCAAAAGACCCCCTACCCCCTGCCTTGGTGGAATGTGCCCCTCAGCCTATCCCAGGGAGCCAGGACACAGTCCTGCTGGGATCAAGTTCTCTGCTTCAAAGCCCACAATAGTTCTGAAAATGACAGCCATACCCTGACTTATTGTGTGTGTTGCTGTTGTGAACTTACATATTCGCTATACATTTCTGGGGGGCGGAGCACCTAAATCTTCTGGTTGTCAAAAGGCTTCCTGGATTTGGTGCTTTTCAACCATCATCCTGGGTCTGTGCTCTGGTCATCTCCTGAGGTGCCCCTTGTGTGAGGAGGAGACTAGGGGTCCCTCGGAATGGGGGCATGATGTGGAAACCCCACCCAGGATGGTAAAGCAGGGTCAGGGCCCATGCCAGTGCAAATAGCAGGAAGCACAAAGTTTCAATGAGACTGATGGTAGAATGATCCAGAAAAGTCCAGAAACTGGGGTAGGAGAATATTTGGTCTCTGAGTATTCACGTGGAACACAGTCTGTTGTGACGAGGTGATGTCTCCTTTTAACTGTCTTGCTAGCTGTGTGACCTGAGGCAGGTTACTCCGCCCCTCTGAGGCTCAGTTTCCTCATCTGTAAAGTGGGGGGAAGGATTCCTACCTAATGGGGTGGCAGTGAGCATCTGATGAAGAAATAAAAAGGGAAGCAATGTTACAAGCGGTGAAAGCTGTGTGTAAATGTCACGCATGATGAACGGCGAGAATTCCCTTTCTGGAGGGCGGGTAAGGGAGGGAAGAGGTAGTTTCTCTGACACTTGGAGAGTCAGACCATTAGGGAGTGGTCTCAGTAGTCTACAGGGCGAAGGAGGGACTGTGATTCTGGGTGGGTGGACAGGAAGGGAGCAGGGTTGCTAGGGAACCAGCCTGAATCCCGCTGGGATGAAGGATGCGATGCAGGATGCCAAATGTTCGTGATGGATCCAGGCTCTTCGGGCTGCCAGTGACCGAGGGTTTCTCCGGCACACCCTCAGGACCATTGTTTAGCTCCTCTCAAGGGTCTGGCAATACAGAGGCCCCAGGAGTATCTTCCTTTTAAAGTATTTTCCAAATGCTGAGACACAGTATGTTGTGGTATGGTGTTTCCCAAGCATCAGTGGCCATAAAACATTTTATAAAACATAATGTAGCAATATTCAGTCTGAGCACCAGTGTTCAATAAGCAGCACTGAAATCTAGAATGTACATATAAATTACAGGACAAGGCTCCTTATACAACCTGCGATCTTCTACTAGATGCTCCTGCTATGTGCTTCCATGGTACCAGGCACTTCCCTAGTCATAGCTCTTGTCCTCTTTGCAAGGAAAGAACCTAGATAAAAGTGGTGGAAAAAGAGGGTCATTGCCCCCCAAGAACCCCCTACCTATTAAAGCAGTGCTCCCCATTAACCCCCCGCCCCAGCCCCTGCCCACCCTCTGCTTTCTGTCTCCACGGCTTTACCTATTATGTATATTTCATAATAAGCTATTCCAAGTAGCTTAAGGTACAAAAGAATTTCTTGGCTCCATTATTGGAAACATCAGTGGGGCAGCTAGTTTTAGGGCTCTGGATCTCTTTCTCTCTTTCCTCAATTTCTTGGACCAGTTATCTCCACTGATGGGCAAGGCAATGACCACCAGCATCCCATACTTACATCCTACTCCTTAGTAACACTGGTGGAAAGAAAGGCTCTTTCAGGATAGCCATGGCTGAGCATTCCAGGGAGGTTCTGATGGGCTCATCTTTGGACACACAATGTCCATTCCTGAACTAATCAGCGTGACCAGGGGTGTCCCGGTTGACCTCTTGGAAGGAGTGAGTAGTACCAGCCTCCTTTCTATAACACAGAGAATCCGTCCCCTGTTGCACAGGAGAGTTCTGCTGCGAGAAGAAAGGGATGTGTGGGTGCGAGAGGACGAAAACAGTGGGCGCCCTTGGACTGCTTTACTGTTACAGCTCGTTTGTTAATTGTGCTCTCTAAGCCCCTTGAGGCAAGAACTGTGTCTGTCTTGCTCACAGAATATCCTCAGCACGGTAGTCCGCAAAGAGTCAGCGCTTAATATGTATTTTTCAACATTAATGAATAAAGGAACTAATAAATCAGGTACTTCAACAAGCTAGAAAATGCTTCATTTTAGTGGAACTTCCTCATATTCATAGGTATAATATGCTATTTCCTTTTTTAAAAAAATTGAGGTGAAATTTACATAACATGGGATTAACCACCTAAAAATGTACCATTCAGTGGTGTCTAGTACACTCAGTGTTGTGCAGCCAGCACCTACATTAAGTTCCAAAACATTCTCATCACCCCCCAAAACCCCCTCCCTATTAAAGCAGTGCTCCCCATTAACCTCCCACCCCAGCCCCTGCCCACCGTCTGCTTTCTGTCTTCACGGCTTTACCTGCTATGTCTATTTCATAAAACATACTGTTTTTTTTTTTTTTTAAATGAAAACAAGTACATACATTTCTGGGGTAGTTTTCTTACACTTCCCAAACAAACTGAAAAAAAAAAAAAACACCCCACCCTCCTAATATTGGTTGCAGCCCGGCTTGAGCGAGCTGCACGGAGAGAAGGGGCTTCAGACCTGCCTGAGCTCCCTCTGGAGGTCAAGCCCAGCGGAGGGTCTGGTGCTAGGGTCTGCAGACTTGCCCGACTCTCTCTTTTGCCTCTGCTCCTTTCCACCCGTCAGTTGCTTCTTTGATCCAGGTGGGTTTTCTCTGCTTTCCGGAGCCGGTGGCGGGGAGCGCCGTCTCCCCGAATGCCAGGCTAGCATCACCTGTGTTCTCGCCACATTCAGAGGCTCTGGGTCCGCTTCCTAATTTCCGGGAGAGGGAGTTGGCCGGGCCAGCCTGGACCCGGTATCCACCCCGCCGGCCCACCAAATACTGAGGGTCCTGGGGCGGGGCCATCCCGTGAGCTGACAAAACAGGCAGAAGAGGGTGAGGGGACCCAAGCCAGCAGGGGGACGACCGGGGAGCTGCTCCGAGGCTGAGGCTTGTCTCCTGGAGACCTGCCTGTGGCTCGGAAGCCAGAAGGCTGCTCTGGCCTCCTGGAGCGTGCTTGTAATTGATTTTGCTTTGGAAGATCTCATGACCCTTTTTGAGATAATAAAAAGGACTAACATAAAATTCTCCCCAACACAATCAATTGCTTCTTTCTTCCCCACCAGCAAACAGAGGCTGTCTGCCGTCGTTCCTCTGAGTGAGCAGACTCCCGAAGCGTGGAGCCTAGGGCCAGGGGGAGGCGGACTGCCTGGTCTGCAGGGCGTCCGTGCTGGTGTGGGGCAGGTTCCTGGTGGCAGCCATGTCACTTGGGTCTGAGTCACACACTCTTCCTCGACCTTTGCCCTGTTTCTACTGCCCAGGAGGTTTCTACTTCTTTTGACAGAAGTCTTTGAAGTTGGCTGGCTTCCTAGCGCCCCAGGGGGCAAGGCCATGCACCCGGGCCCAGGCATGGTGGTGACAGGTTAAAGGTGGAGACTCCCAGCTGCTTGGTTCATAAAAGGCACCTCCTGGGCCAATGGTCGGCAAACCCCTGTATCTTCGGGTGAGTAGTAAGCATCAAGCTGCTCCAGGCTCCGCTGACAGCTGAGCAGAAAGAGTTCTCCACCCTGAAAGCAGAACCAGGGGCTCAGCAGCCTACCTGGAACTGTACTTGCAAAATCCAGGTGAGTGCCAGCCTCCAGACCAACCAAACTCAGTGCCTCTGTAGATGCCACGGGTGAGCAGGAGAATGAGCATGCACTGCAGAGACAGGCAAAACTACGTTTGGATTATGGTTCTGCTTCTTGCTAGTTGTATGACCTTGGGCAACTCAGCCTAATCTATCTCCTTTATAATAAGAGGGTGACAATGTATATCTTTTGTTCTGTTGATGTAAGGATCATGTGAGGCACAGAGCCTAGCCTGGCACTACCACGCAGTGACGCTTACCCTGAGGAAACAGAAACGGCTGGCTATCTTATGGTGTAGTCAGTTAGGAGCAGCACCTGCTGCTTCAGCGTGTCCAGTGTCTTCCGTGTCCCTGCCCTAGCTCCTGCTGGAAATTGCTGGTTGTCTCTGGGCAACAAGCTTCAACTCTCTTGGCCTCTGTTTTCTCACCTGTAAAATGAGGTTGTAAAATAAGATCATCTCCAGGGTCTCTCCTGGCAGGGAAGCCCGGTACGTGGGGATCTCCCGGGAAAGGAGCATGAGTTCCCCCAAGGCTAGTCAAGGCCGACCACTGACAAGCCTGCCCGACACCAAGGGTGCCCCCTCTGAACCCAGGGGTGCGGAAAGGCCTGGGCAGGGAGACCGTGTTTTCCTGATGTGTGAGAAGGAAAGAAGCAGCCCTGCTTTTCGATGTTGCAGATTTTCTGCTTTGTCAGTGCAGCTTGAAGTTGCCAGTTCAGGCAGATTTGCGAATCACCAGTAGTTTTTCAATACCTAATGCCACTTGAACATGATATCAAAGATGACTTGTTCTTACGGGCAGTTTGTGAGGATAGAGAATTATCCTTTTATAATGAGTTTTGCATGTCGAGTCAGAACAGAAAATCTAATACCGCTGAAGGTAGTTGGCCAGAGGAGCCCAGAGGAGCCGTATCACCATAATGTGGTCATTTTTATGGGTGCCCATGAATGCTTGTTGGCAGTACTCAAGAAATAGGGTTGAATATTAGGTAAGAGCCAATCGGTCTACTCCACCCCTCAGCAAGCTCAGCCTGGGTGGTTGTGTGGCGTGGACTGCCATTTTTCCCGGGACCACAGGCTGACGGCAGGACTCTTGGAGAGGGCTGTGCGTGGTGATGCACCCGTGTGTGTGCCGACGGATGGGCCCTTGTAGGTGCTGGGTGAGGAGGCTGCACTGTGCAAGGAAGAGGACCTTGGAGGTGCAGGCTGAAACTCCCAGTCTTGCTGTGGCACGTGTCCTTCTTTGCTGTGTGGTTTTGGGTCAGGCGTTTCATGTCTCTGAGCTTCTTGGTCTAGAACCTAGAGAGGGAGCCCTGTGCTTCTTCCCTCCTGTTTAGGCTGTCAGTCTCCGAGAGGAGTGTGAGAGAACGCGTTGAAAATGCTTTGCAAAATGTCAAGTTCCATGTCTGTGTCATGTCCATGTCTATGTCGTGTCCGTGTCTACCATCTCTATCTGTATCGCTCTCCATGAGTTATTCTGCTTATTGCAACCACTGTTGCTAGTTGATTATTATAATTATTTATCATTGAGGATACTATCAGTCTTTGGAGTGAAGGAAGAGATTCTGGGAGGACCTGGGGGGCCCTCGGGGTGGGTTGGTTACTTTGTTACAGCATTGATCCATGCTCACCCAGCTTGGAAGTGGTGGGCAAAGGCTTTGACCTTGCCCGCACTCATGCAAATGTAAATTCCCGAGTGGTTTATGAACTTTGCTTTGTGGAGTCTTAGATTATTCATAGAGATGTCGGGGATTCTGCGAAGGTCGGATCATTACCGTTGCAGAAGCTGGCGAGGTAGCAGTGATATTATTACTTAATGCCCCAATGACAGGTTCTGTAGCAACGGGTGGAATTTGAATCCACACCCAGCGCTGGCCCTTGGTTACCTTGG
The DNA here is from genome assembly GCF_004126475.2 of Phyllostomus discolor. Taxonomy (NCBI): domain Eukaryota; kingdom Metazoa; phylum Chordata; class Mammalia; order Chiroptera; family Phyllostomidae; genus Phyllostomus; species Phyllostomus discolor. Next base: position 100,600,911 of record NC_040910.2, on the reverse strand, counting down.
TTACCTCCAGGTACAAATATCCAGAAATGTCTATAAACATGATGTGCAGGAAAAGCCTCGGGACCTCTCTGACTACATAGGGTCCCTCTCCTCCTCCCTCCTCTGGGGTGTGGAGGCTTACCGGGGAGCATTTGCTCAGCTGTGCTGTCCTAAACTCCTAGCCAGGCAGCGTGGGGAGACAGTGGTGTGATGGCAAGAAGCATGTCCTTACAGAGTGCAGGAGTAATTAATGTGGCAAGAGGAAGGAGGGCGACAATTTGGATTTCATCACTTGGCAGCTTGGCCCCTTAAAAATACCTTGTGGCTTGGAAAATGACCCTTCAGGCTCACGCGGCATATTTTTCTTTGACAAAATGACAAACATCCATCATGTAATACATCCCTCGCAACATTTCAGCCCGTCACTAATGACCTTATTGGAAAGAACATTTGATTTAAGTTTGAAACCTTTCGTGACAGCCTCTTAGCTTGGATGCATACATTTGAGATAAAATTAATATGGTCTTAGCCTGCAGTTCAGTGGTAAAACCTCGGCTTTTCTGGGTTTAAGAATCAGCGATCTGCCCTGACTGGTGTGGCTCAGTGGGTTGGGTGTCGTGCGGTGAACCTAAAGGTCGCCGGTTTGCTTCCCGGTGGGCGCCCATGCCTGGGCTGGGGGCCAGGTCCCCGGCTGGGGGCATGTGAAAGGCAACCGGTTGATGTTTCTCTCCTTCTCTTTCTTCCTCCTTTCCCCCTCTCTAAAAAATAAATACGCAAAATCTTAAAAAAAAAATAAAAAAGAATCAGCAATCTCCTTTCCCCCTCTCCTCTTCGATTCTGTAAAACAAATGTGCTTAAATCAACCCCCACTGGGCCCTGGAAATACAGTTAGATGACTTCATCCATTCTTGACCAACTGATGGTATGTTTTCTGAAGTGTCAAAAGAATTATTACCTTATTTTAGGAGTCAAGGTTGGAGCAGCAAGTGTCTGTTATTCTCTCTGATAGCTGTACATCAGACTCTAGACTGACGGTGCCCGTGGCCGAGGAAATGATTTAAGTCAGGAGGGAAGAAGGAGAATATTGTAGTGGCACCTGACGGTGTCACCTGACGGCGTCTGTACAGCTGACGCGATGTTGTTGCTTCTGTTAGAACTTAAATACACGTGCGCCTGCAACATCTGAGTCCGAACATTTTTAACCTGCCCTAGGAAAATGTGGCCCTACCCTTGGGAGTGTTGGCTTAGGGCGTTTAAGTAGGTGCACTAGTTTTTTCCTGGCCAGGCCGGTTTATGGGCGGCTGGCCCACTGATGCAGCACTTCTCCGCTTTCAGGAAACGGCAGCTTCTTCTGAGTTTCTCCTGGCTCCTGGAGGAGGCCTCTGGAGGGCAGGGGGTGGTGGGGTGTCTTCTCCCAGCAAGGAGCCAGCCTACTCACTGACATGGGATTGACAAGGAGGCCAGGCAACAGGCAATTGCTGGAAAGTTGGTAAGCACTGAGAGAGGGAGGCATCGGGCCCTGCAAAAATATATGGCCCTGGCTGGTGTGGCTCAGTGGATGAGTGCTGGCCTGTGAACCAAGGGTCACTGGTTCGATTCCCAGTCTAGAGCACACGCCTGGGTTGTGGGCCAGGTCCCCAGTTTGGGGTGTGTGAGAAAGAAACACATATTGATGTTTCTTTCCCTTTCTTTCTTCCTCCCTTCCCCTCTCCTTAAAAATAAACATATGCAATATATTTTAAAAAGATTTACAAAAGAGAAGAATATATGGCAGGGGCAACTGATCTAGTCTGGGGTGCTGGGAGGCCCTCCTGGAGAAGGTGCCATTTATGCTGAGTCCTGTGTGTGTCACATCAAACACAGGCCACAAAGCAGGGCTAGCTTCTGCTCACACCACCTTGCAGGACATTGTCACGGAGTAGTGCTTATTCTGGCCAACTCCTTTTTCCAGGGCTGTGGCTGGAATCCCCCCCGTCCATCCCCACAAACACTTCTGATCCTAATGGGAGCCTTGGGGAGTCTTGGGATCATGACTGGCTGGACCTGAGAGGTGTGGTTAGGGCTGCACGGCCCCAGCGCACCCGGCAGGCTGATTGTTCAGTGCGCATACCCTCGGGCCAAGTGGTCCTCTGCAGTGAGGTTTTGCTGAGTCTGGGGTGCAGTGCCTCTTCTGTGTAAAGAGGAACAGACCCAGCTTTTCAGAGATGATCAGGAAACGCTTTCCCCGAGTTCCTCCAGGAGTTCCTTTGCAGCAGGCCATCAAAGGCCCCCCTGCTTTGTAGCCCACTGCTTGGGGGGTTCTTCCTGAGGACCCCTCCCAAAGAAGCTCTCTGCCCTGCCGCCTCCCCTCACCTTCCATTCTGCTTGGGCTCTCTGTTCCTGCTCCCTGTCCCTGTTGATCTGGCTCCTCCCTGGATTTCAGTCCCACTTTCCTCCTGGAAACTGACACCAGGCCTTTTCCTCCAGACCCAATCTGCTCCCTCACCCAGATCTCCTGCTGAGCTTCTAGCCCTGTCACAGGCATGCGGTCTTACTCTGGAAGCTTTCGACAGGCTCCTGGGGACCCATCCCGGACCTCTCAGCACAGGTGCGGGGCCCCTAAGAGACTCCAATCAGCGGCAAGAATTCCAGGTGGAAATAAGGCCCTGCTGTGGAAACCCAGGTGTCAGTGAGGCGGTGGTATGCGGGGAGTGGGAGCAGACGCTTGGCCACCAGAGGGCGCTGTTGCCAAGGAATGAGCTGTGAGCAGAAACTCAGGCCTAAGGATAGAAGATCCTGGGGGAGCTGGACGAGATGGGCCCTGCCCTCCCTAGTTCCTTCCAAGACTGCGTAGTGGCCTGGAGTAAACTGGAGGACACATCTCTGTAGCACTGACTGGGAAATCACAGGAGGCAGGAACTTGTGACCTTTCCCCTCACCTCAGCTCCTCCATGCTGCTCTCCTCTTAGCAGAAGGCCCCCCGCCCGCCCCCCCCCCGCGCCTCTCCCCTACCTTCCCCTCATTTTCTTATGCAGGAAGGTAGGAGTCTCTTTGATATCCCTCTCCATCCTCTCCCACATCCAGTCCATCACTCCACTGACTCTTCCCCCAAACACCTGGAACCTGTCCACATCTCTCCACCCCAGCTGCCTCCAGCTTGGCCTGAGCCACTGTCACCATCACTGTCACCTCTCCCCCAGACCCCGCCCCCTTCCCCCACCTCCTGCAAATCCTCCGCCTCTTCCCTCTGCCCTCCCACTGCATGCTCCACACTGCTTCTGGGGCTGTCTTTTAAAAATGGAGATGTACTCACGACACTTTCATTGAAAGATTTTCTGCTCATGTCACTTAGAACAAAACAGGAGACCCCCGACTTGGCCTAGGAGGTCCTCGCAGTCTGGTCTTTTTTTTTTTTAAAGATTTTATTTATTTATTTTTAGAGAGGGAAGGGAGGGAGGGAGAGAGAGAGAGAGAGGAGAGAGAGAAGAGAGAGAGAGAGAGAGAGAGAGAGAGAGAGAGAGAAACATCAATGTGTGGTGCTGGGGGTTATGGCCTGCAACCCAGGAATGTACCCTGGCTGGGAATTGAACCTGGGACAGCAGTCTGGTCTTTTGCTCACGGTTATGGCCTGCAACCCAGGAATGTACCCTGGCTGGGAATTGAACCTGGGACAGCAGTCTGGTCTTTGCTCACCTCTCCCGTCAGCTGGTGCTCCTTGTCTTGTCTCTCCTGTCCTGGGCAGCATGTACCCTGGCTTCAGTCAGACTTCATTCCCAGCTGTTCTTCGTGTTTTTTCCCTGAGAGGCCTCCTCAGTGTAAATTAAGGGCCCCAATTACACTGTCTCGTACCACCCTACCCTTTTCCTTCACTGCACTCCCCATAATTTGCAGTAATATGCTGATTACGGTGATGATTTGCTGTGAGGGAAGAGGTGAGGCCTGTCGGGTTCGATATGCTGGAGCAGAGGCTGGTGCACAGCAGACACCGATACTTATTATTTATTTTTGAGAGTCATTTGGTATTTAAGCTCTGATTTTACAAAATGTGGTACAAAGGTGAACTACATTTACAACTGAATTTGTTCATGTGAATCACCCTCGAAGCACATTGCACCTAAGCTGTGTAAAAGATTTTGCGTGCATTTTGGAAGAAATCACAAAGAAGCAGCTGCGTCTGAAATAAACTTGGCCAGTGTCACATCGCTTTGGGTCAGCTGACCGTGGTCACGAGAGGTGAGAGTTATCTGGACCTTGTACGTACTGAGCCATTCTGGGTGATGATTTATCTTCTCTGCTTGGAGAGCAACTCCGGACGTAAAGTCAAATGCCTGACTGCAATTTAGGGAGCTCTTGGTAGATGGCACCTCTCTCTCTCAATTTTGACTATCCTGCTGCTTTTTTAAAAAAATATTTTATTTATTTATTTTTAGAGAGGAAGTGGGGGGGAGGGAGAGAGGTCAATGTGCAGTTGCTGGGGATTATGGCCTGCAACCCTGACATTTGCCCTGGCTGGGAATCGAACCTGCGACACTTTGGTTCGCAGCCCGCGCTCAATCCACTGAGCTACGCCAGCCAGGGCACTATCCTGCTCCTTTAAGGTCAAGTATAACTTGGTTCCTCTCTTCTGCTTCAACAGGTGAGCATTTGCTGACACGGCCACGAGGCCCGGACTCCGATCCTGCAGTGGCCCCGACAAGCACTGCGTCCCACACGTCGATATGACGTCACCACACATGATACGGCTGGATGACGGACTGACTTCAGGAATGATGCCGTACTCTGCCATCCAGTACGGTAGCCACTGGCCACACGTGACTATTTAAAGTCAACCTAAGTAAAGTTAAGTGAAAGAAGACATTTGGTTCCTCAGACACTGGCCACCTTTCAAGGGCACCTTTCTGCGGCTGACGGCTGCTGCGCTGAACAGCACAGACCACTCCCACCGCTGCGGAACGTTCTACGGGGCCGTGCTGTGCGCGAGTCCGGGTATCAGTCCGTTCGCTCGGGTGGTTAAGAAATGCAACTTTACCTTCCTATGACTGAATTTAATTTTTATTTCAAGCCCTTATTCTGTAGGGGGGAGGACAGTTATTAGTCTTCTGGGGCTCCCTTTCCTCTTTCTGGTAGCAGGGTAAAATCTAGGAGGCTTATGTAATGTCAGGGGCTCGGTGGGGATTTGGTGCCTTCCACGCTGTCATCCAAGACGTCTTCCTCCTCACCCGGGCATCCTTCCATGAAGGACACACAGTACTGAGACTCATATAATGAAAAAGAGCAACCCTAGCTTCCCTCTCCCCCTCCTCTGCTCCTCCTCTTTCCCCAGAGGCATCCTATTCCATTTTTTAAAAGCTATTTCTCCAGGTTCATAAATAATGTGTCTATGGTTCTCTTTTGATCTGTCTACTTGAGACATTTTCTCTCCTGAGTTCCTGTTATGGTGGGAGAGAAGTTTTTGCTTTATTCATCCCTTCAACTCTCTCCTTCTTTCAATTGAGTTATATTACAGTTTTCACTATTATAACTGTAATAGTGAAAATAGTGTAATAGTGAATAGTGTTATTCACTATTGGACGTACTACGGTCCTATGTCCTTTCTTGAACAACGCTTTTAAAGTGTTACTAATGTGACATTTTCTAGTTTCCTTTGCATTTCTGGCTAAACCTTCTCACATCCCCCAATAATTCTTTGAAACTGCTTTTAGTACAAATGTGTACACAGCCAAACCTTTCTTCCCCCTGGAGACGTTCGTCTTGGAGTCCTCTGTCCTCCTGCTCTGGCTGCTCTGGGTGCCGAATGGCCATCATTCTGGGGTTCCCTGTATTTTTGGTCTGTGTTGAAAGCTGTTTCCTCAACCCCAGAGCTCTGTTTTTTCATGATTTAGTTCCTCACATTGGGTGAGGACAACTTCTGGCAGTTGCTTAAGACAGGGGTGCACAAAGGTAAAGTTTTTGAGTCCATGAATGTCTGAAAGTATCTTCAGTGTAGCCTCACCCTTGATTGACAGTTTGGCCAGGGCAAGCATTTAGGCTGAAATTAATGTTCAGCAAGAATGTTCAGCAGTTGCTTCATTAACTTGTAGCTTGCAGTATTGCTGCTAAGTCCTAAGCTAGCTCATAGAGCTAGTAGTGAGGGAGAAAAAAGGAGAGAGAGAGAGAGATGAGAGAAACATCATTATGAGAGAAACATTGATCGGTTGCCTCCCACATGTGCCCCGCCTGGGGATCGAACCTGCAGCCTTTTGGTGTACTGGATGATGTTCCAACAAATGGAGCCAGCAGGCCAGGGCAATGCCCCACTTTTCAAGTATCTGTTGCCTCCCATCCTTTTTGCCTTTCTGAGGGCCTGAGGGATGAGCTGGCTTGTTTCTCATGATCTCCTTCTCCCTGCACTTGGCTTTGACCTTTCTCTGCACGTCCTTTTCCGTTTCTCTATGCTTCTCTATTTCTATATGTCAGGGTTTGATTTTACAGATCACTTGCAGCCTCATTAATATGGAGGTTTGGCTTCTGTATCTTGCCCTCCTTGTTACTCGGGGATGACTTTTGAGAACAGAAGGGGATAGAAAGAGTTTTGCTTTATCATTTAGGAAACAGAAGTCTTTCAGGAAATCTCCAGCCAGCCAGTCCAGCTTTGTTCTTAGTCATGTATCTTCTATGACCTAAATCCACCGAGGACTTAAGATTTTCCGTTCAAAAGCCAGGAATTGACTCACTTCTTCTGTGCATTTTGCTATGTGATCCCTTCCCTAAGATGGCTGGCATAGAATGAATGCTCAGATGTGGAGACAGATAAAGGAAATGTATGGAGACAGAACAGCCTGGTAATTTATCAAAATGTTTATTCTGCACGGTAGTTAAAGATTAGAAAAATTAAAGATCGGGAAACACTGGAAGCATCAGGGAGGAACTGGGCACTTAGTCATGAGACATGCTTTCGAATTAAAAGTGGCAAACACAGGAAAACGCCAACCGGAGAGCCAGAAACCAAGAAGAGGAGACCTTGGCAGATTACCTAGAGGAACACTAAGAAACACGGGCACACCAGTATTTGATGACTTGGGTGACATGTAGCTAAAGGCGTCATCTAGCCAGTTCACTCACTTACAAATGGGGAAAGTGAGGTCAAAGAGGGGAAGGGACGAGATCAAGGTCACCGAGTCGGTTAAGAACACCGATGGAATTTAAGCTTTGGTTTTAACTTTGGTGCTTTTATCCTTGCACCATGAAGGCTTCCACATTTTATGACAAACCTCCTTTTTATAACTTGGGTACTGGTTTTGACAATTAGCTCTCTACCTCTTTATTTCGGAAGAGCAAGAACATACTTTTTTTACTGATATCCTGGTGGCCTTCTCACTGTGACCAGTCTCGATAATGGCATTTCTGTGCAGGGAAGAAATACAGCGGTTCAGGATGTGCCTTTTAAAGGTCATCTTTTGGCAGGACTTCATAGAGCCTTTACCCTGTGTGTGTACGTTGTAATTCTTCAAAGAGATGCATGGTTCGTGTATTAGTGTGCTAGGGCTGCTATAGCAAAATACCACAGACTGGGTGGCTTCAACAATAGAAATTTATTTTCTCACAGTTCCAGAGGCTGCAAGTCGGAGATCAAGTTGTTAGCAGGATGGATTTCTTCCGAAGTTCAGTCTTCGAGTAGCCCTGTTTCTAGGAATTTTTGTCCTTGAAAGCCACAAAGAAAGAAATCAATGGACTACAAGGGTCTATTTAGCATCAAGACGGATTTGACATGGGAAAGGTATAAGAATGAATGTCTGTGTGCAAATTAGGGTTCTTTTTTTACAATTGTGTTTGCATAAATGGCTCATGGCCAAAGATTTGCCTCCAGAGAAGGTGGAGTCTTGTTTTTTTTCTTTACCAATCCCAGAGGAAGTGTAATTGACATGAGGTTTGTGGGCTCCCTCAATAATTTACCCCCATTTACTGAAGCAGAGCTAAAGAAAAATAACACGGTTCCATATTTTTGACTTGTATGGCGGGTGATCATCCATAATTTCCAAAACACCGATGCAATTTGCAAGAGAAGAAGCCTTTGATTAGGTTTAAATGAACGTCTTGAATAGAGTCTGAAATGGGCAAAGAAACCAGCACTGCCCTTTGAGTCTGCAAAAAATAAAACCAATTTGTCTGGAAAAAACTCATCTCAATTTCTTTCTCTTTTTCCTATTTGCAAGTTAAATAGGATTAAGTCCCAATCAGCCATTTATACACTTGCCAAGTGTGTAGACTTAGGCTTGGCTAAGAGTCAGATCTCCTCATGGCCAAGTTGAGTGTCAGGTGCTTTGATTTATAGGGACTTTAGGAGCTACTGGTGGTATCATCTTTTCCTACTCAGAAAATGTGTTATTCCCCAGCCTCCCCCCACCCTTAATTTAGAACTCTATCTCTCACATCTAGAGACAGCACGTAACTTTTCAGAATGCAGAGCATGGCCACAGATGTTGGAATGTACAGCATAGGGTAACATAAAAGGAATACATAAATTCATAATACCTGAGATCAATGGCTACTCCCAGAGTTCTAATGTTTTTATTTTTTGATATTTATTTTAACTTCTATTTTGATTCGAGACCCCGTAGAACAAATATTTGGTTTCTTTTTGCCACCATGGAGAAGGGTTTTTGAAAACTGAGCATCTACTTTCATGGTGGCCAGCTTCTGGGATAAACAAATTCCTTTCCCGACTCACTCACCTGGGGACTGAGATGTCAGAGTAGATAAACTGTTTGAGAGAGGAAATGAGATTTCATCAGCTACCCTGTTGCCTCCTGAGCACAGTCAGATGGTCTTTATTGAATGGAAATAAAAATGTCTCTTTCTTTTTTGTGTGTGTGTTGGCACAAGAATTTTGGCTAAACTAAGAGCAAGGAGGACCCCTCTGCTAAAGGAAAACACAGGGAGGAATGTATGCACACAGCCAGCTCACTGTACCCAGAACTCTCTTTCTGTATTTGTAACCTGTGACTGCTCTAAAGGGACAGATTAAAATTCAAAGCATGCAGATCCTTGGCTGTTGATTCAGAACAGAATTGGAAACGGGCTGATAAACATACTCAGCAGCATCCTACTCTCATTTTCTCTGTGTTCTGTTACGCTGGGCTCAGCAGAGAGGCAGGACCCTGTCAACTCCGGCAGAGAAGGATCCCCTCTTTCCTCCCCGATGGGCAGGAGTCCCACTGTTCCAACTGAGAGTCTCCTAACCTCCCTCCATTTCTGCACTATGCTTGAAACAGATGAGGACTAGAGGGGCCAGGATGGGAGCAAGCTCACATTTATTTAGCTACCTTTCTATGTAGGCAGGGGTGGGAGGAAAGTGGTGGGGGGAGGTGGGGAAGGCTTACCTACACAAGAATGTCTCACCTCCCTCTTGGGAGAACAGTCATGTGGTTAGGAGACCCACAAGATCTTAGTGACCATTGACACTGGGAGAACAAGGTGACTGTCTCCACAACTCTGGGGAGTGGCTAAGGTCTTTCATTGGTTAGATTCTTTTTTTCTCTGTCTGCCTTTTAATTCTTGGCTTTTTGAGGTCAAGACACAACTCCACATTTCCTTAAATTTTGCATTAATCATCGGAAGTGTAGACAATAGGCTTAGGTTACTTGTCCTGTTGGACGATGACTCCTTAGGTCCAAGAGTATAGAAGGATGTGCCTACAGTCCCAGGATTGGGAACTCTCATCCATATTTTGAGCTGCATGGACCTTTAGAGGAAATAAACGGCTTTGCTTCTCAACAGCTGGTAGCATTAGATTCTGGGCCCTGTTGGTATCTTTGACTATACTAGGCTGTCAGCTATAGGGCAAGGAAGTGGAAATTTGTGATTAGCAATTCATGGAGTTTTTATTCTTAACGATTGGGCAGTTTACTGGTAATTATTGGTTATTCTAAGCACTAATAAAACACATGATTACTTTTGAATATTAGCAGAATTTTGTGTCCCTTTCAGAAATGGGTGGTTGTCAAGTACATATGTTTTAGAATGAGTATCCAGTCCAGATTGTCTTTTTTGGAAATTCCCTCCTCCTACAGCCAAAAAAACAAAGCCTAGGTTTGTGATTTCAGCCCCTTAACTATTCTCCCAGTTGAGCCAGGGATGAACATCTAACTCAGGGAGATTGTTATGGATTGAGTGTTTGTGTCCCACCCCAAATTCATATGTTGGAACTCTACCCTCAGTGTGATGGTACTAAGAGGTAGAGCCTTGGGAGGTAATTAGGATTAGATAAGGCCAAGAGGGTGGAGCCCTCATGAATGGGATTAATGTCCACGTCAGAGTTATGTGAGAGCTTGCTTCCCTTCCCTCTTTCCACCTTGTGAGGGTACAGTGAGTAGCTTGAAGTCCGCCACCCAGAGCTTGCCACCTCTAGAACTATGAGAAAGCAATTTCTGTTGTTATAAGCCACCCAGTCTATGGTACTTTGCTAGAATAGCCAGAACTGGCTAAGATAGGGATCTATGACACATTGAGCCAATTCATTATTTTTGCTGGTAAAGTGAATACAAAGCTATAGAGACTGGTTGGACGAGATGGTATTGAGCAAGAAAAAGTCATACAATGTTGGGTTGGTGACCAGAGTTGGTGCCAAGGCCAGCCAGACCCATGGGCAAGCTGAAGGTGTCAAGGAGAGGCTCTTGAGCCTTGCTTAGAAGCTGGTCCTTGGAGATCATTAGCAGAGAGAAACAGAGATGCAAGAGCACATAGTCCAGGGAGAGATATCTGGGGGTATCTGCAGTCCACTGTGGTCCAGTTTCCTGTTGCTGGATGCTCAACTGCTCATTGTTGTCCTACAGTGACTCCATGTAGTTTGAGTGGGTTTCCCTTGCTTGCAAACAAATGACCAATGACCAGAAAAATGGCCTCTGATGGCCAGAAGTGACTCATCACAAGGCTGGGAATAGCCAGAGTCTAGTTGTGAAGACATGCAATTTCCAGGTAGCAAAAAACAAACAAACAAACAAACAACCCCACAAAAACCCCCAAAACCAAAAAAACAAAAAAACCTGCCGTAGGGCCAACGTCAGTCATTTATGCCAGGTGGGGCACGATGTACAATAATCCCTCTGGGCACAAGTGTCCTGTATAGAGCGGGGAGGAAAAAAGAATGGTCTCCAGGGCCTGTTGGGTCCCAGGAACTGTTAGGTACTTTACATGAAGGTCCCCTTTTGTCCTTTGGTAGCTGTGGTAGGCTGATTAATGCCCCCCTCCACTGTGATATGCTCACATCCTAATCCTCAGAACCTGTGAATATAATTTTATATAGAAAAAAAAGGAGGAACTTCTGGCCAAGATGGAGGCATAGATAGATATGCTTTACTTCCTCGCACAACCAAAAGAAGGAAAATAACCAATTTAAAAACCAAAACAACCAGAACTGCCAGAACATCGAACTGTATGGAAGTCCAACAACCAAGGAGTTAAAAAGAAGCATTCATCCAGACTGGTAGGAGGGGAGGAGACAGGCAGCCGAGGTGGTGAGGAACTGTGGCAAGGTGACAGACTGGGCTGGGCAAGGTGGTGGCGGACCGGGGACCCTACATTCACATGAGGATAAGCTGGGAGGAACAAATGGGGAGTGAGAAATACAACACAACCCAGGGTTCCAGTATGGGAAACTAAAGCCTCCAAACCTCTGTCTGTAAAAACCTGTGGGAGTTGAGGCAGCAGGAGAAACTCTCAGCCTTGCAGAAGAGCTCATTGGAGAGACCCATGGGGTCCCAGAACATACCCAAACCCAGATACTGGGGAATCAGCACCACAAGGGCCCAATTTTCTTGTGGGTAGTGGGGGACGTGACTGAAAGTATGGCAAGAGCCCAGCAAGTGTCAGTGTCCCCTTTTGGACTCCTCCCCCACATACAGTGCCACAATGCATCCATGTGGGTTGCCCCACCCTGGTGAATACCTAAGGCTCTGCACCTTATTATGTAGCCCAAATGAAAGAATGGAATAAAACTCCAGAAAAAGAACAAAGTGATGAGGAGATAGCCAACCTATCAGATGCACAGTTCAAAACCCTGGTAATCAGGATGCTCACAGAAATGGTTGAATATGGACACAAAATAGAGGAAAAAGTGAAGGCTATGCAAAACGAAATAAAGAAACATGTACAGGGAACCAACAGTGATGGGAAGGAAACTGGGACTCAGATCAATGATTTGTAATAAAAGGAAAAATAAACATTCAACTGGAACAGAATGAAGAAACAAGAATTCCAAAAAATGAGGAGAGACTTAGGAATATCTCGGACAACTTTAAATGTTTCAACATCTGAATCATAGGGATGCCAGAAGGAGAAGAGGAAGAGCAAGAAATTGAACATTTACTTGACAAAATAATGAAGAAGAACTTCCCCAATCTGGTGAAGGAAATAGACTTCCAGGAAGTCCAGGAAGCTCAGAGTCCTAAAGAAATTGAACCCAAGGAGTAACACACCAAGACACATTATAATTAAATTATCCAAGATTAAAGATAAGGAGAGAATCTTAAAAGCAGCAAGAGAAAAGGAGACAGTTACCTACAAAGGAGTTCCCATAAGACTATCAGCTGATTCCGTAAAAGAAATCTTGCAGGCAAAAGGGGCTGGAAAGAAGCATTCAAAGTCATGAGAAGCAAGGACCTACATCTAAGATTACTCTATCCAGCAAAGCTATTATTTAGAATGGAAGGGCACATAAAGTGCTTCCCAGATAGGATAAAGTTAAAGGAGTTCATCATCACTAAGCTCTTATTATATGAAATGTTAAAGGGGCTTATCTAAGAAAAAGAAGATAACAAATATGAACAGTAAAATGACAACAAACTCACAATTATCAACAACTGAACCTAAAAAAACACCCCAAAACTAAGCAAACAACTAGAACAGGAACAGAATCACAGAAATGGAGATTACATGGAGGGTTATCAGTGGAGAGAAAGTTGGGGGGGATGGGGGAAAAATAGGGGGAACCAGAAGCATAAATGTAGGTACAAAATAAACAGGGGGAGGTTAAGAATAGTATAGAAAATGGAGAAGCCAAAAAACTTATATGCATGACCCATGGACATGAACTAAGGAGGGGGGAATGCTGGTAGGAGGGTGAGTGCAGGTCAAAGGGGGATAAAGGGGAGAAAAAATGGGACAACTGTAATATAATAATTAATAAAATATACTAAAAAAGAAAAATAAAGGACTTTGTAGATATGAGTAAGTTAAGAATCTTGAGGTGGAGATTTGCCTGGATTATCCAGGTGGGCCAGTATAATTAATCACAAGGGTCCTTGTAAGGGAGGCGGGAGGGTCAGAGTGGAGGAGAAGGCAATGTGATGAGGCACAGGTTGGGGTGATGTGCTTTGGAGACAGAGGCAGAGGCCACAAGCCACGGAACACAGGCAGCCAATGAAAGTGGAAGAAAGCAAAAAAAAAAAAAAAAAAGAAAGATCTTCCCCTCAGAACCCGAGAATGAACCACTCTTTCTGACGTCTTGACTTCAGTCCAGTGAGTTGTAGTTCAAACTTCTGACTTTCAAAACTGTCAGTGTAAATCTGTGTTATAAGTCACTAAATCGTGATAATTTGTTATAGAAACATTCGGACACTTATACAGTAGTGTTCTTATAATCCCCATTTTTATGAACAAGGAAGCTCAGGGAAGTCAAGTAACTTGCCCAAGGACGCACAGCCAGTAAGAGATGGAACAGAGCTGTGGTCCCGAGCCTGGCGGACCCAGAGCCTCTGCATCTCTCACTGTTGGATGTTGCTGCCTGAGGAATCTTCCTTCCTAAGCACATCTTTGCACACATCTCAGGCTTGAACCGTGTCCAGCAGGTTAATGAGGGCTACCTGGAGCCCGAGGATAGGAGGGATGACCTCTCCACATCCTTCCTTTCAACGGTGCCAGGAAGTCTGTTTTTGCCAACTGTGCAGAAGTGCCGTGACCTCCTGTGGCCCCAGTGGCTGGGCCCTCCCAGGTGGATCTGGCACTGGGGTCTTTTAGGTACCTGCCTCTTTGAGGATGCAAGAGGAGGTCTGATTTATTATGGTGCATTCCCCAATTTCATGCCAAATGATTCAATTACAGCCACCCTCAGCACTCAGGAGAGGTTTCCTGCTGGCTCACAAGGATGAGACCAAGGGTGGCCTGGAGCGTGTAGGAAAATTTCACCTTATTATTTATTGGAGGGGAAAGTGGCATTTCTCCCACTTTGCAGTAGGTTAGTTAATCACCATGTGTGAGAGAAGAGGGAGGAAAAAGCCTCCCATTTCTAAAGTGAAGCCAGGTTTTAATGAGGAAATATGGCAATGTTTTCATTTTATTTTCCCTGGCTGCCTCATGCCTCTCAGCTCAGGGTAACGCCTGCTCCGTCAAAAGGAATGAATGTTTATGGACTTCCCACTAACGTAAGAACAATGGCTCCCGTTTATTAAGCACTTACCATGTGCCAGGCACTGTGCTGGGCCATGTACAACTAATTCTCAAACGGAGCCTGCAAAGTGGATGTTGCTATGCTCATCTCATGCATCGGAAGGTAAAGGCTCGGATGAACGAAGGAATTTGGCCAAAAATACCATCCGGTCAGCGAGGATTCAAACCTAGGTTTTTCTGAACCTGGAGTGTTTGTTCTCTCCAGAAGTGATAGCATATTTTTTTTGTTGTTGTTCGTTTGTTTGTGTTTGGTATTTGATTGCCTGCTGCTATGCACTCTGCAGGTCTAGGCTCGGATGGCCCTTCATTCAGTCTTCTCTTACACTCAAGTCCAGGTCCTCCGTAGCCCTGGGGACTTGTCTATTCAGTGCCATGTTTCAAGTGTTGTGGCAACTGTCTGCCCCTTCTCTGTGTCCCCATGGCCCTAGGCCCTGGAGGGCGCAGCCTCTGCCTTTTTCGCGTGCAGGATCTGAGCAGGCTGGGAACAACTGCTTGTGGACCGCATCTCACACACTCACAGAAATGCTGTCGCTGAACATTATTGTCAACTTTAGATACTATTTGGGGAAAGTAACCAAAATGTGCAAAACGAATTCAAATACTATCACTTAAAAATATGGAACTCATGGAAGGTGACACAAATAACTGAGTTTATTGGAACAACTTACTGGAGCTCAGCTAGACCTTGAAAGATTTACTATACCATATGCAGGAAAATTTCCTAAAACCATCAGATTGGTTTCCTTAATGCTGATGTTCACTACAGATTGGCACAGGAGGGCTGTACAACCGTCGCTTGGTTCTCAGAGTGTGTCTGGACTTTTATTTTCAAAGTGCCCCTTTGAGTGTGTTCGTCTCACTTGCTCACTCCATTTCTGGCTGAAAATGTGTTCCTCCGGGCCCCTTGGAGCACAAGTACCCTAAGGGCAGGACTCTGTTGTGGTCACGGCCACGTGGCCCTGGCGCGTAGTAGGACAGTACCTGTCAGTTAATAATATTTGCTGGCTAATTGGTGGCCTCCTTCTTGTTAACATAGTGAGAAGGTCAGAGAGGGGACAACGGTCAGCAGCAGTGGGCGGGGAGGTGGGAACCCACAGATAACTCCCTCCCTCTGTAGTGGGTGCTGGCCGCCCGGTTTGCCTGCTGCTCCTGGTCCACCCGGCCAGACAGAACCACCACACACCTTTCCTCACTCTCCTTTTACCTCCCGAACGAGTCCCGAGTGCCAGGGAATCCACCAGGTGATTTCTCAGGCTTTTCCTCAGGACTCACTCTTGCCACTGACCTTCTCTCTGTTTCATTTTGTCTCCTTTTGATGTGGGCAGAAGCTCGAGTTCTCAGCTTTGATTCTGGCCCCTGGTCTTCCCGCAGAGCCAGAGTGAGTGGGTGTGAACTTAAGCTTTACCCATTGTCTAGCAGTGTGGCCTGGGGCAAATTCCTTAACCTCTCTGCTCTTCGCATCCCGATCAGTAAGCCGAGGATAATAGCCCCTCCAGGCCTTTGGGAGGATTAGATGAACAAATGCGTGTACAGTGCTTAGGCCAGCACCTGACGTGCAGTAAGCACCTACTCCCTGTTTGCTGTTACTCCTCTTTTCCTGCTCTCCTTGGGCTCTCAGTGGGCCACCAGGGAAAGGCAGACAGAGCCTCAGCACAGGACGGAACCCTCGGTAATGCCCACGACACCTGCAGCGACGTGGTGATGTAGCCCTATTGCAGAAAGAAAGACTTACGTACAGCCGACTCAACAAAACGAGCTGGGTCCAGAGGCTAAAAGCTGTGTTTTTGCTCCCAGTCAACACTGAACTCTCATTGCTGAGTGCCTGGGAGGCTCTTCTGTCTCTGACCACCCTCTTTCTCCACTTCCCACTCTGGGATCCTCTTGCTTTTTCCAGGCTC
Organism: Phyllostomus discolor; assembly: GCF_004126475.2. NCBI lineage: Eukaryota > Metazoa > Chordata > Mammalia > Chiroptera > Phyllostomidae > Phyllostomus > Phyllostomus discolor. The sequence continues at coordinate 100,584,634 of NC_040910.2, read as the reverse complement.
TTGCTTCTCACGGAGTCCTGGCTCGGTGCTGAAGAGCCTCATCACGGCCCAGCCCTGGGCACTCTGGATCCTGCCGAGTCATCAGAGTGAAACCTCCACAAGACCAAAAACTTTTGCTTGGCCATCATCAACGGCCTCTTACAGGACAGCTGGGGGCATTAGTTTCCTGCGAAGTGCCTCTTTTTCGGCCTTCCCAGGTCCCCCCACTCAGGAAGGGCTGGGAATAGGAAGAAGAGAAGCAGGGAAAGCACCCTTCTCACCTCATCAAGCACCTTTCCTGGGCGTGGCCGGTGAGGGTGTCATCAGCTGGAGCAAGAGAATTGCTTGGGATCGAGCTGCACCCTGCGGTTTACTTTCAAACCCTGCAGCTGGAGCATGACCCCGCTGTTAAAAACCACCTGCTCTCATCACCATGCAGCCCCTGATGGAGAGAGGCATTAGTTTATAAGAAGGGCGCTAAACGGCAGCTGTGTGTCAATACGGGACTTTCGACTCAGGAAAGGAAATAAGTCTCATTTTGGAATTAACGTCGTGATTGACGGTAGAGCATATAAACTTGTTATGTAATTGATCTCCGAGCAAAGTGAGACTGTGACGAGCAGGTACACCTGACGTTTTTTCACCACCTTCTCTCCCCCATCTCTCCTTCCTCCTTCCTATCTGGGGATGGCCAGCCTAGAGGAGAACCAATCTGTTTTTCATTTTAATGCCACCCCGAGGAAAGGCATGCTAAGGTCACTTTGACTCCCCAGCCTGCTGTTTTCACTGTTGTTCTGGTCGTACAGTTCTGCCCTAGGTCTGACTTGCATCCCTCATGCTGTGTCCAGGGTCTCTTAGTTTCAGATTGCAGAGGACAGGAACAGCAACAGGTCTACACCTTTTAAAGGCTGCGGTCGTGGTTGTCTTGTGGTCTGTCCATTCCTAGGACACATCTCCCACCAATACCCTCATGCCCTGTCCCCTCTTCTTTGTGTCCTCCCTTCCTTCCACCTTGATCCTTACCACCTCCCTTGTAATTAAACCAGTGAGCAGTGACAGAAAAGCTAGAGTCTCAGATTCTGCTGGTGGGAAAGTGTTGTAAGCTGTCATGAGAAGCATACCCCTAAATTTTAGGCGTCTGAGTACCCTAGCTTTGAAGCTTTGTCTGATTTATTTATGGGCTGGCCTCTGTCGCCCAGAGTACAGCATTATATCAGCCAGCGTGCTGAAGGTGCCCCCAGTGGTTTATGGCTGTGATAATGGAGTTGTTACAGGCCCTGGGTGAGCTGGAATTTATCAAGACCCAGGCTCTTCCCTGTGTTGCTGGCGCTGAGACATCACCTCACCTTGGTCAACATCACCACCACCACCACCACCACCAGCACCAGCAACAACAGCAGCAGCAGCAACAACAGCAGCAGCAGCAACAACAGCAACAGCAACAAAAACAACAGCAGCAGCAACAGCAACAAAAACAGCAGCGGCAGCAAAAACAATAGCAATAACAGCAGCAGCAGCAGCAACAGCAAAAATAGCTCGTACCTCTCCAGCCTTTACTATAGTGCCTGCTAAGCCTAGTAATGCCACATACTTGTTAACACTTAACATACATTATTTTGTGCTCCTCCAATTGTCCTGTGAGGTAGACATTATTCAATCACTAATTTACAGGTGAGGAAATGGAGTCCTGTTAAGTTAAGCAGTGTCCCCAAGGCCACACTAAGTAAGGATGTGAGCTGAGAATGCAAACCCAGACAGTCTGAATCCAGAGCCCAGATTCTCACTGGTCTCCCAGCAACCGAGGAAGAAGGGGACTCTGTCACTTTGACAGTCACATGGAGGGGCTTCCTATTCTCCATGCATTCTGACTTCCGTGTGCATGGGAGTGTGCGTGCATGTGCATACATGTTTGCAAGGGCAGCTGCAGTAGCTTGGGAGCATCCCAACAGAGAGTGCCAGCTACCTGTGCACCTTGGACTTGGCCTGCCCAGTCCCACTTGTTCTCTAGGGTGAGTTTCTTGAGCCCCTTTGCAGGGGGAGGCCAGAGAGAGCACTCAGCGTCATTCCCTGCCCACACTTCGTGGCACCTTCCTCCTGGAGGTGGGAGTGCTAATCCCCACCTCCTGTGGTTCCTGCTATGCAGGTTCAATCAGTCCTTCCGTAGGGACCCCGATCTACATCATACAAAGGGCTTCAATACACATGCCTCATTTAGATCTCAGAGCATGCTGTGAGGGAGCAGTGGGTTGAGATAGGGGAGGCAGAAAGTGTGACTGATAAAAATAAGCCAGGGGATTAAGAGACCCAGTGGTTCCTGGGCCAAGCCACAGTCAAATAGGTAGATATTAAAGTAGCTAAGGGAAGAATGAGTCCAACAGTAGGGGGACTGGTTAAATGAATTATGGCACATGCTTATAATGGGCTACCAGGCAACCATGAAATGAATGATCAAGAAGAGTAATTGGCAACATGAAAAGTTGGTTGCTACACATCATTTAGTGAAGAAAAAGTCACCAGAAAGTATATATAGCATGATTTCATTCTTCTAAAGGCACATATTTATATATGTGCATGCACATATGTATGTATACAGGTATATACATATTTATATGGATACATATTACCATGCATAGAAAATTGCTTAGATATTTGCATAAAGGTTAGATATTTTTGGAATATATTGACTGTTGTTATCTTGGTGGTGGTATTATGGATGATCTAGAATTTTTTCTTTACTGTATGTTTGAAGTTTTTTTATAATGAACTGGCATTTGGAATAAGATAAACATTTATGGAAGGAAGAAAGAACAAGCCATCCAAAGGGAGGTATTTAGTGTCAGGCCCAGAAAAATGGGGTCTGGAGTGAGAATAAAAAGGTACAGTGTGCAGCAGCGTCCTGGCCACTGAGACCCGAATTTTGGGGCTGTGACAATTCCAGGTCCTGCTGTGGCCAGAGGTGGCTCATGAGCTGGGCCTCACCTCGGCTGCCCGACTTCCCTTGGCTCTGACTCCACACTCAATAGGATTCCCCCCCCGCCCCCGCCCCCAACCCCACTCTGTTTTTGGTCACAAGTGGTTTTATTTACTTGCAGCAGGTAAAGGAGACAGGGCATTCGTATCCAAAGCTCTGCTTCCCTGAAGGGAAGCTTAGCACTTTTTGGTCAATTACATGTTGACTTCGTCTCTGTAGTTGTTGATCTGTTTACAGCTGGTCTGCAAAATACTGTGCTGTATTTTAACAGCAAGAACCGTGTTTCGTAAGAATGGCCCATTCTTTGAGACCCTTGTCCTATCTAACATAATGGAGAACATACTGTGGTGATATTAGAGTTCTGCTACCAGGCCTCCTGTCTCATTCAGAACAGATGTTTCTGACTTGGTCCTGATGCTACCTCAATGTCTATGGACAGCCCCCTACCCCCGTGACTTACAAAGGTCCTCACTTTCCTATATTTATTTATTTAAGGATCTGATGAAAACTATGGACCCTTTTTCCCCGCCCCCCCAATATATACGCATATGTTCTACATACAATTTTCCAGGGTTCTTGAATTCTTTAAAGCCCATCTACAGATATTGTCACCCCTCAATGCACCCCCCCCAAGATCAAAGACCCCTAATGTCTGCTGGACTATTAGAGAGAAAAGAGGATGGTGTTTTGCTCATTGGGATTCTTCATTTGAACTTGAGTGCCCTGATATCCGGGAGGATTTTGTGCTGGTTTAGGGACTAGAACATTCTAGTTACAAAAAGGGGGAACGATGTTCCCTATGAGAAACAGGCATCTTGGCATTCTGATTTATAACTGGCTCCTTGTGAGCCTGGTGAATGGGAGTGTTTCCGGAAGTGATTGGTTTATCAGCTCTTGGGCCTGCCAGCTGAGGCCAGACCCAGGGATGTGGTGGTGAGGTTCTGGTCATCTCTGGCCGGAGATGGTCAGCTGGACTTTCCCCAGCAACATTTCTGCTTGGGAGAGAGTGTGATGTGCTGGAAAGGGTCTGAACTTGGAACTGGGTGGACCTACAGTCAAAACCTAGCTCTGTCATTTCTTCCAATGTGTGTTGAGCTGCTAACTTCCCCTCTCTGCGACTTGCCTTTCTCACCTGAAAGTGGGCGTATTAATACATTACAGAGTTCCTCTAGGGATTAAATAAAATGGAATGTAAAGTTCCTGGCACCTGGTTGGCATGTAACAGTAGTTAGCTCTTGTTTGTCTGCAGTACTGGGGAGGGCAGGGATGACAGACAGCATCCCTGATCTTGGACCCGGAGAGATTATGTGCTTTGTTCATGTTGACACAGTTAAACCACAGGGGAAGCCGAGAACATGATTCATATTGGTAAAAACAAGCCAAGGGATTAATAGACTCAATGGTCCCCAGGTCAAAATATAGTCAGATTGGTAGTAGCTATTAAAGGAACTAAAGGAAGAATGAGTCCAACAGTAGGGTAACTAGTTAAATGACCAAAACTCAGGTCTTCAGACCTCGCCTACTGGGGCTTCCACTCCAATATGGCCTCGAGTCAGTCTACAACAGGGTGAGCAAACTCTGGCCCATGGGCCAACTCTGGCCCACTCCCTGTTTTTGTAAGTAGTGTTTCTTGGAAAACAGCCATGCCCATTTGTTAAAATATTGTCTATGGCTCTAGCAGAGCTGAGCCTGCATGGCTCCCCAAACCTAACAGATCCACCGTCTGCCCCTGTAGAGAGGAAGTTTGCTGATTCCGGGTGTCGAGTGTCGTTGCCTTCTTAGGTGGGAGGAACTTCAGGGCAGGGAACTGCAGAGTCAGGAAAGTGGAGAAGAGAAGCATTTGGGAGAAAACACTGGCTTCCAGGGAGCAAAGGGAGCAGAATGAAAGGAGAATATAATCCTTCAGCAGACCTGGCAACAGCCCCAAAAGACTAGCCAGGAAATATTAGGAAATCAATAAATCTGCTCCCTTTAATTCCTTCGTCTCTCTGGGGGATGCAAGACCATTTGCAGAGATTATGAGAAAATGTGCTGAACGTCTGGCAAGAGGCCAGGCCTCGAGATGGTCCTTCTGAAAGCCTGGCTGGCAACAGGGGTGTCATCGACGATTTGTCTTCCCTGGCTCTGGGCTCCGACTTCAGGACGTGGAGTGTTATGTTTCTTGGAAATCCATCACTGTCTATAGCCAATTGGTCCCCAAACGCTGTCTACTCTGACTCCTTAAATATTATACCTCGACTCTGTCCTTTCCTCCCCATCTCCACTGCCACTATCCTAGTTCAGGCCTCATCATCTCTCACCAGGATTATTGCAATAACATCTGCCTGCCTAGGCATGCATGCACCCATCCATCATCTATCATCTGTCCAGGTGTACTGAGTATCTGCCATAGGCCATGTACTGGCTCCGCCCTGGGACACAAGGCTGAACACAGTAAAGTATTTACCTTCAAGGGTTCACTACCGAATGGTCTTTAACAACTGATTTCCACTTCCAGCCTCACCTCCACTCAGGTTTACCTTCTTCCCTGTTGGCTGAGTGTTCTTTTGAAAGCACACATTTGATTATACTCTTCCTCCAATTAAAACCCTTCAATAACTTTTCATTACCTATAGGACAAAGTCCAAAGTCATTAGTATGGAATTTAGACCTTTGCAAATTGATTCCCACTTATATTTCCAGCCTTTCCCCCAACAAATCTAAGTTTTAACAAGTAACTCCTAGTTATAATGCAAGCCCAACATGAAGTTTCATTGTATATTAGTCAGGGTAGGTAATGCTCTGCTCTGCTGAGGTAACAAATAGATCTTGAAATCTCAGTGCTTTAACACAATAAAATTGTTATATGTTGTTTATATATACTTGAGTGTGATATTTCTGGTTGAGTGGCTTTTCCAGTCAGTTCTTCTGCAAGCAATGACTCAGAGATTCAGGTTCCTTTCATCTCCAAAAGTGACTGCAAGTTCCTGCTGGAGTCATCCAGTCAGCAGGTGAGAGGTTAAAAAGTAATGGAAATGTTAGAAGTCAGACCTTAATATCTCTCTGGCCCCATTTCACTGGCTAGAACTCAGTCACGTGGCCCCAGTAAACTGCAGAGGAGTCTGGGAAATGTAGTACAGTTGTGTGCCCAGAAGAATGAAGAAATGGATTTGATGGACTGATAGCACCATCTCTGTCATTCAAATCTTTGTGTCTTTGTCCTTTCTGATTCCTCTGCTTACACTCCCCTTTCCCTGCTTCTCTGGGCATGTGAGCATCTCCTTATTCTCCCGTCACCACTCCTGGGAAGCCTTTCCTTGCTCCACATGAGTTCTGGTCCCTCTCCTTGGTTCCATAACATTTTGTCTATAGTTAACATTGATCATATTCTTCTACATGCCAGACCCTGTTCTGAACTCTTCATAGGCATGTAGCCCTTATGATCCTCATACAAACTCTATGAAGTAGCTACTATAAGTAGTGTTTACTATAAGTAGATAATAATCCCCATTTCAAAGATGAGGAACCTGTGATTTATGAGAGAAAGCAAATGTCTAAGGGTTTAATTATTGTATCACAGCTCATTGTACCGATGTGTTTTCCAGTCTGCCACTCCTCTGGGACCATGAGCTCCTTACAGGCAGGAGCCTAGTTTTATGCATCTTCTGGTGCCTGAGAGTGACATGTCCTCAGGAACTATTTATTGTATGAAGACATGTTACATTCAATACATTCATATATTTATTGACCAGTAAATGTACTTTCCGCTGATCCATAATGGGGATGCTCAACAATATTTATTGCTTGGTTGGTTGAAGAACTGAGTCATCAGTCAGTGAGGAGTGGCTCATTCTTTTAGAAGGAGCACATGGCCAGCTGGACACTCCAGCGGTGTCTGCAGGTGCTGCGGCAGAAATCTGCCCCTGACACAGCACTTGCCTTGCAAGATGTTCTCTCTCGGTCATTGTGGGCTTTGCGTGATGATCTTCTGCAAACAGCTGGGCTGCAATGTGACCGGCCATGTACCAAGCTCAGACATGCCTGCTGCTGACCCCAAGGTTTAAGACAAGCCAGATGTCACGTGCCTTTAATTTGACATTTGGGAAAGCTCTGATACCATCAGAAAACGAGCAGTGCAGTTCAGTTGATACAAATGAATTGAGCCTGAATAATGTACTGGGAAACAAGAGTGCTGGATGATATGATCACTAGCTCACTTCTTAGTTTTCACCTTTTCTGAGGGGCTCTATTCCTTCAGAAGTCTCAGAGCAAAATGCTATCATCCCAATTCAACGAGATCAATTCTTCTCTCTGCCCCAAATCCATAGCTTGCTCTTGAAATGGGATCTTAAGACAATGTGTTTGAGTAGCTGGGATACTTGTTGTACCTGTGTATATCTGAAGATTGTTTCTCAGGCACCATTGACCACAATGTCTTCCAGGGAACACTAGTCCTATGAGATACTCTGTGAAGCAAGTCTGGGAAATGCATTCCTCATCTCCCTTTAGAGATGCCCAGTGTGTAACAGCAAGTTAAAGAACTGTGATCTGGAGCTGCACCGGCCACAGTGGTTGTTAGCTCAGGTCACCCAGGAATGAGATGAGCACTCGTGGAGTCACTCATCAAAGCCCCCAGAGCCACGTGTGGGCAAGAGGGCGGGAGAGTTTGATATGCACTTCTGTGCCTAAGGGTAGGCACTGTTCTCCAGGGACTAGGATCTTCATGAGTACTTCCAGAATTTAGGAAATCACTGGGGAGTAAGGACGTGGTCAGTGGATGGAAGGGTGGCAGAGGAAGGTTCTGGGATCAATAAGGACCATACCTAGTACGAGGCTATCTGCTTTACTGAGGGGCCAGACAACGCCCCCTTTTTCTCAGTAGCAGTGTAAGTGGCATGAGCTTGGTAGATGGCACCTTGGATATGGAACTTTTGGAACCAAGTTTAGGCTTATGGAGTGACCCGTTTTAGTTTTTATCCTCAGGGTTGATCCAAATGCAGAGCCACTTTCCTTGCACCACATCTGCATCCTTCCCTCCCCATATCTTCTCCCTCTGACCCCAAAGCTAAGCTTTCCCTTCTTGTTTCCCAGGATCTTTACCTCACTGCAGTCAGACCTTCCCCTCTGGCAGGTAGCCAAGCCCCATCTCTGAGATGCCGCCTGGCTGTAGCTGGCGGAAACAAGAGAGTTTGCTGTCTGCATCCTGTTTCTGAAGAAAGCCTTCACGGGAGAAGGTTTGGGAATCCTGTACACCGCACATTGATTTGCGATGAGCCCGCACAGCCATGGGGTTCTGAATATACACGGTATCTGGTACATTCTCATCCGGGCTGAGTGTTTCAATGGCTATTTCTTTACCAGTTACTTTTTTGTAAGTCCAAGGATCTGAGAACAGACAAAAGCTATTTATTGGAGAGAGAGAGAGAGAGAGCCCACTGGGAGAAAGAGGAAAAGTGCTTGATAAAAGATTTCATGGTTTGGAAAAAAACGTATTTATAATTTCAGTCCTTGAAAGAGATGTGAAGGTCACAGCGGGTCTGTCCCAACCGCATCTCTTCAGGCAGACATTGGCACAGGTTGGTTGTAACAATACCAGCCGAGCAGATGCGGTGGTGGCTAAAAAGGATGGGAAGGTATAAGTGAACCGTGAAACAAGGTCCTTGAGATATCTCTGGCGTCCCCACCCACATGCTAATGGAAGAGTTGTGCGGGGTTTATTTAATTGAAGCGGCCGGAGTGGAAACCACGGAAAACCTGCTGCTTCTATTTATTCTCTGGGTTTCTATGGAGAGATGAGCTCTGAGAGGTGATCCTTTTAAAGAGGGACATATGAGGAACATAATTCCCTGGTGGCCAGGGAGGAACTGGGCGTGGGCGGAGTAGCAAGGGTGCATTTAAGGGTGATTTGAGGGATCCTGGGGCGGGGGTGGTGAGAAGGGGAGAAAAGCAGAACTCACGCCCCCTTGGATTTTATTACTAGTAATAATAATAATAAAATAGCTCACATTCACATGGTTTTGATCACACTTACATTTTTTAAAACTGTCTCATGTGAGTCTCAGACATGTTCACGGTGGGCAGGGCCGAACTGTCATTCCTATTTTACTGCTGAGGCTCAGAGAGGGTAAGTGAATCGCCTGTAGTCACCCAGCTGGGGAGGGGCATGACAGATATGAAAATAAGTCATGTGATCTTATAACTTCTGCTTTGAATGTCTGTGTTATATGACCGTGGACAGAGAGATCCAGATTCAGGAAAAAGAAAGTACAGAAGGACAACACTTTGGCCAGGGAAGAATCAGGTTTAATGGCCACAAGGTTATTAGCCATTGTTTTAGATTCTCCGAGTGCACTGATGGACAGGTGTGCCAAACTCTTGTAATCAAAAGGATCTCACTGTATTTTATCACGCTCTCCCACCTCTTGATATTGTGAATGCCCTGGGATGTGTATTCTCCTTAGAGGTCATGCCTCAGGGTTCTTCAGAGTTGTCTACTCTCTTCTGGATCAGAAGGGCACAGGAGCTCACCATATGTTGATGGGAGTGTCTGGCCATCCTGGGTCAGAGGGTGACCTTGTGCCATGTGGTCTGAGACAGTGTAGCCAGGAGAGTCTTCACAGTGCAGGAGCAGAGGCAGAGATGTATATCCAGGGAGGCTCCAAGTCTGGACGGGGAAGGGAAAAAGAGGGATGAAGTCACCAGAGCTTGGGATTTGGAGCAGGCTGAGGTGTGGTGTGGGTGGATCAGGCAGTTCTGTGGTTATGAATGGGCACTAGATGCGAAGGGTCTGCCTTTGATGGTACCGGCTGTGTGACAAGGGGATTCGGATCCCTCCCCTAAAGGGCTGAGCAGGGCATTGCCTTACACGTGGCCTGAGTTATGTCTGCTATTTGCACAGCGTTTTTCAATTCCCAAAATACTTCCACCTCAGCATGCAATACATTTGCCACATCAAACTGAATGAAGGGGGATCTCTGTTATGACTTGGAAGTTCACACAGGTCCACGCACATTATGATAATTTCCAAAGAAGCCACTGACTCAGATGAAGTTTTTCACATACTTCAACTTTTGGGGTAGCTTATTAGCTTGGGACAAAATGGCAGCAGGTACGTTCCTATGACTATTCTGGGACAAGTCTACAGGCCAGAGAACCGTGGAGGAACACCATGAGGCTGTCTCCCTGTTGGTGGGAGGCAGGGAGCAGGATACAGCTGGGAGTTACCTCTGAGCTAAAAAGCGAACAAGAACCTCCTGGCACAGCTGATGGACAGAGGGACAACCCCTGCTGCCAGTGATCTGTCTCATCTCTAACTCCACCAGCCTTCCATCTGGTTCTCGCTCTCTTAGGACATGTTGAGGTAGAAACCTCTTGTTTTGGACCCACTCAGGCCCATTCCTGTTTCTGGTAAGAGAACCAGAGTTGCCTTTGGGTGACCCCTCCTCTCTCACTCTCAGGCTAAAGCTTTGAGGGAAGCTGGCTCCATTGCTGGCTTTGGGGGTGGGTCACATGACCATACTTTGCCAATCAGAACACCAGATTCTTCTAGCCACAGTGATTGGTTCAGGCATGAGCACATGACCAGGATTCACTTGATACTATAGGATAAGAGGCACTCTTTGATGTCTTGAACCTTCAGGTGAGGACGGGACACTAGACTCCTGTAGTCACCTTGGCCCTGTGCAGGGACATGGAATACTCAAAAGGGCTCACATGAGGAGAGGGTAACATCAGGACTGTTTGCAGAGATGTGGGGAAGATTAAGAGAACCGAAACCACAGTGATGCACCCAGGAATTGTCTTTTGGTGCCCTTAGTCTTGAAGGGGCAAGGGGAGGGGACGGTGTTACCACAGCCTGACAAGGACTGGGGACATGGAAGAGGACCGCAGCCACAGCCAGACTGACAGGGCAGAGGGGGAATGGTGACAGGTTGGCGGCAAGTGAATGCTCTGACCTCACCCTCCTTAAGCCTTCCAGTCTCCTGCTGGTACCTGCCTTGGCTGGAGACAAAGTCAAAGGTCAGACTCCAAGCAAGATGCAGACTAGGGTAGAGAAAGGCAGAGAATGAATCTGGGGTCGGGGAGAAAAGTAGCACAAAGCTGCTCTTGATGACCTATTAAATTTGTCAGTTAGGAGAGCCAGCAATCCTCCTTTTGGCTTCAGCCAGTTTGGGGTGGCTAGTCTATTATTTGTTATGTGAGTCTTATGTGAAACATCAATCTCACTAGCTAGCTCTTCCTGTGGTTATTGGCTATGTCTCGTCTTCCCTACTGGATGTGAACTCTTTGAGGCTGGGGACAGCCTTTTGTACTGAAGTCTCAGTGAAGTGTTTGGTATAAACAGATACTCAATAAATGCTTGCTGAAGTGAATTGAGCTGAATCCCAAGCAGAGGGAATGGCTCATGCAAAGACACCATGCACCCTGGCAGACTGTGATGTGGTCAGTGTGGGTGCTGGAATGGGTGCCCTTCACTGCAAGGAAGCAGAACACCCTGGCTGCTTCACACTCACCCCTGCTGTGAAAACAAAGAATTGAGCTCTCAGAAGAGGAATCTGGGCAAGCGTTTGGAAGGGCGAAAGGTAGCAGAGAGTAGGACATCAGTGTTCCAGGCTATGTGGAATTATTCAGCACCATAGACAGCCAGGGTGGGATTTCACAGGTGCAATGAGGGTTCAGCAAGAAATGCTGGAACAGAAACTCTGTGTTAAAAGAGCCAATACAAATCATCTGGCAGAATCCCCAGCACGTGAAATTGTGAATGTAAGGGATGGGGTGGGAGGGCGGGATGGATGAATCTAAAGTATCCGCATAAAATTCATGATCCAGCAGAGCATGCTAATACCTCCGGAGGAAAGGAAATTGCAAGTCAGGGGAGGGTCCTTATTAGCCTGTCTAAGTCTGATGTCCATCCCTTCTACCAATCACAGGGGCCGGAAGGTCTCATTCTTCTTTCTGCCTTGTTACTAGAAGAGGTGGGGGAAAGACTGCTGAAAGACAGAAAGTACGTATTCTGAGACGTCTAACCATATCAGCCTGGAGCCAGCGTCTGTATCTTATTTTTCACAGATCGTGTTGCAAAGATTGCAAAATGGAGAGGTAGTCTGGGGTTCTAAGAGGCCCTAAAATGCTACAGGCAAGAAAGATGTAGAATATTCTTAAATAATTGGCCAGAAAAACAGAAGGGACCCAGTCAAACTCTGAGTGCATTCTGGGCATTCAAATTACTATGCCTTAAGACATAGTTTCTCAGAGTGTGGTCTGGGATCCCTGGAGGACTCTGAGATCTTTTCAGAGGGTCCTCAAGGTCAAAACGATTTCCGTGATAATGTATAGGACTTATTTGCTTATTTCATGCTTATTCTCTCACAAGTGTACTGTGAGAAGCAGAGTGAAATGTCCCAGAGACAGTCTGGCTTGTGAGAACGCTACAGACTGAATGCAGAAGCGGGCATGAGAACCCGGCTCTTCTGTGAAGCCGTGCATCAAAGGGGTCTGCAGAGATGCAAAGCAGTGCCCCCCTTCTCACTGTAGCTCTTTGTTTGTGAAAGTAGTTATTTCACAGAAAATCAAGTCACTGATGTGGACCGTGCAATGGGTTTACTCTTATTTTGGGGATTCATTAACATATAAATATTGTAAACATTTCTCAGTTTTAATTTCTGATATGGTTAAGTAGGAATAAATACAACCTGTATAAATAAAGACTCTTCAGAGTCTTTTTTAAAAGATTTTATTTATTTTTAGAGAAGGAAGGGGGGAGAAAGAGAGAGAGAGAGAGAGAAACATCAATGTGCGGTTGCTGGGGGTCATGGCCTGCAACCCAGGCATGCACCTTGGCTGGGAATCGAACCTGCGACACTTTGGTTTGAAGCCCATGCTCAATCCACTGAGCTACGCCAGCCAGGGCCAGAGTCTTCATTAATTTTTAAAAGTGTAAAGTGGCCCTGGGACCAACGAGTTTAAGGATCACTGCCTTAAGTTTGTATTAAATCTGCAGCAACGGGCAGGGGGAGGGGGTTCCTGTTTCCCAGCTTGCCTTCGTCTGCTGGTACTCTGTTTTTATACTAGGGTTATACCAAATGAATGGCAATACTTGCCATCCTGTGGAGATAGCCCCATGCAGAGAGGAGTGGAAAAACCATGCATGGAATATAGTCAGACCTCCCTGTCCTTAAATTCCAGTTCCTTTGGGCAAGGACCATGATCAAATTACTTACTAGTTCTGAACTGCAATTTCTCATTGCTGAAATCTAGATGGTAACAGCGACCCATCTCACCGGAATTTTACAAAGATTAAACGAGGTGTTTGTGAAGGCATCTAACGCTTGGCCAGGGGCTCCATAAGTATCAGTCTTCTTTCCTCCCTGTAAGATCTCTCAAACGATCAGTCCCTGCAGAATCTCCAATACAAGTTCTTGTCTGAAGGGGTTCCCAAAGATAGTTCTGCCTGGTCTCGGCCTTTTCTGGTCCCATAGGTCTCTCTCGCCCCTGAGGAAGCAATTTACTGACTCAAGGGACCTCTTTTTACAGTATCAGTGTCATTGAATTGTATTTTCTGGATTTGCTTATTCTCGGTGGATACAGTGAAGCCACAAGGGGAATTTTATATATAGAAATACCTTTAGTGAATTTTTTACAAACACCCCCTCCTTTTCTTTTGGGATCAGCATTGGCTTAGAGGGGAGGCGAAAAGGCCCCATTCGGAGAGTTACCTAGCAACTGTTGGAATTCAGGTGACATTTGCTAATTAATTGGTGTGGAGTTGCCTGGCAACCAGCAGTCTCCTGGACCTCACTGTAGATTTTGGTGAAGGACATCTCTACTGCCTCCAGATAGGTCCCCCTAAAGTTGCTTGCTCATGAATGTTTCCAACTACATTTATCCACCCCGATGGTCTCTTGCTGCCTCTCTGTTTCTCTTCCCTGTTTTACCTGTTTCTCCACATTAGTCAATCAACCTGGAAGTTAAAAGAAAGTTGCACTTGTTGAAGAAGTAACAAGACCTAGTGGAAAGAGCATGAACCATTCTGCACTTACTGGGTCCATGAGTTACACAAGTTATCTCTCCTCTCCGAGTCAGTTTCCTCATCTGTGAACCGTGAGATGATAGAGCCAAACTCAGAAGGCCATTGTGAGGTTTCAATGAAATAAGACCCACAGCGCCTGCAACATGGTGACACTCACTCAACATTACTTTCGTTCACTCCTTCTCTTTGCAAATTAGATATTTCCAACTCTGTATGGAATCAATCAGAGGGATTAAAATATTAGAAAATATAGAGTAGGCCCTGGCTGGCGTAGCTCAGTGGATTGATCGCGGGCTGGGAACTAAAGTGTCCCAGGTTCGTTTCCCAGCCAGGGTACATGTCTGGGTTGCAGGCCATGACCCCCAGCAACCGCACATTGATGTTTCTCTCTCTCTCTCTCTCTCTCCCTCCCTTCCCTCTCTTAAAAAAATAAATAAATAAAATCTTTTAAAAAATTAAAAAAAAGAAAATATAGAGTATACTATAGTTATTTATACGTTATTTAAAATACTATATTTTACACAAATCTATTGGGAAACACTTCTCCCACTAGTTCTTCCAAACCAGGTGTTTAGAAATAGAAAGGGCACAAAATATGTTGGGACATTGGTGGAGCTTCCTTCCTTCCTTCCTTCCTTCCTTTGCCATTCTACTCCTAGAAAATGCTGTCAGATCATGAATCTGATTTTTTCTTTTTACAACAGAAACATTAGGATGCTGTGGGAAGTAGAATAGCCTTAAAGATGCCCCTGTCCTAATCCCCAGAATCTGTGAATATTTTTTTACACGACAAAAGGGATTTTGCAGATGGCTTCTTGGCCTCCCCCTCCCCGCACCTCCCCCTAAGATCAAGTGCAGACATGGTTAAGTTAAGTATCCTGAGCCGAGGCAATTACCTCGGATTGTCACGTGGCTCCGTGTAAGGGAAAGAAGGCGGCAGGAGAGGAGAGGACAGAGGCAGAGAGCAGAGAGGAGGGAACTTGGAAGATGCCACAATGCTGGCTCTGCAGGTGGAAGTCAAGGGATGCGGTGGCTTTCAGAAGACGGAGAAGGCCAGGGAACCAACCCCCCCCAGAGCCTCCAGAGGAGTCCGCTACCCCTGACACCCTGACTTTAGTCCTGTGAGGTTCATTCCTCACTTCTCACCTCCAGCACTGTAAGATGATAAATGTGCTGTTTTTAAACGACTAAGTTTGTGATAATTTGTCACAGTGGCGAAAGGAAGCTAATGCAAATGAGATGTGGGGGGTGGGTGGATGAGGGGCTTGGAAACCTGGAAACTTCACCCTGCCATGCGTCCATGGCAGCCCTTGATGAATTGAGACATGCTGATTGTTTCTCTAAACTCATTCCCTCCCCCGCCTGTTTATTGAAGCTACTGTCTACACCAGGGTCTCTCCCGGGGCCCTACTCCGTGTGACTTTTGCATGGCTCTGCTCCAGGACTGTCTAGTGGAGACAGTTGGAGTGAGCAACTAAAAATGTTGCTAGGTTCTTTGGAGGGTTTGTGTTCATTCAGCAAACTGGTACTTAACAGGTGCCAGGTGCTGTGCTAATTGCTGGGAATATAAAGACAAATAAGCTACTTGTTTGTGCTCTTGTAGGAATTATGGTCAGGGAGCGGGGGAGAGGGAGAGAAGAGATAAGACCCAAGTGCTGGGTCAGGGGGATTCTCCGTGCTGTGAAGCGGGGCCAAGGCTACTTCCTGGCGTGAAGGTGACAGCGCCGTGTCCCAGAAGAGGCGAAGGAGGAGGAGTGTTCAGCAGGAGCAGAAGTGGGTGAGGGCGGTATCCTCCGCAGAGCCTGTGCAAAGGCAGGGACGCCCGTGGCTGGCTGCCTGGCTTACACTGAATGTAAGGGAATGTAGCTGTATGAACGGGGAGGGGCGGGGGGGGCGGGGCTGGGGCAGGAGGCAGAGCCTGGAGGGCCTCGTGAGTCACAGACCTGCAGCAGGGAGCTGCAGGGAGGTTTTCCCTGGGGCACGACAAGATATCCTTCATGTGCTGTGATTATTTTTCACGTTGGTATTTTTAAAACTAGAAAGACTATGAGATAAAGAGACTTTACCAACAAGTGCCTGTTACATGTAGATATTAAAAAAATATAAAGACCTAGAGAAAAATAGGTCAAAGCCTTAACTCGGGAGCTCAAATGCCCGTCTTTAAATCTTGGTTCTATCCCCTGAAGCTGTGTGATTTTGGGCAAATTGCTCAGGCCTCGGGTGCCTCTGTTTTCTCCTCTGTAAAATGGGGTAATAACAGGACTATATCAGAAGATTGCATGAATATAATAAAATGCCTGGAACACTGCCTAAACACAGTAAATGTTCTTGAAGTCTCTGCTGCTGTAATTTCTAATAAGCTTCCACACATTAGGGTCCTTTGGAACGGCAAAAGCACAGCTTGGTGTGAGGGAGGCAGTGCTCTGAGACCGTGTCCAGGGGCCTCATTACTGAATGTGGAAGGGTACCAAGGTGGACCTTGTTAGAACACTAGTTCTCCTTTAACTCTGTTTGGCAACAAAGACTCCAAGGAGACCATTAAAGTGACATTCCGGCACATTTCAGGAATGTTCCCTGTATCCTGGTGCCCCCAGCTGGCCAGGCCTGGCAGGGTAGCCCAAGGCAAAGCTTACATGGGGGCCAAGGTCATCTTTGGCTTTAGCTCTCCCTCGAGAGGGGCTGCCAGGCTGCTTGACCTTGGGCAAGACACTGGCTTCTGTGAGCCTTAACTTCCTCACCCATAAGTAGGGGATAACGACAACACTGTCTTTATCAGACTCAAAGAATTGTTCATTCATTGTGTTAGTGACCTGTTGCTACAGTAACAAATTATACCAAAACTTTGTGGCTTAAAACAAACATTTGTTATCTCTCAGTTTCTGTTGGTTGGGAATCTGAGCCTGGGTTTGCCGAGTGTCTCTGGCTTTGGGTTTCTCGGGAGGTTGTCATCAAGCTGGGGGCCCGAGGCTGGAGTCATCTCAAGGCTCAGCTGGGGCTGGAGAGTCCCCTTGCAAGATCACTCACACGTCCTTGGTTCCCATCTCCGTCAGCTAGGGCTGCCATAACAAAACACCACGCAGGCCGGGTGGCTCAGCCAACAGAAGTTCATTTTCTCACAGTTCTGCACACTGGAAGTCCAAGGTCAAGGTGCCTGCAGGTCTGGTTTCCTTCGAGGCCTCTCTCCTTGGCTTGCAGGTGGCAGCCTTCTCTCTGTGTCCTCACATGGCCCTTTCTCTGTGCACTGGTGGTGTCCCCATGTCTTTTTATTAGGACAGCAGTCATGCTGGGCTAAGGCTTCCCCTGAAGTCCTCACTTAATCTTCAAAACCTCTTTAAAGGCCCTGCCTCCAAATGCAGGAGTCCTTTGGGGGTTAGGGCTCCACACACGAGTTTTGGGGAGACACAGTTTAGTCCATGAGAGTTCTCTACCACACGGGCTTCTGCATAGACGGCCTCAGTGTCCTCATGCCACGGCAGCGGGTTATCCTAAAGAGAGTGACAAGCAGTCCCTAAACACAGTCTTTTTGAAACCTGATCTTGGCAGTGATTTCTTGTCACTTCTGTCGTGTCCTAGTTGTTGGAACTGTGTCACTCAGTGCAGCCCACCCTCAAGGAGGGGAAATTGCATAAGGGCATGCATACGGGGGTGTCACAGGGGTCACCACCGAGGTGCCTGTCCTGGTCATTTACACAACGAGACTGCTGAGTGCCCACCGTGCGCCCTGGCGGCGCAGCAGCGAGTGTGGGAAACAAGAT
The DNA here is from genome assembly GCF_004126475.2 of Phyllostomus discolor. Taxonomy (NCBI): domain Eukaryota; kingdom Metazoa; phylum Chordata; class Mammalia; order Chiroptera; family Phyllostomidae; genus Phyllostomus; species Phyllostomus discolor. The sequence continues at coordinate 100,566,921 of NC_040910.2, read as the reverse complement.
TCCGCTCGTCCCAGGGTGTGCGTTCTGGTAAGAGAGGTAGGCTGGACCGTGGTTTCACTGTTCAGGATTTCAGTTACACACAGTCAACTGTGGTCTGAAAATACTAAATGAGAAATTCTGGAAACAAACCACTTTTAAAGTTTTAAATGGCAGTGTTTTTCTGAGCAGCATGATGAAATCTCAGGCTGTCCTGCCTGGGAACGAATCATCCCTTTGTCCCGCGCACCCACCATGCCCCTCAGTCGCTGAGCAGCCGTGTTGGTTATCAGAGTGACCGTCACAGCATCTCAGTGCTCGTGTTCAAGTCACCTTATCTTACCTAATACTTGTGGTCCCCGAGCACAAGCATGGCGAGGCTAGCTGTAAAATGCTTCTATTAAGTGAAAAGGTGAGTACGTACAATAAAATATTTTGAGCTCAAGAGACCACATTCACAGAACTTTCATTATAATATCTTGTTATAATTATTCTATTGTATAATTAGTTGTCGTTAAGCTCTTCCTGTGCCTTTATTACAGGTCTGTGTGTACGTACAGGAGAAAACATAGTATACACAGGGTTTGGTACTATCAGGGGTTACGGGCATCCACTGGGGTCCTGGAATATATCCTCTGCAGAGAAGGGGAGGCCGCTGTATTAATATTACCGGCCGCGTAGTGTGGTTGTTCCGAGATATTTGGGCCCCCCAAATAACTAGCAACAGAGACTGAGAATGATAACAATAAAAACACTGCTTGCTCATACAGCACTTGGTATCTTCCAGATACTGTCCTAAGCACTTTCTAAAGGAATGCATTTAAGCCTTACAACCGCCTTATATGGGAGGATGCTATTAGTGTCTCCGCTCTGCGAATGAGGGGTTGAGGCCCAGCGCCGTTAAACAGGGCCTTGTTCAAGGCCTCTGGAGGCGCTCGACCGGCCCTGATTTCTTTCTTTTTTTCCTTTTGTGTGTATTCTTTCTTCATTGAACACAAATGCCACAATGCACACCCGAGGAAAAGCAGATTTTGGGATAATTTTGCCAATGTAATCTCCCCCGCCCTAGAAGTAGACACCGTCAGCATTGGAGTTGCAGGAACATCAGACCGGGAGACACGGAGCAGCTGGGGAGGCTCTGCTGGGGCTCACTCTCCCTCCTCCGCCTGATGGTTTCCGACAAGAGAGGAGGCTGGGCAGGCAGGCAGGCAGGCCCGCACCGCCCGTGCACCGCACGCAGAGCCTGTACTTTCTCGGCGTGCTCCCCTGGCCTCTGGGAAGGCGTTCTCGCCGCGGTCGGGGAGGGAGACCACTTCATCCGCAGGCGTAGCTTGTAGCCCGTGCTCCTGGATTTGTTCTGGAAGTGAGATTTCATTTACGGCAAAGAGGCAGCTCCGTTTCCCCTTGGCCTGACTCCTTCCCATTAAGTTCCTGAACTTCGGGGGCTGGGGAGGGCGAGCAGCAAGGGAGGTGAGGCAGGGTTAAAATAAGACTCTCTCTTCGGCAGGCACTGAATCCCCGCAGCTTTTCCCACTTTGTCTGGGAGCATTAAAAGGGTGTGCAGATGGGCTTTGTTGCTTTGTCCTGGTTGCAGCTTCGAAGATGAGGAGGGGCGGCTGTCCTGCCGGGGAGCTGGCTGGGGGACCCGAGGGAAGACTGGCAGTGCCCTGGCCACAGGCGGGCACAGTCGAGAGAGACGGACCAAAGTCGTGTGGGGTGTAACCTTGGGTTTGAACAAGGAATTTGGTCAAAGAGTGGGAGCAATTCCCCTTCACTGAGTTTCTCACCTCTGACACACTCAGAGAGCGGGGGAGGCGCGGCCGCACATGCAGAGCCAGCTGTGGGGGTGACAGGCTCCATCGATACCTATTGAACCTGCACGCTAGCCCTACAACTTTATTTTATTATTCTACTTTATAGATAGAAAACTGAAACTTGGGGAGATGACGTGAATCTTGGGAAAATATACGGCAGAACCAGGATTCAAACCGAGGTCTGCTTGACTCCAAAACTATTCTAGAAATCTCCCTTTCCTTTTGGCCCTGGGACAGGAGAGCTGGGTCCTTTTTGCTAAGATCTCACCCCTGAACATCATTTAAATGAAACATAAGAATGCAGATCATTAGTGAAATTCACGGGTAGGCATAAATGCCTTTGCTTTGGCTGAGGTTGTTGAAGAGGAGGTGGCAGCTGACTCGGGTGTCCGTCTCAAGCAGGGGAAGCTTGTATCCAAAGCTTGGTGCCTGCCATGGAGACGCTGAAGCAGGCTGAGGCCTTAGAAGTCAGCTGGGTCAGTGGTTTTCAACTGGCGGTGATTTGATAATGTCACGTTAGGGGGTGTGCTACCATCCTCTCCTGGGTAGAGAGACCAGAGATGCTGTGAAACACCCTTCAGTGCCCAGCACAGCCCCCACATCAGAGAATCACCTGACCTAAAAGGTCAATGGTGCTGAAACCGAGAAAACCTGACCTTGGTAGCCCTTGATGCACAGGCCTGTAAACAGAGTTAAAGAAAGGGATGAGGGGCCCTCTCCCCCAGGTAACCCAGCTCATGTGAGGCAGAGGTGAGCCTGGAGTCCAGGTGTGCTGTACCCCAGGTGGGTGGTACTTAGTGGCCCCCGCCAAGTGAGGCAGGAATGGGTTGCTGATGGAAGGGAGGGGTCCACGCGGCTTAGCTCAGACTGGGTGAGGACCCGCACAGGTCTTTCTCCTAAAAAAAGAGGTGCCTCCAGCCTGCTGATTTGTCCACGGGGCCCAAGACCCAGGGGAGAAAGGGGGGCTGTGGGGAGTCTTTGGAGTCAGCACAAGCTGGGTCTGCTGAGAGGGGCTGGCAGAGGTCCTGGTTAGGTTTCTCTTCTCTCCCAGCCCCAGGATGCCACTTCCCCTGCTGACCTGTAGCAGTCTTCATGTCCACTGAGTAAGAGACACAGGAGTCACTGTAGCCCCTGACTCCTGAATAGCTCTCAATAGTTTAGAAAGCACTTCTGAACAGTCTGCCTCTTTGTTGGGTCAGCGAGTCTCACTGCAACTTCAGGAAGTAGGCAGAGCAGGTGCGACCGTTCCCGTTTTAGAGACAGCAGAAGTGGGGCTCAGGGGGTTAGCCAGTGAGCGCGTCTTGTGAGGGCTCGGCTGAACCAGAATCCTGGCCTCTGGCGCGAGCCTGGTGTCCTTGGACTATGGTTAGTGGCTTCTGCACGAGAGGGGAGCTTCTCGAACACTTGGAGCGTCTTGCTTCTCTTTCTGCCCTCCTCTTTATCCTCGCTAGTTGTGTCATTTCTGGAGGGTATGAATATCTCAGGTTTTACACTCCAATTAATGTATGTGTAGAGTCTGATTTCCATTTTAATGATGAATCTTTTAGTCTGGGTGGCAACTGCATTCATGAGGCACCGTGTCACATAGCAGAGACACGGCGTTGATCAAGCCACGGTACTGTCTTACATGCTCCGAGTCCAGTAGTGGCGTGAGAGAGAGACAGAGACAGAGACAGAACGAGCAGTAATTGGAGAGTGCAGTGTGAGCACTCAGCCCAGGCCTAGAAGTTACTGATCTCATGCAACTGCTTTATATTGGGTTGGCCAAAAAGTTCGTTTGTTTTTTTTTCTGTACGATGGCTCTAGTAGTGCTTAGTTGTCTTTAATTTCATTCAAAACAATCTTGTTAGATTGTACTGTGACAGCTGTCATATCAGCATGCATTAAAAACTTATCAAAATGGGTGCATTTTTGGGAAGCCATTTTAATATTGAAGATGGAAGGAAATGTGCAACATTTTTGGTGTAGCATGCTTTATTATTTCAAGAAAGGTAAAAACACAACTGAAATGCAAAAAAATATTTGCTCAGTGTAGGAGAAGGTGCTGTGACTAGTCAGTTGTATCAAAAGTGGTTTGCAAAGTTTCTTGGTACATCACGTTTTGGACAAATAACTCTTTGCTGTGGGGCTGTCTCATGCACTGGAAGCTGTTTCGCAACACCCCTGGCCTCTACCCACTAGAAGCCAATAGTGGGAGATAGCTGACATACTAAAAATATTCAAATCATTAGTTATTGCTGAAAATGAAAAAAATGTGTCTTATTGTATGGAAAAAAACCCATCCATATGGACTTTTTGGCCAACCCAGTAACTTGCATTGTGTAACTCTCTCCATGGGACGCCTCATGCTTCTAGAGAAGAGAGCTTTTCTTTTGACTTTTATCTCTCCAGCCCTTACAAGAGTGCTAGGCACATAGTCATAACTCAGTAAATGCCTGTTCCTTTCTGTCTCCTCTCTGTGGACAAGGTAGAGCAGTGGTGAAGTGTACGGCTTTTGGAGCCTCAGTTCTTTAACATATTTGCTGTGTGACTTGGGGAAAATTACCTAATCTCTCTGGGCTTCAGATTCTCATTTGGAAAACAAGGATAAAAACAATGTCTACCTTATGGGGCTGCTGTGAAGACTATGAGTGCACTCTTCCCTGTCACTGTGGATGCCACGTAGGAAAACATCAGTAAGTACAGCTATTCTCAGTGATTATGTACTCGGGGCGGCGACCCCATTCCTTTCCAGCACCTGCATCAGAGCTACTCAGACCTCAGTCTCTGTTGGTTGATTTGAACGGTTCAGGCGTCAGTGTAGTAAGAGTATGGATTCCACTGGTTAACCAACTGACAATACTTCACAGTGAAGTCACTTGCTGACGTGCTAAGGAGTGCCTTTACTGAAGCATGATAGGGGCGAGTCTGCTGCGGTCGAAAGGACAGGGGGCAGACAAACCTCAGATTCGTGTTCAAAGCGTATTGTTTACCAGCTTCCCTGCCCCGCCACCTGAACCTTTGAAACTCTCCTCTCACCGCGGGGCGTGCGAGGTATTCCTAATTCTACGCTCCAGGGTGCCTGACTGCACGGCTGAGGGAGCCCACAGCTGGATCACAGGCAGTTCAGAGACCCCGAGTCCCCAAGGCCAGGATCGCTAACGTTCTTTGTCCTTTCCTGTGTCTGCCACATTCTTTTTGTTCAATCCCAGGAGATAATTTGATTATTGATCAGAGCTAACATGTTTGCAGCCATTCCCGTTGGTGGCCAAATGCTGACAGAGCCGAGGGGCTATCCCACTGCCCTGAGTGTGGAGTGTCAGGAGCAGAACCCCAGAGGCCGGTCACACCAGCCTGATGCCGTCTGGGGTGGGCCTCCTCCTGCTGGGCCTCCTCCTGCAGCCAGCTCAGGATTCCCACTCCGTCCCCAGCAACCGTCCTCTGCACACACCTATACAGAGATCTTTTCTCCTTCCTGTTGGTACACAGGCCAGATGTGAGTGCCTGGGTTCCCTCTTCCCTCTGCATTTCCAACCACCTGTTGAATGTTAGGCAGTCAGCCCCGGGGGCTGAGGCATCTGAAGCTCTGAGGCAGCCACTGGCTTTGAAGTGAGGACCTAGAGACTTACAACCCGCTGTGCTCATCTGCTCTGGGGCCCTGCCAGTAGGGTAACAATGTCCGCTCTGCAGGGCGTGTCTTGACACATGATGCAATGGTCCTCTCCGGAGCTGTGTCGCTTTCCTTAGAGGTTCCCCTGTGCCTGTAGCATGCAGCTTCCACTGGGGCGTTCTTTGCATCCGTGGTATCTCTCTGCACTGCACCAGCCAGCCCGCTCACACTTGTGCCTTGGCAGGTAGAGATTTTTGATCTTCTCCTGTCTTCAGAAATGACTTCAACTTTTTAAAGAAATCCAGTGTCTATACAAGTGGATTTTTTATGACCAACTTTCAGGGGACTCCTTTGCCTGCTTTTACCTAAGGGAAATTTCTAGACCTCAAACTACACATGCCTGGCTCTCTGACAGGTTACCTGCCCTCACCCCCATGCTGGAAGGTTGATCTCAGAGGAGTTCCATAATTTCCTTCTGACTTTTGGGAGATATTCCTAGGAGGACATTTCAAATGGATAGGATAAAAGGGAGGTGGGGTGGACAGTGCGTCTGACAGCGGGACAGATGATGCCCTAGAAGGTAGAATCATACTTCCTGATCATCCCTGGCCTGAAGCTGCATTTGGGGCCCCTGGAATCAGTTGGCTGAACCAAGGCTTCTGTGCAATGGAAGTAACATGTCTGTCAGTGGTAAGAGGAAACACCTCGAAAGGCAGTTACGCAGGAAGGGTGTCCCCATGGGGCGAGTTAGAAACTCACCCTTTTTCTAGAATCATTTTTAGAGCCCAGGGAGTGTGAGAAGAAGACCTCACTCATGTGGGTCAGGGCTGTGGGAAGCCACCACTTCCATGTTAGGGTGCCGTTTGGGAGGTCTGTGAATGCTTCAGCTGTACAAGGTGCTTTGGGGTTCCCAAGACGTCACCATAAGGATGAGACCCAGAGAACATGACCTTTAGTTGAACAGAGTTCATAAATTCTCAAGTATACAAAAGGAAATGTGAGGAGGATCTTGGGAGATATAGAAAGTTCCAGAACCTGGCCAGAGTCTGGAGCCTGCCCCAGAGAAAGGTAGTGTGATTTCTTGGGTGTGGGGGAGATACAGAGGGAGAGAAGAGGATTTTAAAGAATGGGGATGTTTGATATTAAATTGGAAGGTATTTTTCTTTGAAATACATCCTCACCTGTGGCACCGAATTCTCAGTAAATTCTTCTAGACACACGGCTGGAAGGTGTGGTTTTGAGCGAGGTCAGGAAAAAGAACTCGGTTGCCCATTAGAATTGGTCAAGGTAGAGGAAAGAACAGGTGGGGAAGGGAATTCATAAACGAGGCAGAGAATTTGGCAAGAGCAGGGACCGAAAGCCCAAAGGGGTCATGAAAACATTCGTGTGTGGGGGTCAAAGAGGCCTTGGGGTGGGCACTGGACTGTCACAAGATGTGACCGTAGATGCTAGTGCCAATTTTACTGAAATCCTAGAGCTCAGAGAAACCTCCTCTCATGCCTGCATGTGCTCGGGTGCACACAGATAAGAAGCAGGTCCGCAAGACCACACACCAAGCTGTTGAGCTACCTCTGGGGAGCGTTACTTGACATGAGTGATTGGCAAGTTGAGGGAACCTTCACTTTCTTCCCTATGTAGACGTCAGCATCATTTCAACTAAACACATATAAATTAAAAATGTACCATTTTACTGGGTTGGCTAAAAAGTCCGTATGTTTTTTTCTATAAAATAAAAGATGCATTTTTCATTTTTACCAATAACTTTATTGATTTGGATATTTTGCATATGTTAGCTATCTCCCAAGTGGTATAATGCTGATTGTTCTCAATGAATGTCTTGATTTCATCACTATCGATTTCAACGGGCCTACCCGACTGTGGAGCATCGTGCAGTGAGAAATCTCCAGCATGTAACTTCACAAACCACTTTTTAAAAAAAGATTTTATTTATTTATTTTTTAGAGAGGGAAGGGAGGGAGAAAGAGAGAGAGAGAGAGAAACATCAATGTGCGGTTGCTGGGGGTCATGGCTTGCAACCCAGGCATGTACCCTGACTGGGAATCGAACCTGTGGCACTCACAAACCACTTTTGACACATTCGGTCAGTCACAGCACCTTCTGCCTACACTGCACAGATCTTCCTCTGTGTTTCAGTTGCATTTTTACCTTTCTTGGAATAATAAAGCATAATTTGCAGAAAGTGTTGCATATTGTCTTCCATCTTCAATATTAAAATGGTTACACAAAAATTCACCAATTTCATTAAGTTTATTTTTAAATGCATGCTGATATGACAGCTGTCACAATACAATCTGACAAAATTGTTTCAAATGAAGTTAAAGACAACTAAGTGCTATTAGAGCCATTTTATGGAAAAAACCAAATGAACTTTTTGGCCACCCCAATATACTTTAAAAGCTAAAAATTGTACAAATCACCCATAATATCACTGTCTAGATATGATAACTATGAACATTTGGTATGTGTTCTCCCTTATGTGCTTCTAGTCACGTGTAAATGCATATGTGTGTGTGTGTAAAAAATGAGACTGTACTATTCTTGTTGTGTAGACTGCTTTTGAAACATAATAAATCTTAGACTTCTTCCCATGTCCTCAAAATATAGTATGCACCATCATTTTTAATAGATGCATAACATTCCATTGTTCATGTGTCCCATTGTTGATGTAACTGATGTAAAGTCATTAAGATTGTTTCCATTTTTTCTTACCACACACAGCTCTGCATTGATATAGGTGCATCTTTTCACATTTTAAAATTATGTCCATAGAACACATTCTGAGAGGTATAATTACTGGATCAAAGAGCAATCGTGGGAAAAATGTTGTTACATATTATCCAACAGCCCTCCAGAATGTGCCAATTCACTCCCACCAGCTATCTGCACTCACATACACTTTGAGCACTTACTCTAGACAAATAGACATTATTTTTGCCCTCAGGGGGTTTGCATTCTATTAGATGGCTTGTTAACACACACCAAGACACTCTATTTAACAAGCACTCATGCACCGCTTACCCTGTGCCAGATAGTTTTCTAAGGACCTTAAAATCCTAAGTCACTTAATCTGCAGAACAACCCCCTATGTCAGTACTATTATTGTTCCCGTTTGACGGATAAGAAGCTGAAGCACAGAAGCTAAGTAACTTGCTCAAGGTTGTACTGGTGGTAAGTGGCAGAGCCACAAGTTGAACCTAAGAAGCACCCTGGCTCCAGAATCTGTGTTCTTAACCCTGTCCACAATGGGTGAGCAACCTCTCAGCGCCGAGATAATAAACCAGTGGCTGGGAAAACCCACGTTCAGTCATGGAAGCTGGGAGGGAGATGGGCTTCCCACTGCCCAAACCCATTCCTTTAGGGCTAGGGATGGGAGGGACCTCAAGGGGCTCAACTACTCCAGTCTGGGCACTTGAGAATAGAACAGAGGAGTGAGGATTGTGGAGCGTTTATCTACAGTTTTCATTATAAGGGTGTCACTGGAGGAGACACAGGGATGGATAAACTAGTTGAGGCTTTATGGCTGACACAGGAATATAGAACTCTTTGGAGGTTTGAGTTGTGCATTGATTCTGAAGAAAGTAGGAAGTTAGAGAATGAAGAAAGAGGGGGGGGAGAGAGAGAGAGAGAGAGAGAGAGAGAGAGAGAGAGAGAGAGAGAGAGAGAGAGAGAGAAGGAAGAGTGAGAGCTTGAACCAGAGAGCAGGCTGTGCTATCCGGGTAAGGATGGGTAAACCACCTGGCTGGAGAGTGAGCTGCAGACAGGTTCAGTGGGAGATAAGGAAAGGTAGCCAGTTTCAAATCTTGGGAAGCTCTGAGCCCAGGCAAGAAGTTGGACCTGAGACAATGGGAAGCCATTTCACTTTAAAGCAGAGAAACGACTTGACTGGAGCTGTTTTAGGAATATCGCGCAGGAAGTACAGAAAGGTTTATGAGTGGCTGGGCAGACTAGGGCGGGCGACCACTGCTACCGTCTGAGCTAGATGCATCTGGGGTCGATTCATCAGCGGGAGCCAATGTGAAGATGAAACTGAGAAGTCTCAAGTGCACGTAGATCATTTTAAGGATAGACCAGACTGTGATGGGGCTGGAGGGAGAGTGAAGTAAGGAGGAAACGTGATTCTGTGATTTTCAGCTTGACTGTTTGGGAGGCTGCCCTTACCTGAGATGGGAGACCCAGGAGGCAGGTAGGTGGAAGGTGAGGATGAAGGACAGGGTCCTGTGAGTCACTAGCCTAGGGGACAGCTGTGACACGGTGAGTGGGGATGGGATCCCACAGGGAAGATGTGCAGAGCAGGAGGAGCAGGGGACAAAGTTTGGGTCCTTGAGAAGCGCCTTTCTAGAGGGAGTGATCTCAACCTTGGCTGCATGTTTAAATAGGCATTGCCCTTGATATTTATCCCATTGTCTTTGCACCACCCTCCCTGGGTAGACCCTGCCTGACATCTCTCTGCGGTTAGATTCTCAGGTTCAATTGGCTGCTGAGTGTCTTCATTTGTAACATCAGAAACGACATGTTCTTAATTCAGTTTATGATCTCAGCCCCCAACATCTCGTCTCCCTCTTCCCATATCTCCCGTTTCTGATAAGGACATCTTCGTTTTGTTTTCTTTTTCTTCTTTTTAAATCTTCATCCAAGGATGCATTTAGATAGATAGATAAGATAGAGAAAGAGAGAGAAACATGGATGTGAGACAAACATCAGTCTGTTGGTTGCCTCCGTATGTAGCCTAGGTATGTGTCCCGACCAGGGATTGAACCCGCACCCTTTTTGATGTACAGGACAATGCTCTAACCAGCTGAGCTGGCCAGGGCAGGACATCTCCATTTCGTAACAGAGGACTTTCCCATCTTATATCATAACTGACAAAAGTTGCAAGAAGCATTATTTTCCCTTGATATACTCTCATCTATTCTGTCTTATTCCCTTCTTTTTTTCTTTCTTTGATTAACTGCCATAGAAGAACTTTTTGGGAGTCAGACTGATCATTCATTCATTCATTGATGCAGCTGATGTTTATGGAAAGCCTGGATATACCTGGTATTGTAGAGGCTGGTGAAACAATAGGGGAAAAAACAGACACAATTCCTTGAGTTTACTTAGCAAGAAGACAGGCCTTGAACTTATAGTTTCAAGATGACTTGGTCTAATACGGCAAGTCAAGGGAATGGAGAGAGCTGCCCAGAAACCACATCAAAACTGCAGGCCTAGACCACAAGAGCTCCTGTCACGATGCCGGGTGGAAATCGCCCTGGTCCGAGATCAGCTGGACTGGATGCGTTTCTGTCCAGTGTGAACCTCCCCCGCCCTGTGGGTCCGCGGTGCCCATGGTTCCTCCCTCACCTTTCTCGGCCAGTTTTTTCCCTAGGGTTCTGAGCACAGGTTTATCCACTAGAGCTGTTCACCAGACCTCCAGAGAGAGGAGCTGGGGTGGTGGCGGTGGCTGAGGGCCAGGACTCAGCATCTTAGCGACTGTGCTGATGGAGGCAGAAGTACATCCTTCAGTCCTGGCTGTGTGACTTTTCAGTTTTTTATTTCTTGCTTCATTTCAACAAAGCTCTTGGGTGTGGCCTGGGAAACAAATACTCATCAACAGTCTAAATAATTGATAAGGAAGTTTGGACAATGAGGAAAAGAAGGCAAGACGGTAAGCAGATGGAGATGAGTGGGGATGCTGGCCACACGTCCTGCGTATGGCTCTCTGGCTCTAGGAAGTTCATTTACACCCTCCGAGCTTCAGCTCTCTCATCTATGAAATGGGACCCAAACTACTTACCTCAAAAGGCTATGCGAACTGCATTGTGAAAGCGCTATATCAATGAATTATTGTTCTCATAGCAGAGATTCCTTAAAAAAAAAAAAGAAAGAAAACAAAACTCAGTCTAATCAGCTCCCATTAAAAATGAATTAGGCAGACAAGATTTCTAGGCAAACGGATAAATTTGTAGCAGCAGGCAACTTTCTTAGCCTTTCGAATTGTGACTGTTTCTTCCCACTAGGGTATTAGAGAACATCGGTAGAACAGAATTTACACTCTTTTGACAAATTATACAAAGGAACTGAGGGCAAGTATTAAATATCCAGGTCTCCAGGTAGAACTTTTACAACATTTCTGGAAATGGTTTTATGGACGCTCTCTACGTGCGTCTGTGAGAAAGAAATGTGTGCTTCAGTGGAAAAATCTGTGCTGTTTAGAGCACACCCTTCCCGGTTATTTTGTTCCGATTCCATGGGGGCATTGAGCCTGTTATGGGTTGACTTGTGTGCCCCCACCCTCAATTCATATGTTGAAGCCCTAACTCCCAGTTACCACAGAACGTGACCTGGTTTAGAAATAGGATCATTGCACCAGACGTAATTAGTTAAGATGAAGTCATATTAGAGGAAGGTGGTCCCCTGGCCCAACATGATGGGAGTCTTAATTAAAAAGGCAATTTGGACAAAGATCCTTGCAAGGAGAACACCTTGTGAACACAAACACAGAGATCAGGCGGAGCATCTCCAAGGGACAAGCCAAGGGACACCCAATGTTGCCAGCAGACCACCAGAAGCTAGGTGAGAGGCACGAACGGCTTGTCCCTCAAAAGCCTCAGAAGGAACCAACCCTGCCAACACCTTGATCTTGGACTTCTAACCTTCAGAACTCTAAGACAATACATTTCTGTTGTTCAAGCCACTCTGGCTGTTGGTACTCGGTTAAGGCAGCCCCAGAAAATGAATACATCTTTCACTGCATTTGAGATATTTCAAACTCTGTGAATTGTAGATAATTGATAACAATGCAAAATAATTCTTGCCTATAGACATGCAAATTTTATCCTGGCCACATAGACGTTTAATTGGCTTTCTCCCCTACTGTGAAAAAAGCCAGTTTTGTTTCTATTTGAACATCATTTCAGTACTTTTCATCTTTAAATGTCTCTGTGCTTCGGTTTGTCCTTTGAACTGGATGTAACATCTTGCTGGGCCTGACTTCACTCAGTTGATAGCGAGTTAAATAAATATCTTCAATATGTGTTTATTTTGTATCTACTGGAGAGTTATGCCTGTACATTTTTTGCAGAAGAGGGCAATTGCTAACAGTTTCTTATTATCAATGAGTTCTTCCATGTGTTTATTTTATATGCTGCTCTGTTTACAATTTTTCTCTTTTCTGTTTTTGATGATAACATCCCAGGGGGTCAGAGACAGACAGCCCCATGCCCAACTGAGGAACAGTAGTCTGCGGGACACAAGAAGCTTTTATGAAATCCTGGAAAGGCTGTCACTTGAAGGAGAGTTGTTCCATGTTTCCTCTAGCAGCTGTCAGTTATAGGGGAGGGCAGGTTTTGGCTCCAGAGGAAGATGAATTTGCTAATCAACAGGGTTGTCCAAAGACAACACGGGCTTCCCGGGGGAGGCAGTGAGTTTTTGTGGTTGGGGTTGCGCAAGGGGGTTTGGATGGTCTTTTGGTGGGATGTTAAGTCATGGCTGAAGGATAAAGGTAGGCTGGAAGTTTTAGGTCCAGGTCCTTCATAGTCAGTATGACTATAGTCTATAGTCATAGATCAGTAATTCAGGATACAATATAAAGATGGACGTCAGCATCCTCTCCCCACCTGTTTCCTTGCTCCCATCTCTAGCTCTCTGCTGCCTTAGCTAAAAAGTTCAAAATCGGTGGCAGACTCCGGCCAGCAGAGTCCACCTGTTGTAACAGAAGACGAGAATAAATGCAAAGGCTACAGCATCCTGTGGAGAAAAAGGGGTCGGCACCGCCACTCTCTCCAGAGGAGAGCGTACCGACCCTTGACTAGACACGCTTTTGTTGTTTTTCTTAGGTTTTACATCAAAGAAGGACTTATTATCTATTACACAGAATATTATTGTTTACATTTTAGGTACAATCAAGAAAATGAAAATAACACATGCAGAAGGGAAAGGCGGTGAGCTGATTAGCTCCATCCTTGGGAAAATTCACACAGGCTCTGGAAATTACCTTGAAGATAGACGATAAACATCCACTGTTTCAGACCAGGGTGAGGGAGTTTTAGCAAGAGCAAGCCATAACAGTCTGGATGCATTTTCTAGACCTGATTCCCACGGGAAAACTCAGTTTGAAGGTCTGGCTCCTGTCCACCACCTCTCTTCTGTAGGTTTTCCATACAGAGCTGAGTCACATTTGCCAGACCAAAACAAACCGGTCCCCTACAAAAATCCTTCTCCCCTTTTCTCTAGTGCTGTTTCCAGCTCCTCAGTCATTCTGTCATTCTCCCTTTGATCTTGAGGTGTCTCTTTTTTTTGTGGAGAGGCTCTGCTTTCTCTTCATTAGCTTTGCCTCACCTGGCTGCCCAGCAGATGGAGGCGGGATGGGACACTTAGAGTCTTTGTCTTCTGGGCCTGGGCCCGGGACTCGAGTGTGCAAGCTGCGTTTGACAAAGATGTCAAGATGTCACTGGTAAGTGGCTGAGAGACATTGTGGGTGAGGTGTTACTGCCTGTCACACTGTCTGGGCCTGCAATCTAGCGAAACACAGAGGGTATAATCAATGCCATACGCGCATTGTCTAATGGCATCATAAATCTGCCTGTGATGACTTCTTATGGGTGTTTTCTGACTCTGGTGTTCAGCTTCATGCATCCCCATCACTGCTTTCCAGGCATGTTATCATTTTGCAGATTATCATTTGCAAAACAAGAGGGACACCTATTAGCATAGAGCCAGGTAAGGTTACACCAGCGACTTCCTTATACACCATGCATCTTGCAGGTTTGTAATTATGTAGTTAAAAAAAATTGCCAAAGGCAGCCACTTGACATAGATGTATAGTTCCAGTCTGTAAGAATTATTGATATAATTTTCTTTTGCCTTCTTTTATTAAAAAGAGTAGATTAAAAAAATCAGTGAGCTTTGTGTACATAGAAACCCCAGTGCAGTTTCAATGCCTGAAGTTTATCGGTGTAAAGTTGTATCTTGGATCGTAAAAAATATTAATTTGCTGCTCTTGCTACAATGGAAGTAGAACCCGCTGTTCATTTATTTTAGGGGATCTTTATTCTTCTAGGATACTGTGGCTATGGATTGTGTTGTGGATTCAAAAGGTGATGGTGAGGTGTGAACTTGACCGGGGCAGGCGGCTGGTTCTGTGTCCTTGCTGCAGGCATGTGTGGGGCTGTGTTACCCAAGTCCTGGCTTCAAGTTTAAGTTGGGCAGTAGCGTACTGCAGGACTCCAGATCACTAGCATGCCATTGAATCAACCAGAAAGACAGTTAACCAGCAGGTCCACAGGCCGCTGATTATCTTTCCTCATCCATGGAGGAAGACCTCCTTTCACTTTACACCCCCTGGGAGTTCTTACCTCACCAGCCAGGGACCAGTGACCTGTGCCAGCTCAGCAGAGCTCAGCAACCAGCAGGGAGTCTGCTATTAAGTCTTGGGGGCCCGAGTTTCCTTCCTCCCTCTCACTCCTTCCCTCCATCCCTCTCTCCTCTAACTGATGTTCATCAAGGCCCAGTCCCTGGATATCTTCCCTTGGTCTACTATTTATTTCAGCATGCCTCATTACACCTCAGTTACAGTTAGGGTGATCCCTTGGAGGTTTCTCCTTTGGGAGCTGGGTACATGAAAAGTCATGTGACTCTGGCTTATCCATCAACCCCAGCAAAATTGCTGTCTCAAGGGTATTCACACTTTAACTCTTCTTTTTCTTTCTTTTTTAAAAAAATAATGGGTAACTTCATAAATCATGTTTACCAAAAAATAATCATTTTTATACGTTAGAGTAAATGGAATTCTCATAAATGATGTCTTATTTCACCATTGTTTACACAATCGTCTCTGAGCTTAGATTTTGGCCTAGCTTCTCTCTAATGATCTGCTGTCAGGTTTCACTGTCAAGTTGTGATCCATCTGCAAACCAGTCCGTCAGTTTGCTAAACACTTGATGTTT
Organism: Phyllostomus discolor; assembly: GCF_004126475.2. Classification (NCBI taxonomy): domain Eukaryota; kingdom Metazoa; phylum Chordata; class Mammalia; order Chiroptera; family Phyllostomidae; genus Phyllostomus; species Phyllostomus discolor. Next base: position 100,551,598 of record NC_040910.2, on the reverse strand, counting down.
TCTATGTCAGAAAATTTCAGTGCGCCTTCACATCACACCTGTTAGGATGGCTGTTGTCAAAAAGACAAGGGATAAGTGTTGACAAGGATGTGGAGAAAAGGAGACCCTTGTGCACAGTTAGAAGGACTGTAAATTGGTGCAGCCACTGTGGATGACAACATGGGGGCTCCCGCAAGTAATACTGGAACCATCATACGATCCAGCAATTCCACTTCTGGGCATTTATCCAAAGGAAATAAAATTGCTATCTCAAGGAGGCATCTGCTCCCCTATGTTCATTGCAGCATTATTTACAATAGCCAAGACATGGGAAAACCTAAGTGTCTGTTGATGGATAAATAGGAAAAGAAAACGTAATACACATGCATGCAGTAGAATATTATGCAGCCATAAAAAAGAAGGAAGTCCTGCCACTGGAAATATTGGAGATGAACAATAAGGGCATTGTATTAAGTGAAATGAGAATAGAAAAAAGACAAACATGGAGCAACTTATCTATATACATGGAATCTAGAAAAAGATAAAAACAAACTCATGGAAACAGAGAGTAGATTGGTAGTGTCCAGGGACTGGTGAGGGGTATGGAAAAAATGAGTGTTGGTGGTCAAAGGTACAAACTTTTAGTTTTAAGGTAAGTTCTAGGGGTGTAAGGTACTGCATGATGACTACAGTTAACAACATGTATTGTGTGTTTCAAAGTAGCTGAAAGATCAGATCTAAATGTTCTCCCCCCCACACACACAAAAGGCAACTATGTCAGGTGATAGATGTGTTAACTAACCTCATTATGGTAGTCATTGCTCAGTATATATGTATGTCAAATCATCGTGTTGTATACCTTAAGCTTACACAATGTTATATTCAAATGCATCTTAATAAAGCTGGATAAAAAGTGGGGAGACAGAGGCCAACGGCACTGACCAGAGCACAGTGAATAGATCCAGTAAGGGATGGCTGAGAGATCCCACACCCAATGTTGAAATAACCATACAATATTTGAACTTGTTGTAGCAGGTGTTGGAATTCAGAGAGCCTTATTCGGGTTTGACAGTGGGCGTGTAAGCAGAAGGACAAGATGACATACAAGAGAGTAAGGTGCCCATTTTTGCCTGCCTTCTCAGCAAGTTTTTAGTGAGTGAAGAAGGGCACAGAGAATAGGGTTTAGCTTCCAGGGGTGGAGGACTTGTAGATGCAAGTAGGTGTCTGAGTCCCAGCCGATGTCGGTGGGCTGGAGTAAGGGCTACAGCTGAGATGGGGAGTTAAAAAGGGAAAGCTGGAACCTTGGATGAATGCAGAAACTCCGGGCTCCCCCCCCCACCCCGCAGCATACTCCAATACCAAGGTCAGGGCACAGAGGTTCAACTTGATGTTAGACTCTACAGGGCGGGTGTGGGGAATGCTGGGGCTGTCACCAGTCTCCACGAAGATTTGATGGCACTCTATGTCCCAGGAATGCGTGCACATTAAACCGAGGATCTGCCTGACTTGCAAACATACCCTGCAGCGTAGCCAGCTGGACGCTGTTAGGATGCCGTACCCCGGGAGAGCTGTCAGATAATCTAGCAATTAAAATACTGAGAAAATTAACACGGGCATGGAGAAAACATCTCTTCTGAAAAAAATAAAGTAAGGAGGCCAGCATTTGTTAAGTGAACTTGAAAATAAAAACATTAAAATGTATGCCTGTACATTTGCATCAATTAATGTTCCATTTTAGAGGCTGTGCATGAAGCAGTTTATTTTAAGAAAATGGTCTTTAAATAAACCTTTTCTGTACTTCAGTATTTAAAACAAATGAAAAAGCAAGCAAAGCAAAAGCCTACACCTGGACTCCACCACCCCACCCCGCCAGGGTTCTAATTTAATTGGTTTGTGATGGGGCTGAACCATTGGTATTGCTTTTAACCTTCCCAGATAGGTGTAATGTGTACCAGGGTTGAGAATCTTTGTTGAGAATCTCTGGGCTACTTCCTAGGCTCTGAAAATAGTGGTTAGTTCTGACAAGGGCTGCACTTTAATTATAGGACTAAAAGAAGGTGTTAAATGTTAAACTGACCCGTACAGTTTGACCATCATAATATGGCAAGGGACCCAGTTGAAACACAGCCAAACTTATTAGAATAGACAGCTTTATTGGGTTCTCCCGCTGGTCGACTGTGTGGCGGGAGTGGAGGTTGTGGTACACCCACCCTAGGCCGTGCTACACGGGAGTCACTATAATACAGCTATCCCCCCCCCCCCCCCCACCCCGCCCCAGGTCTCGTCTTCTTGATGCAAACAAATATTAATCACCTATTTTTTTAAGTAATACCTTATGGAGAAAAAATACACATACCAAAAATGCACACATTTCAAGTATATAGTTAAATGAATTTCTACCATGTGATCACAGCCCAGATCAAGATATAGAATATTTTCATCACCCCATAAAGTTCCCTATGTCTCTTTCCAGTTGATACCACATATAATAGTGACCACTCTTCTGATGCCAACTCTACTCTCACTTGGGGTTTTCCTCTATAGACAAGGTATTGTTTTCTCTGGCTGCTTTTATATACATACATACATACATATATATAATTATTATATATAATTTTTTGCCTTTCATTTTCAGAAGTTTAACTATGATTATGATGTGTCTTAGGGTGGGTTTCTTATGGTTTATTCTCTTTGAGATTTACTCAATGTTTTGAATCTGTAGATTTATCCCTCCCCTGAATCATCTGGGAAGTTCAGCCATTATTTCTTTATGTACTTTTTCAGCTCTGCCTCCTTTCTTCTTCTCTTTCCAGGGCTCCAATAACACAAGGGTTAGATCTTTTGTTAGAGTCCCACAGGTTCTTGAGGTTCTGCTCATTTTTTAAGTCTATTTCTCTGTGTTATTCAGATTATATAATGTCCATTTTTCTATCTTTCTTTTCATTGATTCTTTTTTTAATCCTTTCTATTCTGCTGTCGATCCCATTGACTCAGCTTTACGTTTTCGTTGCCGTGTTCTTCAGTTCTAAAGTGTCCGTTGGGACCCTCTTTATATCTTCTGTTTCTTTAACGAGACTTTCTATTTCATTGCCAAGGCTTTCATTTTCCCATTTGTTTTAAAATGTGTATCATTGCTTGTTGATAATTTTTTAAAAATCACAGCTGCACCAAAATCATTGTCAGATTATGTTCTAACATCTGTTCTCTCAACATCAGAATTTATTGGTTTTTCAAAATTCCGTTCTTGGGGATGGGTGGGGCCGGGGGGAGTGGTGAGGGGAAAATGGAGATAACTGTAATTGAACAACAATAAAAAAAAGTAAGTCGAAGCTTCCTATGTGGTCCCTTTAACACTGTGGGGGGGGGGGCGGGGGAAGCCTATCACTAGTTGTCAGGGATGAAAGATTTGAATTCCACAGAAAGCCATAGAATTGGCTTTCTATGACCTAGCAGGGGCACTGGAGTGTTTTGTTACAATTTCATGAGGGTGGGTGACTCTCCATTTGGCCTTTCCTGATGTTGGTCAGGTGGGGCTATTATAGAATGAACCCCTGGGGGGAACAAGATACTGTTACTGAATGGACTCCTCCTCCTTTGGGGTACCTCTGTACTTGATTCACCTTCCCTGCTGCCCTTAGGGATTATGGCTCTCAATGCCAGAGTTTGGTGAAAAGGAAAGAAACTATTTATTCAAAAGTTATACAGACTTAGAGTAATGACAATGTCTTCATTAAAATCCCAAGTCCCTTAAAACACCCACAAACACACAAAGTCCCTCCTTCCCCCTTTGCCCTGGCAGGCCAGTGTCAGAACATGCCAATCAGAAGTACTGTCCTCCAGAAGAAAAAACAAACAGAAGTCTGCAGGTCAGTTCTCTCGGTTCCTCTCAGTCACCCATGCCTCCCGTGGTTCCCAGCACCATCGGGAACCAATGTGTTGCCGTGATCTCTAGTCCTTAATCCAAACCCCCATGGCACCTTCTCATTCCCTCAGTGAGAGTCCTTTCACCCCTTTCCTTCCCTGTAAGGTCTTGCATTGTCCCCTTCCCTAATCTGCATTGTCTCTCCTGCTTCCTAAGCCACGTGATTCCAACAGGCACTGCTGCCACGCCAGGGTTTAAATCCCAGCATGAATCTTCCTCTGCAGTCCCATTTCTGACTCCTCGCACAACTGGCTACACCTGCCAGCATTCCTGGATTTTTTTTTTTCCAGCCTTTCTTGGTTGCTACCGTAAGCCTGGGCAGGTGTGGCCCTGTGGTGTGGAGTGAACCATCTCCAAGCTCTCACGCAGGTGCTGTAACCAGGGGCAGCTGCCTCCCAGTTACATCATGGGTGGAAGTCACTCCCTGGGCCCTGGCTCAAAGCAAGGTCACAGCTACTTAACATATCTATGAAACTAGCCAGCTGTTATAGACATGCAAAATAACTGTTTTTGCATATCAGATATGAAGCTGGCCAACTGTTGATATGTAAAATAACCCTCAGTGGACCTGCTTCCAAGTGTTCCATCCCCCAGTTCAGACTTGTGGGGGTGAGGATATCCTATATTTTTATATTTCCTGGACACTCCGAGTTCTGGACCCCATTACAAATCCCTCTTTAAGAGGGGGGCCCTGGCTGCTCCCTGTTACAGCACCACAGTATTTTCTGTGGTATTGGTCAAAGCAGAATGGTTATTGTCTGCAAGTTTTCTGTATGCCAGGAGGCTCCTTTCTTCTTCCTTTGGCTAGAGGTCAGGCTTTCGCTAGGGTTTCTGTTGACTGTGCCTGTTGGCATTTCTGATGGTCAGTTATTTGGCTCTAAGTCTGGGATACACGAGGCTAAAAGAGAACACAGGGAACTCCTCCCTGGTGCCATTCCTTGGGTCTTGAGGTCCCTTGCTAGTCAGGCCTTTTCCACCTTTTAGAACCTGTTATTTGTTTTATATATAGTGTACATTATTTTTAGATGTACTCAGCAGGAGATACAGGGAAAGAATGTCTACTCCATCTTCTTGGAAGGGGAAATTTTATTTTTCCTTCATTTGTGAAGAATGTTTTTGCTGTATATTGAATTTGAGTTCACAGGTTTTTTTCTCTTAAGTATTTAAAATATGTAATTCCATTGTTTTCTGGCTTCTGCTGTTTCTAATGAGAGGTTGTTCATTGTTCTTCTTATTCCCCTGAATGTAACATGTCCTTTTCCTTCTGGCTGCTTTTAAGACTTCTTCTTTGTCTGCTGTCAGCATTTTCTCTATGATGTACTAAGTGTAGGTTTCTGTGCACTTGTTTTGATTAGGGTTTTAGAGCTTCTTGAATGTGCAGGTTGATAAATTTAATCAATTTCAGAAAATTCTTGACTATTATATCTTCTAACACTTGAAACATTCAAACATTTTCTCTTTTCTCTCTGACACTCCAAGGACATATGATATTGTCTTGGAGGTCTTTGATGATGCCCTCCCACATATTTTTTTCATTCTATATGCTTCAGCTTGATTTCTATTGACCTGTGTTTAAATTCTTCAATCCTGTCTTCTGCTGTGTCCAGTCTGCTATGAAGCCCATCCAGTGAGTTCTCCAATTCATACATTTTATTTTTTAGTTTGGTAATTTTTGATTTCTATAAATCTGTGTCCACATTTTCACCCAATTTGTTGGCATTTTCTTCTCATTTATTTTCCATATACTTAATAGATATTTTATTTAAATTTTTATTTATTTAAAAAGATTTTATTTATTTATTTTTAGAGAGGAAAAGGGAGGAAGAAAGAGAGGGAGAAAAACATTAATGTGTGGTTGCCAGGCAGGTCCCCAGTTATGTGGGGCCCCCCAGCTGGGGACCTGGCTGGCAACCCAGGCATGTGACTGGGAATCGAACCTTTGGTTTGCAGGCCAGCATTCAATCTACTTAGCCATACCAGCTAGGGCTCATATACTTAATAGATATTTTAAAGATATTTTCTGCTTATTCTAACATCTGTGAGTCTATTTGTGTTGATTGCTTTTCCTCTGAACTATGAGCCACATTACATAAAACAAAATAGTAGAGTCTGATAATATTTTCCTCCCAAATAAGGATCACTCTTTCTTCCATCAAGCAGCCAGGGCAAAAACTGATCTCTTTTAGCTACTAGGAGTTGGGCTGGACTGGAGCTCATTTATAGCTAAACTCAGGTTTACCCTGTTTTCAGCTGTCTTGGCAGTGGTGTCAAGTCCTCCCCTCCAGCAGAACTTTGGTCTAAATACTATGAATTTATAAAAGATCTTTCGCCCTGGCTGGCATAGCTCAGTGGATTGAGCGTGGGCTGGGAACCAGTGTCCCAGGTTCGATTCCCAGCGAGGGTACATTCCTGGGTTGCAGGCCATAACCCTCAGCAACTGCACACTGATGTTTCTCTCTCTCTCTCTCTCTCTCTCTCCCTGCCTTCCCTCCCTAAAAACAAACAAACAAACAAACAAATCTTAAAAAAAGCCTTTCTTTAAAAAACAAACAAACAAACAAACAAACAAAAGATCCTTCCCTACTTGCCAGCCTGAACCCCATTCCTGCACCACCACTTTCTCAGCAAATTCCTGTGGGGGAATTGGATGATGTAGAGAACTAGTCTCGCATTCGCAGTTCCTCCAGACTCCAGTGTGCCTTATCAGTTCGTATGTGGTCATTTGGTTGTTTTTACTTCCCGCAGCTAAATCCCTCAGTCTGGTGAACCTGAAACTCTCCTACCCTTCCTTTGCTTGGTAGATGTCTTCAAAGACAAAAGCAATGGCCACTTTTTAATCATCTAGTAAGGGCTTGTCCTTCTGTGGAATGTAATTCATGTAGACTTCTTTGCATTCACAGTGTTTTGATTGTTCTAGAGTATTTTGTCATTGTCGTGGTAAAAACAATGGTCTCTTGCAACTTTCTACATCACAGCAACCTGCACTGGGAAAAATTTTGTCCAAAGATCAGAGGACACTCTCCTTTCCTTTATAGGTCTCAGGTTAAGTAATAGATTCTTGAAATAAGGCAGTGAGTGAGTGGTTCAGAACTCTCAGATCTAGGCATTTACCATAAGCATTTGAAACTGCTTTCACTTTCTCCTTAAGATAACATTAAATAACAGTCTGAATTTGGCAAAAGTGCAATTTCAGCCCTCTATGCATGAGCTTTCTCTCCTTGAACTCTTTGCAGAATGTGCACAGGGCTGGAGTGCACCCTCGCCCAGTCCACTCGTGGGAGATGCAAAGAAGTCAAGCTCTGCAGATGTGACCAAGTCACTGCTTCTTCTTCATATAATCTGCCTGTTTCACATCTAAGGTGATTGACAGGGATGTCATCCAATTACTGCTCTTCCTTTCTCTTTTTGGGTAATGACAGTTGTTGTTTCTAAGTTTTCTAATGGAGATTTTACAAATTAATACGTTCACAAAAGAGAGACTATGGATCTCACAGGCATTCATTCACTTTTCCATTGTAATTTGTAGAAATTAACCAGTGTTTTGGTCTTCTAGAGAATTTGTACCAAGTTCACAGAGGAAAGAGATACTGTCTTGTGACAAGAGCCAAGACTTCATCAAGGGCCCCTGTACTGTAATTAACTCCTGTCTGCATCATTACTAGATGTTAGGTTGCTTGAAGTCAGGAACTATGTTTGGTTCACTCTTACATTCCCTGTGTTTGGATTCAGTAAGTATTTATTGAGTAAATGAATTGGCAAGAGACTAATTTTACTGCCTGGAAGGCAATGCCTATGCAATAGAGATATCAGCAGTTGTGTAAAACACGCAAAGTTAAAGACCCAGACTGAGAAGGAGGCTGGCTGAAAGAATGGACTAAGAGACTATGTGCTGCACAAGCATTATTGTGCATGGATTTTCCAATTTGAGGACTTAATTCTGTGCATGGGCATATTTCAAAAAAGGCAAAACAGCCAAGATAATGACTAGCACATTATGGGAACATGTTACAAGCCATTATGTTTCTAGGAAATGATCCATGGTAACCAGAGAACCAGACATGAATCTGAGCTAATTTGGCCCCAAAGCCCGCAAGATCCAGAAGATCCACTGTGTTGTCCTAGGAGATAGATACCTGGGGCACACGTTTACTAGAACAGAGTTTGAACACATGAGATGTTCTGGATGAGGGCAAAGAGGAGGTGGGATAAAAATGGGAAGGCCAAAATTCTTTCTTATAACTGAATCAAGAATGATGGGACCAAAGAGAGAAATCTCAGGATTTGGATCAGACAGCTGCTTGCCTAGATGCACCTTTGTGGCCCCTTTCTTCCTTTCCTAAGCCTTGGGGGCACATCGGTTGGTGGGGGGAGTAACAATGATAAGAAAGCTATTATCTTTTACTTTTCCCTTTTTAGTACCATAATATTAATTTAATTTATTATTATTAATTTTACTGACATGATTTTGTGTATATGAAATTCAATAGAAGAAACTTATTACTGTCTGCATTTGCCTGGCCATTACTGTTGTTTGTCTTATTTTATGATTATTTTGGAAATAATTTTTAACAGATTTATTTATTTATTTTTAGAGAGAAGGGAAGGGGTGGAGAAAGAGAGGGAGAGAAACATCAGTGTGTGGTTGCCTCTCGTGTGCCCCCAACTGGGGACCTGGCCCACAACCCAGGCATGTACCCTGACTGAGAATTGAACCAGTGACACTTTGGCTCGCAGTCCAGCACTCAATCCACTGTGCTACACCAGTCAGGGCTGGAAATAATATTTTTTGACTAGAGGAAGAGAGGGGTTTATAAAATAATCTGTCCCAGGTTACAAATATGCTAACCATACCTTGTTATTAGAGACAACAGAACTAGTAAAGCTCTACCCAGTGTGAAATAGTAAAAAGGGGGGGGGAGTTTCCTCTGGAGAGAGACATGAATCTATGCAGTTTGGCGGGTCTCAGGGAATCAAGGTCAGCTCATCAAGTTTGCAGATTTTACCTTCCCCTGGTAATAATGCATGTACGTGTACGTGTACGCAAATGGTGGGTGACTGGTATCATAAAGAGTTGTTTGTGTGTTTCAAGATGATGAAGAACTATACTCTCTATTTTTAAGGACTTAATGCAAAAAGAGTAATTAGTAAGCAAGCAAATGAAAGGATTGAATAGTCACTGTTAATTCTGGGAACTCTTCAGTGTTGTTAGCCAGGGGAAGTCACGACATGAAATTTTCTGCCTCAAGAAGGAACCATTTTTCAGAGTGAACTAAGAGACTGCCCCTCACAGACTATCCTTCCTGTTGTGAAGTGAATGTGTGTGTTTTCCTAAGTTCATATGTTGAATCCCTAATCCCCAATGACCTGGTATTTGGAGGTGGAGCCATGAGGAGGTGATGAAATCACGAAGGTGGAACCCTTATGAGTGGGATTCGGGCCCTTACAAGAAAAGACATGAGAGAGAGGACTTGCCTTACATAGAGGAAGGAGGGGGTGTTAGAAAATAATCTATCAAGATGCAGCAAGAAGACAGCTGTCTATAAGCCAGGAAGAAAGCTCTTACCCAAACCCAACCATGCTGACACCCTGATCTTAGACTTCCACCCCCAGAACTATGAGAAATAAAGTTCTGTTGTTGAAGTCACCCAGCCTGTGGTACAGGTTATAGAAGCCTGGGCCAACCAGGACACTCAGCACCTGAGTGAATGAGGGTGACCACTGGCAAGAGCTATATCAGCACAGTGTCTTCAGGTCCGACAGACTGAGAACTGCCACATCACAGACATGGCCAGTGTATGACAAAGCAGGCTGGGGAAACCAAAGCCTTTAGCAGCTGCCAGTCAGTATAGACCAGCTAGACTAGACTTAGAGATGTGAGGTTGTTACTCAAGGTATGTCTCGGAGAGCAACGGTAATCTTCACCATTATAGCATATATTTCTCCCTGTAAGTATAACTGAAAAATTTAAGGGACTCTTATGAAAATGATTTATAACTCACTCAATGAGCAATTTTTACAATGGCTATAACACATCCTGGAGCACTTTTACAAATTGCCTGTATTGTTTTTATATAGAAGGCACGATGGAATCCTTTAGATTGTAGATGCTGCCAAACTTGACATTCTATCCTGAATGTATGTAGCATTTTGATTCTCCGGTAAGAACCATTATTTTCTCAGATGTCTTCACTTTTTCTTAATTTTTATAGTCAGCACCAGTAGCTGACTTTCTCTTGGGGGCTACTTTTCATACAAAAACAAAACTCTCGGCACTTCTTAGAAGTTTTGGTGAGTGTGACAGCAAAGGAGAGAGTGACTGAGTCTTGAGAGTATTGAGATGCCAATTTGGGGATTTCATTAGAGTTCTTCACTGGCTAAGCTGGTGACCTTGTTCCTACCACTGATCCTGCAGAATACAGGATTGAAATTTGTGTCTTAAAGACACCACAAAACAGTACGTGCCATGACCTTCAGCGGGATTCAAGAATGGTTAAACCTGTCAATGCTAAATCCAAAAGGCTTTTCGATGACAAAGGTCTTCTGTACTTAAAAGCTGTATATTGAATGGCTGCAAAGGTAGAGGATAAATAAGAAGCAGCATTTATCAAGAGCATTGTGAAATACAAACAAAGGGCTGCTAGGGGCAGCCCTCAGCCTGCTGGTTGACAGTGACTACCAGCTTCACAGCACGTAGGCAATGAAAACAGGGAACGAGAAACTCCTCTATATCCTCTGTCATTTGCTGTGTCTTGATGAGTAGAGTAACCCGGATGGTGTCCTCACCCTTCTATGGAGAAGGAATTTAGGCATCATCAAGAAACTATTTTGTTTCAAGTTAAAAAAAATCTCTTTAGGTATTTTATGTGGGTAACTAAGCTGAGTGAATCCAAAATGATGAACCTAGTCAAGACTCTGATCCCCATAAGGACTGGGTTAGAGGAGCATCCTCCCCTTGCAGAATTCTACTTCAGCGAGGTTTTTTATGTTTTTACATTTTAATTTATATTTCTGAATCTCTCCTGTCTGGGAGGCCTAGCTATTACTTGTGCTCTCCCAATGACAGGGTACGAACACTGGAAGCTGTCCTTTCTGTGTGTACTTGTTTGACTTCAAGAGATTCAAGTATCCAGAAGTCGATAGTGACACACAGTTCAAAGAGTATTCACATTACAAGAGGTTCCTTTAGAAATCACTGCTCCACAAAGGAAATCATCACTCAGTCTATTTAACAGAAGTGTTGGCTGATGAAATTAGATTTTTGGGCACCTTTTCAGTGGTAAACCTTGCACGTTGGGCCCAGCCTGTGTTTGCTCAATGGCTGTCTTGCCCTGGCTCACAGGCTGGTGTTCCGCATCTAGTTCACTGTGGTCCGTATGGGCTTTGGCACTCCATCAACTCGCAATGACAGTGATGCCAGCTGCCTCTTCAGCAGCTCTGTTCCCTTGTGTGACTCAGTATCCTCCATGACCCTCTTTCCATTTATGAGTGAGATCGCAGGGGCTCTGTACAAGTTTTCCTGCTCTGTGCCCTCGTGCCCAGGGGACTCTTCTTGGCAGACTTCTGAGCCTGCCTGCTGCATCTAGCCTGTGTGTGGGCAGAGCTCTGTAAGCCCTGATTCTGTTCTGGCCTCTCTGCTTCCTTAGAACTGGTGATTTGGAAGTTTCCATGCTTCCAAGTGTCCTCAGCATGCCTTCCCATTTTCCTTTGTTCTGCGGTTCATTCCCCATGTGGATCAGTCTTGCCCCCTCCTCACTCGTCAGCTCCTGCGATCCAGGAAGGAGGTTAGATACCCTAACCTCCAGATGACCTTCCACATGTTTGTTGGTTCCAATGACGTTGGCACTTTCCCAAGTGGACACAAGACCACTTGTGAGTATGCAGTTGAGGGAGGTGATGGAGCAGCTGCTCATCTGAATTCTCCTCGGGAGCCCTGACCAGGTCTCTGGCAACATTTGCTTCTCTCTCACTTCCAAACATGGACACTGATGAAAACGAGGAAGCAAATGGAATTCTGCAGCAGGGAGGGGGAGGATGTCCATTCTCACTTTATTCACGTGTTTGGCTGTTAGTTGTAATTAAGGCTTGGTATGAAATCACCTCTTCAAATAGCAGGAGCATTACTACCCATTAGTGAGATTGTATTTTGGAGTTCTCTTTCCTATGCTGGAGATATAATTTCTCCCATGCTGAATTGTCATGCCCACATCCTGGCTGCAAAGAGAGCTGGGAAAGCAAGAGTTGTACTTCTCCTTTGGGGAAGTGGTAGTACTGAGCTGGAGACTTTCCTAAACTCAGAGGGACTGTTCAAACAGCATGGAGTATCAGAAATTATAAAATATTCCTTGGTATTGACTATTGAAGTGATTGGGTCTTTTCGGTGCTTCCACAGTGACTTTGAAATGATGATGAGGCCTTCTACTCCTCATTAGTGCCTTAGGCCCCCATCGCCCCACATAATTTATTATTTAAAAAATTACTAGATAGCCCTGGCTGGTGTAGCTCAGTGGATTGAGCGTGGGCCTGCAAATCAAAGGGTTGCCAGTTCAATTCCCAGTCAGGGTACATGCCTGGGTTGTGGGCCAGGTTCCCATTTGGGGGCACATGAGAGCAATCACACAGTGATGTTTCTCTCCCTCTCTTTCTCCTTCCCTTCCCCTCTCTCTAAAAATAAATAAATAAAGTCTTTTAAAAAATTACTAGACAGAAGAAAAAGAGCTACAAGGAAGTTCTGCTTTTTAACAGAGTGTTTTTATTTTTGTTAAAAATGTACATGCCCTGGTCAAGGGGGGGGGGGGTCTGTAAAGGGGTGCATCTGTAACAGTGTCATCAATAAAAATAAACTTAAAAAAAGTACATGCCCATAATTTAAAAAAATCAAGTAGTGTTAAAAGACTTATTTTTAAAAAAAAAACCTAGCTGTCCCTTGCGTAACAACTCTCCTCAATCTCTCTAGAAGCAATCCCTCTTAACTTTTAATCTTTTTTAATCTGATATTTGCCTCCATATTTCTGAATAATATGGATAGACTGCTCTCTGTTGATTACTCATCTTTAGACATTATTAATTGCCTTTCCATTATGGAAAGATGAGAATTTAAATTCTCTACCACTGCCTTTTCTCTCTATTTATTTTTTAAAGTATAACTATTTGATATTGCCCACTCCTGAATTGAGTGTACTATTTTATTTTCTACTTGAACACGTTGTTTTTTTCTAGAATTAATAATTATCTCATTTATTTTTAAAATTTCTTTTATTTTCTGGAATTTCTAGCTAACTCTTCCCACATCTTCCCTATAAAATTTCACTCAGTTCAATTTTCTACATGCACCTGCCACATAATATATCGGTTAACATTTTAATCTTTCTTGGAGTCTGCCTTCCTAGAGCTCTCTTTCCCTTGTTTTAGTCATAACTATTTGTTCCCTGGATGCTTCTCCCCACCCAACCATTCCCTTTGCTTTTTTTTTCTGTGTCGAATCTCTTATTTTCTGGATCTCATGTACTCTTTTTTCCTGGTTAACTCCATCATTTTGGTGGAACACATTCACCTGTACTATTCTGAGAAAAGTAAGCATGAGAGTGAATTGTCTGAGGTTCCATCTGTCTTATTCTACTTTCAAAATAATTGATAGTTTAAATGGCTATAGAATTCCATGTGAAAACCATCACACTCATTTGTAAGGTATTGCTCTATTTCTTTCTAGTTTCTAGTATTGCTATTCAGAAATCTGATGCCATTCTCATTCCTGATTTTTTGTATGTGATTTCTTCTTCTCTATAAGAACTCTTAAAATCTTTTGAAATCCCCCTTTTATCCATGATATTCTGAAATTTCACAAATGATGTGCTTTTATTCACTTAGTGTTGTATACTTGATGGGTACTTTCAAGCCAAACACTTGTGTCCTTCAGACCTAGGATAATTACTTGTAGTATTTCTTTGAAAATTTCTTCCCCATCATTTTTTTCCTGTTCTTTCTTTTTGGAATTCCTATTAGGAAGATATTAGGGTTCTTGGATTGATCCTCTACTTTTCTTACCTTCCCTTTCTTAATGTACATATCTTTGTCTTTTTTTTGTTGAATAATTTAAGACCACTGGACACAATATTTAAAAATTTAAGACCTTATTATTGTTCTTTGATTGCTATCTTTAAGATGTTAACCTACCTTTCTTCACTCTCAGTTATTAATTATAATTTCCTTGAAATTTTCTCTTTTGGTATTTTTTTGTCTGTGTATTTTTCTTTTTCTGATTCATTTCTTCCTGTTGTTTTACACTCTTTTAAGTCCTCAGCTTTCCTCCAATGCCTGGTGTCCACTCATATTTAGGAGTGAGGTGCCAACAAGGTGATTGACTTGGATTGGTCTTGTTGACTGACAGAGTTTTCATGTAGGGAAAATATTGGCCAGCCAGATTGCCCCCAAATGTCATTATTTGTAGGTCTCCCCCTCCTGAAATTGTTTATTTTCCTAAATCCTCTTGAGAAGTATAAGGCTTGATGACAGTGTTTTAAGGCTGGATTAGTGAAGAGGGTTGGAGGTCTACCTTTAGAGGATAGTGTTGTTAATTCTTCCTGATTTGAGTTTGACACCTCATGCACAACCTCCTCTTTGCCTGGTGCTCCTGAGATGGGCCAAGTCTGGTTCAATTCATACACAAAGTGTATATCCTATCTCCCAGTGGGATGGAGGAGGGTTAGTTGCTTTGCTGTACCCAGTGATGGTTCCGCTCTTGCTTTCCACATCCTCAGTGACTCTAGTTTCTTAGTTTTTCTTGGGCTCTTAGTTTGCAGGGTAAATTAGCTCTCTTCTCACTGGTTTCTCTTTCTGAATACATCAAGGTTTTACTTTACTCAGCCCTGCTAAGTCATTTACTACCTCTCTCTCTGTTTTCTTGATTCATCTATTTTGGTTCTGAGTTACAGATGTCTCCTAGTTTCATAAAAATGGAGTTGTTTCTTTTTCGTTTTTCTCCATGTTTTATACTGCTTTACAATTAGAGAATCCCTTTATAAACACAAGAATATTGTGTTAAAAAGTGGGTATGGAAGTTACCTAGATTTATCCCAATAAGGACCTTAGAACTAGAGTGACACTTTATTTAGTGAACTGGGGAACTATAACATCAAGTTAAAAGAGGAAAGAGAGTTATACACTGAAAAAAACAGGTATAAGCTGGGACCATCCTGGGAAAACTGGGGCATATGTTATCCTATATAAAATCCAAATTTTCTTTCAGTCTCTAGAGTACCAACTTTATCATATAGATACAAATATGAAAAAGATCTCTCCTCTAAAATTATTCTTTAATGCAGCATCCTTCATCTTGGCTTCTGGTATGAATTCACAAGGGCTGTGGCTAGACAATGAGCTGAAATACAACCATTGCTCTGTACTTTCTTCCTAACTCATTATCGTCCTTGGTCCAGTGCTGTTTACTTCAACTCTTTCTTTCCTTGAGCTGGATTGTGTCCCAGGAGACTCCTTAGTGCTTCAGGCAAACTGAACCTTGGAGGGCTTGCCCTACTAACCTTCCACTCATACCCAGAGGTGTTTGAATTATAATGAATAGCACTTAGGGGTTTAAGCCTGGACTTCTGAGAGTGAATGTGGTCATGTCTGTGCTGCTGCCTTGAGGTCTTCAGGAAAAAAGGGATGGCAGCAAGTTGAATTTTCATAAGTTCTTTTGGGAAATTTACATAAGGTTGCAGACATAAGCTACAACCCCCTTACCCTGTACACACACACACACACACACACACACACAGTTTCCTGAGACATTGACTGTCCTCTTCTACTCTGGCTCCCAGGCCTTTATCACCATCCCTTAATTCAATGTAGTGCAGCTTATTTCACCAAACATATATCAGTTCATACTGCATGTCAGACACTTGGTATGTACTGAGAATACGAAGATAAACTCTTGCCATTGGGGATCTTATAGTTTTTCTGGGTGTAGCTGTAAGAGGTGCAATATTTTGAGAGACTTTCCTAAGAGGGGGTTCCTTTTCAGATAGAAAGAGGAGGAAGGAAAAATCTCTTCTGGTATGGGAGGAAAGTATTGGGGGTGCAGAGAAGAATCAAGGGATGGTAGAAACACCCAGAGAGTTTTGGAAAACCTACTGCAGGATACTTTTCCTTATTCCACATTTCTCAAGGCCATAGTCTGAAAACATTTCAAGACCCTAGAGATACTACACTTTCACTATGGTGCATGATATCATGGTGCTGGGTCGGGTAGGGAAGCAGATTAGAAATGGGATTGAGCAAAAAAAAAAAAGAGAAAGGATTCATGGACATGGACAACAGTGTGGTGATTGCTGAGGGGAGGAAGATATTAGGGGACTAAATGGTAATGGAAAAAATACAATAAGAGTAAACAAAAAAGAGAAATGGCTGAGGAAAGTGTCCCTATCACTGGGCTTGAGACAGTTTTCCAGTTCTCTAGGGTCCGTGCATAATGTCCGGGAACAAGCAGTTCCTGAGTGCCTTGGTGGAGAGCTGGGTTAAGGAGGCCTGCTGCTGGGTCAAGGAGGCCACGCCCTTAGCTGTGAGTACCATTGACATGCCCAGAATGAACTGGGCAGAATTATTTACACGGTTGTGGGTGCCCACATGAAACTCAATGGTCAGACTAGGCCAACTATTCCAAAGAATACCATATTCATCACATTCATGGTTGGAGCAATGCCCATGTCAGAGGTAGGAGATAATCCATGAACTGGTAGGTGGGGTAGAGGAACAGCCCTAAGAACACAGCAGTCATGAGACGAGGAGCTGGATAGGAGAAGTACATGGGTGTAGGATAGAGGTGGTTTGGGAATGAATGTGGGCCTGTGGGTTTGCGACTACAAGCACACCCTCTACTCCCACAGTTGGTTATTGTGTTTATTTACTATTACTGTTGTGCCAAAGTACCACAAACTTAGTATCCTAACACACACAACATGAGTATATTATCTTACAGCTATGGAAGTCAGAAGTCCAAAATGGATCTCGCTGGCCTAAAATTAATGTCTTGGCAGGTTGCTTTCTTTCTGGAGGCTCTGGGAGAGAATCCTATTTCTTGCTTTTTCCAACTTCTGAATGCCTGCATTCTCTGGCTTGTGGCCCCTTCCTCCACTTTTGAAGCCAGCAACATAGGGCCAAATCTTTCTCATGATACTATCTCTCTGGTTCTCTCTCCTTTGCCTCCCTCTTTCACTCACCCTTGTGATTACATTGGGCCCTAGGTAATCCAGGGTAACCTCTTCATTTTAAGGTCAACTGATTGGCAAACTTAGTTCCATCTGCAGACTTAATTCCCCTTTGCCATGGAATTTAGCATGTTGACAGGTTCTGAGATTAGGGTTATTGACAGGTTTGGGCATCCTTGGGGGAACATCTGTGTGCCACAGATGTTCTGCCGTAAGGTCACGCACATGGCCTTAAAGTGGTAGACACCTGGATGGCTGCAGGCTTAAAGGAAGAAGGGGCAGCTTAGCTGTACTTTGAGGAAAGGCAGAGCTTAGCAAACTTGGGAGGGGAGGGGAGTGAATTTCAGGCAAGGGAGAGAATATGAGCAAAGAATCAGAGTTGGGTATGTGGTGAACAGAATGTAGGACCGTTTGATAACAGCAGAGGGTACCTGTGAAGGAAGAGAAATATTAGATTGAAGATGAAGGTAGGGGATAACTGGCTGCCTTGAAGGCACTGGAGAGACATTAAAACCTTGCATGGGGTGGGGATAGGGAAAGACCACAAGGTAAATACATAAAGATATATGGTCATTAGATCATTTGGTTCCCCTCAATTAAGCAATAGTTGATTTTGTGCTGTTGATTTTTAACGGGATTTTTCTCAAGACCTCCTCTGCATGATTCACCAAAATGTAGTTGAAGAAGTCCATTTTGTAGTTTCCCAATGATATGAATCCATGGGACAAATGTTTCCTGAATTTAGTGCCAAGAATTTTGTCTCCGCAAATGACATTAACAGGTTTTCTAACTTAGACACCATGAACTGTATTGTTTCGTAGTTTTGTTTGTTTTGGTTTATTTGTATGTTTTGGCTGCCATGAAACTCAGAGCCAAATGCTAACTTTTCATAATGCCTTATTGCTCTTTTTTGTACATTTATATATTTCCTAATTCCAAGTAGTCTCCAATTTTTCTTTTATGTTTATATTAGTTAGGGGGTAATGCTAGCCATTAAAAAATAACCCCCCAAATATTAGGGGATTAAACACAATGGAAATGTCTGTCTTTCTCACATAAACTTCCCAGGTATTCCTACTTCCAAATCTTCTAAACAGTGATTTAGGAGCCCAGGGCCCTTGCTTCCTGAGATTCCACCCTTTTCTTGGCCTAGGCATTCTCTTGATTCTACTGGCAGATGGGGAAAGACAGGGAGGTCAGTATATGGGCTGGGCCAGGAAGTGGTGCACCTAATTTCTGTTCACATTCCGTTGGATAGAATCCAGTCACCTACTGCAACTCCTCCTAACAACAGGGAAACTAGGAAATGTAGACAGATAGTGTGCTGGGAAGAAAAGGAAAGTTATTTGGTGAGAAGCTAGTCAATATTTGTTGGTATGAACTGAATGTCTGAATGTTTTTGTCCCCCTAAAATCCATATGTTGAAGCATTACCCCTCAATGTGATAGTGTTAGGAGGAGGAACCTTCAGGAGGTAATTAGGTTTATGTGAGGTCATGAGAGTGAGGTCCCTATGATGGGGTTTGCATTCTTATAAGAAGAGACCAGAGCTTGCTTGCTTGCTCTTCTCTCTCTGTCTCTCCCTCCACCCCCGCCTGTTCACCATGTGAAGATACAGCAGGAAGACGAATCTCTGCAAGCCAGGCAGAGTTTTCAATCAGAAAGTGTAACTGGAAAAGACACTGGCGTCCGGGCTGCCTGTCACTACCAAATCCAACAAGCAATGACAGCGATTGAATCTTTTATGGGCGCTTTATTCAGATGGCCGGCGATCTGAGAAGATGGAGGGTTCATACCCTAACAAGCCATCTTGCCTTCTCTTTCCTGGCCAGATCTTTTCTAAGGGAGGGTGGGGGAGGACAAGCAAGGTGTGGTGAGGGCTTTGAAATTCAGGGAGGATTAGTTGAGTGAAGCTGCAGCCTTCCTGTTCTCTGCAGTTAGCTGTTCCCAAAGGGGTGGTGGTGGTCACACAAAAGGCCCGGAAGCCTCCAATATGTCCCCAGGTGGTAATCTCTAGCCAGTGCCCCAGGTGGTCGGCTGCTTTTCCAGGGAGCCAGGATGGGCCTTATCTGTAGTTTCTGAAACAAAAGCTTAACACACACTTTACTTGCTAGACTTACAGCTTTTTACCTTAAGCTAAAATATTCTAAGTTTTGAGTCCCCTATCAAAACTGGAATCAAAGCAGTCTGTACCTTAATCTTGGACTTGCCCCCAGTGGGTCCAGAACTGTGAGGAATAAATTTCTGTTGTTTAAACCACCTGTTTTAGGATGTTTTGTTATAGCAGACCAAACTGACCAAGACACCTACCATATCCACCCTTCTGGTTACCAGGTACCATTTTGTTCTCACAAATTGAAGAGACTTTCTTCAAGAGAGGCCACTCAAAGCCTCATCTAGTCACGTCTTCAGGCTGCAGGTGCAGGCTCTCTGACTGATGACAGTTATTTCTCTCCATCAGGTCTGGAGATGGGCCCTGCAATGGTGAACTAAAAAGATGGTTATTAGGACTCCTTCCACCTCCCAAATGCAATGTGCAGCAGGGACCAATAACACACACAAACTCCCATTTATAAAAGGGAAATATGGGAACCACATGTGGCTGGTGCAGAGCAATAAGGAGATCCTGTCAGGAAGGTGACATGAGGACCCCAAGTGCCAGGATTTGGGGAGTTTGCTGAATTGTCCTGGCTCTGCTTTGGGTGAAGAATTTCCCTATTCACCGTGCTCTGTGACCTTACTCTGCCTTCTGTGAGCGTCTACCTTGTCCCTTTCCTCCATAGCCCTGTGAAGTGGGCTTTGATAGGATGCCCCTTCTTGAGGACCGTAGAGCTTTCCTGTCATGGCATCTGGTCACACAAATTTGGGAAGTCACAGGCTTCTTTGGGCCCCAGACTTAGTTCTCCTCTGACTTCTCTGATTCCAGACAATCCCAAGGACCTGGAACCATGCTCCTTTCCTAGCCACAGTTCTCAAATCTGGTTTATTTCCTTGTATCGTTGTGCTAATTTGATGCCATCTGCAACAATAAGCTGTGGTAGGAAGGTCTCCTCTTAATCTAGTCTATGTCCCAGGACAGGGTCTTGCTGGGTTATTTTCCTTTAAAATTTTCATTGTTCTTATCTTTTACTGCCTGGGCCCTCAAAATAGTAGGCTTTTCCAACCTCTAGAGGTTCCACATTTAATCCCTTTTTTCTACTCCCTCCTTCTCTCTACTGATTAAAAACAGAAAAAAATCTGGGTCTTTTCTCAACCACTTGTTTAGAGCGGCAGGCTCAGTTGGCAAATGATCTGCCTTCCAAGTTATGGGAGGTAATAGTTTCAATATTTTGCTGTGAAATATTATGGACCTCACAGATCTCTCCTAGCCTACCATTTGACTGCTAAGCCAATGCTGAGTATTTCATTATATCACTATGTTACCCTTGGTATTGAGCTAGAAAAGGGGAGCAAAGGGACTTAGACACTGAGTTTAATAAAACAGGAAACATAAGCCCGTTTGCTTCACCAGGGAGCCACAGCTTTTCACACTTCATTGTATTTTGCCAAGGGGATTGACACTCCTCCCTTCCCTCCTCTAGTACTGCATTGTTGGGGGTGCAAGGGGAGGTGATAGGCCATAGAGGGCTGTCAGTTTAAGCAGGGGGTGTGGACCCATCCAAAGCCTACAGAAATTTGGGAAGTTGATTGGTTCTTTTGAAAAGGCACCTGGTCTGTCCCAGGCTCAAGCTCCTGGTTATAACAAAGAAGCGCTCTCTCTTACTTTTGACCGCAGATGTCATAAGGTGCACAAATCTGTTCTCTCCATGGCCATGTGGCCTTGGCAGCCACATGGCCCATGGCCTCCAGGAGGTAGCCAGAATACCAAAGTACAGTAATGGACTACAGCTGGAAACACATGCTAAGCTAGTCAGACGTTGAACTGGCGTGTACTTTAATATGGAGCATAAACTCTGGGCAGTGGACTTCATCCTGGCCCAACTGAACACAAGATTAGTCCTTTCCACGGTGAGATGGCAGAGGTGAAGCATTGAGAAGTTAGGAGGGGGACCCTCTTAATTGTACATCATCAATAAACCGTACCACAGAGCCCCAACCTCCCATGCAGGCTTCAGGGAATTCTTTTTTTTCTAGACACCACAAGAACCCCACTCCCACTGATAAACAATTGTTCTTATTCAAGTTACTCATTTCTGTTTTAAGTAAAGTAATGCTGGCTACTCTGACAAAGAATCCTTCAAATCTCAGTGTCTCATCCACAACTGGAATTTCTTTCTTTCACGTGTAAAGTGGGTATTCAAATGGATGTTTCTAATCATCCCGGGATTCTCACGCAAGTGGAGGTCAGGAACGCTACTGCTTCAGGTCGCTTTGGTGGGGAAGAGTGGGGGACCTCTGTGTTTACCCAGAAAATGAAGAAAGAGTGTGGATGGTCATGTCTTGGGAGGTGTTCATGAGCCAATACCAGAAGCGGCATATACAACAAAGTCTGTCCAGAATGTATCCAGCCAGTTAATAAGCAAAATAGCAACATTTATTGAAGAAGATACAAGTTACAAGAAACACTGGAAAATGTACATAGGACAATGATGCCTCAGTCCCCTTCAAAGTAGGCACCTTGGGACCTCACATAGTTCTCCTAGTTACCATCAGCTGCCCTGTCATATTTTCCTGAATTTCATCAATGGTCTGAAATCTCTTCCCTTTCAAAGGTAATTTTAGGTTTAGGAAAATCCAGAAGTCACAGGGCACCAAATCTGGGCTGTAGTGGGGCTGCGTCACCAGGGTGATTTGATGTTTCACCAAATAACTCTGCACAAGATGTGATGCATGAGCATGAGTGTCGTCATGATGAAGCTGCCAATCACCAGTTGCCCATAGCTGCAGCCTTCTGAATCATCTGAATAGTTTCTGCAGAGGAATGTTCAAGCTTAATGCAAAATTTGATGCAGATTCATTGCTCTACTCACTCAGTCATGTTGCATGTGTCAGCCACACAGGACACATGCTCACTCAACAGTGCCTACCACCCCCGCTGATTAGTACAGCGAAGTCAGCATTGCATGCATGCATGAACTGCCAGGTTCGATGCATCGTGCAAACTGTTTTCATTATATTAACAATGGTTGGATTTTCTCTCAACAGACTTTGTATACTTCTCATGTTTTATTGGCTAGAACTTAGACATTCTTACTTGCATGGGAGTTTGTACCTAACTGCAAAGGCGGCTGGGAAATGTGGTCTAGTGTATGCCCAGGAAGAAGAGAAAATGAGCTTGATGGAGAGGTAGCCAGATTTGCTCAAGCATCTTTACTTAACCGCCTTGTGCATGTGTTTGGATATTGTGACTTACCTTAGACTCTTTAGGAAATAGTCATGTTATAAATTAGTTTAAAAAGACAGACAATGTGCCTCTCTTCTTTCAGAACATTTTTTTCCTGTAATATAAGGCAAGAGAAAATTATTTAATGGTGTGTTCCCAGTTTGGGAAGGCCACCAATATGGGCCCATACCAGTGGTAATGATCAGACCATCAAAAAGCTTCTGAGTATCTAATGCCAGTTTAGAGATTTTCTCTAGGGTCAATCTTTTTTCTTCATTTTCAAGTGGCCTCATTGTTCTGCATCTCCTTTATCGCCGACCAACCTCCCGTGCAGCTTGGTTTGGATTCAGGGGCAAGGCTCTTGTCTATATACTTTCACTTGGATTCAACACTGTTTCTTGAAATTTCTTCTTAGACTCACACTTTGCGCCCGGTGAGCACTGTCCCTCGGTTCCTGCTTATCTGGGGTAGGAGATTTTATAGGCTCTGGAGTTCCCGAGAGGACCATGCCTGGGCACAGCCTTTGGCAGGAGGACTTGGATGGATGGCAAAATCCTCGTTCTGGGCTCAGGCTCATCTCTCCTCCCCCTCCCCCTGTCCCTTGGTCTGGCTGCCCTTGCGGCACTCAGGGGCTGCCCCAACTGTCTCCTCACGGGCCATCTGTAGACACATTTGCTTTCTGGCAAACTTCTTTGCATAAGCGGCTTTTAAGCATGATTTGTGTGACTCACCCAGGCTTCTGGTTTTCAAATCACATCCTGGATATTTACTGTCCCTCTTTGAGTCGCTATTTTCTGAAACACTGAAATCCTTTTATTTCCCTGTCAAGATACTTTTCTGACCTTTTCACATAATAAAACGCTCGGGTTTCAGCATTCATCATTGTGATTAATGTGATTCCACTAATAACCTTTTTCTACTCAGGAAGGCTCCAATTACAACTATATTTTGAGTTTGGCCTTGGGCCAGATTCTAACGCAATGATCCAGCTTTTCATTGGTTCTATGATTCCACAGCGTGGACTTGAACCTCTCCTGTATCCACGTTCCCCCACAGATTCTGGGCAGAGCCTCTCCTCCAGGCCTTCTGCTGATCCACCCTGGGATACAATGAGGCTGGCTGCCCGGGGAGAGAAGGTCTGCCTCTCTCACGCCCCCAGTGTGCTCACATACCAGCCTGTTCAGTGGCTCTTGATGTCTTCCCCAAAGGTGATGTCAAGCCACATTCAGCCTTCATAATTCTTTGGCTTACCATTCACCCTTATAATTAATAATGGAACTGTGCCAGAAACTACTTTTTTAAAAGGATGTTGTTCAAGGAGAATGAACTCTTCATAAACTCAGTATAAACTCTTCACAAACTCCGTACTCCTTTTAGACACAGTAGAAGAAACAGGTTAACTCTTCAGAGAGCTAATATAATATAGGGGAAAGAACATGTAGTTCAAGGTCAGGATTAGTTGTGTGACCTTGAGAAAATTATTTAACTTCTGTAAGTGTCATTTTCCTCATTCGTGAACTGGAGCTATGATGATCTGTCTTGCTGGAATGACATGAGGGTTAAATTGAATTATATATCTAATGTGGTTCCATTTCTAGTAATGTCATAGTCTAAGTAGCCAGAAAATTTCCCACTGGAAAATACTTAGGAATGCTGAATAGAATATGACCAACATCCTTTAAAATATTTATAAAGTAACGGGGAATCCTCAAGAGTTAAAGCTAGAGGGAACTGAAGATGAGGGCTGGTGGTCCAGCAGTCTCAGGCGTGAGTTTACTCTTTCTGGAAAACAAAGAGTTTGGATTTAAAGCTCATGAAAAGATGGGAGATGAGGGCTTGGGTCCTTGTGCAGCAGGGAGTTTGAACTGAGACCCCTGAAAGAACCTGGGGTACTTGAGCCCTGGCTGGCGTAGCTCAGTGGATTGAGTGCAGGCTGCGAACCAAAGTGTCACAGGTTCGATTCCCAGTCAGGGCACATGCCTGGCTTGCAGGCCACAGCCCCCAGCAACTGCACATTGATGTTTCTCTCTCTCTCTCCCTCCCCCCCCCACCTCTCTAAAAATAAATAAAAATAAAAAAAAAACCCTGGGGTACTTGAAAGGCTCTATACCTCTGGAGAAATGGTTAGAAGAAAGTCCATATGCTGCTAGAGATATAGTAAAATTTATCTCCTTTTCAGTTCTGAGTAGGGAGTAAATTTCCTCTTGAGGGTTTGTAACAACACTCCTTCCTAAAAACTGCTGGCCCAAGTTGGGGGTCATCAGTCATACTACCTGTGTAATCTTTGGAGCTGCTAAGCTGAAAAATGAATATACCACTGTTTCCAGGCAGGTGTTATGCTTGGAATGGCTAGAGAAACACACATAAAAACCTCCTTAGAAGGTTGGATAGACCCTTAACTCAGGCCGCTTGGTATTTCCACAGACCACCAAAACCAAGCTCAAAAACCAAATGGCAAAATGCACAAGGAAATAATTTGTCCTAAGAGTCATCAAGCAAAGCATACAGTGTGCTTGGGATCCCATGAGCTTTCAGTCACGGAGTTATTAGCTAGAAGCCATAAAATGAGTATACCAAAAATATTATCAAAGTTATAATAGGAAACAGTGAGAGTATGGGGAAAGAATGAAGTAGGATAATCAAAGGGAACTTGTAGAAATGAAAAATGCAATTGTTGAAGTTAAAATTCAATGGGCAGAGTAAAGAGGGAATGGGTCACAATGGTGAGAATGTGAGTGAACTCAAATGCTGGCAATCAGTGGCTGCTTAGAAATCTCCATTGATCCCACTTTGGGAAACATTGCGACGTGCACTTTCTTTTCACAGTATACTTGGGAGGTGAGGAGGGATGAGACGTGCCCATTTCTATTTTCAGATAAGCAGATGAAGTGAGTCGTTTAATCTGTCTTTAGTGTGGCTGACAACTCACTGCTCTAGTACCATTTTCTCCATGGTGGCACTCTTTCTTTCACCGCCTGTCATTTCTAGCAGCACCAGGAGTACATGGCCTTGTGCTGTCACGCCACTCCCCCTGCCAGAACGACATCTCGGGAAAGGACCTTACAGATCTACATACATAAAGCACAGGGAACCGGCAAGTGTTCAGATTTGGAATCAGAAAACCTGGGCATGAGTAGTGGCTCCATCACTGAAGAGGTATCTACATAATTGGAATCAGATTCCCTTTTCTTACTTTACAGAGTTTCTGACAAGGTGAAATAGATCCTGTTGTGATAGTATATCTTAAATGGCAAAGCATGATACAAGAATATGATGTTATTATTGCTACTCATGCTGAGGAATAATTAGGAAGCTCTGGGGCTATTTCTCGAATGTCTATTTGCTTTCAACAGGGAAGTCTATCTGCCGGATGAACAGATATCTAATGGTGGGAGTTCCAGACATTGATGGGAAACGTGGGAAGCATTTTACCGAGCCTTCTTAATAACCCTGAAATCACACCAAATAGGTAATTACCTTTCCTGTTCATTTCTATCTCATATTTTTTTACATGTAACTTGAGGCAGGGTATGTAGGGTGGTAAATTTATACAAAACAACTCTGCGTGTCAAAATTTACTCTTGGAGGAGGCCTGGCTGGCATAGTTCAGTGGATTGAGCTCGGGCTGCGAACCAAAGTGTCACAGGTTCGATTCCCAGTCAGGGCACATGCCTGGGTTGCAGGCCACAGTCCCCAGCAACCGCACATTGATGTCTCTCTCTCTCTCTCTCTCTTTCTCCCTCCCTTCCCTTTCTAAAAACAAAGAAATAAAATCTTTAAAAGAAAGCCTTTATTAGAAAAATTTACTCTTGGAAGGCCAAGTTGGACTTAGGGAGTGTTTCTGTTCCTCCCCAGCAGAACTGAGTTGTCATGTTCGATTATTTTTGTATATTTGTTATCCATGTGTACAACCTATTCAGTGAATATTTATGTTCTTATTCTTTGCCAGCTTTTAAAATTTCTATTGGATTGTTGGTTTTTTTTCTTATTGATTTTGCAGGTGCTCTTTACATATTAAAAGGATTATGCCTTTATCTGTAATATAATTTAAAAATCTCACCCAGTTTATACTTTGTCTTTCAACTCAACTAATGTTTCAAAGATTTAGAAACATTTTTTAATGCAGTTAGAACTGAAAGTGAACACTCCCAGCCTTTGCGCTATTCTTGTTTTCTCACATGGATTCTTATGAAACTTTCGTGGCTGCATTTCAGTGTGAGATGTGAAATATGGGTCCAGAAAAGAGTGAAGAAGCACTTTGTATCTAGATGAAGTTTCCATTTTTTCTCCTTCTCCAGTGACTGCTGAGAGGTCTGAGCAATCTCTCTCTCTTTCCAGAAACGTCAGAGCTCTCTCAGACTGTCCAGTGGATCTGGATCCAGCGTGTGCAATTTTCATGGGGAAGGGGATGTGCTTGATTTTTTTTTTTAATTTGCTCTACTCCTTTGAGAATTATTTCCAATGGAGGCCAGGTTTTTCTATTATTAAATATCTAAAAGATTTAGTAGGTGATATAAAGTCATAGATGCTCTTCAGAGCCCAATTTATCAGTTAACTAGGGGCAGCTACCAAAAGTCTCTATTTGCCAGTAAACCTGATGCAGAGAGGAAGTGGGTAGGCGGAGCTGAAAGAGAGAAGTAGAGGGTGAAATTTCTCTGGGTTGAACAGGGTTTGCCCGCAATAGCGTAGCTCATAAAACAGGTCCCTACTGCAGAGGGAAATCGGTCCCTCTTGCATATCACAAATAGAACACTCTTTTTCCAGTTTGCTGGAAAGCAGTTTCGTTAAGCAAAGATGCAGTGGGTGGGAGAGAGTGGGAGGAAAGAAAACACCACGGACCCCACAGTGTTGTATATCTGAGCGATACTACATGTGTTAACCCTAAGCTTTTCTTACTCTTCCTTCCTCCTCACTTCTGTTTTTTCCACTTCCTTTTTAGAGGTTTTTCCTGCAGTCTGTGTGGCAGAAGTTGCTCCTCTTGGAGCTTATCTCACTTTTGACTTCCATGGATGACCTTTCACCTTAGACACGGGCATGCTGGTCACATACAGCCCAGGGGCCTTGCTGTAGTATATCAGTTGCCATTTTAGACCATCATGGCCTTCCAACCTTCTCTTTATAGGGGATAGAAGGAGCTATTTTTATTTCTCCAAAGCAATATGATTCTTGAGGCGATGCTGCTCATGGGTTCTTGGTAAAAGACCTCTACAGCAATGCATTCATGTCTGCCAGGAACAAAGGCTGGGGAACGGGGCTTTGGAGGGCTGTATCACATAGCCTGGGTATATACCAGGTAAGGCTGAAAAATGGAAGTATAGATTTTCAGGATCTCTGCAATGATTGATTTAAGCTCTCTCATTTTACTGAGGAGAAATAGAAGTAAATGACTTAGTTGCCCAAGGCCCAGAGCCAGTGACAGAGCCAGAGCTTGATCCCAGATCTTTTGCTTTGAATTCATTTGCTCTCATGATAGGTCATGCATGACTAGCCTCTTGAAAACCCAGATTGAAAGCTGTCCTATGGCTGCCATAGAAATGCCAGAGCTTCTAGGTGTGTTGGATGAGGAGGGGAACTCCAGCTAAAGGGTAATGGTATGTTCATTAAAAGACCGTACTTTCCACGTTACTTTGCAGATGGGATGACACGTGATATAGTTCTGGCTGATGAGCTATAAGTGGGAGTCCCTGGGTGGAGCCTCTGAGGAGCTTCCCTAACAGCAGGGAACACCCAGCTAATGTCTCATTTCCTCCTTTTCTCTCCTCTTTCAGTCTAGCATTTAGATGCCTTGTTAGATCTAGAATAGCCTTCTCTTCACCACGAGATGACCATTAGCCCAGGAGAATTGCGGGGGCTTTGGGTCTGACACACTCGAGCTGCTGAATTAGTAACCACCTACTCTCTGACTGGACTGTATCACTATAAATTGATCTTTCTGTTACTCACAGTTGAACATAGTCCTCTAACATTGTCCAAAAGGGGATCTGTATATTTACATACTTTAATTCCCCAGAAAATAGACTTCTACATTATTAAACGACACTGAACGTGTTAGCAAACAGATTATTAGACGGTGAAATTATTCACATTACCAGAGTTTTCACATTACAAAAGGATCACAGGATCCCTTTCAGCTGCATCCTTTTAAGTGTTTGTTTACAGATCATTTCATATTTAACAGAGGAGAAACTAAAAGCTGAGCTATTCCATGTTGTTGCTGATTAAGAGTCAATCAGAAACAAAGATAAAACAACTCTGAAAGTATAATGATCAAAAATGACATTCATATTATTAGTCAGTTCTTTTAACCAGGCAGGAAACTCAAATGCCAGACACCTGGCTATTCTAATAGAGTAGAATTGGACACATTTCTCACAATGTGTCATTCTTTTTCCCTGGAAGAATTTTGGAATCCCAGGGGAACCTCTTTAATATCACTCGATATATTTCTCTTGATTAAATTCTGATTTTAAAACTTATGTAAATTTTTATACCAAGAATTCTAAGTAACCCTTAAAAACACATGAAGGAGAAGCTTACAGGTACTTTTTAATCTGCTTCTTTGGGGACGTAGAAGGGCCATGAGGCAAACATGCTTTGTTTGGACTTGCTCTTCAAATGATGTGTCATTCTTTCCATGAAACTTACTCTTTAGGTATTTCCTCCTCATTTCTGTTAAAAGCCACTCTATCCTCCCGGACATCCAGACTTCAACTCTCTATCATCTTTCCCCAGCACCCGCTGGCCCCCACCCCCCCAACTCACCGTTCAATCGGTTGCCAAAACTTGGGTGGGTGAGGTGGGACATGGAGAAAAGGATCCCAAAGTGAATTTATCCAGTTGTTTTCTGGAACCTCCATTGCACATGCTCTTTGGTATGGCAACTCATTAGCTGTCTGCAGGGGAAATACCAGTTTGCCTGGTGGTGACATCTGAGGCTCACAGGATTGCTTTGATGTATTGGTTTTGGAAACTGAGCACCCCAATTACAGCCAACAGTACACTTTTAATTGGGACACAGAGGTAAAAGGACTTTCTGTTGCCATAGTTTCAGAGACACACATGTGGTCAGCTGCCTAGAGCTGGATTTATTTTCAGATGTAGGATGTGACTGACAGCGAGCTTTGGTAACTAAGGGACATCTGCTGTTCTGGTAGGAGTGGAGGGCAATCTGGAAGCCCAGCTAAAATCCGGCTCTTAGGCAAAGCACCTTCTGTAATGTTGTTTTCAGTGCCTTCAGTTTCATATCCTTACATTATGAGTTCATGTCTGAAGAGGAAGTGTTGACTTATACCTTAACGAATACTTTGCCATTAGGGTATTGTTCTGAGTGGCAGAAAAAGGAGGAAGGAAAGAAAGAACAAAGAAAAAATGCAAAGGGATGTTTGAAGCAAGTCGGTGACTACAGCATCCGGATTTAGCTACCACCGTTGGAGAATCTAGTGGGAATGACCAAGGGGATAAAAGGAAGGAGAAACTTGCGTTGGGCACTAAGAATGCTTATTGCCATTATATTGGGTTGGCTAAGAAGTCTGTATGGTTTTTTTCCATAGAATAAAAGACACATTTTTTTCATTTTTACCACTAACTTTATTGATTTGGATATTTTGAATATGTCAGCTATCTTCCCCTGTGGTATAACATTGATTGCTCTCAATTAATGTCTTGATTTGGTCACTGTCAACTTTAACTGGTCTACCTGACTGTGGAGCATTCATTGTCCAGCGAGAAATCTCCAGCATGAAACTGTGCAAACCACTTTTTTAAAAAATGTATTTTATTGATTACGTTATTAGAGTTGTCCTAATTTTCCCCCTTTGCCTGCCTTTGCCTGGTACCCCCATTCCCTCCAGCAATCTCCTCCCTTATGGTCATTCATATAAATTCTTTGGCTACTTCATTTCCTATACTGTTCTCAACACCCCCTGTCTATTTTGTACCTACCAATTTGTATTTCTGAATCCCTGTACCTTTCCCCCCTGCTAGCTGATAACCCTCCAAATGATCTCCATATCTATGATTCTGTTTCTGTTCTGCTTGTTTGCTTAGTCTGTTTTTAAGATTTAGTTGTTGATAGTTGTGAATTTGTTGCCATTTTAATATTCATAGTTTCAATCTTTTTTCTTATATACTCCCCTTTAACATTTAAAATAATAATGGCTTGGCTGATGAACTCCTTTAGCGTTACCTTGTCTGGGAAGTACTTTATCTGTCCTTCCATTCTAAATAATGGCTTTGCTGGATAGAGTAATCTAGGTTGTAGGTCCTTGTTTTTCATCATTTTGAATACTTCTTGACAGTCCCTTCTAGCCTGCAAATTTTGAGAAATCAGCTGACAGTCTTTTGGGAACTCCTTTGAAGGTAACTCTCTGCTTTTGTCTTGCTGCTTTTAAGATTCTCTCTTTATCTTTAACCTTTGGCATTTAAATTATGATGCGTCTTGGTGTGGTCCTCTTTGGGCAAACTACTTTTGACACATTTGATTAGTCAGAGCACCTTCTCTGTACACTGCACAAGTCTTTTTTGGAATTTTTACCTTTCTTGAAATAAATCATAATCTGCTGAAAATGCTGCTTATTTTCTTCCGTCTTCAATATTAAAATGGCTACACAAAAATTCCCCAATTTTGATAAGTTTTTAAAAAATGCATGCTGATATGACTGCTGTCATCACACAATCTAACAAAATGGTTTCAAATAAAGTTGAAAACAACTAAGTGCAGCTAGCCCCACATGAACTTCTTGGCGAACCCATGTGGGAAACCGTAGTCTTTCTGTTAAATATGGATCAAAAGAAGGAGTTGTTGGATCCATGGCTCCTTTAGGTTTCAAACCAGCTTCTCTGGGATGTGAACAGAAGCGACTTCATCAGAATTCAGGGGCACCCTTTCATGCTGAGAGATGCCAGCTGGAGGAAGGGTGGGCTGCAGGCAGGTAGAGAGTCAGCTAGCTCCTGGAGAAGCCCGCTGGGTGTCCTGTGCCAGCCTCCTACCTAATTGCAGATTGCACTTGGCACAGATATCTCTGTCAGGCAAAACATGGGGGCACTCCCCAGCCAGCTCTTGGCGGCCATTCCAGCGCTGCAAAAAAAAAAATTGTGAACACAAAGATGAAAATTCTGTGGTGGTATCTTACAGCATCAACTCCCTCCCTCCACCTGCTGGCTCTCTGGGTTTCTGCAGTAAATCTAAATTTATCTCTCTTCCCTTGGTCAGGGCTGAAAAATTGGTTGAAAACTGGGCTCTAAAACTCTCTCAAATTCCAAAGTCAGGAAATTGCACAGGTCATATCCTCCAAGTACAATGCTATTAATAAATAAAAGTTGCAATAAAAACTCAACCACTTGAAAATTAAAAACAAAATGAAACAAATGCAAAACATTCACCTAAATAACTCTTAGGTCAAGGAGGATATAAGAAATACAATTAGAGTCTAATTAGCCAGTAATCACATTGAGGACACTAGATATCAAAACTTATAGGATCACTAAAACTGTAGTCAGAGAAAATGCATAGCCTTAAATACCTTGCTTTTAAACAAGGAATAAACTGCATAAAAGTATTACATTCAGTAATTAGGAAAACAAAATATAGCTAATACAAAGCAAATAAAACTAAAAACAGACCCTTAAAAATTTTGTAATATAACAGACAAGTTGCTAGCAGCTGAAATCAAGAATTAGGAGGAAACCTAAGCACACAAAATGAGAAATTAGAAAGAGGATATAACAACAGATATTAAAGGGGGATATAAATTTTCACTAAATAGCAACAAATTTGAAATTCAAAGAAATATATGATTTTCTGAGCAAAATATAAATTGCTATGATTAACTCAAGAAGTAGAGCCTATCAACAGCCCATTAATCAGGGAAGAAGATTTATTTTTAATTTTTCCAGCTTTATTGCAATATTATTGACATATAACATATATCAGTTTAAGGTATACAATGTGATGAGTAGATATACAGTGAGGTCTGTTGAGAAGGTATCCAGCCATGTGATATGAGAAATAGAGACATTTACTGAAGAAGGTACAAGAAACATTGTACATAAGACAATGATACCTCAGTCCCCTTCAAAGTAGGCACCTTGGTACCTCACACAGTCCTCCCAGTAGCCATCAGTTGCCTCATCATATTTTCCTGAATCTCATCAATGGTCTGAAATCTCTTCCCTTTCAAAGGTGATTTTAGTTTGGGGAAAACCAGAAGTTGCAGGGTGCCAAATCTAGGCTGTAGTGGGGCTGAGACACCAGGGTGATTTGATGTTTCACCAAATAACTCTGCACAAGATGTGATGCATGAGAGGGTGTGTTGTCATGATGAAGCTGTCAATCACCAGTTGCCCATAGCTACAGCCTTCTGAATCATCCAAATAGTTTCTGCAGAGGAATGTTCAAGCTTAATGCAAAATTTGATGCGGATTCATTGCTCTACTCGCTCAGTCATTTTGAATGTGATGGCTACATAGTACAATGCTCACTCAATGGTGTCTACTGACCCCACTGAGTAGTACATTGAAGTCATCATTGTTCATGCATGCA
The DNA here is from genome assembly GCF_004126475.2 of Phyllostomus discolor. Taxonomy (NCBI): domain Eukaryota; kingdom Metazoa; phylum Chordata; class Mammalia; order Chiroptera; family Phyllostomidae; genus Phyllostomus; species Phyllostomus discolor. The sequence goes on along the minus strand of NC_040910.2, from coordinate 100,518,636 downwards.
TATTCCAGTCCACTCTCCTTGGCTGCCAGGTTACACTGATGTTGTGCAAGCCATTCTTGTTACATTAACAATGACTAGATTTTTTTTGGACAGACCTTGTGTGTATCACCACAGGATGATTCCCACAATAAGGATAGTTAACACTTCCATTCTCTCATGATTTTTCTCTGCGTGCGTATGTGCCCTTATAAAAGAGACTGCAGAGAGCTCCCCTGCCCCTTCTGACATGTTGAGCACGCAATGAACTGGGCTCTCGCCGGACAGTAAATCTACCCACACCTTGATCTTGAACTTCCCAACCTCCGGAACTGGGAGAAATAAATTTCTGTTAAGTCACAAAGTCTACAGTATTTTCGTTACAGCAGCCCGAAGAGGCTAAGAGAAGGATGTTGATGGAAAAGCTGGTGAAATCCAGATAAATTCTGAATTTGGTTAATAGTACTCTAACAATGTCAGTTGCTTGGTTTTGACAAAGGCACCCTGGTGATGTAAAAGGTTGACAATGGGGAAAACTGGGTGCAGGCTATACTGGAAAACTCTATCTATATTAACCTTGTAATTTTTCTGGAAATCTAAAGCTATTCTCAAATTAAAAGTTTATTTAAAAATAGTGATGTTACCCAACTTTCACAGATACTGTGATAAGTAAAGACAGTACCTTAAGTAGAGTGCTCAGCACATAGCAGAACAGCTGTGATTGAACAGTCTTCACCTTGGGCTGGGGATATCTGTTCTCTCCCCATTAGTGCCTTTCAACCAACATCAACATGGGGAAGAGAGTGGGTATAGTAGCTTTTCATCTCACCTGTGTTCCTTCCCCCCGCCCCTGCCCGTCAGGCCCCTTTCCGAGACTAGAGCAGTAGAAGCCTTCCCACACTGCTATGACAACATTTTAATAGCTTGGACCAAGATTTATTACTAACAGCCTGGTAAGAATCAGCGGTTTTCATTCTTTATCCTTTCATTGCCTTTAAAAAAAAAGATTCCTTATATAAGTGAGATCATGTGGTATTTGTTTTTTCTTTGTCTAATTTCACTTAGCATAGTGCCCTCAAGAGCTGTCCATGTTGCCACAGATGGCAGAATTGTCTTCTTTCTTATGGCTGAATAACATTCCATTGTATGTGCCACATTTCTTCATCCATTCGTCCGTTGATGGACACTTAGGTTGCTTTCACGTCTTGGCTACTGTAAATAATGCTGCAATGAACATGGGGGTACATATATTTTTTTGATTTAGTGTTTTTGTTTCACTTGGATAAAGACCCAGAAGTGGATTGCTGATTCATGTGGGAGTTCTATTTTTAATTTTTTTGAAGACCCTCCCCCCCCATAATGTTTTCTATAGTGGCTGCACCTATTTACATTTCAACGAAGTATACAAGGATTACTTTTTCTTCATCTCCTCACCAACACTTATTATTTTTTGTTTTTTTGATGATAGCCATTTTAACATGTGTGAGGTAATACCTCATTGTGGTTTTAATTTGCATTCCCCTGATGATCAGTGAGATTGAGCACCTCTTCATTTACCTGTTGACCATCTGTATGTTCTTTGGAAAAAATGTCTACTCAGATCCTCTGAATCCATTTTAAATTTTTTTGCCATAGACTAATGTATTTAATGGTACCAATGCATTCCATTTTTTAAATTTTTTCAATTATAGTTGACATTCAATATTATTTTATATTAGTTTCAGGTGTGCATCTTAGTGGTTAGACAATTATATAATTTATGAAGTGATCCCCCTGGTAATTCTAGTACCTACCTGGCACCATCGTTATATGGACTAGTTATTACCATAGTTACATGGTAATATGGATGTTTTAACAATATTAATTCTTTTAATCCTTGAGTATGACTATCTTTCCCTATATTTGTGTCGTTAATTTTTTTCCACCAACATCTTAGAGGTCTTTTACCTCCTTGGTTAAATTTAGTCCTAGATATTTTCTTTGGTTTGATGCAATTATAAATGGGATTGTTTTCTTCATATCTTTGAGCCATCATTACTCATTATATTCTGTGTGATCCTCAGCAAATTTATGCATACACTTATAATACAAATTTCCTCATCTTTCAGATGTGATCATAGTACTACCTCACATTGCTGTTGTGAAGATTCATTATGGATGTAAGTGCATTCACCTGTTTCTGTGCCTGAAACTTAGTCGGCATGGAGAACAGACAACCACATCTCATGGATGCAACGTAGTCAGTCAGATCCACAAAATGTTGGCATTACTTGCATATGGGGACATGACCTTCATGAGAGAAGAGCCTATTATCTCTCTGCTGCCTTCCAGGGGGGTGGGAATAAAACATTTCCACAGAGTAGTGGCCCTATGTGGAAAGCCCTGTGTGCAAAGTAGCGGGTGTGTTTTACCAGCAATGATATAGCTAGCACAATAAATCCCATTCACAGCTGAGTGGGGTTGTCCCACATCAAGTAGTCTTTCATTTTTCCCTCTATTAATTTCCATGACAGAAGGAGGGACAGTGTCCTATTTCTTTCAATTGCCATTGTATCCCTATATACTGGTACAGCTCTTGGAACATAGAAGATACTCAGTCAATGAATACTTGTCGAATTAATGAATGGCCTGGAGACTTCCTTAGGAGCAAGACTGTGTCATCCAGTTCACATGGATAGGGAAGGGAAACCTTTCTATTTTGACATTTTCCCCATCAGTTGAAAACTCATGGTTCCAGTTGGTGGTGGTGTAAGAGGATGCTGAAGTGGGGTACTGAGGCACCTTTTCTCAATTCATCTCCAGAGAGGAGCCACCTCTCACTAGTGGCATCTAAGGGTACAAAATGTATAGGGGCCTCCTCACACTGGACATGACTGTAAGGGCTCCTCACAAACCATGGGTCCCCAGCAGGGCACCATTGGCTTCATGTCATCACATGATTTTTGTCGTTTCAGTTTCATGACAGTAGCTTTAGGATTGCACTCCTAAGGAGGGTTGCACGAGCTATTCCTCAAAGTCACAAGTGTTTTCTATTTTCAAATAGGTAAGTAAGCATTTTACGTGTTTCTAAGCAGTTACAGAAAAAGGATAGATAGAAAGCTTTAGCTCAGCTACTTGAAAGCCATCTGGGTTTCAAAGAGCCTTTTAAAAAATGTCGTGTCCCTGGAAATTGATGGGCAAACCATTGTGAGCTTTTATTTGCTGGACATGTGTAGCCAAGTGGAACAGACAGTGCCTTTCTTTGTAGTAATTTTCCACTTATTGTATTCCAAATTGCAGAGGTTAGAGTAGAACAAGACATTCAAGAGACACAATCCATTATCAGTCTCCTAAAAAGAGGGAGAAAGTAACTCATTTTATCAAGGGTTCATAATGTCAGGTATTTTACATGTAACTTGAGTCAGCTGACTCTTCTAGCTCATTTAAGATCTAGAAAGGACTGATCTAAAACCCTGTTCCAAGAACTATGGGAAATCCAAACACCTGCTCCAAACTCATGCAAATTTCCTGGAGGCTTACGTTTTTATGGTCTGCTCTGGTTGTGAGCTCATTTTTCTGCTGAGAAAAAAATTGAGTGTTTGGGTCATCTTGTTTCCTGTTAGGCACCATAGCAAACTAGATGTGGCACAATGCTCCCCATGGTCTCCTCCTTACCTTCCAGGAGCAAAGGGCTTTTCTGTGTGGGCAGAAGACTCTACTTAAGGTTTAGGAATGAGAAAAGAGTTACATCTCATCAGTGGGGGCCTCCTCAAATTTACTATTAGGTTTTCCTATTTTTATCTCTCTTTTGGTCACCATTATGAGGTTGGTGGCTAAGCCAGATCACTCTACACTTGGCCTTTTGTCAGCTCACAGATTCTTCTCTCCAGATATGACTTCATTGGTTTAAATGGTTTTAAATATATCATTCCCCCCCACTGAATTACACACCCTAACACATTTAATACATGACAGTTGCATGAAGTATACACTGCTCTTTTCATCTTAGGGAAGATATGTTGGAGTTCAGAGAGTAATTTAACTAAGGTCATATGGCTTGTTGTTGAGAAACTGGTTCAAACTGAGGTTCATCTACCTCCAAGGTCCACACTCCTTCTGTCTTTCTTTTTATTTTTATAAGTGTGATTGCTTTTGAAAGCAGCCATAAGAAACCCCAGAATCTACCTTATTTTACCATAAGGAACCCCTATCTCTGAAGTCCCTGCTTAAGCAACACTTACACCTTCGTCGGTTTGCTCATCTGACTGTGCACTCATCCTGTACCCTGAGTGCCTCCTGCAGACTTTGCGCTGGATGCTAGATGCCCCGAAGGATCCAGAAACTGGACTGAAAGAAGGACTCATGGTGGGAGAAGATAATGCCGTTCAGAAGAGTTGGCTTCTTTTGATTAGTTAAAGATGAACTCATGCAGCCCCCTGCCTCTCTACTAGACTAAGCATAATCAGACCAGGACAGATGGGAGGGGATCTCGGTTCTTTAAAATGTTTAGTCACGTGTTATTGGAAGAGGGTGCAATGGGCCAGTGAAGGCAGTAACTCAAGGTACAATACAGAAGCTCTGACTGGAGCTGGGCCCAACTTGGGTCTTGGGTCATCCTAAGAAAGAGGACCCTTCCCTTCATACCTAGTCCCATCCCTGTCTCACGGTGAAACATGACTCTACTTCTACCCACCAGGCATTGCCTACAGGATTCCCTGAGTATGGGGGTGTTCCATGTGCCAACCCACAAGCCACACTACACAGTGGAAGTAAAAGCTGGACAAACTCTTGGGTTCCCGTGCCTTGGAGGACTTCAGAAAGTTGAAGGTAGATCCTCTAAAGAACTAGAGGAGCAGGGAAGAGGGAAACCTACAAGAAGTGAGATTGTTTAGCCTGAGAAGAAAGATGGCCTGTGTGTAGTGATATAAGATACCATATGGGACTTGGGTCCTTTCTTTCATCTTTTTCTTCAAGCTCTTGGGCATGTCACTTTGTGTCTCTTAGCCTCCGTTTTATTTGCAAAACAAGATTCTTTTGAACTCTTCCAGACCTGACATGATCTACTTTTTCACAAGTTTTAGAGACAAGGATCCTTGCCCACTATTGCCAGGGAAGACTTGGTGTTCTATTATACGGATACATTTATTCTGCTTCCTGGATGGTTCTTAGTTCTGCCCTTTCTTCTTGCCATCGCTGGGATGGATTTCTATCTCTATTCTGGAAGCACCTTCCACCTGTTCCCCCTTTGGCTCTCCCCTCTGTGCCCGCTGAGTGACAAATGGCGGAGAAACAGGCCCGTGGCAATCAAAGCTGCCAGCGGCCAAAGGAGCCTCTGCTCAAATCGCTGCAAAGTTCTCCAGCCACGTGCCCCTGAAAGTATTGATTCTGATTTTATTTTCTCCTTTTGGTTAGGAATCTGAATTGAACTGTGGGTAGCCACGATTACCACGGGCTCACCCCTATTAAGCCCCAGACACACTCCCCTGAATTTTCTGCTCAATCAATACCACCTCGTTTCAATGAGAAGAGAAAGGTTACAAATTTTATATATAAAGGTGGGTATTGAAAAATTCCTCTGGTCGGCTCCAGGTCAGCATCCAATTCACAGCACTTTGCGAGAGTAATTCTTCCAGGGAGAGATTTTTTCAGCCTGCAAAAGTGACTTTCATGGGATGGGGAGCCATCTGGGAAGTCAGCATGACATCTCTTCTTTGTGTAAAAAAAGCTGATGAGGGGTGGGAAGAGGCAGCCAGGCCTGCCTGTGTCCAGCTGGGCTTGGAGGGAGGAAGAGGCTGGTGATGGTGTGGAAGCTCAGGTGGGGACGGGCGGGTGCCTGGAGGGAGTCTGCTCTCTGTTGCCTCTCTGCTCTCTAACTGCCAGCAGGGAACAGCCTCTGTGAAGCACCCCCCCCAGCTAATGGTCACACAAAGTCTATTTCACTCAAGTCACCCAATAAAATCGAGTATCCATTCTAAGCCAGGTGAGGGGTGTCCAGCGGTGATCCATCTACGTCGGGGAGCTTAATTCCTAAAACAACCCTGTGCCCTAGGTTTGTTCATGTTGAGCTTGGATTGCTCTCTTGTTGCAAAGCTTGTAAGAAGTTTGCTCGTGGAGTAAGATGTGTTAGTCTGGGTGCTTCAAGAAGCAGGCACCAGGATGAGTTAGGCGTGCAAGAGGTGCACTGGGGGGACACACTGATGACAGGAAATGGGAAGGGAGCCAAAGAAGGCTGGAAGAGCCATCAGACTGGGGTGCAGTTCTGACCCCTATGAGGGAGAGAGGGAAGGAAACAAGGAAGGAAGGAAGAAAGGAAGGAGGGAAGAGAGGAAGGAAGGGAGGGAAGGGGGAAGAAGGCTGCAGTATAGTTCTAAAAACACCTCAGCCAGGCTGAGGGGAAATCTCGAGTCAAAGTTGCCCTGAGAGGAGTCCTGTATAGCGGAGGACCAGGCATGCAACGCTCAGTCATTGGCTAGGAGCAGCCTATGGCACACGTCACTCTGGGTGAAAGTGCTGATGGGTTTCCGAGCGTAACATCGGGGCTGTGGGTCCATCACACTCCCAGGAGCAGGCAGATCTGAGAGGTGCTGCCGCGGTTCAAATCCCCATTCTGCCACTGACTATCTGGTGACGACACGCAAGTCAAATAATTGCTCTAAACCTCATCTTTCCTCATCTCTAAAGTAAGATAATTCACATTTCACGGGATTATAGAGAGAAATAAATGATATGATGCATATAAAGAGCACTTCGCACAGAGCTTGGCATATAGTGAGCTCTAGATAAATGTTAACAGTTATTAAGTTTTATTATGTCAATGGTTTAAGCTTTTTTTAAAAAATAAAACATTCCTCGAGACCTGCATACACAAGACAGATGGAGCATTCTAGCTGAAGGGGGGCGGGGTGAGAAGCCCTGAGTGCCGGTCCTCCCCCGCATCTCCGCACTAGCCCTGGGAACATTTCTGAGGGGCCCTACGATCGGAGGAACAACGGGTTGAATCATGTCACACACACACTGTGTTCGTATTTGAATTTTTATATTAACAATTTCAAAATATAAAACATTAATAAGATAAAATAAGATTGACCTTTTGAGGGTATACACTTCCATGAGTTTTAATACATGTATAGATTTGTGTAACCATGACTACTAAGGCAATACAGACCGCTTTGCTCAGTTGCCTCTTCATCACCACCCCTCCCCCACTGCTCATGGCTGGCTACTACTGTTCTCTTCGTCATCACCACCGTTTTGTCTTTCTGGGAGGGTCCAATGGCACTGCGTAATGTTCAGTCTTTTGGGACTGGCTTCTTTTGTTCAGCACAGTGCTTTCGAGATTCATCCAAGTTGCTACGTATCGATAGTTCATTCCTTTGATTGCGGTGTAATATTCCGACGCGTGGGTGCAGCATGGTTTGTTTCTCCATCCTCCTGTTAGAAGAAACTTGGGTCGTTTCCAGGTTACAACAATTCCTGGCACACAGGTGGGGTGGTCAATAAATGTTAGCTGCCATTTGGGGGCCAAAAATGGGGGCCTGCATTCCTGTGCACTCTAAGGGATTCCTATATGTCTTCTTTTAAAATAAACTCTACACTTTGCTTCTTTCTTGTTTTACTACAATTATTTTCCTGCTTATAAGTCACTGGATGCAATGAGTCAGAATTAATTTCCTCTGGGTTTGAGTGGCTAATTGGGGAGGCCGCCGCTTGGTGACATCTCCTCTTTCTCCATTTCTCTCTCTTTAAGCATCTCTCCCCAAGGTCAGCCACCGCCCCCACCCAAGTCATAAGCAGTGGCTTCAGGATAAATTGTATTATTGATTGTCGCTAAACGCACACCGAGGACGGCAGCTTGGAGCACTTAATGTACCTCCCAGATGCTTCTCCTTTATAGTCTTAAGTCGCTCGTCAACAGTGTGCCCCTTTATCTGTCCCCGCTGACACTCTTCAAGCATTTTAGTGACTCTGACCTCATTCTTTATTTAGCAATTTCATCACTTCAGTCCCATGCTGTTAAAAATTCATCTTCACTAATATCAACATCGTTAGGATTTGCCTGAGTAATGAAGACGCAAGTGCTATTTAAAACACCGCTGGAAAGTGGAGCTGGTTCAGTCGAAGGCCCTCCTTCCTGCTGGAGCCCTGAGGGCTGGCTATTCAAAGTCAGTCTGGAGCACAGTTAGCTGTTAGGAGCTGGAGAATGCTGCAAGGCTCTACTTAACAGAGGGAAAAGAATTTGGAGTTTTGGTGGCAATCCTAGATGGTGAGGACCGGGAGGAATACAGGAAGGCCAAGCAGCAGAGCAGAACCTGTGACGTGCACGAGGCTCGGAAGCGCATAAGAAGTGACTAGTGACAAATCCCCAGGAATGGAATTTCAGTCCGTGTCTGGTTTTCTCTGTGATACTCTAACTCTCAATCTATAGCCTTGATATGAGGTCTGGGAAAATTTATCTTTAGTGTCATGGTAATTTTTGCAAAGGCATTTTTTGATGATTTGTGGAACAAGTGAGATTACGAGTGAAAAGACATCGAAAATATAACTGTGTGAATAATGTCGTGTTTTGAAGGTGATGCACCTTGGAATACTACAATGTCACATCAGCGTTTCTTCAAAAATATTTTTCAGGAAGAGGGTTTTCTACTAAAGAAGAGTTCTAATGCCGACATATATGGCTTTTTTGGGGAGAAGGAGATATCTTCTCCAATTTTTGCTCATTGTATTTTAAAATATATATTAATATTAAACCATATACTCATGCACCTTTTGCATCACTTCCCCTTTATTTTCTGTAGGACTTTGGTTTCTTTTAGCCAAGGGTTTGTTGATGGAATGACTGAATAAATGATTGCCCTTTATTCAGATCTGCTTGATTTTCCATAGTGCCAAATTATCACTTATGTCATATAAATCCTGCATATTTGCTGTGTTCCTAGACATACTGTAGCTTGTGGTTAGCATAATTGAACCCCTCCCCATTATCCTGTTACATTTCCAACTGGTTACTATTGGTATCATTGGTGTGCAGATACAGGTAAATGGGCACAAGGCAGGCCTCTGCAGTGCCACCTTGAGCAGAACACCAGGGTGATATTCAAAATCATTGGAAAACAATGAAAATCTTCTCTGCATCTCACAGAATTGGGCAAGGGGAGCATTATATGGCATGGTGCACAGCAGAACATGCTAAGTTCCTCTTTATCTATCTTAACCATCGTGCCAGCTGGGCTTTCTTCCCTCTCCCATTCTCTTCTTCCAGAGCTATCCTTGGGTAGCTCCCAGCTCTTTTAATGTCACCCAACTATCCATTATTCTGATCAGCATCATCCAGCTGAGAGCCTCGGTTGCTTGAGTGACAAAGAATCTTGTATTAGTTATCTATTGCTGTGTGACAAATTAGCCCAAATACAGCATCTGAAGACATGGACTGTCTCACAGTTCCTGTGGGTCAGGAATGCAAGCAGCTTAGCGGGGTGGCTCTGGTTCAGGCTCTCTCGTGTGGCAGCAGTCTAGTTGTTGACTGGGGCTGCGGTCATCTCATGATTTCGCTGGGGGAGGAGTGGCTGCCAAGCTCTGTCAGTGGCTGCTGGTGGGTCTTAGTTGCTTGCTACGTGGGCATCTCCATAGGCTGCCAAAGAGTGACAGAGGGAGAGAGAGAGAGAGAGAAAGAAGAGAAGAGAGGAGAGAAGACCTAACTCAGAATACAAGGAGAGTATAATTAAACCTCACCTTTTAAGGGAAGAAGTCTCTAAGAATTGTGAACATATCTTTAATATCATCATGAATGATTTTTTAGAGTGGGTTGGGAAAGAATGCAAATGATTATAGGCTATTTTTCCACACTTATTATGCATTAGGACGCTATTGATTTCTGCATTTGCATTTTGCAATAAGCCAGCTCACTAAACTCTTTTAGGTCAAAAAGTTTTCAGTTGATTCTTTTGGGGGTTTCAAGTAGAGTCATGTGTCTCCTTTCCTTGACTATTAATACAGTTTTTTCTTCTCATATTCCCTATCCCTGGCTAGAACTATCTGAATAATAACCATAAACAATAAAGATAAATAATGGTGGTAATAGTGGACATGCTTGTTTCATTCCCCACTCTTATGGGAATATCTTTAATGTTTCACCAGTCAGAATGATGTTGGCTGCTCTTGGTTTATTATGTGAAGGAAGAACCTTCCTTGTGCTTGTTTCCTAAGAATTTTGAACTCTTCCTGGGTTCTGGAGTTTGGCCTGATTGCAAGATTTTAGGCCTTGCACACTCTGAGATTTCCTGAAGTTTCAAGGGAAGAATTCCAGGCTTGCAGAAACCTAGCACCTGGCTCAACCAGAACCCAAGTCCACACGGTGCAGTGGGGACAGTCAGACATCTTGCTTTGAACTTCCTGCTCCCAGCTTTCCTTTCTGCCTGTTGTTTGCTGCTCTCTCCCAAAGAACTCTTGATCGCATTTATTTGTTGTGCCTGGAAAGCTTGGTGTTGAGAAAGAAAAATAAAGACGTATCTGGATAGACAACTGCTCTAATCTCAGTTGACACAGGTAACATTCGAGTCCCCTATAGCTGTGCTCCTTTCACCTCTTCTGTCCCCTTCTGACAACAGAGGTCACTGTTCATGCTAGGGTCCTGACACCTTGATGGTGCCATTCTGGGCAATTCTCATTCCGATTTCCTGGCGTTCAGGTTGAAGTGGAGCTGTAAGGGCTTCTACAACTTATTCAGGCTTGGGGAGGGAGGTTAGTGAAAGACAGCCTTGAAGTTGACTTGATCTGATACCCAGCGATGCTCTTTGGAACTTGTCCTTGGCCTTTCGATAGCTGAGGAACAGGGTGCAGCATGACCTTTGGGCACTGGGACCCCACCGAGGACAGTCTCAAACATGTTTTGGTCCTGGACTTAACTGAACTGCTGGCCAGGGAAATCATGAACTAAAATAACAGACGAAATCCTGACACTTCTTTATTTGGAATTTTCCGAGGCGCAGACGGTAAGTTTCTGACCAGAGCTGTGTAGGGAAGGCATCTCTGTTCAGTACTGCTCACGGAGTCAGCTTCCTCAGGCTGGAAGTCCCCAATCCCCCCTCCGGCTCACCTACACTCCCTGGAGTTCATCTCCTAATTTTCCTTATCTCTGACCCTATCATGGACCTCTATAGAAGGCAGGGATGTTGCAGGAGTTATTCACTTCCATTTGACCCTGGACCATACCAGACCCAACCCACTGACTGTTAAAACCGATGTCTGTAATTCCACTGTGTGGTAAACTCACAGGGGCACCAGCCACCCAGAGGCTCCTTTCAGGAAGGACTGGCCTCTGGCTCGCAGCTCCTTCAATCTCTGCCTCTGCAGAAAGCCACCGCACCCGGGGCAGTCTATCGCTGGTGACAGAGGGAGGCGGGAATATAAAGGGGACATGGAGGCCTGGACATTCTGGCCTGACGGGGATGCTCCCACAGGAAATGCTGGCTGCCCACCTGCTTTGCAGCTGGATTTCTTCCTCTGCCCCGTTCTGCTTCCTTCTCCCTCCCTTTGCAGCCATTGCCCCTAATAAATGACTTTCACGCCAAACTGCTTCTCAGCACTGCTTCTGGAGAAGTCAGCCCGGGACGCACCGTGGGACACCATGTTGCCACAGGAGGACGGGGGCCCCTGAGCTCACTTTTTGAGAGAGCTGATCCTGGGGGGTGCCCACTTCCCGGCACGGTGGTGGTAGCACATGGTGATCAAGACAATTTTGTAAGGGAAGGTATTTTTTAAAAATGTCTTTCATCTAGTTTTATTAAGATGTAATCTACATAGTGCCATATATAAGTTTAAGGTGTACAGCATAATGATTTGACTTACATATATTGTGAAATTATGACCACAATAAGTTTAGTAAATATTGATCAACTTACATCGATATAAAAAAAGGATATTTCTTACTTATGGTGGGAACCCTTAGGATTGACTCTCTTAACAACTTTCATATTATCATATAGCAGTGTTGACTATAGTCATCCTGATGTATATTATGTCTCTCGTACTTATTTAGCCTATAACTGGAAGCGTGTAACTCGTGACCACCTTTCTCCAATTTCCCCTCCCCCACCAGTGCGGGAAGGTGTTTTCTCATCACGACAGCATTCGATGGGAGTGTCGTGTGGTTATTGTCCCTGCGCAAGCCAAGGCACACCCAGAGGTCCCCTTGGTCACTAGTAGGTGAGGTGGGCTTTCTGACATGTTTTCCTAGTGCAAGGATTGTCCAGAATTGAGCAGGGGGTCATCTGTGACCCTCTTTCTTCTTCTTCTCCCACTTCCGCCCTTTGTCATTTTCCTGGCTGGTGTCCTGGTTCCTCTTCCTTCTCGTTGGTGCGTGTCATTTCGGTTTGCAATTTCACCACGAGATAAGGCATTTTCGAGTAAATCTGACTTTAGTGGACAAATTAAAATCCAATTAAAGAAATAAAATAGTGAACAGTGAAGTGCTCATGAGAGGTTGTTGGGGGCTGGTGTGGGGATTGGTTTGAGCTCACAGAATAGCTGCAGGTTACCCTCGGGGGAGGAACTCCATCATGAAGGCTTGTAAAGCTGAGAATAAGGGGTAATTGCAGGTGGGAGCCTGTGACCTGCTGGATAGAGAGGATGTGAGTAGCTCATTGCAAAGGAAACACATTTGATTAAAAAGCAGCTTAACCTCTCTACGAAGCCTGAATTGAAAAAAAAAAAAAGAGGAAAGATAACTAAGCTGCTGGTAAAACTTACCGCCAGGCAAATGAGAGAGAACATGCAAGTGGATGTACTTGTTTGTATATCCTCCTGGGCGCTCTTAGAGGAATTCAATTGAGTTTAACAACACCGCGTGAGACCCTGCCCTGTTCTAGGTACACTGAAATTAAATTTAAAGGGGTGCCCCAAACCTCAGTAGTCAAGATAAATAACACTGTAGTGCAATATTTAAAAACATAAAAAAATCAATGTAACAAATCAGGGCAAAGAAAATATCAAAATGAATAAAAACAGATGGGATCAGTATTCTTGCTTTGTCTTTTTGCCTCAGGCTTTAAGGTGGCTTGGTGTGGCCCTGCTACTGACCTTGTCCCTGTTTAAAATTTTGGTATTTTGTTCTTCTTGGTATTTTTTGCATTAATTTGATTTTTTAAAAGGACTGGATTAAAACATGGTTTAACTCAATTACTGAGCTTTTTGGTGTTCCCTTAAAGTTTGTGTCCGAGACCAACCCCACCCCCTTGGGAGAGACAGATGGTGTTTGTTCTCAAGGTGGCCCCATGGACCCATTGGGAGCCTTCTGGAATGAGAAGAGTTGTCAGTTCCAGGTGAAGGGACATTTTTTTTTAACTAGGATCTCGTGGGATTCGAGAAACAGAGCAGCTTCAGACCCAGTGACGAAATGTGACAGAGCTTTGGCCGAGGGACATGTGTCCCCACCCCAGATGGACCCGGGGTGACTCCATGGGGTGGGACCTGGAGGGAATGCAACGCGTGGGCCCTGGAGGGGTCAGCCGCTTCGGGAGCACAGCCTCCCTGCAGCCTTCCCCTTGCAACATGTGCAGCTTGTCTTGTAGTTGTGGTTCTTGTGCATTTTTGAAAAGATTTTATCTATTTACTTTTAGAGAGTGGAGAAGGGAGGGAGAAAGAGAGGGAAAAATACATTGGTCGGTAGCCTTTTGCACTCCCCCAACCCGGGACCTGGCCTACAGTCCAGGCCTGCACCCTGACTGGGAATCGAACTGGCGACCTTTCATTTTGCAGGTGCAGTTCCTAACAAAGAGGAGGCACTCAGTGCCCACTGAACGCAAGAATGAGTGCAGAATGAGTGGCTCCCCAGGAGGAGATTTTGAAAAGATCTGGCTAACTGGAAAAACATTCTATCTTCTAGTCCCTGAAGTACAAAAATACTCTCACACACTTTTGGTTTGTTCTGGTAAAATATACATAACATAAAACTCACCATTTTAACCGTTTTTAAGTGTGTCATTCCTATGGCATTAAGGACATTCACATTACTACACGACCATCACCACTATCCATCTCCAGAATTTTTTCATCTTCTATGCTCACTTCTATATTCATTGTCTAAGTGAAACTCTATACTCACGAAACAACAACTGTACATTCTCTCCCCAGCCCCTGGCCACCACGGTTCTACTTCCTGCCTCTGCGCATGGGACTGCTCCAGGTGCCTCATATACGTGGACTCACGCAGCATGTGTCCTCTTGTGGCTGGCTGGCGTTACTTAGCCTGAAGTTCATCCCTGTTGTAGCATGTGTCAGGATTCCCTTTGTTTTTAAGGCTGAGCAGCGTCCACTGTATGTATCTATCACATTTTGCTTATCCATTCGTCCCCCGGTGGACATTTGAGTTCCTTCATCCTTCTGAAGATTGTGAGTAATGTGCTGGGAACCAACTCTCCCGCTTACTTTGGGGGAAGTAAGAAGGAACGTGGGCCCTGCGAGGCTGTACCTGCGTGGATGTGATCTGACTCCTCATTGCAGGCTTGGCCTGCAGAATGGAGTCAGCAATCTCGCCTGAGGCCCTTTGGAGACCCACTGTGTTCTAGGCACTCGGCGTGGTGGGTTTTGTGTCTCAGATACAAAACATGCCCCGCGCCTCAGAGAACTCAGTTTGGTGCGGGGTGGATGCAGAAGCAGATTTAAAGCAAGTGATGCCAGTTGGATTTGGCTCAGCCAGAGAAGCGGTTGCTTCTCCTTCGTCTCGGTCCTTGAATGAGTGGGTGACTCCCATATGGGGAGAAGGGTTAGCTAAAGTGGGTATTGTAAGAAATGTGAACTAGCAGGAAGTTTTGGAGTCTCAATCAATACTGGCTTTTGGATTTACAGACCATTCGGGTTAGGTGGATCCCTCCAGAACAGTGAATAGATAGTTCTGATGCCGAGACCACCGAGTTTTGTGCTTCCTGCCAGAGAGTTCCTGCATCAGAAAGACAAGGGGGCTACCCGGGAGCGGACCCTGCCCATGCACCATGCCCCCATTCTCAACCATAAACACACACACGTGTGTATCCTGAAGGGGGGCATGCTGCAGAAAGTCTTTGAAACCAGGAGTCCGTTGGCTGATTTCATGGGAATGCTTTAAGGCTGAAGGAAAACCCCCCAGGCTATTTAAAGTCACACACGCTCACACGCTCTTTAATGTGGTTGATAAAACCTTAATTAAAGCAGCGATTAGAAACAAAGTAATAATGACCACTAATAAAGTCGTTTATAGGGATCGATAGCTTTACAGAGAGCAGCCCATCCCGTTGCGGCCGAGCGCTGCAGACAGCCCCGGAGCAGGGGCTCTGGCTGGGTAAAAGGATTAGAGGCAGGGTTTCCTGGAATAGAGAGATAACATAAAAGGCAATTTATAATGTGCGGCTGCGAGCAATGAGCTAGGGAAAATGGAAAGCTGTGATGTGGACGGCCTTCGTTGTACCTTTGCATTATGAATGAGCTTTACAAGATTGCAGGCTACGGCAAGGATTTGGTTCCTTGTGTACAAATGAGCGTTATTGGCATTGTTTCCCTTTTCTTGTTGCGGTCCATGCATCTTAGGGTTAAGGGAGGAGGGCGAAGGAAACCACGTCCGAGAAAGCCGCTAGCGATGGGTGCTGTGCTAATAACTGTCACAGTAGTAAAGGCCGGAGTCGTGATGATAACAATGGCAACAATAATAATAAAGTAATAACGAGCACCTAAGTGCCAGCCTCCTTTGTATTTCATCCTCAAACCCAGCGACTCTCCTGTCAGTAAATAGTATCACCTTACCTGTACCAAGTGATGTAGAGGGTGTTTACTGAGAAACCGGGCTGGGAAGGGAGTACAGAGAAGGTGTTCTGGAGCATGAAGTTTTACTTTAGGATCTGAAAGGCAGTGAGAGACTTGGCTCAAGTGCACACACGCACACACACATGCACGCGCACACACGCACAGGTGCACGTGCACACACATTCTGTTGAGTGACCTACAAGGCCCTATACACAGGGGTGCCAAAGTCATTTTCACAGGGGGCCACATCAGCCTTGAGGTTGCCTTGGAAGGGCTGAATGTACTTTTAGGACTGTATACATGTAACTACTCCTTAACTAGGGGCAAGGAGCTCTGCATTCGGCCTTTGAAGGCAAACCACGAGGCTGATGGGGCCCCTGGGGAAAGAGTTTGACACTAGGATTGGGCTCTGGCTGAGCTCTCCGGTCTTACCTGTCTCTATTTTGTCCTTATTCATCCACAATGGCCTCCTTTCCGACCCTCAGACACACCAAGCTCCTTCTTGTTTCTATTTGCTGTGCCTCCTCTAGAATAATCCCCCCTCAGATCTTTTCTCAAATCCCTTCCCATCCTTTGGCTCCAAATGTTACCTCCTTAGAGAGGCCTTCCCCCGACCCCCCGCCCCATCCTGCCTCATCCCCTCTTTTTCCTGTTTACCTTATTGCTTTATTTTGTTTTCTTCATTGCACTGAACATCTAAGGGTGTTTTATTTACTCATTTTCACTTGTTTGGTATTTGCCTCCCTCCACTAAAATATATACTTTTGTGAGGCTATAGCCCCGGGTTCTGGAATAATTAGTTAATGGCTTTCGCATAGTAGGGCCTCAGTAAATGTTTGTGGAATGAACGAACAAAGGCTACTTGAGGAGCATGTTTACGCTATGACGTAATGTGAAGTTCCTAGTCACCCCTAACTTATTCCCTTCAACCCTCCCTACTTTTCCTGCCCCCTCGTTCTTCACTGAATACAAATTTCATAAGGATTTGGACCACAGCTGAGAACACCCTTGAGACGAAGCACTGCATAATCCAGTGATTTTAAGATTCCCCAAGCCCTAATTAGCATGGTGCATGGCAATGATGCTAAGTGAACTGTAGTCGTATTACCAGGTCAAAACCCAGCTTTGTAGGGCAGCCCAGAATAGAGGCTGCACTCTTTTTGTCTTTAGTGGGCAGTCCACAGGGTCTTTAAAGGTGCATCAAGATGTAATAGGCAAATAATGTTCTTGGTACATTATGCAATGAGAGAGATGCTTGCAGACTCTCCGAGGTGTGGCTTCCGGATATTGAAGTTTCCATCAGGTGCACTTGGGGCCTGGATGGATGGTTTCAATTAGAATTCAATTAGCATCCATCAAGGCAAACTCTGGGGGCTGCCTCTTCCCATCTGTAGTGCCCCTGCCCCAACTCCCTCCCAACCCTTCTTTGTCTCAGGGCAGTTTGAAACAGAGCTCTGTGTAAGCACAGGCATGAAGGGACTGTGCCTTCAGTTTGATGTGGAGCTAGAAAATCGTCCCCATCACACCCACGGCCACTGGGGGACCAGCTGGCCTGCCTCTCCCTGGGCACCCCATCCGACTTCATTCTGACCCTTTAGGTGGCTGGGCCTGCCCCAGGTTACACAGACAGCTGCGTGTGAACGTGCACTTCTCGCACCTTCTCACCATTCACAGCCATGCTCCTGAACCACTGCGACAACACGTCTTGTAACAGTTCTGACCTGGCTATCATCTCGTTCTTCGGTTTAACTCAGAAATTACCTCTCACTGTTTCTGAGACCTAATGCTTTAGGGTTTGGTTTTTTTTTTTTTTTTTTTTTTTTTTTTTTTTACTTAATCCTTAATAAAGAACTATAAGTTACAAAATTTTCTTTTGGGTGTATAACTCTATCAGTGTAGTGTGTGTGGTTTTGAGAGAGAAGCCTAATTCTTTGCTCAAGTGGAAATCTTGGCTCCAGAAGAGCATGCTGCCAGGAGTTCTGTTTACCTGGGGATTATTTCATAGGCCTCTGGGGTGTTTGAGAGGCGTACTTTGAAAATGATGGCTGAATCTTGGGAAACCAAAATCAAGTTCCTCCCGCAAAGAGACAGACAAACTATATTACCCACCGCTGTGGGAAGTTCTTGAAATCGTTTAGCATTTCTCCTTGGAGGCGCGTCTCCTCCTGTCTTGAGTTGAAATTAATTATTAGCAAGGAGAGAGACCTCAGGTGTGGCATTGATGGTGACACTCAAACGTCCTCTAACCCAGCTTCAGAGGAAAACTTGTCTTGGGTTCCTTAGTGAAGCACAGGCACACTGAGGTCCCCTTCTTGGGAATAAAGTTGTCTTAATCCTGATGGACAGAAGTCTCTCCCTCCCGCATTTCTGTGCAAATGTAGAAATGTTGTATCAACAATCTGGGCAGCCCAAGGATTTCCCTGTGTACGTATCACCTTCAGTAGAACAGAGGGAGGGGCATAGCACAAGGCCAAAGATTTCAGTGGCCAAGAGGGATGCTATCTCCCCAGAACCTGCAACATGAAAGGATCTAGCTGGTGAGAATATAAGACCCTACTGGAGAGCTCTTTTGTTCCTCCCTTAACCGTGATGTCTAGAGATTTCTTAAGAAAATTTGGCATCGTAGCTAATTATTAGTCTGGCATCACCCATTTCTGTCTACTCTTTGGATGGGGAGCTCTGGGCTCACTGCAATGCCTGCACAGTTGCTTGTGCACAGAAAGAAATAAAAAATAAATACATGTTAAATGCAACTGATTTAGGCCTGAACTTTTCCCAGTTACACACCTTTTGAGAAAACTCTCAGCATGTGCAAGAATCCAGGGAACCCCTAAATGCCAATGGTATAGCTTGAAAAAATGAGTCAGCTCCTGAAAGGGGGGTAGAAAGCAGAGTTTGGCCATTGGAGAGGAAATGTCAAGCCAGACAGGACAGGTCCAAGGGATCCTGTGCACTTAGCATTGTAAGTGTCTGGATTGGAGCCCTTGGCTACCACCTGGTCTGGCCATCAGATGATGAGGAACAGCAGCTGGCAAACCTAACCTGCTCCATGAACTGAAGTAGTGGAGGGGGCCTGCAAGGACTTGAATTTCTCTATCCAGTGTGTGAGTGCACCCTCCAGGGAATCATACGCCCCCCTGGGGAACATGTGCTCTCACTCCTGAAGCCACCCAGATCTCCAGTCCCAGTGCAGAAGAGGACTGGCCTGCCAAGTGAGGTCGTTAGTGGACACCAGTAGTTTCACTTACTTTTCATTTATTGGATGGAAGCCCAGTGGGTAGTAAAGGCATCGACTCAGGACTCAAAAGGACTTGGATTTGAATCTGACTCTGCCATGTGATAGTAGGATAAATTGGTTTCCTCACCTGTAAAATGGGGAGAGAAAGTTGACAACACAAAGTTCCTTGGCTGAAGTGAGCAGGAAGAAAGTAATGTTGTTTCTCTCATCTTACCTGTTTTCTTTATTGTTCCTAGAGTTGACTTGACCAAATGGTGAGGTGGCCATCTTGGTAGGCTGCTGCCTTCCTGCCAACAGGTGTTCTGTACTCCTTGTTGGCTTCTGCCCATCCCGTCTCTGGCTCTTGGCCTACTTTCTGGAGCTTTCCTGCCTACTTCTCCCCTATCAAAGCTGACCCACCATATCTTTCATTCTCTCAGGACCTTGTCCACAATAGGAAATTGCCATTCTATGTCTCTGTATTAAATGTTCCTCTAGGAAGGTGAGGAGTTGAATCTTCAGGCAAACAGATAAGTGACATCCATTGAAGACTCCATTGCCTTGTGGGTGGCTCTGAGCCCAGTGACCGTCAGGCAGGATTTGCTGAGAGGCTCAGGACTATGGTTTTCAGAGGCACAGCCTCCCCTGGTCTCAGCATCATTGCTCATTCTTCATAGCTGTTCCTGCTTCGATTCCCTGTTCATCTCTGCTGTTACATGCTGGGGCCGGAGTTTGGTTCTGAATTCCAGTCCTTAAACAGGGCTCAGATCCCCTTTCAGATCATTCCAACTCTTCCCCGGAAGTCATGTTCTCTTCCCAATAATTCCTCCTCATCAGATGGGTTCTGTTGCTACAGGACCCATTGCTGGCCTCTGCATATTGCTGCTGTCTGGTTCCTCCTGCTGCCCCCTGTCCTATACTCTGAGTTGAGGTCCTTTACGTTGGTCCAACCCAATCAAGACTGAGACCACTGTATCCTGCTGCACTGTGGCTTCGAAGTGATAGTTTTCCCTTCAGGAGCCAGCTCTAATGTTGAGTCACTTCTTATAATTTGAAAGCCTTTTCACCTAGGCTCCTCCCCTTGCCCACACATCCATGGGGCTCAGGGGCCAGAATGCCTCATGCTCATGCCTTGTGATTAAGCTCATAAACAAATCTTACTAAGAGCACTGATGTACGATTTATATCTACTCCCCTTTACAATACTTTCCAAGGTATTTCAGGAAGCTTTCAATGAGCAATACCTACTATTGGTCTATACAAGCAAAAACAAAAGACAGAATCACTAAACGAAGGAGAGGGGTTGAAAGGAACAAGGATATTCTTGTTATTTTGTTCTTGCTTATATAAGTTAAGGATATTCTTGTCCTTGAGCACTAAATTTTCAATTGAGCTTTCTAGCAGCTAAAGCAAACAAAAAAAAAGAAAAAAAAGAAAACATGATGAATTGTTGTATGGTTCTCTTTTCTGGTTAATGTGGCACCCTGAGATCCTGCTGAATATGACTTCATTTTATATGTTTAGGTTAATACAGTGTACTGTTTTAGTTAAAATTTCCTGGACATTCTTTTTTTTCTCCCCAAGCCAAACTGTATTCAGCTTTATTAAAGACATTTTTCATAAACAATCATGGTATTTAAGGAAGGATAAGGGCAGACAATCATTAACAGTGTATAAAGCATTCAAACTCTCTTCTTCAATGGACTACCAATCAGAAAACCACTATAAACCCCAATGAAGTCTTCATCTGATGCTCTGAACAGGGGAAGTTTAGAGTGAGGGTTGATATTTCACATTAAGCATGTTGCTTAACAACTTTCCACAAGCCAACTCTCACTTTCAGGAAATGAAATGAACATGGCAGAATGATCAGTCTGTAGATCCACAGTCTAAAAAAGGAACTGCTGCTCCTTGAGGGGTGCCATCTCAATGACATGGCAAAGTCCAGATTGTCCAACATACTGGCAACCAGATTTTTGGGTCAGGTTCCAAAAGGTCTGTGGAATCATGGGAGTCGAGCCTATGCTTAAAGTGGGATATAAAAATGAATTTCGTTTTTCTATACCACAGTATGTCGGTGCCAAGGTGGCTAATGTGTGTCAATATCAAGATATCCCTCCTCCCAGAAACCAAGAAGTTTCTCAAAGCTAGAAAGCAAAGGTATTTTTTCCCCTTGTCAGTCTGGCTTTGGAGACATTCTATTAGTAGCACAGGAGGTCTGTCTGGAAAAAGTCCAGCCATTATTATTATAATGAGAACAGTTTATGTGATATTGATGTAACCTGGCAGCCAAGGAGAGTGGACTGGAATGTGTGTGTGTGAACAATGATGACTTCACTGTATTAGTCAGTGCAAACTAGTCTTGTGCAGAGTTTTTAGCAAAATATCAAATCACCCAGTTGACTCAGCCCCCCTACAGCCCAGATTTGGTGCCCCACAACTTCTGGCTTTTTCCAAAACTAAAATCACCTTTAAAAGGGAAGAGATTTCAAACCATAGATGAGATTCAGGAAAATATGACAAGGTGACTGATGCCATTGGGAGAACTGTGTGAGGTCCAAGGTGCCTACTTTGAAGGGGACTGAAGCATCATTGTCCTATGTACAAAGTTTCTCATATCTTGTGTCTTCTTCAATAAATATCTCTATTTTTCATATTATATGGATAAATACTTGTGGACAGACCTTGTATGTCCTTCCCCACAAAAAAGCAAAAATGAAGTTGTCTGTGTGCTAATGACATAGCTTTATTTTTAAATATATTTTATTGATTATGCTATTATAGTTGTCCCATTTTTTCCTCCCCTTTATTCCCTTCTGCCCTGCACCCCTCCCCACCACCATCATCCCCCCCCCCCTTGGTTCATGTCCATGGGTCATACATATAAGTTCTTTGGCTTCTCCATTTCCCACACTATTCTTACCCTCCCCCTGTCTATTTTCTACCTGCCATTTGTGCTACTTATTCCCTGTACTTTTCCCCCCATCCCCCCTCAACTTCCCACTGATATCCCTCCATGTGATCTGTATTTCTGTGAATCTGTTCCTGCTCTAGTTTGCTCGGTTCGTTTTTTCTTTTTTTTTTTTTAGGTTTGGTTGTTTATAGTTGTGTTTATTTTCATTTTACTGTTCATATTTTTGATCTTCTTCCTTTCATTAGATAAGTCCACTTAACATTTCATATAATAAAAGCTTGGTGTTGATGAACTCCTTTAACTTGACCTTATCTGGGAAGTACATTATCAGCTTTTCCATTCTAAATGATAGCTTTGCTGGTTAGAGTAATCCTGGATGTAGGTCCTTGCCTTCCATGACTTCAAATACTTCTTTTTAGCCCCTTCTTTGCAAGCCCCTTCTGCAAGGTTTCTTTTGAGAAATCAGCTGATGGTCTTATGGGGATTCCTTTGTAGATAACTGTCTCTTTTTCTCTTGCTGCTTTTAAGATTCTCTCTTCATCTTTAATCTTGGGTAATATAATTATGATGTGCCTTGGTGTGTGCTTCCTTGGGTCTAACTTCTTGGGGACCCTGAACTTCCTGGACTTCCTGGAAGTCTATTTCCTTCACCAGATTGGGGGAGTTCTCCTTCATTATTTTTTCAAATAAGTTTTCAATTTCTTGCTCTTCCTCTTCTCCTTCTGGCGCCCCTGTGATTCAGATGTTGGAATGTTTAAAGATGCCCTGGAGGTTCCTAAGCCTCTCCTCATTTTTTTGAATTCTTGTTTCTTTATTCTGCTCTGGTTGAATGTTAATTTCTTTCTTCTGTTCCAAACCATTGATCTGAGTCCTGGTTGTCTTCCCTTCACTCTTGGTTCCCTGTACATTTTCCTTTATTTCACTTAGCATAGCCTTCACCTTTTCCTCTATTTTGCAACCATACTCAACTATTTCTGTAAGCATCCTCATTACCAGTGTTTTGAACTGTGCATCTGATAGGTTGGATAGCCCTTCATCTCTTAGTTGTATTTTTTCTGGAGCTTTGATCTGTTCTTTCATTTGGGCCATTTTTTTTTTTTTTGTCTTGGCACATCTGTTATATAGTAAGAGGCAAAGCCTTAAGTATTCACCAGGGTGGGACAACACACGTCGCTCCACTGTGGTGCTGCATGTGGGGGAGGGGTCCAAGAGCTAATAAAATAGCTTTAAAAAAGCAAAAAAATCTGCATTTTTGCAAAAGTTGATAAAAATAGTATTTCAAACTGTATAGTCACCAGAAGTACACAGTTATCAAAATTGCACATATGTCCTGGCCTGTGTGGCTCAGAGTGTTGTCCCATAGACCGAAGGGTCATGGATTTGACTCCTGATCAGGGCACATGCCAGGTCTCATGTTGGGGTGTGTATGAGAAAGCAGCTGATTAATGTTTCTCTCGCATTGATAATTTTTTCTTCTTTTCTCTCTCTGCCTTCTTCTTTCCGTGAAAGCAATGAGAAAAATGTCCTCAGGTGAAAATTAAAAGAAAAAAGCTGCACACACTTCACTTGGCATCTCCAGCACCTACAGCTTTCTGTGCCTGGAATGATTTGGCATCTCCATTTCCTGCAGGATTATTCCCATCCTTGGCAGCATCAGCTTCTCCCTTTCCCTTTGGGTTCTTTCTTTCCCTTCTTGGCAAGGTCCTTTTAAGGCTTGGGCTCTGGCTGATGACCTGGTGGATCTTCTCTGTGGTTCGTCCTTCACCTTGCCTTTATCTTCATCAGCATCCCCTTCAGCCTTTCTCTTGGGCATGATGGTGACAGTGGTGAGACATACAGGCTGGGCAGGAGGATGTAGCAGTGTGTGGGCTTAGGTCAGTCTGGAGGTCGTTCTCACCTCTTTTTCTGTACATTCTTAAAGAATAAGTTGAATGGCAAAAATATTAAGCATTATGATAAGTAAATTCAATGGAACTAACACTGATTTGTTCTTTTAGTCAAATGTGCTTATGGATCACCTAATCTGCGAACATGAAACACTACAGCATGTGCTACAGGAGATGGAAACATACAGAACTCTTCCTTAAGTAAGCCTTAAGTGTAGGAGGGGAGATGAGAGAAACAGCTATATGTCTACAAAACAAAGTGGAAAGTAGTGAGAACTGTAAGAGTAGCACGGATATGTTGCTGGCAGAGTCCAGAAGAGGGATCAAGAAGCCGCAGTTCATGAAGGGCTATAATTGAGGCAGTTAGGGTCTGTGCAAGTACAGGGGGTAGGAGGGACAAGAAGAAGGAAAGGACATTTGAAGTTGAAGAAACAGTGTGACTCAGGGCGCTGCTGTACAAATTCATAGGTTGTGTTCAGGGGAAAGTGAGTGTCAGGGGTCCATGGCTAGCTAGTTGAGTGGCTGCTAGGACACCTGCCTGAAATATAGAAGGGAGTTCAAGGACTGAAGGCAGCATGGCAGGATATGGAGGGTCTGGAAGGTCATACTCAGAAGTCAGGAGAGTGGATTAAAATAAGACAGTAGCCTAGAACCCATGTTTCCACAGTTTGGGTTTTTATTCTATAGTAAGAGGAGCCGAATTGTAAGAGGGAATTGTTGAGACAGAAACTGATATTTCTAACTGGGCTTTAAGCAAACTATTTTGTCAAGTGAATGCTAGGAAAATGAGAGGCAAGGAGACTGGGGGCAGGGAGACCAGCCACTTGACGTGGCTGCACAAGTTCAGGTAAGAGGTGAAGAGGGAATGAGCTGGAGCTGGGGGGGTGGACAGTGGGGATGAGGGGTGTGAATGGAATTGAAAGACATCGTTCTGACCTTTCACAAACCCTCACTGCCTTGGCTACCATGATGCAGTGTAATGAAGAGGCTGAGTAGGTATGGGAGCCAGACAGACATGAGTTCAAATTCTCCCTCTATTATTCACTAGCTGTATGATTTTGATCAAATGGCTGTGTTTTCTTCTGAGTTTCGCTCCTAACATGAGGGTAAGAATACTGTCCTCATGGCCCTGGCTGGTGTAGCTCAGTGGATTGAATGCGGGCTTGGAACCAAAGTGTCCCAGGTTCGATTCCCAGCCAGGGTACATTCCTGGGTTGCAGGCCATCACCCCCAGCAACCACACATCTCTCTCTCTCTCTCTCTCTCTCTCTCTCTCTCTCTGTGTCTCTGTCTCTCTCTCTCTGTCTTTCTCTCTCTCTCCCTCTCTCTCTCTCTCCCCCCTCCCTTCCCTCCCTTAAAAAAAAGAATACTGTCCTCACAAGTCCAAGTCCATTGTGAAGATTAAACGACAAAATAAATGTGAAATGCTTTCTGTGGAGCCTGGCCCAGGAGGTCTTAAATAAGTGACTGTGCTGGAGCTTATCTCTGCTGCCCAGGTGTTCTCCTGAATCCTGGGCCAGGGTCTGCTCTGGTACCGGCCCAGGTGCTTGGACCTTCTTCCCTGACCTTGGACTTTACCTTTTCTGTGTGATATATTCTGCCTCTTCCTAGTCTATCTGGATCTGCTTTATTGGCTGACTTTGGCTTTTGATACTTGGATTCATCTTTGCTTTGAATCTGTGCTGTCTTATATGTAACCACTAGACATGTGTGACTACTGAGCACTTGAAATGTAATATCAGAGTAAAATACATAGTGAATTTCAATGACTTAGTATGAAAAAAAATGTAAAATATCCTAATAATTTTCTTATATTCATTGCATGTTGAAATGATAATATTTTGAGTGGATTGAGTTAAAGTATGTTATTTAAATTAACTTTACCTGTTATTTTTGAAACGGTAGCAAGAAAACTAAGTTTATTGGGGACTTATGTGCTAGGCACTGTTCTAGGCACATCACATGGTTTGAGTCATTTAATCTTTATTTTTTAATCCTCACCCAAGGACTTTTTTTTCATTGCTTTTGGAGAAAGAAGAAGAAAAGAGGAGAGAGAGACAGACAGAGAGAGACAGACAGAGAGAGAGAGACAGAGAGAGAGACAGAGACAGACATTGATTTATTGATTGGTTGCCTTCATGTATGACCCTAATGGGTTTGAATCCACAACCTTTCATTCTGTGGGATGGTGCTCCAACCAACTGAGCCACACCATCCAGGGCGAGTCTTTTAATCTTGACAACAATCTTGCGAGTTACTATTGTTAACCTTATTGTAAGTAAGGAAGCCGAGGCTCAAAAAGTTGATGATAATTCCTTAGTCTCCTGTTTCTTTCTACTTTTAAAAATGTGACTACTAGAAAGTTTAAAATTACACGTGTGCCTCATGTGTGTGGCTCATGTTTTACTTGTATTGGGTGGTGCTGCTCTGGATGTGAGGGGGGCACACCGCTCAGGAGCCAGATCCGGTCCTCGGCCTGACTTTGTATGGCTCATGAGCTAAGAACGGGTTTTATATTTTAACCCTGAACAAAAGTCACAAGAAGAATAATATTTTATGAAAAGTACATGAAATTCAAATGTTAGTGTCCCTAAATAAAGCTTAATTGGGATACAGCCACACTAACGCATTTACATATGCATACAGCTGCTTTCATGTTGCGATGGCAGAGCTGAGTTGTGGCAACAGAAGCCACAGGGCCCACCGAGCCTAAAATATTGACTATTTGGCCTTTTACAGAAAAAGCTTGCCACCCCCTGCTCTAGTTTATTGTCCTGATTTTGAATCCTTCCTCTGTTCTGACCATCGGCCCCTGGATTCTATCCGGAATTGGTCTTGCATTTCTATACCTTATTCTGGATTCTACACTTACCCAAGTGCCTATCACTCTGCTTTTTGACTCTGTAACCACGACCTGCTTTCACAGGTAACCCCAGCCTGGACAGGATGCCAGTCTCTCTCCATCCCTTGCAGCTCCCCACCAGGCTCACCCTGAGTCGACTTACGTGATTATGAAGGGAGCTACTCCGCTTGGGGCTTGTGTCCTTGCTGCTGCCATCTCGGCGTTCCACTTGGTGTGGGTCGCGATTTGCCTTAAAACAAGTGCAAATGCATTGAAAACACCAGTTTCTGAGACTCACAAGTTGTTGCAGAAGACTGACTGACAGACGGCAACCCTGCCGTTGCGACGGGGGCGGCCATCTGCTGTCACCCATTCGCAGGATGTCGCTTAGGGAGCACAATGTGGGGAGTTGAATGAAAACATCTGCTTCCAAGCTTGAACGGGGCTGCTCCAAAGGGAGCGTAAGACATTGACAGCTGACAAGAAGGGAGGGTCTGCGTCCCAAGGGAATCTTCACAAACAGTCCTTTCTCACCTTGTGGCCCACCGCCACCGCAACCCCTCTTTCTGTAAGGAAACCTTATTATTATTATTTTTTACTGTAAAAGAAAAACATAGTTATTGTTAAAAACCGACCAATCAAACAATCAAAAAGCCAAATGATTTATACACGAATTTGGGCAGAGAGGCGGTGGGAATTTGCAAGCAGATTATGCTGACTCTCCAATTCTCCTTTTCAACAATCTAAGGATCCCTTACTAGTCCTGGCTTTTCTTTCTGGCTCTATTTCCATTAGATAAATTCTTCGTTAGGAGGTTTTTTTTCCATCCTAATATATAAAGCCTTTAGGTGGGTCTTTTCCACCAGTTTGTGTAACTTGCCAGGGCTCATCTGAGTCTCAGCGATAGGCACAAATTAGGGTTAAGATTCCTTTGAATTCTTGGAGGTCAGAAACTGCTATTTTGAACTTGGCATGCACAATGCCAGCCCATATAGCAGCACTTGTATGTATATGGATTCCTTCCCCCCCAGGCCCAACCAATAACCTGAAGTTGCCCATATTCAGTCTTGCTATACCTTCCCCATATTCTTCCTTTTTTTCTCCCTTATGCATGCCTTTCCACACTAACCTGTCCATAGTCTTAAGTACCCTACTCATTCTTTCAAGCACTCCTCTGGTCTTCAGGACCTGTTGCTTTACTCTTACCTCTCTCATGTCACATTTGTTCGGGGCTGAGGTCTTGGTGAAGAAAATGGAAAAACTACCAGGAACTAAGTTGTTGGCAGCCATGAGATATTAACGTGGAACCACAGAACTTCTGAGTGACAAGAAGCATAGCTGTCTAGAAGCATAATTGTCAATCCTTTCTCCCATATTTTGGAAAAAAACAAACAAAAGTTATGAAAATCCATCTTTGATGAAACAAAGCAATGGCTATAACTCATGCATGTCTTAAATGGAGTGATTTGGGTCAAAATGAGAGGAAATGCTGTGATCTAACACTCCCCTTCAAATCTGAAGTAGGAAACAAATTTCCTTAAAAGTAAGAATTACAGCTTTGAAAGACACTTCTCCGCAGTGACACTTAATACCAGAAGACGGAGGAGAAGTGTCTCTAGAGATCTGAGGGAAAGCATGGGCGATCCCAGGATTTTATACTCAGCCAAGATTTCTTTAGGGTACAAGGGCCAAAGCCAAAAGTTCATGTACAAACATTTTAGAACCTGCAAGAACTTAGATGATATAGTCTCCATCTATTCCATTTTTAGCTTAGTTATTTTAACTAAAATAGCACACATAACATAACCTTGTTCTCCTCACCTACTTATCTATTCTGTTTGTCTGTCTGCCTGTCCATTCATCATTTTACCTATACATAGACACGCGTGGTCATTATCGGAAATGATAATCACCAAATAACAATAGTGATTGGATCTGAAGTCATTTTAAAGCTTTCTTTTTTATACTTCTCTGTATTGTTTACTTTTTAGAAAGTAACTGAATTGTTTGTTATTTTTTAAATTAAAGAAAATATAAAGTAAGTATAGTTAAGTTGTAACCCCAGGGAAGAAAACCACATGTCAAGTGCAGTGGGGCTGGAAGCTGGAAGGAGCCATCCTTACTGACTTTCTTCAGTAGCTGCACCAGCCCTGGACCATCCTCCTCCGGTCTTCTGGTTACATGGAAACAATCAGCTCTCTACGGTTAAACCACCAATACCAGGTTTCTCTTAAATTCAGCATGTTAGGCAGCTGCCCAACCCTACAGCCCACCTCCTGCTGCCGACTGATCAGAGTGTACCAGCAGCAACAGAGAGAACATTCTTGGGCAAATATGAGGTCACCTAGATTCTGCTTCCTTAAACCATGTACACAACTCATGCCCAGCTTCCAGGTATGGTGAACGTGGGGCATCCCTTTCCCAATGGTGGTACAAATTCTTATTCTTTCTTGATCCAGCTTTGTAACTTTTCTTCTTTGTTCTCATCTACTTGACCCTAGCCTATGTCTTTGTCTCTCTATTTCCACCCTGTGCTCACAGCTTGGGCCAGTGATTCTCAATGGGAAGTGATTTTGCTTCCCCCCACCTGTGGGACATTTGGCAATGTCTGGAGACATTTTTAGTTGTTACAGTTTGGAGGGAGTGCTGTTGGCATCTAGTGGGCAGAGGCAGAGCTGCTGATAAACACCTTCCAGTGCACAGAACCCACCCCACCCCCAACAATAATTATTCAACCCAATATGTCACCAAGGTTGGATTCAGAAGCTCTGTCTTAGACTTATGGACCAACTGCAGCATTTTGATTTAGATCCTTGGCCGTCTGTTAGTTTACACTCATCTGTTGTCTCCAATAACTCCTGACTCTGAGGGATCTTGCTAAATGTATCTCTGACCCCAGAACTCTACACTATTTGGTCATTGTTCCCACTGACCTCAATCTTGAAAAAGAGACTCAGGAATTGGGTATGCTAGAGCAATATTGTTTTCTTTTCCCAGCAAGCCCAGGGAAAAAGAGGCTAAGACAGAAGCTATTAGAATGAAGCATAGGGTAGTCCTGTTTAAGTGATAGAGGTGAAATAGGATCTTGCCTGTGTCAGGTAAAACTAGGAGGCCAATTACATGAAAGAAGTGGAGGTGGGCGAATGGCTGCAAAGATGAACAATACAGGGTAATTGATACAAAGCAGCATATAAAGAAACCAGTTAGAGTGCTTCCTCCGAGGCAAAATTAAATGGCAGCATTACTCAAGCTGTAACATGGCATAGAAAATGGAAGGTGGGGCAGAAGGGAGAACCAAGGAGACCAAGGGAGTGGAGGTGGCATACCTGCAGGGACAAGAGGGCTTTGAAATGGAGATAAAGCCTGTCCTACACGGCCTCTAACACTCTTGTAGGGTGTCAGAGAACAATCGTTGGCTGTCCGGGCCTAATTAGCCCATGGTCTGGAGGTAAAGACAGCTGCTCTAGGGTAGTGCCTGGCTGCACCTGCAAGACCAGCAGTTCCAAAATACATGTCACCTCATCCACCCACATCCACTCTAGTATCTTCTTAGGCAAACCCTCTGATATACTGCCGGCTAAGGAATCAATTTTTTTTTTGTTAATCAGACCCTTTTTTAAAAATTATATTTTAATCATTGTTCAAAGAGACCCTTTTGTTAATAAAGAATGAACACGAGGCTGCAGAAGGGTGGCAAGAGTCCTGGGCTTCCAGGCAAAAGACATAGAAGACATAGTTCTGTTGCTTTTCATGAGTCACACGGATCATCCAAGCATCAGGTTTTAAATCTGCTAAATGGCCATACACCTACCTGTCCTGTACTGTCCCTCAGTGGTGGTATGGGGATCAAAAGAGGTAATGCATGTAAGAGTGCTTTGAAGATTACAAATCGAGATATGCATATTGAAGATGCTATAATATTATCACATACACCAGCCATAAATTGCCAGTTTGAAAGAATTAGAATAAAATAAAGTACACATAGAGTTCAAACCATGCAGAATAGATTTTATTCTCCTTCATGGTACGGAACATTTTTCAGTGTCATGGAGAGATGGCAATGGTGGCAAAGAAGGACTTCAGAGCTGGTGTTCAAGGTCCTGGCCTCTAAAGGGAAATATCTCGAGTAGACCTCCTAGTTAGTGAAACACATGAAAATGTCTAAGATGACGCGGGAGGAGAACAGGTCCTAGACGTGAACTTTTTGCAATGTCGAGTGAGAAGAGTTGACTGTCAGAAGGAAGCAGAGATGGAAGGGAGCACAGACATAGAGGAGCAGGGGGTCTGGGGAGAGAGGGGGCTGGACAACCTGGTGAGAGGAAACTCCTCCCTGTGTTGGATCCTCCAACATGTTCATTGCTGCCTCAGGTGACTTGAGTGAGGACTTTTCGTGTTGGGGCAGATGGCGGGTGTCACCACAGAAAAGGGGCCAAGTTCCAGGTCTACCTCAGGAAGAGGGAGAGAAGAGAGATGCTGTAAGTGGCAGGAGTGAAACCAGATTTCCATCTGGTGCCGGAACTCAGAACCACGATGGAGGGTGGCTGTCGGGAGGCTGTCCTGGCTTTAGTGTTGGAAGTCCAAGTTTCAGAAAGTCCCTTGGTCCCTGACAAATCAAGACAATAGGTCACCCTTTAAGTGGTTCTTGAAAGAGGAAATTCAGGGTTTTCAGATATCTTGGGAAGGGGAATGAGCCAGTTAAAAAATCTCTGAGGACAGCGTGGCATCTTGCTCCATATGTGCGCGCTTGGATGTTTGGGTTAAGAAAGGCACTTGGTTGACAAGGGAGGAAGAAGGGAGCATGGCTTTTGCTGTTTTCTCTGATGTTTGTAAACCTTCACTAATGCCTGAATTTCCTGGGCTACTGCTGCTTTGGCTCATCTTAAAAGAAGAACATCTCCAAAGCGCTGGCATATGCAACTTAGGATAAATGAAGCAGCATGGCTCTGTAAGTGCTCAGGAAGAAAACCCAATACAATTCCCCTCATTTCATTTAGGAATAGACCTCCAGAAAAGCTTCAAGAAATAGAATACCACAAAGTTCACTAGTATACCCGGGGTCTAGATTACCTACTATTAACATGTCACCCCATTTGCTTTATTATTTTTATGTTTAATTTGAAAAAATTATTTTATTTTTGATTACACTTGACACTCAATATTATATTCGTTTCAGGGGCACAGCACAGTGGTTAGACATTTATGTAACTTACAAAGTGATTCCCTGGTAAGTGTAGTGCCCACCTGACACCCTACACAGCTATGACAATATTGTTGAGTATATTTCTTATGCTGTACTTTACATCCCTGTGACTGTTTTGTAACTACCAGTTCATGCTTCTTAATGCTTTCACCTTTTTCACCCAGCCCTCAAACTCCCTCCCATTTGGCAAACCCATTTGCTTTATAATTTGTGCATTCTCTCCCTCTCCCCCCACCCCCACACACCACTCACACAATTTCTTTCTGAACTAGCTGAAGCTAGTTTGCATACATCATGCCCCTTTACCCTTAAATACTTCAACGCTTATCTTCTCTTATGTGTCAAGTTCAGTAGTTTAATATCAACACAACATTCTATCTAATCTACCACGCCTATTCCATTTTTGTTGATTGACTTGATAATGTTCTTTATAGCATTTCCTTTTTTCCCCTCTAGTACAGGAAGGAAAGCAGGATCAAAGATTTTGTTTTTTATTTATTTCATTGTCGTTCAAGTACAGTTGTCTGCATTTACCCGCCACCACTGCCCCCCTCCACCCCAGCCATCGAGTGTTTCATTTAGTTGTCATGTCTCTTTAGTCTCCTTTCATCTGGAACATCTTGTAGCTTTTCTTTGTCACTTATGACATATTTCGAGGTACAATACTGTTTCTGCGTTTAATAGAAAGTTCCTCATTTTTGTTTTTTTTCTGATGTTTCCTCCTGGTTAGATTATGCATCCCAGCCTGAATATTATCTAAGTGATGCTGTGACCCTCTCAAAGCATGACACACATCTGGAGGCCCCCAGTGTCCACCCGCTCCTCGTGGATGACATGGGTTTTGACTTTCCAGTCAAAGGGTTGTCTGATTTCTACTCCACAGAGTCTGTGTTTTCCTCATAGGCACACATGCTTAGTCAATTCTGCACACAGCCATTAGCATGTTATGTGACTTCAGACCTGCACTCTTTTTGCGACCACGGGCTGGTAGAAGGTGTTGTGTCACATTTTGGTTTCCATTTGCACTAAAGGAAGAGATTTTATATTTATTTATTTTCTTTACAATTAAAAATTTTCATCATTATTCTATTACAGTTGTCTCCATCTTATACTTAAATGTTAAGCTTAATTTCTGAAATCCAACCAACCTCTGAAGATTGTTTCTTACTTGAGTAAAGAAGTGAGAAATAAAACCAAACCAAAACAAAAAGCCCAGGATTATGCAGCCCCACCCTCGTGACTGTGTTTCCTCCATGAGAGGTGGCTGAGTTTCATGAAGCGACCACCCCGACAGCAGGGTTCTGTTTGCTGCCTCTTGATGAGAATTGGACTAGAAGCTCCTTGGAAAAATGAGAGGAGACTTGGCTAACATGTTCATGGTTAAACAACAGGGAAGAAATTAAATTTCCACCAGTGTTGAGTTCACATCACTTGTATCATGCTGACTGACAGTTGCTTTAGAAAAGGTAAGTGCAGAGGGTCGGTCTGTTAGTGGAGATGTTTGATTCCCTGCAAGACCAGTATTGGCCTGATGTTCTTTAAAGGTTAACCTGAACCTAGGAACTGTTTTCGGATGTTCAAGAATGAGACACAAGTCTCTGCAGGTGTACCTTTCTCCACTTATGGCATTCCTGGTACCTGTCTTTTCTATCGTCAAATTTCTCTTCTACTTAAAACCTTCACCTGGCAGAGCGTTGTGTCCAACCCTGGCTTTGTTCCCTGGTGTGCTGTCATGAGTCTTTCCCCTTCATGTGCAGTTTTCACGTAAACTTATCACTGATAATAATAAGCCTCCTGTTTGGCTAATGCCTAGAACAACGATACTGTGCATTACTACCCTATGGGCAGCTCAGCCTTATCCCATGGATGGACACCAGATGGCGAGGAGCATGACCTGATTATGCCAAGAGGTCTGTGGTAGACTCTAACCCTTGACACAGTTGACCATGTATAATCCTTTTCTCCCAAGGTGGAAGTGGGCAGGAAGTAGGCCCTGCATGGCATTGGGTAACGGAGAACCAAAGCTGTACTCCAGTAAAATGCAGAGATCCATCAGGTGTTAAGGGGGTAGTCAAAGAAAGGTAACCAACCTTGGGTCCAAGATTCTACATGAAATGGGGATCAGAAAATGACAGGAGATGAAAAGGGAGGAGTAGGGTGGAATTAGCAAGCAAGATATTGCTTGGACTAATTCTCGAGTGGGGAACCTTAGACTAGATTTTATTTTTACAAAGTCAAAGTACATGTTGGCGAGACTGGCCTGGGTCCATTTAAAGGGGCCATGATGCAATAGATGCCCTACTTACTGCTGCACCAGTGGTCTGGCAATTGTTTAGTAAATCTGGGCAGAAAGGTTCTACATCAAAGAAACAATGTGAAGTCAAGCTCAGTGGTGAAGTTTATGAGCAAGGCAACTGACTATTAAATGTCCTGCTGACTTAAGATTTCTCACTTAAAAACCTTAGGAAGTTGGAAAGTTGAGAAAAGCAAATGCTTGCGAGGAGGCCACATTTGGGAAGGTCTTCTCAGTTTGCTGTTGAAGAGAGGATGGTGTGAGATATTGGAGTAATGATGTGTAAAAAACCCACAGGACTTTCCACAATATTCCTTAATCAGAGGTGGGAATTTTGATTGCCTCAGGAGTTCCTAGGAACCCACGTTACTATCAGCTACATTTGTATTATTCTGGTGCCGGGCTGTGCTATATTCCTTAGCTTAATTCTCACAACAATCCTATGTTGTGGGTACTATTGTTTCCCCCCTTTTGAAGATGAGGACATAAGACACCACAAAGTTAAGAAATCTGCTTAGCAAGTGGTCAAGTTGAGACTTCAACCTAGGGCTCTTAGTCTTTGCTCTGCCGCAGTATTCTTAACCTGTCTGAGGTCATGGATACTTTGGCATGTTATGTAAGCTGTAGAAGTTCTTTGCAGAAAGCTGTATACCCAACATTTTACCTAAAGCTTCAGAGGGGCTTATGAATAGTTGGGAGCCTACTGGTGGACCTAAAGTTAAGAATATCTCCTAAATATATTGAACATATTTATGTCTAGTATGGGGCAAAAGTAGGTTTACAGTTATAAATATGTGAAACAGAGTTTATTCTTGTATTATTATTGAATTATTGTATTATTTTCCATATAAACCACAGCAAGCCTCCTTTTGCCCCATACTGTCTTCTTTTAAAATTTATTTTTAATTAAAGCATTTTTTAAAGAAAATGGTATAGTCTAAGTTCCAAAAAACCTACTGTGAACATAAACCTTTGAAATACAACACATTTCTGAGTCAAGGTCTGCTGGTGTAGAGGTTTTGGAACCAAGGCTGTTCATGCCTCACCCATTGGCACTCATTGTTCTAGCACATTCTGATGCAGCCTACTGAAAGCTCTTAAAACTGTCTGCATGAGGGTTTTCTCAGCTTGCTGTTAGGGCAGGACATAAGAGCTGGGGGTTTAACTGCTGTGAGAGTATCTGTAGGCTAATGAAAGATAGGAATCAGAGGATAAATACCTCTACTCCCTTACTTCTCGAGGGAGATAACTCTGACATGGGCTATCCATTGCCTCTCAGGGACCCTCCACTGGATTAAGCTTTAGATATTCCCTGTGGGAGCCTGTTTGGTAATGCATACTTTACTAGCTTTTTTCCTTTCTCTGTCTCATTTTTCCATGTTCTTAACCAGTATTTCTTGGGGCCACACTTCAAGTAAATTACTTGCACTTGAATTCTTGATTCAGGGTCTGTTTCTGGGGAACCTGGCCTCAGACAAGTCTATGCAAGTGTGCTACTGTGATGATGTAGGCATTGCCAGTCAACAGTTGCACTCAACTGCCAGACATGTGAGTGGATATTTGGGACCATCTGGCCTCCAGCTGACCTATCACTTGACCACAAAAACATGAGTGAATTCAGCTAACACCACAGCGGGTAGAGAGGAGCCATCCCAGCTGAGCCTTGCCCAAATTGCCAACCCACAGAATTATCTCTGGATCAAGAGGAGCTGCATTTCAAACAGCCTTGACCACATTGGAACCTGATACAGATCTTGAGATCATGGACTTTGAGCTGGATGCTGTGACTAAATAAGGCTGCAGGAATCTTGGGAGGGAGTCTATTTAATGTACTTGGTATGGATCATTGGGGCCAGAGAGAAGACTGAAGTGGTTTATTAGAATAAATGCCCCAAATGATTCACACCTCCTTATCTCTTCCCTTTGCAATGTGACTTTGTTGTCCTTCTCATCCAGAGATGGAGTATTTTTCCATCTTCTCTGAATCTGTACTGGCCTGTGACTTATCCTCAGGAATAGAAGGCTGCAGAAGTGACATTTTGAGACTTCTGAGGCCTGGACTTAAGGAGCCTTGCAGCTGCCACTGTCATCCTTATGCCAGGCCATGATTCTGCCATTATGTGAAAGGCCAGGTCTAATTACTGGAAGAAGAGAGGCCAAGCAAAGGAGAGTCATGTAACACTGGCTGACAGCCCCAGGCAACTGCCAGATGTGTGAGCGAAGCCATCTGGACCAGTCAGCCACCGGCCAACCTGCCAACTGACCACAGACAGAGGAGAAGCCCAGATGACACCACATGGAACAGAGACAAGGCATGCCTGTTGAGCCCTACCAAGTTGCCAACCCCTAGGGTTGTGAGGGGGGAATGTGGCAATATCTATGCATAGTTCTTAGTTTTGCTGAGTTTCTCTCTCCACAGCCTCTTCTTGCCAAGCCAGGGAAACAAAAATGGCACCAATATAAAGGTTGAAGACCCTGCCTCGAGCCACTGCCAAGTTTACCTTATAATTTTAATCCAAACTCAGTCCTTTCCTGTCCCACAGACCAATGAGGCGAGAACTGAGGGACCTGTGGACTTAGTTACAATGGAGAATACTGGACCTGTTCCACTTTACCTGAGGTTAAACCTGCCACCAAGCTAGAAGACATATTACATAAAGCGAATGACTATGGATGAAAGAAGAACCTGAGTAGGGCTTAGTATTTTGCAGGAATTTGCAAATCTTGGCACCTCCTTATGAAACTTAGGGTAAGTTAGTTGCTGCACCAATACTGTTCTTTTGCCCTTTGCATCTCACAGTAAAAGTCATGGGAAAGATTTCATCTTAATTGAGATGAAAATATAAATTTTTCTCCTCAATTCAAGAAGGGGGGCATCCATCAGAAATAGGCAAAAAGTGCACCAGTCTCCAAGTAGCAGCAGTAATTTCAACCTGAAATATTTTTGCTTTGGGGAAGTTTAAAGAAAGGTTGCTTTGACATTTCCTCTCCTTTCCCTTCCTCTGTGTCCATCACTAGATGTTTATATTGGAGCTTTAGGTAGAAGAGCACGTTTCAGGACGGCTTTCCTTACTGTTTTGAACATTTATCTTCCTTTGCACAGGGATGTTACACAACCCTGTGAGTGCTTAATTTCAGATTTTCTGCCCTTCCCACTCAGTTTTCTTCACTTGTCTCCTGAGGGTAGAAAATGCTAGAGAAAAATGTTGATTTCTGATGAGACTAATGCTTTTTTATGTGTGTGTGTATGGAAAGTCTTTGTTCCATAAGGCAGTTGGTTTGTTGCCAAGCTACTTTGGGAACCATCCAACTACTGATCAATTTATATACATAGTTAGCTCTTCTAAATATGGCAGAGTTCCCCGGGCCTCAAAAATACAAGTGCATGATCTGCTAGTACTAATGAAACTTAAATTGGAGAGAGCTTCACATTGCTAAAAGTCCTCTTGCTTTTAATGTGTATGCATTTGGACACTCCTGGATGGCTCCTCTGTGTGGTCTAGTCCTTCTGGCTACTTGATTCCAGGCAGCCCTATGGCCAAAGGGGTAGGTTTCTATCCAAGGACTAGAAGGTACAAATAAGCTCACAGAAAATATAAATGTAGATGTGTTATTCCTCCCATGCTCTATACTGAACCAAGATGGTGGTCACCTGAGAACATTTTTGCCCATTCATACATCCAAATTCTATTTCTTCCTTCTTTAATTTTATATGCAACAGGCAAAAATTTATGTATCTGTTAGTATTTGTAGAATCTTTTCCACCTCAGCCGGTGTTGTCTGACTTTTTCCCCTCTTTCCTCCACCAGTCTTGTCCCAAACAGCTCCTACACAACTTTTACTTGAGAGGAAAAAAAAATAACAATGGCAGGAGGAGCGGAGAAGGAAGGACAGGGAAGAACACAGGTGGTGCTGAGCAGGCAAGGATGGATTCCCACCCCGACTGCTTGTTGAAAAAGCTTCTTCAGAGGTTTTTGAAAATACCAGTGCCTTGGCTCCTGATTTAACTGCTCTGGGATGTGGCATTTTTATAAAACTAGCTTGGGGCCTCCAGAATTGAGAACCACTGAAGGTGAGTTTTTATGAGTGAGGGGTTGGTGAGGAGGAAGGTTGCAGCTTGTGAGAGAATAGGAAATCAAGATGATGGCGAGGAAGTAGGTTTTAAGAAGTGTTAAGAGGTAGTGTTGTTATTTACAAATTAGACTTTAGTTTTTTTTCCCCAAAAGGTGTATGCAAGAGAGGAGAATTCCTTTTGGTTGCTTATCTGGGTTCCTTGAAGAGAATATCATGTCATGGTGTGACGTTTCCTCTTCTGGCTTCAACCTCTGAGCTCTCTGTGCACCTCTTGGGGCCATGCTTTCTCTTACCCTGCTACAGCCTCATGAATGAACTCCCTGCTTCATTCTTCCGAACTTCCCAGGAGACCATTTCCAAGAAGAAGGACGGATCCAGACCCGATCACCCACGTCCACATAAGCCAGTGTTTCTCAACTTGTAGGCTCATGAAATCAGTTTAGTGGCTTGTGACTCACATGTTGTGTTTTTAATGAAAAAAGAATAGACAAGGGAGTAAATAGAGTGTGTGGCAGACAGTAAGGGCAGATTTATTTAAGCCGTTGTTTCACTGTATGAGTGTAGAATTTCTTATATTGTATTCTAATATCTCTTGCATGACATATTTCTTATTGTGAGTTTGTCAGAAATGATTGAAAGCCACTGTTCTAAGTGACCACAAAGCACATGGCATCATGCTCTTATTTGGGTTTACTTCAATTACCCCAGACTTTCATGCCTCTCAGTTGATCCTTTGTCACCTGGGCTCTCATTCACATATGGGTCTGTACATTCCCAAGTCTGACCCAGTATAATACCCCCCAGACTCCTCAGACCCTTCCACTCGGCCCTTGGAAACTCATGGGTCTATCGTTAGCTGAACTCTTAGTGTCCTCAAACTGTCTTTGGAACATGCCTTCTTCCTATTGCTCCAGCTGAAAGCGGATCGTCCCTGGAGGTCACTGATTCCCCCATAGCCTCTCATGCAGTGGCTACTCCTTTGCCTCACTTCCCTCCTACCACTGGCAGTGGGGCTACGTGTCCTTTCTGCTCCAGTACCACTTTTTTAAAAGATGTTATTTATTTATTTTTAGAGAGGGAAGGGAGGGAGATAGAGAGAGAGAGAGAAACATCAATGTGCGGTTGTTGGGGGTATGGCCTGCAACCCAGGCGTGTGCCCTGACTGGGAATTGAACCTGCTACATTTTGGTTCGCAGCCTGTGCTCAATCCACTGAGCTATGCCAGCCAGGCAGTACCACTTCTGGATCATTGTTCCTTGCTGACCCCAAAGAAGCCAGATCCTTCAGACTGTATGGCTCACTGCCCTTCTTTGTTGCAGCCATCTTCAATCCTTACAGGAAAACTCATTCAGTAAAAACCAAGAATTCGGTTTTGCATCTTTCTTTCCATCCCTAATCCTGTCATCATTCTTGATATTTTTAAGATCTACATGGATGATGCATCTAACTTCCTGGCCTCCCACTTCTTTGACTGCCTCCTGTTTCAGTGATTTCTTTCCTTCACTGTACTCAGCCACAATCCCTAGGCCCCTCCATGTGACCTGCACTGTCCAAAATGGTAGCTCCTAGCACAGATGGTGAATTTAATGAAATAAAGTACAAAGCTTATTCCCTTAGTAGCACTAGCCACCAGAGAGTCCAATAGCCACCTGTGGTTTGTGCCTATCATATCAGACGACACAGATCTGGAGCATACCCATCATTGCAGAAAGCCCTACAGAATAGTGCTGCACTATTCATGTCAGTAACTCAGTGTCAAGCACTATGCTTCTCAGCTGCCGTCTTACATAGCTGCAAGCTCACTCCCCCGAGTACCTGACTCTAACAATTCGTTGACTCTCCCAGGACCTCCAATCCATTGATCTCAGCACTTTTCATTGCCCATCATCCTCACTTTCTCTCTTACCCAAGTTAAATGTCATGGTATGTCATTTCAGTCCCTGGCACAAATCCTCAGCTTCCTTATTCCTGTTTCCCTCTGTCCTATGCAACCAGAAAAATGCCATCCCAGGTTAATCTCTCCTCCTACACTGTATCTACAGCCAAGGAGGTGAATGTAGCTTCAGAAAAATTGTAACTGTACTGGCTGTCTTATTTGAACTTCCTGACCACAAATCTCAGGTGGGCTCTCAGGAAACCTTACAATGTCACGAGCCAATTCACAAGTCCTAGGATACCTAGAGGTCTCGATCTCAGCCTTGGTGGGAGAGGCTCCCCTTCCGAGTTTGTTGCGAGTTTGGGAACTGCCTCTACCCTGGGATGGTAGCTACTTTTCCCACATTCCATTTCCAGCTCCTTTAAAGTCCTCTTTTAACTCTTTTAGGAGTTAGTTACCTTTTACTAGTTAATAATTCTTTTTAATATCTTAAAATTTTATTTTTAATTGCAGTTTACATTCAATATTACTCTGTATTAGTTTCAGGTGTATGGCATAGTGGTTTGACAATTGTATACTTTGCAAAGTGGTCCTCCCTATATTTCCAGTACCCATCTGATACCATGCATAGTTATTACAATATTATTGACTATACTCCCTGTGTGTACTTTATATCCCATGACTATTGTGTAACTACCAATATGCACTTCCCAATCCCTTTACCTTTTTCACCCAGCCACACAATCTGCCCCCCTGCTGCCTCCAGCAACCATCAGTCTGTTCTCCTTATCTATGAGTCTGTTTCTATTTTGTTTGTTCATTAATTTTGTTCTTTAGATTCCACATATAAGTGAAATCACATGGTATTTGTCTTTGTTTGATGTAATAAATCTTAATATTAAATTTTCCCTATCCTAATTACTGGATTTCTGACTATATCTGTACTGATACAGTGGCATTAACAAAAGTTCAGAAAAATAGACCAGTAGAAGAGAGGAGAGGGTCCTCAAATGAACTCGTGCCATTGGTGGGCACTTGATTTGTGAAAAAGTTGACCCTGCAGAGCAGTGATGAGAAAAATGGTCTTTTCAATACATGGAGCTGCTCCCTGACCACCTCTCCTGCTACCTTTCCTGATTGCACTGTGTTTCAGCCTCACTGGCCTCTTCATTGCTTGTTGGACACAGTGAGCATGCTCCAGCCTCAGATCTGTTGTGTTGCTATTTCCTTGCTTGGAATGTTCTTCCTCTGGATGTCTGCACAACTTCGTTTAGCTCTATGCTAGAATCTCAGTTCCCTGGGGAGACTTTCCCTCTGAAAAGGGGGAAATCCAAAATACAATTTCCAGTTATCTGTTAGTCCCTTACTTCATTTTATGTTGCTTCATAGTAATTCTTAGCTAACTTTAAATATTTGTTTATCAGCTGTCCTTCTCCTAAAATGTAAGATCTACCAGAAAATATAGTTTTTAAAACTGTACTGCTGTATGCCCAGTATTTAAAACAGAGTTTCCAATACATGTTTGTTGGAGAAACAAACAAACAAGTGAATGAATGAGTGAATCATACCGACACCGGGCCATGTGGGCCCTGGTGTTTATTTGGGTTATGTGCACATGCTCTCTAAACTGCTATTTTAGCCTCCGTCTGGGGTGAGTTCTGTTGCTAACTGGCATCTGGCCCTTGTTCTAAGAAGACCAGTCTTAGAGATCGATTGCCATTCAACAGAAGACTTTAACACTTGATGTTGAAAATGTAAGTCAGATCATTTCACATCCATGCTTCAACCCTCAAATGACTTCTCATTTGCATGTAGAAACTTCAAACTGCTTTTCCTGGCCTCCTGGACCCGACACCCTCTGTCCTCTTTCTGCTCTGACCTCTTCTTCTTGCATCTCTTTGGCTCTTTCTCCTCCGGCCACACCTGGTTTCTTTCTGTTCTTGGAACAATACCCCGGCTCATTCCTTAGAACCTTTATATTTGTGGTTCCTTCTGTCTAGAACCCTGTCGTCAGATAGTCACTTGCTTAATCCTTTGTACTTTAGTGCAAAGGTACCCTCTACAGAGAAGCCTTTCTTGATCTCCTCCTCATCACCTTGTTTTATTTTCCATGTAGCACTTGTCACTCCCTAAAAATTATCTTGTTTATTTATTTTTAAAAAAGATTTCATTTCTTTATTTTTAGAAAGGGTGGAAGGGAGGGTTAAAGAGAGAGAGAAAAACATTGATCGGTTGCTTCCTGCACACGCCCCTCCTGGAGATTGAGCCCACAACCCAGGCATGTGCACTGAGCCAGAATTGAGCCTGCAGCCTTCCACGTAGTGGGATGATGCTCAACTGACTGAGTCACACCAGTCAGGGCTATCTTATTTATTTGATTAACTGATGACTCTCTGCTTCCTTTCTTCAGCAGAAACTTATTTATTTTTTTTAAATATATTTTATTGATTATGCTATTACAGTTGTCCTATTCCCTCCCCCCCTTTATTCCTTTCCACCCTGCACACCCTCTCCCACCCACATTCCCCTCCTTTAGTTCATGTCCATGTGTCATAAGTTCTTTAGCTTTTACATTTCTTGCCCTCCTCCTGTCTATTTTCTACCTACCATCTATGAGAAACTTATTTAATTTTATTTGCTTGTATATATATTCCTAGTGTCTAGACAAACCATGCTCAATACTTACTAGGTGCTCAGCAAACACTTGCTGAATAAACGAGTGTTTCATCAGGAACGTGATCTAAGGGGTGTAATTCTAGCCTTAGGTAGAAACATAGGTCCTCTCAGAAATAGTATCAGCACTCTGGGGAACTGTTTGCAGTAACTTACAATAAATTGACTTTCTTCGCATTCACCCATGCTTTTCTGCAAAAGCCTTTATCTTTTTCACAAAGAAGACACTTTAATTTCTAGTTTCTGTTTATAAATAAGGTACATTTTATCTCTCACACTCTTTCTTTGAAGGCTGTTTTCCTATGATCTGCCCTTGTTATGTGAACATTGCTCCTCTTTTATAATTGAAGGTGGGTAGCATGTATCCTTCACTTGCAGGGGCTTCTCCCTCGGCTCTGGGTTATCAGCTTTAGGCAATCTCTGCTGCTGTTTAAGAGAAAAGTATTAATCCTGAGGGTTTTTTTTGTATTATTTACACCCACCTGCTTTCAAAAGCAATTTGAAACTTCTCTTAATGACTTTCTACCCTTGCCCTTTGAACTTCCAGACCCTGTAAGCTTTCTTAGCAGTGCCACCATATCTTTGTTCCTCTTTGAAAAGTACAGTGTTGGGTGGTGGGGTTGGATGAGATCTCTGGACTCTCTTATGGTTGTGACACTTCAAACTGAACTGTACAAGTACAGGCAGTTAGTGATCACTCATCTGGGGACTCTCCAGACTCAGCCTCACCTTCCGGGTAAATGTCTTCACCTCTTTCAGCTGCACCTCTTAAGGAGACTAGGTTGGAATGATGGACATGATGTATACAGATTTTCTTTTTTTACTGAAATTGTCATTCAAGTTGTTATGTATGAAACATACATATGAAACAGACTAGGTTGGAATGATGGACATGATGTATACAGATTTTCTTTTTTTACTGAAATTGTCATTCAAGTTGTTATGTATGAAACATGTAATATCATTTACTGATCACTTACAATGTGCCGGGTGCTGATAGGTACTTTATGTAAGTTGTCTCAGTTTCTACAAAATTTCTATAATGTAGATGTTAATACCGTTATTCTACATAAGAGAACAGCTGAAAATTAGAACAGTTAAGTCACATTTGCAAGATGAAATGACAAATAAGGTACAGGATTTGAACCCTCTTTAATGTAGTCTGTCTCATCAGACACTCCGAGGCTGGCTTCAGCAGATGCATGTATTTCTACGGGTGTAAATCACAGAGGGGAAGCAAGTCAACCCTGGTTGTTAGGTTAGGGATGACTAAGGGAAGCTGAGACAGCTGCAGAGAGAAGCAGTGCCTTCTCTTTACTTTCTCTGATCGGGGCTATGTGTTGTGTGAAGATGCACATATGATACAACTGTTATGGCAACAGTAGGCAAATAGATGAAGAGGTGGAAGACTCACGGATGGGGTCACATCTGACCAGGGCCTTCGAGGCTGTGCAAGGCTTACCTCTGTCAACAGAGTGGAGGTCGAGATGATGAGTTTGCTTTCCACGCTGAAGAAACAGCTTGTGTGGATCCCTGAAAATGTGGTACTCTCGACATCTGTGAGCAGTGTGGAGAGACCAGACAGTAGGATCTGTCTGTGGGTTGGACAAGGCCTGGAAATGAGGCTGGAATGTTCAGCAGAGGTCACGTTATGAAGAGCCTTTTGTTCTTTGCTAAAGAGTTCAGAAAGAGGCCAATGGGTGATAGAGCATCATTGCAGAATTGAAGAGGAGGGATGTGATCTCGCTTCATTTTGGAAAGCTTGCTGTGCTTGCATGTTGTCTCTAACCCTTACGACCTGACTAAGTATCATCAGCCAGATACATGGGGCTGCCATTAGGAGAATACCTTGTCTCTTCATCAGTAGACCAGGATTCTCACTAGGCTTAACCAGTGCCACTCGATGGAAGGTGATACAACAAGGACAGGTAATGTCAGAGCTCAAATGGGGCTCTGTGAGTGGAGGGCCCTATACCTCAGTCTTGAAAGGTGTTTTTTAAAAAATTGCTCTTGAGATTGGAAAGAAGGCTGCCTTTGTCTCAAATGTCAAGGCATTCTGTAGGTGAATTTCTACTGGAGGTCAATCAATGCCAATTTGAATTCATCCAGTAAACTCTGAAAAACAAAATTAGATTATTGGCCCTGTTTTCCCTTGTAGCTAAAATTTGCCGAATACTTTGTCTTGTGTTCAGACA
The DNA here is from genome assembly GCF_004126475.2 of Phyllostomus discolor. NCBI lineage: Eukaryota > Metazoa > Chordata > Mammalia > Chiroptera > Phyllostomidae > Phyllostomus > Phyllostomus discolor. The sequence continues at coordinate 100,473,743 of NC_040910.2, read as the reverse complement.
CCTGGAGGGGAGAATGGACAGCTTCTGGTGTGAAAGAAGTGAACAGAGAAAAGGGGTAGAACCGGACAGGATTCTAACACCCAGCACAGCATTCCTGGGGCAGAGCCTTTAAAGTGGAAGTGTCACTGGCATTTGTAAAATTCTTACCAGTCAGGGAAACATTGTCCAAACACATAGCCTAAGGCACCTGGCATGGTGCTCTTCAGTTTTTTTATATTAGAAAGTGTGATTAAAAACCTTTAAAAAGTTACAGGTTGAGAATGTTTAAAAATTATTTTAAATTTACTTTTGATTCCACAAACTCATTTTAGATTAAAATTTTGAAGTTACTGAGTAGTAAAGTTGTTGTAAGACCCTTTCCACAATCTGATAAATGTGTCACTTTGATGGTAAAGTCATGTGTGAAGGGGGCTACAAGGCTTTAGTGCACTTTGGGGTCCTACGGACTTAGCTTAGAATCCCAGATCCCAAATTTAGTGTCCTTGGGCAAGTCACTTCCACCTTCTAAGTTTTAGTTTCCCATCTTTAGAATGGGGTCAACCCCAGTCTCATAGGGTTGTTATAAGGACTGAATCCAAGTGATTATAAAGTGCTCACTATTGTATTTGGCACATAACGAACACTCAGTAAAAGGCAGTCATGGTGATCATTGTTGGGGATTTTGAAACTCAGGTTTCCCAGCACCAGTCCTGCATCATCCTGATTTGCTGCCCACACTTTGAACTCCGTCCATCTCCTTCCTGCTCACATTGAAATGGTCATCTCTCCATTCTCATCTCTGAAAAATGCTTTCAGTTCTGACCCCAACTTGCACTCAACATATTCTTGGGTCTCCTTGGACTTGAATTTCAGTCCATCCTTCTACCCTGACATCAGTGCTTGCAAATGTCCTGGTAATGACTCTCCCGGCTTCGTCATATCCCACCCACCTCCGCTGTGGCAGGTCCCGAGACCTCCTTCCATGTAAACTACATGTGATAGGTAGAATGATGCCTCTGCTCCCACCCAGAAGATGTTCGTGATCTGTTTCCCAGAACCTGTGAATTAAGGTTGCCAATCCGCTGACCTCTCACTGGGACTTTATCCTGGATTATCTGGGTGAGTCCAATGTAATCACAATGTCCATATGAGGGAATGAGGAAGGCAGGAGAGTAAGGTCAGAGTGATGTGTGTTAAAAAAACAAAGACTCCTATGACCATTGTTGTCTTTGAAGATAGAAGAGGCTGTGAGCCGAGCATTGCAGGCAGCCTCCAGAAGCCAGAAAGGGCTAAAGAATAGATTCTCCCCTAAGAACCTCCAGAAAAAACATCTTGATTTTAACCAGAATAGACCCTTTTCAGACTCCTGACATCCCAAACTGCCAGGAAGCAAATCTGTGTTCTTTCACGCCATCAAATTGTTGGTAATTTGTTATAGCAGGAAAAGACTTTCCTGCCTTTTCAGGCAAGCTCTGTGCTTTCTGGTGGGTCCACCCGGAGCTACAGACAGGAAAACAAGGTAGCATGGATTTCAGTGCACAGGCAGTTTATTACAAATAGTATCGATCTAGTGATCCCCTGGCTATTTACTCCTACTTTGAAATAAAAAACCTTTTATAGATCTTCCTTATTCTTCATTAAATACCATATTTTAGTATTTAGTGTTAAGTACCCTGTCATAATCATTCATATTTCCCCGCTGCTTTCTTTTGATTAGAACTTTCAGTCTTATATTTTTATCTAACAAAAAATTTATTAAAAAATCCTCAAGTTATAGAAGCATAGAATATTAATGGGGGATGGTTTATAATTTTTTATCTCCTTAAATATGGACCCCTTTTATTAACTGAAGTGTACTGTGACTAGATACTATATAAAACAGATGATGGCAAATTGTTTGGGTGGAGATGGATTGCCAATAGGGAGTGGACAGGATCCCCAGTATTTAGCTTCATTCTCTGTGGCCTCTGCAGCATGTCATTGGCACCCCAGAGAAAACAGCATTCTAGGTTTGAACTTTCCAGTTGATACACAAGAAAACTGGGGCCCAGAGTGGGAGCACACTCAGCTCTAGGGCACATGGCCAGTTAACACCAGAAGGAAGACGAGCCTGGGCCTCTGGACCTGACTTTCAGATTGTGTGTGTGTGTGTGTGTGTGTGTGTGTGTGTGTGTGTTACTCATTACATTGACTTAAATCTAAATTCTTGTTTTGTTTGATTGTTTTTCTCATGGTTAAATTGAGAAACATAGGCATTCTTTGGTGGAAGGAGGGGGAGATATTTCTCATCCAGGAAGTTCAGGCTCAAACACGTATCAGCTGCTAAAATAATTTCATTCTACTACAATCATAGGTGAGGAAACTGAGACTCAGGAAGATTAACTGACGTACCTTTTATCCACTGTCAGCTCTGATCTCAACCAGCAAATGTTTCTTTCCATTCAAGGTGATGAAAACCCTTTTCCTTTGTTACAGTGTGCAAAATGTTGAAAAAGTCAGGGAAATATGAAGGTTTCCTATTCATAGGACCACAGACAACTAACATTTTGTGCTTGTTCAGATTACATTAGAGGAAAGGCTGGCCTTCCATAGACATTGGTTAGAAATAACTAAATCCTTAGAGCTATCCCTTTGAGCAAGGTGGTGTTAGTTATTAGGGCCCATAGAAGCCAACTTGGGAAATGATGATGAAGACCTCCAAAACCTGAAGGAAGGAGGATCCGTCCCAGGCCAGCACTGACAGTCATCACCAGCCCTTCCTGAGAAAGCAGCCTAGACTGGTATCAGATGCATGTCTCCTTCTGTTTCACCCGATGCATGTGCGGACAGTAAGTAGTTCTTATTCCAGAGAGAGGCTCCAGTCATTCTTCACAGACCCACGCTTGGCATCTCTGCGTGTATCAGGGCTCATGCTCAGCTGGCACACACCTGCGTGGCCTACCAGAAGGTATTTGTTCTGATTGGCTGGAACCCATGCCATAGCTGTCAGAGGATACTGAATATTGAATATTGAATATTACCCCCTGGTATAAGTACCAGGGTCAGTCAAGATTCTGGTCCTTATAGTGGGCCAAGCAAGGCAAGCGTGATCAGTTACAGATTTTCTTAGTAAAATCTGTTCTGATATGGGTGTTCTAGTAAGTGATGGGGCCAGAATTCAAAGCCCTTCCTAACTGGCTTCTGCGGTATATCAAGTAATGAAAGCATTTTTCAATTTGATGGGTTTCATCTGCACTTTATTAGTCTATATCTAGAAAAAATATGATTTGTACATCACTTTGCTTGCAGACTTGTCTTTATTATTCCTTCCCCACCTCCTGGGGTGGGTCCAGGATTTGATTTTCTCTAGGCTCTTGGCACATTTCTCATCTTTTCTCAGAGCAGTTTACCCTTTGCGACAGTCCATCTGTCTCGCCTGCCCTGCTTATGAATACTCTGCCTTTTCCAATTCCCCTTACTTCCTCTTTAATACCATCCACCTAGTCTTCCCCGACCTTTTCCAGCTCTCCCAATGTCCCATTGCTCCTTATCCATGCTGTTTGATTGGTTGGAATCCTGTAGATTGTTCTGACAGCATTTGTCTAGTAACTTGACCGGTCACAACCGTTTCACTGTCTCATTGACCTTTTCTCGTAGTTTAGCGGGTTGTGTTTTTCTCTTATTAGAACCACAACAGCGACCAAAAAAACTACAAACATTAAATGTGTGGGCATTTTCTGAATGTTACCATCTGAGAGAGGATCTTGATGTGTGTATCTCCCCTGCTTGTGCCTGCTGGGGTTAGAGTGCAGGACTGTGTAGACTTCTGGCCTTCAATGGCTACCTTGGAAGCTGGTGGGATTCTTTGATGGGCTGACGGTCATTATTGATGAGTGTCACCACCAAAAGATGAATACAGTTTTACATCAGGGGTCAGTACACTTTTTCTGTAAAGAACCACATTGTAAAACTTTCAGCTTCTCAGGCCATATGGTCTCTGGCAACTACTTGCTTCTGCTGTTGTTGTGCAAAAGTAGCCAATGACAACACGTGAAGGAACGGGCAGGGCTATGTTCCAATGAAACCTACTTTATAAAAAACAGGCAGTGGGCCAGATTTAGCCTGAGGATCTTAGCTTGTTAACCTTTGTGTTAGAGTAACTTTGCCTTCTGGCTAAGTGGGAGGTGACCTGAGCTGGGAGACTGAAGATTTAGCTCTGACTGTCAATAATTTTCTCAGGAGCTGAGTGAACTTGGGTTAGTCATATCATGTCTTTGGATTTCAATGTTCTTGTATGCAAAACGAGCTTTTAATTATTATTATTCAGTTTGATATTGTATACTATTTGTTTCACATTTCTGATTGTCGTTTTCCAACCGGTACAAGGATTTATAACTTAAAGGACTTGTTATTTTCTAACATCTCAAGGATAATGTAGTATATAAATAATAATGAAGTTTTCATGTAACAAAAATCCAAATATAAGGATTATGGTATAGATGTTATATTTCTCTCCATCAGCTGTCCAGGGCTGATTTGGTAGCTTCGTGATGTCAAGAGGGACTCAGGATCCTGCTGTCTTTCTGTCTCACTAGTCTTATTGTAACCGGAAAAGACACTGGCGTTCAGGCTGCCTGTCACTACCAAATCCAATAAGCAATGACAGCAATTGAATCTTTTATAGGTGCTTTATTCAGATGGCCGGTGATCCGAGAAGATGGCAGGTTCATACCCTCACAAACCATCTTTCTCTTTCTTTCCTGGCCAGATCTTTTATAAGGGGGTTGGGGGAGGACAAACAAGGTGTCGGCGAAAGCCTTGAAATTCAACAGTTGCCTCCAAGGAGGAGGGGTAGTCACCTGCTTCTTCCTGGTATGGATGTCTCTAGGCGGTAATCTCTAGCCAGTGCCCCAGGAGGCCAGCTGCTTTTTCTCAGGCGCCAGGATGGGCCTTATCTGTAGTTTCTGAAACAAAAACTTAACATACACATTACTTGCTAGATTTATGACTATTTAAGCTAAATTTTCCCAAGTCTTACGTCCCTATCATTATTATATGGCTTTCATTCTCAAAGTCCCTTCACGGTATGTATGTGGCCACAGTAGCTCCAGGCATCATATTCATGTTCCAAGAACCAGATCAGAGGAAGGAGCAAAGGTAAAAGGGAAGTCCTTTAAGTGACTTTCCTGGAAACTCCATCATGTGATTTCCATTTATGCACCACTAGCACCTCCATCTTTTAGAAAATTCTGTGTTTGAAGTTAGCACATTACTGCTCTAAATAAGATTTAAAATAAAGAGGAAAAATGGATATTAGGAAGGGAAATAGCAGTTTCTGTCACGTACAGATTTATATAACGGCCCAATTTTAGCAGATAGGTGACCCAAACCACAGCTGCGACACAGCATTTCTATCTTATATTTGACATTTTCTCTGGTAATGAAACAGTTGAGTTGACATACTCAGTAGTTAAACTAGGCTGTGGTACACTTCATTAAGAAAGAATTCTATAAGTAATCTTGTTTCCTTTAGTTTTCCTCATTATAAGGCTGACCGATCCCTGTGTCCATATCAGGAGTAATAGTAACAAAAAAAAAGTCAAAACTAAGATTGACTCTGTCATCAGTCCTGACCAATTAGAACAGACACCAGCTGGTAAGACCTTGGCGAGTACCAGTTGTTCTGAAGCAATGAGATGCATGGGAAACACTGGGAGAGACAGTGATACCTGGGAAGCAGTTGTGGAGAATGACCAGAGCCTCATTCTTGAGCCAGTCATTCCCTGTGCACACTTGCCAGAAATGAATGGGAAGGATACACAAATGCTAATACTGGTCTCTAGCCTCCTCCTCAGGAGGCGGCTGGTGTTTGCTCTCAGTTTAGGCCTAAGATGGACCCTTCTTCCTTAGGTTTTAAAAATCAGCTCTGTTTCCTAAGTTGGCTGTTACTGTAGGCTCTGAAAACCAATCCCACATGTTCAAAGAGAAATTTTAAAGATTTAGTCACTTTTTATTGATTTCCATGGAAGGTAATCCTTCAGTCGAATGTAATCCAATAAGCACAAAATGTTCACTCTCTGTGTTCCTATCAGTGGGAAATCCTCACATTTCTCTAACTCCAACTCTTTTCCACCAAAATGCTCAGGTTGGTGGCAATGGTCCCTACACTGTGCAAAAGGAAGAGGGTTTTTGTCACCTTGATTGGGAAGAGACACTTGCTCATTGAACTCTGAGCTGCAACTGGATTCCCTGTTGTGCTGCACACGTATGATGAGAACTGTGTAAGGTTATACTGCCTGTGCAATTCCACTGAATGGCCCACCCCGACTACTCCTGGCAACAGTAGCTCTGGCATTGCTGTCTCATTTTGCACAATATTGTATGGGTGACTTTCCGGAGTTAGGCAGCACAGGCCCCCCCCAATAATATTATGTAAAATTACATTTTAAATAAAATATTATTAATAAAATATTTTATTTTTATATTATGTATATAAAATGTAGGAATGTGTTCAGTCTTCCCCAGACCATCAGAGTAAATCCTGAATTTTCTGCTGAGTGTTTTTGATTTTTTTTCTTTTTCTGGTTGGAGAGTCAAGAAACTAGATGTGGGGAGACAAGGGAAAAAGGGAGAAATCAGTGCAGGGCCAGGTGTTGGCGGGCCAGGTAGTGGCTAGGTGCGGAAAGAAAGTTTTTTTTTTGTTTTTTAAAGTCGTTTGGACTCTATATTTGGATCCTGTTCATGTTTTTTGAGAAATGCAGGGAAATGATTTTTTAAAATAACTTTTGCTTATTGAGTTGTGTTTTTGGCAGTAATAAGCTCCACAAATAAACTAGGAGAAACTGATGCAATAAAGATGATATTTTAATAAAATGTAAACTGAATGGGGTGATAGTTTTTTAAGAAGTTGCTATTTATAAATTGCAGCTTCCTTGTTTAGGTGGACAAACAAGCAGACTTGAAGCAGATCTTTTTTTCAGAAACAGTTACTTACGTGGCTTTGACAGTTACACAGATGGAAGATTTAGTGGCTACTTTCCATTCTTGGGAAAGGGTTTAAGAGGGCCTTCTGTCACCACCAGTTCTTTGGAGAAGGTGGGTTCATTTGCACAAGGGCCAAAAAGCCATTGGGAGGAAAGAAACCAAGGCCCTAGGTGCTTCCTGTTGAGGTTCAGAGTTAGTGGACACTCCCAGATGGGTGGTAGTGGTCCCCAGGGGGATGCACTGACTGAGTAGAAAGAAGAAGCTGGCCTCCAAAAGGCACTTGTGAGAAACAAGAGTTGGATTAGTGACTGAGCCCAGAACAAAGACTTGGCTTGTAAATGTGAACTAAAGACTTGGAATTCTGGGCGACCACGCATGGGGTACCCCAGCTGAGGTACTATGGAGGGAGAGGATTGTCTTTCCTCAAAGGATGTCCTTGGCATGGGCAAGGAGCCAGGTTAGCACAAAGACCAATAAGGAAGCATCAAGCTGAGTTTTAACAGCAGCAGGGGCAATGCAGACAGACCAGTGCTGGGCAGGAGTTTTTCTTCTCTCTTTGCCTAATGGCTAGTAACAGAATTAGATGATTCTTGGACCATTCAGGAAGGTCAAGCCCAAAAATAAGAAAATGAACATCCTACTAATATGGGAACGTTTGAGTAATGAATTGATGTATAAAAATATTTGTACCCCATCAGGGTGGTTCATACCCAGCTGCATTAGAAAATATAGATAAACTCAAAGAACAGAAAATGCACAAGACCCCTGACAATTATTATAATGATTCAGCATAAATTGTCTTCTGGTTTTCACTGTCATTATTATACATACATGATGGGGCATATTGTTTTTAAAATGGCTATTTTTTCACTTAAAAATACTTATCAGTGAATATTCATTTTTGCATCATTTATAATATTGGAAACATCCTACTTTTATTATTTATACATTTATCTATTTTTACTTTCAATTTTATTTTGTATTGACTTCAGGTGTACAGCTTAGTGGCCAGGCAATCGTATACTTTACATAGTTTTCTCTTTGATATTTCCAGTACCCCAGTGGGCACCATGCATACAGTTGGTATGACGTCATTGACTATTCCCTGTGTTTTACTCGCAGCCCCATGACGATTTAGTAACTGCCGGTTTGTAGTTCTTAATCCCTTCGCTTCTTTCGCCCAGCCCCCTGCTCCTGTCCCCACTGGCAACTGCCGGTTTGCTCTCTGTGTCAATGAGTCTGTTTCAATATTAAAGTGCCCTATTTTTAGATGCAGTATATTTTATATACCGAATGTGTAGTCATGCTTTTTACCATAAAGACAATTGCTAGGACATTTCATACCCTGCTAGCTGTGGACCTGACTTCGGCTGGTGGCAGGGTGAGTAATGGGTAATGCAGAGTAATGGGTCAGAGTAGTGGATTTTAGATTTAGGCAGGCCTTGCCATTATTTCTGAATCTGCCACTTCCAAGCCATATGATTTTAGGGGATTTATTTAACTTCATGTACTTCTAGTTTCACCAGCAGTAAAATATGCATAATAACTTCAACTTCATAGTGTTTTTGTGAGGATTAAAGTCTATGAAGTATGTAAAGGGCCTGATATGGAACAGTTATGCAGTCAAGGGTAGGTACAATAACCATTCATTCATTAGTGCAATAATACTTACTGAATAGCTACAGAGCTTTCAGGTCACTATGACAAATGCTTAGGCAAAAAGATTAGAACATGGACTCATCCTTACCCTCAGGAGGCTCACAGATAAGTACAATCACAGTTACAGAACAAGTTGGTAAATGCTGTAATGTTGAGGAGTGCACATGGGACCAAAGTGTCAGGAAGGAGATGGTGCATAGGCCTTCCGGCCTGTGTGCCACGTAAAGGACACAGTTGTCATGCACTCCTAGGCACGTCTTTACTTCCTCCTTTCCCTAGGAAACAGGAAGCCAGCATCAGCTTCACAAGTATGGCCCTGTGTGCTTGCTCTGTGACTTGGAGCACGTGTCCCCTATCCCTTAATTCCTTAGCTGTACAGACATTGTTCAAGGCAAAGAGAGACTCAGCCTTATGATAGCAGGGCCAGCCCAAGCAGTCCATGGACCATGAACTCACCTGAAAGGACAGCATTCATTGGATAGAAGTTATTATAATAGAGCTGCATGAAGGGCCCTTTGGAGTTGTTCAGCCAAGGAAGAGGTCTGTAACTCAACTGAGAAATGGGACCCCCACATGGAATTCTTGTTTTTCCTGAGACAGCTGATTTCTGGCACCCTGTTGGACAGTTGGAAGAAAATCAGAATGAGTAGTTACATGCATATAGCATTATTATTTGTATCAAAGAGATCCCCCTGGATAAACCCCATTTCTATTTGACAAGGAGAGAGAAGTCATTGCTTTTGTTTGACAACCAAAGATGAGCTGACCCACCTGGTCCATGAGGGATTTGGGGACAAGCCAAACACCTGAGCTGGAACATAACACCTGTGCAGCCATGCCTAAAGGCGGACCTCCTAATCCTCATTAAAGAGTGAAGATCGAGCAAGGAACCCTGTCCTGTGTTCTACTTTGTATGAGAAGCATGAGACCAACTCCAGGACTGGGACTGTTCTCTTGGCATCTGCACCGAGGAGGAGCTCTGGAATGTTCACCTAGAGACCAAGGCCTGAGGGAGGAGGCTCCTCTGGACAGGACCACCCTTAAACACACACCACGTGTGTGCCTGACAGCTGATGTGGCACAAAGGTTTACTCTTGCAGGCCAGTTTTGGTCTGTTCAGATTTGCTACCAGAAGCATTGTGTCAACACAGACTCAGGGCTACGTGCAGGCTCAGTGGCAGAGAAGCCCAGGATTGTTCAGGAGCCCATCACGGGTGCAGGAAAAGGTGAGGGCTGACCTCTTAAAAGGTGAGCGATATGGGTATAGAGGTGTTTGTAGAGATTCTTTAAGTGTTATGAAAAACAATCCCATATCTATTATGAATGCTTGGCACATTCAAGCTCTCTACCTGAGAAGCAAAAAGGTTGATGAATGAACATATCTAATAGACAAATGATTATTCTTTCTAATATATAAAGAACTCCTACAAATCAGTAAGAAAGATAACCCAATAGAAAAGTGTGCAAGGTATACCAACAGGTAATTCCCAGAAAGAAAATTGCCAATAAATATTTGAAAAATTGCACACCCTTTTTAGTAACCAGGAAAATAAAAATTTAAATGATAATGAATGAGATAGCTTTTAAAAAACCTATCAGAACAGCAAAAATTAAAAAGCGATGAGGTCCAGGGTTGGATGGGATTGTGAAGAAATAGAAACAGTCATACACTGTAGTCAGAAGTGTAAGTTAGTGTAGTTTTATAGAGGACATTTTGGCAGTATCTTTTATAATTCTAAATGATCCTATCTTTTAACCCAGAAGTTCCAATTCAGAATTTTGTTCTAGAGAAATACTTACACACATGCACAAATATGTACAAGGATATTCATTGCAGATGTTCACAATTTGTGAAAAATCATTAACAACCTACATGCCCATCAAGGAAATTAAAGAATTTAATGTATTGATAATATGGGAATAAATTTAGCTCTTTAAAAGAATGAGATACATGCATATATATATATATATATACAGACATGGGAAGATCTCTAAGACATAAAGTAAAAAAGGTCATTTTCCATATAATACATACAGTACTATCTCATTTATAATTTTTGAAATCAAAACAATATATTCATATGTGTATGTAAATATAATTTTTAAGGATTTTATTTATTTATTTTTAGAGAGGGAAGGGGGGAGAGAGAGAGAGAGAGAGAGAGGGAGAGAGAGAGAGGGAGAGAGAGAGAAAGAGAAACAGAGAAACATCAATGTACGGTTGCTGGGGGTTATGGCCTGCAACCCAGGCGTGTACCCTGGCTGGGAATCGAACCTGGGACACTTTGGTTCCCAGCCCGTGATCAATCCACTGAGCTATGCCAGCCAGGGCTGTAAATACACTTTTTAAAAAGGCTTCTGAAAATAGAACCTAAATTGTCATGTGGGTACCTTAAAGGCAGTGGTGAAACTGGGAGTCAGAGGTGAAGGATGAAGAAGAACTTTTAATTTTTTACTCCATGTATTTTTTTTAGGTTTTAAATTTTAACCGCTAGAGTGTGTTCTGTAATTGTTTTCTACGAAAAAGTTAGAGTTGGGAGGGCACACGTTTCATTCCAGAAACTACCGAGGGGCCGCAGGAGATGCGCTGGGGCCAGACTCGGAGAGCGCTGTCTGTCACGCTCTAGTTTAAATTCATTCTGGAGGCAATCGGGAGTTACTGAAGGGTTGAAGAAGAGGCGAAAGGGAGCCAGGCATGCATTTCTGATGGCTGTCCCTGGCAGCACTTGGAGGCTGGGGACGCGACCGCTGTTCAGTGTGTGTTTATTGAATGGATAGGTGAGTGAATGGCTGATTTCCTATGGAAACGCCTGAGTGTGAAATCACGAGTGCCAGTTCTGAGACAACTTTTTCCCTCTTCTCCCAAGTCAGATCAGAGAACGGTATGAGCAGCTTAAAGTCAGCTTGAAAAATGCAGAAAATGGATCGAACACAGGTGAAGAGGCAAGTATGATGTGCTTAGTGTGGTGATTCTTGACAGGTTGTTATCCGCTCCTCGGAGAGGTTTGGCACAACCACTACTTTGGTAGTAACAAAGTGGTAATACTTGCAAATTGTTTATTTAGTAAAGAGAGAACAGTCTTAAGATTATGCCTATAAAAACCCTGGCCAGTGTGCCCTGGCTGGTGTAGCTCAGCAGATTGAGCTCGGGCTGCAAACCAAAGCATCACAGGTTCAATTCCCAGTCAGGGTACATGCCGGGGTTGCAGGCCACAGCCCCCAGCAACCACACATTGATGTTTCTCTCTCTCTCCTTCTCCCTCCCTTCCCGTCTCTAAAAATAAATAAATAAAATCTTTAAAAACAAAAACCAAAACAAAAACCCTAGCCAGTGTGGCTCAGTTGGTTGGAGTGTCATTCTGTAACTGAAAGGTTGCGTGTTCGATTCCCAGTCAGGGCACATACCAGGATTGTGGGTTCAATCCCTGGTCTGGGTATGTGCAATCCCCTGTCTGGGTGCATACAGAAGGCAACTGTTCAGTGCTTCTCTCTCACATCAATGTTTCTCTCTCTCCCTCCCTCTCTCTCTAACAAAGCAATGAGAAAAATATCCTCTGGTGAAGACGAAAAATAAAAAAAGATTATGTCTGTAAAAGTACTACCCCTGCTTAGGGTATTCTGATGTACTTTCTTCAGTGGAGGGAAAGGGATGGGTACCTGACGGGGTGATGGGAATCAAACTGACCCAACACACTCAGAGGAATACTATAAAGTCCTGGGAATCTCCTAAGTGAGAGTCATAATGGTAAAAGGAACATCTTTTGTTATTCGTAACAAGCTCCTTTCGATCACACCTGATTTTATGTTAATAAAGTGACATTTGAAAAGCCCCCGAAAATGGGTACTGGTTGCTAGGAGATCCGGCCATGTGATTAGAGGGTTGGAACTTTCAGTTTCACTCCTAACAACCTTTGGAGAGGGGGGAACGGCTGGAGGTTGAATTAATCATCAGTGGCTGATGATTTAACCATTCATGCCTATGCAATGGGACTTCCATAAAGACCCCAGCGGAGGGAGTTCTGAGAGCTTCCAGACCAGTGAGACATGGAAGTGCCAGGCAAGTGGCCAGTCCAGAGAGGCCAGGAAGCTCTGTGCCCTGGCGGCATACCTTGCCCTGTGCATCTCTTCCATCTGGCTGTTCCTGAGCTGTATCCTTTTGTAATAACCCAGCTACCTGGTAAGTAAACTGTTTTTTTCTGAGTTCTGTGAGCCACTTTAGCAAATTATGGAATGTGAGGGAGGGGTCCCAAGAACTTCTGAATTACAGCCAGTGGCTCAGACACGTAGGTTGTTAGCGGACTGCTTTTGCTTCTGTGCCAGGGGTTGGGGGCTGGCCTGCCCTGGCACGGTCCAGGACATTTTGCATGTCAGGCGACCTCCAGGTTCTTCACTTGCCCAGGGAAAACTTCAAGAGCCGACTGGAATGAGAACAAAGCAAGTTTTATTCAGGTAGAGCAAAAGAAAGAGGCCAGGAGACGGGCACCACTGTGAAAGAAGAGAAAGGGTGTGTCCGAGTGGATGCTGGTAAACTTGAGAGTGAGTTGTGCAGGGATTTTATGTGTTGGGTGGGGGCGTCTCCAAGCTTTATGGCACCAAATGCTGACTCTGCTTTCTGGTTGGGAGAGGGCCTTGTTGCTGCTACTTCCAGGGCCACAGCTCGGGTCTCCTGCCATTAACTGTTTCCCTTTGATCATGCCCAGAGGTGGGGGCTCTGGTGTGAGGATGTGGGCTCCTACTTCCTCATTCCACTTGCCGGGATTTTTCCCTCGTTTATTTCTAACCTGCCTCAAGGTGATCACCTGGACTTGGGATTAGCTTCTGAAGTGGAGACAGCCTTGTGGGACTGAGCCATTAATCTGTGGGATATGTTGCTAATGCCAGGTAGACGGTGTCAAAAGTAAGCTTCAGGACACCCAGTTGCTGTCTGAGAATTGCTTTGGTGGGAGAAACCCTCACACATCTGATGACCAACAGTGAAGTGTTCTGTGAGTGCTGCAGTAGAGTCTAGAATAACAGTATGGTGCTGAGAGGAGAAACAGTGGGTTTTTTCTTTTCACAAAATAACCCTGACTTGTAGTATCTGCTGATTTCCATGGTGTCAACACTGTCACCGTGGTCAATTTCAAGCCACCACCGAAGTTGAACAGCTTGCTTGCAAAGTCAGCTCTCTGCCCACTGGCCCTTGAACTGGAAGTATTGCCGGTGGAAATGGCATCCTTTCATGGAGTCGCAAGAAAAGCATTTCTGGGGACCCATGCATGGGAGGATGAGGTACAGTGGTAAGATTTATTGGGGTTGAAATAACAGACTTCCCCCAGGTTCCTGGTGTCTCATCTCCATCTGTCCCATGGTGGAAGAAGTCTAGTCTTGTCTTCGTCAAGCCCAGAAGAAGGGCCAGGGTCCAGATATTCTGTGCCATTGGTTCAGTCCTTGCCAAAGCTTAGTCCAGTTGAGTCTCTGTCCTCATCCAGCTAGCTTAGTCTCTGCTCCTGGCTGTGCTCTGGTCGGCACTGTGCTGCTGAACCCAGACCCAGGTTTGGGTCTGTGGCAGCTGGGCCCGCCTGGCTGCTATGAAGAGAGAATGTTCAAATGAATGGGCTGAACGAATGGGCTAATGCATGTTGCCAAGCGAGAGGCCTTTGTTAAACTTGGACTACATTGTCTTTGGCTTTCAAACTGACCAATCTCTTTCCCAATCCTTCCTGGGCTTGTGCTGGGCCTCCCACTAGTCAATCTGATTCTTTTCCCAGGCTAGGCTCCTCCCCTTTACGGTCCCCACCTTGGTTCCTTCCTCACGTTCCTCAAAGTTAGAAGGCCTCCCCATGTGCCACCTTGGCTTCCACTGGGCATGCGCCCAGCAGAGGAATTTTTCCTTTATTGTTGTATCTCCTCCTTAGTAACGGCCTGTCATACCCCTGGGAGCCTGGAAAGCTCTCCCTGCATGGGAGCAGGTAGGGGGTGGGACGGAGGGGTGTTAACCCCCTTGGTGGGGCAATGCTGCTGTCCCCTGGAGTGTGTGAAACTGTAGCTTTTGACTTAATTAAAATTAGCTAGTTTTTCTCCCTTCTCTTGTATTAATATCTAGCTACCTATGCTAACATTTAAATGAACATCATGAGTTCTGGTCTAACTTAGGACACGGCCTGCCTTTGGCTAAGAGGTATTAGTAGCTTACTTCTCTCCTGTGTCTCTCCTCTACTTCAATTCAGAAAGTCTTTCCCGAGAGCACAGAAACCTCACTGGTAATAACCACTTATTTCTGGGTGAGAAAATGGAAATTCAACAAAAGTCCCTTGCCCCAAACCCTGTATAAGACAGTATATATGTGGTTGCGATGTCCCTTCAGAAGAATAGGCCTCCTCCCCAAAAGGCCAAGTTTATCAACTTCTGGGCACCAGACCCCCAGGATCAAATAAGAGACTCATGGGAAGTCAGAAAACAGCACAAGGTAGGTGTTTCGACAAAGATTTATCCCTCACACCAACACTTTTCCTGTTTATTAAAACACCAAATGCCAAGTGATTTGTGAACTGCAAGTGCTAAACAGATGCTAGTTAGTAACTGTTAATACTGACAATAATCATAGTCCTTAGTCCCCCGTCACAGGTAAGATGATCTCTAGGGTGGAGAGGAGGATGCTGAGGGTCTGCAAGTTTCTTTCAGTTACTCGGAACCTCCTAGCCCGAGAGGGGCTGATCGGAAGGAGAGATCTGGAGCCCATATTTTCTAACATCCAGCGCATTCTACCACGTTGCTTCTTTGTACATGTTCTCTTCTCCCTACTGGTTACAACCCCTCTGTCTCTGCTGCCTTTGTATCTTGCCTTGCTGCAATTTCCAGGAGGCTGGTAACGGGACGCGATGATGCAGCCATCCCACTGATTCTCGTACAAATTCCTTAGCTCCCTTCAGGGAGACACCCAGGCAGACCTTTCACATCAGGGAAAGCCCCTGGAAACCGCAACCAAGCGAGAGAATGTTGTACACTGAGTTCTCTCCCTGTTCCTGAATAAGCAGCCCAAGTGTCCTGTAAAAAAGTGGAGCCAAAGCATCATCTTTGTAAGGAGGGCAGCACATCTGTCAGATCCCTGACTTGGGATGTCTGCTTTGGTCCTGCGTTTCTGAGTCCACCTGGCATGGGTCACAGCCTCCATCCTGAACCGCTCACCTGACCTGCTCACACTGGCTTTCATCCCTGCTCCCAGTTGTCTTCGTTTCTGGCTTCTGATGCCAGGGATTATTTTTCAGCTCATGGTCAATCATTAACAAGCTGCTGGGGAATGGAAGGAGGTAATGAGGGACCCGGGGGGTGGGAGGAGGTGGTTTGAAAAGATGTTCGGGGGTGGAATGTGGTGGATATAAACTTGCATTCAAAATTTTTTTTCTAGTGTGTACGTCTGTTTTTGCAACTATATTTTTAGTTCCCTGGGGGTGGAACCAATTCCTGTTCCTCAGAGTGAACAGCGCAGTGAAGAAAGTGAATTTTTATTGAATGAAAACAGATTAAGAGGAGAGAACTTGTGTGGCCACAGATAAATCATTTCACAATCTGGATATCACTTTGATCATCTTAAAAATAGAAGTTGAATGAAAAACTCTCCAAAGCAGCAAAGTCTCAGGCAGGACTCAGTCAACTTTTCCCGTAAACACCCAGAGGGTAGAAATATTTTAGGCTTTGCAGGGCAGATGGTCTCTGCAGTGACTGCTCAACTTGGCCCTGTGGCACAATTAGCAGGCGCAGAACAAGCCAGTGTGGCTGGGTTCCAATAAAACTTTATTTACAAAAATTGGCAGCAGGCTGACCCTGCCACAGAGGAAGAAGCTTAGACCCAGGTGGATTTGACCCTCAGCTTGGACACCAACTGGTTGGACTTAGACAAGTTCATTAATCTTTTCAATCCTGAGGTTGTTTAGCCATAAAAATCAGGATGATATTACTCAGGGATGTAAGTTTGCAGGGATGGTTGTTGGGAAAATTAGATGAATGCATGTGAAGTACTCATGCCAGGGCCTGGCATATATGTGGTAACTGCAGCTTTTAGCATTAGTTTCATTATTCTAGCTCTAATATTCAAGGGGTCTAAGAGTCTAAGACTTCTGTTGGTATTTTTAGCTCAGGCTTTCTGAAATGTAGCTCCTAGATAACATTTTTTTCTGAGAAACAATAAATAATTAGTTGCTTTCCTATCAGAACTTATAGCATGCGGAAAGCCAAAGAGAAGCTTCGAGGACAGTGTTCTAAGTGGGCTGGAGAACTTGACTTTGGCCAGTGCCTGTCCCGGGCCCCCTGCCTCTGGCAGCTTCCCCGGCAGCCTGGACTGTAGGTGACCTGTGCCCCTCCCTGCCCTCAGCAGCCCCACTTAGTCCCCTGTGTGTGTTACTCTGAATCATGCTTTTGTCTTAGGCATTCTGTCCCCGGG
The DNA here is from genome assembly GCF_004126475.2 of Phyllostomus discolor. NCBI lineage: Eukaryota > Metazoa > Chordata > Mammalia > Chiroptera > Phyllostomidae > Phyllostomus > Phyllostomus discolor. The sequence goes on along the minus strand of NC_040910.2, from coordinate 100,456,723 downwards.
CCTGCAGCAGAGAACCTCTGGTCTGGCTTTTTGGGTCACAGAAGCATGGGTGTTGCAGGCAGGTGCAGGGCACTGACTGGAAGTGATCAGGTAGCATCAGGTAATTCAAGGCAAGGAGAGGAAACTGAGCTGGGTCTTTTGGAACCCGGGAATGAGGAGGGGTTGATATGGTATTGGGAGGCTGTTGTGTAAGGGCTGAGCACCTCATTCTGAAGTCAGGTTGCCTGGGTGTGAATCCTGGCTATCGCCCCGTAGCCGTGGGGCCCTGCACAAGCAAGCGTTGGTAGAGACTTTAATTGTTCTTATGACACAAGACTGAAGTGAGGATTAACTATGGCTTTTTCTTCCATCTAAAAAGCAGCTTCATTTTTGGTGACCACTGAGTGGCTTCTCCATTTCCTCTTTCTCCAGTGGGGACCCCTTTTATACCTATGCTTGCTTGCCCATGACCCCAAAGGCTTACCTCAGCCTTGGAGTTTACATGATCATTTTGTTGTATGAATGAATATATCTGGTTTGATGTTTGAATTACTTCTCTTGGCATTCACTCATTTTTCATTCATTCATTCATTCATTCATTCTACATTAATTGGGCACCTATTATGTGCCAAGTATTACACTTTGTGCTCAGATTACAAATAAGACATGGCATTTGCTTCAAAGGAGCTGCTTACCTAGTGGGTGACAGAATAGCAGACAATTTCAGTACTGTGCAGAGGTGTCTGTCATAGCGAGAGACATGGAGAGTAGGGCAGGTGGCTCACACGATAAAGTCAGGGGGGTTCCTGGGAGGAAGTACTACTTGTAATTGGTTTTAATAAATAGGTGAGAGGTAGACAAGTTGGGGGAGGACATTCCAAGCAGAGAGGAGAGCACATACCATGGCTTGAATCATTGTCATTTGCTCAAGGCCTTACAAGGAATTCGTGTGACTAGAGCACAGGATGAAAGGGAGAGAGTCCAGTGTCCTGGGGCGGGGAGATAGGCGGGACCATATAATGACAGGCTTCATCAGCCAGACCATGCGCCTTGAATTTCATCTTAATTCTGAGGACAATAAGGAACCTTGAAGGGTGTAAGCAGGCAGTGGCGAGTCAGGGGAGGGGTCAGTGCGATTGACACTGCCTGGGGCCACGGGGCAGCCTCCTGGGGACATCTGCAGCAAACCAGCTCTGTCCGTCCTGCAGTCGGAAGCACAGAACGTGGAGCATTGTTGTTTTTCTTTCCTTTGCATTCTTTTCTGGGTTTTTTTGGACAAAATCATAAGAAAATGTCATTTACGCTCTGAAGAGTGTTTTGCCCAGGGCAGAATTGGACGCCAGGCCCACCCTGCTGTCCAGCGACTGTCTGAAATGAGGCACTGGTGTGAACAGTCACTCCACCGTTTCCTAGAAACCCCAGAACTCTGGGGCTGTGCTCCTTCAGGACACGTTTTCCCATTTCCCAAGGCTCAGCAATCGCTGCCTCTGCTGTGCTTCCTCAGTGTTTTGCTCAGCCCTCCGCTTACCGCCATCTGTCGGGTGGCAGGTTCTAGGAATCTATTTGTCGCCCTTGTCAGGACCCTAACCTCCTGGAAGCAGGCACGGGGCCTCACGTAGCCCGTGTCTTCCACAGCATGCGGTAGAGTTTCTCGCACATGGGAAATGCTTAATTAAGGTTGTTGTTTCAAATTTGATTTAAAAAAATAAATCCATCCTTTATTTTATAGGTGTAGAACTTCAGGGGGAAGGAGGGAGAGAGGAAGGCAAGCGGGGGATAAAGTTGACATACTTGCATATCAGAGGCTCTATGCTCCATCTGCATTGCTCACTGAGTCCTCATGACAGGGACCCTGTCTCCCTGCTTTTACAGATAAGGACAAAGAGGCTCAGAAAGGCCAGGGAGCCTGCCTGCATTTGTAAAACAAACTATTGATCCCAGTGGGTGTGGAACTCAGGCTTGCAGTGAGGGCCCATGTGACATTGGGCCTTTCCACCTTGGGGTCCAGATCCACTTTCATCAGTGTTTGGGGGTTCTCCTCAGAGAGGCCACCTGGCACCCAGCAAGATGGACATAGTATGCACAATGTAAACCCCTTAGCCGGGGGAGCATGGTGCAGACTCCTCGCATCCCAGAAGAGTGAAACCTGGAGCAAGCTGAGGCAGCAGCTGCTCTCTGAGACCTGTAGCTGTAGGAGGGGGCTGACTACCAGAGCTGTGGCTTTCAACGGACAATCCAGACACTGTCACCTGCAGCCCAGGAGAGAGTTGTAGGAATAAACACCTTCGCCTCTCTGTCCTCACATCCTTTGGCCTCCTGCTTATGAAAGGACCCATTGCTGGACCCAAATGAAAGTGAGAGGGCCCAGGAGCTTGCTCTTGGGTCCACAAGGTCAGTCTTTTGGGTGGAGAAGGGGACCGAGAGGGAAAGACGAGACTCCATAGCACCCACAGGCAGGGTGGAACTTCTGTCCTGGGACCTGTGCATGAAGAGGGTCTAGGACACCTTTGTCTGAAGTCCTGTCCTTTCACCTCCACTTCTGGGCCCCCGCCTTTATTGCTGTATGGACAGTATCTTTCCCTACATGCCATCTTTCACTTTCCTGAATTGGTTTTGCCCTTCTCTTTCCCAAGAGCTGTAATGGGAGGAAGAATGGGGGTTGCCAAAATATGTAAGGGGTCTGGAATGGTTTTAAATGAATATTTTCTGCACAGTGTGTCTCTGGTAAGTGTCTGGGCTCCTGCAGAGTCATCCACCATCACCAGTGCCCCTCCCCTGGCCAGGTGAGTGGGGTCTCCGCCTCCCAGGGCTTGCACAATAGAAGACTGGGTCAACCCGGAACTGGGTGAAGTTCTTGCCTTCTGCCCAGGACGCCCAGCTTTCTTCCAGGACAGGCCCCATTGGACCAAGAGCAGGCAAAGCTTCCTAAGGGTGAGGGGCGGGGTCCTGTCTAGGCTCAGGTCATAGGAGGTGGAGTTGCTGATGTCTCTTAAGGCAATGAGTAGAGTGGGCCAGGGCTCCTCCCTGCCATTCCTTCCAGACTGTGTCAGAGGGAATGCCACAAGCTTATCAAACTGTTTCCATGTTCTTCTGGTCACATAGGAAGATCATGTATCCCAGTTTCTCTTTTAGTGGAGTGGGGGCCATGTGACTGGCTCTGGCCAATAGGATATGGAGAGAAATGTATGACTCTTCTGGGCCTGGCCAGAGTGAAAGGAATCTGTATCCATGAGCTACCCTCTGCTTAGAGGAGGGCTACCAAGGAGACATGATGATGGCATTGAACTGTGGTGCAGGAGAGACATAAATTTTTGTTAAGGTTAGCTACTGAGATTTTGGGGTTGAGTGTTACAGTGGCTAGATTTAATTAACCTTTCTCCTCCTAGTCATTGGCCAGATGCCTACTCATCTTTACTTATTGATGATGTCTCAAATGTGTGCCTAATATGCACTGACATGGAGATATTCAGGGGAAAAATATCTATTGGTATGTGGGAGGAGATCACTTCTATTTTGGGGTTCCACTCTTAGGAAAAGATGAAAATGGCTGGTAGCTCAGTTGGTTAGAGTGTTGTACCAATACACCAAGGTTGCAGTTTCGATCCCTGGTCAGGGCGCATACAACAATCAACCAATGCATGCGATAATAAGTGGAACAACAAACTGGTGTCTCTCTCTCTCTCTTTCTCTTCCTCTCTGTCTCTCAAATCAACAAATTAAAAAAATTAAAGAAAACATTTTTATAGGCATGTTTTTATATACTAGGCATTTTCACACATGTTAATTCACTTAATCCTCTCAAAATTCTGATAGATATTATTTAGTATGCACCATCCCTGTTTTGCATAAGAAGACACTGTGGCTCAGGGAAATGAAATAACTCCTAGCATTGCATAGCTGAGGAGCCATCAAGTTGCTAACAATCTGGAGGACAGAGGTGACCCTGAGGTGCAACACATAAGACTTTCAAAATGGCACATGAAGAAGAACAAGGCAATGTGAAGAAAGGCATTATCTGTTAATGCAGAGGGGACCCGGAGTAAACGAGCTGGGAGAATTCGGAAAGCCTCACCAAGCATCATGTAGAGTGTGTATGTTCTCAGCGAAAAAAATTTTTTTAAGAGAGTGAAGGTGATATCCTACTTTATTTTTTAGTGACAGTTTACATTTGGCATTATTTTATATTAGTTTTAGGAGTATAGCATGGTGGTTAGCTAATCATATGCTTTACAAAGTGTTCCCCTAATATTTCCTGACACCGCACATACTGTTGACCACATTCCTCATGCTGTACTTTACACCCTGTGACTATTCGGTAACTGCCAATCTGTACTTCGCAATCCCTTCACCTTTTTCACCCAGTCCCCCAATCCTCCTCCCCTCTGGCATCCATCAATTTGTTCTTTGTATTTTTGAGTTTGTTTCAATTTTGTTCATTCATCTATTTTGTTCTTTAGATTCCACATATAAGTGACATCACTTGGTATTTGTCTTTCTCTGACTGCCTTATTTTACTTAGCATTAATATCCTCTAGTTCCTTCCATGATGTCCCAAATGGTAAGATTTCATTCTTTTTTTGTGACTGAGTAATATTCCACTGTACATATGCTACTTTTTTATCCACTCATCTATTGATGGCCACTTGGATTTCTTCCATAGCTTGGCTATTGTAAATAATGCTGCAATGAACAAAGGGTATGTATAATCTTCTGACTTAGTGGTTTGGGATACCCTGATTTCTTAGATGAGAGGGCTGACCTCATAGAGGTGAAGTGCCATGCCCAGGGCACCTGCTAGTAAGGTGGGCCTCTGGGATGGAACCCATGCTCAAAGCCCACACCCCTGCCCTTCTACTGAAAACTGAAGTTCCCTCAGAAAGTGGCCGGTCTCCAGTCAGGCCTTCTAGAATCATCCCTGTCCAATTTTCTAGGTAATCCATGATATAGCCACATTTCAACATTGGATGAATCAGGTTTGGAGGTGGGCTCACACCCCTGGTAGGTGGGGAACTGGTACATTAAAAGTTCCCAGTTTTGACAAAGTTCTCCACCCAAATTCAATCTTACCTTCATACTGCTTCTGCTAATATTATTCATCATAGGTTTAAGAACTATCAATATCCACTTATGACTTTAATTCTTTTCAATAGTTATAAATTTCTGATAGAGAATGTGCCCAAGGGGAGTCCAACTTAGCTGTAGGTCATTTTTTTTTAATGTCAAACATGGGTGGAACTGTGGGTTTTTTGGGGGGTGGGGGGAAGTACTAGTTATTTCTTGAAGCTTCCAGTGCCCACAGTCAGCAGATTGGATTTCTCCTCTTTTCCATCAGCTCCTACTATCCTTCCACCTTTTCTTAGTATCATCGATTCTCCCCAGTGCTGGATTTTCTGGGAAGCCTGGGCAGTTTCCTCCTGAGTGAAGATTAAGCTGTCTGATTTCCTAGAATCAGGCCATCTCTATGTTCTCCTTGTTAGTGCCCAGTTTCCTCTTGAACAGATTTATTATCCCTTTTTCATTCCCAGCTTCAGCTTGCTGAAAGATCCTTAGTTATTTCCACGCATTTGGACACTGCAGGAAGGAGTCGGTTCTCTCTGATGCCAGGCTTCTCACTGTAATTGGTTTGCATCTTTGTCACACCAACGCCTCTTCTGAATAATTCTGTAGCGAGAGTGTAGACCATGACTTCAATGGTTTGACAGCTTGTTTTTTAATTCACTAGAAACAAAGCAATTGTTCTGGGCCCCAATGGCTTCTGTCCATATCTGATTGGGAAAGAAAATTGGAAATGGCATGGCCGAGCTGCCTATTCCTAGTGAAAACTGGTCTTAGGCAGGGAGCTCTCGTACACACTGCTGGTGAGAGAATAAGATCATTTCTCTTTGTTGGTGAGGTTATTTTCCCACCATCTGAAGGATGGGACAACCTGGTTGGGGGGAGTATCTCTGGATGTCTAGAGTAGGGATCTCTCCAGATCCCTGGTGTGCAGAGGGATTCTGAAGCTTCAGAGACAGTAGATGAAGTCTGATAAGGTCTAGTGTTGAATCATCTGAGGAACCTGGGTTTGAATCCTGGCTCCACCGCTTACTTAAAGTAGGCTATGGGGCAAGTTGCTTGAACATGCTGAGCTCCTGTTTGACTCACTGTACTTGGGGACAATACATGTTTTTATCACAGAAGACTGTGGGAGGATTGGATAAAATAATGTCGGTAAAGTGCTTGGCACAATGCCTGGCACGTGGGAAGTATTTGATGACTAGAAGACATTGCTGTCCGCCATGTTTTACCACCATCCATGTGTATGAGTCAGAGGCTAAGTATATATTCTAGACCTCTCTATAATTGCCTCTCCACTCAAGCAGATGCCTCCATCCCTAGCCTTGCCTATTCTGAGCTTTGGTTACTTAATATTATTTTCAAAATAAAGTAAAATTCACATAACACGAAGTTAACCATTTTAAAGTGAAGAGTTCAATGGCAGTTAGTACATCCACAATGTTGTACAACTACCACACTTACCTTGTTCCAAAACCTTTTGATTACCCCAAGAGAAAACCCTATACCTTTACACGGTTGCTCCCTATTTCCCCATCCCCCAGCTCTCGTGTTCTGTGCCATCCCCCATCTGTGTTCTGTCTCTATGGATTTACTTATTCCAGACATTTCCTATAAATGAAATCATACCCTATGTACCTCTTTACATCTAGGCTCTTTTATTTAGTGTAATGATTTTGAAGTTCCTCCACATGGTAGCATGTACCAGTACTGCATTTCTTTTCATGAATGCATACTATTCCATCATTCCATTGTATGGATATACCACATTTTATTTATCTATCTATGCACTGATGAACAGTTGAACAGTATCCATCTTTTGGCTATTGGAATAGTGCTGCTATGAACATGTGTGTTCATGTTTGAATCTGTTTTCAGTGCTTTTGGGCATACACTGGTGACTTATTTTAATTCATCTCTGCTAAATGTTTCTTACTGGGTGGTTTGTGCAAGGCACCATGACAGACAGGCGGGGCATGAGGCTCTGGTGCCAGCTCTCTCCTCTGCTGCTTGCTAGTTGAGCGATGTTGGGCAAGGGCCTTGACCTCTCTGTACCTCTGTTTTCCCTCCTGCAAAATGGTGCTCATAACATCAGTTCCTACCACATAGGAGGACGGTGACAATGAAATGTGTTGGTACCAGTAAGGCACATACACTGTGCTTTATGACCATCAGCAATCACTGTCACCCTCTCCCTGCAGCACTTCCTTCCTGGAACCTCCTTCTCACCCCCTGTTAGTTTCAAGATCTCTCATCTGTTTCCTGGAGCAGCCAGTGGCTGACATTTCTTCCTGAGCAAGGTGGCTGAGGTACCGAGCTCTCCCTTTAACATCAGGAGCTTTGGAACCCTGGAGGATCCAGGTCTCTTAAACAGGAAGATGCTTTAGAGGAGCTTGGCTTTGAGCTTATTCCTGCCTGACCAATAAACCTGAAGTCGTCTCTTCCTCCACTCCACAGACCCTTGGGTGTGTGGCTCAGCCATATTCCTAGATCCTGTGTGACTGTCTTCTCTCCAGGGGAGGTGCCTTTGCTCAAAGCTGCCAGTCAACTCATAATTTTTCTTCTTTCTTGTCATATTCCTGCCCAAGACTTACAATGGCTCCCTATTACCTATTAACATTAAGACAACCCCTTTGCAACCCTATGGAGTAGGCTTGCTCTCTGTCCATTTTATTTATGTGAATTTTCTTGCAAAGGAAATTTTCTGTTTTTTTTTTTTTTTTTTTCAATGGATGAGAAATCTTACAGGCACAAGTGTCACCAGTGAGGAAGTGGCAGAGCTCAGATATGACCACACTAGCCAGACCCAGAGCACTTTCTTTTGTTTGTACATTGCCAACCCCCTCTGGCCTCCTGCTACCAAACGCAGCTGATTTTTCCTTCCCCCATTTCATTTGATCTGTACGGAGCCTCATCACGTCGGTAGCACCTGCCAGGATGCTCTAGCCCCAGCTGATCTGCTTATCTGGAATACCATCCCGCGTCACGCCTGCCAATCCTGCCAGCTGGCAGGCTTAACTCAAACCCCTCTTCCTTCGCTAAAGCTCCCCACTGAGATTTTCAACCAAGATGTGGCACTTCCTTTTGGAATCTCTATCATTCTCAAAGTTGCCATCTTTGGGCCTCAGCTGGCAAAAGCCTTGTCTTTGTGTGAAGTGCAGGAAGGTGTTTATTCCCTTTGGGTTGACGGGTTGCAGAGAGATGTCCCCAGCCGCCCCCTCAGCAGGGCACTTCCCTGCAGTGTGTGGACCGTACAACTGTACGTGGCCAACTTACCTGTCTGGCAGTTTCAAGAATAGTCTTCTGAGTGTAAAACATTCCGAAGTCACATAGATTGCACAAGACCATGTTCATTCATTGTTTTCCCCAGCTAGGCTATAAGCTTCTTGAGGGCAGGAACTATAAGATATCCTTCGGCTTTCCCCACTGTTCTCAGCCCAGACTTGGCCTTGTAGCTCATGCCGAGACTTTAGTGTCCAGCTAATGAAGTGGCTTGTGGCAAGTATGGTGCCAGCCCTTGGCCTGAAGAGACCCATCCAAGCTCCAGCAGGTAAGATTTGACATCAATAGGTGGCCTTGCGGCTCTTTCCCATTCCAGCCACAGTGACTACTTCATGGATTTGGGGGCCCACCCCCTACCCCTGTTTCCTCTGGCTGCTTTTTCTCTGGAAGGCTGGCTCCTTCCCTATTCACCTGCCTGCACTTTGTCCTTTGTCATCTCAAATGCCACTTCTTCTAGGAATGTTTCTTTCCCAGAAGCCTCTCTGGAATCAGTTTCTCCCTCCAACGATTCTCTGGGTGGTATTTCCCTTCTAGCTTACCATCCCTGACTCTCACAAGTGTTTAAGATGCAGCTCAAGTTTTCTTCTTTAAAGTCTGTTTGCTTTAGGGAGATGTATCCCCAAATTCCCTGGGCCTCATTTTCCCTTATACTAGGTCTTTGAGGGCAGGGTTTGTGCTGGGCACACAGTAGGCCCTCATGTACTCAATGGCTGTTGAATCAATGTCCACATTTTCACGGTAGCAGAAGCATTTGCATCCATTCTGTTAGTGTAACCTCACACTTGTTGAACACTTTCTCCAAACCTTTTCTCACCTCATCTCTGGTTTTGTTTTCACACCTTCAGGGATATGAGAAAAGAAATGACTGCATCTGTTTCACTCATGAGGCACCTTCAGTTCAGGAGGCAGACATCTTATCTCACTGGCGACAGAGACACGGCTGCTGCTCACTCAGGTGTCCCGAGCTCTGTGCACCATGAGGGCACTGTGACAGGGTGGCTCTAGTTTCATCCTTTTAAATCTTGCCTGAAGTGAACCACTCATTACCCCGGTTTCCCAGTGAGTGTGGGCCCTGAGGTCCAGAGGCTGACTGGGCATGGGGTTTGAGTATCCTTGTCAACTCTGAAATCCTATGAGCACAAATCTCTGGATTCATGTATCAGAACCCAAAGCTATTCTTTCCTCTCATTGACTCTCCATGCTACCGGTTGATGTGGGTATCTGTTCCAGGGGCAGGGAGCCTCTAAGGTAGCCTCCGTGTAACTGACACCACGTGGCAAATATCTTGGGCTAGAACAGCGAGTCTCTGCCTTGGCAGACATCAGATTCACCTGGGAACTTCCAGCGCTACCTGTGCTCAGAACCTTTACAAGCTCCCCCCGGGTGGTTCCCACCGGCAGCAAATTCTGAGAATGATTCTCATTGCTGATGGCAGAGTGGAATGACTTATGGCTTTAAACATCTACTGATGACCTGGACATATAGTCAGGGACTCTGATTTAATGAGCCTAGGGTTGGGAACAGCCACCTATACCTGGTGTCCACACTGAAGAATAGCACTAAATGGCCACAGTCTCAGTGGGGGGAAACGTTTCATTCCAGCAGCGGCTAAGAGCACATTCACCTGGGGCTTCTCTAGGGTTAGCCTTTCCTGTCCCTTTCTGGCTGATGCCCAACAACGGTCTGATCTTGGGTAAACATCTTCACCTCTCTGATTAACTTCTTTATTAAATTAAGCCAAGAACTACCTGGCAGAACTGCTATGAGCATCACATAATAAAAAGGTATATAAAATATTCATAAAAGAACACAGGACCGTGCCTGATATATACTTGGTACACAGAAGGTGCTCACCAACTGTCTGATATTTCTTTCTTTCTGTGCATAGGAGGGGGAGATACAAAGATAAATGCAGAGATAATCTCTGTCTTCAGGGAACTGGCATGCACAGCCAGGAAAAGATAGAACCGAATACGGTTCTGTGCATCTAACACATCTATTTCTATATTTATCTATATTTCAAATATAGACCCAAATGAAGTAAATGTTAATCAGAGATAAAAATCAATATTCAGTGGGAGCTCAGAGCAAGGAAGAATAACAGCCCCTGCGGTGATCGGGGAAACCTGGGGTGGCACCTGGACTGGGTTTCTGCAAAGGTGTGTTGTTTCCCCACAGGTGAGGAAGAACGGGGAAGAGCCGGGAGGTGACAGGGACCGAGGGTAGAAGGCTGAGGCACGGTCAGCAGACCTCTGTTGAGAATCCATTGAGGAAGGCTTTGCCTGCTTTGCTAAGGAACTTGAACCTTTAACCTGAAAACAACTGGGGGCCATTGGAAGTCTGAGCGTTGGGACATGTTCTCCAGTTGGAGGTTTTGGTTCTCTGATCCCAGGGCTGGGATGGGAATGGGTTGGAAACGTCTTGGTTTCCACATGATGCTCCATCTCTTCTTCCCCACCCTGGCCTGTGGCCAAGGCCTCAGAGACCCTAGGAAGAGCAGCGCAGGAAATGTCCCTGGGCCCTGCTTCCTGATCTCCACTGCAGGTGAGGCACGCGGGCTGTGCTCCTGCGCTGCTCCTGGAGTCTCTCCGCCGAGGTGACTGGAGCGCTGCCCCTTTGGATGATGGCCTCAGCTTTGTGTTTCGGAGTCTTCCCTGCAAATGTCTCAGCTCTTCACCCCCTCCCCTGTCCAGCTTAAAGTTTCTCCAACCTCTTTTAAGAATGGGCTCAAATTGCCCTTATCTGAGAGCAGAGGTTGGGTATCTTTGTGCTCTTGGGGTCTTTCACTTATGAGGGATGGATATTGCTACAGTGCAGGCCCGAGATGATGGGGGTGGGCGTGAGGGCTTGTCACGTGGCTGCTGGGTCTGGCGAGGGAGCACTGCATGGGAGGGACACCATGAACTTAAAACTGACAGGACTGTAATTTGCCTATAACTTAATTGTGAACCAAGCTTATCTTTCTGAACTTCTGGTCTCCTCACTCATAGCTTTTTTCCTTTGTTCATAGTGATCTGAAGTCTCGGCAACGTTATCATCTGAGTAATTAGGAATGATGACTCGGGGTGGGTTTGGGAAGCTTGGTGCCAAGTCATCATTTCAAATATGAATGCTTCTTTTATTTAAAAAGCAAGATTTTTTTTATTGCCACTCTGGACCTGTTAATTGCAGACCTGGGGAAGGAGAAAGCAGCTGGGGAACATTCTGAGACTACCCCAGTTACTACGTGCAGAGGTTGGGATGCGATCTGAAAAGGCAGCACCTGTTGGATAATGCTGGCTCTGTGCCTCCCATGAACCCATCACACAGGTGAGCCCTCCTCAGTGGTCCATCAGCCTAGGATGCGGTTCCCAACTTTGCTGCATATAGGAATCACCTGGGGCCTTTATAAAACACTGACACTTGGCTGCCACCCCAACATTCTTCTTTTTGTTAGTATTTTGTTGTATATGCTATTACAGTTGTCCCCATTTTCCCCCTTTACCCCCGTCCATCCAGCCCACCCTCCACTCCCTCACTCCATCCTCACACCATTGTCCATGTCCATGCATTGCCACCCCAACCTCATCCTGACTTCAGTGGTATGCAGTGCAGCCTGGGCACTGGACGAAGGTTGGGAACCTGGAACAGGAATGAGCATTTCACTGACAGTGGTTCTCACACCTGAATGTACCTCAGAATCGCCTGGGGGACTTGCTGATACGCAGGTGGCTGGGCTCCACCCCGGGAGATTCAGTGCAGGTCTGCAGTGCATTTCTACCCAGTTGCATTTCTACCCAGTTCCCCAGTGATGCTGATGGTCAGGGCCACACTTCAAGAACCATTGGCTAAAAAGAGCTGGGTCTGGCCTTACTACTTAGGAGCTATGTGATCCCAAGCCTGTCACCCAATCTTAAGTCCAGCTCCTTTGTTTGTAACATGAAACAGCAAAGGTGATTACCCCCTGGGTCACTGTGTGGGTGAAAGGAGATGACATTTGTGAGTTGCTCAGCACAGGGTTTGACCCGTAGGGAATGTGCAACCCACGGTGGACTTTATTAGTGCATTTCCTCCGCTGGTATCTTGGCAGATCTGTCCTTGAGTTAAATAGAGCTAGTCAGTGAATGATGTTAAGGTGAATTTCTGCTCCTGGAGATCCTACCTGCAGGCTTTCCAGAAAAGGAACTGGGATACTCTCATGACCTACGAGTGCCCCGGGGTCCAGCAGGATAAGGGCACACCTGAGGAAAGGGCATGGCCTCTGTTAACTGACGATCATCACTAGACTCTTCACCTGGTGTGGGTGGCTGTGGGCTGTGACGGAGTGTGCTCTCCTGCCCAAACTCCGTGCTACTCTCACATTCCAGACACATTTAGTGCAGTGACTTGTGGTTGTCCTGATGTTGCCTTGGAAACCGAACTGCTACCAAGGGAGGTGGGAACAAGGCCCTAAATTGTCTTGGAAACCACAGAATGTGTCTTCGGGAGGGGGGGCTGTGCATCTCCACACACTGTCTTCTTGTTCTCATGCAATTTGCTTAGAACTCTCTTCTGTGTGCGGTTGCTTCCCTCCCCCACCGTGCTGAGGAGGGACCTGAGGATTGGCGTGTATGCTTCGGCACCATCTAATTATCCTTCCCAGGGAAAGGGATGGATGCCCATGTGGGCCTGTGACTATACAGGCAAAACCAGCCGCCTGCACACACCACAGAGCCCGGCGACACTGCAGCCCGTCCCTCCCGAGCACCATGAACTTGAATGTGTTTTCCTTCCTTGATGTTCTCACCAACTCTCAGGGTATTTGGGGTGCTTTTAGAACTTCCTTTTTAGAATAGTACAAATCTATGCAATCTTTTTTGCTTCCACATGATTTGAGGGCCAAGTGCCTTATTTCCATGTAATAGTTTGGGAAATCTGGTGAGTGGGGAGAAGGGTCATTTGGGGTTGGCCTAGGAGTGGGGAAATGGGCCGGTTCGCTCCATGTCAAGTTCTGTTTAGCCAGAGTGAACTTCTGCCTATTCCCAAGGACCCCAGGGTGGAGCCTGAGTTATCCTCTGTTCTCCATGGACTGAGAACTGAAGGAGAGACAGAGTCGGGGAATGACAGAGTGGAGAGGCCATAGGAGGTCATGTCCAAGTCATTTCTAGATAAGAGCACTGTCCCAGGTCACAGAGGATGCTGGTAAAAGAACAGAGCCCAGAAACCCAGCCCTCTGCCTGTCTTCCATCCTCCCCAGAGTATTCCTCTCTGCCTGGACACACCTAAGGCATTTATCTGTGTGCAGTCTGCTATACCCTATTGTTCTCATTGGTTATTAATTTGATTCCCCCATTGTGTGGGTGCTAACCTCTCCCTGTAGAGCGAAGTTTGGTATGGTCCAGATAACCTCTGATAGGCCATACATATGCTCTGTAGACACCATTCATAGAACATTCATTGCAGGTCTTGTGTAAGCCTCTTTAAGCAGCTATAAGCATTTAGGCCTCACAAGGAATGTAGGCAGTTATTAGTATCCCAAATAGAGATCAGAGAAGTTAAGCAACTTGCCTAGGATCACACAGCAAGCAGGCAAGTGGCAGAGTAAAGCTTTAAATCCAGGTCTGTTTGATTTACCATCAATGTTTTTCAGCCACTATATTATATGGCTGCCAGGCCAAGGAGGATTCTGACTCAGAGAGGAAGCAGCCAGCCACACAAAGGAAGACTGCCACCTGCCCACCCTAAATCTTTGCCAACAGATTTGGTTTTCTAGAAAAATATGATTGCTCAGTAATAGGCGCGTATGTCATCATGGCTAAGCCCATCATCTAACATTGGTGCAAAAAGTAAAAAAAAAACAAAACCCAACTCAGTGTATTATTTCAGATATGAACTCTCTGGCTATTCATTTGTTTTGATTCTTTTTCTATCACCAAAGTTACTTGGCTGAAGTTTCCCATCTGTTGGTGAGTGTTCCCGTTTGCACAGACCCTACATGCTGGTGCTTTCCCTCTTGTGATAACAAGGAGAGATGCAAGTTATTTTTAATTTAGCCACCAAACCAACATCCACGTCTTCCCTTCCAGCAGCTAAGCCTATATGTCTTCTCAACAGGGTACTAATTACCTGGCTCTGGGAATGACAGGATGGGCCGTTCCCGTGGCTCTGGCTGCCCTGCCGGCCACGAGGAGATTGCCTGTGGACGCAGCAGGTCTCAGAGGCTTCCGCAGGGAGCGTCCGTCTCATCAATAAACTCAGACGTGGGTACCGGGTAACTTGTTAAACACATTTATTGATTTCTTGACAGTAACCAAACACAGTGAGTGACCATTATAAACAAGAAAAGAAAGGCATTCGTTTGTACTTTGTGAGATCCAGCTGCACCTGGAGAGAAAAGACACCCCTTTCCCAGGAATTTACAAGGCAAAGTGCATTCCTTCAAGGGAGCATCACAGGGGAGGGATGGCAGTTTCAAAACGCAAGGGATCTGTCGCCTGCTGTCTCAGGCTGAAGCTCACCTCGGATGAATGATCGAGCCATGGAGTGGAGTTAAAGTTATACTCGCTTAGCAAATGCATTCCTGATTGCCACAAACTCAGTAGAAACCGGCTGCAAATGAACAAAACATGAAGATGAAGGAACGAGTGAAATCAAAGAATGCAGTTGCATGGAGCCAGGGCTTAGCCTGTAAGGAAGTAGAACAGATCAAAGCCAGAAGAATAAAATTAACCCATTAAACACATTTATTGAGCTGTTAACAATAACCAAACACAATGTATGACCTTTGGAAAACAAGAAACAGCAAATGGATCAATTCTGATCTTGGCAAATCCTACTAGAGATATGTGACAAAGGGGAAATAATTCAATCTCTTTATAGTCTGCGATGATATATATATACAATGCGTATCTCTTCAATGTCGGTCCTTTTTTTTTTCTTTTTAAATTGTCGAGTAAACAGAAGAATGATAATCTAGAAATCAGTGTCCTTGGCCAACTTTGTCCTGGTTCACCTGCCGCCAGCACCCTCCAAGCATCCTAGGACACTAGCCGAGATTCCTCGATGCAAAGGACCAAGTCCGCTTGATGCTGCCGAAGTTGTGTGTTCTCCCCTCTCTTTTGGAAGAAGTTTTGTATGTACAAAGGCTGAAAGTCTTATTGGGTAGATTTATTAGTTCAGGAAAGCAGTATCAAAATTGTAATCAGGTTAACTGGTTATTTTTCTTCTAAGACCTTTGATGAATGAGCCTTTAATTTCTGAAAACTTGACTTCCCGTCTTGGAGGCTGTGTGAGTGTGTATGTATGTATGTAGATATGTTTGTGTGTGCATGTGTGTGTATCCTCTGCCATGGTTTTTCAGATCTTTTCATGAAGGAAGGGCCAATCCAAAGAGTGAATGAGGCTTGAGAAGGGGAAGGAAAGAGGAGAAAGAAGGGAACATTCTAGGTTATGTCAATTCACAGTTGTAGCATTTCACTGAGACGGAATTCTTCTTGGCCTCATTCCCTACTTGAGGAGCCATTCATTTACTGGAAAGACAGAGAAAGAAAAACACACAAACACACAACATAAAACAAGGCATAATTGAATTAATTTGCACAGAGTTTGGGGGGGTAACTCCAAAGGGGAAGGAACAGTTCTCTAAGTGTGGGCTCACTTGTAAGTATCCTGACAACCCCTTCGCTTTCTCATGAACTTCTAGGCTTGAACTGTTCAATGTTGTTGCCACCAGTCACATGTAGCTACCATACACTTAAATTAGTTAAAATTAAATAAGAAATTTAGTGGCCTCACTGTACTAGCCATCCTTCAGATATTCAACAGCCACATGTGGCTAGGAGCTACCATATTGAACAATGAACATATAGAATATTTTTATTATCACAGAAAGTTTTGTTTTAGACCCGGGGTGGGCATGTGACAGCCTACAGGCCAAATCCAGCCTGTGATATGCTTTTGTAAATAAAGTTTTATTGGAACAAAGCCACACCATTCATTGACATGTTATGGATGGCCTCTTCCACACTATAACATCAGAGTATGGCAGAGGCTGTGTGACTCATAAAGCCTACAATATTTACCATCTGGCCCTTTACAGAAAAGGTTTGCTGACTGTGAGTGCTGTATGCATGGGGTCATATCTGTCTCCATCACACTGTATCCTCATCACCTAGCTAAGTGCCTGGCACATAGTAGATATGCAATAAAAAGGCGCTGAATGCAGAGAAGGCTCAGTCAATGAGTTGAGTATTTATTTGTCTGGTAGTTCTGGCTCAGAGGGAACAGAAAATTATCCTTTTGACACTCTGTGTGTGTCAGAGAAAGAAAAAGGAGAGAGGGAATTGTAGGGGAAGTAGAAGAAATGAAATGGTAGGGGGCAAAGGGCAGTGGTAGCAGCTGCTTCTAAAAGCTGCTTGGTAGCCTCTACAGCCCCTGTGTTGTTAAAGCTACAATAGACTTCACTGTCCAGGCTCTCATTCATTCCTTACAACAAGTGGTGACATAGATGGTGCTGGGACTGTCAGGAAAGAAGTGAGGCCCACAGGGTACATGCCCACTAGGTTTGCCTGGTTTGTTAGTGTGGAACCAGGGTGGGAACTTGGATATCCCGACTCTGGGCTGAGGGCATCTCCACGATACTGTGCTGCCTCCATCTTCCTTCCTGTGTTGACAGTTTACCACCGTGATCAACAGATACTTAGAGTATAGGAGGGAAGAGAGAGGGCTGGCTGCGGGCCGGAGGGTTGCAGGAGGCAGAAGTCATTTGAATGTCCATAGGGGACATTCAAATAGGAATGTCCATAGTAGGAATGTCAAGTAGGAATAACTGTCACTTCTATGGACATAGCCCTGGAAAAGGATACATTCACACATATCACCTCCTTGTATCCCAATGGCCTAGCATCCAGACTATTTGCTCATCTAGGGAAAAGGGGTCCCTCATGCGCCTAACTAAAAGCTCTCGTGCTTCTCGCTATCCTGTTCTAGCATATAATCTTGAAAAAATCAGCCTCTCTAGACTCTTCTGCACAATGGCAACAAAAAAGGATGTAAAGTTTGATCTCTATCTCTCATACACAGACTTTACAACAGAACATCCCCATGCACATGGAAGGTGGTGGTGGTCTTAATTATCCATCATAATCATGATTCCTAAAATGGCACATAATGCCAGGCCTTTAAGAACAGGAGGACTGAGCTGTGGCCTGGGCCCATGGCCCTCTGAGCCACGCACCCACCTCTATACTGAAGCTTCTGGGCCCGGTTGTTTGGACAGTCCTTCCCCTGTAAACTGAAGTTGATGTTGGTGCGGATACAGCGGTTGTTGAGTGGCTGGACAGGCCTGAAGTTGTCACTCATGCTCAGAAAGATCTGAGAGGGCTGATTCTGGCTGAGCAGGCGTAAGGAATGCATCTGAGGAGAGAGAAACAGCTGTGAGACCCACCCATCCTCTTAGATGGACCAGGAGAGAAGTGTGACAGCAGAGACTGGCCAAGCCAGGCTGCCTACAAAAGGGCACATGAGCCCCTCAGAGGCCCTTGTGGTGTGGGTCCAGTTGTGCTGGGGGCCCCTGGATGCTGCCATGTGTGGACTGAGGCTTGCTTCTAGCTCAGTAGTTCAGAGATGCCTCTGAACAAGTTAATTACTCTGCTCTATCCTCAAACATACCATCTGCCAAAGGAGGAAATCCAACTAGGTGTTCTCCAGGGTCTCTTTCTCTTACACCTCATGGCTCAATAATTCCCAGCAATTCAGGGAATTATTCCCTGACATGGGGTATTATCCAAACTGTAGTGATTGGTCCAGGGGTCAGAGCGAAACGAAGTAGGATTAGTTTGGTTCCTTTTCTGTGAAATCAGGACCAGGAGCTGCACTGAAATATTTGCAGGTTCCACCCTGAAACTGAGAAGGGGAAGGAGAGTCTCTAGCAACAGAGGAGAATGAAGTGAATGGGCAGCAGGAAGCAGAAGACAGCAGAGATAAAGGGCACCTGGGGTTCTGATTCCAGCGAATTCCTGACACCAATTTCTGCTCTTAATTTCCTTAACATGCCCAGTATCTCTTAACAAATCCCTTTTCTGAGTTTAAGCTATCTGGAGGGGGCTGCTTGTCACCAAAAGTCCTGACCAATATAGATAGGACCAGGGACTTGTTCACATTGTTGTTGGGTTGTAAGTACAGTTGACCCTTGAGCGATGTGAGGGTCAGGGGCACCAGCCCCATGTGCAGTTGAAAATCTGCGTATAACTTTTCACTCCCCTAAATGCTTAGTTGTTCCTTGGTATCCATTGAAGATTGGTTATAAGATCTCCTGCGGATACCAAAATCCACAAAAGCTCAAGTTCCCTGTATAAAATGGCATAAGAATAATGTATAGCGTCCTCCACATCTGTAGACTCCCCACCACAGATTGAAAACAGTACAGGTATTTATTGAAAAACATACGTGTATAAGTGGACCCATGCAGTTCAGACCTGAGTTGTTCAAGGGTCAATTTTATATATCCTGTAAAGGAAAATGGATTCTGCTTCTTTTGCTCATCTTCCCTCTGAGGTTTTTTTATAGAGTCTCAGAACTATAGCATGTCAGAGCTGGTGCCCCCTGGTTGTGAAGAGCGGGATTGGTTTCACAGAACGGGGTGGACAGCCCTGAGAGCACATAATGAGCCATTACCAAAGCTGGCCTCAGAGGCCGGGTCTCCTGGTTCCCATCCAGGGCTGAGGGATCCAAGCCGGCTTTACGAGAAATACCATGAGATGCTCTGAAAAAATTCCACATTCAAATATGTCTGTGAAAGACTACTTATCATATTGCCTCTTTTTGGACACGGACATAATTATTATCATTTTAAAGGCCCTGGAATGTCTCCCAACAATGAAATCTATTTAACTCTTTTTTAATTCAGCTTTTTCAAACATATCTGATGAACACGTACTCTGCTCATTTGCTTTCTGAACACTGTCACTGTAGAGCACTTTGGGAACCAACCCTGTTTTTCCTTATCACTCAGCTAGGTCAATGCTTCAACAATGAATTCACGCTAAACCTTTCAGGTGCTGATTCTTTTTTAAAAAATGATTTTATTTGTTTATTTTTAGAGAGAGGGGAAAGGAGTGAAAGAAAAATCAATGTGTGGCTGCCTCTCTTGTGCCCCCTGCACTGGGGACCTGGCTCGCTACCCAGGCATATGCCCTAGACTGGGAATCAAACCAGCAACCCTTTGGTTTGCAGGCTGGCACTCAGTCCACTGAATCACACCAGCCAGGGCCAGATGCTGATTATTTAAACATAGGTGTGATGAATTGAATTTGGCCCCCCCCCCCAAATTTATACGTTAAAGCCCTAATTCCCAGTACCTCAGGATGTGACCTTATTTGGAAATAATGTCATTATAGATGCAATTAGCTAAAATGAGGTTATTGGGGGGAGGCCCTAATCCAATATGACTGGTGCCCTTATAAAAAGGGGGATTTGGACAAAGGGACCCAGGCATAGGGAGAACACCGTGTGAAGATGAAGGCAGAGTGGGGGTGATACTTCTACAGGGCAAGTACCACCAAAGGTTGTCAGCAACCAGAGGAGAGGCATGGAAAAAATTCTTCCTTACTCCCTCAGAAGGAACCAACCCTGCTGACACTTTGATCTCGGATTTATAGGCTCTGTAACTGTGAGACAACACATTTCTGCTATTTAGGCCACCAAGTGTGTGGTTCTTTATTAAAGTAGTCCTAGTAGACACATACAATAGGTATTTCACGAACAGCCACTTTTCACATCATCTTCCCCATTCACTAACAGACCACAGAGACGCTCACCTGCATCCTTGTTATGTAGACAGGTTTGTTCATTATTATCCAACTTGCCGTCTCATAGCAGGGTGGGATAGTCATGGATCCATCATAAGTAATGAAACTAGTGGTCTCTGGATAGAGTTCCTCTATATTAAGTCCCTGTAGTAAATATGCATCATCTAGAAAAGGAAACAAGAAACACTTAAGAATTAGGTTTCTTGAGAAAGTGCTGCTATTGATGATTTTTTTTTTCCCTTTTCTGATTCCAGAAGACCGTATCTGTCAGGATAGGCTGCAGAAATGAACAGTCCCCCAAACCTCAATCATTTTAAGCAATGAAGGATTTTTTTGCTCACGTATATGTCCATGCTAGGTTGGCTGAGGGCTTTCTCCATGTCATTGTTGTCCACCCTTTGGGACCCAGGCTTTCAGAACAGCTGCTATCTGGACCCTTGTGAGTTGCAATGATAGGAGGAGATGCGCCCATTGCAGAAGTGGCACATGCAACTCCCATGCACATATTGGTGGGCAAAAAGTCACATGCCCAGTTGACATCAGAGATGCGAGGGAGCACATTCTTCCTACAGGATGAGACACTGAATATCGGTGAACAGAAATGTGGGCTATGGCAAGGACACAAGGAAGAGCCAAATATTTGGTTATGGTTCCTGAGACCTGGGACCACAATGTTATACTCATAAAGAAATGCACAATTGAAGCCTTTAGGATCTGTGGAATCATTGCCTGGTCGCCATTCTTGTTTATTAAACACTGCTTAATGAAAAGAACATTAAGAAACACTTTTAGAAAGAAATCAGGCCAAATCCTATCATGAGACTCAAAAGTTAAGTTCGACATCTGAGGGCATGTTTGTAGGTCTCCTCTCTGTTGGCTCCGTGCAGGTAGATTTTTCTCTCACACCAATTTGAGGTATTCACACTCATAAATATTTTATTACTAAATATAGGTTTTTCAATGACAAAAGTGATATAAATAATTTATCAGAACACATGGAAAGAAGAGAGAAAAAAATTAATGACCCCAATTATCTAAAACAATTGACGTTAACACTTTTTGTATTTCCTTCTGAATTTTTCATTCAATGCATTGGTTGCATTTTTAGAAAACTGTAATGCATCAGAGTTTTAAAGTCTCAGTAAAGTGCAACAAACCTCTCTCACTCCACTCTCCTCTTTTCCCTACAATCCTTTTTTGCACACTTTTGCTCTCTTTCCGTGGTTTCTATAGCACCATACTTAGTGTCCCTATTTTTCTGGCCATTCTGTCTTAGATTCTGTTGCTGGATCCTGATTTTCTACCTGTTTCTCTCAATGGTAGCATTTCATAAGGCTCAGTCCAAGGCTCTGTTTTTTCTTACTCCATACACTCCTCATAGGGTAGCCCAAGTACATCCATGGCTTCCACAGCCCTCTGTACCTCAGTGACTCTAGCAGTCTTGCACCCCCCAGTTTGCCATGAGGGTCGATCACTATGGTCCATCCGGGAGGTCTGGAGGGCACATGGCAAGGACCCAAAGCCTGGCTAGTTGAGGGATGAGGGTGGCTCCTCCAGGTCTCCTCAATTCATGTGTTGTTTCTCATTCACATGTTCAACTCCCAGAGGGAAAGAACTAACTCTTCAGTGGCTGATATAATCTCTCAAGTTTGGTAATGTGCATATATGATGGTAAAAAAGGACTTTCACATACAGCTGGAACCTCACACTGACCTAGCAAGACTTTTCAGGCAGATAATAATACCCTCATTGACAAGAAATTGAAGATGAGAGAGGCAAAGTAACCTGCCTGAGGTCACAGAGCTAGCTGGTAACTGCAGAGGGGGAACTGAGACCTGGATCTTCTGACCTCCAGACCAAAGTCATTCATTCACTCATTCAACAAGTATTCGGTAAGTACCTGTTTGTGTTGGGCACAGGGTTAGGCTCTGGGGATAGCGCAGTAAACAGGATACATGCCCTCCTTCTAGTTGAAGAGACAGACAACCAGTGACAAAATAAATATATGTAGACTCTAATATCAGGTGGTGGTAAGTGCACCTTGTCTTACCTGCACCCTCCTACTGATCCTGAGCATTAAGGCTCAGAATTCATTTTCTTGGGAAAAGGGCCCCTTCCTTCCCCTCCTGGGCTCTGACTACCCCAGTGGGGCAACTGAACCTCTCCAGGGCTCTGTCCAAATGCCCACGAGAGAGAGAGTTTGGTCAAGCTGGATTTGGAGACCAACTCTAGGAAAAAGGACTTCTTTACTCTTTCCATTTAAATGTTCCTGCCTTTCCATCAAAACACCAGAGAATCAGGACAAGTTCAAGAGAGACATGGCTGGGCTGGGTCTGCACTCTGGGTCATGCAGTCGGACGCTTCCATGACAGAGCCATGATGCCCCGAGCACACACGGACCTGATGGACCTTGGCAGTTGGATCAGGTGCCAACACAACAAGCTCCCGTCGAGTACCCATCATTTGGCTCTGTTTCTTAAGCCCCTTGTACGTGTCAGGTACTGAGCTAGGCATTGGAGAGCAGGACGTAATTAAGTGAAGGCATCAAGGAGCAGCAGAGACACGTGTATCTGCGCTGAGTCCATTGAGAAGCTGTCAGTACCGCCTGGGGGTGGGACTCAGGAGAGGATTAACTGAGGAGCTGCCCCCAACTGCACCTTGAACGACAGGAGCTAATCAGTGTGTGGCTTGCAGGCAGGTGGCTGTCAAGGGCACGGTAGACAGTCATGCTAGAGAAAGAGTAAGGACATGAAGAGGGGTGGGTAGCCAGGGATAGCCAGAATGTGGATGGGAATCGGGAGGGCTGTTGTGAGAAAAGAGGCTGGAGGGTCAGCAGGGGCTGTGCCCAGAAGGTCCTTCTCTGTGCTGCTGGGAGTTTGGGCTTTATCCTGCAGGCAATGCAGAGCCACTGAAGGGTTTTATGCAGGGGAGTGGCGTGATCAGATCTGCACTTAATGATGCTTGCTCTGATGGTGCTTTGGCCTGAAGATTAACATATTGAATGAGAGAAGGAAGCATTTGGCACATCTTTATTAAAGGTCAATGTGATTTGTTTAACCAAGCTTGCACGCGGAGCATATTGGGTACTCTAGCATGCTGCCATTATTGCATTTTATTTTATTTGGGGTGGTGGGAAGGAGGGAAGGACAGAGGCAATAGAATGAGGGACATTCCAGGCACGACTGGAGGAAAGAAAAAGAACATTTCTATTTCACTGAACCTATAACTAGCCTCTGTGTTGCATCCATATTTGAGGAAAGGATCGGTGTGTGTGGGGGGGGCAGGCTAGGAGCAAGAGGCAAAAGGAGGCATGTTCATGGATTTAACCCACACAGCAAGGTAACAACATGCTTCCAAAACACTGTTGTGCTGCTGGTACCGAGACCACCCACTGTGGTCCTGCTGGGAGATTCCTCTTTGTCCACATCCCCTTTGAGTCACATAATACTCGTCAGAGAAGGCGGGCAGCTTTCTCCCTCTCACAATCCTCATTCACTAACTTTGTTCTTTCCATGAATCTCACTAATGCAC
The DNA here is from genome assembly GCF_004126475.2 of Phyllostomus discolor. Taxonomy (NCBI): domain Eukaryota; kingdom Metazoa; phylum Chordata; class Mammalia; order Chiroptera; family Phyllostomidae; genus Phyllostomus; species Phyllostomus discolor. Next base: position 100,433,111 of record NC_040910.2, on the reverse strand, counting down.
ACACACCACGTTTTGCCCTATTTAGTTTCTCACACTGCAGAGCTTGGAAAGACCCAGTGTGAAGAATGTGAGCTCTGGACTCAGACCTGAGTGTGAGGGATGATTTTGCTGCTCACCATCCAGGTGGCCATGGACATGCAGGTAACTGTATGAGCTTCAGTTTCCACACCTGCAGTATGCAGATGGTTGGAGTGGGCAGTGGACTGAATGTTTGTGTTCCATCAAAATTCATATGCTGAAGTCCTACATCCCATTGTGATGTTATTTGGAGGTGAGGCTTTTGGCGGGTAATTTGGTCATGAGGGTGGAGCCCTCATGAATGGGATTAGTGCCCTTATACAAGCAATTCCAGAGAGTTCTTTCACCCTCTTTCTGCCATGTGAGGATGCAACAAGAATTCTGCAACCCAGAAGAGGGTTCTCACCCCAATCCAGAGAGGCTGGCACCCTACTCTTGGCCTCTTGGCCTCCAGAGCTGTGAGAAGTAAATTTCCATGGTTTAGAAGATAGTTTGTCATAGCACCTGAGACTGACTAAGACAAAGGATTTGCCTCAGAGTTGTCTGAGGAAAAAATGAAAGCAAGCTTTTCAAGTACCTGACATAGGACCTGGTCCACAGTAAGTACTCAGCAAGGCTGGGTAACAAAGGTGTCACTCCTTCCTTTCTGGGGTGTCCTTGCCCACCTTCCCGGGATAACCACTGCTTGACCTCCCTGAGGTCTCCTTGCTTTTCCCAGCTGGGGTAGTGCCTTCCCTTCTTGCCATATTTACTGAATTAGCTTGCTAATAGTTACTTACTATTTTGAATGTCCCCACTAAGCTGTGAACCTTTGGGAGAAGGGCTTCCATCTTTTATCTCTAATCCCCAAGGCCGGCATGCGGTCCACTGCATTTTGGGTACTCAATAAACATCAGTTGAATTATGCCCAGCAGCTCTACCTGCTCGCAGTGCTGAGCATAAACTAAGGGAGGAAGATGCAACATAGAAATTCTCTGAAACTCCTGCCTGTACCATGAACATATGTGCTGCCCAGCCCCCTCCCCCATATATATCACATCCTAAGATATCAGGGTGAGACTGAGGCTCCACATGGCATTACCGTGTTTCCACACCAAACATGTCTGAACCCTTGAATTTACATTGCTAATTTTGGTGTGTATTTAACACGTAACACTTGTCCACTTGACTCACCACTTTGCCTCAAAGGCTGCCAGTAAATTGGTGTTCTCTCTTTTAGGAATTGGAATTTGAGAACTACAGGTTACCCTTTTGCCTCTTCTTTTCTCCCCACGGAGCCTTACTTGGGGCATCTGGCAGGACACAGGCAGTGGAACCCAAAAGGAAGATGAGCAAATGCAGCAGTCTTCAGCACTAGTGTGAAGGAACACTGGGGCATCTTCCGCAGCTGACCAGGCCAGGAACTCATTAGTGTTACCCACAGACCGTCTTGTTCATGCAGCATCCAGCAGACAGAACCAGTTTGTGCATGCTAGTGTTATCCTCTGGGCACTGCAGCCCAAGGGAGCCTAAGAACTAAGGTGCTGGGAAGTGGATTCTGGTTCTCAAACTCTCGTGGCTCTGTTCATTAGTAAGAGTGGAGCAGGTCGGGAGCTGTTTATGAGCAGAGAGACACAAATGTGGGGTGAGGCTCTGAGGCCAGCAGGGTGATCATGCATGCCTCTGCTTGCTTTAAGGATATTTACTGAGAAGAAGTGATAGCAGAAGTTCAAATAAATTTTCATGGATAGTTTTATAGAGAAGTTTTCTATCTATCTATCTATCTATCTATCTATCTATCTATCTATCTATCTATCTATCGCTTATATAGGATAAAGCCCTGGACTTCAAGCAGGAGTCTTAATTCAAATTTAAGTTCTAATTGTGACTTTTCTAGTAACATACTTTTCCTCCATGGCTAAGTCATGTAACCTCTTACTTGGGGGCACCAGATTATTCTGGATATTACTAGAGTCATCTTCAAGTAGAAAAGAATTCTACAGACCCCAAAATATCATTCAGAAGAAACAAGTTTATACAGACAAATTTTTCTTAAGTAGGTCAACTTTTGGGTATGACACTGTTGTCATTTTTTTTTAGTATGGGCTCTCTCTTTGTAGTACAGGAAGAGCCCATGCATAATCAATAGGTATAGATATTTATGCACAGTGTATAGACTGAGTTTATTCCAAAAGACTATTAGCTGACAGTTGTGCTCTTGATTTTATGACAAGCTCTTGATGAGTCTATTATTTATGTTATGCTGAGTTCTTAGTCATGGGCACATTCCCAAGTTGGCCTTTTTTCTTTTTCTTTTTCCAGGAGAAATGCAGTATGATGAAATACCTAGCACTGCACAGTGGGGGAAGCTTCCCTTAGCCCAAGCTTCAGTGCAGCCTCTGTTAAACGCATTGTGGTTACGTGTGAGGACCACTGATGAGATTTAACACCGCCTGGCTTCCTGCTTATGGAGTTCCCATTCAAAGAGAAGGATGCCAATGAAAAAATGACTTGGCAGTTTCAGAGATCAATACTGGATTTGCTTCTGATCAATATGGAACTATTTGGCAATCTTCTCATATGGAATGCCATTTCCTGTTGTAATCTGAGGCACATTCAACTGAAATGAAAAAAGGCAATTACTAAAGCATAAAGTAATGTGATTTTTTTGTTTTACACAAACAACAAATGAAAAAAAAAGAGCCTCGGAGAATTGGATTCATGGAGGTAAGCAGCCTCTTTTCCATTCCTCACTGACTTGAGTTACTACTTAGTGTGCGACGCGGGAGTGGGTCTGCCGCATTTCACATTCTGGGGAAACATTTCTGAAGCTGTTCTTTGAGATGAAAGTACAAGTTCAATTAAGCATAGAGAAAGGCACGAGGAACAATATGCTTAAGTTCCTTGGTGATATTTCATCACATTTAACACCCTGTCCCTCTGAGGAGCAGGCTCACAAAACACTTCCCAAGGCACGGAGACATACAAGGCAGTTACAAGTTGGTCTACCCTTGCCTGCACATTCATCTTTTAGCTGGGGTGGGGGGAGGGGTGCTAAAACAAAGTTATAAACGGGCCAGACTTTCTGCAAAAGATATTTCCAGGGACTTGTATGGTGTGTCAAAACACCATGGGTAAAATCTCTCCTCCAAATCCCTTTAGTCCCATCTTTATGTCCTCGGAGGAGATGTATGAAGACAACAGACCCTTCTAAAGGCCCTTCGAAGACCCTTCTAAATTCAGAATCTATGATCTTTTGGATGCTCATTGGACTGAAGTTCACCGCCGGATTTACTGTGTATGAAATGAATGGAGTGTGTGAGAGTGAATGAGAATGAAACTAACTAACGTGGTCTACTGTCCTAGGACGTTGGAAGAAAGAGTTCATTCATAGGTAATATCCCGATAATGCCTCTCTCTCACCCATGTAGAAAGGCTCTTTGCACTTCATTAGTCACTAATTTCACCACTTGAAAATATCCTAAAATTAAAAAAAATAATGCTAGCTCGATGAAGTCATGTGGATACTAAAATGTTACCTTTTATATAATCGGGGCTCTGTGCCTGCTAGTTAATTAACACCAGGAAAATGGAGGGACATGGGCATTATTCCAAAACACTACATTAAGAAAAAATTAAAATACTTCAAGTAAATTACCAATATCGCCTCCAGGAAATCCATTTTTCAATGTCATGATTTTAGTCTTGACCCCCAAACGGCTGAAGGGGAATTTAACTTCAATAAAATGGATTTTCTTTAGAAGACTTTCTAAATTCAGCCTGAAATGAATTCAGGCGGGTCTTCCCCATTGTTCCCCATTAGTGAGAGTGATTTATCAGATTTTCTCAGACAAAGGAAATCCAAACTTCCGAGGAAAGTAGTGGGTCCTCATTCCCAACCACTGCATGGGTTCACACACAGGGAAGTATAAACTTTAAACTTCATTTAAAGTCCGCAAACCATTGCCCTGTATTGTGTTTACCTTGAACATATTTTTTTTTTAACTTGGTGTCATAGTAAGCTACCTCACCCCCCTTGAGGAAGCTGGCTTTAATGACCACATAGTTTAGGACAGTTTAGAAACACACACAATTATGCACCTAGTGTATCCCAGTCATTGTCCAGGCAATTAACTCATTACTTTGCTTGGTCCTCACCTCAAGTCTCTCAGTGTCAGTATGCATATCCTCATTTTACTGATGATGCAACTGTTATCTCAGGGAAGTTAAGAAACTTTCCTGAAGCCACACAGCCAAGGAAGTGGGAGAGCCAGGAGCCCCGGTCTGCTGGTTCCATCTTGCTTCACTGAACACATCATTCCCCATAAGCTTGGTGGCTTTCACCAGCTTCATATCTGGCTCCCAAAGTTCCCAGTTCTCTAATGAGACTCTCCTTCTTTCCTCCTTCAATGGGTTCCCTGGCATTGATTGTCTTAACTGGCTCAATAGAGTGACTTTGCACAATTCCTTTTTTTTCCTGCCAGTCATCTAATCTCTGAAGGAACCAAGCCAATGGACTGCGTCCCTTGAGTTGGCTGCCATTGTGTGGTGCTTTCACCCCACGCTTCCACGTTGCTCGTGCCCCTCACACCTCCTCAGCTAGCTGATGACACAGACACTCAAAAGGCTCTTCCAGGCTGGGGTCTAAAAGTTATCTTTAGAAGTGATTTGCAATCCCATGTCACGAGGATACGAGCTGCTCTTTTAAAAGTGAGGACACATCCGCCTCTCTTCTCTATTTATTCTCACTCCCATGATTTCACCCAGTTTAAGTGCCATCTGGAGCCCAGTGATTTTCACATTTATATCTTCAGTTTTGTCTCCTGAAATCCAGACTCCTATATCCAACTGCCTACTCCATACCTCTTATTGGATACTCCATCGACATCTCAAGCTTAGCATGTCTGAAACTTCTCATTCCCTTCCCATCCACTCACATGTTTCATCCAGTCTTCCCATCTCGGTTGATGGAGACATCTTCCTTCCAGTTCCTTAGGCTAAAAACCTCAGTTATCCTTGACTCTTCTTGTTCATATCACACATCTGATCTATCGAGAAATGTCTTGGTTTCTTCTTCAACATATACCCCAACCTTTCTTCCCACCTCCCCCACGTTCGCCTGGTCATGATCCACACCGTCTCATTGTCTGGATTGCTGTGGTCACCTCCCAGCGTTGCTCCTTGCCCTTCTCTGGTCCACTCCCAACCAAGCGCACAGAGTGACCCTCTTGTCAGAAGGTCATGTCACTCTCTGCTCAAAGTCTTAGATCAACTTCTCGTTACAATGGCCTCCAAGGGAAAGGCTGATGGGGAAGACTGACCTCATGACCTCTCTGACTACTACATGTGCCAACAGTGGCCGTGCCACTGTGTCCCTCTGTGTGACACTGATCTCCACGGGTGGTTCCATGCCAGGGGACAGGCAGGAGTTGCAGAGAGCTGAGGATGGTATGAGCCTGATCTTTCAAAGTTCCCCCAAGTTCTGTGGTTAGTTTATGTCCCTTTCAAGTGGAAACAAATGCAAGAAGCAAAGAGGTGGCTCTTCAAACAGACCCGAAGTTGGACATAAGAGAAAAACATGCTGATAAGTTCCATGTAATGTGAAAGCATCAGCATAACAACTAGTTTTAAGACCTCAGAGGTAAGCTTTCCTTGCTCTTATGTTTGAGTCCTTGCTCTCCTGTTGTGGGAGAGTAAACTATTGTTCAGGACATGTTCACTCCCTCCCCACCCCCACGGGAAGTTTTATTTTAATTTGTTTCATTCAAGTTAATTTAATGTATTTTTAATTTATTTGCTTTTCAAGATGACCAGGAAATGTATTTGAAATACAAAGAATGTCACCTGGCTCTCTTTGGCCAGTGGAAAGTGGATAGACATGACAGCGTGTGAGTTTCCAGCCTAGGCCTGGAGTAACATCACATGTTTCTGACCTTCACCACCAGATGTCCTTGCCCTGGGTGAGCCACCTGATCCCAGCAGAACGAGAGCCTTGTGGAGCCACGCTGCCCTGGCCCACCTGCATGCCTGCAGCTGGAAGTCAGCCACCCCAACCGATCACAAAGGCAGCAGTGAGGTCAACGTTTGTCACTGAAGGTTTTTTATAATGCAGAATGCTTGTTTACTAATAACCACTTACTACATGTATATTCCCTCAAATAACTTTACTTTGTGGAGCCTTGGTTTCCTTATCTGCAAACTGGGATGGCAGTTGTATCTACTTGGAAGGTAGGTACTTTGTGAGCACTAGGTAAGGTGCTGTAGGTAGAGTTCTCGGCCCAGAGCCTGGAGAATGGAAAGTTGTCAGCTGGCGTCATTTCTGTCTTCCTGATGCTCAGCGTGTTGCAGAGTGGGTACCACATCTAAGTGATGGGGCATATTGGGGCCATGCTGGGCTGTTGTTCTGGGTTGCAGCTACAGAATGGGTCACTGGGGAGAGTGGGTGAAGGTCAGGGTCAGGTGTCCCTGGGTATGTACTTAGGCAGCAGTTGGGGGAATTGATTCATTTATATCTTAGAAGGATAGAAACAGAGTACACTGATAGGTGCCCCTGAGCAGGTGGTGTTGCTTTCATCTTGACTGGAATTCATGAGCTGATGGTGGCATCACCTGCTGCATCCTGCTGAGCCTATAGAGAGACGTTCAGGCTTGCGTTTCCCATGCACTGGCTGCATCCTAGTGATTGACTTCTGATTCAGATACTCCCCTGCTTGCCTCCCGCCTTCTTTCCACGGGCTGGCTGCCTCTGGGAGTCTAGCTGCAGGGAAGAGTGGTGGCAAATGCTCTCCTGCTGAGCCAATCAATCCTTTCAGCCACAGAGTTTTGGGAATAGGGTGTCCAGGCCATTCCTACACATAGGGGCCACCGTTATCCCTGTGGTGTCACTCCCTCAGGTATGTGACAAGTGTGCTACCAGGAACACCTTCATTATTCCCCAATGTGTGCAAGAGCACAAAATACCTGTGATTAGGGGGCTTAACTCAGTCATGTCTCCCTGTGGGGTCTCTTGATCTTCCTTTAGTTCTCCTTTTTCTTTCCTCACCTCTGACAGAGAGATCGTGAGGGACAGAAGGAGGAGGGCTCCTGCTCTCTTCCATTTGCATTTCTTGAAGGGTGTCTGGGGAGGTACTGAGGGCGTTTCTTCAAATACATCTTCTGCACACACTCCTCGGCCTGGCGCCCAGACCCTTCAAGATCTGGCTGCAGATCACCTTTCCTGCCGCTGCTCCTGTCCCTGCTACCACTGGGGGCCATTCATCCCTCCATTAGTTCAGGCCAATGCCAGTGTTCGTAGGGTATACCGTTCAATGAAGAGCTGATGAAGACAGAGTTCCTCCCTTTGAACACTTCATTGTCCTTTTAATGCTGTCCTTGCTGTGGATAGGCTTAGAATGTCTCCCTCCCTCTAGCTTCCTGGCTATCTATCTTCCTTCCTTCCTTCCTTCCTTCCTTCCTTCCTTCCTTCCTTCCTCCCTTCCTCCCTTCCTCCCTCCCTCCCTCCCTTCCTCCCTCCCTCCCTCCCTCCCTCCCTCCCTCCATCCCTCCCTCCCTCTCCCCTTCCCCCAGCAAATACTTGTTCATCTATTCAGTCCTTATTTGAATGGCATCTGCTTTGTGTAATCTTGCCATGTAATTCTGAGCAGATCTTCTGTGATCCAAAACAATTCTCTTTGTATTTTGACCACTGAACTTTTTACATAAATCTTTATAATCTACTAGGATATGCTTGTCTCTCTAACTAAAGAATGAGGACCTTGTGGACAAGAAACGTGTTCTTGCCATTGATCTTGCTGTATCTTCGCTCTCAGGAGCCACTTAATAAATATGTGTGAAGGTCTTGGGTTTTAACATTGCTGCCCACTTCAGCTATTGCCACAGTATGTCCCTCTCAGTTCCGGCAGGCCTGATGGGGGTGGCAGTCAGGAGGCACACCTCATTTGAACTAGATGAAGTGGAAGTTTCTCTTGGCCACAAAACAGCCATCCATCATTGGTCCCAACGAGACCTGTCACCTTGGCTCTCCAGCCCCTATTTGCACCAGAATCGATACAACTTCCCATAGCGCAGACCCACACGGATGTTTCTTCTTCAGCAGCAGCTACATCACTTAAAATTAATCAGACCAGAGCCAGGGGTGGGGCAGGGAGGACAGTCCTGCTAATGATTGATTTTGCAGCTGGCAGTCTGTTCGGTTGTGTGTTGGGGCTTAATGTGCGATTTCATGGCTTTTCACGGTCTCTAAACTGCAAATTCAAGATTATTTAAAAACATTTTATTTAATTTGCATGCTTTTTTAATCAAAAAAGTTAAAAGACTGATCATCTTTTATGGGCAGTTATCAAATGTGCTATTTGCACATAAGGCAGAAATGCCTTCTTTAGCCGAGAGATCTTAGGGGTACGGATGAGGAAGGGCAGATAGCTCTGGAGACAGCTTGATTCATTCCTCAGGGTGAAGTCCGTCTGGGTGGAGTGTAATCCTTCAGGTTCATTCATCAACCCCACTGCCCCTCCACCCCATCCTCTTCATATGGGAGTGACTCGGCAGCGAGCATCTATCTGTGGGAAGGGCTGGGCCCGGCCCATCTTTATATTCTGGGAGCCTCGCCTGGTGTCTCTCATTGGGCAGATGTACAGGAAATGTTTGCTGAATGCGTGAATCCATGAACGAGGAAAGGGTCCTCCGTACTCTCCCTCCAGCAGTCCAAGGAGAGACCTGTGTGCATTCACTCAGCCTTTGGCACAACACCATGGGAAGCAGAGGCAGAAGGCATGGCTGAGCTCCTCACTTGGTGGAGGACATGCCAAAGGGAAGTGGTGTGTTTTAACTTTTGTGAAAATCATTATTTACTTACTGCTTGATTCAGAATCCTAGAAGGTCCTTAAATTCAACTTCTTCACTTTACAGATGAGGAAACAGAGCCAAAATGAGGAAGCTCCTTGCTTAAGGAAAAGTCAGGACTTGAATCCCACTTCAGGTAAAAAAAAAATTTTTTTTGTACCGACTTCTTTCATCTCTTGGTATGTGTCACTTCACATAAGTTTTCCCAAATGCTGCAACTTCCAGGATTTCTGTGGATGATAGTAGCCCTTCTCCCTCGTCTCCCTTCAATTTCTCTCTTTTCTGCTTACAGATTATAGAGATAAAACACCCTGGAAATGGTTCACCCAAGGAAATGGCACAGAGTCCCCTAGATCGATGGGCCACACGTGAGGATGAAGAAAGATGCCGCTGCGCCTCTGTCTGAAGGGGGACCGAGCAACACAGAGAGGGAGACTCGGCCCGGCTGAGGGGCACTGTCCATGCTGAGGTTGGATGGAAACTACCTGGTGAATGCTTTCTCCGTCACAAAGCTGGCAAAGCCCCCAATATGGCTAGCTGCCACGGTGGAGCTTGTCAGCTCATAGAGTGCCCCAGCTCATTACCAATCCATGGGATAATGACGGCCATCTTCATAATAATCGTTATTGCCCTAGACAGGCATGGATGACAAAGACACCCCAGGGACGTCTGTTTCAAATGAGCTGCTTCTTATCCAGCCTTGACTCTCCAGAGTGACTTTCTATGGCATTAAAGGATCAGGGAGCCGAAAGGGGCCTTGGGAGATCATCCCTTCTGGCTCCCTGCCTTCCGACAGAGCTAACCTGTATAGAATAATTGTATAAGAAATCATTGTTGTATGAGAAATAGTTGCTGCATAAGAAACTTACTTTTGTATGTTATTCTTGTGATAGTATCTCTGTTGAGCATTCGATTAAGAAATGGGTTTGATGAATCAGAAACCTAGGGAAGAAAAAAAATTTTTTTAATGACTGGGTAGTACTCTCCCAGGGTCAACATTGCCTCCATGAATTCACTTGTTTGTTCATATTTCTTGAGGGTCTAACATGTGCCAAACAGTATGATGGCTGGAAATTCAGAAGTAAAACATACAGACACTATTTTCCAGAAGTCCCAGTCTAGAGAAAGAAGACAGGTTAAGTACATAGTGGTTTAACATACTATGAACAGCGCTAGCATAGAGGCACAGGTACGATGATATTAGAGGAGGGCCATCCACCTGGGGAATCTGGGGAGCTAAGGCCTGAACTGAGTCTTTTTAAAAAAAAAATCATTTTAGGGGGAGAGAGGAAGGGGTAGGGGAGGAGATGGAAGGAGAGAGAGAAGGAGAGAGAGAGAGATAAACACTGATTTGTTGTTCCATTTATTTATGTATTCACTGGTTTATTCTTGGACGTGCCCTGATTGGGGATTCGAACCACAAATTTGATATATTGGGATGATGCTCTAACCAACTGAGCTGCCTGACCAGGGCTCTGAACTGAGTCTTGAAGGATGGGTCGAAGTGAACAAAGTGCTCTCATGGTAGAGTGTGGAGACAAGGAAGGGTAAGGAAAAACATTACATACAGAGGATCTGTTTCATACATGGACATGGGAGAATTGGCCATGCTCAGGCATGTATTTCATTGTAGTTGGAGCTGAGATTATGGAGGAGGGATGGAAAGTGAGGCTAGAGGGATAGGAGGGGGCCAGTATATGTCAGGCTGTGACAGTCATGTTGGGCATTTAAACTTTGTTCTGTAGGGGTGGGGAGTCATCAAAGGGGATAGGGAGTTACATGTTAGCAAGGGGACAGCCATCTAGGTTGAGAGTGAGAAATTACACAGAACGGGGGGTCACGAGATGAAAGCAAATCTCTAAAAGTAATAGAGAAATTTATTATATAACTGCTCTTCAATGCATAAATCAAATATATCATACACCATGCCATTCAATCATCCATCCATCCATCCATCCACATACCTATGCACTCAGTAAATATTTACCGAGTACCTATTAGGGATCAGTTCCCATTTTATGTCTATGCCCTTAGGTCTCCAAATTCCTTCTTTGGGAGAAAAAGCCAAGGTTCCAGGAGCTTAATCCAGGGGACCACCATTTGGAGACTGTGACGTGTCCCCCACATAACCGTGGACACTGCTTTTTGGCACCCCCGTTTTACTCAGCTTTCCTGAGGCGTCACTGTTCATCCTAGGCATTTCTCTCCTACCTGCTCAGCACAGCTCCACTCTGTAATTCACACCTCAGCTACTAATCGGATGTTGTGACACATCAACGTTTTAAATCTGATTTATTCTAAGGTTTGGAAAAATTACAGCAGATGATGATTATTATTAGACAAGCAACAGGTAATTTTTAGTTTGGAAATAGCCCAGATTGTTTGTTTTCCTGCCATGTGTCTCTCCTTTCCCGCAGCTCCCTGGGTGTATTGTGTTGGGATGCACACCAAAGGGAGGCTGGTGAGTGACAGCGCTCAGCGGTGTTTGCAGAAGCCCGCCCACGAAGGAAGAGAAGTCCCAAACCAAACACTGCTGCCCCCTAGGGGCTCAAGTGCCAAACCCGACTTCTATTTTCTCATCCTCTTTGGCTGTTTCCAAGACAGCCTGAAGCCACCTGTCTGTACCAATGCCCTTGTGAAAGGAGTCGTGGCCCGTAAGGAATCTGCTATGACCCGTAATCGGGTGCCTTGGGTTCCCAGTGAGCCTGGGCAGTGCCAGTGTTGGGACTGGACCCTTCTGAGCTGATTAAAAATCATTGAGAACCTCCCAAAGTGCACACATGATTTGTGGGCCCCAGTGTGTTGGCTGCGTGGGTGAGAGGATAAAATATGTACTCGGTATAAGTGAGCTTAAGTGGGAAGTTAATGGTGTGTGATTGAGCAGCAATTACAGCCAAATCTCGGTTCCCTGTGGTCACGGGAAGGATGGGGGACAAGGCGGGGATGGAGATAAGTAAAACCCATGAATAAACAAGTCTCCTATTTTTAACCAACAACTCTGACCCTTCTATGGCTCTGCTGTCGGCCATGGTGACATCTCCAGGGCTTAGCCGGCCCAGAGGTGGGGCCTCTCATGTTCGGTTCCTGCCTGCCCTGCAGGGAGCTGAGAAGGGGAGGTGGGAGGACCGCAGGGGAGGGCAAGCCAGCAGAGGCTGTGAGCCCTTAGGGGCCGAGGGCTTTGTTCATCTCCTTTACACGTTCCAGTGCCTAGTGCCTAGCGCAGGGCCTGCCTGTGCCCCACACTCAGCGTTTTGAGGTGAATGAATGACAAATCACAGCTGGAACATCTGGAAGTTGATTATATTGTACAAAGACAGGAATGCTGTCATTTATTTTGAGGTCTAGCCAGAAAGCTTCAGGTGTGTTCAGGAAAAGAAGGGAAGCACCCCTAAGGGACAAAATGGCCTGAGACTATACAGAGCAAGTTACCACCCATTCGCTGACCTCAGGGTCAGGGGCATGAGCTCCTCCCAGCCACCTGCAGGGAGGCAGCCAGGACCTGTATCAATAATCTCGGTGGAGTGAGACACGCTGGTAGTGTGCCGTTGAGGAGGCTGAATTCCTGGTGTGTCAGTCACCCTGTCAGCTGTGATGCACATGAACTTCCAGGATGACACTCAATGACCCCGGAAGCGTTGAGCAAAGTGAGGCAAAGTCGGGGACCGATGCTGAGGCAGCCACCGATAGACAAGCATTGTTAGGCAGCCCACATTGGCTGTCGAGTCACTCCCTGGGGAAAGCCATGGGAGGGGTAAGTGCCTGGACGGGTGTGTCCCGATACTGTGACATCTCTGCAGGCTTCCCTTCAGTGAGCGTGGCCTGGGGTGGATGCACCCGTGGGTCATCAGTGTCATAACTGGGGCTGGTTGAGGGATATGGGATGAGGAAGATGTTTTTAAATATCATTTTCTGTCTTCTTTTCAGTTGCTTCTCCTCAGCTCTCCTGGGGGGGTGTATGGTGTGAAGGAGGTCATTAACGTTACAGTCAAGCAAGACCTGGGTTCCCTCCCTAGATGAGCTGTTAGGAGCTACACGGACTTGGGTGGAATGCCAAAGAGTCCCTGGACCCTTTACCTCATTAGCAGGATAGAACACCAATGCCCACCCTGCAGACTTATGAGGGTTAAATGATAAAATATATGCTGAGTACATATTCGAGTGCCTGGCATTCAGGAACCTGCAAGGCCTGTGATGGCGCCAGGAGATGCAGAGCAGAGCCTGGCAGGACCAATTTCCATGGGATGTCGCATCAGGTATTATAAAGGCCTAAAAAAGGCCTTTATAGGCCTTTTTATGCTTCCCTGGCCCAAAGCCCCCTTCCTCTCTTTGGTGATGACAAGCTAGAGGAGTTTGGGGTTGGTGGCCAGGGGGTAGCAACATGTTACAAATGCCCTTGCCCAATGTACAGCTCTGCCCAGACCACAGAAAGGCTGGACCTGACCCCAGTGAGGGAGAGGACTTAGGGGGAGGTGTGGAGTATTGAGAGGGATGACCAGGCAGGCAAAGTGCCTGTTGCTAAGCCTGATGCTTTCGGGGAGGGCGAGAGAGTGGTACCTGGGGCTCCCCCGTGCCCATTCTTCTGAACAATGATGACGTCATCACCAGAACTCTGTTCCAACCCCACAGTGGCAAATGCTGGATTCTACTGATCATCTTCCTCAGATTCCCAAGTTCAGACTGGGACACCTCCTCTAATGGTCTGGCCAAAACTTCCTAAGGGGTTAATGCAGTCACTGCCAACTTGCAGAAATGCCACACATTGCTTTTTTCTCCTAATTGAAAAGACCATTTTTTTCTTTCTTCCTTTACATTTACATACCTGTTTCACTCTCCATCTGTCAAAAATGTGAACGGTAATTACCTTTTAACAAATTAGAACTGGCTTCGTTGGAGATTTGTTGGCAGTGGCTGTTAGGAAGATGAGGAGCCTCCCTAGAGTGTCATAAAGTCAGCATTGGTGATCTTTGCTTAATTTTCCCCAGGGGATGCTTGCGAGAAAGAGAGGGGAGGGGGGTGCTCAGAGCCCTTGTGCGGAAGCTGGAGGGAGCTGCTCTGTGCAGTGCTGGGGGTGGGGGGGGGTGGGGGGGTGGGGAGGGCATCTCACATTTCCCTTGGGTCTCTTTTTTCCAAGCGATGGGCAGGACTTCAATCTTATGGAGTGTCAGTGAGCCACCCCTCCCCCTCCTATCACATCGTTCTGACTTTTCTGCATGAGGTGAGACCTGGAGCTTGCTTCTGGATCCAGCACATTTCTTCCCCACCCCCTCCAGGACAGAAGCTGCTCAAATCCCTGGGCCCTGATGCTCTGAAATGAAACCCATCATTTTTGCATCTCACTGAGAGGGACCTCATTTTTCATAAATCTCACGGATGTGAAATCACCACCCTGCAGTTTTTCTTGGGCACGTCCACCACCCTTTGTGTTATTTCTAAGATCCAGCAGGACTGTAAAGAGGTATTCTGATTGGGATGGGGAAAGCAAGAGGAGAAGAATAAACGAATGCAAGATACTTACTTTTATAAATATAGAAACTACCACCAGTCCATTTGGGCTCTTTGCAGCTTCCGTGACATTGGTATATAACTCATGGTTATAGTGGATGAGCTGTACCTGGCAGGAGGGAAAAAACAGTAATAAGGACAGCACTCTAGCATTAAAATACATGAGGCACAGAACATCCACCCTCCATAAGGGTAAACGGTAAAGTCTATCATAGAACAACTGGAAAGACAATCTTGTAATTGAAGGGATGTTGAGATGTGTGTGTGTGTGTGTGTGTGTGTGTGTGTATAAAATGCATGCATACACACACATACAAAAATAACCATGCATATTTGCAAATGTCTGGTAACAAGCATGCCTTTCATAAGCTCAGTGCCCATCTGGCTCTGGCTCCATCTCAGGATGTTTCCCCTAAAGTGTGTGTAAAGTGAATTTCCCTTATTAGGAGTGGAACTGCCCTGCAGGGGCCGACATGCTGCACCAACAGCTGCTACTGGCAGTGAGTAAATCTTGCTCCTGGCCTCTGGCCGAGCAGGGAATTGTTAGGTCCTCAAGGAGAGAGAGCTGATGTCTCAGGATGCCGATGCACCAGCCTGCTCAGGTCATCTGACTGTGCAGGGTTAAACTTCTTCCCCGTTCACTGTAGACCAATGAGAGCCTGTGCAACACTCAGTGTGGGGAACAAAAGGAGTCCTGGGAATGCAGTGCAGTAAATGGGGTGTCCCCCTGTTGTCTAATTTTTTAAAAAAATCTCTTTTTAAAAGAAGAAATTGTGAAACACAGCACACCTATATAGTCACCGAACGCCCCACCAATTTTGAGCCACGTGAGTAACACCCCACCTGAGTGGGACTCAATCGTTTCCTCCAAAAAATGAGTATGATTATCTCTCTTTAGATTCATCTTAGGGCTGTGGTTTTAAAATAGACTTTTAAACAGCATGGAAGTATAATTTTTGTAACAAAACAAAACACAGAGAAAAAAAGTGATAGGTCCTCTCCCACACCTCTGTCTAATCCTAGCCCAAACAATATGACTACTAACAGTTTAGAATTTACTCCTCCAGATTGTTTTTTTGTGCTTATAATTCACACACACACATATACATGTTGGGCTTAAAAACAATAAATGGGTAAATTCCTACAAATATATAACTTACCAAGACTGAGCCAAGAAAAATAGAAACCTGAACAGATGAACACAAATATGGAAATTGAAGTAGTAATAAAACATCTCTCCCAAGAAAGAAAGGCCCTGGACCAGATGGCTCTGCAGGTGACTTTTACCAAACATTCAAAGAATGTCCACCAGTCCACCTTAAACTCCAGTCCACCTTAAACTCTTCCCAACAATAGGAGAGGAGGGAACACTTCCAAACTCATTTTGAGAGGCCAGCATCATCCTGACACCAAAGCCAGACAAGAACAGTACAAGAAAGGAAACTACAGGCCAATATCCCTAATGAACACAGACACAAAAATCTTCAATAAAACACTAGCAAACTGAATTCAACAGCATATTAAAGGGATTATACACCATCACCAAGTGGGGTTTATTCCTGGGATGCAAGGATGGATCAATATATACAAAACAATGTGATATACTGTATTAACAGAAAGAAAGATAAAAACTACATGATCTCCTCGAGTAAACTCAGAAAAAGCATTTGACAAAATTCAGTATTCATTCACGATAAAAAACTATTTTAAAAAGGCACAGAGGAAACTTACTTCAACACAATAAAAGTGATGCATGAAAACCCCACAGCTCTTATCATAATTAATGGGGAAAACCTGAAAACTTTCTCTCTAAGATCCAGTACAAAGCAAGAATGCCCACTCTTGCCACATCTATTCAACATAGTACTGGAAGTCCTAGCCAGAGCAGTTAGACCAGAAAAAAAAGACATCCAGATTGGAAAGAAAAATGCAAAATTATCTTTGTTTGCATATGACATGATCATATATGTGGAATACACTAAAGACTCCACAACAACAAAAAACTTAGAACTAATAAATGAATTCAGTAAAGTAGCAGGATTTCAAAAATCAACACACAAAAGTTGGTAGCATTTCTATATGGTAACAATGAATTATCTGAAAAAGGAAATTAAGAAAACAACCCCATGTACAATAGTGACAAAAAGAATAAAATACTTAGGAATAAACTTAACCAAAGAAGAGAAGACCTGGATACTGAAAACTGTAAAACACTGATGAAGGAAACTGAAAAATACACAGATTAATGGAAAGACACCCCGTGTTCATGGCTTGTAAGAATTAATATTGCTAAAATGTCCATACAACTCAAAGTAATCTATGATGCAATCCATATAAATTTCCAATGTCATTCTTTACAGAAATAGAAACAAACTGTCCAAAAGTTCCTATAAACTATAAAAGACCCCAAATAACCAAAGCAATCTTGAGCAAGAAGAACTAAGCTAGAAGCATCACATTTCCTAGTTCCAAAATACATTACAAAGCTATAGGAATAAAAACAGTATGATGCTGGCATAAAAACAGAAGTATAGACCAATGGAACAGAATACAGAGCTCAGAAATAAATTCACACATATATGGTCAACTAATCTTTGACAAGGGCACCAAGAACACACAATGGGGAAATAATAGACTCTTCAATAATTGATGCTGGGAACACTGAATATCCACATGCAGAAGAATGAAATTGAACCTTTATCTCACACTGTATACAAAGATCAACTCAAAATAAATTACACAGTACCTGGAACTGTAAAACTATTAGAGGGAAGCACAGGGAAAAAAGCTCCCTGACATTGATCTTGGAAATAATTTTTTTGGTTATAACATGAAAGCATAGGCAACAAAAACAAAAATATAGATAAGTAGGATTACATCAAACTAAGCTTCTGCACAGCAAAGGAAAAACGTTCAAAAGACTGAAAAAGCATCTTATAGAATGGGAGAAAATATTTGCAAACCATACAGCTAATAAGGGGTTAATATACAAGAAATATATATATAACAATTTATACAACTCCATAGCAAAAAATGAATAGCCTGTTTAAAAAATGGGCAAAGGACATGAACAGACAATTCTCTAGACATACTAATGGCAAATATGTACATGAGTAGGTGGTTAATATCACTAATCATTAGCGAAATGCAAATAAAACCACAATGGGATATTACCTTACACCTTTTAGAAAGATAATTATTAAAAAGACAAGAGAAAACAAGTGTTGACGAAGATGTGGAGAAAGGGGAACCCTTGTACACTGATGGTGGGAACGTAAACTGGTATAGTCATTACGGAAAACAGTATGGTAGTTCCTCAGAAAATTAAATATAGAACTATCATATGATCCAGAATTCCCATTCCTGGGTATACATCCAAAGGAAAGGAAATCTGGATCTGAAAGAGATATCTGAACTTCCACGTTCACTACAATATTATTCATAATCGCCAAGATATAGAAACAACCTAAGTGTCCACTGGTGGATGAACAGGTAAAGAAGATATACAATGCAATGTTATTCAGCCTTAGAAAAGGAGGTCCTGCCATTTGCAACAATATGGATGAACCAGAAGAACATGACGCTAAGTGAAACAGCCAGGCACAGAAAGACACATATATGTGATCTCACTGATATAAAATAGTCAAACTCATAAAGAAGAGAATAAAATGGTGGTTGTCAAAGGCTGCAGGAAGAGAGAAATGAGATGTTGGTCCAAGGGTACAAAGTTTCAGTTACGCAAATGCATGTGCTCTGGGGATCTAATGTATAGTGTGGTGACCGTAGTTAACAATACTACATAGTATACTTCAAAGTTGTTAAGAGGGTAAATCTTAAATCTTCTTAGACATACACACAAATAGTAACTAGGTGGAGGTGATGGATGTATTATTTATCTTGATTATAGCTATTTCTCCACAATGTATAAACATACAAAAACATCAAAAGTCATGTACCTTAAATATATACAATTTTTTACATGTCAACAATATCACAAATAAAGTTGTTAAAAATAAAAGAGTGAGCCTTCTGACCAAGATGGAGGCATGGGTAGATGCACTGTGCCTGCTTGCAAAACCAAAGGAAGGACAAGAAAACAAATTTAAAAACAAAAACAACCAGAACTGACAGAAAATTGAACTATATAGGAGTCTGACAACCAAGGAGTTAAAGAAGAAATATTCATCCAGACTGATAGGAAGGGTGGAGACAGGCAGCAAATGTGGAGAGGACTCACGGCAAGGCAGCAGCTGGAGGACTGGGACTGGCAAGGGGGTGGCAGGTGGAATGGGCAGTCCCACATTCGAGCGTGGATAAACTGGGAGGAACAACTGGGGAGCGACCCAGGGTTCCAGCATGGGGAAATAAAGCCTCAAAACCCCTGACTAAAAAAACCTGTGGGGGTTGTGGTGGCAGAAGAAACTTCCAACCTCATAGGACAGTTCATTGGAGGGACCCACAGGGTCCTAGAACGTGCAAAAAACCACCCATCTGGGAATAAGCACCAGAAGGGCCCAATTTGCTTGTGGGTAACAGAGGAAGTGACTGAAAGCCATCAGAGAGTTGAGCAACTCGCCTGTTCCCTCTCAGACCCCTCCCCCACATACAGTATCACAAAGCAGCAACGTGGGTTGCTCTGCCTTGGTGAATACCTAAGGCTCTGCCCCTTACTATATAACAGGCACATGTAAACAAAAATATTGCCCAAATGAAAGAACAGATCAAAGCTCCAGACAATGAAGAGATAGCCAACATATCAGGTGCACAGTTCAAAACACTGGTAATCAGGATACTCACAGAAATGGTGCAATATGGTTGCAAACAGAGGAAAAGGTGAAAGCTATGAAAAGTGAAATAAAGGAAAATGTACAGGGAACTAATAGTGAAGGGAAGGAAACTGGGACTCAATGATTTGGACTAGAAGGAAGAAATAAATGTTCAATAAGAACAGAATAAACAAACAAGAATTCAAAAAAAATGAGGAGAGGTTTAGGAACCTCTGGGACAACTTTAAATGTTCCAATATCTGAATCATAGGGGTGCCAGAAGGAGAAGGGGAAGAGCAAGAAATTGAAAACTTATTTGAAAAAATAATGAAGGAGAACTTCTCCAGTCTGGTGAAGCAAATAGACATCCAGGAAGTCCAGGAAGCTCAGGGTCCCCAAGAAGTTGGACCCAAGGAAGCACACACCAAGGCACATCATAATTACATTACCCAAGATTAAAATTAAGGAGAGAATCCTAGATGCAGCAAGAGAAAAGGGGACAGTTACCTACAAAGGAGTGTCTATAAGACTGTCAGCTGATTTCTCAAAAGAGACCTTGCAGGCAAGAAGGGGCTGGAAAGTATTCCAAGTCATGAAAGGCAAGGACCTACATCCAAGATTATTCTATCCAGCAAAGCTCTCATTTAGAATGGAAGGGCAGATAAAGTGCTTCTCAGATAAGGCCAACTTAAGAAGTTCATCATCACCACACCCTTATTATGCTGAATGTTGAAGGGACTTATCTAAGAAAATGAAGATCAAAACTATGAACAGTAAAATGACAACAAACTCACAACTATCAACAACTGAAACTAAAAAACAACCACCCCAAAACAAAAACAAACTAAAGAAACAACTAGAACCGGAAAGAATCACAGAAATGGAGATCACATGGAGGGTTATCAGTGGGGAGTTGGGGGGGGGGGATGGGGGGAAAAGTGCAGGGAATAAGTAGCATAAACGGTAGGTACAAAATGGAAGGGGGAGATTAAGAATAGTATAGGAAACGTAGAAGCCGAAGAATTTATATGCATGACCCATGGACATGAACCAAGATGGAGGGTGGGAATGCGGGTGGGAGGGAGAGTACAGGGCAGAGGGGAATGAAGGGGGGGAAATGGGACAACTGTAACAGCATAATCAATAAATTATATTTTTAAAAAGAGTGAGAAAAAAAGTAAAATAGAAATGTAATAATTTATAATCCTGATCCTGAATTTGGTGTTTTAAAATTTAAAAATAGTCTGTGGCTACCTTTCTAAGCCAATGTGTATAGGTCTACGGAAACTTTTCTAAAAGCTGTAGAATTCTCCATTGCATGAGAGCCCCACAACATGTTTAACCATTGTCTCACTAGCTTTCAGGTTGTTTCCATTTTTTTTTGTCTCTTGTAAACAAAGCCACAGCAAGCCCAGTATCTGTC
Source organism: Phyllostomus discolor (assembly GCF_004126475.2). Taxonomy (NCBI): domain Eukaryota; kingdom Metazoa; phylum Chordata; class Mammalia; order Chiroptera; family Phyllostomidae; genus Phyllostomus; species Phyllostomus discolor. Next base: position 100,412,582 of record NC_040910.2, on the reverse strand, counting down.
TTTCTGTAACGGTGCTAGCATTTCCCACAGGCAGATTTGAGAACCTAATAATGCACGTAAAAGTGATTTGTGACTCTGAAAGTATGAGAATGCTCCTTATTAACAACATCCTGTATTGCATTTTTTAAAAAGTTGAAGTTTCAGAAGTTGAGAAGCATCACTGGTCAACAAAGGTGCTTTTGCTTGATCTTTAAAAAAACCACATTTAACACGGTGGTTTGTAACCTTTACTGTGCATCAAAAATCACCTGGGTGCTTTTAAAACCTACCTGTGCCTGTCTCCTTAGTTTTGACTTAATGGATTTGGGGGTGGGAATAGGGAGTTGGTATCTGTTAAAAGCTCTCCCGATAGAAGGCAGTTGGAGTGGACGACTAGTGTGACATGATTAATGAGCATCAGTATCCCATCAGTGCCCACTCAGACGGATGGTACCTCGAACCCGAGACTATCCCAAACAGCTTGAGTCTGTAGAGCTGCTCCTAGAAGGAACACGTGTTCCTGCTGCTCTTGAAATATCTTATTTGCTTATTGCTTCTTCACTTCTTGTGAGTTTTGCCAATGGTGGCAGATGGTTATACAGCAGCTACTCTGCCATCAGAAGGGCAACCACAGGAAGGGGCTGGTGCATACGCTCTGCCTGTGCAGGACTCGGGCCAGGCAGGTATTTCAGACCTGTGATTACCAACTGCCTCTCCCTCCCTCCCTCCAGCCCCCCCACACAGCCAGAACTCTGTGGGTGGAGAAGTGTTGCCACGAGAGAGAACCAGGAGCTGTGGGGGACCTGCCACACCTCCCGTCAGTGTTCAGTAAGCTTCTTATTGAGAATCAAAACACATCCCGCCATCTGCTGAGATCTTCCCACCAGGTGACCTACGGAGCCACCTGGGCATGTGCCAGTGCTTCAAGGCAGGCCTTGAAATTTCAGCACGTTCTTAGAACTATGCCTTGGAGAGTGGTCAGGGGAAGGCAGTCCAGTGGAGTGATCCTTCTCTTGACCTTATAAGACTGAAAGAGGTAGGAAGAAGTCTCCCAAGCGCCCCGCAGAGTGGGATTCGGTAGGAGCCAGGGTCCATGAGAAAGGAGCTGGCGAGTATAGGGGTCAGGTGTGCTCTGCTTTAAGCTCAGGTTAACACATTTAGAAGTTTGATCTGAAGTCTTGCCTCCTCTCTGTTCCAGGTTGAGTTGGCTAAAATTCTCATACCATAAACTTTGGTTTCTATTAGGAGTTGGTTGATGGATTGTCTCTTGGGTCAGGTTGAACCATAAGAAATTGACATTTTGATCTGCAAACATGGTGATTTTATAGAATTAACATCATCTTAAAATAAAGCTATTTTGATTACAGTAATCCCCTCACCAACCTCCACCCCCCACACGTACAAATTAGACGTTAAAACGATCACATAGTGGTTTGCTACTCAATGTGCGGTGCAGGGACCAGCCGCAGCATCTGGGCGCTTGTCAGAAATGCAGACTCTTGAACCCTATCCTAGACCCTCAAATCGAGATCTGCATTTTAACAAATCCCCAGGGGTTCGAATGCACATTAACAGTTCTTTTGGCAGAGACTGTCGACTGGTGAGCAGCACCCTATTTTGTCTGAGTGTTCACCCCTCTTGCAGTTCAGTTGGTCTAGGTCAAGGGGAGCTTGCCCCATGTGTGTTGGAAGATAGGCTGAGTCCAGGTCACAGGGGTCCTGGAATATATGCTGTAAGCTACAGAAGGGTTTTGAGCAGGGGGTGAGAGAACGAGCATGGACTGAAGAGGGAGGTTAGACCAGGAGGGGCTGGAGGTCAGGAGGGTGTCATTTCAGGTGGTGGCTGTTAAGGCGGAGACACAGCCCACAGGACTTGGCAGTTTATAGAATGTACACGGGTGTGTGGCAAGTGAGCACGAAGTGATTCCCCGGACCTCAGAACAGCCAGGACCACCAGAAGACCCCAGGGGACAGCTCGGCAGTGGTCAGACTTCTTGTTCCTACCTGTCAGAACACAATTTTGTCATCAAAGGCAAGAGGAGAGGAAAAGATGCCTGCGGAGCTGCACTAGTTCAAGTACCAACAGTAGGGCTTAACTGTAAGATATCATTGCTGCCCCCCACCCCCCACCTCTCAGGTCTGTGCTGGGGGCAATCCCACTGCCGTAGGTGTTGCCTTGGTTCCTCCTCAGCCAGGCATAGTGGTGTGAGTCTGAGACCTGCCAGCCACTCACAATGGGCATGGGTGTGGGTGGGTCTGCGAGAAGGAGGTCTGCGGGAAGGAGGTCTGTGGCTTGTCCTGCCCTTAATTTGGGCTTGGGGAGTGGCCACGTAGAGATGCTAAGCAGAGAGCATCACATTGGCGGGTGGGTTCTAAATGTGGTGTCTCTGGATTACTTCTTGCCAGTTATAGGTAATATTTTAAAATCCAAACCTTCCAAAGTCAGAATTTTGAAAAAAAATTGGGTAAGCACAAGCAGTAGTTTAATTGATTCCCAGTTTGGGGGGTTTACTCAAGGTAATCAGTGTTTGACATGAAATAGAGGATCAATTATTGAACGTTTGACCTTCTAAGCAAGTGCACGAGGCAACCAAGACTGCAGGGACGGTGCTGAAACTGCTTACAAGAGCAAACTCTTTGGGGGCTTATAGGATGACACGCTGATTAAACACCGAGTTTAACTATTCATTAAAGAGACGCCTGAGGACTTCTGCTAGTCTGCTTGGAATTACCATGGGAAAGAGCTAAACCTGGATTAGTGAAAATCATTTTATAATCTTGCCTCTTTATTAATTTAGATGGGCGTCTTCCAAGAGAAGCTTTCTGGAAATGCAAGACTGAGAAATGGCTGTCTTAGAGGGAGAAACGTGATATTGTTGTCTTTTCCCGATGCTCTAATGTGGTGGATGCCAAGATCCAGAACATTCTCCAGATCCAAGTTCTCTGTGACCTCATATGACTCCACATTGTGTGGCGTTAGTGCTAACCTTGTGTTCTCATCCCGGAACACCTTGCCTCACCTCAGTCCTTTACAAGGACCTGGAATTTGTTCGTTCAAAACCGTGTTTGAGGGACAACTATGTGCCGAGGCCAGTGACAACAAGATGGAGGAAATCCTTGCCCTCCTAGAGATAATTTCAGGTCGTGCCAAGAGGTTTAAAGGAAACAAACAAGATTTTGGCTTGTAAAGTGAATGGCAGTCGCTGGAAGAATGGGATGGGGAGTGGGGGAGGGAGCGTCAGTATGTAGTTGGTGAAGCCTCCCTGTAGAGGCGGCATTTGAGCCGAGCTCCGCTGATGAAGAGGAGTCAGGCATGGGGAAACTGGGACGATCCAAGCGGGGTGCGCTGCTGGCAGAGAGCACAGCCAGTGCACAGAGTCTGAGTATGGCCGGGGGAGGGTGGCGGTGACTCAGATGCGACCAGCTCGTGCAGGGTTTTCCAGACCATGGTGAGGAGCTTTGATTGGATTCCAGGTGCAATAGACAGTCCGTGGTTTTAAGAAGACATCAATTGATCTGATCTGCATTTTTTTAAGGCTTCCTCTGGCTGCTTCTGGAGGGCAAAGTGGAGACAGAGGAGGCCTTGCCTACCCTTTTTTACCTTAAAGCTCAGCCCTGGTTTTGGCTTCCCCAGGGCACCGTCCATGAACCACTGACATTTAGCATCAGTGAGCATCTCTGCTCCCTTGGTGCTCTCATCCAGGGGCAAGTTCAAAATACTCTACAACCAGAATGGCCTAGGTACTGAGTGATCTGATAATACGGAAGCCAGTGATTTTCAACTGTTGGGCTGCAAGAAGTTTTGTCACATGCACTAATCTCTTTTCCCTTAGACTGTCAAACAAAAAAATGACAACAGTCAACACAACAATAGCCATCAGTATAAATGAATCAAAATTACACCTATTTTTTCGTAGATTGGCAAGAAATACATTTGTGGTGTGTTGCAGAGTTTTAGTAATTAGTTTATGAGCCACAAGATCAGAAAGGTTGAAAATTGCTGCACTGAGCCATATATAACTGGTACAGTCACGTGAGTGCTGAGGATCATTGTTGACATTCATCCTCATCATCATTTGTTGAGGATCATCACCCACATTTGCTGAGCATTTCTTTGTACCAGAGATGATGCCGGCAATGATAACACCACCTCATCGAATTCTCACAAAATTCTATGAGTTAGGGCCATTACTTCCATTTGAGTCATGGGCCACTGAGTGATTGTTTGCTCAAGGAAGTGGTCAGAGCTGGGATTGTGCCTAGTTCCTATGACTACAGAGTTCACACCCATGCATCATGCTAGTTCAGGGGTGTCAAACCCATTTTCACTGGGTGGCCACATCAGCCTCTTGGTTGCCTTCAAAGGACTGAATGTAATTGTAGGACTGTATAAATGTAACTACTCCTTAACTAGGGGCAAGGAGCTCTGTGTCCAGCCCTTTAAAGACAATCTTGAGACTGATGTGGCCCCTGGTGAAAATGAGCTTGACACCCGTGTGCTACTTTGATTTTTTAAAGATTTTATTTATTTATATTTAGAGAAGGGAAGGGAGAGAGAAAGACAGGGAGAGAAACATCAATGTGCTTCTCGCGTGACTTTTACTGGGGATCTAGGTCACAAAACAAGGCATGTGCCCTGACTGGGAATTGAACCAGCAACCCTTTGGTTTGCAGGCCAGCACTCAGTCCACTGAGTCACACCAGCTAGGTGCTATTTTGAAGCTATTTTATTGGTGTCTATCTCTACTTTTGAATAAGCCTCTCAAGGACAGGGGTATCTGTCATCATGTCCCCAGTATCTGTCATAGGACTTGGCTTAAAGGAGATGCTGCAAGTGTTTGCTGAATGGTCTTGATTCTGCATCTCATAGTCTTCATTCTAGAAGGGTTCTCTGAGAAAAATCAGGCCAGCCATTTCTTTTAAAAATGAGGAAACTGAGATCAGAAAGGGTCTGTGTCTTGCCCAAGATCATGTAGTCATTCCTACATCCATTCATTCAACAAATGTTTACTGAGCAACTACCAAATGGGGGAGAGAGGTCTGATTTGAAGTCAAAGAGGGAGGCAGGATCAGACCCCAGAGAGCCTGGCAGGCTAAGCTAGGGGGTCTGGATTCCATTCTAAGGGTGAAGAAGAGCTGTGTTTGTGCCTAGAATTCTCTTAGGATCAAAGGCAAATCTTCCTCTGTGTCCCATAGCTGATGTGAGGAGCCCGACAACGATTGGTCTTTGGTGACAAGTAACTTTACCCAGTGAGCCAACCTGCTACAAGCAAGCTTCCAAGTCCACAGCAAGCTGTTCTCGTCTTGGTTAGGCTGGGAGCAGCCTCTGGTGTGACGGTCTCAAACAGAGTTTTCACTCTGTAGCAGTGAGGTGACTCCCAGTGCGTGCCAGGTTGCTGCTCGCTCACCCCTCACACCTCGGTGGGGAGACCAGCTGTGTTTTCAGACCCTGACATATACACCTTCGTTCGTCTTTCTCAGCGTGATGCTCCCACAGCTGAAGCTCCTCAGTGAACTCAAGCAACAGCAGCCCTGTATCAGAGGACCACAGGCAGAATTCGGAGTGTAATGCCACCAGCTGCCTCACCCAGGCGTGAACACCTCAGTGGCTTCCCATCGCCTTTAAGACAGAGACCAAATCTGAGCATAAGCCTCGTGTGACCTCCAACTGTTCCAACCAAGTCTCCTTGTTCTACATGCTCTGGCCACGGTGACCTTCTTTCAGCCTCCTTTCCACACCACACTTCTTCCTTCCCTAGAGCCCGTGCATATGCCGTTTCTCTTGCTTAGGACACCTTCTCCTCCCCTCTGTGTCTGACTCTTATTTATGAACCAATTTCTATCTGAGCTCCGGGGTCACCTCTTGAGAGAGATCCCTGTAATCCACTCTCGGGGCATCCTGTGCCTTTCCTCTTTGACACACATATCACAATTTTATTTCAACTTTTATTGTGTGACTGATCAATGCCCATCACTTGAAGCTTCATCCAGCCAAAAACTGGTTTTGATTTGTCCCCACAATGTCCCCAATACCCAGCACAGTACCTGGCACGTATTAGCAGTAGCAAGGGAGAAATAATTATGAAAGAAATGAATGAAACCATACAGGTGGTCAATAATAGAATAAAATGCAATGCCGTGAGCAAGAGGGAGAGCAACGTGCTTGGCTGAGCCGGAAAGGGAACAGCCTGGAATCCTAAAGGGCATCTCTAATGGGAACCCGGAAACTAAATGTCACGCTGAACTATGTGGATTGCAGAGCCTGGCCTCACCATTGGGTACCCTTGGGCAAGGCAGAGCGCTCCTCTATAAATAGGAATAATAATACCAACTACTGCATAGAATTGTGGAGATGAATTTATGAGATAGACTGTATAGCGCATCTAGCCCAGAGACTAGCATTCGTAATCACTCCATAGTTAGCTGTTACTGCTTTTGTTGTCTATAATTATTATATAAGTAGTAGAGAAGAGAGCCTTCGGCTCCTACAGGAATAGGGGTTAAGTATGTGCACCCCCTCTTCAGGGTCCTCACTTCCAGTCTATTCTCCCAAAGAGACTCGAGGAAGGTGTTGCCTATTCAAACCTGGATAATTTTCCAGTTTATCTCGTCCTGTTCAGACATGTGTGCTCTAGGCCCTGGGTGAGGTCAGAGCTTTTAGAGAAAGACACATCCTCAGTGGGTCATCCTACATCTCAGAGGTCAGCAGAATGTTTTTTGTCAAGAGTCAGATAATAAATATTTCCAGCTGTGTGGATGGCATGGATGACTTCTGTCACAGCTATTTACTTCTGCTTCTGTATGACGGCAGCCAGAGACGAAATAGAAAAGAATGGGGGTGCTGGGTTCCAAAAAAACTTTATTTACAAAAACAGGTGGCCGCCTGCAGTTTGCCAGCATTCCTAGTTTAAATGTAAGAGATGAAGGAAACGCTTCGGGGTATTCATTTTCCAGGGTGTGTTCTAAAGAGATAGGAAGAAGTACATGTTGAAAGAAAGAATCAAGTATTAGCCTCTCGCTTTTGTTCAAATGGTAGGGATTACCATTTCACATTTCTGTAGCCCTTTAAACTTTCCAAGGCGTATCCAACTCGAGTGAGTTTCATTCCAGCCATCAGACAAGCCCCAAGTGCCTATTGTATGCCAGACCCCAGGGGTCCAGAGATAAACGTTACTTATTCCATATCCTTTGAGGAGCTCATCCGAAATACCCCGTTTGTTCCTGAAATAGGCAAAGGGTGCTAGGAAGGCACAAAGAGATTAAGCAACTCTTCTAAGGTCACACAGCCGACGAGTAAACCCGGCCTGCTTTGGTTTTGCATGTACAAATGTTTTCTTTCCATAAAAAAGTAAAGAGAAAAGAAGAGGTGTTTTACACTTGAGGGGAGATCACATTTCAGCAGCTGTTGCTGGAACAATTATAAGCTGGAACTTATTTATGGAAAGTCATTAACAAGTGTGTCTTTAAGTGCAAGAGCACACACAGTCTGCAGAGAGGAGCGCTGTTTGATATTTACCAACCACCGCATTCTCACCCTAAGGTTTGGCAGTTATCACTGGCCTGCCCGGTGACTGATGATTGCCTGCATTTCAAGACACGGAATGCAATTACGGCTAAAAATAAAGAAGTGCCATTATAATTCCATTAACTGAAGACCCCCAAATGGGGTCCAGCTAGCACAGCAACTGATAAAACCAGGGTAAAATATAGTATTTTTCTCTCCAGAAGACAAAGAAACTTAGATTTGAAAGCACAGTACTTTTCACTGGGTCATCATAAGTGTAGGGCGGTATGTTTGGGTGCAGGACGATGCTGGAAAAGGCAAGGCTCTGTGCCTCATCTCTTCTGCCCAGTAACCTCGGGCTAGTTGCTTAGCCCCTCTGTGCCTTAGCCTCTTCCTCTTTGTTATGGCAATGAGTCTAAGGATTGTTATGGGAACAAAACAAGACAATCCGTCACAGTCTTTCAGGAACCAGGCAGGGCACAGTCAAGCCAGCGAGAATGAATGGGGTGACGCGACCACACATACACAAGGCAGACACCCAATATTCCTTATTTTTCCTTCCGTGATGTAAAGGTTGAACATATTTCCCTCCTTATTGGTTTCTGGACTTGAAAAATTGTTGTAACAAACCAAATCACATGCCAAGAATCTTCCGGAGAGTTGTCTCTTCTGAGGAAACATATTTCTCACAACTTGATCAAGCACTACTGAGTTAGGATATCCCCTGTTTCTGTGTTTTTTTTTTTTTTCTGGAACATTCTGAAATGGCTGCTTCTAGAAGTCTGACTTTCCCCCTATGATCCTGGTGAAAACTGGAGCAGGATGTGCGTCCTGTAACGAGGTCTGATCCTCACGGAAGTGCCTTCTACATAGTGTCTGCTAACTGCCGGGGTTCACAGGTGAGGTCCGAGGGCACTTCTGGAACCTTGGCTTATTTTAAACTAATTCTCTGCCTCACTGGCAGCCTGGAACTCAGATTTCACCACTCCTGTCTTTCTCTGCACTCACCTGCCTCCCATCCACACTCCCGTAGCCTCTAACTCATTCCCATGCAGGGCGCAGATGAAGGCCATTCAGTGGCTCTGGAGTCAGACGTGCCGGGTTATTGAGTCTCTCTGAGCGTCCATTTCTTCACGTGCAAAAACTGTGACTCCAACATAGCCACTCAAAGCTTTTTTGGAATGATTAGAAGAGCTTAAACATATAAATGAGAGAAAGCACATAAATGGGATGAAGCAGGACTCAGACGCAGTGTTGGAGCACAAAGCAAGCGCGCGTTCAGCGGAGGTTGTGATGGTCACTGCTGGACTGTCTGGCTGCTGGGGCGCAGAGAAAGGAAATGAGAGGCCCTGGATGATGGGGGACTGGTTCAGTCCAAGGGTAACAGCAGAGCCAGACTGTGAACCCTCTAGACCATTTTCTTGAGGACAGGGTCTGCCTATCACTCATTTTTTTTGTATCTTACTTTGTCTTCTGATTGCCAAGAAGATTTTCCCAGTCTTTTCTCTGTGTAATCCATATTATGGAAATGCTACATATACAGAACAAATGTGTTCTGTTCAAACTGTCTGTGCACTGTCTCTCCTGGGCTCGTGGTCCTCCCTCTGGGTGAAAGCCGCTGTTCTGTTATGTTCAGGTCATTTTTTTTTTATTTTTCAGAGAGAGAGGAAGGGCAGTAGAGCGGGGGGCTGGAGAGAGAGTGTGTGTCGGGGGGAGAGAGAGAGGGGAGGGGGAGAGAGAGAGAGAGAGAGAGGCATTGATCATTTGCCTTCTGGAATGCTCCCTGACCAGGGGTCGAACATGTGTCCTGACGGAATCCAACCTGTGAACTTTTGGCCCCTGGGACGATGTTCCAACCAACCGAGCCTCACCGACCAGGGCTGTTTAGGTCACTTTTGTTAAATGTTTATTGAATAAGTAATTCCAGAGCCCACATTAATAGTATTACTGAAGACTCACTTTGTTTCAAATTATTGCAGAGATGTAACATTACACAGTTCCTTTGGTTAAGGCAAGAATCCTTTCTCTACTCCTACTACCCACAAGAAAGCTTGGTCAGCATGGGTTGATAAGGATCTTCCAGAAGACTTTTAAGGGCCCGATAGGCCAATGTCTCTGAAATCACATGTGCAAGAAGCCCAGCTGACTATTAGCTAATGGGAAACAACATGAGTAGTGTTAAAAGTCATTTTTTACTACTTTATTTATTATTTTATATATTTTGTTTTTTATTTTATTATTTTATTGTATTACAATCAGGTAGGGTTCCTATAAGGAATCAAGAGTAAGTCAACACTGGAAAAAATCTTTAGTTGAGAAAAGTGGGGAAAAAAGCATGAACATCTCAGTAGGTACCGCTCATATTTAAGTTACATCTCTACCAAGTTAACACCCATTTTAGTGGAATTACTTCTAACTTCAGCTGGAGGACCCAGCTTTAACAGTTGGCTCTTTTGACTTAACCATGTGATGGCTACTTCTTGCATCTCTTAGACTCATTAGAAACTGTTAGTAAGTTACTTCTGTTGTATCATCCAAACTGAAATGACTTCAGCTTTGAATTGTACTTAAAAGAAAAAAAAAATCCAGTGCTTCAGCCTGATGCCTGGGATGTCCATGCCTGAGGTCTGATCTCTGCTGGTGGACGAGGTGGGCAGCCTCCACCTGATCACGTGATAATCCTGAGTGGCTGAGAAAGGCTCCGGAAGCTCCATCCTCCATTGCTAGGGCATGGCTCCCACAGGGCAATGTGGAACCCACAGTGCAATGCGAATGCCATTGCAGGGGACCACAATGTAAGGTTTTTCTCCCCTCATGGTCATTTGTAAATGTTTATGGCCTCACCAGTTCAGATATGACCGAACAGAAGAGAAATGTGGCTTGTCAAATATCCAGGGGCAGTGAGCAGTCATAGGTGCTCTGCACTCAATGAAAGCCAAGGGCTGACCGAGGAAGCTTCTCTTGGCTGTACGTCACAGTTGATCTGAGAATTAGCCCCGCGCAAATCATTGAGAAACAGAGTAGAAACTGAACTCTTTTTTTTAAATAAGAAGCAGCTGTATTGTATGAACTTGTTTCAAGGCCTTAGAATCTCAGGTTCTAGTACTGAGTCCAAGCTGTGTTCCTTACTTGTTCTGTGACCCCAGGTAATCACCTGTCTTCCAGGTTACTGATCTGTGACATGAGGCCAACCGTTTGTGGCTTCTGGGCTTTGGGAAGGATTAGAAAAGATAGTGGGTACACATCCGGTTGTATTTTCAGCATGTAGCCTGATGCCTGACATAGTCTAAGTACTTAAATACTTGAATGAATAAACTTGAATGTTATATATGTATAACAAAAATATATATTTTTCTTTTTTTACTGAAAATTGGAGGACTCAATACTCATTCTTTTTGGAACTCCAATAAGTAATTCCTACAGGTATTCCGGTGGGAGTAGCTGGGGTGGCGGGCTACTTGGATGACCTTTTTAGAAGAAAAAAACCAGCTCATCTGAAGAATAGTGAGACTCCTTTGGAGGGAATCACAGAGGTAAAATTAGGTGAATCACAGAGGCAGAGCCTGTCACTCCAGGCCTTTAGACCAGAGCAGGGGAACCCCAGGACCAAGAGCTACAGCCCTCATTCTTCCTCGACTCCAATTCTATAAAGCAAGCAAAGTCTATTAAGACTTTTACAATGTATTATTTCATCACATCTGCATTCTGTAGAGTTCATAAACACCCATCCCCGAGGAGGCAAAGATTAAATCCTTACACACCGCTTGCGAAAGCTTGCGTATTCTGTTGGTGTTAATTCAGGAGGGTCATTCTTGATGAGTGCCCTTCAAACTGTCATGTTGATGGAAATATACTCGTAAACAGCATCTATTAGATAAGAGAGGAGGGTTTTGTGTCTTTTTGTAAATCAAGCCGCAGAGCAATTTGGATAAAATGTTCATAAACCTAGGCTTGATTTTGTACACATTAATTGCAGAAAGTGTGATAGTTAATGACCAGAAAAACATACTTTCAAAGCCATTAAATATACACAAACACCATCCACAGTGAATTGACTCGTGATGAGGAGTAGAAAGAGCTCCACGCTGGCAGTCAAGGGACAGGGTTTTACAGGACTGTTCTGCCACAACAGGTGAGTGAGCCCCCATTGCCTTTTAGGCCTTGAAGTCTGTCTGTATGTGGATAACATGAGATTTCAAAGACAAGGTTATGTGATTCTTCAAGAAAATGAATGCACATTGGTGGGGGGATGGGGTGTTGTCTCCTGAGCTTCCATCCAAGTCAATTAAATTCCACTGAATTGAAACCAAATATTTAAATGAAAGTTGCAGAGGATGTTTAAGTCCGGGGTTGCAAATGCAGTGACTCTAGGGCCCAGGCTGGTTGTGCAGATGAGAGAAGGTGGTTAGTGAGGGATCACAGCCAAAGAACACCTGTGTGTAGGTCAGTTTCTGGCCCTCCTGGCTGCCAGTGGGTGACCCTTGTTTTCTCCACTTGATACTGTGCAGGCCAGGCCAAATCAAACCCAAAGAAAACAAATATCCCACACCTGAGACTTGACTCCCATGCCTTCTTTCAATAAACACTTCTTTGTGCCTCCCACACACTGGGGACTGTGCTGGGCATGAGAAGATGAAAAGAGGGAAGATCTCAGAGGCAGAAGGAAGCACATGTGCAAAGGCCCGAGGCATCATCCAGGAAAACGCTGGAGCCCAGCAGGTAAGAGGGATGAAGGCAAGATGACCTAGGAGAAAAGAGTAGGGACTAGGCCATATCCAATCTTGGAGACCCTGGTAAGAATTATGCCTTGATCTTAAGAACAATGGAAAGTTTTAAGATGAAGAAGAGGGCGTGTATTGAGAGGTAAGCGATGGCGATAACATGGGGTTTGCACTGGGCACAGATCACACAACCAAAAACTATTTGCCAGAGCACATTTTCTCACCATGATGGCTGACTCTTCCAGGGTCACACTGCCAACTGCCTGCTAACTTTCTCCTAGTCCTGCCCTTCCAGAAACTGCCCATGTTCCCAGGGAGCCATGCATTGCAAACCCTGGGACCAGAGCTCCCCAGTTCAATAAAATACCTCATGTCTCGGTGCTTGACAGGTAGTTTGAATATCTGCCTACATATTTCCATCATAAAAGCCATTGCAAATTGTTTAGTGATTTTATTTCTTTTAAAAAAGAGAATAAGAAAACAACATATCCATCTAGATCACGCGGAATGGGAGGCCCTAAAGCAGGCTTCCAAAAAAAAAATCAGGAAAAGTCTTTAGGAAGATTATAAAAGATGAGTAACAAGTACAAAATAAAGTTCAGTTTTGTACTGAACATAGAAAAGTATTAGCTTATTCCAAGAAGTTAGTTACAGGTCACCCAATTACTGAAAAATAAAGGGCAAAAAATGTCAAGCACTAATTTGAATGACCTAGGGAGGTCCCCCTTGGTTCTGGCCTATTACTGCAATTTAAACTGAAGCCAAATGCCAGATAACAATGGGATCCAGTTTGGGTTCTTATATGCCACTCAGGAGAGAGGGAGCCACAAAGACACACCACACTGAGGAAGCAGGAAGGAGTATAAATGCCGATGAGTGGGCTTGCTGCATAAGTTAGTACCATCTTAGAATCCAGGCTTTCTTCTGCTGCCCAGCCCATGTTTGTCAACTAAGGAGCTGTGGACAATTGAGTCTGGGCAAGCCTTCATGGTGCGTGATTGTCTCGTGCACTGTAAGGTCTTCAGAACCATTGGACTCCTCCTGCTAAGTGTCTGTAGCACCTCTTATTATGGCGACAATCCCAAACGCTTCTCGTACGTTTTCACACAGCCCCTACAGCGTGTGTGGGGGACATGGATTGGTGGTACTCCCACACTGAGGGTCATGGCGGGGAAAGTCAGTTTCCTTATCTGTAAATCAGAGGTAACGACGGGGCTCTCGTGCCACACATTTGTGCTATACATCTTCACAAAGGCTGTACAGTCTCAGGGTCAAGTGAAAGTGACCTTGTCTGGCATCACCTTTCCTGCACCCATGTGGTCTGATCGCCATTCAGTGCCAATTCTTTGCAGGATGCAGCTAGTTCCTTCCTTTTCCAGGGCCTTTGTTTTATAGGAGGATCCTTTGATCAGGTTACTGAGGGGCTGGTCTGGACAGACCGTGGAGAAAAGGAGACATAGGAAGGAAAGCTGAATTACCCTCCCTGTACAACAGGGGAGCCCAGATGGTGCCCTTGCCCCAGGCCCCCAAAATACACTCTGGGGGGGAAACAGAGACAGCATTTTGCTGACAGCATTTGGGAACAGGCATGTGGGCAGTCTATATTAAGACTTCAACATCCATTCCAAGCATATCTGTGTGCATGTGAAAGGGCCATGGCTTTGCTTGGAAACCACTGGGCCTAATCTCTCTGGGGCATACCCCGTTTTCATTCTTTCCCTCCCATCCACTGTAAGTCAGCCCAACCTTTCAGGGAATAACAGGGCTCCATCTGGCACCTCTGTCATTTGCCAGGACTAAGGTTGTTTCTAATAGAGCTGTGTCAGTCACAGGGGAAGGTCTTAGTCCCTCATACAGCCCAAGCGTGGGGCATTCCCAAGGGTGAGTGGGGACAAGGTGGTTTCTATCCACACAGATGTAGCACCCGCTGTGTGCCAGGAACTGTAGGGGTAGCGATTCCAAGATGGGGACCCGATGTTGGCCTCAAGTCATTCCCAGTCCAAGCAGAGAGAGAGAGAGAGAGAGACAGACAGACAGACAGAGAGAGAGAAGCAGCTCACCCACAGAGAGCTTCATAATTTTCAATGCAGCTTCAGGTCCTCATTGGATCCACATACAACCCTGCTGTCAATCAGGCCAGCAAACCTTGAAACCCACTTTTAAACAGGAGAAACTGAGGACCCAAAGTCACTCAGCTGGCGAGCAGTAGATCCTAGAATCGAATCTAGGTCTCTTATTTTCCAAATGGTCTCTTTCCCAAATCTAGACTTTTGCTCAAGGTGTTGCTTTTGTCTGGCAAATCCTCACTATTTTTATCTACCCATCTTATCTTGACTGATCTTCCATTTAAAGACAAATTAAAGGAGTTACCATGTACCGAGACTTTTCCACAGGCCAGCAGACTCGTCTCATTCAATTTTTGTTCCAGATGAACTGGCAGGAACTGTTGTCCCCACTCAGCAGATATGAAAACTCAGGTCAGAGAGGGGGGTGACCAGCTAGTAAAGGGTGGAGCCGTAAGTCATTGCTACCCTGGGATGAGCAGATTGTCCCCCACCCCCTGCTTAATGCCTCCCTGATCCTTCTGGTCCACACTCCTTTTTCTTCCCTGAACCTCTGGGACACCAAGTCACGTGTGAACCTGGGGTAGTCACCTCTCTCGTTGGGCTCTGCCTGAGGGGCTGAATGCTCTCCAAGCCCCCTTCCAGCTCTGCCTTTCTCTGGCTCTATCTGAACTGTTTATACTATCTCAAGTTCCCTTGTGTTTATCTCATGTCTATATGAGCAAAACCAAAACCAACAATGGAGAACATTGCTGAGCCTGCAGCATGAGCCAGGACTGTGACAGCCAGTTCACATGCATTATCTCATAATCCTCACCAGAACCTCACGCCTGAGATCCTTTAAATCACCTCCAATGTACAGATAAGGAAACTGGGGCATAGCAGTGTTAAGTAATGTGTCCAAGTCCTGCCGTCATTAATGGATAGAACAAGGGCTCGTGCGTGATGCCAAAGACAGTGTGTTAGCTAAGCTGCATGGCCCCCTAATGGATGTCAATGTTTTGGGACTTGGGATGATCAATCAGACTTGAAGGGCTGGCTATGGAAATAAATCCCCATGGAATGAAGGCCTTTTGCATTGGAATGTCTTACGCAGTGGAGAAAAAGGCACAGGGTCCTGTTCTCCATATGCTCCTTCCTCACCCCCCAGCCTCAGCTCCAGCTGCCAGGGATGCTGTCCTCTAAAAGTGGAGGCAGCCGGCTCAGTGCGTTGGTCATCTGTGAGTCTCATGTTCTTTTTTTTCTGGGTAGGAGCTACTCTGGATACACCTCAACTGCCTCCCCTGCAAATTCCGGCCAGGGGCCAGCCTTTTGGCTTTTCCCAGTGGCTAACGCTGTCCCTTTCAGCCCACCTCCAGGCCTCCCTGCACTTGGTTGGCCCTCAGGGCCCTCCACAACCTAACACGGACTTTTCCAGCCTTCTCTTGCCTACTTCTCTACACTATACCACCTACCACCTAAGGGGCTCCTTGCTGCCCCCTGCATGTGCCTCATGGTTTTACATGGTTGGCCTTTGTCCATGCTGTTGTCTCCACCTGGAATGGCCACTGTGTGTAGCCATGATTTCTGCCAATGGAAAGCTCCCCCTAATTGCCATCTCCTCCATGCTGGCTTTCTGGATTTTCCTGTCTGAATTTATTTTCTTCCTCCTTTTGAATTCTCAGAGTACTACAGTTCTACTGTTCTAAATGAGAAGCTTTGTATACTTGTAGCAATTTTCCCTATACTCTAAGCAATCAAAAGAGTTAGAAATCTGATGTTAGCCCTGGTACCAGCTCTGCGATTGAGGAGCAGTGAGTTAACCTTGCTGAACTTGAGTTTCTTGCTATTTAAGATGGGGATGATACTACTTGTTTCTGCTCTTGTTCAAATTATTAGGAAAGGATTATATACATTAATGCAGGTCGAGTACCCAGCTCATGCTAGACATACACTAGGTGTTCAAGAATCTCTGTTTACCCTTCTGCCCCACTCTTATTGCCTCTTCCCCCAAACACACATACACTTACACACACATAAACACACACACACTACTAATACCTCCATCACCACCAACACAAAGAAGATGGCTCAATGTCTAGAGTTTGTGGGGTCATGGCATGTGGGAGATGTAAGGTTTATTAGTTTAAGGTCCATTGTTTAAGTCGTTGTTTTACATATGAGTAATTACCACCTGGGTTGGGATGGGGTGGGACAGCTGCCCTCAGTTAGTATGGTAAGTTAGCTAACATTTTACTGGTTTCCTCCTCTATGCTGTGCAATGTACTTGGTGTTTTATAAGCATTATCTTACCTGATCCTCCCAATGAATGCCCCATGAGGTCAGGTAATGGCATTTTCACCATCCCCATTCTCTAGAGAGGGTAAGGAACCAAGGCTTAAAGAAGTGAAGCAGCTGCCCAATATCTCACTCTGCTCATTAGCTGAGCAGTTAGAATGTGAACCCATGAGCCTAATTCCAGGGCCTGTCTCTTAAGGAGAAGGCAAAATGAAAGTGGGCTGCAGCTATCCTGCAGGAATTCAGAAAAAGCTCGAGTCCCGATACCCACACCAGGGCTATTTGCCCAACGCTGCCCAGTAGAGCTAAACTGAACAGAAATGAATTCCACCAGGCCAGCCTCCTTGCCCTCCTATCTTGTCCTTCAATAGCTAAAGTAAGTTCCCCAAGGGCTGGCTCTTTTCAGGGGGTGGGGGAGGTCCAGAGAGCTCTGTAGGAGAGGAGGCCTGGAAGGGGAGCTCCAACCACTTAGGTTGTCCAGAGGCATGGCCATAGGCCCACTCAAGAGACACTCTTAATGCCATCTCGGGCTGACACGAAATACACGCCTCCAGTGCTAGTCATCCTGAGTTGAAGAGGGTAGGGCCGGAGGCCTGTTGAATTGGATGGATGTCAGAAAGGACCATTCTTTGCTTTCTGGGTCCCCAGATGGAGCGCTGGAAAGAGCGGGGAGGAGCAAATGCAGCCCCACAGTCCCAGCCCTGGAGCTTCTCGTACTCATTCTCCTTTGGCATTTGGAACACAGGACGCCCGAGTGCCACATGGCAGAGATGCAGGGCTGCCCCAGGGCAATCTCACACAGCTGCCGCACTGGTGGTGGTGAATCGCTGCGTCTAGGCAAGGGAGACTTTGAGCTTTCCCAGGGAATTTTATGTTCCAAGTCTCAGCCTATCCCAAGCCACACTTGTGACCTGCTACCTTAACTTCCCTCCAAATCCACTCCTCTTGCATCCCCTTAGTGATGCCGTCGTCCACCCGATGCCGTCGTCCACCCAGCCCTGCGTGCATCCGCTTGGGCACCCAGGAAGGCTCCTCTGTTTTTCGAGTTCCTGGGAGTCCATCGGTCGCTAAGCCCTGTGTCAGGGACACTCCTGGTAGTTCCAGCAACTATCCCCACCCTCTTCATCCCCAGTGCCACTGCTTCAGTTCAGGGCCTTGCCTAATCTTAGCCGGATTATTTCATAACTTCCCAACTGGCCCTGCTGCTTCCCACCTCCTGTGCTTGCAGCCCAGCCTCCGCACGCTGGTCACTGCGATGACTCTAAGCTTTGTAAACAATTACATAAAACCACTTCAAAATGTGAGCCAGAGACACTGTTAAAAAATAAATAAAACAAGGCAAATGGCCTAGACAACCCTGTTTCCCAAAGAATTGCTTGCAAAAACAATAAGAAATCAGATATCACGGCCATTGAACACAGGGCTGCTGCACTGAAAACTGAACGCACTGTTGAGAATGACTACGTTGTGTTACCTGCTGTAATAAAAGTACCTTCCTTCCATTGAGGCAATTGTTCCCCTTCCCCTTAACATACATACCCATTGCCTTTGTCTCCTAATAGAAACATGATTTGGGCCTGAATTAAGGATTCCTGAATAGCTTGTTGCCTCTTACTTTGAAAGGCCTTTTATTTCTAGGTCAGCAGTTTGAACATTTCACTCCCCTGCTTAGGGAACACTTCTGTGGCACCCCACTCTCCTTTGGGAAGCATCCAGGCTCTTTCCCATCACCTGGCAGGCCCCTCATGACCTCCACTTTCACCTATCACTTCCCCACCAAACCACACATGCCAGTCAATGCCACTGCAGCTTCTGGGACAGACCTGATCATCTGCACATTGATACCTTTGAATATGCCTTTCCCTCTACCTGAAATGTCCTTTACCCCTGTGTCCAGCAGGTGAACTCTTACTCATCCATCAAAACCCTACTCAGCCTTCACCCACCAGGTGGAAATGCTCACGTGTTCCTCTAGGCCACCACCACATCCAGAACATTTCTCCACCAAGGCCGTTACCGCTCCACGCTACAGCTGTTGTCCCCAGGAGCATGTCCCTCGTAGAATGAGAGCTGCTGGAAGGCAGGGCCTTGGTTGACAGTCACTGTTTCCCAGGACCTAGGACAGCCTCTGTTGCATTACAGGCACTGAGTATACTTTGCTGATAGGGACGACTTTCCAGACGTGATCAAACCGACTCCTCACAGGGAAGAAAAAGCATCCTATTACTTAGGAAAGAAATTGCTTGACACGTCTTGAAACTGGAATATCCTTGAACAAGCACTTTATTCTTCTTTTACCGTTTCTTTTCTATTGTGTGGCTGTGGTCTGGATAAGTTGCCAGAGTTTTCTTCATTTTCCAAACTCTGATCATTATCTTGGGTCGGGGGGGTGGGGGTGGTGTGGGATGAAACAACAAAGTAATTGTAACATTTTTTTTTTCTCTCCCGGAGACATAGATAGAGCAGCCTCTAAAGAAGTATTAATATTGGGAAAGATGCTATTATCTGCATTTTATTAATTAATCCATACATCTACCTGTCATTCTTCCTTCTCTATGGCCTCCCTCACAGCGGTGGTGCACACTTCTGCTGTTAGTAAATTGGCACAATAAATCTGGAGGGACCACCTCCATTTCCAGCAGTTCACTTAACATTTCCTCACACGGCTCCCGTCTCAGGATTGAAGTCAGTTAAAAAGATTAATACCATTTAATACTACCCAGAAGGAAAATGCCAGAAATCTGTTTCAGGTCTCGTTATTCACGTCTTCATTTCCTTTGTGCGCGGTTTGTGATAAGCATAACCATCCTTTTTAGGCTGCGGCTAATAACTACTTAAAATGATTAAGGTAACTAGTTATTTCCTGTAAGAAAATTGCTCTGCTGTCATTAACATGGAATTAACACGACTCCTGCTTCATCTGCAGCTCATAGTCTTTTGGCCCCCAGTTGCCTTAAATAAGCAGAGGGCTGTCTCAAAGAAGCTGCGCGTTCTTTCATAAAAGACGAGCTCTGGAGAGGCACGGAGGTGAGGAACGCTGCTTTGCAGAGGTCGCTGCTGTGGAGGCGGCTGCTGGCAGGGGCTCCCTGGCTTATGTGCCTGCTGGAAGCACAGCCCCCCAGATCTTTTGCGGGGGGGGGGGGTTGCAGGAGTAATTAGCATAATCATCACGATTTCTGTGTGGTCCAGCAATGTGTGTGGGATCTATAACTCTTTATATCTCTCAATTGTCTGGACCAGTAGTTCTAAATTTTTTTTCCATGACATTTACATGTGACACATACTTGCCTGGGAATACTCTGCTTTTGAGAAGGACCCCCTGATGTCCTGTAGGGATGTAAAGCACTGTGATCATTTGTAGCAGCTCTAAGTACTAATGGTAAGTCAGCAGTGGCTGGTTATCGGAGGTTTCGTCACAAATAAGGTTGACCAGGGCTAACAAAGTGGGGTTTCTGAACACGGGTGTGTAAGTGTTTTTGTTTTAATACCTATGTTCAGTTCTGTTGGATGTATACCTAGGAGTGGAATTCCTGGGTCATATGGTAGTTGTTTGTTTTTCCTTTTCAAGAGCCACCAAGCCATTTTCCTACAATATTAAACTGAGCTCTTACCTGTGCCTAGCACTGCGTTAAAGAGTTCACAGGACAGAGCACTTGCATGATACATGTCTAGAGACAGGAGGAGCCCAGAAGGGCTGATGTCGTCCAAGCCGTGTTTAGGGATCTGCTCCAGTTGTCCGCCTCCTACGCTCTCTCTCTCTCTCTCTCTCTCACCTTGACTGTCCACCGGGAGTCGTAAATCGAGCATTGTCATCACTGGGGGCTTGTTAGAAATGCAGCTCCTAGGGCCCCACCCAGACCTGCTGCAGCAGCAGCTCTGGGGGTGAGGCGCAGGAACCTGATTAGGAGAGGCTGTCCAGGTGATGCTGATGATTTCTCAAGTTTGAGAAACTCTGAGATAGACCCAGTTGCAGCCTCATAGGCACCCTCTTTCAAAAACCTATGGGCAGCAGAGTGAGAGAGATATTGCGTTAGGGATAGCTCCCTGCTTCATGCAGAATAAATCACAGGTAACACTCTTCATTCTGAGCAATTATGTGCACACTGCTTCACTTACAAGAACAATTCTGGGCTTGGAGAGTCACCTCGACCCTATGTCTTTTCAGTGGTTCTCAGCTGGTCCCTGTAGAAATAATCCAGGGTCTCTTCTTCATAATTCCTGATGCTATGCTGTTCCTCAGGCCACGCCAACATGCAAGTGTGATGGTTGGTTTACAGGGGAGTCTTGTCCCTCGGATTAGCCCTCTGTGCCTTCCTGTCGGCCAGCGGCATCCATGACTTGCAACATCTGGTACTTCTGTTAAGTCCCTCACATTTCTGCTGGTCAAGAAGCGGCAATATATAGTAGTATGTTGAAAGACCATGCATTTTGTTGTCAGACAGACCAGGGTTCAAGTCCTAGTTCTGCTAATCAGACTTGAATATGTTTCTTAATTCTCAGAGTCTTCAATCCCTAGCCTTAAAAATGAATTAATAATATCTACTATGTGAAGTAATATTTGTCCAAGAATAGTGGTTAATATTGTTATTAATCTTTGCTGATGATATATGTGGGAACTGTTCATGGTGCTCATCCCTCTCCTTCTTCTCCCCTTTTACTAACAAAAAAGGAAAAGAGGTGGGCAGTTCAGGTGGGGTAGAGAGAGCGAGAGTGACACTAGTGTCACAGATCCCTAAAGGCTTCTTGGAGTTCTTCAGCCCTCTGGTCTCTTGTCTCTAAATTTTTTTTTTTTTTTGGTCCAAGTGCACTCTCTTATGGACTCTTAAACTCTCAGTGCCTGGTACAGGATAAGTGCTCAACTTAAAAATACAGAAAAATAGCTTGGCAGTTCCTCAAGAAGTTAAATATACAATTACTACATAAGCCAGCAATTCCATTCCTACGTATATATCCAAACAAAATGAAAATAGCTATTCAAACAAAAATTTGTACATGCATATTTATAGCCACAATACTCACAATGGACAAAAGGTGGAAACAACCCAAATGCCTGGTAATGGGTGAATGGATAAACAAATTGTGGGATACCCATACAATGGAGTATCAGTCCATCATAAAAAGGAATACAACTCTGATACATGCTACAACTGGAATGAACCTCAAAAACATTATGGTAAGTGAAACAAGCCAGACACAAAGGGCCATATAGTATATAATTCCATCTATATAAGATGTCCAGAATAAGTAAATCCATAGACAGAAGTCAGATTGGTGGTAGCCAGGGGCTGGGAGAAGGGGAGAATGGGGACTAACTATTTAACAGGTATGGTTTTGGGGGAGGGTGATAAAAACAAGCTGCAGAATTGTCCACTTTAAAATGGTCAATTTGATGTTAATAAAATAAAAATTTTAAAAAATGTATACATGTTTAGAGAACAATAAAAGGGGAAAGTCTGAGCCTGAGTGATTCTGGGTTTAGGTATTCTTGAAAGCATAACCATTTAAAAAGACCTGTTTGTGTTGCTTTTTGTTAGAACTAAGTCCATGCGGGGATCTTGGGTGAAGAATGAATGGCCCTCTAGCAAGTGCATGTGGTCACGCATTTGGCCTTGCTGGTCCAGGGATTTCAGGTAAAAATCAGAAACTATAATAGATGTTACCAACTCAGCTGCTTCCAAGACAGACAGCCTTCTAAGACAGGGCCCTAGCGATGGTTTAATACAGTCAAGAAGGAAAATATCAAGGAAAAGGAATAGAGGCAAGCCCTCCTGAGAGGCAGACTTGGGGCTTAAGTTGGCAGTTCCTCTTCATTAAACAATTTGAGATGATCCGAAGTTCCCTCCAAGTTCCCATCTCTCTCTTTATCTTAATTAGCAAAGCAAAGTCTTAGCTACAGTAAACCTTCTCCTTCCCTAAAGAATTAGCTGGAAAATAGGCAACTAAGCTTTGGGGAAAGACTAATAATAAAAGAATGAAGGGAAAGAGAGAAAGGACTGGTTTGGCGGGTGAATTAAGCTTTCCCAATCCATTAATTCACTTATTAATTCATTCATTCAAAACCAATTACAGTCCTTCCTTGTGAACTGTAAGGATCAAAGGTTTATGTGACACATCTAATTCCCCACCCTCAAAGGGTTTACTGACTATGGAGGGGTGAGGGGGAGACACGGACCCATGCAGTGATTAAACAAGCCAGAACAGGGCTTGTCAGATGTACTGAGCACACAAATCCCCTGGGGAATCTCGAGAACACGCAGACTCTGATTCATTCCGCCTGGGGCGGGGCCTGAGATTCTGTATTTCTCGAAGTTCGGAGGTGAAACCCACGCTTGGATTTCAGGGAGGAGCTGGGATGTGATAGCCACAATGAGGGGGGGATGCCATAAAGCAGGGTTGAGCAGACGACAGCCTGTGTGCCCCATATGGCTGGCTGCCTGTTTTTGATTGGCCCACAGACTGAGGATGGTCAGGATCTGAACGGCAGCCTTTGGGGAAGAAGGAAATCTGATAGGTACAAAGTCTTGACAGTGGGAAACGCACAGGATGTGACCGCAGATCTCAGTATTCAAACCATGAACCAACCATGCCGACGTCCGGAATGTCAACATGGAAGCACCCTTAAAGCTTCCCTCTGAATGGGAACGAGAAATGTCCCAACTCAAAGAAACCCTGTTCCCAACTCTGGACGAAACCAGATGCAAGTGCATGGGGAATGGACTACGTGTGTATCTTTGAGCAACAGTGCAGCCCAGGCATAACATGAATTACATGTGAGTGAGGATCTTGCATCTACTGGTTCTCAAAGCTGGGGAGTGACACTGACCCCCAGGGAGTGTTTGGACACGTGTTAGGCTGAGTTGCCACGATAACTAGGCAACATCTGCTGAGATTTACTGTTCAGGGGTCAGGGATATGGAGAGGATTTGCAGCGAGAAGCAGAGGGCTGCAGTTCTGGGCAACGTCAAGTGGTTTCTCCTAAATGCCAGTAGCACCCCCATTAAAGTCAGGCTGGGGACTCTTCTATGGCACAGAGTGACTGTGGGTTGAGGAGTAAGAGACTAGATGAAGGGAGTGCAACCTGCTCAGATACAGATGAATGGAGACCAGGTGGGAAGGTATACTGATGCTAACCCACTGCGGTTACCACTGTTTACCCACAGCCTCAATCGTCATGGTGACTAGATGGCTGGCTTTGGAATCAGGAAGGGCTGGGTATGGTTTTAGCTTTCTCTCTTGCTAGCAAGTGATTTCCATTTTCTTAACCTTAGTCTCCTGACCTGCGCAATGTGTATGGTGAAGGATTTGTGTAGGGGCTGAGAAGCACAACCTGTGCTCAGCACAACACTGGGGCCCTTAGTGGTGCCCAGTGTGAGGGTGTTTCTTTGTCTCTTTGCTTTGATGAGCATAAACTGATTTCTCCTGCCAATGGTGATGCTGGACAGGCCAGCTTGCAAATTAGAGGGGAACCAATCTTAGCCAAGCATGGCACTGATTGGCAGAGGGCTGTGTTGACATTTGGGGCCATCTTTGAACTTGTAAAGTGTTGGTGTTATAGCGATATACACACTACAGGGGTTGAATCACTAGGTCGTTAATGCAGGTTCTACTCTGTTGTGGGGGCCGTCCTGTGCACTGTAGGATGTTTAGCAGCATCCCTGGGCTCTGCGTACTACTTGTAGATGCCAGTAGCAGCCCCCAGTCGTGGCAGCCAAAACTGTCTTCAGACATTGCCACATGGCCCCTGGGAAGTGAAATGGCCCTTGGTTGAGAGCCATTGGTTTAAGGGGAGAGAAAAATAATTGGTGGCTGTTTTGGATTAAGGGATTTTCTTTTCTTTTCTTTTTGTCTATGCAAAAATTCTGACCATAAACCTTCAAATTCTGTGGACTACTAATACCACAACATCCCATGTTTTAATCAGTGCACTGCTCTGGGTCCTGGGGACAGAGAGATACAAGGTGTGCCCCTGTCCAGCCGTGGATGACCTGTTTTGCAGAGTCCCATCTGGGGAGGAAGGTTTTTGGAACTCCGGTCACAAGAGGCCATTCACTTTCCAGGCAGGGCCATCGGGTCTCCAGGAAACATGTGGTGGGACAGCTGCACGGATGAGATGAGAGGCTGGGTGGGTTTACGCCGGTGTTCAGTCAGGGCACAGGCCGAACCCGCTGGTGAGATGGAAGTTCCCTTTGCCATCGTAGGGAGGCTGAGTTCCTCTCAGGGGATACGGTTTGGTGACGAGACTGATGATGTGGGGTGTGTTGTTTATATGAGTGTGATACACGCAGAGCTTGAGGCGGAGGTGGATTTTGTAAATCAGCAGATAAGTTAACTAAGTGCATTGGGCTAGTTATTCCTGCTCCCTGGAATAAAGGTGGAAGGGGGGAGGGAAATGTAGTCATTCAAGGGAATTCCACAAACTTAGTGGAGTCTTCCTTAAATGATCATTTCCTGCCACCACCCAAAGACTTTCCCACCCCCACCTCCACCCACCCAAGGCCATATTCTCCACGAGAAAGCTCTGGAACTTTGTCATTGGAAACAGAAGAGTGTCTTCTTAACACAGATAATTAAAAGTACAGAAATGAAGACAGCACACCCCCTGATAAATGTGAGGAGGAGAGAGGACACCCAACTTTTACAAGGGCTGCTCTGGGCCAGGTACGTGAGACATATACACATCATCTCATTGAGTTCACACAAACGCCTATGGAACAACACGCTCCAAACTTCCTGTTCATAAGAACCACCAGGCCAGTTCATTCCAAGTCCAGAGATTTGTGTCCCGCCCTCAGACCTTCTGAATCGATGTTCTCAGGAAACAGGACAATCTGTATTTTTAACCATCCCCTCAGAGGTTTCTAAAGATCAGGCTACTTTGGAAAACACTGCAGTAAACCATATGTAATTTATCATCCCCACGTTACAGACCTGGAAACTGAGTTTTACCCGACCCCTAATTCTAAACCCTTTCCATGGCTCCATGCTTCCTCCTTAGAATGACAGGTCCAGTTAAGATTCAGACAAGACGGGCTTAACATTTGTCTCTGCCTTGCACGTCAGCTCCTTTGTGCTTTGAGAGGCGGAGGGGCGGAGAGGACGGAACCTGTGCTGGAAGTCCAAGGTCTTGGGTTACAGCTCTGTGGTTTATTAGCTCTGTGACCTTGGGCAAGCCACCAGAGCCCCTCTGGTCACAGTGTTTTCATCTGCAAAATGGTGATAAAATATAATACTGGCTCTGATTGCCTCCAAATTCATTGTGTGGATCAAATGAGATAAGGGACGTGAAGAGTTTCGCCAACGGGAAAGCCGTCTGCGGCGTGCTAATATTGCGGAGTCCTGGTTAAGTCGATGCCCAGTGACCTCCGTAACCAGTTCTGTTCTGCACAGATCTTTCCTCAAGGTCTGAACTCTCCTTCTCACCTTTGGATCACTTCCCATGGTGTGGTCAATGTGAGAACAAGGAACTCACACTTACTGACAGATGAAATAAGCATGAATAGTGGTCCCATCAAAGGCTGCTATGCGATGCAGGCCCCCCTCCAAAGGCATCTGTGCATGTGTTTTGAAACTCCTGATATGGCAGCGAAGTCTCCTTTGATTAATTTGGATAACTGAATATTATTCAGGCCACCGTTGTAGCACAGAACTGAGTGTTGCCTGCATCGTGTGAGGTCACCCTCTAGTGGCCGAGGCTGTCAGTGCACCTTTGGATGTCTAACCACTTGTCCCCCACTGTCTCAGGCAGAATAATGGCTCCCAATGATGTCTGTGTTCTGATCCTCACATTCTGCAAACACTCGTATGTCTGGCGCCTTACACAAAGGGACTCTGCAGAAGTGATTAAGTTAAGGATCTCGAGAGGAGCACATCGACTTGGCTTATCTGGGTGAGCTCAACTGAACCATGTGGTTCTTAAAAATGAAGAAGGGAGGGAGGAGAATAGAGAAGCAGATGTGGTGTTGGAGGCTGAGAATGGAGTGGTCCAGTGTGAGCAAGACTCAACAGGCCGTTGCTGGCTTTGAGGATGGAGTCTTCCCTAGAGCCTCTGGAAGGAGCGTGGCCCTCCTAGGACCTCCGCCTTAGCCCAGTGAAATCCACTTGGGACCTCCAATCCCTCGAACTGTATGATCATAAATGTGTGTTGTTTTGAACCACTAAGCTGTGGTAACGTGTTAGAGCACCCGTAGGAAACTAATACACTCCTTCTTTCAATGTTTATCAATGAGGTGCTGTTGGCACGTCAGCGTAGGCTGGTCCCAAGCTTCGCAGGACATCGAGCATCCTGCAGGCACTAAATGCCAGCCTCCTACCCAAGTCACTGTGACCCCCAATCCATGCACACTCCTTCCCAAAGTCCCTGTGGTGGGGAGGTGTCACCCAGGGTGAAAAGAACAGCCTCTTCAGCGGGGGCATCTGGGGAGGAAAGGAGCAAGGGGGAGCAGGCTTCAGAAGAGCAGAATTTAAAAGCTACCTTTAAAGCTTAATGGTCCTCATTAGCATTACTGGCTCCCCACTGGACTGGACTGGACACTCACGCAGGCCTATGTGTCCGCTACGCATTAGGACTCACCACCTGCCCCAGAGTCGCTGCGCTGCAAGTGTTTGTGAAGAAAACGAATGGGTTCTTTGATTAATCATATCTCAGGCCTCCAAGAGGGATTTATGATGCCTTAAAATATTAAAAAGGGTAAGCTAAAAATAATGAAATAAAATCTGTTTGTAAGGAGCAGAGAAAAAGATGTCCAGGCACCAGGGATGGGAGGCATGAGGGATGAGGGGGCCAGCATCCTCTTTCTGAAGGTCATCTTTGGCCTTGAATTCCCGACTGCAAAAGTTACAAAGGCAACACCCACTTCACCATTCTTTCAGGTCTCATGTTCAGGTCAAAGGTGAATCATAGGAGGGTGTCAGACATGACAAGTTGTCTACCAGAGAGGCCCCCCCCACCCCCAGACTTGCCAGCTGGAAATGCAAATATATGTTTGATCCCAGGAAATGCCCTTTGCAATTCGGCTAGAGATGGTTGGGAAACAAAGCCAGCTTGATTAGAGATAGCCAGAGGCATGCTGGTGTGAGCGGTTTATTAAATTACTGAGATTTCTGGAGGCTACCGATGCCAGGGAGGATGACGGGAAGAGTCAGAGTTGGAGTCGGCCAATCACGGCAGACACTCAATGTCAGAGTCAGGATAGAAGGGGAAGCCCTGAGCCGGGGGAGGGGAGGAAGGAGTGCTAGGGTCACTGTGTCTTTCTGGAAAAGAAAACAAACATCCTCCCACCCCTCAGGTCCCTCCTGTCTCTTCCAGCCTCTGCAAAGCCATGTTATTGATGCTAATAACCAACCTAATGGCCCTGCAAGGAGGATTTCAAATCTGCAAATGACAGCTTTTGCAGGCACCACAAATCACTGAGCTTTGCAATCAAACGCAGAGGGGCCCAGATCAGTGAAGGACTCGGGATAATGGGTGATAAAATGCAGTGTAATGCGGACAAATGTGGAATAATATGTCTTGGAACAAACAATCAGAAGGGGGAACAGCTGCTAAATGAATTGGTTTGCATTATACTGACCAGGGAATAGAAATAGCCCTGAGCAGCAGCCAAAGAGTTGACAGGAAGGCTGGAGAGGCCAGGCTCCCCGGCCGGAAAAGGACCCCAGCGGAGTCAGAGGGAGGAGGTGACCAGGTCAACAACAACCACCATGCAGGCCCCCGATGCTCCACAAAGGGGAAGAAAAATGGCCTGACGTCTGTTCTGAGTTAGGAGCTGGCTGCTGCTTCTCAGGCTCCTTTCCAGCAATTCTGCTTGACCTCTGAAGGTGGGGGTGCTCCACGGTTTTGGGGAGCACCAGAGCCTGGACCTGAGCCTTCACTTCTCCCGCTTCACTGACTCTCCTGAGAATCTCAACCAGTCCCTTGGCTCTAAGTATCCTCCACACCCTGATGACACATGGATTTAAATCTTCAATGGACCTTTCCTTAAAATGCTAGGTCAGCGGCTCTCCAAGTTTCCTACAGTTAGAATGAATAAGTTTCCTACAATTTAAATGTCTGTGGGACATTGAAAAAACATCCCTATATGCAGACCACACCTAGACCAATCAGTCAGAGTCTCTGGGGGTGAGTCCCAGAGGTCAGTTTTCACTCTGTAGGTGGTTCCACTGTGCAGCCAAGTTGGAGAACCAGTGCCGTAGACCTCTTACCCAATTTCCTCCTTCACTTCTCCCCTGGATGTGGTGTCTCAAACTTAGGCTGGCCAAACAAACTTGATTATCACCCCCACCCCCCTTACTGGGCCCTCCCTAGTCTTCCCTATCCACTTAAGGCCCAGATTTAAGCTTTATTCTAGTATTTTTGCCTCCTTTCTCAGTACCTACATCTCATCCACAGCAAATTCTTCAAGTCTAACTCGAACACATGCAACATCCATCATCCTACCATGAAGTCTAACCTGGACCATCACAAAACTTTGCTTACATTTGGCTTCTCTTTAATCCACTCTCCCTCTGGGAGCCAAAGTGATTTTAGAATTAAAATCAGGCTACATTACATCCCTGTTTAAAAAACTCTGATGGCTTCCATCCCACGTGGATAAAATCCAAGCTAACCATCCTGACTTCTGAAGCCCCATTCTCACGCTGAATAGGGTTGAACCGTGAAGCCGACAGGATATTGAGTAAATGACAACGTGTGACTTCTGAGTCTACACGATAATATATTACAGCTTCCTCCTGGGTCGCTCTTGAGCCACTCACTCTGGGGGAAAGCTGCCATGTCGTGAGGACACTTGAGCAGATCTGTGGAGGAGTGTGTGTGGGGAGAAGCTGAGGCCCCCAGCCATCAGCCAGCACCAACTCCCCGTCCTTACGAGTTTGCCATCTTGGAACTGGATCCTCCCCACCAGTCGAGACTTCAGATACTGGAGCTCCGCCTGACATCTGACTGCAGCCCCCTGGGAGACTCTGAGCCAGAACAACCCAGCTGAGCCACTCCCAGGTTCCTGACCCCTGGAAACTGGGTGAGATAATACATGTTCACTGTTTTAAGCCATTACATTGTGGGATAATTTGTTATGCAGCAATGGATAACTAATACACTGGCTCAAAAATCCTAGTCTGGAGACCTATGCATTGCCCTAAACTGTTCTGAACCACAGTTTGTACCACTGACTGGTTTTAGCACTAAACCTCTCTAAGTGTCACTTCGTCTGTAAAATGGGACTAATATTCCTGCCTACCACTTAGGTTGCTGTGAAGATTAAATGAGAACTATTATTAGGAGTAATATATGATATTTGTGATCATTATTCTTATTTTGTATTATTTTTATGGGCTGTTTCATGCCTTCATGAACCTGCAGTACTGCTTTCTTTGCCTGAACTACATCCTTGCCCCCACCCCCCTGCAGAAATACTCCTTCCAGACCTCGTACATGTATCTTATCCTCCATGACACCTTTCCTGGCCATCTCAGAACAGCTGACCCCTTCCTCCTCGATCCCTTTATTCTGATCCCTATTACAGCACCTATTTTGCAATATAATTATATATTTGCCTCATCTACCACATACAATTGTAGCAAACACTTATTTGGTCCTCCAGGTACTGTCCTAATACATTCATATATGCTGATTTATTTAATACAATAACTCTATGAGACAAGTGCTATTATTATCATCTTTATTTTATAATGGAGGAAACTGAGGCAGACAGAAGTCACATATGTGGTAGAGCCATAGTTCAAACCATAATTTCAGCTCCTGGGGCTGTGTTTTTAACTAAATCATCAATGTCCCTTTTAGGTAAGGTGACCCCCTTGCAAACAGTGATACTGGGTCCCTTATGCTGGCCTCCTTGGTACCCATTTGAGGTTTTGGAACACAGGAAGCATGCAATCCAAATAACAGCATCCATTCATTATCTTCCATATAGTATACTATCCTGGGGGCTTTACAAAACAGGAATTTTTATGAAATTCTTTTCCATAAATGAAACCTATGGTTCAGGGAGGCTGAATAACTGCATGTCAGGTCTGCAGAGGTGGCAGGGGCAGCCAGGATTTGAGCCCAAGCCCATCCAGTTCCAAAGGTCATTCTCTTTTCCTGACATCAGAGCACCCTCGATAATCTTTGGATCAGTGAATGAATGAGTATGTGATGGAATATCATTTGTCATAGAAGCGGCTAAGGTGGACACTCTGTTGGCCCTTATTTCTACTTTCAGATAAATATAATTTGAATAATGAGGCTGATTAGACATAGAAGTGATGTCACTGAAAGTAGAATTTTGGCTTTGTGCTGGTTAACTTTCCATTTTACGTGACCTGCTGATTGTCAATGACAGTTTCCATTACGCAGGCGACTGTACATCCTGAGCTGTCTCCACCCTCCATATGCCTCACGGGGCAGAGGATATGCCCTTGCTTTCACATTGGCCTGTGTCACTTTCAGCTGAGAAAAAAAATCCCAACCCACAGAAGTAAGTGCTTAAAAATGAAACAGGGCTCTCAAAACTTGATCTGAAGGTGTATGGATCTGTGTCCATGCAGATTGACTAGAGAACATAGTTCGATAAACCATGTGATCTTGACTTTAATCTATGTACATGGGTAATATCCAACAGGGGCCTCTTAAGAGGCAATAATGCAAAGTAATGTAAAAAGCATCACATGAGAGGTGGACTGCCCATCACTTTTGTACTATATACATGTGGACAAATTCCTTAAACTTTCTGGACCTTTGTTTTGTCATCTGTAAAATGGGGATAGTACATATTTCTGTTTCATTATGAGGATTAAGTGTATACAAAGTCCTACTTGATTGGGACCTCCCATTCCTCTCTGAGTTTATATTCTATAGTCCATGAAACCCTCCATTGCATAGTCTTTTCCAGCTGCTTTGACTTCCTGGCTAGTCCTCAGATTCATTACTCCAGTGTCCACCTCAGGGCCTCTGCACCACCTCTTGCCTCTACTCAAATGTTTTCCCTTCAGACGCCAAATGGCTCACCCCTTCAAGTCCTGGCTTGCATGTCCTTTCCTCCATGAGGTCTATCCTGGCTACGCCAACTAGTTCTGCTCGCTCCTCCAGTCACTCCCGAGACCCTCTTGCGTTGCTTGTACTTCTTTCCATATCAATGACCCATTCTCACAAGCAAAATCACGTACAGATGCTCCTTGACTTATGGCAGGGTTATGTCCTTACAAACCCATTGTTAGTTGAAAATATTTTATGTCATCCATATATTGTATGTGCGACACTAATATAATAGTGTATGTCAACTGTAATTGAACAATTAAAATACTCAAAAAAATGTAGTATGTTGAAAATGTATTTAATGTGGTTAACTTTCCAAGCTAGGTGAGCCTAGCTTACCTTAAACATGCTCAGGACACTTCCATTAGCTTGCACTTGGGCAAAACCACCTAACACATGAATGTACTGTGCAGTGCCGGATGGTCACCCTCGTGACTGTGGCTAGGAGCTGCAGTTTGCTGCTGCCACTGCCTTGTGTCACCAGCAAGAATCAGAGGGAGTGTCTTATCACATAGCACTAGCCCCAGAAAAGATCGAAATTCAAAGAACAGTTCCTAGTGAATGGGTATCCCTTTTGCGCCATTGTAAAGTAAAAAAAAAAAAATCCCCAAGTGAAACCATTGTGAACCAGGGACTGTCTGTATTTATTGTCTATTATCCATCTCCTCCTGCTAGAATGTAAGCTACATGAGGGCCAGGATCCCTGTGTTATACACACTGCTGTGCCCCTGGCAACCAGAAGAGAGCCTGGCACATAGTAGCCACACTGTAAATATCTGTTCAATGGATGAATACACGAATGGAGTCTCTCAGTGTAGTGCCAGGCATCCAATAACACCACCTACTATTATAATCTGGATACCTCCAGCCATCTTCACCGTTGGGTTATGAATAACTTCAATGCCCCAATTTCACTTCTTGCCACCCTCTCCTGCTGCAGGACCCCACCCTCTCTCCCTCGCCACGCCCATGTCTTCTGCAGTCATGTATGAGACTCCATCAGGGCCTGGGTGACATCTGCTTTTGTCCTCCGGCTCCAGACTCGGGGTGGCATCAGATATTTAAAGTCATGTGGACGTGACCCCTCCTTGGCTGTAGCCCTGCCTCCCTGCCCACCAGGCAGGCCTGCTTCTGCCTGCCCATTGCCGTGCCCAGGCCCGGGCCCATGACCAGATGTTGCTACTGCTCTGCCGTCAGCTCTGACTGCTGGCGGTGTGTTCTCCCCTGAATCAGAAAAGGTGTTCCTCTTCCCAGCCCCGTGCCATGATGGCTCACCAGGACCCTGAAGCAAAACGCCTGGTGTCCCTCCAAGTCTGACCAGACCACGGGGCAAAACAGTCCCTTTCAGATTTTTTTTTTAACTGAAAAACATTATTTTCAACTACAGTTACATTCAGGATGATCTGGTATTAGTTTTGAGTATACGGATAGTGATTAGACAATCCTATACTTTACAAAATGTTCCTCTTGACATATCCCTTTCAGTTTTCACTTTGACAAACTGACAGAGAGATACCAGCCTGCTCTCTGCTGTCTTTGCTCCATGCTTGCTTTGAACCAGCCTTCTCCCCCTTCCTTCAGCCAGAGACACGCCCAGCCCCCTGCCTCCCACTTCATGCAAACGCTTGTCTGCTAGCAGGTGTCCTCAGACTCCACCCCCTATCTTCGCCTTAGTCAAGGCATCCTCCAGAGCACCACAAACCAAAACCGGTCACCGTTCACGAGAAATGTGGAAAGTAGCATTACAGCCATATTGTGTTAGTAGACTGCCGTTCCTTCCAAAATTCCAGTCCGACATGATGAGGCTACTTCCACATCCCAACAGATGGTTCACGGGAACGCAGCATCGCTGATCTCGTTACAATGCAATCTATTCAATAAAAACTTCTCCCCGGCAGATGTGTGCACCACTTCCATCCCCTCGTGGGGATCATCCCTTCATGAAGATGTGGTTTTGGTGGTATTTATAGGCTAATGGTTGCAGGGTGAAGAGAGGTGACTGTTATTAGTATTAATTACAATCGAGTGTGTTCTCTAATGTTTCATGCTTTTCCAGAAATGCTTCCGCAGCTGTTGATTCAACTCTTGCAGCGTCCCTATGAGGTGAACATTAGAGTGGAGGGCAGTGAAGCCCAGGAGGGTATGGAAGGTGCTTCCCTCCTTTCTTCACAAGGTCTCAGCGTGAGTTTGCAGCAAGGCTGTGGCTAGCAGCCTGGCCTGCGTGGGGATGGTGGTTCTGCAGGCAGTGCTGCTCGGGGAGAGATCCAGGCTGAGAATCCCAGCTCCACGCCTCCCCGGCAGGTGTCCTCAGGGAAACTGGTGAAGTTCCCCCTGGAGGAAGCACTCTTCTTGGAGTTGCTGCTGTGGCCCCCGAATGGGGTTCTCTGCTTCTGTCCTTGTCCTGCTTCCATCTGTTCTCAGTGCTGCAGCGCAAGTGAGCATTTTAAATCCTGTTTCAGACCCCGTACTGCACCATTCAAAGCCCCTATCCGATTCCGAGAGAGATTGGAAGGCCTGGCAATGGCTGGCACGGCCTCCTGGAGGCTGGCCCCTGTAACTGCACCGCCCGCCTCCTGGCCACTTGCTCACATCCCTGCCACAGGGCCGTCTGGTTTTCCTCCAGCAGGAC
Organism: Phyllostomus discolor; assembly: GCF_004126475.2. Classification (NCBI taxonomy): domain Eukaryota; kingdom Metazoa; phylum Chordata; class Mammalia; order Chiroptera; family Phyllostomidae; genus Phyllostomus; species Phyllostomus discolor. The sequence continues at coordinate 100,378,379 of NC_040910.2, read as the reverse complement.
ACACTCAGGGCCTCCGGGTGCCCTGCTTCCTCTGCCTGCCACATTCTTCCTCCATCTTGGCTTGGCTCCCTCCTCTTCTGACTTCAAGGTTTGCTCACCTCTTGCCTTCTTCGGGACACCTGGCCCGATGTCTCAGACCACCCTTGCTTGCCCACCCTCCATCTTCCTTCCTTATTCTTCTCTCTTTGTTCGATGTATTTCTTTTCTCTGTAGTCCTTATCATCTTCTGACATACCAGAGGTATTGGTTTCCTAGGGCTGCCATACAAATGACCACAACCTGGGGCCCTAAAACTACAGAAATCGATTCCCTCACAGTTCTGGTGGCTAGAAGTCCAAAATCCAGGTGTGGGCAGGGGTAGCACCTTCTGGGGGCTTTAAGGGGAAATCCGTCCCATGCCTCTCTCCCAGCCTCTGGTGGCTGCCGGCAGTGCTGGGTGCTCCCTCGGCTTGTAGTTGCATTACTTCAGTCTCTGCCTCGGTCTGCCCATGGCCGTCTTCTGTGTGTGTCTGTGCCTAAACGTCCCTGTTTTCTAAGGACACCAATCACTGGATCAGGGCCCACCCTAGCGATCTCATCCTAACTTGATCGATTACATCGGCAAAGGCCTTACTTCCCAATAAGGTCACATTCACAGGTATCAGGGGTTAGGACTTGAACATATCGTTTTGGAAGACAAAATTCAACCCACAACACTGTATACTTTTTTTTTATTATGTTTCTTGTCTATTGTGTTTCCCTCTGCTGGGCAATCTCTGTGAAGGCTGGGATTTTTGCTACAGGGACTGGTTGGATCCCAAGATACCCCACAAACGTTAGCTTCCTGCTTTCAAGTTCTGCATCCTTTTAATATTATTTATATCCCCAAATGAAAGTCTCATAATAACTAATTCTCAATTATCCACCCATATTTGGGAAGTGGCCAAGAAAGTAATTTCACAGTCATTTCTAATGTATTGCCAGAGGAATCCTACTTTGACAAATTGGATGTTCTATCAAGGTTTCTAGCTTATATTCAAATTCCATTTGCAGGCTGCTGCAGCCTGCAGACTTGAGATGGAATTCTTAGATGTACTGTCTCCACTCAGAACCCCTTCTTCTGCAGACCTTGCAGTCAGCATGCTCACTGCCGAGCCCCAGCCTGCTCCAGCACTTGCTCTCAGTTTGGTACCTTGCCCAGGTGTCACAGGTTCTTACTCAGAGCCAGCCAGTCTCGGGAATCAGACTCCTGTCTCCTGAGAGACGGAAGGGATCTTAGAAACCATTCATTCATTCATTCATTCATTCATTCCATAATCTATTTCTTGAGCACCTACTAAGCACCAGACTTTATGAGTTTCCCTTTCTATTCCCTTTAAACCTCACAGCACCCAGTAAGGAGGGCATTATGGTCCTTGCGTTCCAGATGAGGGCACAGAGGAAGATAGAGGTGAAGGGACTTGCTGCAAAGACTTGCCTGGTAGGGGGTAGATGCAGATTCCAGCCAGGAGGCCTTGAAACTGAGCTCCTCATCCCTGAGTCTGAAGCGGACAAAAGCAGCCCCTACTCTGCTTCTCCATTTCCATTGCTCTCATCCCCTTCTTGGTGGCACACTAAATAACAGAGGGCTGGTGGCAGCTCTTACTCCCAGGTTGGAAAATAACTTTTTTAGCCGTTGGCATTTTCCAGTTCCCAGAGCACCCTATCCTCCATGGATCCATTTCATAAGGTCACTTTGGCACAGGCAGGGCAGGTGCTGTGTGTCAGTGCTTTCCACCTGCGCCTCCTAACTCCTCCCCTACCCCTCTCCACCCGGCTGGGAGGCTAGCTCTGTGCTCTGCCTTGATGGGCTCACGTGCAGCCCTGGAAGGAAATTGGAAGGAGGAAGCTGGGAAATCAGGTCCTTGTGCCCCTGATTCCTGCCCTGTGAGCTTGTTGCGGGCTGGGTGTGTCTCAAAGGTCACTGTCCCTTTCAGGGCCACCAACCCTCAAGAATCTCATTCCAGCTTCTGGTCACTTCCCCCTGCCTTTGTCCCTTTGGACCTCGGGGTAGTAACAGATAGAATGTTCTGGCCTTGGGTTAGTGCATTATCCCTCACAACTTCCTCACACTCACACCATTGTGAACAGCCCCTTGGTACACACTTTCCTCAATTTTTCCAATTTGAGCATGCCACATGTGTCCTGTTGGGAATTTGCTGTGTGCAAATTGCAAAGCTCAAATGCTGGAGGAAGAGACTGAGGCTTCAGTGTCTTCCTCCAGCTCATGTGGGGTGGAGAAAGTGGCTAACTAGGGGCTGGAATGAGGTCCTGAGCTCAGTGCTCTGAGTGCAAAGAGGAACATCCATTTGGCCTGTATATAGTAGGCGATCAATAAATGCTGGCTGACGACAAGTAAATTTTCTTTGTACATTAGTTACAACGACCGCATTCTAAATAACGACAAGTGGGAAGCCAGCCATTTGAAATAGCATTGTCATGGATATGCTCTCAGTAGATCTGAGTCTGAATATTGGCCTGATGGTGGGCAAGTCCATTAGACCTTATGGTCTTACTCTCCTCAGCAGTAAAATTGAGACAAGTCCTCATTCTCTGGCATTTTTGTGGGGATGAATGAGAAGATATCCATCCAGGACGTCTTTTGGCAATAGCCCTGAGCCACTTTCTGAGCATCCCCATGCTTCTCATCATTTGAGATAATATTTCTGCAGCATTTAATTCAGGCCTCCCTTAACGGGTGTGGGCTTAACAGGACTAGTGGGGTGGACAAGAATGAGGTCCGAAGGAAACACTCACGAAACTGGGCTTCCTGCCACTAAAAGAACAAACCTTCATAGTGACCTAATTAAAGTTTTTAAAATTCAATTTGGACAGTGAGCCAGCCAAGGTCCTCTCCAGGAGGAATAAGGAGTCAGCACTGGGAGAATGGCCTAAGTGATCCTGGGCAGCTGGCCATCTCGAGCAACTGGAATGGGGTTATCAGCTTCTTTTAGGGACCCAGGGGGCCGGGTACAGTCTTGAGTAAGGATGGATGTCCTGCAGGGTCACACTGATGTCGTGGCCCAAGCACGGTTGACATGACTAGAGGACATGCATCTGGGGATGGAAGATCATGAAATAGGGGTCTCACTAAGGGAAAAGTGGTTTTTCTTTCAACTATTTTTATGGAAGTTTATGGAGTCTAGGAGAAAGAACATCTTTCCAAATCCACTCGTCCATCTGTACTTTCATATGTCCATCCTACCATCCATTCATCCATCCATCCATCCATCCACCACTCTGTTCATCCAACATACTCTTGTGTACTTCTGTCAAACACTGGAGATACAATACTAAATACAACACAATTGATACTTTGACAGAACTCAGTTTTCATGCAAATATGGATAACTAACACCATCGTTATGAGCCCAAGGCTCTAAGTCAGAAGACCTAGGTTTGAGTGCCGATTCTATAATGTAAGTGCCGTGTGGTCTTGGGCAAGTCACTTCTCTCTATGCCAGTTTTCTCATCCATAAAGTTGTGCAGCTGGACTCGAAAAACACTCTCTAAGATTGCTTCCAGGTCAGACATGCTAAGATTCTATGTCCAGGCAAAGTTAAGTGTAGAATAGGTCAGCTTGTGACTGCAGATACTGCTGTAATGTACTAAGGGGTATCGTCTGTCCACCCTGTACCTCCAATCTGTCTCATATAATTATAGGCAGAGTGGTCCTTCCTAAAGCGTACCTGTCATGTTTGTCTTCTCATTCATCCTCTAAGGGTGGATTCCTGTCCCTCTTAGGCTAGAGATGGACATTTTTGGGAGGTATTTGTGGCTTTGTCTAACTCTTCACCTCATTTTGCATCTAGCCTTGACTTGCTTTCTTTGCTCCTTAGAAAAGTCACCATAGTTCCTCTTGTTACAAGGCCTCTTTCTGGACCACTTGTCTTTCCCCATCCTCCCAGGGAGAAGCACTCAGCTGTCAGAGAACAGCCCACCCAGCGTTTCTTCAGGGACATTTCCCTCACTCCCTAGACAAGGCCTGGCTCCTTTGTTATATATACACATAGAACTATGTTACTTCCCTTTAGGGCACAAACCCTACTAAACCTGAAACCCTAACAAAAGCGTCCCTTGGTTTCTTCATGCCTTGCTCTCCCACCAGTGTATCAGCCTCACCAGAGCAGGAACTGAGTCTAGCCTGCTCACGGCTGCATTCCCTAACAGTGCCTGGCACACAGGTGGTGCTCAACAGACATCCCCTCCTCCCGAACCATGACAAGAATATAGTGAAGAGGCTGGCCAATACCAATTCCCCACCCTTGGAAATCAGGCTAGGACATGGTATCCATATTGGGTTAATTCACCTGAAAAAATGTGCCTCAGTAGCAAGCCAACCACATGCTGTACATCTGGGGCAGGTAAGAGCAAGTTACTGTCCAAAGCCCATCAAATGATTAAGAGTGTCTCTCAAGTCTCAAGGGAGAGGACTCCCCTGAGCCAGCATAGATGTACCAGCAGCTGTGATTCCGAAACCTGTGACACATCATCAGCCATAAAGCCGCTGCTGAACTGCTGGCAGAGGGCAGGAAAGGATGCACACAGACGGATAGGCAGTCACCATATGACCAGGAGTTTCCACCGCTGGCCGAAGCACCGGGGCTCTCAGTCTAGAAAACTGGTTCTCTACTCTAAAAACTCTCAGAGGAAGACGAGCAATTCATAATTTTCTTGAACTTGGTTAAAACCTATTTTGACTGGGATTTGGGGAGCAAGCACAGTGGTCGAGAGCGTGAGTCTGGAAGCCAGCTGGCCTGGCTGGAGTCATGGTTTCAGCACCGGGCAAGTTGCTCCAAGCTTCAATTCCCCCATTGATGAGGACAATGGCATGTTCCTCACTGGCTGTTGGACGAGGAAATGGAGTTACACAGGCTCAGTTCTCAACACAGGGCCTGGCGTGAATTTGGCCCTCTGTACATGGAAGCAGTTACCAGTGAGACAAGTTACTCCCTTCATCATCATTCTGTGCTCAATATGGGCCCATCTGGTCTGCATTTGATTCCTGAGTGGACTCAGTCGCCAGAAATGGGGTCCTGCGGGAGCAGCTCCCCTTCATGGACCCAAACCTTGACTCCTCTCCTCTTCACAGCACACCAAGTCCATCAGCTATGAGTTGGCTCTACTTGCAACATATAACCAGAATCCAGCGCTCTCTCTCCCCTTCTACTGCTCCTACTCTGGTCTAAGCTGCCGTAATCTCTCACCCAGATGGTTGCAGTCGCCTCCAAAATGGTCTCCTGCCTCTGCCAGTACCCCCTACTGTCTTTTCCTGGCACAAGAGCCAAAACAAGCCTGTTCAAATCCAAATTGGATGCTGCCACTCTTCTGCTTGCAAACCTCTCGCAGCACCCAACACACTTAGAATGAAACCCAAATCCAGGTCTCACCCTCCCAAACCTTTGTGATCAGCCCCAGCCAATCTTTCTGGTCCTCTCCACACTCCCCTAGCATGTGGTTTCCAGCTACAGTGGCTCCTTGCCACACACTGGGCACATCCCCACCTGGAAGCGTCTCCAGCTGGAGACCCGCAAGCCAGCCTCCTCATTTCCTTCAGGTTTTTATTCACATGGGATGTTCTCAGCAAGGCCTTCCCTGTCCACCTTATTTAACACTGCAGTCCCACCCCATACCATGCACTTTTTCCTAACACCAATCTCCTATTTTATTTTCCCCATAGCACAGGTCACCATCTGCAAACTATATACGTTACACATTTGTCTATTGCCTGTCTTCTCCACTAAGTTCCATTATGAATGAGTTTTTATTCTTTTTTTTTGTTCCATGTTGTACGAATGTGTGAATGAATGAGTGGTCAGCCCAGTTCTTAGAATATGAATGCCTTCTGTGTGTATACTTGATCTTGGACTATGTGGTTGGTGTGAGTCAGGCTCCCGGGGCCTCTTCTTTACAGAGAGCCCTTCTACAATCGAGTTTCCGAATTCTCTGAGCTGCAGGGTCAGTTCTGGACCTTGGATGTCCCCGATACCCAGCGCAAGCTTCAAGCACTGTGACACATTTACATAATAGTGGAGAATGAATCAGACTCTGATACGGTATAAATATTTAGCTGCTTACATTCTGAGGGTGAATTCATTCTCTCAGGTCCCCAGAAATATCTCGTAGTTCCCTGGAGCAGAAACACACTTACCGACGTGCATAAAAAGCCCAGACAGGCAAGAAGAAGCGGTCTGATGCTTACCATCCTGGTCACCAGGCACAATGCTTACTGGGAGTGGAGGGAAAGTAAGATGGTCCTATCCTGAAGCAGAAAAATGGAATTCTTTCTGGAAGGCTGGCAGGCCAAATTTAGGGTTGTATATTCTTTTTGTTTTGGAGAATAGTGGGTTAATTTTTATAGGAAAACTGGAGGCAGCTCTGAAGAAGAGGTCAATGGTGGTGGTGGTGCCCAGATGGACGCATCAGGCTTGCCCATGTTGGGACATGTATTGGTCAAAGGACAAGCATTGGGAGATGGATGGTAAAAGCTCTCTCTAGGGCAAGATGCTTATGGAAATATCTAAAGTAAGACACCAGCCCAGGAAAGGTCTGGGAGTGGAGATGAGCAGAAGATGCTCTATGAGTAGTGGAGGATCACAACGCATGTGATGCCAGCGTGCTGCTTCGGTGAGCACAAGTGGTCTCACGTAGTTATTCCAATCAGACTCTACCGAAGAGGAGGATTACCTGAATGGTACTCTGGGGAGCCTAGGTGGAAGGGGCAGGAAATGGGACGGGAGGGAAACGGGAGTTCTGATGCCTCCCCATATGACTTGGCAGTGGGGTGGGGAGGGGACAGGTGCAGGAGGGTAAACATTGACTTGCTGATGATGGCCAGGTGTGGAACACAGAGAAAGAGAGGATATTAAAAACCTAGAGTTTTACAGAACTTCCAATGTTGATATACAACTGATGATGTTGTAGTTACATATATTTGTTGTTGTTCATCAAAATTTTCTGCGTTCTTATGTTAAGAGAACCTCAAAGCAGAAAATGATGGCCAGGTGTAGTGAATGGGGTCTCTCATCAAGTGAACTGTGCTGTTGGAAATAGTAACTTAGACTCTAAGGATGGATGCTCATTTGCTCATTTGTTTATTCATTCATTCAATCCATTCATTCACTAACTTACTCACCCAGCAAATATATGTTGGGTGCCTAATATGCATTAATATTAGGCATATGTCCTAATGATACAGAATCAACAAGATGAACAAGATCCTTGCATTTTTTAAAGCTTGAATTATAGTAGGGGAGACAGACAGCAAATTAATAAATAAAAATAGAGAAGATAACTTTCAATATAATGAGTATTATAAAGATAATACAATCAGGGAGTGGTACAAAGTTCTGGGGGTTATTGCTCAGGCCACTTTAGGTGGGTTGGTCAGGGAATTCTTTTCTATGGAGGGATGTTAGCACTGAGACCTAAACAATGGAGAGGGCCCAGTCACATACAAGGAGATGATTTACAGGGAGCTTTTAAGAAATACTAATGCTGAATTCTCTCATGAGGGGTTCTAATTTAATGAATGTAGCGGTGAGGCCTAAGGTTGCTCTAATGTTGTAGCCAAGGCTGCAAATCACAACCTTGTGATTTGCAGATGAGGAGACCAGAAGAAAAATTTACCAGACAGCACGTGCAAAGGCCCTGAGCTGGCATATTCCCGAGGTAGAAAGAAGGTGGATATAGCTCGAAGGGAGCGACCGAAGCAGAGGGAGGTAAGATGTAGAACTGGAGAAGGAGCCGGGGGTGATACTGGCCAAGGAGAACTGGCAAACTTGCTGAAGTTCTAGAACTGGTACCCCATGAAGGACAGGGAAACAGGGTTCTTGGCTGCATTCAGAGGAAGTCAGGGAGGCAGGGTGGATGGCAGGGGGGAAACCCCACACACCCACTTCTTCGGTGTCCTCAAATAGCAAACCGATCTGAACTGTCGAATTTCTCTGGTGATCGGCTGCCTGTTTTCCTGGGGTGATCAATCTATGAAAAGTTTCCAAACTGTGTTAAAACTGCCGGCTTCTCGGCAAACAGCACAGAGCGTACTTTCCAGGGAGAGAAGTTCAATAATTAAAATGAGTCAGCACTGAAGAACTGGAGGGCGGTTTGATCTAGTTTAGCAGCCGACATTTTCTTAGCAGAAAAATGCAATATCCATAATACATTATTTTGTGCCGAACAGAAGCAACTAGAACAGAATTGTCTCTGGAGAGACCCAGGGCAGCTTGCCAGAAAGTCTTTTTTGAAGGCAACAGGAAACCTGGTCCTCAAAAACCCAAGTTGGGGAGTGGTCTTTGGGGCTACATCTCAGGTACCTGCTGGTCTGAGGCACTCTCCAGAGCTGTTTTGACACTCCTGTCCCCTTAATTCATCTGGGGGTGGGGGGTTACTCTAAAGGGTGACCCCCCCTTTAAAGGGTGGAGAAACATAACCTGAGGCTGTCTGAACACCTGGACTGCAGAAGCCCAGCCTCCATCCTCCCCACCAGCAGAAAGACCAGTTCATTGCCAGGCAGCTTCTGTCCTAGGGCTCAGGTTTGCATTTGCCTCGGGTGTTACTACAGAAAGTGAGAGGTTGGGGTGAATGTTTGCTTTCCTAGGAAAAGAAGAGCTGTGGAAAGAGAAAATTGCTCTCCCTGGGTGGCAAGTTTCCCTGCAAAACATCCCCCCACCGAGTTTCCATGAGGAGTGAAACCTGCCAAACCCGCAAGTGCTTTGGCTGGAAGTCTAAGTGCTGGTGAGTCATTGTAGGAATCTGCACCCGGTGCCCACAACGGTGTCTCTCTTCCTGGGGCTGCCTTTCCCACTTCAAAGGAAGCAGAAATGGGCTCCATTCTGTCCTCCCGAAGTTCATGCAATTTATGGGCTGAACTAAATGTGTGTTAAATTATGCCAAAGACGACACAACATTTTGCTTTCATTTTTTATTTTTTGCTTCACTGACAATAGTCCATGAGAGAAAGCCTTCAATTAGGGTAGCAGAAAATACTGATTAGAATCAATCAACACCTCTAGAAGTTTAAACACTTAAGTTAATTAAATGGTTTGGTAAACCTGAAGTTAAACTCGCAAGCAGAAATCGCCATGTATAAAAGGGTGCTTAGATTTTTTTAAAAAACATAATTATCCAACAAGCTCAACATCAGCCTCACTAAAGGCACTGTGGAAATGATCAGGCGGCACATTAATTTTCAATGCAGCTCACGCTTAACACCATTACTTAAAAGCAAAAACTCATGACTCCCATCTGTGAATGCGATGTTCAAACAAAGAACTGGTTTAGAGATAGACTACTGGGAAATTGGCAGTGACCATGTGGTTTTTAAAATAGTCCTGGATATTATGAGACCATAGTTTCTTTGCCCTCCATATAAATAAAACATGCAAATTTGCCAATTTTGTTTAGTTTTAGAACCTCCAACCCGAAAGAGTGAAAAAGGCATACAGATTCCTTTCAAAGGAATCTATTTCACAACTCTTCTGTTACAAAATAAAGTCAAATTATTCATCTCTGGTTGAATTCCCTTAGCAAATCCTGAGACGGAGAGTCTAGTTCAAGTGATTTATTGAGGCTGTGTTCCCCAGACAGAGGGAGAGAGGGAGGTGGGACAGAGCAGGAGCAAATGTCTAAGCGAGGATGTTGCCTCAGCTGAAGATTGCTTCCGTTTGAACCCTCAGGGAAGTGAGGGACGGCAGATCACACAACGAACTCGGTCCCACTTGGGGCAAGGGGGTCAGCCCATTATGCCTCCCACCCCATAAATATCAGTCATTGGCTATGGGCGTCTGCTGGGGATGGGTGAGAGTGTTTGGGCCATGGTCCTGGGCATAGCTGGAGGCAGTTCCCCAGGGTAAAGGGCAGCTGTCAGGTGTGCAGTGACAGAGTCTCACAGCCACTAGGGAATGGGTAGAGCCGCTACTAGATGGGATCTGGGCAGGATTTCTCCTGCACCAGGGAACTTCTGCCTCAGAGAGATCACTGGGTGATCTTAGGTAAGGGTAGGGCTTAAATATTACCTTTGACGAACAAGCCCGTCCTGAAGTGTGAGTTACTCTGGGCTCCAGACACTGTCTTTTTGTAAAAGTTGTTCTTTCTTTAAAGACTATTTATTGATTTATTTTTAGAGAAAGGAGAAGACAGGGAGAAAAAGAGGGAGAGAAACATCAGTGAGTGGTTGCCTCTCACATGCCCGCCACTGGGGACCTGGTTCACAACCCAGGCATGTGCCCTGACTGGGAATCGAACTGGTGACCCTTTGGTTTGCAGGCTGGCACTCAATCCACTGAACCACACCAGCCAGGGCTCTAGATACTATCTCGTTCACCTCTGAATATATTAATGAGTCAGCTAACATACGTGGGTTAAATGAATGGTGAACAGATCACTTACAGTATCAACTGGAGACAGTTATTTTCATGACCTTTCCAAACATTTCACGAACACTCATTGGAGATAAAACAATAATACTCTACTTGAGGTTCAGTTTCATCAGGACACATGGGTTGAACCCTTAGTATAGGCTCTCATTAAGTATGTGGCTTTGAACCTCAGTTGTCCAGTCTTTAAAATATGAAAAATATAACTCCGCAGGGCTCTGGTAAGGATTAAGAGAAATGGTACATGAGAATGCTTGGTATTTTGGCTTTATCTCATAAAATGTGTTCATTTGGCAGAGAGACTGGAGATCAGGAATAGAAATACTTCGAGCTAAGGGATTAGAAGCCTCTAATAATAAAAATGTATTCTAGAAAGATAAAGTGACACTGGAGCCACGCTGTAAGTCAACAGGCACCACGGATTGATATTGATCTATAAAACACACCTGAAGGAATGGAGCTACTACATAAAGCAAGGCAGGTCTAGAGTGTACCCATCTCAGTATTTTTAATCTCTCAACATAGTCTGCAGCTCAGGATCTGAATTCTTTAACTAGAGAAATTGTGAGCTGCAAGCAAAACGTGAGTTTCCAATATGTTGGCCATTTGCAAGGTATCTCTGCACAACATTGATATTCCCTCTCAGTCAATGTGGGTTGACTTCTCCTTTTTCGGTGTTTGCCAAAAACTAACACTACCTGCCAGCTGCCGAGACAGCAAAGGGAAAATGGACGTACTTGTCAGGACACGACATGGTACTGCAGGCACTCTGGTGTTCCAGCTGGCTGGTGATCTCTCTTGGCCTCCACGGACTCTCCTTTCCTGTCCCTGCTGGGCAGCTGTTCATGGTCCAGAACAGAAGGTCATTGCAGGACTCAGCCAAACAATAAATCAGAGGCACGGTTTTAATTATTTGAAAACACAAGGACTACGCTTGTCCAACTGGGTGCCTTCTCAAAAAAGTGTTTTCCTATTGTATTTTTTATTATTTTATTTTATTTTTTTAGTGTTTTCCTATTTTAGAGCTGCTGGAGAATTGGGAGCTGGCACTCAGCATGACCTGTTAAACTCATCATATGGTCTGAACACTGTTCTAGTCATTGACCGAGGGACCAGACTAATGGTTGGACTTCAGGCATGGTCAGAAGGAGGCAAGAACCTATGTTTGGCTATTTCTTGACTTGGTCATGACCAAAGTGAGGGAGTAGATGTCTAGTAGACAGCTGTAAGAGGACAATTAGAATCCTGTATTGACTGAACCCATCAAAGATGGGGACAAGGGGGAGCACCTGAGGGCCTTGGTGATGGTAAATCACATGAGAAGAGTGGGGTCTGAAAAAATATAAATTTCAATTCTACATCTTTTGGTAAAGATAGCTCCCAAACTATCAGTTGAGCCTAGGGCTAAACACTAGATTCCCTGACCACTAGGCTTATTTAGACTAGAGCGAAGGACAGAGTGTGGGTAGTGTTTGCTGTTATCCTGCGCAGAATCTGTCTATGTCCCTTTCTCTCGATAACAACATCCTCCCCTCTCTGGAGAGCTGCCTTTACCTCATTGCATATGGCCACTGGGGAGGTGACACTCCTGGTACCCTGCTCCAGGGTGGGTCCATGACCTCATCATTTAGGCTAGATTTAATGTCCCAGGAATCTGAATTGTAAGTGGAGTAAACGTGGGTGGGAGATGACAGCAGACAAGTCAATTTGATGGCAGTACTGAAAGAAGAGTGAGTCTAAGATCCTTGGTGCTGACCTGATGACATGCCTGACTTTCTTGTGGCCCTTGGGTCTATGACTAACCTACCACTGTTTCAAAAAATCAGTTTAATCTTTAAAGTAGCCCTCGTGCCTTTCTGGTGCTTATAACCAAGAAACACGGAGTGTTCCAGTAGAGAAGGCCATGGTGTTCCTAAGGAGAGGAATACCAGACTTTTGCTCACCCTCTCTACGTATTGTGTACATCTGTGCTGGTGTAAGCAACAGCAACGGTCTCTGAGGTTGCCACAGAGTTTACTTCAGGCCCCTTGTTAGTTTGAGTGTGGGGTGTGACACTGTGTGTCAGCATCCATCTCTGTCACAAAAGAGGCAGAGTCCCACAGTGGAATGGGTGCAGATTTTGGAGTCAAAGGAAACTGGGTTTGACTTCCATCATTTGCACTTTGTGTCATTCTGGGTAAGTTGTTACGTATCTGTTTGCTTTCCTCACATGTAAAACGGGAACGATAACAGCTATCTCCTCACAGGGTCGTGTGGGGGTTAAATAAGGCAATGTATGTAAAGGAACAAGTACCATGACTTTAACTAAAACAAACGGTTCCCTTCCTCCCTTTGGAGCTCTCTGGGAGGTGTCTTGGGATCTTCATCATCATGGTTATTCTACAGTGTCGGACCTTCTCAGGGTCCTTGATGAGGCTGAGGTGGACAAGTGGAGACCGAGATAGACAATTAGAGACTCTCTTGCTTCAAAGGTAGAAGATATAATTGAAAAGGTGACTCATACCCTCGTTAAGAACATGCACTTCAATGGTGATGGGAGAAGCTTAGTTTAGACATAATCAAGAGTGTGCGCAAGTGGACAGAGAAGGAGTCTACCGAAGGAAGGCATTTACGGAGAGCAGATTTCCATCTATGAGGGACAGATTCAATCGGGGACCTGAGAAGACGACGGGCAAGAAGAAATGAGACCTCATGGCTCCCCTCCCAGATCTGTGACCCTGGCTCAGTAGTAGGTGCCCATCACCCAGAGAAGGAAAAACACCAGAGCCTGTCAACACAAGAGTCCTTCTCTCAATTATCAGCATTTAGTAAGAGTGGTAGCTTCTAATTAACCCTAGTTCTTTTAGCTTCATATTCTCGCATTCTAGTTCATTGTAGGGAAAAGAACACAGAATTTGGGGAAGACTTAATACAGTTTTTTGGCAGCTTCCAAGTCATTTTATTCAGAATTTTGTGTTTGTTTTCCTGAGTTGGTAAATACTGTACACAAACATGTAGAAATGGCTACCATTTTCTTCCTCCTGTTCCCCACCTGGGGAAAGCTCCCTAGGTCGCCTTTTTCAGGGCTCTCCCTCCAGATTTGATCCAGTGAATTGTAGTAAGTGACACATTATAGCCCTTGAATCATTTTCAAGGGAATTTGGTTGGGGTGGGGAGAGTTCCCAGCCTGGAGGTGACTAGATTAGGGAAATGGATTAGTGTATTTTGGGAAGAAGAAACGTAGTGGGGTAAGAAACTCTGCCAAAAAAGGTTTTAAATATTCATGGTCACCCCCCCTTTTTTTGCTTCAAAAAGTGACATTTATTCACAGGGAAAAAAATAAAAATAAAAATAACAAAAACATCACGCTGTCCATCCCTGGGCTCCTTCCTCTGTCCCTCCTACTCTCCTCCTCGGCCTTCTAGGACTGGACCCTGGTCGGAGTAAAGAGCAGAGCTGCCCCTCAGGTGTGTCAGTGCCGTGGTTTATATACTGTCTCCCCACTTACTGAATGACCTTGGGAACCTCGTTTTGCCTCTCTGAGCCCAGTTCCCTCCTTATTAGCCCATACGTAGGGGAGTTATCGAAGCACATGCGTGTCTCCCCCACTGAACTGTCAGCCTCAGTCCAACGTTGAATTTCATATAAAATCCTTTCTCTTATGCATCCTTCAGCCTCAAGGCCTGCTACTGAAGAACTGGTTTTGCATCTGACAGCAAGTCCAAGGTTCACCAGGTTCATGATGGGCTCAGCATTTGCTCATCAATTTACGGTCTTTCAAGCTTTGAGTATGCAGGCAAGGAGATTTTCAAGGATGGAGATATGAAGAAATGAAGTACTCAAGTAAAACTTGAGTAATTTTATAAAATAGGTGGCTGCCATCTGTGGAAACCTGCTTCAGGGAGGAAGTCTTCTGTACCTCCTTTTATTCTATGATATTATAAGCTGGACACAGTGGGCTCTCTTCTCCCAAAGTGATCATACCTTTTCCCTGTCTCTTATTCCCTTCTGAGAGCTCATCAGGACACACCACATGTTGGCATGCGTGCAAAACAACACTATGGAGAAAAGGGACTTGGTGAATCATGAAACCTCACATGGCACTGGAAAAAGTCCAGGATGAATGGACTTGGAATAAAATAAATGCCACCAACCCCTCCCGCCACATAAATGATGCATGAGGTTGCCTGCAAATTAAGGCATGGACACAAAGAATTTTAGGCTCCCAGATGGCTTCCCCTCCCCCTGTTTCTTTTCAGCTGGTCCTCATAAAATGTGTGCAATAGCTGCATCGCTCACCACTGAACTTAGGTGACATCTGAACTCCGCTTATTGCTGAAAAGTAGACTGGGAAGGTGAGTCACTGGGGATTTGAAGGCAAGGTCCATGTTATGTTTACCCCTATAGTTTTAGCACCTAATACAGGATTGGGACACAATAGGCTTCAGTAAGTGTTTTTTGCGTGTTTCTAAACAGGGTGGAAAGCTGCTTCCAAGGGAAGTTGAGACCCATCAGCAGGCATCTTTCCTTCATAATGTAAGGAGTTAAGTATGCGGAGATGGAGATAAACTTGAGTTTCCCAGAGTTCTCAAGGACATACTGAAGTAAACTTTGAAACCAGACAGGCTGGAGTTTGGCTGTGAACTCTGGAATATAATAGGCATGTGCTTTCTGAGCTCTGGTTTTCCATCATTGAGTTGATTACAATAATGCTAATATGTATAATAACAATGATAATTATAATCATTATACCTTCACAGCATTATTTCAAAGACTGACCTAGTAATAATGCATCCAGAATGATCAGAATACAATAGACAGATACAAATGTTTGTTTCCCTCATTCTCTCCCCAACCCCTTCCGTGGTTGGGCCTGATTCCACTAGTCCAACTTTTTGCTTCAATATCAAGGTCCATTCCAGCCTTGTGGGCATGTGATATTTTTCTTTCTAACAGGCATCTTTTCAGCAGGGCAGATGTGGGTATCCTTTTAATCCAGATCGATTTTGTATGACTTAAAATTTAATTGGAGAGATGGAAAGGGATGCATATTTACAGTCACAGTTCATGTAAGTAACTCTGCTGAACCTTAGGCTGTGAGTCGGTTTCCCATCTCCCTATCCCCTTTCAAAAATTAACAGCGTGCCATGAACTTTTATATATTTTCTTATTTGACACTCACAATAGCCTTGGGAGGAAGTTTGAACTAGACATATTATTACTACTTTCCGAATGAGAAAATGGAATCTCAAAAAGACAGACTTGTAATAAAAAGAAAAAAAAATCAAAGCACAATAAACCTGGAGGGTCTCTTGGTAATCATGTGGCATAATTCCTTTGTTTTATGATTGGAAAATGAAACTTGGATCAGGAAGTGACTCGCCCAAGGCCACGTGGTCATTGGTAGACTTGGGATTGAAACCAATTTGTCTTGATCCCCAGTTTAGTGCTTTCTCCCTTGGTTACATCAGTTAGTTCTCAAATGTAGATCTGCTTGATAACTAACTGCTTATACCCACCCCACCCTTCCTAATACCACCATCTATACAATACAGATCCCTCATGAACTTAGTTCCTCTCCTATTGAGACAGAGAGTGGCTAGTTGATTGAAAAAATATAATTAGACCAACAATAATAACTCAATTTTATCAATGAGCTTTTCAAGATGGTGCCCAGATCCTACTTACAGGACTAGGTCCATTGAGAAACCGGCCCATCAGAGAGCCCACTGGAAGGAGAATGCCAGGATGAGTCACAGCTGGGCATGTATTTATTCAAACTGTCCCAGAGCCTGCCATTAGTGGAAGGGCCTGAACTGTGACAAGGAGGACCAGGGGCATGGCTGAAAAACTGATACCAAGTGTTAAGTCCAAGGGTGGACACAAAGGATGAAATTGGAAGATGAGCCATAGAGTTGAAGCCAAGAGGCCCAAGAGCAAAATGGGTTCAGTCCGAGGAACAGTGGTTCAGAACCAAGGGTTTGAAAGGCCACGAAGTGCTACTGGTGCCTGGGATGTGGTGTGGGGACAGGCATGTTGCCTGTTGGGACCATGCAGGGCTGAGTAGGGCGCATCTGCCGAGCAAGCCTGTGCGTTATCTATGGGAAAGACATACATTTTAGAGAAGTAACTGGCCATAACTTCAAGTAATTATGCACAAAGACTGTGTATATATATACACACACACATATATACATACACACACACAGGGTAGGGCAAAAGTAGGTTTACAGTTGTCTCTATGGAAAATAGTACAATAATTCATAAATAATAATACAAGAATAAACTCCGTGTTTTGCCTACTCACAACTATAAACCTACTTTTGCTCCCCCCTCTCTATTAGGTCTCTGGGGAAGTTTGTTGAAACTCAGTCAGTTCATCTTCCCTTTGATGTGAGAAAAGCACAATCAGACTGAAATCTTTTTTTTTTTAGCCTACTTGCCATTCATATGGGGTGCTTGCTGACCCTTTTATCTTTCGTTGAAATCCGAATCTTTTATGTCTGATGAGTATGCTGGTGCAATGCTATTTGGGCTTCAGTTGTGAGACTGTTCCCCTGCACCATGCCCCTGCCCCCTTCCTGGTTCCCATCACCCACCCGTCTTCACATTTCTGTGTACAGATAAAAAGCCTGACACTTCCTAGCTGGGCACCACTGCAGCCAGCCAGCCAGCGTTTACTGGGTGCCCACAGGAAGCATGGCATCACCCTGGCCACCTGTGTGAGAAGCTCATGGCCCCGACATCCCCTGCCCCAAATCCTGGCTCCTAACAGTGCCACGGGGCTGTGTGGGCCTGGGGCAGAGCCACTCAGATAGGGAGGCCTGATGAACAGTTTCCAGGAGTATGAGGTGGCCTGGGAGTTTGGAACTTTGGAGGGGGCTGGAGAGGAACGAGGTTTTGGCGGGTAGAATTAGAAAGGGTGAGAGTTTTGGTAACCAGCTGCTCTAAACGAAAGAAAGAGCTTCCACTAAGTTTAGTTTATACTGTTGTCCTCGCTGAGTGGCAGGAACACCCACTTTCACGCATTCTGTAATTGACATATTATGAAAGAATGTTGCCATAATAAAGACCAGCCCTAGGGTGGCAGATGGGTGGAGATTATCTGGGCCTGCCTAGCCTACTTACTTCCTACTGCAGGAAACTGGTTTCCATACATAGACTCAGGAGGATCTAGTTGGGGTATGCACTTTTAAATAACATGAACATTGGGAATGAGGTTTTCTCTGCCAACAATGGCCATTGCCAACAAAGTGTAGGATGGGATAACATCCCTGTTTTTTGCATAACGTATAAAAGCCCAATTATGTCTGAATTAAATACCATTCCCCACTTCTGTCTTTGCCTAATGAAATTTCACTCAGCCTGAATCTGGGGAATCAAAACCAGTTTGAAGTGTTGGGGTGGAGGACTATGGGTAAATTTTTCCTTCCTTTTGTTTTCTCAGAATACATATTATTATGGCCTCTGTGTGATACAGAAGAACAATTACATGCTGTCTCAAAGAATGAAAGTTTGCATTGAAAATACAGTGTCAGCCCTGGCTGGTGTAGCTCATTGGATTGACCTCGGGCTGCGAACCAAAGTGTCACAGGTTCAATTCCCAGTTAGGGTACATGCCTGGGTTGCAGGCCATCACCCCCAGCAACCGCACATTGATGTTTCGCTCTCTCTCTCCCTCTCTCTCTCTCTCTCTTTCTCCCTCCCTTCCCACTCTAAAAAATAAATAAATAAAATGTTAAAAAAAAGAAAATACAACATCAGAGACAATACAGGACAGGGCAAGAGTAGGTTTGCAGTTGTGAGTACACGAAACACAGAGTTCGTTCTTGTATTATTATTTATGACTTTTTATATTATTTTCCATACAAACAACTGTAGACCTACTTTTGCCCCATCCTGTATGTCTCTCCTTCATTTGGGAATACAAGTAAATCATACCTATCACTCAAGATCCAGAGAAAACTCCATCTCCTCCAAGAAATTCCTGTTAAACGTCTCTGTGCCTCCCCAGTGCCCGGCCCATTGGTGTAAGCCTACTGGTGGCTCAGTAAGTCATCAGCTGGCTTTAGACAGTCACCTGAAGATAAAGGGCATAGGAATAGCTAGGAAAAATAATGACTGTTTCCGCTGTCGAGTGCCTACCAGGAGCCAGCGCTAGTGAGAGCGGCTTTGTTAATCACCTCTGGTTTTCATGACAAACCAGCAAGAAAGGAGTTATATCCCATTTTACAAATGGTCAGGCTGATACTCAAATAGCTGGAGTCCTTCACTGAGGCCATACAGTTAGTAAACGGCAGGAATGGAACTTGATTCCAGGTTTCCTGGACTCCAAAAGCCCTGTTCCATGGGGAGACCATGGCGGCTTCTGCACGGGGCAGGACACATGTGGCCAGCAGTGTCCCACCTGCACAGGCCAAAGATTTGCGAACATGACACAGCCCCCTGAAAAGAGCTTCTGAATAACCCA
Organism: Phyllostomus discolor; assembly: GCF_004126475.2. Classification (NCBI taxonomy): domain Eukaryota; kingdom Metazoa; phylum Chordata; class Mammalia; order Chiroptera; family Phyllostomidae; genus Phyllostomus; species Phyllostomus discolor. The sequence continues at coordinate 100,359,536 of NC_040910.2, read as the reverse complement.
CATAAGAAAGCACCAGTCAATCAGTCTAGTTTCTTGGTTTTCCCATTGCTCTGGCTTGAATTTTAATTGAATGCGCATCTTCCCCCTTTCAAGCTTCACTAAATGTCAACGTTTGATCGGCATGAGCCATGCTTTTCCGGCGGGGATGTGTGCACTGCTGTCCAGTCCAGCATATCAATGAGGTGAGGGAGGGCTTCCCTAGGAGCCCTGTCCACAGTGAGGCCAGAAGCGCAGCCCCCCTGGGGGTGTTCATGCAGGTGGAGTGGGCACGTGGGAGGTACCTAGTAGGCACTCGCTGGCTGATAGATGAAGGATGATTTCTGGTTTCTTTCCCCTTCCGCAGTGTCAAAGAGGGTATGTTTGCTCATTGAGAGGGATCCTTTCTCTCTTGTACTTTTTCTTTTCTCTCTATTCATTTTGTATGCCTGTCCCTCAGGTTTGAGTTGGAGGAAGATGCTGATGTCCAGCTGTACCTGGTTTAGAGCTTGTTTCTACAGCCTTTCTGTATGTGTTCGTTCATTCATTCATTCATTCATTCATTATTTATAGAGTGGGACTTTTGCTGGGCACTGCATCCTTCATTGGAGATAGAGAAGAAAGACAGGGATCTTGAACAATCTAGGGGATGGAAAGATGCTCTGTGTGTAAACACACATCTTGCAGGATCCCCAAGGTGCCATGAACCCTATCTGGCAGCGGGAGTGGTGATGCTGATGGGGCAGGGGGCACGGAGAAGTTTTCAGAGATGAGGTCAGCACCTGCAATGAATCTTGAAGGAGAAGCAAAATCAGATAGGCAGACAAGCAGGCCAGGAAGATTGGAGTGAACTGCTATGCAAAAGCCCCAAGATGCCCAGGAACACGTTGTTTGCAGAGCAAGGGCTGGAAAGCCAGTCTTTTGGTTTCTGTTTATGTAAATCGGATGCATCCTTTAAGGTCCCGCACAAGTCTCACTTCATGTAAGAGGCTGTCCTAGACTGCTCCAGGAAACACCCTGGCCTCCTTGGAAAATAATTGTATAGACTTATTTGTGCACACGTAAACATCCAGTGCCCTGTGGTGTTACTTAACTTTCCAATGCATGCCTGTTTTTTTTTTTCCTGACTATACTGGTAGCTCTTGGAAAGCACGAAGCATATCCTATATATATTCTGTTCCCCTACGATGACAAGCATAGCACAGAGTACAGAGAAATATTTAGTATGTACCAGGAATGAGCCAGAAAAAGACTTAGAGATTTTCCAGAGAACTGCCCTCATTTGGCAGACTAAAGGCCCAGAAAGAGGCAATCGATCGCCCACATTCATGAATCTACTTGGTGGGATCAGAGCCCAGGTCTTCTGATTCTCAGGTCGTGCATGGTCTGTCTGTTGCATCAGCTGCCTTGCTGTTGAATATATGGGTGAATGGATGGATGGATGGATATCATGGGTGTGTGATGTGTGTTAATTGCAGCCTTGTCTCAGGGTGATCCCCTCTCCAGCCACTGGCTACACCACTTCACCCTTCTCCCTGGTACCCCCATGCTTTTTTGGGGGGAGGAGAACTTGCATTCCCAGAAGTTGAGACTCATCCTCAGTGGACTATCTTCCACCAGGATACCTTTCACAGAGGCAGCTGGCATCTGGGAGGAGGGGATAGGAGGGAACACGATCTCCTGCTTTCACTTTCAATTCTTCAGAAAGACAGGTCTTCCCATCGTCATTGGCAGGTGTTCTCGGAGTAATAGTCAGTTGTGGAGTAGGAGGAGCATCCTACACATTTTTAATGAACCCAGATTAATAAGATGTCATAACGATAATGATTTCTTTTCTTTTTTTTTCACTTTTAAATGAAGTTTCTCTTGTCTCACAGCCTGTGAGTGGGAAAATCCTTATGAGTGCGGTTGGCTGCGGGTGATGCCCAGCAGCGGCCGGATCACACACGGGGCTTTCTGGGCTGCCATTTTCACAGCTACGCCCCAGGATGTGGGCGGTCTTTCCCCATTTTCAAGATCAAAGTGGGATAATAGTGATATTCCCTTATATTTGTAAAGAACTACTTGCCAAGTACTTTGCACTTGGGAAACCCTTTATTTGCTACATTTATTTTGAAGCTGTCTTTATTGAGTTGACAAAGTGTCCATCTTGTTTATTTATCGACTATTTACTGAGCTCCTATTACCATTCTAACTATGAGAGGCACAGCGGTGGAAAAGAAGACGGTGCTCCTGATATTGCAGCGTTTGCCTTTTTCAAAATTGTTTTTTATTTTGTAATAATTTCAGAAGAGTTTTGAAGGCAGTACAGGGTCTTTATATATACCATGTATCCATTGTCCCTTGGGGTTACCATCTCATGTAACTGTGGTACTTCTATCCAAACCAAAAAAATTAACATTAGCACAACACAGTTAAGTAATGAGAGACTATATTGAGATTCTACGGCTTTTTCTGCTGTGGACCTTTCTCCGTTCCAGGACCAAGGCAGGACCCCATGTCTGTTTAACGGTCTTCTCTCCTCAGTGCCTCTACTCTGTGAGATAGTTCTTCAGTCTTTCCTTGTTTGTCACGATCTTTTTTTCTTAATACAAAATTCTGAGAAACTGCAAGCCATTGTTCAATTTTTAATAGTAGCTAATGTCCCAATCTTAGTTAAGTAAGTAAATATTTTTAAAGCATGGACATATAATTATTCACAAATTTTAGATTTTTGATACCTGGTATACCTGTTATATTGTGGTTAATTTTCTAATTAATAAAAAGCGTTTGCAACTGAATGCACATCTTTTTTAAAAATTTAAAATAAATTTACACACTTTTCAGCCATTTCTCATACTCTTAAGCCCTATCTGTGGCAACTGCCAATTTCTTCTCTATGAGCTTTTTTTTTTGTGGGGTGTGTGTATGCATTTAAATTCCACATATAAGAAAGAACAGATGGGCCCTGGCTGGTGTGGCTCAGTGGACTGAGTGCTGGCCTGTGAACCAAAGCATCGCCAGTTCGATTCCTAGTCAGGGCACATGCCTAGGTTGTGGGCCAGGTTCCCACTGGGGACCATGTGAGAGGCAACCACACATTGATGTTTCTCTTCCTCTCTCCCTCCTTTTCCCTCTCTCTAAAAATAAATAAATAAAATCTTAAAAAAAGAACAAATGGTATTTATCTTTATCTGTTTGACTAATTGAACTTAGCACAGTACACTCAAGTTTCATCCATGTTGTGGCAAATGGCAAGATTTTGTTATTTTTTATGGCTGAATAATATTTCACGGTATATATAGACCAAAATTTCTTTATCTATTCAGTCATTGATGAACACTTAGGTTGTTTCCATATCTTGGCTACTGTAAATAATGCTGCAATGAACGTGAGTGTGCAATAGCTTTTTGAATTAGTGTTTTCATTTTCTTCAGATATATACCCAAAAGTGGAATTGCTGGATCATACAGTAGTTTTATTTTTAACTTTTTTTTAGGAAACTTCATACTGTTTTCCACAGTGGATGCACCAATTTATATTCCCACCAACAGTGCACAAATGTCCCCTTTTCTTCACAACTCCACTAACACTTATTTTTTTTTTTATAACAGCCATTCTAACAGGTATAAGGTGATATCTCACTGTGGTTTTGATTTGCATTTCTCTGGTAATTAATGATGTCAAGCATCTTTTAAAATATATTTTATTGATTATGCTATTATAGTTGTCCCATTTTCCCCCTTCACTCCCCTCCACCTTGCACACCCCTCCTACACACATGCCCCCCCTTTAGTTCATGTCCATGTGTCATACATATAAGTTCTTTGGCTTCTACATTTCCCATACTATTCTTACCCTCCCCCTGTCTATCTTCTACCTACCATCTATGCTACTTATTCTCAGTACCTTCCCCCCTCTCTCCTCCTCCCACTTCCCTGTTGATAACCCTCCATGTGATCTCCATTTCTGTGGTTCTGTTCCTGTTCTAGTTGTTTGCTTAGTTTTCGTTTTATGTGTGGTCGTTAATAATTGTGAATTTGCTGTCATTTTACTGTACATGTTTTTTATCTTCTTTTTCTTAGATAAATCCCTTTAACATTTCATATAATAAGGGCTTGGTAATGATGAACTCCTTTAACTTGACCTTATCTGAGAAGCACTTTATCTGCCCTTCCATTCTAAATGAAAGCTTTCATTTAGAGCAATCTTGGATACAGGTCTTTGCCTTTCATAACTTGGAATACTTCTTTCCAGCCCCTTCTTGCCTGTGAGATGTCTTCTGAGAAATCAGTTGACAGTCTTATGGGAACTCCTTTGTAGGTAACTGCCTCCTTTTCTCTTGCTGATTCTAAGATTCTCTCTTTAATTTTAATCTTGGGTAATGTAATTATGATGTGTCTTGGTGTGTTCCTTCTTGGGTTCAACTTCTTTGGGACTCTCTGAGCTTCCTGGTCTTCCTGGAAGTCTATTTGCTTCACCAGATTGGGGAAGTTCTCCTTCATTATTTGTTCACATAACTTTTCCATTTGTTGCTCTTCCTCTTCTCCTTCTGGTACCTCTATAATTCGGATGTGGGAACGTTTAAAGATGTCCTGGAGGTTCCTAAGCTTCTCCTCATTTTTTTGAATTCTTGTTTCTTCATTCTTTTCTGATTGGATGTTTCTTTCTTCCTTCTGGTCCACACTATTGATTTGAGTCCCAGTTTCCTTCCCATCACTATTGATTCCCTGTACATTTTCCTTTATTTCACTTAGTATAGCCTTCATTTTTCTATCTAATTTGCAACCAAATTCAACGAATTCTGTGAGCATCCTGATTATCAGTGTTTTGAATTGTGCATCTAATAGGTTGGCTACCTCTTTGATGCTTAATTGTATTTTTCTAGAGCTTTATCTGTTCTTTAGTTTGGGCCATTTTTTTTTTGTCTTGACACACCGGTTACATAGTGAGGGGCGGAGCCTTAGGTATTCACAACCTGTAGGTACCCCACAGGGCGGGGCAACCCAGTCACAGGGTTGTGATGCTGAATGCGTGTCAGGGGTCCGAGAGCGAACAATGGCACTTGCTCCACTCTCTGCCGGATTTCAGTCACTTGCCCTGCTACCCCCAAGCAAACTGGGCCCTTCTGGTGCTGATTCCCATGTGGGTGGGTTTGTGTACATCCTGGGACCCTGTGGGTCTCTCCAGTGAGCTCTCCTGTGAGGCTGGGAGTTTCTCCTGCTGCTGCAACCCCCACAGGTGTTTTAGGTCAGTGGTTTGAGGCTTTATTTCCTGTGCTGGGACCCTGAGTTGTGTGGTTCGTCCCACTCCCCCTTTGTTTTGCTTGGTTTATCTGCGTGTCAATGTGGGACCACCCAGTCCACCAACCACTGACTTTCTGGCCAGCTACAGCCCTGCGCACCCCGTTCCACAGTCCAACGCCTCACTGGGTCCACCAGCCGCCACTTTGCCATGAGTCCTCTACATCTGGCTGCCCAAATCTGCCCCTCCTATCGGTCTGGATGAATGTGTCTTCTTTAACTCCTTGGTTGTTGGACTTCCATACAGTTCGATTTTCTGTCAGTTCTGGTTGCTTTTGTTTTTAAACTGTTGTTGTCTTTCTTTTGGTTGTGCGAGGAGGCACAGTGTGTCTACCTATGCCTCCATCTTGGCTGGAAGTAGGACACGTTGAGCATCTTTTTATGTACCTGTTGGCCACCTGTATGTCTTCTTCAGAAAAATGTCTATTCTGGTCCTCTGCCCATTTTTTATTTGGATTTTTTTGTTTGATTGTTCTTTGCTATTGAATTGTGTAAGTTCTTTACATGCGTTGGATATTAGCCCCATATCAGATATATGATCTGCAAATATTTTGTTTCACTCTGTAGTTTGCCTTTCCATTTTGTTGATTGTTTCTTTTGCTGTGCAGGAGCTTTTTAGTACAATGTGGTCCCACTTATTTATTTTTGCTTTTGATGCCTTGCTTTTGGACTCAGATCCAAAAAATTATCCCTAAGCTTATGTTAAGGAAGTTACTGCTACGTTTTCTTCTAGCAGTTTTATGTTTCCATGTCTTACTTTTCAATTCTTTAATCAATTTTGAATTAATTTTTGTGTAAGATAGTGGTCCAGCTTCATCCTTTTGCATGTGGCTGTCCAGTTTTCCCAACACCATTTATTGAAGAGTTTGACCTTTCCCCATTGTATATTCTTGGCTCCTTTGTCATATATTAATCAGTCATGTATGTATATGTTTATTTCTGGGCTCTCTGTCCCATTGATTTAAGTGTCTGTTTTTATGTCAGTACCATACTGTTTTAATTACTATAGCTCTGTAATATAGCTTGAAATTGAGGAACATGATGCTTCCAGCTTTGTTCTTCTTTCCAGAGATAGTTTTGGCTATTCAAAATTTTTTTTTGTGCTTTTATACAAATTTTAGAATTATTTGTTCTATTTATTTGAAAAATGCTATTGGAATTTTGATAGGGATTGTTTGAGTAGAATGGACATTTTAACAATATTGAATCCTTCACTCAAGAGCACAAAAGATTCATCTATTTTTTAATGTCTTCTTTAATTTCTTTTATTATTATCTAGTAGTTTTCAAAAAAGAAGTCTTTCACCTCCTTTGTTAAATTTATTCCTAGGTATTTTATTCTTCTTGATTCATTTGTAAAGGGGAATGTTTTCTTTATTTCTCTTTCTGACAGTTCAGTGACATATTTTTTGTGTTCCACAACTTTACTAAATTTGTTTATTAGTTCTAATAGTTTTCTTTTGATGGAGTATTTAAGGCTTTCTAATATAAAATATCATGTCATCTACAAATAGTGACAGTTTTACTTCTTTCTTTCCAGTTTATCTGATTTATTTTCAATTTTTTTTGTAGTTTCATACAAATTTTAGAATTATTGATTTATTTTTCTTGCCTAAGTGCTCTGGCTGGGATATCTGATACTACTTCAATAGGAGTGGTGAGAGTGAGCATCTTTGCCTTGCTCCTGAAAGGCAGCTTTTCAGCATTGAATATGATGTGAGCTGTGGTTTTGTCATGTGTGGCTTTTATGATGATGAAGTACATTCCCTCTATAACCACTTTGTTGAAAGGATTTTTTAAAAATCATAAATGGATGTTGAAATTTGTCAGATGTTTTTTCTGCACCTATTGGGATAATCATGTGATTTTTACCCTTCATTTTGTTAATGTGGCATATCATATTTATTAATTTGTGTATGTTGGGTCATCCTTGCATCCCAGGGATAAATCTTCTTTGATTATGGCATATGATTCTTTTAATATATTGTTGAATTTTGTTGCTCATATGTTATGAGGTTTTGCATCTATGCTCATCAGGGATATTAGTTTGTCATTTAATTTTCTGGTGGCATTCTTGTCTCATTTTGGCATCAGGGTAATGCTGACTTCATAAAATGAATTTTTAAGAGTTTCTTCTTCAATTTTTTGGAGGAGTTTGAGAAGAATTGGTATTAATTTTTCTGTGTTTGATAGAACTCACCAATAAAGCTGGACTTTTGTCTATTGGGAGGTTTTTGATGACCGATTCAATTATTCTGCTCATATTTTCTATTTCATCATGATTCAGCCTTGGTAGGTTGTATGTTTCTAGAAATTTATTCATTTCCTTTAAAGCATCCAACTCATTGACACATGATTATTCATAGTAGTCTCTTGTGATCCTTTGCATATCTGTGCTATCAGTTGTGACACCTCTGTCATTTCTAATTCTACTTGAGCCCTTTTTTCTTTTCTTAGTGATTGTAGGTAAAGGTTTGTCAATTTTGTTTATCTTTTCAAAGAACCAGCTCTTAGTCTCATCGATTTTCTCTATTGTCTGTTTCCTTGTTTTTCATGATCTTAACATTTTTGAAGGGCACTTATCAGCTATTTTGTACAATGCCCTTCAATTTGGGTTTGTCTGATATTCTCATAATAATATTAGGATTATGGATTTTTGGATGCATATTACAAAGGTAAAGTACCCTTCTCACCACATCATATCAGGGTACTTGATATCCACATGACATCCCTGGTGATATTAACTTTGATCACGTGGTTCGGGTTTCTCCCCTTTAGAATTACTATTTTTCCCTTTCTATCCTCTATTCGTTGGAAGCAAGTCACTAAGTTCTGCCCACTCTTGAAAGAAGGGGAATTAGTGAAGTTGCTTTTTAATGAAAAAAAAAAAACACAGAAAATATTCAAGTTCATGAATAAACAAGAAAAATGATCAGTGAGTGATAAATGCTAAGCAGAGAATTAATACAGGGTGATGTGATGGCAAGTGGCTGGGTGATTAGGGACAATTTCAGCTGAGATCTGAATAGGAAGATCTGAGTCAGATAGGACAGTGCCAGGGGGGAGAGAAAACAACTTCTAATGCAGGAACAAGCTTGGCATTATGAGACACCATGCCATTCCCCTCCAGTGACTCCCTTCCCATCCAGTGGGGAAGTCAAAGTCTTCACACCGCTTCTCCAAACCAGCATGATCTGCCCTTCCCCAGCCCTGTGTCTGACCTCATGCCCCTTCTACTCCACCCCTCTGACCACCTCGTGGCCCTTCCAATACACCACACAGAGGTTACGCTCAGGCCCGCTCCCTGCCTGCTCCTTCTGGGGGAAATGCTCTTCTTCCACCTACCTTCAGGGCCAGCCCTCTCACCTACGTTAGGTTTTGCTCAAATGTCATCTTTTCAGTGATGCTTACTTTGGCCTTCTTGTTAAAAAATAGCAACATGCCCTCTGTGCTGGTACCTTCAAGTTGCTCAACCTGCTCTCTTTGTCTGCATTACCTTTAACTGCACACACACATACCAGACCCAGTGACTAAGGGCTGCCATCAATGGGAACATCAAAACCTGGGGCAGAGGAACGTCCCTGGTATATAATCGTGTCCTGGGCACATTCTGTAGCTAACTCGGGCCTGCCTGACAAGCCAGGAGGCAAGTGTGACTCTTTAATTTCCACCTCCTTAATGCTGTGTTTTTGTTTTTTTTTTTTTTCCTGACTGACACTTATCACGGCCAAGTTTACAAGCAATCAACCCTCCTTCCTTGCTTCAGACACTGCCTACAGCTCAGGCAAGAGTGAATTCTCATGCTCGCTCTTCCTGTGCTGGTGATTAAAGAGGCAGCTGCATCCTGTTCCCACCAGCCTATGCATGAGAAAACTATTTTGAGGAGAAACTGACATTCTGGGTGGAAGTTTTCAGTATGTCTAAAAGAAATATAATCCAGGATTTCTAGCGCTTCCTTTACAAGTCAACATTTTGGTCCACCTCTTGCCCACCCGCCAAGTCTCTGGCCCCAGGCAGCCCTCTCTGGGGGCCAATCCAGTGGGATAGGCAAACCTGACCTGTTAGTCACTGTGCGGTGAAGGTAGACAAGGGATGCCTGGAAGGACCGGAATGAGAACTGAGAACTACAGCTCACATGTGTTGTAGGGTGTCATATCCTTTCTGCCAACTCCCATAAATGTCTGTTTTTTCTAATGGTGTGCATATTGAGGTGACATATCTTTTCAGAAAACACGTTTAAGGAGAAATGAATCTTGAATGGGCATCTCTTTCAAATGGTTAATGAACTAGGACAGAAGACATATTGGTGAGACGTAAGTCATTATGTCTACTTTACAGATGAGAACATTGAGGCAGGGGTTGGTAAATAACTCGCCCAAGGCTGGCACCAGCAGCCGAGCTGAGAGTGAAGTCCGTGCAGTCTGCATGTATTCATAACCCTATGCCAGCAGCTTGAGTGCAGAGAGCGAGAGACTTTCTTCTCTGCCTTCCCAACCTTCCTCTAGCACAGAACTCAGCAAGGAAGACTGTGTTTCCCTACTAGAATAGAAGCTCCCGGAGGACATAGATTGGCCACCATTCGTATTTAAACCTAGAGCTAGCAGAGTAATTCACACATACAGCAGAAACTCACATATGTATCTGTGAGAGGTAAATATAATTCGTTAAACAGAGTTTGGAGATTATTCATTCTTTTGGATTAGTCATTCTTCTGTGTCTTTGATGAGAAAGTTATTAGACACACTGGGTAGACTTTGTCAAGCCTTGTGATGTGAGGATGTGTTCTCCTGAGTCAAATTCTCCTTCTGAACGTGTTGGCATTATTTCCTAGAAGAAATGTTTTGTAAATCTGGCCAGAAAATCAACAGGGACTTAAGCAAGGTTAAAGGGATTAACGTGTATTTGCAGTGAAGTGAATCATGCTATAGCTAAGGAAGTAGTTGGTTTTGCAAATTTAACCCTGATCCCCAGCTCTTATCTCAAGCAAACATTCTTTTTCCTTTTTAAAAAGAAATTGAATTCATGCCGGTATGGAAAAAAAATGCATCTTCAATATTAAAGGTCCACTGTTACTGAACTTTACTTATAATTAAAATGAGCACCAGAATTAAATAATATATCCTGCAATGTTGATCAAGCTCAGCCTCTGCCCCAGAAAGCTATGTGTTTCTAACTTGTTGGCATTTTCAGGACATTAATAATAAGAACGACCCCAATGGGAATATTCTAGACTTCGATATTCACAAGGATTTTGGAGAGTGTCCTACCTCTGGCATTCTTACAAAGATAAGTCAACACAGGGACAGAGTGAGTCCTTGGGTTGTTGCAGTGCTCTGGAAGGGACAGATGCTAGGCACAGTTGTCACAGACTAACCGGCTGTGATCATCTAAGATGGTCTCCGGCTGACACCAGGGAGGTAGAGGCACTGGCCACAGTGGATGAACAGCTCACTCCAACAGGCTTAATAGCAAGAAAGGCCAAACGGTGCCTGGTTGACGAGTAATCATGAACAATAGAAACAATTCTTGCTCTTTTTTGCTCTGAGTTCTAGAAACCGACAGCGAGATAAGAGATGGGGACATGTCTAAAGAACCATTCATTAAGTTTGAAATGTTCCCCCTTTTTTTTTTTGCAGGGGAGTCCTTTTTTAACTATTCTATCCCCATGTGAGACTACATCCACCTCCAGGTGCACATTATGGGTTTTTGTTTGTTTGTTTGTTTAAATCCAAGTCATCTTATTAGCCCACTACTGGAAAAGCAAACAGATGGAGAGGGAAAGGGCTGGAAGAAAACATTCCCGATGTCCACTCTGCCAGCCAGTGCTTGCTAAAATTCTTAACCTCGCACTGTCTGATTTTATCCAAACAACCACCCTCCAAGGGTGATATTGCTATTACCATTTCTCTCATTTGGGAAGAGCTTACGTGATTTGTCGGAGGACACAGAATAAGTAGCAGTGCTGGCATTTGAATGTATTTGCTTAATGCCAACCCCCAAGCAACTGACCTGAGCCCACCTGTGGTTTGTGCATTGGCGAAAAGGAAGGAGCGGGGAGCAGTGCCTGCAGCCAGGAAGATGAATGCCAAGGTTGTGATGTGCCATTGATGTCCCTGTGATGAGTAAGATTGTTGTGACACTCAATCACAAGATGCTAAATTCTTTGAGTGCACATTATGAACTGACTGCGGTTATTCTTATGAATAAGTGATATTCCTATTTGTCTGGGAATAGGATGCTCTCATCCCGTTTTCACCATGTTCACATTTTTCTTTCAAGATCCTGCTCAGGTCGGAAAGCCTTCTCCCACATTGAGCCAAATGTGTCAGCAGCACTGTAGCTTGTGGATTGTGTCAGGCTGAACAGAACACAACTATCTATCCTCCCCATCACAGTAGATGTTTTTGGGGTGTTCACAGTGACACTGCTTGTCTTCTCCATATGACTGCTCCCCCCACCATAGGAACAGGTCCCCCAAGACCTGCTTATCTGTATAATCTTACCCTGCACACGTAGTTGATCCAGCCAGAGGGGTCATCAGATTGAGGTCAGAAAAATCAAACCTTTCTTTTTGTAGAATTTGGAATTGGCATAAAGAGCCAGCCAGCCAGTCCAGAATGATCTTGATTCAAATGGACATAAACTTGGAAGTTTAAGAGGGGGCTGTTTATGCCCTCCACGTGCATAGATAATCTGAAGGCCAGTTTAGGGAGCGAATGAGAATAAAGCAGAGACAGGAAATGGAGCAGAAGGACTTCCTGGGGTCATAACCCTGTTTCAGTTCTGGCTTCCCTGAGTCCTGTGACATACCCCAGAGGCCTTCTAGTAAATTCCCCTTGCAGTTTAACCTTGTTTGAGTGAGTTTCTGTTGCAGGAACCTGAGCTCCGCGAGAACTGTTGGCCCGGTCTGTCCACCTATGCAGCCCCCAGCTCTACAAGCCTTGGCTCGACTCCATGAATTTTTGTCGAATTTTATTGACTGAATGCAGCTTTTCTATTGGAGAGACAGAGCTAACACCGCCTGATGTGCCCCCAATTGTCTTATGCTTCGGGAAATTAAATGAATTAAAACCAAGGGCTGGTTGATTCCATCAAAAGACAGGTCGTACCTCGCTGTCATTCCATCCCACTTCCAGTCTGAAGAGGCAGGTGTGGGGAGAAGCTGGCTGCACACTCAGGAGAGAGAGGCCAGCGGGAGGAAGACAAGCCAGGGAGGGGAGGAAAAGGGCTTGTGTTGTTCTGTTTGCTTTGGAATCAACTTGTTCTTTAATTAAGGGAAAAACTGCCCTCCAGCCAGTAAAAACACCCCCAAGAAAATGAAAATAATGTAAATTGAGCTAAATGAATACTCCAGAAGCAGCACTAGAGCTTGGTGGGGCTGAGTGGATGCCTTCGAGGTTTTGAAAGCACAGCCTGCAACTGCTCTCTGGAGCAGAAACACCCTCCCTTTTGTTGGATGGCAAAGGAGGCTAAATGCTGATGCACCAGGAGGGGTTTAGGGAGGAGTTAAAGGGGACAGAATCATCCCGCAGTGCTGGCTCTCCAAAGACCAGAACTGAAACAAAGCGAAAGTGGATAATGATGGTAATTCCCGGGGTTTCTTCCTAGGGGTGCTCAGGGTAGAGAAATCACTTAAATTGTAATTAAAATACACAAAGCAAAATGGTTTAAGGGGAACTCATAGTTTCTAGCAAAATACCGTATTAAACACAGGAGCATTTTACCTGGGTAGCCGCTGAGTGAGTGATACGTGAGAGGGTGTGTGCGTGGGTGTGTGAGCGGCACGGTGGGGGCTGCAGGGGCAGGAAGTGCAATATTTTAAGCATCCCAAGAAGTCACAGTGGCCTACCCAAGTTAGCGGAACACTCTGAGCTTTAATTTTTGGTGTTGCATCAAAGGACTTAATTTCCCAAGCTTTTATCTTAAAGAGGATATGATGGTGGCTATTTATATATATATATACTTCAACAGGGCACCTCTCCATGTAGCAAGGAGATTTTCTTGCAGATCAGTGTTTCAGACTCTTCAGATAGCACCATGATCCTCGATCAACGTTGATGTGTGATGATAAAATTATGCAGGGAGATTTTACTTCCACGGGCCTCTTGGTGCTAAGAGAGCCCTGACGGAACTGCTCCAATCCTTTCATTTTCTGGATGAGGGAAAGGAGATCCTGAGAGCTCACGTTGCTTGCTGAAGGTCATCTAGACCTAGGGCGACCATATGATTCATTACACAAACGAGGGCACTTCTGAGAGTAAGAGGGGGTGCTATTACAATGACACCAGGACCCACTGGGCTCAACCTGGATGGTCCTGGGCGAGGTGGAGCATGTGGTCTTCCTGTTCACACAGCTCAAGGCTTTGCCCAGACGCACGGTGAATGAGAAAATGTTCTACTAGCAGGTGCCCTTGGCAAGTAGAACATTTGGGGCTGAAGGGCACTTCTAGGAGGCCAGGCTGGGGAGTGAACTTCCTTGTATGTGCTCAGGCTGATGAATTTCCCCACAATTTCAAGCTGGTTTAGCAAGGGCCTGACTAGCTTGTCCAGTACCTACCTGAGTGTTTAGAAAATGTGTCATTCTGTGTAGGACAAAACACTCTGACCAATGGATGGTGCCTTTTGCAAAGAAAAAAGGTTTCTTCCAGGGAGATTGGCATTGATAAGAAACTGACAAGCAGAAAAGGACCCCAGGCCCACCTTAGAGTAAAGGTATTTGGAACCAACTCACCATGGCTGGTGGGATTTATAAGAATTTCACCCTCTGCAGAGACGCCACTCTGAATTCTTGTTAGAGGTGGACAGAGGGTAGCAGGGCTGACCCTGGGGGAGGGAGCTTGGAGAAGCATGGTGCTGCTGGTACGGGCTGCTGTTTTTTGAACACTCCGTCTGTGCCGGGCACTGTTCTGAGCACTTAGAGTATATCGGTCCTCTTAATCCTCAAACCAGCCTACAGGGGAGAAACATTCTGTACCCTGACTGCAATGATAATTATGCAAATCTATACCTGTGGTATACATTTAGAGAACTATATGCCAAAGGAAAAACAATTATAATGCGTAATGATTTAAGAGATAAAGTTAGAAAAAAGACAACAGACTGGATGAAATTTAAGAAAAAGCAAGACTATAGTGATGGCAGGTCGGTGGTTGTCAGGGGTCAGGGACTGACTGCTGAGGCATGGGGGCACTTTTTGGGGTGACGCAAGTGTCCTAGATCATGGTTCTAGCGGTGGTTATGCGACTGTATATTTGTAAAACCAGTTAACATGGCTGAGTTTTACTGTACAGAAACTATCCCTCGATCATGCCTGACAGCAGGGGCATCACTGTCAGTCTCATCCTATTCATGAGGGGACCCAGGCACAAGGACGCTGAGTAACGTGCCCAAGGTCACAGCTGATACCTGACAGAGCCAGGATGCAAACACAGGAACAAAGAACTAGCAATCTCAACCCCTACAATCAACCACTGCTCATGCTGGTGGGTCACCGCTCCTCACCTGGGGCAGGGGAACATATCAGCCCTAGTGAGGCAGGTACAGCCGGCAGGAAGTGCGTGGTGCCCCTGGAGGACCTCACAGAAACAGCAGCCATTCTGGGTGGCCATTCGGGTCCACCACAACAAGTCTTTCCTGAAGCAGACACAATGATCTGCTCTGAAATAAAATTGGTGCAGGACACTGACTCTTTAACACAGGCGTCTAGAGATCTCTGGGTCCTTCCCCTCTTCCTGGCTTGGAGTGTGATTTAAAACCTCCCAGCTAAGCTCATTTTGCCAAAGAGCTCCTGCAGGATTCATTTTTCAAGGCTCAATCCAGAAATTTCTGGCTCAGCAAATAGATCCAAAGCAAGAAAATGTATTCACCCCAGTTACCCCTGCGCCAAGGAACATGGTTTCTCATGCTTCGTGGAGGGAAACAGATGTGTTTATACACAAACAATGTGCAGATATACCATGCCTTGCTTATTACATTGCAAAGAAGTGACAGAAAAAACACCTGGGCGTCTGTATGTCACTTCCATGTGAGAGGAGAAGGTGAATGAAGCTGCGGTCCTCAGCAGATCCACAAAATGATGCCGTGTCATAGTTCACATTCTGACTGAGTGGTTCGAAGAAACAAGCTCCTGTCTCACTTGACAGCCAGAAAAAATACGGGCTGCTCATAAGGTTCATGCAGACCTGGGGCGGCCCTCAGGCACTGGTGGGTAGAGGGAATGGACATGCCCATTCTCAGCCGATGCTCTGAGGCAGAAACAGAGAGGTCAGGTGACTTGCCTAAGGTCACTCAGCACATAGCTGAAGTCAGAGACCTGGGTTCAAATCCTAGCTCTTCCCCATACCAACCGTGTGACCCAAGGCTCGTTCTTTAACCTCTCCAAGTTGCTTTTCCTCACACGTAAAATCCTGTTCATTAGTGTTAGCTCATGAGTTTTTTTTGTGTGTGTGTGTGTGCAGATTGGGTGTGATAAGGCACTGCACACAATGCCTGAGACACAGTACATGCTCAATGAATGAAAGCTGACGGTAGCAATCATACGAGTACTTTGTGATTACATGTCTTCTCTGTAAGGATTCTAAACTAGAAGGGCTACAAGGTTTAGGCTAACAACTAACTCATACAGCACTTCATAACTTAAGAAGCCCAGTCACAGG
Source organism: Phyllostomus discolor (assembly GCF_004126475.2). Lineage (NCBI taxonomy): Eukaryota > Metazoa > Chordata > Mammalia > Chiroptera > Phyllostomidae > Phyllostomus > Phyllostomus discolor. The sequence continues at coordinate 100,343,624 of NC_040910.2, read as the reverse complement.
AGTGTTTTCTTTGCATTGCACAATCACACTATCACAGATAGAGGTCTGGCTTTATTGGCCCCATATCACAGTTCAAAAGCTTAAGGAGGGCTGAGTGGTTTGCCCAATTCTGCCCTTACTGAGATCACAGGCCCTGCAAGTGACAGAACGGGGTCTTGAAGTCCGATCTTCTAAGTCAAAATGTTTGCTGTGTGTCCAGTGGCTTGGGTGTGTCCAGTGGCCCCAGTGGTTGCCTCCTAGGACAATGTTCTGTTCCTATAGTGTGCTTGTCTCTGTTTCCCTGCAGCAATCTTCCAGGCCAACACAATGACCCTTCCTGGAGACAGCCTCTAAGAAGCTGATCCAATGAATAATCATGAGAGCAATCCTAGAGTTGCCCTTTAACTGCTGAGATGCGTATAGATTTATAGAGGCTGACTCTGGCTGGTATTTGGGAATGGATAATTACCATCACTTACTATATCCTAGGCTCTTCAGCTAAATATTTACTGCCCAGAATACTGCCCTTTCCAACCAATTCTGCACACGAACATGCCACAGGCAACTAAGTGCCATAATTCATTTAAGGCAACCATAAATCTAAGGCTTCCACCAGAAATGATGCAAAAAATTAATGGAACATGAAATCAAGTAAATGCAATTGAGTACAGTAATTAGTTCATATTTTAATCCTCAGGTCTGTTTATTATCCGTCAACTGGTGAGCAATTAAGTCGGCGCCATTGAGATGATTAGCTTTGTTTCAGCAGAAGTTTATCGATATGTCAGAGCAAATGAGTCTGGGGGTTTTAAACGGCTTTATTTTGAATTGTATAGCAGCACATTCATGGTGCGGCTAGACATATAATGACTTAATTTTGCAATATTATTATCTAGATTACTTATATTTAATATTACTGAGCTGTTCCAGATGATTATTGGGGATAGTGGGCAGGGAGGGGGGATTCAAACTGTAGAAAAGCAGCTTATATCCTTAGGTTTTTAATACGATAGTATGATTGCCTTTTCATACTGAAAGCAAACAAAGGATCTTTAAGGCATTTCACTTTCTCCCTTAGTCTTCCAATAATTAATTTCCACGTTTCTTGCAAATAGGCACTGTTAGGGTTCTTACATTGGTGGCATTTTTTATTGGGGGTGGCTTGGTGTCTTCTAAATCCGTTTCCTCATGGACACTCATCAGTGCCCTTGTTTGTAAAATAATGTGTCAGTGTCTTTAGCTTTTTTTTTAATTTGCACATTAGGTGTGTGTTTAAAGCACCCACTTTTTAAAAAAGATTTATTTATTTATTTTTAGAGAGGGAAGGGAGGGAGAAAGAGAGAGAGAGTGGGGGGAGAGACAGAGAGAGAGAGAGGGAGAGAGAAAGAGAGAAACATCAATGTGCGGTTGCTGGGGGCCATGGCCTGCAACCCAGGCATGTGCCCTGGCTGGGAATCGAACCAGCGATGCTTTGGTTCGCAGCCTGCGCTCAATCCACTGAGCTACGCCAACCAGGATGTCTTTAGCTTTTTGAGGTGGTACAAACACACTTGTGATGGCGCTCTGCTCACTAAGGTAGGAAATCTGAGTATCAGGCTAACCTGCTTCACTGGGCAACAAAAACTGATGACCTACAAGGGTCTTCTGAATCTTGGGATTTGAAGTCATTTACAATGCTATTTGGAAAATTATAAATTCCATACTAAGAGTCAGGAAACTTGGGTCCCAGTCCTAATTCTGCCACTGAATCTCGGTGACTTTGGGCAGGTCTCCTGCCCTCTCAGGCATCTGATATTTTTGTTGTTGTTCAGTAAGTGGGTTGGAAGAGACGACCCTAGTGGGGCCTCCAACACTGACACTTTGTATGGAGGCTTATTCTCTATGGAGCAAAGCTTGTTCTTTCTAATAGCAAGTCTGTATCTTGAAGTGGCAGATGTCGCCTTTGGTGGAATCTCTACAAATTTTAATGAACTGTTGACACCGGTCAGAGTGGTAGTGCATGGATTTTTCTTACTCCGCACCTTTTTTTCCAATCAATTTTATGCCTGTGGCTTTGGAAGTGGATAAAAAACAGTAGGGCTAGTTCACAGAAGTGTGAGAAGCCATACCTAATTGCAGTGTCATTGGTCACCCATTTAGCTCTTGTAAATCTGTTAACAGGGATGGTCTCCATGGCAACAGTTAGGGGCTAGGATAAACCTTGATCAAATCTCAGTTAATGCCTGTCTTTAATACGTCTGTAACACCTCCTTCCTTGCTTTAGACGAGCACTAGGGGCTACATCAGAGTCAAGTGGAGGAGGATGGTGCTGGTCATAATGTCATCCTGGTGGGACCAGTCAGCACTATGATGCAGGTTAGGATGAAGTCCATGGGATAATGAGCCGACCTCAGCAAGCTGTCTTTTCTCTCTTAGGCTGTCCCACCGCGGGCATCTAAAACTGGCAATGCAGGAAGCTGCTGCCTTGGTCGGGCTGTCCTTTCCCAGAAGTAATTATGAAAATGTCCAGAGGGAAAACTTCCTCTCCTGATATCACAGTCCTCCTCTGCTCACTGGTATTGTCGTCATCTGCCTTACCACTGTGTGGGCTTCTGACCTGTTTGCTTTGCTTCTGGAAGGCCAGTTTGCTCACTCAAGGTAGGATTGCTCCCGGAATCCAGAATCCTGCTCCCAGGTTTCTAGTACGGGCAAGGTCAAGTTCCCTGATCTGATCCTGGGAGTAGTTCCAGGGCTGAAATAATGAATATAAATGAATTTTTCTAGCACACCGGCTATCAATGGTTCCATTATTCTTCCCATGTACCCTGAAGAATTCACTTACTCTGTATTTATAAATAATTTAACATAAATGCCTAGAACTTCCGTTAATATGGACATCAACTTTATCAGCTTTACCATTGTGACAACAAAATTTAATGAATGATATCCTGGGCATAATTAAGGCACTCTGAGAGCTACAGTCTTTCAAAACTATCTTTCTTTACTCACTCAATCTTTGTTCAACAATATCTACCAAGTGCCCAAAATGTGTGTAGAAAAGTATTGAAAAGTACAACCTACTCTGACTGCAGGGAGTTAACCAATTGGGAGGACAGGATCCTCTACTGGATTGCAGACTCCTAAATGGCAGGACTCGAGCCCTGTAGGTCTTTGAATTTCCCCACTGGGCCAGGGTCCAGAGTAGGTGAACAGGCATTATTAAGGGGTGTGTGGATAAACCTTGGCCTATATTAAGCAAAGCTGTGAATCACAGGACCCAACCTAAGTCCAACCTCAAACATCTACTGTCTGGTTGGTCTTAGGCCTCAGTTTCCCCAGCTGAGAAGAAGATAATAGTAAGGGTGACCTCACTGAACTACTGTTTACTAATTAAATGGGAGAATATATACCACTGTGCTTTAGATTTCATTCAGGGTAAAAGCCAAATGCAAAAGAAGTCCATGCAGAGGGGGCATGATCTGTAGCAGCCCCTGGTCCCGGTCATGTGTTTCTTCCCTCTCATGTGCTATTACTACACACATGTGCTTGCTGCTCCTGCTCTTCACAGAATGCTCACAGCTCTTCCCCACTTCAAAGCCGTGGTCCTGGCTATTGCTTCTGCCAGGTGTGTCCTCCCCCTACGCATCTCCATGGCAACCTCACAAATGTCATCCTCTCAATGAGACTAATGCTGACCACCCTGTTTACACTTGTAACTCACGACCTCCATTCCTTATGCTCTGAAACCCCTTACTCTGCTATTTTTTTCCCAGAGCATTTTTCATATTCTAACTTTCCATATAAATTTACTGATTGGTTATGTTTATTGTTTGTCTACTCTCACTAGAATGTAAGCACCTTACAGGCAGGATTTTCCTTATTTTACTGACTGCACAGCATGTGGTAGGCACTCAACCAATATTTGTTAACCGAATGAATAAATGAATGAAAGGAAGTTGCAAAACATGTAAACAGAGGCCAGGCTGTGTATTTTTGGTACAGTCAATGCTACTGTAGTGGGAGCTGGGCTGCGGAGCTCAGTACACGGCAGAATCACAATAGCCATGTGAAGTGGATAAAATAAACAGGAGGCTCTGGCCACAGGTACCCTGTGAAGTGGCTGGTACAATTCTTAGTGTTCCTTCTTACCACTTTGAAAGGAAGAACTTACAGAAGGTTTTTAAAATGAATATTTCCAATTTCCCCCAAATGAGAAAGATGCTTCTTGTGTGCCTCACTACTGCAACTTAATCCGCTGGCACAATTCCTTTCAAATATTATCTTTTGCCTGGCTAATGTATTTGTTTCTTTTCATAAACACCCTACTTTATACTGGACATTAATCTAACCACTTAGACATGATTAGCAAGCTAAGGGTCTTACTTATTAAAAACAGTTAATTTTCCCTCTTAAAAAAATAGAGACATTTGAATCTCTGAATACGCTCATTTATCACCAACCCCCAACAAGGCATCCAGGAGTTCTCCGTGTACGACATGAATAATTTTTATAAAAATGCAGTTGCTGACTGTGTCGTACATCCACGCAGTTTTATAAAACAAAGCAAATGATTACCATCAATTACAATAACCTCATTAGACAAGATGGCAATTAATCTATGGCTCTTCAGATAACGACTGTTGCGCTGTGCCAAGGAAAATGCCTGGCATTAATTGACTTATCACGATCAGCAGTGATGGATGGGGCAGATGGCAATGTGATTATTCATCGTCAACAAAATAAACACATGCTTTGTTGCTTGAAGTGTCTACTTGGGTCCTCTCCGTGGACAGCCAAAAACAAAGACCAAAGGTGTCCATGAAGATAGCACCAAATAAAAATAAAACGTTAACCTACGGGATGGGGTATGTTTACTTTAACTGGGGCTAACCTTCAGTAGAATTCAACTGGAAGACATTTTCTACAAGGAAATCATGGATTGTGTAGAATGTCAGCATTATACATTAAAACTAAAAGGATGTGTGTCACCTTTATGAAGTGCTCAAATTCCATTCCATGTTTAATAACCCCACTGATGGGAATTTGCTATTTTCAGAGACAAACTCATCCCATTGATTGACAACTCTCATAGTTACAACCTATATTTAGCTGAACTCTGTTTTCTGGGAACTTCTACCCATTGATGCTAGGTATTTTCCCTCATACCACAAAGAAGATACCAGACTTTTCTTGCTCACTAAAGCCCTTTAAATATCTCAAAGGCCAAATGCCTATCCAACTCCTTTTTATGTGACATTGTTTTGGCACCTCCAACATTCTAATCTCTAGCACTGAAACCTATACCAGTTGGTAGACCAGTCATCCTAAGACCGCTTACACTGAGAGGAATGAGCTGGGAAAGAAATGTGATACAGCTGATGTGGCCACCCTGAGCAAGTCTAACTGTACTTATGCTGAGGCCAATGCTCAAGTTTGCCCTGGAGCAATGGACACATGTATGTGTGGCTACCCTGCTTAGGAGGCTGTTCTCCAAATCCCATCCATCTAGAAAGTCCACAGCTTTGCCATTTTCAGCTGTATGGCTTTGCTGATGAAATCCCAGTTTAAGAAACTGAGATGATTCGGGCAGAACCCGAGCTGGAACTGGCACAGTGGTCACGGACCAAAATCTCTTGGGGGAAGTTTTACAAATGCACATACTGGACCCCACTCCTGGAGACTCTGATTCAGTTGCTTTGGGAGAAGGACTCCAATGTAAGTATTCTGACAACGATCTGCAGTTAATTCTGGTAGGCAAATGCTTTCTTCATTGAGAACACTTAGTAATGTACAACTGAGGGAATGCTTCACAAATCTCATCATCAGACTCCTGGGAACTTTTAAAGCACGATTCCGTGGAGTGCTGACACCTGTGGTCTGCGGTAAGTCTAAGAAAAGGAACATATTTACAGATCAAATTGTTACATGCTTCCTGTAAGGATTTTGGAAGTTCTCATTTACGCCAAAGTTGTGCTTCACATATAAATCACAGAGCTCCCTTATTACATATTGAAGAAACAAGCAACTCTGAGGAATTCTACAATGTAAAGATTTTAGCCAAGTAACCGTCAATAGTTTTTCATTTACTCATTGAATAAATTCTTTCATAAGTTCGTTTTCACTCTGAGGCAATATTGTGATAGGCACTAGAATATAACTACAGTGAGGGAGAAAAACAAATAACAGCAAACAAATAAGTGAGCAAGCAAGGCAACAACTAACTTGTGGTTTTAAAGGGATGAATTGATCTAATTTTGAATATTTTCTAATTCAGATTGGCAGTCTCCAGTCACTGTCAATTCATGAGTTGGTGCCCCACTCTAGGACCTGTAACTCCTGGGATTTTCTCATTACAGTGCTTTGGCAGACATCTCTAATCAATCCTAGAATGTCTGCTACAGAATCAGGAAGAAGGCCCATATCTGCCTCAACCCTGTCCTCTATGCAGCCATTACTAACTGATCACAGATGAAATCTATATGCAGTTTCCCCAATACACAGTGCCCTGACTCGCATGGTGCCTTTATTGTCCTAACTTCCTGCTTTATCTTTGCCATCTATCAACGACTGAGTACTAATTTCTTCTCACATCTGGACTCCCAGTTACTTTTCAAAATAACCTTGACAGCTGTCTAACTCAGCTTTAGAAAGGTCAAGTAGCCATCTCAAGACCACACAGTTAGTGTGCATCAAAGCCAGAGGTGCAAACTCAGGTTCTTTAACTCTAAACCTGATGCTTTTAGAATTGTTCTGCATTGCTTCTTTTCTCAGCTCAGTTCACAGGTGAAGGTCCTCCCAAGCCCATCAGGTAAAAGGCCTTTGTACATCTCCATTACAGCATGACATTATACTTGAATGATTTGAATACAGCACTCTTTGAGCTCCTCTGTGATTGGAGCTCTGTTTTGATCTCCATGTTCCTGGTAACTAGCAGAATGCCTAGGAAGGTTTTCAACTGATGCACTTTGAACAATTATTAAAATCTGGCCACTGTGCTCACTGAGGTTGTGCATGTCTTTCCCAGTGTATGGCCCTATGATATTAAAAACAAAACCATGTTTAAACATGATCTTGATTAAACTAACTTAGAAAGACCAAGTTGATAATGAGATACACACTTTTGGTATTTCAAAACTGTCTTGACATCACATCAGTTACTGAGGACTCTTAAACAGAAACCTAGTTATGGAATACGCAGCATATAAATACCCCTGGCCCCAAGTTAATAACCATCCTCGAGTGTAAGAGAGGTAGAAGAGATCAAATAAAATACATCCTGCTTGTCAAGTGTCACGACACAGATGTTAGCTATTTAGACTGCAGCTCTCATACCTGAAACTGTGGTTTGGCTCACTGTTATGACTGGGGATTCTGTCTGAGTCGATGGTGGCATAGAGACACTCACCATTTATGGTCACTATTGAGTTGCCTGACATTTATTTCATAGTAAATTATAATTTTGTGCAAATAAGACCCATTCTACCAGAAGGGAGAATTGTGGACTATGCTATCATATGTGACATATGGAAGGCTGATTGCCCAGAGAGAAGTAAGTGAAGATGGGCTTGAAAGGTAAGGGTTTGGGGCTGAAATAATGCTCTGGAGACAACTGAAGCCATGAATCACAAGAAAGGTGACAGATGTGTGAGAAGGAAATATTTGGTTTAATTTTGGCCTCCCCTGATAAACACTGGAACCTCTTTAGAGACTTCTATGTCAACTTGGAAAAGACACAGAGAAAGAAGGTACAGATCTTCTTGTTTCATAGATTCAAGAGAAATCTTTCCATCTGTTACCCCACCATAGACATAAATTGGCACCACATCTCATTATTGGCACTTAACTTTAATACCTCAACAAACCCACCTACCTCCCCAGAGAAGGCTTGTCCGTTGAGGAGGTGCTCTGACCCTTGACTATCCTCACTCCCAAAGTGTAGCCGGATCTCCTCTAGCCGGTGGCTGTATGTCATGGGCCCTCCTGATATGTTGACCAAGTGCTCCTTGTCCAGGCGCAGGGACACGTGTCTTCCGGTGTTGTACATGGTCCCACTGACCTGTAAGGCAATGGGCAACAGGTCAGGCAAGGCTCTCCTCTTTCCATTTCTCACCAAACCCAGCATGGTGCTTAGCCTCATGCTTTTAGCTTCCTCTTGATGAGAGGAAATTAGGTTGAATCCAAATGTGGAGTAGGGAGCGGCAGCCTCCCCAGAGGGCATTCCTGCCCTACCTGGTTTCTAAGGTACTTTTTGTGCAACAAAAACCACGTTATCATTTAGGAATTTGAGGTAGAAACTCAAAGGAGATCTCATTAACTGTGACTAATATTTTGGACATCACACCTTATAAAAATTAACTTTTCTTCTTACCCTAAATATTGGGAAAGACGAGATGCTGCAAAAGTTCAGATCTCATGTATGAGAAATTGGTGAAAGCAGTTAGGAGAAGATGTTACAAAAGCCAAGTGAGAGACAAGGAAGCCAACATGGATGAACAGGAGCAAACGCTACTGGGAGACTGAAGGCTTCAGTCTGTAGTCTCACGTGTCCAGTCCTGTGTGCTTGGTTAGGTCCCTCTCTCACCTCTGCAACCAGATGCTGCACAGAATGAGAGCTCTGGTCCTTCCTCACAGCTGCGGGCCTCAGGGCTAAGCTACAGAGATTCATACAAAATTCCTCTTTCAAAGATTCTCAGACTTCCTCCTCACTCCTGAGTCCATCTTGCTTCGGCCCCTGCAAGAGGTGAACCTTACCACTTGGTGTTACGTTTCCTTCTTTCCTCTTTGAATGTGATGTTTGGCTTCATGTTCCTATTTCCTTAGTACCTGCCAACACTTGATTCTCGAACACTTAATCCTACCTGTGACTTCTACTGCCTTAGTCTTCTGGGCTGACTTAGCTCTAGGAGCAGATCTAAAGCTTAAGGAAGGCTTTGAGTGGGTCTGGCTCGAATGCTTCTGGGCTATTTGGTGCAGAGTGACTTGCATTTTCTTCTCGCTTACTTTGACTCTTTTGGGCCCAGCTTCCTGTCCCATGGGTTTCTTAAGGGCTTCACATAACTTCTGATATCTTTATAGCAGTAGCCTTGCCTGCCCCTCCACCCTTCTGACGCTAGTCTTGGAAATGATCAGTCAGTTCAGTTCCGCAGAATGCTCTCTGTGGCAGAGACAGTAATGCTTGCTGAACACTCCACTGACTCATTATTCTGCCATCTTGCCATAAGGTGGAGCCCATGGGACTGGTGTTGGTCAGGGGCTAGGAAGGGACATGACAAGAGTCACTTCCAGGCTGAAACAATGAAAAGCTTATGCACAGTTCTCCAGTCTCTCTTTTCCCCTGCTACATCAACCAAGCAGGTGATGTAAAAATATGAAAATGTGGTGCACCTACAAGATGGACCCTATGGCAGCCTGGGGCCCTGACAGATTATGTGTAGGTTGCAAAAATGGCCAGAATTGTTCCCCTCCCCATAATTGCACTTCTTACAATGTGAGTTTGTAGCTGCTCCCAGCAAGACAGGGGTCTATCTCTTCATCCCCTGAATCAGGCTTGGCCTTGCACTTGCTTTGGCCAATAGCATGTAGTGGATGCAACATGCTAGTTCTGAGAGTAAACCTCTACTTTCTTCCTCCTTCTTGGAACCTTGAGACCACCCTGCAAGCCAGCCTGAGCCAGCCTGCTGGAGGATGACCCCATAGTGAGGACAGCCATCCCAGGAGAAGCCGTTCTAGATTGGCTGTTGCATGGATCATCCGCCAGCTGACCGGCCCAGCCCAAATCTGCTTAGCCTGGCCCAGGCCAGAAGAATGGCCCCCACACCTGTAGACTTAAGAGTGACATAGTTGGTTGTTGAAAGTCCCTAAGTTTTGGGGTTATTTGTTATGTAGCAAAAGCTAACTGATACACATTAAGTCAATCATCTCTCTCTTGTGAATTTGGATCTGTCAAGAGAAACTTTGGACAGTCTCTGTTGAGTATGTGAACTAGAAAGTCACATGGAGCCACTAAGTGGCTTGACTCAGACCCAGGAGAAAAGAAAAGCAGATGTGCCAACAGTAGCAAAGGAAACCATGCAGAGAGAGACAGAGAACTGGGGAGAATAACTACTTGAATTTCAGAAAACCTTTGCACCCCCTTATTCCAGTTCCTTTATGAGACCATAGGACCTGTGCAGTACTTTCTCAGATACTTTATCAATACATTAATATTTTTCTTAAGTTATCTAATTCTTGCAACCAAATGATCCCTGTCAAAGACTCCAGTCTGTAGGAGACTGTTCTGCGTGGCATGGGCCCAGCTCCCACTTGGAGATGGACAGGACCCACGCCCACAGATAGGTTCTCCCATGGGGAATCAGGCCTGCAATGTGCCTAGGCTGCGTTGAGTCTTGCTCCTGCTAAAAAACTCCCTCACCCTGAATTGAGGACATTTACTACAAAGTAACTTCCTAAAATCCATGCTAAACCTTCCAAGGATGAGTGTAACCAGTTCAACCACTTTTCCCTTTTCATTTGCAAATATCCCTCATCTGTGATGTGACTAGTAGCATTGGCTCCTTTGTTTTCTGTAAAAGGTAACCACCTAAAGTGAACCTGTGAATAGTAAATGAGGACCATCAGGTAATGTGCCAGGAGATAGAAATAAAGGCCTCTTATGGCTCCCCTTGAGAGAAAAGCCATGCTGTCCCTTTTTCTCCACTGGACACGGTAGTCCAGGAGAATGTCTCATTTCATCCATAGTGACATGGACACTGTGGGCCAGTGTCTGCATCACCAGTCCTGTTCTCCAGTTTCAAATAAATGCAAATTTAGTATGAGATAATTCGAACTTATTTTTTTCATGTCCCAATTCATGATTTCCTTTGCAGTAAAATGATTAGAAATATGTTTGTTTGACATTGCATTCACCTTTAAGTAAAAAAATGTATTTTTAAAATTGACAAGATAATATACAGGCCTTATGGTAAAGAAGATATAGAATAGCTCAAGAAAATAAAAATCACCACTAATATTTTGGTATATGTGCTCTTCACATTTTTAACTATATATACCTATATTTTAATGAGATCATTTTACATATGTATATAAATAGACAAGTTATTTTTCACACATGTGATTTATATTTAAATACATATAGCCATATAGAATGTAAATGTATTAATGTATATCATAAATATGTTAGATATTATTTTTACTAACATTTTATATATTTCCAGGTTATTAACTATTCTTTTGCAATATTACTTAGAAATGACAGTATAATTTTCCACTGTAAAAATACATAATTTATTGTTGAATCTTTACATCCCCTCCACTTTTTCACTATTGTACAAAAATAATGCAATGAGCATCCTTATAGATAATAGTATTACCAAAACAGGGATATTTCATTAGGCAAATTCTGGGTGTAATGGTGTACACATTATTAAAGTGCTTACTGCCCAGTATCCACCACTCTGGAGAAGAGATTCCACAGATCTGGGCTGGGTCTCTCTAATTCTCTTCAAACGACGAGAAAAACAGAACCATGAGATTCAACCCGTAACACCCACGGGCACCTATGGCACGCGAGGCAGAGTGAGAGGAATTGCACTGAGTTCTTACAGGACGCATGCTCTGTGCCAGTGGGCAGGTATCTTGGGCTTCCCTGCACTTGCAGAAATCCTTTCATCTGTCTGTTTTATGCTCCTAAGCAAATTGCTGCTCACCAAATCTAGGCAGTGACAATGTCACATACTTGTCCGCATTTTCACATTACTTAGCACCCTGGCACATAGCGGATGGAAAAATCAAGGCCTCTTGAGTCAAAACATTCCCAATCTGCCTTTGGGGACCTTGGGTAGTTCAGTTAATTTCTTGAAGCCTCAGTTTCCTTAACTCTAAAGTAGGGATAAGAAAATCTTCCCCATGAAAACAAGGGATTAAAAAGCTAGGAGGCATGTATTCATTAGAAAACAAACATCAAAATGATAAAAGTAAATCTCTCCTTATCAGGAATTACTTTAAATGCGCAGGATTCCACTTATATGAGGTACCTAGAGGAGTCAAAATCACAGTGACAGGAAGTAGAGTGGTGGCTTCCAGGGGCTGGAGGGAGGGGAGAATGGGGAGTTATTGCTTAATGGGCTTAAATATTTGGTTTGGCAAGATGAGAGGGTTCTGGGGATGGACGGCTGCACAACAATGTGAAGGTACTTCATACCACTGAAACGTACACGTAAAAATGGTTAGCATAATAAATTCTATATGTGCATTTTATCACAATAAAAATGGAAAAAATATCCCCAATGAGGTTGCAATGGGAATTAAATAAGTAAAACAGATAATTTTCCTTCTCTTCCTTCCCTTAATTTTGACTCATTGCACAGGTGCCTCACAGACGCTGAAGGGCCCACGTAGGCCCCCCCATACTTTCCGGAGCCCGGTGGGACTCAGTGTTGCTCGCTGAATGTCACAGTGAAGAACTTTAATTGACCTCTGCATTGTGATGAGTCGCCTGTCTCCCATTTTGGATTTTAAAGCTCCAGGTGTGAGTGAGATCTATTCAAGATCAACCTGAAGACCGTGAGGCAAACACAAAACCAGGGCAGTCAGGAATAAAACACTGTGTCTTCTAGTTGTCCACTCCACTCCCGGACACCATCTGCGTACAGGACTCTATGCTCCCTCTTTCCCTCCCTCCCTCCTTCCTTCCCTCTCTCTCTCAACAGTAATTGGTAAATTATTCAATGTCTGTGACTATGTGCTGGGAGCTGATTGTATGGAGTAGAACCAGACACGCTCCCTGCCCTCATGGAGCTCACACTCTCCATTGTGTAGAGACCCGAGTGGAGGGAGAAAAGTGATGGGGGATCCACTGGAGTTCTACCATTTGCCTATGTATTCTTACACATGATGCAACACCCTCTTATCCCCACTGTTTCCCTAGACACCAAAATAACATTAATTTGTATTAATCAAAAAAAGCTGTGTAGCCACTGTATGGTTTGTTGCACTTTAATTTAAAAATAAAGGCTTGACAACGTTATGTATGATATCTGCTGGTACATCTGCACTGTAGTAATTACCACTGCGGCAGTGTCACTTCATCTGTGATGGTAATTATGGTGTTTCCAGTGAGTTACGTAGGTGCACAGCATGTTGAAGAAGTTGTACGATGCAGACCAGGAAACAGAGCCTCGTGGAGAAGTTGATGCTGCAGGGGATCTCCAGGTTGCCTCTGGCTGCCTTGCGGTTCTCCCTTTTGTTATATTTCAATCCTCTGCAAAGTTAGATGAGAGATGCATGCCATGCCCCTTTTACAAATGAGGAATGTAAATGCCCTTGGTGAATGCTCAGTGACTTTTCCAGGATTGCACAGCTGACAGGGGTGGTAAATCCAGGTCTTCTGATCCTACGTCTAATGATTTAAGAGAAAGTTTATTTGGAAAATTACAGAGGTAGCAGAAGTGAGCCAGCTGGGCTGCGCAGGCTCGGGAAACTAGTTACAGAGGCAGAGGGGCCCTTGGAGCTTAGAAGAGAGAAAGGAAAAGGTAACGCACCTGAGAGAGGAAGAGGGGAAGGGAAAGGCACAGGTGAGGCAGAGAGGAGGAGAGCACGTTGGACCCTTCATCTCAAGGGTTTTAAAGGCTAGGAGTTGAGGGGAGGTCTTAGGGGAGGCTCTCAATAGAACACTCAACAGCTTTATGCTGATGTGTCAACACGAGATTTAGCCTCTGACTTCATCTGTCCTTGGATAAGTCTAAGGATCTTGATGTGAGCAAATGCAAGTATCTCAGCTTGTTTCAGATGTGTACATGCTGATAGAAAGAGACTTCTTTTAAGAGAGTGGCTTGTGTGATCACACAGGCTGGCAAGTCTAAAATCTGTAGCGTGGGCTGGCTGGCTGGAGGACCAGAGAAGAGCCAGTGCAGCAGCTCAAGTCCAAGGGCCTCTGCCGCAGAATTCCTTCCTGCTCCAGGGAGGCCAGTCTTGCTGCTCTGCTCAGGCTCTCACCTGTTTGGGTGAGGCCCACCCATAATACAGAGGGTAATGTGCTTCATGCAAAGTCCACTGATTTCCATGTTCATCTCATCCAAAAACACCCTCACAGAAACATACAGAATAATGTCGGACTAAGGATTGGGGCACTATGAGCCAGCCAAGTTAATATATAAAATTAACTGTTATACTTACCTTCAAATCTCATTTGCTTTCTCTACGACATCTTATTTAAACAGATCTGAGCCAAAGAGTTGTGTTGACATCACACGTAACAGTTTATATATGTAAAATCTATATGATATATAAACATTTCATAATTTATAAAGTTAGCCATACCAAGTCTGTTCTCCAAACCTCATTCATACAGTTTGAAATAATGTGCATCTGAATTATAGAACAATTGTTAAGAAACTATTCCATTTTTCTCACCAAAAGCTGTGTGGACAAGAAGGTAGATTTATTCTCGAGTCTGTAGGGAACCACAGAGAGGATTCTGGTGTAAGTCCCTCATGCTTTCTAACTCCCTGTTTCCAGATGGACAAAAAGAGAAGGTACATCTTCCTTTTTTTCTTCAAAGACCCAACTCACAAAATAAACATATTGAAGATCTTTTGGTTTAATGGAGACAGCACTCTCAGGGCTGATGTTTATTGCAGATAGCTAAGCATGTGTAAGTCTCGCCTTCAGAAATTCCAGAAGATTCAGTACATAGTTATTTTCTTGGTGTGATTCAAAGAGTATGTGAAGTTTGCAGTATATTGTCTCTCAAGGCAGTCTGCCCCAAATCTCCTCAAATGGACTTGGAAATAATTCCCCAGAGCTTCAATGGAAATGGAACACTACCAATGGAGTAGTGGAGAGGGAACAGAATTCCGACTGTGTAAAAGGAAGAGACAGTCCCCTGACCTGCATTCTCAACACAGTAGGTTAGAAAAGGCCGGGTGGAGGGCACCCACGCACTCTGAGGACTCACTATGTGTCAGACGGCACGCCACTTTATAGACCAGGAGACTAGGTACAGATGGCCCAAGAACTCCACTCAAAGGTGCAAGGGGAGCAGGGGACAGGATTGACACTCAAAAGAAATCTTTATGACCCAAAGCTCACGGTCTTCCCACTGTCTCAGAGAGCAACTTCAAAGCCACCACAGAGAGTCTGCATGCTGTTGCTCAGTGACCTTGTAAATTCAGACAATAATAGTCTTTTTGTTTATTTTTCTGTATGGAGTTGGCTTAGGCCATGATCACTGTAACCCAGGAGCGCTGGCATTCTCGTCTTTAAGACACAGTCTTATGTAGCGGATTGTCTTTCACTACAATTTGAGGGGACACAGTGGGCTGAGGGACGGAACCCGACATCCCCAACAGCAGTGGTGATGATGGTGTATTCCAGGCCTTGTACTTAGCAGCTTCGTATTTAGCCCTTGCACTGCCCATGTGAGGAAGGCATTACTACCCGTATTGCCCTGGAGAGGAGAGGGAGGCTCCATAAGTGAAACGACTACCTCACCCTCAAGTTAGAAGTCAGCAGAACCAGAATTCTAACCCAAGCCTGCTGGATTCTAAATGTTACAGTTCTTGAAAGAAAAGTCAGAATTAGGCTGAGAGTGCTATGGAAATCTGTAGTTTATAAGTAACTTCTGGGCCTGGGGATACATTCTTGAAACCCAAATATGGTGTCCCCATGGATGTACCAGATTGGGTTGAATTTGGCGGGACCTGGCCTGAATACTCTTGGGGTTTTATAATTCTGGATGGCAGGGGAAATCCCAGTTGAAAGATGGATCATACCCGCCTGTCTTAGTGTTGGCTTAGCAACTGGGTGGCCGAGCCTATACCACTGGCCCAGTGCCCGGAGGAGTTAGTGAAGAAGGTCCAACAACCATGGCATATAAATTAGGTGTCCTTTCTTTGCAACTGGGGTTTCCTATTATGTGTGTCTGACTGCTCTGCTGAGGTGTGTAATAGGTCTTCTTTGTATGTAATTAGTGAGCCTAAGAGATTTAAGACCAGCACTTAGTCTGGTTTCCTGCAGAGTAGCTCGGGGTGCCAAAGGGTTGATTTGTAAAGGCTGAATGAAGGAAGCCAGTGGGTGGCTCGCTCTCACGGGCACTCCAGAGGCGTCACTGCAGGGAGAAACCACTGAAGTCCAATTGCTGGCCTCACCGCAGTGTGGCATATACACAGACTGTCGAAATTAGGGTTGTGTAGGTTCTAGAGGTAAAAGGACTTCAGAGATAAGCAAGCCCAGCCTCTTACTCAGTAAACCAGGAAACTGAGACACAGAGAGGTTGAGAGACTTGTACAGGATTGTGCAAGTTAGTAGCAGACCCAAGACTAGAAATAAGCCAAGTGACTCTGGTCCTTAATCTGTGAAGCACACCTCCCCTTACTCTTTTTCTTTTTTTCTCTTTAAGTTATTGTATATTGAGCGTACATAGCAAACTAACTTGGGAATTAGAAATGCTCAAGAACTAACGGTGTATATACATGAATACCATAACCCCTAGAAATATAGAACAAATTCAGCCTGGACATAGATAGCATTTGCATGATGTCATTCATGTGGGTGTGGGGCTCTTCTCAGCATTTGCCTAGGTGTTTAATGCTATGAACATTTTGGAACAATGATTAGAAATGGAGGGGATTAGATGTTGAGGAGAGAGAAAGAGGTAAAGGATGTGGAGCACTGGGAGAAGGCATATTTGTAATGCAGATCTCAAAGAAAGCAGAAGATAAATATCTGGAGCTCTTGGGTTGAGGCTATTAGGGAAAAAGTGGCTGAGATGTGGGTAAGGAAGAACATAAAACCGGAGCACAGTGATCTGCTTGGAGTTACCATAGATGGAGTTGTGTGGGAGGGCTGAAGAAGTACTTCCAAGATCTCACCCACTGTTCTTAACCCTGGAGGGTGGATAGAGGTTTCTTCTTTAATAATGCCAAGTTTATTCCAGTCTTTCTCTAGCCCATCAGCCTAAGTCTGCTTTTCCTATGAAGAGACCAGAATTTGGGAGTCAACATAGAAGTACCAGATCACATGTACTGCTTATTATGATATTAATCCTATTGCTACGGTAAAAATTGAACCTACGTATGGTTATATTGACTCTTCAAACTACACATCATTTCTTGGCAAACTCTACAGGGATGTCAGGCTGTAACACTGTGGCAAAGCATCTCTTTTTTTATTTAAAAACTATTTTTAAAAAGATTTTATTTATTTATTTTTAGAGAGAAGGGAACGGAGGGAGAAAGAGAGGGAGAGAAATATCAGTGTGTGGTTGCCTTTCATGTGGCTTCCACTGGGGACCTGGCCTGCAACCCAGGCATGTGCCCTGACTGGGAATCGAACCAGCGACTCTTTGGTTCGAAGCCCGCACTCAACCCACTGAGCTATGCCAGCCAAGGCGCAAAGCATCTCTTGACATGATTGGTGCTGGTGGTTATGGCCAGAGGAACGAAGAACGGGTTTGAAAGAAGTTGCCTGGTCCACCAAGGTGTGGGCTACGTGAAGAGATGCTGTTCATCCTCCATCCTCCTCAAGGGGGCATTGGACAGGTGGCTGCCATTAAGCTGGGAATGTTCTTGCTGCACAGAGTTGTTGGTACTGAAGCCCTTTCCCTATACGATAGCCTTGCCCAGTCTTTGGCCAGGGCAGGGGACCCCAGAGAGTGGCGTCTGGAATGAGTTTTTCCTAATAGTCCTGGATTTTGGGTTTCCAGGTGGGCAGCCCATGTACTGTTTGTCTATTGAGCCGTCACTGCCAACCAATATTAACTTGATTCTATTAACTTAATATTATTTAAATAATTTAATACTTAGGTAAAATTTAATAATGTGTCTTGTGTGTCTCCTTAGGTGCCTTATGAACATTTAAAACCCCTCGTGAAGTCTGCAAGGTAGGTGGGGTCTTACTCAATGAGGTCACTGACGGCACACCGAGGATTACCTGACGCCCCGATGTCACACAGCTGGCGGGTCAGAGCGCCAGGGTTTGGACGCAGGCTTTCTGATGTCAAGGTCGGTCTCTTTCTGCCTCATGGTGCTTCTCCTAACCCTCAGTAAGCAGGCCTCGTCTGCATCACCGCGGTTCAGTTTGGGTTTCAGGATTAGTTCTTCAGTTCCGCTACCGGATTAAAACTCTGCTTTCAACCTCAGACGGTGAGGACTGTGAGGGCCCACAGAGCTCTTGCCTCCCGTCTCACTGCTGGCTGTCCGGATCCAATTGCTTTGACTCTTCAGCGAGCGGCTGGAGTCCTTGCCCAACTGCGTAGAGCAACCAGAACCAAGAGGGTATTGGCCCATTGACTGGCAGTCTCGCCCCTGATGGGAGCCCACCTTAGTTATCTGGTGTAGCTCAGACCACGTTTGGGTGGGGTGCACTCCTTTAAAGTTAAATACATTTACAATTATTTTTTTAAAACAATACAGGCACGTTTGATTTATCATTCCTGTTTCCTGCTGAATCCCCAGCATCTAAACCATGCTTCGTTTCTGTTTATTGCAAGGAGATGCGCAAGAGGATGCTTTGAGTATCACCTGGGTGCCTCTCCCCAGCCCCACCCTCAGCCTGACTCTGCAGGTCTGAGGCGGGACTCAGGAACATCTTCCTCTTCTACCTGTCCCTCGGTGTTCGTTTTAATGGAGCCTGACAAATGTCCACAGCCAGTGGGTGGGGGTGGGGGCAGAGCGATACAGCGTAGTTTTCTTTATCCTTTTCCCATCCTCTGTGCCCTAAGGAGTTGCTTTGAAGTTATAAAGACGACAGCATTAAAGTTCTTTCTAAATATACGCAGCGGGCTACACACGGCTCATCTTCAGGCCACCATTTCCCCTGATCTATGAAAATTCAAGGTTAGGCCACCTTAATTAACATACTAAACTTTGCCTTAGAAAAGTTATTTCCAGCGTGAAGTCATTTAATTCAATCCTCGATTCCCAAAGCTTTAGGCAAAGAACTCCTGTCTCCGGTTTCTTCCTCTCCGAAGAGGTAAAAGCCCTTTACGCATGAGCCTGGCAGGACGCGAGGGCGTGCACGCTCAGCGGGGCGCGCCAGTCCGGCTCTCAGCTCTGCCCTGCCCTGCGCGGGCGCGCCAGCTGCTCATGCTAGAATCCTCCATGCCAGTTTTTTCCAAAGTTATTAGAACAAGCAAATGTTTGGGGCACGATGGGAGTAGGTCTAAAGAGACCTCATTCCTCGTGTCACTGAACATAGGTTAATTATTTAACGTTTATGTCCTGCACTGTCCTTGGCCCTAGGGACTCTTGTCCACATACTCAAAAGCCCACAGTGGTCAACAGGTACCTAAACAGGAGGGAATGGTGGAGATTGGGGGGCCCTGGGGAGAGCAGTTTCTTGGGTGTGTCTCTGGAAGGGTGCAGGGCACCGAGGAGAGGCTTGTCCCTGGAAGAGAAACCAGGAGGAATCAGGAGAAGGAGATGAGGGGTATAAGACTCGCTGTTTATCTTGAGCCCTTTGGCCTGTTGTGGGAATTTAAAAAGTAAACAAGATGATGTAGATAATGAAATAAGATCCTTCACAGGCAATCACGCCTGATGCGGAATCGACTCATGCAGGGGCTGGTCTAGAGCAGCTGCCCACTGGGAAGACAACACAAGTTATATTCATGCTTTTACGTTTTCCAGTAGCTACATTTAAAAAACCCCCAACGAAACAGTGAAATTAGCTTGAAGAACATACGTCCATCCACAGGTGAATGGATAAAGGAGAGGGGGCACATACAGTGACCCTCGAACAGTGTGGGTTTAAACTGGGTGGGCTCACTTATACACAGATTGTTTTCAATAAACACAGCAACTTCTCGATAACATTTTCTTTTCTCTATCTTTATTGTAAGAATACACAAAATACATGTTAATTGACTCTATGTTGTCGGTAAGGCTTCCAGTCAATAGTAGGCTACTGGTAGTTAAGCTTTTGGGGAGTCAAAAGTTATATGCGCATTATTTACTGTGCGGGCGGTGGGCACCCCTAACCCCCACATTGTTCAAGGGTCAACTATGTATACAATGGCACATCACTCAGCCATAAAAACGAGTAAAATCTTGCCATTTGAGGTGACATGGGTGGACCTAGAGGGCATTATGTGAAGTCAGTCAGACAAAGACAAACACTGTGTGGTCACATATATGTAGAATCTAAAAAACAAAACAGGCAAATAAACCAAACAGACAATGAACAGACTCGCAGACACAGAAAGCAACAAGCTCGTCGTGAGCAGAGGGGGAGGCCGACACAGGTGAAGGTGATTCAGGGGTACAAACTTCCAGCTGTAAAACTGTTAAGTCACAGGGATGTCAAGTGCAGTACAGGCAATGACATTGTAACAACGTTGTACACTGGCAGGTGGTGGCTAGACTTATTGTGGTCATCATTTCATAACATACATAAATATCAAATCACTGGGAGGTACACCTGAAACTCAGACGCGACTGTATGCCAATTATACTTCAACTTGAAAAAAGGGATATGCTTCACTTAATCCAATATATCTAAACTATTACTCCAACATCCACTCTCTATAAAAATCATCAGTGAGATGCTTTACATATTTTTTTCACAGTAAGTATGTATTTCACATTCAAAGCACATCCCAGTTCGGCTTCCCCACCTTTTAAGCACTCAACAGACACACGTGGTCAGTAGCTGCCACACTGAACAGCGTGGTCTGGTCTGTCTTCCTTCCCAGCATATTCTCCCGCGGGTGGGCAAGGCCATATTGGGGAGGGGCTGGCGGGGCATCTGCCGAGGGAGCCGGGCTCTGCAGAGCACCCAACGCCCCAGGGATGAACCAGGAACACAGGGCCAGGACTCACATCGGCTTCCCACCCGGCTACACATCTCCCTATCTGTTCTGGCTTTTCACCTTTTTTTCCCCTTGTTTCCTTTCCTTTCTCTTTTTGTTATGATTCATGTTGTAGATTTTACGGGCCAACCATGCATGGGAGCAGACAAACGACAGTCGCCTGGGTTAGTAGTTAGGATCTACTGATCTTGAACCCCAGTAGTGCACGGCCTGGGGCTCTTGACTGGGAATGCGTAATATGTCCCATTAGCTGAACTAGGGACCTCTTCACATTCCTCCTCGGAAGCTGGTTGAACCTGAAAACCCTGAATTAAACCTAGAAGACAAGTGACCTGCAAGTGGGAAGCCCTTTGCTAAGAGGTGTAGTCGCTGGGGGATCCCGGAAGCATTCCCCAGTGCTTCCATCCACCTGCCTCCTCCTCCGCTCACGATTAGTCAGCCTCGGTTCCCCACCCGAAGGGCAGCCACTTAGTCTCCACTCATCACAGCGCTTTGTTTTGTCAGACAGCGACTGTGCACCTGGGACTTCACCTCGCTGTTCAGTTTCCACCCTGCGCGATTCTCAGGGGCTCCCTGGTGCCGCGAACATTTCCTGTGTCCCGGGAGGAGGGCTGAGGGTCTGCAACGGACAGATAATATCTGTTCACAACCCGAGTCCAAAGAGGACTCCACCCCTGATGCACTCGTCTTGCTTGACTCACCACCGTGGCCACTCGCTACCGCGGTCCTTCACAAGTGTCGGGTGACCGTGGAAAAAGACACTGACTTCTAGGAACAGCATGCATCCTTTCCAGAAGCAAGCAACCAAGGAGATCACGTTTCCTGGCCAGAGGTCATATCTGCATATACTGCGGCTGCCATCACGTCGACGTCGCAGGCCGCTCCCGAGCCCCGTGTGTCTGCTGCTGCGTGTGCATTAGCAGCTCCGTCCTTGCCGCTGCCCAGGACGCAGATGGCTTTACTGCCACCACTCTGATGAAGACGCTGAGGCTCGGCGAGGGTAAATAGGTCACGGAGCGATAGGTGTCAGGGATAGCAGCGCCCACGGGGACTGCGCACGGACCTGCTATGTGGGCTCCGAGGAAGGGGAGATGACTTCCATTCAGGAGCACCAGTGACATTTCCCAGAGGAGAAGCGGCATTGGGAATGGGCACGGGAGGCAGTGGGATGTAGACGCCCAGAGACGCCTAGATGAGGCGGCAGCATCGGCGGACGCTGGGGGATGGGAGATTGCAAGGCGTGCCAAGGAAATGGCAGAAACAAGGCAGTGTCCCTGGAGGGACTCAGACATGAGCAACCAAGGGTGGGGTGGCTCGGGTAACGGAGACAGCAGGGAGCAGACGCCTGCTGTGTGACTCCCGCTGGTGCTTTATGCAGCTCATTTCATTTACTTTTCAGCAAAACCTGTGACGTATGACGTGTTAGTATCCCTGCGTTACCAATAAAGAACACGGGGCCGCCCTGGCTGGGTAGCTCGGTTGGTTAGAGCACTGTCCCGATATGCCAAGGTTGTGGGCTTGATCCTGGGTCAGGGCCCATACAAGAATCGAGTGAATTCATACAAAAGTGGAACAACAAATTGATGTCTCTCTCCCTCACTCGCTCTTTCCCCCCTTCCTCTTTCTAAAATCAACAAACAAACAAACAAAAGAACAGGGGGCTCCAAGAGGTCAAATAACTTGCCAGCAAGCGAAGGAAGGGAGGATTTGAGCACACACCTGCCCCACTCTTCCTACTACAATGTGAAATCGAGTTAGAAAAAGACACTACTCGCCCCAAATAACTTCCTGCTGGCACGCTCTGCCCTACTGCACTGAATCTCCCGATAGGCCACGGTTCCATATTTGAGAGGGCTCCACTCCTGAACCTCAACTTACTGCTTATCATCACCACCACGACCACCATCGCCACCCACGTCGACCCTCTCCTCCCTCTTCCGCAGTCTTTGATTAATAGGGATACAATCTAAAACCAACAACCAGGAACAGCCCAACAACATGATTAAGTAGCTGACAGCACCGGCTAGAACCTCACCTTGGGGAGGAGAAGATAAATACCACAATAACTCAAATCTCAGAAATGCCTGGCTCAGTTTTAGGCAACTGATATTCCACTGCATGGATCCAAAGCAACAGTTACATCAGCCAATTTATGTCCTTAATACAGTAAAATGCCTAGTGAGGGAAGGTGGTGGAGCGTGTGTGCTCGAGGGTGGAAATTCTTTGCTGCGGATCCTGAAACCAGCTTCCTGGGTGTCCAGCATGGGGCGGCACGTGGTACTCTTCCCTTCTATACAGGACACAAATATTGAGTGGCTACACAGCTATTTGTACAATTAACTCAGCTGATATTAGCAGAGAGTATGCGCTATATAAATTAGAGCAAAATTAAGTGCAATGTTGTGTTTCTGTTTCTTATAAGCAGAAGACCTAGAAGCCAAAAAAGGCATCTGACCCTTTGACATATCCCACCCTGTCCCACTTCCATCATTCTAGTCCACTGGAAACATGGACAGGTGTTTATTCAATGAGGTCATCTCAAGGCACCTTTCCATTACATAACTCCCCACACCCCTTTTATGGTCAGAGAACTTAAAATACAGCAAAACCTGTTTTTACTACTTTCTTCCAGTGTTTCTTCTCTCTGTCTCTCTCTCTCTCTACACACACACACACACACACACACACGCTCCTCTTCATCTCTGACACACAATCTGTCCCCTTCTGTCCCCACGGCCACCACTTCATCTTATTCTGTCCTTTTATTTTTGTGCTGCCCTCCCCTCTCCTCCCCCCAGCCACTGCCTAAATTTAAGCCTCTGTTTTACTGTATTTCTTTAAATCCCAGATGCCATTAGCTGCCAAATGCACCATGATTTTGTATCACCACGGAGACAGAAAATACAAATAAAACGATGACACACACTTGTTTGCAGGAGGCATCCGAAGGAAATATTAAAACAAAAAAAGGAAATCCGCACCTTAAAATTGGTAATGCACGGTAACTCAGCTGAACTCTTGTAATCGTCTGCCAACTCTTCGTGTCTACAACCTTGTAGTGGCACCGAGGCCCTTTGCAACGGAGCCCTGACCTCCATCTCCTTTTCCCCCACTTGGCAAATCCCTCCTTGTCCTAGCGGACCACCTTCTCAAAGTCCTTCGAGACCCCACGGGTGTGGTGAAGGTGCTTCCCGCTGTTCCCGGGGCATTCTGAACGTCCTCATGTGGAATAACACATACACAGTACTTCGTAATTATCTGCCTTTGTGTTTTCCCCTTGGTGAGATACTACTGAACGCAGCTGAAGACTGCATGATGCTCGTAGCTTCTGGGCACAGCCACCAGAGGGCAGTGTGGAACCATCCTGTGGCCCAGAACTGCTGTTTCCCAGGAATTTAGGTTGCGGAGGTTGAAGGAAGCCGGCCTCCTGAGGGCAAACTGGCTGAGAGCCTAGGAGGCTATGTAGCTCCAAGGGCGCCATACTATTCTGCAGAATCCACTTTGAGGATGCTCCCTGAATCTCCGTATACCTTGCCAGCTCCCCCGCCCTCCCAGGTGCTTTCGGGTGGCTGCCTCAGCACGTCTCTCTAATAAGAGCCAACGGCTCTCCCCAGCTTTCCATCCTGGACGGGAGGGGGAGGCCCGTGGAGAAGGGAAGACACGTCTCCCGAACGTTCTCATTTCCGATGAAGACAGGCTGGCCATGAAGGGCCCGCAGTGTAATTGCTCCACTTTGAAGAACAACAGGTAGCTGCATCAATATTTGATTTTTAAAAGGTTGTGCGAACAGTTTTAAATATTAAAGATCAAGGCAAAGACTCAGATTGTCTTTTCATCTCGGCCGTTGAAGCATTTTAAACGAAAAAATGGTGCTAATGAGCAGAAGAAGACTGTTTGCCCATCAAACGGCACCAGGCTGCAATCAAGCGCAATCGTTCTGAGGTGGGGGCGGGGCCAGGGTGGGACGTGGTGTACGCACGGGGGAAGTTCCCCTTCGTTATCCCCGTAATGAGAGGGAAAGAACGTGACACTGCCAGAGCGACTTTCTCCCATCTCTTCGTGGGCTGTTTAGCTCCCTACATGAGAGGTCTGGGACAGGCTCTGAAAAAAACCTCATAAATTAACTATCCAACTTCCTGGCTAATGAGCCCAATATGTCAATTTCCAAGTGATCAAAATGATGCAATTCAATAAAGCACAGTTCATTTTGTAAGGAAATATACTTTTAATAGGGAGAACTGCATGGTCACGGTCCTCCTGAGATAATTACGGGCCGGAGAAATCAGTGGCGTGGAGCTGTACTTACCGTCTGGAGACACCCCATGGGGTTCATGTGGCAGATATTGTCTTTCAGGGACAATAAATTCCTTCATTATATTTCCATTACTGCATTAATGCAGCGATCTCCAATTTACTTGTAAGCAAGCAGGCTGGTTATTCGTGAAACTTGGCGGTTAATGCTAATGAGTGCTTGCAAGTCAGGTAGCTCAGTGCGTGCACGCGTGTGTGTGTGCATGTGTGTGTGTGTGTGTGTGTGTAGCTGAAGCTCAGGCAAGTCAGGAATCTGGGCGGTCACTGGGGCAGAGTCTGGAGGGCTGAGATGGCTCAGGCCAGCCAGCCAGATGGGTGGGTATCTGGAAGTATCAGGAGTAGACAGTCTGAGAGCCTGGACATCAGAGCTGAAAAGGGAGGCTGAGCTGGACTAGTTAGGGAAGCAACACCAAGTGGAACCCAGACAGAAAAGGCAGGGGGTCCTTTGGTAAAGCAGACAGGACTCTATGGAAAAATGAGAGTACTGGGCAGCAGAAGGGTGTAGGACCCAGTCTCAGGAACAAGAGAGGGTGATGGGAACTCATGCTCACTCAGGGTTGCCCATGCAGTACAGGAAGTCCAGGCACTTCATGGTGGTGAGGCCAAGGGCAGCCTGCCCAGTGAGTATCTCTTTAAGAGGCTATACCTTGAGACAGCTCTTAATACCGTGGACTCCATAGTCAAGCTTGTCAGAATTGCTTGATTCCGTCGTCTGCACCCAAGAGGGAAAGGCATCTTTTGCTTTTAAAGGTAGAAGTAGATGGAATGGATTTCATGAGTCTCATGCCTTAGCAGATGATCCTCCAACATGCTACCCAAGGATGCTGGGAAGCTCTGCTTTGCAGGGAAAAGCCAAATAGAAAAGATGAGTTCCACCTGCATTCTTCAACTTGACCTTAGTGGAGTGGATAGGTGACATAGCAGAAGAGGGGACAATTCCTGGAGTCAGGTTCAAGTTCTGACTCCTCTGCTGTTAGTGGAGTGGTGCTGGGTAGGCCGCTTAACTTCTCTGAGCTGTAGTTTCCTCAACTGGCATTTAATTTGCCTGGCAATCTACCTATTTCAAGGGAGATGGGGAGATAATGAATACGTCAAGTTCATTTACTTTTGCTTATTTTTATTTCTCCAACGCCAAAGATAAGAGAAATAAGTTACAAAGAGAACCAGGATTCTCTCCCTTAAAGCAATTCTTATGTATAATGAGACTTATCTACAAAAAATGATTCTGATAATTTGAATAAGTTTGGAAATAAATTTTTTGAAAAAAAGATTCTCCCATGGGCCAGGGGGCCGAAATGATAATCCATCAATAAAGGAGTGTTTACTAAAGGTGAGACATGGATGGTGCCAAGTTCAACCTCATGCAACTCCTGCCAGAGGCCCTGGACGGGCAATGACTGGCAACGCTCGTCTACTTGGTCTGTCTTTGAAATGAAACTCTGGTTGTACAGAAGTTGCAGGAGGTGCCTTGGCCAGGATTTTCCTACTATTAAAAAAAAAACAAAACCTCTCTTCCTTGGCTTTTGACACCTTGCCTTGGCCTTTGACTAAATTCAACTAATGTGCACGGAACGCTTGCTACCTGCAAGTTCATTTTCTATGTTCTGCCATTTAATCACCATCATGATTGCATGAAGTGGGTTGAATTACTCCTGTTTTTAGAGATGAGAAAACTGAGGTTCAGGCAGGCGAAGAACTCAATCGCAGGGGCAGCTAACAGGAGAAGGGAGTCCACAGTCATGTCTTTGGGTGGGTTACATGTCTCACAGTCCTCTGACCTCATTTTTTCCAGTGTTGTTATTGGTATGATTGACAAATAACGTTGTAAGATCATTAAAATGTACAAGATGATGATTTGATCTATGTACTGTATTTTGCTGTGTATGATGCACACTTTTGCCCAAATTTTTGAAGGAAAAATAAGGATGCACATTATACAGGGGTAGTACCTGGAATACCTTGTATCTGTTCTTGTGTTTTGTAATTATTTGTTACATAAGATTTCTTGCCCCATAACATGTGCAAAAATAAATGCTAAAATTTCCTTAAGACAAAAAACCCCAAGTATCTAAATACAAATAAATACAAAATTGAAGTAAGAAATTAAAACGAAAGATTTTTTTTTCTCGAAAGTTTGGGTCAAAAACCTGGGTACGCATTATACATGGCAAAACACCACACGTACTATGACAGGACCCTCCCTCATGGTTACTTCCTTTTTGAGAACATCCATCTCCCTTTCTCTTTAGTACTTTATCCTCGTCCTCAGTGACCTATGGATTTGATCCTCCTAAATTTTTAAACTAAACGTTATGCTTTGGAATAATGTTAGGTTTGCAGAAAAGCTGTAGAGATAGTTCGGGGGTTCCCGCACACCTCTTACCCAGCTTTCCCTCACGGTAACATCCTACGTAACCGCTGTACATACGTCACGACTGAGAAATTAACACGGGCACCTCACTACCTGCTAAACTGCAGAGCCGATTTGGATTCCTCAGTGTTTCCGCTTGGGTCCTTTTTCTGTTCCAGGGTCCAGTTCAGGCAGCCACACTACATGTAGTGATTCTCAGTTCATCTGGGGAAAGGTTGCCGGATCCCGTTTAAAGGCTAACATTTTGTAGGCTGTACACACTTGCAAAGATAGATTATCTGTTGGTGACTTTGTTTTTGGTGGAGGCAGTGCTTAAAACTCATTGCCGGTGGCACTTCCTAGTGGCTGGGCTTCCTGGCTTGCCTGCGCGACGGCTGTGTTTGGAACTGAGATGCAGCTCTCCAAAGTGGCTGTCCACCACTGTCTTCTTTCAAGGACAAGAAGTCTCACATCCACTCGGGGCCTTAGCATTCACTGCACCAGATACTCTTGAAGTTTCCATGTTTGCCGACAAATAAGACATTTCATCATCTTTAAGACGTCAAATCTTTTGATAAACTGAATTTCATAAAATATTTCTCTATTGAGCTTAGCGCTCAGCTTTCAACAAGGCACGTGAGCCAGAATTGCTGGCTGAGATTTTTCTACAAGGAGGATGTCATACACTTACACGCGTGGAGACATTTATGGGGTCAGGGTCCCTGACTCTACATCACATCCAAACTGATCACAGCAGCCTTGTCTCCACTGGTGCTGCCTTGTGACTTCACAGTCCAATTTCATGAATGCCTATTCAAGCATGCGCAGAGGGGCCCGCGCATCTACGCTGTAGCTAGTATTTGGCACAGGGATGCATAATCTGTGTTAATGCTCCTTCCTCCAAGAACAAAATCAGATCAAACTTGCCTCAGAACTCAATTTTGAGAGTTCATCATGTTTACGGAAAAGAAAGGACCGCTGATGGAAACTGACGAGACGGGAAGACTGGGAAGGAAAACAGCCAAGCGAGGGGTTTCTGCCCCGTGCCAGCTCTCCCACGGTGGCGCCAGAAGTAGTCTGCGGAGGTGTGCGGGTTCCTTTTGAACGTTAGAAAAAAAAACAAATAAAATCTTCATACTTTTCTAATGACCACATGTCTTGAATACCAGCTCTTCTTGCCATTTGTTAAGGTAACCCGATGAGAAAGTAGCAGTATTTGAAGGTCTAATATTTAGCCTGTTCATAGTCTTTCTTAAATGGGTGGACAGCTTCCCTTGAGACACTGTAACATCCCAAGACCTGTGGCAAGCCAGCGTGATGGGGGAGCTGAAGGCTGGGCTGTGCCGCCATTTGGCACCCTGTGTCATTCATTCAACATTTCTCAAGCCACTACAGTGTGCCAGGCACTGTGCTAGGATCAGAAATACAAACATGACAGGGAGTCTCCTAGGCTGCTGGGGACAGAACAGAAATCCATACTTATGTACAAAATGTTACGTGCCGTGATCGAGGTTTGCAGAAGGTTCTATTGGAATGTACCCGGACAGATTGCAGAGGGGAGGAGGGAAGGGGAGGCTGAAAGAAATGAGCCAAAGAGCGAATATGCATACAAGTGTATAACTCGTGGACACGGACAACAAAGTGGGGAAAGCTGAGGCAGGGCAAAGCGGGGGAAAATGGGGGACATCTGTAAGACCATCAACAATAAACCATCCCCCCCAAAACAAAAGGGGGCCTGTGACCCAGGCCGTGTGTGTGTGTGTGTCTGAGGGGGGCTGCGGGGGGAGAAACAGGTGTTCAGGAGCACTTCCCTGAAGGAGCCAGACCGACACTGAGTTTAGCAGAATCGCTAGATAGCAGCTCCATGCAAAGAGGGGTGGGTGCAGGCTCGAAGGAGCCCTCGGAGAGCAGCATGATGCATCAAGGATACACATTTAGTCTCCCATCTGTTTTAACTGGACCAGAGAGCAAGAGCATTCAAAATAGCCGGTGACTTGAGCACGATTTCCTGGGTGGGCACTCACCGCTGCGTCCTAAGACGGTTGACCAACAAGGATTGATTGCTCATCCCAGGCCGGGTGCAGTGGGAGTGCAAGAGCTGATAACTAAATTTCCCCCGCGACAGCAGTGAAATCGCAATGTGCAAACTACAGGGGTCCACTTGGGCTTATGGAGCAAGTCTATCCCATGTTACTCTCATGCCAGGAAGTTTTTTTTAGGCCAATTGCTGAAAGATCTGCTGCAAGAGGTTGTAGTATTACCCTTGTAGTGTTGTCCCTCCCCTGGAGCTATTTGAGGGTATCTGTATGTTTTCAATGCATAGGCAAGCACAGTAGTTGCACATTGTAAAATTGCATTTCTCCCCAGAAACAGAAAGCTCTCCTGGCTGATGTCCAGTTCTCTTCATCACAGTTACCTGTGGTTATCACGTGCGGCTATAACTTTTTATGAAACTCGAGTTCTCTACCGAGTAACAAAGAATCCTGAAACAACCAAAGCCAGTAAGACACGAAGCCCCCAAGAGGTCGGAGGGTCACAGAATCATAGGAACATCAATGTTAATGTTTATCCCAATCTAATACACACACTAATACTAATACAAACATTCATACCAATATTTGCTAAACTGTATTGAATCCTTTCTTATGTACCAGGCTGTGCGCTGAGCACAGTATCTCACTGACTCATCACAGCAGTCCTAGGAGCTGGTACTAATCCTGTATTTACTTTAGATATGAGAACTGAGGCCTGGAGAGAATAATTGACTTGCCCAAGATCACAAAGCTAGAAGAAGGTAACAAAAGTAGGTCACCACCCAGGCTTGTCCCCTGCAAAGCTTTCTTGCTATTATAGCATCTCCTAGAGGTCGCATCAAGAGAGCTCCCTGGCCATGCTGGGCAGTGCCTGTTCTCTGTAATGGCTGAGTGCATCCGGGGGCCCACTGACTTTTTATGAAACTCAGCAGTCATGCCTTTACAAGTCTCCAAAGTTCCATCTGTCCCCCTTCTGTCATGGGTGGCTGTTCCACCATGTCCCAGCCTCATCACTTATTCTTCCTACATCCAAGGAAGTGAATGCCAGCCAAGCCCCGGCTCTTTGCTGGTTCCCTCAGCAAGCACGAATCGAGCGTGCACTGTGTGCCCGTGTTTCCCCAGGCCCTGGGGTGGGGGAATTGGGAAGGCGGGGGCAAACACAGCGAGGTGGGACTTGGCCGACACTGAGCTGTCAAACGTCACTATGGCTCCTTTCCATTTATAGATTGTGTTCACTCGTCCATGCTTCTAGGTTCCCCAGACAGATACTCTGGAATGGGAGCATGCAGCTCATCACATAAATGAGGGCCAAGATCGCAGGGTTTAAGTGGCTCGTGTAGGGCCACAGCGCTTGCAGAGTCAGGCTTCGATGCCGTCCATGGGATGCCACACGGAGCTCCGCATTGCTGCCTGAGACCTGTCACCCCTCTTACTTCACTTCCTCCTTCTTATTCTTGTACACTACTTAACCTCTCTGTGCCTCACTTTCCTCACCTGCAAAACAGGAGAACGATAGCTACTGGTCTGTTGTGAAGATTAAATAAGGTGACGCATGTGAAAGTACTTCGAAGAGTGCCCGATAGAGCAATTACTTAACAAACATCAGGTGCCAGTAGTTAATTACTATTAATAGTTACTCGTATTACTATTACTGCTACTATGATGATGCTCATTAAACAAATAAAAACACATACAAAGAAATATGCAAATGCATGGAAATGAGCATGAGCACTTGCTTATGAAATGAAGTGTTGAGTGACATCAAGGAAAAAATTGATATAAAATAAAGTTTCCGGGCTTCCAGTCAAGACAGTGACACGGGCAGACATGGCTCACCTCTTTGCACAACCACATCAAAATTACAACTACAATATAGAACAGCCATCGTTCAGGAATGTCAGAAATCTAGTTGAATGGAAGTCTGACAACTACCGAATTGAAGAAACCTCATCCATCCATACTGTTTGGAAGGGGGCAGATGTGGAATGGACTGGCCCCACACTCACATGGATAAAAATTCAGGAGGGATATCTCAGGAGTGAGGAGTCCCAGACCCACACCAGGCCACCCAGCCCAGGGTTCCAGTGCCAGGAAAATAAGTTCCCACTTCTGGCTGTGAAAACCAGTGGGTACTGAGTCAGTGGAGGAGGCTGCTGGAGCCCCAAGCAGTTCCTCCTGGGGAAACCACACACAGACTCGCCTACTCAGACTCGCTCCCTCTGAGCTCCAGCACTGAGGTGCAGCCTGAAGGGCACCAGTGGTATATGGGGAACGACAGAAGTGTCTGGCATCAGAGTGAGCAGAGGCCATTGTCCCTCTGCTGAGCACCCCCCTGACAGAGCCAGCAGGCTGGTGCCATATCTGAGACTCTCCATCAACTTGGCTAACTGTGTGGCCCATCTTGGAGATCCACAGAAGCCCTACCCCACCCAACTTATGGGCACACTCAAGCTGCGTTTCCCTAAGAATGGCTGGTCTTGGCTCCTAAATCCTATCGAACAAGCAATAGCTGGCTTCAGTGAGCCCTAGCGGCAGCCAGATTAGAGTCACAGCATGGCTTCATCTGGGAATCTCTAAGTCTAGCATAAGTAGCAGCCATCTCTGATTGCTTTACAGCTCAGGTAGGGTGCCCTGGGCAAAACACAGGTGATAGCTGACCTTGCACTGCACCACTCGGGAAACCCCAAAGCCTACACACCTAGTGGACAGCTACAGACCATGTCAGAGCACCACCACCCTGCCCCTGCACAGCTGATCCTCTGTGGAGGGTGGGGGTTGGTGGTCAGTGGTCACAGCCACCGCAAGTGCCAGTTACTTGCAGCTGACTGGCCTGAGTGAATCCATTTCATTGATCTGCCAACAGCAACCAAGGCTCAGCTACAAGAGGAGGGTGAACTCAGCCCACATGAAGGGTGCACCTCGAGTGCCTGAGTTGGGTGATAGGGAAGGCTGTGCCACTGGACCCTACAGGACACCCACTACATTAGGTCACGCTACCAAGACATGGAGTCACAGCAGCCATGCCTGATACATAGAAGCAAACACAGGGAGGCTGCCAAAACAAGGAGACAAGCAAACATGGTCCAAATGAAAGAACAGATCAAAATTCCAGAAAAAGAGCTAAATGAAATGGAGATAAGTGATCTACCAGATGCAGAGTTTAAAACACTGATTACAAAGATGCTCAAGGAACTTAGTGAGGACCTCAGCACCATAAAAAACAGCAAGTCAGAAATGAAGGGTGCACTAATTGAAATAAAGAACAATTTACAGGGAAACAACAGTAGAGTGGATAAAGTTGAGAATCAAATCAATGACTTGGAGCAGAAGGAAGCAAAAAAAAAAAAAAACCCAACAACAACAACAACAAACCAACCACACAGGACGACAGATGAAAAAAAGAATAAAAAAAAGATGATAGTATAAACAACCTCTGGGACAACTTTAAGAAGTCCAACATTTGCCTCAGAAGGGTGCCAGAAGGAACAGAGAAAGAGCTAGAAACTGTAAGTCTATCTGAAAAAAACAGTGAAAGAAAACTTTACTAATTTGGTGGAGGAAATAGACATGCAAGTCTAGGAAGTGCAGAGAGTCTCAATTATGATTGATACAAGGAGGCCCACACCAACACACATCATAATTAAAATGCCAAAGATTAAAGATAAAGAGAGACTTAAAAGCAAGAGAAAAGAAGGTAGTTACCAGAAGGTTGCCAGATGGGAGGGGAGAGGGGGAGAATGGGCGAAGAGGTGAGGGGATTCGGAAGTACAAATAGGTAGTTACAGAATAGCCACGGGGATGTAAAGTGCAGTGTAGGAAATGGAGTAGCCACAGCACTTACACGTGTGACCTATGGACTTGAACAAGGGTGGGGGGATTCTCTGAGGGGGTAGAGGCCGCTGGGTGGAGGAGATCAAAGGGGGAAAAATCAGGACAACCGTAATAACATAATCAATAAAATACAATGAAAAGAATAAAGTTTCCCACAGTTGGTTGTTTTTTGATAAACAGTTTCAACAGTTCATGCTTCAGTAACTAAGGCCACAGAGGGACTAAAATACGGGCTAAATCCTTAATAAACTCACCAATGGGAAAGATGAGGTGGCAGACACAGACGAAGGTGAGCAGGTTAAAAATGAGGGGAGGGCTACAACGGTCACAGGAGCAGGGAGGAGGAGGTGAGGGGGAAAGAGAAAAATAATTTGTTTCTAATAGACCCACCCACACAGTCACACAATTTAATTCTAATAACTGTCATGGGAGATAATAGACAGTATCTGCATTTTCCAAATGAGGACATTGAGACTCAAAGAGGTTAAGTCACCTGTCTGGGTCACAGAATGGAACAGAATTTTAATGCAGAGATTTTACTCCAAGGCCCGTAACATCGTAATCTTGGGAGCTTCTTGGGGGGACCGGCTTATCATTCCTCTCTCTCTGAACTCTTTGAGCGAGTAGCATCTCTAACTCACATACACATGTACACCCAGCATGCATTATGTTAATTCGCACACCTGAGTGATCCCTGCAGTCAGCTGCCAGCTCCTTGAAGGCAGGGTTAGTGCTGTGGCTTCACAGTGCTTAACCTACGCCCTTGTACACAGGAAGTGTCTACTCAATGGCCTGTTGGAGGAGAGAGGTTCTGTGATGTGCAAGACTGGGGAGGAGGCAAAGACTTTCATAAGCAAAAGCTACTTTTGTATTAATGTAAAGCCAGAGCTACCGGGAACGTCCTCCATATGCAGAGCCCCCTGGAAGCCAGGTCTGAGCTACAAATCCACCTGGGCATAGCTTATTCAATCGAGTCTGGACCCCTTACTGAAGCTGGGCTGCTCAGATGCCTTTCTTACTACTTTGGGACGAGATCTAGGAGATTCAGCCTGGGCTGGTCTCCTGGATAAAGGGATGTGAACTCAGGAGCTGTGGGCCGATCATCTTCTGCTGAAGAAGCAGGAAGAACAAAGGAGACATTCTGAGAGATGACATGCTCACAGCCTGGTGAGGTTGCTAGAGTTCTGCAGAGTGGTGCATCACGGGAGGAGCCCACTGGGTCTTTGGAGCCGGACTGCTTGGGTCTAAATCCTGGTTATGCCTCTTAGAGTCGGTGTAAGTGCAGGAACCCTGTGTGGTCTCCCCACGCCTCATTTTCCCCCTCCGTGAAATGAGAGTGACAGTGTCTTCCTCAGGATCCCATGCCACTTGCTTCTGCAGTGTCGGACACATAATATACCTTCTTTGAACCGTAGCTGTCCCTTGAAAGTTGCACCTCCATCTTATTCTGCTGCTTTTCCATCTGTATGTTACTGGCATCT
The DNA here is from genome assembly GCF_004126475.2 of Phyllostomus discolor. Classification (NCBI taxonomy): domain Eukaryota; kingdom Metazoa; phylum Chordata; class Mammalia; order Chiroptera; family Phyllostomidae; genus Phyllostomus; species Phyllostomus discolor. The sequence continues at coordinate 100,308,854 of NC_040910.2, read as the reverse complement.
TGGATACTTTTTCTTCCTCATTTCAGAAAGCTCAGAAGCCCAATTGCTACTTGCAACACAAAGCAAATCAAAGTCCTCTCGGTTGCCAGCAGAGAGACCTGTCTCTTCAGCAGCTTCTGCCTGAGCATATTTATCAGCCACTAGCCAGAAACCCACACCTGTGTTTTCATAAATGACACCCCAGGCCCTAGCACATTTCAAAGCACAGTCCTCTCTCTCCTCCTCTCGTGAAGGGGCTCTGCTTGTTTTTCTCTTTGATTCTTGGGGTGTCTGATTAATTTGGCACAGGGCTGGGGATATTCATGTCCTCTTGTTGTCAAGAACATCCTCCAAAGTCATGAATAATCATGCTGTCATGCCTGTGTGACTTAAAATACAAAAGGTGCAATTTATGCAAGTTTTAAAGTTATTTTTTCAAAAGCATCAACCAATGAAGCTGTCAGACTGTCAGGGTATAAGCACCAGACTAGCTCCTTAGTTGTTACTTATGAATTTTCAAAGGACTTTAGCACATTTTTAATTGGGTTTTTTTCCCTCCAGCCTGCAAATCAATCTGTTTGGCTATTCCATTCTGCTGAGTGGAGTGGCAATGTGACACTGGGCTGGTGGGAGGGGGCGGTGGAAAGCTCGCTTCACTCAAGGCTGGCTTCTAGGTTCAAAGCCACAGGCCAGAGCTCAGGTTTCTCAGACAATGATAATTTAAAAAAAAAATGACAGGTGAGGAAAGGAAGTAGGATGCCAGCTAGCCTAGGTGTATGTGAGGATTCTTAATAATAGTGCATATTTCCACAGCACTTTCTGGAGCACTTACACACAGACTGCTTCACCTTCCCAGCCGTGGCGTTCATTTTCATGCATGTACAGATGCACAGGCAGATTCTAGGTCTTGGGGGCGACGTTGTTTCTCACACCCAGACTCATGAGGAGGGGCTCTCCCCAGATCAAATACTTCTGGTCCCTCTGTCCCCCTCTCCCTCCTCCCCAAAAAGAGGGGGCTGCTTCCTCTGATTGGTGAGTTAGAGAGAGAGAAGTGGGCCTACAGGTCTCAGCGCCTTACTCCCTGCTCAGAACAACCACCCACTGAGGGGTCCTCTGGTTGTTCTTTTCGGCCCTGCTGGGACCTCCCTGGTAGAGACCTGGCCAGCCTAAGGCCAGGCCTGTGGTCACAGGGGTGTCTGTGGGCCCATGGCCTGCGGGCCACATGCTCAGGATGCCCATGAATGGGGCCCAACGCAGAATTGTAAATTTGCTTAAAACCTTTTCTTTGTGCTCATCAGTTTTCGTTAGTGTTTGTGTATTTAATGCGTGGCACAAGACAACTCTTCTTTTTCCAGTGTGGCCCAGAGACACCAAAAGGCTGGACATCCCTGGTAGAGGGTTAGGTTCAGTATGGGGCAAAGGGGAGGGTGATATCCTTAAATTCACTTTGTAACACATCTTAGCCATACCCTCAACCCAGTTTCATCATTCAGAAAGCCGATGTTTTAGTTTCCAACTATCTGACTCCTGGGTTTCTCTCTTACTTAATTTAAACCATCAGGACAAGGCGGGGAGGTGGTAGGGAATGTTACTTATTAGCCCCCCCAAACACAAATAGGAAGAATCAAATCCCATATTAAATTGTTAGTAATGAGGCTGTTCTTTTATTTATTGCACACACATTTACTATGTGTCAGGACATAGCTTTTTAAAATGAAGAGCCCTCATCAAGCATCTACTTTAATGGTGGAGAAAGGCATTCAACAAGCAAATGTGCAATTACACAGCAGTAAGGACCAAGTAAAGAAGTACAGGAAAACATATGACGGGGCCAGACCTAATCTTGTGTGGAAGTTGAAGGTTATCTTCTTTGAGCAAGGGACATAAACTTATGGCTCAGAAGGATGCCCAGAAGGAGGCTGGCCACAGTATTTATGTGGAGAGGGGTGACGGATGATCCCAGCACATGGACCCAGGAGCACGAGAGGAGGCAGGATGGCTGAAACAGACAACTGGAGGGGCACCGGAGCTCAGGGCCAGATGAAGCTGGCAAGGTGGCCAGCAGTGCATGACCTTGTGGGTCAGATGGAGCAGAGCTTACGTTTTTTTCCTAAGATCAACAAAAGAAGGCATTGGAAAGTTTTTGAACAACAGTGTGATATGCTGAAATCTGTAAAGAATGGATTAGAGTAGAGCAAGAGCAGAAGCCAGGCATATTAGAGCTAAGGACTCATCTCGTTGCAATGGACATGGTGTAGGTATCTTAGTTTGGGCTGCTGCAAAGCAAACCCTCAGACTTTAGTACAGTAGTTTGTTTAGGAGGTGATTTCAGGAAACACCAGTATGGGAAGGGGATATGAAACAAGGAAGGAGCTCCATAAAAGTGAGAAAGCCACCACTTCTGGGAATATATCTGAAGAAACCTGAAACACTAATTTGAAAGAATATATGCACCCCCATGTTTATTGCAGCGTCATTTATAATAGCCAGGGTTTGAGGGCAGCCCAGCTGCCCATCAGCAGATGAGTGGATAAACAAGCTTTGATACATTTACCCAGTGGAATACTGCTTGGCCATAAAACAGAAGGAACTTTGACCTTTTGCCAACAGCATGGATGGACCTGGAGAGTATTATGTAAGTGAAATAAGCCAGTCAGAGGAAGACAAATACCATACGATTTCACTCATATGTGGAATCTAATGAACAAAACAAACAAGGTAGACACAGACTCACAGACACAGAGAACAGACTGAAAGCTGTTGAGGGGGGCTTGGGGACTGGGTGAGAAATGTGAAGGGATTAAAGAAAAAAAGTCAACAACAACAACTCACAGACACAGATAACACTGTGGCGATCACCAGAGGGAAAGGGGTGTAGGGGAAGGTAGGAGAGGGTAAAGGAAGAATAAACAAGTGGTGACGGAAGGAGACTTGACTTGGGGCAGTGAACACACAGTACAATATACAGATGATGTGTTACAGAGTTGCAAAAAAAAAAAACCCAAAACAAAACGAGGAATCCAGCTCCTGTGGGTAACCGCAGCTGGGTCTTGCCAGAATGCACGCCCTGGAGCAGCACTGTCCCATAGAAACACATATAGGCCATACATGCAATTTAAAATTGTATAGTCATCACATTAGAAAAGCAAAACACAAAACACCCACAGGTAAAATTAGTTTTAAGAAAATATATGGTTTAGCCTAGTGTAGTCCAAATATGATCATTTTAACATGCAGTCAAAATAAAAATTATTGATGACATATTTTACATGCATTTTTATATGAAATCTTCATAATCCAGTATATTTCACACTTATAGTACATCTCAGTTCAAACACCAAATTATCTTTGGAAATACTTGATAGGTTTCATAGAAGTTAGAGTTGAAGAAGTACATTCATATATCTCAGTTGTGCTAACTATACTGAAAAGTTTCCCAGTAACAGAATTGCGTGTCAGTTTTTTAATTTAAGTTAATTAAAATGAAATAAAATGGAAATTTCAGTTTCTCAGTTGCCCTAGCTCATGTTACATGTGCTCAGTTACATGTGCTCAGGGGCCATATGTGGCTATTGGCTACTTGATTGGACAGCAGGGCCTCCGGACATCCCGCTGAGGGGTGAGTCAGGGAGCTGGGATACTCGTACATTAGCTACATACAGCCAGTCCTTGGATGAGGATTGCTCCTGGTTCCCCAGACCTGCCTGTGCTTGGCAGAGCAAATCCTGGCAACTAGAGGAAGCCTAGGAGGTTGGTAGTTGGGTGGTCATTGCACCTTGATGCAAAGTGCAAGTGGATTAGGGCAGGGGTGAATCTGCTACAAAAGGACTGATGCTTATAGGCTGTGCAAAGTGAAAGAGAGAGAGAGAGAGAGAGAGAGAGAGAGAGAGAGTATCAGGAGATCAAGTGTGATTTGTAGTTCCTGGCTTACAATTATATGGCTGGTAGGAGCATTTATTGAGATAAGGAAGATGAGGGAGGCCTTGGTTTGGGAATAAAACTGTTGATTTTGTTTTAAGCCTTTGAGTTCGAAGTTCCTGTGAAATATCCAGGTGGAGACGTTGGAGGTAGCTTTGGGATAAATTGGCTGAGAGATCAAGAATGATGGGAGGACAATGGGCAGTAGTTTAGTGCTTCAGTAATAAAAACAGCATATAATGGGAATGATCAGATATATGCAAAGTCTCCGTGAATATTATAAAACAGCTCCTGAACTGAGCACAAGACCGAAGAGTGACCAAACTGCAGATACCAACGCTTTCAGAATGTGGCCATGAGTGGGGTCTCTGCCTCAGCTTGGACAGGAAAAATCCCTCGGGAATATATATTCCCCTCTACTCTGAGTTCAGGCGCCCGGAGCACCTTTTCTTGGCAATGCGAGTACACAGATGCTCGCTGTCTTGGGTAAAGGACAGAGTCAATGAAAGGAGTGCCCCCGTTCTACATGACAACAGCAGGTTTCAGGTTTACACGGCCTTCTGGGTATTTGTTTGCCTTGGGCCACTCTTTGGAGTGTCTGGGTCAATGGGACAGACCCAGCGCTAGACCCAGGGTGCCTCTCCCAAGGCTCAACTGACAGCTCGAAGTGGCAGAGGCTGGGAGTCCTTCAGACTCAGCGTGTTTTGGAAGTGAAGCTTGGTTGGCTGGCCGGCTTTCAGGCTTTTGCCCGCTCAGGGGCACGATCACGGCATAACTGCTCTGCAGACGGGCCACTCGAGTGATCCGGATGACGAGGCCTTACAGTATTTCACACTTTGTTAGGAGGTTTTGTTCCATCGGATTCGATGAGACTGCAGAAAACATGCCTTGACCAGATGGTAATGGCCCTGATAGCTGTAAAATCACACCAAACACCTTTACACGGAGGAGATCATCCTGTGCTCAGCCATTCGTTCAACCCGGGGTTGTAAAGGGCTAACATTTTCCCAGGTCTTATGCTAGGAGGGGCCCCAGAGCAGGGCGCTATTTCTCTTCCCGCTCAGGAGGGCCCATAAAGAGATGATCCGGGTAGAATGTGCTAGAAAGCATGATGGAGGGGATCATAGAAACGAGGCATCCAGCTCAGTGGTGCAGGGAGGAGAGGCAGGGACGTTTTTAGGGGAGAAAGGAGCCTCTGAATGGAGAGAGTGAAGGGAATAGGAGCCCTGAGGCCCACAGTCACAGTTGTAAGTCACAGAACCCAGTTTCTTGGCTGCTGCAAAGCTCTGCCATACACAGGTTGGTTGGACTGGGCATCTTTTGGTCCACAACAGGATCAAGAGCAGGTCTGTGGTGGAAGGACAGATCCTGCAGTTGAGGGACATGAAAACCATTAAGTGGTCAGAGCCACGGAGGGCACGAGGGTTCGGGGGCTGGTAGGTTGCAGGCGTTGCTTTCCAGCTTCCGGACACGGGGGAAAGAGGAGTGGCAGGGTGGCAGCTGGAGGGAGAGCCTGCCCGAGGGGTGGGCTTGGCATCTCGGGGCTCCCTTCTGTCCAGTAGTTCTGTTCTGCCCTCCACCTCCCCCGATGGGTCTCTGGCCCGCAGATGAACACTCAATGCTTTTTTAAAAAAAATTAAATTATTTCCCCCCCTAGAATAATTCATTATACATTCTTTGTCCATGAGATGCATTAATATTGATTAAGAAACAGGTGCTCTCAGATTCAATTAGCAAAACTGCAATTATTCACAGAGGGTTGTGCTGGGAATTCGGGGAAAATATGCAGGTGTGCAAATGAGCCCTACCTAAAGGCACCTGAGAAAGTCTTGAAAAATGCATCCCCTCCAGCAAGGGTTTTCCTCCTGCTACCCTTTGTTCGGGTGACACAGGGAGTTGCTATCTCAACCAAACAGAAACGAGGACCCTCTGTAGCTGAGGAGGCAGCAGAACTTCACACTGGGGACCAGACCCCTAAGCCGGGCTCCCAAACCTACCCATGGAATCACTGCTCGTGCATATCCTGGTGATACTAGTTCGCGGAGTTTGGGTGAGGGGCTCAGACATCTGTAGCTAACAAAGGCACTCATTGTGATGCTTGCCGCGAGACCAGTTCGGGGAATGAATGTGCTCCACGTGAAGGCTGGAGCCGACTGGGGCTGTGAAGTGCCGTCCACAGGGATGGAGGGGAGTGGCACGACTGTCCCTTCGTGGTTTCACTTCGCCATATGTCATATGGCAAAGGCCATACCTGTCTGTGGATGCTGCGTGAGCAATGGTTTAATCTAATAAGCATGAAGACCAGAGGAGAGCATCATGACTTGCCAATTACTACTCTTTTTAAAAATAAATAAGAGAAAGAAAATAAATAGCTTTGAGAGTGTAGTCACGGACACCCAGCTTTGTTCTTCTGGAACGTTCTTGAGCTTCTTGCCAACAAAACCTCCCTTTACAACAAGAGTGGAGAGTCGGTGACTTAGATGCCTCCCTGGCTAACTATATTTCTAACTGGGACTCCCTCGGCCACAGACATCAGAGTCTCATTGAATTTTGGGGGCAGAAAGGTCGTACGACATGCACCCTTCCCTCCCCATCCATGGTTTTGTTTTCTGTGGGTTTAGTTACCTGCGGTCAAAGTCAGTCTGAAAATATATTTTTTAAAGATTTATTTATTTATTTTTAGAGAGGGAAGGGGAGAGAGAGGGAGAGAGACAGACAGACATCAATGTGCGGTTGCTGGGGGCCGTGGCCTGCAACCCAGGCATGTGCCCTGGTTGGGAATCAAACCTGCAATGCTTCGGTTCGCAGCCCTCACTCAATACACTGAGCTTCGTCAGCCAGAGCTTTCAGTCTGAAAATATTAAATGGAAAATTCCAGGAATAAATGATTCATGTTTTGGATTGTACACTGTTCTGAGCAGTGTGACGTGAATCATGTCTTTGTCCAGTGTATCCGCACTGTGTGTGCTCCCCACCCACCAGCCCCTCAGTAGCCGTCTCAGCTACCAGACTGAGTCTCCTCGTATGGCATAGCTTGTCAAGTCACCCTTACAGGAGCCTAACACCGAGTCATAGTGTCCACGTCATTCCCCTCCCCTCGTCTCATCACACAGGCATTGTATCATCTTGCATCATCACAGGAAGAAGAGTGAGTGCAGTACCATAGATATTTGAGAGGCCACATCCACGCACTGGCTATTACAGCATATTATTGTAAGTGTTTTATTCTATCATTATTATTGTTGTTAGTATCTTACTGTATATCAATTATACGTGTATGGGGGAAAAACATGGTATATATAGTGCTTGGTACTATCTGTGGTTTCAAGCATCCGCTGGGGGTCTTGAAATGCATCTCCCATGGATAAGGGGGCTACTGTCACCTAGCCCATCCTCTTCACAGTGCAGATGAGGACATGCTGGCACAGAGAGTGAAGGGACTTGCCCAAGGGCACTCAGGTGATCAGGTGACAGACACGAAGACGGGAGAAGTGACACCTCTCTCCCTGAACCCAGGCGTCTGGCTGCCAGTACCTCCTCTGGCCCAACCTCACCGCCGCTGAGCTCCTCACATGACATGGCTACAGTATGCTGGGGAGGAGGGGAGGCAGGGAGAACTTTCCATAAATATCAAGTGGGAACTCAGGATGTTCGAGGAACTGGGTGGCACGATGAGCTATAAAGATGCATAAAATCAGGTCCCTGTCCTTTAGGCCACAGAGACATTTACATGAACAACTAAAATATAATGTGACAAATGCCAAGTGGAAGTATACATAGAACAGAGGTAACCCAAGAGAGGAAGCAACGAACTCCTTGAGAAATCAGGGAAGTCTCCTCTGGGGGTTCTGAGCCGCAAGTCGAAGGTCATCACGTCCTGGTGAAAGAGACGGCACACCTGGCAGAAAGCGCAGCAGGTGCGAGAGCGTGGAGGTGTGAGAACTCTACAGCGGGTGTCTGCAAACATTGTGTGTGCAGAGCAAGGGTAAAGATGTTAGGCTTTGTGGGCATAGGTTTTCGGTGGCAACTGCTCAGTCCTTGTAGCACGAAAGCGGACGCAGACATGGAAGCCAGCACGAGTTCTAACAGAATTCGGTAGCACGTCCAGTTTGGACGGCGGGCTGAAGCCGGCTGACCCTGCTCTAACATGGTTCACAATGGTTAAAGCAGAGAGTCAGGGGAGGAAGAACTGGGAGGAAGATAGGGAAAAAGATAATTTGGTCAGCTTGGTCAAGATCAGATAAAGAAGGGACTTGTACGGTAAAGACATGCTTGGGCGAGGTGCTTCTCTGAGCCTCAGCTTTCCTCGCCTGTGAAATGGGAACAAAAGTCCCCAGAAGAATGGTTACAGGTATTACCTGAAATAAAAATACACAATTGCGGGCATGTAGTAGGCACTGCACAATATTAGCTGCTCTTGTTCTACAAATAGGACACGTTTAGAGAGGGGGATATGGAATTGTCTTGGGTTGAGAATCCACTCAGCAGGCAAGGTGCCTCGTCTCCTCCAGCAGGTTAGTAAGGAGAGACGCTGTTTGGCCGTAAGCCTGGACGGAGGAGGTCTTCATTGGGATCGCTCCCTGAAGGCCCTAGGTCAAATGGTCTCACTGTCTGACCTTAATTATGTTCATCCTAATAGAAAGCTATTTGCTAACTTCCTCCACTGGCCTGCGATCTTCTTGCAAGTGGCCCATCCACCTCTGCACACGCAGCACCTGGCACACATCAAATTCAGTGTTTGATGAAGATGGCTTTGTATCTGTTACTCTTTCTGCGTGTGGCACCTTCCTTCTCGTCTCTTAAAATCCCACTTTATGACTATGACAGGCACCCTTGTTCTTATAACAAAGATGTGTAATGTGTTTTGAATTCTTACTATGTGCCAGGCATTATCCTGAACAATTTCTGTACATCATTTCATATCTTGTATAATATGAGTAGTATTATATAACAATATTATGTAACAGGGAGGTAGGTATTATCATTACTCCTACTTTAGAGATGAGTGCTAAGAATACTGGCTCCGAATTTCACAGCTAGTCAGAGGCGGGACTGGGATCCAAGCCCGGCTTGTCTGGCCCCAAAGCCTGAGGTCGTGCCACGGGATGACACGCAGTGTTCTTGCTCCGTCTTCCGACGTTCCAAGCGATACCATGCAAGTCAGTTTCTTTCCCCAACCAGAGTGTGCTTCTGGCATTTTTCCCTTTCAATACCTGATCTAAGGTGGGAAAGCTGACATTTATTAAATACTTGGAGACTTAACTTGCAAAGACCTTTGTCCCATGGTCACCCGGATTGTTCCAAAGAATGCACTCCTAAATTTTCTGCCCTTTTGGGATTATGGCTCCTTTGACATATAGCAAGAATGGAAATATTTTTTCTCTGTTTATATGCTAAGCAGCATTGTAACAGCTGCCTGAAAATGCAGGCCTGCCGTCCATCACACAAGCACCTGGATGTTGTAATCACCCGATGACAGGACGGCTCAGAAGTGCATTCTCGGACACATCCATTGATTCCAGGGCGAGAGGAAGGGAGGGAAGGAGAGAGAGAGAAATGTCAATGTGAGAGAAACATCCATCGGTTGTCCATCATATGCATCCTGGCTGGAGACCAAACCCATAACCTAGGCATGAGCCCTGACTGGCAATGGAACCCGTGACTCTTTTGTTCAGGGATGATATTCTAACCAACTGAGACACTGCAGCCAGGGCAATATATTCATTTTTTTAAAAAGAAGAAAAATAAATCACATTTTTCTAAAAAAAAAAAAGAAGTGCATTCTCTCTGCAGAGCATTGGAGAAAACGCTTTCTCACAGTTCAGTGGAAATCAAGGCCAATTGGACTGGACTCCTTCTTTTAACAGCAGAAGGTGGTATCAACCATTGGTCCATTCTTCTCTGATAAGAAAAGACCATGCTTGCTCTTGGTATCTCTCCATTCTCCATGGGATCAGGACAAAATCTACTATGGATTATCTCCATAGAACCCTGTTTCTCCTCTTCCAGGAAACTTGCCCTGATTACTGCAACAGGGCTAAGATGTGAATAGACCCAGGTTCAAGTCCTGGCTCTGCCGCTAATTAGCTGTGTGATTCTGGGCAAGTTACTTTACCTTCCTGAGCTTATTTCTGCCTGGGGTAAAAATCCTCCCTCACACACTATACCTCAAGATGGATTATACAACTGCAGGGTAACTAAATAAATTTAGTTCCCCACCTTCTTTTCAACTTGCCTCTGAAGTTCAATGGCATTTATAGTATTTGCCAGATAATTTAGTTCTCAGTTACATAATTTGCTAATAAAAGACTTGTACCATAGTGCTACGTTTATTTGCAATTCACTTTATTTTAACAGACTACAGCCCAGAGTTTAAAGGTCCGGGTTTGCTGGGTTCGCCATGAGCATCTGCAGTGTGCTGCAGATGGGCCTGGCTTGTCACCTCCCCTTGGCTTCTGCCCTTGCGTGGAACATCGCAGTCCATGTTGCATGGTCTGCAGCCCCCTGAGGTCACCGCCCTCTGCCTCTGAATGTGTGTGCATGGAATTTCCTCTTCTCAGAAACCAGCTGCTCTACCCACTCTTATCCTCCCCCCCGCTTCCTGGACCATCCCACCTGGCTGTTTCCATACATTTCCATGGTGAAATCTTAACTGTTCCCCAGCCTGTAATGGCTCCCTACACCTGTTTCACAGGCTGAGTGCTCATACACGGGCAGTCATATACCAACATACAGAGTTGCATTTTCAATTTCAAGTATCTAGCATAATAGACCTGCTCACCTTCTACCAGTGAATCCCAGTAAATGGCTCTGGCTCTTAGCCTTGGGAGGTAGTGGGGAGACAGCTCACCAAAGGATGAAGATCGATGATGCTCCCTAGACCCAACTCTTCTTGGAATGAGGCCTGTACCTCACCTTCCCATCACCTTGCAGGCTCTTTGGTGAGACCACAGGTGCAGCCAGTGCCACCTTCGCCTGCTAGGTGAAGCCCAGCCAGGGGCCGACTTCTCAGTTGCCTCCTTGCCTGCTGGCCATGGAAGGAGCTCTTGCGCACCATATGCTTGGACGGATCAATGAGTGGGACGCCTGGGCTTATTCTGGGTGGAGGCCTGGGACCCTGGCTCAACATACTGCTCCATTGGAGTTCCAGCCTCTGATTCCCCTTGCTTAGCTGGACCCCTGATGACCGTGCCAATGATGAGGAAAGAGGAGAGCTCTGTGAGAACATGACGGTCTAATGTGCCTGTGGCTGGGGCCTGACCGCTGCTTGCAGCAGGATGGTGTTCCTGCTGTAACAACTGTCCTCCGAGCTGCAAGTAATAAATCTCTGGCTTAAGTGACAGGTAATTGGGATTGTACATTTTGCATTTGGCAAGCACATAATGATTGCCCTCTTCCCTGTCACCTTCCTAGCTTGAGTGAGCATTCTCTCCTCTCTGCCTTGAACTCAAATCTCTTTCTGAATTCACCAAAAGTGGGTTGCAATTTGCTTGCAAGAGTGTCTTCTGTATTCAGCTGCGAGGACCTTAAGTGCAGGGACTCTGGTTGTATGTGGAGAACATACTAGATTTCACAAGTATTTGTTGCCTTCAAGGTGGATACGGATGAACTTGGTCTTAATTCATTCTGCTTCCGTGAAATGGTTAGAAGAGTAGTGGCTCAATTTTAAGGGGTTCTACCATGTTTAGGGTGCATCAGGGTCATATGGTCAAACAGGAGTATGTTTTTAGATAATGCACTTCAGGCCACTTGCCTTTCCTTTGGGGATTAATCCACTCCTTCTGCAATACTGTGAAACTGAACCTTTATTTTAGAACCTATTTAGTTTTATTTTGTATTAAAGTCAGTTGTGTATATTTCTCTTTCCTATTAGATGGCAAGTTATTAAAAATAAACACTCGTTTCTATACACGCATTTCTATGCACGTGTGGGCTGGAATGGGAGGAGAAATAAATATAAATAAATGGAAAGGTGCTACAATGTAACTATTTTCAGGTATTATGCCAGGTGCTTTATATATATCACAGATAATTCTCATCTGACAGACCGGTATTGCTTTCTCAATTTTACCAAAGGGCGAACAGGCACAGAGAGGTTAAGCAACTTGCTCCAAATGATTAAAACAGGAAACAGTGGAGCCGGAAATAGAGCCCAGTTCCACTTAGTTTCAAAGCCTGTTCTGCCACTTGACCAGGTCCCTCCTAATGCTTTGCACATAATAGAAGTCCAGTGATTATTGAACTGCGACCTGACAAGCCCAATAACAGATAGAGAGTTTGGGATCGTAGCGAAACATAATCAAATCCCATTGAACAGCTTCAGAATACTTGAATAGTAGAAGATGGGTAACAGCATATGTTGGTCGGGATAACTACTTTATGAGAAACCAATTCATTTTAATAGGAAGCAAAGATTGAATTAATGAATGAAGCTTAGGGTAGAAGCTCAGCCTCAAAGGGATATGAGCAAGGCCATCCTTATGGCATGCTGTTAATTACGATCAAATCAAAAGTAAATTGACTGGTAGCTATTAATTATGTTTTTATGCATCTGGAAAAGAAAAAAAGTAGGAAAATAAGCACTAGGATCAACAGATCGAACTCCAAGCCTGTCTGTATTATGCAGATAGGAGCCATAAATCATGTGCGAGTGAACTTGAGGGATGATCAATGTCTTGCCCGACTGCTATTATTACAACTATAACAATATCTTATGTCTATGCAGCCTTTTATAGTGTAAACATAATCTCCGACCCCTCATCAATTTGAATCCTCGCCCTGGCCCATATAGCTCAGTTGGTTGGAGCATTGTCCCCTCACTGAAAAGTTGTGGGTTCTATTCCTGATCAGGACACATGCCTAGGTTGTAGGTTTGATCCCCGGTCCAGGGTGCAAATGATCCCTGGTCCAAGTGTGTATGGGAGGCAACCAATTGATGCTTCTCTCCTATTGATGGTTCTCTCTCTCCCTTCCTCTCTCTTCAAAAGCAATAAAAATGTCCCCAGGTAAGGATAAACAATAAAAATAAAAATATTAGCCTTGGCTGGTGTGGCTCAGTGGATTGAGTATGGACCTGTGAACCAAAGTGTTGCTGGTTCGATTCCCAGTCAGGGCACATGCCTGGGTTGCAGGCCAGGTCCCCAGTATGGGGCACACCAGAGGCAACCAGCAACCACACATGGATGTTTCTCTTCCTCTCTTTCTCCTTCCCTTCCCCATCTCTAAAAATAAATAAATAAAATCTTTAAAAAATTTTTTTAATCCTCAAGGCAACACTATATGGTATGTATCATCACCCCTATTTCACAGGTGAGGAAGCAGTTCAGGGCTTTAAACATCTTGTCCAAGGTTTCCCACAGTTAATAGAAAAAGCAAAGAAGAGAATGCAGACCTTCAAGGCACTGCTTTTCTTCCAAGAGCTTTGGCGTAGCTAGTGAGATGCATGGAGAGAAACTGATTACTCCATTCCCTATATTCCTATCTTATGCTGTTCCATCTGCCTCCCTTGCTCCACGACCCATGCTGCTGAGCATCCGGCATACCTGGCATCTGAGTCCATCTGAACTGAAGCAGCAGGAAATGCTGCTTCATGGTTTAAAATAAGCTTGAGCCAGAGGGGAGGGAGGATATACTCCTGGACCATGAACTTCTTACAGAGCCCGGATTTCTAACAGCTCCCTTTGGGGCAGTGGCCATTGGAGGGAATTCAAAGAAACCAAAACCAAGATAGATGTCTGTCCTGGAAACCAGGTGGTTGTGGTTTCATGGGGTGGGGGTGGGTCTAAGATTATTTACTGGTCCCATTGTTTAGCCACATGACATAGACATAGTCAAGTCCAGAAGTCATTGTTGGTTGGGGAAAAAAAGAAAAGAAAAGCCACAAATTGCACAAAACTGAATAATGGGACAAAGTTAGAACCATAATCCTTGATAATCTTTACGCTGGTGCGAGTTTACTGCAATACCCCTTGGGAGGCTGGTGATCTCAAAGAAGCCGGATTTGCCCTGAGTTGAAACTATTGGCCTAGATGCAAGGATAAAACAAATGGCTTTTCACTAGAGGTTGGGCTTAGAGAAATTTGCTGTAGCTCGGACAGTGGACATGTCAGACAGCTGCTGATTGGTGAATTAGTACACAGACCCACATGGTATCTGTGGAAGAAACACAGTATCTTCCCCGTCGTGTCTTTTAGGCAGATGTTTGGTATTCCCTGTGCTTTCTTTCCTTACCGTCTCATTCCTGAGCCCCCTTTGCCAACTGTCCATCCAGTGTAGGGTTATCATTTGTCCACCTGCTGCGCCTCCATCTGCCTTTGGACGCCTGTGCGGGCTCAGATTTTGGGCATCTGATGCAATCTGATGGCGGTTTTCTTTTCAGAATTCCTTTTTCCTCATACACAACACATCAAACAGCAAACCGTGACCTGGGACCCACCTCTGTGAGGTCAGCAGATGCTGGGTGGTGGTTTGGAAGAAGGCTGAATGAAACTAGGCAGTACAGTTATTTGCAAATTAAAACAACTGCTTTTCTGCCAGGGTTTCTGTTCGGTTTTGGAAAGGCCCAAGGAGAGGAGTTAATTACACCAGTCACCTTGAATTTCCTGAGGATCACGAGAGGGAAAGGAGTCTTTTTAATTTGTTTCTGGTTCCGTGTGAACAAAAGCGAGCACTCAGGCAGGGCGCTGTGCCGCCTGAGCACCGCAGGTGCAGACACGGTGGAGGAGCTGGGAGAACAGCCGTGGCGTGGGCCCCTTCTCCACAGCACCGGCAGAAGACTGAGGTCAGAGAGCTTGCAAGCCTGGCTCAAAGTCTGAGAGCTGATTGATGGCAGAGGTGGAAGTGGAGATTAGGTTCTTTTACCCCTGGGTTGGCAGGTGTCATCCTGCTATCTTGTATTAATTTTAACCTCTAGACATCCTCTCCTATTCAAGCAGGGGTCTTATTTTTCCTACCTTCAACTCGATGTTATAATACTTAAACATGGATACCAAACAAGTAAAACCAAATACATATCCTGTATAATATATACACTAAATATAATGCACCGTGTCAAAAGTTTCTTCATTCTTTAACCAATATTTAATTACTGCCTTTGGGCAAACTCTGGAATAGAGGTTGTCAGAGTTTCAAGGACAAATATAAGAAAATTGTAGTGGAAAAAGTAGAGGAAAAATTGGCAAAGAAAAAAGAAGAGAGTACAACTTAGGCAATGTGTTTATTACGGCAAAGTCAAGGACATATCTACAGGTATCACACAAGATACTCGAAGCTTTTAAAAAACACCTAAATATGCTCACTTTAAATAGTGTTTACGGTGAAGACTCAGTTAGCTAGAAAGGAATTCCCGGGGACTCTGGGTTATTCAGACCTCACTGCTGGTTCTGTTTTGGGAGAAAGACCAATCACAAACAGCACACAGTGCATCAGGCAGGATGGCACCCAGAAAGGTTCCGTCTGGGTTCTGGCCCGGAATTCCCAGAAGCCTTAACTCTCCCACGTCTCTGTCTCACCTCCCACCAATGGCCCGTGTGGAGCCTCACTGGGCAGCTGGGATAATGTGTTGCACAGAGTACCCAGCCCAGAGTTTGCATGCAGCACCTGCTCAGCAAATGTTCGCATTCTTCCCGATTTCTAAAAACGCACTTCCAGAGAACTTTCCTGGGTTTGATCTCTGTTCAAGGCTGTGTCTGGCACCATCTTCCTTGTGAGATGAAACAGTGAGGGCCAACATTCTGTATGGTACAACTGATGGGTTGTACCAGTGAGCCGGTCTCACTGATGGGCTCCATTCTCACTAAATATCACACTGCTTACCAAAGGAGAAAAACAATGACATAATTTGGACAGACTCTGAGTCACCGAAAAGGACACAAAGATGACTCTTCACCGTCAGAAAGTCAACAGGCACACTCAACTAACCAGAACATGGCTGCTACAAGGGTTGTGGCTGATAGAGGTTTTGTTTTCCATTAACCTAACAAAGGTGCCTTTGGATGAAGCTCTGTGTCCCTGGGCGTCAGACTCCTCCAGGGGTGTCTTCACTAAAAATAGCCATCCTGGATCTGACCAGTGCTGACGGAGCTCAGGGCTGACTCCGGAGAGGCACAAAGTACCGTCTGCAAGGCCTCACCCACACTCGTGGTGGCCATAGCAGGGCTGTGCTGGGCAGGGGTGAGAAGGAACAGGTGAGCGTATATGCTAATGCTTCTGAATGTGTCAAATCCCCCCTGCTTCCCTAAACTGGATTTGGAGGGTGTGTGGGAATGAGGGAGAATTCAAAGCACAAGAAAATCATGGCATAAAAAAATCATAGAAACAAGTCAATTTGAAAAGGCTGCCTACTGTATGATTCTACCTGTATGACATTCTGGAAAAGCAAAAATTATGGAGACAGTGAGAAGATCAGTGGTTGCCAGGGGTGGAGTGGAGATGGAAGAGATAAACAGGGTGAGCACAGAATTTTTAAGGTAGTGAAATGTTCTGTATGATATTATAGTGATGGATACATGTCATTATACATTTGTCCAAACTCACAGGATTTACAACATCCTGCATTAGAGCTAACCCTACTGTATACCATGGGCTTTGGGGTGATGACAGTGCGCCAATATAGACAGGTTCATCAATTGTAACAAATGTTCCACGGTTGATACTGGGGGAAGCTGTGTGTGCGCAGGGGCAGGGGAATATGGGAAATTCTGTACATTCCTCTCAACTGTGCTGTGAACGTAAAACTGCCCCCTCCCCTCAATAAGTCCTAGAAGCTAGACAGATTTATTTAGAAACTTTATGTTAGAGAATGAGAACCTTCAGTCTGGAAAGGGATGGAGATTTTTAGTAAATCAGGGCAGTGGGACCGGAACCCAAGGCTGCTCATTTTTCATCCAGGTTCTTCCCACCATCTCTCCGCTGACCTGGCTCTTGACCTTTTCTCCTAGGGTCATCCATGGACTACTAACGTGGAGCTGGATGTTACACATGAAGGCACCCTATAAACTACTTGTTCCAATTCTACTTTTTTTTGGAGGAGGAGACTGAGGCCTCGAAGGGGAATGCACCTTGCCCAGGATCTCATGGAAACTAGTGAGAGAGCCTGACCAGAGTGCATCTCCCCTGTCACTGGTCCAATGTCATTTCCATGTAAGTATGCACAGGCTATGATAGCCAGACTTCCAAGAAGACTGACATGCTCCCATCACTCCCAGGAACAGCAAGTTCAAGTGCCATAGCTGCACTGCCCTGCGCACATTCTAGGTCACCATGGACAGAAACCTATATCCTTTGGGGTGAAGGAGATAGGAAGGAAAGATATTGAGTCAACAGAATTGATGAGAAGACCTCCTATCTCCTTGTTTAAATCTTAGATAATTCAAGTAAAGCTTATGAATCCTAGACCACTCTGTCTTGAGGTTAAAGTTGAATTCATAATAGTCATGAAACCATGTTACCCTGGGCTTTTCCCTGCCGGTTGCCTGGAGCACTTCAGATAAGGGACGCTGTACCCTAACTGCAAAATAGCATCTGTCAGTCCATCTCCTTCTGCTCCAGCTCCCTGAAGTTTTGTCCATTGTCACGGCCTCCAGCAACTGTGCCAAGAGCACTGCTGCTTTCCCTGAAGACACCAAGGCTTTGGAAGGTCACCAGAAAGCCAGCTCCCATAGCTGTCAGAGACACTGGTGCCATTTTTTTCTATAAAACATAGTGTGAGTGTCTTTAAAGATGAGGGTAGTCATCTCATTAACAATTATTCAGTCATTATCCTCATCTTTAAAGACTTCTCTCCCTTGCCCCCATCAGAAGCATCCCAGGTAGGCAGGTTCCTAACCACAGCCCATCTGCCAGCTGTGTCTGTTAGAACAGCTGCCCATCAGGTGGAAGACGGACCCGGAGAGACTTTGCACAGCTCTGGAGTGCATCTCCAGCATCAGCAGGGCGGGCAAGCTCATCATGAACAACCCCGGCTGCTGGTGACTGACACAGCCAACTTGGGCATGCAATAGTTATTGAGGGTATTCAGGCAGCATGAAAATGAACTTGCGTTTGTCCACACTGTGCAAAGTGCTGCTGTTTCCATGGACTTCCCAGGCTCCAGCTGTAATCTCCACTCTGTCCTAAGTCATAGTGCGTGCATGCACATGAACACTGACTCCTGCAGTGGGGGTCTTGGAAGTGATCACATGATCCTGTGCTCCCATGGTTCTTATATTCGGCCATGCTTACCAACCACACCAACCCCCGGGGAGCTTTTAGAAATCACAGATTCCTGTGTCTCACCTGTGCCCTAACCTAGTGAATCATAATATCCAGAGGAAAAGCCAAAAAAATTTTTGTCTTTGAACAACCTTGCCAAATGATTCAAATGTAGCCAGCTCAGCACGCAACCACAGACTAGCATTTGAGTAGCCACTGATTGTAGTTCAAATGCCCTCTCTCCACCCCTGCCATTTTTATTGAAGAGGACACAGCAGCCCTGGGAGAGGAAGTGACTGCTTTGAACCCATGGCAAAGCCCTGACGGAGAAGGGAGTAGAAGCAAATCCCCTGACTTTTTTATGTCTTTTTCCTTCCCACAAGGTACATGACCCCAGCTCTTACTAATGCCTGCACCTTCCTTCCTGTTTTTCTTATATTCACATGTACAACACACACACACACACACACACACACTTGGCTAGGTGACCACATGTAGTAACCAAAGGATATTTAACCTTGTCACCCTTTTGAAGCTCACATTCCCTCTGTGTGAGTCACTTAGGCCTGGTCCTCCGGACTTTCAGGAGACCCTGAGGCTTCAGAGATGAGCCTCTGAAAACGTATGAATACTTTCAAGCGCACATCTGTGCTTGTTTTTTTTTTTTGGAAGAGGGTTCATAGCTTTCATCAGATTTTCAAAGGCCTCTATCTATATCCTTAAAATGGCGAAAACCCCTGCTTTCTACTATTCCTGATAAGAAGTTGTTGGCCTACCATTTTGAAAGAGAAGGCTTGGAACTCACAAAAATAGAGAGAAAGAAAGAAAAGAGGGAAAAAAGTCTACTTTACAGATCCAGTGTAACATTCCGGTTTTTGGCACATCTCGCTGTGCGAAGCAGAGTGAAAGTGTTTGATAAAGTGTCAACATGGAAGACAGGATCATAAAAGCTAATGCAGCTTGAGAAATGTTTTCAAGTTGGCTTGAAGCTACACTGTCACTAATGTGAAGCCAAAGTACGGCCGAACCAAATGCCTCAAGGAAAGGCAAGAGGGGACCGAGAAGGCTTACGACACAGACTTGGAAGGACAGCAAACCATTTCACCAGGGCAGAACTTGGGAGGAATATGAAGCAGTAACTTTTAATTAAAGTTATGCTAGTACACTAATTTGGGCAACCAAGATTCATAATTAAAATTTTATGCCAACTCTGCGCATCGTCAAGCATTTTCAATGGCTCCAGGAAGAACGTGATGTGGGTACAGGAAGCACTGGAGTGAACACCCAGGGAGCCAGTCAAAGCACCAGGCGGGGAACCTGGTGGGGGCAGCTAGGAAGTTTTGTCACTCAAGCTCTCGAAGCCTCCTTCTTCTGCAACATAGGCAGGGATGGCTACATGGTCAAAAGAGCATCTGAATGTCTTTCACAGCACAGACAAAACTGTGTTATCACTCCCTGGTATTTTTCTGCTTTCTCTAATTCAATGTGGCCCCCTGAAGGCCGTGGACCACGTGTCTCTCATCCTTTTATTGTTAGTACTCAAGGTACTGTCTTGTATCAGTTATCTAGTCCCATAATAAAGCTGGAAAACAAGCAATCACAAATCCTCAGTGGCAGATAATAATAAGCATTTATTTAGCTCATGAATCTTTGGGGTTCCGGTGATCTGGGTTGGATTTGCTCATGTGTCTGTAGTGAGCTACAAGTCATTTAGACAGCTCAGCTCTGCAGAACTTGCTGGGTTTGCTTACAGGTTTGGGAGTTGTCTGGCTAATGGCTGATCTAGGATAGTCTTGGCTGGGATGTTGGGGCAACTCAGCCCTGCACCACATAGCTCATCCTCCAGCAGGCTAGCTTAGACACAGTCATCTCTTAACAGCTCGTTGGACAAAGCAAGCCTGGTGGCTCAGTTCTGACTCTGAGTGAAAGGGTACTACCAAATTACTGGGCAAAAGAAATGGATACAGAGAGGAGTAAAGAATCGGGACCATTGATACAATCGGTCTCCCACACGCCTAGAATATGGTAAAGGCTCAATAAAAGTTTGTGGCAAAAATGAACTGAATGTTCTCCAAAGAAGATATATAAATGGCCAATAAGCAGAACGAAAAGATGCTTAACATCATTCGTTACGAGGGAAATGCCAATCAAAACCACAAGGGGATATCACTTCAAACCTACAAGGATAGCTAGCACCAAAATGTCAGATAATTACAAGTTGGTAAGAATGTGGAGAAATTAGAACCCTCATTCGCTGCTTGTAGAAACGTAAGTTGGTGCAGCCACTTTGGGAAGCAGCCTGGCAGTTCCTCAAAGAGTTAAACAGAGAGTTACCATTTCACAAAGCAATTTCATCCATGGGTATGTACATACGAGAAGTAAAAACACGTCCACAAAAAATCTTGTACACAAATGTTCATAGCATCATTATTCATATAAGCCAAAGGGTGGAAACAATCCAAATGTCCACCAATTGCTGAGTGGATAAATAAAATGTAGTATACCCATACAATGGAATGACTCATCTATGAAATGGAATGAAGGACTGAAGCCATATTATAACACTGATGATCCTTAAAAATATTATGCCAAATGAAAAATCCAGACCCGAAGGGCCACACATAATATAATTCAATTGATATGAAGTGTCCACAAGAGGCAAACCCATAAAGCTAGAAAGGAGACAGCAGTTGCCTAGGGCTGCATGGGTTGTGGTAAAATGGCAGTGACTTCTACTGGGTAGGGGGTTTCCTCACAGGATGATACAAAGGCTTTAAAATTGATTGTGGTGATGATTGTGCAACCCTGTGAAGATACAAAAAAAAAACCCCACTGAATTTTATACTTTAAAATGTATGGTATCTGAAAAAAAAAGCTTCTACAAAAAATGCAAGAGATCATTGCTCTGAGATACCGGGCATTATACTTGGGCTTGTGGATCATGCTTTGTGAAATCAATGATGCTATAGGTTGTAAGATGCATGGCCAAGTATTTATTTTATGTACCACCAAGACAGAAAAAAAAACTCTGCCAAGTAAACTGTGACAGCTCAATTATAAGACATATTCTAATTTTAGAGATGTTAAAGTGTGGGAAAATGTGTGTCTTAGAACCAATGAAATATAGCAATAGTGAAGAAATGTTAGTAGCATCTGAAATTAAATCTATTCAACAGAAAGATCTTTCTGTCTTCAGAGTCAAATTTTAGGCTCACGCGCCTTTCCTGGATTAAAGGGTTTTTTTTTTGAGTATCCATTCTTGACTCCCAGTCTCTATCAAATTCAGCGGGTATGTCCAGGTGAAGGGTCTACCCTCCTAGTCCAACCTGCCCTGCCCTGCATCCCCCCTGCATCCCTGTCCTAGGAGTCCCCAGTCTGCCTGGGTATGTCTCGTCTCTCTGCATGGAGGGAGGCCTGGGCATGGAACGAGCCTGCCTTTCCCTCGGGGACTAGAGGTCATTTCTGCCTCCGAAGACCTTGAGGCATCTCTTCTGTCCCCTTTGATGGGATGTGACTGGGATAAACAAGGACAGTGCTTTGTTGTGGCTGGAGACATCTGGCCTCCCACGGCAGCTTCCACTGAGGAGGGAGTGAAAACCACACACATGTTCACTTTTGTTTGGGTGATGAGCCGTCGGAGCTGTTGACTGACAGAAAATGGAATGAATCAAAGCACGAGCCATCCATCTTTTGGTTGTCAGTAAATCTGCCGTCCCCCTTGGGGGCCGGGGAGAATTCTTTTCTCTCTCTTGCAATTTAGTGGTCTCATCTAGGACAGAGAAAAAAAATAGCTGCACCATGGGCAGGCTCCCATGCATTTTCTTGACAGCATGGATATACTTTACAATTTTCACACCAGAGGGGAGGAAAACCCAAATCCTCAGACCTCTCTTCTGTGCATACAGACTTTGCGTGAGCTATAGAATGTTCCAGTGTGAAAGGCGACTAAGAAAAAGTAGCGATCAGAAGCCATGTTTCTCGGAAAGGAAATGTAGAAAGAGAAGAGTGAGAAGCATTGTAGATGTCTTGTCTACTTTCTGACGGTTCTCCTGGGCTGTCATTGTGCTCTGGATGATTCCAGGTTTAGAGCATAACGTCACAGAGATCACAGGGAACTAAGACGAAGGTATTCTACTGCAAGATGCCCCAGGTTTTAGGACAGGTCTCTAACCCAGGGACACCACTAAGTCTCTGATCATGGTGTCTGAGGTGTGTCATTCTCAGAGTGGTGCTTGTACTTGAAATGTGTGAGCCTGTTGTTCTAAAGTCTTAATTTCAGCCCTCCTGCTCAGAGAACAATCCCTACAGACTACAATTGATGAAGTTTTACGCGGAGAAGGATTGCAGGGTGTGGTCCCCAGGGGGGCGGATGCTCAATAGTTGGGTGTCACGATTCATTCGGATTCCCAGCGATGGCAAGTGGCTGCTTAGCATGGCGTGTTGAGGAGGATTCAAAGGCTGCTTCAGAATTTCAATTGGGAAAAGTATACTATTATTGATCACATTTGTCTGTGCTTTTAGCAGGGATAAGAGGTAAGGCTGGCCCTGTCTCTTATAATGCTTCTCATTAGTTTTCCTCACTGAGACTGCAACCTAAAAGGCAAAGATTGGAATTAGGCATACCTGCTTTCGATCTTGGGTCTGCTTTCTGTCACGTGACAGTGGGACAACTTATCTAATCTCTCTGAAGCTCCATCTTCTCATTTGCAAACGGGAGTAACAATAACAATTGTGGTTCCTTGGATCTTGCACGCTTGGTGTGATGCACTGGTCAGAAGGGCTTTGCACATTTGGACTCATTGGTCCTCACAGGTGCCTAGCACCTGCAATCCCTGGCAGTATAGGCGGAAGATGCTTTCTGGGAGAGAAAACCCTTCCTGCAGGCTAATGCAGACCTTGCTTGGAGGGAGGACTTGTACCTGAAACCTAAAAACAAAAGTGCTCCCTACATCTGAGCCCAAAGAGCATCTGAGGGTTAAGTCTACAGTGAGAGGGGGTTGCTGAGTCTGGATTCAGCCTGAGGGGCAGACCTCTAGGGGCATCCACAGAGTGTCTCCTCCCCCTGTTAACATGCAGATGACACCGGGAGCTGTGGTGACAAAGGACCTGGCCGCCTCCATCTGTTCCATGCCCATCAGGACACAAGAACTGCCAATGCACAGCTCCACAACGCGTGACCGCTTCCAAGCGACCAAGTTACATCTGCTCCCAGATTCTGCTGAATCTGCCCATGTTTCAGTGCCCTATCCCTTTCCTGAGCACAACCAAACAGCCATCTGATTGCCGTGACGTGCAGAGAGCAGACAGCGAGACTCATATCCTTTACCGCAGGACCCTGCTGGTCATGCGCAGGCATGCCTCTGGCTAAAGAATGAACATGCTGCTCCTGGTTCAAATGGAGAACCGGCCTACCTCGCCACAAGCCAGTTTTCCCTCACTCCCCCAACATCACCCGGAACCCTACCAGAAAACGCACAGTGCTCAAAGTGCCAATGCATAGGCAATGAAGACAGTCTCGCTGGAAGGTTGTTGGGTGGTGTGCGGGGGTGGGGGTTAAGGAGGGTAGGCGAGGTATGGCCCTGAGAGCTGATGAGGCCAGGAATGCTGCCCAAGGCTCCTGAAGCAGCAGCCCTGCCCTCCATCCTCCTGGGGTTCGGGTCTCTACCCCCTCAGTGGGCACCCTTCCAGAACGGCCGGGGAACTGGGCAGGGTCCCACTGCTCTGTCTCTCACGGCTGGGGCTGGGGACCTGGTTTCCTTTAAAAAGATTTTTTACTGATTGATTGATTGATTGATTTTAGAGAGAGAGAAGGGAGAGAGAGGGAGAGAGAAACATCGAGTTGTTGTTCCACTTGTATATGCATTCGTTGATTAATTCTTGTACACGCCTTGACTGGGGATCAAACCCACAACCTTAGTGTATCAGGACGACCCTCTGACCAACTGAGCACCCAGCCGGGGCCAAGACCATACTCGCTTTTCACTCCCTATCCCCTCCCGACTTCCTCACCTCTCTCCCAGCTGTACGATCTCATGGAACGATGAAATGTTTCTGGAGATTTTTCAAATCCTTTTCTGGTTCACGTCTACCTTTTTCTTTCCTCTCATTCATTTATTTTTGGTGGTCTTGGGGCACAGGATGGTGTGACGGAATAAGCCAAGAAGTACCACGTTTCAGGAAAACCAGAAATTGACACAATTCTAACTTTTAAGGCCTAGGTTTAGTCAATTTAGGAGCCATAAGGCTACTCTCTACAACTCGGTTTGCTAATTAAGTGGTGATTGATATATTACATTTTAAAGTATAATTTAGCCAGACAATAATTACCAGCGAACTAATTGAATGGTTTTAACTCTCGCCACACATGGAGCTGTGAGTTCCTGGCTGCGTGGACCCTAGCGTCTTTCCTTTCGTCAGTGAATGAAAAGCAGGGAGACAGCAACGAAGAGGGCCTCTCCTCCCACACTGTGTTCTGTGACGGGTGCAGTAGTTACGCACACGGGCCAAGGCGTCGGGCCGTCTGATTCAGAGCCTGACGTGGGCGCTTACTGGTTGTGTGATCTTGACCAAGTTACTAAATCTCCCCGTGCTCTTGTTTCTTCACCTTAATCGATACCCGTCTTATGAGGAATACATAAGTCAGTGTTTATAAAATTTTTAGGATGTGGCCTAGCACACATGGAATGCTAAACTGGTATTACCTATGATGATTTTAAGACAATCCTTGTGCCTTCTGAGCTTTCTCTGCCAATGTCAGGACTATCCAAAAAACACACATTTCTAAAAACGGGTCTGGGGAAAAAGGGAGCAAGAATCTAAACTCACTGAGGACAGCATCTGCCACGCAGGACTGGCTAATCCTTGCCCTTCACGTGTGACCATTCACTTTCCGTATTTTTGCTTCCAATGTTTTCTCTCTTGTCCACTTCACAAAGTTTGACCACTAAAGTTTTGCAAGTGATGAGAATTGCTGGTTCATTTCCTGGTTTGGGTCAGGTAAGGACCTTTTCGGGCACAGTTACTGAGGTCACTAAAAATCTAAGATGCTTGAGGTACTTCTACAGTAGGCCAGTTTCCTCCATCACCTTCAAAATACGGAGGAAAGTCAAGCTGGCGGGTGGTGGGGGAAATTAGGGCGGTCGAAGGCCTTGGCCACCTTGCTCTGGGAGGGGCCTTCGGCGGTCACAGACCTCCCTGCTGCCTGCCTGCCTGCCCAGTCAAGCACTGGGACGGACCCCTCTAGCATTAGGTGTAAGTGTGCCGCTTGCTTGGTAGTCCACTCACCACAATCTAATTAATACCTTGTCAGCATGATCTAATTAACCGGTAAAGACTCCGTGGTCCCCAGAAGAGTTTGAGTCATTTCTGACTGGCAGACTCGACCCTTCCCAAGCTGTTTGCCCTCTTAAACACCACGGTGTGATTGTATCTGAATGACTTCAAAGAATGACTCCCTTCAAAAAATTGGATGGATGTCACAAACTCATAAAACGTGGATGTATACAACATAAAAACTTGATTGGTTTCTTTCTTAAA
The DNA here is from genome assembly GCF_004126475.2 of Phyllostomus discolor. Taxonomy (NCBI): domain Eukaryota; kingdom Metazoa; phylum Chordata; class Mammalia; order Chiroptera; family Phyllostomidae; genus Phyllostomus; species Phyllostomus discolor. The sequence goes on along the minus strand of NC_040910.2, from coordinate 100,283,231 downwards.
CTACAGGCAAGGGTTTCTTGTGTTAATACTTTCTCTTGAGGAGCAAATGAGCTTTATCTAGGCAAAGCTGATCCTCTGTTGACAGCTGTTATGCTTATTACTTGTGGGAAACTTTTAAAAAAATAATACAAGAGCTTTGCAGCTTTCACTGACCTCTTCCTGGCCTCTAGCTTGGTCTGGTATGGGTTTGCGCTGCAGATTCTCAGTTACTGACACAGCCAAAGTCTGCTTCGTGATTTCATTAGGAGACCTGAGGTCAGTACCCGCCCTCTTTGGAGAAACCAGGTAATTAGGTTTGGAACAGAAGGGCTCTATGGAGGAACCTCTTCTTAGCTTCCATATTTATGATCTTAAATGGCTTTGCAATCACCTGCATGCAAACTCCTCAGGCATAGTAACTAGAAGCATCAACTTCCACGATGTCACAAACTATGAGGTGCTGAACAATGGTTTTACTCTATCAATCTTTGCACAGGTGATTGTGTGACTATCAACCACCCTGAAAGTTAAAATTCCTCTTGGCCACAGACATCTTCTACAGTGGACCTGGATTGTTCTTATTAACTCTGTCCAACAGAACACGTTGTTGTTAGCGATCTTTCCTGCATTCCTCCTGAATTTTCAGCCCAAGTGGTCTGTAGAAACATGAATGAGCACAAAGAACTTTTCTCAGGCAGGAAATTGGGACAAGGAGTATCAAACAGGAATCACACATGGAAGAAGGCAGCTATGCTCTTGCTTAGCGTGGGGCAAGTTCTCTCCCATCGTGCTTACCTGACGCTGTCCCCGCAAGGCCTCCGCAGCCAAGGACTCTCAGTTCTGTCTCCCGGGTCCTCTCCTTTGAATTCTGCCTCTGCAGCCCGTTCTTGGTTAACAACTAACCTGAGGTTGGACACTGTGGTCTCTCCTTACGGAAACAAGCCGCTGTCTCTACCTGCCCTCTCTCTTCACCAAGACTCAGCCTTAGTTCCCATATTCACCCTTCCAACTCAAGTGGAACACCAAGGGGTAAAAAGAAACTTGCTTTCCCAGGAGAATGTCTGCAACGATGCAAAATGAAGTCACATACATCCAACTGGACGTGGAGGAGGGAGAGCCTGCAAATGCTCTAGCTCATTTTTACTAATTAAATATGGACGCTATGTCATTTATATTTTATTATTCAATAATATGTCAATTGTTTAATTTTAGTGAATGCAAAAAAAACCCCATAAGGGCTTGCCTAGGTTTGTAGGTGAGGGCACTTTCTTCGATTTTTTTTCTTTGCTATAAGGCCTTTTTTCCTCTCTTCGGCTTTGCTGAGATATAATTAACGTATAACATCGTATAACTTTAAGGTGTACAATATGGTGGTTTTATACACATGTAAATTGCAAAAGGGTAACCGTAATAAAGTTAGGTAACATATTCATCACTTCACATAGCTATAATTTTTTGGCATGTGGTGGGAACTTTAAAACTCTTTTAATCACTTTCAAATATATAATACAGTATTGTTAACTGTACTGTATAGTCACCACACTGCATATTATGTCAGCAGAACTTTTTTTATCTTATGACTGAACTGGGAGTTTGTATCCTTGGACCCCCTTCACCCATTTCTCCCACTGCTCACCCCCTGTCCCTGCAACCACCAATCTCTTCCCCATTCCTATGAGTTTGTGTTTTTTGGGGGGGGGAGATTCCACATATAAGTAACATCATACAGTATCTGTCTTTGTCTTACTTATTTCCCTTAGCATAATGCTGTCTTAACAGCATTCATATATGCTGCCATAAATGACAAGATTTCCATCATTCCATTGTCGATGGCCCGATACTATCCCATTATGTACACATTCCACATTTTCTTTACCTATTCATCCATCCATGGTCACTGAGGTTGTTCCCATGTCTTGGCTATTGTTAACAATGCTGCAATGAACATTTGAGATAGTGACATAAGGTCTTGGAATCCTCGACTGCAAAGTTTCCTACTCGGAGGGTGTAGAGTTAGGGAGGAAGAGACGGTATTTTCCCTGGACTCTCCATTCTGTATTTCTGGGCTTCTTAACAGAACAGCTCTACTTCCCATGCCGGGGATAGTTCTGCATCACTTTTCAGGGTTAATGAGCATCTCGCTGGACCCATGGTCTCCGGGGTCCCTCGCGGCACTGACGGAACAATTCTCACAGCACAGCTTGGTTCCAGCTACACATCTGTCCTTCTGGGCAGCTCTTTGGCAAACGTGCCATGTTAGCACGCTGGGTCCTTTCATGTTTCTGCCTTAGCGAGAGTGTTCCCTCTCCCCTCCACTGTTCTATTGATTTAACAAACATACATGAAGCAGCTACTACGTGCTAGATGCTACGGATTCAAAGGTGAGACAGCAAAAGTCTCTCCCTTAGGGGACTTTTATTCCATGTGGCCAGGACAATCAAGCAAACACTGAGTAGCCATAACCACAGGGCTATGGAGGCAATGAGCAGCACGGTAACAGAGAGCATGGTTCTTAGTTGTGGCTGCCCATCACAATCGCCTGGACAGCTTGAAGTATCTATAGGTGTTTAGACTCCATTCTCAGATCATTTAAGTTACCATTTCTGGGAGTGAGGTCCAAGTACCAGTACTTTTAAAAAGCCCCCCAGGTAATGTCTAAAAAAGCTTTATTGAAGTATAATTTATATACCATAAATTCACCCCCTATAAGGGCACGGTTCGATGATATTTAGATATCAAACTATGGAGTTGTGTGACCACCCCCACAGCTCAGTTTTAGAACATTTCCGTCACCCGAAAGGACCCCTGCTGCCCATTTGGAGAAACTTGTCTCCAGCTCTAGGCAGCCACTGATCTGTCTTCCAGAGACTTGCCTTTTCTAGGCGTTTCGTTCACCATGTAGCTTTAATAAACAGCCCGGGATGAGAAATGCTAACGCTGAGTAAGTGAAGGGAGGGAGTGGCTAAGCTAGATCCAAAGGATGAGACTAAACCAACCACTCAAAGAACGTGGAGAAGAGCATACCCATGCCGTACAGGGGGAACAGGAAAGACGAAGGCTCAGAGGCAGGAAGGAGCTTGGCTGAGCCCCAGGAGCAGAAAGGAGCATGCTGACCACGGCAGATAAGTATGATGAGCGAGGTTGGGCAGAGCAGGAGGTGGGATCCACAACATTCTGGGCCTTGTGGCATGGTGAGGGGCTTGAGTTTTCCTCTGAGAGCAAGGAGAGACCACTGAGGGGTTTAGGTAGGAGTGTGACATGCTGTGATTCCCCTTTGCAAGATTCCTGGAAGCTTTACAGAGAGGCTAGATCAGAGAGGGCAAAAGAGGGAAGCAAGGAGTCAGTGGGAGGCTGCTTCTATGCGGTGGACTTCCACTCATCCTTTGAAAAGCACGCAGTAGGACCTACCCTGGGAAGCCCGCTTACTCCCTGCTGTTACTCCCATAAAGCTCCATTCACACTTCTATTAAAAACCAATTACAAAGGATTGTTAATATCTGTTTACTTGTCTGTCTTCCCTATAGGCTATGAATGCCTCTGGTAGATCTCATGGAGAGAAAAATCTCACCAAATAAAGTAATAAAATATAACAAACAAATAAAGTGAGGAAAAAAGAATTACGTGTTATTTATCCTCCCATTCTTTGCACCTGGCATTTTGCCTGGTGCAGTAACAGGTGTTCAGGAAATAAATGTTTGCCGAATTGAATAATTCATTTCTTCAAGGGCCAGGACCATGCCTCATGTTTTGAGTCCCCTCAGCGAGCAGCATGATTTAGTGCACAAGACAGGCAATGCATAATTTCATGTGGCGTAAATAAATCTACTTTGAGGTTTGATTCCATCAGCACATGGAATAAAATGTGTGATAATAATGAAAGCAACATGTGGATAACAATGTGGAATTTTCGAAGTACTTTCATTCATACAGGAAGTAGCTGCTGAGCATGTACCATGAACCAGGCACTGTGTTGGGTGTTGGTGGGTGGCACTGGGTTGGAGAAGACAGGAAGGGCCTCACTGCATGGAGCTGTGGACTTCCTGGAGGAAACGGAGGACATGATACCATACCACAGGTTGGGCTGGGTGGCAGTCCAACCTCCTTACTCCCATTTTACAGATGAGGAAAGCAAGGCAGACTGAGGTGCATGTCTAAGAGACAAGCTGAGATTCAAGACTGTGTCATCTGCCTCCAAGTCCCTTTGCTGGATAGTGACTCTTGGGAAGAATGGCCATATCCGGGACACTTGGGCGTTTCCCTACGGCAAGCAATGATCGTCCCTGAGATGTAGGCCAGGTTGGCCTCTTCTGAAACATGGAATTTACAGCTGAAAAGGGGCCTTGGGGAGCATCTGGTTCAATTTATTTGTTGTACCGACAAGGAAATGGAGGCCCAGAACAATGAGATGAGTTTTCTTCAGGTCACACAGACATTTAGTCAGAAAGCCGTGAACTCTCCAAGTGAAAAGTCCTCCTTCATTTTCTCGTTGAGAGAACGTGGAACCAGAGACATGAAATAATTTGTACACAGCTGTACAACTAGGAAATGGCAGAGCTCCAAGAAGAACTCGGGTCCTGTACTTTTGCTTCGCCATCCTCACTAATTTGTACCACACCCAAAAGCTTATATCTATTGTTTGTTAAAAAAAATACACATAAAAATGTCCACAGTACCTTTAATCACGATAACCAAAAAGGAGAAACAACAAAAATGCCCACCAGTGCTAGGTACACGAGGACCACTATATAGCAGTGAAAAAGAGTGTGCTACTCCTCCACAAACAACATGGGCAAATCTTAACAGACATACTAATGAGAAAAAAGTCCATATTTTACAATTTCACTTATACTAAATTTAAGAATAAGCACCGTAGCAACAGAGGTCCTGTTTGTAATTGCACTGGGGGGCTGCTGGCTGAGGGGTGAGGGGCATGAGGAAGCCTTCCAGGGTGCTGGAAATATTCTGTGTCTTGCTCTGAAGGGAGGTAACACAGGTGTAAACATGTGTAAAAATTCCCCAGGTTGTCCTCTTAAGCTATGTGCACGTTGCCAAATGCAGTTGTATCTCAATAGGTTTGATGGATAATCATTTAAAAAGTTTCCAACGGTCATCGCCCACTCCTCTCACGACAGCTCGGAGAGGCCAGGGGAGGGAGTACAGACGGCCAGGCTCGGGACTTTTGTGGTGCGCCCAGCGACCGTGCCAGCCTGGCTGCGGCGCCTCTTCGAAAAGCTGCTTATTTCAAGTCCTCGGTCAACAGAGAGGTTTTAAGGTTCTTAGAGAGTTTATGAATGAGTTAATTACAGTCATCAAGATTTCGTGTTGTAATAAATGCTTATCCAGTGGGCTTAGATTAGGTGATTTATTCAACTTGCTAGTCATTTCCCTGCTAATTTCTGAAATCCTCTTTCTCTGACTTTTAGCCTGTACCAACGGACCCAAGGGGGTTTGGCGCTGAGAGATTTTTTTAAAAAGTGCTCTGTTTAGTTTGCTATACAGGAGTCCTAGAAGCAATTTCAGATGTACTTCTGCATCTCTGTTTCTTGAACTTTTTCTTTGTTGTTGAAGAAGAATCATTACCCACACAAACACTTCACTGCGGCATTATTACTTTTTAAAATATTTTTTATTTATTTATTTTTAGAGAGGGAAGGGAGGGAGAAAGAGAGAGAGAGAAACATCAATGTGCGGTTGCTGGGGGCTGTGGCCTGCAGCCCAGGCATGTACCCTGTCTGGGAATTGAACCTGGGACACTCTGGTTCTCAGCCCGCACTCAATCCACTGAGCTACGCGAGCCTGGGCTTCATTGCAGCGTTATTTATTATAGAAACTAATGGAAGCAGATAAATGTCCAAGGACAGGAATGACTGTGAATGACGGTGCCTCTGCCAGAAGGAATACAGTGCAGCCACTAAAATTAGACAACAGCTGGGGAAGCAAATAAAACTGTACATACAGTGTATTGTAACTATAAAATTACATGTTTAAACATATATATATATATATATACTCAGATGTCAATAGTAATTATGTTTAGATAGGAAAACTAGGGTATTTTGTGTTTCTTTCTATTTTTCTATATATTTCCCAAATTTTCTTTAATGAGCATACATTATATTTATAACTTTAAAATATCTTTGAAGACAAAGCAAATTAATTTTCAATACCTTTGAGGTGTACTTTCTAACTTTTTTCAGAACTGTGTGCCTCATATTCCTAATGACACCATAAACCAGAATATTGAGGTTTATTGAGCCCTAGTTTTGTGTCCAAGGCTTCTCATAGCACTATGCAAGACAAAATAAAAATGTAACAGTGCAAAGAAAAGGGACAGAAGCAACAGGGGAAAAACGGCGGTTAACGTAAGAATAAAAACTAAGAGTTTACTTTGACCTACTTCCTATTTGATACTTGAAATCAATTACCCCTTTAAACATTCCTTGAGAAAGGTGGGTATGGTCATTCCACAAACATGCGCAAATAACTATTGTGTGCCAGGCACCACGTTCAACGCTGGGGCTACAAAGATAAATACAATACAGCCTCAGGGCTGTATGTACATTACGCCGAAAGAAAATCATACAGCCTTTTCTCTCAAGGGAGCTTGCCCACTGGACAGATGTGGAAAACATTCAGAAAAGTTAGTCTTGAAGTCAGGATTTAAGTTGTTCCTGGGACATCCTGGTACGGATGACCACCATGTGATACAGGCCACGGATGCTGCAGGACTGGCCAAGCCTCCATGGACTAGGAACCACCTCACTGGGCCCCACAGTGAGTAAGATTTGGATACATGGAGATGATAAGAAAAATGTGCCAGCAGCTCAAAAAGGCTGGGGGTGATTCCACAATCTTATAGTCTAATAGGGAAACAGTTCCCTAATGAGATCATGAGGCTAGAATATGGAACAAGCTATTCATTCGTTCAGATTTCAGCCTCGGATTGTCGCCTCCGCAGTAAGGCCCACTCTGAAGGAGTCATTCAGTCATTTCCCATAGAACTCAATCTTAAATCTATACAAAACTTTTATCAGTATTATATTTCCTATTTTGTAGCTTTTAAAAAAGCTATTGCTTATTTTTTTCCATTAGAACGTAAAATCCAAGAAAACAGAGACCGTTGTCTGTCTTATTCCTAGCTGACTTCTTAGAGCCTGGAACAGAGCCTGGATAGGAAAACATGCACTAAATACTTGCTGCATGAACTGGTTTTATGGGAACACCAAGGAGGCTTCCTAGCTTGGATAAGAATGGGGGGAGGGTATCAGAGAAGGCTTCCTGCAGGAGGTGGCAGTTGCGATGGGCCTTGAAAGACGAGTCAGTTCTCTCCAGAGTCAGAGGAGGAGTGGGAGGGCTGAGGGGAGGGAAAGTGGATTGCAGAGCATGGGGATAGCACAGGCAAGACGTGGTGGGGAAGAAAAGTGTGAGAGGAGCTGGAGCGTGGGCCACAGGGTGTGCCTGCAGATGAGGCTCAAAATGAGACAGGGACCAGACTCCAGCTGGGCTCGGGAGCTCCTGTTCTATTGGGAGGACAGAGGAGTTCCACTGAAGAGCTCTCAGTGCGTATGTGACATGCCCCGATCTATGCTTCAGAAACTGCGGCAGTATGGAATGGCATATTTGCGAGCTGGCCCAATCAGCCAGGCCTTGGTGCTCTTCTAGTGGGTATAGACACTTCCACGGACCACAGCAGATAAGACTACTCTGTGACTATGATGGATGAAGGACAGGACCACTCCACAATCACGTCAGAATACAGAAAAAAAGCATGGACATTGTCCGAACTACAAAAGTGACCGAACACCTCCCTCTCTTGGCTAGTGTCCTTGGCTGATGCTGCTCTACCAATCACAGTTCTAACCCAGCTTCATCCTTCCAGTTTATAGACAAGATTCACAAGGATAGTTAGTCTCAGGATTACCCCTGTTTCCTGAAAAAACACAGTTGAGAGCTGGGCCCTCCTTCCTTGAACCCTCCTCCAATGCACCTCCAAAGCACCTAGCACAGGATCCTATAAACCCTTCCCAGTACCTCTTATGGGGATGCCTCATGCTCTCCCATGGCATGCATTCCCCCTCATTGGAAGGAGCTAGACACTGGGCTTGCTCAACTGCAGACAAATTTCTGCTGGTATCCGGCTGGAAGGTGATGACATTGTTAAAAGGCTCTAACAATCAATGATGGGCTGGAGCCCCGTGAAGCCACTTGTGAGAGCCCATTGTTAAAGTTTTATGAATTTGGCAAGCTGGTTGTTAAATGCATCCTTATTAACAATTACATTATATAAGCTTTCAATTAAATAAATTTAATTATTCTGAAACAACAGTAATGCACCCTCAAAACTCATTACCTTCCTAATTCTATTACTACATTTTACTAATATCTTTAGCAAATGGAGATGATTAGCACTTATTTTATCTGTATGATGGAAACGGGAAAAAGTGATGGGTTGCTGTACATCTCTTCCCATCTCCATGTATGGTGACGTCCTGTTGTTAGCTTGAACTCGGCCAGAATGGAGGCATTTACACCATGGAAATCGGCAAATCACATACCAAGGCTTCTCTCCTCCCTCCAGCTGGTGGGTAAATCAGCACACCACTGTTTCTCTAATTCACAAATCTTGAGGCCATGCCCCGAGACATAACAACAGGCCGGAGATCAACGGGCACTGACCGAATGGCTACCTCAGATTGGGCCTTCCTGAGCCTGAAATCTGAATGAACAGATAGCCTGTCTCGTATTTTAGCCATATTACCTGATTAGAAACCCATTTCTCTTGCAAGGCTGTAAGATAACAAGATGCAAGAACTTTTAGGAGACAAGAAAGAAGGCTAACAGAGAAAGGAACTTATTATCTGAATTCGTCCTCTATTTGCCAGTATGAAACATACAAAGCTTTGGGTTTCCTGTGACTAAGGAGGCCTACTTCCAGATGCAAGGTACCCCTTTCTGATTCTCTCTACAGCACCCTGGGGCCTACCTGCCCCCAGGCTGATTTCTGGCCTTTGGCTCCAGTACCAGGACAGGCAGAAAACAGTCCTGCTGGCCTCAGGGCGCTGATAGGAGCCGTGAGGACAAGGGGACCCTGCTGAGCTCCCCAGTAGCTCAGCATTCTCAACTAAGAATAAGCACAATGCGTGCCTTAAGTTTATTTCTGGGGTGGCTTAGGAATAAAGATGCAGAAAGTTTATTTACTTTTTAAACTTTTCAATCGGCATTAACCCACTTAAACAAAATCTGATAATAGAAAAGCATAGGGCAGATAGAAGAGATGAAAAAGAGAGTCATATATAACAAAAATTACACCACCAGGAGAGGAAGTAAGAGCCCCATGCTCCGAAGGAAGAGGCTCCCTCCAATGCCACTATCTGGTGCCTTAACGACCAGGTGACCGATGGTTGTAAAATACTTCAGAAGCCTAAAGCACTGCATCAATGCTGAGACACAAGTGTGCCATTATATCAGGACGTGGAGACATCAGCACCACAGTCTTGACTGCCATCAGGCACTGGCTGGCCCTGTACCCAGATGGCTTACCCAGGCTGCCCAGGTGAGGGCCGGAGATCCGGAGCAGTGTGAGAGTGCAGGCCTGCACTTAGGGGAGAAGTGGGAGGCAGTCGGCCCAAGTCCCCCTCCAGCATGGAGCCCTCATAGATCACCGGGCCCTTCCCAGAACCCTGGCAATGCTACCCCGCAGGTCACCCTCAGGTCAATGTTATACTGGGTGCTCACTGGCATATTCCACCTGGGGGGTCCAGGATCATGCCCCTTCTTCCTGTTGCCCTTGCATAGGCCTGCCCCCAAAAGAATTGTAGCCTCGGAGGATTCTCCATAATGCTGTGTGCGATGGCGTGGTGTGAGTAAAACCTCTCTCCTCTCAGTGAATGCCCGCCCCCCCCACACTAGTCCCGCTGCACTAATCCCGATACCCCACGGAGTATTTCGATTCTCCCGCCTGCTCTGGAAGGCAGGTGTTACATAACCCTCCCTCTCCCCTTAGCAGACAGGGGAACAAAGCTTCAAAAAGGTCAGGTAGATGGCAGAAGGGTACAAGCCTAGTTCCAACGCAGTCTAGCGTGCTCTCCCCATTACTTCCATACTCTTGGGTGGCTCAGGCCACTGACTTCCTCTGACAGACCAAAGGGTAACCATCCCGACAGCAGGGATGACCGCCACCGCAGAGAGTGCCTTCCTGAGCTCTGAGTGCCATCTCTGCAGTGGCCATCTCAATTAATCCGTGCTGTGACTCCGTTTTCAGCCGCCCAACCTTGGCCCACACCTGAACCTCTCGGGGCCTCCGTTATTTCAATGATTACATTCATCAACTCGACATCCAAGTGAGGCAGGCAAGGTTTTATCATTAGTAAATTATTAATAAGTATGCATTAATAATGGCCTCTTAAACTTTTATAACTCTTCGGAGTTTTACAAAGCACTCTCTCCGGCATTTTCCCATTTCTTCTCCCGGTCGTTCCGTCAGGTCTGGGAGGCCGGTCGTGTCGCCCCAGTGTGAAGGGTGTAGAAGCTGAGGCCTTGGGAAGCTCCAGCAGCATTTTGTAAAGTGCATTCTGGGAGCACATTAGTCCCCAGCCATACTCCATGATGAAAAACGTTGAGTGGGAAATTCAGCATGCTAAGTCCCCCAGTTTGAAGTTAAAAGTGCCTGGCTAAATGGCAATGGAAAAACATACAGTGAAGATTACATTAAAAAAAAAAAAAGGTGCGCGGCACATTAAAGGCTCTGATAAGTCCTGCAGTGAGTATGTTTGCTTAACTTTGTTTGAGCTACATTTGCTAGAATTCATACAACTAGGAAAGAGAACCTCCTTCTTTAAATACCTGTTAGTATTTGGTGACACTAGGTGTCTATGGAGCTGGCGTGCTGTGGACATGACCTTGAGCATTATCTGGACTGAGCAATTTAATCGAGGTTGTGTGGCCGGCAGAGCTGATCCTCTGTCTCTGAGTCAACATGCAGCTGATGTGGTCGTTAGCAGAAACGTATCACAGCCTTCTATTCATAGTACGTTCAATTACTTTTATTGGTCTATCTTCTTCGGCAAGTGAATACCATTGTTGCCAATGAAATACTGGTACCAAGCTAACTTTACATCATGGTGTGACTAGCCCAGGCTTCTACATGTCCGGGAGTGTACTCCACCTTGAACACTCAGCAAAAGGTACAGGGGTAGGAGAATGGGGAGAAGGTGTATGGAGGCTTCTTTGCCCCAGTCTTTCAATTTTAAAAGGATCATGTAACACAGGGGTGGGCAAAAACAGGCTTATAGTTGTGAGTATGCAAATAACAGAGTTTATTCTTGTATCATTTGTTTATTAATTCTTGTATTATTTTCCATATGAACAACTGTAAACTTTTTGCCCACTCCTGTGTAACTGTAACTTCTGGGGCTTGTTGGTTCTCCTTTCTCAGTTGTTCTGAGCATTTCAGAGACAGTACACCAGACACCAAACACCAAGGATTAGGTACGGGCACGGAAACCTTGGTTCTCCTCTATCAGGGGCAGTCCACCCCTAGCTCCTGTCTGGGACGTTTGCCAGTGTCTGGAGATAGTTTTGGCTTTCACCACTAGGGGGTGCTACTGGCTTCTAGAGGGTAAAAGCCAGAGATGCTGCTGTATATCCTATCATGCACAGGACAGCCCCCCCACGGCAAAGAATTTTTCTGACCAAAACGTCAACAGTGCTGATGGAGAGAAACCCTGGAGTCCGGAAAGTGAAGAGGCTTGAGTGTGTGCCAAGTTACTGAGACAGTGCAGGGCAGTGGAAACAGAGCAGAGAGCTTGCCTTGAAGTCAGGGTTCAGTTCTGGCGCCCCCCCCCCCCCCGCCCCCCACTCCGTGAGAGAGACGTCTGGGGCTCACAGCCTTGTGCCTCTCATTTCCTTCCGCGTATGCAGATAAAGTCCACACAGCAAGCCCCTCCCTGCCCTTTTGACACATTAGTAAGGCCCGTGACTTAGTACCTGGTGCTGGACTGCAGGTAAAGTGATGTGACCCCCTTCTGGGCCTGGCCCCAGCGTCCTTAAAGCCCTCCGTCTGTTCTCCGCTCCGACCCACTGCCGGAAGGCAGAGACGCCAGTGGCAGATTCTGAGGCCGACCTAGATAATGGATCTGGGATTCTAAAACCTGGGTCCTTGGATGCCCGAGAGGCCTGTGGGTGCTGGAACTTGGGAGAGAAAATAATACCCTCTGTATGTTCACTAACCGCTAATTGAAAGTTAGTGTTTTTGATTTTTTCAAGTGTGAAAGCGACCACCAAACCATTGCAGCATTAATGGTACCCGCGACTCCTTTTCCAATGGAAATCACAGGTATTTTCCTATCACACTGCAGTTGTTACGTCAATACCTCAAAATGCCATTTTGCTCCTCACTACTTGGTAGTTATAGTAGTTTTCAGAGTGGCTGATGGATCTTAGATTTAATAATGCACTAATAAAGCAGCACACACATTACTATATTACAATTTTTTAATTTTAATATTTTGATAACTATTTCAAAATTAGTTTGTTTTAATCCTGTGCATTGTATTTTATTTATTTTGAACATTTTTCGGAGAGGGGCCCTTGGGCGGCACCAGACTGCCAGAGAGGTTCAAGGTACAGAAAGGTGCAGAGCCACCGGGCTGCGGATGGGTCAGAATCCGCCCTCCCACGGGGCGGGGCGGTGTAGGGGCGGGGCTGCCAACTCACACTAGGCCCCAGTATGAGCAAGGAACAAACCTTTCTGGTGTTGAACTGCCGAGATTTGGGGACGTTTGTTGCAGTTGTTAGCTTAGTCTGACCCACAATGATGAACCCTTTCAAGCCACGGTTCTAAATCCGGCTTCCAAACTTCTTGGAAAGAATTTTGTCCACTCACAGGAAGGCTGGGAGGAGTGAAGGGGAGAGAGAAAGTGGGTGGAAATTGCCACAGATGGAGGGTTTATTGTGCATGGCCAAGGGAGGCCGCTTTCCTGAGCCAGAGGTCAGCCGACGATCTGTGTTTGTAAGCAGCGCTTTCTCGGAGCACAGGCCCACCTGTTTATGCGTTGTCTGTGGTCCCCTTCATGGCAGAGGTAGTATTGGAGACCCAGGGCTTGCAAATCTAAAACAGCTAGTACCTGGCTCTTTAAGGAAAAGTTGGCCAACCCCTGCCCTGGGCCACGCTTTTCCCACTCAGGTGGTGGTGGGGAGGGAAAAGTTGCAGGTCTTTGTTAGGGTAAGAAGCCTGAGAAGATGCCACCCTCTTCAGATGCAGTTGGGAGGTAGGGGTCGGGGCACCAGGGCGCACACAGCATGGATTCCCAGCCAGAGCCACCGGCAGCTCCTTCGGCGTTTGCTGGAACTGGTTCAACATACGGAAGCAAACCTGCACTTGTTCCCTCTGAGAGGTGGCCGGACATCCGCACAGCTGGGAGACGGGCGTGGGGCAGAAAGCGGGGGGCGGTTTGCTCTATGTCCTTTCAGGGGTATAACTTTCTACCTAAACGGTATGGAGCAGTGAAGGTAGGATCCCGACCAATTTCCAGATGAGGCAGCGGAGTTGGGAGAGGCTAAGGGAGCATGGGAAGGGAACCACCATGCAGCGGACCAGCGCTTTCTGTCATCCCGTACTGTCCCTCAAGACACTATTATGAAGAAGCGGGTACTGGGGGGTGGGGGAGTCACGAGATTTGCCCGAGAGAGTGTGATTAGTAACGGGCAGGGCTGGGATTTTCTAAAAAAATTTTTATTGAATTTATTGAGGTGACATTGGTTAATAAAATTATATTGGTTTCAAGTGTACAATTCTATAACACATCATTTGTATAAAAAGGTGAAAGATTTATATGCTCTGAAGAGAACCCAGGGTGCCATCTGTATATCTATTGCATTGTGTGCTCACCACCTGGGCTGAGGGTGTAATCCAATTGGTCCCACGCCTGGCACAGCGTATACCGCCCAACAGTACTTGCTGCCATCATTTTCACTGCCTTCACTTCATATTTCACTCACATTGCCAACAAAGAACCTCTGTGCAGTGTGTGTGGTTACTGAGTACAAGGCCTCTTCTGAAATCCAGTCCAGAATGGTCTTTTGAGTGACACCAGGTGAGCTCTTGTCTGTCCTCGGCTATTGAATAGCTGTGTGACCCCAAGTGAGTCACTTAACGTCTCTGAGCCTCAGTTCATTCAGCTGTCAAAACAGAATTGTAATCTTGATCCTAACTCACAGGGTAATTTAACTTTCATTTAAAGAAGACAGCAAATTAACTGGGTAGATTTTTTTTTAGTCTCAGCACTGAAAAAAAGTGTTTTGTGTTTTTTTTTTTTAAAGACTCAAAAAACTGACAGCTGCCAAAATGAGCATCTGGCTTTTCCTTTTCTTTAAAATACGTCTTATTTGATTCCATTCCTTTGGCGTGTTGTAGAATGATGTGATGCCAGAGCTAGAAGGAAGCTGAGATCTTTCTCAACCAACCCTTTGGTTAGCAGTTAAGGAAACAGGGGTCCCAGGAGGCAGAATGATTTCCTTTGAGTCCCCTGGCCGTGGGAGCTGAGGTTGCAACTCTCGTCTTTGATTCCTAGGGACCCATGTTTTCCACATTATTTTGTTGCCTTTTGAAGCGAGGACCTGCTGAGAGTGCCCATTTCTTGATGATGCTCATTTAAGCACAGAAGTCACAATCGGTGTGTCCCTTTCACTGGGGGGAAGGTGTGCAATGCTGCACCCCTCGGCTTTGGCTTGAAGGAGATCTGGGTTTGAAGGGGACCTCTGCCACGGACAGACTAGGAGACCTTGGGCGCCTTCCTTGTCCCTCCTGCAGAGATGTTGCGTTGTGGCTTGTGAAACAAGGATATAGTGCCTGTCACGCAGGGTACTGAGAGGTGAAATGAGATGATGTAGGTGAAGCACGTATAATCAAGTCCCCGGCCCACAGTGAGATGTGATCAGTACTAACTCCATTACAGCTCTTGTTCTAGCAGCCTCAGGGAAGGACCCTACATGAGGGTCCTCCTCACGTCATCCTCTCTCGGGGCAGGGCAAAGGCGGTGGTGTGTCATCCTGCGGTCCGTATAAAGGAGGCCAGAAAACAGGGCGTTAGTATCCATGGCTATGTGCCCAGTGTTATGATCGAGAATAATTGCATTCTAGAAAATCACTGCAACTTCAGCCCTCTCACTCGATATCACTAATGGAGAGTTTAACTATATATTTATTTCATGTTCGGCTGTCAGTGGGTGTTGAGTCCTGAGGAAATCATCCATAAACAGCTTAAACTTCCTAAGGTAAATCTCCTGCCGGAATTTTCTTTCCAGCCACGTTGGCCCTGGGTCTTCGATTTAATTTGCACACGGGAAGCCCGTGGTGGCAGCCCTCTCCTGACCACAGAGCTGGTCTCCAGCACTTGGTGACTTTGGACCCAGGGCCACTGTGAACTCTTACCAACGGTGAAATGTCTCAGAATGAAGCCTTGATAAGGTGGATGCCCAGGAGGCTGATCTTGTAGCCACGGGCGGAGGTCACAGGCTCGCAGGTCGACACACAACTGACCTCTCAGCAGAGCCCCGTGGAGGTGGGAGACGTTTGGGGCTAATCAGCCTCATTAAGAAACTGCTGATGAACTGATGGAACTGAGATGTAGTCACCCTCGGAAGTTGCTTAGCAGAATTGCAACCAAAAAATACAGAAACTTTCCAGCAGATTTCCAGGACCCCAAAGCCCCTCTAGGAGGAAGTAGGGTAGGGAGGTCTTCCTCCCCAGTGGACCCGGAGCCCGCAGATGGGGGCGGGGCCGGGGCTCCTGGTGCCCTATTGTATTTTGTTTCTTTTACACTGAGAGGGCTGTCCCATGGAGTCCCCCCAGTTTCCCCTTTTTACCTCTGGATCCAGCCTCAGGCACTCAGCTATCCACCTATCCCTGAAGACTACTTCACCCCAAGCCACCTTGGTAGGAGAGAAAAGCCTGATGTTGAGAGTTAGAAAACGTTAAGTTTGAGTCCCTGTCTGCCCCCTATTAGCTGTGACCTTTGGCAACTGGCTCAAGGTTCTCGAGCTTCAATTTTGTCCTTTATGAAATGTGGATAGGAGCTGCCTCTCAGCCCGGCCACCTCACTGGGCTGATGTGAGGGTTATGTCCGATAACACACATAGTCAGCTTTTACATCAGTTGTTATTCTGACTGACCACAAGCTGGGGACAGAAGCATTGCTTTCAGTGGGATAGTTGAGTTGTGGTCATTGGACAGCAAAACCAGCAGAAACTTTGAGGCTATCTTTCCCAGGTCAAACTACTTAGTAGAGGGGCTATGCCTGATTAATGCATTCTAAAATTCCTCCTTCAAATGTTTATGCACTTCAAGTGTAAATACATTCAAGTGTGCACACTGAATGCACACCAGCACTAGATGCTGAAAGTTGGACATTTGGGTTCTAGGTGCTGCCCTGGCAGAGCCACCCAGGACAGGGATCCTGCTGTTCAGGGAGCCCAGAGTCTAGAAGGAAATTGGCAGGTGCATCCTCAGCCGCCGTGAAGTAGGTCACGTGCCACGAAGCAGATGGGAAAGTCCGTGTCTCATGAATATCGACAAAACCTTAGAACCATCCTTGACTTCCCCATTTTTAACAGCCCACGGTCGGTCTACCAGCAAATCCTGTCAGCTCTGCCCTCAGAATGTGTCATGAATCTGGCCGCTTCTCATCGCCCCCCACTGCCGCTAGAACTCGTGTAAATGAAAGTCAGAACACGCCACTCTTCTGTCCAGAATCCCAACGTGGCTCATCTCGCTCAGAATAAAACCGGAGGCCCCAATAGCAGGCTACACGGCCCTGTCCCTCCTGGCCCTGGTGCCTTTCTGCTGCCTCCCTCCCCCCCTAGCTCTGCCCGCACATCTGCCTCCTTGCTTTGCTCTGACCTCTCCAAGCACATGCCCACCTGAGAGTTTTTACAGACACTTTGCCTCTAATCCTGGCCTAAAATATTCTTTTTGCAGATATTCACATGGTTGCTCCTGCACTTCCTTCAGGCCTCAGGTCACAGCTCATATGAAAATCGCCATTCTTGATTGCCCTATGCGAAAGGGCACCCGCTCTATCCCATTATGATGACCTTCTTGCTTAATTTGTCTTCAAAGGACTTAATGCCACTGCACACATATTCAGTTATTTAGCTGTTCACTGTGCTCCTCCCATAGAAGGGAAGCTCCGTGGTGGTTTGTTGATTCACTGATGTCTTGCTAATATACAGAACAGCGCCCCAGCACACAGTAGGTACTCGATAAATATAAACAGAGTGTAAAGGCTAGTACACCAGAGACACAGAGAAGGGGTATCTCACAGGACTTGGTAGAGAAGAGGAGGGATCATGAGTACCTTCTGGAGAAGGGGCCACCTGCCCTGAGATGTGAAGAATCAAAAGGTATTGGCTGCATAGAAACGGGGTGGGGGGAGAATGCATTCACTGGAGGGCCCAAAAATTATATGCAAAGGCTGAACGGAATGAAAGGCCATGATGCGACTGGGAAACTTGAAGCAGTTCTACACGAAAAGCAGTCTGGAGTCCTTCCACAACGGTCTAAGGAGGGAATTCAGCCGACTTCCACCACCTCCCCCTCCCCTGCCCTGTGTTCTTTTGTTTCCTAATAATTCATTCACTAGAGGTTTTATGAACTGGGAGATTTTTAAAACCTTTTCCTGAGCCTTGGTCTTCCCAACCTGGGCAATCCT
Source organism: Phyllostomus discolor (assembly GCF_004126475.2). Classification (NCBI taxonomy): domain Eukaryota; kingdom Metazoa; phylum Chordata; class Mammalia; order Chiroptera; family Phyllostomidae; genus Phyllostomus; species Phyllostomus discolor. The sequence continues at coordinate 100,265,545 of NC_040910.2, read as the reverse complement.
GGGTTTTCTTTACTTCTGTTTTCCTTGGTTTTCTAACAGGCATAACAAGTCCAGATGAAGAGAAGGAAACTTTCATTTCTTTCTTTACATGCTGCTTTGCTGGAACCCAAACACCGTGAAATGAGTTGGTGAAGTGCCAGGAATGATCACATTCAGAGTGTTGGCAAAGGGCCACGTGGGCCAGGCCGGATCAGCCGACCCTCGGGAAGCCAGGGGAATGCTGTCCGGACCCTAGAGTGGACCCTTCAGCTCCAGTCAAGGGTGACAGCTTTGCCGATGTTTTCGGCCCATGGTTGGATGCTGTGCAGAAAGGAATCACGTTCACTTTGGCGTACCAGGGGCTGAGGGGCTGTTTTCTTGTTTGCTCCTCTGTTCTACTTCTGCAGCGTATCTGGTCTCTTCTCCTCTGTTCTCTCTGTAAGGAACAGGGTGAAGCCCAAGCGTGCTCACCATGGATGGAGGGGAGGGTGACGCACTTTTCAATAATTGCATCTTCAGGGCCCCAGGGCCAGAGATCTCCATGCTCCCGGAGCTGAACCTGACGATAAAGACCGCTGTTGACATTTTAATGCTATGTCCATGCATGTACTAGTAGACTTGTCCAGAATCCTGGAGTCTCAGCTTCAGACACGGCAGCATAGCCATGGCCATGGGTCCAACCTGCCTTTCCAAACTTATCTTTTTCTACCTGAGATAAACAACAGTTATTTATGAAGACATTAAGATGTGTTAGGCACTGTGCTATACTTCAGAGATAATGATCTCCTTTATTCTCCTCAGTAACCCCCCTCTAAACTAGTTCCATCTTTCTTCACCCTTCTTACCCCCATCATTCTCAGTCACCCCTCACCTGCTTTATTTCTCTTGTGAGCACTCCCCACGACCACGCTCCATATCAGTTCTTTATTCTTATTGGACATTTCTCTCCCAGAGTAACATGAAACGTCAGAAAAGCAGAAACTTTTGTTTTCATAACTGCTGTATCTCCTGTACCTCAAGCACATAGTAGGTGCTTAATAGATATTTGTTGGTGGGTAAACAAATCCATGAGTTAGGATGTATTAGCCTTTTACTGAGGAAGAAACCAAACATTTAAAGGGAAAGTAAATAAATTATGCAAGGTAACATAAACTCAGGATGAGGCTGGGCTCCGCCTGAGCCAGGATGTGATCCCAGGCCAAGTGACTTCAAAGACACTCCTTTGATTTATTTTTTAAATTTTGGTTTAATTTTTAAAAGATTTTAAATTTATTTTATATTTAGGCAGTGGGGAAGGGAGGGAGAAAGAGAGGGAGAGAAATATTAATGTGTGGTTGCCCCTCATGCACCCTGAACTAGGGAACTGGCGTGCAACCCAGGCATGTGCCCTGATTGGGAATCGAACCAGTGACCTTTTGATTCGCAAGCCAGTGATCAATCCACTGAGCCACACCAGCCAGGACCAAAGACGCCTCTTTTAAAGCATCACTTCACACCACCTACACTCTAGCAGGGCTGGGGGACAAGGGCGAGGCAAGCACAGCACCCATCTCGGCAAAATTTTAGGGGGACATCCAGAAATCCAGTAATCAAAAATAAATAATATTTTAATGCACTATTTTAAAAAAATAAAGACTTCGAGTGCCAAAACCCCATGATAAATAAAACTTCAAAATTAAAAATCGAGAAAGGATCAGTTATACTGCTTTTGACGTTTGCCTCAGGCTCCAGTGTGGTTTAGCCCAGCACTGGTCCCTGTTTATTGGAAACGTTGATACTCTCCTGGTTCCTGCTCTCTGCTCTATCCACAGTTACCTGTTGAAAATCTTATTCTTCAGGCACGTCTTCCTTGCAGGCCTTCGTTCCCATGCTCCCGGACCTTGGGGTATTTGTCTCTTGGACCGTTTTCACTTTCCTGCATTTTACAGATCTCTACAAGCCACGGTAGATTGGTCCGATACCACTGTGTGCCATCCCTCACACACTGCTGCTCCGCTGGCCGGCTCCACACACTCTGACTTCCTCACCTCGCTGACCAGTGCCCACTGGGACGCGGGCGTTGGCGTCGCTCACCAGCCAGCAGTGCAGTGTGTCAGAACCACCGTCCCTACTGCCGTGTTGCTCCTCCATCACTGGACCGTTTCGTTGCATTTCCCTTATTGTTTTGTGAACATGAGTGGAAAACAGATAAATGAGCGAGACGAGTCTAGGCACCTAATCTAATCTAATTGAATCAAAAATGGAAATCATCAGCCATGCCAAAAGTGGTGCTTGCTGGGCTTCCGTCGGGGGTTTGCTGCACGTGTCTGCCGACTGTGTGTCCACACGTGGGGGAAACGAACAGAAGTCGAGGATGTGTAAAAAATGCTGAAGATGTATTATCAAAGGTTGCGTCAAAAGGTGGTGTTTTATCAGGTTTTGAGACTTCTCAAATATTTTTAAAATTAATTTTTTTTTTAGTTCTGGAAACATCCTTGTAATATCATTATAATTATTAATCTAGAATATACTCTATGCTAGGCTCTTTACATTTATAACTCACATAATCCTCATAACATCTCTAGGCAGGAAGTCCTTATATCACTGGTCTTGTCTGTTACAGGTGAGGAAACTGAGGCACAGAGAAGCTGAGTAACTTGCCCAGGGTCACACTGTTCATTAGCACGTGTCACAGACAGACTGTGAACCCAGACAGTCTGACTCCAGAATCCCAGCTTTCTTATACCAAACCTGTCACATGATAGTTTTCATCAGACTTCATGTATTTTACATTTGCACATATTTATTTTTGTTCTTAATTCCATGAGCATTACATCCAGAAGGAGTGTCTTGCCCGTGGGCCTCTCGGAGAAAGGGTTGCCTTTCCACGTTGCCTCCACTGACGTGCTGTGAGCCCTCTGTCCTTCCCAGAATGCCCCGCGGCATTTATTTCTCTTCCTCTGGAAGTGCTTTTCTGTCCTTTTACTCCAACACGTGTAACCCCTCTTACCCCACTGGGTGGATTTCGTCTTTGCATCGTGCACAACAGCACACAGCACACGCTGCAGAGAGAGCAGAGGAAATGGGGCCTGCCCGGGAGGAGGGGCCTCTCAGGTCCCAGGAGGCCTCAAGATTCCATGGTTTTTCACGACCATTCCGTCTGGTGGACGGAAAGCAGTACCAAGTGCTGTACGAATGCAGAGGGCGTGGCGGGCCCTCACTGCTGAAGAGTGCAGCAGTGGGTGAGTGATGAGAATGTCCTGTGGCATAGGACCCTTCCGGAATACCGGCAGCCAACGTGTGCCATTCACATGGTGGATTTAGCACCAGGTTAGTTCCAGAAAAATTCCACCTTCAAGTCCCAGCCAGATCGTAGAAGCTTGGATTTGGGAAGGGAAGCTTCATGCGTAAAATATGGATAATTACTCATACGGTTGTTGTGACAGCAAATGGAAGGAGATCTGAAAAGGCTTCCTACGCTCTAATGCAATGAGGAGGCCCAGAGGTGAACATACTTTTCCTGGGTGCATTTCCTCGTGCCCACTCCATATTCTCACACTCTTAGAGCCCTGCGTGTGCTGGATACCCTGCTTTACCCCTGGATCCCGCCTCCATCCTGCTCCACCCGTCTCTGCTCTTTCAGGCTTATGCTCACCATCAGCTTCCCTGCTCTGGCTTCTGACTGGGTGTCGCCAGCGAGGGGCCCTGGCAAGAGGCTGGAGCAAGGAAGAAGCATGAGGCCAGGGAATTTATTCCATTACCCCCCAGCTCATCCCCAGGGTCCCACTGGGTTGGCTGTGTTCCTCAACTGGGGCCACTGCTCCCCTAAAGGCAGCCCTCTCCACCTGATGCTGTCCTTCATCTGTCCCTTCAGGTCTATGGACAGTGATAGCCAGTGCTGGGCACTGCACTCTCACTATGGTTTCTCTACCCACCCCCCCACATGCCTATAGGCATAGTCCCTCTACCAAACTTTCCCCAAGTTACCCTCAAGTGTGTTACCATTTCCTGCTGGGACCCTCACTGGTTCACCTACTCAAGGCCTTCACTTTTTCATGAATTAAACATGTGAGTGTGTGTCCAGATGCCCAGTCCAGTGCCTCACTCAGAGTAGGAGTTCAGTGGCGGCTGTTTTCTTTCCCTTTCCTATCAGCTCTGTTCTACTGGGCCAGGGATCCAGCGATTATTTTTAATGAGCAAAATTGCAGATTCAGAGCACAGCACAAGCCCTGTGTCAATTATCAGCCAGGGGGCCCTATAGGAGACGGTAGCAGCCACCACATTAGAAAGTCCTGATGGTATAGGACCCAGGAGGGCTGCCAGAATCCTATCACGTGGCCCTTTCAAGAGCTGCTCTCCAGCTCCTCTTGGTTCTTCCTGATTCTCCCGGCACATGGAGCCCTGCTTGAGGGTCTAAGTGATTTTACAGCCATGGAGATTGTAGGCAGGAGAGATTCGTGTTATTCAAAGACTGCCCCCACGGATGTGTTCTGAATCCTCTGAACAGCCCATTGCAGTCTCCCTGCGGTTGGCTCTTTAATTTTTAAAGCGTTTGAATTCCTTACCAAGTTTATAGCTTCGGTGACTGTAAATTTGTTATATGTACCATTGCTGAAGCCTCAATTCTTGCTCCTAAGAAATTCCGGCACTGTCTGCGGGCAGCTAACTGTCAGGGGTCGGGCTGCAGAGAGCAGTGAGGGGCTCAGGTGGTGTTCAGAGTGGGGTTCAAAGCATACTTCTGGTGACATGTTGCAAAGTCAGCTCCATGCAAATAAAGACAGCAGCAAGGTGCTCCATCTAAATGCTTCATGCTGATACTTGGGAAAAGGAGCCGCCAGAGAGACAACTTGCAATGACACACCAATGCAATCCCAGAAAAAACACAAAGGGCACGGAAAGAGAAGGGAACTGACATCTGTTCGGGTGCCTGCTACATGCCAGGCATTGTGCTAGATGCTTTCATTAGCGGGTTAGCATTTCAACTCTCACAGCACCCCAGTGAAGTCGTTGGAATCATCACTCCGATTTTACAAGCCAGAAAACCGGTTTAGGAAGGCAAGTGTCTTGTTCAAGGCCTTGTTCAGATAGAACCAGAGTCCAAGCTAGGTTGGTTTCTAAGCCCTTGTTTGTTCCTAGAACAGACAGTGACTGCGACTCTCATGAGGAGGTTCAGGAATGACCACGATCCAAAAGGAGAAAGGGTTGATGTGGACACAAGGAAATCAAGGGAGGACACAGAGGCGACTGAGGGTGAGGAGCGGGCCGGGGTCTCAGAGCAGTCCCTTAACTCAAGAGTGTGTGATGGTAATGCATAGCAGAATGGGGATGCTTTTGTCTTTCTTCTTTCCCTCTCTTTAAGCTGCACCTGATTGAGAGAGAATATTGTGTTTTTGAAGAAACCATTTCTGAGATCCACACCAGCCTTACAATCCTATTCGTCTCTGCTTTGTCTCTCCTGTTCTCCTTATTCAAGAAAGGTTTATGACCAGCCGATGCCGACAAGCTGCAACTCTGGAAAACCCCAGGACTTCATCCCATTATATGGCGTTTGCAAAGCCCTGAGCTTGCAGGGTTGGGTCCAGGTATTCCAGGCATAGAAAGCTGACACTCTGCTTTGGTGAGGAGGCCAGCACGCAACCTGTTTCCTCCACTCCTGACGGAGAGCAGAAAGCCGAGAAGCAGAACATTTGCCTGACATTGATTGGCTTTAGACATTATGGTACGTGATTGAGTCAGTCTAGTGGACATTTGTCACATATGGTTGCCCCATACCTTCCCTATATTTTGGTCATGTCCCCTATTACACATCCTGCCTTCTTCAATTCTGAGATTCAAGCTTCTGTGAGAGAGAGTGGCACAGCAACACCGGCCTCCTGGGAGGTTCAGGGGTAGGTAAAATCTGCCCTCCCAGGAGGGCCAGCTGCTGAACTTAGGCCATCTGGAGCCAAACAGGTTTGATTCCTCTGTCCTTCCCTTTGAGTCTCTACTGGGAGATAACTGGTAAAAGCCTTTGGGTGTCCAGCTTCCGCCATGGGCATTAGCAGGGGCGGCTTGTTCTCCTGGAAAGCAGGCTGCCCATTCTGACTGGTGGGTCTCCTTAACGCCACCACCTTAGAGGCCAGGAGAAACCAAGGCACCCTGTCCACCGCCTATCAGCACATTCTTTCCCTCCGACAGGACACAGATTAAGAGCTTAGTTTTCAAAAGGCTTTGATGCGTTTTTTAAGCATTTACCCTCAGGATTATTTCTTTTTCTTCCTCTCTCTTTTGTTCTCCCAACTTCCAGCCAGCTGATTAAAATTCTAGTTAAATTGAAATACACTTTCAAACTGGGCCATTCCGAGTGAAGCACTGGATTTACTAGAGGTCTAGCACTTTTGATTAATCTTTAATTAATATTTCACTTTAATTTTTCAATGCCACCTTTAAGACACAGAGCTATGTTGGAACCTCCAACTCATTATCTTATCATTTTCAAAGGCAGGACTGACTGCCGGAGAGTTAAAAAAAAGAGTGCCATGTAGTCAGTCATTTCCTTCTTGGAAGTCAACTTTGTAAAATCTGCCTGATAAAATATATTACACATACACACACACACACACACACGAAAACAGCTAACTGTTTTCTAAAAAAATTCTAACAAGAAAAAAAAAATAAAGCTCTAACGAGGAAAAAAATAATAAAAGATCCAACACAAATCAGCTGCGAGAAAGGTATTGTAATATAAGAGAAAATACTATTGGGCCATGTTAACATTAATTCATCTTTGCTATTTATCCTAATTATTGTATGTTTCTATTGGTGTGCCACGTAATTGCTGAAGATGTGGTTTATAATTTCATTCCCACTGCCGAGTGTAGAGAAGCCACTGGAGGCACTGTGATGCTGAAAGAACAGGCGCGGTGAGACCATAGGAAAGGACGCAAAGATGATTTATGTAACTTTCTTTTCCTATCTGCAGTTCATTAAGTCACTGTCTTCTCGCAGTGACCAAGTGAAAATTAAAGTACTTCAGAGAAGAGCTTGGGGTTCAGCATCATTAGAGGAAGAGAAATGGGTGCCTTGATGAACTTGACTGCAGAAATCTATAGAGCACAGCTTAATCAGCCTCTACATTGATCTCGGATGCTCAGAGGCAGGTTTAAGATTGAACAAATCTTTTTAATGCATATTCTTTCCCTTTGAAATGCAGTATATGATGCATGAGAGTGATTTAGAGATTACCCCAGCCTTCAATTTCATGGAGTGAAATTGCACATAGCACTTTCTTTCCAGGTTTTCATGGAAAAGCAGGAAGAGAACAGATACTCTTCATGGAGCTGCCTCCTCCCTGAGATGCCCTGTTCATGCTTCGGAAAAGCCTCATCTGTACAATGGCAATTACTTAGAAGAGAGGGGTATTACTTGCTGTCCAAAGGATCATCACCAAGTTGGGCCGCTGGCATTTCACTTCCTTTTTAAGTGCAGGCCCAGAGAGACTAGCAGAACCTGTGTATCTGGGCTGGCGAGAAGCTGTGAGCAGGATGCTCTCCGCTAGCAATACATCATCTCCCTCCTCATGGGGAGGGGTAGCTGCACACGAAGCAGGTAGGCAAGGCACGAAGGCTTTGGTGTCGGACAAGCTTGGCCTCGGATCCTTGCTTCTCCGCTTACTCCCAGTCCTTGAGCAAGTTACCTAAATTAGCTGAGTTCCAGATTCCTCAACTGCTAAAAGGGGCCGATGACACTTATCTCATATGGTTATGGAGGAAATTAAGGGGAGTCCTTGATGGGGACAAAAGGTAATGGCAGCCATCTCACGGTTACGCAGAAGCAGATTTTATTGGAGAAAATTACAAGCAGAAATTTACTAGCAAGACTAGTCTCCCATCCTCTCCTCTGCCACAGAGTGGTGTCCAGCAGCCAAACTGGCTGGGCACAGGGTGAGGCTGTGATCTGGCAGTGGGACCCGCTCCTTTTATAGGTCAAGTGGGAGTTCTCAAAAGACTGGCAAGAGCAATTTGGTCTTGTGCCTCAGTTGCTCAAGAGAGTTGTAGGTAAACATCATGCAGCTGGACACCAGCTCCTCATGGGATGTTTATTCCTGGGATGATGTCAGCTCCAACTTGTGGGGGGTGTAAGCCCCTCCAACTGGAAGAATAAACAGTCAGCCACCCAGAGTGACATGTGCTGGAGATATGAAGGATCTTGGAAGAGAAGGTGGCAAGGCGGAGGCCGTGCCTTGGATTATACGTACAGTTGAGCATACAGGCCACTTCCCCTTGACCCATCTGTTTTGTGAATCAAGATTTGCTTCATGGCCCCTCAGGAATGGAACTGCGGTCCAATGACAATGTACTTAAATATCCTAGCCAGCTGCGACCTGCTCTTCCCAATCCCCTCTCTGGCTGTCCTCCTCTGCCACACCATGAGTGCAGCCTTGGCACTGAAGTCAAGCTAGCATAAGGCAAGATGTAATTAGGTTTCTGTGAAGGGTGTTTTTGTTGTCGTTATCTTCCAATTCAATAAAACAGGCATTCACTTAGTACCTCCTAGGTGCCGGGGAATATAACAGTGCGAGGGGGGCTACCAACAACAATAACTCCTAATAGTTATTGAGTTTTACTGCCTACAGGCAGTACTCTAAGCGCTTTATATAATTTATATAAAAATATATCTAACATATAACACCTGCCTTTGAGTTAGGTGAAGAATCCGTCACTTAGCCAACTGAATGGGCAGTGCTAGCGTTAAGCACCATAAGGGTGTAATAGACAGAATGCTACTGGAGCACAGAGAGGGGTTTTGAGGAAGGCAAGAGGGGACATTGAAGCCAGAAAGCTGGGTAAGAGCCAGATAGGAGAGGGATGGAAGGAAGGGCACAAACAGAGCCACAACAGTGTTGATGATGATGGCGATCAAACCCACGGAGGAGGAGGGAAAAGATAAGCAGGAGTGGAAAGGAAAAAAAAATTTCATCGGGTGAAATTGCACTGTCCAAAGGATCATCATCAAGTTGGGCCACCGATGCAATATGGTGTCAGAGGCATAGATTCCCAGCCACCATCAACACACCTCTTGGGCAGGTTTTCAACATAGTTTTCACTTATCGACTTAGAAGGAACCATGAGAAGCACACATAAATAGGTCCATTACAGACTTTGTTGACACTGCCAAAACGCAAGGCGTCCTTCTATAGTCTGCAGGTTGTCTCTCCTCCTCTCACCTGTCATTCTCGCTGGCCAAGGTAAACATACCGTAAAGAAAAAATGTTTCTTTCTTCCCAAGATCCTATAATCCCTTTGTAAATCCAGTGAGATATTTTGTATTAAAACACTTTGAAAATGGTACCAGGACCCAGCACGCTGGCAAAATTGGGTTCCTTCTTTGTAATCAGAGCTCACAGGGTGGAGACAGACACGGACAGGTGGCTGAAGGTCAGCGATGAGGCAGCACAAGGACAGGGCACATGGCACATGGGTGACTCAGGTCTTCTCCACACTGGTCTGCAGGGTGCTCCTCAGAGTATCCTGCCCACAGCCATTCCCACTAGGTAGTGAAACATACATCGGTAGAGCAAAACACATGAGTTCCGTTCATGCATTCACTTGCAGCGTAGCATTTGTGCAGTGCCTGTGGACACTAGGGCCAAGGGTCTCCCAGTGCAAGAGGAAAATGGACATGTAAAAAATAATAGCATATTACTTGTGCCAAATGTTACACGACTGTCCTGGCGCAAAGAAGGGAGACAGCTGGTGGGGTGAGGATTGACACAGTGCAGGAAATCCTTCCCAAAGGTGAGCACACCACTGGTTTGAGGTCAGATCACACACACACACACACACACACATCTTACAGAGAAAGTCTCAAAGGTTCAGGTTAATGCTCTATGAGGCCCAAGTCTTCAGGAAAAGTCATCAAGGAAGAAGCATGGGAAAGAGAATAAGGTTAGAAGACCTTGGTAAAGCTTTCTTTGGCAAGTTAAGTTTCCAGAAAATATGAGTGTCCTCTTCTAGTGTTATCATGGCACCTGCTATGGAAAGACCCTACTCTACGAAGTATGCTGGGGACGAGGACAGGAATGCAAACATTTCTGAGGGTCTTCCCTTTGGCAGGTGCTATGTATATGGAAAATTTCATTTCTTTCTTATGACACCTTTGATGTTGGGTATGAAAGGCTAGATCCATTTCACCATTGACTGGAAATTGTGACTTGGGCTTTTAAAATACTTTGTCTAGCCCTGGTTGGTGTAGCTCAGTGGGTTGAGTGGGGGCCTGCAAACCAAAGGGTTGCTGGTTCGATTCCCAGTCAGGGCACATGCCTGGGTTGAAGGTCAGGTCCCCAGTTGGGGGCATGTGAGGGGCAACCACACACTGATGTTTCTCTTCCTCTCTTTCCCCTTTCCTTCCCCTCTCTCTAAAAAATAAATAAAATAAAAAAATAATAAAATACTTTGTCTAAGGCCATGCAGCTGATACAAGTCAGGCCTCTTTTGTTTCAAAGTGTATGTTTGGTTCACTGCACAGTCCTGTCCTGAAAGCATTAGCCAACACCAATACTTCAGCAAATAATGCCTTTCCCATGTGCATAATCAAATGTGAGAATGTAAGATATTTTATATACATCAAGTAGATTAATATGAGGGGCTAGGATTGTCATTATTTTGGTACTATTGAAGACTTCCCATTGTTTTCCACTTCCAATTTTTTTTTTGAGTCTTGTCCATAGGGGGCTACATTTTTGGAGATCCTAGCCAGCTAATTATCTAATACAAGTGCAGTGTAACACCTGCTCTTCAAGTTATAATCTCTCTTCTCCTGGTCAAGGACTAATTTGAATGATAAAAGAATCTGTGTATCCTCAGACTCTGAAGCCCTTAAAGAGATATTTATCACCACTGACTGGAAAATCAGAATGCAAGTGTCTTGAAACTCTTTATCTTTTCAAACGTAATTAATTACCTTGCTTAAAACTCTTATGAAGTAAGTGGTGCAGGTATCACAATCTTTATCTTAACTTTATCCATTCATTCATTCGTTTTACAAATATTTATTAATGGATTTTTAAAAATCTAAGCCCCAGAGAGATAGCTGATATTGCCCTAAGTCTCCCAAGCTAAGGACAGGCTCGAACCAAGGCACCTGGCTCTGGGTTCTGAATTTGGGCCATTTGCGACTGAATTGTCTTGCCTGAGTGTTGATTCTAGTCTAGGTCTTTTGGATACACATTCTTGATGCCTTAGCTGACTTATTCTATCGTGGGAAAGATCCTGACAGAAGCAGTGCCTTCTAAATCAACTCCCACTCGCCTCCAAACTCCCCTGGAAATGTGGCTGTGAGTAGTGCTGCAGCTTCAGACGCCCCGAGAAACTCTGTGAAGGGACTTCTGCACTAACTCAGCTACAGCGGGTGGGGCTGCTTAATTGCCGCACGGAACTGAGTGCATTTACTACTCAGCATGAAAGAGCTTGGTTTCTTTTTTTTTTTTTAAAGACTGAGTATACTTTCTTGAATGACTTGATGCGTTATGAAAACTTTCCTAGAAATTCAGTGAGACGTTCCATAACAGAGCACGTTCTCCCTTCTCTTGACATAGAAAATGTGTCAACGCACACGCCCCGTACTTCTCAGACGGAGGATGGCTGGAAAAGACACTGGAAATGGTGCTCAAGCCCGTCTGTGGATTAGCTCTCTGGCGCCTCTGGTGGCCCTGCTCCTGCCTGTCCCTTGTCCACGTCCCCCATCCAAGCCTGGATCCCTCCTTCCCAACCACCACCACTGCGCCCTTTACAGACATCCATGAATAATAAAGTTGTCTTGTGTTCATGTCCTGCTCCCCCCTCCACTTACTAACTCTGTGCTTCCTAAAGGCAGAGATTCTGTTTCAACATTTGTGCCCAACACAGTGGCTGGCACAAAGCACAAAAGTTTGTTGGCAGAAGACAGCGATGCTGGAAATCAGGGATTCACAGTCCTTGGCTAATTACTCATTGTTGTTGCTGATTTTTTTTTTTTTTTAGTTTTGAAAGGTAAGACTCTTTTTATTACGCTGGTACATTTTACTCTCTTCCTTTCAGAATCCTAATAAAAAAACAACTTTGTTTCTGCTTACTTCAAGCAAACCCCCACACACCAAACCAACAAAGGAAACTATGAAAACATCACCTTGGTGATAGGGAAGGAGGCGAAAGGTTTTAACGTAAACAAAGACATCTGCAGCTGGAGTAAGGAAATCAAAGAGGAGTCGAGTCTGGTATGGGGCCAGGCCTCTCCATCCTGAACCTGCCCCTCGGGGCCTGGAAGCTGCCCTCCTCGCTTCTGAAGCAAGAAACAGACCAAAAGCCCTCCAGATCGCAAAAAACGCACACCGATCGGTCTATTTTAAACAGCACACTGGCACTCTGCAGTGGTCACCCCGCCCCTTCCCCAGGTTCCCTTCTTCTTGAACACGGGCTTCTCGGCGCCCCGGAGGCCGCAGACAAAGGGGCAGCTCTCCCGGTTCCTCCGCGCCACGAGGATCAGGTAGACCACGGAGGCTCCCAGCAGGAGGAGCAGGACAGTCAGGAACAGCCCCTCCAGGACGGCTCTGGTGCTGCAGGGCAGGGCGGAGTAGAACTGCCTGCCCCCGGAGGAGCAGTGCCTCAGGCACGTCTCCTTGGACAGGTAGTTGTTTTTGTTGCCCCAGCACCCCCCGTAGATGAAGTTATGGCAGGTGTTCTTCTGGGCGTCAAAGTACCAGCGTGGGAAGGAGGAGCGGCACGGCCCGGTGACCGCCCTGGCCAAGCACTGTTCTTCGTAGCTGAAAATGTCGCTGGGGGGGTCCTCGAAATCCTGCCTCCTGGGCACACCCGGGACCGAGGAACCCGCTCCATTCCTGCCGGTGGGCAGGTCGTCAGCCGTGTTGTCCGTGACGTTAGCGCACTTCTCAAGGCACTTCTCTCTGGTCAGGTGGTTGTTGTCGTTCCCACCACAGCCTCCATACACAAACTGCTGGCAGGACCCGCCCGTGGCGTTGTACCACCACCTGCGGAGGGCAGCCTGGCACCTTCCCTCCATCTGCGGGGCTCTGCAGAAGTCGCGTTCTAGGTCCGCTGCCTCCGCCCCGAAGAGGAGCAGCGAAGCCTGCAGCGCCAGCAGGCACCACCTCGGCCCACACAGCTGCGCCATGACCCGCTCCACCTGGCCGTGCAGGTGAGGCCTCCGGCCGCTGGCCTTTGAGGTCCCGCGATCTAGGCGCGGACGCTCACGTGGAAGTCTCCCAAAGGCCCCTTTCACGGGTGTTCGTTGGGAGGACGCTCTGCCTCCTACGCCCACAATGCGGGAGAACGCTCCTCACTCCTTTGCCCCAGCGACACGCGGCGACTCCCCACCGTTCAGAACCCCGGCACGCGTCCCAATGCTTGGTGGGGGCTGGCGCCAACGGTGGCCTTCTGGAAGAGCCACCCAAGCTGTCCGCCCAGGGAGGGGCGGGGCGCACCTGCCTCGAGGCGGGTCGCACAGAACGCAGGCGCCTCCTTCATTGTTGAGTAAAAGGAGCAACAAAGCAACGGGCTTTAAATACAGCCAGCGCTTTCCTACCGTGAACATACAGAGCACTATGGTTAAAAGCCTCTTACCTTATAGACAAGGTAGGTAAACGTATAAGTGATGTAAAAAATTCATTGAATTGTTCATCAGATGTGAGGTAAATGCCCACTCGGGGCCAGGCGCTGGCTGATGACTGGGTATAGAAAGGAATGACAGGGGTCCTGGAGGAGCTTCCAAATCACTTGGCAGGAAGACGCTGGCCTATTATCAGGCAACGGAAGGAAACCGAGGGTGTAAATGGAAACTAGGGCTGCAACGGAAAATCAGAAACTTCAAAAATAAGAAGCTCATGCTCTTACTTGTTTGCTGCCTTTCTGGGCAAACTGGATGATCTGACATTAATTGGATACTGGTGTGGGCCAGAAGGCAGAACGAAACTCTTCTGATCACAGTATTCGGGTATTTTTGTCCCACCTTGAACTCTGAACTAAATTCTTCCCATCTATCTACCTACCTATCATCTACCTGTCTCTATATCTATAGATTTATATGTTTTATATGTATATTTACATAAATATACATAAAACAGTTCCTTGTGGCCATACTAATAAAGATGAACAAAGAGCTAGTAAATGATAGAGAAAGGGAGGAAGAAATATTTCCCACATTTCTGTCTTTGGAGAGTAATTCTAAACCCGAAGACGGGAAGGACGATTTTGGTTTTGAACCTGTGGCATCTGAGTTCCTGTGGATCATACAAGTACAGAGGAGGGTGCAGAGGGGAAAGATGTCGTAAAGGCACTGTCACAGGGACTGACGTGGGAGAGGGCAGAAGGTTTGGAGCATGGTGGGGGAACACATGAGAACCACAGTCCCAAAATGTGTGGCTGTTACTCCAGACACCTTAACCAAACAGATGAACAGCGATACCAAAGCAGGAGTAGCAGAGGCAGACCTTGGGGAGAATAAAGTCATGTTTATCAGTCAAGAAGCAGAAAGCGAAACAGAGCTGGGTCCACCTTGTGAGACCCATGTGGTTGCTTGGAAGGAGAGATGAATTGCTTTTCTGAAGGACTAAGTGAGAACAGTGGAGACAGAAGACGATGGCCTTCGTTTCCAGCAGCCAGACAGTCAGGCTCCTGCTTTTCCAGAGAGGACCAGGTTCCTCCATGACACACAGCCCCTGTTGCCCACCCCCAGGAAGGACACACTCTCTTGGTTCCCCCCTCTTCTTCCTGCAGCAACCTAAATCAATCACCCTTCCCATATGAAGACTTCAGCCACACGTCATTTATATTTGCCGTCCACGTGACTTTCTCTGTGTGTACACATCGATAGTTCGATTTCACAGCCCCTTTTCTGATTTCATGGCCTCCATAAATATCCCTGCCACTATTATTGTCTGTAACTCTGGCTGCATATTTTCCAATAAAGCAGTGTGCACGAGAATGCATCTTCTTTGCTGGTAAACATTTTATTGAATGGTGCCCCCAGTGCGATTTTGGGCGCCTTCCTGGCGCTGCGGTAGGGGAACTTCCGATGTGAAGTGTGAGAAGACGAATTCACAAAGAAGCCCCAGTAAAGAGGATAAACAGCAGGCTGTGTACCCAAGGTTTCATGGGAAATTGGATGAGGGAGTGGTTCTTTCCACTGTGAAGAGTGGGCACCTTGGCTAGTCTTCAAAATCACCAGGTGAACAAGGGCAGAAGCTCCCTTCAAGCAAAGGACACGGCATGGGCTGATTTATTTTTTTGGCTACTATGTCAAAACACATTGGCAGCAAGGAGTAGAAAACCTGGACCCAACCAGCTTAAATGCAGGGAGATCTGTTATCTCACAGAGCAGGCTGTCCATGGGCAGGCAGGGGTCCAGGCAGGGTCCATCGGGGCTCTGACCCCACTGCACTGTGGCCCTGTCTTCCTTTGTGGCTTTTGCTTCAGCAGCAGTTCCAGATGTCACGGGCAGGCATGTCCATGACCAGGAGAAGAGAAGGGACTGTCTATTCTTTGTGCCACCTTTTAGCATCAAGGGAACAGTTCGCTTAAGTACCCCAATAATTTCTCATCTTACTGGCCTGAATAGGGTCATGTGCCTGCCTCTAAACCATTAAGGGGTATGAGATGACCATGGTGGTCTTTAGACTCCTTGGGATTTGCCCCCTGAGTGATTATGTTTCTGAGAGAGGTCCCGTGAACAAAATCAGCACTCCATCGCTGAAGAGGAGGAGAGCAGGGTTTAAGTGGGCAGCCAGCAGTGTCTGCTACAGCCACTCTGCATATGTTACTTTCCATTTTATTTTTTTAAATCCTCACCTGAGGATATGCCTTTTGATTTTGGAGAGAGAGGAAGGAGGAGAGAGAGAGAGACAGACAGACGGACAAACAGAAATTGGTGTGAGAGAGAAATGTCAATCGGTTGCTCCCCGACAGAACCCGCACCTGGGCACGTGTCCCGACTGAGGATGGAGGCCCTGACTTTTTGGTGCATGGGATGATGCTCCCGCCATCTGAGCCACCCAGCTGGGGCATAGAATCCTCTTTATTTTAAATGAGAAAGAACAAAAATGAAAACGAAATGTGCTAGTAGAACAGGACCGGGCTCAGGAAGATGATTTTCTGGGCAAGAGACTTAGGTTATGGACAGAGTGACACAGTTACTACACAGTTGAACTAAAAACCAACCTAGGAGATTTGAAGAGCTGACTGCCTGTGGGTGAACAGCTGCAGAAATATCCAAATCTCTCCCACGTAGCCATGACACGTGTCCAGTGTGACTGCGCCCTGCCACGTCAGGTAGCTGCTCACTCCAGAATGTGTGCAGGGGTGGAGATGGCGGTCACCTGTTTCTGCACTGTGAGAAGTTTTAAAGGGCTGGCAGCAACTAGAGTTACTTATTGGAAACATATCCTTGTGAAAGGTAAGGCATCATTGGCAGGAAACTCTCTCTTGCATATGCACTTACACAGAGAGCTAATCACTTATTTTTCATGCATTTACACCATTTTTCGCTTTTAGGAAAAATCACATCAATAAATCAATAAGTAATTAAAATTTAAGCATCCAGTCTGGATGCTTAACAGTATATGGAACCCTATAATCCAACTCCTTGTTTTCGACTGGCTTTCCATTTTTAAACACAAACCTATGAGAGACAAAACTCCATTTCTGTTGCAGGAAAATGAGCAGATTTGGGGCTGCTCATGGGTGATTTCCAGAGATTAAGCAAGAGGAATGCTTTGTTGAGTTACCTGCAAATAGTAACTACTGTGACCGTATCCATGGCTGAAGTCCCATTGTGTTTGCACTGAAGCTGGGACTGATGGAGACACTGAAGCAGGCGGCCACATTCACCCAGAGACAAGCCAACGTGAAGCTGTGAAACCAGCTGCAGGAGCAAAGGACCCAGGAGACAGCTGTAGCAGCAGTCTGTTCCCTGAAGTCACTGAGGAACCTCGGAGTATCAAGCACAGTCCTAGTGGGTGGGCTGGGACTGGAGTGAGTAGCTGTGGGAAAGAGCCATTCTCTTAAAGAGAGGCGGGCAGCGTAGGATGTGGGCAGGCCCCAACACTGGGCTCAGAAAACTTGTCTAATGGGCAGCTCTCTAACCACAGCCTCCGAATAACCCGTTGTGTTTGCAAGACAAGACAGACTCTTATTTATTTTGTCACCCTAATTGCCTTCAACACTGGTTCAAGACTTTGTTGGAAGAGACTTTGAAAGGGCAAATTCCAGGTCTCTGCTCCTGGGAAGGTTAAATGATAATCATGCAATGCTGGTTGATTTGTTGATTTTCTCCCACACGGAGGCTCTTTGGAGTCAAGGCTCCGTCCTTTCTCCTGGTTTTCTGAATGATGGGGGCCCATCTTCAGTAAACAAATCCCTGATGCAGCTCGGCCCTAGAAATACTCTCCAGTCCTACGCACCATCCTTTTCCTACAGCAACATGCCAAAGGGATTCTACTGATGTTACTTAGTTATTTTTACAGTATTTGCTTAAAGAAGATGAAACGATCTCAATGAGTTTCTTTAGTGGGATGGGGGTGGGGTTGTATAAAAAAAAAAAAAGAAAACAGAAGGCCAGGGAGTCTTTGTTATCTGGGTTTTACGTGTGGAGTCTCCACAGATTTGCCAGGTTTTAGAGACTGTAAATTCACAATCGCAAGAACATACTTGTTACTAAATCGACCACTTGGAACAATCAGTCCCCATTCAAAAATCAGCCCTCACTTACCGCTAGCGTCTTCGCCGACGTCAGGACAAGTCTCTCACTGATTCTTGTAAAATACATTCTTACAAATATACTCTGTAAGTTGATTATAGAGTAAATTTTCAAATTTTCCAGAACATGGAAGATTTTATGAAGTTAAAAAAAAAAGGCCTGTTGAAGAACTCCCGAATCACAAGCAGAATTACCAACAAACAGTGGTGTGGCAGGAACATAACCAGGCATTATTTGAGAAAGAAGAAAGCCTTAAGGACAATGAGGTCTAGCCATTACAGGAGAGAGTGCCGCACATACCGAAGGGATGGGGAATTTTTTTTTTAAATGTATCTGTGGAACTCTTTTTTTTTAAGATTTTATTTATTTATTTTTAGAGAGAGAAAGGAGGGAGAGAGAGAGAGAGAGAGAGAGAGAGAGAGAGAGAGAGGGAGGGAGAAACATCAATGAGTGGTTGCTGGGGATCATGGCCTGCAACGCAGGCATGTACCCTGACTGGGAATCGAACTTGCGACACTTTGGTTCGCAGCCCGTGCTCAATCCACTGAGCTATGCCAGCCCGGGTGGTATGGGGAATATCGATAAAATCTTTGAATTTGCAAAAATAACTCACTTCATGGTTATGCTAGCAAAGTCAAGCTTAAAGTGAAAGATATGTCATGAAATTATGCAGTTTTGTTGGAAAAAATTAAACCACGGGGGAAAACAAAATGTGACCATTCATTCTTCATTTTAAGAATCAGTGTGTTTATAAACTATTTTTTCAAATTTAAGTGACATACACTTATTTTCATAGTTTTTCATTATAAAATCTAAGGCAACATATTTTAAAGGAAATTCTCATTCCCATTTTAAGAGCCTTCGCTGTAAATGGCCCTGTCCAGGGACCCGTTATGTTCAACGAGACAGCGCTGCTGTGAATGTTCTCTTTCCACCGGGCCCTGCGCTGGCTCACGGGAGGCTACAAGAACCCGGCAGAAAGCATGTCTGGTTTGGAAGCACAACTGTGTCCTTGTGGTGGTTTTAAAATATGTCCACAAGCCCTGGCTGGTGCAGCTCAGTGGATTGAGCGCGGGCTGCGAACCAAAGTGTCGCAGGTTCGATTCCCAGTCAGGGCACATGCCTGGGTTGCAGGCCACGGCCCCCAGCAACCGCACATGGATGTTTCTCTCCCTCTCTCCCTCCCTTCCCTCTCTAAAAATAAATAAAAACAAAATCTTTAAAATATGTCCACAAATGTTTGAATACTTCTCTTTTTGAAAGTCAGACTTTCATTTCTCTCTGCTTGAATGGGGGTGAGTTCATGCGTTGCTTCTAATAATAAGACAGCAGTGATGATGGGTATACCCGATTGACTATGGCTCTCTCCAAAAAGAAAATTCATGTCCACCCAGAACCGCAGAAGGGGACCCTATTTGGAAATAGGGACTGTCAGATGTAGTTAGTTAAGATGAGGTCATTGTGGATTGGGGTGGGTCCTAATCCAATGACCGGTGTCCTTGTATGAAAACCGAGGGAAGAAAGCTGTGTTCAGCTGGAGGCAGAGGCTAGAGCGGTGCATCTGTAAGCCAAGGAACGCCAAGGGTTGCTGGCTGCTACCAGATACGAGGAAGAGGCAAGGAAGGAGGCCTCCCCTGGAGTCTTCGGAGAGAGCATGGCCCTGCTGACACCTTGACTGTGAACTTCTTGCCTCCTGAAGTGGGACAGAATAATTTCCTATAGTTTCAGGCACCCAGTGTGTGGTGCTCTGTTACACCATGACAGCACTAGGAGACTACACGGGGGACTTTAGAGGCTGCACTATAAAGGGCACTGCAGCTTCCTTTTGCTCGTTTGCTCTTGGAGCTCTCACTCGAGGGGAAGTTAGCTGCCGTGGCATGAAGGTACCTGAGCAGCCTACAGAGAGGTCCCCATGGTGATAACTGAGGCCTCCTGCCCATGGCCATGGGAGTGAGTGTTCTTGAACGTGGACCTTCCAGCCCCAGTCAAGCCTCTGCATGACTACAGCTCCAGCCAACCTCTTGAGAAACCCTGCACCTAAACCCCGCCGAAGCTGCTTCCAAATTTCTCACCCACAGAAACCGTGTGATAATAAATATTCACTGTTTCAACCTACTGAGCCTTGCCATGGTGTTTTTAGTGCAGCAACAAACAACAAATACTTTCGTTCCCTCAGATCTAATTTCTCCACCTCCAAAGTTCCTGAAGATCCAACTATAATCGAAACACATTTAGAACTGAACAGAGATTTCTTCTTCCAAGCCTATTAAAATTCTCCATAGCTTCATTTCCACGGCTTGTGCGCCTCCCATTTCTGACAGATTGCAACGTGAGCTTCTGGTCTTCCATTGAACTCCCTCCCTCACAAAGCCCTGTCATCTCTAAGATGTAAAGATTCTACATAAAGGGCAGTTGCCATTATCATAAATGAGATTTATTAGTTTCATTACCTTAGATATTTCAAAAGTGATCTGAAGCTTCTCCTACCCTTTTGGAAAATGCCCCTGGGTGCAGGTTCCACTATTGGCATTCTAGTTAGTGAGCTTCAGAGGATGTTCAAAGGGTGCACGTGTGTAGAAAACAGCTGGTCTTTGGTTGCCCCGATTCCTCGGAAAGACCCATGAAGGCAGCCTTGCTTTACCAGCGAGCAGACGAAGCGGGGGGGGGGGGGGTGTCTGAGAATGGAGCAGACAGCAAACAACCGCCACAAGAAAGTGGCACCAAGAGTCAGGCATTGGTCATTGCCGGACTTAATAGCTTTGTCCGGGACCTGCTGTGCCCTGAGCACAGGATGTGAGGTCCTAGGCAGAGTAAGAAGAATGAGGTAAGGGCTCATCATTGTCCATCGGGTAGATGAACCCATAAAAAGATCATAACGTGCTGTACGGTAAGGACAATAATGGAAATATGCACAAAGTTCAACAGGAACCAAGAGGAGATGAGGTGAGCTTGCCAAATGTTGTCTTCAGGGTTTCTTAAAATTTTTTTCCATTCTAGAACTTGTTTGCCTGCAGGTGTGTTTGCCATTGGAATTTGTATGGGAACCACTTTTAAGGGGATAACGGCAGCCATTCAATGCTGAAGGAGGAGAAGCAGAGGAGAAACAAATCCACCCACAGTCTGTGTGCAGTACCACAGGTTCACGCCCCTGGGGAGAATGAACGGGCTCCCAGGAGGCCTGTGAGTGAGAGCCCTGCCAGAGGGCTGTCTCCCAACGATGCCTCTCCATAGTAATCTCTCAATGGTCCTGAACGGCAGTAAAAGGGGTGTTTACTCTTTACTACAGCTGATTTGGACTTTTGATAAAATGTGGCAAAAGGCAGAATTTCACGCCTTTGAAGCAAATCGTAGACTTCTAACACTGGTGAACTTGCTGTTACAGCCCAGGTCTGGTTTGTGCCTGTGCCTGGTAGATACGTTAAAAACAAAGGAAGAAGGGGTATAGCTGTTCTGTATTTTGTGACCACTCCGTAAAAACGGTTAGGAAGCCAATGGCTGATGTGGATCAATGCATCATGAGGATATTTTAAGTCCAAATAAATTTTAATGGAATATTTTGGAATACAGTTAATTAGATGCGCTCATAATTGCCTGTTGGAGGAGGCAGACCAGTTGATTGTGAAATAGCACGGGCTGTGCCGTGTTATAGAATAAACCTGGGGCCGTTCTGTGAGACTCTGGGTGTCACGCAGGGACTCCGTGCAGCTCATCACAGGTTTACTTTAAATGCAAGCTACCAAGAAGAGGAAATTCAGAGTCTCAAATCAGCTGTACTGTACCAGCCCTTCCCTCCTTAATCTGGGGCTTCAAATAATTTTGCAAGTAGATAAGATTCTTAACCCATCCAAGAAACACAGGACTGGACAACTAATACAGCAATCTTTTCTCTCTCGGGGAAATCTCTGCAAATGATGCAGTCTGCTTCCTAAGAACCCGCCGCCTTTCTGTGAGTTGAAAGTTTGTCTTATGGGGGGAGCAGCACAGCTCCCAGTGAGCTGAGGGTAGTGAATGACTTCTGGATATCTGGAGACATGCAGAACGCCCAGATCCTTGTCTGTCTGTCATTGTGGTGCAGCCTAGTATAGTCCCCTCAACCTTCTTTTCAATGTCATGGTCACTTGGGATATGATGACAATGTATTTTGATCCCATTTTAAGAAGCCTAATTTTTTTGCCTTATAAAGATCTCTGAGGTTGGTATGTGTCTTCCAGTTGTTAGCCTCATTCAGTTGCTGTCATCTTGGTGGCAGCAGCGACATGGCATGTAACATCACGTGCTTCTTACAAGTGCTGGGATCTGGGAGTCAATGAAATATGGTGTTTGTAAAGCATGTTGGGGTACATGCATGAGGTTGCTTGGTGAGGGGCAGCCAGCCAGTCGGGGGGCTCCTGTACCCTGGTCACACCTGGGATTCATCTGTGACACTCTAGGAAGGCAGGGTTGCGTCCTCCAGTCCCAGCCACGCTGTCTGTAAAGTAGTGGTCATCACAGCACCTGCCTGATGACAGGCTTTTGTGGGCGGCCTGTGAGTTTATGTCCATAAAAACCATTCCCATGACGTGACAGCAAAGACTCTTAGTCCTTGCTGCTGGTTCCACAGGGCCAGGGTGGGGGTGGCAAGGGAGGCCTTCACCTGGGTTGTGAACCTTAGGGGCATCAAAATCTCAGGGATCAAGATGAATCATATTTTCATGCCACACTTTTAGGAAGTCAAAATTAATGATGAAATAATCTAGGATAACAGAAATAAAAATTTTAAACAAAGACGGGGTCTGGCTGTGTTTCACCCGGATGACATACCTTATTGCCTTGACCTCTCTCTGTCCTGTGGGATGCTGTCTTGATTTTTTAAAAAAAATATTGCATTAAAATATTATATATCTTGATTTCTCAGTTTTGGGGTGCCCCCTTAAATTCTGCACCTGAGGCCAGTGCCTCGCTTTCTCCACCCTAGTCCCAACTCTGGTTGCGTTTCTGATGCTAGGCTGATTGTTTCTGATCGTACCTGATGGTAACTCTCCCTGCACACCTGCACTCACTCAGCCAGTCCCCGTCTGCGCCAGGTGCCGTACCCAGCTTGGGCGTACAGTGATGAGACACACCACTGGCCTGCGGAGAACACCGACACACAGGCAGATGTGCCCTATATGGTCCTCAGGGGTGTTGTAGACGCATCCATTTATTGAGTCATTCCGCAATGTTCAGTGAGTATCTTCTCTGTCTGTGCCAGGCACACGGTGTGTACCAGGTACAGTAGGGAGCTCAGACAGAAATGGTCCCTTCTATATGGGTTAGCATTTCCTAGCGAAAACACTCATTGGCAGGGGCCTGCCAGGAGGCGGTAGTGAGAAGTCTTTTTGGATTTCCAAAACTTCTGCGGCTACTTCTAAAGCAATATCTAGCACAATGCCCACAGCTCAAGACACACTCAATAAATAAATATTTGTGAAATGAATATTCAAACTGATGGATTTCTATGAGGTGAAGAACTTACACTCTGCCCACCTGCAATCCCCTTGTTTTCCCCGGATGCTGGGCATGGTGCAACAGAGGAATTGGCTTTGCAGTCGACAGATCTGAGCTTTAAACTGGGCTTCCCTACTTCTTAATTGTGCGACATCGGTCAGTTTGCTTGATCTTCCTGAAACTATCTCCTTGACTAAGGTTAACAGCACCAAACTGGCAGGTCTCTAGTGCCATCAGGCATCTATCTGCAAAGCGATTCGAGTCTGACTCAGAGCAGGTTCTCAGTAGATGTCCGTTTCTGTCCTCCCCACTTTGTTTGGAAACTTGATGGAGGTGCAGGTCAGAAAGCCTGAGCCGACCCCAGGCAAAGAACACCATTTGGGAAGGGAGCCATGAGATTTCGCGGCTGCTCTCATGCCAAGGGCTCTGACCACACAAGGAATGGAATCAGTCTGTTTCTTTGCATCAATACCTTATCAGCAAGTTGAATAGGGGTTGTGAATAATTCAAGTCCATTTCCACAAGACAGCCACAAATGGATTGGCTTCTCCAGGAGAGATGCCAGACGGGGGTGCTGAAGAAACGGGGGCCTGGAGACCTGCTTCCACGACAGGAGAAACCCGTGTTTTGAGCAGGGAAGTCCTGAGTGCCACCGCAGGGAGGCAAATGGGGGCTGTGTCACGAAAACAACAGTTAAACCATAAAATGTCACTTCCTATGTAATTTAAGAGAGATCTATGAGAAATACACTTTAGAAAACTGCACCCATATATCAGCGGATTACAGGTGCCTGGCAAAACATTTCTACAAAAATATGCAGCACCGTGCATGTATAAATCTGTCTTGAGCTTTATGGTTCCATATACAAAGTTATAATGTATATAAAATAGAGGAACACGGAGAACCAGCTCATTGCTTTAACCCATGGGGGTCGAATGGACTTGGAATAATCCATCAAGTTACAGAGCTTCACACACAAGTACAATCACCATCTCAGAAGGATCCAAGTGGCAAGGGCAGGTCTGGTTGCATTCATTTCACAGGGTGGCAGGTGGGTGGGGAACAGACTAAGATTTCTTGACCACCTGCAAAGGCCCAAGACTCTATTCAGCACATGACATCCATTATTATCTGACTTCAGCCCCTCCCTTCCACCACTACCCCCAAATTCTATCAACAGGTACCACTGTCCCCATTTCACAGATGGGAGAACTGACACCCAGAAGCTGAGTCACATAAGCAAGGACACAAAGGCGGCAGACACCACACCAGAAGGAGGCCTCATGCAGGCAAGGATCTTGCACACCACTGTGCTCTCAGCTCTCAGAGCAGGGCCTGACACATAGTAAGTGCTCAATAAATATTTGTTGAACAAGTGAGTGGAGATGGAAAACTCAGGGTCAGCTGACTGTGCCTGGCATTCCTCTCATAGGGTCTTCACAGTGATGAACGGGACATCTCTTGTGCTCAGAGGCGAGGGCCCGGAGGTGCAACAAAAGCTGCAGCCTCTGGGAGGGCAGGTTACAGCAGCCCCTCAGAAAACCCTCCCGTTTTAGGAGCATGCTGCCTCTTCTCCCCAGTGCCTGCCCCGCCAGGGTCAGGCCCCAGTTGTTTCTGTAGGCTAAGCTCTACTAAATGCCCCTGCTCTGTGCTCCCATGGCAGCCCAGAGGAGCAGAGTGGAGGAGGCACTGAATCTAGAATAAGCACGGTACTCACAGGCACCAATCCCAAGTTTGGCACTGCCACTTACTAGAGGGAAGACCTTGGAGGTGACACCTGAACCCGCCAAACCTCAATGCCTCGTCTCTGAAAATGGTATATTAACACCCATCTTGTGGTGGACACGGCGTCACAGACTGTATACCACACAAGGACACACCCTGTCACCTACAGGGTGAATGGCGGCCCTGGGGCTGTGCATAGCAGTCCTGCCGCTGGGTGAAGCACAGGGGAAAGAAGCCACGAACAGAGCCAGAAACACCCGATTCAGATCCGCTCTGCCACGTGCAGGCTGTGCTGTGCGATCTTGCCTCCGTCTCCTCACCAGGAAGTGTGAACAAAAGGAACAGGTATCTGACAGGGTTGTTTTGAGGATGAATGGACTCACATGCAAAGCACTTGGAAGGCATGTAGTAAGTGCCTAAGAAATATTTTATTGCTACTTTACCATTTTTATTCTGTATTAAACTAACCTATTGTAGGGCAAGTTTTCCTTACTGGATCAGAAACTTCTAGAAGGCAAGGATTGCGTGCACTTATCTTTCCACCACCTTCTTTCAGCGCGGGGCAAATAGCGTGCTCTTGATAAATAGTTGTTGAACTAAACTGAGCCGGCAGTTGACAAATTACATTCTGGATCTCTTTGATGATGTCTCACCATGAACCGTCCTCCTCTGCTTCACAGGCGGGAAAAACTGAGCCAAACCCCTCTTTGTCTTGGTTGAAAGGTTTAGATATTAACTAACCTTCAGATTTCACTAGACTTTCTTTCCCCACCCTTAGTCTGAACTCCAGTCCCCTTATTTTAAGATACATTAACAAAGAGCTTTCTCTCCTTCTGTTAGCCAGAAATCCACACATAATAAAGGCTGCTGTTTGAAGAGACTTTTTAATTGTGGTTCTTCTTTGGGTCATACGATTAAGTAGAAGAAATACACAGGCTACACTGTGTTCCCAGGACCCAGCACAACACAGCCTTTAAACTTGCTGGGGTCAGAGTCAGGATCAAGGTCATGGGCTAGCGTGCTTGCCTATGTTTGCGAGACAGGATGGGGAGGGGTGGGCCCTCAGTCCAGCTCCACTCCAGCGGATTTCAGCTTCACTGAACTAGAGGGTTGGAGGTCAGGGTTGTCCCTGGTCTGCCCACTATAGTGGTGACAGGAGGTGACTGACTGTCCCAAGAAATTTCAGACACAAAACTCCTATTATTTTCTCAATTATTTAGAAATTTGGGTAACAATTTTTAAGTAGTAGATACCATCTATAGTACCATTACAGTACTGGGCGTTTGCTTATATTTTATTTCATGTAGTCCTCACAGAAACTAAGGTAGGGATAATGAACTTCCAGACCGTAGACTCAGAGAAGTTAAGTAAGTTGCGCAAAGTCACACAGCTGCCGTTCAAATGCAGGACTGAATCTAAATGCTGCGTGCAGGGTTAAGCATGGGGGCTGTGCAGTCAGAAGGATCTAGATTTAAATTCTAGGTCTGCCTCTGAAGAGCTGAGGTGTATTGGGGAACCGATGAAATGAAAACCTTCTAGGTCTCTGTTCCACCACATGTACAACGAGAAGAATGGCTGTGTTCATCTTCCGGAGCCGTGGTGAAGGTTAACTGAGACGAGGCATCTGATTCACTTGCACGAAGCTGGCCATGAAGGAGGTGTCTCTCCAAGTTTAGTTGCTTATTACTCGTTTTTGAATTTCCTACTCCTACACCACGCCATTTGCATAATTCAGATGTTCCCCCTCTCCCTCATTTTTAAGAGAACAATGGCATCACAAATTTTTAATCTAGAAATTCTCATCCGCTTCACCTGTTTTATTTAAACAAGAATGTGTCCCATTTAGAAAACGAGGAACTTGATCATACGTCCTTGGAAAAATTGAAAAGGACTGAATAGACAGATAGCTCAATAGAGCTGGAGTGTATTGTGAGACATTAGCCTGAATACTAATATATTAGTTGTTTAATAAAAAAAAGAATATTAAAAAGGTCCCGATGATATTTAACTGTATAATAAAGCCCATAGAAACTGCTAGACAGAGAGCGGGGCGATGAAATACTGCCGCAATCTCATCACGCAGGAAGCCACGGTCCTGCTGCCCGGGCCGGGCTCCTCCTGCTGTTCGGGGTGAGGCGGGTCTGTTGGGGACACGGCCGGGACTCGGTCGCTGTCCCTGCTGTGGTCAGTAGCCCCACGCCACATGCCCAAGTGCCATTTCTTACCGTGTCTGTCCCTCCCAGCCCTTTAATGGGACGTGGCCTGCCCACACGGGAACGCCTCCGCAGCCTACCCGAGGCCCTTGCCCACGGCTTTCCTTGGCCCAGGTCACGCCATCACACGTGCTCCACCCGGGGCTCCTTCCCGCTCTCCGGCCGGCGTGAGGTTCCCTCCCACTCCCTCTGTGTCCACCATGGGCTTCCCCGGCTTTGGTGATCCCTTACGCAAAAGTGTTTTCTGTCTCTGCAGCTGCCCTCAGGCACACTTCAGATATTTACCCTCCGGGCCGTGCACTTGACCGTGGGCGAGAGGCTCCCTCCCCCACCAGAATCCTGAGGGAAGGTTTCCCTTGCTCCTTGGGGCTTTCCTTTCATCATCCACCCTAAGGAAGGTGGTGGGGCCCATGTGCATTCCACAAGGAGAGACTGACATCCAGGTAAACGAGCTTACTCTCTGAGCAGCCACTTCGCCTGGCCGGGCACTGTTCATTTCCAGTGAGGCCAGACTCTCTCTGGCCATTCAGGGGACATAGGAGTTACGGCTGAAAATGTTCCTTGGAGGGGCGGGGGGTGTGAAATTCATTTCCACACAATTTTTAAATGGGCAGCAGGCAGTAAACCTCCTGGGTTTCTTTACTGGTTTGGCATGTGTTGTTTCCAGGGGCTGGCCTGTTTTGCTGGGGTGTGCGGATGAACGGAGGAACCAGCTGGAAAGTCACTTCCTAGTGACACTGGCGTTGTTGGAGGAAGGCAAGCTCTGCTCAGGCCGTCTTGCCAGGATGGTAGAGGGCGGTCCTTGAAGGCTGGGGCATCGAGTTCCTCGTTCCCTCCTGCTCGCAGCGGAGGGTGCATGGTGTAGGGCATCCCCGAGGCTTCTGGGCACCTGGCTTAGGACCTGATAGAAGGAGTGGAAGCCATTTCTAAGCTTCAGATATGCTCACGGGGGACTCGGCAAACCAGAGAATGTCCTGGTCACTCACATTTACTGAGCCTGCGGGCTGGACCACACCTGTGGTCCAAGTGCCTCATACACTCATCTCACTTCACCCTCACAACTGCCTGTCAGGAGGTGCTATTTTCATCCTAATTTATATGAGGAAACTGAGGCAGAAAAAGTTGAGGAATTTGCTCAAAGTCATTAGAAAGTCTGTCCATCCTGCCCCCATTCAGCTCCATGGGAGACTGGTGGCCAAACCTGATAGGAGAGGAGGTAAGAGCATCGCTTTGGACTGATGCCACCCTGGGTGTGGCTGTGACCCTGCTGCTCTGTGACTTTCACAGTCACTGTGTCTTGGTTTCCTCCTCTGTGCAATGGGGGATACGCCATTCTGAAGAGTCGCCAGGGGGAGGGGATGAAATAATGACCGTGGCCCACCGAGCCCGCAGTGGGCATTCTGTATACATTCGCTCTCATTAGGATGGGAAAGCGCTCTATGCAACTTGAACTATCACGTACTTCTTAGCTCCCCCATGGCAAGATTGGAATATGCACCATCATTTAAGAAAATAAAGAAAACTGGTGACAGTGAGACTATCACACACCAATGACTGTAAGACATGTCTCAATTTCAGTGACACTAAAATGCTAAATACGCCATATATCTGTGTACACACGACCTGAAAAGAATATAGGCCCCCCTCCCCTCAACCATCACTACAGCATGGACGGAAAGCAGTGCAAGGAGAGGAAGACAGAGCCTCAGGTTCAAGAGGGGTGCAGGGCCTGGCCCCAGGGCACCGAGGAGCCACACCCAGGGGTCCCTCTGGGCAGCAGTGCGTGAAGGCCATGAGGCCTGGCTAGTCTCCTCATCCTTTGAGCTGCAGAGTTTCAAAACAGCTAAATCTGGCTCTACCTCAAAGTAAAACGAAAGGGCAAGAAAGAGGTGTGATTCATTCCTTCAGGGGACTCTGAAAATGTCAAAATTTGGACAATATGAGTAATCCATGAATGGGAAGAGACCACAGGGAACAGAAGAGGAAACAGCAGTGAACTTGGGGCCAGAAGTCTCTGGTCCTGGCCCCAGCTTTTCTGCCTGATTAGTTACAGGCTGCTGGGTCCATCTTTGGGCCTCAGTTACCCTGGCTACTAAGGAGGGACTGAAGGAGGAAATAATGAGGTTTTTCTAGCTCTCAACAAGTATGTGCTGTCTACACCTAGGGCAAGTGTGCAGGGCTTAAACTAAAGGCGGTGTTAAGGAACGAGACTTTCCAATGCTTTCAGCATTTCTAACTCATCCCCTGACAATCCTGGCCCTTTGCTGCTTGAGCTTTCTGCCTGAGAAGGGACTAACCTGTTGGCATGAACTGTCTCCTTAAAGCGGACCCCATTCTAATGTAGTCGAGATTCCTCTTTCATCCCATGAAGCAGCGGTGGAAGACACACTGCATTCTTTCCAATGTCAATTCCGGTTACTTCAGAGGTCACCCATACAAAAACAGATGAGAGAGACATTCTGGCAAAACAACAACAAGGACAACTCCCCAAAGCCCTGAATGCTTCTTGTAAGACCACAAAGAGCCTAGAAATGCTTAGTACAAAAGGACTGACAGTTGTAAAGTAAGTGGCCATCAAGGAGCATGAAAACGATGATGTGATACACAGATCCCAAATAAACAACCAGAAAACTCAGAACAGCAACAGGAGCAGCGCCAACGCTAAACTTCAACTCCAGTCAGCATCCATTTGGTCCAGAGTTGGGAGGAACACAAAGGTGAATATGCCACAATTCCTGGGCCCAGAGGGCTCTCCGATTCTCACGGGACAAAGAGAGAGCATCCAGACCCCTTTGCTATGCAAGGCAGCCTGTGCTGAGTGCTGGGGGCCAGGTGCAACAAACAGGTATCAGAGAAAGGGGGAAATGTAACTTCAACTAGAGGGCTTGTGAAAAGATCTGTGGTGGGTGGTGGATGGAGCTAAAACAGGTTAATGAGATAGTTCAACAGGTGGAGGCAGGAAGAATTGGCATTCTAGGTGCCTGGGACTTTGCCACAGGGGCAACATCCATGGTTCAGGACAACAGTCTGGAGGGAATGGTGACTCGGCCATGGATTTCACTGGTGTGCATGTGTTGCAAGAGACAGATAATGAGGTGGATGGGCTGGTTTTATCCTCTGTGCAGTGCAGAGCAATCCATTTGTTTTGAGGAAGGAAATGACAAGACAATTAGTTAAATGAAGGATTTAAAAAATATTATCTTTCAAATGGATCAAAACCACTGTGGATAAAAAAAAGGTGTGGTACGTATACACAAAGGGATAGGACGCAGCCATAAAAAGAATAAAATCTTTCCATCTGCAACATCATGGAAGACCTAGAGGGTATTATGCTGAGTGAAGTAAATCAGTCAGAGAAAGACACGTACCATAGGATTTCACTCATATATGGAATCTACAGAACAAAATGAATGGACAAACAAAACAGAAACAGACTCAGAGACAGAGAACAGACTGGAAGTTGCCATGTGGGTGGCGGGGTGGAGGACTGAGTGACAAAGGTGAAGGGGTGAAGAAGTACAGAGCGGAAGTTACAGAATAGTCGTGGGGTTGTAAGTGCAGCACAGGGAGCACAGTCAATACTATTGTAACAATTACGTACGGCACCAGGGGGCACTGGGAGCCCTGGGGCACCACTTGTGAAGTATGATGGTCAAACTACTATGCTGTACACCCAAAACTAACACAAAGCAGTACTGAATGTCAACTATAATCAAAAAATAAGATTTAAAAGAGAATAAAAACCATTGCTCTCTGCATAAAACCATATATTCCATGATAATAATAATAAGCACCATTTACTGAGCATGTACCACTGCCAAACATTTTCCAACTGTGATCCCATTTATTCCCCACCACACCCTTCTGAACTATGTATCATCATGTCCATTTTACAGATGAGGACACTCAGGCTCTGATAAGGACCACTATCTGCCTATCATGGCAAGAAGGGCAACTAAAAAAAGGCTCTCGGATTCCAAAGGCTGCTTTCCCCCACCTGCAGTATACACCTTTCTCCGCGTGCTGCTGATTTGGTCAGAAAAAAAAAACAGCCCTGCATTTGAACAGAAAGGGGCCTTCCTCCAATGAGAAGCACCATCACCAGCATAACTCTTTAAGCTTCACATCCCAAGTGCCAGTACATATGGCAACTATACAGCAAAGCGGCCCAGGTAACAATATTTGCCTAAGTCACTTGTCATAACCTGGCTGGCCTTATGTGACTTCCTTTTTCTTTTATTCCAGCAACACACAGCTGTTGGGTTGGGAGGAAGAGCAACAGCCCCACATTCGGTTGCCACACGAAGGGGCTGAAAACAGAATGGCGTCTGCCCGTGTGACAGCCACGCTGGAAGAGACAGCAGGTGACACAGGCACACTATTCTGCCCTCATAATTCTGTGATTTCTGGTCTAGTCTGCAGGTGCAGGCAAAACAACAATCGTTCTGATCCTGTGACGGTGTCTCCCCTTTGAAAACACTCATTTTCAGCACAGTCAGGGCTGAGATTGGATGAGAAACCCAGGACTCTCTCTTTAGCTCCCATCACTCAACCGGCTCCAGGCCCACCTCCTGGCATTCGAAGGGGAGGGGGTGTGCTCAGTAACCTCCTATTGTCTTTTTCCGAATATTCATGACTCTGACCTCTAACTATAACCATGTTATGTAAATCACAAAACAGAGAAGGAAAGACATGAATCATCAAAAACCTTTTTTTGGGGGGGACCTCTATCAGAAATGCAAATTATGGAAGTTTCTGGATTGTAGGTAAGCAAGAGAAAACCATCCCTTCCACTTTAGTGAGCAAGAGCAAAGGCATGTAGGCATTGAAAGCAGAAGTAAAATGTGCAGGCAGGAGCCTCATTTTATGGTGAGAAGGTGAGGTACCATTTACCTGGTGCTCTGGCCTTGTTTTGCTTTGGGCAGGCCACTGCCTCTGGGTGGGGGGAGGGGATGTACCCCCGTGCAGAGGCCTGGAGTCCCCACGGCCTGCCCCTTCCACCAACATTCCGTGTTTTCCTGAACCAATTTCCACCTACAAAACACTCAGCGGCTGTATAATAGCTCGGGTTACAGCTGAAAATGTTAGTCATTTCATTATACACACTCCAAAAGGGGTATATAAAAGTTGTTTACAAGGCCAAAGCCACACTTCTAAAGGCTGACTTTAAGGGCTCCTTCCTCTTTGCCATATTTTAATTCTTTGAACCTGCAGCAACAGTTTCATTTTTATAACTGCTGGTACAGGAACTTATTAAAACACTTAGCTCTAATGTGTCTCGGTCCCTGCCTCTGCTGGAATGCTGTAAATTGTTATGGCCAAATCATTCGTGCAAACTCACGAAGAGGAACGTCATACTGAAATAATTTCTGTGGCTAGTGAGGGGAAGTTAATGACAGACTGCACATCGAGGTGATACGATGTAGCGATTGAGAGAACTGACGCTGGAGTCAGAGTAAGCTTGAATCCTAGAGCTGCCTTCTGAATCCCTGTGTGAACAGGTCGCTTAGCCTCTCGAAGTCTCATTGTTCCCATCTGCAAAATGGGGACAATAGTGGTACCTGCCATAGAAGATGTGATTAATGAGACAGGTAAAGCATTTAGTTAAGTGACCCCCCCAAAAGTTAGGTATCATTATTGTTCTTCAATAATATCACCATCTCTGCATCAGAGCAGCGTTCTGGAATCTGTGGCAGAATGAAATTTCATGGCCACATCCCCCTGCTGTAATCGTGTTCTCACTTTTTAACAACTTCACTGAGATGTCTTTGACATAAAAATTGTTTATGCGTAAGGGGTACAAGTTGATGCTTTGACACGTGCATTGAGAAAAGATGACCATAGTCAAGCTAAATAATTTAATCATCATCTCTACATAGTTATTTTTTTATGTGCATTATGTGTGGTTTGAGAAGATTTTAGGTGCCACATCTCAGCATATGTTAAGTATGTAATAGACGGTACTGTCCTTAACTGTGGTCACCACACCACACATTGGATCCCAGAACTCCTTCCTGTTCACAGGTGAGAGTTTGTACCTGTGACCGCCATCTCCTCCTTTCCCCCTCCTCCCCCATGTCCCTGGACCCTGGAAACCATCATTCCACTCTCTGCTTCTATCACTTGGAATGTCTTAGATTCTGTGCATGAGTGAGACCATAAAGTTTTTCTCTCTGTGTGTCTGGCTTATGTCACTTAGCAATGCCCTCCGGGTTCATTCTTGCTGCTGCAAATGGGAGGATTTCCTTCTATTTAAGGTTCAGTAATATTCCACTCTGTGCACGTGTATGTGTGACATTCTTTTTGAATCCATGAGTCCATAAACAGACACGTAGGTTGTTCCCAGATCTTAGCTATTGTGAATAAGGCTGCCATGGGCACGGGGCTGCAGATATCTCGTTGAGACCCAGATTTCATGTCCTCTGGATATATACCCAGAAATGAAATTGCCGGATGAGATGCTAGTTCTGTTTTAAATACTCTGAGGAACCTCCATACTGTTTTCCATAATGTATGGAATCACTTTCTTAAGAGAACCGATGGTGAACAATGAGAAACTCTGCCTTTTTCCTCCTTCACCAAAGGGAAGACTATGGAAAGCTTTACACTCTTACCTGGTCTCGCGTGAGCGCGTGGAGGCCCGGTGCACAACGGTCAGCATCCTGCAGTAGAACGTTAGTGCCTCCCCCCCCCCCCCCCCGGCCCCCGGGCCCCGTGTTTGTTATCTTCTTCCCTCATAGTGGAATGATGTGGCCTGGAAGGGTGTCTGAGATTATCCTCTTGGCTGGGTCTGGAAATGACCTTGGGGGACCCACCCACCCCATGAGGAACATGATTTCTTTGTGCTTCATGTCCCATGGGCCACTCGAGAGGCTGTACATATTGGAGTTAGAAGAGCTGGGTTCAAGTCCTGACTCCGCTCCCTACGAACGGCATGATCTTGGACAAGTTACATAAACTCTCTAAGTCTCGGTTTTCTTATCCAAAAAATGGGGAAACTATTTCACAGAGTTTTTGTGAAGACTAAAGGAGGTAACACAAAAGAGCGTTATAAACTGTAAAGAATTACATAAGTGTTATTTATTATTTTGGTAAGCAGCCCCATTCTTGTCTGATTGGTTCCTTATATTAAGAATTCAGAGGGTTTCTGTGGCGGAAGATTGCCATGAACCACAAAGAAGTAAATGTTGAGCTCTTACTCAAAGGTTAGAAGCAGAGAGATCGGATGAGGAGAGGGTGCAATGGTGAAAGGCAAGGAATCTCTGTGCAGGGCCGTACGAGGCTACGTGGACATTGGAAGTAAAATAGGGGGAGAGTAAGGTTGACTGACTTCTGATTGATTAGAATTAGACTTTACATTTTGTCTTCATTCCTCACAGACGAATCCCATTGCATCCTTATGGTCTTTCCAAATCCCACTCCTGGAAGCTCTTTCTCTTCTGGTCTCTTGATACACTTTGGAATGAGCACTCATCAAGCATTAATTTTTAAATGGTGGGTGCTTTTAAGGGACCCAGCCTTGACCCCATGAAATGATTCCTTCCTATTCAGAAGCATCCAATTATGGAGAGGCTCGAGCACAGCCAGATCTGCAATGCTCTTTGCCTCGCCAGTCCTAGAGACCTCACTTGCAGCCTTTTCATGTTTTATTTCCCCGAAGAAATACCTGGCCAGTTGAATGGCTGGACATTGGACCATAAGTTTTGATGCCATGGAGCTGCATGGATAGTAGCTATCGGAAGGAAAGGACAGACTGGTGGGGGATAGCAAGACACTGTCCATACTTAACTGTTCCCAGAGATGGTCTGGAGGGTGAATACTCCCCCTCAATGTTAGCTGTCCCCAACAGTTTCCAGTGACCCTGACCTTGAATGATCGGCAGGAAGTAGGTTTCCTCTGTGTCCTAACTTTCATCCACGCGGCGGAAACTTGCTATAGACTTTCGTGTTGTATATGCCAATGACAGCATAGCAACTATTGATTTCTCTCCCTTATTAACATCGTTGGGAGGGTATTCAAAATATAAGCATGGGCAACAGCCGTCCTGATGGGCTGAGATTTGGAAAGAAAAGGAAGGAGTCTGAGAATGGGGCCGAGAGATAATGTGCTAAGCACTAGATTCACTCCTCTTCCCCGCTTGCCGCTACTTGTGAGCTGTATTGCGTTGATCTCTTATTAAGCCAAGGACAGACAATGGACTCTTTGAAATTTTAACATAAAACACCTCCCATGCCATGTACAAATATGTTGTCTCTCAGCTTCAAGTCCAACTTCCTATACTTTGTTTTGTGACGCTGGGGTTCTGATGCTGCCAACCACGTTTCTGCTTTGTCAGCTGGAGCCATGTCAGGTTCTGCCAGTAGGGGGCGCTGGAGGAGACTGCCAGGCCGGGCAAGAGAGGAGTCGCTGAGGATACCCTTGGAGTGCCCTTTGTGTTCTTGGCAACAGGTGCTGGTCTCATTTGCATTTTCACTCCAGCAGCAGCAGCAAGGATTTCTTGTAACAGCAATTTAAATCGGTTTGCATTGTCCTAACATCGCAGAACCAGTCTCGTGGGGACTCCCCAGAGACATCTGCGCCACCTGGGGCTCTTCCAGGGGTTGGGGTCTTCTCAGCTGAGAGATGCCAGTGCTGGCCATGAAACACCCATTTCTCAGAGGACCGAGGTCCCTCGACCTTGCTTGTGCTTTTAGGTTTTACTATTCCTTTCGTGTTCCTGCCCTAGAAGTGGTAACTCCTCCCTGCAACTGTTACCTCTGTGGTACCTTTGCCTTGTCAGATATTTCATGCCTAGTTAACCATCCTTTATACAAACCAAATTCTCTTGGTTAAAATACTTTGTGTGGTTTCTGTCTCCAGATTTGACTCTGACACATGCACCACTTTTGCTATGGTACACGCCTTGCAGCGAGGACCAGTAGTGCTTCTTTTTAATCAGAGACACAAGTGCATGCTCTATGGGTTGTCTGTTGAAAGCCCATAAGAGACAGCAGATATTTGAGAGAGATAATCTAGGAACCATGGTAACTATCCATACCTGATTATTCTCCACATTCTATTAAGCCAAATCACCTGAAGGCTGCATGCTGAGATCATGGAGCTACACGCCTGTGTCCTAGAGCTATTGGGAATAGTAATGGAGATAACCATATAAAGCACCTAGCAGGTTATAAGTGCTCAAAAGATACTGGGTAATTATGTGTGTGTAAGTACTTTTAAATATGCAGAATAAGTGATTGTGCTGTTTCTTGCAAAATTGTTTTAGAGAGGGATGCCATTGTATTTGAAGATTTGGGAAAACAAAATCAGAAGCTGTATCTTTTTCCTGTTTTTGCTATACAAAATTAGAACAAATAAAAAAAAAAGAGACCGCTGGCATTCTTTGTAGCCCAGAGAAGCGAGGCCTTAAAGTGGCTGTAAGGCAATAACTTAAGTCTCTGAATTATCTTCAGAGATCTGAAGTTGATGAGAAGAAATAAGGCATGTATTACGTGGTGCAAGAGGTCAAGCAAGGGCTGACAGGGGGAAAAGAATAATTTTTGCTTAATATAAACAGGAAGTTTATATAAAAGTAAGTTATGATAAAAGTAAGAAATATCCAAAGGCTCACAACCTGGAAAGCACTGAGCTCCCCATCAGAAGAGGTGATCAAACAGAGGCAGGTGTCGGCTGCGCTAAAGAAGAGCGGCTCTGAGCAGCAGTGGAGGTGACTGTTAAAGTTCCTTTCAAACCCAACACTATTTAAGCCTCTGATTTTAGTCCAAGTTTCCTAATTCACAGGTTAAAATTGCAAAGGTGGAAAAATAATGAGGATACGCGAGAGAGAAAAAGTTGGATAGACACAATGTGTAAGGTTAAAAAGGCATTAGGAAAAGCTATACCTTTGAAAATCCTCCCTTTTCCCCCCTTTCTATTATATTTTAAACTGCTGAGTTGGAAAAATGAGAAATAGGGCACGCTATGTGGCTTTTTTTTTTTTTTTTTTTTTTAATGAGATGATTTGGGTCAACTTTCTATACACCAACTTTACACGCTGTTGTTTCAAAGGCAACTCTTGGCATAGCAAAGAGAGAACATAATAAAAAATTCATGGAAAAAAAGTTGCAATCAATGTAGACTAAGCCTTTGAAAATTAGCCAATTAATCTGGCTTTGCTTTGTTTCTTTATATCAGGGGACTTGATTTACATAAAAGAAGTCTAATGCGAACAATGAACACATACACAGAAAATAAGAGTTGAAGAAAAGATTACTTATGTATATGGCTAGACACTTCAAAGGGTCAACATCAGTGAACCGTGAATCATCAAGGCTACATCTGAAAAGAGCCAGGACCACGACTTCCTTACAACAAGCTGTAATGGTCTCTGCAAGGCTAGACAAGATGCAAAACAGAAGGGCGAGGCTTTTTGTACGGTCCATCACATACAACAGTTACCCTCTTGTTGTAGACACGACTTCTTTCGTAATGGTCACAGACAGAGCCAGGATCAATGAGTGAAAAACACACAGAGGTAAATTTTAACTCCTTGTGGAAATTTTCAGATGAGCTGTATGAAGGAAGCATCCTCTACCAGGAAAGGTAGTCAAGCTTCAGTTAGAGGACGACCGGAATCTGGAGTCAGATGGGAGATCCCTTTTGCACTTAGATTCTTAGGATTCTTTGGTGACTAGTTTGGTAAGCAAGAACATACTGCTGTAGGGATTTATAGCTCTGTTCATTGAGATAAGAGAGATTTTAGACAGAACCAGCACTTAATGGAACTCCTTTCTTTTTTTTTCTTTTTTTTGCTTAGGCCCTAATACATTCCCCCACCTCCAGGTGTGCACTCTAGAGGAGACAGGATACCATTTGCCAATCATAATTTTCAGAAGCTAAAGTGCTCTTTCCAAATGAAATTCAGTTCAATAATTATGTAGGAGTTCTGGGTTCAGAAATTGTCTTAGTCGGCTTGGGCTGCCGTATAAAATGCCATAGACTGAGTGACTTAAACAGTATACAATTGTTTTTTCACCGTTCTGGACGCTAGAAGTCTGAGACCAGGGGGCCAGCATGGATGTGGTTTGATGTGGGCTCTCTTCCCCTCACAGGGCCTTTACTCAATGTACGGGCATGGAGAGCGAGCAAGCAAGCAAGCTCTCTGGGGTCTCAAGCTTCTCTTCTAATTAGGGCACTAATCCCATCATGAGGGCCCCAGCTTCCTCCTCATCTAACCCTAATTTCCTCCCAAAGGCCCATCTCCAAATACCATCGCATTGGAGGTTAGGGCTTAACATATAAATTTTGGTGGGGGACAAAAACATTTAGCCAGTAACAGAAACCAAAGTGTGAAGCCAAGTCATGCTAACTTACCCATTGTGTGACTTTGGCCAAAATATATACCTAAGTTTCAGACACTTCACTGGAAAACAAGCCTCAACAACACCTTTGTGACAAAGAAGTCATGAGGATTAGATGAATCAACAAACATTAAATCACCTTTTACATAAAAATAGTGCAAGAGATCTTAGTTGCCACTACTGTTTGTTGTGGCAACTATCATCATCATCATCATCATCACCATTAATTCAGATGGTACAAAGACACTCTGAAAGTTGTACCATATCCAGCTTTCTCTGTGCTTGCCCTGCTTTGCTAATTACTATTTGTGCTTGAATTCCACTTTGCCCAGAAGGCCACCTCTGATTATCCCCAGCAAGTTAGGTGGCACCTACCTCACTCTGCCACGACTAAGCTTATATAGCAAACAGCTTTCTCACGGCATTGTGAATGTGACTTTTCATCACACTGGCTATATTCTGAGTAACTTGGGGAACTACCCACAGTTAGCCAAACTTCACAGTTAAGGCACAGTCTTCTGCAAGACGTCAGACATGAACCACAAGTTTTGGGTCCCCTGGGCCACCCTCACTTCTGCCTGGCTGCAAATTCAGGGGTCCCCATAGACTCCTTCGGTCCTGATAATTCACTAGAACTACTCACAGAACTCAGAAAAGCACTACACTTAGGATTAAAGCAGACATCAGAAACTAACCAGAGAAGAGAGGCATAGGGTAAAGTCCAGGAGAGTTCCCAACGAGAAGCTTCCCTCATCCTCAGAGACACACCACCCTCACAGTGCATCAGTGTGAGACAATACTCGGAGGAGACCCAACCAGGGAAGCTCACCTGTGTTTAGAGGTTTCTACTGAGGCTTTATTATGCTTTCATGATTGACTGAAGCATTGGCTATGCGGTTGTATTCAATCTCCAGTCCCTCTTCCCTCCCCAGGATAGGGCAGATGTTTGGTGGATCAAAGCCCCAATCCTCTAATCACATGATTGGTTTTTCTGGCATAGCTTATTCCTGTCCTGAGCCACCTCATTAACATAAACCATCAGGGGCAGGTGGGTGGTCCAAGGGGTCTGCTCTGATTAACCAGAAACTCCTATCACCACGAAATTCCAAGGGTTTAGTGCTTACCTCCCAGGAACGAAGGTAAAGGTCAGCCAGATTTTTTCTTACACTGAGATTATGCATCCTGAGTTGCTTAGTAGAGTACGTGGTAGGTGGTCAGTAAATGGTTACTGAATAAGTAATAGAATGAGTAATACAAGTCAAAACAAGGCTATTGTTTTAACCATGTGGAAAGAGAGTTAGCCTTTATTTGGGGGCGGGTATATTCATTTCTGGCACATGAAGCCCTCGCATCCCTTACTCTATTTCCTCCTCTGCTGTCTCGTATTTTCATTGAGTTCTTCCCACTATGTTCATATCTTACTACAGTGAAACAGACTTTGAGTTCCCCCTTAAAGCTCTGCCTTTGCCTTTCACACCTTTTCAGTGAGTTTTCACAGTGCTGAGAGCTGAGGAAGTGAGACAGAAAACACTGTGTAAGAAAATCATATTCCTTTCTCAGCATCAGAGGTACCTTAATGCACGAGAGCATTTCAATGCTGGCGTCCACTCCTCCCCACGGCACGTTAATGTCACTTCAGTCGCCACTCCATTATTTATTATTAGTCAAATCAATAAGCAACCCGCAGGCTCGGCGCTTACTGCCTGTCACACTGAGGATGCAGGCGGAGCTGTTCATGCTAACTGCTGTTTCAGGTGTCAGGGGGCATGCTGGCTCCTGAGAGAGGTCTGAGGTGTGCAGTTCGGTTCAGACAACAATTGTGAAGTGCCTAGTGTGTGTCAGATGCTCTGCTGAGGGTTCCAGTCCTGAAAAGGCACAGTGTCTCGCCTTGAGGAACCTAGTGCCTACGGGACAATGGGGATGGGGGATGGGAAGAATGCATTTTCCCTCTTAGGTTCCTTCCACCCAACAGAAATGCCACAGGGTCCCCAAGTCACTTTCTGAGGTACGGCTGGCACATTTAAGATCCCAATTATTCCACTGCATCCTGGTACTCCTCACCTTACCTCCTGGCTTTACTTTTCTCCACGGCAATCATCACCGTCTGACACGCTATGTAAGGTGCCTGTTCCTAGCTTCTTCCTCCCTCTAGAATATACGCCCCACAAAGGCAAGGACTTTTGTCTGTTTTCACTCATGGCTGTATCTCCAATTCCTAAATTTATGTCTGGAATGTAGTAGGTGTTTAATAACAATTTGTTGAATGAGTGAATTTACTCAACAGGGATTTTTTTTTAATCAACTGTCTAAGTCTCCCCTTCGCTCACGGCACATTTTCAAAAACCTGTTCATGGAAAGACCATCCCTCCAGAGGGGGCTGGAGGTGTTCCCCAGGCTGTGGGCCACAGGGAAGTGTGCAGGGCTGCAGGGAGTGGTGGGAGGGAACCCACATGCGCTCAAAGTCAGCACTTTAGTGAGCACCTCGCATGTGTTGTCTTAATCTTCACTGTAACCCTGAGGGGCAGGAATTACTACTCTCACTTCATAAAGGAGGAAGCAGAGGGGCGGTCGAATAGCTTGCCTGTGGCTCCACAGCTCATCAGTGCCGCAGCTGAGCTTTCAACTCAAGCCTATGTGGTGCCATCTGTGACATTAGGCTGTCTCTACACCAAACCCTGGAGGACACACAACATGGGCAAGAGACTTTAGCTCCACTGCAGGCCCTGACAGACAAAGCTGGACTGCAGAGAAGAAACCACACTGACCTGCAAGGTCAGGACTGTGCGTCCCTTTGCACCATGTAGAGAAGGCTGGATGAAGTGGCTATAAAAATGCGGTGAATGAGCTATTGGTTTCCCTCGTCTGCATGTTGATTCTGCCCCTGGAGACTTACTGTCAAGAGAGATCAAAGGAGCAAGACTAGGGAGGAAAAAAGAATAGGCAATTACTAAATAAACAAAAGACCATACTTTAAAAAAATCTGTCATATCCTGTGGGTTCTTGACTGCTCCAGTGAGCCCAGCACAACTATCCTTACTCCTAACCTGGGTTCTTCTGGTTAAAGACACCCAGTGGTGTGGCTCAGTGGATAGAGTGCTGCCTTGTGAGCCGATGCACTGCTGGTTTGATTCCTGGTCAGGGAACATGCCTGGGTTGCAGGCCAGGACCCCAGCTGGAGTGTGCAAGAGGCAACCAATCAATGTATCTCTTGCACATTGCTGTTTCTCTCTCTTTCTTTCTCTTTCCCTCCCGTTCTCTCTAAAAGTAAATAAATAAAATCTTTTAAAAGAAGACCCTGTATCTCCAGATCACTGAGCCAGTACAGCCTCAGTGAGGCACTCAGTTAAGACCCACCCGGCCAGCAGGGAGAGGGCTCTGAAATTAGCCTGCTGTCTCCATGCCCTGCTTAAGAGTAAATGAAAGCTCACATAACAGTCTTCCCATGTAACCACCCTCCCTCTTCCTCCCCACTACCATGTGGTCATTCCTTCCGGCAGCTGGTTTTACTCCAGCTCTTTCCCGTGTCCTCTGCATCCGGCTCTCATCAGGCTTTCCCCATGACGGAACCACACTTCCAGCACA
This sequence comes from Phyllostomus discolor, assembly GCF_004126475.2. Taxonomy (NCBI): domain Eukaryota; kingdom Metazoa; phylum Chordata; class Mammalia; order Chiroptera; family Phyllostomidae; genus Phyllostomus; species Phyllostomus discolor. The sequence goes on along the minus strand of NC_040910.2, from coordinate 100,223,538 downwards.
GTCTCAGCCACGAGGTTTCCATGTACCTAGTGCAGAAGCAACTACTAAGTGATGCCTCCTAAGATTCCTTGCTTCTTTGCACCCTGAAAGTCACTGGATTGGTACTCAGGACCTTCCTTGGACTTTATGATTCCTCATTTCTCACTTAGAGGCAACACCAGGAGGGCACTCTTTTCAGCTCATTTATTTCTCAGCCCCTATCATACCACCTTCCGGATGGCCAGCCAGACAACCACGGAATCCCAGGGTCCCAGGATGTCTGCTAACATACTCCCGTGGCTACGATATTGACTTCTAATGTATTTTTTAATAATTTTTAATCCTTACCTGAGGATATGTTTATTGATTTTTTTTTAGACAGAGAGAGGGAAGGAGAGAGGGGGGAGAGCGTGAGAGAGAGAGAGAGGAACATCACGTGAGAGAGTAACATCAAGGTGCCTCCTGTGTGTGCCTTGATCAGGGATCCAACTGGCAACCTTTCAGTGTATGGTACGACCCTCCAGCCAACTGAGCCCCGCTGACCCAGGGCTATGATGTCTACTTTTTAAAGCTTCATAAAAATGTAGCCCTATTTAGTGACTTTTAATCCCTATGAAGAAACACTGAACATATTCTAAATGCAAGCTAAACACCTTCTAATAGGAAAATTAAAGGGAGGATTTGAAAGTCATGGCACAGCTCCTCAGGAACAGCCCTTGTGACTGAGAAGTTAAAACTCAGAAGTACCTGCATTGTACTCAGCTGATGAATCCCCCACTATGAGGAATGATTACAATGGTTTCTTTCTGTTTGGTTGGTAATAAGATTGACATATTTCCTTGGCTCCCTAGCGCTATTAGAAAAAGAGCCTCTAAAATTGAGCCTATTGCCCATTTCGGTAAGAAATGAGGCCACATGTCAATAGAATATAGGTAACTAGACATTTATAACACTGGGCAGTGATGCAGAATTGATTAGCAAGTGTAATTGCAGTAAGTAAGATGCTCTCTGCTCCTGGTAATGATGACTCGTGGCATATTGAGAGGGAAAAAGCATGATTTGCAAGGAAATGAGATGCCCAATATTAAGATTGGGTCTAAAAGTGTCCACATAAAATGGGAAATAGCTTGATTATTGAATGAGACTGTAGGGTATAATGGTTAAGAGCAAGGGCTTCAGAAAAAAAAAAGGACAGCTCTAACTTCAAAGATCAATTTGAACATGCATGTGTTTTTCTGATGTGGGCAGCACGTTCTTTATGCTAAGTCTCAGCGTCCTCTATAATAAAATGGGAATGCTAATAGTGTTTACTTCTCTAGGTGATTGCAAGGATTAAAAGAGACAATGCAAAGTCTGTGTTTTTCACACAAGCGCTCAAAAAAAAAAAAAAAAAAAAGAGGCTACCTATACTGTTTTAAACTCCAGTTACCAGAAGTCAACCATTCAGTGATCTAAGTCAGTCTACATATGAGGTGCGCTTTTGTAACCGATTAGATTCCGACTTAGAGGCAACTGGCAATCTCTGGTCCCCAGGGCAGAATCTGAGGTCCTGCCTTGTGAACCCAAAGGCACGAGTCTCAAGGAAAAACCGTCCCTGAATGGGAAATGTAAAAGGGAAGTGCCAAAGGTGCCTAATTATTTCCAACAAATTCTAAAAGCCTCTCGATGCAAAGTCTGCATAAATGCAACTCTAAACAGTCGCGCGATGATCCCCGGTTTCCACATTATTCAGTCTTTTAAAAATAAAGAAAGCTGAGTTTTCCTTAAATAATTCTATCAAGATTCAACTGAAGCAGGTGTAAGAGGCAAAACAAAACAAAATAGAAAGTCATTGAAAGATATTCTACTCTGGCTTTTGGTTGCATCTGGGAAACCGTTCATCTTATCTGCTGTTCTCTCCTTCTCTCTCTTTTTTAGTAAACATTAATCTGCACAGATGGCGAACCATGGTAATCTCTGCTACCAGCTGCAGAGAGGAATTTTTAATGAAATGGGAATTTAAAGGTTTTTGCACAAAGCACCAGAATCTCTTCTACTTTTCCTCATAATGCTCAAATTATTTTTACTGCCGTGGGTTATAAATGCGTGACTGAGGCACTGCTCGTGGAAGAAGCCTCCCTAGTGTTCAGAAGGAGGTTCCCGCCTTAAGCATGGCCGTCTTCTGTCCCGCCCAGACGGAGGGCGCCGGGCCTCCAGTAAAAGGCACTCAGTGGCTAAGATGACAAGATTTAGCCTGAACTGACCCTATGTCATGCTTTGAACCTTGCCCAGTCTCTGTCTGACTTTTGTTGGTAAGTCTCCTGATCTTCTGGCCTCCCTTTTAATAAATTCCATAGAGTGTGGCTTTGACTTAGCTGCTTCTCTAATCCCCAACTGAAAGATTTATTTCTTTTTTTTCCCTGGCCCAGCACTGCTCACCATGACCACCTGGTATTGTGACATCTCCTGCTTGGCCTTAAGACCCTCCTTTACAGACCATACCTACAAGTACTCTGTTGGACATGGCAAAGTGTCTATACGTGACCCACCCTCCCCAGCTCTTGTCCAAGAGGGTTGATGCTGGATACTTATGATCAATCTCAAAGAAATCTTATAGAAATGAATGCTAAGTTAGTTATGAAGCTTAAAAATCCCGTTATGGAATGTTTTATGGAAAGTTATACACACACACGTAAAAAATTGAAAGGGAAAATATTGTCTAATCTAAGTTAAATTAATCACTTTTAATGGGAATGTTTTACTTTAAAAGGATGTATGCTCCTTTAAAGACATTTAAAATATAGCCACAAGATGATTTTGATGCTTATAATAGTTTTTCAACATAAAATACAAAGGGGAAAAGTCATAAAGAGATGAAAAAAAACTATTGTCTGCTAATTAAGGCTGGACACAAAATATAAAACCTGAAGTTGAGAAGTTTATCTCCATGGAAGTTAAGTTGTGAAAAACTCAGTCTCAAACATCGATTTCTCCTGTGTACCCCTGTGACCATCACAAACCCAACCGCACACCGTTTCAAATGCACTGGGAGAGCGCTCAAAGGGAGGAGATCAGCGGGAACCTATTGTCATGTTCCACAGTCGGGAAGCCTGGGATCTGGGCTCGCTTGGTCCTGCCATGAACTCACTTTGTAATCCCAGCTGAGTTAATGGGCCTCTTTGGGCCTCAGTTTCCTGATGTGTACATTTACTTGCCTGGTTCTTAGGTCCAAGTCATATACAAGATCACCAGGAAACAATGCAAAACTCATCTGGAACCTAAAAAGGAAAAAGCATCCAGATCCTTGATACTACTTTATATGAGACTCCTGCGGAAGGCTGGTTTCAGAAGCCTGGACAGAGGTATTCTGCTGAGGGAAGGAGAGAAAGCAGCTCATGTGGCAGGAGAAAAAAGTCAGGGGACAGGAAAGAGTTGGGATGCCAACACTTGGGGGAAGACTGGCCTCAAAGACACCAAGTGGAATCTGTCATTGCACCCTCTGTTCTCCTGCAGCGCTGTGTAGAGATTTTGGGTTGGCCAAAAAGTCCGTATGGTTTTCTCCATAAAATAAAAAGATACATTTTTCATTTTCACCAATAATTATTGACTTGGATATCTTGAGTATATCAGCTATCTCCTCTGTGGTATAATGTTGATTATTCTCAGTTAATGTCTTGATTTGATCCCTATTAACATCAACTGGTCTACCTGACCATGGAGTATTGTCCAGCAAGAAATCTCTAGCATGAAACTTTACAAACCACTTTTGACATATTTGATCAGTCACAGCACCTTTTCCATACACTGCACATTTTTTTTGCATTTCAGTTAAGTTTTTACATTTCTTAAAACAATAAAGCATAGCATGTTGCTTATTTTCTTCCATTTTCAATATGAAAATGGCTACACAAAAATTCACCAATTTTTATAAGTTTTTATTTAACTGCATACTGCTATGACAGCTATCAAAATACAATCTAACAAAATTGTTCTGAATGAAGTTAAAGACAACTAAGTGCTACTAGAACCATCTTACAGAAAAAACCAAATGAACTCTTTGGCCAACCCAATATCTATTATAATCATGTTACCATCCTTAGCAAATTCATAAGCTTTGTAAAGTAGGGTTTCTTGAGGTTTAGTGCTCACTTAAGCCCTCTGTCTAGAAATGCCTGTATCTAGCAATGTGTATTTTTTGCAGCCCAGCAGTTGATTCTGCCATGTACTCATATTGGAGAGGTTTTAGGGCCAAGCCCAGGTCTCATTAAGTGCCTAGCACCTACCAAACTGCCAAGAAAGCGGCTAAAAGGATGCATGTGCTGAATGGATTAATGTATTTCAGGTCTTGCAATTCAGCACAAACAATGACCCACTGTTACTGGACGAGTTACTCTGGACATCAGACAAACTTCCATAGATTGCCATTGCCTCAAAGATGGTTGTAAATGAAGCCAGCTGAGATCATCTGAGGTGACACCATGGTAAGAAGGATGGAAGGTGGCACCACTACAAAGAAATATTACTCACCCTACGGTACAAGATGATGCTCTTTAGCCAGGCAAAAACTATAGCATTGAGAAGAGGAGGATGTAAATGTAGAAATTTAGCTCTGGTATTTCCAAGACTGAGACAGAAGAAGAAGTCAGGAGTTATCCAAAATTAAGCCTCAGGCCTTCCTGCCCAAAGCATTCTTTAATGAGTATTTATTAAGACCAATCCACTGCTGTATGGTTTTCTAGGATTCAGGAGTCTAACCTATAGTCATTATGCTGTCTTACCAGCTTCCCTGTGAGAAAGTTATATGCCAGAACAAAAGAATCCCCTGGAATTGAAGTCAATGATACAATCTGGAAATGAGTGATTATACTTACACAGTTGGCAACCTTTCCTAGGAGATTGTCCTACTGATCCAGGAATCACCAATAGCTGTTCTTGGGCCATGGCTTTACAGGGCGAGCCATGCTATTCTGTCCATTCACGAAAGGGCTGGCAGGCCACAAATCACCTGAGGGCAGGATCACACTCTGAAGTGACTTGAGTGAATGATTTCTCCAAGTTAATATATTCTTTCTGTGGCCATTGCTGTTATCAAAACACTGGGTCAGATCAAATAAGTCCATCAAGGTGCTATTAAAATATGCATGCAAAGAGAACGGCCGTGATGTTGTTGAGAATAATAAAACACCCCATAAAAGCTACAAAATATATCAGCTGTTCTTTCAGGCATGGAATAGCAAACACCACATACAATCATCCATATATACTATAGATGCTGTAAAGGCACATATATTGCATGTCAGCAGTTACTGACACACTCGGAGAAATGCAATGTGATTTAGGTGTTTGCCTCAAAGAAGCATTCACTAGAATGAAGACACTGGCACATGGACTGAAGCAGTGCTTTAGTCTCTGATCAATGGCTTTGCCAAGGACAGCTCCCCGATGAATATTTCTCATCGGGAGCATAGGCATACTTAGCAAGTTTGAAACATAAATAAATAGGAAATACTATGTTAATAATAGAGAGACTACCTTATGCTACAAAAGAAGGTTCTCAGGTAGGTAGCTCTAAGATGTTCTAAAAGGATTCTTTGTCATCATCATGTTTTTAATCTCAGATCATGGGAAAAAACGTACCCCAAATCTTCAGGGGGAACAATGAATGAGTTGAGAGGTAGAGATCCCTCCACCCCTCCCTTCCTCCTTCTCTCCTTCCTTCTTTCCTCCCTCTCCTCTAACTCCCTCCCTCATTTCTGGAAAGCACTCTAACACCAGTTGATCCTCTGCACGATGTATTAGCAATGCCAGCATTACTTAGGGCACATTTCCATGTGGCAAGCCCTTTGCTGTGGATCAGAGGAGCAGAGTTACAGACACAAATGAACTATTACCCCTAACCTCAAAGTGCTCAGCATCTACCGTCAGATAACCGTGTGTAGGCAATTAATGATAATGCCAGTAAGAATGAAGTATTTACTTTAAAAGAAAATATAAGCGAAGAATGACTGTAGAGATTGTAAAGTGTCTCATACAAGATACTATCTGAACTTTGATGAGAAATGGAATTTTCATCAGTTGGGAAGGAGGAAAAGCATCTCTTGCTAAGGAATAGCATGTTAAATCCCCAGAGGAAATAAAGGCAGAGGTTACCAAAGAGTCTTCTCCATGGAGCAACACTGTAATGCTGGTGCTCACATGAGTTTCTGGCTGGAATGTAAATACCTCCTCCTCCTCCTTTTAGCAAAAAGAAGAGGGGTTATTTCACAGAGTGCCTTAGGACCTCAGTCACAGAGTTTTTTCAACTCCATCACCCACAGTGGAGGCAGGGCTCCCTCAACAATATTTTGAATCCCTAAATACTCAACTTTATTTTTTTTATAGTATTTGTTGTTAACCCAGGGGCCTGAGGCCAGGAGAATTCAAGCATATCACCCCCAATCACTGTTCCCAAAGATCTCATCAAGCCCATCCTCCTCTCAGAGACCCCTTTGTCTCCCTCTGCTATCTGCCTTCTCTCGGGAGGTATTTATTTAGATATCTTAATTCATGTCAGAACTACAAATGTGATTTCAGTTTCCTTGCAAGGGTAGCCCGAGTCCTGAATAATAAGCAGTATTTGTAGTTCTATCATGAGCTACCAAATTTTGGCTTGCAAGAGCCTTGTTAAATTTTCAGAAATTTTGTGAGATGGTTGACATCAAATTGGTAGGATGAAACTGATCATGGTGAGAGTATTTATACCGTGGAAAGTGGCAACGGCTACAAACCAGGGCTATTATTTCAGAGAACTGGTTGTTAGATTTTTACTGGTACCATACTGACTATTAGGCTCATAAGAGTCCCCAAATATTCCACGGCAGTTAGCCAGGAGCACACAAATGGCTTTCAGAGGATCATCACCTTACTCCATAAACCAGTGAAATGATGGTGTCACAAGGACTGTTGAGAGATGGATATTAATAAAGGTGCTGGTCATACACCAGCTATCAAGACTGCAGTGTGCTGTAGGGGAAAGAGGAGAAACATGGGAATTTAGTGTATCTAACACTGTTAGTTTGAGGCTTTATTGACTGTGTTATTTGGGGAAAGTTATTTAAGACACTGTACTTTGTTTTTCTCTTCTGAAAAATGAGATTCTAATACTTTGTAATCAACTTAGAGTAAAGATTAAATAAGATGATGTTTGAAGGAACTTAGAACAATGTACAAAATAGGGTAAGCAGCCAATCAATAACATTAGAGACAGATGATACATAGGCTCAAATACTAGTGCTACTAATTTCCAGCTTGTACAACCTTGTTAAAGTTATCTAACTTCTCCAGGCTTCCATTTCTTCATATAAAGAATAACGTTGACTACTTCACAGGGTGCAATGAATTAGGTTGTTGGTACTCAGCATCCTTTTGCATTCTCAGTATTGCAGGGGCAGGAAAGCTAAACACTACATTTCCCGACTCCTTTGCAGCTAGCATTGGGCAGTGAATTAGGTTCTACCAGTAAGTGTGGGATCTAGAATGCAGGTGCAAGACAGACCAGTTTTTCACTTCTTGGCTTTTGTTGTTAACAAGCATGGCTGTGGAGGCACTGGGCTTTTCTACAGTGGAGTCCCAGTTTTCATGACTTGCTGTGGGGTGTCAAGAGGCAATTGCCTTGCTAAGGTGACTCTTTGATCCCACCCTTCAGACTGTGTCACTGGGAACAACTGCCTTGCTTTCCACAATTTTGTCCTGAGAGTCATTCCTGGAGGTTACTTTATAGGCCTTTTTTAGCCATTCCAACGATGATTCAAACTGTGTTAGATAACTCAGTGACCAAAGAGGTGTTTATGTTCTGTAACCAAACACTGATTGATAAACAGGGTTTAGGGAGGATTTCACAGGCATACTGGACAATTTGCCTAAAACATTTAGTACTGTACCTGGCACATAACACGTTCTTCATAAATGTGAGTCCCTTTTTCTTTCCATGCTCATCAATCCACCTTTCTCCATGAAAGAAAAAGACCCAGGTCACCATGGCTTGTAATCAGCATAATTTATTTTGTGACCTTCCTGTGCAGAGTGTGGAGGAAATGTGTATTCATTCCTTGAAAAGCCAGAGCACTGCTCCAAGTTTATTTTTATGCATGTATGTCCTAAAAGGATGATAGACAATGTTACAAGACTGTGGCCTTCACAGATGGAACTGGACGGTAGTTGCTGAACTTGGGAGATAAGACCATTCCTTTTGTAAGTTGCTAGAAAATGACATTGCTTGGAAAAATTTCCCACTGGGTTCAAGAATCAGTGCTGTGTTCACTTATGATCATTCCTAGAGGAGGTAGTATCTAATCCCCAATATTATCTTATTGATTTCATTAAAAAATTGCCATCTGAGCATCTATTCTTGGAGGAATTATTTTTAAAACCCCACAAGACCCCAGACTAAGTTCTCCTTTCTCTGTTTTTTTTAGTCAAGTCTTTTTCAAGTTGTTTCCTAAGCAATCGTAACTGTTCCAGTGATTACAATGTCGGGAGGTGGGTAGATGTGGTTAGAATAGCCTCTGACCACATATAACAAGGAAGCCATGAGAAAGACAGAGAGAGCTAAACACACGGATATGACTTCATTATTAACATGGTTTATTATATGAACCTTGTTCCAAATGTAAAATGTGCTGAACACATTGGTACTCAGCTCTTCCTGGTTTTGTTTCTGGCACCTCTCAGGCAATGGCTCACTCCTAGAGCTAAACATTGCAAGAGTAGTACAAAATGAAGGCCTAGAAGAATGAAATATAGATGTGAGTTGAAACAATACTCTGACAAGAAACTCAGTGTCTGCTTCTGTCACTCTGAGAGAATGTCCGCTTTGCCTAAGGATGCTGCACCTTGACCTGGGCCTCTGCCCTTGGCGGCACATCTCCATCCCTACCGTCTTGTCTTCTCCAGAATGTCACACAGACAAGGTCGTACAGTAACTTTTCGACACCGGCTTCCTTTGCTAAGTGTAGCACACTTGATCTTTATCCATGTTGTTGCATGCATCAGTAGCTCTTTTTTATTGCCAAGTAGTATTCCATTGTACAGGTGTACCAGTTTGTTTATCCATGCACCCACTGAAGAACATGAGGTTGTTTTGAAGTTATTAAGGATAATACTCACATAAACATTCATGTGCAGATTTTTACGTGAATATAAGTTTTCAATTTTCTAGTGTAGAATTTTTCAACCACCATATTATCTATTAAGCAGAATTTTATTTTGTTTATTTATTTTTTAACCCTCACTCGAGGATATGTTTATTGGTTTTAAACATCAATAAGATGTTTAAAGGAAGATAAGAGAGGAAGGGCATGAGAGAGAGTAAGAGAAATATTAATTTGAGAAAGAAACATCAGTTGGTTGCCTTCTGTATGTGCTCGGACTGGGGAAGGAACTCGTAAGCTTGGTATATGCCCTGACTGGGGATCCAACCTGCACCTTTTTGGTGTATGGGACAATGCTTCAAGCAACTGAGCCACCTGGCCAGGGCTAAGCAGAATTGTAAGTGGAATACTTCTTTGATGTAAGGGGTTGTCCTGTGCATTGCAGGATGGCTAGTGGCATTGCTGGACCTACCCATTAGATACTAGTAGCATCCTCCAACCCCATGGGACAACCAAAAATGTCTCCTCACATTGCCAAATGTCCCTTGGATGGGCGGGGGGGGCGGGGGCGGGGAGGGAGATCACTCTTGGTTGTGAACTAATGCTCTAGGGTAAAAACCCTGAAGAGGAATTGCTAGTCCATATAGTAAGTATATATTTGACTTTAAAAGAAATTGCTAAGTTATTTTTCAAGATATCTGTACCATTTTGCATCACTATCATCAATGCACAAGACCTCAAATTGCTCCACATTTTTGTCAGCACTTGGTATTCACAGGTTCCCTAAATTTTAGCCATTCTAATAGTTGGGTAGTTCCTTCATTTTAAAATAAGGGCTAATAATACAATACTATGGTAGGTATTAGTGCAGCTCACGAATAGTTCCACTCTCTCATCACTTGACAAAATGTTATTTCCTGACCCCATTAAGTTGCATTTGACTATATGAATTGCCTTAGACAAAGGTGGAAATGAGGGGGGTCACTTCAGGGTGGACACACATAAGAGCCGATGTACTCTTCTCTGTCTTCTTCTCTTCTCCCAGCTCCGCCAACCAGTTACATTCCAGGTGGTGGGACTTCATCAGCCAACGTCCTTGGGTGAGAATGACATGGGGGAGAGGCCTCTGCCAAACGTCAAATGGACACAAGGTATGAGCAAGAAAGAAACCTTTGTCATTTCGAGCCACTGATAATTTGGGATTGTTTGCTCCCTCATCACATGTAGCCTCTTTAGATGAAAACAAATTCCAATGTGACAGAGTCACTAAGAACATTTACGAAATAAATGTGATTAATGAATCAGCACAGTTCCGGGCTCAAAATAAGTGCTCAGTCAATGGTTGCCATTTACTCTTCCTTGACCATCCGGCCCCATGATGATTCTTCTGTTTATAAACTCACTGCTGGTGCTCACATGTAATGCGCTAACAGAACTACTGTTTATCCTCTGTAATGCGCTAGCAGAACTACTTTAGCTCCTTCGAGGTACCCTGAGAACAGACTGGTCTCAAAAAGATAAACTGAAGCAAGCAACCATTTCATGGGCCACCTGCCCCTCAGGTGTGCTGGTTCACCATTCAAGGTTCAAGGATGAAACATCACTGTGATGCCACAAATATATATATATTGTTAATGACACTTAGCAATATCAAGTCATTTTCAAACCTGTCTCCTACAGGTCATCGTATGTTTTGAAGGCTTTCATTAGTTAGTTAAACTTTTCACATTTTCTGTCTTCTTGCCCATTTCCCAAGAATATAAAAAGAGGGGAAGAGGTATAAAAAGCAAAATGGTCCCTAAAGTAGATGTTTGAAAATTCTGATTCAAAGGCCCAATCCCACTGAAATTCTAATGCAATACATTTAATGTGAGGCCACATTATGCTATGCTATGCTATGCTATGCTATGCATTATGATATGCATTATGCTATGCCATCATATGCTATGAGGACATAGCATATTTTTTAAGAGTTCCCCAAATCCACGTGAGAGAGGGGAATTCTTTTACAAAGGAAAGGCAGTAAAACATGTCCAGGAGGAACATTCACTGACAGGTGGCGCTCCTTGAATAAAAGTGTATTAATTATGTCTTTTATTTGTTTGCATTCTGAAGCTTTGACATCTGCTCAGGGAGGGAATGGCCCTCCCACGGTCAGCCCAGTTCTCAACAGTAAGCAACTTGCCTGGGTTGCAACCCAGGAATGTGCCCTGACTGGGAATTGAACCTGAGACATTTTGCTTTGTGAGAAGACACCCAACCAACTGAGCCACAGCGGTCAGGGCCCAAAGTACCTTTTCTATGGCAATCACTGCCTGATGGGTTGGCCTTGCTGTACCTCACACTTGTATTAATACACACTATTTCAGCACAGAAGTCTTCTTTACTGCGTGTAGTAAGAAGTACTCCTGGTGTTTCCAAATTGACTGTACTCCCTGCCCACTTCTTTATAGGAAACCTTGCGTACTGGCAGATCCAATAGGTTTCAGTAATAAAAAAGAATAATAAGTAGATAAAAACCCTATCAAGAAGCATGATTAAAAAATGTTAGGTATGAAAACATACAGAATGATAAGATGGCAACAACGAAACCCCGTGGTACTGGTGCACAGACGGGTGAAGAGAGAAACTAAAGGAGAAAGTGCATGGGGACAACAAGAAGCCACACGTCGACCCTGACAAGCTCAGGTGAGGCTTGAGTGCCGGCCTTACAGACTCAGAGACCTAAAGTAACGACATAGGACAGTGTGGAGTTAGAAACTGTCTAACTAAAAACAGGTCACCGTGGGCAGTCATGTCCCAGGCTAGAATCTTCTCTGACAAAAGCCAGTCTTTACCTTAATTGAGTCTATTGTCTTTTTGTGCCTATGATAACATCTTTGGAATGTCAAATTTCCCTTTTCTGGACCCCTCAAAGCACAGGTCCTGCACCAGAGGGTGACCATGCATTGTTACTGTGTTAACTGTTGACTGTTAACTGTCCTGTACCACCTATGTAGAAGAAGTATGTGTGTGTCATTTTACTTTTTAGCCAATCCCAGAGGTCCCCCTGCTCCGCCCCCAACCCCCACCACTTTGCTTCTTCCCATCTCCCTAATCTAGCACCAATGGATTTCATGTAACTCACTTACATCTTCTTTTTGGATTGTGATTTACAAAATAAGGTGCAAACTGCCCTTTTGTGGAGCATTTCCTCAGTCAGTTGAGGCTTTGCTTCCCAGCAATTGTCTTCAGTTTGGCTCAAGGAAACTCACAGAATTCTCAACAGTTTTGAATGTTTCTTATGTTGACACATGAAACAGTCCCATGCACACATATTAGTTTCATTTCAGATTTGTGGTGATGGATGATTTATTCAAAAAATTGAATAATTAGAAAACATTAGATAGATCTCTATCAAAAATAGATTAAAGTAATTTTGGAATGGATTCTAGACATAAATATTTTTTAAAATCCCACAGTAATTAGATTAATAGGATGCCGCTTTTATAATCTTATGCTAAAGGAGGCTTTCCCAAGCAAGGACGAAACCCAGAGCCAGAAAGAAAAAGTTTTATGGAACTTATATCTTAAAAATGAAAGTTTCTGCACAGAAGCAAAAGTCACTATAATCACATTTAAAAGACAAACCAAAAAATGGTTAATATTTATAATGTATAACAAACTCATAAAAATCAATATGAAAAAGCCTATCTAATAGAGAAAAAAAGAGCAAAGGATATGAATAGGCAATTTACATGAAAATACAAAAGACAAATAAACATATGAAAAAGTGATGAACCACATTCACAATCAGGGAAATGCAAATTCAGTCAACAATGAGAGAGCAGTTTTCTTTCACCTATCAGATTGGCAACAATGTTCAAGACTGGTAAAATGGAGAGTTGGTGACAGTAAGGGGGAGGGGGAGCACCTTACATGTTGGAGAGAGACACTGCCCTCAGGAGGACAATCTGGTAGAAACCATTAAAATGACAAGTTTATAAACGTTTGGCCTGCAACTTCATTTCTAGGAACACATCAGAATATTTGCTCAAGTGCAAAAAGGTAAGTGTGCAAACTCATAGGTGCAGGATTGTAACAGTAAAGAAGTAGAAGCCTTCTTCCAAAGGCTCATCAATAGAGGCATGGCTGAACAGTACGGAAAACTTTCACAGTGGCTGAAAAGAAAGAATAGACCTAGATGGCATGACTTTAAAGTAGATATCTATCTTATACTGTTGGTTAAAAAGAAAAAAACAGAAGGAAAAAAAATCACAAAGTAATCTAACATAGACTCATATACATGTGTGAGTACCCCAAGTCTAAATACAGACATACTTGCATATAAAGGTGTGTATATACTTATATATACATATAAATGAATATAAAGTAACTGATGAAAGCTGCTTCATAAATTCATTGTATTATACCATCATATCCCTTTCCATTTTTCTCAGCTGATTACCTGAGCCCCCATGTACCTCAGTACAAGGAAATCCAGGATCTCTCACTTGTAGGTGTCCAAAAACCTTAGAGCCTCATGAATGCTAATTGTGAAGTGTGTGTGTGTGTGTGTGTGTGTGTGTGTGCATGTGTGTATGTGTGTGTTGGGAGAGGATGTCAATCCAGCTTCCAGACCCAAAAGATGTGGCTGTATGAAACCTGCTTTCACAAGATTTCACTGTGAAGACTGGCCTCCCACAGTGTGCTCTGTGATGTTTATATTTGGCTGTGAGGATGCTCTTCTCCTGATCTAGACCTCTGTGCTTGGTATCTGAAGGAGATGCTCAGGTCAGCTGACGGTACGGCTTTTCATGCTCAGCTCTGAGCTCCTGTACAACCAGCTTCTAGGACCCCTGCCAGAGAGAGAGCACTAAGTCACAACTGGAATCTACCAGCTCAGAGACCCAGCATCGCCATCACTCTTCTCTCTCTGGGGAAACCACCCAGAGGTCCAGGCAAGTTTTCATTTTAAAACCTCAGAGTTCATTATTTATCATCCTTTCCCAGGACAGTAACAGTTTGGCAATTCTCCTAGAAAAGAAAGGCTGTGCTCCCAACAAATACAATTCTATTCTGCTGAGGTCCAGCTTGGTTAAGGTCCGGGTGGAACACTTTGATTTTGTGTGCGAAGCACAGGTCTGGAGGGATTCACACCGAACTATTAATAGTGGGTCATTGTCTTGAAGGAAGGTAGGGAGTGGGAAGAGTGGAAGTTACAGAAGTACTGTCATACCAATATTTACTCCATGGTAATTTGAATGGACTAAAGTGGGTTTGATTTTATTTGGGGAGGATTAATGAAGTGTGTGTGTGTGTGTGTGTGTGTGTATGTGTGTGTGTATTTATACCAGATCATTCCCATCACCTTACACACATGCGGTTATTCTTCTGAACTTGACAAAAAATCCTCTCTTGCTCACTCTTTCCTCCTGAGTGATACCCCTATTTCTCTGCTGTCCTTTACAACTTGAAGAGTTGTCTCTATCAATGGCAAATCTCCTCCCATTTTCTCAAGACGCAGCTAATAATGTTTTCTTCCTTCCACTCATCACTGCTTGTTTTGTCAAGGTCGCTGGTGGCCTCCATATTGTTGATCACGTGGTCAGTTTCAGTCTTCATCATCCTTGACCCATGAGCAGCTCCTTCCAGCTCAGAACACTTTCTTCTCCCAGGATAGCATGCTCTTCTAGCTTTCCTGCTCCTTCGCTGGCAGCCCCATCTTAGTTTTCTTTCCCAAGTTGCCTCAACTCCTCCCCATCTTAATGTTGGGTGGCCCAGGGCTTTCTCTCTAGTATGATTTCATCAGTCATGATGTTAAATACCATCTACACTAATAATTTATTTTTAGCCTAGTCTTCTCCTCAATTGCAGATTCATATGCCCTACAACCTTTTCATTATCTGCTCTTGGATGTTGGGTAATTGTTTCAGATGTGGCATACCCAAGATTGAACTGAGGATATTCTCTCTCAAACTTGATCTTCTTGCATTTTTCTACAAAATGATAAATGATAACTCTACCCTTTTCATTGCTCAAGCAAAAATCTTGGGAGTCATCCTTGATCCTTCTCTCTCTTTCTCATATTCCCTATTGAATCCATCAGCAAATCTTGTTGGCTCTACTTTCAAATTATATCCAGAATATAAACACTTCTTACCAACTCTTATTCTACTTCCTTGGGTCAAGACTCACTCACCATCCCCCTGGATTGTTTCAATAGCTTTGGCCATTTTTCACTGGCTCCCCTGAGCCAGCCTTTGAGTCCCTTCAGGAGTTCTCAACGCAGAGTGATTTTTGTTAAATCTTAAAGGAGATTGTCATCTCACCCACAATCCTACAGCAAAGTCCTTGTAATGGCCTATTAGGTCTTCTATGACGTGGCCTCTGGGATCTTTCTGACCTCACTGCCTTTTACCTCTCTTGCCTTCCACTTCAGGCTCCTAGCCTTCTCTAGAAAGGCCAGGCAAGATCTTGCCTCTAGGCCTTGATACTTGCTATTCCCACTCTCCTGCTGGGAACACATTCCACACAAGTATCCAATGGCTTGCAAACGTAACCCATCCAGGCCTTGGACAGTGTGTCCTATTCTCAGCAAGGCTCTCCATTAGCACACTCCTCCCGCCCTCCTCGCACTTCCTAGTCCCACTTCTAGCCTTTTTTTTCTTCAGGGTAAGAGTAATTTTACCACTGTATTAGTTTCCTAAGGCTGCCATAATAACTTACCACAAACTGGGTGGCTTAAAATGATAGAAATTTATTGTCTCACAGTTCTGGAGGCCGGAGGTCTAAAATTAAGGTGCTGGAGGGGTTGGCTCCTTCTGGATTCTCTGAGGGAGAGTCTGTTGCATGCCTCTCTCCTATCTCGTGGTGGCTGCCGGCAATCCTTGATGTTCCTTGGCTTGATGACCCATCACTCTAATCCCTTCCTCCAAGGTCATGTGACCTTGTTCCCTGTGTGTCTGTGTCCAAGGACATCAGCCACTGGGTGTAGAGCTCATCCGAATCCAGTATGACTGCATCTTAACTTGATTGCATCTGCAAAGACTATTTCTAAACCAGTTCATATTCATGGGGACTGGCGGCTAAGACTCCAACATACATTGGAGGACACATGCAACCCACAGCATCATCTGACATGCCATTATTTCACTTATTTTGTTTGTTGTCTTTCTCTTCATACAAAAATGCAAGCTCTAAGAAGGCAGAACTCTTTTTGTCTATTTTCCCTCCTCTCAGGGACTAACACAGTGCCCAGGTAGGATGCACCCCATAAAGACTTGCTGAATGACTGAAAGCTCCCTGCTAGCTCCCATGACGAAGAGGGTAGAGGCCAAATCACTGGATACAGCATTAACGTTCTTGGACAATTTACCCTTATCTAAGTTTCCATTCTTAGCTCTTGTCACCTCCCTCTGCATCCCTCATTTCCACCCAAGCAAACTCCTGGTTCTTCCTCAAATAAACACTCCTACTGCTCCCCATATTTGCTCTTTCTTTCTTTCCCCTCTCCTAAAACATGCTCTTTCTCGACTTCACAACACACATTACTCTGTTAATAGCTTTTACATCTTCCAAAGATCAGCTCAGTTTTCACCTTCTTGAAACCTGCCCGGAGCCCCTGTGTACTTAACAGCCTCTTCCTCTGGGTCCCCCAGAGCTGTTCTGGTTTTCCCATTAGAAACCTTATCATATTACCACATGAATGTATTGATTTGTTCTCATGACAACCCTGACCTTCCCATTAAACTGGGAAACCCTTCAAGAAGGGGCCAATGCCTTCCTTATCTTTCCTCTACTTCAACCTCCCAAATCACCCAGTGCTTGGACTGTAGAAGTTGTGTGCTAAACACTCGTTGAGAGAATAAAGGAAGTAAACCAGATTTGCCACCTTCGCCTTTGAAGTAACGGCACATATAATTTTGGCCACTGGGCCTCAGAGCATTTGTCCTACAGTCAGCACTGAGTAGGGTGGGGAAGTTAAGGTTACTTAGGGATTTTTTGGGTCACTAAGTGCCTTCCAGGAAAGCCCTCAGTCATGGGCAGAGAGTGCAGATTTCAGAACAGGAACACTCAAAATAGACTGTTCAAGAGGCCAAAAAAGGGACTTTGTCTCTCTAAACTGCCTACCAGCTATGGCCAGTCCAGTAAGTGGTGTTAGGGGGTTGTCTTCCCCCAACCCCTGGCAGTGTCTCCAAAGGCCCTCTCCTTAGAGCCATTTCAAGAGATATTTTGAGTTTTGTGGGTGAATTTAGCAGTGCTGTCTTAGACACAGTGGCTATAAAAACGGCAGCTACCGACTATGAAAACTTCCTGGAGTAACAATCCCACCTCCCAAAGCAACCCAAAAATGCAATGAATTTGTCTCATCTTTAAGTGGTGTCCCACAGAATTTAGAATTACTCTGTTAGAATCACTTGAGTACTTCTAGAAAATCTAATTCCTACATCCCATCTAAGACCCCCTGAATCAGAACTTTAGGTGGGACCCTAGAACCTACATTGTCAACGAGCTCCCCAGAAAAACATGACACATACAAGAGTTTCAGGATTCCTATCTTAAGGGAACCTACCTTCTAAATCCATCCAGAGGAGCTATCATGGCCAACCTTATTCTTGACAAAGCTGGAGAGAGAAAAGAGTAAAATAGATAGAAAGTTGGGGTTTATCTAAATACTCCCCTGCCTCCAAAGAAAACTATTCTCAGGGGCAGGCACTCAAGAAAAAGCCTGTTGGCAGAGCAAGCAGACCTGCAGGGCCAGGACATGGAAGGGAAGAGACAGTAGTTCTTGAGAGCGTATTAGCAATCATACCCGAAGACAGACAATGATTCTAAGATTAGGAGTCATTTAGTACACTATTTTGCAGCTCATGGAACTAGACACAGATTTTAGATGCAGGGTGGTTTAGTGAAATCGAAGGCCTTTGGTATAAGAACAAACAAGGTATTAATTCCTGCCTTACCAGTTATTTCTGGCTAAGTGAATTCAGGCAAGTTATTAAACATCTCAGCCCCAGTTTCCTGATCTGTGCAATGGGAACAGCATCTCCGCTTGGCTGGTCTGTTGTGAAGATTAAATGAAATCATGTGTCTGAGATCACCGAGCACGACACTTGATAGGTCCCTGAAATAAGACTTTTTCTAGATTCATTTCCCTCGTCCCAGTAAGAGATCATCAGAAGTTGGCATTAATTTAGAAGGAGAAAGAGAAGAAGGAAGAGGAGTATGAGGAGGAAAAAAAGGAAAAAAAATAGAAGGGAAGAAAGGAGGAACAAAAGAAGCGGGGAGAAAAAGATGAAAAATAAAACAAGAAAGAGAAAGAAGAAGAAAAAGAATTCTAAAAGAAAACAAAACTAGCTTGGTCCAGTTTGGCACATATAATAAGTTACATGCCAGTAAGGAGAATGTTTTACTGCACATTTCAATTATAATCTTCAAAGGATATAGCACGCCATTGTAGATTGCTTCAAATAGCTAGACGGTAGAATAAGGACTATCATCTGGAACTCAGGGTGAAATAATATGAAAGTAAATATTGGAAAGCTTTTAAAGCATCCTAAATTGTTTTTCTTCCTTAAAATGTCAAAATATCTGTCTCAATAGATATTTTTAAATTGTATTCCTTTTAAAAAAACCCTACCCTGCTGTCTCACTTAGGAATGAAAGAAATAACTTCGTTGGAAAGAGCACAACCTGGGGTGAGGTGGGAGGGGAGTTTAAGTAAATTTCAATTTGACTGTCTCCTAGATCTTGGTAGATATTATGCTTTACCACTGAGCTTTGTGGAAACTGGAGAGCAAAAACCATCTTTTGATGTTTCCTACTGCTCCCATTGTCTATTGCTACATAAGAAATCATCTCAAAAGTCAGTGGCTTGAAATAATAATTTATTATTATCACTGTGGATGGATGGGGCTCGGCTGGGCAGCTCCCGCTTGGGGTCCTTTCATGTGGTGACAGTCTGGGACTATCGTCGTCTGAAGGCTCCCTGGACTGGATATTGAGATGCGTCACTCCCAAGGCTGGGAGTTGATTTTAGAACTTGCCTGGAAGCTCACTGGGGACCGCCAACCAGAGAACCTATGCATGGCCTCTCCAGGTAGCTCTGGCTTCTTGGGCATGGTGGCTGGATTCTGAGAAGGAAAAGACACCTATAGGGGAGGCTGCAAGGCCTCTTATAACCTAGCCCTGGAAGTCATGCAATGTCCCTTCTACTGCATTCTATTGGTTACACTGGGCCGGGGAAGAATCAAGGGCATCAGTACCTGAGCACAAAGGACAGTGATTCCTGGGGAGCATGGCTTGCTGGGGGCTCTCCTTGGAGACTCGCTGCTATACCTGCATCACTCACAGGAGCATTTCTACCTTTATAATGTTACGAATGGGATCGCTTATTATTTAACTATACATTCCAAATGGAAGTTTTACCTGCATATATGAAATCAAGGTTACCATCAAAGGTTACAAAATGCATGACTACTCGTTGCTTGCTAAAGCTTCTGCAAAAGCCTTTTTACTAGATGGGGGCCCACTGGAGACATCCATCCTTTGAGAATTTTTGATCTCAATCCCTGGACAGAATGTGAGTTGAAATCTCCCCGTCACTAAACAGTCCTGGGGGAGGAAGCTGGCATAGAGGGACCATTTATACTGAGTATCTTGAGCAATTCATTTCCCCCAGTTTCTTCATCTGGAAAAAAAGGAGGGAGCAAAAGTAGGTGATTCTTAAGGTCTCTTTGTTCCTGACATTAATTTGCCCATTGGCTTAAGATTTTGCAGTGAGCTTCACAGAACATCTTAGTTAATTTAGGGTTTTTGGAATGCATTTTTCTAAATTCTAACTCTCTCTCTCTCCCCCTCTCCCTCTCCCTCTCTCGCCTTTTTTTGCGTTATGGCTCATTCATGAAAATACAGCAGGCAGGGTGAGTAGAATCCTAGTTCAATCGCAGTGTGAGGCAGCATAAAGTGCAGACCAGGGAGTCCGCAGATGCTGGGTTTGAATTGCCGGCTATGAAATTCACCAGGGTGAAACGTGTTCCCATTTGCACAACCTCTTTGATCACTGGCTTTGTCATTTGCAGAAAATACTAAACCCATAGTTTAGTTGGGTGGATTAAATGAGCTGACTGTTAAGGTCTTGCCCTAGGTCTTTGTATCACTGGGCCATTTTAGTTGTTTGGGGTTTTGTCTTTTTTTAACCTCACTTGAAGGACTTAATGGTTATGGTGTACGATTAGCTCTCAGTTACTGCAAATCTGTTGAAGAAGTAGTCAGGATATGCATAATACACATAAATAATAAATGACTGAACAATATTTCAAAGCCAAGCAACATTTTTTTGAAAATTGGGACTTGAACAAGTTTCAAACCACTCAAGAATATTTATTGGGTCACCAGCATTTGGGTTCTGGAAAGGACAAGATTCATGTTTGGTCCCCGTAGCCAAAGCTTCTCGCAGTCTACTTATCCAGAGATTGCTGACGCTGGTGCTGGTTGACAGGCCGGCAACGCAGATCAATCTGCCTGCCAAGGAGGGAACTGAGGGTTTTCTCCTGCTCAGTGCAGAGCAGACACTCGGAAAGAGCCCTGCAAACCAAGTGCTGCAAACAAGGCCGTGGCTCCTCCTTTCCAGGTTTCTTAAGTAGGTCAAAAACAGCTCAGAAAAGATGTGCTTCTGAATAAGAAAACTGCTTCAATTGACAAAGATTCAAACAGCAGCAGAGACAAAGAAGAGATACAGATGACTGTCTTCAGTAGCTAACTCAAAAGGAAAGACCTAAAATAATCACGTGTAAAGTACTACCCTCATCCATAATTACAGAGTCCTGAGGACTCACTGGGGGCAAGATGCTGTGGGGAGATTAGAATGAGGTGTTTGTGCGTGTGTGTGCAAGGGGTGGGTGAACAACACAGGGCTTTTGGGAGCTCACAAAAAAGGAGGTGAGACAAACACCTAAATAACTATAATTCAAGAGAGAAAGTGCTAAGGATTATAAAAGCTCAAAGCTTTGAGGAATGAGGAATGATACCCTTCAGGTAACATGAGGAGGACTTGTTAGTAGGAGAGGTCACACTTCAGCTTGACCTTGAAGTAGATGTGGCAACAGTAAATGATTTTCTTTAGGTGAATCATCGAGTCTGGGACTAGAAAACAATAGAATAAAAGTGTCCATGGAAAGAAGGTTAAAGCCAGACTCTGGAGCACTTTCAATATCGACCTACAGGGTTCGCAATTTACCTGGTAGGAAATTGTATCAGATAAGAATGTGTTTAACTGCAAATGACAGAAAAACTAAATAGACAGTGGTTTAAATGAGAATGGAGTCCGTTCATTCCATACAAAGAGGAGCTGGGGGAAGGTGGTCCAGAGTCGGTACAGCAGCTCAGCGACGCCATGGGGGTCCCAGGCTCTTGCCATTTTCTTCGCCCTGTCATTCTCCATAGGTAGCTTTGTCTTCTTTTTTTAAAGATTTTGTTTATTTATTTTTTTAGAGACGGAAGGGAGGGAGAAAGAGAGAGAGAGACAAACATCAATGTGCGGTTGCTGGGGGCCATGGCCTACAACCTAGGCATGTGCCCTGACTGGGAATCGAACCTGTGATGCCTGGTTCGCAGCCCACACTCAATCCACTGAGCTACGCCAGCCAGGCCAAGGTAGCTTTGTCTTTACGTCTGCCACCTCATGGCTACGATACGGCTGCTCCACCTCTAGCCTTATGTCTGTGCTACAGGCAGGAAGGAGGCTTTTAAGGATAAAGGATCATACTGGTCAAGGCCCTCCTAAGACATTCACTTACATCCCAGTAGAAATACGTCGTGCTATCCCTGACAGCAGGGAGGCAGAGGAACTGTGTTTTCCGTTGCCTGCCTCTGTGGTGAAGAATGCTGAGGGGAAGGATACTTATGAGCCCCCTTGAGTAACCAGTTCACGGTGTCCACTATATTGATGGCTTTGGAGGAAGGGAATAATAGACCCGAAGCTCCGTTTCTTGGCAGTTAATTTGGCTGCAGTAGATAACTGTACTTGGAGAGAATGGTGGCAAAGACAAAAATGAGAACCCTAGCACACAGTGCGATTAAGTGGTTGATTCATAATTATACATTAGTAAGTGGTGGAATTGGGATTTGAACCAATGCTGGTAGCTCCCAAGCTCTTTCCACCCATCTCTCAAGCTGACTGAAGACTGGAGCCTTGTGACTGGGAGTCCCTAGGGCCTTTAACAGAACTGTGTCTCTGTATGTCGAGTCATGTGCATGAAAAACAAAGGTAGGAAGCCAGTCATTCATTTATTCCTTCAGTGCTGTTTTAACCACCCCTAGAGAGAGTATGTGTGGTTGTGCGGTTGCTGGGGGCTGTGGCTTACAACACAGGCATGTGCCCTGACTGGGAATTGAACCTGCAATGCTTTGGTTCACAGCCCGTGCTCAATCCACTGAGCTACGCCAGCCAGGGCAACCTTCAATATTCTTATATGTAAAAAGGAAAGAAGAAAAACAACGGCAGATGTGCAAAATAAGATAATGTGGGTATGGCAAACATATGGCTAATATAAGCTGGTTGGCCCAACGTGCATTGTCACACTTCTTCTCCTAGCCAGTGCCAGCCCAAGTGGTTGTGTGGGACCATTCTGGCCAATCAGACACAGTAAAGTGGTCTGTACCTTTAGGAATGCCTTTACTTTTCTGACGCAAATTCCTTCCCAGGTGGGCGTGATAGCCGGAGTTGATGCAGGTATCCTGCCATGATGAAGGAATAGCCATGAGAAAACATACTAGAGGCTTCATCGTGGGGGGAAACGAACAGGAGGACCAGCACTAGCAGCTGTCAACCCTCACACCTCTCATTATGTGACAGAAATAAACTGCTTAAGAGTCCATGGTTTAGTTTTCTATTGCTTCCAGTTAAAAACCCTTAAAATTGATATAGTATGTTAAAGTGCTTTGTGCCTAGTTGACACAATGAATGCTTCTTTTCTTCTTTTATTATTATTTTTATACTATTATTATTATCATCATCCTAAGAGATAGATAACATTAAGCTGCACGTTAACTTACAGAGAGAAGACTATAATCAAACTACAGGAACAAATATTCAATATCCCCATGAAAAGTCGGAAACAAAGTCACTATGAAGGACTGAGAGTGACATAAAACCATGTGATTCTGTAGAGGTGGAATCTGTCTATACAGATGTTGGGAGAATGCGGGCTGTAAGCCCAAATCCAGGATTATAGTAAAGGACTCTCTGTCCAGATGCAGAGACAGAGCACATGTGGAACAAGGGGCGGGGGGGGGGGGAAGCAGTTCTTCCAGAGAATTCCGAGCGATAGCTACAAAATTAGTGTCCTTAGCCTGGAAGAGAGATTCTGCAGCTCTGACATAAATTTAGTGTTCAGGGGGATAGAGAGAAATCAAGCTAGCAAAGAGAAACCATGGTTTCTGGCAAGGAATTTAGATATCAGGGAGTGCAAGGCCCAGGGAAACCAAATTCTCTGAATGTCAGAATTATTTAGCTAACTACTGAATGAGGTAAAGTCTTAATCTGTTAAATGCTCAGATTGGCATGAATCTGAAGTACAAAATTAAATCCTATGACCAGTAGATACCAAGAACAGAAGGGCTATTAAAAACAGCAGCAACAATTCCAGTGCATAGCATTAGCCCTAGGATATAGTATGTGTTTGCTAAATGAGCAAATGATCAAATAAGTAGTAGAAGGTCATACAGACACAAATCAGAGATTCTATGTTCATGAGGTCCATAGAGCAAAATTGTTACTACTCGCTTTACCATCTAACTATATCATTATTTATTTACACATTTTCAAAAGTATTTGTTAGAATTTGCAGAAGCACATGCACAGCACTAGACTAAACAGTTGATAAAAGAATATTGCATTTCAAAATAGTTGACTATGTATGTCTCCTGCCTCACATGCTATTAAATGACACGATGCACGTGCAAATAAGAACAAAATTATAGAATTGCTGGAAAGGTATGTGGAACTTGCCATTGGCAGATTAGAATATTCAGCAATTTCTGAAAGGTGTAAGGCAGATGGTAACCTATCACTGACTAGGAATCTTAACAAGGTAAATAGTTACAATACCAAATGGGGAAAAGAAGGGAGTAAGAAAATAAGAATTTTCCCAGTGAAATACTGGAGGGTCCTCCAGGTCAGAGGGCAGGGAAAGGGTGAGGGGTTACTGAGTGAAGAGCCCCGAAAGAGTAGGGCCATTCAAAAGGCTCATGCCTAATTGGCCTCCTGCCCCATCCCTGAGTAATAGCCCCCTGAACAGGGCGAATAATCCATGCAGGGCTCCCAGAGCGGGCACCAGGGTCCCAAACGATACAGCACTGTGCTTCCAAGTAACCTTGGTTACCATGATGGGCCACTGAAGGGTGATCCTACACCTAGTGAAAAAGAAAGAAGACTTCCCAGGCATTAGTCCCCAGCCCCTGAAAGGAAACAGCATTTTTTCCCACCAGAACCAATACTCATTGTTGGACAAACAATCATTTTGCATGTGATGAGAATGCCAAACTCAAGGAACCAGTTTTGCTCATTTAGATCCTGATTTTGAAATATGAACAAGTAACCTAATCACTAATATTAAATGACAATTAATAGTCTGAAGGCGACACATCCCCTAAGGAAAAGAATTAATGCAGAAAACAGAAAAAACTTTAAAGCGAGTAAAATTAGTATCCTCAGAGATAATGGTGAGTTTCCTCCCAGTTTACAAAAAAAGAATCAGAATTCTTTTTTTTTAAGATTTTATTTATTTTTAGAGAGGGAAGGGAGGGAGAGAGAGAGAGAGAGAGAGATAGAGAGAGAGAGAGAGAGAAAGGAGAGAGAGAGAGAGGGAGAGAAACATCAATGTGTGGTTGCTGGGGGTCATGGCCTGCAACCCAGGCATGTGCCCTGACTGGAATTGAACCTGTGACACTTTGGTTCGCAGCCCGCACTCAATCCACTGAGCTATGCCAGCCAGGGCTAGAATCAGAATTCTTGAAAATTAACAAAATATTATTGTGCCAATAAAATGTCTGCATACCTCTGAGATCTAGAAAAGTAAAAAAAGAGAATTTTCTCAGAAAACAGAGTAAAAAGCTAGGGACATGGACTTGATGAAGAAAGCAAAGAGCTGGGCATGGTAGGCAGAATAGTGGCCCTTCCAAAGACGCCCATCCCTAACCCTCAATGAGGGTGACTGTGCTGCCTTACGTGGCTAAAGGTACCTTGCAGGTGTGACTCAATTAAGGATCATTCGATGGAGACAGTGTCCTGGCTTTATTCAGGTGGGCTCCATGCAATCGAGAGCCCTTCCAGGTGAAAGAGGGAGGCAGGGATATCAAAGTCGGAGAGAGATTTAAAGACGCTAGGCTGTTCACTTTGAGAATAAAAGAAGGGGCCATGAGCCAAGGAAAGCAAGTGTCTTCGGGAAGCTGAAGCAGACAAAGGATGGGTTTGTGCCCCCCGGCCTCCATGGTGACTGCTGCCCTGCTCACACCTTGACTTTAGCCGGGTGGAGCCCACTTCAGACTCCGGGCCTCCAGAGCTATAACATAATAATAATAATTTGTTTCCTTTTAAGCCCCTAAGTTGGCGATAAGGTGTTAGAGCAGCATTAGGGAGGTGATCCACAGAGAACAAATTCAGCAGACCCAGCAGCTGTGGAGGAAGAGTGTTCAGAAGGAAAGAAAGGCATGTGGATGGACGGTAGGATGTAACCAACTGAGTACTAGAAGGAATATCTCTGAGCTGAAAAGGGACTTGAGTTTGCAGAGGAAAAAAAGAAAGTCCAACCGAATCTTTTATGGCAAAACTGTAAAATATTGGGATGCTCAAAGAAAAGAAAAATCCTATAAGCTTCCAGAAAGGAAAACAACAGCATAAGGCTGGTGTAAAGAAACTGTTATCGTTCTCATCACTGAGACCATTGTTTATCTGTGCTAAGGGCTTCACTTTAATCTTCGTCACACAAGGGCCCTCACCATCCAGTGAGGAAAGAGAATCTCACTACAGGTAAGTGGTTGTACAGGTAGTAAGAGGTAGAAATGGAGTTAAAACTCAGGTTGCCTACTTTTGAAGCCTATGACCTTCACTGCTAGCATTGAACTTCTCTTGTCCAACCCAGCAAGCTGGAAGACAATGGATCGGTGCCTCCTAAGGGCTAAGAAATAACATTTGGAAGCGAGTCCTGCCATTAAAGTGTGGAGCAGAAGGAAATGACATTTTTAGATTTACAAAAACTCAGAAAGTTTACCATCCACATAACCTTTTTTGATATTTTGAAAAC
Organism: Phyllostomus discolor; assembly: GCF_004126475.2. NCBI lineage: Eukaryota > Metazoa > Chordata > Mammalia > Chiroptera > Phyllostomidae > Phyllostomus > Phyllostomus discolor. The sequence continues at coordinate 100,197,167 of NC_040910.2, read as the reverse complement.
AAAATATCAAAAAAGGTGAAATTTCTGTGTGTACCTCAGAAACATAAAGCTGAGAAATGGAAGTCCACAGCATACCAATGAACTGAGCAATGCCATCAGTAAAACTTATAGTTAATATTAGGTAATTGTTGCAAATATGGCAGTGCAATTTCACAGAATTGTGAAGTGGCCACTCATAAAACAGAAAAGGCACAAAGTAAAAAATTAACAATCTGGAACCAACATTCAAGATAATTTTAATAGTACAGAGCAGGTGGAAGGAAAAAATGAAGGAAATATAGACCTGGAGAAACAAGTCCTATTTTGTTTAAATGAGGTGGCTGCAGGTATGGCTTCATTTTTATGGAGAAAAGAAAATAATTCGATTGTGAAGAGTTTAAGGATAACCACTAGCAGGACAAAAATACAAGGTGGGACTTTTAACTATAAAAATACAGTAAATGTAAAATTTAAAGAAAAATAACCAAGACAATACAATAAAGTATGAAGCACATGATTTAAAAATGAACATATCAGACGTTATAATGAATGACCATGAGCTGAGGTTTTTTTTTCCTTGAAGGACTTTCAGTTTGGAGTGGGGGAAACAAACAAAAACAATACTGCTATATTTGTTTTAAGAGAAATACCAAAAATAAAACCACACAGAGCCGAGAGTAAAGGAATGGACAAAGATTTATCAAGCCAGTAGCAGAACAGCAGCAACCTGGGCGTGATCAACAAAGTAGAATTCAAGACAAAAAGCATTATATAAAAAAAGGATTATAATTTATATTGATAAAATTGTTCTAATAAAGTTTTATAAATGCTATGAATCTTAAAACTCAGGATGATATGTCAAAAAAATAAGAAAAAATGATGTAAGGAGAATTTCATTTAAAAAACCATCCTGGAAAATTTATGAAATGAATTAAGCAGAAACAAAAGTTAGGCTATAGAGCATTTGAATAACATAGTTAACATTCTAGAAAGAACAAGAGGGAGAGGGAAGGAGAGGAGAAGAGGGAGAGAAATAAAGTGCAGAGGGAAGAGGGAAGAAGGATTGAAAAAAGGAAGGAAAGAAAGGAGGGGGAAAATTAAATTCTGTTCCAGAAAAGAATCCAGACTATGCAGTATTTTTACTTGACTGTGAACTATTTACAAAAATTGATGACGTACTAGGCCATAAAGAAACTCTCAATAAAAATATAAAAACTCATGTCCTGCAAGTTACAGTCTCTGACTACAGTGTAATGAACTTAGATATTAAAGTCAAGGGTATAACAAAAATAAGTAAAGGAAAATCAAAACCCTTTGACATTTAAAAATACTCGTCTGCATAACATTTTGTGTAAAGAGAAATTTAGAACTGACCTTGCAAAACTCCTTAGAAATGAGGAAAAAAATGAGAACACTACAAGAAACCTGAGAAATAAATGTCATAAATAATGTTAGGTCTGGTAACACAAAAAAATTTAAACCTTTCACGTAGAAAAAGGGGCTGGTTGGTTAACAATGGAGGAAAAAGCACTTAACACGTTCAGTCTAGTTCATAAAAGGTTAGCGCCCATAACATACAAAGAGAACCTATAAATTAAAGATGAAAGATAAACAGGCCAGTGGGGAAATGGGGAAAGGATATAAACTGGAGACTCACCCAGGAAGAAACAGAAATGGCCAATAAACATAGCAGCAGATGTTCACGCTGCCGATGAGGGAAATGCATATTGAAACAAGATACAGTTGTTGTCCATTAGCATGGAAAAAATTTCCAACTCTGCTAATAACCAATTGGGTTGGGATGTGGAGAAATAAGCATTGTTATACATTTTGGCTAGTGTTTAAAACAGGTTCAGCTGGTTGCCAAAAGGAAAGGGGACTGAAGGAATGGGAATAAAAAAAATAAAAACGTAAAAACATAAAAATAAAGAAACTGGTTCAGATTTTTGCAGGATAATTTAGAAGTACTTATCAAAAATCTCAGAGCATAGATCCTTGGAGACAGCAAGATCACCTCTAGGGATCTACCCAGCAAGGACACTCAATGTTCGAGTATTTGAAAAAAAATTGAAGATTACCTCAATCTGACCATAGAGTAGTTAGATAGAGTGTAGCCCAGATATACCATAGAACACTAAGTAACTCTTAAAGATAATGCAGTAGATCTTTATGAACTGCTGTGGAAGAATGTCCACATATTGGTGAATAAAGAAAAGCATGTGGACATGAGCAGGTATGCACACACACACATACATGCATGTATATATACATATATATGTACAGATGCTCTTGTCCAATCTACAAAAAAATCTAAAAGGATACATACTGCTGAACTATTAACAATGACTTTAGAAAGAGAGTGAAATTTGGGTTTTAACTTTATACAACTGCTTTTTTTTTAACCTAAACATGTAACATTACTTTTGAAATTCAAAAAAATAACAAATATAGATAAATTAATCAAGGTGGAAGCAAGATACGGCTGTAGTAGTAAGAGGACACTAGAGGCAGGTGAGTCCACATAAATCCAGGCCATTTCCTAGGGCTAGGTGGGCCACAAGTCCGGCACTGGGCATCCTGGTGGTCAAAGCAAGAAGGAAAACAACCAGTACAGAAACTGTCCCAGAAACCGTAATAACCATGCAAAGTATTAGTTATATTCTTGAGAGGTACCAATGCCCCAGGCCTACCAGAAATCTCTCCTGGGGCGTCATAGAAAGCACTGATACAAATGAAGTCAACAACCCTACTCACGATAAATTCCATGATTAAGTTGCTCCTGAAACTGACCACATAGTCATTCATTAGATGAATCTGAAAGACGAACGGAACCCTTCTGGTCTGAGAAACATTACTGAATAAGAAATGTTCAGACAGAAATATCCATAAGCAGTGGCTTCATTGAAAAAAAAAAAGAAAAGAACATTACTCCCTTATTCCCCACTGTACGAAGTGAAGAATAAAGAAATTATGGCCAGAAGGACGTTCAGGTGAGGCAAGCCTGTGCTCCCACAGACTCCTCCCTCCAGGATTGGAGTCTGCTTAAATCAAAGCTACGGCTGAGGCTAGATAAAGACCGTGACACCTTGGAGATGTGGAGAATGTTTCTAGCACATTCATACGGGAATTTATTCATTTATATTAGCAAGTGACACATTTGCTCCTGAGCAGAACAAACAAAACACAGTAATTTAGTACTTAGGGGGAAAAATCAGGCCTATAAATTCCAACAAAGGGACTTTTGTTATCTTAGGATGCTCTGTCCTTGCTGTCTATTAACAAGGTGGCAAGGGAAAGCATGCTTCATGCCAAAGTGGTGTGAACTGTGTACCTTGCCTGGTTGTGGGGTGGGATATAATTATTACTGTCAACATCACATTTGTTCCTTTACCTTCCTAGCATATAAATCAAATTTGCTACTTCGTGGGGCATGAAATTACCTTTTCAATACAAATCTAATAATATTGCTGAATAAACTATGAGCAATTATCACCTCACTTGGGGAGTATTGTCTTCCCCTCTTTGTCACCTCCTAGTCACTCGGAACAGCCCTCTTTGCTCATACCACAGGGAAGGGAAGGACGTGGCTGTGATGAATACTTCGGAGTTAGGTAAGTGCAAACAATCCGAAAGCTATTGGTTGGACTCCCATCCCCTGAGATGTTGCCTGCATCCTCGGACCTATCAGATGGTAATGATATTTCCATCTTTACTATATTTAAAAGCATTTATTAAGTCATCCGCAGTTAGCAGACACTGTAAAAGAATAAAAGAGAGATTTGTGGGGCTGCTTAGTAAGAGCCTATACTTTTAGTCATCGTAAGATCCCTTGGAGAGATCAGGGAATCAGATCACAGATTTCTAGATGATGATGATGATGATGATGATGATAGTAATAAGCAGTAATGATAGCAGTTTTACAGAAATTATGGCAATACTAATTGCAAAAATAAGAGCTACCCTTTAGTCATTGCTTATCATTATCCAGGCATTTTGCGGTTTCATTAGTAGTATTTAATCGTCACGGCCTAGGACGCAGGTACAGATGACGAAACTGAGGCTTCTAGAGGCTCAAAACTTTCCCCAGTGTCATTGACCTACTGCATGGCAAGCGGCATTGAGATTTAAACCAAGGTCTGTCTGAATATATAAATATCCATTTTCCTTCCAGCCTTTCCCACTAGCAAAAAAAGTCAGAGAACACCAAGTTCATGACCATGTGTTTTATAATAGATGTAAAATCAAGAGCTCAAACATTGGGAATCCAGGGCCATGATTAGACATATTTACCTTGGCTGCCCTTGCCTAGCACCAACGGCAAGTGAGGATAAAAAGTACCCCTGAAAGACTCACCTTGAGAGTCTAGATAATGTCCACTTATTCAATACATTTTCTTTTCGTTGGTTGCTGTTTGGTAAGTAGTGTGTTGGGTAAAACGCTGTGGTCCCCCCCCGAATGGAATGTTCAGCAGAGTGGGGAAGGCAAGTGTCATTTAAATAATCATGTAAGTGAAAATAAAGTCACAACTGTCAGCACTGCGACAGAAGAATGACAAAAGGTTCAAGGAGAGATTATAAATGAAGCATGGTAAGAAATTCTGTCCTTATCCTAAACACTATGGGAAACTTCCGATTTTAAAGTGCTAGTGTTGGAGGTGTGGAATTCTTTTTTAAAAATTTCGTCTTTATTGTATTTTTCCATGACCATTTAGTCCCCTTATATATCACAATCACCACACTGTAGTCCATATCCATGAGTCCTTTTTTCTTTTCGCTCAATTCCTCTGCCCCATAACCTCCCCTGCCACTAGCCGTCATCCTCCTCTTAATCTATGAGTCTGTTTCTGTTTTGCCTGTTAGTTCAGCTTGTTCATTAGACTCCACATGTGAGTGAAAAGCTTCTGGGTGGACAGAACAGAGGATGAACCGGAAGCTAAGGCAGGGGTGGGTGATACCGACTAGAAGATTATTGAATTGTCTCGGAAAGAGACTATGGTCTGGGTTAGGATGGAGCTGGAGGTCTCCAGAGAAATGGATGGATTCTAGAAATCCATAGAAGGAATACTGACCATCTCATAAGGCAAATCATTCTCATTCAGTCAAGCCGAGACTCTGTTCTCACTAAAAACTGATTTTCTTTCTTCTAACTGCAATGGGGACTTTGCCCAGTTATTTGAATCTTAATTTATTTTGAACCTGTTTAATAATAAAAGAAAAATCTGTGCCTAATGGAATAAAATGTGACTTTTTATATGATTTTTTCCCTAAGTGATTATAGTTAATAATGAAGCAGCAAAAACTATTCTTTTCAAATTGGCATATTTTATGGTGGAAGGAGGGAGGGCTCTGTAGGGCTCTCTGATACACAGAGAGAAACTCAACTCATAGTTTCTGCTCCTCATGGAGAAGGGCAGGAGGGTGGGGTGGGGGGAGAGAGAAAGAGAGAGAGAGAGAGACAGAGAGAGAGAGAGAGAGAGAGAGAGAGGGAGAGAAAGAGAGAGAGAGACTGTTGATGGTTTTCCCTCAGTTTTTCTCTCTCTCTGCTCACTCACCAGTTCTTTCTCTCTCTATTGTTTTCAAGTCACAGATGGACAATCTCCAGTGAAGAGTGGACCTCTTGTCCAGTAGATCCTTTGTCAGGGCCAAATAAAAGCCAGATAAAAACAGACCTTCACTGGAAAGTTCTCACACTTTTCATAAACTCGGTCTTAGACTTCTCTGTATAACCTGAGCTACTCTTGATCCCTCCAAAATTACTCATGTTTCTATTATGAGCCTCATCTCACCCGTAAGACTGCACACTTGGTTCCACTTCCCAGGCTACCACCTCAGTTCCTCTCCTTGACTGTATCTGATGTGCTGTCTCACAAATGCTACTTCAGGTCACTTAGAGAAGGAGGCGGAAGAGGAAGGAGGATGAGAATGATGGTGATAACAACGGGGCCATGTTTCTGTACCAGGCATTGCACCGAGAGCTTCGCACATGTTCTAGCTACAAATCCTCCCAACCCTCGGAGGAAAGTACTGCTACCATCCCCGTTGTAGACGTCAACAAAGAAAGCTTAGGAAGGTTACCCCACATGTTCAAGGCCATACAGCTGAAAGGCAGCAGACCTGGGATCCCATGTGACCCAGAGCCCATGTGCTTAGCTACTGGCATGCTACCTCTGTGAATACCTTTCTGCTTTGGTCTGGCCCCTGAAAGCTCCCGTCGTGGGCCCGCTAGTTCTGCAGGACTTAGGTAGACTGGAACCGGTTTTGTTTGTAACTTCAGTGAGCTCCCAGCTCAGAGTCATCTTCTATTTGGTGTTGCTTAGAAATGATGATGATGAGAAGACAAAGGTCTACTAAAAGGGCAAATGCCCTAAGCTACAAATGTCGGCAGACATGACTTCAAGCACCAAGAACTTGATACGTTCTCACAGGCTTTCTGAGATCCCAGCTCTAAGAGCCATGCACATTACTCGTGAGTCCAGTACAGAAAGACTAAGGATAAAAAGGAATTATTAGATATTATGTTATTTAAAAAAATTTGTTCCTTGCTTCTGGGAAGGTTTTAAATAATCATGACAACTCCTTAGCAGGTTGAAGAAGTTTATTAAGGGAAGAATTAGCAGCGTAGAACTTATTCCCAATATCCAAATGTTCAGAAACACTCTACATGTCCAACATAAGAGAACATTAAGTAGTCTATGGCAATATTAACAATGATGATAATGCTGTTGTCATTATTGATAACGGCAGCAGCTGACATGTATTGAGTCCTTATTCAGAATCATTTGAAATAGATTCACACTCTCATCTTCAGAACATCTTATGAAGCTGAGTGATATAGTCAATATTAAGACGATGTTACTGGGAGTTTACAATAGCAGGAAACATAAAAAAAATAAGACCATGAAACCCTATCTTCTGCAAAAGAAAAACTACTTATTGAAAAAATACTGGAAAGAAATACAGTGTCATATTAACACTGGTTTATTCTCAAAGGTGGGGACTATGTATATTCTTCCTTCTTTATTTTGTTTGTCTCTTACAAGCTTTTACAGTGGGAAAACTTAGAAGCTTTATTTAAAATAAACAAGCAATGCTGAGTTTCTCTTCTGGACATGAATAACTGGGCAATATTTGTTCTCAAAAGGTCTTCTGGGGCTCCAGGAAGCCTTGGTTAGATTTTGTTCATCAAGTAAAAAAGCATTTCTTATGTTCTTTCTTGGATGTACGACTTCAGAATTCACAACAGAGAACCACAGTTATAGACTTGTCCGAAATGCAAAGCTGCCTCTAGCGAACCATAAAGTAAGGAAATAAGTCACTTTGGGTGTCTATGGTAATTTATGCTTTTCTCAGTAACTTTATTATTATCTTTTTTCCCCATGTGTTCCTCACAAGAGCCCTAAGAGACGAGGACACCAGGCATTATTAATGTCTATGTTATAGATCATAAAAGACAATGAGAATAGTCACCTGCCAAAGCCAAGCAAGGAGCCGGTAAAAATCCGACAATGGAAGCTGATCTCAGCTCTTCATTCAGTGCTCTGTTCAATAACAATGACCTCAGCAGAGTCCTGATCCCTCTTGGCAGGAAAGACAAGCTGATCAGGCTATCAGCGATCTAAAACGTTGATGAATGAAGGCTCTGTGTAATGCCCGCCGCACACGCAGTGTATGACCACTCTAGGCAAAATCAAAGTAATACCAGTTGCATCACACCCTTTTAAGCAGCTCTTCATGCAACACTCATTTATTGCATGCCCCCCGCAGTATGAAGGTCCTGGGAGTTCAGTGACGGTTGCCGTCAGGGGGCTGGTAGTGAGGAAGCAGACAGTGAAATCTAGGAGTGTGCTGCAGTGGATGAGCCATGCACCAGAGACATGATGAGGTGTCACTGGCTCTCAGAAGAGGGGCGTGCTGCTCCTCATGCTTTCAATAAATAGGCACCGAGTGCCCTCCTGGCATTACACTTTGTGTGGGGTTCTGGGGGTCCACAGGAAAGAACGTGAGGTCTTTATGTGCAAGGATTGCCATCTAATGGGGAAGACAGAATTAATCAAATGAGGATACAGACCTAAATTAAATCAGAAATGGATGAATGTGGCACAGGATAATTAGTGCTGCGAAAGCATTTGATCTATACTTTTAATTCGAGGGGGAGTTTCTTTGCCATCTTCTATTAGAAACTGAGACATTTTTTCTCAAAGGCTTGGACACACACAGGCGAGTGGGTGCAGCTTCCTCAGTAGTGCTTATACAGTTATTGAAATAATTCCATAGACTCACTGTTATCACACTGGTGGTTCATTCTGCATATAGTAAATACTCATCTTCTAGTCCTCAGTTTATACATGGAATGTAGAGTTTGACTATTTCTCTCTTCCCAGTAAGCCAGGCACACACTCCTGGAGAGAAAATGGCAATCATATCCCCATTATTCACAGTAAAGCTTTAGCTCCTAACCTGAAGCATCTCCACTGAGGGTAACAGATGATGCCTCTGTTACAAGAAATGAAAACTGGATTATGCTTTTCCTGTTTTTTTTCTCTTCTCCATGAAGCATACTACAGCCACCTCATTCGTAGAATGTGGTGATGTGTCAAAGCTTAATTAGCCTACACTTGTACACCACCTACATTATGTTGGAAACTACATTTCTAAGCATAAGTGAAAAGAACTCAAAATATTCTGCCAGGAAGAGAATTCTTAGAATACAAAGGAGAGAGAATAAGGCAGTAAGCTATTTGATATTAACAAGGCCTAAATTCTTTCTTGGATAAGCAGAAGCGGGAGAAAATTTCTTAGTTCCCATGATGCAGTAGGGTTGGCATATCTTCTACCTCAAAATACAAAATCCTGACATGTATATGTACACTTATAAGGGGACTAGCATATCTGAAAGAAGTACAGTTCCTACGTATCTGGAAGGCAGTGCAGGGAGGCTAACCACCCTGCTGTGCCTAAGACAGAGAGGGTTTCTGGAATGCAAGAATGTCAATGCTAAAAATTGAGAAAGTCCCATACAACTTGAGACGTGCTCATCACTTTCAGTGCAAGCAAACTATGGTCACACACACACACCCCCTTTTTATTTTAATTATTTTACTGTTGCTCAAGTATAGTTGTCTGCATTTACTCCCCACCCATCCCAGCCATCCCCACCTCCCCCCTTCCCCCGATTCCACAGCCCTTTGGTTTTACCATGTGTCCTTTATAGTTGTTTTTGGAAACCCTCCCCACCTTCCCCCCAACATCCCCTCCCACCTCCCCTCTGGTTACTGCCAGATTGTTCTTCATTTCAATGTCTCTGGTTATATTTTGTTTGCTTGTTTGTTGTGTTGATTAGGTTCCACTTAAAGGTGAGATCAACAGTAGTTGTCTTTCACCACCTGGCTTATTTCACTTAGCATAATGCTCTCCAGTTCCATCCATGCTGCCACAAAGGATAGGAGCTCTTTCTTTCCGCTTCTAACATTCCATCGTGTAAATGTACCATAGTTTTATGATCCATTCGTTTACTGATGGGCACTTAGGTTGCTTACAGTGCTTGGATATTATGTATTGTGTTGCTGTAAACATTGGGGTGCATAGGTTCTTATGGATTGGTGTTTCATGGTTCTCAGGATATAATCCCAGCAGTGGAGTTGCTGGGTTAAAAGGCAGCTCTATTTTTAATTTTCTGAGGATATATGCCCTTTTATTATAAACTTAGAAGGTCAAGTTGAGCAAGTCAGCGCTGTTTCCTCTGCTCTCTCCTTCAACCAGTGTGAAGGAACAAGGCTGGCTGCTCCTAGCAGCAGCAACAGAGGCGATCTTTCTTGTTCCTAAAGTGGCTCATCTGTCCAGATCCCCGAGTCCTCTCTCACCATCTGTCTTCTCCTCTGGCCCAGCTCCTTGCTCCTTAGCTGTCACCCTCACCGCTTTAGGGCTAAACACACTCCCTGGTCCACGGCGGCGTGAGCCCAGCCTCTCAGGCACATCCATCCTCTGTTCATGGAGCAGGTCCAGAGCTCCTTTGATACGTTCCAGGGATTTTTAACCAAGGAACAGAGAAAAATGGCAGAAACGTTCAAAATAATAAAAAGGCCTCACAAGTCTCACAACAAAACGCACTCTTGGCATTCTCTAATACATGAAAGGAGCAAGTTCTATCTCAGGTTCCTTACTCACTAATTGCATGTCTGAGGGATCCAGTCTTACCTCCAGCCCATCCCCAAGCCCCTTTTACTTCTGAGATATGCAGGCTTGATGAAGAGGCCTCCATCCCGGGCTCCTCCCACTTCTCATGGCCACAGGAGGCAGTGAATGTAATATAAACCATGTGGGTTTTGGAGTCCTCCCTTCACAGCTGGTTTCAGATCCTCGCTCTGCCACTCTTTAGTTGATTATGCTTGCATAAATTACTTAATCCCTGCAAATCTCAATTTACTCATTGTGTTGTCATGGAGATTAAAAAATGTTTACAAGTTATATTGACATGTTCCTAACCTTATATTTACTTGTTCTTAACCTGTTTTGTTTGCTCTCATTTTCATCATGGTAGGTAATTATGAAACACAAAAGGAGGCTCAACAGTCAAAGAACGATGCAAGTAAGTTCTCTATATTTTCTTCATTAAGGCAAGTAAGTGGTTGAAGATTTGCCCAAGATTGGAAATCAAAAGGGTTATCCATCAGTGTCCCAGAAATTGCATTTGACTCTCCCCCGTGGCACTGAGACAGCTGTAGAATTGGCAAAGGGGGCTCAGACATGGAGCCAAATGTGTTTGAGCAAACAGTATGCGCCAAGTCTCAGGTGGCGTAATCCCTCCTGACCTCCCCGACTTGTGAGAATTAATTGAGAATGGATCCGAAAGCACGGGGAGCCCAGAGTAATGTCTCAAAGGCTGTTGGTTAGAATTTAGCAAACTTCCTTATTATCCCTTTTGTTAAAGGGAGTCAAAGGATCCCATGACTAGTAAGCAGCATTTCTATCATTCCCTTGCTTCCCTTCTTACCTGCTTAGAATCCATCGTTCATTGCCAAGGTTAGTCCACTCCCCGACAACTCCTGTCATCAAACTCACCTGCCACAACCTATAGCTGGCTGGATGTAGCTGTCTGCCTGCCTTGTGCCTGTGCTCAACTATAGAAAAGATTTGGATAAAAACACGCAACTACTGCATATTTTCCTTTGTAACCATAACTCTCAAGTACATCACCCGTACTCCACATTGCTCTAGTCAAGTCATGATCCCACGTTCAGGGACATCTATTTTATACCTTCTCCTCACCCTCCTTAAATTTCCCATTCCCATCCTTCAGTCCCAATTGATGACCTTGATTATTTGACTGAGAACATAAAACAATCAGACATAGACTGCTTCATCTTCCCATAACCAAACCCACTTCCTCAGCTTCATCCACACCCAGACTCCTCATCTCTCCAGCTAGCGGGGTGAGTTGTCCCTTTATCCACCTATGGCTAGCACCCCCCTTTTCATACTGATCTCATCTTTTCTTGCCTAAAGGAGGACTTGACACCCACATGTAACTTGTCTAACTTGTCTTTTTTTACCATTACCAGCAAATTGATTATTCCCATCAGTGTACAAATACGTCCCAACATTTCCTATCTGAAAAAAAAACCACACACACACCTTATTTTTAACCCCATTCCTCTCTAACTACTATATGTATATATACACACACATAGATGTATGTTTAATATCAGTTGCTGACCAGACCCCCACTCAAGGCTGCAGGACTTATATTCCTAATTGCTACGAGTGTTGCAACTGGGAATCCTCAGTGGCCAGCCCTCTCCCGGATTTGCTTTTAGCTGGTAAGAGCCTCCTGCCCAAGATCATGTCCTGTTCCCAGATACCCCACAGTCAGTGATGGCCTATGCACCAGTCTAAAGGTGAGGACCCTTCCACCTCAAGAGGGGGCTGTTTTGAAAGGCCATCCCAACGTTGGAGCTCACCATGGAGTCACTGGAACTAACAGACAACCTGTTCCTTCTGCTCAGTCTCCTCCTTCCTTTCCCCCATAGGAGTTAAGCGGGCAAGTCCCCTCCAATAAACTTCCTGTGCACAGATGTCCCTCTCAGAGTCTCTTTCTGGGGAAACCGACCTGTAATACCTCCCTTAAAACGTCAGCTCCACCAGTGATGAGACCTTATCTGTCTGGTTTTCAGCTCTGTGCCTGGGGCCTTGAATGGGGCCTGGAGCATGGTGGGGGTTCAATAAATAGTTGGTAAACATATGCCTAAGGTGGCAGAGCTGGTGTGCAACCACCAGTTCTGTAAGATTTCAAAGCGAGTGCTCTCTGCCCCACGAACACCGCCACGGAGGTATTTCCAACTTGTGACTCTGAGATCCAGTTCAATTTGAAATTCTGCCCTCGCTGCTGCATGCACCTGGTACCCGATGGAACTTGCAGTTAGATTAATTGAAAGAACTCATTCTCACAAATGGTGAACCTGGGAGAGCTCATGCGTGGCAGTGTAATTACTTTGGTGGCATCGATACATCAGAAGTCCCCTGGAGAGTCCAGAAACAGGCTCAGTCCCAGAAGTTTCCATCTTAACTTCGAATTTCCTTAGACCCTCTGTCACTTGAAGTGAAGCAACATCATTTTAACAAATTTTGAGTATGTGAATAATTTCTCCTTTTCTTCTGCCCTGCTATGTAAACCCATATTAAAGACCAGAATATTAATCATGTTGACAGCTCCTGCCTGGTAGATTAGATTTTGTTAGGAAGCTGAGTTTTCCTCTGAGAGCATTCAACTCTGTATCTTCCTGTTCTCGACTTCCACTTGAGACGCTTTTGGTGTTAGCGAGCTCCACACAAAAATAAAATGGAAGGCAGCCAATAGAAATAGTTGAGTATGTTGGCCACCATCCTTTCAGAGTACTGGGGAAATACAAATTCAGTCACTAAGCAAAAAGCCAATTCAGTTCAGGAATGATGCTGTGTCTTCCAAAGAACTCCTGTCCTATCTACTGGGTTGAAACTCACAGCATCACCACCAATCATCCAGGGATGTGTCTACCACCCCACTTTACCAAATCACCAGGAAGACTATGTGCCGTAGCATCTGCCCAATGCAGAGGGAACCAAACTCTGATTATGCTAATATGAGGTCACGGCAAGACCATTAGTGAAATAGGTTACTCTCACTGAATGAATTGTCCTTGGCTTTCATTGCTGATTTCTTGACTTCCTCTGGTTCTTTGCGAAAACCAGCGATGCAGCTGCCTTTGTCCTGCAGCTAAGGCCACAGCTCAGGTGAATGCACGCACAATCGCACACGAGGTTTCAGAGCAGCCATGCTGCCCCATCCACAGTCGGTGTCACCGGGCAGCCATTTCCTCCTCACACATGAGACAGCTCTTTCCTGGCCTCTGTTAAAGATGAGCATTCATTTTCCCAGCTAAAGCAACACTAAATAAGACAAGCTGCCATCTCTGATTCTGCAAAATTGCAGTGAAGGGGAACTCATACGTCCCTGGAAGTGGAGGTCAGGCATGCAGAATTAGTCACTTTTATCTACAGACCAAGCCCAGAGCTTCCTATCATGATTTCAGGAAATGAAAGCCAGGCGAGGCAGGTAAAATTCCGGGGTAAACACTGGCAATTTGAAAGAGGGAAACATGGTGTCCTCTACTGTTTCTGCTGAATTATTTTGAGACATGGGAGAGACTGCAGAAACTTGGAAAGTACTGGAAATGAAAAGCAAGCCCTTCTATAAAGGCAAAATTGCAGTGTTGACATGAGAATGAACTTGTCAGTTTCCAGTCATCCATTCAGCGGACAAAGAACCTATTTCAGGAAATCATCTACAGATGTTCTTTTGATGGCTTTTTCTTTAACAGTCAACTGGAGGCTGAGTTTTTTTATAATTTGGTTTCCCAGAAAAAGCATCCTCTTCTCTTTGGAGTCTATTCAGTGCCTCTGCGACACGCGGGATCCACTCTTGTGCAATGTGCTCCTCCCCTCGATGTTAATTAACCACGGAAGGTAGCAAGAATGTGGAGAAAGACCCGTTTCCAGAACAGCTTGCAGGCCAACTCATAGCCCCTCCCTCTGTTTTCACTGCCCTGGGTCTTTTAAACTACTGCAAATTTCTTCCGCTCTGTCTGCAGCTGGGAATATCTTCCACTTCAATTTTTAAACTTGTAGACATGTAATAAAGTGTTGTTAGGTACTGTTTTATTTAATCCATCTGCTGCTGCTTATATCTGTTGTCCTTTCTTTTCAAATGCTGGTGACCGAAGTCATTGAAACCACACTGGCTACTCAGAAGCAGGGTGACAGGAATGAAGACCAGAAGGGGAAGCCCTTGTCCTTTTGTGGGTTCAGGCTGGTGGGTGAGGGGGAGGAGAGGCTTAGGAAGGGGGATGATGTCCGAGGGGTACCTTAGAGACAACGCATTAAATCCCCTTTGATCCTGCCCTTAAGCTCTTTAGGCAACTTAATCTCCAAAGATTTAGTTTCAGTTTGATTACAAACAAAATATCTCTCTACCAATGATCACTAATAAATCAGAGAAAGCAGAGAAACAGACCTGCAGATTTTCCTCTTCTTAATTAGGTGCCCCTGACAGCGCATCGTTTCACTGAATTGTTTTTTCTCCCTTCTCACTCCACAAAAGACTTAATATGGCTTACAGTAAAAAAAATTCTATGGAACATTATGTATAACAAAAATAAAACAAAGCAGGTTAAAGACAAATTAGAGCGAAATGGCAGGATCCAGAGAATAACTCAGTGGGTTATCATGTGCCACTAATTTTATTACAGGGGAAAATTCGGCTCTGAAGGTCGACTCTCACAGGAAAATGGACAACACAGTTACACCATTCTCACGGGGGCAAATGCACATCAATTGTGCAGAGGAAGCAAGGTTTTTCCTAGCACTTAGTGTTCAAAAAATTTCTTACCTAGAGCTTCCTTCAGGGACACCTAATGACACCGTGTCCTTTACAAAATGCCAGCAGCAATTTAAAGGGGAAACACCTCCCCCAAACTGCTCATAAATCCGAGTTTTGTAAAGCAAAATGAATCTTGAAAGGTGTTTGAATTGGCGGGAGAGAACACATGTTGGCCTGTAAGTTATCACCTTTCAACTGATCGCTTTGTTAATTTGAATTGTTTTAGATGAAATTTTCTCAACTGAAGGGCAGTGTGGGTAGTGGGGAGAACATGAAGCCACAGATGGTCACACGATGTGGCCAGTGGACTATGGATGGAAGTGTCAGTGGGCCAGTTTTGTACCAAGGGCTTATGTGGCATTGTGTGCTTCTGCTGGCCCTTCTGGAAGCTTCTGATCTCAGCCAAAAGGGCATGCTTTAGGTAGCTGCTGACACCTTCAGCTTGGGCCACAAAACACATCTGACCTTGACTTGAAGGTTGAATGAGACCTTCTTTGGCAGACCTGAAGACCCATGGGCAAGAAATACATGCTTATGTTTTCTACTCCTGAGATTTTTGTGGTGTTTTGCTAAATAGCATTGTTGTGGCAGTACCTTTCCAATACCCTCCTTGACTACTTCACAAAGCTGTGAGGCTAAATGAGAGAATTATCAGGGATATTATTAATGTCCAAATTTAATAGTTGAATAATAATTGCTTACTTCTTTGATGTTTCTCCCAATATATGGCTTATACAGTTTTTAGTAAACCTGCCTCCTGCTTGCTGGCCGATGAACTGATCCTGAGACAGTCAGAGACCCAGGAAAGCGTGGTACAAAACTGGGAGCCAGTGAAGAGCGAAAAATGTGGTTCACTCTGCGTGGCATTAACAGACCCATTAACTGACATCTGATACAGACCCTTGTGTATTGCAGCAGGCGCTGTGTGTATTCGGCCCATGGTGTGTGGACGGGGGCCTGAGTTGGCCCTACTGTCTGAAGTGATGCAAAAGGGCCATCCAGACGAAGCTCAAAGGACTGGGACAAAATAGCCACGAGCTACCAACAGGAGTTTAGAAACTCAAGTGGCAGTCTGCTGGTCTACCACTTAGCACTAATTATTTGATATGATCGATGCTACTTTGTTCAACTAACATAATCCTGAATTATCTACTTGTCCTTTTCTGGAGGTAATTATGGGAGTAATAACAATCACATCTAGATGTCTGGATATTCTTACTGAACCTACTTTGGCAATCCCAGCTCAAGTTAAATGCAATAAACAGTTATCAAACATCTACCAAAACTTTCAGTGCATACTTACTGGGCACCTACTATGAGCCAATGAATATGTGGCCTCAAGGAGGCCAGGAGACCACCAGACATGGTTACACACACGCCAAATTACAAAATACACGGGGGCTGTGCTTTATGAAAACTAAGAAGCACAGATATCACTGATGGGGACCAGATGTGCTGCCCTAAAACATGTCATTTTGGCACAAACATTACTGTGTTTGCATTTGAGTTCCTGAAGCCTCTTATCTGCCTAAAAGAAGAGTCTCCCCAAAGAACTCAAATGCCATAAACCCACTCCCCTGGAGCGACTCTAATCTTCTCTTCTGGGACAACACCACACCCAGACAGATGTTGCCACACAGTACCTCCCAGCCATCCTCCTACGGGCTCATTCATCTTTCCAGAGAGTCATTTGCTTTTGCATGAGTGCCCCTCACTGCTCCCTTTCCCTCACCAAGTGAGTGATACAGACCCCAAAGGTAACCACCCCGTGGAGTTGCGTATCTCTGGGTACTCCCTTGTGATGACAGGCTCAGTGCACACGTTAATAAACTTCTGTTGGTTTTCCCTTGTTAATCTGTCTTCTGTCAATCTAATTTACAGGGCCCCAGCTGGAGAGGCTGGGAGGGTAGAAGGGAGAAGATAGGTGTTTTCCTCCCTTCCCTCACAAACGCTATAATCCACCATATATTTCACCATGTTCTATGTGGCATCTTGGACCACATTTATTGACTAAAAAAGTAGAGTAATACTGATAGCATGATAAACACTGACTTTAAACCACAAGCTTATTGTTACATGGGTTGCCTCTGTTGACATCATTTCTGGGGTCAGCTATTTCTTTTATTTACTTATTTTAATTAAATGCATGGGGGATAACCAGTTAATCACATTATATAAGTTTCAGGCATAAAATTCTTCTTCTTTTTCAAAATCCTCACCCCAGGATGTGTTTTTTTACTGATTTCAGAGAAATAGAAAAGGAGAGAGAGAGAGAGAGAAGAAACATTGTTGTGAGAGAGAACCATCAATCAGTTGCTTTCTGTACAAGCTCCAACTGGGAATTGAACATGCAACATTTTGGTGTATGGGAGGATGCTCCAACCAACTGAGCCATCTGGCCAGGGCCAGGACTGGGTGTCCTATAATACATTATCTATATGTTGCATGGTATGCTCACCACCCAAAGTCTAGTCCGTCACCATATATTACAGGGCTAGCTTTTTCTCTGTTAAAATTAAATTGTGGGAACACTCTGTGCTAGGCACAATCACGTGAGAATTCCAATAAACTGAGCTTCACCACAACACTTTAATCCGCTTTATAGATCCGGGGAAACAGGCTCCAGGAGACAAAGTAACTCGGTTTGTCAGGAGTCCAAGTGTGTTCCTTTTTTCTATGCACCCTGCTACTGCTACCTTCATAGTTTATTTACTCTGCTCCATATGGTGCAGTCACTATAAAGCAAATGGCAATTGCGGAAAAAAATAACTTGCCTGCCATTTCTCTTCTTCATAGCTAGAGAAAGAGTTTACTAACATCAGTGTCAATGATCATAAAGCGAAAGCGTCCTAAGCCTTAAATTTGCTTTTCAAATACCAGTATTTCAGAGGCAGATTACCTGGCTCCAATAATATGCCTCAAACCTTGCACTGTGTGTGCAATGAGAGGGAATATTTTCATCCATTATAAGAGGCTGTCAGAGGAAAACATTTTCCAGATATCATACCCAAGAGAACAGCGTGTGAGGCGACATTATCATATTTTACTGAACTTTCATATACTCCATGCAGGAAAATGTACATTTTATCTTTTGAGAAGCCCCCGGTCACAAAAGGATAAAATATCCATCGAAAACTGGAAGTACATTCTAATAACACTGCGTTCGTGTTAATAACATTAAAGGAAATTCACAGGGCTCTGGAGCTCACCTGTCTGTGCTAGGAAGGAATATCCTTCAGTTGCAGGAGAAAAAAAAAGATCAACCTCCTGGCTTTGCCCTTCCCCGCCCCCTTTCTAGCAGGGGACAGGCGGAAGCCGAGGGACAGAGGGGAGGGCATCCACTGAGAAACACTTCCCGTGAACAAGAGTTGGGGGGGGGGGAATTCTTGTGCACAGTGAGTGAAGTACAAGCTTAGTTTAATTTGCATTTCCCTCCAGAATGACAAGGGTATAAATTCTAGCCTCTAAGAGCACATTTACATAAAGGTTTCAGGGCACTCGCAGGAAACTGTAAAAGGAACTTTGGAACTGAACAGTGATTCTCAATCTTAACAATCTCAAGAATCTTTTCGTGAGTCTATCAAGAAACACAGGGAGAGGAAATGCGCCAGTTTTTGGCAGCTGGGGGACTGGAGGCTGGGTGAGTTACTCTAAGGCAGAAGAGCGTTCTAAAGACGTAAGTCTCGGGTGAGGCAGCCTTTTGCTGGCGACCGAGAATGGCAGCTTCCGATGCCCGTCACGTGGGGTCACTTAACCGGCTTCCAGAAGAATCACAGGGGGGCTTGTTTTAAACATTTTGTCAGAAGCTCTGATGAAACTGGAAAAGCCACGCTGTCTTCTGGGAAACTCAAGAGGCTGAAGGCCCTTCAAGGTCAGACCATCCGGGCTTGGGAGAAAGGCCATGACCACTTTGGAGAAACAACCGTGCCAGGTGGGAGCCGCAGTGTCAGGTTTCAGCAGTGCTTGCGAGAGCACGGCTTGCGAGAGCCCGAGAGCCGTGCTCAGTCCGGTGCTGGGAGGGGCAGGAGTGACACCAGCCCCACAGGCATCAGCCTCCCCGGAAGCATGTGTCACCCAAGACCACGCAGGAGGGAGAGACCTGGGAGGCTGGGGTGGGCTCCAGGCAATGGTCTTGAGTGGGGGCACTGAGCTAAATATTGTATAATACCATTGCGATTGCAAGCCTTCGATGTGATTGCCCTATTCCTGGTGTGACTTGAGAACTGAAGGTCACCTTTGAATTCTTTTCAGCCTGAACGCTGGATGCGGTGAAGAACAAACTTAAAATTTCCATCCATTATCATCATTATTATCCACAGAGAACTAAGGGCAGACTGAGAAATGAATGGCAGGGATGTGGCAGCTTCGCCCCTGTTAAATTATGCACATCATTTGAAATGACTTAAAGCATGGCCGCCTAGGAGAAACAGGGACAGGCCATTTACACTGGCCAGTCCTCTGAGGCTCATGACTTCAGAAGTTTTTCTTGATTTGCTCCGGGCCCAGGAGAACCTGGAAATGTGCCTATCAGGGCTTCCACAGTACAATGCATGTTCTTTGGGGGGAAAATGCAGATGCAGAAACACCAATGTGTGTCCTCATAGCAAATTAAGAGAAAGCAAGTAGAAGAGAGAAAACAGGTGACAGAAAAAGCACCGCCACCCTCTATACAGAGAGAAAGCACACCACTCTCTGTCCTGGAAATTAAAACTGTATGTCTTCCCCCTGACTCTATAGCCGCCCCATCTGGTGTAGTGATACCCATAACTATCTTGAGCATTTTATGTGGTGCTTTTTTTTTTTTTGATGAAAGATGTAGGGAAATTAACTGCCTATTGAGAAACGATATTTGGTGTGTGCTCTGCCCCCTTGCCAGGGGAGAGAATGGCAGCCAGATAACCAAGCAGACCTACAGCACCACCTCTAAGGATAAAATATGCACCGTGTAAAGCCAAACGCACAGCCTGCAGAAATGCAAATAACAGGCTGAGCACGGAGCAAACCCGGCACAGGGCGCCACCTTGCCTCACTCTTTCAAATTATGCCAAGGAGAAGAAAAGTAATGGAAGGTCAGGGCTCCTCCAATCCTCTGCCCTCTTCTTTCTAAACCCGTGATGGAGATGGAAAATATCTCTCCCCTGTCTTCAGCTTTTTAGCGCCACATTCTAGAAACTCAGCTCTTTTTCTTCCCGTCCCTGTAACTCTAGGTACATTATTTAACAACCGTACATTTCAGGTCCCTGTAAAACTGACCACCTTGGGTTGTTTGGGAAATGAAGTTGAGCTAAAATATGTATGTGTTCATGGAGGTAGTATGTACTGAGTATAATTAGTTCCTTTCTCTTTTTCCATCTGGTTGTGAGTCCAGGATCCGGGGCACTTTTTTCACTCATCTGTTTATCATTTCATTTAATTCAATAAACATTCATCGAGTGCTTTCTTTATGCTATCAACTTCGCTGCGAACCAGAAGTTGTCAGTCATAGCCATGAAAGTGAGAGGGCCACAAGGACCCAGGCAGCAGGTTGACAGGGGCCACCGTTGTTCAAGGTCTTATACTTCGTATCTGTTGATGCTTTAAGCACACAGTCCACGGGGACATGGCAGACCACATGTTACTGGCAAAGACGATGTTTCCATCCAAAGAGATTTTGTTGTTCCCCCTTGAATCTGCATCAGGGGACTCTGGGTGTTGTTAATTCACCCCTTAAAAAGCAATCCGTGTATACCATTTCCCCTTCAGCTGTATGGGACCCAGTCTAGGAAAAGGCAAATTAAAGGCCTCACCCATGTATCATGGTGGGTGTTTGAGTAACATTGGACTTCATGTCTTTGCAATCCTTTTCATTTTATATTTCTAATCACAGAGGGTAGAGGTATGGGACAGACAACCGTTGGCTATGCAGTATTAGTGAAGTTACTTATTTACATATTACATGTGATTACTTACTTTTCCCCATTACCTTCTTCCAAGTGGGTAACTTACAGTTATTAACTTTCAGGAAGCCCCTATACATCAGAGCATCACACCATTAAGACTTTCGGAAATTCATCACAAATCAGTACACAGATGACATTGATGTCTTACTGCGACTCATTCCTCCTGGGCCGTTTTTAGCAGTTCATTTTTTATCTCCCCGCAGAGCTGAAATACGGCTCGCTCCGGTATCTGTCCTTTTTGTAATCGTGAAAGAAAAGCTTGGCAGTTGTCGTATATTAGACTCTTGAGAAAAATGCTAGTAATACTTTGAATTGATTGAACAGCATGGACTTAAGACTGCCTGGCACAGGGCTATTTCCTCATTCCTATTTAGATCGTTCCCCCCTGACGCTTACCTTCTGGATTCAGAAATTGCAATATAATCATTAAAAGGCAGTGTGTTAAATAAGGGTCACTTATTTGGAAAAGCCTAAAAGCTCTTCCCTTCGTACTTTCAAACGGGTGTGTAGCCTGCATTCACAGGGTCGCACGCCGTGCTGCTGGTAGTGTCACTGACAAGAGGCTGGTACAGGGGCTGGGGTGGTGAGAGAAACAAGGACGTCCCTGGTTCCAGAGTAGTGGTGGCTGAAACTGGAAAAGAAGTTGAAGAGGTTGCTTTGTGACAGCCAAGGCGCTGAGCAAAAGCTATACTCATATGCCAATCTTACCTTTGCAAATATGTGATTAGGAGGAATATAGGCTTGCAAGAGGCAAGCAAGTAAAGACGATGTAATAAAAGAGGAATTAGGACGACGGTAAGGAAAGTCCAAGTCCCATATAATCACCTCTGAGCTTCTCCCTCCTCCCCAGCTAGGGGCTGGCACTGGGCTTGGGGAGGGCAGAATACAGGGCGAGGTCAGTTCAGTCTGAATGACACTCCAGGAGACCAAACCATGGCCACTGGCCACATGGCCACTGGAGTCATTTCCATATGAATATCGGTGAGAATTCTAAAACTTTCCTTTCAACCCCAGCTATAATTGAGGTTGTTGGGGATCCACCTGGATCCTCTCTTCTGGACCTGTGGATGGGTCGGTCTCCCAGCTTCTATGAGCACTGGCTGCAATCAGCTCACCCTTCTCCTGGGAACTGCCCGTGGCCTGGAAGAACTGTGCTATGCTGGTAACTGCCTAGCAACCAACTATCCAGGAAAAAACAAACAAACAAACCCTGGTGCATACATTTGCAGGTTCCTGTGGTGTAAACACTCCTACCAAGGTGGATTTCAAGTTCCCAACCTGATGTTAATGAATGCAGAGATCTCAGGAAGAGGTGAGTAAATGAGGTCTTGAAAGCCAGTGTGAGCAGCTCCTCCTGGACACCCCTGCATAAGAGGTGTCTTGCCTGGGAATTCCAGGGAGGGTATATCCCTCCTAGGCTGTTTCCCTAGCCTCTAGGGCACAGGTGGCAAACACAAGGCCCTTGGGCTGAATCTGGCCCTCCCCCTTGTTTTATTGGGACTGGCACCCTCTCGCTTAACTATTAAGGAGTAGTTACATTTTTACAGTCCTAAAA
The DNA here is from genome assembly GCF_004126475.2 of Phyllostomus discolor. Classification (NCBI taxonomy): domain Eukaryota; kingdom Metazoa; phylum Chordata; class Mammalia; order Chiroptera; family Phyllostomidae; genus Phyllostomus; species Phyllostomus discolor. The sequence continues at coordinate 100,174,784 of NC_040910.2, read as the reverse complement.
TTACATTTGGCCCTTTGAAGGCAACCATGAGGCTGATGTGGTCCCCGGTGAAAATGAGTTTGACATCCCTGCTCTAGGGGTAGGTGGGGGCGGCCGAGAGCAGCTGCCATCTGTGCTCAAGAGCTCTCTGTGGGACCAGGCTGCAGGTGGGGTCCACTTGAACCCATATCTTGCTGCACTTCTCCCCCTGCCCCCCTTCCCCATTCCTTTGAGGCTTTCACGTGACCACACTTCCTCAGCGAATCATTTGCACAAGACTTTCCATCTCAGGCTCTGAACCTGGGCTTGGACAGCGCCAATCCCTGAAAGGGTGATGCAATCCTCATTTTGAACCAGAAATGTTGCCAAAGCCTTATTCTATCTGAGTCTGTCAGGCTCAGAATAAGTGATCTGGGGCACTCACCAAACACTGAGTTGGCCTCTGCGCTCACGACCAGCTAGCAAACCGGCACTGAATAGCAATGCGCTCTATGGGATGCGCCTTCCCTTTCTCCACCATGCCGGAAGTCATGCTTTTTGCTCATGTTGAAAAATTAGTGGAAAGAGGCTACTTGGCTAAAAAAAAATAAAGGAAGAGTAGCTTTTTCCCAATTAAAAAAAGACTTTTTTGAGTATTTCAAAGGGAAATACTCATTAAGAAAAATCTCAGCTCTTTAGATGTGCTGTGAAATGTATTTGCATATAAATGTGGGGAAAAATATTTTCAGGCAGGTGAGATGCTGCTAATTTGATAGGTTTCTACTGAATATGACACACCTCACTGTGTGGGCGGGTAAGTTTTCACTTATTGGTAGAAAACGAGATCATGCATCTTCATGGTATGATATTACCATGTTTTAAATATAAACATGTTTTGTTTACGGTCAGAGCATGTGTGTTTCAGGGCTAAGGGCCAGAATTGACTAATGTCACATTAAGTGTCACATATGATGGAGATCTGAGTAAATATAGAAAATAATTTTTTGCAGAACAACCAGTGGGCAATGCTAGCCTAAACAAAATGATCATCTTATGGAACAGACAGATGTGAGTTTGAACTAAGTAACCTTTAAAATATTCATTTATTTATTTATATTTTAATAAATATTGTCTACATTTAAAGTGTACAACATTTATATATATTACATATATAATAGCAGGGTTACTACAGTCAAGCTAATTAACATACCCATCCCCTCACACAGTTACCATTATTTTGTTGGAGGTGATAATGGTGAAAGCACCTGAAATCTAACCTCTTAGCAAATTTCCAGTATTCAATACAACATCATTTGCCATAATCATCACGCTGTGCATTAGACCTCTAGACTTACTCATCTTGCATAACTGTGACTTAGGGGCAAGGGAGTGGGGGAAAGTGGAAGAGGAATGCACTGATGTTAACACTACCTACAGTCTGGGTCTTGGCCCCAGCATGCTATAGCACAAAGGATGAGAACACCTACATTCCAAAGTGCTAAAAAGATGAGATACTGGAAAGACATGAATTGATCATTTTAGGTATTCTTAGTCCTTCATATAATATTAATAAAGCTTTATCTATATGACATTAAATTTTCATAAGAAAAATTAAAAGTCTGATAGTTGCTCAGATGCTCAATTATGTATGATGCATAGACTCCCCCAAATCATATTTTTGCTTCCAGTGTTTCCGTTTTAATCTAGTTTTCTTTTGTTTCAGAAAGACAGAGCTTAGAAGCAAATTAGCATTTTCTTAAGTTTTCTTTTGCAGAATCCATCTCATTTTTCTCCTGAGCTGATGAGGAAACTATTATTTATTTTTACTTTTATTTTAATTTTTAGACCAAAGATACCTGGTTTCTAGTGATAATAGAACTCAAAGTCTTTAAAGCTCACATAGGGGTAGCTTTGCTAGTTCATCCAGCCGAAGAAAGGCTCAGGCTTACAAGGAGTAGACTGGCCAGTTTCAGAGCCTTCTTGGAGAGAATGTACAATTGATACTAGTTTTTTAATATCAAAATCTAGACTTTCTCTTGGCAGTGTGACTGTTTCTGTGTCACCTAAGGTGCTTCACCAGTTTTATCGTCTTGATTGTGATGGAGCGACTTGTTCTGGAATGCTTGGGGAATGAAGCTAGCTGGGGAGAAGTCTAAAAATTAGATTATGTTTTTCCCTCTTCCCTTCCTCTTCCCCACATGTGGATGGATGGCAAGCATGCTGAGCTGCAAGCAGGGTAGGTGAACAAGGCATTTTTGTTTTCTATTTCTGAACGTACAGTTGATTTGTAAAATGCCTCTTTGTTTCACCTGTGGAACCATGTAACCAGAAAACTAAGGTGGTACCAGGTGACAGATACTTAAGTCCTAAGACTCCAGGAGGAAAATTTTCCTTCTAGGAATTCATCTGCTTGTACATTCATTACGGATCTTGAGTTAATTCTTTCCATATTTCCTTATAAAAATTGTGCTTGGATAACTTGAATGTTCTCTCCCATAAGTGTTGTCACCAAAATCACACAATTGTCAGTCTTTCTAAAGTGTATGAAGAGGGGAAACCTATCCCACTCTGATGCAGAAGAGAGAGGACACAGGTTCCCCGGTCATGTGTATTCAGATCCAGGAGACAGGGAGGCAGAAGGGGTCAGGAGAAAAGAGGTGGAAGGAAAGGGAAAAAGGAGAAAGGGATTGCAGAAGGGAGGAAATGCTGAGAGCAAGTCGGAGAGATGGAGAAGAGGAAGGAAAATGAGGAGAGGAGAGAGAAAGGACCAAGAAATAGAAAAGGAACGCAAAGTCTTTCTAACAGTCACCAGAGGAAGAAAAAAACGAGAAAGAAGTACATACATTTATAAAATACTAAAAAGCCAACATCCATGTATTTCCCTGGAAGACTTGCCTAACGACTCTGCATTGCTTTTCTGGGCCACATCAAGGAGTACATGTTACCAGGAACCACCAAGGCAGTGAGCAGCAGTAATCCTGAGCCCGGAACTAAGCCCGGCAATGGTGCTCAAAGACCTGATACCAACAACAGAATGCCTCTGCTCTGAATCTACTTCCCAACTTAGGAAACGGCACCTTGTGTCTCCTGCAATTTGCTAATCTTTCTTCACTTCAACGCTGCACACCAGAACCTGCCATTGCCTTCAAAAAGCTCTGCTCTAGCCCTGGCTGGCATGGCTCAGTGGATTGAGCGCGGGCTGCGAACCAAAGTGTCGCAGGTTCGATTCCCAGTCAGGGTACATGCATGGGTTGCAGGCCATGACCCCCAGCAACCGCACATTGATGTTTCTCTCTCTCTCTCTCTCTCTGTCCTTCCCTTCCCTCTCTATAAATAAATAAAAAAAATCTTTAAAAAAAAAAAGCTCTGCTCTGAGCATAAACACAGTGACTTTGGCTTCATTTTTTTCTTACCTTTAATCCAAATCCTTTCTTGTAACATTTATTTTGCCCCGAAACCTCCATTCTAGCTACTCAGAGCAAAATATCCCAAATGAGAAAGAATCCTGCATGTGAAACTTTGAGGAATAAATTTTCTAGAGGATGAGAAGAAAAGGAGAATGCAAGTGTCTTCCAAACCAAAGCTAGGGTTTAAAGGGGGTTTTCCTTTAGGAGGGTTTCCATCCTAGTTAAATCCTCATTCCTGGCTCAGCCTCAAACAGACAACATACCACGTGTCCTGTGCACCCACTGCTCACAGAAAACCAGAGTTTCTAGGTTGGAAGGGGATTCCCAGGTCAAGGCTCCCGTCGGAAGCTTGAGCGTGTTCTCCATCTCAAGTGGCCTTCGGGGGCTGCCAGAACTTTTTTTGCGCTGGGGTTCTCAGTGAATGAAACACGTGGGAATCACTCACTTTTCAGCTACCTTGAATTCTTATTTTGAATTGAAGTCTGGTCCAAGCTAATTTCAAACACCAGGGCTAGTTCTTTGAGTCTAAGGCTGCGCAGGACAGGTACAATTAGAAGGCACCTTCAATTACACTTCAAGATATTTGCCTTTCAAGTGTTGCAGGTTCGATTCTCAGTCAGGGCACATGCCTGGGTTGCAGGCTATGACCCCCAGCAACCGCACATTGATGTTTTTCTCTCTCTCTCTATCTCCCTCCCCTCCCTCTCTAAAACTAAATAAAAATAAAATCTTTAAAAAAAGGAAGCAACCACATATCAATGAAAAAAAAAAAGATATTTGCCTTTCAGATAGACAAATCGAACAGGGCATTTAATTCTTCTCACCACCACTTTGCTTCTCTTCTTGTGTACTTGCCTTCTCAATGTCTTTTCCCTTAGTTCATCTGACCATCAGCACCGAGGACCTGGCGGTCATATTCCAGACACTGTCTTTTGGTGAAGGTTATTGCAGGACAATGACCTCACTTATCATGGACACAGTACTTTATGTAGTACGACGGAATTAGGCTGAATTTGTCTCTTGGTATCTTCCCTGTGCTATTTACTCATACTGAGCACATTATCCTTTAAATTCCTCTACCTTTATGCACGTAGTGACTTTACAGGACATCTAATGCAGCTTGAATCTGTGCAGCTTTTTATAAATATATACCTACCTGTGGGCTTTGCCTTTATGCCTGCTGAATTTCAACCTTTTACAGTGGGGATTCTGGCTCAGTGGTTCTGAATTCTAATTCTGTCATCCAAAGAATTGAAATCACTTCCCCGCTCTCCATGTAGGTTACTGATTCCAATGTGACTATCAGCCTCTTTGACAGAGAAACTCACGTGGGAGCTGTGTTTTCTCACTAATGGCACCAACACCTCTGGTGTAGTTGCCATGGTCTACATGTTTGTGTCTCGCCCAAGTTCACATGTTGATATCCTAACCCCAAGTAGTGGTATTAGCAGGTGGGGCTCTGGGGAGATAATTAGGGCACAAGAGCAGAGCCCTCCTGATCAGGACCCTTATAAGAGAGGCCCCCCAGAGCTCCCTGGTCCCTTCCACCATGTGGAGACCGTGAGAAGGCTCCAGCTACAAACCAGGCAGTGGGCCCTCAGCGGAAGGCGAGCATGCTGGTGCCTTGATTTTAGCTTCCCAGCCTTCAAAACTGTGAGAAACAAATTTCCATTTTTCATAAGCTCCCAAGTCTGTGGTGGTGTGTTACTGCGGCCCAGACAGACTAGGACAGTAGTGAATAATTAAGGAGCATTTTCTTCTCTACCTGACAAATCAGTGCGTTGTCTCCCACAATTCTCTCTACCACGGCCCTGCGAGGTGGGGACTGTTGTGGTCTCCCTTCGCAAACAAGGAAACCGAAGCTCAGAGAGGTTGGGCCTCTCATATCAGGTGCTCAGCGGCAAACTTAAAATTTAAACCCAAAGTAGAACATCTACAGACACCGATCCTTCCCCAAAAGGAGGTCTGTATGGTCTAAATGCTCCTACTCCGTGAACCATGACTTTAACAGACCTCGTCTTGGATGTCTCCACTCATTCTCCATCTTACTTTCTCTGAACCCACTTGCACACTTTACTTCTCCTTTTGTCCTCCTCCTTGGCGACAAGCCCTTTCGCTCACATCTCTTAAAAACATTATTTCTCAAAAGACTCCCTGTGCAGCCACATCCGTATCTTTAGCCCCTACCAGGTCCTTTTTCTGTACCATCGTTTGTAATTGTATTACCATAATTTCATTTTTAAGAGCTCCCTAATCCTCTAGAGTGATCTTCAATGAGGTAATGAGATCATATCTATTTTAACTCTGATATTTCAAACATCTGCCTTTTGACGGCCTAGGAGCCATGTCTGACACTTTTTTTTTTAACCTTAGCTACCATGTTTTCTAAGATGACGTATCTACATTCTCCCAGAGTTTTACTCTCCCTTACACATCACTCAGCGGCTTTGCCTTGTTGGTCACAAATGAATCCAAATAAAAGAATCTTTTTTGCTTTCTTCTGAGAAAGTATGTTATTCATATAGTGGCTCAAGCCATTTATCAAATCACAAAATACAGATGAGTAAGAATTGCATTCAGTTCTTCATCAGCTCTTAAAGATCTTCTCTGTCCCATGAACACACATACAATTGTATGTACCGTTTCCATCCCCAAGCTTCAGGGTAAGAAGACCCACGCATGGGATGTAAAGACAACTAGTGAGTTACAAATGGGTACACATAGTTATCTGTGAAAGTGTATCAGTGTCCCAAGAAAACCCAGCACCCCAGCAACATATTTAGATGGCAAAATGGATCTATCTTTACTCTTTGCTTTAGTTGCACATGTAGAGACAAAGCATCTAACATTTAAAGTCCCTCCTGCCAACACTATTTCATTCTACCTACTTTTTCCCATGGTAGCTCATATTCTCGCACCTCTGTAATGCCTGCTTCGACCAACCCAACTTCTTACCCCCATTAAAATTAATGCCGAATTGATTGAGTTGCTAATTAATCATTTCACTGCTTCTTTAGTATCTATTTTACTATTATCTCAAACAGTGATTCAAAGTTGGTTACCACTTAACCTTTGTATCTCTATACTTTCTCCCCTAATATAACATAAAATCTCACTCATAAAAGTTTTCAGGACATGCTGCTGTAGACATGCCATGAATTGCAACGATTTACTGTGCTCAAGTAAATTTTGCTACAAGGTTTATAGGAAAACTTACAAATAGAGAAGTGATAGAATTTAAGCCGCAAACCAATTCATGTACCTTCTTTTTTTCTTTTTTACAATTTGTTATTTCAACCGTGTTTTACAAAAAGTACTACAATGCCTGGAAATTAGTTTCCAGTGACAGATTCTGTTGAGAGCATGGTTACTTCTTTCATCATGGGACTTCACTGCATTTTTCCCACCTTAAGCCAACACAACTTTTGGCTAATTCCACAAAAGCCTTTTCCTTGGTAATCAAGAATAATCTGGTTCAATTCAAATCAACAGGCATGACCATGGATAACTCTAGGGCTATAAAAAATGTAAGAACACATTTGTCTTGAGGAGGTCTTCATCTAAGACAGGACGAGAGAAGGCAAGTAAGACTCCAGGCCAAGTTCCAAGTCCTAAAGGAAATATAAACAAGGTACTCAAGGAGCCAGATGAAGAGAGATTTCACCATCAGCTAAAGGGATCAAGGGGGCTTTCATAGAGGATGGAGCACTGACGCCATGAAGGTCGCATCATAAAAAGGAGGTGTGTCAGGTGACGAGCGTGCTGTGGCCAAAGCGCCGATCACAGATCTTGGGGGAAAGGTGAGATACTTCCAATGTGTCCTTGATCCCATCACCTTTTTCATTCAGCTGCCCTAGCCCACTCCCCCTCGCAACCATCAGTCTGTTCCCTGTGTCTATGAGTCTGTTTGTATTTTGTTGGTTCATTTATTTTGTTCTTTAGATTGTGCATATAAACAAAATTGTATGGCACTTGTCTTTCTCTGTCTGACTTATTTCACTTAGCCTAACACCTCCTGGTCCATCCATACCATCACTAATATTAAGTGGTTGATTTTAGATGCTACCTTTTACAGTTAACATACCATCAGCAATTTCCAAGTCATTACCTACTGAGATGTTCATTTTCTTAAAAGAGCCACAAGATGAGGAAGGATGCCAAAACTAATTTTTGGCTAAAACGGTAGAATCAGCAAGTGATGTTAGACTTGGTGTTAATACGTTTTTTTCTCCTCTTAGATATCTTAGATCAACAGAAAGTTTATCCATGGACCACATCACCTCCATGAAAGTGAAACTTACCTGTTAACTGCAACCCTCAAGCACCCACCTGCATCAGGAATGTGGCAGGCAACTATCTAGAGGAATTACTGCACCCCAAAATCATCAAGTGAGGCTATCCATATTTTGCTGTGAAATAACATTCTCATCCTATATTTTATTTTCAAATCACTAAGAAGCTTACTTATGTGAACTGCACATGAAAATTAACACACAAACATGTTATGTATGCTCACTTTGGTCTGAACAAGACAAGGAAAGTCAAAATATATGTATATCTGTACAAGCTCAGCCACTAACAAGGGTCTGTATCTTTAAAACACGCTGAAACTGGGCTTAAAACTCCAGTTACGTCATAATCCAATTTCACGTAGAGAGAAACTTGCAATGAACTGAGATTGTGAAGGAAAAAGTATCTCCACCTGCTCCCTTTTTGATTCCTGAGTTGATTTAGAAGCTTTACCTAGAATAGATTAATTAGACCCATGACTTAAAAAATACTTAGACTACTGGAAGCTAAGTTTAATGGTGCCAAGAGTGGGCAAGACAGAATCTTAAATTCACATGCAGCCCAGCTCTAAGGGAGCATTGTTTACAGCGTACCGTTATTTTGGATTTTTGCCGCAAGAGTCCTATATGTCAGACATGAGCTGGATAAAAAATAACTTTTCTTTGAGAAAAAAACGAACACCGCTTAAAAGCTACCATTGAAAATAGGCAACTTAAAAGGTAAAAGAAATCTCATTACTCAAATAAAATGAATGTCCTCTATTATACCCGAGACACAACATTTTTTGATTCTCGTTTAACTATTATTATTCTTTGAATTCTTGCACTCGGGCTGAATTTCAGCCCTCGCTCCTGCTAAGAACGGCCATCAATTCGTCCTCCCTGCCAGTGCCAGGTCAGACATGTTAAAACAAACTCAGCAACACAAGCCAGGGTCTGCAGCAGAGCTGCTTCACGGGTTTGTAAATAAGAAACATTCCAACATGGGAACGAATGATGTTCATGCGTAAAAATGCGACACAAAACACAGAGATGACTGGGATGCATTTAACATGCTGATACCTAGTTGATCCCAGACTTCCAAATGTGCCACCTTGCCCAGATCCTATAAAGCCTCCCAGTCTTGCAGGGTTGTTTTTTTTTTAAGCCTTTTGAGTTGGATACACATTTCCCACAAAGCAAAACTAAATTCAGAGCAGTGATCTGAATCTTCACTTCCCAAATAAGTCTCCGACTCATTAAAAGTCACCTTTCAAACAGCTCGCCGACACGTTTTCGCTATTGTCCATCAGGTTGAGGCATTTCATTACCAGTTATTTCCTCCTATGACCTTCTTTGTTTTCTTTCCCACCTTTCACGAATGCAAAGGGACCCATCCGACAGTTCTCAGCTCTTCAAACAGCTGACAACACAAATCGTGCCAGATATAAATATTTACATCGTTTAAAGTAAATGTTTCCAAAATTCCAAACTCCATTGCATTTGAAAATTGACTTGGATCAGGTACACTTTATGGAATCAAAAATTTAAAAAAACCCAAAACCCTTGTCAACAACCAAAAACATCAAAACAAAACAACATAGGAATGATTTTTACCACTAGGCTATATTTCAGTCCCTACTTTCCCAATACATTTTAGAGGAAAGCTGTCTTAAAATTAGGTTTTTGTCCTTTCATATCAACATTTTCCTCTAAGATAGTCTATTGAAAAAAGGAAATTATATATCCATTATTTTTGGTAGCTTGTCACCTTTCCATCCCACTCTTAGCGTACCATATGTTTTATCTAAACACACTTGAAACACTTGCCATAACTCTTGGGAAAAGGACCTACTCCCTTAACACAGCCTTGGGGTCCAAACTCTGTCCTCCTCCCGCATCTTTAGGTCCCCACCTCCTCCTCTCGGGTCTCTGTGCTTCAGCCTGGCTGCCCATCTTTCCGACAACGTCTGCAAGTCAGTCATCAACCCTCATTCTGCTTCGGGCTTTCCCCTTTTTTTGTAATACAATTATTCCCTCCATCAGCCCCTGCCCAAGAAAGAAACGATCATTGAGTATTTAGTTAAAACTGAAGCTTGCTCTTCTTAAATACTGGTCAGTGAACTTATCCATCGTGGCTTGACTCAAATGATTCCCCCTTTTGGAGAGCAGTGTATGTAGAACCTACAAGAAGTTCCTTTCATGGTCCATAAAAATGATCCGAACAGTAATTAGGCCTGGCTAGTTTGCTCTTGAATCAGAGCAATAAGCTACATCAGCCAGATAGGGTGTTGCTACAGAAATGCTTCCCAAGTTATATTTAAAGTGGCGCACAAATACTCCACCACTCAACAGCCTTGGTCATGTTCAAGGTCTGTTACTGCCTGCCTTGTGATCTGAGTCAAAGTTACTAACATTTTGGTTAGTCATTAGGTTTTCCTTTCTTTTCTTTTTTGGTGGTAGTTATGTGATAGAACAAAATATATATTCCAATATAGCAGAAGAAAACCAATTACTTACAAACTCTGTGGAGAACAGATGGCGTAAAGGAGGGGAGCGCAGAGCCCTAGGAACCCAAGCCCTGGAGAACCAGCAGCCAGCAGGAACAGAAATAGTCCATGATTGTGAGCCCAATGTCTTGCTCACGAATGATTTTCCGTTCCTCTTGAGTTCCCAATAGCTACATCACCTTCAAATACAATTTTCTCTGTGTGTGTTTTTTCCCACTTCCAACAATCTACTCAATAGGAAAAGGTTGTGAAATAGAAACGAGCCGGCAAGAGAAAGGCTAGATTCCAGCGATGAGAAAACCCCATGGGCGTAACGTTATGCCCTTCCCCAAATTAAGGAGGAGCCCAGCATGAGGGCAGGAGAGGGGAGGAAGGGGGAGGAGAGGGATACTGGTGTGAGAATCACACAGCACAACTCAGCATTTCTGTGCAACAGCTAGGATTTTTAGCCAGCAAGATGACTCAAGGAAGATGAATTATTGATTTTCTTATAAATCATCTAGGGTGATATTTGTTTGTTTTCTTTCTAGGATGATAAACATCTGATTTTACTTATTAAAAATTTTATTTTCACTTGGTTCAGGTCAAAAGAAGCCCCAGTAAAGAGGTTTCGGGAGAAAAGGATTTTCCCAGCATGATATGCAGACAAGGCAACTCCGTGTACTGACCTTCATGGGGCACCAAGGGATAGAACCCCAGGCAACCTCCAGGGAGTGTAAAGTAATTAGAAACACGAGGGTTTGACTAGATTGGGAGAAAAAACACAATTTAGACATAATTCTATGTACTGGCGGTAGGCCTGGGCTCTGTGGGATTATTCCTAGGTGAGAGGAAAACCCCATCACAGAGATCAAGGCTGGGAGGATTGGCTTTCAGAAGCAGCATTGCCACACCCCACCCCTCAACTTCACAATGGAAGCAACATGGCTGCTTACCTTCCTGCCCCCCGTGTTGATGCGAAGGGACGTCAGAAAGGGGTCGAAGATCATGTGGCTGGTCTCTATGTTGACCGGCGACTGCCGTTTCCCCACAGAGCAAAGATTCCAAGCTGAGTTCACCAATCCCCAGAAAGAAGGAACTAGAAACACAAAGAAATTGTAGAATTAGGCTGGGTAGAGGGTTGGGGAGACAACATAGAAAGAGCCATGGAACAGAAGCGGTAAAATCAAAGAGTCACCCAACATTTCCCATCCACGGAGATCATTGGGTATTGCAAAGGTATTTTCCGGGCCTGAATATTAAGTCACAAATATTCAGATGAGGACGAATATCTCTAATTTTTAAGACCAGATTTTCTTATTTCAGACCTGTTCATCTGATGGCCTCTTTGATGGGTACAGTTAACACTGATGCCTCAGTGGGAAGGCGGCACAGTCCAACCTTGTAACATGTCTCAGTTACTCTAAATACTTAGCGGTTCTTGAGTTGATGCTCTGCTTTCCCAATGGGCAGGAATACTGTGAGAATTGACCTTGTTCTATATAACAGAAAGTGGCATTTGATACATATAAGTTGGTATTTGGGGGGGTTGTCAAGATCCAAATGAGGGAATGAATTATTGTTATGAGCCTCAATCAATGCTAGACAGGAGCTTGGCAACTTGACTTTGTGTAGCCCAGCACTGTGTCACTAACCTGATGCACCAGCGGCTAAAGAACTTCTTCATTTGGTAGGCGGGAAAAAATGGCCTTGAGTACGAGTACAAACATCCAAAAGGAAACTGTCTACTCATCTTCAGGTCACATTAAAACATCTATGAAAATAAACTTCAATGGCCATTTCCAGTCCAACTTTATCTTGTTAAGAAAGTTAGCAGAGCAGGGGTAAGCCAATTTAGTAATATTACTGCATTACTCCATGTATGATGTGTACCCACATTTTTGTGCTCAATATACATGGGATTATGAGATCATTATACCAATGTATAATGCACATCCTTATCTTTCCCTCAGAAATTTGGGTAAAAAATACACATTATATGTGGCAAAATACGGTATGTCCGTGAAGATCAGAGACACATCTTCAGCCTTTTCTAGTCCCTCTCAATATCTCCATGGAGGCCCTGGGCCTGTATGTTCTCCTCGTGCCCTTGAAATTATATAACCATCATTCATTCATCCATCCACAGCATCCATCAGCAGGACAGTTAAATTGCATCACGTGTCCAGCCCTGGGTTGTGTCGAATCGTGAGGAAGGCAGATGCACAGAAGAACAATGGCCACACAGCGGGTAGGGATGTGAGGTCAGGTCAAGGGTTTACCAGCCTCCAAATGAGAGGCACCACACCCCGCAGCAGTGGAGTGATTCCTCCCGAACATGAACTTGACCCAAATCACAACCTTCTCCAATGTACCTTCCTCTCAGGAACTCAAACTTAATAAGGCCTGTAATTTACCCCAGTTATCTTTCCCACCATGCCATAGATGGAACAAACTAAGGCAGGAGAGGGGTCTGGCAAACACTTGCTAAAGATACTATGTAAGAGACCCATAATTCATGAAAAGAATTGGACTAATCCCATCTACATCCAGAACTCTATGACCTTTTTATTTGTTAGAGGCAACTGTCGAGCAGAAGGGAGAGAAAAATTAAAAACAAGTTGCTCATGCCAAACTCTGGGCTTCATTGTGAAAAATGGCAAACACCTAAGTTGGTTTATCCATCTTAATAAGCCTCTGGTGGCTTTATTCCCTTTAGTTGAAAGAATTTGAATTGGTTTTCCAGTCATAACTGGTTTTCGAAATGGCAGCAAGGGCCAGAGTTACGGAGGAAGAGAAGAAGGAGTGGAGGGAAGAGTAGAAAGAATATAAACATGTGTTTCCATGGCACTCTCATGTCCCATCCTCACTTAAGCTATGATACCACTGCAAGTCGGTTAACATCTTTCAAAGTCACTTAACATCCTTAGAAGGTACCACACCTTAGAAAAATTATAATAACAAAAAAACTATTGCATTAAAATTTTATTTTAAAATATGTATATGAGTTTCTGTCTTCTCTAAGCTGATCTATGAAAATCACTGACTTAATTTTATACTTATTCCTTAATCATCTCAAGTTTATTATGAAAATAAAAATGTCCATCCGCATGTGCTCCCGCCCCTGATTGTCGGTGATGCCCATAAAGCGTGCAAAGGTGGGGATGCCGGGGACAATGCAGTCACAGCACTGCCACAAACCAGCTGTGTGACTGTGGAGAAGTCATTGGTCCCTGAGGCCTTGCTTGCTCTCTGTAGCCCCTGTGGTAGGCTGAATAACAGCTCCCCTTCAAAGTGGCCCACACCTGAACTCCAGAACCTGTGAGTGTTACCTTGGCAGCCAAACCATACTCTGCGGAAATGATTAAATTAGGGATCTTGCGATGAGAGATTATCCTGGATTATTTGGGTGGGTCCAATATAATCACAAGGGTCTTTTTTATTTTGAAAAGGGAGGTGAGAGATACAGAGAAAAGAGTTAAGGATGAAGAGAGAGGTCAGAGAGGACAGGAGACACCGGATGTGAAGATGGGGGAAGGGGACACAAGGAAGATGCAGGTGGCCTCTAGAAGCTGGAATGCACAAAGAAGCCACACACAGATGGTTCCCCTAGAGCAGGGGTGTCCGACCATCCCAAGATGGCTGTGAATGCAGCCCAAAATAAAATTGTATATTTACTTAAAATTGTACGAGATTTTTTTCGTGATTATATGTCATAATGCACTTAATGTATGGCCCAAGACAGCTGTTCTTCTTCCAGTGTGGCCTAGAGATGCCAAAAGGATGGACACCCCTGCGAGCTTCCAGAAGGAAGAATGGCCAGCTGACACTGATTTTAACCCCACAAAACTCATTTCAGACTTCTCACATCCAGAACTGTAAGACAATAACTTTGTGTTGTTTTAAGCCACTAAGTTGACATTATTTGAAATGGCTGGAATAGGAAACTAATGTAACCCCCTGTGTCTTTAAAAACTCTGCAAGACAGTAAGCTCTTTGACAATCAGGCTGTCAGTGAGTCTGGGGGCCTTCCCGGGAAGGCAGCTGCATGATAAACGAAGTTACAGCTGGTGCACATTGCATTTCATCTACTCCCATGAAAATCATTAACAAAAATAATTCCAGCCCTATACACCGATGGCGAGACTGCTGATATATGGCAAAAGGGGTAGGCAGATAGTGCTGCGTCTCACTGATAAACTTCACACCCTGAAAGTACCCCCACTAAAACACAACAGCAAAACTTTATGCGAACATCTGCTTTGGCTTTTATTGGGCATGGCGGTCTTTATGACAAACAGTTCCCGGGTTTTATATCCCCACTTCACTATCGAGGCCTCAGTGTCTGGTTTTAAGCTCCTGCTCAGCCCACTCAGGAATAACGGAGGAACCCACGCCCGTGCTCGAGTCGGCCATGTTTCTCACTAGTTCCACTCCTGAAGGGGTCATCTCAGTTTATTTTCCACTGGATTGCTGATTTTTAAATCTGCCATAAATTAATAGTCTTTTCAGAGGTAGATGCCACTTTAGAGTTCATCTGATCTAAATGACTACGTGAAGTTGAGGCCAGAAAGGCAGAGGGGAAAGTCCTCAAGCAAGGGCCATGCCACTAGGTAGAGGGAGACAGGGCAGACGGAGGAAGGACACGGGTCTCCAGGTTCCTCGTGTTACCGTATCTCCAGTGCTCTCAATCCCTCCTCCCAAGCAGGCTCCACACATGAGCGGACTATCGTAGCCACGGAGTTTCAGAGCTCACTGTTGCTATGGTCCCCGTAAGACTTTTGCTACCATTTTTCTTTTGATAAATCAGGACTAAGTCACATTAGTGCCCATTTTCTTGTCAAAATAAATTTCAAGTGCAAAGATTCTAATCAAACTGCTTTAAATGTCAACCATCCCAAGTACAGTTAAGGTTTTTAAAAAGTCAGTGAAGTTTGGCTGGATAGAAACAAGGCTTGAATTCAGGCCAGAGAGGATATGTTTGGGTCTCATCGGTGGGAGGAGGTCCCCGAGGAGACCTGAGGGGTTTACTGCTCATGAAGAGCTGCTCCAGGGGTCCCGTCCTGGGGCCAGCTGGACTGGGCAAGATTCTAGTCCAGATGAGAGAAGTCAGTGCTCTTAGAATCAGTGCTAAGCGTTGGGACAATGATGAAGGTGTCAAAGGTAGTCCACGGACCTCAGATGCCAAATGGACCAGCAACGGGTCTGCAGATGTGGTGTAATTTAGGTTCTAGGTGTAATTTGTACTTGAGCGGGAAGGCCCGTGCTTACTGGGGCATGGGCGTGAGCTGGCAGGATGTACTCGCAGAGCAAGATGGAACATAGGAACCAACACGTCAAGATTTAGAGTATGAAACACTCCCTCTCCCCGGCCAGGCAGCTTGGCTGGTTGGAGCATTGTCCTCATGTGCCAGGGTTGAGGGTTCAATCCCCAGTTAGGGCACATATAGGAGTCAAACAATGATGCATAAATAAGTGGAACAACAAATCTATGTTTCTCTCTCTCTTCTCTCTTTGATCTCTCTCTCTCTCTCTAAAATCAAGAAAGAAAGAAAGAAAGAAAGAGAGAGAGAGAGAGAAAGAAAGAAAGAAAGAAAGAAAGAAAGAAAGAAAGAAAGAAAAGGAAAAGAAAGACTCCCTTTGGGTTTGTGCAGAACTCCTGGTTACCCCCAGTTTTCTGATACTTAACTCTCCTCCATATGATTGATTCTTGGGTTTATAAATACCACCCTCCACCCCTCGGGGAGCACAGGTGCCATTACAGAATGCTATGGCACTGCTTCTATTTCCAAGTTTGGACAATTATTGTTGAATTATTTTCCCCTTAGTTTCCATGGCTGTCCCCATAAGTCAAAATTTTAAACTTTCTGTTAGTCTGTAAAGCAACATACAGTGTACTTACTAACTAATGCTGTGTCTATTTCTACCTTGACCGATACCACTTATTGAGAAAAATATAAGTGTAAATAGAGTAAAATTGAGTGAGAATCAGTTGAATTAATGGACAACGAATCTGAAAATATTTGGAAAGGATCATCCCTGGCCTTTTTTTTCCCTGCAAAACCTTCTAATTTACACAGAAACCAGAACATACACTAGACCTGGATATTTCTGCAAATTAATTTTCACAGAGCCTAAACAATGGAACTTAATGGCTGAATCACAGCTCTGTGTTATCTTGCCAAAACATTTCCCCATGACAATGCTGTCTTCACTACCTAAACCATAAATCCCACACGGTCTCTTGGCTCTGGGTCCAGTGAACTATGTCAGAGGCTCAGTGACTGTGATTTCGGCTGCTTAAAAGAAGCCTTGGAAAACCTATCAGCTGCTTGTTCAAAACCAAACAGAGATGCTCAAGTTTCATTTATTAACACATCATGATAACCCCCAGGCAAAAACAAAGTCCTCACCGAGACAAGAAATGGGTCAGGAGAGCAAGGAACCAGAGGAATCGAGTTTGACCTGGCGAGTGAATGTGTGCCTCCGTGACACTTTTATCCTTCAGAAGATGCTCCGAGTCAGTGTAAGCTTCTAGGCATCCTTCTCATTCATGCACCCTCAATTGTCATTTGTCATTTCAGTAGAATCTGCAAAGACCACGCTGCTGTGGAGAGGGAGGTCATCCCTTGGGATTCATTTAGGCAGCTTATGTGAATTTGCTAAATTCTCTGAGAACAAGACAAACTCAATTAAAAAGTGTTTGCTGACAGCCTGCAACACGCCAGGCATTAGGCTCGACACTGACGATTCACTTAGCAAATATTTACTGAGGACTGACTACGGGCCAGATACCGCTATCCGTTCTGGATACTCAGTGAGGAATGAAACGCCCGTGGTTCCTGCTCTCATGGATCTTGCAGTCTAGGGGAAACTGTGGGAGATACTGTTTCTCTCCATGTTTCCACATGGAGTGCATATCTATGCAATTAGGACTTGTGGTAAGTATGCGGTAGAGACCATCAAGATGGTAACCAATTACAGAATAACACATGGGTGGGAAAGATAGTCCAGGTGGGACGGTTGAGGATGATTTCTCTGGAAGTGATCCCTGACACGCCCTGGAAAACCTGAGAGGAGTCTTTCCTCTAGTGGCAGGGGAAAAGGTGTCCAAGACAGATTGAGGAGCAGTTCTCAGCAGAGAACAGCTTGATACGTTCTAAGGGACTGAGGAGAAGCCAGTTAACTTGAACCAGATGAACCAGATGAGAAGAAAAGTGAGATGAGATGAAGGTGTCCAGGTGAACCAAGGGCTGATGTTCAGGGCTCTCCAGACCACAGTAAGCAGCTTGCATTGTACTCTAACGTATCAGAAAGGACTGAGAGTTTTAGGCAAGGAAGTACCATGGTCTCATTCATGAATTACAAGCATGTATCTGTTTCGATGGAATACAGCCAGGAGTGAACTTGATTATCCTTGGAGTAGTTTGAGTGGGAAAAGAATTGGTTCCCAAGCAACACTGGGAGTTTTACCTGAATTTAATCCTATTGCTTTGGGTTTGTTTAAATTCTATCTCAAAGGCAGAACTAATTGAATGTTTTAAAAACTATTTTCTTCAACATATGTGCCAATAAAATGGCATTTTCCTAGGATCCAGCTAGTGCTTTGTAAGTCATCATTTGAAGCCAGGACTATTTTCACCAAGAGACAGCTCAGGCAATCTATTCTTGCTTTCAAGCAATAAACCAAGTCCCCAACTTTTGGCCAAAGGAAAGCAAAGGAAAGTTGGAAAAATGAATGCTGGCATAAAACATACCTTCAGCGAATTCAATCCTACAAAGAAAGCCTCCCACTTCGATATAGCAATCTCTAGTTTAGGGTTATAGAACACGTGGATACATTTTCAATAAGAACTCATATCTTTCCCTTGCTCTTTTCCTCACCAGTGCTGATTTACTGTCCCTTTCCTTCTTCTGAACTGCAATAAATTCCCACTGTGAGTCATTATTAATGAGCATGTTTAAAATACCCACTGCTGCAGGCCTTTGGCCCCTTGATGATTTCAGATTTATTTCACAGGGGGATTGGCTCAGAATAACTCCTTTGCCGCTGGATTCTTCTTCCATCGCTATCTAAGACTCCCCATTCTCTGACTTGGGACATTTAAGGAATTGCCGATATATTATTTAACACATGATCATTAATTTATACATTTATCTAAAACTATTAAAAGGACATCTCAAATAAACCATATAAAAATGGCCCCACTCTTAAGGATACCCTGTCTGTTGGGAAGATGGGCAAGCCAACAAATAATTATAACAAAACATGGTTAAGTGTTATCATTAACGGGTGTGAATCTTAAAGGTGACAGTCTAAGAAGGGAGTAAACTGACCCTGATCCTTTCAAGTGCTAGGGTCAGCCTTCCGATCTGAGGAGACACGAGTTCAGCCTGAAAGCATGGCCACAGGCTGCAAGCCACATAAGTCTTCTAACCAGTTAAAAGACAAAAGTTTTTCCTCACAAGGAGAAACGTGTAATTCCTAGCAACTGAGGCCAATCATCACTGAGGTTTGAACAACGTTATGCAGGGGGAATTTAAGCCACTGGATCTTCTGACATCCCCAACTTGGAGAAGGATTATTGTGTAGGAGGAAGATCATGAGACACTATATTTTCACCTTGAGTAGGTTGGCTAAACATCTATAGACTTATTTTCTCCATCTGAAAAATGGGGATGATCGTTACTTCACAGAGTTGTTGGGAAGCTTAAGTGACAACATGCTTACAAAAGCTCTAGCCTGCTGTTTCTTCCGTATTAAGTATTCAGTGAATGTTCAGAGGGAGTCAGGCGAGGGGGTGCTGGGGAATGGTGTGTCCACTTAATTTCATACTTTTAATAAGCCATGTGTAATTATTTCTTGGCTCCAAAGAAAATCATTTTAACTTAGTTTTTTTTTCTTTTTTTAAAGAGAGAGAGAGAGAAATATCATTGTGCGGTTGTTGGGGGCCATGTCCTGCAACCCAGGCATGTGCCCTGACTGGGAATCAAACCTGCGATGCTTTGGTTCACAGCCTGCACTCAATCCACTGAGCTACTCCAACCAGGGCTTAACTTAGTTTTTGGAAGTTGCTGGATTATGTTTGTATGGCAACTTCATCCTCCTGTTTTGTTGGTGCCAATGTGGTGACTGGCTTGTATCCCTGAAAACACATCAGCCGAGGGTGAGGAGAAAGGAAGGAGGGGGAAGTGTCCATTTGCTGATCACCCACCATTTAATAAGCTCTGCGCAAGGGATCTGGCACACCTTATGTTGCTTAATTTCCCCACACTTCTGTGAGATAATATTACCTTATTGTATAGATGAGAAGAGGAAGACTTAGCAAGGTTATGTGGCTTTCCGAGGTTGTTGGGCCAGTGAGTAAGAACTAGAACTTGAGATCAGCAACTTCCTTTAAAACAAACAAAGTAATGCACTTGTGGTAATGTGTCCAACAAACACACAAGTGCACAAAGCAGGAGGTAAACATCTCTCTCTCCTTCCTTCCAGGGACACCTTTAAGGTAATCGGTGTGAAAAACATTGTTCAACAACATCTCACGCTCTGCTCATACACATGCGCCCAAATACACGCACATACATTAAGAAAGATTCTACTTATAAAAGTGCTTGTTTCGAGTAACAATATGTCAGGGATGTCCTCTGTGTCAGTCCTCCGCAGAGCTACTCATTCATGTGGAAGGCTACAGAGATGCCACGATTTGAGGCACCTTACTGTTCTCAACCATTCCCTAAAGGAGAGACATTCAAGTTATTTCCATGTTACTTTAGCATGAAAATGAATGCTGGAATAAATAGCCTCAAACACATATATATATTTTTTTTATCCTGGTGCTTTCATTTCAGGCGGAAAGATTCCTAAAGGTAATATTGTTCAGTCCAGGTATACACATGCTATATTTTACTGGATTCTGCCAGGTTACTTTGAAAGATACGACAGTATTTAAGCTCCTATCAGTTGCTGTGAAATGCCCATTTGCCCTTAATCTCCATAGCAGTGGATATTATTTGTTTGTGGTAACCTAACAGGAAAAAATGGGATTTCATTAATTTAATTTGCATTTCTAAACTCCTTCTGAGGTCGATACTTCTTGCATGCTCATTAGCTATTTGCATTTCTCTTCGGATGGTATTCCTCATGTATTTTTCTCTGGGTTATTAGCATTTTCCATACACATTTTAGCTGTCATTGGAATGGTAGCAATATTAACCCTTTGTCATGGGCTATAAACATTTCTCCTAGCTTAATATCTAGTTTTGAACCTCATTTATGGTATTTTGCTATCGAGGAATTTTAAAATATTATATGATTGTATTTATTGATCTTTTTCTTTCTAAGGTTTCTGGGTTTCCTGTGTTGTTTAAGATTGCATCTCCAACCACAGATTGTGTAAACATTTCCCTCAACATTTAAAGAAAGTTTTGTTGTTACATCTTTTAAAATTTGATTTTTAAAATCTGTCAGAGACTTAGATATGGTACCGTCATGAGCTGGCTCTGTGCCAGGGGCTGGCCCTGCGCAGGGACAGTCCGGGACCTCTGGGCTCCTGCCTGGTGCAGGAAGGAACTCCATAACGAGTGAGAGTGAGAGTCAGTTTTATTCAGGTGGAGGGAGAGGCCAGGGTGCCTTGCTGTGACAGAGGCAAAAGTGCACGTCTGAGTGGGTGCAGGCAGACACCCGAGTGAGCTGCACACCGGGTCAGTCAGTTCCTGGCATTTTCCGTGCTTCCAAGGGAAGGCTGTTTCTGAACTGCGTGGTGCCACACTCTGACTCCGCCTTCTGGTTGGGAGTGGAGGGTCTTGCTTCTAATATGATCCATTCTGGAAGCGTCATGGTGTTCGTCCCCCTTGGCCCTTCTTCTACTTGTAGAGTCAGTTTCTGTAACAGCGTGCAGCCAAGAGGGGTCCCCAAATAGGGATTTGGAATGGGGTCCAGAACTCAAGGTGTTCAGGAAATATTAGGATGTCCTCACCCCCACCCCCCACAGGTGTGGGTTGGGGGAAGGGACAAATGGAGCAGGGCCATTGAGAGCTGTTTTGCATAGCAACAGTCTTGCAGCTAACCTCTGGTGTGGTCATTTAACATATCTATAACCTTTAACTGGTTGCATAGATATGTTAAATAGCTGTGGCCAATACTCTGAGCTAGGGGAATGGAAGTAACTTCCCCACCAAGATGCAACTGGGGGACAGGTCTCCAGAGTTACAGCACCTGCATGGGAGCTTGGAGAAGACTGGCTCCAATGACATGGGGCCACACCTGCCCAGACTCAGGATGGCAGCCCAGTAAAGCTGGAAGGATCTGAGTGCTGGCAGGTGTTGCTGATTGTAGGAGGAGTCGGAAATGGGGCTGCAGAGGAAGATTAGTGCGGGGATTTAAACCCAGAGGCCGCAGCCATTGCAGGGGAGAGTTACATGCTTCTGGCAGAGGGAGGACCACGTGGTTGTGGACATGTAGAGGAGAACCACGTGGTTTTGACTGAGTGGGGACTCTCGTGGCCCTGGGAGAGAGAACCACAAGGCTTTGTCAGAGTGGGGACTCCTGCAGCCCTTGTGCAGAGAGGACCACACGGCTGGGGCAGTGGAGAGAGAACCTCGCAGCTTTGCCAGAGTGCAGACCCCTGCAGCTTTAGAAGGGGGAACCATCACCCGGCTTTAGCAGAGATCCCAGCGACACAGCTGACGGTGCTGGGAACTGAGGGAGGCCTACCAGCTGAGATGGATTACTGGGAGGAACCGGGGGCTGCCTGAGCCACGGACTTCTATTTCTTTTCCTGAGATACGGTACCCCAGACTGGATAAAGGGGGGAAGGAAGGACTGTGTGTGTTTGTGGGTATTTTAAGGGACTTTGGGATTTTGATGAAGACATGAGGTCATTAGTTTAAGTCTGTATAACATTAAATAAACATTTCCTTTCCTTTTCACGAATCTCTGGCATGGAGAGACATCTTTCCTCTGGCAGCGGACATAACGAACCTGGGGGGTTCCTTTCAGGTAATAGTATATATCATCCCAGGCCCCCCTTGGTTGTTCTGTAACATTTCCATCACAATGATGGTATCATGAGCCCTGGGATTGTTCTCTGGTCAAGTTTTCCTCCATTTTGGATTGAGCTGGTTTTAACCAGTCCTTCTTCTTGACTTCTGCGATCACGAAGGAATCTCTTTCTATGAACTATTTTCCCTTTGTTCATGTGTAGAGGTGGAGGGTCTGGTGAAGACCCAGCAGCTGACTGGCCTGAGATGTCCTCTCCTGCTTCTTCATTCCACTTGTCGGAGTTTTTCCTAACTTCCTTCTGTCCTGCCTCAGCGTGATAGAGCTCGTATATGGTATGACAAAGGGGTCTAAGATTTATCCCAAATAGAAAGTAAATAATGCCAGCATCTTTATTAAGTAAACAAAATCTTTCCCCACCAAACTGAGTGTTATTTTATCACACATTAAGTTTCTATATTTATTAGACTTGCTTCCAGTCTTTATAGAATATTCCACCTATTTGTATATTTCTGTCAGTGTCCTATTGTTTTGAGTATAGTAACATAGGATAATTTACAAGATGATTAAGAAAGCCTGCTGTCTTTCAATGGGAGCATAAATGCCTGGGTTCCAGGGAAATTTCCTAGGATTAGTGACTATAAGAATTTAACACAAATGTATTCTTTGGGACACCAGGTCATGAGAGGTTATCCGGCCTATCTTCACATCTTTAGGTAGTTACGGACTTGAATCATACTTGACAGTGCATGCCCCTTTCCTCAAAATGCACTAGAAGTGTAAAAAATACACTCAGAGAAGCTCCAACGTGGACCCTTGGAAGACACAGCAGTGTGATGGAAATAGCATGGCACTTAGGGCTAGTGGAGCTGGGTCTTGGGTCTCTTAACAACAGTCACATTTATTGAGTGCTTACCATGTGTTGATCACCATCCTGGGTATTTTCCATTCATTACCTTATTTAATCATCTGGGAGGTAGACCTTGTTATTATTTTGAGTCTTACAGGATCTTATAGGAATTTGAGGCATAGAGATGTTAAATAACTTGCTCAAGATTTAAACAAACAAAAAAACAAACAAACAAGCAAACAAGCAAAAGAGACAACTGGTAAGTTGTAAAATCAGAATTCAAGACTCAAGGCTGTCTGGCTCACATCCTTGGTCTTAACTCCTGTATAATAAGTACTCCTTTCTATCCTGGTGCACTGAGTTGAACCTGACACATGTTCTCTTGTGCTTCAGTCTCATATATAAAATCAAGATCATAAGAAAGTACACTTCCCTGGGTACTTACGTCCATCTAAATGATGGTAAATACTAAAAAGACAAAAGTAGCAACAACCATCACAACCATTCCCATTTACTGACTGAGTCATAGATTATGCCACTGGACGCAGACTAGAAATTATTCATAACTATAGTTCTCAAGGATGGGTATCATTTTTTCTATATTACAGAGAGGGAACTGAAGCTCAGAGCATTGACTTACTTAACTGAGAACAGTTAAAGTGTACAAAGCTGAGCTGTTGACTTGAACCCGGGTCTGATTCCCATCCTCATCCTGCTCATCCATTCCTCACATCCAATGCAGGACTGAGCTGAACTCAGCTGCCAACATCATTTTCTCCTCAATATTTTCTTCCTCTGAATTCACCTGTCAGTGAATCAGGCTGCCTCATTTTGGGGAACACAGGAAGTCATAAAACACAGCCTGGTTTACGTAGACCTTGAGCCCTGTGTGCGTGTCTCAGGTTTAGGATTTAGCCTAACGATGGTGTTAAACATTATCTGGTTGAATTAGGGTGGACATTTTTCTTGCCCATTGTAATTACTGGTGTTTCAGATGAAATCTGAAATTAGTTTATTGAAGCTGGTAATTGAAACCACAAAGGGAGGGATATCTCAATGCATGCCAATAAACCAGCCCATTAATTTTTTTCCACCTACGCAATTTTGAAAAAAGAAAATGACCAGGCTGATGCCTCTGGATAACCGCAGGACCTGCTTGAAGTTTACACAAAAGCTGCATCCTCTTGGTTTTTTTAAAAAAAGCCCATATCAGTCCTGCTGAGATCAGCCAGGGCATGAGAATCAAACACTAGGAAAGAAGCATACAGCCACTGAAAGTAAGTGATCTGCTTCGGCCTCAGGAAATTTTGAAAAATTCACCACACAGGACCAGGCAACAGTCACCTACAAATTCAAAGATGTGAAACATTTTAAAGTCCTGCAACACATCCGGATATCTTGAAATCAACTGTCCTTTATCTATTTGACTACGTAAATACTCTCTCTCCCCACTAATGCTCACTACCTCCACGTGCACAAAATTATCCCCTTGGACAGATGTCAAAAGTGGGCAAAGGATGAAAGCTCTGCCGCCCAGATGCGGGTAGCCTACCCTCACAGCCCACCCAAGAGCAGGTATCTCAGCCTTTTGCAACTTCTCACTGTGTGCACATTTGTAGAATCCTACAGAAACCTCCAGCTGTTCTAACCCACCTTGAGTTTGACAGGTAGTTAGGGCATTTTCTTCATCATTTGCAAAAATAACAGGGCTCAGTTATCTTCATGACACCTCAGCAATAGTATTCTTCATGTGATCACTGAGTCTTGGGGCCCAGACACACGAGAATCAGTCATTAAACAGAGAACAAAAACACGCATAATCTGTTGTTTTTTTTTTCCCCAGTTTTGTGCTAGGATGGATTGTCCAATAAATCTGCAATGTATTTTCCATTGAGATGCTAGATTTAGCTTCTATAATATAGTGACTTCAGCAAAGCATTCAACTTTTCTTAACTTTCCTATTTGAGTTTTGCATTAACACACTTCATATTAGCAGGTGATAAAACATACAGGCATCTCACTAACTGTACATCTCCATCATCCTCAAAAATTTAATCAACAATCAAATCCAGGTGAGTTCTTTGCCTAGAAATGCTCCTGTCCAACATAGTTACCACTAGCCCAATCCTACTCTCACACACATTCATTTTTGCAGCAATTCCTTAGATGAGGTCCCCAGCCCCAGGGTCAGTCCCATGTCACAAATGACAGGAGAGCACGGCAGACAAGGAAGGGTCAGGACTGGAAGCTGGGCTAGATCTGTGGTCCACAACAGAATTTAGTGCACAGTGATGGTCAGGATCAGGTTACTTTAGACCTGTGTTTCCTTGGAGCCCTAGATAGTGATGATGCCACCATTATATCCCCAGTTCCCATTTTAATGCTTGGCACAGAGTAGATAGTCAACAACTGTTTGTCCAGTAGGTAAATGGATAAACGGATGGATGGATGAAAAAGAGCAGGGCCATGCTGTCTGCTTTGCATTCCATTTTCTCGCTAGTGCTCCAATACGGCCTTTCAGTACAATCTTTCAATACAATTTGTGGGATGAGTGGATGTACACTTTCTGTTCCCTTTCCATACCCTCAACAACACAGTGTTTTCATTCCTACTTCTGTGCTTCTTCCCCCTCTAAGCTTCACTACGGTATAATTGACAAGTAAAAATTGTATATATTTAGGTTGTATGACAGGATTTTTTGAAGTTAAACAATGTGATGATTTAATATACACGTACATTGTAAAAATGCTTGCCACAAGTATTAATTATCATTAATCAACAGGTTCGCATAATTATTCTTTTGTTTTGTGGTACAAACACTTAAAGTCAACTTTCTTAGCAAGTGTCCAGCATACAACACAGTATTATCAACTGCAATCACCACACTGTACATTAGATCTCCAGAACTTACTCATCTTATAACTGAAAGTGTTCCCCTTTGACGGACGCATCCCCATTATTCCACTCCCCATGCCATGGCTACCCTCCTTCTACAATCTGGTTCTACGAGTTTGAATTTTTACATTCTATGTCTGTTTCCTTGTTTTCTCTCTTGACCATCCTCTATCAAATCCTACACATCCTACAATTCCTGACTTAAATTCTAATCCCTGCGTTAAGTCATCTTCTACTGCTTCTAGAGGAGCTGGTTAGACGCCAGACTACTTCGTGCTTAATTTTGCACGGCCGCCTTGTTCAATGCTTTGCAAAGGCATCAGTATTTTTTCTAAGTAGGATCAAGCAACTCAGGATCAGGGACTCGAACATAACTCAGCATCCAATTATAGGGCCTAGGCCTATGAAAGATGACTCATAAAGTGACTGACCAAGATTAGATCTCTCTAAGGGGCTTTTTAAAGCAAAGTATTCGTATTTGAAAAGACACTGGCAGTAGAATGGATTTAGTGATATTCTGACACTCCTTACCAACCAGTGCCCACACATATGCCCAGCCCTAGGAAGCTCCTCGCAGTTCCACTGGCATGCCTTGCCTGCTGGTCCCAGTGCCTCCAATGCCCTTCCCGACTGCCCGTGCAGAAAGGGTATTCTCATCTTTCAATATGCAGGTCAAGAGACCCCTCTAAGTGGCTTTCCTCATCTACTCCCTCTACTCTCCACTCTTTCTGATGGAGTCACACGCCCCACCGCTGTGTACCTTGGGCACGCTTCTAATATTCTCATTTTGTTGTTATTCTGTACATTCCTATCTCCCCAGCTACAGCAGACCTTTCTTGAAAATAGACTTCTGTGTCTATATCATCGTTGCTCAGTACAGTGCCTAGTATGTAGTAAATTCATAGGCAATGTTTTTTGAAAAAAAAAAAAAAAGGATAACATGTAGTCAAAACCTGAAATATATTGATGGAGGAAGAGGCAAAGGGCGAGGAGAAGGGAGGACCATCAATCTACTGACACCCATCAGGCATGTACTCAGGATGTCTATTTAATGTCTGATGACTCTCGCCAAATGAAGTGGGAGATGGGGCCTAATGCCAGAGACATGGTTTTATTTATCCAGGTTGTGAAGCATGAACACCAGAGACAGTGGGAATTTGACAGCATTCTGATGAAGGCAAAAATCCGAAGTTGGATTACCAAATGGGATAAAGCAAAAATAATGATTCAAGATAGAAAATCAAAGGAAGAAAATGGCTGATTGCAAAGAGGTGCAATGGACTCAACAGTAAGGAGACAGAGAAACATTTCATTCATTTCTATGCCCATGAACATGGCATGCTCTCAGCGTTCAAAAGCATAGCCCTGGGTTCAGACATTTGATCCCTCCTTGCACTAATCATGAAAAGTAGATTGAAGGCTGCATCAAATGATCAGACTGGAAAAGGAAGTAAAATGGTACCAGCACAGGAGACTGTGACACTGGTCGATATGGCTTTACACCATAAAAGAATGCTAGCCATGCTGGTACTTACGTTTTTATTTTTAAAGGCACGTCTCATCTCCCCACAGCCCTGTATGAAGATTCAATGAGAAGTGAATGCAAAAGTGCTTTGTAAACGGCCCCACACTCTTAATTATTCATGTTTACATTGCAATATTGCTTACAAATGACCAGTATACTCTTGGTCAGCTGGGTCTCTGCATTTCTGTACCATTTTGCTGTCCTGGTAGAACAACTCAAGTTCATGTATTATACTAACTACACGAAACAGATCTTTGCTGTAATGCTTGCTCAGACAGATAGCATGGATGCTTGACTTTTTCTTTCCTGTTGTTTCCTAAGGAAAAAGCAAAGTTATTAAATTATACTCCAACTTGCAGGCTCCCCAGGAGCTCCGTGGCGATGCAGCAAAAAAAGTTCATGCTGATCTAAGTGAAGCTTTTTTGTTAGAGACTGATCTAGCTTAGGAGACTCTCAAATCAATGGCTTGGGACATTAAAGTGTGACATCTTCTGTTTGAAAAAGCGAGAATATGAAGTACCCTCGTTATAGTTGGCGGCTCCCTGGTCTTAGCTAAGAAGAACTCAAAGTGCCCGGAGGAAACACCAGTTCATGGTGACAAGAGATTAAAAGATCATTTGAGTTTTAAATGCCCAGATACCTAGGAGAGTCAGCAAAGACTGCTCAGAAATTTAATCAGCACGGAACACATCCTTAAAAGTTTCCTCTGAAAGCGGCTTGAGCCTCAGCTCCCAGTGCAGCATGAGGCTGCCCTCTCTTGCCTTTCTGTCTTTGTCTACGCACAGGGAATCAGACAAATCAGCAAAGCCCTCACTTTGGAAACACTTTAAGGCATGTTCTGAAGACACGCATTTCCATGACTCCTTGATGTAGCTGTACAGGGTTGCATCAACAATGTGGCAGTACAGCAACAACAATGTGCCTTTGTGCAAAAGTCTGGGTCACCAAACGTGAGAAGGTAGACTCTCTTCTTTCAGAAGGAAGCAACTCTTTAAATTTCTCTTTGACCTTCTGGAAAGTAGAGAGCAAATCCAAGTCCAAAAGCAAACAGAAGTAAGGGATTACTGATTGCTACGAACATTCATACATGGAGCGTTAGGGTAGTGATGAGAAATTAATTTTGGGCATGGCAAGAAGCTATGAGCATAGGAGACACTCAGTTAATATTGGTTCAGTTGGGAAGTAAGAAGTAGATTAAGGTTTGAAACGAAAGGGAAAAAGAAAAAGGTGGTTAAAGAGCCAACAGTCTTTGTAGGATGCTATCAATGGGGAGTTGGCCCAAAGTCGTGGTTGAATAATTAACCTTTATTAAGTACTAATTCCATTCTAGGCCCTGTTCTAGGATTATATGCGTGTTCATTCATTTAATCCTCACAACATCCTATCACGTGAATACAACGAGTATCCCCATTTAACAGGTAAGGCAACCGAGGCAAAAGGAAGTAAGTTTCACAGATAGTAAGTAGTTGGGCCAAAATTCAAAGCCAGGAAGTCTGGTTCTGGAACTGCTACCATTTAAAACACCATGTGATCTTACTCACCTTGATTCTTGATCTTGAAGGCTATACAAACAAATGGGGGACTTCTCAAAAGAGCCTATTAGGGACCAGAGATTCTTGTTACATAAATCTATTGTGGGATCCAGAGATTTGCATTATTGACAAGCAGCCCAGGTGCTTCCAAAAAGCAGGTTGCTCATGGACCCTAATAATGGAAAACACCAGCTGACGAAATTAACATATATTGGCAGAAAGCAGGTGTCCGAGAGTCACCAGGTCTGCAGTGTCACCTGAACAATGACGGACCTGAGGATAAAAGCCCATGAACTAAAAGGTTGATAAGAAAAAATAAAACAGGGAAACAAACATCTGCATTTTTCTCCCAGCCCTGCTACATGAAGAATGCAGAATGGTGCTCTTTGGCGGGGGTGGTAATAGGCCACCAGGAAGCCAGCAGATAAACATCCCTGTGTTTTAAAATCAAAAAACAAAAAAAAAACTGTTTTATTTTTATTTATTTTTTAAAAATATTTATTTATTTATTTATTTTTTAGAGAGGGAAGGGAGGGAGGGAGATAGAGAGAGAGAGAAGCATCAATGTGTGATTGCTGGGGGTTATGGCCTGCAACCCAGGAATGTACCCTGGCTGGGAATTGAACCTGCGACACTTTGGTTCGCAGCCCGCGCTCAATCCACTGAGCTATGCCAGCCAGGGCTAAAAAAAAAAATTGTTTTAAATGATAGACCAAAATAGTTCTGCTATGGTTCAGGGAGCTATCCCCACTTCTCCACCATAAAGTAGCTTGTCATGTAGCTGATTCATTGTGCTGGGCTATCATGAGCCACTGTCAGCCTCAGAGGCCTGGTCCTCTGTGGATATACCTAGAATGTCATGATTTGGGGTTTGAGGAGCTGCACATCGGACCCTGGACCATGAGGTTCTGACCAGCGCGTGGTCTCGGACAGGCACTGCTAGCAACCAGGACACACCTCTCAATGGCTTGTCTCTGAGGTAGCCCCCCCCCCCCGTCCCCTCCTCATCAGAAGACAGTCCGCCCTCATCATTACTTTAGAAACCATAAACTGCATTTGAAAACCCAAAGTGATTTGTGCATAAAGATGTTCACCAGAACATGATTTATACTAATGAAGCACTGAAAACCATCTAAGTGTGCAACAATAGTAGAATGATTTTGTCAACTGGGTATATCCACATGAAAACTGCTGGTACAGTCATCACAGATTTTAACTATACAGCAAATTTTTATATAGAATATTGTTTCAAATATATAAAACAAATGTACTGGAGGGAAAAAATGACCAAAATGTGGATAAAATGTGTCTCTGGGTAGTGGAATCACAGGTGAATATTAACATATATCCAAGTGTTCTCACATGTTCCAAGCTTTATACAATGGGCAGGTAGTCCTTTTGCAATGGAAAAAAAAAAACAAACCCAACCTTGCTTATTTGGGCTGAATTTTAACCCTTCAAAAATTATACCCTGTTAACCTGAGATTAATTTATTAATCATGTCTGTTTTCAGTGTAGGAATGATAAAATAGTCAGCCTCCCTGTACCCACTTTCCAAATTTTTGGACTGACTGAGATGATGCGGGCGCACCCAGGAATAAAATGCAGAGGATACGCCTTCCTCTTATAAGAGAGGAGAGACACTGTGGTCACACCTAGCAATTGCCAGACAGGAAACATGAAAAACCTCAATATATCGAGCAGGACTTCCTCCCTTTCATCCCTGCCCTTGGATGTGGGAAGTTAATAGGGATGTTGTTAATTGGCTGGTTTTCATCTTAAGTGGCTAACGAACCTATTCCAATCTCAAGAAAAACCAAAGAGGAAGAAACTAATAACACGAGGATTCAGCTGCTGATTGATGTTTCAAAGAGCCTGCATTTTAAGTGTCAGGAGGTCTGAGGCCCCGAGGCTCAGAGCGGTGGCTCCCGGGGAGCGGGGGCTCCATCAGGTGAACATCCCTGCTGGGACACACCAGGCCTTCCTGTCTCTTTGAAGACAAACGGGAAACTGAAGGCATACATTTGATTTTATCATGGAAGACTGAACTGTAGCTTATTAAGCAAATGCAGGCTCAGTCTGGGCTGGGAGCAGATTTGGTAGGGCTGAGGCTCTTGCACCATGTGGGTTCCAGGGCCTTCTGGCAGGTACAAGTGAAACCCATCTAAGCGGAGTTTGCTCATTCTTTCCCCACACCAATTAGTTCTGCCATTTAACACAGGGATTAGCAAGTTCATTTCCCGGGACATCATCAGAGGATCAGAATCCAACCACTTAGTAGAGTGAGGCTTCTGCAAAAATTTGAGGCCAGCTAAATTGGTTTTCCACATTTTTTCACTTGCCTTCTAAGCCTCCTTCCCATCCTGTTCCCTTCCCAGGAAGTCCGTGACCCCTTTCTCACTCCCTTTTGGTCTACCTCTCTGGCTCCTGAGAACAGCACAATCATACGTCCTGAACTACAACTTGGTATTTGTGATCACAGGCAAATACACTCTTGGGAGGGGTGGCAGAGTGCTGGAAACTTGTGCTAGATCAGAAATTCAGAGCTGTATCTAAACTATCCTAAAAAGAAGGCAAGGAATGTAAGGGAAAAAAATAGACCAAGTGGGAGTGCATAAGAAAAGAAGGAGCATATGATGAAGGGAGCTAATGTACCACCAACACTGACCTCAAAACCAGCTGACAAAGGTCCCAGGGCTCAGGCCATCTGCCCTTTCCAGCAGGTGAAAGGACTTCAAGGATAGCAGGGTGAAGAACCCAGGATTTTTAAAATAATAAAGAATAAAATCTTTTCCATGCTCCTCCCTTTCCATTCCTTTTATACACCTTTTTGACCTTTCGTCTCATTTAAAATAATCATCCACTAAGAGGTGTGACAACTTCCAGTTTTATCCTGCTTCCCTTCCTCTGCATTGGTTCTAACGACTTCTACCTACTGCTCAGATATTTGTAGTCTCTTTGGGGCTCAGGAACTTTCAGTCTCTCCTCACTGCTACTAACACATTAGGGCCTCTGTTGGTCTAGCTTTCAAACCCTCCACTGTCTGGCAGCAACCGGCCTTTGGTGCTTGTCTCCTACTGCTCTTCCTCCCGTGCTCTGGCTCTGCAGAACAAGAACCCTGTCATTCTCTGTGTGTCCTGGAGCTTTCCTCTCTTCATCATACCATGCTCTTTGCCTGATATGACTACTCATTAAAATCCTACTCATTCTCCAAGGCTGGACTCAAGTATCTTTTCCTTTGGGAATTTCCCACAAGGCCCCTTTCTGTCTCATGAAGTGGTACGTACTCTCTTCTGCCTCTGAAATTCTTCTGTATCCAATGTTTCTCTTATGCCACTTCTTAGAATATCTCTTATAACAGTGGCAGACAGCACATTTTCATGTCTTCGTATTTCTTGTAGCTTATAGTGTGATAACAGAATATTAATTGTTTGATGAACGAGCGAAGAATTTGACCACAAATGCTGAGTGAATGCTACGACACTACACTGATGGATCTTTCCCTTATTCTTGCTTGCTTCCCCTTAGTCTCATACACACACACATACACACATTTCTGTCAGCGAGAACAATTCAGATATCTTAATTAAAACACAAAAGAGTGATAACTAGAGGGAAAAAATAGTGAAAAAATGATGATTAATGCTTCTATTCTCTTAAATAAGACAAATCTTTTTCTATGTGGCTTTTAGAATATAATTATTTATGAATTCCTCTATGTAGAATCCACTTTGTTTCACGGAGGCCTTTGGGCAAGTTTTTATAAGGCAAAATCTTGATGTTTAGGATATACTGTCACATGGTAAAAAAGTAAAGCAAAGACTTCATCTGGACTTCCAGGCCACCGTTACCTGTGTGGAGGTGGAAGACTAGGAGAAG
The DNA here is from genome assembly GCF_004126475.2 of Phyllostomus discolor. Taxonomy (NCBI): domain Eukaryota; kingdom Metazoa; phylum Chordata; class Mammalia; order Chiroptera; family Phyllostomidae; genus Phyllostomus; species Phyllostomus discolor. Next base: position 100,141,983 of record NC_040910.2, on the reverse strand, counting down.
CAGCCAAAATGTCCGTAGTGGAAAATGCGGGGGCCTCAGGAGACCCCACCTCCCTGAGGTTTGTAGACAGAGCACATGTTCTTGCTGGTGTAGACATGACCTTGTGGGTCTCTTTGCAGACTATATTAGTGCTGTGCAAATATTCCTACTCAATTGTAGAGGCACATTATACTCAGGGAAATTATTCTCCCAGCAAACAGACAGATGTTTAACTTCACTTAATATGACACTATAGTCTGAATTCTTAATGTGAGCCAGGGGTCCTTTTCCGAGCTGGAGTAAAATGGTGCATGCCTACGAGAAGTATTTCAACAACGTGGGGCTTTGTAGTGCAGATGAAGCCATCTCCTCTTTCTGACGCAAACTTTCTGCTCCTTCACGCAGCGATCTCATTTGCTGAGGCCACGGTGCACCTAGCGGACCTTGGCAGTCACGAGAGGATGCAGGAGGTGTTGCGGTGACATTTATCAACCTCTCTGAGAACTTCTAAACACCTCTGCTTGCAAATACTTACAGAATAGCATAGCATGACTTACTTCCAACTGTAGGAGTCTGCTCCCAGAAAAACATGAAACACGTCCTTTCCAGAGATATTAGGAAGATTTAAGAGACTCAAGGAAAAATAAAAGGGTGGGCAAGGTTAGACCGACCACACATATCTAGGTTCGTCCTTGGGGGCTTGGGCCCACAGCGAACAGACCTGTCTGTCTGCTAGTGGTTACCAGGGATAATTGTCCTTCAGAACTTCAAGTAGAAGGGGCTCGGGAAACTCAGCTACACCTGAGTTTAGACCCAGTGGGGTGTCTTTTAATGCTGGATTTAGAAACGATCCCAACAATGGGACTAAGCACAGGGGCGAATACCCCTATGAAGTTCTCGCAGTTTCTAATCTATACTTTGTCTTTCTACGCTCTGCCTGAGGTGCTGCTGCTACTGGGTCTCAACCCCTGCATTTGTGCTTTATTAGGTCACTTCTACAGACTCCGCCCACAGGGAAATGGTGAGCCGGGGAGGCCCCGCCTCTTCCTGTTTGCATCCTGTTCCAGTTGATGATGGGATTTCACTCTGGCAGTAGCATGTGGTTCCAGTGTGTATGTGTTGACTCTCTTGCTCCCCAAACCAGCTTCATTACCACTCCTTTGGGATTCCAACACTGACCAGCTGGCCATATGCCCCAGAGGTCAATGCGCAGGGGCCTCAATAGCAGACCTGCGCTGGGTCCCCACTTCTGGGGCTTTCTCCCCAAAGCTTCGAAATTCTCATTCCAGTCTCTGCTTGTTCGTCCAGCTCTGGGGTGGCGGCTGATTTCTTTTATTATGATTCCTCTGATACACCAGGGTCCCTTTTTCACCCCTTTCCAACCCTCTGATTCAACAATTACTTTATATTAAATTATCTGTGTTGAAATAATTATATGGTTTCTATTTTCTTGACTGGGCCTCAGTTGATGTTATTTACTACTTATACAGACTTTTTTTTAAAAGATTTTATTTATTTTTAGAGAGGGGAGGGAGATAGAGAGAGAGAGAGAAACATCAATGTGCGGTTGCTGGGGGTCATGGCCTGCAACCCAGGCATGTACCCTGACTGGGAATCGAACCTGTGACACTTTGCTTCGCAGCCGGTGCTCAATCCACTGAGCTACACCAGCCAGGGCCAGACTTTTACAATAGTGTTGATATTATGTGTCCAGTTTGGAAGATGTGTTCATGCACTAAATATGTAAAAGTGTATGGCCAACCTGTATTTGTTAAAAAAAATGATAGGTCAATATTACTGTCCTAAAATATATCAATGATGTATTGAGTAATAAAAGCAAATGTTCTTATAAATGGCAAGCATGTGTTCTGTAATTAGGGAGAAATGAAGGAAATGGTTAAGAAGTATAACATAGCAGGATATTGTGATCTCTAAGAAAGTATTTTATTATTCCTGTTAACATTTATTATTCCTCTTAAAATGTCTTGAACATATGTAATCAGGAGAGTATGATTTTTTTTTTGCCCATATGTAGCTGGGATTGCAATAACTACAAAACAATTAAGATGCAATTTTTTTATGAATTTGCTGCAATTCTAAGCAGAAAACACTTACATAATGTGCGTAATTCAAAGGCATACACACTACTGCATCTAAAATTGAACTTTTTAGCTAAATATAGTTAAAACCAACTCACACTAAAGTCCACAGCTGGGAAGAAGAATTAGCAAAAACTTAATTAGGGTCCCATTTACACTTCTATGTTCAAGCCCATTCATGAATTAATTTAAACTCAGTGCCTGTGCCTTCCATCAAGTTGTAACTACCTGTCAGCAAATGACAGTGTTTGAGTATCCGCGCATATGTTTGAAATTTCTACATCTTGATTCCTTTGTCAAAATTGCCACTTAGAGCAGTGTGGATGGGTTCTAAGGCACAAGCAACAGGGCTGGTCTCTGAATCTGGCCAATCTTGAACATGCTCTGGCTTAAACCAAAACTGAAGAGCCTGCTAAGACAGTTGACCTTCAACCTGTCATAAAGCAGGCGGGATGCATGACGTAAGGGAGCAAGTGTTGAACAGGAAAGTTAAAGACTTCGAGTTCAGGGCCCTGTTCTACAGTGTGACCTTGGGCTAATCTTAATCTGTGAAATGGGCTTTGGACTAGTAGAGCTTTGTTTGTCCTTCTGCAGCCTGCCTGTGTGAAAGGATCAGTTACCTGCAACATCTTAAAACAACTCAGTCTAAGGCAGTAGTTGCCAAAACGTTGGAGGGCATAGCTCTATCAGTGAAAAAACAAAGTTTAACATTAACACCCATATATACATTTTTATTCACAAATTAGATACGTATGCTGTTGTATTAATTATTACTAGTATTGAGTACCTTCTCACATTGACTATCAGCCAGCATCCTCTCCCATTCACTTGCGGCTACAATGACTTCCTTATGGACCCTTGACCTTGCCAACCATGTTCTTACCTCAGTCTCTTCCTTTGATAGCTTCCTTCAGCTAGCCATTTGGTTCACATCCTCACCTACTTCAAATCTTTGCTCAAACATCACTTTCTTAGAAGGCCTTCCTTGACAGCCATATTTAAATTTGAAATCCTTCTCCACGCTGCCCCTAGCCGTCCCCCGCCCCGCCTTTTTGCTTTACTTTTCTCCAGAGCACTTGGGCCAGCTGTTCTCCGTTTATCTGGGGATCCCTCTTCCCCTGGCCCACATCTTCCGCACCCGTGGAGGCTGTCCCGCGTGGATTACCTCAACCGGGCTCCTTGCCCTCTGGCTTCCAGTTGAGTTTGGCCAATGGGAGGCACCAGCAGGGGACTGCAGCATGGTTGATGGGTGTGGCTGCTCTGCTCCCCCAAAGCCCCGCCTCCTGTCAGGGGTCCTCCTACACCCATAGCTGCTGCTGTCTCTTGATTTGGGTCCTGACACCCTCCCCTGGGGGAGATAGCTCCCCGTTATTGGTAGCCCTGGGGTGTTTCACCATTCCTTGTTGGTTTCTCTTCAACCTGGCCTAGCACTCTGTAAAAGTGCTTCCTTAAACTTTCCTAATCATTTATTTTGAATGTTGACTATTTCTTTCCAGGTCCCTGATTGATACAACCTTTACCTCCATTAAATATACCACATATTTATATGGATAGTCTGTTTCCTCTCATTAAAATGTGGATTTCCTAAGCCCTGGCTGGCATAGCTCAGTGGATTGAGCGCGGGCTGCGAACCAAAGTGTCACAGGTTCAATTCCCAGTCAGGGCACATGCCTGGGTTGCAGACCACGGCCCCCAGCAACCGCACATTGATGTTTCTCTCTCTAGCTCCCTCCCTTCTCCCTCTAAAAATAAATAATAAATAAAAATCTTTTTAAAAAATGTGGATTTCCTGAAGGTGGAGATACCACTTCTGTTTTGCTGTTGTTCCCTGCCGAACCCGCAGTTCCCAACACACAGGAGGCACTCCTGTCGTTGCCAAGTACACTGATGAATAATATTTTCCTCCTGAATCCCTCTGGGTCGTCTTGCACATTCAATGTGGAAATCACTAGCTTAACATAAAAATATGTGTTGTTCTTTGCCTGATTTTACTAACTCTTCGATTAATTTAGCCTAATTCCCATCTGATACAGCTCTCCGATTATTTTTTAAATCACGAGAAATGTAATTTAATATCAAACTCTCCTGGAAAATCTGGCCTCCCACGAGAGTCCTGTAATTAGTGCCCCAACAGATATCGCGCCAATCATGGGATAGACTTCATTCCCTCACCTTTCTGTTCTGTCTTCAAGTTAACAGATTTGTCCTTCTCCATCCTGATTTCTGCGTTAAGATCTTTTCCTCCTCTTTTCCAATGATGACGATAAAAACTACCTTCCAAAAGTATAGCCTTGGCTCACCCACTTTTTCCCTATTTTTAACAAGAGGAAAATCACTCAACATCTTGTTTCCTCGGCTTATTTTCTTCATTTGCATACAATGCTCCGTTATTTAATTAACTTACGAGTTCTAGGGTTTAGTTGACCAAATCAGACTTAATTGTGTTTAATAACAACATCCCTTAGAGCAGAAGAACTAATTAAATGGCAAGTAGTTTTTTAAGATCAGAAACACATAAATCCATTCCTGTCCTTCAATGTGAAAATGTGGGTGACTGCTTCTCACTGAATTGCCTAATGCCTATCAAACGTGCCCAGCGCTTTACTTGTAGATAAACCAGATCATTTTTCACAGGTTTGATTTTTTTTCCCCTCTGCATTAACCGAATAATGCATCTGGGTACTAAGAGTCGCTACTGTACTGACTGTACTGAACAGAAGAACCTGATCTTCCACACAACCTCCTGGAACCTGCTGAGGTTGCTGTGGGAGGGAGAACACAAGTGGCAAGAAACTGCTGAATCCTACAGCCAGGAGGAAACATTTTGTAAACACAGTGGCTTCCACGTGCATGTGGCTCCATTTTTAAATGCTGTGCTCATCTCTGGCTATATATAGCGGCATGAGTAAGAGTTTTCGCACTTGGTTTTAAGTTTCTTGATCTGCAAGTCACAACATTGGGATGTTCAGAGAGTCTTGGGGAAGAAGAGGAAATTAACTACAATGTCATTAAAGTGAAACGGCTGTCTGTTGCAGCCACAACGCGTAATCCTGCACAGTTTCATACAAAGAAAGATAAAAGTTTCTGTCACTTGAACTTGAGCAACATATATGTGTTTCCCTCTGTATTAGTTTGCTAGGGATGCCATAACGAGTCCCACAGACTGGGTGGCTTAGGCTCGTAGTTCCGGAGGCTGGCAGCCCAGGATCCAGGTGGTAGCAGAGCGGGTTCCTTCTGAGGCCTGTGAAGGAGTATCTGTTCCAAGAGCATCGCTCTCTTGGATCCTGTTAGTTTTCTGGCCACTGGGTGTTCCTTGGCTTCAATGCATCATCCCTGCCTGTGCTTTTACCTTCATGTGGTGTTCTCCTAGGGTGTGTGTCTGTGTCTGAACTTCCCCTTTGTATGAGGACACCAGTCATATTAGATTTAAAGGGCTCCTACTCCAGTATGACCTCATCCTAACTTAACTAATTACACGTGCAATCGCCCCACTTCCAAATAAGGTCACATTCTGAGGCTGGGACTTCGACATGAGTTATTTTGGTAGGGGCAGAGGTGGGAAAAAACACAATATAATCCATAACAAATGGTAAAAAAAGAAACCCAAAATTAGGTCTCAGAAGATGCGAAGAGACCACTTTATTCAAACTTTGTTTGTTTGTTTGTTTCACCGCTTTGTTTTTAGTGAAAACTAGAGAAGTAAAGAAGTGACTTGTTTGGGACTTCCTGGCAGCGTTAGTAACAAAGACGCAGAACACAGAGCTCCCGGTGCTGCCCTGAGCACAAGGCACTGCCTTTAGTGACATTTCTCCTGAAGTGGAGACCTGTTTTGCATTTACAGAGGGGGGAAGCAGCAGCGGCAGCCTGTCTTGTCTGGGAAACCCGCCCAGGGTGATGCCGTAGGTCTACCCCAGCTGGCTTGGTGGGGCTCGTCCACCGTTGGCGGACTGAGGGAGGGAAAGCTAGATGTGAATACTGAAAAACACTTCCAACTGAGTGCCAGACGCAGTACCTGGCTCTTGGTCTGCGTTCCAAGACAAGTTAAACTATTGACAATTTTAGTAGTGAAAAGAATTACTGCAAAAGCGTTTAGTGCTCCTATGGTAAAAAGTGTTTTCCAACCCATTATCTCGTTGGTCCCCTGCGAACTCTGTGAGACAAGCATTTCTATTGGACAGAAAGAGAAACTCGGGTTCAAAGATAAGTGATTTCTTTAGCTCCAGTGTGACAGCCTGACTTGATAAAGCTGGGATGTTATCTCAAGTTTGGATTCACTTTCCAGTGCTCCCTTTACTGAATGCTTATTGTTCTGAGAAGAACAAAATTTAAAAGTTTGGGGGGCTGGGTGAGAAAAAGTGTCTATGATACGCAGACACAGACAACAATATGGTGATGGCCGGAGGGAAGGGGGGTGAGGAAGGTCGAAGTGGGCAAAGCGGGGACAAGGGGGGATGGGAAGAGACTGGACTTCGGGTGGCGGGTGCGTGGGTGCAGTGTGCAGATGATGGTTTGTTGAGGTGCCCCCTGAAGATCTGCATGGCTATGTGAGCCAACGGCACCCCAATAAATTCAATAAAATAAAAATAAATAAATAAATAAAAATTAAATTTAAAATAAAAAAACAGAAACATTTTATGTTCATAAATGTATGGCCAGTTACCTCCCATTTTTTTCCGCTCCTCCCTCGAGACGGAAATTTGGGACAGCCACTCACAGGCCAACCACCCCTCTCTGATAATTCCTCCAAGTCCTTGGGCACCCACTGCTTTGCACTCAGCCAATGGCCGTGAACTATGGGGAGCTGATGACAGTCTACCGTCAGACCCGAGGGAGTCACAGAACCTCAGGATTTGGATCAGCCTGCAGGGTTTCAAAACAAAGGCCTCTGTTTTGCACACAAGGAAGCTAAGGCCCTAGGTCATAAAGCAAGTTAAAAACGGGGCACCCTGATGCCAGCCCTAGTGTTCTGGTGACTGTAGGATGTGGCCCCCTTTTTAATAAGAGCATGATCAGCTGAAAAAAAGTCCCGATCAGACTGCTTTTATCCCACATTCTCTGAAAACAAGGTCATTACAGATGCATGGGAGAGAAAGCAAAAGAGTACCATACAGTGCAACGATGATGTTCAAAGTTATTAAATTGGCAGCCCCAGAGCCCTTGGCAGATGCAAAGTAGCTCCCCTGTATGGAAATGAAGACAGGTCACCTGCTGCAGGGCAAGGGTTTTTTTTCCATAGGGGCCCCAGTACAGTTCCAGGGGAAAGAACGTTAATTCCTGCCAGGGAGTCTGTGCAAGAAATGAGGTGTGTTTCTTTTCTGGCTGTCAAGATGCACAAAAGAGACAGGAAGTTTGAGGCTCTATTACTGATGATCTTCCCAAAGAATATGCTGCATCTCATTTTACAAAATAGCCTCACTTATCAGTGAAGTATTTCATGGTCTTCATGCAGAAATGGAAAGTTTTGGTAGAAGTCCTGAAAAGAATAAAGAATGCAAAAGAGAGAAGAGAGGAAAAAGCATAGAGGGCTGGGAGCTGGTTTCACTGTGCCTGGGTCTTTCTGGACTCAAAGGGGTCACCTCTTTGACCTCAGGGCCTCGTCACCTCTGAGTGGTTTTCCTGATGGCCTCAAGTCATCCTGGCCATTGTGCACACTGCTGCATGGGCTGGGTTTTCTCATCACCCATGGATACCTTTGCTCTCTCCACCCTGTAAGGTACACCTTGCTCAGCAATGTTTGCGAGGGGCTTGGAAATCCAGCTTCTGCTCATTCCTGCTCCACTGCTCCTGGTGACTCACCCACCAGCCACAGTTGGCCACCTGCCACTCCTCCAACATGTCACTTGTTGCCACTGCCTTGAGCATGCCTTTTCTTCTTTACCTCCTTAATCAAAATTCTCCCTGAGAATCAAGGCTCAGCTGAGAGACTCCCTTTGCTCAGAAACATTTGAGTCGGAATAAATCACTCCCTGTCCTCCCTTTTCCTCTGGGGCTTGGCTCTGAGCCTCCTATTTTAAGCTTTGGTTCTTTTGATGAGACCTAAACACAAAGCCACTTGTAAACCAATGCCAGATCTAGTAACTTTCTCAAAACTTCATTTTGAACTACTTGTAGATGTACAGAAAAGTTGCATAGGCAGTACAGCAAACTCCCAGTTAATAACTTTTAGAATCATGGAATGTTTTATAGAAACATATAGAGTGAGATTATAAACACCTATATCCTCACCTCCCATCTCAACACTGTGCTTCAGATATTTTTAAAGATAGGACCCATTACTATTATTTTTAAAGTCCTCTGTATCTTCCTCTCTGATTGTCCTCAGAATTAATCTCTCCTTACTGAGTGTTTATGATTAACTAGCATGCTTTTTATATACGTAATCAGAATTTATACATGATTGTTTTGCATATTGTCAAGCTTTATACATAGAGCATTATTTGGTATGTATCACTTGTTCATATTTTGCTTTTTCATGTGTTTATGATTTTCTAGCTCTCATTTATTCATTTACTCTTCTGTAGAATATTTTATTATATGGACACACAGCCACTTATACTATTTGATTGCTAGACATTTCAGTTTCTCATTTTTTTTAGTGTTGACCAAGAGAAACACACAACAATGCACACTGAGGCACGGGTTTTATTAGCAAAATGAGGCAGTGGGTCTGGGCTGACCCAAGAACTCTAAACTTCCCACCCTGGAGCACTATTCACGTTCACATGGAAGGAAAAATTAGAGACATCAAAATAATATTTTTGTCAATGGTGAAAGGTTTCTTGTTCCTTTTGGTTCAGCAAAAAATCCCTTTTTTCCCTTTAGATACATAAAAAAGCAGGGTGAAGGGAGGCTACTAGAGTGTTTTTTTTTCTGTGCAGAAATACACACATAACAGAGATCCCATTAGCCTCTGCCGAGCTCTCCAAAATCCTAGGAATGGAAGTAGGAGATGCTGTTTGTACTACTATACAAAACAGTAAAATTAAGCCAACGTGTACCTGGAGTCCTAGCTCTCTTAAATTCTACTTTCTTGTGTCCAACCCTGGCTCAGATTGCTTTCATGGTTCCTGAAATAATAAACAGTTTAAAAAAAATCACCCAGGCTACACAAGATAGAATTGTTTTTTTCCCTAAAGAGTTGTAAAATATGAGAGTTACACCTATAAATAAATCTACAGAAAAGAGGAGGCTCAGCCAGCTCTACTATTTTGTGAGCTAATTAAAGAAGAACTTGGATTTTAAAGAAGAACTTAATGATTTTATAAAGATTGTAAGGAAGGTGAGAAATGTGATTACAAGGTGTTCAGGCAGGAAAACAGATGACTTGTATCAACTCAGAGTTCTTTCTGGTTCTACTGGGACATTTGCATTTATTGCCCTTTCCCTTCTGATTATTATGAGAGTATCAATCTCACAGACATGGTGACAGGATGGAGGCACTGGGATGAATATGGTAGTGTCTGCCCTTAAGAAGTCACTAGCCACTTCCCTGAATATGTGAAAATATAACGAGAGAGAGAGAGAGAGAGAGAGAGAGAGAGAGATGGCATGGTCTCTGGGGGAAGCAGGAGATTGGGCCGGAGCGCTAAAACATAGAAGAGTAAGTGCATTCCACGTGGAGGGGGCATGCGAGCAAAGGCATGGAGTAGTAGCAGGTTTTTGCTGCCTCCAAGGAACACCTGCACTAGCACAGCTACTTGGAACCTAAGTCTTGGTTTCCATCATTTGGTCAATTCCACTGCTACCCAAACCACGATGCAGGAGAAATAATACAACTTGGGTGAAGAGAATAATAACATACTAGAGTGCACCATACACCAGCTACAAAGAACCACTGTCTATTCCCCAAGGGGGCCATGAAATTTCCAGCCTCCAAGCATTTGGTACACCTCTACTTTGTATGACATTCTCTGTGTGCTCCACTTCCCTGTGGCCTCATGCATCCTTAAAGCTCATATTCCTAAAACTCGGAGGGAAACTCTTTTGTTTTGAGCAGAGGAACTAGAAAACTGGGTCCCTGTGGTTCAAAGACAGTATATGTGTGTGTGTGGGCGGGGGGGGGGGATCTTCATTAATTTTCTTCCTCCCTTCTCTCTCATTGCTTTTTTCTCAAGGTGAACCAACTCATGGAGGGTGTGAAAATGGCATAGGAAACCTAAAACCCTGACTTTCAAGAGAGAAGACCCTGGAGAGCAACCTGTGGGGACTGGAGAATGGAGAGAAGTCGAGGAGAGAAAGGTGGTCAATAGAAAAAAGCCCCTAAGTCTGTGCAGGAATTCCCAGACTCACCACTGAGTTGCACGTGCATTGAAATGACGAGAGGTAGCTTAGCAAATGCTTCCAGAACTGAACCCTGGTAAAACAAAGGGTTTCCCCCTGGGTCGTGTACACATGAAGCAGACGGATAAGCAGTACAAATGCTTTCAACACTGAACTGATGTAGAAACCACAGCTTAGAGACGCCAGGTGTGGCAAGAACCACACCAGGTTCTCCAAATTGAAACAAAAAAACAAAACAAACAAAAGGAAAACATTCTCTGTAGGCTTTTAACAGGACCAGAGTGACACACATAATTCCCAAAATGCCCGTGATACAATACAAAATTACATCACCCCCTGCCCGCCCCCCCCACCCCCCAAAAGCAGGGAAATCTCATCAGATCTCCACAGGAAGGACAATCAACTGACACCTGTCTTTGACCATGACTCACATGCTGATATCACTGGGCAAAGCTTTTAAAGTACTTACTGTAACCATGTTCCATGAAGTAAGAAAAAGAAAAAAAAAACCTTTTGAAGTTGTAAGGCAAGAATTAGAACATATAAAAATGAGCTAAATGAAAAATGTTACAAATACAAAGTAAGGCAACATTTTACTGAATGAACTCAATAGCAGAGTGGAGAGGGCAGAAAGGAGTCACGAAATTTGAAAATAAATCAATACAAATGCTCCTTTCTGAACAGGAGGGACAACAATAAAGTTGAAAAAAAATATGAGCAGAATCCCAGGGACAAACCTTGCATTTGTGTCACTAGAATCCCAGGAGAGGGAAGTAAGATTGGTACCCAAAAAACAGAGCTGAAAATCCCCCAATCTGGTGAAAGCCATCAATGTACAGCTATAAGAGGCTGAGAGAACCCTCAAAAGGGGCATGCAGAGACATCAGAATCAAACCGCTGAAATCTGAAGATAAAGAAAAGATCCTGAAAGCAGCATATAAAAACTCTAACACATTACATGTAGGACAGCGACTCACACGACAGTGCATTTCCATGAAAATCATGGGAGCCAGAAGACAGTGTAATAACCTGATTAAAATGCTGAAAGCAAAGAGCTATTATTTCAGAATTCTCTGTCCACCAAAAATATCATTCCAGAAAAAAGGTGAAATGAAGACATTCTTGGGTGAAGAAAAGAAAAGAAGGAGCTCATAGAACTCATAGCAAAAGTCCTGCTCTAAAAGAAATGATAGAAAAAGTTCTTTAGGCAGAAGGGAAGTGATACTAATGGAAAACTTGGAACGTCAGGAATGAAAGAAGAACACAGAAATGGCAACTGCCTGGGTAAATAAAATAGCCATTTTTCTCCTTTACGTTCTTTAAAATAACATTTTCTGATACAGTTTTCAATTTCTTAGAGAAGAAATACATTTGATAACTATAGCATAAAGGAGGGAGCATAAAAAATCTATGTGGTCGCATGGCACATTTCCACGTTTTTCTTGAAGTGGTAGAATATGAACTCTATGTAGACCGAAAAGCTATGCATGACTATTTTAATCACTTGAGCAAACACTAAACTATTGAGACATAGTCAAAACTAAACTAAAGTTGAATACTAAAAATATTCAAATAATTAAAGGCTGAAAGGGGTAACAAAAGAATAAAAAAGAATGAACAAACATAAAGACAATAAAATTACAGACTTATAATTTATAATTATAATTATAAATATATCAATAATTTCATTAACTGCAAATGTTCTAGGCAAAATTCTAAAAAAGATGATCAGATTTTAAAAATTAAGATTCAACTTTATACTATCTATAAGAAAACCACTTTAAATATAATGAAATAACATGAAAGTAAAAAAAAAAAAGAAAAAAGTTGACCAGGCTGGTATAGCTCAGTAAATTGAGTGTGGGCTGCAAACCAAAGGGTCCCCGGTTCGATTCCCAGTCAGGGCACATGCCTGGGTTGTGGGCCAGGCCCCCAATACGGGGCACGTGAGAGGTAACCATACATGGATATTTCTCTTGTTTTCTTCCTCTCTCTAAAAATGAATAAATAAATCTTTAGAAAGAAGAAGAAAGTTGCATAATGCAAATACTAGTCAAAAGAAAACAACTGGAATGGCTATATTAATATGAGACAAAGTATACTCCAAAACAAGGAAAATTACCCAGGATAAAGAAGAGCATGACATAACGATAAAAGAGTCCCTTTACCAGGAAGACATAATAATCTTACATGTGTTGCACCAAATAACAGAGCTTTAAAATGCACAAAGCAAAAGCTGATGGAGATGGAAGAAACAGACAAATTAAAAATTATGCTTAGATGATGAACATTCCTCTTAGTAATTAAAAGGACAAGAAAATACAAAGTCAGCAAGTATACAGCAGTTCTGAGTGAGACTCAGCCAACTCCATGTACATAGACCATTCAACACAAAAGAAGGAAGACACTGTTTTTTCAAGGGGTGGTGATATTGCAACCAAGATAGGCAATATCTTGGCACAAAACAAACCTTAAAAATCTTCAAGTGATTTAAACAATACAAAGTATATTCTCTGACCACAATAATGTTATGCTAGAAATCAATAACAGAAAGACGTATAAAAATATTTAAAAATTAAATAACATACTTCTAAATAATACCTTGGTTGAAGAGGAAGTCTCAGGGACATTAGAAAGCATTTTGAACTGAATAAAAACGGAAGTACCACATAAGATGGTCAGTCACATGTGGTCAACTTAGCTACACTCTTGTCCTTGTTACTTAATAAACGTGAGTCTAGGTGCTGCTGTGAGGTCAATGTCACTAAAACCTATAGTCATTTTACTTTTAACCAGGAAGATGACCAGCTGAAAGGCTAAAATAAAGGTATGTTAGAACAGTGTCCCTCTAAATTATCTTCTCTGAACTACGGTGAGCATATTGAATGGGAGAAAAGATTTGAACCATAAGAAATAGCCCAGTTCTTTTCTGAACTCAACTATATAATGATTCTTCCACCCAGATGAATATTTATCAAGTACCCTCAGTGTGCCAGTTACTGGGCTTAACTTGAAGATTAGACCAAAAATTAAAATAAGTGAGTGAATAATCCTGAATAAACTCTTTGTGGATCTTAGAGAATGACCAGGGAATGAGCAGAAAAGTCCATTCTAGGCAGAGAGAAAGGGTATAAACAAAGAAATGAAAATAAAAAAAAAATTATGGCCTGAGAAGTACAGGTGGGTAGTTACAAAATAGTCATAAGGATGTAAAGTACAGCATATATAATACAGTCAAGAATATTGTAATGACTATGCGTGGTGCCAGGTGGGCACTGGAAGTATTAGGGGGATCATTTTGTAAAGTATATCATTGTCTAACCACTATGCCACACATCTGAAAGCAATACAAAATCATATTAAATGTCAACTGTAATTGAAAGAAAAAATTTCGATTAAATGAAAAAAAAATATGGTCTGACAAACTACCTTTCTGCTCCTACCTTCCTTTTGCAGGTCTCTGACAACAGGGAGTGGGTGGCCTTGCAGTGAGGCAATCCAAGCATGTGGAGCTATTGAGTGGGCTGCTGGGAGAGCAACAGATGTTCACAGAATGGTTAACTAATCCAAGGAGTTAGGGAAGGGAAGGGAAGATGGAACACACTCTTGGGCCAATGCAAGCTTTGTGCTCCCAGTGAAATTTTTATAGCATCTTTAGTTTGAAAACTACTATGCAAGTCTGGGCAAAAACAGTTGTCCAACTGCGAGCTATCCAGGTTAAGTCTTTACTTCATTGGAATCCTATTAAAATACAGTTTTAAGAAGATATCCTCCTCCTTATGATATCTTGAAGGTCTAATTCTTCAATTTAATTTTATGAGAGTGGAGATTATAATGCACAGGAAAAACAAAGGGAATTACCCAGAGAAAGGCATTTCCTTGAGAAAGACATCACTTCCCACAAAGTAAAAGAAGCCTTTTATTTTTTCAATTAATTTTTTTATTTCCTGATGATTTTAGAAAGAGAGGAAGGAGGAGAGGGAGGGAGGGAGAGACACAGAGAGACACTGAATTGTTGTCCCTCTTATTTCTGTATCATTGGTTGATTCTTGGTTCCTATATGTGCTCTGGCCAGGGGCATAACCTGCAGCGTTGGCATATCAGGATAACAGTCTAGCCAGCTGAGTTATCCAGGTGCAAGAAATCTTTCAATTTTTTCCCTCTTACAAATGAGGAATAGAGAATGGGTAGTTTAAAACCTAAGTTAAAAGCTACCACTGCAGACATTTTTTAATTTTATGCTATAGGACTTTTAAAAAGGAAATGTGATTCTACTATAACCCTGCATAATTTTTGTACAGAGCTATATTGCTGCTGAAATGCTGAAATGACTATTTGGCTTATTCAGAATTATTTGAAGTATTAGCTCACTTAGGATAAGCATGATAGGCATTAATCTTCTCATGACCTAATTCAACAGCCTTTCCAAAGTGACTACGGCATACTCTTCAAAGATTCTTTCTAATTTTATCCTGAAAGTATTCATTGTTTTGTTTATTCTGCTTATCAAAAGTCACAGATTACATTTCCTTTGCTCCACCATTAGATCCATTTCAAAATAAAGTAACGTTTGCATTGAAAGGTAAAATACCTGCATTCCAGAAATGAAACAGAAAGAGAGAGGAGTCAAGACACAACCAGCAATAATAGGTGGATTTGAAGCTGGGAGGAGAAGCCTTAGAAAAAACGGACAAATAATGAAAATTTACTTGACTACATCATAGACCTGCATGGGAAAGGCTGCTCTGAAACTTCCACATTTGAATAGATACTATGTGGTAATTAGAGTTAATTTGTTAATAGAGGTGATCTAAATATATACTTTAAAATACACTATAAAATATTCTAGATCAGAGTTTTGACTTGATTGAGAAATAGGTATCCATCATTTCATAGTTAAGGACCTCGAGCTGTTCATTAGTCTCAATGATGTCGGAGAGTCTCAGACTAATAACGGACAGTCGAAATATGAACCTAGAATATAACATGCATTTTTATAGGAAGCTGTGAGCTTGAAGTTTCTTATCCATAAACAGCAACATCATGCTTATTATCTGCATAAGCTTAGAAGCAGAAAATACATATACTTCAACCAAACGATTTCTTCCCTAGGAAGCATAAAATACTGAGTGAGTTTGCATTTGAATGTACCCGTGAGCATGAGGAATCAAAAATATATGTGTGTGGAAGATATGGATCCCTTAAAATGAGGAATACTTGGGTAGTCTGGCGTTTTCTTTTTGCATGAGAAAGCTTAGTCAACATCCTTTGGGATGATCAATTCTTGACAACAACCATAATAGAAAATTAACATTTGCTTAACAGGACTTGTGATATTCTAGAGAACATTGATACGGGAGTAAAAGTTACCCTTACCTAGCTAAATTTCTATAGTAGAAATACTTATGGGTGTAATTTTAAGCTTTCCACTTCTGCCATTTTAAAAAAGATTTATATATAAAATCTGCAAGATGATGCTAATGCAGTTCTTGTGGTAAAATTTATAGCATTATGTCACAACATTAGAAAAGAAAAAACCATAAAAATCAAAGATACTTTTATCTTAAGAAGATAGCACAAAGCACAAATTAAACTCGAAGTAAATAAATAAAAGAAAATAATAAAAGTAAGAATGAAAAAAGGCAAACAATAAAGGAAATCAACAATGTCCAAATTTGGTTCTTTGAAAAGGTTAGTAAAAGTAATGAATATGATTAATCAAGGAAAATGAGAAAACAAATATGACCAATATCAGAAAGAAAAGAGGGAACTCTTTTACAGGCATTATAAAGAAATCAAGAAAAGTTACATACAACGTATGCCAATGAACTGTACACACAGATAAAACAGGCACATTTTGTGAAAGACAACTTAGCAAGACTGATACAATAAGAAAAAGGAAGTGTGATCACTTGGTATCCACTAGAGAATTTAATTTTAATTAAAAATTTCCCACTCAGGTACAAATGACTTAATTGATGAATACTATCAAATATTTAAGAAATATATGATATCAAACTTATATCTACCTTTTCACGGAAATAAAAGATATAGGACCAATTTTCAATTCATTTTATGAAGCTAGAATATTTTGATACCAATCCAGACAAGAACGCTATAAAAACAAAACAAAACAATACTAACAACAAAAGCCAAACCAATACCTCTCATGAACCTAGACACAAAAATCTTTAACAAAATATTAGTAAAGAAAATACAGTAATACATTTTTAAAATGCTATGTACAGGGTCTGGCAGAAGTAACGCCTACTGGAGTGTGGTCAGTAGGGAAATAATATGGGTGTAATAATGTATGGTTTTAATTTGAACATTTCACCTAAAATGTCATATGGTGTGCTTAGGTATGATATTGTTATACTACAGAATTACATTCTTATGACTTTGTAATAAAAGATTTTGTAATAAAAATGGGGCATTACTTATGCTGGACCCTGTATAATGATTAAATAATATTTAGTCCAGGAATTCCAGGTTGGTTCAATGTACAAAATTCCATTAATGCAATTCACCACATTTAAAGATTAAAAGAGAAAAGGCATATGACCATCTCAATTGCCACAAATAACTATTTGCATAATATTTAACATTCGATCATATAAAAATTCTCAGCAAACTAGAATTATAAGAATATGTCTTCAACCTAATAAAATGCATCTGCTAAAAACCTACACTAATATCATAATTATGAAATATTAAGGCTTTCCCCCCCCAGACTAGAAAGAGGCACAGATGTCCATTGGGAGTACTTCTGTTTAATATTTTACTAGAGATCCTAGGCAGTGCAATGAAAACAAATAATACTGCATAGATTGTAAAGGAAAAAGTAAAGCCAGCCCTATCTGAAGTTGTCACAATCATGTATGCATAAAATCCAATGAAATCTGTAACAACAAGAAACTTGACCAACTGAAAGGTAAATCTGTCAATACTGTGGATACAAACCATTATGGTACAAGTGATTGGGCTTTCATATACCAGCAATAAACATTAAAACAATTTTTTAGAAGATTTTATTATTTATTTTCAGAGAAAGGACAAAAGAGGGAGAAAGAGAGGGAGAGAAACATCCATGGGCGAGAGAAACATTGGTTGGTTGCCTCTTGCTCATCCCCAACTTGGGCCCTGGCCTGCAGCCCAGGCCTGTGCCCTGACAGGGAATTGAAGTGGTGACTTTTCGGTTTGCAGGCCAGCACTCAACCCACTGAGCCACACCAGCCAGGGCAACATTAAAAATTTTTAAGGTGCTGTTTACAATATCACACAAAGCACAGTCATTCAGGGCAAACATAATAAAAGATGTACAAAAGCTCTATGCCGACACTTGAAACATTGCTGAGAGAAACTGGAGAAGGCATAAATAAATAGAAATATATGCCATGCTCTGGGATTGGAAGATTGAATATTATTTAAAAAGTTCTTTCTCTCCAAATAGATCTAAGAATTCAATGCATTTCTAATCAAAGTCCCCGTAGCCTTGCATTTTTTAATAGAAACAAACAAGTTTATCCTAAAATTTATATAGAAATGCAAATATCTAGAATAACTAGAACAATCTTGAGAAAGAACAAAGTTGGAGAACTTCTAAACTTAGTAGAAAGCCAAAGTAATAAAAATAATAAGGGTTTGATACAAATACAAACAAATAGATCAATGAGATAGAACTAAGATTCCAGAAATAGACCCACGTTTATATGTTCAGTTGACTTTTCTGCAAAACTTTTCAACAAATGGTGCTGCTAAAACTGGATATCCACCTGGGAAAAAAGAAGTAAACCTCAACTTCTACTTCATACCTTAAATAAAAATTACTTTTAGTTGCATCACAGACTAGCTAAAACTGTAAAAACTAGAGAAGAGGATGTAAGAGAATATTTTTTGAAGTAGACAAAGATTTTTTTGTACACAATAAGCACTAAACATTAAAGAAAATGAATAAATTATCCCTCATCCAAATGAATAATTTTCTGCTCATCAAAAGCCCTCGGTGTGAAAAATGAGTAAGCAAGGAGCAGACTGAAAAAAAAATATTTGCAAAACATATATCCTGACAAAGGGCTTTTAAGTTCTGACAAACTAAGAAAAATGACTTTATCAATAACTCAGATAAAACCAATATAGAAAGGGCAATAAACATTTGAAAAAATAAAGACAATACTGCCATTTACAATATCATTTAAAAGGTAAGATATTTAGGATTAAATTCAATGGAGCATTTAGGAATTTACTCAGAAATTCAAGGTTGTTTA
Source organism: Phyllostomus discolor (assembly GCF_004126475.2). Lineage (NCBI taxonomy): Eukaryota > Metazoa > Chordata > Mammalia > Chiroptera > Phyllostomidae > Phyllostomus > Phyllostomus discolor. Next base: position 100,123,358 of record NC_040910.2, on the reverse strand, counting down.
AATATGTAAAATTATATGAACATAATTCAATTAATGTATCCAGAAAAGGTAAATAACTTATTTATATGAAAATTACCCACTTTTTAAAAAATGTGCAAAAGACTTGAAGAGTCATTTCAGAAACAGTGATGTACAAATGGACAAGAAGCATATGAAAGTGTTCAACATTATTAATCTTCAGGCAAATGCAAATAAAAAACAGTGGTTTACCACTTCACAGCCAATAGAATGAATAGAATAAACACAATTAAAAGCGCTGATGACAGCAAGTGCTGGTGAGGAGGAGGAACACCTCTAATGCCCACCTACTGCTGATGTAGGCATAAAATGTTGCAATAATTTTTGGAAGCAGTTTTGGTAGTCTCTTAAAAAGATAAATGTATACCCACCATATGATACAGAGTTTTCACTCTTAGGTATTTACCCAATAAAAATGAAAATGCATAACCATATAAATGTTTGTACACAAATGTTCATAGCCACCTCATTCATCATAATTCCAAACTGAAAATACCCCAATGCCCACCAACAGGAGAACTGGTAAACTGTGATATAGTCATACAGTGGAACACTGTCCAGGTATAACAGGCAAAGAACTGTTGATACACACAACATGATGAATTCCAAACACATTCGAGTTGAACAGAAAAGAGTACATACTAAATGCGTGAAGTTCTAGAAGAGGTAGAACTAGCCTACGATGAAAGGAATCAGAACACTGGTTCTTTCTTGGGGGGATGTGATTGGGAAGGTACACAGTGAAACTCTTTAGGGTAATGAAAATGTTCTGTATATTGATGAGGGTGTGTTACTTCTCCCAAGTCACTGAACTTTATCGTCAAGGTATATGCATTTTACTGCATGTAGATTATATCTCCATTTTTAAAAGGGCTACACACATGATTAGTTATGGAACTTGGTATTTGCTTCTGCCTGCCCCAGAACAGCACTGAATTTCTTTTCCTTTTTGTCTGTTGCCAAGATATACATCAAATGATAATAAAAATAGCAGATATGGACAATACTGAAATTGGTCTGACCACTGGGGAGATATCTTTTAAGACAAAATAACTGACCTAAATGTTCAGAAGGACTGGGCTGAATTCAGAAAATCAATTGATTTTATGTATTATCTCTTTTCCCTAAGATATTCCACAGGTAAGCAACACATAATACGAAAAGGTATAAAGAACTTACGGTGTGCTTGGGAGAGTGCCATTCAGCTTTATAAGAAATTGAACAAATATCACATGCAGAGATAGATTCCTGTTCATGAATTTTAACTTGTTATTTTACTGACATGATATAAAAAGTCCTTTGAAATTTTCCTCCTTCTTACTTGGCATACTTAGAACTGCAGTGGGTAGCTAGGCAAATATCAAGGAAAAAATCACGCACGAATACAATAGCTCAGGCATCGTGTCTTTCTGGGATTGTTTTTCCTGGTACTTAATATTTGCCAGCATGTCCATTGTATTCACACCTCCCCTGGGGTGGCTTTGAAAGTGAGTAAGTAGGAAAGATTCTAATCACTATTCTCAACAACAGCGTGTTCGTTTTGGGGTTGACTTAAATTGTGTGACAAGGGTCTATCCATATATTCAGCTCTATCTGGTCCAATGTTATGGAGCATTCTGCATTTATGAGTTCAAAGTGTCCAGGGAAGGAAATTTAATTCCCTCATTCATTCCAACCTTCATGGATAAAGCATTAAGAAGAAAAAATAGTAAAGGAGATTCCAATCTCATGTATTGAACCTTTGCTTGGACTGATTTATAACTGCCAAGGCAATTTCAAGCTACATATGGTACTCAAAACTCACTGGGCGCTTATGTCTCTTTTCCTCTATTTGGAATGTTCTTTCCCCTTTTCCCTGCTGGTTAAAGTGCAACTTTTCACTCAAGGCTGTGCAAATACCACAGCCTCTCCTTCAGGTATTTTAAATGTATTTGCTTCCATCTCCATCTTTTCTAGAGAATGGGGAGCTCTTTGTAATGCTCACCTTTACATCCTTGTGGCCTAGCTCACAGTAGGTGCTAACTAACTGTTTGATGAAGGACCAGATGGACTATATAAAGCAGATATTTTGGAACACCATCACCTCTATAATTTGATTAGGTGCCAACTTCATGATGATCATTTCAGCTCAACTATTCAGTTATTCTGGGTTTATTTTTTTAACATGCGTCCTCCAGTAATATTAGTTTTTCTTCTTCTTTTTTTTTTTTTATCTCCAGCCTCATCTGGTTTCACATCTGTGAGCTGGCGTTCAATTTTGCCATAGGAAATGATATACTTTTTTTCTATGTTCTTAATTCCAAACTCCTTCATGGTTTATGTCTGGTCACCCTTAACAGAGTGTGCCATTTATCCCCCATGAAACTAACTGTCCAGATTACTCATTGTTTAGTGGCCTCTGTCAGCTTTCTAGGCTTCAAGAAAATTGAGCACTTTCAAGCTCTATTCCATTTCAGGATATTCATCATAGAGAGTGCTTTCCGCCATATAAATACCTTTTCTTTTCCTCCTAAAAACAAATTGGGGATTAATGTGCAAATCTCTCTCCCATCAGGCTTTCTGATCTGTTTGATTGGTTTCTGCCACTATCCTGTGCAATATTAAAAGTAACATGGAAATCTCAAGGAGTTATCGGCACCCAGAGTGACTTTTCCCTGTCTCTTAAATTTGCAGTAAGAAACTCTGCTTAAATAACTCTGAAAATGAATGGCAGGCTTATTTATTTCCATGGATCCTGGCTTCCCTAGTTTTGCCAGATGACTGCATATGTATGTCGCTTTTTGTGTGTTGGCTTTTTATAGATTTAAAATCCCAGGCAAAAGAAAAACAAAATAAGACACTGGTTGTGGCTGTCCATCAAGCAAGTAAGGAATGCTATAATTAGACAAAATTTTGGCAAAATAAACTCCAGCAAACAGGAAGGTCTTCTTACACAGCAATGGCAACAGAAGTCAATGACTATTTGATATTCACTCATATTGTCAGGATCGATATGTATTTATGTATACAAGTATATAGGTATGTACATAAATGTACATAGATACATATTTTTAAAGCTACACCAATATAAAAGAGCATTGGCACTATTGTTTTGGTGGCTTATCCTGATGTATGGTCAAAAGAAAGATCTGTAGGACAGTTTTCAGGGCCCACGTGTTGCCATGTTCCCCTGGATAATGGGGCATGCTTGTCACATGCTCCCCTCATCACTATAATTGTAAGAGCTCTGTGGTTGGAATATGGCGAAGCATGATTAAGAAAAGGAGGGTATAAGAGGTGAGGCAAAATATCGCCTATAGAAACTGGACTTCTAGGGAAGAAGAAGAGGAAATTAATTGTATGAAAAGCAGAAATAGCTGGTTATTTAAGCCTAGGACTCAGAGGCAGAGGAGTCAGGTTTTCCTTGACTTCTGTTCTCCTTGGAAAACAGCAGGAACTGTCCCTACCTTAAGCCTCTAAGTGAGAGCTGGCTGTGATTAGTGTGAATATCACAACAGTTGCCGTTCAACTGTTTTCTCTGTATTGTCCTCATTCTAATACTTCTCAAACTATAACGAATTCTGGATCCATTTTGCACCTTTCCCCAAAAAATACACATCTACCCATCTATGACTGTGTATACAATTTCAGGGAATAACACAAAAATACACCAAGTAAAGTGCAAACAAAAAGAAAGTCAGTGTCACAATATGAAAAGCAAACCAAGTTGGATTTAAGGCAAAAAGCATGAAACTGCAAAGAGAAGATAATTTCATGGGTAAAGTCAAAATTGGACCCATGACTGCTCTGAACTTTTATGTACAGAAGACCACTGCACTGAAATACCTAAAGCAAAATGACTGAGGACACAGGGAAGCTTTACGGAGAAAGTTAAGGACACAATGTGGTAGAGGAGAATTTCATATTTCTTTTTTTAATTTTTATTTATTTTCATTTTTATTTTTAGAGAGGGAAGGGAGGGAGATAGAGAGAGAGAGAGAGAGAAACATCAATGTGCGGTTGCTGGGGGTTATGGCCTGCAACCCAGACATGTACCCTGACTGGGAATTGAACCTGCGACACTTTGGTTCACAGCCCACGCTCAATCCACTGAGCTATGCCAGCCAGGGCTAGAATTTCATATTTCTTTTTCAGTTTTTGACTGATTGAAATATTGGAACAAAGTTCTTTAGAAGAAGGAAAATGATGTAGGCCAGAAACTCAGGTCTACAAAAAGAAAGGAAGAGTGAAATAAAATATACTATTTTTCTTATTCTTAATTACTATAAAAGATAACAACATGTAACAACTAAGTTGTTAGCTGAACTAACAACTATTAGTTCAAAATAATAATAGTGGTGATGTAGTCAGTGATTATAACTCATGGGTAAGTGAAATGAATGACAGCAATATCATAAGGGAAGGAGAGGAGTGGAAAATGCTCTGGGGTACTTGCACTGCCCAGGAAGTGGTAGGTACACTGTTGGTTATTTGAAAATATACTTGGATTAGTTGTAAATGTATTTTGCAAACTCTAGGGACAACCACTAAAAAACGTTTAAAAAAATGGGGGTGAGAGATAGGAATCAAGAATCAAGAGTTGGGTTTTAGATACATAAAATTAGAGAAACTTGAAACATGTAGAGGAAGAGAAGCCAAGAAAGAAAATGAATGAAAAGTAGTAATAATGAACTAGGAGGGTAGTTTTCAGAATGCCAGTGAAGAAACACTCTCATGAAAGAAGATTAAAAAGTTTATTTTAAAATGCATGCAAGTACTGAACACGTATATACATAACCAGGGTGTTAACAGTGGTTGTTTTAATGAAATGGGTTTGTGAGTGATTGAATTTTGGTTTTTCTGCTTCTATCTTTGAAAAATGTTCTGCAGTAAAGATGCAAAACAGTTGTAATACGAAATAAAACGATGACAATTATATTTGAAGTATTGGGACCTTTACTCTTAACTCAAGGGCCCTTACATTCTTTATGTCAACTGTTCCGCTAGCGTCAGCTCCTAAGTCACTATGCTTAAAGAGATGTACATGTTACAGGGAAACCTGTTGGCAAAGTGTTCTAGGGCCACACTGTCCAGCAGCAATACTATGGGAGCTGCATATATACTGGGTTGACCAGAAAGTCCGTTTAGTTTTTTCTGTAAAGTAAAAGACACACTTTTCATTTTCATCAGTAACTTCATTGATTTGGATATTTTGAGTCTGTCGGCCATCTCTCACTATTGGTTGCTAGTGGGTAGAGGCCAGGGGTGTGGCTAAACACCTTCTGATGCATAAGACAGCCCCACAGCAAAGAATTATTTGGCCCAAATGTCAATGGTACCAAGAAACTTCGCAAACCACTTTGGACACGTTCATTCAGTCACAGCACCTTCTCCACACACTGCACAGATAATTTTTTTTGCATTTCAGTTGCATTTTTACCTTTCTTGAAATAATAAAGCATAATATATGTAAAATGTTGCTTATTTTCTCCCATCTTCAGTATTAAAATGGCTACACAAAAATTCACCAGTTTTGATAAGTTTTTTAAAAACGCACACTGATATGACAGCTATCACAACACAATCTAACAAAACTGTTTTGAATGAAGTTAAAGACACTAAGCACTACTAGAGCCATCATATGGGAAAAACTAAATATACTTTTTGGCCAACCTAATAATTTTAAATTTCCTGGTAGATACATTGAAAACCACTAAAAAGAACAGATAAAATTAGTTTCAAGAACATATTTTAGTTAACTCAGTATATCTGAAGTATTATCATTTCAACATATAACCAAGGTCAAAATATAAATGAGCTATTTTATCTTTTTTACTATGTCTTTGAAATCTGGTGTGTATTTCACACATACAGCATATCTCAACTCATACTAACTTCAAGTTCAATGGCCACATGTAGGCCATGGCTTCTGTCTTGGACAGTGAAGTTCGATTTGGATAGACCAGCAGCATTGGCATAGCTGGAGAATGTGTAAGAAATGCACTATCTCAGTCCTCCCTCTGGACCTACTGAGTCAGAATCTATGTTTCTAACAAGTTATCGAATGATGCGGGTTTGCAGACCACACATTGAGTAGCAAGACTGTATATGTCTAACTTGGTCTTCCTCTAGAATTTCTACAGTAGTTCTTTAACTGCCTTTTTCCTGCCACTATTCTCTCTCTTCGTCTCTATCATTTCTCCAAACACCACTTATGTGATGGTTACAGTGTGCTAATACTTTACAAGTCTTATTGTGCCCATTTTACAGAGCAGAAAATGGAGGCACTGATCTTGGCCAAGATCACCCAGCCCAAGACCCACCCTGGTCCGGGTGCTCAAGACCATCTAGTAATTGGTAGTAGTTGGGATTTGAAACCAACTAGTCTACCTCCAGAGTCTTGTGTCTTAACCAATGAGTACCCATCTCTCCTACTTGAGATACATCCAGCTCTTCAAGGACATATGTCATATCTAATACACCCTTGCCCCATAATATCTATGACATAGCAGATGAAAGGAAGGGATGGGGGACTCCTTTCTGTTCTCCTAGTAGCACTGTCCTGCCAGGACCGAATGCCCTGTCGTATAAGCATGATTCCACATGCATGCCCCCCCGTTTTCTGGATGCTGGCAAACATTGACGCCATGTGACAAGCTGTGGTCCAAGTACCTCCTAAGCACCAGTTTCATCTCTATGATTTCACAGTAATATTATACAAATATTTATATGAGTTATGGATACTATCCAAGCCAATTTTTGCTAGAAAATGTTTCTTCCTAAGAACTTAAAAAAGGAATTTTATCTCCCTGACAGTTCTATAAGTGCAAGCTGTGAAAACTGATGAAATCACCATAAGGTGAGTAGGAGATTAAATGGAGGAAGTAAGATGGTTGGATAGTTCCAAGCCCAAACAACTGCCTTCTTGATATCCAGGTGTTAACTTTTATTGCACTCACATTACTGATACTCTTTTTGGATTCTCCTGCCTTTTGTTCTCTAAACAATGGGATTCCACTTATATTCTCTCAGTTAATGTGCCTGCCCTTTAGCAAGAGTTCTGGTTTTCTTCCTTTGGCACTTTCATTTCTGTTTCTCACTTGACCACACTGAAGTGGCTGAAATGCTCTCAAGGCCACCTTGTGCTCTTTGCTAGATGCTCAAGGTGGCCACCAACATCTGCTGGCCTTTCCAAGGAGGTCCTGGCAAGTCAGAAAAACCACCTGCCTCACCAATGGCCCCAGTATCTTCCCTCACAAAAGCAGGCCCCACAAAGATGGAGAAGAGTCTGTTCTTTTTTGAAAGAGTACAGGGATGACTATGGTGTGAAATATTTTCTACTACTTAGAAGCTGTGTGCCCTTGGACAACTTACTATCACTCTCTAAACCTTACTCTTCTTAACTGTGTAAACTTGGACCAGATACTTAACCATGATGAACCCCAGGTTTCATCTATAATAACGTGTCATTTTTACTTGCCTATCCTAGGGTTATCTGATAGCATTAACTGAGAATAAAAGATATGAAAAAATATACTGCAGAGCCTGGTATCTAATGAATAATATCACATTAGCATTCTCCTGCAAACTTTTCTACTGAACCACAGAAGTACGAGGCCTCAACTTGACAGTATCAGCATTTTAGAGCTTCCAGTGGCCAATCACAGCATTTCCATGTCATTTCCCTCCAAGATGCATGTACCCTTCAGAAGCACTTCATGCTAAATAACATTTGCATGCATTGCTCTATTTTATTTACTAACAACTATATTCAGAATATCTCTAGGACAGGGTCTGAGTCACTTTTGTCTTCCTTCTTGGGCATCCTAGACAATTCCTTTTGGTGATGATGGGTTTCCCCGGTGTCTATGGACCATTTCCATGAATCCCACAGTTGGGTCATTATTCCACCTCTACCCTCTCATCCTCCTCTGGGATCCTCCATCACAGACATTGTCCCACCTCACTTCCCGACAATCGAATGTTGTCATTAAAAACATTTCAAAACATACAGAGAAGTAAAAGATCTATGCCTCTACACTTGGATTTCATGAATGTTGTTGACCTTTTGGCTTATTATTCAAGCTTCTGGTTTCTAAAGACCTGTAAATGTTTCAGATACAGTTGCAAAATTTTCAATCTTACTCTCTTTCTTCTTCCTCAGAGGTGATCATTGTCCCACACGTGAAAAAAATTCACTTTTAGTTTCTATAAAAATGGAGTTGCTGTGTCTCTATTACAGGGTTATGCCAATTAAATTAAATTAAATTAAATTAAATATGTAATGTGGCTGACAATGAGTTAAATGTTCAATAGTTGGCTCTTCATCACCATCATTATTTTTCTCAGCACATTTATCTGTCTTCTGAAGTAGAGTGTTGCTTTTATGAGATGGGAGACTTTCTTTCCCCTCTGTAGATACAGCTTAGTTCACTTCCTGATGCATAGCCAGCACACCAAACTCATAAGTTAAATGAATGCTATAAAGGCTGGAATGACTGCAGTCCATTTTCTAATTTCAGGCATAGTGTTAAATCACATTAGGCATAAGTCCTCTACAAATTTTCAAAAATAGGAAATTGACCATAATACACAGGCAATATTCATTCATCTTGAAAAATCCAGAGTAGTGATGATCTATTAGTTCCTTCAAGTGGCTCTGATTACCTGTTTGTCAGTATCACTTGTTCTCCAGTAACTGACTCCAGAGAAAAATGGGACAGAATCAGGGCTTCTGAAGTTCATAAGCTGAACTAAAAGAGGGCGAGGTGTTGGACCAGAGGTGCACTCAGTTTTCTGGCGTCCTCAATAGCCTCTCAAGATAAAAGCAGCCTTTTAGTTTGCTATAACCCCACTTGCTGTTTCCTAGTCAATTATTGAGATTTACAGACACAAAAAAGCAGAACTTGTCATTTAAAATTATTTGCAATAAAATTAGATCTTGTTTACTAGATGCTAAATACCCACAGTCAAGGAAGTGCCAGGCAATCTTCCTTGTTTCTCCCCACACTAATTAAACATTTTAGTGCAGAGATCAGCATAACTAAGGAATTAAGAAACAATGAGAAGTGTTCAGGATAATTTGTAACATCAGTGTGCTGATGCATTGGGTCCAGATACCACAATTTGATTGGCAGGACTTTATTAAGTTTTGGCAGCACTTATAGGCTGGGAGCTCCTTTATGAGGCTCGTGCACATTAATCCAGGCTCCTGTTCTCATTAATACTGATGAGTGAAGGCAGTTAATTGAATTATGTATGAAACACTGCTGATTAAATAATATTTCACTCTCCACTACAGAATTAGCTCTGCTGGATTAGCATCCACTGTTGTCTCTGACACGGAATGTCATAAGGATCTCTTCTCAAGCATACACTTTGATTCTCTCCCATCTGTTCAAGTCATGCAGCATCTCAGTTACTGCTGGAACCTACGTACCCTTCAGCTCTGACACGAGGTCATTTTGGAGAACCTATAGTTATTTATTAGCATCTGTGTAACCAAGAACAAAATCTTCCTCAAGCTGCCACCACTCCAGGAGTATTATTATTTAATTCCACTGTGGAATGTAAAAAATATCCTAATAATTTATAATTGTATTCTGCAGAAGGTAATAGGAAGAGAAAATAACTCTGGGTCTCCCAAATCAGCCTTGAAAATGTTTTGAGCCACATATGTGGCTCTGCCTCTATTTTCTGCACCTCCCTTTTCTTATGTAATCTTAATAACTGCTCTGTTGAGAGAACAGAAGCCTCTCTCTGTGGAAGATGCACTCGAATGTCTTTCCTCTCTCCCGCCCTCCTCTTCCCTTGACCATCTCTTCCTTTATGTGAAATTACTAAGTGCCAGACACTGTGATGGCTACTGGTATGCAGAGGTAAACAAACCTTGGCTACTTTTCAGAGGAACTTACCTCTTAATAGGCAATAAAACATGTATATAGATACTTAATATCACATGATAAGTGCATAATAGAGATGTGAATGAGACAGCAGAGGGAGGGACTAATCCTATTTGGAGAGGTGAGAGAGCTTTGAAATTGGAAGTAACAAGTGAGATGAGCCTTAAAATGTCACTAGGAACTTTCCAGGTCCCGACTCCATCAGCAAGAAGAGAAAGAGCACAAGGTGAATTAAATGGCATGTAGACTCATCATCCACTGAAGTAGCAGAGTAGGAATGAGACCAACAAATTATCCAGCAGTTTTGTTTCCCCCTATGATTTAGACGAGATTTGTTGAAATGTTTTCTCAGTTCTCCAAGGATGATGATGTATTACAGAGCCACATGGCGCAAATTTGTGGTGACCCTTGTCAAGTCACTTTCTTAAGCTGGGCTTTAATTTTTTTTTAATGCTAAGGAGTTTGGTCAGGACACATTCTACTGAATGTATGCAGAAATTTGACTGATTGTGAAGATACCTCCAAGAGAGGTATCTTCTAGACAGCTACTTTGTTGAATTTCGTGTTGTAGTAGATAAGGGTGTAGCTTCTCACTTTGCAAGACCAGAAACTCCCTCTTACCAGTGCTACAGAGATCTGGACTTGAATACCTGGTCCACACAGACTAAATTTACAAGACATTGGCAGCCTACCTTGAAGTTTTCTTACACGAAACTATAGGAGAAGATATATTTTAATCAAAGATTACTTAAGCATGGACCCAAGACAAAGGGAATGGAGTGTTTTAAATATTTTATGACATCAGACCCTAAAAGCACCTGTCTGAGTGCATCCATTACAATGGTGGAGTTCTGTCCGTCAAGGGGGACCATTCTTTAGTGGGCTGTGCCAGGAAGCCCTTTCTCAGGACAGTGTTAAAGAGACACTGCCAACTTGCACTTCCCAGGATTTCTTTTCTTCTAAACTCTCATTACTTAGCGGTTTTTTTTCCTATAGGTCTCAGTAAATATGTGTTATCTACAACTATGGATTCTTCAATAAAGTCTCTACTCCTTTAAGGGGCATTCCTTCTCCTTAAGATGGTTCATGAGTTGATTCGATGATTTAAGTTGGAGAGGACAATCTTATTTCTCACAGAGCTAAGTTCTTAGAGAGTTCTTGTTAGCTAACACTTACCCACTTAGATATTCCATTTCTAGAATTCTAACACAAATCAATTATTTGCAAAACATGGTTTGCAAAACATTAGACCTACTGAAGATGCTTAAATGGAATTGAATGTGATAGCAATCCAGAAACAAACAACAGGTATAGTTGAATAAAAAGAAATGGAATAAAGTTGATGACAGGTTTATAACTGATACACAAAGCTATCTTAGAGGAGTAAAACCATGTAATACATTTTATGTTCCAAATCTCAAGTTCACAAAATTCTTAATGCAAACAAAGCAACCCAACAGAAGAAAATAAAGCCCAACACTAGGTAACTGGATTCCTAGAAAATTGTCATTCTTTAATTAAAATTGTTAATTGCTTTTATGTTGTGCTTCACTTACTGCAAATATGTAAAAATATTCAGGAAATAAAATGCTTGAAACACAATTGCTTAATTTTCAGCTAAGAATTCTGTTTATGTGCCTTAGCATTTCTTTAAAAAAAAAACCCTTATATAAATAATGATTTAACAAAAAAAAAATGGAAGAAAACATCAGGAGAGACATTGTTCAATCATTTAAAAAACTTTAAAACTCTCAGCAGGCCAAATGAACATTTTTATTAGAGTTATATCCAATCCTTACATTCAGTAACATTTAGTTCCCTAGCTAAGAGAACTAGTTCTAACAAAAGACTGCATCAATGGAGAGAAGTGTAGCTGAGGTCAATACCCAAGTTTCTTTAATATCTGAAAAAGTGATATGTTCTTTGTGCAGAGGTTTTCTGTTCATCCAGCTCTAAGGATAACCCAACTGAGCTGGTAGGATTTCAGAACTCATTTCCTGTGTTATTCTTGCTTTCACACCTTTGCCACCGCTGCTTTTCAACAGGGAGGCCAAACTTGGTCATCTATTGTCCCACTTCCTCTTCCCTTAGGAGCTATCACTTTCTTTCTCCTTGAAATAAATTCACCTAAAGAGTCAAAGCCATTTCTCTTCACCATCTTCCCGACATTCTCCCTAGAGCCTTCAAAACTACCATTATACTGTCCAAAGTGTGCCCTCCTTGCATTCACTGAAACACAACTTACTGAAAGCCTGATAATAGGTGTTACCATTTACTGAACTCCTCAAATATGCTTTGCCAGCTGTGCTGAGGATTCAGTGACAAAGGCACCATTTTTCCCTTGAGGAGCTCCCAGTCACCCAAGAGAGGCAACCGTAAGCAGATGCTCATTGTAGAGGAAGATATGTGCTAGAAGAGCACAGGTGAGATGGCAACTCATGCAAATGGGAGTGAGGGTCACTCTCCCACATCTCATTCATAATATGACCATTCATCACGCTCCCAACACTTCAACATCATATCCATCTCCTCTTTTACCATCTCACATCAAATGGTGATTCCTACTCCAGAAATAACTCTGACACCTCTTCTCACTGACTGGGCCCTCATCTCTTGCCTGAATAACTACAATGACCTCTTTGTTACTACTTTCTTTCCTCCAAAGAGTATTAAGTTATTAATGTTAAGCAGAACTGATTCAAAAATTGCCATTGGCTCTGACTTGTCCACAAGGTCAAGTTCAATCTCCTCAATATGGCCAATATATTTTCCACAGTCTGGTCTTCACATACTTCTCCAGACTTATGGCCCAGGTCATTCTTCAGGCCACACCTAACTTTTCTTGATTCTGTTAACAAGCCATGTTCTTTCAACTGCCTGCAATTTTGAGTATACCCTTTTTTTCTGCTTGGCACACCTTTCTCCCCGACTCCACCTTCCTGGGAAAACTTCTTATCCATTAGATCCAAAATCATGCCCATTTGGCCTTTTGAGCATACAGTTGGCAAAGCGCTACCAGGTGGCCACCCACTCAACAACTGTGGGCCATTTCATTTGAGGGCAAAAACTTGACTTTTAAATAACAGCCGAGGACCACACTTCTGTCAATCAAACACAAAACATTCACATGTGGTAAAAAGTTCACTGAGACAGCTGCTATAATGTGCTCAATTATTTTCTATGGATTTAAAGATATTAATACATTTCTCAAAACATCTAACTTTCTCACAGCCAACAAGTGCATCCTGGGGTATGAAGAGTCAAAGTGACAGAGGTTGAATTATACTCCACACTCTAAATTTCCTCATTTCCAATCTCTCTGTATAGTTGGTTTTTGCTTATCCTTCAAATTTTGGCTTATATTCAAATTCTTCAAGAAATCTTTCTAGATGGTCTTTCTAGTGTATTTTTCATAGAATCATATTTCCACCATATTTCTCATATAATCTGGTCCTTTTTCCCTATAGCTGCTACCCTAATTTATCATTATATATTTATTATTTGTTGTCTTTTTCTTTTTTTTATTTGTAAAGTCCATAGTGATAGGGGCCGCCTTTGTTTTATTCATCCATGCCTAGCCAGCACTAGCCTGGAACAGACTACATCTCAATACATGTGTTGAATGAGTACAATCCCATACTAGATAACATAAAAGCATTAAAAAACCCCATTAGATAACATGTCCACTGGGTCAGTCTGCTGGAGAAACCAGTTACTGATGAGGATCTGCACATAAAAGGGTCACTAAGTGGTTTCCAAAAATTTTGTCTGTAGAAGACCCACATGGAAATCCTAAGAGAAAGAGGGACAAAAACAAAACTTCGAAATTTGCCATCAAGCTCAGCAAAATTCTCTGCAAACTCTCTGAAGGGTGAAAATTCATCCTGAGGTAGAAGAAAGTTGAGCTATGCAGCCTTCTTCATTAAAACATGTTGAGTTTTGGTGAGAAGGAAGTGTTTTTAGATGTAACAATGTGGAGACAACTGAATAGTATCCGTCTCAACATGGGAGAAACTCTCTCATATTTCCTAGCATGCTCTAAGAAATGCAAAGTAGAGGGCAATACTCAAAAGATCATCAAACAAAACTGACACCATGGAGGAAATGGTATCAGCTCATTCCCTCTGAGGGAAGCCCTCAGAGGGAGAAGCGGAAGGGAGTCGGAATAAGCGGGTGTAACAACGTCTGCCTCCAAGGGCAAATTCAAGGTCACCTTCCCAGTAGGAACCAGAGAGACAGAAGAATGTGGAAATTATGGCCACCAAATGGCAAACCTGGACACAGCGTGTTAACAAGGTAAAAGATAGGCCACCTCGGTCACCCAGACTGGGGAAGAAGGCCAAAGGAAATGTCAAGAGGGGCTCAGTTCTTACTCTCAGTGGGGACCAAGGTCAAAGCCTACGTTCTTTACAGAGGCCATGGCTGCCCATGCTTTTGGTGCATTCATGCTACATGGCTGTATCCTGGAGAACAAGGATTAAAAAGACATACCGTGTGAGAAAATAAAGAAACAATAAAAGTAGTGAGATAATTTTGTGCTCAATTACATGTACAGACTCCAGGAGCTACAGATGTTCAGAGACGAGAGAAAGAGCGTCTAGAAAAGAATGGGATACAAATACTTGCCTCCCTGTAATCCATCATGGAGGAGGTCAGCCAAGGATAAATTTAACTTTACTTTCTTTTAATGCCTGTCCCTGAGAATTCTTTAGCTCATAAAACACCAGCCTCATAAAATTACACCGCCATCCCATCTTCCTCTGATGTATTTCCCTTCCCTCTTATTTATTTCTTTTTTATCAATTAAAAGATGCTGCTTTCAATGCTGACAGTACTTCCTTTCACTGTGGGCTCTCCCAGGTCCAATTTTTGCACAGCTCATCAATTTATTTATATTTATGTGTCCTAATATATATTTTCAATTGGTTTCTATTGTGCAAAACACCACAGGGAAAGTCCCTGGTATTAAAATCACACTGCACGATTTAATCTCACTTCAGTGGCAGGACTCTGGTTTTAATCAACTTATTTTGGTCACTGAATAGTTCTCAGTTACCATCCAGTGGGGTCAGGTAGGCCATGAGCTGAAAGAAATTAAATGAGTCTCTGCTCCTCTTTCCTCTCTTCTCCATATGGAATAGCACATTTCTTCCACTCCACGTAAAGTAGAGCTAAAGCCAGCTTCTAAATTGGTCTGGTGAAATTGTCACCGACTCTCCATTATCCCTACTAGCAATGGAAATCAATGCAGTGGATAATTTAAAATAATGGCTGGTTCCAATTCAATCATATCTGTCTTGAAGAATAGGATATGGTTTTTCCCCTTCAAAAATTTATCTTTCTCATTTATTATGTTTTTTGGGTAGGGAGAGAGAGGGAGAGAGAGAGAGAGAGAGGGAAAAGAGATCACACTTTTTAGACCCTTTAGAGTGCCAAGCATAGCTTGGGGTACTTAATAAATATTATCTTGTGCAATCACTCTATGAGGAAGGCATTATTATTACTCCCAGTTTTCAGAGGAGGACACACAGAAGCAGCAGAGCACTGTAGGAAAATCTCTGGGTAAAGAGTTAGGAAAAATGAGTTCAAGTTGTAGATCACCGCATACTCATTAAAGATGGAGGATATGTACTGTGCCAATTTAGCTACACTGGAACTGTTTTCCGAATTTTTTTTTTTTTGCTGCAAAGTTCTGAGTTAGTGTGGGCCTCAAGGGGCATTCTGTGTGGGGAGTGGAAGGTGGAAATGAAGCAGCAGCCATGTTCCTTTTGTGCGGGCAAGGTTAATGCGGGTTGTAGCTCAGACGCCTGTTGCTTATCTACTGACCCCTGTTGTTAGCATGGGCAGTGGTCAGACCCGCAGCACCTTCAGTTCCTGCTGGACCTTATATGTGTCTTTAAACTCTGTGAGGAAGGGATGCCATCTTTTCCTTGAGATAATTCATCATTAAAGTTGAGGGGTTGGGTGTGGTGAGAGATTAATATGGCTTCTGGCTGTTCTCATGAGTTCTAGTCCATCCGTTTTGTCTCTGCTTCCCCCTCTTCACATCCATCTTTCTTTCTGCACTGCTTAAAGGCGGACTTCGGGGTCCAGCCCCAGACACAGAAGTAGGAGCTTCAAATAGCCTGTCTACCAATCCCCCACAACTGTACAAGGTTCAGTGCCTGTTATAATCCCGTATTCTCTGCAGTTCCTATGAGGTTGTCTCCTTTGATCAAACTCTGACCCATAGGTGAGCAAATCCTAGGAAACCACTTCCTCTCTTCACATCATTGTTTCTTTATCAATAAATAGTCCCTTGTGACTCAATGGTGAAAGTGAGGGTGACCCAGAATGGTGCTCAGGGGTGTTTCTTTTTGTTCACAGGTAAGTCACAGAATAAGTCATTTGAATATGGATATTTGTGAGCTACATTAAAGGAGGATGTTGTTGCGAAGAAAAAAGTCATTGTTAGAAATTAGGTCTTGGACTTCATGCGGTGAACGATATTTCAAGAGCATCCTCAAGCCCCGAGCTGCGTGTGTGAAGAAGTGTGAGATGATGATGAAGGTTGAGAGTGAGATTTGTGGTTGTTGAGTGTCCCCCTTTGGGGCATGTTCAGTGAAAGCAGTAAATCCCCATGTGTCTAACACCTCACTTCTTTCAAGTGCTTTCACAGCCCACTAGTCAGAGTGCCTGCCTTAAAGAGCTGCTGTTAGAAACCATTGATCATAGATTTGGAGAGTCCAGGGTGAAGCTAGGCATGCAATAGTAAATAAAGGGCAATTACTGTTTCTTAAATCTGTATCATTATTTGACTTTTGCAAGTTCTCTTAACTGTATCCTCACGGTAATTTTGAAATACTATTATCACCCACTTTGCTTTAGAAGAAATAAGCTCAAAGTATATAAGAGACTTGATTGCAGTCATATGGCCATCCAGTACTTACAAGGGCCAATAGCGAGTGACAGAACAAAGACCAGATCCACTGAAATAATAACAGTAAAGCTGATGTGTGGAGCATAGGTGATGTCTTAGACATTGCCTACACATATTAACTTCTTTAATCTTCACTGAGAAAAAAGTAAAAACCTCACAAAGGCAATAATAATATATCCTGCTTAGAGATTAGGAAACTGAGGCTTAAAGATTGAGAGAGGTTAAAATATCTACTTTATGTGACATAGCAGGAAAATGACAAATGGGTACTAGAATCTGGACAGATGATCAAGGAGCTAAGGGGAGGGGAGGGGATGGTGTTGTCACCTTCAGATTCTTAAGAGTGGATCCATATTGTACCTGACCCATAACGGTGCTCCGGGGACTGAACGAGCTAATATTAAATAAGATGTTTATGCCATACCTGACCCGTTTGAGAACTCCTTTTTAGTTAGCTGTCTCACCCACGAGGCCATACTCAGTCTAAGTAATGCTGGGGCTTTTATTGCTTATACCAGGAATTAAGAAACTATATCCTTTGGCCCAAATCCAGATTGAGGCCTATTTCTGTATGGCCCATAGGAATGCTCTTTACAGTTTTAAAGGGTTGCAAAAAAATACAAAAGCAAACATGAATACGCAACAAAGACCTATGTGGCTCCTTTTTTTTCCCCGAATATACTCCCTTTAACCTGTGGGCCATGGCACATGCCAATTCCTTTGTAGGGATAGCCTTACCTGTTCTTCGTATCTTTCAAGAATTATCTCGAGTGTCATCTCCTACAGGAAGTCTTTTCTCACCACCTCTTTTTTCAACTGTGGTGACCACCCTGGCCCCCAAGGATGCCCCCCAGTTTACATGTCTCTCCTATGGGTCTCCATGGTACCTTATCCTCTCTCTATCAAGCACACAGACACCACATGATGAAGCCAGTTTAGATAGTTGTTTCTCACTTTACTGTAACCTTCTTGAAGGCAGGGGCTGAGTTTTGTTCATTCTGTTGCCTCAGACACTAGTATAGTCCCCGAACTACAAGCAGCCAGTTGGTGTCTATTAAAAGAATGAGCAGATGAAACCTTTTGTTTTTCTGTTTAATAACTTTTATGTTACAGTTTTGGATAATAGTTGATGAAGGAAACATACACATAATTTCCATTATTTTTCCAATGATACCAGGGTAGGAGAAGCTTAAAACAAAGGGTTTGATATGGAACTTTGCAACTCAGGTAGAAAATAAAATATACAGAGTTTACTCTTAAGGGAAATGGGCGCATTTGGATGCAGTGACTTTCTTTAAGGAAAGACAAAGAAAGAAATCTTCCAATTGCCCTGCTGAATTTTATCAGCTTTGAACTATGTGTTGGTATCGAGCCATCAAATTCGTATCTATTACCACTTTCATGGGCATGGAACCTTTTTTCTTAAGGAATAAACTCTCTCCTAAAATTATGCAGAGTAGTTACTCATAGGAAAATAAAATAATAACAGCACAAAAATGAGTTAACTTTCTCTTACCAGGACAACCACCAAAAATAACATGCACGTCACAGGGGGCCGCTTCCCAGTTATATTAATAACTCAAAATACCTATGTATAATGATTTATTTGTAGATTTTGATGCTGAGAACTCATTTATCATTTGCAATGCAATTTACACACCTCTAGAGATCATAAAAATTCATTGAATTATGCTTCTCCTTAAGGTATAATTTAATATCTTAGTTTTCAGCACTAGAGTAAGTCACCACAATAAGTATATATTTTCCTTACATTATCCTTTAGAAGTCAATTGAAAATAATGTATTTTATAGATGCACATGCATTCTAAGAGTTAATGAAACAAATTTCTCTTGTCATAATTTCTTAAACCAAAAGGTACAAAGAGAAGTACTTAACCTACTTAGGAATCAGAACAACAAAATTATCCAGTTAACAAGAAAGCCAGATGTATATTTTGGGGAGTAAGTGCAATATATTGCGGATCCCAACAAATCTGTGATTTATAACCCACACTGTGACAGAGACACATGTATATGCTTTCTTCAAAGTCAATGGTAGAGACTTACATTATAGCCGTTCTATGCCTTAGACATTAACATGAGAGTTATGGCTACAGAAATGAGATAACAGCCAAGATCTAGAATAAAGTTACACATTTTGCATTAATTGACATGTCACCATGTTACGTTATTTCACACTGTTTCTTCAAAGAAATCCAAGTATTTTTTTTAAAGATTTTATTTATTTATTTTTAGAGAGGGAAGGGAGGGAGATAGAGAGAGAGAAACGTCAATGTGCGGTTGCTGGGGGTTATGGTCTGAAACCCAGGCATGTACCCTGGCTGGGAATCGAACCTGGGACACTTTGGTTCCCAGCCCGCGCTCAATCCACTGAGCTATGCCAGCCAGGGTGAAATCCAAGTATCAATAATTAGTAAGAATTTTCCAAAATGTTTAGAGGAACTGAGGTATGGAAAGGTTAAGAGATAACCACAAAAACAAAACAAAACAAAACAAAAACCCAAGGGTGTAATGATAGAATTTATTGTCAACCAGTCTAGTTCTTGTTTTACAAATGAACAGATAAATCACATCTCTTAACAATAAACAAACTCTAGTCAACTTGTTTTTAGCCTCTTCTTTGATCAAACGCTGACCTATGACGTGAGCAATCACATCCTCTCCTCTCTCTCCGTCTCTCTGTCAGTAGACAGTCCCTGTGGCTCTCCTGTGCTTCTATCCCTGAATATGCTGATTGCTCTCAAACATCTCAAAGCCAGATAAAAAAACAAGGCTCTTAGTTTTCTTACTCAAATCTTAAACTTGTCTAAAAAAAAACCAACCGAAGACAGCATTAAGAGTCTCAAATACTTACATGCTTTTGAACTTCACTGGTACATCAGCAGTTTATCCTGAAGTACATAACTAAGAAACATTACAACCCGGGCCTTCATAAATCTCCAAAGTTATGAATATCTCCATAGAACATCATTTCCCTCATAAAATGTAGTAAAGTATAACATAATAGTTTAGTTGATTCTTCAGAACCTTAATGATTCTATAAATGCACTAATGAAAAAGTTTATAAAGCAACATAAATAAATTGTTTCCACAATAAACTTGCACTTCATTGTTCTTCCATGCTACTGTCATAATTTCAATTATAAACTTACTGGGTTCTTATAAAAACTTTTAATCTCCATTAGATATCCACCTTTTGAGAGTTATTTTCTAAGCAATGAGTAATAGATGACTCCCAAGGTTCATTGAAATGAAAAGTGTGGGCAGCCCACTGGACCACTCCCCAGCCAAGTGATTGGCTTCACTACCAGCCACACACTGTGTGTGTCCAGCCCATGTGTCTTTGGCCTTAGATTCATAAAACATTGTGGCTCTTTAGGGCAGTTTGCTAATAGTGAACATGATGAGTGTTCCATCTGGTCTGGGAGAGCTCTATTTCACTGGCTTAGAAAGCAGTTTGTCAAAGCCATTTCCTTTTTATTTCTTTTTTTAAAATCTAACCTTTATTATATTTGTTCCATGATCATTTAGACCCCTTATACCCTCCTCCCCTCAGTAATCATGGACTATGGTCCATGTCCATGAGTCCTCTTTCCTTTTTGCTCAATTCCTCCACCCCTTAACCTCCCCTCCCACTAGCTGTCATCTTCCTTTTTATCTATGAGCCTGTATCTATTTTGCTGGTTAGTTTTAGTTTGTTCATTAGATTCCACATATGAGTGAAAGCATATGATATTTGTCTTTCTCTGACTGGCTTATTTCATTGAGCATAATGTTCTCCAGGCCCATACTTTTGCAAAGGGTAAAATTTTCTTTTTTACAGCTGAGTAGAATTCCATTGTGTAAATGACCCACAGTTGTTTTATCCATTCATCTATTGATGGACACTTGGGCTGCTTCCATATCTTGGTGATTGTAAATAATGCTGCAATGAACACAGGGGTGCTTACGTTCTTTCCAATTAGTGTTTCGGGTTCCTTCAGATATATTTCCAGAAGTGGGACTGCTGGGTCAAAAGGAGAACTTTATGCATGGAAACACTTTACCAGAACTTTGTGGTCCAGAGTAGCTCTGTTGGGACACTGGGGAAGCTTTGATCTGCAAAACTGATGTAACGATAAGCTTTCCAAGCAGATCCTATAATATCCTCAAAAATTCTTGGTTTCCGGGAACTTTCTCTAAAATGTATTGATCTCTTGACTCTTCTGATCCATATTAGCCAGTCACATGAGAAACAACCAGGAGCTGGAAAATGGTGGGTCCATAAACCATGTTTACATTCTTCTCTTGTAAATATTTTATTTATTTATTTTTAAAGAGAGAAGAAAGGAGGGAGAAAGAGAGGGAGAGAAACATCGATGTGTGAATCGGGCTCCCAACCGGGGACCTAGCCCACAACCCAGGCGTGTGCCCTGACCATGAATTGAACAAGTGGCATTTTGGTTTGAGGGACAACTTCCAACCCACTGAACCACACCAGCCAGGTTTATTTTCAATACCTGGACACAGAAGGAGAAGAGTAACAAATGAAGAAATGGGAAAGATGATGAGGGAAAACTGAGTTAAGGGTTCAAGGTGGAAAGAGGATGAAAAAACTGCCCTAAAGTGTAAACATTTTCATCTTACATGGAGCTTCCACGGGTCTTAGAAGTAATGCCGGATTGTAACTTCCGTCCTCTGATGTAGACTATGAAGTAATGAATCCCGGAGAGAAAAGATGCAGAAGACACATACTCTCAAATCCCTGACCAATAGCAAAATGATCAGAGATCCTGGCCTTTGTCTCTCTAGAAGGAAGTAGCTCCTAATACAGTTTCTGCTTCCATGTAAACTTAAACTTCCTTGTTGACAGAGCCGGATTGCTTACGGCAGTAACCCAAGCAGCTCCCCATAGGAGAGAGGTGAAGTAATGATGTACAGCTTACTCTATTCTCCCCCTCTTCAATCCAAATCAACTATACCCAAGGAGGGATGGGGCATACTTGTGGCCCAAAATTATGAACTACTGCAATAATATATTAGAGAAAATACAGAGAATAATATAAAAATGCCAGGTACCCCTCTCCTCACACACCCACATTTAACTAATGTTAACCTACACTATTCTTTCAACTGATTTCTCTTTATGAAAAAATTGCAAGTACAGTAGAAGATCCATTTTCATCATTTGTAAGCCCATTTGTCCCCTCTATCACTAGACATAATTGATGTCCCAAAAGTGCTTTATGTTCTTTATGGTCATTGCTTTTATATTTTTACCACATATACATATTGACACAACACAATGTTTTTGAGTTGTAATCATAGAGTATTTACTCTGCAACTTGCTTATCCACCCAAGATTGACTGAGATTTATCAGTGTTGAAATGAGCATATCCAGTTAATTTATTTCAAGTGCAGTAGAGTTTTCATGTATAAATATCTTTTCTAAACATGTCATGGTGATTCTTGGATTCTCTTGGGATTTTGATTAAACTATTACAGAATTGATTAATCTGGGGAGAATTAGCCTCTTGCCATTGATGAACTTAATGATTCTTCCCCGCTCATCAAATATTTTAGATACTGCAATTATAAGTACTAATTTCTTTTGTTTGTTGTTGTTAAGGGACTTTCACACATATTATATACATATAAGTTCCTTGCAGTCATTATAGTGAATGCTACTATTTTCCTCTATTATAACCTCTATTTTATTCTGGCTGATGTTTAAAAATACTTTTATTACCTTTGCATGTTAATCTTATATCCAATAAACCTGTGAAATACTCTTAACAGTTTGGCTCTAAATTTTCTTTCAAATTTCTATATAGAGAATCATATCATATTCAAATACTCACAATTATTTTTCTTCTTTCCTAATCCTTCTACAGTTTATTTTTCTTGTCTTTTCATGGCTGGGACCTCCAGTAACAAGTTTAAATGTCAGCAGTGGCACTGGATACTTATTGTGTACCTGTCCTTACTGGAAACATTTAATACATTTCATCCATAAGTAAGGTGTTTGATACAGGGTTTTGGTGGATACCTTTTAATGGATTAAAGTTTTATTTGATTTATAGTTTTAAAATAATTTTATTTTGAATAATGCTAAAATTCAGAAATATTTTTTTCTGTTTCTATTGAGTGGGATGACAATATAATTTTTTCCTTAATCAATGTAGGAAATTATAATATATTTTCATCATAAAAATCCATCAATATGCTCCTGGAAAAAATTACTTAAAAACAGAATATTTACTATTCTGTTGGATTTAATTAGCTAGTGTTTTATTTATATATAATATTTTGCATAGGTGAATCATGCATGGCTATAGCTTATACATTTTTCGGTCTTTATCTGATTTTGGTGTTAATACTGTATTAGTCTCAGATAATGTGTTGGGCAGCTTTCCTTATTTTCTTATTATTTGATACAGTTTATATTATATGGGCACTATTACTCATATCCATTTATATCCATAGTCTTCAATGGAAAGCTTTTCTACAGTGGTTACTGGTTCATTTTTTTCCAAGCGTGTTCATTTATTTCTACTTTTCTAGAAAATTATCTATTGCCTAAAATTTTAAATAACTGATCTAAATAGTATTAAAATTCTTTTATAGCTCCACTGTATCTATAGTTATATTGCTTTTTCCATTACTTGTAGTACTTATTTGTGCAGTCTCTCTTCTTTGTTAATCAATCTGCGTATGTACTTTGTAATGCAATTTAGTTTGTTTATTTTTCAAAGGGCCAGTTTTGATTTTGTTGATCATCTCTTATTTGTTTGTTTCCTATTTCATTAGTGCTCCTTTCCAGGGGATTCTTTTGCAAGCAAAATTCTAAAACCCTAGAGGAAAACTATTGCAAAGGAATTCAATAAAGTCAATTAAGATGTGAATATACTCCAGACGGAATGAAAATAATAGAGGAAGTTGAAAATAAATTTAAGATGAGCATGTTCAGAATCTTTGACTAGATGAAATATTGCTCAAAGTATTTTTTTATTGAAAAGATGAGGCTTTAGACTAAAATTACTTGGAAGTTGGGAGTGCACAAGGTATCTTATGCATAATTGTTTTTGGAGAGAACATGGTAGAGAAACTAAATAATTTACACTTTGGTTAAGTATGTTAAAAATTTAAGGGAGAATACTGTCTAAGCTTTTTAATGTCTCTTTTTACTTTTTTCCTGTTACAGCCATGTGCTTGAAGCAGAAAGGGGCCAAAATATCAACTTCCAATGCCATCTGGTCTAGAAATCAGTAGCTGACATCATCAGAAGTTCCTGATTTTCAAGGCACTCTCAGTCCCAACTGTCATTGGAATTTATATGTATGAAGCACTTGTACTAAACTGAAATAAAAATTGAATTTAAACGCGAATATAGTGACCTTTCTATCTGAGTGTATTTCTTACTTGTGCTTTTGTATCACCTTTCCTTCTCTAAAGGCTAACTAACTGATGACTCTTCCAGCGTTTGTCCATGCTCTTTCACCTTTGCCCCAGTCCCCCACTGATCATCATACTAAGGGATACTGTTAGAAAGAAAATGTTTCTTTACCTTTTTGAATTTAGCACCTAGTACAGTGCCTGATGCAAGAGTACTCAATGAATATTTCTTGGATAGATAAAAATGCTTCCTTTTGCCACTAATATCCATCCATCTCATCTCTAAAAATATGGATACTAGACCATAAAGACACTATAAGTCTAAATTTTATCCCTTCAAGAATCAGCCCTCTATTATAAACCTTTCCTCTATACTCCCAATTGGAAGTCACGTTTTTCCTCTTTGAATTTGTAGAGTAGTTTAACATATTTCTATTATGCACTTACTATTTTCTATGTGATAGCACAATAATTTATGGACATAGACTCTCTTTTTTTTTATAAGATTATAAAACTGTCTTAGACAAACATCTGTCTAATTTGTGTCTTATATATAGCAAAACATTATAAACAGTGACTGAATATTTGCTACTAAATATTCAGAAAATATTAATGCTGTTTTCCTTCCCTTTAAACAGAATTGACTTCTCAACAGAGGATCTTTGAAGCAATGATCCATTGTAATTTGTAAGAGCATTTCTTTTCTGAATTTATAATTCTGAGATGTTTACTTTTAAAAAGATAAGAAATATTTATGGCCCTGGCTGGTGTAGCTCAGTGGATTGAGTGCAGGCTGCAAACCAAAGTGTCACAGCTTTGATTCCCAGTCAGGGCATATGCCTGGGTTGCAGGCCACAGCCCCCAGCAACCGCACATTGATGTTTCTCTCTCTCTTTCTCCCTCCCTTCCCTCTCTAAAGATAAATAAATAAAATCTAAAAAAATAAAAATAGCACAATATTTTTAAAATGTATTTAAAAAAGAAATATTTACAATTCAAAACTCACATTTTAAACCAAAATATTAAGCTAGCTATGTGATTTTTTATATTCAAAGACTATTTATTTATGTTTTTATATCATAAAAATGCACGTTGTCTTCTTTCAATTACATTTAGCAAAGCTGATGTCACCAAATTAAAGTGCTAAATTCATTCTACCAATAGCTATGCAATTAAAGCTTAAACTCTCTGATCAGGGAATAAAGTTTCAGTAAATTTGCTACAGAAAATGATGAGAAGCAGCGTGAAGAGTAGAATGCTACAAATGAACCTCGGAAGGTCACTTAGCCCTTCCAGGCCTTGCTTTCTGTATCCAAAAATTAGGAATTGTAATTAAGACCTTGCAGAATGTTTGAGAGGGCAACAGAAAAGTATGCATGGCTCCTAATGCTCTAATGTGCACCCATCACCTATGGTATAATTTGTTGTCATTTATCATTGACATTTCTCATTATAGTTACATGATGATGATGGTGATGGTGATGATGACGGTGATGATGATGATGAGAGTTTTTTACTAAGTCAGCAATGTCTCCTGGGCTTAGAGGCCATAGGATCAGCCCTATAAATTTAGACTTGAGTTTCTGCTTTGATCAGGTAAAAGTAAGCAATTTGTCCCCAGGGTAATGAACATGACAGTATGCTCTGGTGCATATATGTTGGGTGATTTTAAAAATTACATTCTCACTAGCTTAGGCATTTATTTTTTTATAGGTGATTGTGATCAAGTGGAGTAGTTCATCATAACAGGAAGATAGTACTAAAAATTGTATTCACTTATATTAACCTATATATAAAATATGAAGTACCTTATTAAAGCAAATGAGGAAGAAATGTCTACTTTGAAAGTATTCAGATATTTTTCTTTCTCTTCCTCCTTTTGTTCCGCCTCCCCTCCTCCTTCTTTCTCTTCCTCTTCTTCTTCACTATGTCTATTAACATACGATAGCTGGTTTCACACTTTATGGTGGAAATGTATGTGAAATAGACATGGAATACTACAAAGACTTTGTATATTGTCAGTGGCAAAAAAAAAAAAGCTACAGGAATCAGGATACACAGAAGGGACTATGGATTTCTGGGGAAGACAAAGTCTTCAAGGAAACTGACCAGAAGTACATACTGATAGAGAAATGACTTCAGCACCATGGAAGAGAAAAGTGGAAACTCAAAAGGAAATGAGTGTTGTTTTCCCAGGTAATCATCCTGAAGGGTTTGGTGGTGATTTAACGTCATTCATGGCCAGACAGGCAGAACTGCCTGTGAGGACTGACAGGACTGAGGGCCGGCCCCCTTCCAGGGTGAGCCAGGGGCTGCCTCCAGCAGCGTGTCTGTGCCTGGGGTGAGCAGGGGGCCTGGCCTGTGGGACCTTCCACCTTTCCGCCCCAGTATGCCTGGAACTGAGTTGGTAGCAGTAGCTTGTCATTAATGAAACCCTATACTAAGCAATTTGTTACAAATTCTCTTATAATTCTTACAATTGTGTGATGATTATCTCAATTTTACAGATGAGAAAACTGAGGAAAAGTAAGGTTAAGCAACTGGCTCCAATTCACCCAGAATCCTGAATTCTCACGACAACCCTACTAGTTCAGCATTACTAATCTTATTTACAGCTTATGTTTAAAAACCTGAAGTTTGGAGGGACTGAGCAATGTAACAGTGGCCACACAGCTGAACTGTGGATAGAAGCAAAATTTGAATATAGATCTATGAACCTAAAGACAAAGCACAGAGTCAGGCACACGTGTGTACGAGCACTTGGGCTTCCGTGTTGCTTCCTCTGACAACAGGAGCTCCTAAACGGTAGCAGCTGTGTCAGCTCAAATGCTGATCAGTATCTGTCCTGTGCAAGGGCCCAAATGTTATAGAATTTTAGAGCTGCAAAAGGCCTTTGATATCTTTATTCCAATGTACTTACTTTACACTTACTTTAATTATTTAATAGGGAAGTACTCCAAGAGAAGTGAATGGCTGGAAGTTCAATTGTGTTCAGCATGTTTAATAATTATCTGTTAAAGGGACAGATGGGAGCCACACAGAAAAGTCTAGTCTGTCCTACCCAAGAGGTTTCATGATGCCAAATTTAATGTTTGGTGATTAATAGTCCAATGATTTTTCAATACCGAATTAATTTCCTTCATAGAAGCAGAAGACTGAACAATGGCAAGTTTGACTATAAAAGGGATATGGGAAAGTGTTAATTATCAAAATGCCTTGCTTTAAAGTTTAGTAGTTGTTAGTACTTGTCATGCTCTAGGCTAGTGCTAAAAGGACTTCCTCTGCCATAGACAGAGAATTAGGAAAACCGTGTCTGTTTGTCTGGAAAAATATCAACGTAATTTGCTGGCTGGCCAGGAATGTGGATAGACATCAGTACTTCATGAAAAAACTTAACTTAAATCTTGCACCAAGCAGGATAAGAGGATCCTAAACTAAGAAAATAACACAAACTCTTTGGAACTGAGAGAAACATAAACAAAGGCATTCTGTAAAACACTTCTATAACCTTCTCATAAAGAACTCCCCCTGCCAAAAGCACACCCACTGAACAGAAAATTTCTTAGCAAAGGAACATAAGAAAATGAATCACCAAATGAATCAACAAAACAAACAAGCAAGCAAAATATAACCAGAGACACTGAAATTAAGAACAAACTAAGAGTAATCAGAGGGGAGGTGGGATGGGATAATGGGGAGAAAAAGGGGAAGGGTTTTCAGGAACATGTATCAAGGACACATGGATAAAAACCAAAGAGGGGTAAGATCAAGGCTGGGAAGTGGGGATGGCTGGGGTCAGGGGGAGGGGGGGAAATGGAGACATCTATACTTGAACAATAATAAAAACTGTGAAAAAAGCTCAATGGATGTATAACCAATGATATGATTCAGCACAAGAGAGAACTGGAGAATTGGAAATTAGATTAGAGGAAGCCGCAAAGAATGTGGCATACATACAACATACAGAACATTTAAAAAAGACAGACTAAAAGACACTAAGAATAGAAAAATATGGGTTACCTTCTAAAAGACAGTAACTTATTTAAGAATATACTTGTGGTGTGTTAGTTTTCTCTTATCTCATTGATTACAGTATTTTACTGACTTCCACTTTTACTTTTGCAATATCTAAGGAACTTAAATATTTAGGAGTAAACTACTATAATGATTAAATTTAAATTTGGTTAATTCATGCACACATGGTTGAAGCTTGAGCATAACTATTAAATGAATATAAACAGAATTCTAGGAAACTAGAAGAAGCAAAGATAAATCACAATGAACAAAAAATGATAGAAGGTAGTAGATTTACTATATATATGACCCCATAATAAATGAGGTTGGAATTAAACTTCCATGTTATAAAAAAGTATAAGATTCTATTTTTTAAAAATCAACATTATATATTTTAAATTAATGAAAGAAGAACTAAATTTATATGAAGGAGTAAAAGACTAAGACAAGTTGAGAAGTATAAGGAATGATGACTCAATATGCTAGATATTGGAACTTAATAGAGGTACAAGCTGTAGACCACTAGACCAAGGTGACAGAGGAAAAGGTCACAGCACATGCATGTATTTATTGGAAGTTGGAATATGATGGAAGTGGCATTCAAAATCGGCATAGATGCCCTGGCTGGTGTAGCTCAGTAGGTTGAGCATGGGATTGCAAACCAAAAGGTTGCCGGTTTGAATCCCCGTTGGGGCGCATGCCTAGATCGCGGCCAGGTCCCCTCTGAGGGGCACATGAGGGGCAACCACACATTGATGTTTCTCTCCCTCTCTTTCTCCCTCCCTTCCCCCATCTAAAAAATAATAAAATAAATAAAATCTTTTAAAAAATCGGCATAGACTAAAGGATTGACTACTTGATAAAGAGTAGCGGGTCAACTAACTGGGTTGAAAAAAAGCTGGATTTCCATCTCATACCATATAGATAAAATACCAAAGTGTAAAAAGCAATGTTATAAAACCTGGAGAGAAGTATAAAGTATTTTTATAACCTTAGAATAGGGTAAGATTAACAAACCGAGACACAAAATATACAAGCTATAAAGGAAAAATTTGATGACTAGATAAATGGGACATATTAAAATTTTAAATTCGCTCTATAAACAAAATAAAAAGTCTTAGACTGAGAGAAGATATTTGCTGGGCACACAAATGACGTGTCATAATATTAGTATCCAGAATTTTTACATATCAAGACAGCTCTTCAGAAGGGAATGTTTTTCTAGTTCTTGAGGCTCTTGGGTTCATAGGACTCGGCAACCTTGGTCACTCCATGATCCCCTCTGATATTTATTTATTTATTTATTTATTTATTTATAGAAGGAAGGAGGGAGAGAGAGAGAGAAACATCAATGTGCGGTTGCTGGGGGTCATGGCCTGCAACCCAGGCGTGTACCCTGACTGGGAATCGAACCTGCGACACTTTGGTTCGCAGCCTGCATTCAATCCACTGAGCTACTCCAGCCAGGGCCCCTTCTGATATATTTTAAAAGTAGTTCTTGAATGTTATCGAATGCCCAGCAAAAAGCTGGATCGGATAGAAGCTAATCCCCAAGAGCCAAGAGAACATTCCCTTTGGAGGTGATACTTCTTATACTGTACTAATTCCATTCGTTGGCTGAGCACACATTCCGCTTGGTCTTACTTACACTGAGTCACACATGTGAAATAGGAGTCAAATTTAAGGTATCAAGAAAGCAATAACTGAAGGCCTATTAAATAAAATTAGGTCTGGTGTTCTACCCTGTACTTGCTCTCAGGCTCACTCACGTAAGACCCTCACTGTACACCCATGGGTAATAGAAGGGCAGCCAAATTACAAGCCATTATCCATAATCCCAAACCAAAGAGAAGCAGAGGAAGTAAACCAGGTCAAAGGAGAAGCAGAGTGTTGTATCAGAAGGTACCCCAAAGCACTCAGGGGCCCTTACAAGCCATTTCTTCCTCTGCAGATAATGATGAGGCCTCCCTCTAAAAGCAGGTAACTTCCTGTCTCTAAGTTTCAGGTTTCTTAAATAATTATGAAAATCATGCATAATTATTTTACAGACTTGTAGTGATTGGAAATAATAAATATGCAGAGTGCTTAGAATACTGTCTTGTTCACAGTAATTGCTTAAAAAGTCAGAGCTGTAATAATGGTGATGATGATGATGACTGCGCCGAAGATATTGATGATTGTGATGATGACGATGAGATGAAAATGACTATCGTTATTATCAGAAAGAAGTCAGAGGCTATCACAGTAATGGTCCTGACATGTCACAACTGACTTTGTGTGTTTCTTTATTTAAGATAAAAAAGAAGCCTGGTGTTTACTGCTTTAAAAATATTTGTTCTACCTTAAAGTGGCCCTGCTCCTCAGGGTCCATCTGATAGGAATGAGCTAAGTTCCATATTGGGGGACTGATACCCCAAACAGACTCCATGGGACACATGACATGTTACAACCATGGTCCTGCTCCATTATTACCCCTTGTAACTAATAGTGACAGGGAGGGAAGAAAGCTAACTCACTAATTGTACTAGAGCTTGGAGGACTCAGCAGTCAACAGTACTGCTCAGAATTTTCCAATGATGGATAAGCAAGGTCTCAAAGGAGAAACAGCACATACTTCAGAATGGACACTTTCCTCAGAGTGGCTTTTGCTGAAAAATATTGATAGTAGAAAGCAATTTCCTAAGGCTCATTCACAGGGGACGAGATGGCTTTTTGCTTCGAATACACTGCATTTTTAAAAGGGGATAATTTTTTAAAAATCTAACTGCCACTTAAACCAAATGGATAAGGCCCCTAATGGGAACAGATAAAATCAGGACACTGCCATTTCTATTCATGAACACCTTCCCTGACCTCATTTATCTTAAAATATTTTTGATTGTAGAGAAGTGAAACATGGATAAAATATCAACCTCTTTGAAATGAGGCAGACAACTCTGTTGAGACAAATAGGTTTGGTGATTGCTTCTCAGGCTGAAGGCAAAGAAGGGGATGACGATAACAGAAGAGAGTGACACACACAGGGGGGTGGCTGAGGAAACATAACAAAAATTTACATACTCTATGCAAATAAATATTTTAAATATTATAGAGAAGTGTATATATGAAATATGTCTTAAATTGAGGGAAACAACCAACAGCCTTTCTCCAGTTTGCTATCTGGGGTCCCATGTATGCATGAACTCCTCAGCCTTGGAGTATATAAAGGATCTTCTACAGGAGTAGAGCCTGTAGGGGTCCACCTGGCGGTGAGAACCCTGCTTCACAAAGTGGGGTGTGCAATAAGGGGGCCCTTAAGTCAAATTCAATCATCTCCAAGTCTCCTCCAAACCACCACCGTCGTTCCAAGCTTGGGGAACCTTATCTTCCTCCCGTACACAACCCCCACAGTCCTTTACTCAAGGCATCTACTGCTGTCCCTTTCTCTCTAGCGTATCCTCCCAATGACTTCATTCTCATAAATAAAGGCAGGTGACAAAAGAAAACCTCCCTGAGTAAAGAAAATGCAACCAACTGGCTTTCTTCTTGGAATCTCCTCAGTGGATCTCCTCTCCCTGTCCCAACCCCCTTTTTTGCATCTGTACAAGGAGGAGCTTGAACTATAATGCTCTGATGTCTCTCCCAGCTGAGTGCTCTGGGATTCTCGAATCCCATGTTTTCTCTGGCTCTTCCCAGTTTTAGGTTTTGTAAATAATCTTGCAAGATTTTAAGTATTTATGAGGAATAAAAGTCATTCCCAACATCCCAAACTAACATGCATTTTCAGAGTCCTATTACTTTAAGTCCTAGGAAAGGATGATGAGAAAGTCAAAGCTCATCCCAATAAAATTGGGGTGAGGAGATACTAAGATAGAAGTTAACTTTTAAAAAATCGATGTAGGCAGGAAAGAGCTCCTTAGGTAGCAAGAAAGGGACCTTGTGTGTTTCTGCAGAAAGAGCAAGACCCAGACCCCTACACCCCTTTCTTTCCCTCACTCCAACTTAGAACTGGTATTAATCCTTCTTAGAATAGGATCTCTTCCTGGAATTGAAGCAGGTCTTATTCTCTGCACTTTTCTGATGATAGAGCTGGGAATCAGAGAAGCTGAGTAATTCACCCAACATCACACAGTGTCTCTAATAACTGGCAACATGGGGCAAGTAGGAGACAAAGGCCATCACCTGACAGAACCTCACTTGTCTACCGTCACACCACCCTAAAGTCACCTGATCTCAGAAGCTAGGCAGGGTCAGGCCTGGTTAGGACTTAAGTGGGAGAATGTCACTTTCCTTGGGCCTCTGGGCCAGGGCCTCTAAGATCAGACATCTCAACAAACACTGGTGGGCTCAGCTGGTTGGGGCCCACTGTGTTTCCCCTGGAGCTCACTTGCTGACCATCACTTTGTACTGACTGACCTTTCAGAATTTCCCATCTGTAAATGCAAGTAATAATATCTGACTCCATGCCTCCCAGGGATGGGAAGATAAATGAGGTAATAATGAAGGTGAGAACTAGGTGAGCTCTTAATAGAGGTGTTAAAAACCTGATAGGGTATTACCTGATAGGTGCTATTAACAAAATGCAGGGGAGGTCGAGTTATATCTGGCAAAATCTTACACATCCAATTATGTTTTAGGAAGGGAACACAGATGTGGAGTCAGTATGTATTAACGATGAAACTGGAAACCAGTGTGCTCTCACTTTCAAATACACTTATTATATGCAAATACAATTAATAGAAAAAGTCCACCAATATGTGATTTTATCCATGTAGATATAGCTTCCACAGAACTACTGTGGATTTTATTAAAAAGACACTTGTGTGATGTGTTTTGTGCCTTGTGGCATTTCAGTAAAATTGGAATTGTAGAGCCATGACTTATACAAAGCCTTTCAAGGGCACACCCTTGGCATAACCTAAGGTACAACTGAAGTTACTACCACGTGACATTCAGCAGCGGGTCCCTCCTAGGATAAGATTCTACCAACCATTTCTACCACTTGTAAATGTTGGCAGCTGTTGCTGTGGGCTGGCTTCAGATCCCACAAAAGCAACTAAGACTAATACTTGGGTTTTAGAAGGGAACCACACTTGTGTTGTGAGCTATTGCACTGCAAAGAGGCAGTGCTGGTGAAGACAGGACTGTGGACATAACCTTGGATAGATTGTCCACTTCTCAAACGTGCACCCACAACGTTCCAGCTCTTTAGGTGCCCATGAACTTCTGTTTTGATGACATGACTTTTAGGGCCATGAAGAGCCCCACATAGGTTGTGACTGAGACTCTTCCCAGCTGGTAGCCTGAAGAATATCTTTCTCTGGTTTTGCACCACCAACCCTGTTCCATTCTACTCTTTAGAACTACTGGATGGTTCCTTTCAAGGATGTTACAACAGCTCAAACATGTCAGGATCTAAGGTTTTTCACTGGAAAATATTGAACACCTTCAGTTTTAGATTATAAATTAATCAAGTAACTTAACTGAGCCCAGCAATGTTTATTCATTGCCCAACTTGCTCTTAAATTTCCCTTCTCTCATGCTTCCTCTATGATATCTCCGAAAACAGAAAGGGCTCAGTTAAGCTTTCTGAACCCCCACCTTGCCTACTTTATAGGTATGGCCATCACAGGAGATGGACAATTATCACTTCAAGTTCAAGTTCTCAAGAGATGATCTCAAAACATCCTTCAGTCAACAAATCCATCCATATTCATACAACTTTTGAGTGCTGCTTCTGATTCTAGAATGACCAACACTGATTTAGGGTATGATGTTGCCTTACCTTGACAATAATCCTGTTGAGATTGAAGCAGTGGTATAATAATAGAGCATAAATTTGGGGGTTTTAAGACCTACATCACACAACCTTGGGCAAGTTGTTCTACCTCTCAAGACCCTCATCTATTTCTCATCTGTAAAACACCAAAAATCCCTATCCTATTCCAGAAGTGATATTCTTATCACTATTGTGGGAGATCAGTGAGAAACAAAGCACCTGGCATGGTGTGTCTGGCCAATAGCGAACACTTCATCATCACTTTGAACCTGAACCTCCAGAGAGAAGTAAGGAAACTGAGAAGTATGGGCCACTGAATACTGATCACAAATAGTTCTAAAAATCTCACAACTCCTTAGCCACAGGTTCCATTTCCTATCGAAGTACAAAAGAAGTCACATGGTCAAACTAAAAAGTGGGTTTATTCTATACTTTATTGACCGCAACAGTATATGCTTATTTATCTCACAAAATTTGTATGTATATTCTGAGAAAGTCTTTTCAATAGTCAAGAATGTTTATGTCAAGGACAAGTGCCTGCTAACTGGCACAGAGGGCCGATTACCTTGCTGCAGAGTGCAGAGTAATGAATGACTTGCTCTTTGCACCCTAAAACTGAGTCCACCAAGGATGGAAGCAGGCTTTTGGTGGCACAGGCTTCTGTCCAGCTGAGCAGTAAATCCTAGCTGGCCCTGATGATTGCAGGGACTGGCTCCTGGTAATAATTTTGATGTCATTATCCTCTCCCGGAAATGCATGAATGATTCTAGCCTTTAAAAACAGATTTAAGAGAATGCATTTATCTTGACATTATCAGCCTTTTAAAGATCATGCAGGAAGGCCTGTTGGCCTTTCTGTCTTGAAGATGAGTTGCCAAACTGTTGGATAACATTAATGGAATGAAGTGAGACAGAGTGTGTACTCAGAAGCAGTCCCTGTGGAGGGTAAGAGGTGAGAGAAAGCATTCAGGATGACACAGGAAATTTGCTTTAGTCCTGACACCCGAGGAGTCAGATGGAAGCAAAGAGTGGATTCCGTTTCTTTCTCTACTCCATATATGCAGTCTCTGGGTATACATCAAAGGCATGCCCCAAGAGAAATGAAAAAAT
Organism: Phyllostomus discolor; assembly: GCF_004126475.2. Taxonomy (NCBI): domain Eukaryota; kingdom Metazoa; phylum Chordata; class Mammalia; order Chiroptera; family Phyllostomidae; genus Phyllostomus; species Phyllostomus discolor. Next base: position 100,088,263 of record NC_040910.2, on the reverse strand, counting down.
ATTTGGATTATAATGAGGTGGCTGACAATCACCTCAATTCTTGGACATGTAAAGCACAATACATTTAGTTAACTGTATCCAATAATGTAAATTTCTAAACTTTTTAAAAAGATTTTATTTATTTATTTTTTAGAGAGGGAAAAGAGGGGGGTGGAGAGAGAGAGAGAGAGAGAGAGAGAGGGAGAGAGAGAGAGAGAGGGAGAGAAACATCAATGTGTGGTTGCTGGGGGTCATGGCCTGCAACCCAGGCATGTATCCTAACTGGGAAGCGAACCTGCGACACTTTGATTCGCAGCCTGCGCTCAATCCACTGAGCTACGCCAGCCAGGGCCTACATTTCTAAACTTTTAAAAAGTACATAAAGTTCACCAATTGACCACCGTATATTGGAATCACACTGGACTCTGCCACTAATCATATGAAGGTTTATATGCAAATCACTTACCTTCTCCAGCACCGAGTTGCACAATATAAAAAAAAAATCAAGAGTTTCTCACATCTAAATGATTGAAGACAATAACAATTACAAAGTCTTGGCACAGTTCCTTGGTCATAGTATGGGTTCAATACATAGCAGCACCTTTTCCTGCAGCCTCAACTTCTCCCTTTGCACTAACTTGCTCAATCCACAGATTGAAATAGTAGGAAAAAACTGATAAAGCTAATAACAATTAAAAATTGAGTACGTCTGACTAAAGGAGACCCTTTGGAACCTTTGAGATATTATTGTCACGAACACATTTTTCAGTGCAATACAGAGTTTTAAAAGAGGGGCAGGAATTTAAAATTGGAAGTGGTCTGAAACATACAGGAGGGGCCATGGGCACGGCAAATATGTCTAATCTCATACATACAAAAAGCCATGGGTTAAGTTCATAGCATGGACTGTTCTGCCTTCTAAACCCCAACAGGGAGGTCACAGCAATGCACAAACTCAAAATGCATAGTCCTATGCACACCAACTACTACTACAGCTCAGTGAATGTTTTAAGTCCCAGATATGGTTAAAAATATAGCTGGGTGTGTGATTTTCTGGTACACCTAATATAGTGAAATGAACCACAGTACCTAACAGGAGCAGGTGAAGCAGTATTTCCATGGCAACCAAAGGCTATCGATATCACTTGGTTATTATTATTTTCACTTTGCAAGACATCCTCTTTGAATTCCCTTTCTGCCTGGGTCTACTTGATAGCTCCCCGAATAATTCCAATCCATAAGCTTTTGTATCTTGTCTCGCACGCTGAAAACACAAAGGTTTGTTCTAATTATCTCACAAAACTCAACTCTTCAATAGTACCCGAAGTAAAAACATAAAGCAGCCTCCTTCTTTCACTTCAGTTATTGACTTCATGGTGCCTTCTTCTTGGCAGAGTGCTAACAAAGAAGCAGGATAAGACTGCTGCACAGGTCGGGGTATTTGCATTTCTTCCTGGAAAGAAGGAGGGCTTGGGCCAAGGAAGGCCCAATTCAAGAAGGATAAAACATGAGTGACCGAAAACCATCCTTCAGGGTGAGAGGAGGGGCTGGCGGAAACAAACATTTTCAGAGCAACTGCCAGAAGTCTGGCCCTTTGGATGAAGAAATCAGTGGTCTAGGAGGGCTCAGGTTTGCAAGGGGGAAAAAAAGGACAAACACGGGATGTCAGTGAACTGCAGCAAAGGGCACTCTAGCGTGAACATCAAGGCCATCACTGATTTACTGTCCAAACTGGGTCCCTTTCACGAATGAAAGGGGCACTCGATAATTATTCCAGGTAACTGACATAAATATTATCCCAGTTAGGATATAAGTGCTATGGAATAAAAAATAAAAAGAGAGAAAGAAGCAAAATGCATTTGGAGGAGGTGGACCACCAGGGGTTTCGGAGAAACTCTTGATTTGAGTCGTGAAGGGAAAATAGATGTTGCTAAGTGGGGAAACAGGAAAACATTCCCGGCAAAAGGAAATGGCAAGCACCATGATGTGAAGCAGTAAAATTGCATCATGTGGCTCATACCCATGTGAACCCAAAGACAACAGCCGGGGGATGTTATTGCAGCCCCGTCATGCTGAGAAAATGCGAACGCCTGATAATACCCCGTGTTGAGAAGGATACGGATTAATACCTCACATATGGTTACGAGCAATTTAGAAAGCACTGCAGAAGTGTCTAGTAAAACTGAAGATGTGTATATCCTATAACCCAGGAACAAAATGCCTGGTACATGTGTGCCCAAGAAGAAATATAGAAAAATGTTCACTGTACATTGTTGATAATACTGCATAATTAAATATAACTAAAATGTTCATCAACAGTAGAATGGAGAATAAATCCTAGTAAATCCATACAGTGGACTACTATTCAGCAGTTAAATGAACTAAGACCCAATGTGTCTACAATCTAAATAAATTTCAGAAACATGTTGAGTGAAAAAAAAAAGCTGCAGAAGGATATGTATTTATAAGATGCTATATCAATAAAGACTAATAGCATGAAAATGTACTGTGCATTGTTTAATGGATACATATAAATAAATACAGTAAATGTATATGGTAAAAAGTTTGCATGGAAATATATATACATACATATGAAATTTTGGATAGTGGTTTGCTTTAGGTAGGAAAGAACAGGAAGAAGATTAGGGAGAGATATACAGATTACCATTAACTGTAATTATAGCTTCATTTCTTAGAAGAGAGATGAAACTAAGAGCGATGTGGCAGAGCTGGGTGACAGGCACATGAGAGCTTACCATATTTTAGTGTGGTGATCAGTGGGGCCCGGAGCCAGACTGTCTGAGTCCAATCAGTCTTGGCTCTCCCAGTGTGTGTCCTTAAGAAAAGGACTTGACCTTTCCAAGTCTGAACTTTTCACATGTAAAATAAGGCTAATAGCAGCACCCACATTGTGGGGGTTCTATGAGGGCTGAGTGAATTGGTGTTTGAAAGGCTCTTAAACCCAATGGAAGAACTATGCTTTGTTAAATAAAAACAATTTGTCTATTGTACAGTTCAAATCACTAGAGAACAGGATGGCTGGGATAGGGCTGGAGAGGTGCCTTGGGTGGAGGGAAGAGGGGGAAGGGGGGAGGAAACAAAGGCCCTTAGAAGCCTGCAGACCTCCCTTGATGCAAGGCAGTAAAATTGCATCATGTGGCTCATACCCATGTGAGTAAGTTAGGGTGGATACAGATGACAAAAGAAGTGTGTACTCAGAACATTCTTGGAAGAACTGAAATGTAATCTGTTGGTGAACATTGTATCTGGAAACAGGAGTGCCTGAGACATAACTGTTGTTCAAAAACAGCAACCACAATAACAAAAAACAAAAACAAAGCCCACTATTCCTTTGCTGTATTCTTGTCTCAGTCTACAATATTCCAGAGGTAAAACAGGTCCCTTTATAGAGCCCTGACTTCAGAGGTCATAACTAATACCAAGCTTAAAGGATGGTTATGTCTTATGTCTGATGTGGGTGAAGAAGGCATGAGTGGACCCATGGCTTATTTATGCAATCATTATATTCATAAAATGCAATTCTCCAAGTAGGAATACACCTGGAAGATCATGAAAATGACTGGGCTGGTTATTTGCCTGTCTCAGTTCCCAGACCCTCTCTCCGCCTTTCCATTTCCTGTTCTGGCTTTATGTTAGGTTCTGCCAGTGAAATGCATTAGTGGGAAACTGGAAGTTGAAAGGAGGGGAAAAGGCGGCCCCGTCCAGCCCTGGTCACCTGGACGGCAGCATCAGCAACACCAAGGAGTTATGACTCAACTCTTCAGTTTTCCCCAGCCGTCCTGGGGCCAGACGTGCAGGGCCTCAGCCCCTCAGTGGAGTTCCACGCTACTGCAGGCTTCAGCTGTATGACTGCATTCCCCCGGGTTTCCTAGTACCTCTTGAGCCACAGCTCCTTTGACATTCCAAGCACTCACAGGGCCACAACCTTGTATTAGTCCAAGAAACCAGAAGGCTGTGCCCCACGTGGCCATCCAAGTACCAGGCCCAGGGCAATGCTTTCTTAAGGTATGAGCAGTAGCTTGTCATGCTGTCTCCTTTTCAGTGTGGGTTATACTCCCTCGGGACCCACCTCCCAATTCCCAAATTCTTTCTCGTGGCCTCTTCCTTTTTGCTCCCTGAGGTCAAAGGCCAGAGTTGCTCTCTGGTGTTATTCATGCCAAGTTGCCGTGGCTCAGCCTTTTTTACGCCTTCACCTTTCAAACATCTGTGCAGCCCAGCTCCCTGTATTAAATTTCCCTTGTTTGAGATATCTGGCATAGTATTTTTTCTTCTCCTAATTGGACCCTGAATGATTTAGCAACCTTACCCAAAGTCATTTTTCAGGATGAGTGGAGAGTAGAAATAACTTACATTACAACAAGGTAGGACCATATGGTCTAGACCCCTACTGGCAGCCCTGTATCAATCAGAGATATCACACTGGACTCACTGCCAGGCAATCATAGAACTGGAAGGGCCCTTGGAAACCCTATCATTTCAGTGCAGAGATTGGCAAAACTCTTCCAGACCAAACAGGCCTCAGGGGGGACTTGACACTCAGGAGGAATTTGACTCTTGGGTCATAGTTTCCAACCCCTGGCCCAGAGGTTCTCAAATCCTGCCCTGTGTCAGAATCACTGGGAGGGCTTGCTGCAAACAGAGGTTTCTGGGCGCTACCTACCCCGAGAGATTCTGATTCAGCAAATCTGGGGTAGAGCTAGAGAATTTACATGTCCAGCAAGTTCCCAGGTGATGCTGATGCTGATATAGGAGGTCTGTCCAGAAGGTATCCAGCCATGTAGTATGGAAACTAGAGACATTTACTAAAGAAGTTATGAGATGCAAGAAACACTGAATATAGGACAATGATGCTTCAGTCCCCTTCATGGTAGGCACCTTGGGACCTCACACAGTTCTCCCAATCACCATCAACTGCCTGGTCATATTTTCCTGAATCTCACCAACCACCTGAAATCTCTTCCCTTTCAAAGGTGATTTTAGCTTTGGGAAAAGCCAGAAGTTGCATGGTGCCAGATCTGGGGTGTAGGGGAGCTGAGTCATCTGGGTGATTTGATGTTTTGTCCAAAAACTCTGCATGAGACACGACGGATGGGTGGGCACGTTGTCACGATGAAGTTGCCAGTCACCAGCTGCCCACAGCTGTAGCCTCCTGCATCCCAAATACTTTCCACAGAGGAACGTTCAAGCTTAATGCAAAATCTGATGCAGATTCATTGCTCTACTCATTCAGTCATTCTGAATGTGATGGCTACACAGTACATATACTCACTCAATGGTGTCTACACACCTCCTCAACCGACTAGCACAGTGTGGTCGTCATTGTTCACGCATGTGCATTCCAATTTACCCTCCTTGGCTGCCAGGCTGTATCAATGTTGCACGAACCATTCTCATTATATTAACAATGGCTGTACTTTCTCTGGACAGATCTTGTACACTTGGGGAACCACTGCTGTGATGCAATTTCTTTATTTTATACATGAGAAGGAAAATGGCACAGGTACGGATTCCATGTCCTACCCAAGATCATATATAGTCAGTAAGTGAGGGAACTGGGGTTTCGATCAACAACTTATTCATTCTAAAATTATGTAGGAAGTTCTGACTGTGTCCTAGGTGCTATGCTAGTTTCTGTGTGGAACAAGATGAATGTGACATGGATTAGCAGCCTCATGGAAGAAAATTAGATAATGGATGACACAGTGCGTGTGACTCCTGAGAGTACAGGAAGCAAGGAGGCCCCAGAGAAGTACTTGACTTCTCATAGAAGATAACACCTGAGGCATCTCAAAACATACATAATAGTCAACCAGTCAAAATAAACAGGTGGGAAGAGGAAATTCCAAGCAGGGGGAACAGCTTGAGCAAGGTATGTGCGAGGCCGCATAGCATCATGCCTAACAGCAGGCATTCTGGCTCTGTCTCTTATGAAATGCAAGCCTGGATGAATTATTCAACCTCCAAACCTCAGGGTCCTCTTCAGAAATAGGGGCACTAAAAGAACCTACTGCATGGGGCTGATGTGTGGATTATGTAAGATATGGAATTCAAAGTGCTTTGCCATGGTGCCTGAAACACTAGCCTTTAATGAACACAAGCAATTGTTATTATCAGAGTACAGTTGTGTGTCAGAGCATAATACATTAATAGACATGAACAGACCTGGAATATGAGGTACGGGTGAAGGTACTGAGACAGGCAAGGCCCGACAATGAAGGACTGTCTGCAACAGCCTCTTTTTACATGAAGGCCAAGGGTGGCTGGTGGAGAAGAGTGACATGCTAGCATCTGCTTTACCACAGAGGGAGGAAAAATGATATAGATGAGTGATATGGCAAACCAAGGAGGAGGAGTGATTTTGAAAAAATGGTGATGATGTCAGAATAAGTAGGATATCTAAGTGGAGCTGTCTAGAACCCAAGAAAGGTCTCGGCTATGAAAATTTGAGGTCTCTCATTTGGCAGTTGGATCCATAGAAGTGAATCAAATGACCCAGTGATATTACATAGAGAGAAGAGGGTGCACACCAATGCTTGTACAGTCAGCTCTGGAAAGTGGAAGAGAAGACTCATAAGATATTATCCCAGCATTAAGAGAGGAGAGTTTCAAGAAGGAGATACCGTTGACAATATAGACACTCCAAAGCCCAAGCAAGATGGGGATGGTTGAGTGACTCCTGGATTTAGAACCAGGAGATACAATTTTAAAATCAGCTTTATTCTAAGTGGACTGCATCAGACATCCCATAAAGCACAGGTGATTTGTATATAAGAAGGCAAAAGTAATAGCAAGTAATCAGTCAAAGACCAATATGTTTTTCCCAAAACAAGCAAAGAGAAAAATCTCCTGAAAACCAGAAGAATACTGATGTGCATACTTGACTCTCACTGTGCCCAGGGATCTGGCCTCCGTGATCTGGCCATAGGTGACTCTAGTCCAGGCTCACCTCCCAAACGTCCTTCCAGGAGGTTGTCCTAGCCACACGGATAGGCAGTTATTTTCCCCATAGATACCATCACTTTTCAAGTCTCTATGCCTTTGGTGATTTTGTTCCCTCGGTCTGGAACTCCTGTATCTTTCCCCGAAAGGATGAAAAATGAACATCCTTTAAGCTTGATTTCTCTGCCATGTTAGACATTCTCTTCTTGCCCCCCAATCATTATCCTTGGCCCCAACACTCTTTCTTTCCTTCACAGCACTTTTCCACAAGCTATACTATTTGTTTATTTACCTCCTTGTCTCTTCTCTGGAATGTACGCTCCACAAGGTGAAGGACCATATTTGTCTAGGGCTGTATTCTAACCAGGTGTGCCTAGGGCACCCAAGTGCCTAGAATATAGAAGGCATTCACGCTCCGTGTGAGTAGATGGAGGGGAAGATGTGTCATGCTTAAAAAGCATTTTAAATAATTTAGACATGGATAAGAAAACCCATGAAGAAGTGATATAGTATACCAGGAAGTTAAAGGCAATAAACAACACGAAAGTTTGGGGAGAGCACATTGGAAGAGGGAAAGTTTATCAAAAGGAGAGAAGTCACTAGGCACCTACCAGGCACATTCCTCATCAGTGATTTTATCCTCACGCAAACATGATGAAGTAGGAGTTATTATTCCCAGTGCATGAACGAGCCCACAGAAGCCTGGAGAGGCTACTAATTTGTCGCCCACATCACACAGCTAATAAAGCGGCGGCGCTGCAGCCAGTCGGATTCTGCAGCGGCACGGCTCTGTACAACGGCACGCTGCTCTCGTGCATTAGTATGCACGAGCGGAGGGCGAATTAAAAATTAAACCAGATGTGAATAGAGACTCGGTGTCCATTAATTGATCTAGTAAAGGGCAACAAAACTGCCGATGCAAGAGCAGGTAAACTTGTAATTAAAAGGAGAGATCATAATTAATCATTGTGTGGAGAGAACTGTGCACTGAAAACAACCCTGAGCCAGGTTTAATAACTTAGACTTTGATCTTGACATGGCCAAATGATGGCTGAGTTACCTTGTTCAAGTCACGCAGTCACTTTGAGCCTTTGGGCCCCCACAAGGGAAAGAAATCTGACCTCTCCTGCCTGACTACTTACCTCAAAGAGCAAGTAATTCAACATATTTTGCAAGCATTCTGAAAACTGGAAGAAGCTCATGGACTGAAGGATAAGTAATTCAAGTCCTCTGACTTCTCCGGTGACCTCTGCTCTTTGAAACATTTCTCTCACAATTTTTTTTGCTTATCCTTTTCTTTTTGTCTTAATTATACTAATGTGATTACAACTAAGCCCCTGGTGTTCCTCTGAGCCCTATTTAGAATTAAGTTTAAAGAGACGATCCCTTTCCAGAAACATTCCAAACACTATAGTAGAAATTTTGCCTGGGGTTGAGGGGTGGGGAGGGCAGGGGGCCTGTTGAACCACAAACAAACTGTGTGACTATGTGCCAATAATGTTCCATCTCTCAGTCTCACTTTCTTTACCTGTGAAGTGAGGTAAATGAAATGATTTCTAAAACTGCTCCCAACTCTTGCATTTTATGATTACTCTTCTGTAATCAATTTGATGTGTGAAATGTGGTTTAATCATTCCCCTTTTTTTCCCAACTTGGTTCTTAAGAGTCTGGAGAAATCTTTATTTTCTTGTCCCTGAAATGATTCTGAGAATGAACATGTTTATTAGACCACTTTCTCTGTCTGTAAGTATCCTTATTACAGAATTAAAACGCAGGATGAGCGACTTTCTCCTCTAAATATCAGATTGACTCTACATTCCCACTGTTGATGAGGATTTTAAAAATACTTCTCGGAGGAGAAGTGATCATCTTAAACAGCAGGCACTTGCTTTAATTCAGGGGAATGAAAGCTACAGTGGTTTTTAAATCGGAAACCAGCACAAACCTTCACCCAAAGCTTAGACAGATGGATGAACTATAGCTTCCTGGGATCACCTCTGCGAGCCATACATCAACGGGGTGGGAAATAAACATACTTTACATCGCCTGTGGTTTCAGATAGACCTAGAATTTAATCTCTCTACATCTGAAAAAAGTTAGCACCAGCTTACACTGCATTAATATAGTTCCCTTGCCATGGAAAACAACTGACCCATTCACTCTATATCTAAATTAGAGTATTTATTTCTGGCAATCAGACGTTAGGGATAAAAGTAACACATTAGAGTTTATCCAAAGAATAATGACTAGTGCAGTGAGAGGGTCTAAAAGCCAAGCTTTATTAAAAAAAAAAAAAAACACAACAGAGAATTTTAATCCAGATAAAAAAGACTTACAGGGAACCTCATAATAGTTGTCAATTACTCAACACAATATATTCTACGCTATTCAGGGGGATAGGGCAGATAAATAGAAGGAAGAGAAAGAAAGGTATTTGGCTGAATGGTACAGAGGAGGTTCTAAGTAACCAGGTACTCCTGTATCAGAATAGGTCCTCCCGAGGTGGCGCTGAACAGACACAGAACAGGTGTGGGCAGAGTGTGGATGGCAGCCTACCAGAGAAAACAAGGTTAGGAAATAACACAGATTCCTTATAGCATTAAGATTCATACCCTCCCTGCTTTCTAAGTTATTCTCAGGTGACCTTCAAAAATCAATAGCTTAGAAAAGTAACCGGCTCTGCTGGAAGGGTGTGGCTTTCATTGTTCGTTTATAACCACGGAACTCTACTTCCAAGTCAATGTCAGCCACCTGGTCTATGTATGCCAGTAAGATAAACCTAGGGGGAAACTTGTAGCATGAAATGGTTATATTAAAAGAGAATACGAGTACGATTCCTAGTTTCCACCTTAAAGATTACAGAGTAGAAAGAGGACAGCACATTAAACCCAAAGTAAAGAGAATGAAGGCTATAAACAATGTTGGAGGAGAAATCAATGGATTAGAAAATTAAAATTAAGAAAATTAAATGAAAAGACTGACAATACAAAATGGTAAATAAAAAAACAAAATAAAAAGTGTTGACGAGGATGTGGAGATATTGGTACTCTCATACACTGAAGGTGGGAAGGTAAATTGGTACAGCCATTTTAGAAAACAGTTTAGCAGCTTCTTGTGAAATAAAATACTCTTATACCAAATGACCCAATAATCCCTCTTCTATCAAGGTAAGTAAAAACATATGTTCACACATTAACTTGTACATAACTTATTCCAAATAGCCAAAATCTGGAAACAGTTCAAATGTCCATCGGCTATGAATGCGGTATATGTACAGAATGAATCACTATTCAGCAATAGAAATGAATGAACCATTGATATCATCAACAACGTGGAATAGCCTTGAAAAATAATGCTTAAGCAAAGAAACCTGCACAGAGGACAATATACATACAGCCTATGGTTCCACTGATATGAACCTCTAGAAAATGTAAAATTATACTCATAGAAAGCATACTGACCAGTATTTGCCAGGAACCAAGGGGTAGGAAGAATTGGTCAACCCACTACAAAGGGGCACAAGAGAATTTCTTCAGATGATAAAAATGTTATATATCATGACTGTGGTGTTAGTTACAGGACTGTATGCATCTGTCAAAACTCATGGAACTATAAATTTAAAATGAGAATTTTACTATAAATGATAACTCCATAAAACAGATTTTGAAAAGACTAATGTTTTCACAATTCCTAAATTTCATAGAGGATCTATAAAAACTCTCAGCACCACTTCCCTTTCCCACAATTTTTCTTTTTAAGAAAAGAAACTGTTTTGCCCCGGCTTGTGTGGCTCAGTGGATTGAGCGGTGGTCGGCAAAACAAGAATCGCTGGTTTGATTCCCAGTCAGGGCACATGCCTGGGTTGCAGGCCACGTCTCCAGTAGGGGGCACACGAGAGGCAACCACACATTGATGTTTCTCTCCCTCTTTTTCTCCCTCTGTTCCCCTCTAAAAACAAGTAAATAAAATCTTTTAAAAAAAGAAATTGTTTTTAATAAAGTTTTAACATAAAAGTAATATCTGCTATTTTGAAAATTAGAAAATGCAGAAATGTACGAGAAAGAAAACAACCCTAGGAACCAGAGACAAACAGTTTTTTATTTTTAATGTTGCTGGGTTTTTTCTCCAGGGATTTCTAAAACATATTTATGACAGAATACAAAAAAATTGAATCTTACTATATATTTTGATTTAACATCTTGCTTTCTTCACTAAAAGTATAAAGTTTAAACAGTACATGGTGTTCCTTTCCTGGTCAAAACCCCCAAAATACCTAGTTCATAAGAACTGTAAAATACTTTGCTTTCTCCAACTTAAAAATAAGTGCCAGTTAAAGTGTTTTATGGTGAAAATATAGTAGTAAAACAAAATCCGGAAAAAGTGCCATTTGTTCTTATTTAAATGGAAATAATCAAGTTTCCAGAACTTGATTCCCTTTATAAACCAATACACCTCACCCCCCCAAAAAAACAAGACCCATATTTTTTTTAAAAAATTTTATTTCTTTTTCTGAAGCATTTGACAGGCGCTCTGCTGAAAGCCAGACTGGTGAAAAAAAAATGTCCAGAGTTCATCCTATCTGCGAATGGCTTACCTGGGGAGCCGGTCACTTAGCATCCTTCACGTCTCTACATGTTTGGACAACAGGTGTCATAAATCACTCCATGATATGAATGCACCTGGGAAGCAGAATCATTCCACTGGAAAGCAAGGCAAGGGGCAGTGCTCTGCAAGCACTAAGCAGGCAGGAAAAAGCAGCTGAGAGGGCAAGCTCACATCTGTTCACAGAGCACCAAAATACTTGGAGCACCAACTGCTAGCCAAGCACAGTACAGGCATTATATGAGGGTATAAACATACAGACAACTCGGCCTCTAGGAGTTGACAGTCCGCATACACAAATTCCTTGACTGTTTTCAACGTGATGACTATTGTAAAAAGCACAGGGAAAGTTTAAGAGTTTAGAAGATAATTTGATGAATTCCAGCATTCCAGCTGAAAATCAAGGGGGTCCCAAATGCTGGGTTATGTGAGATGGGTCAGATTCCAACACGCAGGATAGGAGCCTTGGGAGGCAAAGGCAGTGTAGGAAGAGATTCGAAATGTGCTGAGAGGTGTGACGAAGCTGCCGAGCTGAGAATGCCAAGGACATGCCTGGGGAATACGTCCTTAGTCCAGGTTGACAGCAATAGCTACATGCTGGGACTTGTGACTGATGAGCTTGGAAGTTGAGACCAAATTACAGGTGGCTTTGGATACCAGGAGAGTAGTGTAGATATTACTCTGTAGGAAATATGAGGTCACGGGGTTTTTGATGTAACATACGGGATGTCGCTGTGTTTTGATTAATCTGGTTGCAGTAGCAAAAATGATTGGAATAGGGGGACAATAATAACCATTTGGGAATTTATCACAGTATTCTGAAAGTATGAAATTCAAGTGGCAGTAGAAGGAATATAACAAAAGGACACGTAAGAATTACTATTCTGGAGTTAAAAGCTATGGGTTTTGGCCATAGGCTGATATTAAGAAGCAAGTAAGAAAGAATCAAGGTCTATAAAACCAACAGGGCAGCTGTATTTCCACTCCCACTTCCCTTATTTGCTTAGGAATATGTCTCCCTAGACCCAGGTGAGACCACAGGATGATGAGAACTACTGAGGCAGAATACTAGAGCCACACTGCTTGGGTTATAGCCCTGGCTCTGACCCTTACTAGTGATGTGACCTTGAGTAAAGTACTAAACTTTCACATGCCTCTATTTCTTTATATAACCAGTTCATGGGATGCTGGTGAGGAAAAATGAATTTACATTTGCCAAATGCTTGCAAGCATGCCTAGGTCAACGTAAGTGTGGTATAAGTGTCTGTTAGCACACACAAATGTTCACGTAGTCCTATAGTAACGTGAGTTTTCATAGTGGGTTAAACTTCCAGCTCCACCCATCTCCTAAAATGTTGGCTTTTCTTGGTTTGTAACCTCCAATTTGTGAGCTTTGTTTTCTCTCGAGGCAATCTCATTCACTTGGTGAGGCTTTTCTAAAAAATAAAGTATTTAATGACTTTTAACAGAGATATGTAAAGAGGGGAGTAGCATTTGAAGTTCAAAGATATCCATGTTTAAACGCTGATTTTGCCCATTTCTAGTGGTAGACTAGAAATGGGCAAATTTCTGGTCTACCACTAGTAGTTCTAGAAGCACATAGTGGTTCTAGTGGGAAAGACTGTCAGTCATCTGGAAGCTCAATTTCTAGACCTAGAACAAGGTGTTAATGATGCTTTCTTGACAAGGTCATCCTCAGAGTTAAAAATAAATATACAAAATACCAGTGGTGCTTAAAAGTGGAGACTATTGTTTGGGAGCCATCCTTCTGCCATACACAGTGTTTATTAGACTGTATATTCAAATTAGTGAATTGTTAAGGTTTTCAGTATTTCTGAATGGGAGAAAATGAAGAATATTGATCATAAACATATTAAGAACCTGGAAATTTTGGCAATGGATTATAATTAAATCAACCTAAATGATCTTTAAATTCTTAAAATAATTTTTTATCTTCCAATTACAGCTGACATCCAATATTATATTAGTTTCAGGTGTATAACATATGGGGGGACCCCCCCAAAAACATAATTTATTTATAAAAATTTGTGTATTTATTTTTGCATGTTTAAACTTCAGTCACCTTCAAAGTACTCTCCATTTGATGCAATATACCTACTGAAAATTTTTCCCACTGCTCAAAACAGTTTTTGAATTTGTCTGTTGTGATGCCTTTAAGTGCTTCTGCCTTTTTTGCCTTGCTTCACCTCTCCCACACTGGTGTATTATTTCCCTTTGGGGACTTTTTTCATCTGGGGAAACAAAAAAAGTCACTTAGGGTGAGATCAGGTGACTATGGAGGATGGGGCATGGGGGTCATGCTGTTTTTGGTCAAAATTTGCTGAACACTCAGCACAGTGTGGAGAGGTGCACTAGTAATCACCCATCATGAAATGGGCAAATGCACTGAAAGAATCTTCAAAAAAAATTCACTGAAGCAGAACTCAGCCTCTCACAACAACGCCAGCTGGTACACTGATACAGATGGTTTCCTAGAACACTTACCTAGTGGGGGAAGCCTGTACTACAAGGGGCCTGCCCTCCAAGAGGTAATTCTGTGTTTTGGGGTCCCCCATTGTTGTGATTAGACATTTATGCACTTATAAAGTGATCACTCCAATAAGTCTAGTATCACTCAGTGACTTTAAATGCCATTTGTATGTTAGCAGGGGGTCATATCTTGTTTGACCTTTCTTGACACCATGTTGCCTCCTCTTGAACGTTTCATAGCATGTCAAAATTAACACGGTGAAAACAGAATATTGGACTTTCCCCACTCCAAACCCACATCTGTCACAGTTCATGAATTCAGATGATGGCACCATCATTCACTGAGTTATTCAAACCCTGAACTTAAGATTCACTCTTCATTACTCTCTTTCTCATTCAATAAACGCACCAGCATGTCCTTCCCATACCACCTCCAAAACACTTCCAATGATGTAGAGAACAACTATGTGCGGATATGAGTGTGGGGGGTGCCTTTTAGTATGTGTCTGGGTCCACAGAGAGCTGACCAAATGTAAAGTAGCTTCAGAATCACACAGGTGCCACAGAGATGAAAAATAAAATGGGCAATTCTGCAGAGGAGGCAAATGCAACCACACAGACCACTCCCTAAAAATAATGACTTCCTTACTTTGGAGACAGATTCACCTGCTTGCCTTTTTATCTTCTACTCATATACCTTGAAGAGAAGACAGCCTGCCCACATACTGAGTCTTTGTTTGAAACATAAACGGACAGCCAAAGATAACCAGACACGCGAGGGAAATTAATAGCATAAAAGAAAAGAACCAAGATTAACAGAGAGATAATATAGGAGACAAAGAAAACTCTTAAAAATCTAATTAGTACCTTTGTAAAGATTTGGGAAGATAATATACCTATAACAAGAAAATACTCAAAAAGGTAAATCAAAAAACAAAAATACTTTTTAGAAATTAAAATATGATTATCATATTTTTAAAGATTTTATTTATTTGTTTTTAGAGAGGGAAGGGAGGGAGAAAGAGAGAGAAACATCAATGTGCGGTTGCTGGGGGTCATGGCCTGCAACCCAGGCATCTACCCTGACTGGGAATCGAATCTGCGACACTTTGGTTCGCAGCCTGTGCTCAATCTACTGAGCTACACCAGCCAGGGCTTTGATTGTCATATTTAAATGGTCAATGAAAGTCCTGTACAATAGAACAGATATCACTGAAGGCCAAACTAGCAATATTGAAGATAAGCAAAGGAAATCTCCTGGAACTTAATATAAAAAGAGATAGAAATTATGAGAACAAGGGAAGATGGAAAGACCTGCATGTTCCAAAACCTGTCCACAATGTGGGAGTCAGATGAACAGATAGGAGGTGATAAGTAATAGAAGAAAATGTCCCTAGAATAAGCAGTGACTCGAATATTAATTCATTTAATCTATCTGTAAGACTCAACGAGCCCTTACTCTTTGTCAGGCACTATTCTTAGCATTTATAAATCAGTGAACCAAACAGAAAAAAAAAATCTCTGCCCTATTATGACCTGCATGTCAGCATGCTAGGCACAAATAATAAAAAAGACATACACATGTAGATACGTTTCATGACATTTCTGAACTTCAAGGGTAAAAATAATGTCCTAAAAGCTAGTAGAGCTCTGGCTGGTGTGGCTCAGTGGATTGAGCACCAGCCTGCAAACTGAAGGTTGCTGGTCCAATTCCCAGTCAGGGCACATGCCTGGGTTGCAGGCCAGGTCCCCAGTTGGGGCCATGCGAGAGGCAACCAATAGATGTTTCTCTCCCTCTTGCTCCCTCCCTCCCTCTTTCTCTCTAAAAATAAATAAACAAAATCTTAAAAAAAAAAAGCTAGTAGAAGCTCAGGCTAGGACATTTATCTACAAAGCCATGGGAATTCTCATCCGGGTCACAGGCTGGAGCCTGACAGTAGAATAATAATACTTAGAAATAGCTGAAGGAAGGTAATTTTGAAACCAGAATTCCATCACCAAACTATCATTCAAGTGAAAGAGCAAAAAAAAAATTCTTATATTGGACACTTGGGGTGAGGCCCCAGAAAATTAACCACCCATACACCCTCTCTATAAAAACACAAAAAAGCAAAACTTAAATATGGAGTTCAGAAAACATCGAGTGAATTCAACAGTACACCCCAATATAGGAGCAAGGGTAGAAATAACGGCAGGAGGAGTGTGGTAGCTGAGCAACACGCTTAGAAAGTAATCCATCTACACTGGAATAGAAGGTTAGAGGGCTCCGAGAAAAATGTCTTCAAGGAAAAGCGGCTGCTGTAACCCGAAGTGCATAATTAAAAATCAGGGAGTATGAATATATTGTGATGCTGAAGTATTATAGAATGACATGGCATATAATGTAAAATAATATTATGATATATTACCTATATCTTCATACTGATGAGATGGCAGTATAATTTTTTTCTGATTAACCTGGGTAATATTTTCACAGGGAAAATAAATGCAAGAAAAGTGTTGTCTAATTGTAAACCATTCTAAAATGAAGGCATGATTCTGGGCAACTTTAGAGTGTTAGAAAGATCATTCTGGAGAGAAAAAAAAAAAACAAGTCAAATCTCCAGAAGTAAGGCAGGTAGCCTAAAATAAAATATACAGGGCCCAGCACCAAAGGATGCCCTTTTTCATTACAAAATCTTTTACTACAAAATCATAAGCATGTAATTCTGAAACATAACAATATCACACCCAAGCACACCATATGGCATTTTAGATGAAATGTTGGAATTAAAACTATAAATTATTAGACCCGTATTATTCCCCTACCAACCACACTCAAGCAGGCCTTACTTCTGCCGGACCCTGTAACTGGGCTTATAGTTGGTATTAGCTGCAATTGTGAATCTCCAGCGCTCCAGAAATGGGAAGGTAGAGCTGTCCCAAAGCTTGGAAAATGAGGATAGAACTTGGAAGAGGCTAGAACCAGAGCCAGAGATTCTGGAGTGGTTTGCTTCAACAGGTGGCTGCCGAGGTTGTAAGAAGAGGAGCTGACCAGGCAAAGGAAGAGGCTCTGGGACACCCTCCATAGAGCGACACAAGGAACAGTAGGCACAGGAAGCTGTAAAGGAGCCCTTGGATCTAGAAATGGGTGATCTGGAAATGTGCACTCTTGCCAGAAAGGAAAAGGGAATGCCTAGAAGAAGACTCATTGGCGATCGGAGCCTGGGCTGAAAAGGAGCCCATGGATCGGCATGTGGCAGGAACCGGTGACCCAATTCCGTTCCATGAGGGGAGCAGGCACGTTGGAGGGCGATTTGGAGTTGAAATGCACCATCATCACAGCTGTCATGGGGTCCAATCAGAAGGAGACATGGAGTGTAGTCGGGGGGGGGGGGGAGGGATAGGTGCCTCCTTACAGCTTCTCATCACACTGGACACTGCACCCCAGCCTGGGGTGGGAGGAGGGGAGCTGGCTCCCTCCTATTGCTATGTAGTCCCTCCTTTTGCTATGTAGTCTGACTTTTCCTGCGTGTTACAGAACGTTACACTCAGTAACAAAGTCCACAGGCTCCTCCCTGCCGTCCTTTTGCAGGTATAAGAAGCAGGATTCCTGGTTGGGGGTTATCGTCTTGCTGCCTTTGATTATCTTCCACCTGACAAAACCCATCTAACCTGAGTGTGAAGCATCCCGCTGGCTCTTCTGTAAATATCCCATTATCACACAACAACTCAATGAGCTGTATTTACCCTTACAAGGTACCTCCCAACAGCTCACCAAGCTGCTTTTCAATACAGCTCTATGAGCTGCCTGTGAAGGTAACCAAGGCATGTCTTTCAAACGGGAGGCATTGCCAGGAGGAGGGAAGAATGGATTTTCGGCTAGCTGGGAAGCCAGGAGATAATGAGGCCAGTGCCCCAATGTTAACCTTGTTAGCATCACTCAGAGAAACCACGTGCCTCCTTGCCAGAAGACAGCCGTGAACTCTGCCTTCAAGTCCTGCCGCCCCACCCACAAGGGGTTTTCAGCGATTGTAAAGTTTCTAACCCTAAGGCACACCTCAGGTGTTTGACTCAGAAGCAGAATCTTTCTTAATACCCCCCTCTCTGTAAAAAATCTTACTGTCAATAATAATCACACAACATTCAGTCACAGCCATTTTTCTTTAGTTTTGAAATAACAATGAAAAACATTTCAGGGACAAAGGCGTTTTTCAGGTTCAATAAAATATTTCATGTATGAACTGAAAACTGCCCTTCCTAAACAAAAATATTATGCCTTGCACTTTTCATTGTTTCAGTGCTTTAAATTTTGAGTACAAGTAAAAACACTCCAAATAGGCACACTTAATGACATAAACGAAGGAACTCAAGTTTTGCTTCTTTCTGTTTACAATTACAGTGCAGTGTTCTTTATTCTGCATCAACTGCTTAATGCACGAATATGTAGTCCTGTGAGGACTGGGACCAGGGGCTTCCCTGCTGTGAACTCCACCAATTCTGGACCCTTAAAAATAGCCTCTGGGAACAAACACGTGTATTAGAAGCCAAATAAATAACAGAGAATCCCTCCAATGAACCTGTTCGTAGAATACAATACTTATGAAAGGATAAGTAACAAAAAATGTGCTCATTTAAAGACTACACGCATCTTATTAAAACACAACAGCAACCACAGGAATTGTTTAGAGCTCAGACCAATAAAATATTTTTTTTTCAGGGAGCAGCTTGTCGCTGGCATTTTTTAGCATTTCCAGCACATGGGAATAGTAAAAAGCAGATGAAACATTTGGTGGGTCTCATTATTGTGATTAACTGCTCTGCAGACATGTTTCTTACTGCTGGCTCCCAGAGTAGACCATGGCCAACGAGCATCCCTTGGTGCATCTGTGACTGGATAGGTCCCGCCGAAGTCCTTCCAGAAGTGTTGCCTGAGAGACTGACTGGTGAGAGCCATCTGCGTTGACTGGCCCAGGGACTGGTGTGTGGAACCGGGGAAGCCACGTACCACTGAGAAGGCTCGGTGCAAAGGCCCAGCCACGGGAGTGCTCCACGGTGGCAACCAGACTCAAACAAGCCCCCCTGGTCGTGAAGCCTAGATGGTGTTTTACGTGCACTCGTGCTCAGGTTGTATCTTCGTGCACAACGTGCTGTCGTTAGATATTTTTAAAGGTTTACAGGGCCTCCTTGCGTTAGAAGGAAGTATTAGGAACTCAGAGTAGTGGTATAACTGCGCTAGTCTTTGCGACCTTAGATAGCCTAATGCAAAATTAGGACAAGAATCACAATACTTTTGTGTAATTTCAGAGTCTATAAGGCACATCTAGGTTTAGTGTATGGTTTCATTTCCCTAAAATATTTCGGACATAGGTTTTCCTGCCCTGATTTTACAAGTGAGTAAACCGAGGCCCTGAGAAGGTAGGTCATTTGCGAACAACATACCAAGGGTGCGCGATGGGGTGGGACACAAAAGCCTGTCTCCTGAGTCCAGTGCACGCCACCTCCCCCGGCTATCGAGTGTGGTAACAACGTGCACCGTCCTAGATGAGATGACAGTAGGAGTGCTTACTGCTCACAGGAAGTGTGCAGTCTGTTATTGGGTAGTAGGTCCGATTCCCTTCTGTTTAATCCATCAGGTATGTCCTCTTCTACCTTGTTCACCTGGCATAGACTTACGTATCTTTTCAGAGCTATCTCGAGGGGAGTTTTCATCTGCGAAGCATTCTCTGACCCCCAAGGCAGAGTCAGTAGCCTTCTGCAGTCTCCCCGCTCCCATCTCACAACCCCGACCAGGATACATTGTGATCCCTGACGTGCATGTCTGTCTTTAAAACTGTCTTTACGCTGCTCAAGATCAGGAGCATCAGTTTATTCCGATTTGGATCCCCCAGTGTCTAGCGGGCACCTGGCAAGTATCAGGCTCAGAGAAAATGTTAATCTCTACACATCCTAATTTCTGGGAAGTCACAGAAGTAAGGTGTTTATAATTGAGGGTGGTGAGTCGGTGTACCCTCACCCTCCTGCGCTGAGAAGAGTATCTCCATTAAGTTCTATTTGCTTTCCCCCAGAGATGAGAAATCAGAGCTCTAGAGAGACACACTTACCTCACTGACTCCATTTCCACACACTGACATTCAGAACATAATAAAATTATCCTGTGAATAAATCAATATTCTATTTCTTAATGCTGCTAAATATATCTCCCAACCCAATTTTGTATCGCATTAGCAAACTCCCAGAGAATATCGGAGCCAGAATGGGTCTTTGAAAACCATGGTGCTCAACTTCTTGATTCTGTAACTGAGGAAATCAAGACACTGAGACACTGCGTTGCCTAAGATTCTGTGGAATAACTAACTGGTGAGCACTTGCCAATATTCCTTGCGGCTTCCACGGCCCAACAGAGGAAGAATACTGATTGTGACAGAAGCAAAGTCTGGGGACAGGACTGGTGCATTCACCCACTAACTCCCTGCTCAAGGAAACGCAACAGTAACACAAGAACTGACACAGTGAGAACTGACTGCCCCCAACATGAGACAGTTATTCTCTTGACCAAACAGTATGCCACAGGGCTCTGTGAAATCCAAGCTTTATCCCTGAGAGAAACTACAATGAAATGCCGCACTCAAACAAAAAGGTTTGCATACACCTTTGCAGCAAAAAAAAAAAGATGATGTCATTAAATGGGGCATCAGGAGGGGCTTGATTTTAGAACATTTGACCTCCAGAATTATAGATAATAACACTTACACATCTTTAGATGTAAGATAATAAATTTGTGTTGTTTTGAGCTGCTGTTTGTGTTGATTTGTACAGCAACCATGGAAACGAATATAATGAATGCATATAGCTCTCAGCCAGGATGTACTGAAGGATGCTGGAGGTAAGGTAAGCTTAGGGGCTAGGAGAGCCTCTGGGCTTCAAAGGGAGAGGGAATGGGGATTGGGGTCACCATGTGGGGCATACGAGAGTGGAGAAAGCCTGTGAGCTGAGCTACACTTGTCAGCAGAACCTATTGGTCAAAGGTGGAGTAGGAGGTCAGGAACAGGGTGCAAAGCTAACCCTGAGCCTGAGCCAGAGGCCAAAACACAAGGTTATACTACATACACAAGGACCTGGGCCTGAGTAAGGAGAGGCAGGAGAGGCCAGGGTCTGGGGCCAGAGCATGAAAGGCTCAGGGAGAGGAGAGCAGGCAGAAAATGATTGGAAGGGCAATTTGGGGTGGCATCTGTTTGGGTCCCTGAGGGCTGCTGTCCACAGGAGCCTCCACATAGCTTGTCCTGCCCAACCCACGGCTTCTTGCTGCATCTTCACAATGGACTACAGTGCCGCACTCCAACGAGCTGCCCAAGCCGGAAACCTGAGAGTCGTGTATACAATCCCTCCTTCTCCCTCACCCTTTCCATTGGTTGCGAATCTGGGAACGCTGGCCGAGAAATCGGAGGTGGGGTGGAGGAAGCGAGCTCTGGTTTTCTTTCGAGGATATCCTTCACGGAAAGGCAACACAAGCATTATCCAACCCAGAGAATATTATTTCCTGTTTCCCTGTTTGAGGATGTTAGGCTAGAACAAAGTCTACTTCATGTTCAAATGCCACCATGGTAGGCACACCCTGTATAACACCCCCATCTGGGTGCCGGTGGGATTTAGGAAGGCTGAGATTTCAACCCTGCGATTAGGTTACACTATATGCCACAGATGAAGAAATTGTGCAGATGTAAATGAGGTCCTCAAAGGTGAGTTTGAGTTGATCGACAGGAAGGTTAGCCTGGGTAAGCCAAACTTGAAAAAGAGAGGCAAGACCTCTCAGGAGGGAAGGCAAAGATTTGAAGCAAGACACTTTTCGTTTGGCCTGGAAGAAAAAAATCTGCCACGAGTTGAACTGCCTGTGGACAAGGGACAACCTACAGGAGCCTATGGCCTCAGTCCTAGAATTCCAAAGAACTGAACTCTGTTGAGGCCCTGCAAGAGCTTGGCCCCAGGTGAGAATACAGCTGGACTGACACCTTTTGCAGCACTGTGAGACCCCGAGCAGAGGGACCAGCTAAGCCGTACTTGGACTCCCTGACCCATGGAAACTGTGAAACAATAAATGTATGTCGATTTTAGCTGTAAAATGTGTGGTCATTTGCTCCATAGCAATAGGAAAGTAATATTTAGTTTTCTAACTAATAGGCACCATTAATGTGGAGAAATGAGAGGCATGCATGACCCCAGGTTGGCCATCCTCCATGGCAAGTGGACCACCCAGCCTGCTTCCCTTCCTAGGTGGATGGATGGCTGGGAGAAAACAGAGCTCATGTTTGTCCTGCCAGTGTCTAATATGAGCCTTTCTGGAGCAAAGAAAAATAGCCATTTTGAACAACACAGGTAATTAGGCATTGGTGTTAAACCACAGGTGTCTGACTACAGGTGTAATTATCCTCATCTAACAATCTTAAGGTTTTAAAACTACCCAACAAGAAATGGTTAGAAATCCCAAGTTGAAAGAGTTGATTGGCCTGGGCAAACCATTTCTAACTCAATTTTAAAGCACACCGCAGAGGATGGAGCTGGGACCTCCCACTCCCATCCTGATCAGAAATGAAGCTACGAGTCCCTCTGTTAATCATTCAGACAGTGGGGACTCAGTCTTATGATCCCGTGGCGTTGGTCAGATCTCCAAGGAAGAGTAAGTTGGTTATAACTATTTACTGTTCTCCCACCATTTCTCGGATCTTGACCCAGACAGCTGAAGTGTGGCTCACACTAAGTGTGATCTGGCTTCTGACCACCTCCGATCTCACAGCACATTGTCTCTGTCCCTCTACACCCCGGCCACAGTGAATCTGGTTCTGTTTCATTTGCCCGTCATGCCTCTGCCTGGGACAGTTCCCTAAGTCCACTCTTCCCTGGTTCTGTCCTTGTTAGCTCCCAGTCTCAGCTTCTGTGGGAAGGTCTCCCGTGATCTCCGAACTACTGTTCTCCCTAGATTTCTCAGAGCCTTTTATAGGACATACTGCAGTTTGTAGTGCTGGGCTTATTTTGATGATGGTGATGGTGATGGTGGTGGTGGTGGTGATGATGGTGTGTCGCATGCTCACTTGCCTGCAGTGAGCTTGGAACTCTGTGGATGGCTAGTCAAAGACATACACAGAGACAACCAGGTCCTGTGGGGAAGTAGGAACGGAATGGCCACTCTCTCTAGAGGGGAGAGCGCCTCATCTCCATTCCCAAGCAGATTTTTATTCTTGAATACCAGTACCCTTTGCAAATTGCAAGTAGTTAACTTTGAAAGGCACTAGCAGATCTCCCGCTGGGAACCTAAGCCAGAGTTTTGGGGGTTTTACCATTTAAAAAGACTACAGGACTTAAAAACTTAGTTTCGTTTCCTCCCTGTGCCTTCATATTTTAATTCAAGAGCATCCTCCAGCAAGCAGATCTCACAGGGTCTTTCATATTCTATGTCTCAGGCCTGATTACCCCGGGGGTCCACTGTTTCTGGTCTGGACTGTACCGCCCCTGCTATTTCCGCAGGTCTGAGCTGGGAGACTTGGATTTCTCAAGCACTCAGGCTTTAGCAAAGGCTTGGGAGCAGGGGTCGATGTCGATCACTCCATCATTTCCACAGCCCCCTGAGTCTCTTCCCTTAGGGCATTTCCATGTGATCACATCTGCCTTAGATTCATTCTCTTTCTTAGAGAATTGTTACCTGTCTTTGACTGCTGATCATGCAAGGGAGCCAGGCATTAGAACAGGCGGCGTTCATGCCAGGGAAATAAGTTTTGTCTCTTTAGTGGCTCCTGGTCCGGAGGTCTTTCACTTGGCCTAAGTCATGGGGGTTACAGCTTCCTGAGACCAGGCAGGGTGATCTCCAACAATGGTGGTCTTGATGATGGTGATGGCAATGATGATGATTTACATCTGGCTTCAATGGGCAATGAGTCTTCTGTTCTGATCCAAGTTGATTTAGCAAATAATGAGTCCCTGCTATAGGCAACATTGGCACTATGACCTGAAGGGGCTGGGAGTAGGAGGAGACAAGGTTTCTGCCCCCAGATGCTGGACTCTCCCCAGGGTCCCCACAGCTCCTATCTTAGCTCACATCTCTTTCATCCCTCATCCTGAATTCTTCACTACTTGCGATCTCTCCCCTGGTGCCCAATGCCTTTATGGTAAATCCAAACTCTCAGCAGGTATGGCCTTCCATGACGGAGCCCTGGCTGCCCTCTTCAGTTCTAAGTCCCTTGATCTCATCTTACTCTAGCAAGTCTCTCTTCCCAGTCTCTTGGCCTCTGCCCATCTTGCTTCCCTCTCTGAAATACCTTCTTCCCCCAGTAGAATCATACATATTACCTTTCAGGACTCAGTGTAGGCATTGACTTTGCTGGGAAGCCCTCTGACACTGGGGAGCCCCAAACACCCTTTTGGGCAGTCTGGGAAACACTGTGAGGTGATAGGCATTTATCCATTTGTCTCCCATTGTCCTCAGCTTTTGGAGGCCACAGAGGAACCTCCTCATGTCTTTACCCACCAAAGGCCAAGCCTGGCCATGCTGAAAACAGGTGTCCAAAGGGAGCTTGCTGGATGAGAGAACTGAAGAGTGTAGGTTCAGCAACCTGGAGAGATCTTCTGGAGGAGGAGGAGTGGAAGAGAGGTTCCTGCTCTAGCATTTCATAAAGTTGGAAAAACATGTATATACATGCTGAGTGTAATGACTTAAAGCTTTAAAATGGAAACGAGCCCCAGATTCTGATGTCTTAGTGTGAAAAGGGAGAAAGCAACTCCCCATCCAAATACTGCCATGTGACGCAGGTTCCGGGGGTGGGTGGGAGACGCTCTTATTACTTTTAGTGAACTGTCTCTCCCCCAAGACTGTAAGCTCCAAGAAGTTCAAGGTCATGTGTTTTCAAAATCCCAGCTCCTAAAATAGTGCCTCCTGTGAGGAGAATGCCCAATTTCCCTACTGTTTTGGATGGATGAAATGTAGATAGACAGTATTTGGCACAAATTTTTCTGAAATGTGTGAAATGTGTGTATATATTTATGCTAAATTATAAATGTGTTATGTACATGTGTGAGAGAGATATATACTTTAAATGCTACTAAACAAACCCCACAATTAACCCATTTTTCCCACTTTCACAGTCTTAGTATAGGTGCTTACCATCTGTTACCCGGATGATAAAAAAAAGGAGAAAAAAACACCTCCTGGATTCTTCTGCCTATGATACTGAAATAGAGTATACCTCCGTTAAAGTACACATTTGATTGTGAATCTCTAGAGCTTAGAAATGTCTTCCAGTTTTCCTAATTTTAAAGGGATTGTGTCTAAGCTCTTGAAATGAGAACTCTAAGAGTTTCACAGCCTGGCCCCTAAGGAACTTGCTGGCCTTCTCCCTCATCGGGCTGTGCTGTGTTCCCTGCCCTTCAGACACTCGGAAGTATCCTCAGCCCCTGAGCCCACAGTGCATTTACAGCCTTCTTCGCCAGCGCTGGAATTTACTCTGATATTCCCCACCCTCTCCTGCTCCTCCACTTGAAGTAACCCTAAACACTGTCAGGACCCAGTTCCCACTTTCTTCCTTCCGTGCCTTGCACTGAGAAACCTGAACCTGGAAGAATGCCTTGGGCTGCAAGTGACAGAAAGCCTGATTCGAAGTGGCTCCAACAATAAGAGGCTTGTTTTCTTGCTTAAGAAAATCAATGCAGAGGTGATTCCATACTTAATTCAATGCTCAATGGGCCATAAAAGATGTGGCTTCCTTCCAACTTTCTGTTCTGCCATCTTCAGTGTGGCTGTTGTTTCCAAGTTTGTTCAGCAGGCTTTCCCTCGAAAACCATGGGTAGAACTGTTTGTCATAGGTTCATGTCTGTGTGAATATATTAATCAGGATTTTCCTGAGCAACAAAACTGATAGAATGTGTGTGGGTATGTGGGGGTGTGTGGAGGGAGAGTTTTATTTTAAGGAATTGACTCGTGTGATTGTAGAAACTGACAGATCTGGGATTTGCAGAGCAGGTGGGCAGGCTGGAGACCCAGGGGAGTATGGGTGTTGCAGCACGAGAACCAAAGGCTTCTGGGAGCACAATTCCCTCTTTCTACAGAGATCTCAGCCTTGTTCTCTTAAGGCCTTCAATTGATTGGGTGAGGCCCACCAACTTCACAGAGGATGATCTGTTTTATTCAAAGTCTACCTACGTAAATGTTCATTTCATCTAAAAACTATCTTTGCAGAAGCATCTAGAATAATAGTTGAGCAAATATCTGGGTAATGTAGACTAGCCAAGTTGACACATTATATTGGCCACTATGATATCTAAATCAATTATTGTCAAGAAAGGGGCTGGAATCATCATGACTGTTGTAGCTAGCAGCCAAGAGTAACCTTTTGGGGCTGGGGAGGTGCTCCTTCCCTGACCACATGGCTGCGTGTGCTCACGTGGTGAACATTTGAACAAAACTGGGGCTCTGCCTACTAGGCAGACTGTGACCACAGGTGGGGTTGGATGGAAGTATGGATTTAAGTGGGTGAACGGCAAAGTCTGTTAAACATTAGGCAGGCAGAATCTCAATATTTCTGGCCTTTAAAAAAATTCCCACATGATATGTTTATTGATTATAACACAGGGAGAGAGAAAGAGAGAAAGTGAGAGAGAGAGAGAGAGAGAGAGAGAGGGAGAGAAACATCAATGTGAGAGAGAAACATCAGTTGCCCCCTGTATGCGCTCTCACTGGGGATCAAACCCTCAACTTTCGGTGGGTGGGATGATGTCCAACCAACTGAGCCTCCCCACAGGTATCTTTATGGCCTTCTTTACATGTTCTATCAATTCTACCGGAGCCCTTATTATACCAAGTCATGGGTTTATGGCTTATCATCCTCCTTAGACTGTGGATTAACCCTTAAATAAACACCATGTATTGATACCTCTTTATCAACAGCCCATTGCATGGTGCTCAACAACAGGTGACTGCTCCAAACATGCAACTGAACTGATCAAAGACAGCTATGCTTGGGCAACCTTGTTCTTGTTAATACTACAGAAATCACACACTTCTATCCAGTACTTGCTTTGTTGAAGTCATAGATTCACAACCGTTATTCCCACTGACAGTTACTTCTAGACATTCTTATAAAGAACCTATGGGACAATAATTCTTCTCCAGGTAGTCTAGTCATACAAAATTCTCTCTTCTTTAACACATCTGTAACCTGAAAAAAAAATCCCAGTGGCAAACTAAAGAACCCTCTCATCCTTAATAAGAGGTAAAGTGTCCACTGTCTGCCCTAAAGCACTGCTTAGATAATGCAGGTCATCCAGAGTCCGTCAGATGTGAGAACCTCAGGTCCACTTATGTAATTCAAAATTCTTATGACTCCTATTTTCTTTTAGCAGAGTTGAAGGTCCCAAAGTTTAGGAAGTGAAATGATCAGATACCAGTCTTCTTGACCAGGAAGCCGAAGGTCATCAGGAGTGTTAAACACAGAGGATGATAAAGTCATTTCCCAGCTGGCCACTGTGTGGGGGAATTCAAGGAACACTTCCTAAGCACCTTCTTCTGTATTTTAGGCATCAGGAGAGACCCTCATTTGTAACCTTATATTTTCCAAAGCTTAGCTCTCTGCCTTTGCTCAAGCAGAGAAGGAGCAAATATCCAGTTATGGTGTTGCTGATAAAAGGATGGTAGTCACACCAAGGAGACTGACAGGCACTGACTCACACCATGCACCAGACTTCACCATTAGCACTTTATCTGCATTATATAATTTCATTGTCACAAACCTCAGGAAGCTGATTTGGTCCTTATCTCCACTCCAACAGATGACAACTCAGGGCCTGAGAGTGGGTAGGTAATGTGCTGACAATTACACGAGCAGGAAGCCCTGGAACCCGGACTCAAGCCCAGGTGTGGCTCTGGAGCCCATGCCTAGAACTCCACACCTTCTTCACCCCATGTAGTGGGTTTCATACGTATTACCCCATTTGCAACTGGAAACGAGGGCAACTTCAACTCTTAAATTAACGCATAAAGGAAAGGTAAAATTTCTTTCCTGTGATTATTTTAGAAGCAACAACAAACTCAAAACACGGCCTTGAACACACGTAACGAATGTATCAACAGAGAGGATATCAAAAAAAAAAAAGTGGCGCAGAAAAGAAACATTCTACAGCCTATCCAGTATCATCCATGAGCATTTGAGTCACTACAGAGGATATTAGAATCAGCCTACTTTAGATTCACAAGACTTACTATAACCTGGAGAAATGCCCTTTGTTGCTCTAATTCCATAATCCAAAAGCAGGAGACTATAATTATGAATGTGATTTCCAGGACATCTTGACTATAAGAAGCATGTTCCTCAGGAAAAAACCATACAAGCATTCTATGCATTGGAAAGGCCCATTCCCAGGTGTAATTATAAAATATCATGTATCTATAGGTGCCATATGAACATCGCTTGTAACAGTTAAGTCATTACAAGAGCATTAGAAACCTGATAATTTCTGGGAGAATTAATCAAGTCCAGCCTCTATCCCACTGAGCCAAGGAATAAATGTACCATAGTGCATTTATGACGTTAGTAATGCAGTTTATGAGACTATTTGGCAACCAGTGGGCTTTTTCCTGGGTCACTCACTCTCCCTCCCCATGCCTGCTCTCCTCCTATTGAAAAGCTCCAAGAGTGTGTTCTACTGTCACACAGACAGGTGAGAAAAGTGATGCTCAGAGGAGTCTGGTAACCTGCTTAGCTCGGCGCAGCTAATGTAATACATTCTACGTAAGGTCAGGAAAAGAAGACATCACTGCCAAGAATGCACCAGGCAACATGGAGCACGGCTCTTTCCATGTGCCACCGACTATACAAACCTCAGTTGACACCTGGGGTCCTCTGTTCCCAGGGCATGAGCAGGGACCCCACCTTGGCTCCCCTGGAGAGCTTTCTTTTTTACCTTCTCATACGTAAGCAGTTAAAATATTTTGAAATATCTCACCTGCCTTCCCTTCTGTCTTTCTCTTTAAGATTCTTGCTCTTTCCCTTGCTTCTTTCCCCACTAAAGTCTTAATCACCACAGCCAGGGGGTGAGGACCACAGTCAGGATAAGAGCAGGAGGAAAAGGCAAGGGCCCTCCCTCTTGCTCCTAAACTAAAGTTTGTTTCTGGCTTCACACTGTCTCCAGTTCTCCTCTCACCTCCCCCATGCTGACGGCATCTTCTTTGCCTTTTATTTTTAGCTGGTGCTTGGTCCAATCTGCTGAGTCCTGACCGCGGATGCTCCTGAAGTGACATCAGGGACAGCATGCATCCCAGCAGGCCTCTTTGCCATGGTCAGCCTTTCCAGGCTTCCTGTTTCATTAATGTGAAGAAAAGGCCCTTTCTCACTTAACCAAATTCCAGCAGACAGAGCTGCGACCCTTGATCCTCCATCGCTCCCTCCCTGACAGCGTCCTCTGTAGGTGGAAGGCCCTCAGGATATGGACTCAGACGGAAAAACGCGGCCATGGTTAAATTGCCATTCACTCCATAAACGTTCTCTGGATGGAGTATTCACACAACACTTAAGTCGGACTGTGCTGTCTTTTGCAATGCATCCCATGACATGTACTAATACCACATTTCATTCAAATTCTTTTCTTAAAAAAGAAGAAGAAATGTGCTTTACCTGGAACAAAGCTTCCCTGGACCACCTCCTTGTACGCCCACCAGCCTTCATGGATTTTTGGTGAATTCTGTTGAGCTAAAGAAAAACAAGGGAGAGAGACTGAGATAAGAGCAGTCAACTGCTGTGTCCTGAATGTCTAAGCAAGCTCGGTGAATATACACACAGTAATCCTTTTCTACCCAAAAGTCCTACTAAAAAAATTCAACAGCAACCCTCTCACTCCTTTTGTTCAGTTAGATCATTAACCTGTTGATATACTATCACAGAGTGCTATTAAAAGCACTCAGGATATTTCCGTTTAAGAGAAAGAGACTATAATTATGTATTTAAGTCTATTTGAATTCCCTTCCTTTGTCTCTACCTCTGACTCACCTCTTCTTCTCACCAGCTCCCTACACACACACACACACACACACACACACACACACACAGACACACACACACACCCTCTGCTGGAACTGAGAAGAGGCCGACCTCATCTACAAGCCAGGCAAAAATCCCACGTGTACACAGAGCTCTTAGGACTGGAGAGGTAGGGAGTTTGCTGAAAGGGCTACACTGGAGGTGGGAGGGGTACAATCAGCCAGCTTTTCTCGGGCCCCGTGAAATGAAAATAAAAATATAAATAATCATAGTGAGGGCTTTGACATCATAGGGAGAAGGGGCTGAAATCCCGAGACATTGCAACATATCATGAGGATCTGTGAGCTCATGCTGACGTGGTCTCAGAGTAGTCTTCGGCATGTGTGACAGCTGATGGGTGAACTGGGACAATTCCTTCCCATGTGGGTATACACTGCCCAGTATAGGTGATACATACATTTGTGTCCATCCCTGTATTAATTAAACTGCATTCATTTTCCAGCTCTCTGTCATAGTGGAGGAAAAGAATGCAATTTCAACCATACTTGTCATTGGGCCAGTGTAAGGTAAACATTAAAACTTTATTCAAATTTCCTTTCTTTAAATCTTGTTTTTTTTTTCAGTCTCCCTTTTCAGACTCATTATTCTGGGATAGAGAGAATGGCACCGATAATGGGTTGGAAAGCAATGCTTTGCGTAGAGAGAGGATTTGCTGAATTCCTTCAGTTTCCATATAAGCTGTGACTGCTTAGCTCCAGGTGCCTTCCCATGGCAGAGAGAAGAGGTGTTTTCTGCCTGTGGCAGTAAGACCCCTGAGGCTTGCAGCTCTGGGACGAAAGAGGATTTATGATATAGGACTAGTAAAAGAGAAGTTAACTTCTCCTAGAGCTGACAGTGGGGCGAGGGGACTTTAGACATGGATAGAAGAGGGACGAAAAACCTATTTGAGGCTCTGAAAAGACACCACATTCCAGGTGCATCAAGGTAGAGTGAATTTCCCAGGAGTTGGACGTCCCACGTGGCCCAGAGAGAGCCCAGAGGCCCCCCAGCCCTTGAGAAGATCCAGACGCAGTTGAGTTGAAAGCCAGCTCCTCTGTTCTGGGGCGGCAGACAAAGGGAGAAGTGACCTCAAAGCAGAGGCTGGACAGGTTCTGTCCAGCCAGGGAGCCAAGTGGAAGAGTCATCAGAGTCTCCAGGTGAAGACTAAAGTTTGCTGACTGCTAACTTACACACATAATTTCAAAAAAAAATCAACGTCATGTTTTAACTGTAACATAAAAGAGAAATGCAAAGAACACAATTTATAATAAAATACTATGTATTTCAATTTGTAAATACGTGGGTGTGATGCGCTAGAAGATAAAAGGAAGTACTGGGAATTTTTATTGAGACAGGTACAAATTATACGGTTGTGTTGTACTGAAGATGCCAGAATCCACGAGTAGCATTGCTCTCAGTGGCGTGGTTTTCCAAAATAGTGAACAACTCTTGGCAGAGTTTGGAGCAAAATGAAGTACCGACTTCCCTTGACTGATACAATATTTGTACTGCTGGGGGATGGGGTATAACAAAACTATGTAAGAGATGTTTTGTATTCATATGCAACACGAAGTCTGATTGCAGACTCAGATAAAGATAACAGTTTTCGCTCCCTTGAATGTCTGCTGAGACATGGGACAATTTATCATTGTTTGGGACTGTCTCATGCTTTGCAGAGTGTGTCCCTGTGCTCCCTGGGTTGGTGCTACTTGGACTCTCTTTCATTGCAACAACCTCCAATTGCCTCACCCATTTCCAAATACTCCTCCAGGAACCGTGGCACCCCTTTTGACCATCGCTGACCTAAAGGGACTATTTTTAGCACCCTTTGTACTTGCTAAATGAGACAGAGTGAAATGTACGCTAAACACTAACCAGAGAACAATGTTTTAAGGAAATAGCTAAAAGATACACTCTGTGTGAATTGTAGGGCTGTGCACCACCCCATTACATATTCAAGTATTTTTTTCTACCTTTTTTTTTTTGCCACTTGTCCATCTTCTTAAGAAACTGTTGTTTCCACCAAAGGATAAAGGAGTGAGGAAAAAAGAAAAAGCAAAGATGCTTGCTCTTCAGATGATGTAAAAGGGAATGCTAATTCTAATGCAACTGAGGAAGATGACTGAATTTTCAGATTTTAAGATACATTCATATTCTCTCTGTCTCTCGATGTGTGTGTGCTTACACACACACACACACACACACACACACTCCTATAAGGAAGACCTAGTGGTCTGCTGAACCATCCGTTTAAGAAACCTCATTTCAGAGGAAGAAAACGAAGCCCCTGGATAACTGAGAGGATTCCAAGTGACAAAACTATCACTGAAAACCACTGTTCCATCCAAGAGGTTGCAAATCACTTTGCTCTCCTCATCTGCAGGCATTGCTTCTTCAGCTGCCATTCAGAAGTGGGCTTATGTTAAGATTTTAGTAGGTGGCAAAAGGTCAGACTGTCTGAATCAAGTGTGGCTGAATGACAGATGCAGAGTTCTCCTTAGCTTCCGTTGACGTGCATTGGGAAGGACCCAAATTTACCTGCCCGAATCAGTCAGCCTGAGTGGGGCCCATGGATTCCCATCAGTTACAAAATACACTCACTGCAGGCTGGTGTTAAAGAACACAAAGGCGTTTTATGTAACATGTCTTCAAATGCGCTTGTATGTCCACTTTGGATTTATACTGTTGAGCAAATTGAAAGACAGAAGAGCATACTGAAAAGGTACCTGGTCCTGGGCGGGTGGCTCAGTTGGTTAGAACATCGTCCCCATACACCAAATGGCTGTGGGTTCAATTTCCAGTCAGGGCACATAACTAGGCTGCAGGTTTGATCCCCCCCGTCTGAGCTTGTATGGGAGGCAACTGATCAATGTTTCTCTTTCACATGGGTGTTTCTCTTTCTCATTCCCTTCCTCTCATTCTCAAACCAATTTCTAAAAGTCCTCCAGTGAGGATTAAAAAAAGAAAGAAAGAAAAGGTACCTCATTTCAAGTTCTGCGGTCCTCGGAGCAGCCTGAGACAGAGCACCAAAAGAAGTACTGGATTTCCGTTTTAACCCCTGGCCAGATTCTCAATAGTCACCTCGTTGTTTGCATCTGATTTCCGGTGAGTGGGGAGCTAACTGAGACGTCCTCAGAGCAAACAGGGAAACAAGAGCAGCCTTAGTTCTGCTGCGCTCGCTGCTTCTCTTTGCGGATGGGTTGGGGTTTCTTTACTTAACATGCGACCAGCCCCTGGAGAGAATCCAGGTGTCTAATCAAAAAAATTATGTTGCCACTGCTACATGAGGAGATATACATAGCAAGGGCCCCTCCTGAGATAGTAAACAAAACTTATTTCCATTTTATTCTCCTTTTTCTCACGGTGGCAGTTTGAGAACTTGTGAGCTTCAAAGGGAAACTCAGAATCCCAGGATTCTGAAAGAAACACAGAGTTCATGGTTCTGATTTCTTCCTGTACAGATGAGGAAACTGAGGCACAGAGAAGGGATGGGGTCTTAGGACAGGGGTCAGCAAACTTTTACTGTAAATGGCCAGATAGTTAATCCTGTAGCTCTAAAGACTATACTGTCCCTGTCCCAACCACTAAGCTCCGCCACTACAGCACAATAGCGGCATATGCAATCCTTACATATACAACTGGATGGGTGTGGCTGGGTGCCAATAAAACTTTATTTACAAATATAGGGAGATCACTAGATTTGGCCTGTGGGCCACAATTTGCTGCTTCCTGTCTTTGAACAAAAGAAAAAAAGGATTTTGTCATCTAATTCCGTTTCTTACTCAAATTTTCAGAAGCAACCTACGTTACAGAGAAAACTAAAGAATTGGAAAATACATGAGTTTTCCAATGACATGCAAATATCTGATTAATAAGCATTGTATAAAGTATGTGTAATATAAAGTCTTTTTGAGACTTCCTGAAATTAATCACTAGAATCTACATTAAACTCAATAGGGCCCCTCCCAGTGTCCTCCTCTTGTTCCACTGGGGCTAAGCCACCAAAGTTGGAGGGGCCCCATGTAAACACAGCCCACGGCCCCACCCTGGGTTGTTCACACCAGTCACTGAGGACCTGCCCCATTGTGGGAAGCCCTTTGATTTCTCCCACAAGTCCATAAAGCACGTTTCTGGACGACTCCTGGGAATCTCACCTGTTTCCATGGATAAAGTAAGTATATTTTCACCTGCTAATTCTTTCCCATCACTTTGAAATAAACTTTTACAACTCTCCTCTATATAAATAATATATATAGTATATGTGTACATATATACGTATTATACTTATAATATATATCTTCTTATCACAAGCTGCGAGGCAGAGGTAAGGAACTTAACTAACCCAGGTACAGAGAAAACACACCTGTGAGACATCTGCAAATGGAACCTGCAGAGGTCTCCCGACCTGGGAGAAAACACTCCAGAGCAATGGCTGAGCGTGCCCTGGTGTGGTAGGGAAGGCAATGGTGCAGGAGGGAACAGGGGAGCCCTCACACGGGGACCCAGTAGGGAAAGGGTGGTTGCTTAATAAAACTCCACCATCAGTCAGAACGCACCCCATTGTAAGCAGGCACATTGCAAAATGAGCTTCCAAGCCCTGGGTCAGTACAATGATAACTTGTGCCACATGGTTTACAAAAAGAAAAGACGGTGTCAAATACATAGAAGGCAGTCAGAGCACATGAGCTGCTATGGTTACTTGGTTTCCACGTGATAGCAGGAGCTCTGCACAGTTGTTTGCCCGTGAAACTGCTTTTCTCACCTGAGGAGCTAACTCAGTGAAGGAGGCACTGAGTCCATTGGATCAGAAGAACACCAGATGTTGCAAGGTGAAAAAGTCCTGCTTACGTGGGAGGCAGGATGCAAAGGTATCACAGCCCCTACCCTAAGGACTTCCTGTTTTGCTTTTGTGGCCAGTTCTGCCGCCTCCGTGGGAAGCAGGAGCACTGAGAAGAGCATGGCTCCCAGGGGGAGCGTGATGACATCCCGAGTGCACTGCACGGTGCCCTCTGGACCTGCTGAGCATAATGCTCTTCTCCAAGTGCTTGACTTTTACACCACCAGCTAGGTCTCTCCCTCTTCCGTGAACCCCTGGTATTATGTTATCCCTCACGTTAGCATTTAGATAGTGCCCCACCCTTATGTGTTTCCATGTCATTCTTTCACACTAGCCTACAACTTTCTTGAGGTCAGGGGCTGTGTCTTCTTTCGAAATTCCATTATTTGTGCAAAGCTTGGTACATAAGAGGTGCCCAATAAAAGTTGGGTAAATGCATGAAAAATTGAAATCCAGCTTAAGCAGCCCTGGGGACATTTTAGTCTATATCCAAAGACGTTGTGGTGATGCCTATATTTGTAGTCAAGTGGGGATGTGGACAAAAGTGTTAAGTTGGGTGACAGGCCCACACTCGCTTGACAGATGGGTGAGCACCAGGAGCTGGCTCCCTGCCTGGGGACATGAAAGCCATAGAAAACTCCATTATTTAGTTTAATGCATTTCATTTAAAAGCAAGGGGGTAAGTGTTAGGGGGAAGAAATGCCATACTTGAGAGTGTTTACATCTCTGCCGTCCTTTACTTTTTCTGAAGTTGTGAGACAAGGATGAGACTCCTTTCTACCCCTCCTCCCTTTATGACCCCATCTTACCATAAACTCTAGAGGGAACACATGGACCCCCAAGAATTGCACTGGCTAACTGGGTGACAAAGTGACAGTACCAAGCACTGAAGATGGGTATAAGCTGGAATCCCCTTACCCCTTGGGCCAGACCCAAGCAAGCTGACCTTGAAATCATACAATATTTGTGTTGGGAGCTAAAGAAAGAAAAACCAGTGGTGGTAGATCAGCCTTATTACTCTCACCTGAAAGGCTGAGAATGCGATCATGGTTCAGAGGCTCAAGGTAAAGTTGGAGTTGAACATCAACAGAAGAAAAGTCCCTAACACGGCTCGTGTTTAGCTTGGTATTCTAGAGTCTCTGAAATTGAGTGGATTTACCACTCCTCTGATCTCATTTCCCATGATCTTTACAACATTTCTGTTCTCCCTGCTGTTCCTGAGTCTACCGTGTTTATGATTCTCTCCACACTTTCACTCAGCTTTTGTCCCCTGGAATTCCCTCTTTATCTACTTTTTTCATGACTAGTCTTCCTCATTCTCAAAGGCTTACCAATTCCCACTCTTTTCAAGAAACTTCTGATCATTCCAGCTCCACTGTAATCTCTCACCTCTATGAATTTTAGAACTTTAGTGTCTATTCCTATTTATCACTTTCATTAATTCAGCAAACATTTGAGCACCTATGACTGTAAGGCAGCATTCTATGCATCGAGGATGCAAAGTTGCATTTTTCAAGAACTTGCATTCCAATGAGTACAGGGAAAAAGCAAACAACGGAATTAAACTATAAGGAGAACACTAGACAAAGTACTGCGCAGCATAATTTAAGAGATGAAGTAATAGAGTAACTGGAAGGACACATTAGATCATGTGACAGTGATGACCTTTGAGATTATGACACTCGATCTGAGATTTAAATGACAAAAAAGATCCAGCCTCATAAAGGTCAACAGTGATAGTATTTCAGACGGATTATAAGAAGGCAGGAAAGAGCTTGGGTTTTTCAAGAAAAATATGTGGTCACAGGAGAGGCACGGGAAGGGAGGGCAGCGATGAGGCTTGATGATGTGGGTTACAGTCCAGAAGATGGTGGTGGCTTCAACTAGGACAGTGTCGGTGAAAATAGGAGTGGCTGGACCCTATAGTTTTTATAGAAAAAGTGAATAGGACATGGTTATGGGCTGGATGAGGGAAGTTAAAGACCATGGGTGAAGGATAACTCCCACCTTGTATGGCCTGAGTGACTACGTTGACAGTCATTGAGATGACAAGGGAGACTGGGGAAGGAGTAGCTTTGGAGCGTGAAGTAAATGAAGTCAAGAGTTCTGTTTGCAATGGCTCGTGAGCTTTGTGCAGAGATGTCAAGTAGGCAGGTGGATATCAAACGAGTTCTGAGGAAAGGTTAAGAAGAGATACGTGTTTAGGACTCTTTGGCATATGGGTGATATTTACAACCAGGAGTTTATAAGAAGTTACCAAGAATCACATAAAAATGTGTAGCGATACCCAAAGGGACATGGAATGGAGCTCTGGAATTTTAACTTTACTGAGATTTCCTGTTTTTAGCCTAATTTCTGTTCCAAGGTCTCATCCAGGATCCCACATTATAGTTTGTTAGTTGTCATATCTTTTTACTCTTTTCATGGCTGCCACAATTTCTTCATATACTTTTAATTCATGTCTTCCCATAGCCCTACCTCCCTAACTAAATTAAAATTATCTCACCAGTAAATGTGGTGCTTAGGCTACAAAAAGGCAACACAAATAATAGGTGCACTAGGCATTGTGTTTAATACATGGTTGTTTAATGAATCTAGGAAGGGGAGAAAGACAGAAGCTCCATCTAGAAATGCTATTTACCAGAGTTATAAGAATACTCACCTTCAGACCCCTTTTCACTTTTTCCCTGAAATAAGTTTAGTGACAGTCCTTAGATATTAAGAACCACGTAACTTAAATAATAACAATAGAAGAACACAAAAAGGGATAAAGAGATTATCTCTCATTTATGTAATTGTAAGAGGATACCTATAATTTTGTTGTCTGTTTCTTTTATCAAACATTACTTCCTGAGTTGTTTTCTCCATTCTCAATTTAGCGTGCACATAATAGCCTTTTCAGCAAACATGCCACCATTTCCCAATTATTCCCTTCCTATTGGTCATCTGCAGACTGAAATGAACATTTTCAAGCCCTGAAGTTCCTCTGCTCCCTTTCTTTTAGAATCTTTTTGTAGAACAGCATGACAAAACCAGTGTGGGAGAACAAAACATCCATGTATTTAAGTTACTCTGTAAAAAATTTAGATTAGTTTGCATTGATATTTCAATGTGATTATGTTTAAAGGAAACTATTTGGGTAACCTCAAGACAAATAAATAATGACAGAATAATGCTAATAAATTTAAAAGTAATTTTAACTTCCGAGAAATAGGCAACTAAACAAGAAGCTTTGTAACTCTGTCCAATGAATGAGCCTCTTTTGTCACAAATTCATGAGATGAACATTTCATCAAAGTCGGGACACATTTTGTATTTCATGCTTTTTACTCTATCACCTTGGAATCAGTAACAGATGTAATTGTCTGTGAATGTTGTAGATCAGTTTGGTGGTGAATCTATTCATGTTTTAAAACAGTGGATGAAACTTCAGACCCCCAAAATTCAAATCCATGTCCTGGTTCACTCGGACTCCCATAATTCATAGTGATAGGGGGAATGTGTGTTTGTGTTATATTCAGAATACTAAAAGGGTATTGATATAATCAATCTATTTTAAACTACAGTTGATAAACTATTGATAATTCCTAAAATCAATGAGTTAGTCAATTGTGGGATTAATCTGATTTCACACAAAGCTTTCAGTCACAACTAGTAGCTTTGAATAACAATGAAGTCTCATATCTCTCTTAAGCTTGAATTCAGCAAGCTCATTCAAATGAAAAGAAAGAAAGCAGGGAGCATTGTTGCTGTATTTTGAGAAGCAGTGTGAAATAATGGAAAATGCACAGCAATCTGGAGTTTCTGTAAGGCAAACATTTATTAAACATTATGCCTATTATACCTATTATATGTGTTGCCCAAATGTACTACTAAATTTTGTGTCACTTTAGGTAAATTATTTTATCTACTACATGCTCAGTTAAAACAAAAACCCTATAACCCTCTGTCTGTTGGGAACTGTCCTTCCTGGTTTCAGAGGCTGTAACCCTGCCCACAGGAGAAGGGGACCTTGGGACCATAAGCCACTAAGGAGACAAAACTTATCCTCCTAGCAGAGGTGCAGCCTCTGCCCCCTTTACTTCACCCTGCTTGGCCCTGGGGTGGATGACTGGTTAGCCAATAACTGGTAAGATTCCTCAAGGGAGGGACAACCTAAGACAGGCATGGTCAAGATGGGGTCATCAGGGAAGGTCTTAGGGGATTGTGGAGAAGGGACAAAAACCCCTCACCCTTCAGCTTTACCATAGCTTGAGTCCTCATCCTATCTGTAAAAAGTCTCTTAATCTCTTGGCTGCCTTGCTTCCCCCACCTGATTCTGGCTTGAAACAATGACGACGGGGGGTGCAGCCCTGTGCAAGAACCATTGGTTCCTGGTCGGGGGCAATCAGGGCTAAGAAAGAATGCATAAAGTCCTGTGAAACCTGCTTTCCTAAAAAATGTCCCCTGGACATTTTTAATGTTAAGGGTCTGAGCACAAAATAAGTTTGTTTCCCAGGGTTTTACACCTGATTGGCATCACCCTGTCTACCAGACCCTGACTCAAAAGGACTCCTGTGGTCCCAGAAATGTTATCTGTAAACCATACCTCCTTTCTTTGATATGCATCCCTATGCAAACTAAACTCAATAAAACTCCATTGAGAGAAGAAGGGCTAAACACCTTTCTCCTCTGAGAGACTGGCTGGACTTCCTCCCCAAGCAGATCATATCTTGGTAGAATTATTCTCATCCATGGTGGCCAGGGGAGCACTGCAGGCAGAGCTCCCCCACAGGTGTCCTTATTGAAAATTACAAATAACTACCTTAAAGAACCATCACAAGGCCTAAATACACTAAAGTACATAAGACAATCTTTAGCACTCAGTAAATGACATCCATTATTTTTATTATTTGATATTAGTGGTGGTGATATTGGAGGGTGGAGGGTTCACAAAGAGGCAGAAAGGAAATCTGGCAAAAGGAAGAAAGTAGAAAATTGCCCGGAAAAAGAAACGAGAAGCCATGGCACAATTTTTCTTGAATCTGGTTGACATAAAAAAAAATTATGGCCTAAAGCATCGTGGATCTGCATACTCCCTCCCCTAACTTCTGAGCCAACTCATGGAATGAGAAAGACAGAGGGAGAGTTCAGGAGCCTCCTGGAGGACACTCATGACATTTGTAAATCAAAGTACAGTCACCGAGGAACCTGCGGAAACCAAACAGAAGACCTGAAGCAACAAAACAAATGATTCTGGGCAGCTCAGGTGGGGAGCCTCTGCTATTTGTTAGGACCAAGGCTAAACAAAGGCCAAGGCGCTTTGGGGCTGCAGGAAGACAAGCCAAACGCCCCACTGAAATCAATTAGCTATGGTGGGCCACGGGCCAGATGCTAACCTTAGGCAAAGGCTGTGCAGTTTTATTAATTTATGTTTTTCATATACTATGAATTTAACATCATTTTGTCCTTCTCTCCCGGTCTGATGGACTCAATAGTATTGGCTGATCTTGCACTTCATGATGGGTACTGCAGCATAATTTACAAGTGGGAGAGCCAGGGAATTATGAGCGTATCTGAGCCTCCAGACAAGCCAAACTAGAGTTCCACTATTTAAATAACAAAGATGAAAGTAAAGTCTGGAACTTGAATCATTAGGAGAGTTGTAACGTGAAAGACTTGATCGTTCTACCTATCTCAGCCACTCTGTCAATGAGAATGACTGAAAAATTTATATTTCCCATCAGGATTTTTTATTCCAAGATCCATCCAAACTTTCCAGAGCTCACTAAATAGGGTATCACTATTTGCTAGAGCCTGGTGAGCAACACAATTTTCTTTCACTCTTGTGGCAAAGATAGTGTTAATAATCCCCCAATATAATTTTTCTCTTTTTCTTTAACAAAAAGTCCCTGGGACTTAGTAAGGTCCATGGCTTCCCAGAATAACAACTACATCTCTCTACCTCCCTTGGAGCTAGGTGTGTACATACGACTGGTTTCTCACCAATTTACGTACATTTGATTTCATTTCAATCCAACTCAATTTGATTCAATTCAATCCAATCCAAAAGATATTTAACATGTGTTCATTGCATTCGAATACCTACCCTAGATTTCTATTTTGGAGAGGCTCACAGTTCAATGAGAAAGAAAGAAACATTTTTAATGTATTTGAGGCTAATGCTTATACAAAATATTAGTTAAGATAATACTAGCGATGATAATGCTAGTTTATCTGCTGTTAAATGTCAACTCTAAAATCTCAATGGCATAGGTCAAGTTACTTCTCACACATGCAAAGCCTCAAACTGGTTTTCCTGATTGTTGCACAGTTCTCCAGTTCAGGACCCAGGCTCCTTCCATCTTGTGGCTCTGCTATCTGCAACGTACAACCTCAAACCCACGCTGTGTACATCAAGCCAGATGGAAAACAGCATGGGGACTCTCCTTTTCACGGCATTGAGCCTAGAAATAATACTCATTACATTTGCCCACATTTTACCAACTAGAACTTATTCCCCTGAATATACCTAAATGTAACAGAGGCCAAGGAAATGCCCAGCTATGGACTATACAATAGTGTTTTACTGGATAGAATAAAGGGAAGTCTTGTAGAATCTTCTACAGTCTGCAGAAATAGTGAAGAAAATTTAAAGCTTCCCATTTTCCTAGGATGGGCTAAGAAAAGGAAGAAATACATTTTGAAGAATACACAGCCAGGCCCTGGCTCCACGGCTCAGTGTTTGGAGCACTGTTCTGTGCACTGAAAGGTTGCTGGTTTGATTCCTGGTCATTGCACATGTCTAGGTTGTGGGTTCGATCCTTGGTTAGGGTGCTTAGAGGAGGCAACCGGTTGATATTTCTCTCTCACATCCATGTTTCTCCCTCGCTCTCTAAAATCGATGGACGTATCCTTGGGGTGAGAGTTGAAAAAGAAAAGAATACACAGTCAGGGTGACTTTTGATTTGCCTAGGGTTTGCTAGAATACCACTGTTGTCCCAGCATAATTATAAATAAGACCTTCTTTGGCTCTGGAAGGTATCCCAGTTGAAATGGTAAATTACATGGTCATCTCTACATAGCAGTCTTGGCCACACAGAGCTACAGCTCCAAGAATCTGCCTGGAGGGCACTTAGATCCATGTCAGATCACCCACGTGTTGATGACCATTTCCTCATGTGTGTTATTTAACCTCAGTCAAGGATGTATAGTTCCTCCCTCCCCACCTTTAAATTCTCTCTCCTTCTCCTGCTATCCTCATCACTGTTTGACAACCAACAAATCAATCAAACCAATTCATTTGACCACAGAAAAGTCTCAATTACTAGCAATCCCATGACCCAGATACTTTTTAATATTTATATGTTAGATGTAAAGAGGCAAATTTCAACAAAATAACCTTATCAAAGGTCCTGAAGATATTAAATGCTGAGTTACATGGGGGAGGGATCCCACCCTTCCTCTGAGTAACATTTCTCCATCTGTGAATATTCGAGATGGCCCCCAATGCTGTCTTCTACTCCTGTCTAGACAGTGAGAATGGCTACCACAATGGGTTGATACAAGATATTAAATATAATACATTATAATTGTCTTATAAACAAATTACCTAATTATATTTCATTTCCTCTAAATGTGGGTTAGCCTGTTCAAAAAAATGAAAATATGACATAGAATTATAAACGTGAAATCCTGTTTTCTGTCCCCTCGTTTATCAAAGGGAGAAACTGAGACCCAGAGGAGTGTCAGCCCTCAGAAAAGTTACAACAGGGAGGCAATACTGGGGTTCAAGGCGTCTGGGGATTAAGCTGCTGCTCTTCCACCTACATATAAAAGGATTTTTAAATGAGTTGTAAAGGGGAA
Source organism: Phyllostomus discolor (assembly GCF_004126475.2). NCBI lineage: Eukaryota > Metazoa > Chordata > Mammalia > Chiroptera > Phyllostomidae > Phyllostomus > Phyllostomus discolor. The sequence goes on along the minus strand of NC_040910.2, from coordinate 100,045,519 downwards.
GATTAGTTGTCAGTTAAACAAAGCACCCAACTTCAGTTATTTGGGATTATCAATTCAGTGGTCAGCAAAGTCTGGGTTTTCTAGTAACATGTGCACCTATTCTACCATAGAAATCTTTAAGGATGAGATCTGATCTTGTTAGCCTGCAGAAGGGGGTTCTGGGACAGAGTGTGCTCTCACTGCCTAGGGAAACCAAGTGGAAGAAGACAGTGACAAGCTCCGAAGAGACAAGTTACAGGAAACTTCTTTTGTTCTTTAATCATCTGCCTCTAGAACCCTTTGAGATGTACTTTCAAGGTTTACTCACTTGTAAATCAAAGACAGATTGTTGTGAGAACCTATGGGGGAGTCCCCTTTCTCTGAGATTCTTTTTAAAAATTAACTTCTAAAGGAACAAAGGCAAATGTACTTTAAAATGACTTTTTTTTTTATCCAAACAATATGTTTTCTCAAATTTCTGGGAATACCAAGAGCATCCTATCTCTGTTATAAATGTTCCACAAAGGCATATAACAACAAAACCAAGAAATGAAAAGAAAGGAAAAACCCTTAAAAAACAAATACTTCTTTAATCACCCGACCAAGACAGATGCCATTCCCGACAGCCACAGCACCCTAGGCTTTCAGAACAAAAATCGCCAAGCACAAAAGTGGCAAGATACACTAAGGGTTATAGAGAACTCAGTCAATACGTGCTTTCATCATCCTGGCCCGATTTTCCCCAGACTGTATTCTGTTTAGAAAGTAAGCAAATGCTCTTTCATTATTAGGTTAATGCTCTGCAATTCTACAAATCGGATTCCTCTGAAACATGCAGGGTCATGCAATTGTGCATTTCAAAAGGTAGGCACCACCAGATAGAAGCAGTCTGTGTGCTGCTGGAGCAAACGCTCCGCTCTCATTTTCAAGGTCAAAAGGTAGGATTGGAAGATTGAAGGAGTCTGCATGATGTACACCAATATTGCCCTTAGCTGAGTTTTTTTGTAGCTTGTGTACATGTTTGTGTGTCCCTAGCATATTCACACATGGCTGCTAGGTGAAGGGATGTTGACCTAGGTGAGTGTAGCATGTAAACGTGGGATCAATCACAGGGGTCAGGACAGGCTGACATTCAATTTTGGCCTTGAACTGAATGTAAAGGCATTCTTAGCAGCCAACAGTCAGCCAAGAGAAGAAATGATACATCATAATAGCTAATACTTAAATAGCTTTTATACACAGACACCACTAAACACTCTATGTATATTGACTCATTGAGTTTACAAAGACCCTCTTTAGTGTTAATATTACAGTCCCCATTTTATAGGTGAAGAAACCAAACATTGTAGATGTCAAGTAATTTGCTCAAGGTCTCCCTGGTGGTAGGTGCTGCAGCTGAGATTTACACTTAGGCAATCTGGCTCCCCAATCTATGCTCTTAATCACTAGGTTTATTTCTTCTCAAAAGTCGGAGGATAAACACATGGTTTTTTAAATAGAGAACTTTAATTTAAAAAAAAAGAAAAAGAAGAAGAAAAGAAAAAAGTTATCTTGAGATGGCAATGAGCTAACAGGTCACCAACACTGGAGAAATTGTTTTAAAAGGGCAGGGGGGAGCAGGAAGACTCCAGCAGACAGCTGAGACCATAGTGGAGACTTTCTCATGTAAAGACAGAATCGCAGATGGACACTCAGAGAAAAGACCAAATCACTCCTCTACCGCCACAGTCCGTCTGCCAGAATACTGTATCACAACTATTCAGAGAACTCAAAAGACATCCCTGTAAACAAAGCTTTACTGCATTTGATTCCTTCCGATGCATTTTAGACGTGGAATTATTTGAGACAGAGGGGAGGAATAAATCAATGGGCATTTCCATTCTAATAAAAAATAAGACAAGGATGATTAAAATGATGACAAATAAGTAAAAGCTGCCATTTATTCAGTGATTTTTGCATGCCAGATACCCTTCTAGGAACTTCAAACACAATTTCACTCAATCAAAATGAATCTATAAGAGAGAAAATATCATGGCGATTGATTTAAAAATATATAACTTGTCCACGGTCATGAGCTATTCAGTGGCAAATGCAGGATTTAACTGAAGCCTGTTGGGTGTTAAAACTCACAGGCTTTACTTTACTGCCAGGAAGCTCTGACCAATCAGGAGAGGAGGGTTGGGAATAATAACTCTAACTGCTGAAAAGAAATTGGACACAATTATTTGTCCATCATATCTCAAATGAAACATATAACTTCCAGATCAACTAAGAAACACACAAACAAAAATAAACAATGGAGAAAATAATTCAGTAGAGTCAAGAATGAAGAAAAGAGAGGAGTAGAAAGGGAGAGAATGTGTAGAAGGGGATGGAGGGAGGCGAGGAGGGAGAGGTAAGAAAAATCATAGGGATAGAAAATGAAATATAATGGAAAATAAATTCAAATACATTAGTCATCACTATATATGTAAATGGTTTAAATTCCATTACTATAAGGAATAGAATCACATATTGGACTTTGAAAAAATTAAATATTTTATATTCTAACAATATGCCCAAAGTAAATGACACTGAAAGATTGAAATTAAATAATGGAAACCACTTAAATATTCATCAATATAGGAATAGGTCAGTTAATAGTTATGCTCATCTGCAGGAATGATGTATAGTAGTTAAAACAAAAGAATTTGGTTTATAAGTATCAAAATAGACTAAAATAATATTAAGTGAAAAAGCAATTTGTAAAACCACTGATAATTTGAAATGTATATGTGGAATATAATTATATATAGGATATTTATAATATGCACACCTTATAAAATAAAAAATATATAGTTATACATAACTATATATCAAAATTGTACATATTATACATATCATAAAATAATACATAAATTTTATGCATATATGCATACATAGTGAAGTTATTTTAAAAATGGATACATACTGACTTCAAGAAAGTGATTATATCTTGAGAGAAGGAGATAAAGTGGGCATGGAGTTACAAAGGGGTACACGGATGACTAAAAATTTTATTTATTTAAAAATTTATGAAGCAAGTATGGCAAAATGTTAATCTTTGCTATTTCAGAGTGGTGGGGAGTATTGGACATATCATTTATAGTTTTCTGGAACCCTTAAAAAATCCACAACTTTAAAAGAGGTCAGGAGAAATGGGTATGATAATACACACACAGGCTATTAGATGGACTTAAACAGCTGGTGTGGAAACCTAGCTGGGAAGCAAACAGCCTCAGAAGAGACGCATGGGATGGACGAGTCAGTGACACGGAGCCTGGTGAGAGCCTTTCTCAGCTCCGAAGCTGTAGACTGACTAGAGGTCAATTCTTCCTACGTGAATGTATAGCTTTACTAATGGTCTAATCCAATTATCTAGTAACTTAAACCATTTCCAAGGTTTATATGGAAGAATAACCAAATAAGACTTTTAAAACACATTGTTAGGAATTTACACGTTCAAATATTAAAACTTTACAAAACTACAATAATATGATGCATTCTTGATAAGCAACTGGCAGATAGATCAATGAAATACCGTATATTGTTGTGTATAATGTGCACTTTTTTTGCCCAAAATTTTTGAGGGAAAAATAAGGATGCACATTACACATGGGTAGTTCTAATTCTGTATCTATATAAATGCTTTTAATTGTTTTATTTACACTTATGTGTTAAAAGTGTAACTTTAGAAAGCAATAATGATAACCATATGCAAAATAAAACCCTGTAATACAATAATCAGTTTTGTTTCTAATATAAATAAATAAATAATTGGATTAAAAAACTAAAACGAAAGATTAGTTTCCTGAAAGTGTGGGCCAAAGATGTGAGTGTGCAGCATACAGAAGAGCACATTATACACGGCAAGATGTGGACGCACTGATGGTGCTGAAATATTCCCTAGCACATTTGTTAATAACATATAATAGCAAAAAGATAAAAATACATAACGATGGAGAGTGATTTTCTAGGAAAATTGACTATGTGAACAAAAATTGTTAGATATGTTTGTCACAATGTCAATTCTTGATGGATTAAAAAGTTAAAATGTAACATAAAACGTAAAAAACATAAGTAAATAAAATTTTAAAACACTATTTTCTGGGTCAAAAATAAAGCAACTTTTAAGTTAATGAAGTTCACCTTCTTCCCCTAAATGACAACACTGTTTAATACATCTAGGTAGACCAGTAGTCTGGCCCTCATAGACCATTCAGGGAAATAAAAACCAACGGTGGTCACACCCCTGTGGGAGATGAACTGTGTAATCTGGGTTGGATCTGGGGTGCAGACCTGTGTAGACTTATGACAGGCTGGGGTTTCCTGAAGGAAAGATAGGGGGCCTCTTTGGAAGATTAGCATGAGACAATGAAAACAAGGTTTATGTAGAAAAAGCAATGGATTCTGACGACACTCTTATGAGGAAACTTAAAAATAGCCAAACACTGAACAGCGAAGCATTAGGCAAATACATCACGGGACATTCACGCAACATAGTATTAAATCATGTTTTTTGAAGATTATTTGAAGGAACAGAAAAATCCTCACCAAAAATTACTACGTGAAAAAAGAGGAGGGGGGCAGTATATTGAAAAATGACCCAAATTTTGAGAAGAGACAATGAAATCTGGAAGAAAACCCATCTAGATGTTAAGTGAGCTTATTCCAGGTGGTAAGATTATAAAGTTAATTTTCAAACTCTTATTTTTCTGTCTTTCCAACATTTTTATGTTGCCACATCTTACAACACGTATTTATTTTTCATTATGGTAATTTTTAAAATGTTATTAAAAATTTTAAAGTTAAACCTCCCGCAGCGTGTTGAGTGTCCCAGAACCAGGGACTCAGATGTCAATAAAGACTCAATGACTTCTCTTCTCAGTGGTAAAGATGAGCCTCCCCAACATTAATATCTCATTTTCAGACCTGTAGGTGAGAACAAGAAAACCCGAAGGACCACCATTCCTGAGCACCGTTTCTTACTCTCACACATTGGCCACTAGGCTGCTGGCTAAACAATTCCCCCAGTTCTTAGTATTCGCTTTGATTCATGCAGAAAAATATACATGTCAAATCAGGGAAACCTCCTGAAGGGTGATTTTTCACCAAGGCAGCCTGGAGTGCTGTTTCCAGCCCCAAGCTCAGAGATCATGGTAACATTTTGGACTCGGTTTCAGTTTGCTCCTATAAATGGCAGGGACCTCTCTGTGGGGGCCTCACTATTCATGCTAGCATTGAGTTTACCAGAAGAGCTCAAATACTGTGAGCAAACCCAGAGGTTAGCAGGACGGCAGCTGCACGGTAACATGTGCCCTGGAAAGCCCCGCTCTGGGCGCAGCTGATGAAGTTCCATGAGGCTTCCTGAGTACCAGGTGCAGACAGAGGAGAGGTGGGTGGGGCTGGGATAAGTATCACCTGTGAACAGTGAAGTCTGTCTATACTGTTCATATTCTGATGCTTCTAAAACATTGCACAAAACTCAACGTGCTGATGTCTCTCTGTATGGCAGGGATGAATTAAAACATCTCTATCCCTCCCTCCCTCCCTCCCTCACCTCTGTCTCCTTCCAATTCTCTCTGTCTTTGTCTTTCTCTGCACGTGCCTCTGTTCCTGTGAGTGTCCTTCTCTCTCTCTAGGTTTGTCTCTTTGTGTCTTTGTTTTCCTCAAATGTCCGTTTTGTCTCTTTCTCTGTGCACCATCCCTTCTTCTTGTTCCCGGGATTTAAACAAAAGAAGTTGGGGGTGACTAATGTAGCACCTACTTTGCCTGGCACTGTGTTTGTTACTTTACATACATTATTTTATTCAAGCCACTCAGCAACCCTAAGAAGAGGAAATGGGCTGAGAGAAGGATTTTCTCCAAAGGCACAGGTAAGTGGTAGAGATGGGGTTTGGACCCCCACGTGTCTGGCCTGTCTACGCACAGAGGGTGGAGGTGGCTGATCAGCAGTAATCCCCCATGACCACTCTCTGCAGTAACACTGTCCTTGGCCCGTGGATACACTTGGAGTGAGCACTCCCTCTGTGATGGAAGGGCTGCTTCTTCCTTATCTATAGGCTGGGATATCCATGGCCCAAGATGTGAGCTCACCTACTCATGGGAAGAGAAAGACAGCAAAGCAACCAGCCCTCCAAATCTCCCACCTCAACTGCCTTCACACCAACTCTTTTTAAATTTCTTTTGACCTGATTTTTGTTTCTAGAATAATTTAACCTTATCCTTCCAAAGGTCTTCAAATATCCAAGACCAAATGGCTATGACCTAGTCTTTACTGAACTTGCATTCTCTCCTTAACTAGCCTTGTCCTTAGCTTCTGTGATATTGTAGTGAACCACCTTCTATTTATTCTCTTTTTTAAAAAGGTAAAATTATATAAACATATAAATGATATTTGATGTATATATGTTTATTCACATGTATACATTGTACAGGGTCTGGCAAAAATAACATTCCTGTTTTATGAGCTGGTAATCTATACCAAATCATTCATTACAAAGTCATAAATATGCAATTCCGTAACACAACAATATCACACTCAAGCACACCATATCACATTTTAGGGGAAATGTTCATATTGCTGTCCATCTCATGAGAGACATTCACGTACCCCACCAACTACACTCAATGATGTTACTTCTGCCAGACCCTGTATATTATGTGTATGATATGTATTCTTCTTTTCCTTTTTAAAGATATGTGTATATGCATATGTATTATATATAATACACACGAACATATCAGGGAATTAAACAAGAGCACACAGTTGAGAAAACCAAGCATCAAAGAGCTTGGCATAAAGGAGATGTTCAGTAAATATCTGTTGAATTAATGAATGAACCAACTTGCAGTATTATTTCCCAATATGCACCTCAGCAAATATTCCGCTCCACCCAGCTGGTGGAGCTTAGTGGATTGAGTGCGGGCTGCAAACTGAAGGGACACAGGATCGATTCCCAGCTGGGGCACATGCCTGGGTTGCGGGCCAGGTGCCCAGTAGGGGGCACACAAGAGGCAACCACACATTGATGCTTCTCTCTCTCTCTTTGTCCCTCTCTTCCCCTCTCTCTAAAAATAAATAAATAAAACCTTCTACTCTAGCCAACTAGGAAAGAACCTCCTCTACGTGCAATGTGCCGTGTGTGTTTTCTTGTGTACGTCAACAGACCCCATCTGAGATGATTCCCCATCCTTTACAAATGCAGTTCGCATCCTGGCTAAATGATCACCACCCCAGTGAAAGCCTTCTGAAGCCTGAAGCAATGGCCCCTCTTGGAATATTTATAGCAATTTGTGTCCATTTGGCAAATTACCCTGTATTCTTCTGTACCTAATCTTCAGTAAGTGCTTGAATCATTACTTAACTTCTGTATTGTTACTTTATGCTTCCCTTGTCATTGTCTCTTCAACTGAGTGAGCCTTAGTCGTTTTTTGTTTCTTTACTATGCTCCTCTAACAAGACATCTTCAATACATGTTTAATTCATTAATATTTTGAGTGCAAGAGACAAACACTTCTAATGATTACTAACTTTTATGTGACAGAATGGGGAAAAGGTGATAAGTAAATTTGCTGAGCTTCTTCTGTGTACTAGATTCTTTACATGTATATCTTGTTTAATTTGCACAATGAATTCATTAAGTAGGTTTTATCTCTTTTACTCATGAGAAAACTGAAGCTCAGAATTCCTTAATCAGAGTTACACATCTGATAATAGGGAAGCTGGGATGTGACACCAAGATTCAACTAGAAAGTTCATGTGCTTAAAATCATGCCACGTTAAATGATACGGCTTCTAGAAGAATAGATATGAAGTTATCTTCAGGATAGGCCAAGATTTCTTTAACAGGATACAAATAACCCTGACCATGGGGGAGGGGGAGAGATTGATAAACTGAGTTTCATTAAAACCAAGAACTTCTGTTTATCTAAGGATATTAACAGGGCTAAAAGGCAAATCATGGATTAGAAGATACATCCAGGTAAAAGACTCATATCAAGAAGATATCAAATACTCCTACAAATTAACAGGAAAAAGACAAACAGCCTAATTTTTTAAAGTGGGCAAAAGACTGGAATAGGTCCTTCACAAAAGCGGACACCCAATTGTCCAATAAGCATACGAAAGCTTGCTCAATGTCATGGCGCATCAAACAAATAAAAATCACCATGAAAAGACTTGACAAGGATGTGGAGCAACTGGAATTCTCATTTGCTGCTGCTGGGGGGTCTAAATGGGCAAGACTGCTTTGAAAAGTTGTTGGCAGTATCTCCTAAAGTTAGAACTACAAATGCCACCTACTCTACAACTCAGCAATTTTGCTCCTGGATGTACATACAAAAGGAACTGGTGTGCCTGTCTTTTGGTAGTTACGCATGAGAACATTTACAGCAGCTTTATTCATCATAGCCAAAGACTGCAAACAACCAACATACCCTTGCACAGTAGAATGAATAAGTACATTTTTGTACATTCATGTGATGGTATACAACACACCAGTGAAAAAGAATGAACAATTGGTATGTGCATTACCAGGGGTGAATCTCACATGAAGAAGCTGAAAGGTGGAAGAGCTGAAAGGTGGAAGAAACAGGATACTTATTTAGAATCAAAACTTTGGCTTGGGTCTATGCTTCCTTTGATTACATGCGTGATCTGGAGCAAACCACTTAATTTACTGAACCTTTTTGCCTCCTCGCTTCTAAACCCAGAATGCCACGATTATCTCATGGGTATTGTGCCTATGTCACAGGATAACGCACATCAAAAGTACAAGGCTCACCTGGCTGCCCATATAGGGGTCCAGGAGCTGAGGTCAGTGAAGAAGCAGGTCTAAGGGCCCCCAGTGCAGCTGGAAGACCTCATTGCTCTCCACCTGCCACATTTCCTCTGGCCTACATGTCCTTTTTGCAACCCGGTGGGTGTTCCCCCTAATGAAAACAGATCACCTGCTGTCATGAAGGAAGACTCAACAAGAAGCCGGTAAAAGGCTTGGCTGGATGATGAACATGGAACTCAGAACCTCACTTCCACCTTCTTTCTCTGCTCTTAGAGAAAAAGTTCCAGGGCACCCCGGCATGTCTGATCGCAGAAGAAAGAGATGGGAACCTCCTGGGAGAAAGTGAAGAAGCTTCCAACAGAACCTAACTGATGCTCTTATCCTCCACCCCCTCAACTACCATGGCAATCGGTTCCTTTTACTTTTTAAAATTCATTACATGTTGTAAGGTAGCTCAGGCAGTGATCTAATAGACACCAATGTCTCCACCATTGTTTCGGAAGGAAGTTGACAATATGTTACATGTGCTAGGGTCTTTTTTCTTTAAAAAGAAAGTAATTAAATATTACTCGTAGAGCTGAAGTTCTACCCCACTCCTTCCTCCCTGCCTCCCCCTCTCCTTGAGCAAGAACCTCACGTCTGAAGTGGGTGTAAATCGCTTGCCTATGTCCTTTTGGGTTTCTACTCTCAGTCCCCATGTACTATGGCTTGGGGTATCCTTCAATTAGCTAAAGTCTATCCAGTCATATCCATCCTTTCGAATTTGATTTTCTCATCGTTTTCTCACATTGTAGTCTCCATTCATTCATTTTAACTGCTGTGTAGTATGCCACTGTGCAAATTATGGCTGATTTGTCCATTCCCCCACTAATACATCATTGGATCCCCCTTTTTAGAGATTTCAAATTGTGCTGCAGTGAATATCCTTGTTTTGATCTCCTTGTTTAAAAAAAAATACCTCAAATGGAGGCCAAAAAAGCAGAATTGCTGAATTGTCGAGTACGCCTCTGTTGAGTTAAATGAGATCTTTCTAAAGTGCTTACAACAATTTAAACCAGCGTATCCTGTGCTCACAGTTGGTGAAATCAGTATGCTACTGTGATTTTAATTTCCCCCGATTCCCAGTGAGGCCGAGCAAATTTTTGATATATTCATAGCTATTTGAGTTTCTGAATCTATACACAGGTTTGTTGATACGGTTTGTACATTCAGTGATTTACAAGATTATTTGAATCATTCTGGTGCCAGGGAATCTGACTCCTCCCAGGGAAGCTCAATCCATTTTCTCCCACAGAGGGGAGAAGAAAAGAAAATTTTGAGAAGTTTCTTCTTTAAGGTTAAACCCAAATCTGCATGCTACTTCCATCCAGCAGACTGGTTTTGCATTCTCAGATGACACAGAGCAAGCCCCTTTCTTTCCTATGACTGTTTCTCGTATTTATTTGTACATTCTTTCATGCATCCCTGCATTCCTTCATTCATTTCAGCAAGCACTAATTAATTACTCACCAAGGTCAGAAATAAGCCCTGGCCATGCCCGCAGGAAAATATGGTTTAGCAGGGGAGACAGACATCGAATCAATGAGTAACACAATGGCATGGTAAGCCCAGGAACAGCGGTATGTACAAGAAACAAGGTAGGACAGAATAAGGACCATTTCCACAGGTATGTACTGTTTGCCATAGCATTTATTAAAATATGAGGGAGAACCCAAAAAAATATCTTCTGGAGGGCAGACCCTTTGTAGTACAGGCTTCCCCTGCTAGGTGAGTGTTCTAGGGACCCATCTGTATCAGTGCACTGGGTGGTATTGTTGTGAGAGGCTGTGTTTGGCTTCAGCGAATTGTTTTGCAGACTTTCAGTGTGTTTGCTCATTGTGTGATGCGTGATTTATGAGCACACCTGCCCACACCGCACTGAGTGTTCAGCAGTTTTTAACCAAAAACTAGCATGACCCCCATGCCCCACCCTCCCTATTCACCCCATCTCACCCCAAATGTTTTTGTTTCTACAGATGAAAAAGTCCTCAAAGGGAAATGTTTGCCAATGTGGAAGAGGTGAAACACCAAATGGCAGAAGTGATGAATGAGACATTATCATGGTGTGTCTGAGAACCTTAGCTCACTCGAGCATTGCTTTGTCTTAGCGACATGTTTACACAGGCTGCAGAAGCTCAGGGGCATTGTCGGAGGCACGTTGGGTTAAGTTTCTCTATAAATTGATCTGACTGAGTAACAACCAGGTTGCAAGCTTACTAACCTTCAAGTTATTGTGGATGCAAAGTTCTATGGTTGTACAAAAATATAACTGCACAAATGAAAGGTGAGAAAGACCTTTAACCTCAACCCTTTCTAGAGGCTTAGTTCAATATGTTTCCTTGGTGTGACACGTGCCAAAAAGCTGATATGACTTTGGGCTGGGTTGTTAGCAGTGTTGTGTCAGAACTAAGGGGGGTGTTAGTCCCATTATATTTGAAGCTGGTAAGACCCTTGCTACTCAAAATATGGGCCTCAGTCTAGCAGCGCTGTCCTCTCCAGGCTAGACTGATTAGAGGAGGAGGGGCCAACAAAGGAATGTGAGGAGCAGCCAGCTTAAAAAAAAGGAAGAATAGAGATACGGAGTCTTGTGAGCGCAAAGGTGCGGTTCAAGGAGGCTGTGGCCCGCTGTGTCTGATGCTGCGTTAAGCTCATGGAAGATAAATGAGAACAGAGCATCGCTTGCCAAATTTGGCGATGCAGAGATCAGTGGTGGACTTGACGGTAGCAGCTCTAGCTGAGCGATGGGGAGAGAAGCCTATCAGGTGAGTTGGGAGGAGAATGCTAGCAAGGAGTTGGACACAGCTCGAGATTTTGTGTGAAGGGAGCAAAGGGAGTAGCAGGTGGAGGGACACGAGAGATCATTTTTTAAAAATCCTCACCGAGGACATGCTTATTGATTTGAGAGAGAAGGGAAGGGAGGGAGAGAGAGAGGGAGAGAAACATCGATAGGTTGCCTCTCATACACGCTCTCACCAGGGACCAAACCTGCAACCTAGGCATCTGCCCTGATTGGGAATTGAACCCACAACGTTTGGGTTTATGGAACGACTTTACAATGAACAAGGCCACACCGGCCAGGGTGAGATCAGTTTTTAACAGTGGAGCATATTTGTGTGATAACAGAAACGAGGTATAATTGCTGGGGCAAAGACCTTAAGAAGATGAAAGCGATGAGGATCCAGACCGAAAGTGTAAAGATTGGTCTCCGATAGGTGCAGGGACACTGTCTCCATAGAAACCAGAGCGAAAGATAAGAGACAGGGTATGGATGCAGATAAATCATTTCGGCATCAAAGAGATGAAGGGTCCCTTTCCTGCTCCATTCGCTCTATGTTTGAGATCAAAAAAGCGTAACCCATTCTCAAGTGCTACAGCACTCTCCAGAAAAGCAAACAAGCCAACACCTGGCAGGACTCCCCGCCCGCCCACCATAATCACAAAGGAAGACAAACAACTATGTAAAAGCAGGTAAGAGAGAGGTAAGCAGCTTCTGACGGGAGAAATCAGGGCGAGGACACACGATACCCCAACAGCATTTACACTTCTCAAGCATTAGCAATTCTTGAGATATGTTCCATTATGCCCCCTTACTGACAAAGCCTTTTCCCCATTCCCTGCCTCTCATCCGGGTAAGTTGAGAATATCACTCAACCTTCAAGGCTCACCTCAAATATCTTCCTCATCACGGCTTTCCTGACATCCACCCAACGCCCCGCTTTGCGCCTGTCTTGCCCTCCTTTGATTTCTCAGTCTTGGCACAGCACTTAGCAGTCTTCCCTGTGCTGTTCTGTTCTCTTCAAAGGAAATAACAATGTCATGATTGCCCACTTTGCCTCCTTGGTATTTTTCTGCTCTGACTCACACGTTGGCTGTTCCCTTGTCCACACAGCCTTATTCTCTTTTGGTTAAAACATCCAAACAGTTAAAAAAAACTCAGACCTTTAACATCCGCACCAGAAGACTAGTCTCAACAAGCCAGAAAATGGGCTCAGTCAGTGCCATCATTCACAATTAGCAGGATCGTTTGGGTGCATGTCCATGTCCCCCGGTAATGAGGTCCAGGGGAGAATTAGGTGCCCTCCCCTCCAACCTGGCCACCACATGGCACGTTGCAATGTCAACATGTTTTCTACTTATTTCTACAACACATACAGACGTTGACGCACGAGCACGAACGCAAGAGTTCACAATGTTTTTTGTTTGCTGGTACAGCACCATCTCTCTGTTCTTGGCGCCACGCTCAAAAGGATCCTTGTATGAGAGGGTTCCTTGAGCCAAATGGGACATTACGTTGACGGTGGAATCCAGCCAATCTACTTGGAATCAGGTAACCAAATCCTCTGTTACGTGGCTGGAGGCGGGGCTTAACTGGAGCCCTAAGCTGAGGGCACTGCTGGAAGGGAGTGTAAGGCTTTGGGACCGTCTAGATCCTCAGAGTTCATTCATTCCAGGGCAGCAGGGCTCGCATGATGCTTCTGGCCAACCACATCTTGACTGCCATTCATTGTTCCAATAAAGAAAATCACTCCTACCATCTCTCTGCTAATCAACAAAATCGCTAGGTGCAGGCTTAGGTTTGGAGAGCTGACTCCTCGTCGTGTCTGCCTTTGAACTGTCGACTCCTAATCAGGGGCTCTCAAATGCTACCCGCAGGAGCGTGTATTCCTTTCCAGGACACTTCAAATGTCAGCTGTTCCCAGGGTATGGATAAAATCAAACCATATAGCACAGGGTTTAAGTAGGAATGTTCTGAAGTCACTTACAGACACTCAAGTTCATGAATTTCAGCCCTCCTCCCTCTCTCCCTTTCTCTCCTCTCTCTTCCCCTCTCCCCTGTTCTTTTATTCTTGGTAGTGTGTGTGTACTGGAGAGTGACGGAGTCATGACAAAGGATCATGTTTTGTAATGTGCAGCATTTCACCATAAATTAAACTCCACAGGCCATTCTGGTCTTCAGAATCCCTCTTAGCCTCGCTCCCACCTGCGGCTCTCTTCTCCTGGATCCTGTCCCCTCCTGTGTGGGACTTCAACTTCCTTTCCTAGGTCTCTGCTCCCTACATTGATAGCCCTCTCTTCTCCACTTGCAAACCCAAACACCAAGATTCTCAGGCAAACAAAGGCTCTTCCCAGGCACGGAGGCCTGGCCTCGTTCCAAGGCTGTTGGTGGAACATCTTTACTTACTTAACATGTCCTTGAATTTCCACCTTCCCACCCCCTCATTGCACGATCTCTCTGAGAACTTCTCCCAAACAGATACACTGTTCTTCTTCCCAAGAAGAATGTTGGGAAATAACGTGCTTTCAACTGCATTTCAGATTTAAGGAGAAATCATTCTTAACTATGAAGCCCAAACAAGGTCAAAAATGGATTTTATCCCAGATATATCCTCACCCTTCTCCCTATGTGGAATCACTTACTCTTGACATGAACAGAATATAAATAGTCCATGGCTCTCATGTATTCGATTTCTACCCTTGCTGTCCACATGTCTTCAACACACTTTTTAAAATTTCAGATATGTTGAGGTGAAATTGACAAAATTTATGATAAGTGTGCATTGCATTGATTTTTTTCGGTTGGTCTGGTTTTTATTTCTTGCTGTTGTTCAATTAAAGTTGTCCCAATATATATTGCATTGATTTAACATGCATATACATTGTGCCAAGTCTCCCCATCTAGTTAGTTAACATATAAATCGCTTCACATATTTATTTTCTTAGTTTTTGGTGAGAATATTTAAGATCTATGTTCTTAGCATAAATTTTAAGTATATGATACTATATTACCAACTACAGTCATAATGTTTCAAATTAGACATAAATAGACATTATTCACCTTTTGGCTGAAAGTCTGTACCCTTTTACCAACTTCTCCCCATTTCCCTCATCTCCGATCCCTTGAGGTAAATGTAAAAAAATGCCGGTTCCTGAGCCCCACCCAAGGCCCTTGAAAGTAGTTCGCTGTCCTGGCTGCACAGGATACTCACCTGAAGCCTAGCCTCTCAACTCCAGGATGTCCAGTTCCATTATTCTGGCGCAGGGGCAAATGGGTAATTTAAAAAAAGTGTCCCAGGTGATTTCTGTTAGTGACTAGAGTCAAATCTCTGGAGTGGGGGAAAGGACTCTGCTCCTAGGTGATTCTCCCACTCCCTGCTGGCTTCCTTGAAGTGCTCCCGCTCTGCAGTCAGGCTCAGGTTCACGTCCTTGCTCTTGCACTTGCTGCCATTACCTTCAGTAAGGCACGTGACCACTTCCTCACCTATGAGACAGCAATGACCCTAGCACCTACCGCTGAACTGTGGATGGGGGTTCAGTAAGGTGTAAATCACTTTGCATAACAGGTGGCACACAGCAAGCTTCATGCAATGCTAGCTGTTCTTATTAGCATTTTAAACATTTATTTGGCCCTCATTGTGGGCGAGCATTGCTCATTCATATACATAAAATGACACAGTCTTGGGCCAATTACTTAACCCTCCTGTGCATCAGGAGATTCTAAACAGCATCTGTGGACTACACAGATCTTGAGGATTCAAGGAATAGTGTACCTAAAGTGTTTAGTAGAGGCCTGGTACTTAATAAATAAATGTTCAATAAATGTCAGGGGTTACCACTGCACAGAAGAGAATTTCAACAAAGGTGGATATTTCTTTAGGATTTTAATACAATTATTATCCAAAAAAAATGGTTTCAATGGGACTCCTTAAATGAGGCCGAATGTCTTACACAAATGTATTTGTTTTTCCATCGTTCAGGCACAGTGGCTGGCACACCTCAGGGGTTCAAGCAATGTTTACTGAATGTGCGAATGAAGGAATTGCCAGGAAATTTGCATTTGCCTTGGTGTTCATTGATTTTTGCCCAGGTCTGAAGACTGTGAAAACCTCACTGACCATGGGCCATTCATCCTGTTTGTGAATGCTGCCAGCCTGGCCACGGCTCTCATCGAGAACAGCCATGATTTATGCTGCCCGTGGAGCCAGCCAGGGAGGCGGAATCCTCCATGGCTGATTTGTTTATCGCGGAGCCCTTGGAAATTGAATAGGGAGGGAGGCGGAGGGATAAAGAATGAATGAAGAGCTACTCCCCATCACGTTTGATATGAGGTCCTTTCACTCGGGCAGAGTATAGCTTTTTGCTGTTGTTAATATGAAAACTCTACAAATGTTACAAAAACGCATGGCAAGTCCCATGCCTGGGCCTCCTACCTGATGGCCACCAGAACCCGGACAGTGACGGAGGAGCAAGCCGCCTGGATTTCAGGGGCTTAGTTGTTGAACTGTATAGGCTGTGCCCTAACTCCGTAATACTCCAGTGAACGGTGAGTGACTACAATATAGAAAGCAAAATGTGTTCCCCCACTTAGTGGATATTGATGAAAGGGTTTGTTTTACAGCATTTAGGCCAACTTTGTTCTTTGTTTTATTTATTCATATCCACACATTAATTGAAAGCCCAACAGTGCAAAAGATTGCATTAACGTGATCGCCCTCTACTGGCTACAAGATGAAGTACATCCCTGGCTTTGACCATGACCTACTAAAACCAAGGCTATATTTTGGGGAAGTACTGGGTTTTTAAACTCCAGTATACTTTCTACAGATTAATCGTGAATGTAGTAGAGAGACCCATGTGTATTAAATCCCCGACTGTCGGTGTATTTTTGCCCATTCTGCTTCCTGAAAGGAGATCATGTGACTCTCTATGTTCGGTGCTTGAGAGAGAAACACGGCCAGGAGACAGGAGACGTGAGTTCACCTCGGCCCGTTTTCTCCTCTTTGAAGGGAAAAGGCTGGGTAAGGAAGGCCCCAGGATCCCCCTCAGTCTCTCCAGCTGCTGTGTGTAGATCCTGCACCCCAGGTTAGGAGCCACGAGATCTAGTCCTGACTCTGACTTTTACTCTTGCTTACAAAGTAAAAAAAACGGAGACGGAATTTCTAGGGTTGCTTTGAATTCCGACATGCGATGACCTAGGTCATACTAAGCCCGAGCTCGTATATAAATGACAGGGAGACAAATTCTTAGGATACTTCCAGTTAAAACCCTTTATGTTTCCTTTTCCCCTCTGAAAATTTTCTGGGAAATACAGGGTTTATCCTCACGTAGCTACTCATACCTGTAACGGAAACCACTGCCTCCACATGGACAGCTGGAATGCACTCTGACGTTTTTATTGTCTAGAAAATAAAGGAGGAAAAAAAGGCCCTTCGAGTCCAAGGAAGGACAGCTGCCTCTGAGAGCCTATATAGAAATGCTCTGAAAATCGCTGGACAACTTCCATCCGCAAAGACTTGCAATGTCATCAGCGACTTTTTGCTTCCATCAGTGAGTGCGGGACTCCCCAGTTCCTGGTAACAGTTCAAAGGAGGCATCAGCTCAGGCAAGATGAGGATGGTGCGATCCTCCATCCTGGAGACAGATGCTTGAGAGCATTGAAGGAAGTCAGAGCAAGGCAATGCTTGGAAGAATGTCTCCCTCCCTTCCTTCCTTCCTTCCTTCCTTCCTTCCTTCCTTCCTTCCTTCCTTCCTTCCTTCCTTCCTTCCTCCTTTCCTCTCCTCTCTTCTCCTCTCTTTCTTTTCTTTCTCTCACAAGGGAAATGGAAAATGCCACAGAAATCATTATAAAATGGATTGACCTAGCCATGATCTGGCCTAGTGAAAACGCACCAAGTTACAAGAATTAAAAACAAAAATAATAAATAGCTTATGCTTAAGTAGCCATTTAGTCTACCAGGCACTTTCAAATGCTTATTTTTATTTGTTTCTTAATACAACACCGGGAGGGGGGTTGCTTGAAGCATCATTAGGCCCATTTTGGAGATGCAACAGAAGAAGTTATATACCTTGCCCTTAAAGACCAAATCAAATAGGTAATAAGTACTGTTCCCAGATATTTAAAATCATGTCATAATGGATTTTCTGAGAAAAACATGCAAATCCTTCTAAGGATGCTAGGGTTGTATTATATGTATGTATGTACATATATATCTTTTTTCCAAGGAAAGCAAAGAGAAACAAACCATGGGTTACCAGGGGGAACTCAGAGCATCAGAGCTGGGAAAAGAAATCTTGGAACTTCACTCTGCCATGACTTCTCCAAAACCAAAGTTCTATTCATCTGATGCCGCCCAGAACGTTGCTTGGGCACCTACAATGCACCGCATGGGAAACGTCACAGGGAGCCGCCATCCCTGCCCCATGCACTGCCTTGCTGAGAGCGAGCTATGCAGATAACGCAGATTCAATTCTGTTCTCTGTGAGGCCTGTGGGGAAATGGCAGCTAGTAGTCCCCATGGGTTGGGAAATAATGGACAGGAAGTTTCACGTGGTCAATCCGGTCCCATGAGCAAGCCTTTAAAAAAAAAGCTATCAGCTGTAGTTCAAAATATGTCCCAAATCTCATCACTTTCTCCATCTCTGCTATCACCCTACTAGACTAATGGTCCAAACAGTTTACAGAGGGTCATTTTCATGACCTTCAGGCAGCCAAATGCAGAGAAGAGCATATCAAAGAGGGGTCCTCTGCCCAGCTGACTGTTGAAGAACTTGAGACCCTGTTCCTGTTACCTCTGGAATGGGGAGGCAACACACCCCGTGTCCTCTTTGGTACCGTGTTCACAAGTTTTATCTGCAGCGGGCTGTGTAGAAGCTCGTAAGACTGGAGAATGCGCACTCATCCCGCCTCCATCTCACCCACATGACTCTCCTGCAAGTACAGAGCTTAAAATACACCAGCCTAGACACCAGCGTGAGTCCAGCTGGAAAAATGGAGAGATCAGCACGGTGTCTGTGTCAGCATGTGATAAAAATCTCTGTAGTCATGCTTTTCGCCTGGATATGAGCTCTCCCTCCTCTGAATGTCCGTAACCTTTCTTGCACCTCTCTGATAATCGTTTTGCATTTGCTGTCTCCACTTATTGAACTGGAGGCTCCTGTGGGCAGGGAGCACGTGTGGTCATGGGTCTTCCTCAACTCAGACAGCTGGCTGCAATGAGGCCTATGGAGTCTGACCAACCTGCTCTGGAAAGGTGGCTCTACTAACCAGGGCGCTTCTTTCATTAACCTCTCTGAGCCTCAATGTCAACTGTAAAACAGTTACGGCGCAGATCAAATAAGATAATACAGGTAAATGGCTCAGCCAGTGCCTTGCCCTAGTAATGGATGCAATAAATGATGTAGAACTGTGTCTTAAGTTGGGCTCTCCAGAGGTAAAATCTGAGATAAGGATGTGAAGGCTGGTGTTTTAATTGAAGGAGAGGTCTCAGGAGCAAGGGAGTGAGGGAAGCGAGGTGGGGCAGGAGGAGGAGCGAAACTGAAAGCTAGCTTCAGCATGATCCCACAGGGAGCTCTGGAGTAGAAATTGCACCAAAGAGTTGGTTCCACCTGCGAATGGATCCAGCCTGTTGCGCCCTCCCCGCCACCCTCCAAGCCCTGCAAGTCAGTCAATTACTGCCTATAGGCTTCCCCCTGGGGAGCAGAGCAAGACTTACCCTCCATGGCCAAACTGTAGCCACCGAGCGAAGAACGATGCTCTGGAGAAGAGGGCAGCTGTGAGCTGACAGCCACCAATGTTCATAGCAACCATGTACAGGAGGTCTGGGCAGGACACCAGCATCACCCCCTATACTATGCTTGTTATATTTGTAAGCCCCACGTCTAGGTTTGAGCATTTGATATGATGGGAACTCCATAAATAGTTGCTACACTGAATTAAACGAAAGGATCCAAATTATGGAGAGTATGCAAAACCAGCGTGAGTAGCTCACGCCTCAGTCACAGGTTCAAAATCCCTGGAGAAAGCACTCCCATTTCTCCCCTTCACTGGCCCTCGTAATTGCCAAGGCTGCACAAGGCTGTAGCACATCCCTAAATGCCTTGCTTGGCACACTGATTAGGTCTGAAGCTAACTTAACTGTGAACTTCCCTGCTTCCCTTGTTTCCGAGATTTTCTGGTGTTAATTACACCTACGCTTACATCCAAATATTTCATTGTGATGCAGATTATACTTGTAAGTGCATGAATTATTCTTCGAAGGCAAAAAAGAATTAATAATGTTTCACCACTCACTGTGACATGTTTCCAAGCACGTAAGTGACAAATGCACTTTTAAATGATGTACTTTTTCTTCTCCTTGACATGCAAGGACCCAGATTTAAAGAGATAGAAGATGTAAAGGCATCACCTTCTGGATCTACTGATGTCATGCTTGGATTTCCATCTCCATCAGCAAATGCATGAATAAGTAATGTGCTCAGGTCCCAGTACCTGCTCACATTATATTGTATCAGCAGACTTACACTCTGAAACACCATTAAGACAATCCCCAGGCACCCAGGGGAGGGGTGGGGGAGGGAGAGCTGGGTCGGTCATTAATAGGAGTGGAGAGAAGCATTTTGTACATTACAAGGTGATTTACAAAGGTCAATTATTATTATTAATACGAATTCTTCTAGCGTCAACCTAACGTTCAATGCTTTCCAAATCCCCGGACCCCCACAACTCCTTCTGAATTAATCGGCCCCTTTTAGAGATTTTCCTTCTGTTCTACCAAGGGGGGACAAATGCAAATGAGCCCAACCAGGCTGAGTGACCAGTTCTTTTCTCGCATTTTCACCAGAAACTCTCTCTATTGGTAGGGACCAAACTGAATTCAGAAAATGAATCCCAGCAGGTGCTAGGAGGATCTTAAGAGCAAGTGGCCTCTGGCATTCTATGACAAAGGAACAGGATTCTGGATACAAGCCGACCATCATGGAGTCCAGGAAATAAGTGTCTGACCACCAGTTTCTCGAAAGATTCCATGCCTGTGAAACAAATGGGTCTGTTGCCCTACTATATCAGGTTTCATTCTGGTTCTATCAGGACCACAGGGTACTAGAGAAAGGAAGAAAGAGAAAAATA
Source organism: Phyllostomus discolor (assembly GCF_004126475.2). NCBI lineage: Eukaryota > Metazoa > Chordata > Mammalia > Chiroptera > Phyllostomidae > Phyllostomus > Phyllostomus discolor. The sequence goes on along the minus strand of NC_040910.2, from coordinate 100,024,798 downwards.
ACCATACCCACTCTTTGCTATGGATAATCCACAAAACAACGGATCTCTCACATGTATATTCACAGTAATAGGAAAGGGGGAGTCTGACTCTAATTTTGGAAGAGCAAATAATTGAGCTCTAGAATTGGGGCTGGCAAAGAGCGGGCCAAATCTGGCTTTTTGTCTGTTTTTTTCTAAATAAGTTTTATTGGAACAGCCATGCCCATCACTTACGTTTCCTCTGTGACTGCTTTTATGCTACAATAGCTGAGTTGCGCAGGTGAGAGACCACCTTGGCCCACAAGGGCAAAGCTATTTGCTGTCTGGCCTTTTACAGAAAATGTTTGCTGATCCCTGCTCTACAGTCAAGCTCCTTGGGATTAAATACTGGCTCTATCGCATATTAGTTCCTTTACCTTGAGAAAGTTCCTCAGTATCATTATCACGAGGACATTAGTATTACCTACCAAATAGGGTTGTTGTGAAGATTGAATACGTTATAATATTCAAAGTGCCTAGAACAGTGTCTAGAATATATAAATGAATTGGTAACTGTTAGCCATTATTGTTATAAACAGCAAGATCAAACCTGTCCCCTGTCCCCACATACATCAGTGGCTCTTCTATCAACTGGGGACAGGACCGCTTTCTCCCTTTCCCAAACATAAACGTGGGTTGTCTTTTTCAGACGTAACCTACTGCGGATGCGGACAGATCCCTTTCCAGGTAATCCACAGCAGCCGTGTACCAGGGAAACCATTTTTTATTTCCTTTCCTCACTTTATTCCTGGAAGAGGACTTCAATCAAAACCTCATGCAGAGACGTCAAACCTCCTTCCTCTGACTCCTACGGAGACATTCAATGGCCAGCCTAACAACTCCGACAAAATAACGAGTTTATTTTCCCAACTAACAGTGTTTTCTCACCTTTAAAATCAATTAGGGGCTCTGATTGTATGATCCAGGGACTGCGGTTTAAAACACCAGCCCTGGATTCCTAAGAGGGCTTATTAGTGTGTACAGACTGGCTGTTCGAGATGCAGAGAAGGCTCAGCCTCCATGAGGCAGGAATTTAAGGGAGGCAGGGCAGGTCCTTGAGAAACGCAGATGGATGAGTAGGTTACTTCTCTCTCTCTCTCCTCTCCTCACTCCCTTTCTCCCATCCTCTCTTTCTAGCAGCGTTCAATAATACAAGGTAGCTGTCTTGAGTAAAAAAAAATTATACTGGCACCAATATGCGCAAGGCACATAGAGCCCTGGGAACCATGGGAAAAAACGGTAAGGTGTAATTCCTGTCTTAGGGAGTTAATAATCCACACGGGAATACAAGACAAGCCCATGAAAAGTTAAACAGCAATTAGTGAGTTCAATGACTCTACAAGACAACAATGGAGAAGACACTGCCATGCAGTAATTAGATGCTAAAGGCTTTCTCCAGATAGTTAGCATTACAGAAATTTCGGAGGAGAATAAGATCCACGTGGCATGTGAACGTGTTAACCAAAACAGGAGAACACGGCCCTCCCACTTCCTCCTACTGAAGGAAGATAACACGCCAAAGTTAAATATGTATTTACATTTCAAGTGAGTAATTGAAGGTGTTTTGTATAAAATGAACACGAATTAACTTAACTTCCCAGACTAACCATGTGTGTTCACCAGCCACGGAACGTTGTTTTCTAACTTCAGTTGTGATGTTGGCGGAGGAAACATGTAGGTTGGACCAAGGGATGCAGAAAGGCCATGGCTGGCATAGCTCAGTGGATTGAGCGCGGACTGTGAACCAAAGTGTCACAGGTTCGATTCCCAGTCAGGCCACATACCTGGGTTGCAGGCCACGGCCCCCAGCAACGACACATTGATGTTTCTCTCTCTCTCCCTTTCTCCCTCCCTTCCCTCTCTAAAAATAAATAAATAAAATCTTTAAAAAAAAGAGATGCAGAAGGAAATCAGGACGCACGCAGTTTGGTGAAGCCCTGCAAACGAGGACAGCTCCCGCGGCCAAGGCAGGAGGAAGGGGGGGGGGCGGGTCCTGAACAGCACAGAAGGAGCCAGAAGCTGCTGGAAGGTGGCAGAACTGAGAGTCAGCAGGAACGAGCGGGAGTGGCTGAATTCCAGGATGTTCTAGAAAGACCAAGCTGAAACACACCTGCGAGTGAGTCTTCTCAATGAAGCTTCTCCATCACCTTCACCACGTCACGTCACTGTGGGCACCCTTATTTCCTAGATGTTTGGGAAAGGGGTCCATTCCTAGATACGTCACCGAATTCCAGCCTAACCGTTCACCTGACTTCTATTCCTCTGGGGCTCCTGAAGCCCTAGTTTTGGTGGTGTGATGATCTGCTTACGGAAACTCCATAGCACAGTGGTGAAGAACTAGGGCTGCAAGACCACACTGCCCGAGTTCAAACCCCAGTCTGCCTCTGTGATTTTGAGCAAGTTACTGTCCCAACGGGGAGGATAATGCTGAATTCACAGTGTTTGTTCTAAGGCCACATGAGTTAACACATGTGAGGCTTTTAAAACCATCCCTGGCACACTGCACCTGTCAAATGTATGTTGTCACATCCCGTCCTTGTGTTCCTTTGTTCCTTAACCTGCCACCTGCGGGGGCAGCCCTGCTCCGTCTCTGGGGCCCACACGGGCCCTACAGAGAAGGAGATAACAAGCCAGAGTGTATTTATTTGGGAACCTTGTCTCTGGCCTTGTGTGTATCTTCTCCGGCCCGAGTTCCACCCAGAGGACCTCATTTTAGTACCTTGATTCCAAGTTTCTCCTCCTCCTACCTGTCAGGTCCTGGTTTCAAAGTGTGCCAATTTTTCTCTTAGGGTACCCTCTGGGTGGGCCCATGTCAGCCATTCTGAGAACTACCTCCAGTCCTTGCATCCCAGGCCCCCTCCTGCCCCCAGGTCCCTCTAGTGCCAGCTCTGCCCCCATCCTGGGTGCCAGGGGGTGGCTGCATGTCCACCTGCATGTCTTCCACTGTCCTGTTTCCCCGTCACCTTCTGTGCCCCCGAGACTCTCACTGGCTTCTGCATCTCTGCATCTGCCACGTGGCCTCCCACCACTCGGGCACAGGCAGAGCTCTCCTGACAGTGGGGGCCTGGAAAGGCCGGGCCACCAACTCTTCTGCGGACCCGGCGGCAAGGCACTGGGAGTTTCTCAGAACCATTCTCCGAGGACTCACCTCCTCTGAGTCACCTGTGAGTCAGTCGGTTTGACGAAACGAGAAGGCAAGGAAGACGATCAGAGCTCTGCTCAGTTCTGCCATTATTGGCAAAGCTGCTCGTCAGCATTAAAAGAGGACGAAGGTATAAGCGACAAGGCATATTGCTTCAGAAAGTCTGACTGCTGCTCACAGAAACTAACGCATAGTGTGTGTGCAGAACAAAGTTCCTGAGCAGCCCTCGCATAAGTCACTCCCCAGGTCTGAGGTGTGGGGAGCCATGAACCCAGGCCATCATTTTCAGTAGAAAGAGACCTTCATAGACTAGAAAAGAGAATTGCAGCCTCTCAATAAACATCCTTTAGCAATTACATAAAAGGAGAAAAAACGAGGGCATTCGTGTTGTTCTTACACACACACACACGTCAGGTGAAATAAAATGCTGGATATTAATTTCTAATCACTGTTAAGAAAGCACCAGGTCTACCACACCAACTTGCAGCTAAGAACACACAGCACGAGTTTTGTTACAAAAAGAAAGCCCCACTGTCTCCCAAACAACATGCCTGCGTCAGCCCACACCTGTGCTGCCCTCCCTTCCGCCCTCCTCCAGGAAGCTGTAGGCAAGAAGCTGGTCATCAGGAGCCTTGACCTACTCACTCCTCCCCACCTCTGGGGCATCTCTCGGAACATAACAGTTACTATCCTAGCACTGGGACCCACACACCAAAACCTCTCCCACAAATACGCGTCTTACTTTCACTTCCTGGCAAATAATCCCTTTAGAGGCACCTCAATAAGAATTACCCAAATAGACCTTTGCGCAGCCTGGAGAAGGAGAAAACAGAGTTTTTCTTTTTATTTATTTTTTCAACAACAGACAAAGGAGCCGTAGAGTCAAATATGCATAAAGAACCCGCAGATGCTGGGACTGGAGTAATGAAAGGGGGGCAACATAGAAGGTGTGTCCCAAAATTCAGCAGAAGAAGTGGTTCACATTGTAATTCCCTATTTTTTTAAAGACTTTATTTATTTATTTTTAGAGAGGGAAGGGAGGGAGATAGATAGAGAGAGAGAGAGAGAGAGAGAGAGAGAGACATCAATGTGCGGTTGCTGGGGGTTATGGTCTGCAACCCAGGCATGTACCCTGGCTGGGAATCGAACCTGCAACACTTTGGTTCGCAGCCCATGCTCAATCCACTGAGCTATGCCGGCCAGGGTATAATTCACTATTTTAAAAACTCTGAGTGCATGCAAATCCATTTCTATTTACAGAAAAAAATCCACTGTCAACAAAATGTCAGGATTTGAAATAAGGACAAAATTTGACAACGTAATGTATGTTAGTGACACGTGCTATGATGGAAAATAGTGGCTAATGAGCTGGCCCAGCTCTCCTGGACAAACCTATTCAGTCTCTCTGAAACCCAGTGTTGCAGCCTGTAAACTGGTTTTCATAGTATCTGCGCTAACGAACCAGCTGCGTGGTGACAACAAGGTTCAAGGTTCAGGAATACGAACGGACGTTGGAATACACACCAAGTATAGACGATTATTATTACTATTTTTAATTTTGATGTAGTGTGGTCTCTCTTTACCCCCCCCAAGAGCCAATATGTGAATTTTTAAAATTCCATCAGTCACTTAGACATCGGAAAACGAGCTGGTGTCTGGCTGTTGGCTCAGTCTTCATCGGACTGTTTGCTTAACGAGGCTACACGCTTGGAAAAGTCAGGAGTTCACTTCTGTGCACTTGAAAGCCTCGAGCTCTAGGATGATTATGCTTTCTTACACTGTTGTGATAATGGTAATTTTCCTGTCCAAATGTAAATTTAAAATGGGCATTTTTCATGCCCATTTGGAAAAACAAGCTGAAGAGGACTGTCCGTCTCACATAAATGTTATTTATATTTCTAGGTGGCTCATTTTTATTTGGGACATATGTGCATGCCAGCAATGCGTGGGAGAACATTAAATCATTCTCCATGAAATTTAGGAACCAAATGTAATTTTGCAACTGTTTGCAAAAAAAAATTTTTAAATGGCAACATACTTTAAAAAAAAACAACAACTAGCTTTGACAGGGTTAGCGCGTGGAAATAAACGGAGCCATCACTTTTCTCTATTGCATTTGCTAAAGAAGAGCTTGCTAGCCCCCCTTCTGAAAGGTGCCTGGGACTGAGGTGAAGACATGACCAACAGGGATGAGCAGTTCAGGCTGGCGTTCTTGTTTGCTCTCGATTATTACAATAAAGAGGGACATTCCTCACGGTAATTCTGACAGTGCCTGTAGGGCTGATATCTTCTCCTCTCCTTGCCTGCCCCACCCTAACTTCACCCCACCCACAGGGTGATCCCTGTGACCTATCTAGTGTGTGGCCTCCTAGACTTCTTCACAGGTAATCACAAATATCTACAACGTTGCCTGGCAAGCTTCTTTCTTCATATGTGTTCTGGAGAACCCACCAGACAGGGGCAGAGAGCTCTTCCCCAAACGTGGCCACAGATACACAGTATTGTGTGGTGTGGACCCACCATGTTTTATCTTATTTATCACAGCTTGTCCCATTTCCGTGGATGGGTACGTGGGCGATGGCCAGCGTCTTCGTGCTCAAACCTGCCACACTGAGAATCCAGTATATGCTTCCCAGTGTGCGTTAAGTGCGTATTTCTCCAGGGTGCACATGGAGAGGTGGGACTGTGGCTTCAGGGACACTTCCATCGTTTCTCTATTTGAATTTTCATGGACACTGCCGACCTGCTGTCCAACAGTGGAATACCAGCGTGCACGCTCACCAGCCAGCTCCCCTCCAGTTAGGAGGCATCTCTGTGCTATTTAGGGAGGAGGTGGGTGGGGAAGGAGAAGCTGGTGCCTCCTAGCTCTGTGGGAGTTATGTGCATACATTCTGCTGGTAAATCCTGACAGGGTGGAAGGAGCTCAGCCTGGCAATAATTCTCCCTTTTCTATTACACTAAAGCTAATTCCTCTTTTATGCCACTAAGCCCTTTTATTCCATTTTCAGCCGACTGTTGATCTCTGATATCAGATGTCCTCTGGACCTATATTTCCTTGGGATATTGACCCTAATGAAATAGTCCATTGGAATGAATAGTGACTATCATTTATTAAGGGACACATACTTTGCATGTACATTCTCAGTCAATCCTAGAAATAGCTCTGTTAGGTAAGTACTCCTTTGACTCACGCTTTACAGATGAGAATACAGTTGAAGAGGTTACAAGCACCTGCCCACGGTCACAACATCTGTGGAGTGGTGGAGCCGAAACCCGGATTGTGGCTGGGTGACTCACTGCAACGCCAGCTCTGGGGCTGTGAGTCAACATGCCCCACGCAAAGCAGCCATCCCCTCCTCTGCCCTGCTAACTTTGTCTCTGCCCCCTTTATATCGGGTGCGACTTTCTGCCTTGTGTTAGTTATTTCTGAATAGAATTTATCTTATGTGTTAGACTGCTAGCTTCTCAACTGAAGGATGCATGGCCATCGGTCTCTGTCTCTGCCACAGTTCCAAAAAGTATAGTAACTTCCTGCCTTGGCCAACGGGGCTCAGTTGGATGGAGCATCGTCCCATGGACCAAAAGGTCACGGGTTCAATTCACAATCAGGGCACGTACCCAGGATGCAGGTTCAATCCCCACTAGGAGTGCATACGAGAAGGTAACCAATCAATGTTTCTTTCTCACATCAACTTTTTTTTCTCTCTCTCTCCATCCCTCTCTCTCTCTCTCTTCTCTAAACAATGAAATAATATCCTCAGATGAGAATAAAAATATTTAAAAAATATAGTACTTCCAACAGAGTAGAAACTTAAAAAAATGTATTTTGAAAAAAAGACATAATCACCATTTAATCTCATAAAATTTCTCCCCGTGTAATCCAAGATCGCTGAGTATCTCCCAAGCTGAATCTGACAATGGTTTTCGTGGGTCACTGACTGTGAAATCTGTCCTGGGGCAGAGTCCCTCATGAGCACCTCTAGCCAGGGATCTCTTCTAAGCCTGTTGCTATCATTAGGAACCATTTGCCTTATGGCCAATTCCCCTAGGACTCCACTGATGCAGGATCTGATGCCTTAATTTGAGTTCATTCATCTGATGCCTTAATTAGAAGTTATTTGCCTTAATTTATCAATTGAAGCCCTTCCCAGCTGCTGCGCCCCATCTTTATGCTCTCTTTTTTATCTTTCATCCCAAGCCCTCTTCTCCTAGTACTTAAAACCAGCTTCCGATATTTGGGGTCATGCCTTTATCTTGTCTTCCAAGTCAACTGCTCAGTGGAAGCTTGATTTGACTCTCCGACTTCTAGGCCAGCTCCACTCCTGGATGTTATCTCTTTCTCTTTTTTTCCTGATTCTTACCTGAGGATATGTTTATTGATTGAGAGAGAGAGGCATCGATGTGAGAGAGAGACATCGATGTGAGAGAGAAACATTGATCGGTTGCCTCCCCGTATTGGGGTCAAACCCACAACCTAGGTCCATGCCCTGACCAGGAATTTACCTTACAACCTTTGATGCATGGGATGGCACTCGAACCAAGTGAGTCACCTGGTCAGGGCTGGACACTGTATCTTGAATCATCTTCCATTTCATTCTCTGCTACCCAAGGGAAAATCACACTCTAACCCGGGACTGATGCAAGCCTCCCAAATTTCAGCTCAGACCCAGAATCCTGCGCTTTGTTTATTTGAATGGGAACGTGGCTAACAGGTAATAATAACAAACACTGCAACAAGGACCGTCCGTGCTTTACTAAAGGAAGCAGCCCCCATGTCAGGAAGACTGAACCAGCACTTTCTCCTCAGCCTCTTTCCAGCCTGCTCATCCCCAAAGCCACAGTCAAGTCCCTGCTCCATGCTGTCTTGACCAGTTTTCCCCAAGAATTACTGAGAACCTTATTAAACTTCTGATACCCATTACCCAGACTAACATTTAATTACTTACAGTCTCGTTTTGTTTTATGTGATTTCAGGTGTGTCTCATTAGATTAAAAGCTCCTTGGAACAGGGACCATACTGCCATATTCTCCTTAACCACTGTCATCAGCATCACCATAGCAATCAGTTATTTAACACTTACCATATACAGCTATGCTTTCCAGGAGTTAAATCAGTTGGTCTTCATAAGAACTCTAGGAGGTAGGTACTATTATTACCCCCATTTTGCAGATAAGGATACTGAGGCATACAGAGGATATAAGCAATGGCACAAGATCACGTGGCTACTATGTGGTAAAGCAAGTACTCAAGTCTGTGCAGTCTGGGTCTAGGGTCTATGGGCATAACTACGGAGACCTCCTCTTCCGGGCAATCACTTCACAGTACTGAAAACGGCTGAGCACAGAAATATTACACGATAAATATTCATTGGCTGCTTGGTATACAATTTGACACTAATGGTCCTTTCAGAATCCTCAAGTCCATGCTACAATCATTCTGAGATTCCACTGCACAGGGTCCAATTACTTAATTGGCCACTGTCCAATTACAGAGGAAGGGATCAGACTGGAACGAGATTTGCCCACAAGAGCCATGAAAGCACTGAAGAGGCAGACCCTGAGGAAGGTGCTATTGAAAGTCGGTTTGGCTGCAAAAGCACTATGCCTGACAGCAAGAGGACATGCTGCAGTTGGGGCAGACAGGAAAGTGCATTGTGGTGGAGGGAAAGGGCTTTGGGGTGAGGCTGTCTGAGCTGGAGTTCCAGTGCTGTGGGACACCTCTCTCATGGAGCCACTGAGAAGCTACGTGAGCCGATTGCCAAGTGCTTGGCACAGTAATGGGCAGGGCAGGTGCATGTTAACTGCTGTATTATTCATAATCATTAGAATGAACAACAGTATCTGGTATCTGGGCTCCGGACTTATAGGCAGCGATGGAGAATAAAGGCTCAGCGCATATTCAGAATTCAGCATCTTTTCCTAGGGTTTTCATAACCTGAGTCCAGTGGGCTCCAGGGAGCTGAGTCGGTGGGCAGTAGAACCAAATTTAGGGAGAACGCTATACCTAAGCCTGGAGATCCCAAGGTCCTCATGTAATGCCTGCACAAAGAAAGGCACTAGGTGCAGGGACAGGGGCCTTCCATCAGGACGAAGCCCCTAACTGGGGATCTGGTGAAATCCCGTGATTCAGCAGCTGAGGCTCAGGACCAGAGCAAGACAGCAGCAAGGGTACCTTGGAGCACAGCCCAGCACATGGGGTGCGATGGCTTAAATCAGCCCTACCTCTGCTTAGGCATGGCCCTGAGAACCATGGGAACGCTGAGTATGCAAATGAGGATCACGTGGCACCAAAGGTTTAAAAAAAATCTACAAAGCTGGGAGTCAGGCTGGACTTGCTCCATGTTTCATGGAGCTGCCTCACTCCCTATCCAGGCCTCTCTCCCTGTGGGTGAGCAAGCAATCTGGTGCCCTGCCCTTTGCTGAAGGCAGGCACACGGCAGGGGACTGACCCCGGGGAGCAGATGCCAAGCTGTCAGTGGGCAGAGCCCCTGGTGCACGCCTCTCTGCGGGCCTCCCAGGCTCCGGGGCTCCAGTAGTGGGGCGCGCGTCCTCTGGGCAGCGAGCGTCGGTTCACACAGCACGAGAGCCATAACATAGCGGGGGACCCGTGGAAGGCTTTTAAATGTCTATTTTTTAAAGTGGTTAGCAAAGCAGGGGAGAAATTGTCAGAGATCCACCATGAAGAGTTTAATCGAGAGTCAGCAAAGGGGTGAAAGGAAGCAGAAGAGAAGACAGGGGAAGAAGGGGCCTCAGGATGTTGGAAGAGAAATGGAAAGGCTGGTAACGAGGGGAAAAAATAACCGTTGCATTTTAGAAATGGTTCAGACTGACATTTGTGGAACACTGTTTTCCAAGTACCTGCTGCTTTGTTAGGCACATGTTATTAACCCTGCCAGAACAGCCCAAGGCCCCTGCATACCTGACAAATCTCCACTAGTTCTGAACCCTAGCTCAAAGTCCACCTCCGTTGGACAAAGCCACGCTCTTCGCTGGTCTCTTTTTGCACAGCCCGATGCTTGTAATGGGGTATTTCAAAGTATAACACAATGGATGATGAACTCAGTGTGCTATAGCCACCCATAGTCCCCTTGAGGATGCTCGTCTTCATGTCCCCAAGACCCTGAAGACTTAGTGAAATTCCTAAGGTGGTGCTCGACTTATGAACACTGGATTAATAAGCAAGAAAAGGAAGGAATAAAGAGGAAAAGGAAAGAAGGACGCAGAGAAGGAAAGAAAGCAAGGAGGGAGGGGAGACCCCTCAGTGTTGGAGCTCAGGGCACCCAGAGGGAAGGCGGGATCTGAGTTGATAAATGTTCCTTAGTCTGTCATGAGAGTCTCGGAGGCCAAGCTAAGCACATATCTCACTGGCAAAGTAGCATAATTAAAGGTTATAAGGCAGAACTCTGTTTCAAAAAGCTACCGCCAATGCCCTCTCCACCCTACCTGTCATCGATCTCATTCATTTGTTCCCTGCTTCAAATTAATGTCTTGCATGCTGAGATTTAGCACATACAGCCTCACCCCAAACCAGTGCACCTCAACTTCTCTAAGAAATAGTCCTAAAATACCCCCATCAGACTCTTTGTTAGCCCAGCACTTTATTCTTAAGATACGTCACCATAACCCTGCACCCATTTATTTGTCCCTTGGGTGACAGCTTTCCCTAGGAGTCATGAGTATATTCTTTAGAGCCAGACAGATTTGGGTTCAAATGAGGGACTAACCACTCACTTTCTAACTGCAGCTAAATTACTTAATATCTCTGAGCCGCAGTCTGTTCCGCTGTATAGGGCTGATGAATGATAACTAGCAACATGGTTGTTGTAAGAAATGATGCTACTTAAGGTTTAGATACATAACATACTAAGCAATCGATAGTAATGGTGGTATTGGTAATTCCAGTCAAAGAGCAGCCATGTTTGTTCTTACACCCTGGCAAACTCCCTGGCAGAGAAGGCCGAGATCTCTTTCTTCCCTTAGTAACTCCTTTCTCCCCCTCCCCAGCTGCACACATCTCCTTCCTGCCAAGGTGTCTTGCGATTCTCTGTGACTCAGTGCAGGGTGAGTGCTATGCATGACGGTTCCCCTCTTCCACTGTGACCTAGATCTGTGAACGCCACTGCCAATCACCCAGCTCATGAGCCCAGAGCTTGGGTCTCATCCTGACCCACCATTCTTCCTCATTCCCACCAAATGCAATTTATTAAACACCATCGATCCATATCCTAAACAGCTGCCGATTCCTTCCAGTGCCTTTCCTATCCAACACCACCTTCATCAGCTTACCTCCATCTCGACTCTGACTGCCCCCAGAGCTTCCAGACTGACCCCCTTCACGGCTGCCTGTCTTCCTCGCCCCACTTCACCCCCAGTCAATGCTCCACTCTGGCCCAGAGGTCCTCTTATGCCTCAAATGTGATCATGTGACACCCCAGCTCCCAGCTTAACGCCCTCTCGTGGCTTCCCATTGCTCCAAGATAAATACACAACTTGTTAACGGGTTGTTCTATGAGCATACTTATTATCTGTGTGGAAACCACACGGGCTTATATCAGTGTCCCCCTCTTTGCACAGGCTGTTGTCTTTCCCTCCAACAGTGCTCAAGGAGATAAGCTTTGCACAATACTGCCTCAGAGACAAACTTAAGCCCTAGACACAAGATTAGGAAGGGCTCTTTCTGGTCCAGGATATGGTACGTAATTGATGTAAATCACTGTGTGGGGACAAGTCTCAGAGAGAAGGGCCAAGCTCATCTCGTACAGGAGAAAGTGATGGGTGGAGGAGCTGGGTGCCTAAAAGCACTTCATTTCACTTTTCTAAATGTGCCCTGTCAAAGGGAAGGGAATAGGCCCAGTAAGGCTTCTTAAGTTAGTGACTGCGCAATGAGGTAGAATATTTATCTTCATGCTCTTGAGCTGCAGACCATTCAGCATTAGAAAACACCACCAAGTCTGTTTCCCAACATGCCTGGGGCCCTGGGAGTGAGGAGGATCCTGATTTAATGAGCGAGGCACACCATCTGTCAACAAGACTGCTCAGCAGTAACTCAGCAAACAGCAGTCCCCAGAACCCAGGGAACATGGCACTTGGGCACCATTTGGGTAAGCCGTAGCTCCTGGCTCAGTGGTCAAGAGATGTTACGCACCCCACCTGCTCAACCTGGGAGTGGCAAGGGGTGTCTGTGTGCCCTTGCACGCAGTTCAGCCCAGCCTCAACATGTTCTGCGGGTTCTTGATGAACCACTGCAGAGGGGAGACACGCACCTTTGAACAGAGTGCCGAAGGGCTGCAGCTCTGACTCTTACGCTTTCTGGAAAGTGGCTTCAAGGAGCATCAGTGGAAACAATATTATCAACCGATTCATTGACCTGAGCTTTCAGGTGCAGGTGAATGGAAGGAGAAAGGAGAGAATAATTTATATTATATTATATTATATTATATTAATCTAATGTTTTATAATTTTAAAATTGAAATAATCTAGAATGGCCCTGACCTGGTGACTCAGTTGGTTGGGGCATCATCCCATACACCAAAGGGTTGTGGGTTTGATTCCTGGTCAGGGCATATGTCTAGGTTGACGGTTCGGTCCCCAGTTGGGGCAGTATAGGAGGAGGCTGATCAGTCTTTCTCTCTCACATTGATGTTTCTCTCTCTCTCAGAAATCAATAAACATATCCTTGCACGAGGGTTAAAAAAAGAAATAATCTGGAATGCATTTTGTACCTAAATTGGTAAAAGTAACGTAGGGGTTGCTTCTTCTCCCTTTGTAAACGGCTACAATCTTTAACCAAATAGCCCAAAAACAGTATACACAAATGAGAGTTTTCCCTCTTAAATCAACCAACTTGGGAAGCTGTGTAACTCTTTGCCTGCATTCCCACAGCTTATTTTATGTACTAACTTGTGGGGTCCACTTATTCTGGGATCTTGATGTGAATCCCTATTCCCTAAAATCCAGAGCTAAGTGCACGGGCAGGCAGGGCCACAAACCTGTACCCAGGAGTCGGAAGACCTGGGTTTCCAATCCCAGCTCTGTTACCTAGCAATGCAAGTTTGGTCATATACTCTCAGGCTCAGTTTCTTCCTATGTAAAATGCGAATGATAGTTGTTTATACCTCATGGGGTTGACGTGACAATTACATGAAAATACAGCACATAAAATACTTAACACAGAGAGAACACTCCACCAGTGGTTCCTACTACTATAAAAAACATGCAACTGAAATATATTAATTCCAGTTATAGTGCCTTTATACATAAGTTGTTGGGGCTCCTCTTCTGGAATCACCTGGGCATCCTAACCCCCATTCTTCCAAACTATTCTAATACAGATTTTTGGTGCAATTCGATACATAGAGACAACTGAAAATCAGTTAAATCTCTGAACTTCTTAGCTCTGTCTTATTCTCTGATTTTCCTTTATAACCCTATGATCTTTCACAGTGCTTGGCACTTACGGTAACTCCGGTAAATATTTATTTAGTGAATGGAACATTTGTTGAATAAATCATGGAATGACTAAAGTAGGTGAACAAGCTGAATAATCATAAGCAATTTACTCAGTTTGTTCATCCAGCCTAGCTTCAGGATTATATCAAAACGCTCTCAAAGGGGAGAGAAATTAAATTACGACCTGAATGCGGGAAACAATTTGTTTAGCTTCCCTTCAATGCTGCTCTACTGGACACTGGTCATGCCTTCTGGTTTCCCATCACATTTGGAATGTTTTTCCTATGTGTATTAGTTTCCTGTTGCATCTGCAACAAATTATGACAAACGTACTGGCTTTAAACAATACAAATTTATTATCCGGAGTTCAGAAGTCTGAAATGAGCCTTAGGGGGCTAAGGTCAAGGCATCAGCAGCAGGCCTGTGTTCCAGCTTGCGGCTCCAGGGGAGGATCTGTTGCCTTGCCTTTCCTAGCTACTAGAGACCTTTTGCATTGCTTAGCTCACGGGCCCCTTGCTCCATTGTCAAAGCACATCATTCCAAGCTCAGCTTCTGTCATCTCCTTTTTCTGACTCTGGTCCTCCTGCCTCCCTCATATAAGGAACCCTTGCGATTACATGGGCCCACCTGGACACTCCCGGCTAATCTCCCCACTTCAAGACCCTTAATTTAATCACACCTGCAAAGTCCCTTTTACCATGAACAGTAACACATTCGTGGGTTCCCAAGATTAGGACAAGGATATTTTAGGGGGTCATTATTCAGCCAGCCCACTACGTTTGGAGTAATTCCTGACTTTTGTGTTCAGTCCCTCCAAGGACTGAACCCTGATTTTTCAGAGGGCACAGGCACGTGACTGAATGTGGCCAACCGCACATGCCTGAGACTTCAGTTCTGAAGCGAACAACATGAGGAAGTAGGTCTAACATGGAATTTTCCAGTAAGGTTGGTGGGAGAACTGTCCAGCTTTCTGGACACAGGCGGAATCAGTCCACGTCACTGATGGTATTTGGCTGTCTCTGCTGAGCAGTGGCAGGAGCTGAGGTCTTTTCTAGAACAATCCCATAGCACATTCTTATAAGTGTAGCCTTCGATTCTGATTTTTTGGCCCACCCATAGATGTAGTGAGACCTTCAATGCTTTAATGAATTTCTTTTCTGCTTGCACTACTCTTGAAGAAGTTCTGTTATACACAGCTAAGGACCCCAGTGGACACAGCTTCCTGACCCGGGTTATAAGCAACACCTACAGAGAGGCTGATGGAGTGTTCCTAGAAAGTTAGGACAACAGGTGATATTTTGGGGTGCCTTTTAGGTGTCAAGTGCTTAGTAAAAAGGCTCTGAAGAAATGCCGTGTCATCATTCAAACTAGGGGTAACAGCAGGTGTGAGAGGAGGCGGGGTGGGGGGGAGAGAATGCCCCACGTGGCTCTCCTCTCTGACTTGGATTCCACTCTCTTCTCAAACTAAACAGGCTGATGTAGATATACAGTTGTTTGGGAAGGGATAAGGAGAAAGACTTTGATTATTGATGCTGGTCAGCATGAACATACCCCGCAGGGCTTTTCAAAGCACTTTACCACCATTCCTCGTTTATATTAAGTAAATAGTCTTGGACCATCCATTAGTTTAGCAAGTACATCTGGCTTAAGACGGCTTCTCACCTATTGCCACCCCCAGCACCCCGCCCCCCTGCATTATCTACAGCTTGCCCACCCATGGCTCTTTGCAGGACAGGGTGATTTTTCAAAATAACGTTCCAAAAAATGTCAATTGCTCTCTGTTCTGTGCCTTCTGCCTGTGGTTGGGAGTTCAAATCCTGACTCTGGCAATTAGTAGCTGTGTGATGTGGACCAGTCACTTAACCTCTCTGAGATTCCTTCTTCTATAAAATATTGACACTTCATCCTCAAGCAGGTTTATAGAGAAGACCTAGTAAGTCCGTGGTATGGTGACCAAGCTCACATTTTGGGTTCAGACGTATGGCCGGAGTTCATATCTTAGGTTACATCTTATCAGGCATGTCTCCTTCAGCAAGTAGCTAACCTAGGTGCCTCTGTGTCCTATCAGTAAAATGGGCGATGGATAAGAACACCCTTATAAGGTTAATGATTAAATGAGTTAATAGATGGAAAACTTTTTTGCATAGTGCCTGTTAGCTACTAATACTACAAACAGTGAAGTAGCAGAAGTGGCTGTTTGGAGAGAATTAAGAAATTACCAAATGAAAGAAAAAAAGACACGTTTCACATGACCAACCTTCTTTACCACAGTCTCTAGTGATTCAAAGCACTCGGGAAACAAACATTTAAAAGCTGCCCCTATTGGCAGAGATCAGATACGTGGTTGCCTGTTGTTGTCGGTGGTGGTTAGAGGGCTCTATTCTTTCTCCAAACTCATCAAACAGGACATTTAAAATGAGTGCATTTTATCTATATTATACTTTAACAAATCGGTTCTAATTATTATATTGCCTGCACTCTAGAGCAGGGGTTGGCAGAGACTTTTTCGGGGAAGGGCTGGAGAGTAAACATTTCAGCCTTTGCCAGCCATAGGCTCCCGTTAAGACAGCTCAGCTCTGCAGTTGTAACGTGAACACAGCTAACAGACAATACATAAATGAATGGATGCGGCTGAGTTTAAATAAAATTTTACACACGGACCAAAATTTGGTTTCATATAATTTTCATGTGTCATAAAATATTCTTCCTCTTTTGAGTGTTTCCCCCATTTAAAAATGCAAAAATCATTCTTAGCTCCCGGCCTTACAAAAACAATGTGCTTGCCAAGCCCTGCTGTAGGGTTCAGAAGAGCCTCTGCCAAGCAGCATTCTGAAATCTGCTTTCGGGGCTTCTCCCTGCAAAGGCCGTGTCTTGGAGGGCTGGGACTCGGCTCCTGTGAGTCCTGCGGCGTCCTCGCCAGACCCCACACCCGCTGTGGCCAGGCTGAGCCGCTGCCTCTTGACTTCAATTTCCTCGTTTGTCCAGGGAGGCCAGCAACCACCTCCCAGAGCTGCACAAAGCTTATTCAGCTTGTTACCGGGGAGGGAACGCTCCATCCAAGTGCAGAAGCTGATCATGGCTCGGGTTATGTGTCTGGCCTGGCTCAATCATCAGGGGGAAAGGTTTGATTTTTCAGGTTGTCATTTCTGAAATTGCTTGTCTTTCCAGGTGACGTTCTTATTTCTGAATGCAGTCTGACCTTCATATTCCCAAAAGCAGAGGTTATTTTTTCAAAGGGCTGGCAGCGGACCCGGACTCGCAGAAGGATTGCTCCTGCCCTGCCAAGCTGCCATCCCCAGCACAAACTGTCCCTTAAGGGGTGGGGGTGCCTTCCCCCTCACAGTGCTGCCTGGCCGAGGCCAGAGCCGTGCCAAGCCCCCCTGACAGCAAAGGGAGCTTTACAGATCCAAACCAGCTCACACTGAGATTTCTCTTTTGGCGTCTGACAGTGGTAGGTATATAAGGAACCCCCTTTGCGGTGGTAAATTCTGCCAAGAGAGCCACAAAAGTTAAGATAATTCCGAAGTTCCTAAAGCCTCAAGGCTTAAAAGCACTTTTAAAAAATAGTTCGCCTACAATTTAGACAACCTTCCATTGAAGAAATGGATTATGCCGGCACCCAGTTCATTATCTACCTGCTGGAAGCATTCAAATCAATCCTTGCATTAGGGATTGCAAACTTTTTCTGGAAAGGGCCAAACAGTAAATATTTTAGGCATTTCAGGCAATTTAGTCTCTGCTGCAACTACTGAACTCTGTTGCTGTGGTGCAAAAGCAGCCACAAATGGATGAGCATGGCGGTGCTCCAGGAAAACTTGGTTTACACAACGAGGCGGCAGGCCAGGTTTGGCCCACAGGCTGTTATTTGCTGAGCCCCGTCTTGAGCTGTAGTATCTATAAGAGAAAGTAGGTGGATTGAGGAACAGGAGATAAATTCACAAATACTATTTGGGATATCCGCAGATAATATTGTAATTATCATTACAGATTGCAGAGTAAAACCTAACCAGTCAGCATGTTGTACTAGGAGTGAGCACAGAGGATGAATATCGACTGCCATGAGTTTCCATCTGATGGAGGAAGAAAGAGCTGGATGAGTAGCTCTGGGTACAGTAGGAGCCCATGAGGCGTAGCGACCCCTGCTGACTGGACGGATGGCAGCAGCTTTCACAGAGAGGGAGCCCACCAGCTGACATGGGTGTGACTCAGGTGGGTGAAAACCAGGCAGAGAAACACAACTCGAACAAAGGCACAGGGAAGTATGTGCAAGGTGTGTTCACAGAGAAGTGAGCTGGCAAATTGGAGAAAAGTTGGAAAGGCATTGATGGGGTATCATAGAAGACTTTTAAACATCGGTGTGGACAGCGTGAACTCTTGGTAGAATCAGAGGGTGGTAGTGAAAGTTTCCGAGTGTTGAGGACAATGTTCCCTATAAAGCAGGCAACTCAAAGAACCCTCCTCCGTTACGAATACGATGTGGCTGGCTGCATCTTGCATGTCATGGAGATGGTGTTGCCAACAGGTCACACTGATGAAGCCATTATTATCTGCCTGATAATAACGTACTAAATGCCTTAACTTTCGTATGTCATCGAACACGTAAAAATAACGATGTAGTTATTTCGTACCCTCATTTCACAGACTAGAAAATGGAGATGCAGGAGTCAACGTACCCAAAGTCCTCCAGCTTTGAAGAGGCAGAGTGTGGGTTTACACCCAGGTCTGCCTCTGTGTAAGCTTTTAATGACTCACTTAAATGGCTTCTCGGTACATTTAAACATAGTTCTATGTTAGGTAAATGAAACTTTTTAAAAAAAGTACTCATTTCTGACTTGCTTCTTCCAGTGTTTCTCACACTCAAAAGCCCCCTAACACTATGATTACATTTCTCAACTTTTTATCTTCCTACTAATTGTTTTTCTCGAGAGTAGCAGAGTCATGAGTAAAGATTTAGAAATTTCAATTCTGTGAACATTTCACCCAATCTCAGCTCACCGATTTAGCATAAAATGGTGATTTTCAACTGTGCCATATCTATCCATCTATGTATGTAATTATGTTCACATCGTTTTTGTCTGCATTTTAGGTAGGCCTTGCTTCGATGCACACAAACCCTATACTTATCTCACGTGGCTTTTTGCTCAAACGGCATTGTGGAATGCAATTTCAAGTAAATAAAGATGCTCATCAATAAAGACCTAGAGGGGAGCAAACTGTTAGCACCAGTTGCATTCAGGTTATACGGTTACAAGGGACCCGTTTCCTTTTCTCTGTTTCCTCTAAATTACTTAAAATTGGGTTCTATTAGTGGTGTAATTTTTAAATATAAACCATGTGAAAATGCTCTCTTTTAAAGAAATATTATGAAACAACACACTGGGATCTACTGTAGTGAGCACCTAATGAAAGGATTCCCTCCTGCAGAAAGTGACTGTGCTCCATGACAGTTCCGTGATTCTTGGTTCCATGTACTTAGAGCTATCGGGCCTCTTTAATTCACCGGATCTAATATCAGGCTAGCTGCCGTGGGTCTATCTTCAGCTTCTCTAAATTCAATCAATTTAAGAGAAACGGGAGCAGGGGTTTAGTGGATTAGTCACAACAGGCCATTAATCTCTGCATTCTCAGTTGTAATCCAGCCTCTGCCAACGTGATTGGGAGAGAGAAATCCCACAGGAAAACCAAACACCCAGAAAAGCTCCAAAAGCTGCCTCCCTAGAGACCAACGCACTCGGGCAGCAGTTTGCTTGTCTTTACTTAACATCAACCCATCAACACAGCATTTGTTGCCTGTCATATTTCTTGTTGGTTTTCCTTTTGTGTTTTTTGCTGAAGTTCTCAGCTCAGATATATTGGAAAAGGAAAAGGAAAAGGACATGTAATTATTGTTTTTAAAAATCATTCTCTCAAGTGAATGTGAAACAAATCAAAACTATCTTTTCGTGTTGAAAATTGGTAGAAAAAAACATGGTTAAGGTTACCATGTGTGTAGATTAGTGCTTGGGGAGGCTGGCAAGACTGAATAATGAAAAGAAAATAACCAAATTCCCGTAAAAACAGCAAGTGACAAATACTAGAACATGTAAACATTAAATCTTTTACCATAAGGAGTTGTATCATAATACCTCATGTCTTTATTGCTTTGACCAATAAGCCAACATTGAGTAACATATATCAAGCAGGAAAAACAAAGAATTGGGGTTTTGTATATGCCACCATTGTGAAGGCCAAGTATTTTGTTACCTAAGACCATGCATCAGAGGACTCCATAAGCCTAAACCGTAGTTGTAAAATGAAAAATGTGGCATTAAAATTTTTTAATTATGAAAAAAAAAGTGGGCCAGACCCAGTAAGTTGGCTCTGAAGATCATTTTATAAAAAAGACACGATTGCCTTCTTTCTTAGTACCTTTCAACTATTCTCCCGACATCCTGGCTTCCTCTAGTGAATCAGATTCACCCAACCTCAAGCAATTAAGTGTTATGTGCAGGCATTGTGCTACGCGCTTGCACATGAACTGGCTCGTTTAATGCCCATGTTTTACATGATATTGCCAAAGCCCTTCTTACTTTCGCCCAACACACCTTTTGTTTTTTTAGCTCCAGTCATAACAATACAAAAGCCACCACTTATCAGGTACATTCTACGTAACGAACATGATGCTGCATTTTTATATTTCAGTTTCCCTTAACTTTTTTTATTTTTTAAAATATTTTATTTATTTTTAGAGAAAGGGCGGGAGAAAGAGAAAGAGAGAAACATCAATGTGCGGTTGCCTCTCCTGAGCCCCCAGCTGGGGACCTGGCCCACAACCCAGGTGTGTGTGCCGGGGCTGGGAATCCAACTGGCAACCCTTTGGTTCACAGGCTAGTGTTCAATCCATTGAGCCACACCAGCCAGGGCTCCCTTAACTTTAAAGACATGAATTATTACTTCCAGTTTATAAGTGAGAATACTAGAGATTGGAGATTTTAAGTAACTTCCCGAGGTCACACAACAAGTAACAGCAGAGCTGAGATTAAATTTTAAAACTGATATACAGACCCCAAGGCTTCTGTAAATGCTTTACGGAGCAGTAGCCGATGATGACCCCCGGGCTCTTTCCCAGAGCCTTACTAGAGAGCTATGGGCCTAGTCATTATTCTACAAAGAGTTTGGGTTATTCTCTAATCCTGCCTTATCTTACTCTTGCCCATTTCAAAAGTCATTTCCCACTTTTTTGCCCACACAGTCTTGAAAGTTCACCCTGTCATTTAATCTTGCTGCCTCAACATTTCAAAAACTGCAGAAGTTTAGAATCAACACAAAACTTGTATAATTTCCTGTAAAAGGCTCAACACTATCAAACGTCCAAGTTGGAAAGGGTCTTAGAAATGACTTCGTTCAATGTCCCCATTTAAAAGGAGAAAGCCAGGACCCACTGAAAACACAGACTTCAACATGTTGTCACTTGCATCCCAATAATCTTTTCTGCCACCCACTTTATTTGTTCTTCCCCATAATTTACAGAAATATGCTTTAGAAACAATACTTAAGCTTCAAAATTCTGGACTTAGGAAGGGAGTTTGCTTGTTCTTGACCATGGTTTCCTGTCTCTGATCTGACTTGCTAAGCAAAATAACATCTTAAACATCTTGGTTATTCAGTTTTCGTTTATATTTTCTGGGGCAGACCACTGTTGAAAGATCTTTGAAAGTTTAATCGCTATTGTATATACTTACTTACTTCCTTAAGGTATATTTCTGGATTCAGGTATATTTCTGGAGACTTGTAAACAGGTTATACATTACTTATGCATGTAATATGGTAAAACCACAAAGAATTTCTGTTTTACCCAGTAATTGCAATACTGGGATTATTTAAGAAATAATTCAATAAGTATAAATATCTACAGTCATGAAAACATGCCAAAAAATGGTCAAAATTAGAAATATGAGGGAGGACCTAAAAATTGGAACTTACTTATAAAAAATTGTGTATTTATTCTTACATGTTTAAACTTCAGTCACCTTCAAAGTTCTCTCCATTTGATGCAATACATTTATTGAGATGTTTTTTCCACCACATGGAAGTTTTTGAACTCATTAATTTTGATGCCTTTTAGTGCTTCTGCCATTTTTTGTTTCACCTTTTCCACATCAGCAAAAATGTTGTTTCCCTTTGAGAACTGTTTTCATCCCAGGAAACAACAACAACAACAACAAACGTTATTCAGGATGAGATTGGGGAGAATAGCAAGCATAGGGCACGAGGTCATGCTTTTTGGTCAAAAACTGATGAACACTCAGCGTGGTATGGGCAGGTGCGCTTGTAAATCACCCATCACAAAATGGGCAAACACACTGAGAGAATCTTCCAAAAAATTTCACTGAAACCGCACGCAGCCTCTCACAACAATGCCAGCTGGTGCACAGACACAAAAGGGTTCCTAGGACATTCACCTAATGCGGGAAGGACCCCCCCATTGTACTATAAGGACCCCACCCTCCAGGAGATAATTCTGGTTTTTGGGGGTCCCTCTCATACAAAGGCTGAAGATAGGAAAAATATGAATATAAATCACACCATTTTAGATAAATAAACTACATGAAACTATTACAAAGAAAATGATGAATATTAATATCAGCCTTGAGAGGCCCAAGTCACTACAAAGACTGGTTTCCTTCCCCCTAACCAAGCCCCTTACACACATGCCCACACATGCACATGCATGCACATATACACAGACACCAATGGACAATTCATATGAACAGGAAGTAAGCTTCTAGTATTGTATGTTGTATCACTGAGATTATGAGTTTTATCTGCCACGGAGCCCAGAATTTCCTGAACAAACATAACTAGGAAGTAGCATGAGGGAATACTTACGATATAATGTAAACTTTTCTTTAAAAAGGACAAAGATTTAAGGCTGAAAAGTTAGAATTGCAAACTTGGTAAGTAAAAATTTAGTCTACGGGGGAATCAGTTTGCTTTCCTAAATTTTCTTTGATACTGTTGTGGTAGCATTTGTAGCATTAAAACCAACTCAGTGACTCCCGTCGTCGTCCGTGATGCTAAACACTTGCAAATGCAGTCTCTGGCCTGCAAGAAGCTCTGATCAAGGAGAACATTTCACTTGAAGCATGGTGAGCCTGACCATCAAAGGCAAAAACAAAACCCCCATTCGTTAATTTGTTCAACCCGCCTTGCCTTTAGATGTGGCACATTACGATATTTTGCTTGGCTCAGTCAAACTCTAATTTTGACAACTCTCCAAGTAGGAGGGGAAAAATAAATAAATGAAAAGGCTGCACCAACTCGCGCACTTAACATTGCAGAGGACTCTCATTAGGCCACTACAACACAGCGCTTCAAAGACCCAAACAAAAAAGGCCATCATGAACTTCACCACAGTGGAAAAAGAGGATACAACTTGTCATGGACACAAAAAACAAGGACTTCACTCCTTCCTATTTCATTCTACAGGGATTTGAGCCATTGCAAATCAGAGCTGGTATCATCACGGTGTGTTACAGGACTTAGACAGTGAGATATGCCCATTCACACCCAGGCCATGCAAGAGAAATGTATTTCTCACAGGTGCCTCACCTTCAAGTATCAGTATAGTCTCTATATGCCTATGAAGAGGTTAATAATAAGGGCCTTTGTTCTGTAACCTCCCTTTTTTTTCTGCAATTAAATCAGCAAGCGAACAAACGACAAACCACCCAACTGACCATTTCCTTACAGCTCTTCAGATCAACGAGGATATTACAGACAGAATGCACAGCCAAGGACTGCAAACCAGCTATGCTCTTCCAATTTCTGGGTGTCGGGTAAGAACTGGTGAGCCACACCCCAGGTCTATCACAAATGGCTAGCAGGGGACGTAGTTTTCAGACACAAGACTGAAACACCTCAGAGACCAGAGCCCTCCCCTGTAATGCTCTGTACCAAGATCAAAGTCTGGATTAGGTTTTCCCTTAAAGTCCTCTAGTCTAGTCCAATACATGACTAAGGGGCAGTGAGCTTTCTCCTTCCTGGATCCCAATAAGAAAACACCTTATCCCAAGCGATCTCCACAGAGATGACATGGAGAAAGGAACAACAATACATCCATTGATCCTTAATCATTCTGGTCCAAGGCTTGTAGTATGGTGTCATAGAACACAATGCTGCTGAGATACTTTGAAAACCACCGTATATGCCCCCAAGTAACACTGTTTCAGCAAATGCAGACATGAATTAAGTCTAAGAAGCAAACAAAAAACTATCAAATGTGTCACTACCTGGGAAGGTTCCAGGTATGACCCTTTGCATGTTCGAAGACCCCATGCAGTGGAAGCCACGGGGTAGCTAACAGAGAGGCCTTCACCCCCACTTTCTCCTATTTCATCTTGTCTCCCAGGCTCCTTCCTGCTAAGGAAGGGAAACCATTCTAAATTGCTCCTTGTCATTCACTTACATATTAATCAATCATTCATTCTTGAGCATCTACCAAATGCCAGGTACTGAGCTGGGCAATGGGAAAAGAAACCAGTATTTGTTTATAACTAAATAAACATTTCCCAAGGGTAAAGATCATGGCTGTTTTGCTCACTATGTTTTATCTTCTGCCTGGCCCAGTGTCTCGCTCATAGGAGGCACTCACTGGCATTCTGGGGACTAATAAGCCAACACATTCAACCCTTTGGGAGTGGGAGCGAACCCTTCCATAGATATGGACCTTTACAATCCAAGAATCCTATGAGGTATTTGATTTTCTTCCCACATCGTGGAGGGAGGATAGCCTTTGCTCCCTCAACAAGTGCTGCCACCAACACTGTTTTCCTAGAGTGGGAAAGGTTAGCCTGTGTGTGGGAGAAGAGGGGACAACAGACGGGGATACACTGACTCACATCCTTCAGTAAACGGGTTCGTTCCAACTCTGGCATCGCTGCCAATGGTGCTGTGAAGCTGGCAGGACTTGGCTCTGGAACGCTCACCTGAAAGCCGCAGGCGTCATTTCCGATGCCAGCCACTGGGCAAGAGGTATTGGACAAAGTTAAAGATTAATTCTGCATTTACTGTGACAAAGGTCCCACCTCTTCCAAATCAGGAGGGAGAGGCAATTTGTAGGCTGTCTCCTTCACCTTCATGCAAATGTCATCAAACCCAAAATGTGGGGCTGCCCTATCACCAGTCCAATCTTGATAACAAGGAACACAATGGCTCTGTTAGAAAGGCAATCCCAGACCATTTCTTGCCATGGGCGGCTCCCCACTCCGGCCCTCACAGGCAGGAAGTCCTTTAATGTTTTGTTTAAGGTTACATGAGATGAAAACTGCAAAAAGTTGTAGGAAAGATTCAATTGTCCAGGAGAAAAAGATGATAATTTCCACACTGCAAAATCCAGGGGCAACCAATAGGGTTCTAGCTTTTCTTTTCCCAGGGTATACATGCATGGAGACAAACTAAGAGATAAATTCTGTCATCTGTATTGGGTTATCTCCAACGCTTCTGGGAAACCACCTGGAACTAGAGATGACACTGGAAAATAACTAGTGATCTGGGCCAAATGGAGCATAGCTGGACCAGAGCCAAAAGCTTTAACCCAGACTGTTCTATTCCTAACAAAGAGAAAAATATAAGTGAGACCTACCCTCTTGGGTAGGATGCCTTCCCTGCACAGAGAGGCACAAGGGTAGTTTTTACCGGCCATGATTAGATGCAAGGTGTTACTCTCATTGGGAGCAAATCTCCTAAATGCTCTTCTAGCTCAGCCTCATCCATCACACTCCACTCCAGTTGCTATATTGACCTCCTGACAGTCCCCTGAATTCATCACGTCCTATCTGATCTCCCTGTCCTTGCAAACGCCATTTCCTGTGATCATCCCTCCCCGATCACACTCCTCTTGGTCAATCAGACAAAATGTTCCAAGCCAAGTCTTTAGCATCTTCCAAGATGCAGCCTAAACCCCCTTATAACTAACACTACTTACGCTCCTTCCTCCTCTTTTCCTGAATGAGTCACATGTCCTTTCTCCATTCTACTCAAACGCTGTTTGTGTCTCCATTCCTTACGATACATATCACCTTTCAATGTAATCATTAATATTTTAAAAATCGCTGTGTTACTAGATTATGAATTCCAGGGGGGAAAGGGCAATGTTTTCTCATTCCTGTTGGACCCCCAGTACTCTCCACATAGGGGACCCTCCATAAATGTTGAATGGCGAAGTGGACAAAGGACATAACATGTGTCATCTAGTAAATACTGAGGACCAGGGATTGTTCATTTTTGTGATTGTTCCACCTGGCACATAGCTGGCAGTACTATTTTGTTGAACACAGAAGAAATTACCGAGTAACTAATTGTAATTTACAAAACCCGGGTTCAAAGTGTCAACAACCAGCATTGTTGTTGATGACAATGATGTAAGAATTTCATGAGAGCAGCTCCAATTCATTGACTACTACAAGCCAGGCACTATGGCAGGATACATTGTGTATATTTTCTCCAATCCTGATTTTGCAGAGGCTCAGAGAACTGGTAGAACCTCTCCAAGACAGCACAGAGAGTGCATGGAGAAGGCAGGATTCACATGTTGGCTTCTCTTGGTTCCAAAGCCCATGCGTACTCTCATATAACATATGTAATTTGCCCAGAGGTTACTGAATCCATGTCTGCCATGCTAGACATCTAAAAAACAGTGTTCTCTTCTTTACAATCACCCTGTAGGATCAACAACTTTGGGAAGCATCATCTCGGATCTACAGAAGAGAAAGTTTAAGTCCCTTCAAATCTCAACTGGCTACAAGCCAAAATAGAACCTGAAACAAATTTTAACCAAGTTCATGGAATCATTGCAAAGACCCACAATAAGAAAAATAAAAACCACCAACAAATTAAACGTATTAGGACAGTCCCTGTATTCTCAATGCAACAGGTCCCTGCGTGGACTCATCCCCATCTCCCAGGATCTTCCAAAGTGAACCTTTCCTTCCCATCGGGACAGTTCTCACTGCACATATCACCCCATTCCTCTCCCTTTGCTAACGTGGTCCCCTCCACCTCTTCTATCCCAACTGCCAACATCTACCACAATTCTCCATGTCCTTCGTTGTCTGGATATCTCTGTTCTTCAGCATTCACTCCCTTTATCGAACAGTTAGGCATTATTCTTATCATTTGGTCTCAGGATAACATTTAGTGCATTACAACTTTGCTTTTATAACATCTTCACAATTAAGTCTCATTCATATTATTTTATATAACTCTATGTGTGTACACATCTCAACTTTGATTTTAGAACTGTATCTTAAGCATGGATCATTCCATAATATTATAAACAATTCTTTGAAGTAGGCAAACATGAGTTAATTTTGATTTTACAGACAAGGAAACTGAGACACTAAGAGGCTAAAAGAATTGCCCAAAGCCATCTTGGTAATTAATGGAGAGGTCAAGAGCAGATTGGGTCTTCTAACCTCCACACTGTTTCTACAATGGCTGGGTACCATACGCTCTAATGATGCCTGGATCTCTTCTGGACCCAAATATGTAATGTTTGATTAAGGTGAAAAGTTGACATGTCAGGCACTGACTACCCAGGGTGGCAATCCAGCCCCTTTCCCCTCGGGGTCCTTCTATTGCTCAGGAAGACGCTCATTTCACTGCCAGGAGAGTCTCATCTATGACGATGGCATCTGTCAGTGACTGGGCTGTGTGACATCATGGGAGCCATGTTGCTAATAACATCATCATCAGATAAGTGTTCTTTGTTTGGTTCTTTTTTTACTTCATGCAATTTTCTCTTTCAAGTTACATTGGCAGCCTCTGTAGTTTGACATTTTGGAAGCACTTGAAAGTTAGGTTCTAGTCCGAGTCATAATTTATGAGCAGAAAGTGGAAAATTCCATTGCTCCCCTGGGTAATAAGCGCTACATTGTCCCCAGGTGATTTGTTAAGCTTTCCAAGTCTCATCTGAATATTGGGCTCACGGGGATAAGGTGGGTGCCACCCATGACAATGCACCAGCGCCTAATGCTGCCAGTCTCACTTGTAATGGGACAAAAGGAAGAGACTCTGCAAAGTTGTTAAGCCAGGGCAACCCTGAAAGTAGGATTCACGGTCAATGTCATAAAATGCGCTTGCTGATGATTCTGTTTGTGCTTTTAAACAAGCAGAAGGGAAGGACACTAAAGGCTCTATTCTATCACGGCCTCACAAACCTGTGCAATGCCAGATTTGTAGTAAAAAATAATTACATTATTGCAAGCCTACTATTGCAAGCCTCAGACACTGTGCTAAGAGGAAATCACTGAATACATTCTCTCTTTAATCCATATAACACATGTGTGTGGCATGTACTATGATCCCCTTTCCACACGTCAAGAAGCTGAACTTAAACCATTTTAATTTTCAGGTAAGGAAAAGAATGAATGAAATAGTTCTTGCTTATAGAGATTGTGCATCATAAGCCATTGTTGGGGCAAACTTGGGCAATAGTCTCATCTCTTTGAATGACAGAGTCATGCACAATTCAAATGCTACCTGAATTCTAGCTCTAGACTACAATCACCCTGAACTTCCACTTCCAACCTCTCTAAGACTTACAACCATTCAACACAATTTATTCTTTCAACTGGAGACATCAAAATTAAAAGTAAGTACTGAATTAACAACATTTAAAAGAAATCTTGAACCAAAACATAAATGATACATTGAATTTTGACTTCAGATCTGGCTGTGAATCCTCCAAGCTGAACCTCTGTGGGCTCTGCTTGCCTTATATACAAAATTACCCTACCCATTCCAGGAACAGTTGAGTTAAAATATGTGCTACATTATGTAATATATGTGAAAGCACCACCTAGTTCTAATTGTTATTACTGTTATTATTATGAATGAACTGCTGGAGTAAAGTTACGTACAGGGAAGCAGAATTCGTTGTGTAAATTAAACCAGACAGCTGTTTTTGGACCAGGAAATTCTCTCCTGGTGCTGCTAAGCATTCATTCTCACAGATCTGAGCTGCTTGTGTAAGCACAGGGAAGAATCATCTCTCTCTCTCTCTCTCTCTCTCTCTCTCTCTCTCATCTCTTCACGGATCTTGGCTGCCTTACATTTTCAGTAAAATGAGATCTGAGTCCAATGTGGAGCCCCAAGAACTCCCAGACACGGCATTCCCTCTTCAGCCTGGCTGTGTGTCCTTAAATAGCCAAAATTGATACATCTCTCAAATGGAAGGCACACAGGCTGCTTCCCCAGGAGCCAGCTAGCTAAGCCTTGCCAAGCAGACCCCCCAGTCCCATGTGTGGCCAGTGGTTTCTGTATTCTAGACACTAGCTAGGCACTTCATAGAGTGTTCTGTTCCCTGCAATTATCCTGTAGGATCACAACCTTGGAGAGTATCACAGCTTCATCACAACCAAATGATTAGTGCAGAGCCATCAAACACACAAAGTGCAGGTCTCTGTATTTTAAGCAGTATCCCTACACAGGCCTAGGGAGACAACTCCTAGGATATACTTTTAATTTGGGGGATGGAGTGGGGTGAAGGGAGGGTAATAATATCCATTCCTTGGGTTAACAAAACACTAAGCTACAAAGCACCAGAGTATTTCTGAAAGCTAATGCTAATGATGGACATTCAGTCACTATACCTTCTACAGGCTAGGTCTATTACCCACATTTTCCTTCTGCAAAATGTTTCCAGTACAGACTCGTGCTGGCCTTTTCTAGTCTGATATTCCTCAGTAATGAAGCCAACCCTAGCAATGCATCAATTATAGAAGCCTGGGAACTCAGTAGGAATTAGTACCTAATAGTACAGCAATCCATCCCAAGATGGTAGAGGTGTTTTGTTTGTTTGTTTGTTTGTTTTTTAAGATTTAGTAGATGCTATAATCAAGGATTATGTTCCTTTGGTAAAGCTCAGTCATGAGTAAATTAAAACTGCAAATCACGGAACTAGAAATGAAAGACCTACTAAACTCTCCCTGAGACAATTACTCAACCTTAGTGCACCGCCTTCCTGAACCTCTTAGAGCTGCCAGATGGGGGGAAGAAAACGAAGTCCCCCAAACTGTGAGTCATATTACCAATCAGAATTGTGACATATGTGGACATCACCGAATGAGTAGTTCTGCTTATGGAGGGCGGAGACCAGCTTGGCTCTGAAGAAGGAAATGACCTTTTAAAGTTAAGATTATGGATGTGTAAATAGAGAGTGCATAATGGTGCATCTCTGCCTAAATGTCTTCATAAAGTGCAAATTAATGCAGATCCTAACTAGGCATTTGCAACGCTAACCTAGTTTTCTGTGTTTAGCTAATAGCTAGCAATTTCGCTTACACTTTCATCCTCTCATTACTTAGCAATGATGATTATTTAGTAAATACATGTGAAAGGCCATGTGCTCCGTAGCAACCTTCCTGGACTGGAAATGACCCCCTCCTAATGCTTCTGTTTATATAATATAGTTGCTGATACACCAAATCAACTATGGCTGTGACAGGTATCCCATTAACGGGAGGCTAAGAACAGATTTATTCTCAGCTGGGTCCCCTGGATAACCTGACCAAATGCAGGGGCTGGAAATAAGGGATGCTGGGAGTGGAAGGGTGCGGGGGCTGGGAGGGGTGGGAGATCCAGAGCCTCAAAGATGTTAACCCTTTGTACGTCTTATAGGGACTCAGATGGCTTGTCTCATGTGAAAATGATTTATGATGCTGGAGGGAGTTAGGGAAAGGCTATTTTATAACTGGTGAAACACGGAATGCGTTTGAAATAGACATGCAGAAGGCAAATATGCAAACCACGGCCTTGTGAGATACCACCCAGTTCATTCCTGGATATGCAACTTATATAAACCTTTACAAGTCACCTGGGAATTTTTCCTTAGATATGGGATGAGGTAAAATTGTTCCCACTAGGGGAATTCAGGGCACTTTCTATTATCTGCCAGGCACACAAAACACCTCTAATTTCTTAGGAGGGTGGCCAAGCCCCAAACAGAATGATTTTGAATAAAAGATTTCTTACTCCTGCCCTATGAGGGGAACACTGCCACCGACCAGTGGTCATTGGACCTGGCTCCGGGGAAAGGCAGACGAGGGTTTTGAGTATCCAGACTCAGGCCTGGCTTACAGAGGGTGGGGCCTGGCTGCGCGGAGGGAAGATGCAGGAAACCCATCCCTGTCCCTCAGTGTTGCTCAAATGTGTTTGCTCACAGGGGCAGGGCTCCTGCTCTCCTCTTCTTGTTACTTCACGGGAAGTTGGCCGAGTCCCCGATTCTGCAGAGGGAATGCAGGCAGAGGGGAGCACTGCAAATGGGACTTCACTCTGGGCACCTAAATGACAGGGTGAGGAGAAACGGGGCGGACACTGCCCGGGGTGAGGCGCTAAACCGACCAGGGACCAGGCGGGCACTGCTAATCCTGAGGCTTTTCCTCACAGCGCCCCTGCACACCGCCAACTCCCTGCACCAACAAAGCCATTGCATGGAAATCAGACCCCTTCCAACACAGAGGCACCCAGGTGCAGGCAGGCAGGCAGGCAGGCACCAGCCCTGCCTCATTCATCTCCACTGGCTTCACTGTCAGCTTCTAAAACCAAAGGCTGGCACGAGCAGCCTGAGGTCAGTGCGTCTGAGCCAGCACATCCTTGCCACTGGGGATTCAGAAGGACCGTGACCTAAAGTGGTATTTCTGACGCGGTGTTGTTTCAGAAGGGGTTTGCTTTTATCTGGGGTGCAGGAACGGGGCGGGCCAGGATGTTTCACACCAGCACCAGGGGGCCTGGTGGGTTTGGGGAAAGCATGGAGGACCTCCACGTCCCTCTGGTCCCTGCCGGGATTCTCCAGTCCCGCATCCCCCCGCAGTCCCTTGGAAGTGCTTAGATACCAGGGCAGGGCTCTGCGTCCATTTTGCCAGCCAGAACCACCGAGTTTGGTAACTTTGAAAGCCAGGGAATGGGGGTGGGGGTTGTTGCCAAGGCTCAGATTTCGGCGCCAGAGTTCTCAGCCAGAAAGCAGTTGAAATCAACACCCATCTGCCTCTTCTTTCTCATCCCCCACCCCTTCTACGTTCCAGAACTCCATACAGATACTACTCCCTACACACACACACACACACACACACGCACACACACACGCACACACACACCCATCGCTGGGATTAGAAGGCTTTTAATTCCGAAGGCAGCAAGCCCGCAGAGCCGAAAGGGTCTCTGTTACCACCCCCTCCCCTCCCACTCCCGCGAGGCCGCTTGAGTGTCTTCCACACAATAAATAAAACCCCATACATTCCAAAATACAACACAAACCCGCCCGTGACTCCAGCGCGTCCCATACCTGATATGCAGACGATGAAATTGGCTTGAAGAAGAAGAAGCACCTCCCAGACTATTTCCATCCTCTGATTCTCATTCCAAGTGCATCACTCGACGGGAAAACGGGGGGCCGGGGGGAGCCCGACGCGGCACACACACATACACACACTCACACACTTCCGAGCGAGCGCACACTCGACTCCCGCCGGACAGCCGGCCAGGGGCAGTCACCCCCAAGATCAATATCGCAGTTTGAATTGTTCTGGCAAATCTCCCCTCGGGCTCGACGGGTGTGCGCCCCAGACGTGCTGACACATGTCCGATGTCTCTCTGCCCCGGAGGTCTCGCCGCTCAACGGTCTCTGCTTCTAGCCGGAGTGGCGGAAACAGCACTAGCGGAGGCGGCGGCAGCCACCTGAAGCCACCAGCGCCGGGCTCTTTCTGCAAAAACGAGACCCCGATCCGCCGGGCGCCCCAAGAAGACATAGACGATAGCCCCCCGCCGGGCCGCGCCGCGCCGTTCCGGGCCCCCGGCCGCTCGCAGCTCGCTGCTGGCTGAGCCCAGGCAGTCCGCGACAAGTTGCCCTCGAAGTCCGCCCCCTCACCGGGGCATGGTCAGAGGGTGGCTGGTCCGCGCCGGGGCCGCTGTCCTCCTGCTTCCGGGGGTCGGGGGGAGGAGCAGAGGCAGCAGACAGAGAGACAGAGAGAGAGAGGTAGGGTTTAGTGCCCGAAACCGCCGGCCGCCGGCAGCCTCCGCCGACCCTCCCGGTTCCAAAGTCCGCGCGCAGCGTGTCGCCCCCACGCCCGGTCTGGGCGGCGCATCCAGGGCTCGGAGCCGGGACACAGGAAAGCCGGGGACCCAGGTGCGGCGGGAGCCTACGGGCTCCCCAAGTCGCGCGCGCGCTTTCCGTGCTTCTGCTGTTTTCCTGGGCTCCCGAGAACCCTCGCTTCCCTCGCCCGCAACTAGCGCCGCCGCCGCCGCCGCCGCGATTTTCCGCAATGCAACTGCAGGGGTCGTTATTTCCTCGCCTACGGATCCGGACGCTTCGCGATTCCGAGGGGAGGAGGAGGGGAGCTGGGGGCGGGAGGTGGGAAGGGGGAGGCTGGGCCAGGTGAGCGCCCTCGCGCCCGCGGGGAGACCCAACCGTAGCCCGGCCGCCCGCTCCCGGAGGCGGAGACGCGAAGGCCGGGATGGAGAGGTGAGGTTCCACGCGGTCATAAGGACGACCGGAGCGCCAGGCGTCGGAGCAGCTTCGGGCCAGCGCGGAAGCCGCCCGGGCCCTAGCCTGGCTCCGACTCCGCCCCGCCAGTCTCTGTCACCCTCCGGAATTTGGGGAGTTTCTCTTCTCCTTAAAAACAACTTCGCGTCAGCCGGTTCGTCGCGGGAGCCCAGGGCAGGACTCATCCTGCGAGTGCTGCCGGGCTCTCCCTCTGCTGCGGAATATTGAGGATTTTTTTTTTCGTAATTCGTTCCCTGCCCTTTACCCCTCGTCCCTCTCCGGTCCCCTTCCTCCTCCCTCCCTCCCCGCCCCAGTGCCACAGCAGTACTTACCCCAGAGTTCTCCGCTCTGCAGGTTCCCAGAGCACGTGCAACTCTTGCCTGCAAGTCCCTTCACCTCCCTCCTCCCGAAAGTAGAAAAGGCATCTGTGCAAGTCCGGGTGTGAGCCACAGCCTCGGCCAACTGCGCCTCTGCAGTGCTCCGGAAGGATCCCAGACTATTGGAAACCAGGGCTTTAGGGGAACGGGCTCCCCTTCTTTTTTTTTCAGTCGTTTTTTTTTTCTTTCTGGAAGCTCAAGTGCTTTGGAAGCTTTTGCTGAGGTCCAGTATACTCTCTGCCCCTGACACTCAGCTGCTTCCAGTGATGATTTCCCCACCAAATCGCGCGCGCGCGCGCGCGCACACGCCCGGCGCGCGGCTGGCGGAGGCCCCGGGGGAAGGTGGGAGCGGCGGGAGCACCAACCACCGCCCAGGCGAAGCCGGAGCCCGCGGGTCCGTGGGTCTCGCGACAAGCAGGCTGTCTGAGGCCAAGGAAGCACTTGTACCGATTCAGGCCCTTGCGATGTAGATGCAGGCGATTGGAAGGAAATCCTGCGCTCGGGACTGTTCGCCAGAGAAAAGGACGTGGAGCGAGGGAAAGGGAAACCGCAGCAGATTTGTGTCGCCTCTGTCGCTGCAGCAGCGGTTGGAGAAAGCCCCAGACCTACATCTTTGGGAGTACCGGAGCCGAGGAGGGAGGGTAGGGGAATCCCTGGGAAGATCTCGGATTTCTCGGCGCGCTCGTTCGGAATGTGAACTGACGTTTGGAGATTTTGCACAAGCACGGATGGACACACACAGAAAAACACACACAACCCGCAGGGGATATTTTTTTGTGCACATTTTTTATTTTTGATGTTTAGAAGCCATTGCAGTGTGACTCTAGGTCTAATAACCTCATAAAGGGGGGGATGAGCGCAGAGGGGTCGGGAAATGGGAAGAGGGTACGGTTCTTCCGCGCAGTCAGTTCAGCGAGTCTTCCAGGCTGTGTGGCCCCTGAGGGTTCGGTGTTGCAGCCGACGGAGTTACACCGCAGCGTTCCCGGGATTCTTGAACGGACCCCAGTTGCCTCGGAGTCTGGCGGGTCCTTTTGCAGAGTGGCGGGGACATCGGGGAGGTGTGGGGAGAGGATGCGGGAGGGAGCACAGCCAGACAGCAGGAGCCTTCTAGGTTGGGCTGACTTTGGGAGCCACAGCTGCGCAGTCCCGCAGCCTCCAGAGACCGGAGAAAAGAACCACCGGCAGACCTGCCGACTCTTTAAGAAGGAGGTGTGGACCAGGGATCTGGTCTCTGACTCAGCCGCCAAGGACTCCAGGCGGTCAACGCATTAAAAATCTAGGCCCAGATGAAGAAAGAACAGGATCCTTATTTCGAGAGTTGGAGGCTCAGCAGGAAAGATATTGAGACCTCAGAGCATGAAAAGAATTTGAGGTAGCGAGAATTATCCCGTTTGGGAAACGTGGGGGAGGGTGTTTGTCTCAGTTCCTTGAAAGCCCACCTCACGGAAGGACTTTCTGAAGAGAGAAAAAAAGAAAGCAATTTGCCAAAGATGAACCGATTCCGACCTAGCGAGGGTTCAGAACCAAGGACAGGGACCTACCTCTTGCGTCTGGGAGCCGAATTTTCTTCCGGCCCGCTGGAGAACTCTCTGGAAGCACAAGCAGGGTGCCTGGATTTTTACAACACGATTTGTTTGCTTGTTTATGAATTATGCAAATACACGCGTGCCTTAAATGTGCCAGGCACTGTGGCAAGGTGCTGGAGTTTTGTAATTGGACATCCATAATCTTTGTTTTCAAAAATCCCAAAGACCATATTTCCCTCTACATTTTTCCTTAAGAGCCAAAGCCAGTAAAATAATACTTAACGTTTCCCCCTTTTCAGCCCATTTGCTTGCTTTTGGCCCTCTCAAAAATAGTTAATCTGTTCTCTGCCACCAAGTACTTTAATTTTAAAAAATAAACAAGAACTGTCCATTCATGCGAGTATTTGTTCAAGTAAAGATAATTGCATGTATTTATTGTTGTCTGTGTGCCAGTTGTTGCCAAATCCCTTGCATGAATCAGCTTATGCACTCATCTTAACCTCCATCTAAGAGAAATATTATTGCTTCCATTTTACAGATCATAAAACAGAGACCCAGAGTAGCTATTTGCCCAAGGTCTCACAGCCACTAACTCGTGGTGGAGAGATCAGCCAGACTTTCCAGACCCCGAGGCCGTGCCCCACCATCTCCTCTCATGCTCTGTAAAATGGAAAGTGTCATCCTGGGGAGGTGAGTTTGTACTCAGGTAAAGCCAAAGTCCACACGTGAGGCAGCGAGGTGTCCGTTAGAGGCAGGATGGGGCGTAACAGTGGAACATGTGGTCTGGAACTTCAGTACAGTAGAAACGAGGGAAAGGAAAGATCACTGAGAATTGGGAGTCCTCAAAGGCACTCCTAATAAAAAACCCAAGTGTCTGCTAAGGGCCAACTCCATTCTTGAAATACAGAACTGGACACAACAGTCCCACAACATGAAATTTCTATATTAGCATTTTCTAGAAGAAAAATACAATGTGTTCTTACACTTCTGGGCTTAAGCTACATGTTTTCTAAGAAAAGCTCCGTCTTAATTCAGAAAACAACTCAGTAAAAAGATAGAGTAAGTAGGAACCTTCTGTTATTTAAGTATTTATTTTTTTAACCCACAAAAGAAATGAAAAAAAAAAGTGGAAAACTCGGCAAAACTAAAAATATTTCTTTTTGGCACTCTTTTTTTTTGTATTTTAATGAGTTTGTAGCCATATCTTGTTAACTATAATACAAAGAATCTTTCTCCATTATACCTACCTTCATCTCCTGTCTCTTTTCCACTCTGTATTGCTACAAACTCAGTGCAGGTGTGTTACACACACGGGTTATAATAGAATGTCTTGGCTGAGACCAAGGGTGACGGCCAACCCCAGCTGTCCCATAGAAAGCAGGGGATTACAGTTCCTCTCCTGGGAGAGAACAGTATTGAAGTCACTTGTGTTCTTTATCTACCTTCCTTCTCAATTGTTCTTTCTTTAATTTGCAAGCTGTCTTGTGAAGAAGCTCTGACATTGCATCTGCATCTTTATCCAACTTACAGGCATTGGCCTATGAATTTGCAATGTAATTATTCTGTTGGGAACATGGGATATGATCCCCTATTTATTAAATGGGGAGACTTCCTTTGAAGGTCGTGGAAATGATCTAGTCAGTCATTCCTAGAGAGAGGCAGATCCTGGGACAGCAAGTGAAGACTTGAAGATGAACCTTACAGTGGAGCTGAGCAAGAAATACTTCCTTTTCACGAGTTAGGATGACAGGGAAAGGATCCCATTAAGGACCATGTTTGCTGGTGAGGGGAAAGCCAGTTTCTGCTGCTGAGACGTGGGCTGTGAGCTAGGCAAGGAGGAAACCTTACAGTCCACAGGAGCATATGCCAAGAGTAACCAACCAATGACATTGGCATGCAATTCCATTATCTGAGAATAATCGTATCCAGTAACCAGTTAAAAATCATCTCTGCCTGTTTTTCCTTTCTGTTGTCTGTTCAGATGACTATTGATAAGCAATGTAACATATTGTCAGCAAACTTTTGTGCTAATACTTGGGCTACAATGGTAAGGGGGGATTGCAACAATTCCAAAACCAATGTAGAGGTGGTTGAAACTGCAGGAGAAAGCCCTTGGTGGCACCTCAAACTGCAGGGTGATGGACAGCGACACAAAGGGCAGATGACAGCAGAACAGAGAGCTGTGGGGAAGAAAAAAGTGGGTGGTGGTGAAGATCGTGGCGATGTCTTGGACTGCGAGCACAGATGAGTCATCCCCACAGGGGCTCCTCAAGAGTTAGTAGGAGGGGAGAACCTGAAAAGGGGACTAGGATTCTGCTACCCAACGTGCAAGTTGGGGCCATCAATCAATGTGTGGCTTTCCTGTTGCCGCTGTGACAAATTATTATAAAGTTAGTGACTTAAAATAACACAAACTTGCTTTTTATTTTGTGAATATATTTATTTATTAAAATTTTTTTGTTGTTGTTCAATTACCATTGTCTCCATTTACACAGACTTTTAATCTTTGCTGTTCTGGAGGACAGGCGTCTGAAATGAATCTTAGGAGGCCAATATCATTGTCTCTGCAAGGCTGTGTTTTATCCTGGAGGCTTGAGGGGAGTGTCTATTCCTTGCCTTTTCCAGATCCTAGAATTGTCCGCATTCCTTTGCTCATGGTTCCCTTTCAGCAATGGCTTTGCTCCAGTTTTTATTTCTGTTATCATATCTCCTTCTTTGACTCTCTAACTTGCTTTTATTTTCTTGTAAGGACCCTGGGGTGACATTGGGCCCTCTGGATAATCCAGGATAACCTCCCATTTCAAAATCCCTAATTTAGTTGCATTTGCAAAGCCCATTTATCCAGGTAAGGAACATATTCACAGGTTCTAGAGAGTGGAAGGCATTATTCTGCCTACCACAAGCAGGTAGATGTATACGTCACACCAGAAATGCCTAATGTAGATCAATGAAGCTTCTTGTGAAGTAAGTAAAAAAAAAGACCCTGGCTGGCATAGCTCAGTGGATTGAGCATGGGCTGCGAACCAAAGTGTTGTAGGTTTGATTCCCAATCAGGGTACATGCCTGGGTTGCAGGCCATGACCCCCAGCAACCGCACATTGATGTTTCTCTCTCTCTCTCTTTCTCCCTCCCTTCCCTCTCTAAAAATAAATAAAATCTTAAAAGAAAAGAAGCTTGCCATTTTTCATTACTATTCAGTAATACACTGAATATTATACGCAGTATGTTTTCAACAGTGAGTATAAGTGGGTTATTTGAGGTATTGATATGAGAATTTGTTCTTGATAAGAGCCAAACCAAGAGGAGGTGTTAAGATATTTGAGTGCATGCAGTTCACTTCTCTGGACCCAGAATGTGAGGATGATGAAAGAACATACACCACCAGGAGAACAGGTTATTTTCTTCTCTTTGACATCAGACTGGATAACACGTTAGTTACCGCCAGTGCTCATCATATTTCTGAGGTAGAACGTCTTCTCATCTATACTACAATTTATAACCAGCATAAGAAATTTTATTTTTTAAAGGAGCTAGCATGTATTTTATTTCTATAAAATGCTATGCCTTATTTGTTGTTCAGATTTTGGCAGGTGATTATTGGCTAGGAAATGACACTAACATTATGGCGTTTGGGTCAATGATTTGGCCATCGGTTTGGATGTTAGCGAAACCCACACTATACCTTTCTTCTTTCCATCACACATTAATCTCTCTCTCCAATATCCAGCTTCCTCCTGAACTCAAAATCTTCTACGTGGAAGACTTATTTGCAAAAAAGAAATAGCAGACACTCTGTAAATGCCGAAAAATTGAATAGGTTTATCTACTTGTTTTTTAAGTAACTACAATCTTTTGGATATGTGATAGATATTTCATAGTACATTTCAAGTGCATGGTAATATAATTTCAGACCTGATCTAGTCTAAGTCCCTTAATTTTCACCTGAAGATGGAGGCTTCAGGTGAGGTTAAACGATGTGTCTGAGTTCAAATACAGACAGAAGGAGAGGCAGAGGCAGAACTTGACTCCAGGCTTCCTAATTATTTATTTTAAAACCTCATGTGGCCACAAGACAAGTGAATCTCCACATCTGACTGCCAGAATCTTAACATTTTAGAGGCCTTAACTGGGCTCAGTCAAGTATACCATCCAGATGGTCACCACAACACCTTCCTCTTTCAAGGCTGTGTCCTTGAAACGAATGCTAGGGTGGGAATGGTGGGTGGAATTTACACTCCAAGGGCAATGCAGGGGGTGAGGAGACTGAGTTCCCAGGGCCCGTTCGTGGGTCAGCCAACTGTCTCACCCTCTCAATGACCTACCTTCTCCAACAACCTTCCATCTCCATCATTCTTTTCGTTACCAAATAGCACACTGCAGCAGCTAAACACGGAAAATGCATTCTCTAAATCCATATGAATTAGTGGAAGATGTTTTTACCAGATTTTTTTTTTGCTTTCTATCCAATGCACTTTCATCCTCACCCCACCATGTGTGTGCACGTGCGTGGTTTTGTGGTCTGTGTTTTTTCTACACTAAACATTTTTCAGTGTAGTTTTATATGAACCAGAATCCGCTCCTCTTCCTACACCAGCTGTAGTACCTTCAGGTAGCAGTTACAGATCAGCATAGAGAATTTTAGCTTCATAATGGTTTTCCTGTTTAAAGAAAGGCTTTAATTAGGAAAACAGGCTGCTCCCATCTTGCCTGTATAATTTTGGAGTTAGCAACTAATGCATTAGGTTTTATATTACTTTCCAGAAACTTCTCTTCACACTTCCTCCCCAATGACTAGCATTAAGATGATAAGACTTAAATCTTGCTTTTTAGTTTGTCCTCAAAAAACACATTCTTGTGGACTACTCGGCATTTTCTACATGCTGAATAGAGTCATATGTCCCATTTACTTATTAGGAAAATCTTCACACAGCGATAGTGACAGGCAGACCCACTCTGAATATCTGGAGGCCCAGGTCAAGAGCAAATCTGACGAAACCTTCCTTCCCCAAACCCACAGCCTTTGCTTATTCCCTTCCCACTCTGGGTGATGACTTGCATTGCTGAAGGTCTCGTGTGGGGTCTTTCATGCCTATGTGACATGCCTCAAGCTCAAGGGCCTCAAGCCCATGTTTTTCCCATACATACTTATTTAAGGAGAGGTCTCTTGGCCACACTCTCAGTCCTAGGCACACACTCACCAGCAGTGCAGTCTACCTTTGGGGACACAGTCCCTGCCCTCTCCCTCAACCCAATATTAAACATCATTATGCTTGTGTGAAATAACATTCCTGTAATTCAAAGTATTGGCAATATTCGATAAATAAGGAATGCTGTACCTGGAAGCCTCCAAAAGGAATCCCACTCCTAAATCAACACAGAGAATGGGACTGTGCTGTAGAATTCTCCACGTCTAGCTTATTTTCTTCTGAAAATGGGATTTCCAGATTTGTATCCAACTTCTACAGCAGAATATTTTTCTCCCTGATACTGCTGTGTGGATTTAATAAAGCAGGAGGAGTTGAGTTACCATGGCACGGAACCAAAAACAGTTCTGAACCTCTTCTCTGATTGCTGCTAGGCAGAGGAGAAAACGTTAAATCGGAAAGAGCCTCCTGCCAAGCAGTTCAGGGCAGGTGTGAGTCGCCATGACCCGCGACAGAGTTAACTGTGGTTGAGACCAAAGTGGGTTGTAAGGTCAGCACCTTCACCACAAAAACATAAACATGCCATTGTCAGGTACTATAAAGTATTAAGATTCTGGTAAATGTCACACAAACTTATAAGGAAGTGATGGTTTTTATCTCACTAGTTCAAATACTTTCTCTTAATGAATCTTTAAAACCCTTCTAAGCTGATATGACATTATGCTGAGTTTCCTTTTGGGGGGGGGGGTGGAAAGAAGGATGTAAATATTACATGGGAAATATATTTTATTTTAATGTCCCATAAATTATTTCTTTAGGAAAATGGTTTTTTAAATAGACATGAATACAATCCTAAATATATTTTAAAGGATCAACTGTTTTTAAGAAGGAGCACATTCTCTTCATTTCAAACCACTAACTTCTCTCATAATAAAATGAGAGTTCCTTGTGGCTATTTCTCTCTAACCTTCTCATGAAACAGGGAACAGACCTCCCTCTTCACATCAGGTTTTTCATCCCAAAGAAAACGAACAGAATACACTCTATTTTCTCCTCCTGTACTGATGAATTTCAGAAGAAGGTGGTAGTTAGTAATGGTGGAGGTGTTACCCTAATAATTTTTTGGACTCTTGGATTCAGTTCAATCGATAACTGCTTGAGCTAGTTTGTTCAGCAGACCTCACCCACTAAAGAAAGGGAATAAGGGTCCTTATCAAGCGGCATGTGAGTCACTCCCAAGGACTTCTCATTTACCTTCAGGAGCTTCATAACATTTTCCAAAAAAAAAAAAATGGATTTTAATAAAAATGAATTACAGTGCTTCTTAAGGAGGCACAGGGTGATAGCGTCACACAATCAAGTGATGGCAAGCTTGGATAGGCTCATTGGTATAAGGAAGTAGGGCTTAAACATGGTTCAGTGATTTTCATCCAAATTGTTTGGCGGTGGAAGTCTATCAGGAGGGCCTCTGCTCATCACCTGCTATCAGCTGTCTCCTTCAAACCAGCAGGGTGCAACGTTGAGTCAGCCTGGGCATGCCTATCCCCGCGGAGAAGCAATTTTCAAATTTAAAATGAAGGTAACTGGGCAGCAAGGGGACTGAAGAAGCTCAGCCTAACCATTCTCCATGAAGGGGAAAGTCGTATCTGGCGATTCTAATGGAGATCTAAACTAGATACTGCAGACCCAAAGAACTAAGTAAGCGGGGTCCTGCTGGGAAGACAAAACCAACAGTTTTTTAAAAAAGACAATTTAATGTAAAGAATTGGTTAAACAGGGATTGGAAGACGCAACAGCCAGCAGCAAACATAAAGCCACCACAGAGAGAGCAACGGGAGCAGCCACCACCATGACCGCTGGGGAGGCGTCGCAGAGAGGTTGGGGTTATGGGAACCTAGAAGCCTGCCGTGGGAATGCCCGATGATCTGGGTGGGACCCCACCTCTCGA
Organism: Phyllostomus discolor; assembly: GCF_004126475.2. NCBI lineage: Eukaryota > Metazoa > Chordata > Mammalia > Chiroptera > Phyllostomidae > Phyllostomus > Phyllostomus discolor. The sequence continues at coordinate 99,982,675 of NC_040910.2, read as the reverse complement.
GAGGAGGTGCAGGCCCCTCTTGAGGAGGATGTGTTGTTCAGGTGTCCTGATAGCTGATGCAGCACAATGAAGGCTGGTTCTGACACTCCTGGAACAAACTAGAGAGCGGACCAGCTGCTTGCTACAGGGAGAGCTGTTGCTGAGGAGACACTTAGAAAGACTGATCACAAAACTGAAGAGCTGGAGCAAAAAAGAAAAAGGACTCATGGACACGGACAACAGTGTGATTGCAGGGGAAGGGAGGCAGGAAGGGAGGGGGTGGGTGGAGGTGGAAGAGGGCATAGAGGGGATAAATGGTAATGGAAACAATTCCAAAAGGCTGACACAGCAGAGGAAGTTATTTTTTAAAAACTGGATGGATCAAGTCTTCTCTCTCTTCTCGCCTTTTAGTTTCTCTCTAGCACCCCCTGTTGGCAAAAACAGAGCACAACCTGACAGCGGAGAAACGTGATAGATCAAGGCCCAGCCACAACACCACAGAGCCGAGTATGTAAGGATTTGGGACTAAAAGATGACAGGTTAGTAAGAACACACCCACTTATTCCAACAAGGACAGGAGCTCGATGGAGGCAAATTATCCTCTAACGTCGAGAGCTTCGTTGCTGGTTGCAGCTCATGGTTTTGAAAATGAAGGGCTGCTTCTCCTCGGCTTGATGGGACTGAGCAGTCCTTTCCTCTCTGAACCACATCGGCGGTTCTGATATCTTGCCTACAGCTTTATACAGCATTGATCTCCCAAAGCCTGTTTTTGTGCTAACCCTCACCGCCCTATGAAACGAAGTAGCCTGACCCACAGTCTTTTTTTCCTACCTTTGAACTAGGCATCTCATGCACAGCCTTGGCTGGCCCCACCACAGCCAAACGCTGAGCCTTTCTCATAATCCCAGCTGGGACCAGCTCCCAAATAGCCAGCAGCACCAAGGACGGGGCCTTACATCCCTGTCCCTAGAACCTGCCAGACAGCACGGTAAATACAAAAAGCAAAGAGATGTCTCCTGGGCTGGAGACTTGACCCTAAATCAGTTAGACTTGATCTGAGTCAGAGAGGCAGTACAGCTGACTTACAGACACAGAGACCGTCATAGGGACGTACAAAGGGAAAGTCCAATATAAATCGTAACAGTTGGGCAAAGCTTGAGGGCGGAGGCGAGTCACCCTAACTTTAAAGGCGTGCTAACCATAGGCGCTGCGGAGGATGCAGTGGATCAAGAGGTGCTGGACCTTGAGTGAGAAGTCTACCATTTACCAGCTATGGGACTTCAAAAGTCATTTAAGTGTTTTAAGCCAGAATTTCTATTGGAGAAGCAGAATAAAAACATCTTCCATGTAGAATTATTGAGGCAATAACATATAATAGTATACATAAAAGCATTGAATATATTATGGGTACTTAACAATCTAAACTGATATGGAACTCTAATTGGAAAACGCCAATATGTGTTTTATGCCACCAGGAATTCCAAAACATCATGTACCAGACACAGTGTGTGTATATGTCTGGTACATATATAGCAAGTTACCAAGTTATGGTTCTCACTCATCATGTTCCACATTCCCTCCGTCACAGCCAAGGCAATGACCTTTGATTGGGTGGATGGAGTTGGGGTTAGGATGGTGAAGTTAAAGAGGGGTAGGCAATTGTACAAGCAGATGTTTATATCTTTAAGCAATATTTATTTGATTTTCACTAACTACACCCTCTCTTCTTATTCTTACCAGGTAGGAAAAAACACCATAAAGATGAGATTTGAAGAACTGAAATAGCCATCGACAGACCTGGGTTGAAGTCACTGCTCTGCCATTTGGACGTTATGTGGCAAGTTACTTAACTTTTCCCAGCTCACGTTTTTGTTTTAGCTGTTATTTTTATTTGTTTTGTTTTCTTTTTTTTACTCTGTAGTAGGCTTTTTCCCCCATAAAAGGTGGATTAACCTACCTTATGGGGGGCTGTTTTGAGGAACAAATGAGATAATGCATGTGAAGGGCCTGGTGCAGAGTAAGCCCTAAACACAGGGGTCACTACTGTCAGCTCCTGAGCACTCGGGCTTTGTGGACAGACCCGTGAGACAGGGGCTTGAGTCCTGGGTTTGCCACTTACTGTGTGATCATGGGTTAGTCACTTCAAATCTCTAGGCCTTAGTTTCTTTGTCTTTAAAACTAAGAGACTATTCTGAGTCTCCCTACATCATAGGGTTACTAGGTAGTGGATCTGATGGAAAAAATCAGTGCAAAAAAACCACACGTATGTGTATACATATATGTATGTATACTTGCACATATATCCATATATGTATGTGTTTGTATGCATACCTCTGTATATGTAGACATGCATGTATATGTATATATGTATACACACGTACACATATAGTCTTTGATTTAGAAGATCCCTTAATATTACATAGCCTATCTATGGTAGCCCTCGACAGGAATCTGCAGGTTAAGGCAAAGAAAAGCTATCAAAATCCATGCTGTGCTGTGACAATTGAAGGAAGCAAACGTAGCCTCTCCTTTGTTACAAACATTAATATCTTTATTCTATTCATTAATAATTAATTGCCCCAGGCCCTGATTCAAGTATAATTGTACCTTATGAAATCCCACAGCAAAGAAGTATTGTGCAAAATGCAAAACACCAATTTTATCAGGAGTAATAAAAATTCAATTAACTTTAGAATAAATGTGTGAGTTAGCAACCCAAGCTTAACGTAAAGCCATGGAATGTAAATAGATTTTGGAAAACAAAATAACAAGGGTGTGACAATTTATAAAGAGTATGGAAAATCCATCATTGCTTTCCACACACTGGCAAGAAAAGGCCCACATTATGAGAGGGGAAAATAATTTTTGACGTTTTTACTGTGCTGTACAGCCAGAATAGTCCAACAAGGAGGCTGAAGAGAAGGCTTCCTATGTAGCTTGAGGGAAAATATAAACCGCCCAGAGTTATTTCTTCTGTGTACCTGAGGTAGGGCCAGACATTATGCAGTGTGGGGGAACGTTTTCACTCTAGAAGCACATGGGTAAAAAATATGACCATGAACCTGGCATCAGATAGTGTGGAACTTGGTCTGCACTCTGTCCTTTATTTGCTATGTAACTACAGACAATGCCACTTAACATCTCTGATCTTCAATTTACACATCAGGAAAATGGAGGCCCTAATATTATTGTTATGAAATATGTTGTGAAAACGTTAAAATGAGATATTTATGACAGTGCTCTGTATATATTATGGAGGTTAATATAAGTTATTTGAGGTGACATTATAACATAATTCAATGATCTTTCATTGTGTTTTTTATTCACACAGAGGAATTTGCATGTTCGAATCATTTTCTTCTTTAAAGGAAGAAGCGCAGGAAAGGGTTTTTTCAACAATGCTATCATTTCCCAAAATAGTATGAGGATTCCTATTTGAAAGTGGATTTAAAAAGTCATGCCAAAATAAAATGGTTATATTACACTCATAACCATTTAAAAAATAGGCAATGTATCAGATCAACAAGATTTATCCCTCACTTTCTTCAGTGGACTTGAACTTGTCATTAATGAGCATGTCCTGAGGAATGAGTCACAGACTTTAAAAGCAACATGTAAGAAAGACTCAGAAGTGTTTTGAATAGTGATAACACAAGTGGGACAGGTGTTAGAGCATCTTGGATCTGGAAGGGACCACTCCAACCATTTCCCACAGCTACTCATGTAATACTAAACCCTTTTTCTGTAGCTATTCCATTAATGGTTGTCCAGGCTGTGCTTGCACACCTCAAGTGATGGGGGACTCACTATTCCACACTGTAGCCTATTCCACCTTTGGTCATTTCTGTCTGTTAGGAGTCCTTCCATATAAAGGACTTAGAATATGGTTTTCTATAATTTTTATTCTGTGCCTTATCCATCATGCTCTATTTACTTCTCTTTTAAGTAGCAGATTCTCAAATTTTCAATGATTTTTTCATCATACTCTCCTTAAATCATTTTTTTAAGAATGAATAGCTTGGCTTCTTCAATCTATGAAAGTGTACCCAGAATTGAATGCATTGCTTCAAGCGTGGTCTGACCAGATCAGGTCGTGCGTGCGTGCGTGTGTGTGAGTATATACATGTGTATATGTTTTCTTGCTTTTACCAAACAGTGAAAGAAACAATGATGCTTGTGTATTTACTCAGTAAATATTAATTAAGGTCTTGCTACATGCTAGGTAATCTTCCTGATAGTATGACATCAAGAATGAATGAAAAAGACAAATTTCTTACTCTCAAGAACAAGGCTTATATTCTAGTTGGAAAGGAATAAATGGATAAATATATAATTAAATACCAGACAGATAAATGTCGAGGAGGCGATCAATGCAGGATAAGGTACCAGAGAACGACCAGGTGATGAGGAGGGTGTATGATTAGGTTATCAAGATAGGCCAAGCTGAGGACATGACATTGAAACAGGGGCTGGAACAAATCAAGGATATAAACTGGCGGAATCTGAGTGAAGAGCATTTCTGGCAGAGCTAATAGCAAGTGCTAAGATCCAGAAGCAAATGAACTTGGCATGTTTCAGGAACCATAAGACACCTATGTGGCTCTAGTTGAATGAGCAAGAGGAAGGGTAGTGACAGATAAAGCCAGGGAGATGGACATGAATCAGATGCTATCAAACCCTGTAGGGTGTGACCACAAGTTTGGATTATATTCCAAGAGGGATGGAGAATACATTTGAAAGTTTTGTGTAACAACTGCATCATTTTGAGATCATTGACTTTGGCTCCAGTGTAGAGAATGGACCTGGGTGACCATAGAGAGGAAGCAAGGAGATCATCTGGCAGGCAAGACAGCTGCGGACTAGGCAAGTGAATGGGTGTTCTGATCCCCAATTCCATCGTGTGCGTGTTTTGGGGGGAGGGTTTCCCTACACCACAAGCAATGCTCAGGACACCCCCAATTCAACTCAATCCTGACACGATCTCTCTGGAGACAGCATCAGATTCCACAGGTTCAAGGTTGAGTCCCACAAGACAACAGCCCCCGCCCCAATTCAGATGCTCGGGTTGTTACCTGTTCTTCTGACCAGCTGGCTGTAGATCCCTCAACACCTTCTTGGATTCTATGAATTTTCTAGTGCATCTCACAAAACTCAGGAAGCCTATTTACTCACGGGATCACCAGTTTATTATCAGGGACAGCCAGATGGAAGATGGAAGATGGGCAAGGTACGGGGAAAAGGTGCGGAGCTTCAGCGCGCTCTTTAGGAGGGCCACTCTGTCTCTATGTGTTCAATAACCTGGGAACTCTCCAGATTCCGTCCCTCTGGGTTTTTTATGGGCACTTCATTGCATACGCATAATTGATTAAACCGTTGGCCATTGGTGATCGATTCAACCTCTGTCCCCCCCTCCCCCTCTGAAGTTGGGGGTGGGACTAACATTTACAGCCCTTTAATCATGTGGCTGGTTACTCTGGCAACCATTCCCCTTCCTGAGGTTACATAAGGGCATTTTAAAAGTCACCTCATTAACCTACCAAAAGGCACCTTTATTCCTCTTATCACTTACTATAATTCAAAGGATTTTAGGGGTCCTGTGCCAGAAATGGGGATGGAGTCCTAATATATTTATTTCCTATAAATCACAATATCACAGCAAGAGATGGGAGAACCTTGAGCAAGGGCAAGGGGTTGGATTTGGGGTTTATTTCAAAGGTAGTGTCTACAGAACTTGTTGATGGTTACAGGGATAGAAAAACAGAGGAGCTAAGGAAGTTGTTGTGGAATACTTGCATGATGGTTTTTGCAAACGGGTAAAGAACCAGTAGGTCTGTTGCTGGTGGAAATAGGGTTCTTCCACAGAACCATGATAAAAGCATTTCAGGGGTCCACACATAGGAGGATGAGGTGTAATAGTAAGATTTATTGGAGAAAAAGCAAAGGACTGCCCCCAGGTACCTGGTGTCTCATCCGAGGCCAGACGATTTAGCTCCATCTCGCTATGTAATAAATAAGTCCCGTTTCTGGGGCTGCACGTCAGGACTTGTCCTCAACAAGCCCAGGAGGACCAGGACCCAAAGATGCAGAACTTCTCTGTGTTTTATTTCCCTATCTGCACATCTGCCCCCAGGGCTGCACTTGGACCCACATTTGGGTCAGCACTTGGAGCTGCGTGGCTGCTACAGAGGGAGAACACACAAGCAAGTGGACAAGCGAACAAACCTTTGTTAAGCTTTGATTGTATTTTCCTGGGTTTGGGAAGGGGTAAGCTTTCCTTTGAACTAACCAGTTTCTTTTCTGGCTGTTCAGGGACTTGTCCTGGGCCCTCCCTCTAACCAATCCCTTTACTGGATCTCCCAGAGTTTTGTGTCTCCTATCCAATCCAATCCTTTTCCCAGGCTAGATACTTCCCCTTTATGTCACTATTTTGTCTGTACTGTGTATGCCTCAAAATTTTGCCTTGGCCATCTGGTTTCTACTGTACACACAGTTACCTTTCCCTACACCATCCTGGCTACTACTGAGCATGTACGTAGCAAAGGGATTTCTCCTGCTATTCCATCCTTCCCTCAGTAATCGCAGCTAATGTCTGGTTGCCCCCTGGGAAGATTGGAAAGCTGATTTTTCCTCCCTGCTTCTGGGATGAAGTCCCCTGGTGGGCAAAGGATGTGGCTGTCCCCCGGGGAGCCTGTGAATGCTGTGAGTTTGTAGTGAATCAGGCTTAATGTCTGATTGTATTTGCCCCCTTCCTTAACTAACTAGCTACCTACTTTAACAGATCCAAAGAAAAACTTTATTGACATGCAAAAAACAATATCCTGACACATCCCATTGGCACATAGTACAAACAATGCTACACTGGACTAAGAACTCATATGTTTCTGAGCCTTGTCACTTGGAATTGGGTCTTGAGAAAGAAATTTTTTATCTCAGTACACCTCAATTTTCTCATAGGCAAAAAATTAAAGGACAAACTAAATGGTCTCTAAAAGTTTATTTACTTCATTTGTGAAATGTCTATAAGTATTAAACACAACCTTTGTTTGCTAACAGATTTTTTGACCTCATTAGCAACACTGCCTGAGACTTTGCTTTTCCTAGGGGCCTGCAAAGAAAGAGTTTCCCAAGGGAAAATTTATAGAATTCCATCGGGAATGTAAGCAATGAATTGAGATGTCATTTAAAGCTTACGCAGGGTCCTACTTTGATGGCCTGACCTAATAAGACAGAGCTGAATAAACAGAAATTTGCCTCACTAATGCCTTGGGCAGAGGGAAGAGGCTTAATCTATTTATTATACACCACTATGTGTTTGACAATGTTTCCAGTTCTCTCAGCCAAAAGATTAATCTAAAAAGTCAGTAAATGTTTGTTCAGTGGGGAAAGAAACACATGATGATTAAATTACATATTATAGCTTCATTGATTGACAGCAAAAATACTGAGCTATTAGGCCTAGTAAATTGAAACTCTGTTGTGTCAGAATAAAAAAAAGAGGAAACTTTGTGTAATCAGAGAATGTTAACACACTATTATCATTTCAAATATGTGTTTTCATGCCTTTAAAAAAAAACAACTTGTAAAGAGTCTTGGTTGGTTTATACAAAAGATCCTGTAGGTCACAATCACAAAATATAAATAGGAAAACCAAAATAGCTGGAGATGGAAGGATGGTGGAAATGGGAGACATTTGAACAAAGTGAGATACAAATCCAGAGGAGAGATGGCAAATTTGAACACCGTGTCACCCTCTTGTATTGTGTTGTCCTGAGTTAGTGTGAGAGAGGGAATAGGAAAAGGAGATTCTTCTATGAATGTTGTCAAATTCCTCTTGTCAACTCTTTAACTCTTCCTGCAGAGGGAAAAAGTTTATTTTGGAAGTTTGCCTTTTAAAATCATCCAAATAGATAAGAAGTGAATTTATTTTAGTTATGCCTTTGCACTATCTCCCAGGTCAGTGATTCTCAAGTTGTAGTGACCATAAGAACTGCCTGTGGCATTTGCCGAAAAAGCAAATGCCACGACTCCATTGCTCCAAAGATTCAGACTTGATGTCTGAGGTGGAGTCCTCCAGCCTACTTTTTTTTTTATCAGGGATCCCACGTGATTCCGATGCAGTGGTCCGCAGATCACGTTTGAGTATCCTTTCATTAACTGACAACAGAGTGTGGAGTCAGGCCCTTCCCCTTTATTGTATCATAGTTGAGCTGAAAAAGGTAACTTTTCTGGGTTAGGGGCATTTATCTCCGCTGAAAAATTCTATAGGCAGAGAACTATCCCTCGCATCAAACTTGCTGACTGGATAAAATGCAAAGTTCAATGCTATGCTGCTTAAGAGAAATGCACCAGGAAAACAAGGGCATAGGTGAAAATTTTTATTCCAGCTCAGAAGGACTCAAGGTAAGAAACCCTAAATGGATAAAGACTGGTTATTTTATAGTACTCAAAGCACACTCTCCGATAAAGAGACGACAGCTGTGAACACGTAGACACCAAATACTAAAACACCAAGTAAATCAAAGCGTAACTTTTAAAAAATATATTAAAAATTGTGAGAGGTTTTAATACAATTATAAGTTGTATAACCGAAGTAGTCTAGTAACCGATTTTAGCTACTTTCCTCTATATTTAATTTCTATTAAAGGCAACATAAACCTTTTACCAAGACTGCAAGTTAATCAATAGCATATAATAGCAATTCTAAGTGAGAGTGGATTTTAGCAGACCTGAGCTGGACATAAAGGGTAGTTTTAATTTATCTAAATGGACTTTTAATGGGTTTACTCTTTCTCTCCTTTCAAATGTAATCATGCTTATGTTTATCCACCACAAATTTGTGAAGTGCGTGTGTGTGTGTGTGTGTGTGTGTGTGTATTGGTTACTCTAATGTGGGAAAACTAGTGGAAACACAAAACAGTGATTAATAAAAAATTACTTCTTTTTGTTTGCAGGGTATGTTAGTAAGTAAGGAAGAAATGCTGTCTTTGGTAACTTCCTTGCTTTCTGGCACAATGAGATGTTACAAATGCTGTCCATGAGCTAGAATCAGCAATTTTGCAGAGGCCTGTGGTGCTGAAGACCATTCATTACCTGAGTGGTAGGGGCACTCACTGCTCCTGGGTCGGTCATTGTTTCTAGGCCTTTTCAGTGGACAAAGTTAAGTGGGGGACTATATGTGTACATGTATATCATGTGTACATAAATATACATGTACATATATGTCTATACACACATGCACATGCATATTTATTGATATATTTATTGTTGAAGGTGAAACAGATTATAAATTCACACCTCAGTGAAAATTGAGGGCTGCTAAGTTTTAACCTGCTCCCATCAGTCTAGCTCTCTCATGGCGTGAGTCTTCGTTCCCACTGCCACTCACATAATTACTCATTTTTGAAATTCTAAAATTTATTTATGATAGTCTTAGGATAACCATACTAATGCTACTTTGAAGGCATGGTTAATAAGCTTTTTTAAAATTTTAATTGTTTTTCAAGTATAGTTTTCTGTCTTTGACTCCCATCCCAGCCCACTGTTTGGGGGATGTCTTTCATTAGAGATATTCAATATGATAAATATATTTTAAATTGCTTGACAGAATGCTTCTATGTATGCCGATGCCACTAACACACTTCACAGCTGGGTTCCTTTGTGTCATTATAATTTCAATTTTCAGGAACTGCTTTGTAAATTTTATTTTTATTGTTTAATCCTGTTGACTATTTGATCCCCAGATCAAACATATCAAACAATGTTTAGAACTTTCTAGCTTTCATCTTTGTGTCTCACACCCGTTTTCTTCCTTCCTCCCACAGGTAACCACTGAACTTTCTTCATTTATCGTTTAATTTTTAAAATAGGCTAGCCCGGCCCACACATGTGGGCATACCTCCTTTTAAAATATTTCTCTCCACTTTGCTTTTTAAAAAATTTAGTGATGCGGTACCATAGAAAGCTTTCCATAGCAGGACATAGAGGAATTATTGTGTTTCTTGTACTGAGGATCAGAAAGTAATTTCAAACCTATCACCACAAATCAATCTCAAAATTAGTAGATTTTTTGAAAAATCAGGACTCTCACCAAACTTTCTGCTCCCACTCTCTGTACTTAGTGACTGACACTGCACTTGAGTGGCTGGAGTCTGAGAAACCCAGTTCTGTTGGCTCTTTGCTAGAGGGACTTTCCTGCTCCGTATAGTCACTTTATGTTTCTTTCTGTATTGAATACATAATGGTTTGTTGGGAGCTTTTGTGCCCATACTGAGTATACCAAGATCCCCAAGATGCTTTCTGGCTTCCAATTGTTAAAACACCCGCAGAGAAAACAGCCCTCTCAGCACCGACATGGTGTGTATGGCAAGTGCAGGGCACGTGGCTGAAGCCCCTTTCTGTTTCTTTTCCCTTTGCTGTCCCCTTTGACAGCATCCGTGATGGCGAAGGGGCTGGGGACAAGTGAGGACACTTCAGGGGGTGTCCAGTTGCGCCATAAACCTGGCTTCACAGTGCAGGGAGAAACGCATACTAGACGTTTAATAAATATTAACGTTTCTTTTCTCCCCTCTCCTTCCCCAAATAATTTCCTTCCTGTAGAGCTAAGTGTTATTTCACCCTCTGACTCACCGTTGTTGCAACCGTCACACTCTCCGCATTAAGTATAATCTTCTCGGACTGTCACCCCATTTCTATTACTTTATCGTTTTAAACCTCTCCTTCCTGCCCTCCCTCCTCCTTTCCTTTCCCCTAATGCTTCTGTTTTATAGCTTTCCAGTCATCCCCACTGTTTACTCTCTTATTCTGATGTAACCAATCCCACTCGTACAAACCCAATTCATTCCAAAAGGAGACTTAATGTGCCATAAAACTAACAGGGAGATTGCTCTCAAGGTGGGCAATAAGCTGACACAGCACACAGGTGATATTTATTCGGCAATAGGACTTCAAGAAATACCAGCCACTGCACTGCTTGCAAATCACAGGGTAATTATCTGCTTTAGGTCCTTAATCACTGGAGCAAAGCCCTTCATAAGTAAACACAAGCAGTGAATGTGAAGCTGGATGCTAAAGAAAAATAAGATGAGGGAGAGGCCATCCCTGGGGCGAGGTGAGTTGGGGTGGAGGGGGTTTCCTGCAGCCTTTATGGAGGCCATATATTACTGTGGTCCACATCGGGGTGTCTGATCAGGTGTAAGTGATGCTGTGACCTTCGGCCAGCCACTTAACCTTGGTGTGCCTTGGTTTTCTTTCACAGATGGCCATGATACTCCCCCCTTACAGATTTGTGATAGGGGTGGAATTATGCAAGGTGTCCAAAGGGCTGGTACTTGGTAAATACAAACATCAATACTGATATCATAAGCATCTTCATCTTGATTGGTCACTACACAGTTTTTCTTATGGGGAGCTTTGTTTATTTGGGGGAGTCCCAGAAGAAGCCACAAATTGTACATGTGCTCCTATACGGTTTCTGCAGAGAAAGCCTAGGCATTGAGAGCCACCCTTGAAGATGGGTGACTGGAGATGCATTTTTAGCTTGCTGGTTCCACTGACTCACAAACTGGGAAGAGGTGGAAGGTTTGGAGGAAGCAAAATTGTGCCTTTTCAGAAGGAACATTAAACTCCAGAGCTCGTATCAAAAGCATCAGTCTTGGCCTGCATATCGCTAATAGCTAAGGTCTCAGGACTCTTAGCACATTTTAGAGCCTGCTTAACAATGACCCTCTCTCTCCTCCGCCTCCTCCATTTTTGTTCGTATAGAATCATAGGCCTTAATTTTGGGACCAGATAATTAGTTTTAAAAGATCCAGGTCTTGCTTAAAATCACATATATGCTTAAAATGCAAACAAAAAACAACTTAAGCTCAATTAAGGCTTACCACCACAGTTTGAAGGAATGTCCCTTTGGTATGTTTTCTTTGTCTTCTTTCTCTGCTACTGTTTCATCTGTCATAGGCTGAAGGAACTCAGGGATCTGGGAATAGCTTCAAATTCAAGAACGGGACTTGTGACTGTTTCAGTTATTAAGAATGAATCTGTGAGTCTTGCAACAATAATAGCTCACATTTATTGAACATTTGCTACATGTCAGGAACTGTAGTGAGAACACTGCATTACTTCATTTATTCCACCCCGTATACTTGTGCGATAGCAATGGCTATTGCCCTTATTTTGCAGATGAGGAAACTGAAGCGTGAAGAGCTTAAGTAACCTTTCCACAATAATGCAGCTACTAAGGAAGCAAACGACAGGGCATAGACCCCAGGTGGTCTGGTGTAGATGGAGTACCTGACAAGCATACTGTACTGCCTTTTCAGTGGAGAGAAAATGTACACTCTCTTCTCTTCAAAAGCTTTGAAAACTAGTCTTTGAGAAGACAACTTGTAAAAAACAGCATATACTTTTCAGTAGCTAATAGCATGAATTATTATATTTATACATTTTTAATTTAAAATTTTATTTTTTATCTTTTTAAATATTAAAAGATAGTTGTTCCATAGTGTCCTGATTAAATGACCAAATTCAGTAAGAGTAAGAGATTTCAAAAGATTCCTTGGATTCAATATTTGACATATTTAATAATATAGTTAATGATACAGACTTCCAAAATTGGAAATGACCTAAGATATTATTTTTTCTCGCCTGTTCCATTTTGTGACTCAGAAAACCCATGGAGCCAAGTGACATGCCCAAGGACACAAACTAGAGCAGAGACCAGAACTCTTTTCCTTCAGTCCCCAGTGCTATTCTCTTTTCTTATTCACTTTGTAGATGGGTTTGGATTTTAATAAATTAAACAGTGATGCATCTGGCTTTGATGTAGACCAACTAAAGAGAATTAGGATAAACCTTAATGTGGAGATGATGGTTTCTATGTTTCTTAAGAAGCCATATTGGGCCTGCTGTACCCGGACAAACAGAGTTTGGAGACAGGGACACAATGATCTGTTACAGAGGAAAAATTATGGTTATCTATTTCAGTGGAATGATGTGGAAGTTTTTGATTATTGCTAAACTACTCCCTTGTGTTATGGAAGGGAAGGACTTTGAACCTCTCTCCTGAACCAGTAACACCGTGTATGCTAGGTGTCACTCAAACGTAAAGTGGTACCTGTCACTGCACTTGGTCATGAGAACTGTCTTCTCTTAGTGCAAATTCACAAGCAACACACTTAGTTGATTTAACAATATTGGGCAGAGTTGCTCATTATAAATATTCACCACCGTGATTTTTATTTCTGAAACAAATTCCCCTGGTACCCTGTTAAAAGTTACAGTAGCAATGCTATAGCAGGCAGAATAATGTCCCCTTCCCAAAAATGTCTGCACCCTAATATCTGGAACCTGTGACTATGTTAACCTTCTGTGATAAAAGGGACTTTGCAGATGTGACGAACATTACGGACTTTGAAATGGGGAGATTATCCTGGATTATCAGATGGGCCCAAGCTAAGCACATGAGCTCCTAAGAGGGCAAGAAAAAAGCAGAAATGTAAGTCAGAGAGATAGGATGAAAGAAAAAAGAGGAGGCATTACAAGTGTGAAAGAGACTTAACCAATGTTGCTGACTTGACTAAGAAGGAAAGGGCCCTGAATCAAGGAATGTGGGCAACCTCTACCAGGGGTGTCCAAACTTTTGGCATCTCTGGGCAACACTGGAAAAAGAAGAGTTGTCTTGGGCTTCACATTAAATGCACAAACCCTAATGAAAACTGATGAGCCCCCCAAAAGTTTTTAAGTAGCTTATGATTTTGTGTTGGGCCATGTTCATAGCTATCCCAGGCCACATGCAGCCTGCTGGCCATGGGTTGGACACCCTGCTAGATGCTGAGTAGGGCCCTCAGCTGACACTCATCAAAGGAATAGGACTTCAGCCGTATAAACATTAGGAATTTGTATCAACGACTGGAATAAATAAGGAAGTGGAATCTCCCCTAGAGCTCTTTCAGAAGGAATGCAATGCTGCCGACACCTTGATTTTAGCCTGGTGAGACCAGTGACAGACTACTGACCTATAGAATGGCAAGACAATAAATTTGTGTTGTCTTCAGCTATTCAATTTGTGGTTCTGTGTTATGGCAGGGTAGAAAACTAATGCAACCCCTCATTTGAAAACCTATTTCCACATACTCACTGATTTTCAGAACTAAAAGAAATCTTACTCAGACCAAATCTGCCTTCTGAACCATGTGTTGCTCCTTATTTCCCACTGTCCTGATTGCTCCTCTCCCCAGCATGTATTTCACAGACAGGTAACCTTTGATCACCTGCTGCTGGTTTCTGCGTTGCAAGTAGAGCCACACATGGAGCTTAACATCGGTGTTTGTTTCTCTTTCTGTAGTAATTGATCAAAATAATTCCTTTAAATTATAGAACTACTCACATGAGTGAACAAAATAATAACCACCCAGTAATTTCATAGGGACAGGTACTTACTCTGGTAGTTATATTGAGATAGGGAGATAAAGAGTTATCGCCTTCTCATGATGGAATTAACCTCATTGTACGGTGTTAGCATGTGTGTGCGTGGATCCATTGATTGCCTTAAGCTATTCAGGGCTCATTGAGCAGGTATGTGGTCATTTCAATTCAACCTGCAGCACAGAGGAAGGAGGTGAAGTCGTTTCCCCAAGGCAATTCATGGTCTTTTTCCCAGGAGAGGAAATAGATAACTGGGCTGAAAGTGACAGGCATTCTAGAAAATACATCCCTTGCTGTCCAAAATAGACTACATGCCTACATTTCCATACATCAAACTCACTGACAAAGAGAAAGCCTAATCCAGGAGTCTTCCTTCTCTGGTATGTAACTCTCTTGATCACTTAGGACGTAGCATTTCCTTATCCTTTGATAAATGTTTAAATGATAAATTTATCCGCACCTAACTCATCCAATACACTGTGGGTTATGGATTGTGTAATACTCCTCTTGGAGAAGTACACATTGGTAAGTAATATACAGTGGTCATGGATCCATGGTTATTATCATCTGCCGCAGGTCCGAAAGTAGGAATGTTGATCTCTGTTAGGGGAGGGAGCTTCGTGATCAGTCAACCTGGCAGGCCCAAGTTCCATTCTGTGATGGGATCTTTCTCTTTCATTGTCCTCTGGGCCATAAGTTAAGATGGCCATTGGCTAGAGTTCCCAGTCTGTATGTGGGTTGTGCCTCTTTAGGAGCTTATATAACTGTGAGCTCAGGGATGTGGGAATTTCCTTAGGGGCTATAGCAATCACAGACAACAGTCAGACAAACTTGTGTGTGTTTTTTTCCCTTCCAATACAATTCTGTTAAATGCTTACTAGGGTGTTTGTCTATTGGCTTCATTCAAACCAAAATAACTTTTGAGTCCAGAACCTAATATAGTTTGTAGCAATAGACCTCTGACACTATCTTTGCCTACTTCATTTTCTACCCCTCCCTTCACCGGCTTCCACATTTCAGACAATTCAGAACATTGGGCTGGGGAAGGAGAGAGCAGGATATGCGCCTTATCACACACTGCAGCCTACCTGCACCTTCACATGGAGATTCCATGTGCTTTCTGTTTCAGCTTTCCCTAACACATGTTTGGGAAATCACCTGCAACTTTCTGTGGGCATGCTCATTTTTCCCACTTGAAAAAAAATTGCCTTCCACTGTTTGCCACCCACAGTGTGGAGTGGATGTGAGCATGAATGTGGGAAAGTTCTACAGAGAACTTAAATGTCCTTGGTTTGAAGCAAAGTGCTGTTCAACATGAATACAATCATTATTGTCATTAGAGCCAGACTTTAAGAGTGGAAAGTGGATATTTGTATTCTCTTAGCAGTGAGGTTAAAAAACTCCTTTCTTTTCATTTGTGTATAGCATATAAATGTATGATTAATGACTTTGGTGTATTTTATATTTATTGTGACTATCCATATATTTGGGAATATTTTTGCCATCTTACTCTGTGCTTATTTTTCCCCAGACTTCCCCTTTACCTTTTCCCCCCCTCTTTTTTGTTTTTATCTTCCTGGTTCAATTAAGTCATCTTATTCACTTCTCCTTTTCTATTGTTTTTGAAGTTAGAGAAATATATATATTGTATTTGTATTTGTAATATGTGTATTTTATATATATATACCTACACAAACACACACACACATATGTAGGTATCTATATATATACCTACACACACACACATATACCTACATATAAAATGTGCATATAAAATTCTATACCTATTTTACAATTGGATTGTCTTTTTGTTTTTTAGAGTTATTGACATATTATGAATAATAGATCCTTATCAGATACATGGTTTGCAAATATTGTCTTTCATTTTGTGAATTCTTTTCAGTTTCTTGATTGTGCCCTTTGATATATAAAAGTTTTAATTTTGGTGAAGTCCAATTTAGGTTTTTTTCTTTGTTTGCTGTACTTTTGGTGTCGTAGCTGAGAAACCACTGCCTAAATCCAAAGTCACAAAGAACTGTTTCTCTGGAAATCCTGCCAGGTGCATCCCGCCAGGTGGTAAATCTTCCCTCTGCCCTCCATGCCTCTTAATTCCCCTTTCACATTTTTGTCTTTAATTTTTATCTGTTCACGATGAGCAATTTTCTCCTATGCATTTTCCAGCTTTCTGCCATTGTGTTGAGTCTATTCTTTAACCCATTCGCGGGTTTTAATTTAAATGACCAGTTTCTTATTTCTAGAAGTGTTATGTGGTTATTTCTCAAATATAATTATTCTTTTTTATAGTCTATTTTTATGCCCTAGTTCCTTCTTTTATATTAAGCTTTTAAAATACCATAATATATGATTCTGGATTATTTTACAGTATAATTTTCTTTTTTCTTTTTCTTTTTAATTATTTTATTGTTGTTCAAGTACAGTTGTCTGCATTTATCCCCACAATTTTCTTGATAGCCTGATTCTCCGTGTGTGTGCGTGTACGCTGATCCTTGCTGATGGTGGGTTGTTTTCTCATGTGCTTTCTATTTTTGAATGTGAGAGCTTCCTTAGACTAGCTTTCCCTCTGGAAGTTCTGTAGGGCCTGGCTGAAGAGCATTTCTCTGAGGTGATTTTAAACTTTTTTCAGCCTAGAAGAGCTTGGAGGCATTACAAATTGGGAGCAATTTTATCATTCTTTTCCTTGTTTTAAGTCCACACACCATGCAGGTGGTGTAAGATCAACCCCAAATCCATACGTGACAATTTCATAATTATGCATTTTTAAGGGAAACTTGCTTTCTCATTCAAATACAGTGCAGACACCAAGTCCGTTTGATGTATTTAACTAAGCCAACTGTCAAGGGACCGAGCTCTATGCAAGAGCCAATTCCATTTCCCTGCCTCCCACAGGCCTGAGGTTTCGTCTACCATGGCAATAAAATATAACAACATAAAACACAGACCACTGAGATTGGCGGTACCTCCTGGGGCAGCTGCAACTTCTGCTCCCCTCCATACATTTGAATTTTCAGTATGCTATTTCTGTCTGGCCCCTGAGAACTGCCCTTGCTTTCTCAGAATTTTAGTTATGAATTTAAAGGATATTCAATATATTTGTCTAGAAATTTTTGGTGTGTGCATTGAGGACATTTCCTGGTTAAGTAGTCTATTATTTTGGCAGAAGTGGAAGTCTGGGACATGGGCTGAAGACTCAGTTGTGGATGCAGGAATAGTTGAGAATCAAGCTAGTTATCTACAAATGTATTTAGTTGTTCTTAAATGAAAATAAATGTCATTGGTTTCTAAACCTTAAGGGAAATCACTCAAGGTGAAAAGCCTACTGTAGAGTGTAGCCTATAGGATGCCAATGTTTTACCTAAATAGAGACTTTTGGTTTTTTCTTGATACGTATCTTAAAAATATGCAATGAACTACTTGCAAATAATTTCAGACTGATTTTTTGGGTCTTTAAGGAAAGTGGATGAAAATGAATATGGTGTGTTTCTTGTTAGGATCAAATCTAGAGTTCTGTTCTCTGTGACCACTACTAGTATCTAGGGACTGAATAGTCCCTAGGAGAGCGTCTGTTCTCTCTCTCTCTCTCTTTCTCCCTCTCTCTCTTTCTCTCATCAAAGAGCTGGGGACAATTCTGGTTCGTAGCATCACAGGACAGGTCCATTGAGATTGTTGCCTCTGATAACTTTATCTAGTCCTTTAACTAGACTACTAGAGCCTTACTATTTTAAATGAGAGTAGCATTTTAGATAATCCATTTGTATGATTTTATGATGCCTCAAGAAAGAGAGTAAGTTTATTGGATCTAGCAGGAATAAATATTTAATAATAAATTAATTAATGAATTCATGAGTGATGTTCACTGAACTAGGGGTTTTTGGAGTCAGGAATCCAGTACCATTGCTTTTGTGTATGTTCAGGATCAAGTTCTTTTTCTGGACTTCTAGGTGCTTAATAATTGCTGCTGGATGAATTTTGGAAGCCTCCCATTTCATGCATATTTTGTTGCCTTTCTGTATATTCTCACTGTATTCACTCTTGCTCAGGTACAAATTATATCACACCCAGATTTTTTTCAGTTTTATATTTCCTGACTCCAGTCATTCTTCTGTAATGTGTAGTGTACTACACAGCCAGAAAAGTCCACCTAAAACATACTTTTTCAACTTATTACCTGGCCTGAAAATCTTCAGTGGCTCCATGTCACTAAAAGCTTAATTTCAACATGTAAAATGCTCTATAGCAAATCTATCTGACTTCTCATTCTTTCCCATTACACTTCTCTCCCATAGTTGAAACTGCTAGTCCAGAATGTCTGCTCCTGCATACATCCTTTATTCTTCTACTCTTGCCCCTTTCGTCTTATGGGTTGCTACTTGAAATGCCCTTCCTTCATCTCTACCACATCTATTAAACCCAGAAACCTTTACATCTGAGTTCTCTCTGTAAGTCATATGACGCTTATCCCATACTCCCTTTTGGTTCAACTTAAAATATTTTTCAACAAGATTCTTGGGGATGGGAAACAAATTTTGCTATACTTACTTATTTAGCTTATTTGTTAATAAACATGTACTTTCCAGGAAGAATTGAATGTCATTCTGAGTGTTATGGAAAGCCGTGGGAGTGGTTTAAGCAGGAGCAGGACATGATATAATTAATGTTCTAAAGCAGCGTTTCTCAACTTCCGCATAATGGGCACTCGTTGCGGGAAGTATTCCTGTGCCCTGTAGGATGTTTGCAGCATCCTTAGCTTCTACCCATCAGATGCCCGTAGCACCCCCACACTCCATCATGACAACTCCAGACATGTCTCCAGACATTGCCAAATGTCTCTTGGAGGGCACCTGGCTGAGAAACGTTGTTCCCAAGCATCCCCTTGGCTGCTTTGTGGAGAAAAGAGCGAGGAAGGGAAGCCACTGTGCAGACACACTCACTGTCTCTGTTCCCTCTGACCTTGGAGGTGAGGCAAGGAGAAGAGGCGAGAAATGCCCATAAGCTTTACAGCTGCAGCTTCACTGTGATGGGAGCAGGGATAAATAATGCATCAGTGACTAGCTCGTCTCTGAAAGGTAAAGAAGAAAAATATAGCAGGTCCAAAAATATAATTAGGAGGCTTGTGCTATTATGTTAGATCTGATTGTATACAGATATTATGCTATGATCTGAAAACAGAAAACATATTTTTACGAGCATTTATTTTCTAGTTTGAGACTTCACATGTGTCCCTCTCTGGGAGCAGGCTGGGGCTTGGGGAGCAGGTTTCAAAGTTTAATTGAGAAGAAAATGATATTTCACAGCCAAGAAATGGTGTAACATTCAGAATTTAAAAGGCTTTCTTCTGCATTGTTTTTGAGAGGTTTCTTCCTGAAATCAAATGTGAGCAACAAATAGTTTAATAACAAATAATATAAACACAAGCTCTCTCTTCCTGTAGCCTCTGGCGGGGTGGGGGCGGGGCACTTATTTCTCATTAACCCTAGCCTGTAACCCGGGCTCCCGGGACTCCAAAACCAATCCTGGGTCCTTCTGGGTCCAGGCAGGGATGACAGAAACAGCTCCATGTCATTTACTTTTTGGCTTGGCTTTGATGAAGTATTCCTTGCAGTTCTAACCCAACTTGGGAATCAGCTTCCCAATGATGTGGTTCCTAATTTGTTTTTTACCTCCTCTAATGCCTGGATTTAATGTGTTGTAAACCGATTCTCCTCACTCTGTTGGAATTGGCGCCACTATTTTTCTGATACTGGCTGTTGGGGCTGTAGTATGCTTTTTAATATCACTTTCTTTTTTATTTTAAAAACAAGGTTATTTTCTATAATAACTAAACTTTGGCAATCACCAACAAGTTTTTGAATTATTCACTAGGACGAAGGCTGAGGACATGAATGTCCATTACATAAAAACACGGGCATTCTTCAGTTTCTGGAGTTTAGACGTGAGTGAGCTCATTTCTGCAGGTATGATAATGATGTAGCAGCCCTCATGGTCCTCATCAACATCACAACAGCAACAATAATGTGGTGGGACGTGATCTTCTTTTTCATTCAGCCTTTTCTGCCTTTTCTTATTCCTTGTAGAACTGCTGGAGTTCAGTAAGAAAAAATGATGACATGGAGACAGTATTTGTGCAACAATAATGATACATTAAAGGTATGCTCTGGGAGGAAGGCAATGCAGTGTAGAGAAGAATTTGTCTTAATGTGATCTTCTCTTTAGCAGAAGGACCTGTGGTTGCTCTCTAGAGTCTGAAAAAACGCTCTGTTACCCCTTCTCCGGGATGGAGCTCTGACCCTTGGGAAAGAGTGGAGAGGTAGAAAGAGGAAGGCATGGTAAGGACAAGAGACCTGTGATTAAAGAGACTCCAGGTGACCCCTTGTATCAATAAATAGGTGATTTGATGAAAAAGGTAATGAAACATTTTGTTCCGCCTTTGTTCCCTGTGAGTTCATGATTGCCTAATAGAATGTTTTGTTCATAAGAATACACAACTTACCCTCCCTCCCGTGTCTGAGGAAGACCCACCAGCCCCAGTCCCCCAAGGGCAACTAACATTAATTGAAGATTTATTCATGCCGCCGTCTTGCTGAGTCCCTCTCCAGCCCCTCTTCGGTGCCCTTGCGAGTCCTGACCTTTCTTCAGGCTTCCTTCTCAATGAATGGGAACAGCCAGTGCCAGCTGCAAGTTCAGAAATATGTTGGACACACTGTTGCTAGGGGAGTTCACAGACCAGGAACCAAAATACTATGGTTCCGACTGTGTTTTCCTAGGAGTCTGACTGCCCAAGGGGCTGCCTGATCTGCCCTGAAACTGCTTTGTTCATTTCACAGGGACACGGGCCCAGCAGCTGTCAGGGCAGGCTCCTTGGAAGCCCAGAGCTGAATTAAAAGGCAGCTTTCCCTTTGTCAGCTCCAAGGGGCTCCCTGAGGATCACCCTTGAACTAGCTCTGCGAGAGGATCGCTGGGCTGTGTGATTGTGATGACCAGGCCTTGCCACAAGGGTGGGACTTCACTTTGTGGCCCACCGAAGGGCAGAGTGGAGGGAGGGTGGAGGACGCCTTGAAAATCCTGGGTTGCAGATGTGTTCTGCTGGCTCTGGAGCGGCTTCCTCTTCCTGTGCACAGTCCTCTCTCTGTCCCTGTCTCCACCCATCACCGCTAATCATCCCCTTGATGTGTCAGGATTTCACAACACCTGTTTGGTGAACTACATCTGAAGGGAGCTAAATCCTCAAAGTGAAGGCAATTTGTCAGCACAATATCACAACAAAGCGTGAGAAGGAACACTTCAGCTGAAGCCAAGCTCGCTAACCTTTCAAAGGTAACTGTGCTTAATTTGAGCCGAATCAGGAAGGCTGTGTGGATGACTTCTGTGTGTATAAGCATCAGGGGCAGGTAGTATTTTACCCCAAAGGCTGCTTGTAATCCTGTTCCTCTGCAAAAACGTCTTCTTGAGCTGTGAGCCGAATTCTGAATCCTCCCTGCTGTCTGGGGCACGTGTGGGCTTGCTCAGCCCACCTTGGGGCTGTTTCCTGAATTTGGCTCCCTCCCTCTATTTTCCTGTCCCTTCCATAACCCTTATCACCTCCTGCAAAAGGAGGCTTCTAGCTGTATCTCAGAAATGAGAAATTTAAGGTAACATCTTAACTAGTCTTTGTTTCCAGTTTCTACCTCTCGCCAAAAATCAATACAAACCATTCACCATGTAGTTGTCAAAGCGATCTTTCAAAAATATATATCTGTCATATTGTCCTCCTGCTTAAAACTTCTATGGCTCCCTATTGCCAAGCCTAGGCACTTACCATGGAGTTCGTGGTTGCTCTCTGTACCTACACACAGTCATGCTGTTTCATAGCTCCCATGCCTTCCAAGCCACTGCCTGGGGTGCCCTTTCCTCTTCCTCTCATGGCTGGGGAGGTCCCATGCATCCTTCAAAACCCATGTCAATAATTGTCTTTTCTTGAAGGCCCTCTATGATTATTATTATCTGCATATTTAATCATTTTCTCCTTAAGATGATTTTTTCTCTTGTATATGCTTTTATTGGTGCACTTATTGAACATTATAATTGGCTTACATCTTTCTCTCTTATGATATTATGATTTCTTGAAGGTAGAGGCATTATCTCACTCATGCTTGTGTTTTCTGCTTTTAGCAAAGTGCCTGACACACAGTAACCTTGGAGTAGATACTATCGGTGTCCGACCTTGACCTAAGCTTCCTCGCTGCCAACATCTGTGGCTCTCTGTCTGGAGGGAGCATTCTTTGATGATAGGGACAGGTTTCAGCTCAAAAGCAGGGCACATCAGAAGTGCCAAGGAGTCACCCACCCTGGGAGCACTGTCATCAATGACTAATGGTTACTAATAAATAAATACCCCAGCTTCCTCCTCCCACAACTGGGGGAGAGTCAACTCTGAGGCCTATTCAGCACCATATCTCGGTACTCCCAGGGAAAGTGGAAACTCAGTTTCCCACAGCAGGAACCTGCTTAATCCAGGAACCTGCACTCACTTCCTTGTCTTCCCATCTCATTTCTTCACTTTTCTCCTGGTGCTGCCTGGTATCACTTCCCAAATAAACTTGCACTAGAATTCAAATCTTCAGGTCTGCTTCCAGAGGAAGCCAACATAAGATGTCACTCCTTAAAGTCTGAATTTTGAGCATTTTTGGAAAGAGAATATTAGAGTTCTCAACAGTGGACAAACCAGCTGGAAGTTTAAAAAACAGTCACTAGTCCATGCGAATTGCTCTCCCTCAGACTGAACACAGAAGAAGACGAGCGTTGCTGGAGACCAATGACCCACGGTCAACAACACTTGGAGCAGTCGTAAGTAACTCTGTAGTTAGATGACTACTAATTCCAGTCGGCTACTTTTACAGACATGGCAAACGTAGACTTACAGTTGTTTGTATGGAAAATAATGCAATAATTAATAAATGGATGGTAATACAAGAATAAACCATATTTTGCATACTGAGAACTGTAAATTAAAATACAAGAATAAACACTGTATTTTGCATGCTCACAACTACAAACCTCCATTTGCCCATCCCCGAATGTATGTGCATCCTCAGATTCTGCAGCTGGACAAAGTGTCTTCCCACTGTCCTCAGAGAAAGGAATGTGTCTTTCCTTCGCAGGGCTCCTTCTTCCTCCAGGAGTGCAATGATCTCATCCTGTCCACGTCAAGGACCTTGCAGCATCACCCTAATCTCTCCTTTGCCCGTATAGTTCCCTCTTTCCACTCCTTCCTCATAGCTAGAGTCTTTACTGTGTGACAAAAATGACCCTGTGGCCTTGGGATGTTTTCCTTCTATTCCAGTCAATATTCTTAAAAAGAAGAGGCTCTTCTACTGTCTTCTATTTCCTCACTTCCCACTCACTCTTCAGCCCACAGCAATCTGGCTGCTACTCTTATTACTTGACTGAAACTCTTTTTTTCAAAGGTCAGAAGTCACTAATGATCATCTTGTGGTGAAATCTAATTGTCAAGGTTCAGCCCTTATGTTACTTAACCTCTTCACAAGAATTGACAATGCAGAGATGAAGTGCAATATTGCATGTATAGTAAGTGCTCAATAATATCACCTATTATTACTAACATTATTACTGTCTGCTCTCTAATTCTTTGAGATCATCCCATCTTTCTGGAAACACATTTTATTTGTTTGCTTGCTTTTCTATTACCCATCTGATTTCTTTTACTTAATTTTCTTTGCTGGATCTTATGCTTTTACTTCATCTTTGGATGTTTGTGTTCCTCCAGAGTTCTATTCTCTTCTTTTCTCTTTCTCCACGTGTCCCCACGAGATTCTATTTATTTTCATGACTGCAGAAATTCATTTCTCTAGGCCAGAATTATTCATTGAGTTACAGGTTTTTATTTCCAATTCTTTTATGAACATCTCCATCTGAATGTTCTAAAAGACTGTCAAACTCAATGTGTGCGATGTAGACTTTATTTCATTTGTTATGCCTTCCCACACCTCTCTATATCCCCTTTAGTATTTCTTATCATGAAGGTGACGCTGCCTTCACGGAATATGTGGAGGTAGCCCTACCACCTCCTCGGAAGCCTGAGCCAGAAACTTCCATACAATCATATTTCCTTCCTTCTCACGCACCAATCAACCCTCCAACCATGTCTAATGGTCTACGATAGCCCATAGATGCTAATATTTGAGATCTCTCTAATCTGCTTCCTTATATGCAACCCACAGACATTACTTAAACTTTTGATCTCATGATTTCTTGACAGAAAGAGGGTCCCAGTATCTTTGTTCCCTGTCTACAGTCTTGTCCACTTCTAGTTTACTGCTTGATGCTAGAAGAATATTAAAAAATGTAATTCCATAGATAATACCGCCATTTTTGAAATCTATCAGTCTTAACCACCCATATAAATACAAAACTTCAGGATCTAGAAAAATCTTTAGGATCTAGACTTGGTTAGCCTTCATTCCCAT
The DNA here is from genome assembly GCF_004126475.2 of Phyllostomus discolor. NCBI lineage: Eukaryota > Metazoa > Chordata > Mammalia > Chiroptera > Phyllostomidae > Phyllostomus > Phyllostomus discolor. Next base: position 99,957,794 of record NC_040910.2, on the reverse strand, counting down.
AATTCACCACTCCCCAAAATGTACACAGCCATGCAAGGCTGCTTAGTGACATACTCTGTGTTTGTTGCCTTGTCACTCTCCTTCTCCCATCCCTCATTCCCACTTCAGTCAGAATTAGTATTTCTATGCTACAATAAACATACATCTTTTATGGACCACTCTGTATCACATTTAGAATAACTTATGCTTATGATGCTCATGTTTGTCTTTCCTAGTGGCCTGTGAAATCCCCCAAATAAGATATGTTACTATTCATCTCTAAAACCACAGGGTTTATCACAGTGACGTAGTTCACTCCAGACAATGACTTCTGTAATTTTTATCCAATTCCCATTTGTTATCTTTTAAAGACTGATTCACAGAAGCTCTTCAGGGATTGTTAAGAATGTAATCACTATATGAAGACAAGAACTTGGCTTCCAACAGGAGCAAAGTAGAATTAATTGGCAACTGGAGTCAGAGGCTAAGGGTTCAAGTCCTGGATTCTACCATATTCTCTTTCTGTGAGTTTAGGCAAGTTATTTAAACTCACTGAGCTTACATAGGCTCACCTTCAAAGTTAGAGTTAACAGTTCCTGCTTTGCCATCCTCTTGTGCAGATGAAATGAGATCATATGTGGGGAAACAACTTTGTAAACTGGAAAATGCCAAACACAATAGCAATATATCATTATCGATAAATGGTTATCAGATGTCTATGTCATAGTTTTTCTGTCATTTGTAATGCAAACCACGAACAATGTGGCTTATGAAACCAAAGCTCATTTTTCTCATCAGTAAGAAATACAGAAGTAAATTGTTAACTCAGCTGGCTCAGTCAGTAATGCTATCAGAGACTCAGGGTCTGCCCATATTTTGAACCCATCATTTCTAGTTCCTTGGTTTTGTCCTTATGCTCGTTGACTCAAAGATGGCTGTAGTGGCTGCAGACATCACATCTGTATCCAGACTGGAAAGAAGGGAGGTGAGGCAGGAAGACCAAACTTTATTTGTTCTTTCCATTAGGAAAGCACAAGCTTTTTAAGAAACTCCTGCCTGACTTCTGCCCTTCTCATTGCCTGGAACTCACATGGCCACTTTGAGCTGGGGAAGTATTTAGCTTTCTCAGCCTTCATAATAGAGGTGAGCAGGAGAGAAGGAGCTTGAGAAAGAAAGTCTGGTTTGCCAGGCAACAATATTTGCACAAATCTCTTCTTGAACATCTCAGTTTTCAATCGGTTGTTGAGCAATCAAGTATAGCATTGTGTTCTCAAAGCTACTTCCAGTGGGGAAGGATCCCTTGTTAAAGATGATTAAGAGTCAACTTCCCTGTTCAGATTAGTAGTCTTCCTCAGATATCAGTAAACTCTCAATATACATCATAGAGTTTTGCCTTTGGTGGGAGAGAAAATCACCTTAGCTCTACACTTTGCCTTCAGAAAACTCACTCAGTAGCAGCTGATCAGGAATGTTAGGGGAGTAGGGGTCCCCTGAGAAACACCTTTTCTACACAGTTTCCAATACAGTACAGTGTAGAAGGACAAACACAAAAGGGCTGTAGATAGAAGAAGATTTAGAAACAAGAGATTCTGAAGTCATTACAAATGACAGAGAAATTATGATTTAGGCATCTGATAAACCATTTATGGATAATGACATCTTGCTATTGTGTTTGGCATTTTCCAGTTTACAAAGTTGTTTCACCACATATGATCTCATTTAATCTGCACAAGAGGATGGCAAGGCAGGACCTGTGAACTCTAACTTTGAAGGTGAGCCTATGTAAGCTCAGTGAGTTTAAATAACTTGCCTAAACTCACAGAAAGAGAATATGGTAGAATCCAGGACTTGAACCCTTAGCCTCTGACTCCAGTTGCCAATTAACTCTACTTTGCTCCCGAATAAAGCAGAAAACAGCCTAATGAAACAAAATCAAATGCACAAGCAAAATTAAAATAGGTTCATTCCTTTCTCTATTCAAGTCTCAATATAGCATTTACTTTACAAAGAACAAGGAAACTCACCCCCACCTGGCCCCAGTCCCACCTGCTAGCTGCATAGAACTTCAGTGAAACCCAGACAGTCTTGAAGATTACTATTGAGTTCACTGGAGGTATTCGTATCTTGCAGGTCCAGAAGTAGCCTCTTCCCTTTCCTTAGTTCTGTAAAATACAAAGAGAGAGCATCTTAACTAAACATCTTAAATACATTGCTTGAAAGCACATGGGGCTGTGACTCTGTTTAAGGATCATTGTGGCTAAGGCGTGAGTGTGTCTTGGGCTGTGTCTACCGTACTGGACCATGCAGCTCTTTAGAGTGGGATGAGTCTAGAAGCCCAGCAGATGGCTACTTTCTGTTTTCAGAAGAGCTGGCGTGGAATGCCTTCTGTTTTCCATCTTGTTGAAAGGTGTTCTGAAAACGCAGAGCCTATCAATCGCTCTTCATTCTTCTCATTCAAGCTAGAGAAAAAAGTGCATTAAAATTAATATTATTAAAAATGGTAGGAATGGAATGTGTAATGTCCTTCATAGAACTGTAGGAATGAATTCCAGTGATACGTCAGAGACCAGGCTGCAAACTCATGGTGAGCTATTCTAACCATCTGCACCTACCACCGTGTGAAAAATTTCCTAGTGGAAAAAGCCCATTATGGATTGCTTTCCAGTTCTTTCCAAACCCCCTCACCCCCCATTTCTTTTTTCTTCTCCATCTTCTATGTAGTCCTTAACTTAGGCCACAAAGGCAGTGAGGTAGGTGATTCTGTGACAGCTGTCTGCTCGGGACATTCAGTGGCCTCCTTATTTAAAGGTGTGTGGATGTTTTTATTGCAGCACCTTCCATTAGTGTTGCAGCCACCAAGGCTTTTGTGAAAGATGTGAGTAAATCCAGCCTCCATTTTCTCATTTAAACAATCTAATGACATTTTCGTGGTTAAAATTAAGACACCAATTCCTTAAATTGAATTATGTTGAAAATCCATTTCTAGTTGAAAACAAGAATTGGATTCATGAGCTAGGAGTACTTATTTGTATTCACTGGTCAAGAAGACTTCAAATGGATTTCAGTTGTCAACTTCAAATATTATAATTGCCGTTCCCTCAAGTTGCATGCAAGGGAAAGACATTGACTAGCTTGGGATATGCAGACAGGTGGAGAATTTTTCTTTAAAGTAAATTTGACATTATATTCTTTTTTATGGCTCCTTTGCAAAGGGTAGTATTGAATACACAAAGAAAGTATGTTCTAAAGAATTGGATAGACTGTTAGAACTTCGAGAGTTAAAAGAGACTGTTAAGAGTTTACTTTTTCAGTTTGAACCCTCGCTGCCTCCCCTCAACCTTCATTCCCTTTTTACAAGTGAGGAAATTTTCCCAGGCCAGTGAAGGACTTCCCAAGGTCACATGTTTTCAAATCTCATTTCTGATCGGTGCTTGTTCTGCTAAAATTGTTTTCCATATGAAAAGTACTTTAAAAAATATTTAATGTGCATTCAAACCCAACTCAATTTGAAGGAAAGTGCTAATGTTTAATTGGTTGTATTAAGAACTTCACAAAGGAAAATCACATCAAAATGAATCATCTTTTTCAAACAGTTCTCAGTGGAATGTAGTGCAAGATACACATGCCAGGGAGTCAGACAGACCTGGATTTACATCTCAGCCCTGTGTGATGACCTTGAACAAGTTGCTTATCTCTTCCGAGAACAAGGATACTGAATTTGCAATGTTGTGAAAATTAGCAGTGCTGTATGTGAAATACACAGCACAGTACCTGGGATATAATAGGCACTAAACCAAAAAAAAAAAAAAACCAGCGGCTTTTATCAAGTAACACTGAAGCTAACTTTTTATATAAGTGATGGTGAGGGTTACATAATCTTAGGGACAGAGAGAAAATGTGTATTGTGCAGATGTCTGTGTAGAGTGACTAGACTAATGAAATGTCTCAGTAAATATAGCATGCTCAGAAATACTAGTTTCCGCCTCCTTTGACATGAGTCAGCTCAGAAACTGAAGGCTATTTCAACCACAGGTGCACCTTGCCTAGGTCTTTGCCAAATCTGAGCAAGATGGGGGTGTGTGACAAAGTTGCAAAATCAGCCACTCTGGGTGACAGGGCCTGGAAAATGACTCAATTAAAATTTAAGTGGTTAGAGAAGAAGATGATCTCATGAGAGTCCATATTAGATCGTTGAGTCACTTTTCTACTGAGGCTAACGTTTACCTTTGCGCCTGGAGTACTACAAGTGAACATTGAATTACATTCTCAGGTTGCTGGGGGGAGTGGGGTATACTGAGACTAAATGGTAATGGTGAAAACTATGCAATAAGATTACATTGAAAACATGAAAAAAACTGCACTGAAAAATAATTCTCAGTATATCACAGACCAAGAAGGACTAGGTATGCTGTTACATAAAGGGGCTAGTAGTCACATATGGAGAGCTGGCCTAGTAGTCTCAGGTTATTAGGGAAATTTTTTGACGTTAAACCATTCTTTTCACAATTTTGTAATAATTAGGACTTGAGCTAAGCAGTCACTGCAAAGTTATAAAGGAATGGATTCTGTTGCATTTTTAGGTCAACAGTGGACTTTTTCTCTCGGTAATTACTAACATTAGCTCAACCATCTGTCCCTTCCACCAGCGAACCCATACATTTCAAAGACTCCAGCTGAGAAAAGCTTGACTATTTCTCTTCAGCAAAATATAACGATTTCCAGTAATTTACAAATGTTAGGAATAGCAAAAAAAAATTCTTGCAGATATTACAATGGTTTGTTTTGAGGCTACATTACTCAGAATTCACTGACAAAGGCCATGGAGAATATATTAAAAAAAAAGAATGTATAAAGAGGAGAATACAGTTCTCCTATTTAAAAAAACAAAACAAAAGTAACTTCCACAGATGTTTGGTGAGGATGATGGTGATGAGTCGAATCTGAAACTTTGTAAGTCCATACCAGTGAGTTATGTGACTATTTCATGTGTTACTGGAGCAGACTTATCACAATCCACAATTATCTCTTTTAGATGTTTAACAGTTATCTCCCTGATAGAGCTTAAATTCCACGAAGACCAGCACTATACTTGTGTTTAACAACATTGTGCCTCATAAATGTGGCACAATTTGGATTTTAATAAGTTTTTGTTGAAGAAAAGGATGATCAAGTGTAAAGAATAAGTGATTGATTAATCAGTGTTTATTGCAAGGTCTAGGCAAAGTATTATCAGTTTGGTGCAGAATGTAGACAACTTAGCATTCCAGGACATGTGTTTCTACCTCTCTTTCCTTTTTATTTAACAAACTATATATATATATATATGTTTAGTTTGCCAACTTGGATATATCCTATCTGTTCTTTAAAATCTTTAGTTTTCCATTTCTTACAGTAGAAAGTTCAAAATCTGCAAGAGTACAATTCTTTTTAAAATGTGGCTTCAGTCAATGCACCAAGCTTTATCTCTTTCCATTTCCCCAGTTGTTCCTTTTTCTTACTTTTCTCTCCCTGTATTTCCTATGAACTAGCCAGACAGAGCTACTCCCAAGCCCATATGTTCCATGAACTTTCAGAACTATACCGTGTTCTCGCCCAGAATAGCATCCCCTTCACCTCTGCTGGAACCTGACTAATCTTTTAAGACTCAACTCAGTACCTCTGTAGAAATTTCCATAATTTCGTTCTGTCTTTTCACAATATCATCCACTTCCTCATCAATACCTTCAAGAGTAGTATTTACAGAGCAAGTAAATTACATTTCTTTGATTGTCTTGATGTCTTTAGTGTTTGAGAATCTCTTTAGGAAATTTAGTTATTCCTCAATTCCCTGAACCTAGCTCCATGTGTGGAACATAGCAGGTGCTTAATTAATGTCAAATGGGTCCTTTTTTGTATTTCTCAGCATTCTTATTTTTAAATTTATTCTTTCAAAACATATGCAGACATGGGGTTCCATTCCCATAAATATACTGAACTTACACGGCAGTGCTTTGCTCGTTTGACCGGGAGGACCTACTGTTTACAGGCTAGTAATATAAGGCTCAGACTATTGGACACTCACATTCTCTTTTCAGCTCATTTAAAAATAACTTAAAGAAACAAATCTCTAATCACTCCAAACAGCCTAATATAGATGGCACGTCTCAATGCTGTGGGACTATTCAAATTTTACATTTATTTCTTTCTATTTTTACAAAATAATCAAGCTTGTAAAATAATACAGCTTCTCATTCCTATTTTACCCTTAGTTTAATTGACTTGGATTCTCCAGAGTCAATTATTACTGAATATGTTATCCTATCCAGTCACAGGAAGTGGATGCATCTCACTATTTTCACTCTAGGTTTATGTAATCTCCCATGGGGAAATGCTCAAGGCCGCACATCTATAAACACACTTGGCTTTGAAAAGAATTTGGTTGAAGTTGGGAGGTGGGACTCCAGTGGACCAGTTGGGCAGTTGCCTATGAATGCCACCAAGCTGTTCCCAGATCGCTCCCACCGTGCCAGGTGGGAGTGAGCCCAGCCAACCCCTGCAGCATAAGGGAGCCTCCAGCTCTGGGTCTGCTGCCATTGCCCAGAGAAGTGCCCGATCAATCGTGAGAATGTGAATGAAGAGCTGAGTGCATCCAGCACCATGTAATTGAGTTTTCACGTAGGTCACATGGTTTGGACCAGTGGTATTGATCTGAAACAAAATCTTCTGCATCTCTATGGGCCTCTTAATTGGAAAAATTGCAATTTTTACAATGGCAACTTTGTAACATTCTAACACAAATAAATTTGCTATAGAAAAGTGGGAAAAATTCAATAGTATGGCAAGCTATTATTAGAGAAAGAGGTGTTTATTTCTTTGGTGAAGTGGATCTTCTCCTCACTGCGGATCCAAACACATGTGATGTCTGGTTCTTGTGCCAAGGAACATATATATCACTGTTTAGTGACAATTTCAAGTTTTTATGCCAAATATTAGTCAACTAGTGCTTCAATTATTATTATTATAACACTTAGCATTTATATATTTTAATGCAGTTTACCAAAATGTTTTCTTATACATTATATTTGTAGATCCTCAATTGATCCTATGCTTTGAATATTATTTAGAGTGACGACATAAAGGTTTTAAGAGCTTACCCATCTTGTTTAAGACCACATAACTAGTAAGTGGTATTTCTGGTAGTCTAACCTAGGTATTCCGAGTTCCAAGCCCATACCTTTTTATTAAATAGTGGGATATACAGTTAGTAACCATGCAGCAGGAGAGCAGGAGCACACACCAACCCATGGCTATGGCTTGTGAAAAACTGAAGAAGACCTATTACAAATGATCTTAATTAGGGGCCTTTGAGAGACACAAACATTCTAAGAATGTAAGAGCATTATGGTACCTAAAAAAGTCTCAGGCTAAGCAGCTAAAATAATAGCTTCAATTGAGAAGATGTTCATTGAATATGATCTATGCTCTGGGCACCAAGCTAGGCTTTGATGGTGCAGAGGTGAATGAGACATGTCCTACCCTGGAGTGGCTGGCACTGAAGTCGTAACACCAAGGGCGCATAAGGATAAGGGAAAATTCGGAAGAATGGACTGTCATACCAGGCTCCAAAGGAAGTTCAGTTAACACCTTACTAACATCTCACTCAGAGTAAGGCCCATGTCCTCACAGTGGCCCCTTGGCCAGTGTGTCTGATCTCTTTCCCCTTTCTGATCTCATTTTTCCCCACTCTGTCCCTTCCTTACTCAATGCCAACATCACAGTCCTCTTCTGTCCCCTGAACATCCCAGTGACAGTGGCTATTTCTTCTGGCCAAAATGGTCTTCTGCCAGAAATCTGCTGGGCTAACTTTCCTACCCTCTCAACCATTACCTTCTTTAATTCTCCAACCTACACTTCCTACCTTATCTTCCCCTGCCCTCCTGAGCCTCCTGTTTAAACTCCACTTTCTCTGTTTTTATCCATAGCACTTATCACTCTAGGATGTACTTTGTTGCTTATTATCTGACTCAGCATTCTCGAATAAAGCCCCAGAAGTTTCTTATGTTCACTGATGTATCCTAAGAATCAAGCGAGAACCCCCAGTGCTCAATATTTTTGTGAAATGAATATGATTTGCAGAGCATTTGTTTTGCATCATGTGTCACAAGCCTTCTTATATATATTATTTCCATAACCTCACTTACTTCTGAACTGCAGCATTTTACGCCCCCCATTTCACAGATGTAGAAACTGAGATATCCCAAGTCATACAACTGGTCTGTTGCAAGCCCTTTCCAGTACCCCATGCTGTCCCAGCCTGATGATGAGAGAATTCAGACCATTGCTGTGCAATTGCTGAGTCTGGGTTAAAAAAAAAAGCCACCTCAGAGTGAAGAATGCTCAGGAAGTGTGGCCATGGCTATCTGTCAGAGACTGATTAGCAGGGGGTGGGGGAATAGACTCCAGTATTTGAATCTAGGGAAAATGACAGGGTTAGTAGGAAAAGGATCAGAAATATTCCAGAGCAGAGTTGTACCATTAAACCATGGTAAAGATCATTGCGTGGAGGAATCAGGTGAAGCAGGGTTGGAGGTGTGCTCACAGGAAGTCAGGGCACAGTGGATGCATGGAAGCGGGTCTCGAATTGAAAGGGATGCTCTTCAAAGCCTTCACATTATGGAGTGCCCTGATGGTGTCTCCTCCCCACCTGTATACACAATCAGGTTTTTAAAAATAAATGTTGGCCATAATGATTATTCACTCTGTATATTTTCTTCCCTTTGGATTAAACCATACTTCTCCATGACTCTGGTCATTTAATCGCAGTATTCCTTGCTGATGGATTTCAACAACGTGTCCTGGCAGAGAACAATGAGGCAGGCATCTGGGAGAGCAATAGTGTGGTAAACAGGTCAGACCCACCTACCCTGAATTCTAGTCTTAAACTTGCAAACTTTATAACCTAGGGCAAGTTGCCTCTGTACCTTTGCCTGATATTCCTGAACTGAGAAATGGGCTTGATCATATGAAATGACACGACTGTGAGGACTAAACCTATAAGAAATTAACTTCAAGGGTGCCGTATGGTGACCAGCAAATTGTAGGTGCTGAACAAACGTAGTCATTTTCACTCTGTTGCTCTCTTGAAAATGCACTGCCAGGATCTAGCCTTCCTCTTCAATTCCAAAAATGAACTCCCGGGGTCACCTAGGGAACTTAGCCACCTTGTTGGGGGCATAAAGAGTAGCCACAATTGGCAGCAGTGGAGGGTAGTGGCAGAAAAAAAAAACTTAAACACTGCCCCTTACTTTTACCATTTACATAATCGAGGTGTTTGGAATTTTAACGTTTAGAATTTAAATGAGAAAGGCATTTAAGATTTGACTACAGGTGCTTAAACGGCAATTAAAAAGATTTAGCATTCTGACCAAAGAGATAGGCGGTACCATCAAAACTGAGACCTTTCATAACTTGAAATCAATCAGATATCACTCAGATTTTTATGGGTCCAAAGCGAGATGTGCACTTTTCCTGGTTTCCCCTTTATTTTAAAGTATACACATTAAAGGAGTCCAAAATAGTTTCTGAACAGATGGCTATTTACATAATTTAAAAAATACACCATAGTACATGTCACAGCTGACCTAGTGTTTCCCCTGGGGTCCTGTGAGTGAAATGGTCTTTGAATGGAATGATCAAGATGACTGAGAGGTCCTTTTCCTGAGGAGAGCACAAAGTGCAGGGCAGAATCAGTGGGGAAGATTAGAGCTCTAAATTGTTTCAGCTTAGATTTCAGCTAGGTGCCTACAGGTAGATTTTTAAGAAAGAAAATAATGCAATAAGTTGTTCATTTATTTAACATTGACTGAGCACTTATTATGTGACAGGCCTTGAAGGGTCAGAAATAAACAGAATAGACATATCCTTGTCAGGATGGGCGGGGTAGAACAATTGGGAACCTAGTTACAATTAGCATTTTGGACCACAAATATGGCCACCATTTGGACTATAAGTAATATGGCGACTGAACTCTGACCCGGAAGAGGTGACTGACGTCAGACCAGGAGCCACCAATGATATGTTGCTTCTTTGTTCACCAAGAACCAATCCTTGGCTCCCGCTCAAAGTCTAGCCATGTAAAACTCCCACCCTTTCCCTTCGCCGCTCGGTCTTTTCTTAGCCCTTTCTCCAGGTGGAAAAAATGTTGCCCAGGAGCACAAACTTCCAAAATAAAACTTATCTGCCTGTTTCCATGGCTAACTGGCTATTTATTTCCTCAGCGGGGTCTAAGAAAACCTTACAATCCTTGCCCTTAAGGAACTTACAGTCTTCCTGGGAAAGAGAAGAGACTCTGTGAAAGTCTGAGAAGTCTTGCTCGTATAGTGATAGAAATCAATCTAAGATAAATCTGCGAATCTGAAGGGATTTCAATTTTCCTTGAACACAGTGGTGGAAAAGAAGCTTCATAGCATGAGCTAAGTTTTAAAAAATAAAGACGTATTTCATGGGTCATGTGCATTCTGGGAAGAAAGGCAAATATATTATTTCACTCATATGTAGAATCTAAAGAACAATATAAACAAGCAAAACACAAACAGACCCATAGATACAGAGAACAGACTGATGGTTACCAGAGGGGAGGGGGTTGGGGAACAGGGTGAAGAAGCTGAAGGGATTAAGAAGTACAAATGGGTAGTTACAGAAGAACTATGGGGATGTAAAGTACAGCATAGGAAATATAGTCAATAATATTATAATAACTATAAATGGTGCCAGGTAGATATTAGACTTATTAAGGGGAATACTTTGTAGAGTATATGATTGTACATCTGTATTGTACATCTGGAACTAATATAAAATAACATTAAATGTAAACTATAATTGAAAAACAAATTTTTTAAACCAAAGAGTGTTCTGGGCAGAGGGAGGTTGAGCAGGATGCATTCAGTGATCTGGAGGTTACTGGGTGTGACTGGAGCATAGGATTCAAGGTGGCAGTCAGGGAAGGAGCTGGGAGGGGAGGGTATTGGGCTGGAGGAGTAGGAAGGGCCAGGCCATGGAGGGCTTTGCATGCTGTGCTAAAACAGCAAGGCATTGTCCCGGAGGCTTGGAGGGCTGTGGAAATGTTAGTAGCATTGTTGGCTCTTGGTTCCTGACTTTGGCAAAGAAAGAATTGAGAGCCAGGAACTCTAGTGCAAGAAGTTTACTTAGCCTGTGAGAAAGTCCCAGAGGCAGAAGGAGTGAGACAGCTGGGTTGTGTGGACTCAGGAAAGAAGTTACTGAGGCAAAAGAAAGGACCTTGGAGATAAAGAAATGAAAGCAAAGGATATGTGTCTAAGGAAAGAAGGCAGCAGGGGGAGGGATGTCCATGCTGTAGGAAAACAGAGAGAGGTTGGGTGAGGAACAGGGTGAGAGAGAGAGGGGGAGAGAAAGAGAAAGAGAGAAGAGAGTGAGCAAGAGAGAACACCCTGGGTTTTTGTCTTAAGGGTTTTTATCTGTTTTCTGAAGGCAGGAATTTTAAGGGAGGTTTCAGGGGAGGATCTCCACAGAATATTCATTGGCTCTCCATGTTTGTCCTTTCAGGGTTGTCATCTCGACTGGTACTAGGGTAGGGGGTCATTAGTCATTGCATCGGGTCCGGTGTCAGCCTCGGTGTTGCTTCATCTGGTTTTGTTGCTTTTCTGGGCCTGGAGCTGAAACTCACCTGAGGCCTAGAAGTTATCTCTAGTTTGACCAAAACTGTGTCTCTGTGGTCAACAGCCCCAAGCTTTTGTTCCTAAGATCATTTGATGTGGAGCAGAACCTCATCATGCTGAGGGCTTAACGCTTAAGGAAATGGTCTTGAAGGGGAGAAGGAGGCAGGTGAGTTGAGGGGGTGCCAGTTCGAATCAGCCATCTGTCACTGTTTCCTCATTCCACTTGCCAAGGCATTTTCCCAGCTTCTTACCATCCTGCCTCAGAAAGAGGTGAATAGCCAGGTGTCAATCAGCTTTGATATTTAAAGCGATGACTCTGGTGGGATTCTGATGAAGGTTTGGAAGGTGTAAATCTAGTGACAGGGAAACATTTCGGGAGACTTTTGGAGGAGTGCAATGTAAAGATTTTGAGGACCTGTGCTCAAATCTCTCCTTTTTGAGTAGTTTCTAAAAATCCTTCCCGCTTCTCTCTTTTTAGTGTCCCATGAGATGTGCCCCACTCCCCGACTATCTCTCGTATCAACTGCCCTGGCAGATGAGGACAAAGCAGGGGATGTGTTGTGTCCAAGTCACCAGAACAGAACCAGTACTTGGAGACCCACTTCCAGCTCCCCCTCCAGCCCTCGGAGGCAGGGGCCCGAGGAAGCATTGAGAGAAGAAGACATTGCAGTTAGGGTGTTCACTAGTGGGATTCCAGAGACACAGCTGAGACTGAGATAATGTTCTGTTGGAGAAACAAATGAGAAAGAGAGAGCTAGAGAAGAAAGGAAGAAAAGAAAATGCTGAGGAATCCAGACACATGACCCTTACCAACCTTGGCATATGAGTGAGAGTGAGACAGGAGAGGAGAGAGGAGTGGGGTTTGGAATCCTCACTTTTATTTTAGGAAGTCTAAAATGGTTGGGTGAGAGACACCGGAAACATTTAAAAAGTCCAGTTGTTCCCCTGAGAAAAAACAGGAACATTTGCATAGAACAAATTCACCTCCATGCCCCACTTCTTTCTTTCTTTGGAAAAAGAAAGATTGCATGCAGAGAGGGCATTCACATTGATTCTGCTGGGCGTCTGTGCAATTAAGAAAAAAATAAAAGAACAAGGAAATGGGAGAAAGCAACTGTATTGACACAATGAGAAGTGTTTGGAGCTGGGTGTGAGGACATGGCTGTCCTGCAGGCGCATGAGGAGGGCTGATGATGAGCACAACGTCCTGGAGACAAAGCGGTGCTAAGTGGAGAGCCGGGGAGGCATCTGCAGGGCCAGATTCCCCTGTGGCTCACAGTGCGTGGCTGAGGTTTCCAGTTTCCTCCCCCTACTATGGCCTCCACGAGTTCACATAGTGCATTGAAAGGATATTCTGACACGCACACCGGGAAGTGTCCAGAGCAAAAGATATATGTGCAAAGCACTTGAGAGCAGAAAGTCCTGGCAGGCCTTGTAGATAAAATATTCCACATTCCATATTCCTAGAATTACTAAAAATAAACTAAAAATAAACACAATGCAGAAATGGATTTAATAACTCACTCCAATTTTATGAGGAGAGGGGAACTATAATGTGACCTAGACACTTTAGAGAGTTCCTTTTTATTAAATTTATTGGGGTGACATTGGTTAATTAAATGATGTAGGTTTTGGTATACAATTCTATATAATACATCATCTGTATATTGTATTGTGTGTTCACCACCCCAAGTCAAGTCTCCTTGTAACCAGAAAAGATACTGGCATTCAGGCTGCCTGTCACTACCAAATCCAATAAGCAATGACAGCGATTGAATCTTTTATGGGCCCTTATTCAGATGGCCAGTGATCCAAGAAGATTGTGGGTTCACACCCTAACAGACCATCTTCCCTTCTCTTTCCTGGCCAGATCTTTTATAAGGGGGTGGGGGAGGACAAACAAGGTGTGGTGAGGGCTTTGAGATTCAGAAGCTGCAACATTCCTGTCCTGGGCTGTTAGCTGGTCCCAAGGTGGGGTTCTGCTCACCTGGAACACAAAAGGCCCGGATGCCTCCAACTTGTCCCCAGGCGGTAATCTCTAGCCAGTGCCCCAGCAGGTCTGCTGCTTTTCCTAGGAGCCAGGATGGGCCTTATCTGTAGTTTCTGAAACAAAAGTTGTAACATACACATTACTTGCTAGACTTACAACTTTTTACCTTAAGCTAAAATTGTTCAAGTCTTGAGTCCCCTATCATCCTTCCCTGTCAAAGTTTTGGGCCTCACCAATGAAGGGGTTGAAGAGAATGAGGAAACACTTGGCATGTAAAAGCCACACAGCACTGGGTTTTGAAACGTGTTTCTCATAAACATAAGGGATTTTGTCCCTTAATAATATCTAGTGCATTGCTAGTTGTATCGTCTCTTGTAAATCCTGGAATAGTAGAACTGGAAAGGCCCTTACCACCTGGAAAGTCTCTATAAAAGAGGAAATGGAGGCCCAGAGAAAAATGGCTAATTTTCAGGGTTTGATGACTGCCCTGGTAATAGAATATTTACTGGATCCAGATTCAGAATTACCTCAGGCCTTGGAATCTGGAGGGGAGGGGAGGATCTATTATTTTCCTGGGGCCTCTTTTTAATTTAATGAAATAATAGTTTGCACAGCCCTCCAAAGCAGGGTGTTCGAGAAAAATTTTGTTTTTATAAATTCCCCAGGTTATCTGGATAAGAGTGGAGGCACAGACAGCAAAACAGCAATCTGCCTGTTGGCAACCCTGGCGCAGTTACTTTCCAAATTTAAAGAGGATGTTTCCCAGCCTGGCGTAGCTCAGTGGATTGAGGGCAGGCTGCAAGCCAAAGTGTCGCAGGTTCAATTCCCAGTCAGGGTACATGCCTGGGTTGCAGGCCATGACCCCCAGCAATGGTACATTGATATTTCCCTCTCTCTCTCTTTCTCCCTCCCTTCTCTCTCTAAAAATAAATAAAATATTTTTAAAAAATTAGAAAAAGAGGATGTTGTTTTGCTCTCTTTTGGCACCCATGAAAAATATACAGGCTGCTAAAACTTTATGTCCTGAAGAGAAAGAGGCCAGAGTGGTGCTCAGGGGATAAGAATCTGTTCCTTAGGGTTACAGAGATTAAGCAATATGACCCAAGCCTCTACCCCACCCCCCAAAAAATGAAAGACAAGGAAAGAAAATAAAATCTCCTTCAAATCTTCTCTAATATTTTAGCTTTCATAATAAAAAAATGGACAAGATTAAGTGTGCATTACTTTTTGCTTCCACTGTGAAAACATTCCAAAATTATCTTATCAGGTGATTTTTTAAAAATGGTAAAACCATTGATATTCTAAGTTATATGGTCCCTGCTATAGACATGCAACCGAATGAAATTCCATCTCCAGTCATTGCCGGAATCCATTACCACCCTGATTGACTGCTTCACTCACACTCTCAATACCGCCTTCTTGCTTGCTATGTAACGTTTGGGTTCTTTGCTGAAAAGTTGGGAATCTTGGCTTGTTTATGCAAAGTCTAAGGTTAGTAATCAGTTGACTCTACATGGATAAGACAAAATAAAAGAAAGGCACCCTTTTTCTCATGTAAAAGTTTAACTGTATCTTGCTTATGCCATTCATGTATTTAACAGGTATTTACTGAGCCTACTGCATGTCCTAATTCCTCTCCTTACTGTTTGCTCAGCTGAGTTCATTCCCCCTATGTGGTCACTCAATAATCTTCTGAAAGCACAAATATGATTTTGTCACCCCCTTGCTTAAAATTCTCCAGTGTCTTTCCATCGTCTATAAGAAAAACTCTAAAGTTTTTAGTATCCCTTTCTAGTCTTCAATCTCACCACTACCAGTTCTAGTTTCTCTGCTCTTATCACGCCATCACATTGGCTATTCTCATTGAATGTGTTGGCATTGCCTGTCTCATCCATCCAGAGAATCTCATCTCATGTCAGAGAACAAAATCAAATATCCCACCTGCGATGCAGACTTTCCCTGGGTAGCCCATCGGAGCCTTTTCTTCTGTTCCACCACTCTTCCCAGGGCATTCTTTCGTGCAGTCCCTCGACAGGTACCTTTTGAAAGCTAATTGCACATGAACTACATTCTAGGTGTGACTCACAGTCCTTGCGTCAAGAGTCATCAGGGAAACAAACCGTTAATAACTAATTGCAATTATGGTAAGTGCGGTATTCTTTAAGAGCATAAAGTTAGGAAAGCAGGCCCATTAGTAGGGGTGTTGGGGTTCTGTTATAACACCCTGTTAACCTCTAGTACCATTGCCAACTTATTTCACCTATCCACTAAGTTCTTGGGGTTAGGAACTCATCTTAGTCATCTTTCTCTTACCAGTGCTTGGCAGAGTGGCTGACACATTGTAGGAGCTCAGAATGCGATTTCAAATTCAACAATTTATGCAAGTGGCTAGACCTTAAATTTCACCTTTCCTTGTAGGTTTTGGTATTTTCTATGTGGAAAAATGGACTATTTGTCCTCTGAACTAGGTTTGATTATGCTCATGGAATAGATGACACCCTGGAACTTCGAGAAGTTAACTGTTTCTCAAATTTTTATACCCCTAAAATATGTAGAGCTCTTACAAGTTGACACATTTAAATGAAAACAGAAAATATATAGGCAGATTAATCAAAGAAGAACAAATATGACTGGCTCATGGTCATATGAAAGATGCCCTGCCCCAATGCTGATGAAGAGATACTAATTAAAATGAGATGGTGATATTAGATTGCATTCTTTGTTAATTACAGCCCAACCTCATTTAAGAATTGGGACCACCCTGACCAATGTAGCTTAGTTGGTTGGGTGTCAACCTGCCAAGCTGAAGTTCACTGGCTTGATTCTCCATCAGGGCACATGCCTGGGTTGCAGGTTCAGTCCCCAGTCAGGGCGCAGATGAGAGACAACCGATCAATGTGTCTCTCTCACATCGGTGTTTCTCTCCCTCTCTTTCTCCCTCCTTTCCCCCATCTTTAAAAAAATTAAATAAAAAAAATAGAAAAAGAATTGGGCTCATACAATGCTTTCTTCTACTTGATTCTTACTTTGATTTCCATGCTTACTTTGCTTATTTTTATCATGCTAGTTTGTTTTCTGGTATTTATGACCCTTCATGGAGGCTGGATACATTTCCTCTCTTTTTCGGTCTTAGTATGTTTTATCCTGTATTTAATTTATTATCTCTCTCGGAAATTTGAATAAAGTCTAAGAAGCTAATTGAATCATTTAAGAGCATGGAGTTTCCAATATAAAATAAATAGCTTCTCCTTCTCTTTCCAAATCTCTTACCTTTGTTTATATAGTTAGTTATGTGTACCCTACTAAAAGGATTTTGATTTGATTCATTTTTGTTCATAAAATGGATCAGATAATATTATTTTGTAGTTCATTTTCATCTAAAGCATCCTGTGAACACTCGTTCAAGTCAGTACAATTAAAGTTATGCCTGCTTTCATTGCTCTTAGTATTTTACTTGATACAACTATATATTTTAGTGCCTATAACGATATATTATTTACATTATGTTATCATCACAATTACGCATTGTTATGAAAACAGACTCCAAATCTTAGACTTGCACTTGCTATTCCTTCTATCTAAAATATCCTTCCTCAAGGGATTGGTCAAATAACATATATGAATCACCCATGGACATGGGAAACGGTGTGGGGATTAACTGTGGGAGCGTGGGGCGGGCTGGGTGGAGGGGACCAAAGGGGGGAAAATTAGGACAACCGTAATAGCATAAAAAATGAAATATTTAAAAAAAAAACCTTAAAAACGATTCTCTCTCCTTTTTCATGCCAGGGCCCCCTTCTACCCATTTCTCAGGTTTCATTTGCAGCCTTTCCTTAATGATCTCCAAGCACGTGATGCACACTAGCCACTGCTCTGGAGTGAGTTCGGACACCCCGCCTTACCTCTTCTACTTTCCTGAAGGAGGATTGCTTCTGGGCCCCACCCCCACCCTCCACTCCCCTCAACCCCGCCCCCCCGACACACAACTACTCGTTTACTTCTTGAATGTAGGAAAAGTATCTTTTCACTGCCCCTAGCCCCTAGCCTTGCCTGGAATTGGTGTTTGAAAATTGTTTCCCAAAGAATATTATTAATTGCCTCTTACTTCTTACCACAGTCACCAAGGCACGGCTGCTTTGTTGAGTGATCGATGGGGCTGCCACGATCTTCCATTACGAGTTTCTCAGCTGCAACCTGACCTCTCCGAGCGTCTACCATTCAGTCTGTGCGAGTACCTGGGCAGCTGGTGATTGTAAGGAATTTCCATTCGGAGTTTGCGCACTGCCAGGCCATACACAGGAATCAGCAGGAGAGGCAGAGGGAAGCTGTTTGTTGTGACATTCACAGAGCTCCTGCTTCTCTCTCCCTGGGAGACACAGATAGAGGCTGCTCTGCTCTCTGACCTTTCATTAAGGCGCTGTGTATAAGCAAAGGACAGTCCGTTCTCCACAGAGGTCTTATCGGCAGCTGCACAGCCTCCCCAAGCCGGGGATCCCTTTGTTCTGGTGCCTGGTGGAGAGGCCCTGGGATCTCTCCTCCCTGCTAAGATACATTGACAAAGTAAAAAAAATGGCATTTTATCATACCTGGAAATAAGAAACTATAATCTTTAATGAGATTTATAAAATTATGGCCCAAGCCAGCTCTGGCTTCCATAATAAAACATCCGCCTCGGCCGGCTCACATATATAGGCAGAGCGAAAGCCCCTGGCTGCTGGAGCATGCCCTCTTTGAATCATGGACTGATTAGAAGGGGCACAACGTGTTCGTTGAAGGTTGTGCGAAGGCTAAATAATCCCATCTGTGGAAGACAGGGCACAGTATTTTATACTGTCTGTGGAGAGTCGTCCCATTTAGTTTTATGAAAGATTCCAGCTTCTTATTTTATTGAACTCGGCAGGTGAGTGTTCAGCGGAATACCCACACCCCTGGGGTGAAGAAAATGGGGTGGTTGGGCCCTGGAAGCTGTAATTCAACTTCAGACAGAGGTTACTTTACGGGGTGAGGAACTCCCTTTGCATTCTTCCCTTGTACCAAGTAAGAGAGAGAAAGATGGGTCTAGATCCTGATGTGATCGTGGAGCTGCTGACCAAATCTGAGCACGATGCCACGAAGGGCATCTCCTCCGCATCACAAAGACCTGACTCAGA
This sequence comes from Phyllostomus discolor, assembly GCF_004126475.2. NCBI lineage: Eukaryota > Metazoa > Chordata > Mammalia > Chiroptera > Phyllostomidae > Phyllostomus > Phyllostomus discolor. The sequence continues at coordinate 99,939,003 of NC_040910.2, read as the reverse complement.
TGGGCAGCGAGCTCTGTGGTCAATACATTCAGTGTTTAGGGCTCCAAAGCCTCTGGAGTCGGGTGAAGCTACTACCTTGAAACACTTCTAGCAATCGTCCTTCTTGACGCCACGCATGTTTCTGTCGGCCGTTGTTTCCAGGTATTCCAACTCACTTAGGTCCTATATTCATCAAGCTGTGATGTGATTATTTCCTAATAGTAAGTTCATACTCACAAACTATGTTCAAACAAACAAATTAATGCCTGACTTCTACAAACTCACTTCAAGTATTTTTTTCCCCCAAAAACAGCAGAAAAGGTGAGAAGGGCAGAGGTTTGTCCTATCAGTTATCCACAAACAAGCAGACCTCTTTTCAGAAGCCTAAACTTTGTATAATATAAGGTGAAAAGAATTCTTTCTGATATATGGGTTCGAAGAAGCAGAATAAACAGTATTATATTTCCCAAAATGCCGTAGTCAGCCTTCTGGAGCAAGTAATGTGCTTGGTTTCGAGTGTAAATTATTGGAGGAATAATTAAATGTGAATTACTATCTTCTTAGAGATCTTCAGCTAAGCTAGGCCAGCCTGAGCCCTTCTCCAGGTGAATCTGAGAGGAGACAGGAAATTCGAAGTCCTCTCAGAAGATGAGGTTGAATGATGAGAGGCTTAGAAGCTATTGTGTTCGGATTTTGTACCTTGTGGAGAAACCATTCTGTGACTGAAGCTAAACTGGAAGGAATGCAGAGGTGAGAGGGAGAGAGACACACCTCACCCTCCTTCTTCTTAGAGGGTAGTTTCATTCCTGCCCTTCCTTTGGTTGTGTAAGTCAGTAGATCCCCTATTTTCACCTGAGCTCACCAAGGTTTCCTTCTGTCACTTGCAAGACCCAACTTCTATCACCAACATCCAAATGGAATCTTCTGCCATTCTTAGCAAAGCCTTTTCCAACTGCCCTGAACATTTATAAATCAATTTAGTGAATCTTTTAAAATTTTTTATTTCTCTTTCTCTGAAGTCTGTAGTCTACTTTCTCAGAAGGATGCCCCAAAGCAGACTTACTCCATATCTAAGAAAGAGCCACACTTTTAAAGTGCTTAGTCTTGGTCTGTAAGACAGTCTTCCCAACTTTTTCCACAAAAGTGATCATCATTAGCAGTTACTAAGCCAGACTCTTGTTAAAACTACAGAGGATAATTGCAGCTTTCCTTTTTGATAGGGGCATATGTTGGGACAAGATCTTCTGAAATGTAACCCCCCCAAATAAAATAAATATAGTTACTCAAACTTGTTATTCTCTCTCTCTTTCTTTCTCCCATCCCACTTCTCCCCGGCCCCACCCTCCCTCTCTCTTTCTCACTCTCGCTTCCACAGCAGCCCAACAATTCTGTGGGTTGTCAGATGGGGAACAGCAGCTTCATTCCATTAACAGCCCAAGTTCCTTCTCTCTTACTGCTCTACCGTTCCTTAGAGTGCTGGTTGACCTTTTTTTCTTTTTTATCAGCGAGTACACTTTCCCGTTCATGGGAAAAAAGAAAGAGCTCACAGAGAGGACGAGACATTTTTACTCAAGGAAGGGAGGTGGGAGTTGCACACATTATTTCTACACCATTGGTGAGGATTGTTATATGAATGTTATATGCAGCCACAGCAAGGGAAACTGGGACGTGAGTATCTAGCCAGGCAGCTATGGGCTTTGCTAACACACAGCATGGTAGACGGAGCTTATTACCAAAAGGAAGAAAGGCGAATGGGTATTGTGGGAAAATGATGTCTGTACCGTGTGTTGCTAGATTATTACTATAGGGAAACGAATGTGCTTTCTCCTTAACGAATAGGTCACTGGAATTTCCCATGGCTGAAAACACATAAATCTCAGCTTGCGATTCCCCTCATACTACTGCCCTCTTTTCATTCCATTCACCACCGAAGTTCTATAAAAAAGTAATCTACACTCAGTGCACCAACATTCCTGCTGCCTGTTTACTCTGTAACCCATTGCAACCTGACTTCTGTGCCTACGTCTTTTATAAAAGAGCTCACTCAAGAGTGAGAAATGGCCTTGAACCCCTCCTTTCTCAGCTCCCAGTTGCTTCCTCCTCTCACCTGCTCAGTTGCTGTTGAAGATTTATTCCCGTCTGGAGGTGCACTCATTAATTTCTGTGACTCAGCACTATCCTGCTGTTTCTGTTTCTCTAATCATGACTCCTCTGTCTCCTTCTTGGCCCATCTAGTTTCTCTCATATTATAAATGTGACGTTATCTGTGACTATAAATTCTTGAATTTCTTACCTGTCTTCTGGCAGTTTCCTGGGAGGCTTTGGCTAACACCTAGGTTGACCTCAATTTCACGCCCACACTCCCTTTGTCTTATATTCAGTGTGCCTTATCCTCCTACAGTAATGCTTCATAGAAGATCCTGATACAAATCCAGGCACAGTCCCTTATTAGCTTCCAATGACAAAGTGTGCTCTCTGACTTCTCTGGTGTGTCAGAGCTCGTTTGATTCCAAGGAACAGAATCTGCCTGTCTACTTTAAGGGAAAGAAAAAGATTAGGGAGTATTTTGGGATATGCAAAGGTGTGCTGATACCAGTAACAGACTGAAGAGAGGGCCCAGAGCTCCTAAGAAGAATCAAGTGCTATCTCTCTGCCTTCTTGTTCTGCATATGCTTCTCTAGGTCATGGTGGAACACTAATAGCTCCCAAGGTTATACATTCTCAATTTCAGTTATCCAGGGAGAGACTCACATTTCCTCCTTCCGTCTCTGTTTCCAAAACCCACTGAAGGAATTCCAGTGGAGGCGGGTGGAAGGAAGTACTCAGGGAACCAGAGGAATGGTATCTATAGAAGACGTTTTGGGAAGCCACTCTAACAGATGCTTATCCAACAACGTGAGTTATCTCTCATCTCTTAAATGCAAACACTAATATATATATAAGCTATTGTAGGGTGGAAACAACGTCACAGTTGGTGTTAAGGAATCTGCATTTGAATCCCAGGCCTGCCATTGTATTAGCTGCATGATTTGACAAGTTTATGAGTATCAATATTTTCATCACAAAGGGATCTTACTTCTTGTCATCATTGTGATAACCAAATAACATTCTAGATATTAAACTGAGTACTTTGGCTCCTGGCTGGTAGTAGATACTCAGTAAATGTTAGTTGAATCTACTTGGCGAACAGGTCCTTAAGAGAACAAAGACACTGCTCTGGTGAATCTGGGCAACCGCTTTCCTCGGGGCTGGAAAAATTAACAGGAAAGTCCTCTTCCCCAGTAATTCTCATCTACAAAAGAAAGAGTATGAATGCATCTAACTGTTCTTTGGTGGATTAGTAGGCAACAGATATTCGATGCAGTGCTTAATTCACCCGGCTAGTTCATCGGGAGCTGGGGGGCAGCGTCACTACCTTCCAAAGGAAGATGGATTGTGACCTGCTTGCTCACATAATAGCTGGATGCACATCAGCTGAAAAGTGCACAAAGGATAGTTTCCTGTCTTTGTTTGGGCAGGAGAAATGTTTTAGTTCAATTCAAAGCAACCTTGTGGCCTCATTGCAGTATTATGCTGGATATAATTCTGGGAACAATGAGGATGTGTGGAACACTGTGGGGTGGGAAAGAACGATTCCATCCTTCAACCTGCAGGTATTGATTATGTTTATCTGGGAATGAAAGGAACATGGATCTATTACTTGGGACTTTGTTTTTCTGAGGCTTTGGGTTCACAAAACAATGGCTATTTGGACTGTTTCAGTTTTTCACTTCTCCTAAACCCTGCTCCTAAACTCTGCTGAAGGCTTGCATGAATTGAGATGACACCGAGGTCTGGTAATATGCCAGGTGGGAAGAGTTGAGCGAATATGAGCTGGGCACTGCATCAAAGCCAGGGGGAACTCCCAGAGAGACTGGAACAGCAAGACAGAGGGACTCCCTGTCTCTGCTCATAACATTTTCAGAGGCTCTCAGTTTGTTATGATGACTGTGAGTGGGTTAAGGGCCAAGGACCCCAGCTAAAAACCACTGAGGCTCCCTGAGGACTCGACTTTTACTAGTGCTCATTAGACAAAGCAAGCCGAGGCCTCCAGCCCATGCAGGTACAGCAATATCTGAAATATTCTATGAGGTGACCTGCATAAAAGCATGGTCATAAAGTTCAACAACACACATACTGACACACACATACACATGGACATAAAGATGTATGCATATATACAAAATATTTTTACACAAAGTAATTCAATATTTTTACATCTCTGTATATGGAACTCTATTTATAATTATATAGGTATACATGTATATGATATCTATATATATATAATCATCTAGGCAAGTCTGAAACCTGTAGTGAGTTAAAGCTATAGGGCAGAGGTGGGTTTTCTCCTTCCATAGGAAGGCCTTAGCTTTGCTTTTAAGGCCTTTCAACTGATTGAATCAAGCCCATCCAGGTTACCCATAATTACCTCCCTTTCTTCAAGTGAACTGATTACAGACTCTGTCACATCTACCTTTGCACCTTCCCAGCAATGCCAAGATTAGTATTAGATTAAATAACTGGTGACTATAGTCTGGCCAATTCGACATATCAGAAGGCCATCGTAGAAGTTTAGTTAATAAATTAAGTGTGTAAGCTACAAGAAAGAAGAAATGCCTATCTTGATTCATTTTATCAACTTTATCAACATTTACATGTAATGTTCAAATTATGTAATATTTTGTTTAAGTAAACAGATAGTATTACTTCTAGTTTGGAAGTACTTAGCCATTGTGTTTCTGAACTTATTTCAGTATAAAAATATGATGCATGTTAGGCATTTTGGACAAAATTTTCCAGTATTTTAATTGTATTAGCTAGGTGCATTATCCTATACATTATTTTGCAACTGCCTTTGCATAAAGGAAATAGTAATTACTGGAGTGTTTGGGGATTTTACATATTATACAAGGTCTGTCTGGAAAAAGTCCAGTCATTGTTAATATAATGAGAATGGTTTGAGTGACATTGATATAACCTGGCAGCCAAGGACAGTGGACTTGAATACATTTCAGTGAACAATGATGACTTCACTTTACTAGTCAGTGGGAGCAGTAGATGTCATTGAGTGAGCATGTGCACTGTGTGGCCACCACATTCAAAATGACTGAGTGAATACAGCAAGTAATCTGCATCAAATTTTGCATTAAGTTTGAGTATTCTTCTACAGAAACTAATTGGATGATTCAGCAGACCCAACTATGGCCAACTGGTGATTGGCAGCTTCATCACAACAACACACCCTCTTATGCATCACATCTTGTGCAGAGTGTTTTGGTGGAACATCAAATCACCCAGGTGACTCAGCTCCCCTACAGCCCAAATTTGGTGGCCTGTGACTTCTGGCTTTTCCAAAAACCAAAATTACCTTTGAAAGGGAAGAGATTTCAGACTCTCAATGAGATTCAGGAAAATACCATGGGGCAGCTGATGGTGACTGGGAGAACTGTGTGAGGTCCCAAGGTGCCCACTTTGAAGGGGACTGAGGCATCATTGTCCTATGTACAATATTTCTTTTATTTGTACGTTCTTCAATAAATGTCTCTATTTTTCATATTACATGGCTGGATACCTTCTGGATAGACCTCTTATTATCCAATATTCCTAAGAATCCTGTGAGATAAGGATGATTATTCCCATCTTTTGGTTGAAGAAACTGAAGCTCCTAGAGGTTAAATAACTTGTTCAAGGTCACTGAGTGAGCAGACAGGTATTCAAGATTTGAATGTGATCTGGCTGAGTCTGAGACTTGAATTTACCTCCACTGGGCCACCTTTGCTTATTATGATCATTTTCCATTGACAAATATCAGGCTTAACATACCCTAAGTATTGTAGCAAATGACCAAGTCTAATATTGATTGGTCCTTTTTACTTTTCAGTGTCAATATAATTTAAGGTTAGAATTAGATTGAGTTCATAAAACAGAACAAGTAGATGCTAAAGGCAAGTTCATCTCTAGTCCCCTGTGGTCAATTAACTGGCCTCAGGGAGGAATGGTGAGGAGGGAAGCAGTTAGATGCTGACCAGAGAATGAATGGAGAGAAGGAAAGAATGAACGAGAAGAATCTAGAATTAGTTTCAAGAATTGAATTAGCTGCATTTAGGAATTCACTTTGTGCGTGAGCACTGTCACCCATGTGTTTGCCAACTTAGCAGCATCCCGGAAGAAGGGTGACCTCAAAAGCAGAGTCCTGGGGAAGTCCCAGTCCTGAATTTGTTCCCGATTATTTGGCCAATATTGGACACATCGCTTTACTTCACTTCACCTTCATTGTCCCTCTTACAAAGTGCTTCACATTTTATGCAACTTGCTCTACACAGTCTTCAAAGGAAGATGTGGGGTAAAATAAACTGAAAGCTGGGAAAACTCTGCAGAAAGCGTCCTTTATTTTAAGGAGCTATACAAGTATGACATGTAATTGCGGATGTAAGATATTGCTTTCGCTTTTTTCAGTTCATGGGATGACGCTCCAACCAACTGAGCCACACTGGCCAGCACCTGCATTCACTTCTTTTGGGTTGAATCATGTGACCCTGAGCCTCTCCATGACTTGGGTCTTTGAGCTTTCCCACTATCATTGCAGCCAGCGTGGCATCTTTTTTAGCTTGCTGCTTCTGGTTGGGGTAAATTTATAAGCAGCTCCCTTGAAAAGATCCTGGCGCTCACTGTCTGAAATATCTTCTTTATGAAAACATCCAGTATAGAGCAGATTCACCAGGGGATAGCATATACAATGATTTTTTTTCCCTGAAGAACTGCATTTTTTCAAAAGAGATGCCTTCTGACTTCCTCTTCTCACTTCTCCAAGTAGTTGCTTTGTGTTTGCACTATTATTAGAATCAGCTGCAGATAAAACATTCAAGGAATACCTTCCTTCCACTTGTGTATTATTCTTGTAATCTTCCCAACAAGTTTAACCTTGATCTATTTGAACTGAAGTTTTTTTTTTGTGTGTGTGTGTATATATATATATATATATATATATATATATATATATAACCAATTACCAATGGAAACAACTGCAGGGATAGATGAGACTTGATACCTACAATTGTTAAGCTGCAGAAAATTTCACATATTGAATTTTGATTTTGAAGTGCATTCCATGAATTTTTCTCTCTCCAGTACTTTGCAATGATATTCAGGGCAGGATAATGCAACTTTAAAGAATTTTACATTCCCAAACTACCCACTAGTGGATTCTTGCAAGCTGGATTTTGACTGTCCTAGATTCTTGACAGGTGCTAGATTACAGACTTTTAAAATTTATATGGTCTATTGAGATTCTGGATGAAACATATCCTTAACTACTGACTAATGAGAGACCCATTAACTTGGAAAGCAGAGGAATAGATAATAGCATGAAAATTAACAGGCGTGCTTTGTATTCTTGCCTGATTGTGAGCCCACTAGGCCTGTGCACAGAGGTTTCTGCTATTACACCAGGATTTTCTTCAGGAATAAATTTCAGGTATGTCCCAGGACTTGGCTGAGACTCCAGTCTCAAACATTACATTTTGCACCTGTTATAAAACTATGCCTGAAGTCACTGCATGTTATGTCAGTCAAAGTCCCCTACAAAATATCCTAAAGAGACATATGATAGACCAAGGCTGGAATAGTTTTATCAGGAAATTTAACAGGAAGTAACATTCATCACACACACACACACACACACACACACACCACACACGTGCATGCAATACCGAAGAATTAAAAAAGGAATAACTAATTCACTTCTCTTCAACTCCTTTTTCCACTTTTTGGGAAAAAAAGTCCCCTTCCCCAATGACACCCTCCACCTTTAATTAACTGCAGCCACAAAAATCCTAAGTAATATTTCTGTGGAGCAAAGAATTAATGGCAGTGAGTCAACCATCAGATTATGTGCCTGGTAATGACTAGCGCCTAGACACATGGGAATTTAAAGAAAGAGTTAGAGCCAGAATGTCTCTCAAGAAACCAGCTGGTAGATATTTGACTATAGCTTAATCAACAGTATTAACACATCTAAAGAAAGACTGTGTCAAACAAGGAGGCAGAGGTTGTAAGAGACTGCAAAAATAGCCACTCTTGTTGAAGCAATTCCTCATTCACCTTTGCAGGGTAACTTTGTACCTCCTCTTCAATATATGAGTCCTTGCATAAAAATGGAACTTGTGATTTGCTTTGGCCAATAGAATATAAGGGCAGCCATTGTAGGCTGCTACCAATCCTAACCTTCTACTTGCTTTGTTGGAATTGTGTCCGGTGAGCAGGCCCAGGCTAGCTTGCTGGAGGAAGAGAAGCACATGGGTCAGTTCCACATGTCACCCAGCTTTCTGCCAACCATCCAGGCATGTGAGTGAGAGCATTATAGACATGCCATCCTCCAGCCAACTTGCCAGTTGATACAGGTGTAGGAGTAAGCCCAGTCAAGAATGGCTGAGGCTTACCTAGATCAGCAGAACCACCCAGCTGACATGTAAACTTGTGAGCCTTCATAAATGGTTGTTGTTTTAACCTATGAAGTCTTGGCATAGTGGTAATATAACAATAGATGGATGACACAGAGAATACCATTTAAAAATAAAACAGGATCAAGAAAAATGAATTTTATCAGTATGAATACAGGTTGTTCTAAGGAAGTAATCTGGAATATCAAAAAACAGACCCAGAGTTTAGGTGAGATACCCCCCAAATGAGCATTTCAGGTTCTGAGATTTTATGGCCTTGTTAATATGCACTCAGATTTGGGATGTCTGTGTTTCAGTGGGATGTGAGTTTGCCCGATCACCTTGGATGGCTATAGGGTGAATGTGAAGTTTTCCTTCATGTGGAAGTTCGAGAGCATGCCCCTGATTTCCAGACTAGCACCAACATCCTCTTTGGAGACCCCAAACACAGAATTCCACCGATCCCTACAGACTCTTAAAGTGTTAGAATTATGACCCAAAGGCAATGCTTTATTTTTAGAGTCATGATATGCCTATACATCTGTAACAGTGGGTACTTACCCAGGACCATTCATGCTGTGGGTATCTGCTTGGAATACAGAAGAATATTTCACTTCCTATTTCAGTATGAGAAGACACAGGCCCCCATTCACTTTAACTTAAATATAAATTTTAAAATAGGTTTTGAACAACATTCTTTAAATTATGAAAAAATGTTATTTTCTATTCCTGGATCATTCTTCGTTTTGGCAGTATTATTAGAGTGTAGAATTTGAAGAAATGGTAGTAAACACTGTCAGTTGGTAATAAATTTAGCACTATCAGTTGGTAATAAATTTAGCACATACTAAGTTTTTTGGTTCCTAGATACAAAATTAAAGGGAGTCAAAGGAAACTATAGTCCTATGCGACTTTGAACAAAGTTGCCCATCAAGTGTGACTGTGGTTATGCTGGAAGTCTTAATTGCATGAAACAATGAGCTCTCTCTGAGGCTGGGAAGAATTTCCAGAGGAGTGACACTCACATGGGCTACTGAGTATGAGTCAGAGTCTATGAGGACAGAAAAGAGGGAAGGAGTCTCCAGGAAGTGCTATCAGCACGTACCAAGGACAGAAGCATGCAAAAGCAAGCCTCCTTGCACTGAGAGCTACAGTATTGTGAACATGAGCAGCTGTGTGTGTGTACACATAAATACAAGTGTATATTTACTTAAAGAAAAAGTACGCATAGGGACTAATACAGCAGGGAAGATCGGTTAGCAATCAGAATTTTAAAAGAGAAATTGCATTAGCACTAGCTTAATGAAGCAAATGGACTTATATATATATCAGGACTCCAGCTCCCAGGCAGGCTCTGGACAGAGCCTTTACTAACTCCAGGTACAGCAAATACCTAGAGGTACCAAAGGACTCATTGCCAGGTATTTGCTTTTCACCCTTTTTAGGGAGTCAGACACATTATTAGACCAGAGAGTGCTGATGCTTTAGTACTATTATTTAATGGTAATGAATTATGGGAATTTAATTCTTTCACTCTGAATGACCACACATTACTATTCCATCTGGGGTTGGGCATTCACACTCTGACCTTATTAGCTGCAAACAGACTCCGCATCCAGCTCAGTTGCACTTCCCGGGGGAATGGCAACGAGCCCATTAAAGGCCCTGCCTTATAGTTCATGAACACATGGAAATCAGGCCGTGCATCTTGAGTTAGGGAAAGCCTGGAAATAGAAAGCAAACCGTTTTTCTTATTTTTCATTAAATCTTTTATCTCATGCTACTGTGAACCTGGGTCAGACTCAGCCTTTGGTAGGGGACCTATAATTGGCTTATTGCAAATTGGTTGTCTATTTTGCCTGCCCTCGCTGTAGACTGAATAATGACCTGAAATGCTAGCAGAGTTGCCTAGATTTTGACATTTGCTGTGTGGGATCTCCATATGTTATTATCAGTAACTGCAGCAGGAAGAAAAAGTATGAAATTTGAAGTAACTGGTTCTCCACTGTCAATTTTCTCTTTCCTAAGGGGAAGTTCAGGTCGGGTAGTTCCAGGTAGTCTGACTCCTTTGGGGCTAGGATTGGGGTGAGGAAGCTCTGAGTACCATGCGCTGGAAAGGAGGATAGCTATGGGGCATGTTCAAAGGTAAACTTCAGTGTTGAGACAGAGAGGAAAGTGCAAACCACAGTGTCAGAGGCAAAGAGCGCTTGAAGGAAAAGAATCGGACACTGAGGTAGAGGGCCAGGAGGGTGAGAATGGAGTAGCCTGAGTTAGCTGAGGTGGAGGTGGTCTCCATGTTTCCACCTACACTGGCAACAAAAGCAAGATGCTGACATTAAACTTACATAAGATAACAGCATTTTTGCACAGCTGAGTCCATTTAAAAGAAAGTCAGGATAGATGAAAGCTGACAAATAAGAAATCAAATCTTTGAAATATCCTACCCTGTAAGCATGGCTTTTAAAAAATTTCTCCATAGTCTTCAAGGGGAAGAGGCGGGTTATTCAGAGTACAATGACTAATAGCGTAAGGTCTGGCATCAGAGAGCCCAAGGTTCACATCCTGATGTTGCCATTTACTAGCTGTGAGACCTTGGCCAAGTTCTTAGTTATTCTGAGCCTTGTTTTTCTCCATCTGTTAAATGGGAGTTAAAAATAGTATGTGCCTTATAGTATTTTTGTATTCATTGAGATAAATTACATAAAATGCCTTGCAAAGTAGCACGTATGTGTTGCATATTATTAACAATTCCTTTGATTACGGTGGTGGTGGTGGTGATGATTTTGATACAGAAAAATTAGTATTTGCGGAAACAAATTAGAGCATGCAGCTGTAAACAAGTTAAAGCACGCAGCTTTGCAGTGTGAAGTTTCTGAGACATGAATTTGCCTGGTTCAAGTCCTTCAGTTTCTTTTATAGCAGATTCAGATCCCATGGCATAATTATTCTCATCAATACAAATGAGTCCCAGCTCTGAGTCTTTTTCTGTGGGTTTGAAATCCATTGCAGAGACCTAAGTAGGCTGTCGGCAGAGTGCTTCACAGGGCCTCTTGTTAGCAGACTGTTACCTCCCCGGGCAGGACAGAGACCGGCTTTTCCAGGAGATTGTGCTGAGGCTAGGCATTCTCAGATGCCTTATCAGTACATACGTACAACAGCTCTGACACAGATTTCCTCTTCTTCCCCTTACATAGGCGAACGGCCATATACCAAAGACTGTTTTCTTGTTCCAACCTGTCACTCCTTCTCCACAGAGATATAAGCTGATGTCAGGCAGATCGAGGGAAGTTGGGAGAGACAATGGTTCCTGAATAATTCCTTTTTAACTTGGAGAATACATTTAGGAATTGAAAGAGAAAGGTGTGAGCTCCCAATTTTTACTTTTTTTTGGCAGACATTTCTAACCCTTCCTATGAGGAACATTATACCCATAGTTTTAGGGCCAGCTCAGCATGGATACATTTTAAAAAATGGGAATTTTAATTGTTGTAGTACTTGTAATGTGATTATTTTTCCTGGTGCATTTGGTCACAGGCTTCCTGCTAATACAAACAGGTGTTGCCTGCTTGCATGTGAATATTTCTATTAGGTAAGGCAAGCGATAGCACGTTCACCACACTCCCACTTAATGGCAAAGGGTTCTATCTGTGTCTCTTGAATAGCCTCATTCCTTGATAATGTTCCTCTACAACCAATTGCACTCACATTGTCTCCAGTCTTATCTCTCATTCCCCCAATATGTCAACCTTCTCCTTGAACTAGCTCAGTTTCCTTTGCCCGTAGCAGGTGGATTCAGTGAGATTTGGGGCCCCCATTCAGTGCTGACCCATTCCTGAATTAGTCCTACCTGGGTAAAGGAATGTGTCCGGAGCCCATTTCTTCCCGTTAGGTGGTATCTAGGAGCTGTCTTGCTTCCCACATTTGGAGTCCAGCTACCTGTAGAATTACCCTGGGCCCCCCAGTTCACTGAATTGTAGCCTACACCATGTTTATTTTTTCCAGACCCAGAGAGATTTTCTTTGCCTCTCACATGGTCAAGTACCATGGGATTGTTTAAACATCTAAGTGAGTTGCCAACTGTGTGTGTGTATGTGTATATGTTTTGAGATTTAATTTAACTTCTGTCCTCTTGGCATATTTTAAGTGTTTAATATACTATCCTTAACCATGGTCACCAAGCTGTGCATTAGACCTCAAGAACTCATTCATGATGCATACTGAAATTCTGTAGCCTTTCACACCAACATCTCATTTCCCCCTCCTTTCTCCCCTCCCTGGACCCTCGAAACCATCATTCTACTCTCTGCTTCTATCGCTTTGACTATTTTAGATTCTACAGACAAGTGAGATCGGGCATTTTTTTCTTTCTGTGGCTTATTTCCTTTGCATAATGTTCTCCAGGTTTTATTTGTTTGTTTGCCTGGGCATAGCACCTACTCTGCCTCTCACCATGGACAGGCCTGGGGGAGGGGGGAGGGGTGACCATCCAGGTTGCTGTTCACACTCACCTTCCCCCCCTTCAGCAGGAGCTTCCCTGGGGGTCTCCTGGGCAGCCGGGCTTCCTCTGCTGAGTACTCCTCTCGCTTCTCTGGGCTGTGGTTTCTTCCAGTTTGTCTTGATTGTTGATACACTTCCATCTATTTTTTAACTTTGCTAAGCCTTATTGGGATACAATTAATATGCAAAAATTGCACATATCTAATGTATACATTGTGATGAATTTGGATATAGACATATACCCATGATATATTTCAATGTACAAAAATCTGTTTAAATCTCTCCTCTGCTAATGTGCCCCTTGTGTTTTTTTTGTTCCCCTGATTTTATTTCCCCTCATTACCATATCGTAATTTTAGTTGGAACTCAGGAGGGAAGAAGAAAAACACTATATGCTCAGTTGATCATCTGGAACCAGTAGTCTCTTAATAAATATGGTATGAATATTTAATTTAATGCAAAAATACAACCATTTAAACAAAATACCACATACTAAAATAATTGTAATAAAAATTAACATTTCCAAGAGATAGTTAACAAATCAGTATAAAAACACTACTCACTCAATGGACTACAAGGGCAAAAACATAAACTAAGGAAATTCAAATAGCCAATAAATGCGTGGGAATATTTTAAAACTTGTTAATAAAATGAATGCGAGTTTATATAACAATAAAGCATTCTTTTTATGTATTAAAGTGGATTTAAAAATATTTTATGCCCTGCTGTTGGTTGCAGTATCATCCCATACACCAAAATATTGCAGGTTTGGTCCCCAGTTGGGGCATGCGTGGGAGGCAACTGATCAATGTTTCTCTCTCACATCAATGATTCTTTCTCTCTCTCTCTCTCTTGCTCACTCTTCCTCCCCAACCCCCCAAAATCGATAATAACATATTCTGGAGTGAATATTAAAAAAATAAAAATACTTTACATTACTTAACGCTGGGGACAGCGCTGAGAGATAGCCCATTTATAGGCTGCTAGTAGGCATGCACATGTGAAAGTCTTTTTGGAAAGCACGTTTGCAAAATATATCAAGGACACTTCATTATATTTCTTCTTTGAATCAAATGATACATGTCTAGGCATCCATCTTACAAGTAAAATAAAAAATATGGATAAACCATTGCAACATTACTAGCCTAATAGAGAGAACATGGAAATGACCTCTATAACCAACAGAAAATTTAAAAATACATTATAACAAATTCATGCACTGACGGTTATGTAGTCACTAGAATATTTCAAAAGTATTTAATCTCACTAGAAACTTGGCATGATAAGTTGGAATCTTAAAAGTTACTTAGGATTTAATTCATATAAACAATTAAGGTTTTCATTTTAGGGGAAAAGATACATATTAGAGAAACTTCTCTGTTCCTATAAAATGGGATGTCCTGCCCCTTTACTTCCTTAGTATTTTGTACTTAGAATCAGTTACACTTTCTACGATTGCATATTTGTCTTGGTTGATCAGGAGCTCTTTGACAGAGAGGTATGCTACATTTTTCTTTATATGTGTGGTTCTCAAGGGGCCTGGCATATAATAGACATTCCATCTATGTTTGTTGAATTATTGAATGAAGGGATTGATTTGATTGATAAATAAATGAATACATGCATAATATACCCATAAAATTACAGAGCTAATCTGGTGGTGGTGATCTAGTGCAGGCAGAACAAGGAGGTCAAAAGAGAGAGATGGAAGGAATACAAGTAAAGCTTTGTCTTTGGCCAGAGGGACAATAAAAGGAAATTCTATTACACAGGGTTATATAGAGAAATAAACAGGCAAAGATATCAAGGAAGGATAGAAGAAATACATCATGATATTACGGACATTCATGGGCTTTTAGATCAGAGAATATACCGACTTAAATATTAAGTTAATCTCATATTAGCTGTGTAGTCCCAGACATTCCATAGAAAACAGACATGAGCTCTTTCCCAGTGGAGATGCAATGAGGTAACATGAACATTTTTGGTGCTGCATAGGCTCATGACAGAGAAGAAAGGGACACATTCAAGAAGACAGAGAGAAAAAGAAACAAAATTCATTTTTGATGAGATGTAATGTGAACATAAAATATTGGAAGTATAAATTATTGTTACAGGGCACAGTTAGATGTTAAAGCCACTGTCTTGAGTAATAAGGATGCATGCATTTTTGCTGCCATGGCATCCTGTATTCGATGTCCTACCTTTGCTTGTCAGCTGTGTACCTGAAGTATATCAGCAACAAACAGGTAAAAAAAAAACAAAAACAAAAACTAACCTTCACAAAGTTCCAAGTCTGGGAAACAAAATACTTTTATAGTAGGTTTCATTGCCTGTCACAGTATCTACTCACATTATATCTTATTGGAATCCCCAAAAAGTATTAAAATCATAATTTATGGTCCTTTTTTGTTTGTTTTGATGGGAGTAGAGAATGTAGTGTGCCTTTTGATTGATGCATTGATGGTATGGGCAATGGAATGGAGAGATTAACTTTTTTTTAATATCTAGCCAAGTGTTAAAATCTGTATCTAGAGTCTTCCCCACATCCCTGTCAATGAGATAGTTTGCTTGAGCCTAGGCTTTGAAAGCAGATGGTTTTGAGTTCAAATTTCAATTCCAACACCAGCTCAGTGACCTTGGGGCTGACTGGTGAGCTATGGAGTCACATTGCTTTTATCTGGGAAGGCAATTAATGTTAGTAATTTCCTAGGCTATTGTAAGAATTAAGAAAATGTGTATGTTTCTAGCATTGCTAACATTGTTTGGCTTTAGTAAGAATTCTAGGATTCATAGATTCTTTGGGAGCTTGGGTGGCTAATAGGCATGTGAAGAGAAATTGTTTAAAAATGCTTATCCATTTATCATTGCAATTGATACATTTTCCAGATTCTGAACTGGATTTTTCAAGGCAAGCTTGCAAGAGATTGTTTGCCTACTTTCTTAGGGTTTTATGGTGACTACCTTTCTCTCTTATTCTCTAGTTGTGCCAGGGGGAGTCAGGAAATATGTCCCCAGTGTGGAAAGATGAGTATTCAATTCTGACAACCAGTAATTCCCTTCTTCCAGCACATCTTTTGGACATAAACCGAAGAGTTAGAGAAGTACATACACCTCATTCATCACACCTTCAGAGAAGCAGATTTTATCATTCCAGAATCAAAAATGAGCATTCAACTCAAGGAGAAAGAGAGAAATCAATTATACTAGTGGCACTAAAGCATCATAACAAAGAGACTGAGAAGCACAGAATGAGATCTTATACTTTCCTTAACGCTGAAGAAGGCAAGCTTCCATTTTTTTACACTTGGAAGGAACATCAATGAGATTGATTGGGAAAAGCTAGTAGAATGTTAGAATTGTACAGTAGTTTTGCTGCTCAACTGTAATTTTTGCACACAATGGGCTATTACCTATGCATTGTTCTATGAAAGAAAAAAAATTAATTGCTTCTTCCCTTCCTTCCTTCTTCCTAAAAGCCTTATCAGTGATTTATCTTTAAACTTATTGCAATAAGTAGTTTCATTATAATTTTTAAATTTTTAATTGTTTTCTTTAGGGAAGGAGATAAAAAATGAACAAAAAAGTTATACTTGTTTCCAAAGTTCCTGCTGGGCATGGCGGCTGCTGATTTGCCTACCCATCTAATGGGCTAGACCGGGGAGCACATCCTAATGCCCTGCACAGCAGCGGAGCAGGCTCACACTCCCACCCACCTGCTGAGCATAACCTCCAGTATTAGTCCTCCTGAAAACATGGCCTCAGACACCTGGCAGCCTTGGAGCACAGTCTATGGTACCATCCAGCTATGGAGGCAAGACTACTACCCTTCCCAGTAGGTAATCCCAGTATAAAGCCCTGCCCTGTTGCTGAATACAGCCTTTGGCTTCCTCTAGGCAGGGAGCTCAGCCAGAGATCCTGCCCTACAGGGAACACAGCCTGCAGAACAGCCCAAATGCAGAGCAGAGTATCCAGCTCTACCCACCCGTGTGGTACACCAGGAGGCCCCTCCCAACCAGAAAGCCCAGTCAGCAACCTTGCCCGAGAGCTGAGAACAGACAAGGGTCTACCCAGTCACAAACCCAGCCTGTGGCCCTGTCCTGTCATTTGCACAAGTTGGATGAATCTTGAGGGCATTATGCTAAGTGAAGTCAGACAGAGAAAGACAAATACTATATGGATAGATAGATGAAAGAAAGAAAGAAATAGATACAGATACAGATATAGATATATAGAATCTTATACAGACCAAATTCATATAAACAGAGAAGACTGATGGCTGCCAGGATCAAGGGCGTGGGGGAAAAGGGTGGTGGTAACCAAAGAGTAAAAAGTTCCAGTTATAAGTTGACTATGTTCAGGGAATCTAATAACAGTAGGTGCACTAGAGTCAATAATGCCATATCATATACTTGAAAGTTGCTAAAAGAGCAAATCTTAAAAATTCTCACCATAAAACAAGGTAACTATGTGGGGATATGGATGTATTAACACACCTTATTGTGATAATCATTTTACAATAGATATGTGTATGTATTATATATGTATATAACACATATATGCATATACATGGATATAAGCACATATATGTATATATGCATATAAATACATGTATGTATCAAATCATTACACTGTATACCTTGAGCTTATACAATGTTATAAGTCCATGATATCTCGATAAAGTTGAAAAAAATAAAAATTATATTTTGTAGGGTCAAAATTATTTTCCTCACAGATATCCAGTAGACCTAGTATTATTTATTGAAAATACCACTCTTTTTTTCCCCCCGTGAATTGCAGTCATGTGTTTGATATCAGGTAACCTTGTATGAATGGAATCAGAATTGTCTTCCACCTGGCTTATTTGTCTTCCACTGCACAGTACCCATGTGATTGTTTTCAATGGCCCTCTTTTCATACTAGCTTGGTTTATTTCTGGGATTTCTTTTCTGTCCCATTGCTCTCTGTGTCTGTTTTTGTGCCAGTACCATACTATGGTGATTACCCTGAATCTGTAATACAGTTTGAAATCAGGAAGTGTGATGCCGCTGGCTTTGTTCTTCTTGCTCAACATTACTTTGGCTATGTGGGGGTCTTTCGTGGTTTCATATAAATTTTAGGATTGTTTTTTTCTCTTTCTGTGCAAAATGCCATTGGAATTTTGATAGGGATTGCATTGACTCTGCAGATCTCTTTGGGTAGTATGGATATTTTAACAATACCAATTCTTTCAATCCATGAATATGAAATAGCATTCTATTGACTTGTTTTTTCTTTAATTTCTTTCAACAAGGTATACATACACATAGGGAAAGCCAATACTAGACAACTTCTCTATTATATTCTGTGTTCAATATTGAATTAAAATGCATCAGGTAAAAGGCATGGAAAAAAGTAAGCATGAGAGTACCCGTTTTTGCCCGTCTTCACCTTCTGGGAAGTCACATAGCATCACTGGACCTCAGGCTTTGTTTCTGTTTGCTGGTTTCCTTGTTTTTAACCTCTAAAATGGTAACGTGATCTGGCCCACGTACACTGCAGAGCAGAGTCAGATGAATAAAAGTGGATTTTAAACACACACATAGTATATGGCAAAGTCTTACACAAAAATAGCCATCTCAATGATAAAGATAATTTTGCTTTTATTAATTTCTGGCACTATGTACTGGGAGAGACTTTTTCTGAGGCCAGCCTTCTTGTTTGACTTCTGGCTGTCTGATTCGATGACAGAGTTAGACCTAGAAAGCCTAGGTGGGTGTGAGAGGGTGGATTGCAAGCACTTGTTCTCCTATCAGATGTTCCTTTCGGTGAACAAGAGAACATATTCCCCTGAAACAGAATCCAGGGAAAAAGCTTCCATGTTTCCCAAAATAATGTGTGCAGGAAGTAATTGCAGGCCTCCTGTTTGCCAGCTAGTTCATCTCCATCACTCAGAGCCCCCTGGCACACAGTTCGCGTCATTCATTTGTGCCGGTCAGGTCCGGTATGTTCTGCCACAAAATTCTTCCAGGTGTCGTAAAGGGACTCAGGTGCCTGTGGATACCATATGCTGGTGATAAGTCTAGCCTAATAGCCAAGCCCATGGTCCCCTCATTGCTTTTAAGTCATTCCTCAGCATCCCAGTAACCCCCACAAAAACACCATTTAGCTGTCACACACGTCAGCGGATGGAAGCTAAGGGATGATAAACAATGGCTGTACCCAAAACAACGTGGGCCAGTCTGCTTCCTGCCAACGCTCTTCCTCCGAAAATGCAGATCGTTTGTTGCATTAAGATGGTGAACCCAGAGGCAACACTATCCATCAGACTCCCCTTGCACACTTTTTCCCTTTTTCTCGATCAACACCTGCTTGGCTCACAGGCCAACAATGCTAGTTTTCTAGAAGTCACAGGATGAAAGGAAAGATTTAGGAGAGAGCAGCCAGTCGGTGACCCAGGAATTAGTAAAGGGAAGCCAGACTTACTTAGACAATCCTTTCTTTGTGTAAGAGATTGAAAATGGTCTGAGATGGGCTCACTGCCCGTGCTGGTATCAATTTGTTAAGAAAAATTAGCTTGATATCCTGGTCATGCCCCTTACTTTATCTAAGCTGTGATGCTTTGTGATCTTCTGACCTAAAAGGCGCTCTCTCCATGGCTTTGAGCTCATGATCTCCCCATTGCTCCTGCGACCTCACCTCATCACCACTCACTTTTATCTAGCCACGGTCAACCTGCTCTTGCCTGAGGGTCTCAGCTATTGCCGCTTCTTTGCTATTTCTCTGGGTTAAAATGCTGTTCTCTTAGGTATTTGTACTTTTCCCCCTGCAAGTCCCTGGCTTGTTAATGTATCAGAAACACAACTCTATCTTCTATTTCTATTTCCCCCTTTTATATTCCTCCATAGAAGCCATCACTGCTCACTTATTTTTTATATTATATATAATACCATAGGTGATGAAACCCCTTCCCCAAGTCCCAGTTAAAGTGCCTTTTACTCCATTAAGTCACATCTGGTCCCCAGCCTCTACCTTGGGTTTTCTTCTCTGTCTCTCTGTTTCTGTAACACTTTATTAAGACAGTAAACAGTTTTTACCTGATAATGTACTTGTTCTAGGTATAATAGCTATTAACATTTCATCTTCCTCCTTAGATTATAAACTCCTCAAGGCTGTGAACTGTTTGATTCACATTTGAATCCTTCATAGTAGTTTGGTTTGTCTTCATTAAGTACTGGGAGAATAAATGAATGGCTGTACCACACTAAATTCATTCTTTCAGTTACTACTTTGTTTAACAAGAGACTATCAGTCACAGCTCTAGATACTGGGGAACAGCACTGAACAAAAGAGGAAATAACGTTAGTAAGCCATACACTGAGTATGTTTTATTGAGTACTGGATTTTGCCATGCATAACATGAACTCCTTGTTCCCAGAGCCCCTTGAAGAGGTTCCACCCTGTGGCTCAGGGGCTCTCTGAGGGCTTCCTTTTCCCAGTCCCGTCTCTCCCACTGTTTCCAGCCCTATTCAGGTACCTGGGGCTCCTCATTAAAGGCCGTAGTCAGGCCACTGGAGACACTTTGTATCTCAAGAACAAACAGTGGGAAGTACCTGAGAATTTATGGGCTCCCACACCCATTTCCAGGGGGTGGTCAGGCTGAGCGTGAATGCTGCTTGAACAATTGCACCATTGTTTTCCCTCTTTATTTAATTTATTTTTAATTCATTTCAATTGCAGTTGACATACCATATTGTTTTTTATTAGTTTCAGGTGTAGAGCATAGTGGTTAGGCAATCATATCCTTTACAAACGTTCTCCCTGCTATTTCCAGAATTTACCTGGCACCATACATAGTTATCACAGTGTCATTGACTGTATTACCCATGCTGTACTTTATATCCCTGTGACTATTCTATAATACCAATCTGTATTTCTTAGTCCCTTCACCTTTTTCACCCAGCCCCCCAACCTCCCTCCCCTCTGGCAACCATCAGTCTGTTCTCTGTATCTATGAGTCTGGGTCTCTCTCTCTCTTTTTTTTTTCTTGCTATTTTCCCCACTCACTAAGTTTTTCTCAAATATACTTCATACATCACTTGCATGCAAATCCTTTTCTTGGGATTTGAGGAATCCAATTGAAGATGGTCTCCTTTGGAGGCCTTAAAGAAAATGTTTTCCCTAAGAAGAGAAAAGCATTTGTCACTTGGACCCTGCTCTGACCTTTTAGAGGATGCTGCTTGTGGCTGGGTCAGGACTGGTCCTTGAGGGTGTCTCATGGCCATCTCGTGGATGGCTGTCCTAACCTAACCAGATCGGCGGGAACAGTGTGTCGTGCCTAGTTATTTAGATTGCATGTTGCCTGTGGTTGCTATATGCCTGTACACATGTATCATACCATCATCTATTCCTGTTAATCCACATATGGATCATCAAATCAAATAAGTAGTAAGAAACTTAGTTTTAGTTCCATCCCTTCATTTCATCTAGCCTTTATTGAGCATTCATCACTTTCTAGGCATCCTACTAAAGACTCAGGATATAAAAATAACACACATTTCCCGCCCTTGAGAAACAATAAGTGGACAAGACACACACAGTTAATAAAAACACAGTTCAGGTGGGTAAGAGCCACAGAAAAGGTTGCTTACAGTGGTGGGAGACCAGAAGAGGGAGCTATAAATCCCAGGGAAAAAAACAACAACAACAACAACAAAAATACAAAGATGTCACTGAGGAGGTGACACTGAGCTGGCCATGGAAGGAGGGAAAGCAGTCACACAGAGGAGAGGAGAGTGTTGCCCACGCGGAAAGAACGCCGGGAGTAAAGGGACATAGTTGCTTGAGGGATTACATTGGGTGTATTTGTTTTGTCCCCTTCTCCATAGTACTTCCTTTCTGTGTTTAAGAAAACTGATAAAGTAATAAGTAAGCAAATTGATAAATAATTGGGACTTTTGTGTTCGGGAACTGAAAGGCATTCTTTTTCCAGGTGGAGTGATGCCGGCAGGAGGTGTGAGAATGGATGCAGAGCTAGGGCGTCTGTGGGGGAAGGGAGGGGGAGGGGAGATCTGCAGACCCCCTGGGTTTGGACAGTAGGCATGTCACCAGAGATCAGTGTGGATGTCCCCAGAGGAGCCTCTCTGAATCCTCTGCCCATTATGAAACTTTAAAGAGCTCCAGGGAAGGGATGGGTAGGGGACACAGCACCACAGTGACTAAGATGGAGTCTACAGTTGACCTGGTAAAATGGGTGCAATCTTAGACTAACTATGACTTAAAGAGAAAAAAGAACTAAGACATATCTCACACATGTGAATTTTCAAAGTACTGTTCAATACTTATTCCTGGCTTAATGTACACGGGGATCTAGGGGTGCTGGGGGGCTCACACGTAGGATATAAGGGGAGGCTGGGAAGCTGGCTCGGATGCAGGTGGTATGTGCTGTGATTGTTTGACACACTTATAGGAACCAATATATATCTTGAAATAGAAAAATAACAGGCTTATGCCAGAGTGGGGGAGGGAGTCAAGATTGGGTGGAATGCTTCTACACGCGGGTCACAGCGACAGGCACTGGTGATGGAAAAAGGCAGGAGGTCTGTCCTTGCCTCAACCTCAAGGGCTCCGCATTTTTCCAGGTAAGTGAGACTTACTCTAAGGAGCGGGTCCCTTGTGGCACAGGCTTTCCCTGCTAGTGAGTGTTCTAGGAACCCATCTGTATCAGTGTACTATCTGGCCTTGCTGTGAGAGGCTGCATTCAGCTTCAGTAAATTTTATTTGAAGACTCTTAACACATTTCCCCCTTTCATTATGGGTGATCTATGAGCCTAGCTGCCCCCACCACACTGAGTGTTCAACAGTTTTTGACCAAAAAATGGCATGACCCCTGTGCCCTACCCTCCCTATTCAACTGATCTCTCTGTGAGCAACTTTTTTTGTTTGTTTGTTTCCTCCGATGAAAGGGTCCTCAAAGCAAAACATTTTGCTGATGTGGAAGAGGTGAGACAAAAAATGGTAGAAGCACTAAAAGACATCAAAATCGATGGGTTCAAAAACTGTTCAGAGCAGTGGAAAAATGTCTTGATAGGTGTATTGCATCCAATGGAAAGTACTTTGAAGGCAACTGAAGTTTAAACATGTAAGAATAAATACTCATTTTTTATAAATAAATTCTGGGGGTTTTGAGGGGGTTCCCTCTTATATATAGGAAAGAGTGGCCATCAGAAGCTACTTTTGGCTGCTGATTTGTCCCACCCCTTTGTCACACTCTTAGAGTTGGCCACTGAGTGGTAGAGCCAACCCCACCTTGGGGGCTCCAGCAGGTAAGCTGTTTAAGGTGCTTGGAGAAAGTCACATTGCCCACTTTTGGGATGTTATTATGGCCATGCCATGACCTCTGGCCCCCCACATGCCTTTCCGCATTTTTATGTTTTATCTAAACCTGTCACTGTCTCCCTGAACCAGACTCTACTGTTGAATAAGCCGTGGATACGTACGTGGCCCCACACTGTAGCACTCCCTCCCTCCTGGGTCAGTGCAGTCTTACAGACTGGATCTGTATTCCTTTGCCTCCATAGACTGCCTTCTTTTCTACAACAGATTTCCAATTTATTGTCGAACTGGGGTTTCCACTATACCACCCCAAACACTTGTTTGGAATTCTGCTACCCAGTTTAACCTCCTCTTGATTGCTAAATTCTATATTTCATGCTCTTTGCATGTCTTCTGGTGTTCTGACATATATGGGGAAAGCATTCATGAGACGCACTAATCAGGATGCTTGACTTTTACATTTGTGATGCCACCTTCAACTTGGGAGTTTTGTCATGACATGATGTTCCATCACTGATCTGGTTGAGAATTTTAAGATTGCCATACTCTCATCCTCATTTTCCTTAGAGCATGTCCCCAATGCCTTGTCTATAACCCGGTGGACTTCGTAAATCCTAGGTTGTCTAGAATCTTGTTTATTACCCCCCCACACAAGAGAATCTGGGAAGAATCCAAGCAGTGGCTAATGAGATACAAGACTAGAGCTATGGATAGGAGATCAAAAGAAAAAAGGTGAAGCAGAGAGATATCCTGGACATCTCTATACATTGGAGATTGCCAGTAAATATTCACTGATTTTTATTTTTCATTTCATCTCAGCACATAAAAACAACAGGGCTCCACGTCTTCCCAGGAGAAGGAGGTTCTGAAGGCTTTAAAGAGGCTCTTTTTATGTGATGGGAGAGAACCCTGCTGCAGGACCACCGCATCCCATGGCGACAGAATGAAAAGCAGTACTTGTGGGGCTGGATGCTAAGCAAGAGAGTGATTCAGAGCATCTCTGTGATGATGTTGCCATGTAAAAAGGTTTAATGCTGATGCTTTAGATCAGTGGTTTTAAAGATTTTATTTATTTAGTTTTAGAGAGAGGGAGAGGGAGGGAGAAGGAGAGGGAGAGGAGCATCAATGTGTGGTTGTTTCTCATGTGACCCCCCCACTAAAGACCCAGCTTGCAACCCAGGCATGTGCCCTGACGGGATAGAACCAGCAGCCCTTTGGTTCACAGACTGACAATCCTATGAGCCACACCAGCCAGGGCTAGGTCAGTAGTGTTTGACCACTTAAAAATTCAGCATTGAAACCCTTGTATCAGAGGGAACTTTATGTAGGAAACTATTATGGAAAACATTCAAGATAGGATTGTTCAGGTTGAAGCCATTGTGCAGGTCGGGGCCCTGGCCAGCAAGCAGCCTTCCCCTCTGATCCTCCAGCCGTGCTGGTGCCCCAGGCTGGTAGAGCTTTCAGTGTGGTACCCATGGAGCAGGGGCTGAAAGCCGGCATCCTGAGGGCTGGGTCTGCTGCACTGATGTGTCTGGTTTGGACCGTATGTACAACATTTTACTGACACTTGAGTCAATATTTTAAAAATGAGGTAATTCACATTAAAAATGTTAGGTTTCCATCTTCTCCTGAATAATTTTAATTTCGTTCAATATGGAGTATGAATTCTCACACAGTATCATTAGTTCAGAAAAGAAGGGCACTATGTTAGAGTTCTCCATAGAGATGGAACCACTAGGATGAGTATATCTGTATGACTTATATCTATATCTACATCTGTATATCTTTATATATGTAGATATGAATCTACTTATCTGTGTATTTAGGTACACATTATACACACACAGATTAAGAGAGAGTTATTAGTCCAGATGTGAATGCGTGTGGCTCAGAATGAACAGAAGCAGCTGTAGATATCTGAAATCTATGTGCATGTGGGTGGGTTCACTACATTTTGTGTATTTCTACTTAATTGGGCTTCACTGAATGTGTTTTCTGCATTTACCTAGTGTTTTCCCCGCATAAAATCATGCAGAAACAAATATAACATTTGAGGAATACTCAAATTGTTCCTTAACATACCAATCATAGTGGAATAAATTCATGTTTTCCCAACAAGTGTTATAGCAAAACTGGTTATAAGATGAATCTAATAAATGCGATTTTACTTTATTGGAATAATTTAGCATATTTTTGAGTAAAGAGTTGCCAAAGAAGAATCTTACTGTGGCGATGGGATCAGCTAAAATACTTTCGAAGAGCGCAATACTGTTCCTGAATAGAGAAGGTTCATGGTGTGGTTGACATACACCCTACCATCTCTGGGGCACTTTATACCCATGGTCCCTCTTTCAGGGCTATCAACTGAACGTGCAGAAAAATGGTGGCAGAGTAACCTCTCTCCTGAACATAGATACCATCTGCCTGATAAATAACTACTAGGGAAAGGAAACGTTCCTACATGAGTGAAAAGCAAGGGAAGAGCAACCACATCAAAAATATTACTGAATGTGTACCTGAAAGAACATACGCTTATAAAGGGAACTTCGTGAAGGATTTACATGATGGAAGGGACTGCAAGCGATGATTCACTGCCCTCTACCTTGTGTCATTAGCACAGACACTGCAGGTGAGGACACTCATTTCCGCAGCTGCCCAGAAATAGGAATGTGTATAAATACAAAAGGAAGCAGCAGACTTTTAAACTCTTTTGAGTTTTGATTTCTATACCGAACCTCTGAGAGTTTCCTTTCTCTACCTTCCAGCTGATTTCTATGGCCCTATCTTTTCTCCGGGCTTTTGACAAGCGGTGAGACTCACAGTTCTTGACAGTCCTCAAGCTTGGATTTTACGGAACAAAGTGAGGCTTTAGCGGGACAAGTGGATTTTGTATTTAGGTCTTCCTGTGGTAGCCATGCCAGTTTAGGAAAAAATCAGAGTCTAATTGTTCTTTCGGCACCTGACACCTATGCTTTTCATACTTCAGAGTTCCCCTGAAAAGGGAAAGCATGTTTTATGCTAGGTGTAAGTCACAGTCCATCTTTGTGCTGTCTGATACAGCATTTATTTAGAGCATAGGGCTCATCTTTTAGACAAAAAAAAAGAAAGAAAAAAAAGAGCTACTAGCCTCTTGGCCAAAAGGTGCACTTTCAAAAAGCAGGCTGAAAGGAGAGAGGCACAGACCTGCTGTCTCATTCTGGAATTTGAGACATTGCTGACGTCACTGGGCATGCGTGCTCATTAAAACATTATTTGTCATAGGAAGAAATGGTCCCATAAAACTCTGGAAGCAAAATGAATTTCTATCAAGAGACTAAATGATTTTTATTCCATGAAATGGTATGTCACCCTTTAAAGTTAGGTATTTCTTTACATAGAAAGAAGTTCAAAACGTATTGTGGAAGGAGGAAAGCAGATGTAGAAGAATATTCAAGTTAATAGGTAGAGTGTGTGTATGTGTGTTTCTGTACACACAAGTGCTTAAAAAGATATTCTCCAACCTGTTATGGTTGCTAATTCTGATTGGCGAGATGTGTAGTAATCTTTGTATTTTTATTTATTGTAGTATTTTTTAACATTTAAACAAAGAAGATGTATATTTCCAGAATAAGAAAAAAATAATGCATGGGAATAAGAAATGCATTAGTTATATATATCCTATATAATGCATAGGATATAAAACCCAACAATGTAAAACAGTATACTGTGATAACTCATCAAAATCAAGGAAAGGAAGCCACACTAAGTGGGAGAAATGGTAAATATAATACTGTTCTTATTTTTAGAGCAAAGCATCAATAGGTATTGTTAAAATTGCTAAATTAGTAAACAGAATTTAGGTGTAAATTTTAAAGTTATAATATGTTAAGAGATAACCACGGCAAAGTCCACAATTTTAATTCAAAGCTTTGATATTACTGAAGGGGACAGAGGGACAAAGATAGCAAAAAGAAACTTAGATTACAAACCAAACATTCAAAACCAAACACACACACACACACACACACACACACACACATTTTCTTCAATAAGTGCTGAGGTGAGTGAATGAATTTCAGGAACAATTGAAAACATTCAGAACCTTAAACACTTATCACTACCATAGTGAATGTTGCTGGTGGTAAATCTGGATATATTCTGCCTTTTCATCCTCTTCCTAGAAAGTAGATTTTGCTCAGGTGTCCATGACACCCACAATTCTCTTTCTCAGAATGAGGGAGAATTGAATAAATAGATGGATAAATAGAATACTCACCTGTTTTGCTCGGGAGTGGTTGAGGAATGGTCATGTGAACCAATTCTGGCTAATGATGTGGGGGAGGAGGCATAATACAGAATTCTGGGAAATTTTTTTCCTTGTTCCTAGGGGGCTAAACAATGCCAAATGTGAATAAGGAAACATGGAGCTCTACTTGGTACAAGTACAAGGGGATTTGTTTTAATATTTAGCCTCTCCTGAGGTCCTTAAGTACATCACAGAGATGCCAGTATATCAATCCTAAGGTCCATTTTCCAAATGAGCTTCCTTTTACATGATCTAACAGCTTCTCAGTCAATTTGAGGTTGTTTTTGTTTGTTTTGTTTTTATATACAGTATCATACATTTAATTGCACAGTTAATAAATGATGAAGAATAACAAATTAACCAAGTCAATGACAGCCATGCACTGCTTAACAATGAGGTTGTGTTCTGAGGAACATGTCATGAAATGATTTTGTCATTGTGTCAACATCACAGGGTATACTTACATAAACCTAGGTGCCACAGCTATATGGTATCCATCCACCATTGGACATATGGTCAGTGGTTGAGCAACATGTTATGCAGCCCATGACTGTATTCTACAAGCATTTTAAAAAATGGGTATTATGTAATATGCATAGAAATAGAGTTTAGTAAATGCATATATGATACAATACATACATGTGTGTACACTTATATATCTATATCTAACAAATGCATTTACAATACGAAACATGTTTTTAAATGGGTGTTATGTATTATGCATAGAAATAGAGTAAGTGCATATACAATACAACACATATATGTGTGTACATTTATATATCTATACAATACATATACAATATAATACATACACGTGTACATTTATCTGTATCTAGCAAATGTATGCTCATGCACATGTACATAGAAGAGAAAGGGTAGAGGAGTGAGAAGAAAGGTGGGGAAGATCTCAAGGGATATAAGACAAAATGCTGGCAGTGTATAAAGTTCATACCAGTTAAGTTCTTTACAAGCATATATTACTTTAACCATAAAGTATTCTTTAACAATTCTAAAGGGTTTAAAATTCTGTTTTCATTTTGACCATAAAGAAATCCCTGCTGGCTGTAGTATCTGCCCTTACAGAAATTGTCAGCAGTGTGTCTCTGGCTATAATCCACTCGTGAGAAGATCTCAGCAGGAATACAGCCGAATTCTGTAGTGTTTAGCTGGGGTTAGTTTCCTACTTCCTCATCCAAAGAAATAAAATCATAGAACAAAATGCTTCAATAGCACAACACTTCTGGAATATTCAAATATGCAGGAGAAAGAGACTAAACATCATTTAAAAAAGAAAAATCTACCCATAGAAGCACATTCTGCAGAGCCACAGCTCTATAGGCACACACATTGTACTGGTAAATAATAAAGACCTTGTTTATCAAGGACAACATGTAATAGCTCGGGGATTAAAATCTGGTTTCAGCAACCTCTTTGCCCAGTTGCAGTAAATTAAATTTAATGCTGACAGGAGTAATACACATTAAACTCTGGAGCGATAAATTTAAGCCCCAAATTAATGCAACTGAACTGAAATGAAGGGTCTAGGAAGAACATTATGGATAGAGCAGACTCCTTTAATGATTGCTCTCTTTTTCATAATGGAGAAAATCAGATTTGAGAAGTAACAATGCAAAACCACCCGCAGTCTCAGAAACCTCTGGGACTGCTAACACTGTTTGGATATCCCTGGTGAACTTCCATTAGCGGTATTTCATCCATTCCCACTCCTCTGATTTCATGAATATCTTGTGAGTCCTTTCAGGTAAAGCAACACCATTTTGAGAGAAGAGTGAGCTGCCTGTGATCAGTGAGAGGACAATGGCAACTTGTACTAAAAAAATGGAAGGGTAATGCTTACGTAATAAGATTAAACATGTTCATTTTTTGGCTGAGTCATAAATATTAGCCATTTCACAGCTTAACATTTATTTTTTAGAAGCATTTGATTTTCAAAACAAATACAGATCCTGACTTTATAGGAATTAAAAGTTCTAGTCAAGATAGTCCGAGGTGGACATGATCCTTTTGCTATTCTGTTGTAATAGTACCTCCATGTTTTCATTGATATTCCCACAACATCCCTTGTTCAATATTGCAGCATCAGCATTTGTAATGTCAGGAGTCATGGTAGCAACCTAGGACCATTAGGGAGGCTGGCCCGGAGGAACCTCGGTACTTGATAATAACACTAGCACACTGCTAAGACTCCTTTGCCTCCAGACTCCTTGGTATGCAAGATAAGACATCTCTGTGTTGTTTAAGACTTTTAAAGTCATTTTTCTAGTAGTTAAGACCAAAATGATCCAAATTAATAAAGGGAATCAGGAGCCAGAGATTTATTCGGTCACTAAGTCAACTATGTGGATTTGTTTCCTTCTGTGTATGAACTGAACATGGTCTCTCTCATGGAGCCCCCAGCTTAGGGAGGATTCCAGGCTGAAAAAACAATCAGGATCTCAAGGGATCCTGTTGAGTAAAAAGAGCCAATTTCAAAAAAAGATCCATATATCATAATTCTGTTTGTATGATATTTTGAGGTAATTCAATCATAGGAATGGAGAATAGAGTGGTGACTGCCAGAGGTTAGGGATCGGGAGGTGGGTGTGCCTATAACCAGGTACACAAGGGTGTCCAGGCACAGAGGGGAGGCAACCAATCAGTGCTTCTCTCTTCTATCGATGTTTTTCTCTCTCTCCCTTCCTCTCTTTCTAAAAGCAATGAGAAAAATGTCCGCGGGTTAGGATAAAAAAAAATTAAGATCACACAGGATTTTACAATTATGGGAGACAATTGCGAATCCACAGTCTGGTCCTACTTTACAGATGAGGAGGTTTTGGCTTGGGGAAGGGAAGTGATTTACCTAAATGACACCCTTAGCAAAGGTGAAGTTAGAACCCTGGTCAACTGCTTTTATCTGGCCCTTTCTGTTACACAGCACAGCTTCTGCAGCGGAAGAGATGTCAGGAAGATGGTAATTCATATTGCTGCCGTCCCCAGCCGCTGCTGCTCTCTCCTATCAGTGGGCACCACCTGGAAAAAGAGGCAGCAGGGCAGCCTACTTAGTGCACAAGGTTTTTCCATTTTACCAACAGATTGCTCTCATGCTTTTGGGGAAAGAGTAACCTTAAAATGATGAATGTTTGTCCTATTAAAAGCTCCTCCAGCACAGGCATTATTGATAGTGTGTAAAAAGGCCATCCATTTTAGTGCAAATGAAAATTGAAATGGAGAGAACATCATGTCTTTTTTCCTAATATATGATGCTGGCTCAGGAGTAGTGTGATTGGTATACGCTGAAAACAGCTGTCCAGAGTCCTTGCGACCTTCGCGTTCCCCCCGCTTGTGATCACAGGGGTGCTGGATCAGAAGGCAAGCTGGCATCCCAACATCTATGTGATAATGTCTTCAGCCTTCAGCAGGGTGTTCAAGCTCTCACAGTCTGGTATCAGCCTACTTCTCGGATTTATCTTCTATACTTTTAGTTGCAAAACCAATGTGTTAGTTATCTGAGGTAATTCTCATTGTTATTCCTAGATTGCTGATCGTTCTTCCAATCTCCTGCATATGTTGTTTTCTGTCTTTTTTTTTTGTCCTGCAAGGTTGATTGATTCTCTTTCACAGCCCAGCCCAGTTTCCTCACTGGCTCCTCTCTGCAACCATTCCTCAAGCTGCATGAACTGTGGCATCATCAGGACACTTCTACTGTTAAAATCTATTAAGGGTGTTCATATTACATGGGATTATGGTCACGTGCATGTCTGTCCCCTCATCTAAGGGGTGCATTTCCTGAGAGCAGAGACCTTATGCATCTTTGCATCTCCAGTCCCCAGTACAGTGCTTAAGAGATAGCAGGTGATTGAATATTTATATAAAGAAGAAGCCTATCAACGAGTGGTGAGTCAATGAGGAACACGTGAGGTCAGGAAGCGTCACGCTGATGGATCATTCTTAGCCACAGCCAGTCCTAAGGATCAGGAATTGGGAGCTTCCACCTGGACAGTCACCCCAGTGGCCAAAGTTTGTGTCATTGGTCTGTCACCCAGCAATAACTTTCCAGGAGGAAAGCGGCACTCACCTGAAAGAGGTCCAACTTGGAAGAGGAGGCAATCTTTTTCAGTCACATGACAGAGCCCTTGGGACCCTCCATTCTGCATAATTAACATCCATGCATTAACATTTCTACTTTGGTGCTGGGTTTAAACCTTTTGCTGGCAATTATTTTTTTTGTGATGTCATTTCTAAGTAAACTGGAAGTTAATGCAGCAACATTTCAAAGTAATGAGAGTGCAAAGATGTCAGAGTGAAATGCATATTTCTTCAAAAACTCAGGCAACGGTTGCAACTATTTTGAAATCTGGTTAAGCATCCAAATGTTAACAAGGGCAGGATGAAAGAGCAGCTGAATTGTGGTTTAGTTCAGACAAGGAACAAAGTGGGAGACAGCATGGAAAAATGAAAAGAGGATTATACTTAGAGCCGGGAGGCTGGATTTGAAATCCCAGCTCCACCTGTTTTTCAGCTGTGCCATTTTAGCTAAGTTTCCATTTCTTTCGTCCGTAAACTATACATATTAACTTCTACATTGCAGCATTGTTGGCGATAAATGAAACAGTATACAGGGTCTGACAGAGTCTAACCCATGCTTGAGTGTGGTTGGTAGGGTGATAATATGGATGTAATAATTTCTAGTTTTAATTTGAAGATTTCACCTAAAATGTCATGTGGTGCACTTGAATATGATAATGTTATGTTACAGAATAACATGCTTATGACT
Source organism: Phyllostomus discolor (assembly GCF_004126475.2). Lineage (NCBI taxonomy): Eukaryota > Metazoa > Chordata > Mammalia > Chiroptera > Phyllostomidae > Phyllostomus > Phyllostomus discolor. The sequence continues at coordinate 99,906,677 of NC_040910.2, read as the reverse complement.
TTGTAATAAAAGCTTTTGTAATAAAAAGGGGCGTTATATGTGCCAGGCCCTGTATATATGTTCAAAATCTGGCATGCATTGTGCTCAGTAAATGTCCCTTCGTTTCTTCTTCAAAACAGAACATTCTGCAGAGCATTTGCTGTACCTCTGTGTCCTTCTTGAGCATGGAGAGAACAGCTGAGTTGGAAAAGCGGAGGAAGGAGAGTCAAACATGTGTGAAGAGGTAAGATGGCTCAGGAAGCTAGTAAGTGACTTCAGACATTTCAAACTGGAAGAAATCAGAGGGCCTACTTGACCTCACTGCCCTACTGGTACAGCAGCTGAAACCTCAAGATACATAAAGTGAGTATGGCATTTCTAGTATGGAGCCTCACCTTTGAACTCATAATTCAAATTCCTAATTGTAGAAAGATAAGGAGCTTTGGAGCCAACAAAAGCTAGGTTCACATTCAGGCCCAGCTGCTTCCTTGCTTCATGAACTGGATGGTCAATTAATCCCTCTGAAATGAAGGAACCAACCTCTCTGAGTCATGGCTACTTTGTTTGTTAAAGCTCAATGTAGTACTTACTGCATCGGGTGGCTGTGAGCAGTAAATTTGAGAATGCATATAAGCAGCTAACACAGCACCTGACACATCGTAGGTGCATGATGATCTGGTTTTCTTCCTGTCTTGGAACTGAGCATTGGTTTTCCCTGGTAGATGAGGAATGAGTCACTATAAAGTGATGTAGCAGGAAAGGCTCATAGGAATCAGCTACCCCAAAATTTTAAAGTCATATTACATGGGTCCCTGGGGTTTCTCAGAGTTGTCCTCTATGCCACCTGAAGGGTGGCAAAGTTCTCCATTTTGATCTGTTTTGTGTTTAAAAGAAATGGTGTTGCTACTAACAAGAAAAAAAATGTCAACGGGACAAATGTGTGCAGGTCAGTGATTAGTCACAACCCCTCATTTCACATTTGAGTCAACTCAAGCCAATGAGAGCTTAGGGCTTTCAGGAAACCATCCCACCAGGGAGATAAATGATGACTTATCAGGCACTTTATAGAAAATGGGGACGTGTTCTAACGTCCATGATATCACATGAGATAAATGGGTAGGAACTCTTCACGGGAGAAAATTATTTCCTCTGATCTGTTGTGACTTTGCCCTCTTAAGCCCTCTTTATCCAAAATAATCTCATAATTTGTCTAAAATAATTCCGTTTATAAATCAATTGGCATAAGAGGTATTCAAATACCTCTTTTACGGAGACACAGTAAACTAGAGAACAACCCTTCTAGGACAGCTGTGGATACTGTTCCATGAGCTGTGGGACGTGGTTAAATCAGTTCCCTGCAGAGAGAAACACACGAACATAAAGTGTACTTACACCCAAGTTTGGGAGTCGGTGTTCAGTTCTAATCCCGGCTCTGCCTCTCACTTGCTATACAGCTTCAGCAAGTCACTGCACAACTTAGGCCTTCCCTATCTGTAAAATGACACATAAACATGTATTTTGATGGTCCCTGCAAGTACTAGCATTCTTTGATTGTAATTGAAAATAATATCTATCTTCTTCCACTCCACACTTACATGCCAAAAGCAGAACAGAGGCTTGTAATAGAGGGCCTCTCTTATGCTTATTCACCCCAAGCCTTTTAAAGTCAATTCTGGATGCTCTCACTAAGATGTTGGTTCATTAGAGGAGGCTGCCTTTGATCTCTGGTCCTGTCCCATGTGGCTGCAACAGCAGCAGTACTAACCTAGGTCAGTTAGCCCATGAAAGTTATTTTCCTATATTTGCATGTCAGATTCATTTCCTCCTCCTACAGCTCTTAGCGTTTGTTTTGAAATCCATCAAACATTTTTTTCCCCATCTGAATTCATTGTTCTTGCTCTGACCACCAGCCTCTGCAACCTGCAACTCAGCAAAGTTTATTCTGGAGCACCCTGGTGCATTACAAGCGAAGCAGTATAACGTCGCCCACACTGGTTAGAAATGCTAGATACCATTAATGTTTCCATTATATATTTACTTGCATGATTGCAAGGCTGAGATTTACTATAAGACGTCAATTCATTGTCTGATGGTTATTTGGCCTTTTGTTCAGTGCTGTACATTTAGCACCACTTTTGGCATCACCCACTGAGGTTGGGGGTTACAGTGCAGTAGTTTGGCACACAGTGGAGGAATGTGTTGGAAGAATTATACACTTTGCCCATGTGGCAGGCTTTCATGAAATGGATATTCCTTTAGAGTTTGATAATGTATCTTAGATCATTTTCAGTGACAGATGACTTCTGTTTTATTTTCTGGGTATCTGTGGAAAGCGAGAAAAAGAACATGGAAGAGGATCAATGTTTTCCTGCTTTATGGATATGTAAAATCATCTGTTAAAAGCCTGCCAGGGTTCAAACCTCATAAAAAAGCACTCCGGAAACGAAGGGCATTGAGTTTGTGGCTTGCAATCTCTTTTAACAGAAGAACCTCTGAACCCTGTCATACATCTTGAAGGTTCTGAGTGATCGGGCTCTTTCTTCTTTCTCCATGTTGTCTTGGAGTCTCTCTCCCTTTTACACATGGTGGCTCTCTCTCTTCCAGACCAAAGGGCTGTGCAGGGGCTGTCCCTGTCCCCGGGATGTGCCTTCTCTGTCACCACATCTCCGTGACTGGCCTGCCTCTAACTTAGTCTCAGCTGATACGTAGCTGTTTCCACAAGAAACTTGCCCTCCTCAAATTTAGATCCACTCTTCCCACTTCCCTTGTGCATTGGACCATATGCTTTGTCTTCATGGTACTTTATAGTTGTCATGTGATTACATGAAATATATCCCACCTCTTTAAGAATGATAAAAACCATAGTGTCAGGAACCACACTTGTTTGATTTTATCTCTATTATTTCCTATGCTCAGGACGCAATGGAAAGTCAAGAAATATTTCTGTGAATAAATATTTGTCCTTATATTACCCATTTGTTCAATTCTGGACTCAGACTACTACAACTACTGTACATTTTTGGGTCTGGTAGACACTAACTCACTAAAAAAACAGCAATGGATGAAATATTGGTTATATTAATTTATATTAATATTATGTCCATTATTATGTTTCATATGAACAGAAATGTTTATTAATGATTATTTGGTTACAAAGATAAGGAATCCACTCAATGGTAACCAATATAAAGGCTATCTGGGGATCTTCTAGAACCAACTGCAGAAAACAGAATTGCATATCTTGACATCAAAACCTTCAGGCAGCCTCTCTCTACTGCTCTTTTTCACGCTCTTTGATAAAATTTTTCACCTTTGCTTTATCCTGAACATGGCATGATTGTTTCAGAATGATTTTTTCCGTGAGTCTCCTGACTCCTTCCCCCCCTTGACTGTGGCTGGCACAGGCAATAGCTTGTCATGAGCTTGCCTTCGTCTCTAAGTCTATGTGACCTTGCAGTTGCAGTGCCAAGTATCATCTTACTCAGACGGCCTCTGCCTGGCTCCGCTTAAACTCTCAAGAGGCAGATCCTGTCATTGGTTGCTGTCTGTTCATAAAGGTGTTTCCTCAGGACCTTACTGTATAAAGTCTTCATGAAGACCTGCAGTGTGGATCCAGAGCCCTTGAAGCAAAGGTTCAGGCTCAGAATGCTGTCTTGAATGATAAATAAATAGAGAGATAACACATATGTATAAATATTTTTATTAAAGTATTTAGTGAAACAATTTTGGTCTTGACTTTGGAAATATATATATTTATCTAGGTTATTATTCTATGGGAAATGATTTATTCATCAATGACAAAAGGTAACTAGTGTGTTATGAGTATTATACTAATATTATAAAACCAGAGGCAGAAGCAAGTCTTCATTCTTGGGTTCAACTGCATTTCTGTAGGGCAGGGAAAATATATATTACTCAAAATCCGTCTTGAGTACTTCTGTACACTTTGTAGGTGCTTAGGAAATGTTTAGGTGGCTGGCCACTGGTAGAAGCGTGGATGTGACCATATTTAATGTAGGGTGTCCAAATGATGCCCATATTTCAGGCTTCTGAAGGCTAGTCATGCCAATAGTACCTTATGTAATAGGGCATTGGGGGTGGGAATACTGATAAATGGCATTCCCATTCTCCTCTTCTTAGTTGTGAGTCAACTGAGATAGACAAAAGATTAAGGGAGAAGGGGAGATGAGTAATTTTATTACTCATTAAAGCCAAAGTAAAGAAGACATAGTTGTCATACACAATGGGCTTCCTAATATTCTTGCCTCTCTTCCCTGTCTCCTTCCCTCCCCTCTTTGAAGTACAAGCTTATTGTCAAAATTGGACTAATGAAAGCATCAGATCTAGGCTGAAAACTTCAAGGGATTGCTAACCTCAATCTTATTCAAATTGCTATCAAGATGAAAAAAATGATGAAAAGCTACCTGAGTTATTTCATGATAACAGTATGATGTTGATACTAAAACAAAAGGAAATTGTGAGTAAAGCAAATTATATGCCAATTTTATTTTTTATTATAAGTAATAAGGCCTCCATAAGTATTTAGCAAACAGAATCTAGTTGCTTATAAACAGACAGAAGTGGATGTACTATGGTGATAATGAAATTTAAGCCTCAGAGCTTTTCAATTACAAGAGCTCCTTCTAAGTCATGTTGCCTAATATGTAAGTTTCAGGTCCTACAGAATCTAGGTCATCTCCTTACATGTGCATGTACACAAAACTATAGCACACAATATAAACACATCAAGAGCACTTAGGGTACTCTAAAACAAATGCTGGAATCTACTAATGTAACCACAATAATAACAAAAAGAAAGTATACGATCATCTAAATATAGACAGAAAAAACATTGAATATATTTCAATGTCTGTTCTTAGAAACAGAACAGAATTTATTTGATAACACGTAACTACCAAGAACTGCCACCAAGCACCGTGCTTTATTGTGAAGTGCTAGAAGCATGTCCTTGAAGAAACAAGGCAAGACACCCACTATTCGCCTTGCTAGTGCTATTCGACATCAGCCTTGAGGTTATAGCCAATCCATTAAGACAATGCAAACAAATAGCATGAAAGTGGAAAAAGCATGGAACAGATTTTATTTAGAGAGATATCATTGCATTTATAGAAATACCCCAAAGAATCTAATAATGAATGAATTAATAAAAGATTCAGCAAATTTATCTGGCATAAGCTTAGAATGGCCAAATCAATGATCTACTGATGCACATGCAAAAATCCATTGAAATTTTTATGATAAAATGATGTTTACAAAATAAAAAATTTGTTACAGATCAATGCACTTGATACAACTACAACCAAAAACACATCATGGGTTGATAAATTAAGAAAATTCAGCCCTGGCTGGTGTAGCTCGGTGGATTGAGCTTGGGCTGTGAACCAAAGTGTCACAGGTTCGATTCCCAGTCAGGGCACATGCCTGGGTTGCAGGCCACGGCCCCCAGCAACCGCACATTGATGTTTCTCTCTCTCTCTCTTTCTCCCCCCTTTCCCTCTCTAAAAATAAATAAATAAATCTTTTTAAAAAAGAAAATTCATATGGAAAGAGTAAGAATTATCAAGAGAAGAAAAATGATAAGGAAGTGGCATTCACTCTGCAAGACATCGATCTATTACAAAGCTCTAGTATTTAAAAATCACATGTGGTGGTGCCAAAATAGCCATGTAGACTAGTAGGACACAACGGACAGTCCAAACAGAGACCTATATAAACAGGGAGGTTAGTGAGACAGACAGCAGCACAGATCGATGAGAAAATCAGGGGCAGCTCAGTAAGTGGTGCTGGGACACCTGGATAAAATACCGAGGGGCAAGGTCTCCTCTCTTTCTCCCACGAGACGTGTAAGTCAGATCTAGATAGACTATACATGCAAATGTGAGCAGCAAAACTTCAAACTTTTTGAAGAACATATGGAAAAATATGACTTTGGCATGGAGGAAGATTTCATAAATAAGCCACACAAAGCAAAAGACATAAAGAAAAATGATAGAAATATCTGATAGAATCAAAAGGTAAAATTTCTTTTTTTATTACCTCCTGACACTGTCTTTATTTTTTACAGCACATTGAAATCATGTAAAATCAAGTGCCATGATTTACATTTTCAAAAATGAATCAAAATCAAGGAGCTGATTATTGTTAAATGATGATTGAATGTATATAAAGTCAAGTTAGTTTAACATGTAGGCCTACATGCATATATTCTACCAAACTTCTATCCTTACACTTATTTATGGTGTAGCAATAAGAAAATGAGTGTTCACTATATCACAACTCATAAGTGGAAAGAAGACAAAAACTACTCAAGGATTTACCATGACTGTACCCAGCACTGCCTGGTGAGGGTTTCACGCAGTTCTAACTTTTCAAAAGGTAAATTTTCTACACAACCAAACACATGATAAAATAGGGTTAGAAGAGGAGGCACTGACAAGGAATAGATATTTCCATGACATATAGGCAATAAATGATGAATGAGTTGGACATTAGCCACGCCACATGTTTTGCACACCCTTCCTGATACTTGGTGAATTCCCTGTTATGTGACCTACTGCTCCCACCCAAGCCGAAACCAGCTCAGGCTTAGGCAGGGAGCCTAGGTATATATCAGTGGGCAGCTACAGTGGAGTAAGGCTTTGATCAGAAAAAAGCCTCTGGCTTTAGGAGACAGCAGGCAGTGTTTCCAGCCATCAGTCTCCGGGCTCATTACGGGCACACTCAGTGCTGGGACCCAGCTGCACAGCAGCAAGGCCTTGGCTGTGATAATCCTCTAGTGCGGTGTGGGCAAACCACAGACCTCCCTCCCAATCAACTCTCTGGCCCTTCCAGAGATTCCATTAGTTGCCCAACATCTTTTTAGTACCTAACTTGTCTGCTTAAACTAGCTAGAGTGTGTTCGTCTGCTTGCAAATAAGAACAATGACTAATACAATTCATATCTAGAATATATAAACAGCACTTGTGGAATCAATACAAGACTGAAAATGAACAGGAAATTCAGAGGAGAAAACTTGAACAGAAGGGCTAATTAGTATATGAAAAGATGCTCAACAGTTCTGTATTCAGGGAAATGAAAAGTAAACAGCCAAAAATGCTTCACACCCACCACGTAAGATAATATCAAAAATCTGCTAAAAGAAACCGTAGGTGAGGATGTGGTCAAAGACAGCCTATGGCTCTTGCAGACCCCGGCTCGTGGGGTCCACGGCATTGTAACTGAAACAAAAGAAATTCACAAGGACTAATGAATCCTGTGGAGAGAAATGGTGGGTGGCTTCTCTCTCAAGAGGAGCAAAAGCCTCCGCCCTTGCTTCCATGAGCTTTTATTGTCTTTCTGGGCACATTACAAGAAGATCCTCATTTACTATGCACAGGTTCACTTTAAGTGGTTACCTTTTACAGAGAACAAAGGAGAGGATGCCGCTAATCACATCACAGAAGAGGGATATTTGCAAATGCAAAGGGAACAGTGGTTGAACTGGTTACACTCATCCTTGGAAGATTTAGCATGGATTTTAGGAAGTTACTTTGCAGTAAATGTTTGCTACCTGAATTCAGGGAGGGAGTTTTAGGAAAAGCAAGTCTCATAGCAGTCTAGGTGCAGTGCAGGCCTGATTCCCCACAGGAGAACCTATCTGTGGGCTTGGGTCCCGTGCATCTCCCAGTGGGAGCTGGGCCCACGCCGCGCAGAACGGTCTCCTATCTATCGCTATTGCTGATGACTGGTAAATTGGTACAGCCCTGTGGAAGAGCAGGCAGCATCCCAGGTGGGAGCTGTGCAGACGTAAGACACACAAGCATGTGCGTTGGGGAAACCCTTCCCACCTGTATGCTCATGGAGGGCTGCACGAAGATGATCCCAAGGTTTGTTTCTAATAGTGAAGGGTTGACAACAACCCTGACAGTTGATAGGAGGACTTTTATATCAATTATGTCATTTGTAGCCAATTAAGTTTCATGTAGCAGTTAAAATGGGTTAACAAAACAAAAATGTACCAGGAATAAATGTCAAAAAAATGTGGAGTGACAAAAAAAAGAAGAAAGAAAGAAACGAAATACTGAACTGTGTCATGCCATGTTTTTTTAGTAACAAACAAACAAAAATCCTGTATAATTTAGGGACGGTGCGTATGGAGTGAAAACATTGAAGTTGCGCACACAGTGGGAACTCACCAGTTTTGGATGATGTGAACTCTGCAGAGATGATAAAGGGTTCAATAGTGGGTCTATTGTATCCCTTATGCTATTCCCATCTATGTGTGTGTATTTGTCATATTTCCCATTTAAATGTATAATTAAGAACTTTATAGATGTGCGAGTAAAAGAAGACAAAGAGTGGGAGAAGGTGGAGAGGTCTTTCCTCAAGACGGTTCAGCCCCATACAGCGTAAAAACGGGCGACACTTTGTCCCCCTTTACTTATTAGTGTCCTCCGGCATTGGGCACACACCCTCTCCTCAAACTCCAAGTCAATGAAACAGGCACACACCATGGGATTCCATAGAATAAAACCATAGTTCCTTGAGGCTGTATTCTCCTGCATGACCATCCTAGTAGACATTCAAAAATGCTGGTTTACTGACTGACTGAATCAATAAATCACTATCAAGGTAATTAAATAACCAAACTAGCAACAAATGCACTGTGTGATGGGGTGACAACCTTAGGTGTCAGAATATCAAGGTACTTAAAACAATAAAAGATAGTCCAAATTGCCCTTGAAAATCCTTAGGAAAATCCCACGTTGTGGGCAGTCAGTCTCATTGAGGTTTAACACGTCTCACCTCCAGCTTTGGAATCATGTTTTGTTTTGTTTCAGTTAAAAAGCCATAAAAGTATAAAAAGCAGGTGTCTTGTATTGGGGGGTGAAGTTGCACTAAAATCATGCATCTTTAAATGCTGTAACCACACTCAGGAAGGGGTGCGTCTATGCTACCAAAGCGTGAGGAACCTGTGCCTAATAGAACATCTTTGCCCCCCGTGTCCGGATGGCTGTTGGGTGTGAACTCGGTAGGTGAAATATCGGGCAGAATCATGTGCTTTTTTAAATCACTGTTTATCTCTAGACAAAGCAAACGCAACTGAATTTACATGAGTTAATTGAGAACATAATATGACTCAATCGTAAATGAAATTGTTTCATCATTACCAAACAAATCATAATTAACTCAAGCATGCTAGAAAACTGGTTTTACCAAAGCAACATCCTTCAAACATGCTCATATTAATGACTTCATACTCATCCGTTTATTGTGGGTTGATTCACAAGACGGCAACATCTCTAAACCCATCACTATACTTCATGTCTACCCACGGCTGCACCTGTACCTGAAAAATTCACAGCTCATCCTAATTTTTCCCTGTGTATATGCCTGCCACAGAGTATATTCCAAGATGTCAACTCAGGAAGAGACATTCTTAAGAGCATGATACATACAGGTCTTTTCTGTAGCTCTGCTCTTCAGAGTTTTGATGCCAAATTGAAGGCAGGCTTATCAAATTTTCAAAGGACAAGAGGCTCAGAAATATAGACAATATTTTCCAATGCAAGTGAGAGAGAGAAAGAAACCTTGACAGTTTGGATTGGTAAGATAAATAAAACAACATGGAATTTCAAAGACCTAAATGGAAGGGTCTGGACCTGAGTTGAAAAATCGGCTGCTCAGATAAAAAAAAAAAAAGGAGAGGAAAGGTGTCAGAAATACCACCTTTGAAAAAGAATTCCACATTTTAATCACAATGGAAGTCACCCAGATAATAAGTTGCTTGGGACTTCATATAGAAAACAAACATTTCAGTGGGAATCAATGACCCAGATTCAGGAGAACACCATGAACTCTAATGATGCTACTGATTTAAGCATATTAATATGTCACAGTTTGTCACATATTAATGGTCTGCACTATTGACCATTTGGGTTGAATTTTTTTTCTACCCACTGGATGCCAGAGGCAGCACTTTCTCCCCACACTCCAGTTGTGATGGTCAAAAATGTCTTCAGGCACGGCCAAATGTGTCCCTGATTGAACACCACTGATCTGACCCAACCAACTGTTTTAAAGTGTGGCGGCTGGCTTCCCTGATAGAGGAAGAGGAAGCTGCCCCTTGTCTCAAGACCTGGGCCTGGAAGTCCCAAACACCACTTTTACCACATTGTTTGAGTGAACAGCCCAGGCTGCTGGGGAGGGAAAACGATTCTAACTCTTTTTTCTCAATATTTTATTTTTTTTATTTTTAGAGAGGGAAGGGAGGGAGAAAGAGAGAGAGAGAGAAACATCCATGTGCGGTTGCTGGGGGTCATGGCCTGCAACCCAGGCATGTACCCTGACTGGGAATCGAACCTGCGACACTTTGGTTCGCAGCCTGCACTCAATTCACGGAGCTATGCCAGCCAAGGCTCAATTCTAACTCTTAATGAAACAGAGACAAAGAATTGTGGCCAGCCTTAGTCTGCCACACACATAGTCTGCCTTCTAGTCAGCTCTGGAGTCTTCTTTCCCGTTCTAAGACTCTTTTTCTGTGGCCCATTCTATTCTTATACTCTACAAGCCTGTTGTAAGATGTCACTTCCTACACAGTGGCATGGCACCATGGCAGAGTCAGCGCCAATGGCTTCGGGTCAGACAGACCAGGTTTAGATTTCCTCTCTGACACTTATGGATGGTGTGACTTTGGTGAACTTTTAAAATCATGATGTCTCCATCACTTCATTTGACCTACTTCTCCATATTACTACCCCTTAGAGTTGCTGCAGATGTTAAACACAAACCCCTATCCATAGCTCCTGGTGCTTGGTGAATGCTCAACAACTGTTTATTATTACGTGTTATAACCAAGGCCTTATCTTCGGCTTCTACTTGTGAGTTTCCACAAGGTTCATGTGAAGGACAGCCATTACAAAGTGATTTCTGTGGCACTTGGTAGCCTCTAAGGCTCTCTGTAAAATACTTCCTCCCACTTACATTAAACTGCAAAAGCCTTCTCTCCCTGTACAGCCTCCATATATCTATGGCCCAAATGAAATGCCCGGTGTCCCCAGCTGTGGTGTCCCATGGTGCTATCTCTATTGCTGTGGTAAGGATAATTTTGGTGGAAAGGACTATTTTCCAATTTGAATCCGAACTGAAATCAGACCTTTTTTTTCTGTTGAGAATGAACATGATAACCATATTACTTATCTGTAAAATCAATAATCATCTTGTCTTAAATATCACAGTTCAGGTTTCAACAAGTTAACTGTGTGCTTCTATTGTCTTATTAAAGCAATCCACAGGTACAACATTTTTGTAGAGCGGATCTGTTCTTTAATAATTAGATTCAATGAGGTTAAAGTTGACTGAATATTGAAGTGTTATGATTTTATTTTAATCTGTGTACATTTCTCAAGGTATATTAAGTCATATCAAAACTGTTTAGAAATGGCCCTGGCTGGTGTGGCTGAATCAAGTGCTGGCCTGCGAACCTAAGAGTCACTGGTTCGATTCCCAGTCGGGGCACATGCCTCGGTTGCAGGCCGGGTCCCCACGAGTGGGTGCATGAGAGGGAACCACACACTGATGTGTCTCTACCTCTCTCCCTCCCTTGCCCTCTCTAAAAAAATATTTTAGAAATGAATGTATAGAGGAGTGAGAATTCCATGAATTTAAGTCCAGGGGAATAGGATCTTGTAAGGCATTAAATTTATGCAAACATATTTAGTGAGAGGTAGTCTTTAATGTGCTTATAAGGCAGTCATTAAAATTCACTCCAACTTGAACAATAAAATCCCAGTACAAGTACCAAGTAAGTAGCCAGGTGGTATCAGATTTCTGTTCTCTTTGAAACCGCCACCTACGCAAGGTTCCCTCAGACATGAGGGACAGGAGCCTTATCTAAAAACAAAGCAGGAAAGGGAAACAGAATTTGCTGTAGGAAATATGACAGGGCTGGCTAGCTGGCCAGAGCTCCAGGAATGTGATTTGCCCAAGAATGATAAGAACAAAGACAATTATAGCAAGTCCCTCAAAGACATCTTAGATGTGGCAAAGTCTGGGATTAAAATGAATGGATTTGTTTAGCTGCATCCAGCATAAGACAGGATGTCTTTCCACACTGACGGAACTGGAAGATGAGAGAGAAAATCCCCCACCTGCTCTCGGACAGATGAGAGACTGGAATGATTAGAAGGCAAAGAAGTCAGTCTCAGGGAGCGTGTGCTCTGAAGAAATTTGACAGGAAGACAGCTGCAGTCAGAAGGCACCGTGTGGGCCACTCGGAACCAGCAAGTCTCAGGCTGATTAAAAGAACATCTTGGCTTAGGATTGTCTCTTAGAATTAGTTTATATGCAGGCTGATTTCCCTTCAGCCATTTTTAGAAATATTTTTTATATAGTTCCAACCGGGCAAGGAGGTATATTTGGGGGGATTTGGGTAGACAAAACTTTTATGTTTCTCTACCCCAAAATACACAAATTCTCTTCTTCTTTTTTTTAAAAATAACTAATTCTCATCAAATGACTTAAGACCTCCACCACACCACTGAAACTGGTATCTCAAATATCCCTGAGAAATTACGGTACTCTTTGAAAAATCCAATGTGTTTCCTAACATTCACTCTCCATGATGTTTGTAAAGTACTAGGCGCTATTGATCGTGCATTGCTTCTTTACACCTTCTCTCTGAATTTTTTTTTGTTTTGTCATCTTCTCTGGGTACCTTTTTTCCACCCATGCCCATCTTCCAGGCCTTTGTTTCCGTCTACTCCCCCCTAAGAAAGCGTATCCACTCTTGTTTCTTCAGCTGTTACCACCAGGAAAAATGGATTCTAAATCCAAAGTTCAAATGACGAGTCTAGTTATTTAGATTGTAACACTGTCTAGAGGACATGTCTGCTTAGATGGCACATCTATGTTAGGACAGGACAGCCTCAGCTACAAACGAAGGTACCCAGAAGACAACACAGAAAAGCTTTACTGCTACTATGGCACACCCACCCGCAGCAATTTGCTCCCTTCCCAAAAGTGATGGAAGGATGCAGATCCTTTCCTTAACATGTGGCATCCAGACCAGACCCAGATGTGGGACTGGCATACATCCCTTCCAACTACATCCTATTAACCAGAAGCTAGTCACGTGATCCCAACTTAACTTGAGGGAGACTCATAAATGCAGTCTTCACGTGAGCAGAAGAGGAAACAAATTGGGTGGGATTTGGTAAGCAGAACATTTTCTCTACAGCAGCATTCTCACCCACGTTCAATCCAACTCAAATATAATTCATCATTTTCTTCCCCAAAGTGTAGTACGCCAACTAGAACAAACTATTTCTGATAGTCATCCGGTACTTTTTCTTGAGTATCTCAAGCTTAAAAACATTATCTTTAACAAATCATTCTACTTTATTTCCTCTACAAAAATTTGACACCAAGACTTATTATTTCTTCTTTTAAAATATCAGTTATACATTCTCAGTATTGATACCTTAGACTAGATAGTCATAAAGTTCTGCTTGTGTAACTTCATAATATCTCATTATACAATCCCCCTCCTTAGTTTATGGTCCTTCTGGAAATATCTTCCTCCAAAAATGTTTCCTTTATGTTTCTCTCCTGCTTTAAGTGACTTCCGATTTTTCTCAGCCTCAAGTTGAAATAGTCGTGCATCTCAGAACTCTGCATCGTTTGGTCCCATACCATGCAGATGATCTTCCATTGCTATATTAGTCAGGGTTTCCCAGAGAAACAGAAGCAACACAATATATCTGTATCTATATTTATACCTTTATACCTAGAAGGAGATTCACTATATAGCATCTGCTCACATGACAACAGAAGCTGAGAAATCTCATGATCCTCCACTCGCAGGCTGAATGCTTGGGGAAAAACAGTGGTGCCTGAAGGTCTGAGAGTCAGACAGCTGATGATTTAGACACCAGTCTGGGTCTGAAGGTTTGAGAACCAGGGGTGCTGAGTGCTGAAGGCAGATCAATGCGGGCAGAGAGTAAATTGAACTCGTCTCTGCCTTTTTGTTCTATTCGGGTCCTCAACAAATTGGATGACAGTCACTCACATTGTGTAGGGCCAACTGCTTTACTCAGCCTGCTGATTCAAATGCTAGTCTCTTCCAGAAACACCCTCACAGACATGCCCAGAAATAACGTGTAATTCATTATCTGGGCACCTCATGGCCCAGGCAAGTTGACAAATAGAATTAACCATCACAGTTGCTTTCTTACATGTTCCCCATAATCTAGACAGGCTATTGCCCTCCCAATCCCCCACCAACCTCCCCCACCTTTTATACATATAGGCCATGCTATTGCTTGTCTTAGTGATTTTTTCCCTCGCCTAAAGTACATCGACTCTTTTATTTATCTTCCCAAGTCCTATTTACCCTTTAAGATCCATCTTGTATTCTAGTCCTTTTGTGGAGCATTCATAGTCTTTTCTAGGCCTTGCCAATATCTCCATGACCTGCGCTCAGTTTAGTACTTCACTGATTTTCCTTTTTTCATGTCAGATTTTTCTCCTAAATTAGTACATAGGCACTTAATTCAGGACTCACAGTTTTCCCATGATTGTTGAATTCAACTCTATGTGCTCATTTGTGTGGTTTGGTGCCTATTTCTCTCTGCATCTCTTAGAGCACTAGGAGAGTGATAGGTATATAGAGTATTCTAAACAAAATAACAATGTTTCCATATTCAGCAAATTGCAATGATAAGACATCAAGAAGATCTGTTTGTTTCTGGAGCACATCTTCCTATGGATGTGTTCATGAATTCTACGAGGTTGTTATTTTCACAGACTATGTTTTTTGGCAGCATATAAGGTTTTTATAGGGTTCCCAAAAAGCTTATATATAGTGTTATTACTGTTATCATACACCTATTTTTAGAATGGTATACGAAACAGAGAAGCCAAAGAACTTATATGTATGACCTGAGGTGGGGAATGCTGGTGGGAAGGGGGTGCAGGGCAGAGGGGAAACAAAGGGGAGAAAGAAATTGGGAAAACTGTAATAGCATAATCAATAAAATATACTTTAAAAAGGTATTAATTAACCCCAAAATATTTTATAATGCATTTGCTCAATATTTTAAAAAATATTTTATTTATTTATTTTTAGGTAGAGGAAAAGGAAAGGAGAAAGAGAGGGAGAGAAACATCAGTATGTGGTTGCCTCTCTGTGCTCCCTACTGGGGACCTGGCCAGAAACCCAGGCATATACTGTGACTTAGAATTGAACTGGCGACCTTTGGTTTGCAGCCCACACTCAATCCACTGAACTTATACCACTCAGGGCCACGTTTGCTCAATATTAAGTGAATGAGCCATCTATAGACACTGGCAATTTCTGAGCTGCTTTAGTCTCCCAAATTGATTCTAATCATCTATTTGTAGAATTTGGAGTTTGTACATTAAGTTTTCCTGAAGATTTAGGTCTCTCGTGAACATATTCAGCTGTTCTCCTGGGTATCTGTGCTTTGGTCAAGTTCAGTTATGAGCTTTCAGAATTTGATGACTCATGCTATTATCTCAGGCTGCTTCTGTGTTTTTTCTTCAACTTACAGCTCTCCATCAATGAATGCCAGATTGCCCAGCAGGAGTGTCAAGAATCAAATCCACTTTGCCATATTTTTTTCTTCCTTTAAATCCTTTTTGTTTGTGGAGAGTTACTGTCTGTGCTCGTGTGTTTTTTCCATGAGGTACTCTGGCCCTTGGTTCTCTATCTCCCTCATTGGTACATTTCTGTAAAAAGCCCTGTAACTCTCATTTCTCTCTGAAATAAATATCTGCCTATGAAAACCTAAACTGGCTATGCCTAGGTGTACACTCACCTAAAAGTAGTTGAGTCACAACAGGATATTTACAGACACCACCTTTCTGTGCTATTTCAGTTTGTTCAAATCTGTCAATCCATTGGGGCCCCTGGTTTCCCTACTATCTGTATTGTCCTGCGTATTCCCTAAGCAGCCTGACAATGATGTGAAGACATCTCTCCTATAAGAATATTGCTATTTGTGAGTGATGAACTGGAAGAAACACTTGAGGAAAATCTCATTTTTTAGGATCTCACTTAGAGATCCATAGCTACCCGAGGAGACAGGACACCCGGAATCTATTCCCTGCACTGCCCTGATTCCCCAGGTGGCCAGGGACAAGCCAATGAATCTCTCTACACCTCGGGCTCCTTGTTTGTAAAGTCAGGGAGTCTGACCAGATGATTTCTGAGGCCCATTTGCAATCTTCTGTGCTGTAATTTTTCATCATTGATATTCATTGTGATTTGCAAAGAGATGAGAATTTTGAGCAAAGCTTTTGATTTAGAGGCGCTGCTCAGAAGTGCTGCTTATCAGGTACAGTGAATACTAATGGGGGATTTAGATTTTTCCTAGGATGAGCTTCAGTGACTCCCAGAGTCTTCCCAGAGCACCAGGTCCAAGAATATTCTTTTCCAGATCCACGGTTCATTCTTCAGAGTGAACAGGGATAATACTAAGAACCAAAAACACATATTGTATTTTATTTTATTTTTTGACAAAAGCCAAGCATGATACAGATTAGCCTTGCAAGTGTCAATCCCATGGTTATCGGCCCTGGAGGAATGTGTTCGGTCATCTTTTCCCACCAGGGCCTGCCTGGAAAGAGAACAATTAGCTTGCCACTTGGTTTTTGAAATCTATGAAAATGTCTAACATAAAAAAGATATAGAAACAATGACCCAACTGAATACTGGATAGAATATAGGAAAACCCATCTCTGATCCAAAGAAAGCTCAGCTCAAGCCCTGTTCTCATGAATCTTGACATCTAGCCCTTAATGAGTTTATCTGTCTATAAAACAATGATTCTAGAGCTCCATTCAGCATCAAAAATCACCTGGAGAACTTGTTAAAGCCTGGATCCCCGGGCCCCAATCCAGCCATTCTGGTTCAGTAGGCCAGGGGTGAGGTCTCTACCTTTGCAGCACCAGTAAGTGATACTGCAGCTGTTCTGATGAGCACACTTTGAGTAGCACTGTTCTGCAGGATTACTGCATTGTTTCTTAATTTTACACACAGATGATGCAAGTAAATATTGATGAAATGAATAGGATATACCGTAAGCAAATAAATATTTCCTGTGATTAATGACTAATCCTTCACTCTGATTCTCAAGTTCCTAGTTTCTAACATAATCAGGTATTACACAAATAATATCACCCAGTTCTTAAGGTTTTTATGAGGAATAAATAAGATGATATATGTATACGCACTTTCTAAAATGAGCAGTATTATTAAAATGTGGGATGTGGTAGTCATGATGATATTAATGGTGATAGAACTCACAGAAACTTGATAGAACTGTAAATTCAACTTTTTGAACAGGAAAGTGAGTCCTTAACCTTGTATCAGGGCTTATTATATATCTACAGGCTGGACTGGGAACCCAACTCCCATATCCAGTAGGGCACCATGTTCTCAACTCTTTCTGTCTCTGGGAAAATGCACCCCAAATTCCCAAGTTAGTTTTTAGAACACACCTATTTATTTTTTTTAAGATTTTATTTATTTATTTTTAGAGAGAGCAGGGAGGGAAAAAGAGAGAGAGAGAGAAACATCAATGTGCAGTTGCTGGGGGCTGTGGCCTGCAACCCAGGCATGTACCCAGACTGGGAATTGAACCTGCGACACTTTGGTTCGCAGCCTGCGCTCAATCCACTGAGCTACACCAGCCAGGGCCAGAACACACCTATTTATGAATTGGAAAGCTAGAGTGATTAAAAACACAGACTCTATAGGCTTCTCACTGACAGAGAATTTGCATGTGAGGGAGGAGAGAAGGCTGGAATAATTCCTTTGGTAGTAGGTAATAGTCAGAAAGGTCATTATGAGCTCCTGTTTACAGATAGATTACTATAGATTGATAAATATAGATATGTGGATGTGTATCTATACCCTCTCCAGGACCTCTCCAAGATCTTAGTGAAAAGCATCTTTTAACATTATATGAAGTATAAAGGATCTGAAGTCAGAAACTTTCAGATTTGGTTCTAATGTTTATTTTGTGTCTTTTGGTAAGTTGTTTAACCCACGCCTTGATTTTCCAGTTTGCTATATTCCTTTTCTGAGTTATTATGAGCATCACATGAAATAATGCATGCAAAAGCACTTTGAAACTATGAAGTGAGATGAAAATATTATTATCTATTAGATGTATTAGTCTACCATAGTAATTTTTTCAGGGAACCAGAGGGATTCCTAAAACCCTTTTTCAAAGTCTTTGAAGCCAAATTATTTTAATCATAATCCTGAAATGTGAATTGCTGTTTTTACTCTCATTCTCTCATGAGCCTAGAGTTTCCCAGAGGCTGCCTACCATGTGATGATGCCATCATTTTAATGAGATGTGCTTTGCTTTTCCTGTGTTTTAACAACTTTTCAGTTTAAATTTCTAATATCATTTATATCAATTGATGTAACCCGTAGAAACCAAAGTTTTTGGTGTTTTCATTACAAGAATGTAAAGTGTTTTGAGACCTTAAGTATGAGAACCACTATTTTATTTCATTATTATTATTATTGTAATACACTCCAAAATGATAATGAAAGCAAATTTTAAAGTTAAATGGTAAATGTTAAATGGAAGTTTCTAGAATGTTAAATGGAAGTTTCATGGGTGAAATGTGAGTAGAAGTCAAAACAGCAAGCATCTTAGTTTTTTTGAAAGGATTTTTTTAACAGGGAAAGAAAAATAATAAAGGTAATTTTTTTCAAGGCCCTTATGTTTTTTCAATATAGTGCCCTTATATTGTTTTTTGTATTAACCATTCTTTTCATGGCCAGCTCAGGTGAGCCACACTTTGGTAGTTTGTGTGTCTTCTGCACCTCACATCATATTGTACTGAAGCTTCCAGCTCCTATGCCTATTATTTCTCTCTTAAAAAGTTGCCTGAAGGGTTTACAGTACAGGCAAAATCTGATGTACGTTTCACATGCATTGTCTTGTGGTGAAAGAAAGAAGTAAGCCATCTTTTGATGGCCAGCTCACTGCATGCATATGTGAAAAGAAAGCTTTACCTCCTTTTCATACATTGTCCAAACCTAATCATTCTTCTTCAACCCCCAAAGGTTTTGGTTCTCTGGGGGTTCGACGATCATTCCATGTTCTCTACTCCTCCTTTGTCTTCAGTTTTCCATTTCCCTCTTGGAATCAATTATGTCCAGGTTCATAAAGTCAACGAAAATATTAAATCTTCAAGAATTCAACTATTTTATAAGGCGCGTTACTCACAAATTTCAAACCTTAAAAAATTTCAAATTGATAATGAGAAGGGTGACATTTGGGGCTTCAGAGATTTTAGTTAATTTTCATAGATACGTGTTTGGACAAGTACTATGGTATTTAACAAAGGCCAATATGTCAGTTTTTCTAAAAAGTAAATTTTTATGCCCTTTCCTTCTAGATTAGGCCACTGCTAGTGATATGCTCTACAATTCTAATCAGCAAAAATGGTTTCTAATTTATTTAGGTAAGTGTAGACACTGCCCCACTGAGACACTTGGACAATGTCAAGATCTCATTTAAGGACTTTTGGTCTTCCTCCTTTTCACATTGGTCGTCTGTCTGAATAACACAATTACAGAGCACAGCTCCAAGGAGAAACCAAGGACCTCTATGAGAGCCCTGATCCTGAAAAAGGCAACTCATTGATTTACAGATTGCTGTTGACAATTCAAAAACAAATGCTTTAATAAAGCAAGTTGTTTTTGAATGTTAACATCATAACTCTGATAGGTGGCTCTTTATAATCAGAGGCTAATCATTATTAATTCCTTTGGCATTCAGTACAGTGACTTTAATTATAACAAACTCAGCAAATATCGAGCACCGTCCAGAGCTCCATAGCAGATGTGCTCCAATGCAGAAACCACTGTTGAGCAGTCACTGGCAGGTGTGGCTGCATCATCCAACTTCGAGCATCTCCTTAATCAAAGCTACTATCTTACTCTTCTGTAGATTTTTTTAAAAATCTGTTTTGGAAATATTCAATAATTATTACCTATTTTTTTCTCGGATTTCATGGCTTTGAAATTGTTTGACCTAATAAGAAAAAGTTTGTATTTTCCTACTTAGACTTTTCCCCCCAGATCTCTTCTTTTGATTTATGTACATTCTCATTTTCCTGATTCATGAAAACGTTTGAAAGATGAACATTGCACCCATTTGTTATGTCCTATAGACCGGAAAGCAACTACACACCCCATGTCTTCACTTCTGGGATCTGCATGGAGCAGTAAACAAAGTCACGGAAGTCTAAATAGCCTGAATGAATGCTAATTTACTTTGTTTCAGGCGTATCGGTTTTGCTACAACATCATGCTTTTGTCAGGAATGTCTTACATTGGGGTGGTTTACAAAGGCCTGCAGGCTTTCTTGTTTGTTTATTGCATGATCCTCAGAAAGAGACACTATTCAATATAACGGGAGGATGATTTCAGGCACGTTGCGAGGATTAGTTGTAACGCAGCTCAGGGCACGTGGTAGATGTTCAGTTCACGATGAATCACCAGGGCTAACGTTTGCTGATCTCTTAATTTGTGTTAGGCAGGGTGAGTTACATGTGTCACCTCATCAAGTCTTCAGAATAACCCAGGAAGGGTTATTGAAGATAAAGCAACTGAGACATATAGATGATTAATATTTTTGTAACTAGGAAGTAAAGAAAGAATTAGTGGGCTGGGGATTTAAATCCAGGAATTCTGATCCAAGAGCCCGTTTCTAACCTGAGTTGTTTCTTCCGTATTTGTTATCCAGGTATTACTCTTACCATTAAGTAGATTTATGCCACAGGGCTAAGTTATTAGGCAACCAGTTCCCTTTTAGGAATTCCAAAACAAGCTGAGAGTATTGGTCTAAGAGTAGTCCCTACCCACAAGGTGTCTTGAGGGTACAAAGTTTCAATATAGGCTTTAGTGCCATCCTCCCCTTTAGTCCTTTCCACGGGACGAAATGAGAAGTTTCTCATTTCTTTCCTCCATTGTCCACGCAATAATCACAGTACCCACAATACTTACCACCATCATCTTTATTGATGTGTCTGCCTTTCCTACTGTCCTGTGCGTTTCTTGAGAGAAAGATTTGGTCTGTATGCCTTTAAGGTGCAGTCCATAGGCAACCTGTGAGTTTTTTAGGCCCCACTCTAGACTTACTAAATTAAATAAATTGGAGATGCGGAGAATAACTCTAGAACTGCCATGTGATTTTGATGAAAAAAAATGAGTAACACTGAACTATGACTTATTTCTCCACTCAGATTGCCTAGCACAGTGACTGAAATAGTGCTGAATAAATGAACAAAAGAATGAATAGATGAATGGGTAAAAAAGTATTGTATATATTCATATGCAATCCATATGTAACATGAAGGACTCCTTTCCTTAAGCAGTCTAGTTCAACTTGGCTCCAAGGACAGATTTTGTGCACTGTGGAAGTCTAAAGACCTTGTGTATATTTACAATTGATTTCCTCTTGTGGTCCATGCTGCTTCCCGCTTCAGCATTTGTATGTATGTTTTCTGTTTTACTTCACATCAGCCCAGATATGAAACTTAATACTTCCACCAGTTTCTATGAGAAACCGACTCACATGGAGCATTTTGTAAAATTGGTAGATTTTCCGGAGGCTATAAAGGCGAGGGGGGAAGAGTCTCACGCATCACAGAATCTTCTCCTTTCACGTCCTCTCTCCTCTTCTGCCCAGTTTACCCCCAAATATTTCTCCTTAGTAAGCATAGCACTCCAGCTCTCTTCAGCACTGACCTCAGACTCACCCAAACAAAATCAACTCTGGCCGCTCAGTAGAACTACATAGGCAGTTTCATTAACCTAGCATCCTGAGATGGTAGTTAAAAGTTTATTTTTTTGTTATAGATCTAATACTTTCTCTGTTTTATACTTCTATATTCCCCTGCAAGAGGATGGACAGAGGCTGGTTTTGAATCCCAGGGCTGAATTCCTTGTGGTGCCCAGGGGTAGAAGGGAGGGGTGGGTTGGTAGATTAAGGGTTAAACCTGCAGGGCTCTCCCTGCGAGGGATGGCACAACCAGGACGCCAAGATGGATCTCTGCGTTGGGAGGAAGAAAGGGCAGGGGAGCAGACAGGAAACTAGCAAACCCCTGTCTTGTCTAACGGGATGCTGAGCCTTCTGTTCTATTTTCAACCCTCCTTTCTTGCACAGTCCTCAGTTCAATCCCTGTCAGGCTTTCCTTGCATTTGGCTGAAGCCAGAAATCCAGATCTGCACATCTAAAGTTGATGAGTCCAGACGTTCAG
Source organism: Phyllostomus discolor (assembly GCF_004126475.2). Classification (NCBI taxonomy): domain Eukaryota; kingdom Metazoa; phylum Chordata; class Mammalia; order Chiroptera; family Phyllostomidae; genus Phyllostomus; species Phyllostomus discolor. The sequence goes on along the minus strand of NC_040910.2, from coordinate 99,884,383 downwards.
TGGAAATTAGTTTACTCATCACTCTGACTGTTTAATTCACCAGGCCAGCAAACCCTGGAGCGCCCTAGCCACAGCAGTGATTTGGAGCACGTTAAAGGAAAGCTAGCCCTGAGTGGGGTCCGTTGTCGTAGTGATATTATGGGACACTGAGATATATGCCCTCAGACATAGTACACAAAAAAGTATATTCAAGGCATAAAGCAACAATTTTCATTGTTTTCTATTATTGTTGTTGTTGTTGTTGTTATTTTATCCAGTGAAGCAGAGAAAGAAGAAGAGCACAGATCTGGGGCATTAAACATGGTGGGGCTTAAACCCAGCTCTCCCATTTGCTGGCCTGTGATTCTGGGCAAAGTCGCTTATCTACCTGTGCTTCCATTTCCACGTTCATAAAAGAAGACAATAATCTAAATTAGATGACATGTTTTGATAAAATCAATGCATAAAAAGCACCCAGCATGGTGCTAACCAAGAAATACCCCCTGTCCTTGTCCTAGTTAATTCTTAGATCATTTTGTCAGTTGGGCTCATCATCCATCTGTGGGGTGTGGAGGCCTGTGCCAGGGCATAGAGCTGTCCAGAGTGCTGTGGGTGTGTGCCTGTGTGCACTCATACCCACGTATACAAGCAAGGGCATTAGCTTTTGTTTTAAAACATACTTGAGCATATAATGCAGTGGCTAGGTGGTGATCCTATTTTTAGTTATTATCGTAAATATCTTTATTTATAGTTCTCAAAATGATGTATGTTCATTATTGACTCTGTAATAAAGGGAGAGCAGGGGTTTCCATTTTCTAAAAGAAGAAGCTGAGCGTCTCAATGGTTTTTTTCAAATTTATCTTTCAAGGAAGCGATGGAGACAGCTCAGTCTATTTCTAACCAATGAGAATTGCTTCCTACTGAGATGCGAGACAGAACATTCTGTTTAAATTCAACCTAGTTCGGGGCTCCTTCCACCAAGGGTGTCTGGCAGTGCAGCGACAGTCTTCTTTCTTTCTTCTTCAAAAAGATTTTATTTATTTATTTTTAGAGAGAGGGGAAGGGAGGGGGAAAGAGACTGAGAGAAACATCAATGTGCAAGGGAAACATTGATCGACTGCCACTCGCACACCCACAACTGAGAACTGGCCTGAAACCCAGGCACGTGCCTTGACTGGGATTCGAACCAACCCACTGAGCCACACCAGTCAGGGCTGACAGTCATCTTTCAAGGTTGTGTTCCTGTTCCTTGGGTTAGCAACCCTTGGGAAAGGGACGTGGCGTTTACCATAGTAGTTACCACTGCTATGCTTCCTGTCTGGGCAGGAATAATCTCCTTGAGGGTGGGAAGCACCCTTCCCCACTTCATGGGTTCAACCGTGGAAGCCCTCGTCTCAAGGCTGTGCCTCCATGGCCACACTCACATGTGGCTTCAACAGCGTTCTCAGGGACAGGTGCTCCTAAGGCCGGGACCCACAGCCTGGCACAGCATCACTTTCTGTTGGTGGTTCAAGTCAACACAGCCCCACACTCTTCCCAGAATGAAGAGAAGGGGACATTTCCATGTCTAGGCAGAAGGGGTGCCCAAGAATTTGAGACAATCACATTGGCCACGCCACATTCCTGAGATCCTTGGCTTCCACTTGGCTCAGGTGTCTACTCACCAGGGACGGGTTATCGCTGAGGCAAGTTTATCTTTGGGATCTAATTCCCTCATTTCTAACCTCAGGTCCTTTGTCTCACAGTGAATGAGGCTTAATCACTTATCAGGAAGCACCTGATAGTCACAGAGCCAGGTCCCATTTCCTAAAACTGAAAAAAGTCTTCCCACCCCCTGGGGTTGGGATTGGTGGAGGAAGATACTTATATTGTGTTGTGATAGGTCAATTTTCTTTAAGAAACTAAATGATTCTTCTAAGTGAGACACATGTGTGTCATCCCAGCCAGCCCCAATATGAGTTATTATATCTTGCTAATTTTAGTTCTCATTAAGTCTTCCTGATATCAATAAATAAGTTTTGGGGGTATTGATGGACTAAACAGATGAGTAAATGAGTGAATGAGAGAACACATAGCATTGAAAGGATGTATATTTGTCATTCCTAACGAGGATAGCATTAACTAACAGCAGCAGGTACTAAGGCTACTGTCTGTGTTAACATTAACACCTTGTCCTCAAGGGGCTTAGACTGCCATAGTTTCCTGCCGGTAAAACAGAGGAATTTAGGGGCAAGGTTCTCAGTCCCAAGAAATGGCAGCTGGCTTTGTTTTCTCTCCTCTGCTAAGACGTTAAATGGCAGCTCACTGTGCTAATGAAGTCATTGTTAATTCTTACGTGAGAACCCCTCAGGCAAATCCCTTTAAAGTACTAATTTCGGAGATAATTCAAATCAGACATCAAATCCTCCTCTTCATAAAAATTCAATGAAACATCAAGCCAAAGGCAGGACAGATGTTGCCATTAGGAAATGATCAGTGGCTTGTTTGCTGAAAGTTCATTTATAGGTGCATCATTTTGTGTAATATGCTTATTAGTAATGTTCAGAATGTCTTGCTCAGGAGTTATTTCAGCAGTTTTAAGGCCTGAAGTGAGACCCTGGAAGCTGTATTCTTTTCTCCCTCTCTCTACCTATCTAGATATTTACTTATTTTGTCCTCACCCAAGGACACTTTTTCATTGCTTGTAGCGAGGGGACAGGAGAGAGAGAGACATTAATGTGAGAAACATCAATTGGTTGCCTCTTGTAAGCACCCTGATTGGGGACCGAACCCACAACCTAGGTGTGTGCCCTGACTGGGAAGTGAACCTACAAAATTTCAGTTACAAGATGACACGCCACCCACCTGAACCACACTGGCCAGGACATGGCATCTGCATTCTTAACAAGCTCCAGGAGGGATTCTGGTTCACACCTATGTCTGAGACTCAGACTGCTACATACATGCACACATACGTATTTGCACAAACATATAGAGCTTTGTGCCTTTCCCCAAAACATCGAAGAGGCCAAGACAATGAGGATTGAGACAGTGAGAGGTTAAAGAGAGAGAGGAATGAAACAACTTCTAACTAATCTGTTCTTTTGGCTTTAATTTCATTTTATCTCCAGTCCACTCCCCATTATTCCCAGTTAGTTGCTTTTCTAAACCACAAATGTTGTTGTACCCTTTCGATGAAAAACAACAACAAAACACAAAACTTTTGATGGTTTCTTATTCCTGGCGAAGCGGAGTCTAAATTATTAATCATGACTTTTACCTGAGACCCTTCCCACATGCTCAGACCTGTTTTTTCCCCATTCTTCCTCATATTTACTCTAGCCGCCCTTGGCTACTTCTCATTTGCTCACCGAGCCTCACGTTTCTACATTTCTGTGCCTTCCTTTGAGCTTTCTTCTCGGAATGCTTTTCTCTCAATCTAGATGGAGAGATGTTTATACTTCAAAATGAAGCTAAATCTCCAGGTACTGACCTTTCCTGACACGATCTAATATGTGAAGAGACAAGGATAAGAAAATCTGTCTCGCAGGTCAACACATGCAATTTCAGGGGGGCAAACTTTGATGCAAGCTACCATTCTAGGGGGCTGGTTACTGGAAGGCAATATTACTGAAGACTATAGCCTGTAGGAGCCAAACTGGAATTTTTTTTAAAACTATCAAATTTATTAAGGGTTAATATCTCCCTTAAATATGTGCAGGATGGAGATACTTCATTCCTAGTTTATGATGAAAACATTCAGGGCCACGTTGAACAGATTAATTTTTTTCTAGAAAAAAAAACCATGTAGCTATGCACCCATACAAGCTACCTCCCTTATCAATGCTGATAGAAGAAAAATCAGGACGTTCTGTCCCCCACCCCCACATTTCATGATAGAAGTGGTGAAACAGGCAGAAAAGCTGAAAGAATTACATAATGGACACCCAACTACCTCCCACCTGGATGCTGCCGTTGTTACTATTTTGCTATATTTGCTTTATCGCATACCTGTCCTTCTACCTACTCATCTGCCCGGCCATTTATTCATCTTATTTTCCATGCTTCTCAAAAAGCAAGTTGCAAACATCAGTACACTTCAGATCCTTTCCCTTGTTAACGCAGAATGTTAAGACTTCCACATGAAAGCTCAGCAGTTCAAGCATATGCATGTCCCTTCCATCAGTACCGCATAATAGCTACACTATAATTTTAAACGGCATGTGGTCTGTTTCCTGTGGAAAGCATGGTTAAACTGAGCAAGCTCACCTACTTCTCTGGTTTCTTATAAAATTCTCCTATCAGGTAACGTTACCAGAAAGCAAAGCATTTTTAATAATGATAGCTTGGGTATTGTAGATGTTCCATGAGAAGAGTGATCTGATAATATGCCGTTACTATTTGCGTGAGGTCAATATAAACATTTACTGGATAGCTATGTTTCTTCAGCTTTTGTAGGGCTGTGGTTAAGGATAATTTCCTTAATGTGACTTACTATCCTTAAACTAGAAGTCCAGGGGTACTGTCTGGTTGAATGAATACAAAACATGTTAAGAGACATACTCCTTGAAGTTACAGTTTCTCAGTGGAGGGATGAGAATAGTGACGTGGAAATCAGGGAAGAGAAGGTGAAGGTAGGGTTTGTAAGTTGACAGATCCAACGTTAGAATGTTATTTAACACTCTGAAATTAACATCAGAAGCACCCAACCTGGAACTAGTTAAAAATAGGAAACTCTTGGGAAGTGAACTGGGCAGGAGAGGGCTGTGGAAGGAAAGCCGCGAGTTTTATCATAATGGCTTCTTTAATCGTCACCATCATCATCATCATAATAGCACATTGTTATGTGCCAAGAACTGTTACAAGCTCTTCCCATTTATGGTATAGTTTTTAAAGTGGCACATTACATTTTAATTAATTTTCTTTTAATCTTTATAAAAGTCCTATGAGGTACATATTATTGTTGTTGCTATTTTACAGATGTGGAAACTGAGTCTTGAAGCAAGGCTGGAGGCTTTGAAGTCAGGAACTGGGTTCTAAAGTCTATGTTATTCAATGTTTCATCTTGATAACTTTGTTAAAGTAGAAAACACCCATGAGAGAAGTTATTTCTGGCCATCAGTGACAGGAAAACTCTTTTTTTAAAAAATCTTAAGCCCTGGCTGGCATAGCTCAGTGGATTGAGCTCGGGCTGTGAACCAAAGTGTCACAGGTTCGATTCCAGTCAGGGCACATGCCTGGGTTGCAGGCCACAGCCCCCAGCAACCGCACATTGATGTTTCTCTCTCTCTCTCTTTCTCCTTCCCTTCCCTCTCTAAAACAATAAATAAAATATTAAAAAAAAAGAAAAAATCTTGTAAGCTTTCTTTGATCAGATAACAAAACTCACGTAAGTGCTATGTACGGCCCCTTCTCTGCTTTGTTTTGGGAGCACCGACATCAATCTATTGCTCAAATATTGTGATTATTCTACTCTCATTTTAGCTTCTGATCTCACTTTTATTTTTACCCTCTGTGTGTGTAGTCAAAGTATCCAAAGTTTATAAACAAACAGACAAATGTGACAAAACATCATTCCTTTGCCCACTTGTTTGCTTCTACCCTGATGATTTTATTTAAAATTCTACACCTTTCATAATTTCTGGAATTGTTGTGATTTCTGTACGAATGCTCCCTGAGGATTCAAAATAACTATCAAGTCATTCACTAATCAAAATTCATGTGGTATTGAAAAATGCAACATAAAAATCTTTACTCCAGTTACACAATAGAAGTGATACATGATTTGCTTTTCTATTAATGAGAGGTCTGCAAAACTGGTGGATTCTGGGGGAGCACCTGATATTATCAAGGCAATTTTTATACCTCTAAAGGGTTAAAGAGAAGATCATGGGGCTTACATTTTCTCTGTGGGTTAATGACTCCTAGTATACAAGTACCCACACCATATCCAGACCCCATCATGTTTGATCATTCGTTCTTGAATGAATTTATTCTTCAACACTCTAATAGACTGCTGTGCCTCCCAAGGATCATCAGGGGTAACTCTGCTCACACAGCACTGGACCTCTAAGCAAAGCTCTTGAGGAAGAATGCTGATCCTCCAGAGTGAGATCCACAGAGACCTAAGATTATCTAACCACTTATTTCTGGTGTCAAGCAGCTCTCATCTCAAAAGGGATCAATGTGTTAAGACAGGTTTTACAAAATCTCCTTAAGAGCTCCTACCCTTCACAACAGCGTGGATGGAACTGGAAAGCATTATGCTAAGTGAAATAAGCCAGGCAGTGAAAGAGGAATGTCAGATGATCTCACCTATAAGTAGAACCTATTCAACAAAACAAACAAGCAAGCAAAATACAACCAGAGACATTGAAATAAAGAACAAACTGACAGTTACCAGAGAGGTGTGGGGAGAGGCATAATAGGGGGAGGGCCATTGAGGAACATGTATAATGGACACATGGACAAAGCCACAGAGAGTAGGTTCGAGGGTGGGAGGCAGGGATGGGTGGGATGGGGAGTTATGGTGGGGTGAAAATGAAGACAACTATACTTGAACCCCAATAAAAATATTCCTTAAGAAGGGTATCCTTCTCTGCAATAGGTCATGCTAATAAGACAGGGAGTCAGTAGCTCTACCTAATACACAAAGACAAACACAGGGAGGCTGCCAAATTGAGGAGACAAAGAAATATGGCCCAAATGAAGAAAGAGAACAAAGCCCCAGAAAAAGAACTGAAAGAAATGGAGATAACCAACCTATCAGATGCAGAGTTCAAAACACTGGTTATCAGAATGCACAAAGGACTCACTGAATACAGCAACAACATAAAGAAAGAAATGAAGGTTACACTAAATGAAATAAAGGAAAACCTGCAGGGAACCATCAGTGGAGGGGAGGAAGCCAAGATTCAAAGCAATGATTTGGAATGGAGGAAGAAATAAGCATTCAACCAGAACAGCAGGAAGAAAAATAACTAAAAAATTGAGGATAGTAAAAGAACCCTCTGGGACATCTCGAAGCATACCAACATCCAAATCATAGGGAAGCCAGAAGGAGAATAGGAAGAACAAAATATGGAAAACTTACTTGAAAAAATAATGAAAAAAAGTTCCCCAATTTGGTGAAGGAAATAGACATGCAAATCCAAGAAGCACAGAGTCCCAAACGAGTTGGACCCAAAGAGGACCACACCGAGACACATCATAATTAAAATGTCAAAAGTTAAAGATAAAGAGAGAATCTTAAAAGCAGCAAGAGAAAAGCAGAGAGTTACCTACAAAGGGGTTCCCATAAGACTGGCAGCTGCTTTCTCAAAAGAATCTTTGCAGACTAGAAGGGATTAGCAAGGAGTGTTCAAAGTGATGAAAAGCACGGACCGACAAGTTAGATTACTCTATTCAGCAAAGATATCATTTAGAGTGGAAGGATAGGCAAAGTGCTTCCCAGTCAAGGTAAAGCTAAAGGAATTTATCATCACCAAGCCCTTATTATATGAAAGATTAAAGGGACTTATTTAAGAAAAAGAAGATCAAAACTATGAATATTAAAATGTCAATAAATCCACAACTATCAACAACTGAATCTAAAAAAACAAACTAAGCAAACAACAAGGACAGAAAAAGAATCATAGATATGGATATCATTTGGAGTGTTCTCATCTGGGAGGAGGGAGGGGGAAAGTGGGGAAAAAGGTGCAGGGATTAAGAAGCGTAATTGGTAGGTACAAAATAGATAGGGGGATATTAAGAATAGTATAGGAATTGGAGAAGCCAAAGAACTTATATGCACAACGCATAAATATAAACTAAGGTGGAGAATGCTGGAGGAAAGGAGAGTACCAGGTGGGGGGTGGTAAAAGGGGAAAATTGGGGCAGTTGTGATACCATAATCAATAAAATATATCTTAAAGAAAGAAGTATATCTGATCTTAAAATATGTGTTCCTTTCCTTCTCTTTCTGGGTTGATGGATATTTCAGTCTCGGGAACCAAGGTAAGCTAAGAAAATGCTTGTATTCAAGCTTAAAAAAACACTGCCAAAGAACATCATAGAGCTGCAGCCTGCATCTATCTCAAAACAATCAAAGAGAAGTCCCTTGTTATTGCTACAGTACCAGCTCCCAGTGGAGTTGAAATGTAAGATGTGAGCGGCTCTGCCTGATTTCACAGGGTGTTTGTACCTTAGCTGGGAATATCACGATGCTGTTCTCAACACAAGAAAAGGGAAGATCTTAGAACTGAAGTGTAAAAACAAACAAACTAAAAAGGACTTTGAGATGATGTTACTGTCAAAGCAATCAATGAATGAATGAATTGAATGGTCTGAAGTATTAAAATAGAGAAGAGACAAGATCTGAGTTATACTTGAAAGAAAAAAAAGAGCTGATTTGGTTATAGTGCAAGATACAGGGTGAGGCAGGAATAGGAGCAATCAATGAGATGTCAGGTGGTGGTAGTGGGGTATATAACGGTGGGGGAAGTGGAAAGGAGAGAAGTATGAATTTGGGGCACATATTGTGGACATGGAGAACTGACAGGCACTGATGGATTACTTAGGTGATGGAGTTATGGGTTGAAAGAGGGAGGAATCAGAGATGTCCTCTAGGTTTTTGGCTTGAGCAACTGGATGGATGGTGGTGCCATTCACTGAGATGGAGAACTTTGGGTGGAAACAAATTTGGGGATATAAGTGGGAAGTTTTATGTTGGATACAATGAATACACTACTGATTCTCACGTGGCATATGAACAAGAACTTGAGCTATTTTAATATGAGACAATGCATTCTATGATCACACATATGTACAAATATGCATAAGATAGAACTAGAAAATGAATGAATTAGGGCCCTGGCTGGTGTAGCTCAGTGGATTGAGTGCGGGCTGCGAACCAAAGTGTCGCAGGTTCGATTCCCAGCCAGGGTACATGCCTGGGTTGCAGGCCATAATCCCCAGCAACCCCACATTGATGTTTCTCTCTCTCTCCCTCCCTTCCCTCTCTAAAAATAAATAAATAAAATCTAAAAAAAAAAAAAGAAAATGAATGAATTAGGTCTCCACTTACATGCTATGGGCAGTTCTTATGTTTCAAGTTAAATCCAAGGTCCTGATTAAGTTTGTAAGCATCAGAAATTGGTCACTTCTTGGAAAACTTCATCCTTTATCTTATGATGAATATTTTTAAAAAACAAGGCATTTTATTGAAGTACATTTTTAAAACATAAATAATATTTTTGTCTATAAAAGAACAAAAGAAAATAATTGCTAAATTTTTTTAAAGAATGTTTCTTTTTTAATTTTTTAAAAGATTTTTTAAAGATTTTATTTATTTATTTTTAGAGAGGAAAGGGAGGGAGAAAGAGAGAGAGAGAGAGAAACATCAATGTGCTGTTGCTGAGGGCCATAGCCTGCAACCCAGGCCTGTGCCCTGACTGGGAATCGAACCTGAGATGCTTTGGTTCGCAGCCCACGCTCAATCCACTGAGCTATGCCAGCCAGGGTAATTGCTAAATTTCTTGATGCATGGGATATAAATTGTAATTACTAGTGACTTCTGGTTTTCCCCACTTTTATAAAAGCATAAAGGCTTAAAAATGTCTGTAGGATATATGACCACTTGTATATGTTGTCTTTTCAATTAAGCTGTAAGCTTTTGACAACAGGAACAATGTGCTACGCATCTTGGGATCCACCCAGTAACTAGGAACATGGTACAATGAAAAAAAATGACGTTGTGGATTACAAAAGATATGAATGTGAAACTTCATTTGACTTTGAGAAAATAACTTGCCTTGGCAAATTTATACTTTGTCTGAAAACTTTAGTAATCATACTTATTTCCATGTCATTGCCTTGAAGATGAAATAAGAAAAGTTGAGCAAAGCCTAGCACAGTTCTGGGCACATATTGAAGAGCTCCATAAATGTTGGTTTCCCTTCCCTAAGCATGATTCTATGGACTGAGTTAGTAAATATTTGTCAAATAAATGAATGACATTATCTTTAGAATAACATTACCATTAAATCCTAATAGCTCTTGCATTTTGGGTCAAAAGGACACTCTGTCAACCCTTTTCTATTTGGTGTTAATAGCCACATAGTGTCACAGATCACAAAACCATACTTAATGTTTGTTGCTATTATCAATCAGTCCAGCTGAATACAGCGCACCGAATATAATTGAGTCAGATTAATTTAATAACTGAAAGTGAACATTAGCATTTGTGGGAATGGGAATAAAATTGTCCCCATGACAAGTGAAAATTACTGCTGCTGTTCATCAATTTTAAAACCGCTGACTCTGAATTTCCACCTGCATCTTTCAAAATGATCTTTTTGTCTTCCCATTATTTTTTTAACAGACACTTAGGCAGAATTTCTTCTCAGTTGTGCTAAGAGTAAAGCTAGAAAGTAGCTGGAGGAAAAAAAAACCTGTTTCTAATTGAACAATTTATACCAATATCACTTAAATCTTACGTGAGAGATCAGAGGAGTTAAAAACAGTTTTTTTGCAAATACAGTTTTGACATTGTATTTTGTGTGGTCATTCTTCCCTTGAAATACTAACTTATAGGAGCCCTCACTTCTAAATACTATGTCATAATGCATGTGCACTATTAAACTCTAGGTACTTCCCAGAAATTTGAGAACTACTGATTGATAAATGATTAAATGGATTTTTCCAAGTTTTCTCTAGTTTTCATAGAGTTACTTCTGCTCTAATGTCTAACAAGTCAAAGGCACCCAATTCTTCTAATAACATTCATATCTACAGAAGTCTGTAGACTCTTCTTTTCCATTGAGTTAAGGAAACTGGGTTTGTATTTTATGCCCCTACCACCCTCCACAGGAAATCAGAACATATTTGAGTCACCTGTACAAAAGGGGGAAATGCTACCTAGTTTATTGGGGTCCAGGGTTTTTGGGCCACAACAGACTCTAGATTCTCATTGTTCAAAAAGTATTTTTTTCTCCCTAAGCCTTTCTCCCTAGTCTGGTATTTCAGGAAGTATCTAGCTACCATGTAAAGTAGCTGGCCTCATTGGAGAAGGTTACATATTCCAAGGATGCATTCTGAGAAATAGCTGAAAGGAAAACATTTTAGAAATGCAAGCTAAATTAAAAATAAAGAAAACACAGAAAAATATCTTTCCTGGGAGTGAAAGGATGGATGTAATGCACAAAAGACTGTTCTATGGCTACATTGATATAAAGAAAGTAAAACAGGGGCAGGTGCTAGGGACTACAAATGACAAATGATTGCCTAAGGCCATGATACGTAGCTGTTTCTGGGAGGCTTGATGACCCAGGACTTTGGGAGGGGAAGGTGTTGTGGAGACCACCGCCTGGATGGGGTGTGTGGCTGAACCCAGTTAAAGCCTCTATATAAAGTTTTAAGGTCCTGGAGGGGGCTGGTATAGAGATCTGCTCATGTTGAGGCACCCGAGATAAGCCTCATAAGTAAGCCCCCCGGTTTATTGGACCTGCCACCCACCAATATGGAGTAGCACGTCTTTTTTTCCTCTCTCCTTGCCCTCTGCTTATTGGGGCCAGATTCCAGTGCCATCTCAGAAACTCTGAGAAGGGAAAATAGCGACAGATTTTCTCTCTGCTTGAGCTGGGACAGCCATCTTCTGCCCTTGGATGCTGCTGCTCCTGTCTCTCTGGCCTTTGGACTTGGACTGGGAACTTTGGAAGTTTGAACTAGGACTTTTGACTGTTAGCTCTTATTCCTCATCTTCTCTGTCACAGACATTCCTGCCTTCAAAGTTGTTTCCAGTCAGTCAGTCATCCCAGACTTTGTACATCCTGTAATCTCCGGAGCACTGTCACATGTCTCCATGGCTAGGCTTGCTTCCCATGTTGACAGGGATCCTTTCGCCTTTTCCGGTGGTTCTTCATCTGAGGGGCTTCCTCATGACATTCACTGACATTTCTCTAGACAAAATTTATTTAAGGGCAAAACAGCCGCTAACTGTAAATCTCCATGAACACAAGAATTCTGAGAGTGCACAGCCACAGATGTTAAGAATCAGAGAACTGGGAAGGGAATGCTTCCCACCAGTGGCCTCCTGTTATTACTCACAGTGACCCTCATTTGGGTCTCCTTTGCCACAGTGGAAACTTTGCCACCATTACGTTGACCTCCAAAACTTTGGTATTTTTTCAGATATTAATATGTATACATTTTAGTGTATTCACTTATCATTGTATTCACTTGTCATTGTGTTCTCAAAATAGTGCATCTGGTTAAGCAGGAGAGGGGAGAAGCGTAAGTTCGCGCTCATGCTGTACATGTGTAGCCATCCCAACATCCTGCCGGCTCACCTTTCAAGCTTCCTATCTTGTTAGCTCACTTGTAACTTCCACACCATTAGTTTTTATCTGTTATGAATGAAGAACAGTCTTATTTCAGCATGTGGTACATTTTTCTTCCTTCTCCATCATTTAGCAAGTTCACTCACTTGGGCAATGATATAGTATAGTATCGTGCATCACATAATCATATGATCTAGGTACTTGGTGATACAGGTTGGCTTTCTCAGAAGCTGACCGAGATTCAGATTCAAGGATAGGATGCTTCTTAGGGACTGTTCTGAGGGTGGCAATGGGGAGGGGGAGGGAACAGGGTTGGGCAGAAGAAGTTGGGATACTGTCCTGTGGAAGAGCTCAGCTGACTGCAAGAGGGGCATAGGATGGCTCTTCAAAGTTGTACTTAGTTGAAGCAAGGGAGGCGGGCCTTTTTACACTTATATACATCAGTCCTTGGGTGGGGTCTCTCCCTGGAAAGAGGCTGACTGGCCCAGGCTATTTTCACCACCTTAGGCAATCCTTAAGGATGAAGGGCAACTGAAAGTCACCTCCTGGCAGCCTTCACATCTATGGGGAGAAAAATGTCCTCTTTCCTGAACATCTGGGTGGCCCATCACACTACCTACCACATACTTGGATGGTTACTCAATTGACCAGGTTTCTGTAGATCAATGGACTACACTTTTTTAATAAAAAGAAGCAATACTTTTTTGTTCCCAAAAATAGCTTACACAAAATCTTTCTAGATAAAAGACAAAAGCAGCTGCTTTCCCGGAATGTCCAAGAAATGACTCCTCAACTACTTAGATACCCAGGGTTCCTTAGAACACATTTGAAAACCTGCCAGGTGAATAGTTGTTAAACTTGACTGATCATCAGAATCAGCTGAAAACATTTTAAAAAAGCAAAACCACACAGATTCTTGGGCTTCATACCTAGACACTCTGGTTCAGTAGGCGTGGGGTTGGCATTGAGATATAAATACATAAACACACACACACACACACACACACACACACACATTTCCCATGTGATTCTTCTAGAATTGTTCTCTTGGATAATAACTTTTTAAGCTTAATTTTTTATTATAAGAGAAAAATGTAGATATGAATTATTATTTATTATCTGAAAATCATAAAGGCAAGCGTAGACAGATTGAGAGCTGAGCTGGGTGAAGAGCCTGCTTTTCTGCCGTTTCTTCTGTTCCCAATCTGCTTCTTTCCTTAGTTACATGATGTTGAAGTTTATGGATATGTGTTAGACCTCTTAAATAACTTGACTCTTTTTCTAGGTGCTGACTTTATTGGCTCACATGGTTAGGTATTGGGAAACGGAAGTTCTGAGATGCTATATTTGACAAAACCCATGTCTTCTCTAAATGACCCTCTCTACCAGTAGTCTTTGAGTGATCCTACTACTCTACATACTAATTAGCCCTTGGGACTGTGTATTTATTTAAGGAAATATTTATTTATTACCTGCTGTGTGTTAAACACCACTCTAGGTATTCAGGATAGGCCAGTGAACAAAACTAGCAGACCGAAAATAAACAATACACAAGGTAAATAAGTAAATTGTATTAGATGTTAGACAATGATAAGTGCTATGGAATAGAGAAAAAGGAGAGCAGAGTGAGTGGAATCAGGGGAGTCATGGGAGAAGGAATTGAGGTGGTTAGTTTTTAATAGAGGGTTTCCGATCAGTCTTATTAAGAAGGTGACATTTGAACAGACTTGATAAGGGAGTTACCTGGGTGGTCATATGGTTATCTGTTCCGGTTAGAGCTGGGTTTCTCAATTATGGCAGCACTGACACTTGGTCTGGAAAATTCTTTGCTGTGGGGGCTGTCCTCTGCTTTGTAGGATATTGAGCAAAATCCCTCACCTCTACCCACCAGATGCCAATAGGACCTTCCCCTCCAGCTGTCGTAACCAAAAAATGATCCAAATATTGCCAAATGCCCCATGGGGCCTCAAATCACCCTGATGGAGAGCCACTGGAGTCAACTACATAAATTATTTTGTCTTTTTCTAGATGGATTTTATTCACCTCAGCACCACCTATTATGAAGTCCATCTTTCATTGAACTGTAAAATGCTACTTTTGTCAAACAGACTGTCCTCATATTTGTGAAGGTCAGGGTCCCACTCTATTGTGTTTCAAAGATGTATCTATTTCTGAATACATATTCTCTTAATTTCTATAATGTTATACGGTTTGCTACCTGGGAGGGTAAATCCTACCTCCTTATTCTTCTTTGGAATTAACCTAACCATTCCTGGCTACATACCCTCTTCCATATGCATTTTCAGACCAGCTCGTCACAGTCTATAAAAAACTGTGATGAGATTATGAGAGGGATTCATTAAATTTATAGATTAATTTAGAGAGAATTGACACCTTTATGAAATTGGTTCTTCCCATCCATGACCAAAAATATCTCTCTCCATTTATTTAGGACTGTTTTATGTCCTTCAGTAAAGATATTACTCATTTTCTTCATATAGGTCTTGGACCTTTTTTGATAGATTTATTTCTGGCTATGTGATAGATTCTGTTGCTAATGTGAACGGTGTCTTTAAAAACAATTATTACATTTTCTTAATTGCTGTTTCTAGTGCATAAGATTGCAATTAATTTCTGTATCCTCAATATGCCAATCTTTCTTATTACTCCTATAATTTCCTTTAGATTGTATTTAATAGTACAGGAGGACAATCATATCTGTGGATGATGAAGAAAATTTCTTTCCAGTTCTTTTATCTTTTATTGCTTTCTGTTGTCTTTTTGATTGGGTTAGTGGTATAGTGATTTTTCCATTCTGTTTCTGATCTTAAAGTGATTGATTTTAATATTTTGTCTTAAGTGCAATCATTGCTATATCTTTCCTGGTACGTAACCTTTATCAGGTTAACAATGATCCCTTCCATTTTCAGTTTGCTATGAATTTTCTCTCTCGTGGCATTAAATATTACCCAATATATACAAGGTCTGTCTGGAAAATGTCCAGCCACTGTTAATATAACAAGAACGGTTTGTGTGACAAGAATGTAACCTGGCAATCAAGGTGAGTGAACTGGAATGTGCATGTGTGAACAATGATGACTTCACAGTACTAGTCACTGGGGGTGGTAGACACCTTTAAGTAAGCATGTGTACTGTGTGGCCATTGCATTCAAAATGACTGAGTGAGTAGAACAACACATCTGTATCAAATTTTGCATTAATCTTGAACATGCCTCCACAGAAACTATTCAAGTGATTCAGAAGGACTAGCTATGGGCAACTGGTGATTGGCAGCTTCATCAAGATGACACACCCACTCATGCATCATATCTTGTGTAGAGTTTTTTGGTGAAACATCAAATCAACCAGGTGACTCAGCCTCCCTACAGCCCAGACTTGGCACCCTGTGACTTCTGGCTTTTCCCCAAACTAAAATCACCTTTGAAAGGGAAGAGATTTCATACCATTGATGAGATTCAGGAAAATATGATGAGGCAGCTGATAGCAACTGGGAGAACAGTGTGAGGTCCCAAGGTGCCTACTTTGAAAGGAACTGAAGTATCATTGTCCCATGTACACTGTATCTTCTTGTATCTTCAGTAAATGTCTCTAGTTTTCATGTTACATGGCTGGACACCTTCTGGACAGACCTCATATATATTTTTGTCCATTGAGATGACCATTTAATCAATGAGTGGAGCGATTACATTAACAGACTTCTCTAAATTTTACCATTCTTATATTCCAGGGACAAACCCGACCACATATACTCTATAAAGGAGAACAACTCCAATCGACAAATAAGAGAAGATCTGTTGTGTTTCTACAGACATCAGCCCTGGAGGACACTGCCCAGATTTACTGGAACCTGACGCATATTTAGCCTGGGCTCTGTCTATAGGAATAAACATGCAGACCTATGAATACAAATCAGCTATGGAAGTGAATATTTATTTAAAATTGAAGGGAACCCTCAACAAATCACAAATTTAAAAAGCTGATGAATATCATAAATATCACAAAATCTGGAGAAGTAACTTAACAGCTTTATCCACCAACTGCCTGATGTTACACCACTGTAGCACTTTTTTTTTTCCTGACAACTTTTGGTGCATACTCTTAAAACCACCTCTTTAAGGGACAGTGATTTAAGAACATTTTTAATGTAGATTCAGGAAAAATAATTTAGTCTTTCTTTTAGTATGAACAACCAAACCTAGTGTTTGAAAAGTTATTGATAGTGAGTATTCATATAATGTGCCATTCTCCATGCACACACCCTCCCTGTTCTGCATTTCTGCTGGCTGGCTGTGCCCTATAAGCACCAGGGCTCTAAGAAATTCTGTTTGCATGACTTCCATAAAGGTGATGGGTGCATTTATAACTATAAGCTGCATTCTTAGTATATTCATGACAGAAGACAATTTCTGCTTTAAGTAGACTTTATTAAAAAGTAAATCCTCTATTGTGATACTTGGGAGAAATTTCCAGAGGCTAGCTTCTGGCTCCACAAAATTCAAGCTCTGTGTCTCTTCCATTGCTCACACATGACCACCACTGAGGCCCGAGGGTACCTTGAGATTGTGATAACCCCTCCGGCCGTGTGCTTGCAAATTGTGTCATGGTGAATCCTCACAGTGGGAAGGAGAGGGATTTCTGGAAGCCATCCCTCCGCTGGGACATTTGGCAACAACTTAACAGAATACACAGAAGTGACTCCAGGCCACTTAACTATATGCCATTAAATGCAAAATAAATGTATCCCCAACTCAGCTTCTTAACTTGGATTCCAAAAATGCCCATGACCATTTACTACCAGTTGGCACCAGGGGAAATATGAAGAAAAGCCAGGTGAGCTGGAAATAGTGATCTTAATTATCATATTGAGTATATCTTACTTAACAAATTTTACAAATAGCATATGACCATATGTCATTGCTAAGGCCTCTTGCAGGGACTTTGGAAGAACCTGTGCAAGATAGGGACCTTGAAACTTGAGTGGGTTAGCTCATGGTTAACCCACTGTGGTAGGGACCACCCAATGAGCATTTGGAAAAAAACAATTAAAATATAATGAATAGCGTTAGTAAGCTTGTATGACATATTTCATAATATATTTCCTTTGCAGCCTTGTGAAGTGTGGATGGACACTTGGCTTTTCACAGAACATTTACCTTCACAGAGCTAATTAAAATAAGATGCTCATAAATCCTCTCTCTGATGGAGAGCTTGCTCACTGAGAGAAAGGCAAGGAAAATTAACTTTAAGAAAATGTCTGATAATTAAGTTTTAATTTCCCTTCCCATTCTGAAAATTTGCTTTCTTTTCCTACAGATAGAAATCAGTTAACCTTTCTCCAAAACTCATGTAACTCCCGCTAACACTTGATATTAGTGAAAGAAACACTACTAAGTATTCTTGCATATGATGATTTTTCATTTACTCGTAGACAGATGATAAATAATACTTTCTAACCATTTTGAACTCCAAAGTGTTCATTTACATTTGTTTAAGGGAGAGGTCTTTGGAAACAGTGATTAGGTGTTCTTGAACTTGCCCTCCATTGGAAAACAGCTCTACATGCTGAAAAATCTAAACATTTGCTCCCCAGTCTCCCCAGAATATATTCATATTTTGAGAATTACTGGGGACATCAAACAGGAGAACCATTCTAAGGAACTATGGAACAAATAATGCTTTCTTCTTTTCTTGAAATCTTCCCTTTATTTGTATTTTTCTCCTTCCCTCCTGGGCAAGCCCTATATAGGAACCTACAGAATTCACATCATCTCCACCCGTCTCTGATTTTAGGGAAGGTTCTGAATAGGCTCCTGTCCACCGAGGTGTCAATTCCTAAGAGATTTATTCCAGATGGTTTGTTTTTTTTACTGCCATTTCTGCTAGAATCTGTGAAGCTTAAAACACACACAATAGCACAGACAAAGAATGATTACCTTTGGAAGTGCTTTGAACAAGGAAATAAATGTTGATTCCAAATGTAACCATAAAGGATTTAAAATGAAGTAGTTCTGAGTTATTAAAGGAACGGCAAACAACAAATAGATGATCTTTAAACAGAAGACAGGAAAAATAAAAACTTGAGAAAGATGTTGAGGGAATCACTTTTTAAGGTCAAAGGGCATTTAAAGCTGCAGCAATGAATCAGCTACAATTCTAACATGTCCAAAACGTCTAGAATACATAAACCTTCTCAAATGAACTTTGTAATTAGAATATTAAAGCAGATATCTGATGAAAAGTATTAGCTTGCTTATTTTGAACCAAGAGACTATAAATTCTAGTGAATGCAAGGACAGCTACCCTCAGCCTTAAGCCCAGGGTTGTATGAAATACCTGGTATTTTTACTAAGCACTCCAGGCCTTTGCTCCCAGGATAAAAATCAATGCACCTAATGGGATAAAAACATGTTGAACCTGATAGATGGTTGGTATGATGTACAGGCATACTTTGGTGATATGGCAGATTCAGTCCCAGACTGCTGCAATAGAGCGAGTATCACAACAAAGCAAGCCATAATCTTCTGTTGGTGGAGGGTGTTGCCTCCAACTTGTAAAAAACTCAACATGTGTTTGGCATAAAAAAGCAAATCTCAATAAAATCTAGTGTGCCTGTACCCCAAGCATGGGCAGCCCCTGAAGAGCTGGTTAGACTACAAACACCAGATGTACAGCCAGTTCCAGGGACCGCTGGCCTGTCAGAGGTAGATCGGAGGAGGGGGTTGAATTGGCTGACCTTAAAGAAAGGGAATTTTTTTGCCTGTTGCAGTGATCCAGAATATCACACTCCCCCACTAACGATAATCTGGCCAAGGTGTTTTTAGATGGTCAGAGCAGACCCCCGGATCAGTGCTGGGGTCTTCAGCTCCCCTTTGTGTTTCTCTGTAAAGACCACCCTCCTTTTTTTCTGCACCTGTTATTTCAACACCACTTTCGTCTCAGCACTAGACTCTCCTAAACTACTATACATGGGGATGTGGGGGGATTGAGAATGAGTCTTGACACAGTATTGGGGCTTGAATCCTGACTTTGCTACTTATCCATCCTGTGAACTTGGGCAGCCGACTTCATCTCTGAGTGCTTTTTCTCCCTCTGTCAAATGAAGATAATAATGCCTGATTTGTAAGAATCTGTGGGGATCCCATGTAATGATGCATATGAAAGTGCTTTAGAGGTAGTAGGTGTACCTTAGCTACAAGTTGCAACTGCCTCGTTGCTGGTGTTTAAAATAGACACCAATCCCTTTCATGAACTATTTACATATTATGGTGACGGATGCATTACTCTTCTGAAAGTTTCATTAGAAACGACCTGACTTTTCTTCTTTTTAATTGTAAATTTTATTTTTTATCTTAACAACATGACATATTTTATTATTTTTTATTGTTGTTCAAGTATAGTTGTCTTCATTTTCCCCCAACCACTCGCCCCTGCCCCACCCGTCCCCACCTCCCACAGTCAATCCTACCCACTTTGGCTTTGTCCGTGGATCCTTTATACATGTCACTTGATGATCCTTTCCATTCTTTCCCCCATTATCTCCCTCCTCTTCCCTCCTGGTTACTCTCAGTTTGTTCTTTATTTCAATGTCTCTAAAAATCTGACTTTTCTGACCAGTTTTTCATTATGTTTGAATTGTGTCTACTTATAGCCACACCATATATTTCTAGGTAATTTTTTAATGTAGTGGACACATATTATTTATCTTTCCAAAGGAATTATTTATTAATTCCTTTATATGGGGACAAGCTCATTCTGGTGATGTAAAAATCCTCATCATCCCTCATCACCCCACCAACCAGTTAAGAACATCTGGACAATGGATCCCATAATCATTTTAGGGATGAACATGCTGTACAGACTAGAGTTCTTTCCTGTACTTTTGCAGGAATTTGTTGGGAAAAGGCACCCTTTGGTACCCTCTAGGATCAAGGCAGCAAGGGCCATGCAAGCCTGAAATGGTTGGCTGTCCTCTTCCCCATCATGTGGAGACGGCCTCCCCGATGATGCGGGCTGTGTGGGGGGGCAGTGTAGATGAGGAGACAGAAACCAGTGATGGAGTGTGAGTGAGCACCTGGTTCCAGTTGCTCCTAAAGCGAATAGTGGATGTTAGCAACCTCTGCGCATATTCTAGTTTTATAAGCTAATAAGCTCCCCCCCCCCAAGCTAGTTTGTATGGGATATCTAGCCTGCTTTCAACTTGAATAGTTCTGACCGATAAATATTTAATGTCTTCTTTTGCCTGAAATGCCCATACCTTTTGATGCATCTATGAAATCCCAGATTATTTATAAATTCCTCTGTAAAGTCGTTCTGAACCATTTCCTCTTTTTTCATCTTGGTTGAATTAATGGTTCCACCCTCCGTGCATTCCTCCAGTGTTAGTTATGTTAGGCACTGTTTCATGTGCCTTCCTCATAGGCTATGAACTCCCCTGGGGTATGGACTGTATCCCACCCAACTTTATAACTTCAGCTTCTTTCAGAGCACCTGACACCTAGCAGGAGCTTAAGGACATCTATTGTACAGTCGAGTGACTGAACGACTTTAATAGACTTATAGTCATTTTGCCATTTGCCAAATATGCAGAGACCACATTTTATTTCCTCCTTCCCACACTCTCCTGATAGCCCCGATGACTATTTGATCCCAACACTCACTGAATGGAATCTGGGCATCTGGGGGATGACAGAGCATCCCTTCCATAGTGGGGGTTGCGAAGCTAATATGGTTGAAGCACTTAGCATATGGACGATTTAACGACTTGGGAAATCTAGAAGAATAGATTGTTTACCTAGTCCATTAGATTATCTTTCTCTAATGTCGTCCGTCTTCAGTAATCCTTTAGCAGACGCTGGCTGGCCGTCAGTGTATGATGGAGTTCTCCAGCAAATGCCGGTGGTGCACATGGTCTCCCAAGCAGGTTTCCTCTTGGGAAGGAAGTGCCCTGATTGGCCGCTGTGGACAGTGGAATCCCAGCAGTCTGGATTTCTCCTTGTAGTTTATGAAAGTGGCTTTCTAATGCCGGTCAGTCCTCTGTGGGCTTGATGGTGTGAGCCAGGTTCCCCAGGGCCACAGTCCAAGTCAGCCCTTTGGGTTGCACACCCGGGAGAGCAGTGTGTGGACCCACGTCTGCGGGGGGGCCTGCCCGGTGGGGGCTGCAGCCTCCCGCTGCACGCCACTCCATCAAGGCCTGCCTGGTCCTAAAGGAGGTACACAGTGAGCATATCAATATTTCGTCAGGGCAAGCTTACCATTTTCCTCTCCATGTGGCATTTGCTGAACCTCCAAATACGGTTTTGATTATGCCTTGAGGCCACTTTGACTTTGGACTCTTGTTTCTGAAATTCAAATATAAGGCAACGGAGACATAGAATTTAACTACAAAATACCTGCATTTTTCTAAATTTTAAGAACAAATATATTCTTGTAGTCTGGAGAAACTACAGACTGTATAGTTCCCAGTGGTCACGAATGTCTTCCAAACCCCAGAGACCTCTCCCCTCCTTCTAGCTCCTGATTATAGGGTTCAGATATTTTATCACTAACAAAGGCTGTTCTCTGGGAAAATTTCCCAACATCCTGTTTAACTCCATGCGATTAAAAGACAAAGGGTGCCACTGGTCTGAATGGTTCATTAAGGTAAAATAATGCTAACCGTTAGCATCATTAGTGAACAATTGCTTCCGGTGGGTGTGAGTCATTATTTGTGTTCCTTCAGAAGGACCTTCAGAGCAACGTGAACTCTAATGGGGATTTAGGTGAGCAGGGGAAGACTGGGTTCATCAAACAGGCAGAAAACGTAAACATCTATTAAACACCTCCCATGAGGCCAGTGTACGAATGTGTCCTGTCAGCAAAATTCACTTAAACCTAGGATGCTGGTGAACACAGCAGTGATGGAGTCAAAACACTTGGGATCAAATTAGAAGTCCTTACTAACGGAAAAACAGGCAAGTTCCTAAGCCATTCAGAAACTCCGTGTTCTCATTGGTAAAATAGTAGTAATAATAATAACAACCCAAAATCACAGTGCTAAAAAGTGAGAATCAAATAAGAATGTCAGCAACTGTCACCTTTCAATCTTATTAGCATATAATGGTTTTTATTATAATACATTTATCATTATTCATTATTTAATCAGAAACTGAGTCTCAAATGAGGCGCCCAAGGCCATTTATGAATGCAGGCTGACTTCCGTTATAAGACCTGTTTTGTGTTTTGGGGGGCAGAGGTGACAGGGAGCAGGAAGTGGGGTAGCGTTAGGATTTTTGTGGAGCCTTGCAAAGCTGGGTGAGGACAGCAGGGCCCACAGTTCTTTAACTATTACACTGTGATTGCAACTACTCAGCCTCCCATTATTTTTTAGAGTCTATTTTAGAGCCTTTGCCATTTTTAGTCTTGCTTACCACATGTCTCAATCTTTCTGATGTCAGAAATGGCTTTGAAAAGTTATACACCACTGTGGCAACCTTGGTCATTCATCAGCTCTCAAGCATCCAAAGTGCTGCTGCTATTGTTCAGCAACATTGAAGGAAGGGAATTCGCCCCTCGGGACTCGCTTTTGATTGCTATTAGATTTTCAGTCGTAGCTATTGCCCTCTGAAGAAAAATCCGTGCCACCTGGGCTACCCTGCAGGTTTCCATTATAGTGCCCAAGCCGTTCATTGACATATAGTGAGGGTCTAAGCAAAGTCATCTATCCCAGTCTTGTTTGACATGGGAGTAAAACCCAGTGCTTGAAATCCCTGTCTCTTGCCATCCTAAAACTGTACGCATCAATCTTCCTTTTCATCAGGGCTGGCGAAAATGACAGAGACAGACCATTTTGCTCCACGCTTTTCAGTTAAGGCTACTGAAAATATGTTAGATGCGTCACCCGTATCACGTCACAGAGCTGGAGCAGAGCCTCAGCTGGTTCCCGGATGAACGCAGGTGCTGCCTGTGGCCTTGTTTAGGGAGGACAGTTTCCTGTGTCAGCCCAGATCCTTAGAAAACAGATAAACTGAAGCATGAACCACTCAAACATTGGCTCCAAAGTCCTCTTTACACATTTGCCAGTACAGAATG
This sequence comes from Phyllostomus discolor, assembly GCF_004126475.2. NCBI lineage: Eukaryota > Metazoa > Chordata > Mammalia > Chiroptera > Phyllostomidae > Phyllostomus > Phyllostomus discolor. The sequence goes on along the minus strand of NC_040910.2, from coordinate 99,861,017 downwards.
TCACTATTCTGGAAAACAATACAGGTGGCTGATGTTCTGGCTCCAGATCCAGACTGAAGGGACATCGATGGTAGGAAAGAACCATTATCCAGTTCTTCAACTTTTCATAAATACTTTCTTATGAATCACAGTCATTTCTTAGCTGATAGAAGCTCCAAAACCACTTAGGATAAAGATTACTGATGGAATTATGCCTGAATGTTTGTCTCTATTGCATTGTTTTCACCATGGCCAGACAATTTTGGGGTCACTGGCCAAGTAGTCAACAGTGGTAGGGCACCACAGTGATAAGAACAAGGGTGAATAATCTGTCTCAAGGAAGCTGGGGCCTTGCTTTGAGGCAAAAGCTTATAAAGCTGAATGACAGGTTTGTTTTAAATATTCAAGGTAGGGCTTTCTCTGAATATGCCAACACAAGGCTGCAGATAGAACTGAGTCTCTAGCCATTTGAATGCTATAGGACAGCGATCTGCAACCAGTATGTCACGCACGGCACACTGATGTGCCGCAAAAATTTTTAAAACGTTAGGTACCTGACTATTTAGTCCGGGGCACTGACCTCTTTCCCCCGAGATTGTGAAATAAAAAAAATGACAGTAGTCAACAGAGCAATATCCATCTGGTGTGAATGTCCTGTCTTGAACCATAAATAAATATAATAAAATCGCATCTTACTGGTCATGTTGCATAATAAGGTTGGATCTGATTGGTTAATTCTTGGTACCAGACATCCTTATATACAAGTATAAGCACCTGAGTTTTCAAAAAGTCACTTTGGAGCCAAAAAGGGTAGGTAATCACTATTATTTTAAAAATCAAAATTATACCTATATTTTTTATCAAATTAGCAAAAATCCATATTTTTGGTGTGCCCCAGAATTTTAGTAATTAGTTCATGTGTGCCATGATATAAAAAAATTGGAAATTACTGCTATAGGAGATTCCAGGGATGATATAAAGGGTCTCTTATGCCAGGTTTGAGGACTGTTGGGGGTAATATAATATCAAAATGAACAGGAGAGATTTGTGATATATGTTAGAAAATGTGGGAAATTTTAAATTGAGTGGATAGGTGTTTCTAAAAATGATGTCTTCGTCGGATGAGGGAGCTCCTCGGACGAATGAGTCATGGCCCAGAAACTCTACATCAGAGCCCTCCAATCCCCATTTGTTGGTGCTGGTCTGACAGTGATGCTCAGAAGATGATCAAGAAGCAACCAGACTAAGGACACACGAAACACCAGGTGCAGCAACTGTGCCAGGTTTTTTTCCAAATTAAACCTCACGTGTCAAGGGAAGTGCTGGCTATCCCATACTACAAGGTAACAGGAACATTGCAGGTGCCACAAAAAATCACAGACTTCCAGCAAAAACAGGCTTGGAAAGCCCTCATCCGTACCCGTACTACCTTCCCACGGAAGGACAATGTAACTACTTGCAATATCCTGAAAGTCCAGCTGGGAACAGAATCAACTTAAGAGTCATGTATGAGCAGTGACTGCACTGAAATCCATCTCAGCTCTTCAATAGCTTTATTCCAAAATAGCATCAAAAGAGAAAAGGATAAAAAAAATGTGGTATATCTGTACACTGGAACACTATTTGGCCTTAAAAGGGAATGAAGTACTGATTCATGCTACAACATGCAGGAACTCAAGAACATTATGCTAAGTGAAAGAAGCCAGATGAACAAGGACCACACTTTGTATGATTTCATTTATATAAAGTATCTAGAATAGGCAAAACTATAGAGATAGAGAGCTATGAATGGCTGCTTATGGCTTGGGATGGGAATGGGGAGGAATTGCAAATGAGCTCAAGGTTTCTTATGGGGGGTGGTAGAGCCGTACTACAGTTAAATGATTATGGTGATTATGGAACATTCTTTAAATATATTGACGAACACTGGCTACTTCACCTGAAATAGGTGAATTTTTGCGGTATGTAAATTTTATCTCAGTAAAACTTAAAAAAAAATCAGGAGTCTTGGGCAGAGGAAGAGCAGACCTAAGAAACTGTGAAAGACATCGACAGTCATCTCTGTAAGAGAGCACATGTCCAGGGACAGAGGCCGCAGGCATGAGATCACTTACACAACCTCAATTTCAGGGGAGAAAAGGAGAGGCTCCCCAGACTCCCTTCACAACACAGCCTGTGGGACAGTTAGCTCAGTGGTCACTAGAGGGCACTATTATGCCATTGCTGTTACGGGCAATTCTGGGCTGCCTTTGATTTGTTCTCTGCTGCTGCTGTGTGCAGAGACACCCTGGACCTGGGGCTCCAGGGGCACAAGGAACATGGCACTCCCTGTAGGTGACCAGCACCAGACATGGGACCTGTAGTACTGGCTCTTGGTCCTTTAGATTGTGCTGGAGGGTGCTGGAAGGCAGGAGAGTCTCTGAAAGTCTCAGACGTTTATCATCTATTTCACATGGGTAAGGAGATTCTAGTCAACAAACTCAGCCTATTCACCTACAGCTGCCTGGTGACTGGGGGCTCTGGGATTAAAAAATACAGGGGCTCTAGGAAGCTCCAGGCTTTTGGAGACAACTTGGGAACAGTCACTGATGACAGACTGGGTCTCTGTGGGCCATGGGCCTCAGGGAGAGAGGTCATGTGAGGGTAGTCCACGGCATCAGCAGACACTGCACGGCTGACTCTCATCTACTTTCCTGAGTGGAGAATTTCAGGCTCTGCACCCGTAGGACCTGGACCAACGGGGAACTGTGTCAACGATATGGGTGAAGGCAGAGGGAAAGGCATTGAATAATGATGGCAGGCAGACAGCACTACTGAGCACACTGTCTAGCATTCAGTTGACACAATTCATGTGCTAAATTAAAAAAAAACAGATGAATTTAAAGTCAAGAGGGTTGGCAATATACTTTCAGGGAGACCAGAAGCCTTGTTTGGGGAAGCAGCACTAAAAATTACCCTGGTTAAGTCAGAATTATGGGAGGTTTGCCAAAGGTCTGAGTTAAAGCCAAAAGCTTGGGAGATGTTGATGCTTGGGAGATGTTGAGTCTGAATGGGCTACCACCTAAACCTTAAACCAAAATAAAACTTAACAGTAAGATTCTCTTTGAATGAAGTCGAGTAGAAAGCAACTGGCTGACTACTTACAATTTCTTTCAGCTATCTCTTTGAAGTTTCAAAAAAATTGTTACCATTACCTTCCATTTCATTTCTTTAGGAATACTTGGAAGAGGAATAAAATTTCTCAGGAATGACGCCACTAACTCCAAGAATAAACATGAGGTCGAGCGAGTGATTGGGTTTACTGAGCTAAACCACAGGTGTGCTCTTCCCCTTCTACAGAAACAGTCCTCACCTGCTGGAGGGAGTGTCGGAGGCGTGTCCTTTGTGACTGGCTAGCAGGGAACTCTGGGTTTTAGAGGTGTTGATCTTTGGTCTGGATACAAGAGGTGTATGTTATTTCTATAGCCTATTGTTTCTGTGAGTTGAACAGTAACAGCTTGTATGGATGCTGCCATTGTTGCTGTTTCTCCTGGCTTCTTTGTTGGTGATTAAATGCACTTTGTTAGAAATTCACATGTGAGTTCAAGTCAGAGAGTCTTTCTGAGCTGTGGCTGTCCTCAAAAAATGAGTTGAAAAGTGTTCCTTCTTCTATTTTCTGGAAGGGCTGTGTGCACTGGTTCCTCTTTGGGCTTTATTCCGTGGGTGTTCAATCGCTGTTTTCATCAGTTTCCTTGGAGGGAATTTGTTTTCCATGAGGCAGAAAACGCTTAAGACCGAGGTAGAATCACACACCATTTTCCACTTGGGGGAAGCTTATTTCTCTCTCCCTAAACCTCCAACTGACCTTTTGGTATCTTCCTGGAGCAGTTTTTCAGATCAGACTGACCTGGGTTTGCTTCTAATTTTTTAAAATAGACTTATTTTTAGAGCTTTTTTAGATTTATAGAAAAATTGGGTGGAAAGCTGAGAGCTCCCATATACTCCTTTTCTGCCCCCTACACGGTTTCTCCTATGATTAACATCTTACATTAGTGTGATCCATTTGGAATTAATAAACCAATATTGATACCTAATTATTAACTGAGTTCCATAGTTTTAAGCTTACTCTTTGTGTGTTTAGTTCTTTGAGTTTGGACAAATGAATAATGTCATGTCTGGACCATGATGGAGATATACTCACATATATATTCTCTGCCCCTGAGTCCTTGGCAACCGCTGATCTTTTTTACTATCTTCATAGTTGAATCATAAATGATGTAGTCTTTTCAGACTTTAATATTTTTTTTTAACTGTAAGCTGTCAAGGTTCTTCCATGCATTTTCATGGCTTGGTAGCTCATTTTTTTTTAGTGCTGAATAGTATTCCATTGCCTGGATGTACTATGTATTGTTTGTTTACCTACTGAAGGGCGTGTTGGTTGCTTCTAAGTTTTGGCAATTATGAATTATGAATAAAGCTGCTATAAACTTCTATGTAGACACAAGTGATTTTTTGTGGACATAGATTTTCAACTCATTTGGGTAAATGCCTAGGAATTTGATTGTTGGATTATATGGCAAGACTAAGCCTAGCTTAGTAAGAAGCTGAGTTTCCCAATGTGAGTGTAACATTTTTCATTCCCCCCAGCTGTTGAGTCCACGTCCCTGCCGACATTTACTATTCTCAATGATTTGGGATTTAGCCATTCTGATAGGGTGCGGTAGTATTTTATTGTTGTAATATGCAGTTCCCTAAGAATATATGATGTTGAGCATCTTTTCATATGCTTCTTTGCCGCAGGGGAAGAACAGACCTAAGGAACTCTAAAAGGTGTCAACAATATTCTCTTTAAGAGAACACACGTCCTTGACCAGGGACACAGGACTTTTTATTGAAGGGCTGACTCATCTCTTTGCCCATTTTTTATTTTTTTTTAATTATTATTGAGTTTGAAGGTTGTTTACATGTTTGGATACAAGTGTTTTATTGTATATGCCTCATATGTTTGCAAATATGTTTTCTCAGTCTGCACCTCTGCTGCTTATTGTGTGTCCTGGGCCAGGATGCTCAACCCTTCTCAGCTTCAGTGTTCTCGTGGGAAAGGGTAATAATGATACCTGACTTATTTACGTATTTACTTATAGGGTTGTTTTAAGAGATGGAAGCAACAAAGGATGTGAAAGAAACTAGTCCACTGCCTGCCTCAATAAAAGTTAACCTTGTGGCCTTGTCTCCTCTCCCACCCCCAAGCATAGGTCCATTTAAAACTAATTCTGTTTGTATGTGGTATTTTCTAAAAGTTTGGTTTATTTATTGTTAGAGTGAGAGGGGAAGAGAGGGAAAAGAGAGGGAGAGGAACATGGATATGAGAGAGAAACATCGATTGGTTGCTGCTTGCATACTACAGGCCAAACCTGCACCCAGCCATGTGCCCTGACTGGGATTCAAACCAGCAACCTTTTGCTTCAGAAGAGTGGAGCCCAACCAACTGAGCCACACTGGTTAGGGCTGTATTTGATGGTTTTTATCAGGGCTTTTCACGCTTTATTAAGTGTATGAATTGTAGGTTCTGATTCAGGAGGTCACGGATAGAGCCTGAGATTCTGCATTTCTAATAAGCTCACAGGTGGTGTTGATGCTACTGGTCCACAGGGCACACTTTGAGCAGCAAGGGGTCGCACACCTGTCTCTTCTAAATCAACACCTAAATAGGTCAGACTTCTGTCTTGACCTATTAGTTATAAAGTGAATTTTGTGGATTGACAATCATCATTTTTACACACATAGCTTACCACCGAAAATACCTCAGAGTCAACCATTAACAATACTGTTTAATTAAAATTAAGTTATACACACACAGGATATGAATATTGAGGTCAAAGGAAGTGGTATTTGAAATTTTCTATGTTACACTGAAATAAGGACAAAAACTTTGCTTGTTCACACACATATTCCCAGTTCTAACACATGTGTTTGCACCTGATGGGTAAATTAATACGTGTTTACTCCAGTAGGGGTGTAGAGAAAGGTAAGATGGGTAAATTTTGAATTCGTCTGAGTAATCCTCACGATGAAGCAAAGACATAATTGGCTTTGAGGAATAGGCAGGGTGACACTGGGTAGAAAGCAGAGGGGTGGTGGGGATGACCCTTAAGCATTAAATAGAAAGAGTCCAGGGAGGGCCAGCCTGTAGTTGAGGAAAGCCAACAGCATGTGGGAAGCCATGCAGTTGGATTTGTGAAGATGTCAGAGCCCTGAAGAACCTGGACTTACACGGGAAACACTGAAATAGAATAATTGGTCGGGCTGGGCGCGGGATCAAAGGTTCACAGAGAGGAGTGAGTGCTAAAGGTCCCAAGGAGAAAAACAGCTCCAAGAATCCCTCAAAGCCAGAAGTACTTTGTTTCTGACAACTCCATTTTAGCCTGACTATGTTTTTTATGTTGTTTTGGGGCTATTTTATTAAGGCCATGGATCCCTTAGACAGGTATATAGCAACAGGGTGAAATAAAAAGAGAAAAAAATATTTGCTACACAATGGAGAGAATAAAGATAAAGAAGATCTTTCATGGGGAGGCTCTGGAAACTACAGGTCTCTATATATCTATGCCTGCTCCTTAATTTTCTCCTCGGTTCCCAGACGTTAAAAGCACTATGGCTAATCAGAGACCTGGGGAAGGCTCTGAAGACCGGGTGGTGATCCTTCTTGGTGTATCAGAAATCCCTAGACTTGTGGGTCAGGAGGAAGGCTGAGGGGTCTCTTGGCGATGGAAATGTAAGATTCCTATTTCTAGGTCCTGAAATCAAGTAGAGCAGGAATGGATCTTGGCTCTGTGATCTTGGGCAAGTTCTTAACCTCTTCATTCAGTTTTCATTTCAAATATGGAGATATTGATCACCTGCTTTATCTCTTGTTTACAAATTAAGTGGGGTAATTTATGTATAAAGTATTGAGCACAGGCTGGCGAACAAGAAGCATGCAGTAAATGATGAGAATTATTATTAGTCCCAGGGATTGTCACTACCAGGGAGCTTGTTGGAGCAGCCGGGGAGGTGGCAACTGTGGCAGTGTGGCTGCAGCATTGACAGCAGCAGCAGATGCGAGTGGAAGAGGAGAATAAACCAGGAGTTTGGCCTCCAGAGCTTTGGCTTTCTGTCTTAGCTCTAACACTTTCCAGTTGCATGGAGCTTGGCAAAGTTCCCAATCCTCTCCACGTCTTGGTTTATTCATCTCTGATGTGGGGAGAAATGATAATAAAAGATGCAGGAGATAATGGGCTGGATGGAAACGTCTTTATACTGAACTGTTACATTATACAAGTGAATAATTTTTTTATCTGCAGCAAATCTGGCCAGCCCCTTCCCCTGCACCTCCAACCCCCTGCCTTTTTCACCTCTGAAGCCAGTCTCAGAGTGCCACCTGGGCAGTCTCAATCATAAAGGTGAAAATTGACTCTACCTTCCTGTTTGCTTGCTATGGCGATCTGCACTGAGATTTTGCCCGAGTTTATTGTCACATCATACATTCTCCCAGAAAAGATGTTGGTCGCTCACTGTCCTTACTTCCCCACCTTTTTAATTCCTTCCACCTGCAGCATCCAAATGGCATAGGGCACCACCCCACTGCCTATGGACCAGGCTGTGTCATGTGGGAGGGGCCTCATCACTCAGAAAACCAGGAACAAGGGAGGCCTTTTGAGAATGACACTCAATACAGTATTGTTAGTGATAGATGCTATGCTGTATACTAGATCTCCAGGACTTATCTTGCATAAGCTAACAGTACAGAGTTGTATACTTATGGAGGGTAGAGCTTATTTATGTTAAGTGTTCTTACCACCAAATAATAATGATGATAATAATGACAGAAGAAACATTGGGAAGCGAAGGCTATGTCTATGACTTTGATGGTGATGATGAGATTTCATGGGTATATGCATGGCCCCAATCTCATCAAGTTGTATATATTAAATATGCCAAGCTTTTTTCATGTCAATCACACCTCAATAAAGTGGTTTGAAAAAGAGAGAGGGAATGCCATCCTGCACTGTGATTGCAACGGTGTGGCCTCACTTCCCCTTGGCTGGTGTATGCAGTCTCCTCAAACAGGCAGATCTGTTTCGGAGTCTCTGGGAAGGGAAATAAAAGCAGAGAAAGCCTTTTTGCCCGGGGGAGGAACTAAGCATGCAGATTGAGAGTCTGGTGCTCACTTAACATCCTGCCGGCCAAATTGTACCTGTTTGCTAAGGTCCTCAGAGGGGATTCCTCAGAGGCAAGTCTGCATGGGAATCACCTGTCCCTGAGCCTGCATCTGGGAGCTTGGGCTAACTGAAGTACAGGGACTCCTCTTGGAACAACTATTCCAGCATTCAAGCCTCCAAAATAACGGTGCCCTTCAAAACAGACGCTGCTGGAGGCTAGCACTTGTTCCCTTGTTATTTCGTGCACCCACTGTGTTAATGCCCATCATGCAAAGTATTGGGGAGTTTTCCTTTGGCTTGATCCCAAAGGCAGTTATAAAATACAGACCGAAAAGTGGCTCACCTTACATTTGGTTGTCGAGTTGTGGTGCCCCACTCTATCAACCATGTGTTTTTTTTCATGAAAATACTAATAGATGGGACTTATTAAGTATGTTAAGTCTCTGGGCTATGTGTTTTTCAACAGCTTTCAAGGTGGGAACAGTCATCCTTGGCATAATGTCCAGTTTTTAGTTGTCATTCCAATAGCTTTTCATTGTAATATCACAGTCAGAATTGTTTAAATTCAAAGTCAATAAAATTTCCATTATGGCAAAGTGATTGTTTTCCAAGTTTCAATCCATCTTCAAATGACCCCAGATTGCCTGAGAATATGCTATGGAGGAATTTCAAAAATGGTTTCCTAAAATGTAACTCGAGGTGGCTTTATTGGCATAAGCTTACATACATAATATACAGCTACTTTTTGGTGATTTTTTGGTCATTTATTATTTTTTTCAATTACAGTTTACATTTAATATTATTTTGTATTAGTTTCAGCTGTATGATATAATGATTAGACCATCATATACATTGCAAAGTGCTTCCTTGGATACATCTAGTATCCACCAGGCAACATACATAGTTATCACAATATTAATGACTGTATTTTTTTTAGAGAGAGGGGGAAGGAGGGAGAAAGAGAAGGGGAGAAACATCAATGTGTGAGAGAGACATGGTTGCCTCTTGCACACCCTGAACTGGGGACATGGCCCACAACCCAGGCACGTGCCCTGACTGGGAATTGAACTGGCAACTTTTTGTTTCACAGGCCAGTGCTCAATACACTAAGCCACACCAGCCAGGGCAATGATGACTGTATTTATTATGTGGTACTTTACATCTCTGTGACTATTTTCAGAAGTTTTTATAGTAGTTACAGGTGCTTTTTGAGGAGGGGGTTACTCCCTTCCTGCTTCACACTTCATGTGTTTATTCAGAAAGATGATTTTCACCTCAACTCTAAACCATGGGTTTTCCTCTTACGTCGTCTCCCTTTTTATTTTTAGCCTGAAAGAAATTGCTACAATGTTTGTTAGAGGGTATATTTGGCTTTCCGTGTGTGCAATGAGTAGCTAAGTTGAAGTGTGCTCACCGACCGGCAGCCGACTGCAGACGGCTCGTCGAAACACGAGAAAGACATACACAGAGACAACCAGGTCCTGTGGGGAAGTAGGAACGGAATGGCCACTCTCTCTAGAGGGGAGAGCGCCTCGTCTCCATTCCCAAGCAGATTTTTATTCTTGAATACCAATGCCCTTTGCAAATTACAAGTAGTTAGCTTTGAAAGGCGCTGGCAGATTTCCTACTGGGATCCTAAGCCAGAGTTTTTTGGGTTTTACCATTTAAAAAGACTACAGGACTTAAAAGCTTAGTTTTGTTTCCTCCCTGTGCCTTCATATTTTAGTTAAAGAGCATCCTCCAGCAAGCAGATCTCACAGGGTCTTTCATATTCTATGTCTCAGGCCTGATTACCCCGGGGGTCCGTAGGTTCTGGTCTGGGCAGCACCACCCCTGCTATTTCCGCAGGCCTGAGTTAACAGAAAAGACAAAGGCAGCCAGGAGACTTGGATTTCTCACAAGGACTCAGGCTTTGACAAAGCTGAGGGGGCAGGGGTTGATGCCATCACCCCTTCTTATCCACAGCCCCGAGTCTCTTCCCTTAGGGCATTCCCACATGATCGCGTCTGTCTTAGATTCATTCTCTTTCCTAGAGAATTGTTACCCATCATTGACTGCCGAGCATGCAATAGGGAAGCCAGGCGTTAGAACAGGCAGCGTTCATACCAGAGGAATAAGTTTTGTCTCCTCAGTGGCTCCTGGTCTGGAGGTCTCTCACTCAGCCTAAGTCATGGGGGGTTACAGCTTCCTGAGATCAGGTAGGGAGGTCCCCAACACTAAGTGCAGACTTTAGCTGCAGTCAGATTCAAAGCAGCCTTTCATAGCTCCAAGCCTCTTTGTACTTGCTCTTCATCTGACAATTGAGTAGGCTTCTACCTCAGTGATATCATGGACCGGCCTGCTCATCACTTCCCTTGCCCAGGCTCATGGAGACTACAGCATTGGTTACAAAACTTACTTCTTTTTATCTGAGTTCCTCCATGTCTTTGTTCGGTGCTGGCTTCTGTGGTTCCACTTTCCAATTCTAAGGGAAATTCTTCTGTTAGCCACCTTGGACAAGACCGTTACAGATAAAGAAGTCAACTTCATCCAAGGCGACAAGCAGTATATTTTGGAACTTAGCTATCCTTGTGATCGGAATAATAATGCCAGATCCTGTTTTACCTCTCTGGTGTGGATCCTTGTACTGTGCCTTAGAAAGAAGAGGTGCTTAATCCACATTTGTTGGAATGAACTGGTAAATGTTTCCATCTCTTCTTTTGTACTATCTGACCTCCTGAGGGGGAAATGTATGTCTTGTGTTATTTTTTACTCTCTACACAAAGCTTTGCTCATATCAGGAACATGTAATTTTAATTTAGTAGGTAAGCCTGACAATGACCGAACTGGGGAGGGGGTGTACTTGGGCCATGAGGTGTGAGTACTGAGTCGCTATCTGTTTTGGACTCTGATGAATTAGTGTCAATGAAATATTCAGCAACAACATCTCAGCCAGCCGTTCATTTACTGTGTTTCAATATGTAGTCACAACACTGAATGGACAAGAAGAACAGCAGACACATACTTAAGGCCTCGGATTTCAGCATAGGTTTCATTTGATAATTAATGCTATGGTTTTTATTTTTTGGAAACTAAGATTTTATTATGAAATAATAATTAAATCAATGTTCTGTGCATTTTTTTCAATCTATGAAATGACCATGAACTGTGTCAACTTTTTTCCAGGAAGTCACCATGAAATCAGCACAAAATTTCCATAAAAAATGGACTACTGTTGAGATTAGAGCTAGAATGCTGGAGGCATTATATCTGTGCTGCTCTAATTAAATGTTTCTTGTCAGAAGGAAAAGCCTTTATTCCTTTTTTAGAACTAATTTCTTTTTTTTTTTCATAAATTACTTTATTATTGTTTGATTACAGTTGTCTGCATTTTCTCCCCACCACTCCCCGCCAACCCCAGCCAAACCCACCTCCCTCCCTTGCTTCCACCCTCCCCCTTGGTTTTGTCTATGCGTCCTTTATAGTAGTTCCTGAAAACCCTTCTCCCCTCTGTCCCCTTCCCCCTCCCCTCTGGCTATTGTTAGATTGTTCTTAATTTAAATGTCTCTGGTTATATTTTGTTTGTTTTTTTCTTTTGTTGATTAGATTCCAGTTACAGGCAAGATCATACGGTATTTGTCCCTCACCACCTGGCTTATTTCATTTAGCATAATGCTTTCCAGTTCCATTCATACTGTTGCAAAGGGTAGGAGCTCTTCTTTCCTTCTGCTACATAGAATTCCATTGTGTAAATGTACCATAGTTTTTTGATCCAGGCATTTACTGATGGGCACCTAGGTTGCTTCTAGCACTTGGTTATTGTAAATTGTGCTGCTATTAACATTGGGGTGCATAGGTTCTTTTGGATTGGTGTTTGAGGGCTCTTAGGGTATAATTCCAGCAGTGGAGTTGCTGGGTCAAGAGGTAGTTACATTTTTATTTTTCTGAGGAAATTCCATACTGTTTTCCACAGTGGCTGCACCAGTCTGTGTTTCCACCAGCAGTGCACTGGGGTTCCCCTATGGTCAATTAATATTTGACAAAGTGGGAAGAAGCATAGAATGGAGTAAAAATAGCCTCTTCAACAAGTGGTGTTGGGAGATCTGGACAGCTACATGCAAAAAAATGAAACTCAATCACCTACTTACACTATATACAAAAATAAATTCAAGGTGGATAAAAGACTTAAATATAAGTCACAACACCATAAAAGTCCTAGAGGAAAACATTGGCAGGAAAGTCTCAGACATTCCACACAGCAACATCTCACTGATATGTCCCCTGAAGCAAGGGACATAAAGGAAAGAATAAAAATATGGGACCTCATCAAATTAAAAAGCTTCTTCATGGCTAAAGAAAATAGCATTAAAATGAAAAGAGAACCAACTATATGGGGAAACGTATTTGCCAATGATGTCTCTGACAAGGGTATGATCTCCAAAATATATAAAGAACTCACAGGACTCCACTCCAGGAAGATAAAAAACCCAATTAAAAAATGGGCAAAAGACTTGAACAGACTCTTCTCTGAGGGGAATATACAGAGGACCCAGAGACACATGAAAAGATGTTCAGCATCACTAGCCATCAGAGATGCAAATTAAAACCACAATGAGATACCACTTCACACCGGTCAGAATGGCCATCATAAACAAATCAACAAACAGCTGTTGGAGAAGATGTGGAGAAAACATTATGACTTTTAAATGTCAGTGACATCAGTACATATCCTCACTATCCTTCATAGGATGAATTGAACTGTTGGCTGTATATCTATCCAAAGGTTAAATACACACACACACACACACACACACACATATCCATTTTTAAAAAAATTAATTCTGCTTATTATTCACTTTCATGTTCCACAATGAAAAATGTTCTTTTGGGGGGAAAATTATTGCACTTTTGGTATTTGAAATGATTTGAAAATTGTTGTGATTAATTGCTAGTGTAGCTGGAATGTCTTTGGTCATATTTTTCACATGTAATTGAAGGGTGTATTTTTCCACTCATTTATCTGCTGAATGGCCATTGCTCTGTTTTCATTAACATCATTATTAGCAATTCAATACGTCTCCTACATTTAGAATCAATCAGTTATATTATTTGGTAATCTGTTTTATTTTAGTTTGAGATATTCTTCTTGCTTGGTAAATAGTGGTTTAAAAAATGTGAAACAACTTACAGGTCTTTCTACAATTTCTACTTATACAGGGCTTGTAACAGTATAATATTTTAACATGAATGTTAAAGTCTGGATACATATTGTTATTTTTAAAAATAAAAATTAAAAACTATTTCTTGGTAGAGTTTCTAATATTTTTAGAGCTCAAACATCGTATTGTTGACTATTCAGATTTACCACATTTATTAAACTCTTACTAGGTACCTAACACTGTGCTAGGCTCCAGAAATGCAGAAAAGCTTTACATTGAAACCCCTACTCAAGGAACTCATAACCTAGCAGTAAGACGTGCATAAACTCAAATGTCAAACCATGATATATGCTCTCCTAGAGTTACGTGGGAGGAGAGAGAAGAGGTCAGACCTAATACCACTTATAATAGGCAGGTTGAGACAGGAGAGAATGAATAAGGAGGAAACGAAATCAGAAAAAGCTAAAAAATAACTTGTTTCCTAAAGAATGAAAAAAACACATATTACCATATGGAGAGAGTAAGGTCTTGTGTAGCATCCTAGGCAGAAGGGGTAGTATATTTAAAAGCATGTACATACATATGAGGTACATACAGTGTATGTTTCTTGACATACATTCAGATTGATAAGACGATGTTTCAGGACATATAAGAGAAAGAAGGAAGAGATTAAATTAGAGAGAGATGCAAGGGTCAGACCATGAGGATATCATGCCAAATCAGAAGTAAGTCTGTGCCTTATAGGAAGTAGGCAATTAGTGAAGGGTTTTTAAGAATTGCACTATCATTTATGAAAATGTGTGGCCTTGTTTCATGATTGGGAAATGGAATCACATAATAAACCACACTGTTGTCTTTACCATCTTCAAACCCCGTTAAATGATAGTTAACTTTAACTCAAACATCACCGGCTTCACTAGCTGGTGGTTAAAACTGGTCACATTCTGCAATAAGAAATCAAGTCTAGGTATTCTGAATTTGTGCACCGTAACTATCAGGAAAGCTTTATTTTCTAGGAAATTCCCTCTGTTAATTTTCTAGAGAATCCAGATGGCGTTTTAGACATTCTTCCCAAAGTTGGCATGCTAAGGCCATGTCTTTCTACTGCAGTTTCTGCTGTTTGGAAGGGCGTGGGAGTGTCTTGCTTGCTGCTGTGCTGCCGCTCCCCTGCTCATTCACCCAGCGTTACTTCGCTGGTGTCAGGCCGTTTCCCCATCAGTGCTGCCTTCCTCAGACTGCTGATCTCCACACAGTCCCCAGGATGTGCTTGTGATCATTGGCCTCCCTGTACCACCAACTCTTTTCCATTTCTGTCCACTTTCCATGGAGGGGTACAACAGCAGCTACTTCATATCTTAGGGACAGTTATGTTTGTATGTGACCTTCTCTTCCCACAGGCCATGAGCATTGAGGATGGTCGGGCTGGTCAGAGAACAAGCAGATGCTCATGTAGTGACATAGGTCAGGGATGCAATGTGCCCTACCCTGACAGCATCCTTAGTTTATAGTAGCGTGTGCATGTGTGTGTGTGTGCATGTGCATGTGTGTGTGTATGCATGTTTTCTGAGCCATCTGCTTCTCCAGTTGTGGAGGGAAAATAGAACACAGATTATCAGAAGTAATGATTATTACAGATAAGCTTTATCTTCTTTTCCATCTGGCTCCTGGGCCCCAATCAAAGCAATGAATTTGTCACTATTGTCCTAACTTCCTGAAAGTTATGGGATCCAACGGTATCTTACAGTATCCCATGATGTTACCTCAGTCTACATAGTTGTGGACCAACCGAGTTGTGGTCCAGCCAACCATGCCTACAAATATAACACATCAGCAGGCCTGAGATGGCTGTTGGTCACAGTGTTTGACAAAACATTACTGAGCTTCCACGATGTGTTGGGTAGTGCTTCTGCTGGGTGAGGTGAATGCTGCAGATCTTCCTCTTTTCCAGAGATCACTTATGTCAGAGAGACCACCAAAGGTGAGAAGAATGTATCTTGTTCTTTCTCTCCTTCCTCTGTTTTCTGAAGGCAACTATAGGCAGGTTTTTCGTATGATGGGCAGGGTTTATCAATAGTGACTGAAAACAATGTAAGTTTTAAACATGACAGAGGCCTGCTACTTTTTTGGTCTGTTCTGTCATTTTTGCCTTCCTTTTTGGAACTTTTCTGCTCCACATGATCCTGGGGCAGAGGTCAGTCACGTAACCTGCTATTTTCTAAGCTAAGGATGAGCATTTGATACACACAGGCAATGGTGGGCTGATAACCTACTTTTCCAAACTTTCAAAAGCCTTGAATTGTTGTGTTTGTGTTTGTAACATCTCCCACTCTCCCACCATGGCTGACTTCAAACTACCAATATGACATCCCCAAAATGTGGTACTGGGGGCGGAAGTGTGGAATTGGCTTTGCCGCTTTGTTATAAGCCCACTTCATCAAGTCACTGCCAATAGGCTCATCCTGACATGTTATATCCCTCTGGACACAGAGAGTGAAACCAAACAATACCGATAGACACCACTGTGGAGAATTTGTGCAGATGCTGTGGGGAGGGGACCGTATGCTTTCCCTTGGCAGGAAAGCTGAGGGATGTGTATGCCTGGGGCTGCTGGTCACCACCTTTTCTGCCATATGAAGAGAACGTATGTGAAGATGAGGTCTAGAAAAGCCTAAATCTCAGTTTTCCAACTATAAAATGGGGCTGATAAATATATTTACTTTGTAGAGTTTCTGTGAAAGTTAGAATTGAAGCCTTTGATACAGAGCTTCATACATTGTAAAAAGGAAAGAAAAAAGAAAGAAAGAAAAAAAGAAAGAAAGAAAGAAAGAAAGAAAGAAAGAAAGAAAGAAAGAAAAAAAGAAAGGAAGGAAGGAAGGAAGGAAGGAAGGAAGGAGAGAGAGGGAAGAAGGAAGGAAGGAAAGGAAAGAAAAAAGTGAACTAGCTAACCACCTCTTTATGCTCCAGAGAGCTCTGAAGAATTTTAAGGAGAGAGTAATAAGAGCAGGTTTTGTTTCTTTAAGATGCTACAGGGCTGTTGGTCTACCAGGGTCCACAGAAAGTCATCTTTCCTGATATTTTCTGGCCTCTTTTGATTAGGAGGGAAAGAATCCCTCACAACTCCATGGAAAACATTGGTGATTTCAGAGAGAGGCCAGAGGCATAGAAAAGTACCAGTTGAGGCTTGGGACTGGATAATGATATATGTCTTTGCTTGCAAAGACTGTTCTAGCCCTGGAGGAGGAAGACAGGAGTTTGGTAGTGGGACTAAAGTAGGACCCTTAGGAATGAGAGTTGGAAAGGCCAATAGCATTAAATATCAAGTTTAAGCGGGTATGGGAGAACAGGCAGGGGAAACTAGAGAACATGGGGAAATGACTAAATGGCCAATGATAGTTAGCAGAGGAAGAAAATGCATTGCAATGTAGAACTACCTCACTGTTCCTGTCTATCTCTAACCCTTTTAAGGACAGTTCCAAATTCTCGTATATTCTTATTTAGGGTAAATGCAGCCCCAGGTGGGGTGACTTTGGCCTGAAGCCTGATTCAGAATGGAATGAGCAGGCATGGAGCTTTCCAGCCACATTTTGCCACTTTGGCTTGAGTCCTTTGACTGTGGCTGGAGTTTCAACAGTCATTTGGTGTTTTAGTGCATGGAGAAACAAAAGCCATTATTCCTAACAGCTGTATGTCAAATCTATGAATCTCATTGCAAATCAGTAAGATTTCGCTGTAGGAATTGCCAGCTCAGTGACAGCATAGAGGAGAGTGGCATTTGGGGTAGTGGTGTCCAGGCTATTTCTTGGAGGATTTGTGAGCTATTAATACATGTCCTGTGAAAAAGTGCTTCTGTGGTCCCATTAGTTTGGAAATGGTGACTTAAGCAGAATGAGATCCGTTGATTCAATACAGGGCCTCTCAGATGCTTCCGATGCCATGGTTATTGTTAATCTTTCAGAGGGAAGATCTAGGCAGAGGAAAAGATGTCAGAGCATGGGATAAAGAATTCTGCTCTCAATGTGGCCAATCTAGTGAGAAAGAGGAATAATCCAACTAGAGCTATAGTTTGTGAGTGCTCTGTGGCGTGGAGTATTCTACTTATGCAGCTTCACTTTCTTAATGCCCAAACCAGATCCCTGACCTCATTTTACTGGAGTTACCTCTTGTTTGCCTTGGGATATCAGGAAATTAACTAAATACCTAATTAGAGTCCTAGGTATGCGAAGGGGAAGCTTGGTCTTACACCTGGCCCCCCATTTCAAGATTGGTTTAGTCTTCGTGCTCTTGGTCTCAGTTCTGTCTCCTAGATTCAATGTCACTCATGAGACACAGCCATGATCTATTTTTTTTCCAGTCCATGGAATTCCTAGAGTCAGATATTAGAATAAGAAGAAATCTTAGCTTTCACTATACTCAACCTTTTTATTAGATATCATTATGTTCAATCCCTTAGTTTTACAGCAGAGTTCCACTAAAATAAGTAGGCTTAGACAGAGCAGTCATGCTCAGCTGCCCTAGCTGTGCACCATGAGAGAGTGAGCTGCTTTTCACTAGACTGCAGCATGATTAGCATCTTAGGAAGGAGTCTCCGCAACCACAGATAGTAGTCCTGACTCAGCCACAATAGTGTTTAATTTATACCCACCTAGAAGAGGTAGCTGTATATTCTAAGGGGGCTGAGAATAGTGATTACAGTGTAATCATCAAAAGTATATAAATCTTGAGGCCTGAAAGGTATATTTCTCAAACACCACACTCCATTATAAAATACATGGCTAGGATGCGAGTGTTACATTTATCTAGTAACAACTTGTATTATAGCTCTAATTTCAAGACTCCACCTTTTCTATTCAGTAAATAACTTAAAACTAACAGAAAAAGAGGGCAGGAACAAAGGGGCCGCTGAATGACAAAGAGGGGTTTAGAAAGAGGAAGGAGGCAGTGGACAAAGTACTCAGAACATATCTAATGGCAACCTGGTGTCAGAATAACAATGAGATATATACACACACAGTCTGAGGTTTATACGTGTATAATACTCCTTGGTGAGTCATCTCACGTGGCTTCCTAAGTGGCAAGAAGGGCAACTCAGGTATTTTAGTTTCTAGGTAACACAAGTGAGGAAAAGGCAGTTTTCATGTATTCTCTGACCCCCCTTGGGAATTAATTCCCAGAATGCCTAACGCTTGCAGCATCACCATTACTTCACAGTCTCATGCCTGTTTCAGCTTTATGATGTGTCTCCGCTTGGCTTGTTGAGGAGCCCAGAACATCCTGAAGTGGCCCCCAAGAATAGCGCCTCTGCTCTCTGTCCCACTGTGAGGTTCACCTCGTCAGGGAAGATTAGGCCTGTCTCATGGAAGGTGTTTCACAGCATTGCCATGGCTGGTTTTCTTCCTTTGCTTGCTTTTCTGGTTTCCCCCACTAGGCTATTATTCCATTGAACGCAACGACTTTATTCCATCCTGAACATTCCTCATCTGTCACACAGAGCCTGCCCCATAGAAGATACTCAATAAACAATTGTTGAGGGCGTGAGAGTTGTGGCTTCTCGCACCCATCACTTGAGACGCTCAGCTCCAGTCCCTGGAAGCTGTTTTCTCCTGCCTATTAAGGCCTACACTCATTAGCAGCCTCCAAGGACCAAAAGGCTATTTTAGCCAAGATAGATGTTTGCACGGCTCCCTCTATGTCCTGGCAAGCGCGGGGGTGGATGCCACCAATATCCATTCTGGATTAAAACCAGGGATTCCTGTTTGTTTAGGTTCCAGTGGTAAATCTACCTGTACGTGGAAATGTATCATGTTGATGTTCCTGACGGGCAGGCTGCCTGGAGCTTCGTTGAGTTATCACCGCTTCCATTTGATCTATTGACAATGGAGGGGAAGTAAACAGCTTTACCAACTCTAAATAGCTGGTTTGTGGCCGGGCAAACAGGAGAGTTTTTCACAGAGGTAAGAGCTGCCACAGGGCTTTGAGTTGTCGGTAAGTTTCTGCAGTTGTCTTCTGGAGGGGAAAAGAAGCTAGATTCTAAAATCAGGGCAGGAAAGTAGACCTTGAATCCTATCAGTGTGTTTCAAAAGCACAGACCCTGTACTCAGTGCAGTAGAAGTTTGAGAGGGAAGCGGGTTTTAAGTCTAACTCTACTACTTGGTCATCTCACTTCTCTGACATCAAATTTTGGAATCATTTATGTATCTCAAATAAAGACATAGTGAGAGCAAAGATGTCTTGATGGGAAGGGAAGTGCGAAGTGCTGACATCAGAGTGTGAAAAACCTGGATTCCATTCATGGGTCTGCAAAACCCTGCCTGTGAGAACGAACACACTCCTCATCTTCGCTTTGGTTACTTCGTCTGTAAAGGGGTCACAATACTGCCAAGGGTCAACCAGAAATAATGACCATGATAGTCACAGGGGCAGAGCTCAGTTAACCCTGATTGAGAAAAGCTAGACTCAGAATACACAGAAAGCAGTGTGTCTCTGTGTGTGGGGGAATTAATAGATGTAGTGAAAATTGGAGAAACACCCTTTAAATGGACCACAGTTAGGGGCTCAGAAGGGAGGGGTAAGGAGGGACACAAAGATAATAAAGGCCTGGCTGGCGTAGCTCAGTGGATTGAGCACGGGCTGTGAACCAAAGTGTCGCAGGTTTGATTGCCAGCCAGGGTACATGCCTGGGTTGCAGGCCATGACCCTCAGCAACTGCACATTGATGTTTTTCTCTCTCTCTCTCTCTATCTCCCTCCCTTCCATCTCTAAAAATAAATAAATAAAATATTTTAAAAATTAGTTTAAAAAGATAATAAAGGGTAAAAGCAAGACAAAGAATTGTTTGGCATGGACTGCAGATAATTAAACTCCTGAACTGAGTGATACAAGTAACTCAAGTCTGTGGTCTATGAAGGCAAAAAAAAAAAGTAACCATGCAATTAAGTATATAACCACAAATTATGATAACTGGTGTGAATTAAAAACAGGCTTTGATTAAGAATAAGGGAAATAGGGGGGCTCTGACACAGGTATATGTTAAAGTGAGCCAGGACAAGAGTGGAGGAAAGGACATTCCAGACAGTGGCCCGCTCAGAGTCCGTGGTGCTACGAATAGGTTGGTGCCTTCAAGCCACTGAGAGAGCCATGAGGCTGGTGAGTGAGGGCCAGAGGGGTTCGAGAGGAGCTTGAAGTGGCAGACAGAGGCTAAGTTATGCAAGGCCTTGTGGGCCACATGAAAAGACTGCACTTTAACCTAAGTGCAATGAGAAGCCATTAAGGGTTTTTAATGCAGGGGCAGGTGGATAGCCGTTGATGGATTCGGTGGGCAAAGACTATATGTGGCATGTTCAGATTTTTGTTGAATAGGCTAACTGCTGTCAGGGAGCCAAAGTGAATGCGGACAGATCTATTAAGAGCTTTTTGGAGCAATCCAGATGGGCCATGAGAGTAGTTCGCACAACAGCATGGGCAATAGGAGTGCAGAAAAGTAATGGATTAGAAAGGCACTTGGAGGTGTGTCAACAAGTCATATAAGACTAATATGTCTTTGGCATGGATTATATATGTATTTAAATATTTATCACTCCTTTTTGTTGTAGGATTACACGTCCCTTTTTGACTGACACCGGAAATAGCTGTGGTTCTTTTCTTTAGCCAAAGGATGTGAATTAAAGGAGTCTGTGTCACTTCTAGGTAGAACTTTTAATAGCCAGAGAATTCTTTGCTACCATCCCTGTTTCTTGTGACACGAGACCAGCAATGCCACAGAGAGAAGCTGCCTCACCAACCTGGGTCTCAGGGTGAGAGTGATGTATGACAGAGCCTGAACTGACCAGTGGCACAATGAGTGAGACATTAGTCTTCTTGCTTAAGTGCACATCAAATGCTTGCTAGGATGTACCATATGGTAGGCAGTAAAACAAAACCTCACTGTGTTCAAAGGAATGACATCATACGGAGAATGTTCTCTGACCACAAGGGTATTGATTTAGAATCAATAATAAAGGATATTCAAAAAGTCCTCAAACATTTGGAAACAAATTCACTATAGAAGAATCCATGGATCAAATAAGAAACAATTAAAAAAGTTAAAGAATATTATGAAGATATAAAAATGAAAACATAACATGTCAACGTTTACGTGAAGAAACTCAGTGAAATATAAATTTTAAATGACTATATCAGAAAAAAGAAAACAAAATCCATGATCTGTGCTTTCATGTTTCAAAAAACAAAACTAGAAAAAGAAGAGCTAATCAGATCTTGCGGGGTAGAGACCTCACATCCTATTCTGGCATAATTTCTCATTTGTCTTTTTATGGCACTTGATTTAATTTCCATGAATAACTTTCACTAATTGAGCTGGCATTGGAATCATCTGGGAGGTTTGCTAAAACACAGGTTACTGAGTTTGTCTGACACAGCACGTCCTGGTTGTGGTTACATTTTTGCTGTTCTCCCAAGTCCCCAGGTAATGCTGATACTGCTCATCCACACACAACCTGAGAGCCCCTCGGGTTGATGGTAGCACCGTGCTGCAGGGGTCAGGTCTGTTTTCTTTACTGATGATTCCAGTAGGTTATCATAGACACTCAAGATGTAGTATGGATTTGCCGAGTGAATGAATAATTTATTGCATCATAGGAATTCCTCAGGACCATAATTGTCAATGAATCATAATTGTCTATCAATCAGCGTACCCTGTTTACTTTCTCCCTGTTGTTAGATATTAACATTGTTTCTAATTATATTCTGTTACACTGATTGTGATACTTCACTCAGATAGGTTTTGATTTTCAAACAGATCCCTTAACCTCAGAAAAGAAATTACAGCGAACACAGGATGAAACATGCTTTTTGATTTTATTTTGTTTCTTTTCTTATGATTCCAAGCTATAAAATCAGCATGTTGTCTTCCACTTAAATGAGGTAGGAAGTAGGACATTCAAAAGGCACTTTTGTCAAGGAAAGGAGAAAAAAAGGAGTTAAAACCCTAAGCATAGTTTAACTAATTGCAAACAAGATAATGTTGTTAGAGGTTGGATGCACAGGTGTGACGGTGGAAGGTGGGGCCACAATGTGTATTATCCTTGCTATGGAAACACCTGGTTCTAAACGACTGGGGGGATCCATCGTAACTAATTTCCTGGCACCAACATTGAATTCTTCCGATAAAGGATTCAAAACGAATGTCCTTGAGTTGAGTGTGACTTTTGTAAAAACTAAGGTTTTTTTTTTTTCATTTTTTAGAGCCACCTTAGATTTCGAGCAAAATCGAGAAGCTACAGAGATTTCTCATTTATTCTCAGGTAGAGCAGCCCATGTCATCGACAGCCTCCACCGGACCCCCCGAGTGGTCCTTTGTCCCAGTGGATAAACCTTCATCGGCATCACTCAGGTGCCTAGTTTACACTAGGGTTCACTCCCTGTGCTGTTCATTCTATGGGTTTGAACAAATGTATAATGGTATGTATCCACCATTATAGTACCATGCAAAGTATTTTCACTGCCCTAGAATCCCCTGTGCTCCACCTGTCCTTCCTCCCTCCCTCCTCAGCTCTTCTCAATCACTGATCTTTTTTTAATTAAAAAAAATTTTAATCTTCACCCAATGGTATGTTTATTGATTTTAGAGAGAGGAAGGTGGGGTGCAGAGAGGAACATCAATTGGTTGCCTCCTGTATGTGGCATGACCAGGGATAGAACCCGCAACTTGGGTGTGTGCCCTGACTTGGAATCAAACCCACAACCTTTAAGTGTACAAGACGATGCTCTAAGCAGCTGAGTCACCCAGCCAGGGCTCAATAACTGACTGTTCTTTTTACTATATTGATAGTTTTGCCTTCTCCAGAAAGTCATATAGTTGTATAGCCTTTTCAGATTTCTTTCACTTACTAATATACATTTATGTTTCCTCCATGTCTTTACATAGTTTGATAGCTCCTTTCTCTTTAGCTGGGTGTTGAGTGTTTTGTTGCCCCAGGTCAGTAGGGCTCTGATTAACCTCCAGCAGGTTGGGTTCTAATTAACTAGCTTCTCCAGAGGGCAGAGCTTGTTAGGAGGAACCTGGGTGGTCAGACACATTTAAACATGGTTCCTTTTATCCTCTCCCTTCCAGAAGCAGGAGGTCACTCTCCCTCTGATACTTGCACTGAGAACCTAGCAGAGCTTCTGTAAGAATAACTCACAAAAGTGTGTGGCCTCCCTGTGGCTGGGTCCCCCTGGAGTTGTCACCTCCCAGACTTGTCCAGACTGAGCCACCAGCCATGCTCAGCTGCAGGCCAGGTTTTTCTGCCCCAGCACTGGTTCCTGTGGAGGTTTGTGCTCCGGGAGGTTGTGATTCTCTGTACTCACCTGTTTGGGGGAAGTGGTTTTCTTCTGTAACAGGTCTAAGAAGAGTTGTTGAGTTTTCAGTCTGCTTAGTTTACTTGTTGTGAGGGACGGAATGACTTCCAGACTTCTTACGTGCCAACCTGGAAACTAGGAGCCTGAGTACGACTTCTAAAATCTGCTTACGTGTTAGTTCCTTGGCTGCAACATAGGAGTGGAGGAGGAGACAGTCGCTGCATACTTTTGTTGAGTTTGGTAATTATTTCTACCTCATTCAAGTGATGGACAAGTTTCGAAGTGATTTTTATTTCCTCAGTCTTGGGATAAGGGAACAAAATCACCATAGACACCATTCTCACCGGATAGTGCAAGCTGCCCTCCTCATCTGAAAGTTGTCATGAACCCATTTCCAGTGTTCTGTATTCAACACGGGATAAAGTTGTTCAAGTAGAAGGCTCAACATTCATCCATCCGGAAGGTCATCCAACCTCCCTTTACCGAGCGCCTTCTTGTTCTAGGTATTGTGGGAGTACAAGTCACACAGAGCTTGTTTTCCTCAAGGAACTTAGAGTCTAGCAGGGAATAGAGTTAATGATCTCAGTGCAATGTGATGTAATCTTCGCGTAAATTATGCATGGGTCTTTTGGGGAAAGATTAGTGTTTAAATGACCTGGGACATCATGGGAGACAATGAACTGAACTTTGAAGGCAAAGTAGCTTTCATGTAAGGAAGGTGGTGGTTGTACACCTGGACCTTACACATGTTATATGTCAAAAATATCTCAGTCAAGTTGGGGGTGGTGGTGAAAGGGGAGACCAAAGTAATTTTAAGTGAAAGATATCATCTAGGAAGATAGGAGGTATGAACAGAATGAAGCATTTCAAAGAACGAGAATCTTGCGGTGTAGTTAGAAGTGGGGTTTGCCTATATGAGGCAGCTCTAAGATTATCAGAAAGGTTGGCCAAGATGAGATCATGACCTGCCGAGAAACTGACCAGCCAGGTCTGGTCCATGCCTACGTGTTCAGCCCTGTTTCACTGCTTGCCTTGTTGTCTGTGTTCCCACCCCGCTGGCCCTAGGTCCCTCTCCTGTGTCTCTCCCGCTTTCCCCTCCCTCTGGACCTTTGCATGCTGCCGCTGAGGCTCTCTCATGCATTCTTTTCTTTTTCTTTTTTTACTGTTGTTCAAGCACAGTTGTCTCCATTGTCCTGCCACCACCTTACCCCACTTCACCCATTCCCACCTCCCACCCTCCATCTTTCCCCCCTTTCTCTTTGTCTGTGGGTCCTTTATACATGTTCCTTGACTGCCTTTCCCTTTCTTTTCCCCATTATTCTTCTCCCCACATCCCTCCCCTCTGGTTACTGTTAGTTTGTTCTTCATGTCAATGTCTCTGGTTATATTTTGCTTGCTTGTTTGTTTTGTTGATTAGGTTCCACTTAAAGGTGAGATCACGTGGTATTTGTCTTTCACCGCCTGGCTTACTTCTCTTAGTGCAATGCTCTCCAGTTCCATCCACGCTGTCGCACAGGGGAGGAGCTCCTTTATTCTTTCTTCTGGGTAGCATTCCAATGTGTAAATGTATCATTCTTCATCTAAGATGTGACTACTCCTCCTTCAGATCTGACCTCCAGTTCGAGTTTCTCAGTGAAGATCTCTGTGTCTGTATTTTGTGAACCTCCTGTTGCCTACACTCTTTCTGCCTAGCCCTTCTCTTAGCTGATCTTTGTGAGTACAATCACTTGCCACTATTCTATAAATGCTAGCAGGAGGATAACAGGTTTGTTTTCCCCTATATTGTATCCCTGTTCAAAGCAGAGATTCTGTCATACAACGAGTGAGTGCTTAGCAAGTACTGAATGAAAGAAGACAAAAACTAGTATTTATGCAATATGTATAAGCCCTGCTCTGTGAGCAAGCACAAAAACATTTTTTTCCCACTAAATCCTATTCCAAACTCTTTGAGATTGGTGAAATGATCCTTATTTTACAATGAAAAAGCTTTGGATTGATGGGAGTTAATTTCCTTAAAGTGGCCGTATGCCCTTACATCATCATTCCCTGGATGTGTTACCTTTTCTGTCAACCCATGGCCTCCAAGTTCCACCCAGAAATAAACCAGCAATTTTATCATCTGAGGCCTTAGCCCTTCTGTGGAGCTTCCTCTGAGTTTCCCTGCACCACAAGCAGGGAAGTCTGGGCCATTCTTCTGTTGATTGCCATTGAACTAGGTAGCTTCTTCTAATTTGGCACCAACATTGTTTACTTATCTATCTCCCCATGTAGGCCATGTGAGACCCTGAAAAGAGGGGTTTTGTCCCTCTAATTGTATTACTGCTGCCTCAAGTATCCAGTATACAACAGGTACTTGAAGTATATGCAGGGTGGCTTGTATAAAACACTTTATAAATGACAAGAGATGTTCAATATCAGATTATGAACTGCAGAGACATGCAGTCTTGCCACCTGTCTACCTTTAAAATGAAATGAAATAGCCAGATTACTTTGACCACTTCCACATGTATACACTGAGTACTTACTAGGTGACAGGAGCTGATCTAGGGTCTGGGGATGTAGCAGTGAGTAATGCCAGCCATGTCCAAGTTTCTGTTTCCATGGAAGGAGCGTATGCCCTGGTGCGAGTTCAGGTGGGCCCCCAAAACCTCAGAGCTGGAAGGTAACACAGCCAGCCTTAAATTTAGGTGTGCTTATCTCTGAATCCTTTTACAGGTTGCTGCTCCCTGGAACAGGCTTCAGAATAAATATATTTTATATGATGATCACCTTCAGCTTAATTTAAGCTTTGGGCATTGTGCTTTTCTGAAGAGTACTCTTGTCAATTAGTGAGGGGCCCCAATCTTTCTTGCTCTCTTTAAAAGAGAACATTGCTTTCTTTTATTTTTTTTTTAAGATTATTTATTTATTTATTTATTTTTAGAGGGAAGGGAGGGAGGGAGGGAGAGAGAGAGAGAGAGAGAGAGAGAGAGAGAGAGAGACGGAGGGAGAGGAGAGAGACATCAATGTGCGGTTGCTGGGGGTATGGCCTGCAACCCAGGCATGTACCCTGGCTGGGAATTGAACCTGCAATGCTTTGGTTTGTAGCCTGCACTCGATCCACTGAGCTACACCAGCCAGGGCCAAGAACATTGCTTTCATTCTCACCCCTCCATTTTCTTTGCTGCTTTCACATTTATTCTTATTCTGAAAACAGTGAACACATCCTTCTTATAGTGCAACAAAGCATCCAAGCTTTAGATGGAATGCTTTGTGTCATCAAAGGAGGTATCTTTAACTTTGTGTGTTGGAGTGAAGATCCTAAAAGCAGTGTTTGTCTCTTTGCTGTGAACCTAATTTCCAGAGCTTTGGTTACTCATCCTCCAAAGTCCACATTTCCTTTCCCAGGTTCTTAGTTAATAATCTCACAATGTGAGATCTTTAATAATCTCTAATAATCTCACATTGTTAATAATCTTAACAATACCCTTTAAAGCAAATTGAGAGGAGGTGCTTCATCTTCAAATGCTTTGTTCCTTGTATAAGCATTTATAATTCTGATGTTTCTATCACCTTACTCAGAACTCATGTTCTATTTTGTTTTAAGCAATTCACTTACCTGTATTGCTCTTTCTTCTTTCATTGACCATTGCAAGTATCATCAAGTTTGTTCCATTGTAAAAAAAACATTCTAAAACAACAACAACTAAAATACTCCCACTGATTCTTCTATACCTAGTATTTTTTTTTCTCAGAGCCCTGCAGGTGACAACTGCAAACTTCTATGGTCTTCTGTCGTCTCCGCTGCATTTGGCTAAGGAATGAATGAGTCCTCACCAGCGTTTCTGCAATTTTGTTCACCCATTTAGCTTCCTTGATATCTTTTTTCCTTCTCATTGACATTTTTCTTGTTCCTTTTCTACTTATCAGTTCCTGCTGGCCTGGTTAATCTAAGATTCACATTCCTCAGGCATGGGTCTCCTCTTCAAACTGTCTCTAGATTTCCCTGTTAGGTTCACTGGCCTGCTTTTTCTGTATTGTCTTTGTGAACGACAGTCAGGCCTGAATTTTCCAAGGCAGACCTTCCCTCGTCTTCCTGCTTCAGAAGATGCCTGTCTTCTGCAATGTTCATACTGTGCTCTTTCCTCAAATCTAGCTATTATATTTCTCTTCCCTGCCTCCTGAAATTTATCTTTTCTTTTCTTTTCTTTTCTTTTCTTTGTATCACTAAGGCCCTTCCATTCTCTTCCCCTCCAGGCCCAGGAATATTTCTTGTGGACTTTGGAGAAAATAGTAACATGTTAATACTCACCTCATGAGTCTTGGCCTTGCAGTGTTCCTTGCTGGTTTTTACACATTTTCCTGAATGTTTTGGATGTTTATCCCTCTTTTCCACAGAGTGACATAACTAGTCCCCTTTGAAGGGCACAGCTGTGTTCTTTTTTACATCACCCTTTTTTAGGATTATGAGTAGGGTCTCCCTGTGTCACAAATGTAGTATGTGTTTCCTTAATTCTGGAAACAGCTGTTGTTCTTTAGAAAGCATGAAGGCATCATTTAATAATTACATGCATGTGATAATATTATTTAATCTCAAATAACTGTATGGTATATTAATCTGATGCACATTTTATAGATTTAAAAACTATAGCCCCCCCCTTTTATTGGAAATATTACAAAGCCAATATAAACTATTTAATCCCAGGACTTTTAATTTTAAAAAGTGTTACTTTGGTAATTCTTTCACTTATTGGAGTATCTCAGTATGTCAGGCGGTGTGCTATGTTCTGGGAAAACAAAAATAAATTCTCTGCTTAAAATGTAGAGAATTCACATTTTGTAAATTTACATCTACAATTTGTCAAAATTTCATACAGACACTGAAATATAAACAGTGTTGATTCATGGGGTAAATAAAAGTACTATCAGATAAAGAGTTATGGGAATGCAGAGGAGACAGAAATTCATCGAGAGAATTAGTGATAGCTTCTTAGAGGAGCAAAGCTTTGAACTGTGATGAAAAGATGAGTAAGCATATGCAGTATGGAAAGGAGATGAGAGAGATGTCTTTGTTGCAGTAATTATACTACATGCAAATGTCAAAGTATACAAGAAGATGGCATAGTTGGGGAAAGGAAACTAGTATAGTTTAACTCAAGTACAGATTACATGAGGTGGGAAGATAGAGATAAAGTGGACGAGTTAGGAATACATTTTATCTACCCCGAGTCTGGGCTCTAGCCAAAGGGGATTGCAGGCAAACCCTGCAAACTTGCTGGGTTAATATGCAGGTGTCCATTTGTACAAATTGTTCCATTCAAGTAACTGAGTGTTCTTGTTTAGCTGTGGCTGATGGTCTATCTTTTGCTCTGCACAATTTATTGGGCTCAGACTGAAGCCGATTCTGCCATCTCCAACTCCCTGGATATCGGCATCTACCCTCTAGAGGGAAAGGAAAAGAGACAGGAGAGGGTGGGACAGGAGGCTTCTATCAGCCAGCACTGGACATGGGGCACTTTACGTCTCCCAGTGTTCTATGGCTACAGCTAAGCACAAGGCTCTGCTACTTAAAGGGACACAGAGAGACATCGTGGAACTGTGTGCCCAGGATAAAAGTCTCTGCCCAGCCATGTAAACATTTAAAGTGGTAGAGGTTTGTGAGTGGGTGAAGGACATATCTAGATTCTGCTATGAATGGAGAATACCAAGAAAGTAAGCTTGGGGGAAATGTAGTGAGTCAAAGCTTGTATACATTGAAGGTGAGATGGCTTTAGCATAGAAGTCTGAAAAGAGGCCTGGCCTGGAGCTTGGAAGCACTTAAAATGATTGTTAAATCTTTGAGAAGCAGTCAAACAAAAGGGAGATAGTTAAAATGACAAAAATTGATTATTTGACTGGGAGTAGGGTGTAGGGCAAGGAGAGGAAGGAAGAGAAAGCATAACTTAAAAATTCTTATTGAAATAATTGAACAAAGAAAAACAAGTCAAAAAAGGGCAATAGTTGTCAGAAAAGTAGGAAGAAAACTAGAATAGAGCAATATCATCAAAGCCAAGGGGAGAAATGGTTTCACAGAAGGATTTCTTCAACAGTGTAAAGTGCAATAAAAAATCTAGAAAAAAAAGCCAATGAGATTATTATTTTCTAATTTAGTCTTTACTGTATTTTTCTTACATTACCTTTAAGTCCCCTTATGCCCTCTGAGGTTATTAATTAGAGATTTTTTTGACAGCCTGTGCAAAAGCTCTTTCAGTTAAGTTGTTGGAGTGGAAGCTGGAATGCCATGATTTAAGGAGACAATGGAAGAGACCTACATAGAAACAAAGTATTGCCTCTTCCACAAAACTTGGAAAAGAAGGGCAAAAAGAAAGACCCTGACTTTAGGGAGAACCAGGTTGAGATAAGGTTTCCTTTTGAATTTTTAAAAGGAAAGTAGATATCTGAACGCGTCTGTAGGATCAAGGGAAGAAGCCAATGGCAGAGGCTTGAAATATCCAACAGACAGAATAATTGATGGGGCAATGCTTTAGAGGAGAAAAAGTTGCAAACACAGGGCATCAGCTTTAGAAAGAAAATGTCAGCATCTTCTTTGGAGAGGCAAAAAAAGAAAAGTTTAAAGAAGACATGCATTGGAAACCAGAGGGAACGTGATTCAGAAACTCCCATTCTCTAGTTACTTTCCCAAACAAGTAGGAAAGGGGGTCTTCTGATGCCTCCTTTCCTATGAGTGAGAGGAGAGTGGATGGTGGAGAAAATGGAAAGGGTTCAGAAGATTCATGGTGAAGATGAGAAGGAGGCAGCCGTGGTGCCGTGAAAGTTTCCAAACATTGCTGAAGGCTCGACCAAGATGGAAGTTATATAACGTCATGTCTTAAGAAAAAAACCCGTTCTCTAAGGTTACACCATTCAGCCTCTGCTCCCCTAGAGACTGTATAGGTTTTGTACATTATCCTTAGGTCCACCATTCTTCATGGAATCCTTTCAGAAGACAGGCAAATGTGTTTACCATAATCTGCTAATCAATCACATTTGATATGTCCAGCAGGCAAAGGGACATGTCCTTGGCTAGTTCCCTGTTTTCTCTGTTCTTCAAAATGCATATCTGCAGGTAACTCTTACATCCTGCCTAAGTTTGAAGAGGACATTCAAGTCTGTTTTGCAAATCACATAACTTAGCTTCTTGTTCTGCAGAGGCATAGTGAAGCATTAGTGATCCCATTCTTTGCACATTTGCAACACCCATTTTATTTAAGATCTTGACTTGCTAGCTCATGCTTCATGCTCTCAGAAGCAATGCACCTTATTGCCTGAGATGCTGAGATGAAGGAGAGGGACAAGGGCAAAATTGGGACTAAGAGGTCTAACTTTGACTCACCCTTAGCTTGATTCTTAGACAGGTGGGGGATTCAGACATTTGCTGTCTGAACCAGACAGCAGAATCATAGGCATAATTCCAATAACTACTAATATCAAGAGAGCACAAGCCATTTCTTAGTCTGCTCAGGCTATCATCACAAAATACCACAGACTGGGTGGCTTAAACAACAGAACTGTGTTTCCTCATAGCTCTGGAGACTGGAAGCCCAAGATCAAGGTCTTAGTAGGGTTGTGTCTGTCTGAAGAGGAACCTCCCCTTGGGTTGCAGATGGCTACCTTTTCTGTGTGCTCACATGGCTTTTTCTTTGTATGTATACAGAGGGAAAGAGAATGAATGTCCTCTATGGTGTATTTTATAAAGACATGATCCAATGAGATTAGTGTCCCACCCTTAGGACGTCATTTAACCTTAATTACTTCCTTAGAGGCCCATCTCCCAAAAACTTCAAACTAGGGTTAGAACTTCAACTTAGGAATTTTGGAGGGAAGACAAACATTCCATGCATAACACCAGCCAACAGAGCAGGGCAAGAATTTGTAACAGAGGCAATCATTGGCATAAAGAACATATTAATCAGTGTGATTTAATAAGTCTACTTCTAACTGGGATGCCAAACGGTGCTCATGTCTATATGGAAATTGCCAAAATGTACAAAGAATGTTGTGACTTAATTCAGGGAGTTCTTTCAACAGGGAATAAGATGTCTTGGTAGGAGGTCCTGAGACAACTACCTGCACACTGGTGAGGCAGATGCTGATACAGAATTCCTGACCAGACCTGGTGGGTTTGCATTCCCAGGTACATGTCATTAGTTACTTTCACCGGAAGAAGGGGCTGACTCATCCTCCATGCCTATTCCCTCACTTTGGCTATGTTGCTTCTTTCAGTAGCAACATACTACTCCCACTTCGGAGAAAATGTTGAGGAAAGAGTGGGAAGATTGAAGATTGAGTCAGCATGCCTGACCAGCCAATGAGAGCAGTGGGATGAAAACCCACGCCCCCAACGTGTCATACGCTGCTGGTATTTTTTTGCACTTGAACTTTCAAGTGAAATTTGACATCATCTAAGGGAAACAGAGATCCTCTCTCTACTTTATGTCTCTAAATTACTGTCTGACATTGAACGTGTGAAA